>NC_041014.1:25865029-28693779 GCF_004193775.1 Glycine soja | reverse complement strand
AAAGTATTTATTTTAGAATATAACTTTTTATATTTTGAAAAGATCATTCTAAAATAAAATTTTATATTTCAGATTAAATGTTCTGAAAACTTAACAAAATGCAGGAAGCTAGCGACATTGCAAATACAGGATCAGGAACCAACTAGATTGGGAGGAAGAACAAAAGGCACATCCACTTGGAGAGAGACATGGGAATCTCTTGTAATACAAGCCATAATATTTTAATAAATATAATATACATACAATAATTCTTACAACAATTTATATAACATGCATTTATCCCTCTCTATCATTTTATTTATTATATTTTTTTTTTCTTTTCTAACTTTTCTTTCTTTGTTATAAGACTTGTTGTAAAAGTATAATTTCTCATATTTTAATGCAACTAGGTGCCAAAAGTGGCAGTGTTAAACTGTGAAGCAACTCACTACGCCAAGGTTACCTGCTTTAGTTGCCCTGACTCTTAACAATTCACAAAGCCACATATTTGATTGTACAACTTTAATTAGTGAAAAATATGGGCCCCATTGATCTAAATCAAAAGTTATTTTTAGAGTAATTTTTTTAATGTACACATATTTTCTTCCAAATCGTTGACTTAAAACGAATTAGTCTCTTATTATCGGAAGAAATATTTAAAGTACATTAAAAAAAAGTTAAAATATTTTTTAGTTTTTGATAAATTAAAAACTTTATTTTGGATCTTTAATAAATATTTTTTTTAATAAGTCTCTAATAAAATAATATTTTTATTTTTATTTTTTATAATATTTTTTCTCCGATAAATTAATGAATTTTATTTTAAGTTCCTAATGAATTTGTCTATTTGTTATTAAATCTTCTTAAAAAAACTAATACAAAATGAACAAAACTTATAAGGAACTAAAAAAATTCATTAATTTATCAAAGATTAAAATAAAATGTCAAGAATCAAAACAAATTAAATAATTATTTTATTAGAGACTCTATACAAACAAGTTTTTAATTGGAGGACAAACCAAAAATTGAGTATTTATTAAGAATAAAAACATATTTTAGTCTTAAAAAATTATATATCTAAAAAATGTTTTTTTATAAAATATAAAATTACATTAAAAATTTATATAAATACAGCATTTTATTACAATTTATATTTCATTAACTTGTTCATCAAACACTTCTAAGCGTTTGTACATCGAATTCCGCGGTTGAGATTGTCATTTGAATGAACAAATTACTAGCTCACTCAATATTAAGTTTGATTATAAAAACTTCATATTGGTAAGTTTGGTTAAATTGCAGGATCTCTTTCAACAAGCTCATAGTGCATAATTAACCAAGCGAAGGTAACAATTTTCATTACTACATTAATTTCAAGTGTCACTGATGAGGCCACCAACCACAGATATCACATTCTCATTTTCTTTGTCTATGGAGCAGCCCCTCCCAGGGAAGACCCTTTTGGCATTGTCAAATGGAGCAAGAAATGGAGAAGAGGAAGGAAGGTACAAGTGAAGAAGAGAAATGGGTGCATGATGCATCTGTGGATTATAAAGGAAGACTTCCTTTCCGTGCTTCCACGGGCGTATGGAAAGCTTCTCTTTTTGTTCTTAGTAAGAAATTTACAAGAGTTTTTATGCATCAAACAATTAAGCAATGTTTTTTAGTTAATTTTTAACCTTATTAATGGCTATTTGCTAACCATATGGCCTCAAACAATTCAAAGGGTAAGTTTGAATCTCCGTTAAGAGATTATAATCATGGTAAATGCAAAAAGGATAATTAACATTTTACTCTCATTTTATGAGTTTTCACTTTTGGTTCTTAAAAAATATTTTGATCAGTTTTGGTCTCTTATATTGTCCGTTTTATTTTCATTTCCTACTGTTAACTGTTAACGTGAACAGCTAATGATAATGTAATAGTCACATGATATTTTAAAAAAAATTAAATTGCCAAAATAATATTCTGATTTTTGGCCTTTGGAAAAAATAAATTAATTGTTTTTAGTCTCTAAAAAAATGACCGCTTTCTGTCCCTAAAAAAATGGTCAAATTATTTTTTGAAGGATTAAAAACGAAAATTGAAACAAAAATGGTGATTTTAAAATAATGTCATGTGCAAAGATTAATGGAATAGAGAAATTTATGAGAGATTAAAACTGGTCAAAAAAATTTGAGAGACTAAAGAAAATTCAAATAAAATGAGAACTAAAAAGTTAATTAATCCTTCCCCCGTAAAAAAGACATTCAGCAACCAAATTTTAGTTAAGAAAAAGGTGTTCATACAATGTCACGATAGGCAGTAGAAACTGCCAAATGATCTTCAAAGTAAAGGTGCATTGCATTCCAAAACCAGATAAAATCAAATTTCCATCTTTACAGCTTGGTACTCCACACAATTTTAGCATAATTAAACTGTCTTGAGATTTATTGGAGTTAGGGAGTAGTCACGAATTAAATTGCATAACAGATGTATTTAATTAACATGAACTTAACTTTGTGATTCTGTTTCAATATATGGAGCAGTATTTGAATTTAGTGAAAGGATAAGCTACTTTGCGATGTTCTCTAATCTTATCACGTACCTGACTAAAGTGATCCATCAAGACCTCAGTACAGCTGCCAAGAGTGTAAACTACTGGGCAGGAACAACAACCTTGATGCCTCTGGTTGGGGGATTTGTTGCTGATGCCTACACTGGTGGATTTAACATGATCATATTTTCTTCCCTCGTATACTTAATGGTAAATCCAATTTTTTAATCAATGTGCAACATGTTTTTATTATAACTTGGTAATGTGCGGTTCTACACTTCATATATCCTGTCTTTGATCAATTTGAGACTCCTTTAATCCTGAAAATAAATTTGAATTTCTTTTATAGACGAATTGGAACAATTGGAGGGGAAAAAATGAAGCAGAGAATTATCAAATTTGTTTTAAAAAAGCCAAACCGGTAGTCATTTTGACAAAAAATTGAAATTTTTTAAGTATGATGCTTATAATCATACCGGAGATACTGATAATTCTGTTTACACATCAAATGCAAGCTCTCATATATTAATTGTTTCCATGAAAAATAAACCTAATTTTTACTTGTCAAACCAGGGATTAAGCCTCTTGATTCTGTCACAATTCATCCCAAGTCTAAAGCCAAACAACAATAATCAGCCTAGGGTGGCTCATGAAGTGGCTTTCTTCCTTGCCATTTACTGCATCTCCTTGGGCACTGGGGGACACAAACCATGCTTGCAAAGCTTTGGAGCTGATCAATTCAACGACGATCACCGGGAAGAAAGGAAGAAGAAGACGTCCTTCTTCAACTGGTGGAGCTTTACTGTGTGCTTTGCTATGCTGCTTGGTGCAACAGTGGTTGTTTATGTTCAAGACTTTGTCAGTTGGGGAGTTGCTAGTCTCATCATCACTATTCTCATGGCTCTCACTACCATAGCTTTCTATGCAGGGAGGCCTTTTTATAGGTACAAGCAGCCAGCAGGAAACCCTTTTAGGCCAATTTTACAGGTTTTAGTTGCAGCAATTAGGAAAAGGAATTTGTCTTGTCCTTCAAATCCAGCTCTTTTGTATGAAATCCCAGAGTTAGAGAAGTCGCAAGGAAGGCTTCTGAGCCACACTAGCGGACTCAGGTATCACACATGGACCTTGTCAAATTGAGACTAAAATTTTTGGGACAAAACTAAAATGCAGTTATTTAGATGCTTTTGGTGTTGTTTTCCAATCAGAATTGGAGTTTTACATCAATAATCTACCAAACAAAGGTTTAAATTAAAGGTCAACATAGGTTATCATCTTATTGAGATGAAACTCTAATTTTAATCGGAGAACAACACCTAAAGAATTACATCTAAGTTTTGTCTTATTTTGGTTGTTAGAGTTCAATGGAGTGTATCTATTTTTTAAATGATTGTTAATTTAGCAGTAAGAAAGATAGACTTGAACCAACCTACTACCTACAAATATCATTGAAATTAATACTCTATGAATTCAATAAATAGTTTTCTAGACAAGGCTGCAATAATTGAAGAGAAATATGTTGAGCAGAAAGATAATGCATGGAGATTAGCAACAGTGACAAGAGTGGAGGAGACAAAACTTGTTCTAAATGTAGTTCCCATATGGCTAACTTCATTAACAACTGGAGTATGCTGGGCACAAGCCTCAACACTTTTTGTCAAGCAAGCAACTACCATGAATTTAAAGATGACCGAAAGTTTCACACTGCCACCTGCTTCCCTTGTTTCTGTTGCGGCAATTGGTGTCTTAATATCTCTCCCAATATACGATAGGGTCATTGTTCCAATTCTAAGGAAAGTCACAGGCAATGAAAGAGGCATCAGCATCCTTAGGAGGATCAGCATTGGCATGACATTCTCAGTCATAGTCATGGTTGCTGCTGCCTTAGTAGAAGCAAAGAGACTAAGAATCGTTGGACAAAGGACAATGAGTGTGATGTGGTTGATACCCCAATACTTGATACTTGGCATTGCAAATTCATTTTCTCTTGTTGGGTTGCAAGAGTATTTCTATTACCAAGTTCCTGACTCAATGAGAAGCATAGGAATGGCTTTATATCTCAGTGTGAGTGGAGTGGGAAACTTCTTAAGCAGCTTTCTAATCATCATTGTGAACCATGTCACAGGGAAAAATGGCAAGAGTTGGATTGGGAAGGACATAAATTCAAGTCGTTTGGATAGGTTTTATTGGATGTTGGCTGTCATCAATGCTTTGGATTTGTGTGCCTTTCTCTTCTTGGCAAGGAGTTACACTTACAAGACAGTACAGAGGAGAACTATGGATACTGATGGTTGTAACAAGAGTGATGGTGTGGAGACAGTGGCAAAATGAATTAATATAGCTACCTTTCAATTTGGGAAATTTTATTTCTGAAAACTGCAATTTTAACTTTGGTTGTAAAATTGGTGAACTGCTTTGTAGATTTAGAAGAGCTGTCGGAGGAATATAAACAACTTATATATGGTAGCTTAAGGAATAAATAGGTATGACCAAAATAAAATTGTCATCGATAATTTGTAAATAAGGTGAAATTCATTATTATATTCACTGTTTAATTAAATAGTGGGTACTCATACCCAATACTCATTGGATACTCGTACTAGATATGTACCAATATTTTTTTTTAAAATTGGATAGTTAATTTGGGTACTTTTTTTAAGTCCAATAATTAAAAATAAACTTAAATATATTTTTGATCTTTGATAAATATTCATATTTATTTCCTAATAAATTTTTATTTTGCAATGAGTCTCTAATAAAACAATAATTTTATTTTTAGTCCTTGACACTTATTTTTAGTCCCTAATAAATTAGCAAATTTTTTGTTTGCTCTAAAATAAACATTTCCCATTTTTTTTTATTAATACAGACAAACAAAATTTGGTAATTTAGTAGGAAACAAACAAAAAAAAATTTATTTATCGGGGACTAAAACAAAACATCAAGGATAAAAAATAAAAGTGTTATTTTATTAGGGACTCAATGTAAAGCAAAAATTAATTAGGGAACAAACATAAAAATTGAGTATTTATTAGGGATCAAAAGCATATTTGACCTTAAAAATATTATCTTTTTATAAGGAAAGACTAAGAGTTATAAGGAGGGTGAGAGCTAAATGTGGGATATCGGTAGAAATGAATGGGATCTACTTGAAGGGAATGAAATTCTTGAAGTTGTTACTCTTTCTCTTGATGGATCAAATTTGGAAGCAATTTTTTTTCAAGGACTATGGACAAAAAATGATGAGATTAAGACGATTTATGTGTGACATCATAGTTATGTTTAGTTGTCATAAATTTTAATGGAGTATTTATTTAATACAAGTTTTTTATTAGATACTTTTTTGTCATGTTAAAGAATTTAATTTAATTTCATTTTATATTATAAATTATGCTTATTTGTGTTTCTTTTCATCATTTATAAAATATAGTCACACTTATATTAAATTCCAATGTCAATATATGCATATTGTATTATTTTTTAAGAATTTGTATTAAGCGTACGGACCCGTACAAATATGGATGAGGAATCGTGCGGATTCATAGATATGCAACATGAACTTTTGAAGAATGAAGATGAAAATGAAGACAAGAATGAAGTCATTGAAAATTAAGGTTTGATGTGTTTGGTAGAGACATTTTAATAACTTCTTTTTTTAAAAAAAAAAAATCATGTCATTGTAATTAATTTAAAAATAAAAAAAATCCTCATGACGAATTTTTACTAAAGCATAGGGACAAAATTTGACGATATAAAACTTCAGAAACTAAAAAAGTAAAAGTATAAAGACTATAAAAACATAATTTTCCCATTAAATAATTACTAATTTGGTAATTTATTATTTTCTTAAAAATAGAAATGTGTGTTCATTATGATAAGAAAAATTAGATCTATTGCTAATGATAGTAATGAACTAAATAAAGTAATAGGTTAATTTATGTGTGTCATAAATCTAATGCAAAAGAAATTATTACATTTCTTTAAAATTTCTTATTAATATTTGGTAATATTAATTTTTTAAAATTATAGTTAAGTCAATATAATAATCTTATCCACGTATGTATTATTTATATTTAATTCAATATATAATTTGTATTAATCTTTATTTAGTAATAAAAACATTATATGCGCATGTACAAATGTATATAGGGCAATAAAATTAAGTAGATCAACGTTTTTTTAGGAGAAATCAAATTATATTGATATAACTTAACTAATCATTGTAGATTAAATGATTTATTTGATCTTTTATCTTATATTTTTTTATATTCAGTTTAGTCCTTTATTTTTTTAGAAAATCTGCTTTGGTCCTATCTTAATTAAAAGGTTCAAAGTAGCCATTCTATTAGGGCAGATCTAGCATCATTAAAAATATAAAATTATTGGTGGCTAAAAATCATCACAAAATACATTTTTTTTCTATAAACATGTTCATTCTATAAACGCAAGAACAACATCTAAGAATCCAGATGGAAAACATAATCTAGAACCCAAATGAAGAACACAACCCATAACAAGAACATAACCTAGAATAGGTCAAGAACCACAAATCAAGAATCTCAAATCACAACCCCAAATCAAGAACCCTCAACCCCAAATCACAAATTCATCTTAACATGTTATAATAGTTTTGAAAAAGGAAGGTCCTGTTGGAGGAGGTTGAACAAGCGCGACTTCAGTCATTTTATAAGTGCGTGTTCTCGAAGTATACTCTATACACCCTAGCCATGTCAATGTTATTGTCAGTCGCTATTCACGACTTTGTTTTGTATTGGATATTTGCACAGAATTGGCGCTTTACCTCTAATTTATGGTTCTTTTTTTAGGAATTGTACATATTTTCATGTTTAGTGTGATTTTATATAGTAGATACTCTAATTTTGTGAATTAATGTTGAAACTACTTCAGTTTTAGGCCAAAAGAAGAGAAGGTTCAAGTAGCTGATGACTAACTAAGCGAGACAGATCCACTCAGTGAGTGGCATCCGCTAAGCGAGGCATTTAGCTCGCTTAGCGGGTTGAAAAACCCTAGAAGAGGATCGGTTAGAGATGTGCTCGCCCAGCCTGCCCAGTGAGGTCGTTGTCTCTTCTTGCGCTTAGCGCGCCCAACTCGCTAAGTCAAAATTCATTTACTCTCGCTTAGCGAGCAAGTGTCGTTAAGCAAGCCTTTGGAAGCTGAAACGTTCAAGAGCCTTTAAAACATTGAAGTTGACGGAAACTTTGTTGTTCCCATCTTTCTTGATCTTGTCCCCACAGACGGCGCCACTTGTTGGTTTTACTACTGGTTCTGTTACCTGTAGAACCTGCACAAGATCAAAGAAAAACAGAAAACACAGCAAAGCAAGCAACCAAGGATCAACACCAGATTTAACGTGGTTCAGCAATGTGCCTACATCCACGAGAAATGGCAGCTCATCATCATCATATTGATCATGAAAAATACAAGCAGCAACTAGCTTGATCTCTCTCGGTTTCACTTTTTCAAAACCTCTCTCAATCTCCTAGCTCTCCTTTTCTGTTGAACTCTTTCTCTGTTTTTCTGCAAAAGAAAAACTCTCTCTGAATTACATGATCAAGAGTATATATACTCTAGTTGCTAGCTCTAGGAACAAATTTTTTCCTTTAGTGCCAAGTCACCAATTCAGTTATGACAACTGAATTCAGTTATGATAACTGAAATTTAGTTAGGACATCAACAATTGAATCCTTCCCATTTATGGCTTTGGTGATTTTGAGTCACATACCACAACACATTTGCTATTGATCTAACAAACTTAAATACAAGTTGCTTAAATCTATGTGTGCTAGATACTTTTGGGTCTCCTTCAACTTATTTTCCCCTTGTAACATCCCAAATTTTCATGTGTATGTGGTAGACAATGGTATTGCTTTGTTGTATGATTGAGTAGTGTTTTTAGACTATTGAAGTGGTAGAAAATGAGATGGTACCACATGATACCTAAGCATGGTTAATCTCTTAAATTTTTAAGCTAAAGTCTAAAAAGAATAAGAATAGTTCAAAGAAAATTCTCTGGTCAAATAATGGTCAACTCATTAATGGCCTAGATGTTAATAATTAAATTTTGGTCTAGTAATTAATGAAAGTAAAGTTAAAAATTAAGTAGGGATAGTTAAGGTTGATTAATGGTGATCTAGATTTCATAGAATTAGAAGATGGGTAATTAAGTGATAAGAGTTTAAAATCAATGGCATTTTCATAAATGACTATACAACTAGTTTAAAAATAGAATTTTAGTTCAATTAGTTGGTGACTAATTAAAGTGGCTGATTATATGATGAAGAATAATTAAAATAAGTTAGAGTTGTAACACTCTGCAAAATTACAACTCAGACTCATAGACAAAATTGTGTTATGTCATTTGTACACGTATGAATTTAATTTCAGTAGCTATATGTTTTTAATTATAAAATCTCGTGCTATGCATATATATGCATGCATGTATGTATGTGATTGATTAAGTAAAATTTGGTAGAAAAATAGAAATTGTCTTAGTTAGATTGTCAATTGTGCAAGAATTGTACTACGCATTGAATCGTCGTATAATTTATCTCTATGTGAGTGGAATCTGTGCAAGATTCCCTCTAAGTACACATATCTCAAGGAAGGTTAACACACTAATCTAGGAAGTTAGCACACTAATTTAAAAGCTTAAGATAAGATTTATTAGTTTTAGCAAATTTTTTTTTACTATTTTTGCTTAAGTCTACTTTAGCCATTTTTGTTTAAAAGTTCAAAAGGCAAAATACCCATATATGATGCCCTTTGACGCGTCCAACATGGCCATCAAATGGTCATTCAAGCTTGTCAAGCGAACTTATCAATAGCATTTGGCAAAGCTTTGCATTATTTCTCACCATTTTCTCTCCAAAAAGCATAACTTGAACCTTCATTTTCTTCTTCTTGCATGAGAACTTCAAGGCGGAAGAGAACACCATTTCCATCTTCTTCCAAGCTCTATAGTAGTGTCTTGAGACTCCTTCTCTTAAAGCTTTGGTAAAAAGCTCTTAAATCTCTTCTTTTCTACTCATTTCTTCATCATTTTCGGACAAAGTCCTTATGTTTGGTTCCAAAATTTTGTTTTTCATCCCTTGAAGCTTGAGACTTCAAGATATGAGATTTTTTCCCTTGAACATTTCTTGGAAGCTTTATTTAAGGTAAGGGGGGTCTTTTTCACTTCTTAAACGTTAACTTTGCTATCTTTGGAAGCTATGTTTCATTACATGTTGTTGTGATGTTTAAAATTTCGTATATGCTTCCATGACTGGAACTGATTGATATATTGTTTTTTCTGGAAGTTTTAAGGTTAAAAATGAGTTATTTGAATGTTAAAACATAGGGTTAGCCTTAAATTGGAGTTTTCTAGCAAAAGTTATGAACAAAACTAGTTTAAGGATATTTTATAGGATTAAATCTGTCACAAAATTAAAATGGTGGTTATGGACGTATGAATTGTTTTTCTTAAATATTTGACTTCAAAAATGATTTTTAGGTGTGAAAATATGGGGTAACATGTAGAATTTATGAAAAATCGAGTTCTGAAACACTTAAAAATTTGAAGACAAGTTTAAGAGTGAAACTTTGTGAAATAGGACAACAACTTGATATTGGATATTAGAAGACTTTATTTGGTAATTCTAAGACTAAAAATGAATTTAAAATCAAGAAAATCCTAGGAAAAGTGTTAGGGAGCCCTAAGAATCACTCTAAGATCCACTATGAACTTGTAAGCTAAGACAAACAAAATTACAAAACCCATGAAGACCAACTTGTATTAATTCTCTAATTTATAAATTGATGTTGTATGTAATATTTGTGGATTGTATGATCATTGTTGAAATTAATTATAATTATTCTCTGATGGTTACTGTTATGCCTCAAAATATGTGCTTTAAATTTATGTAAATGTCGTGATTTAGTATAATGATGTTGAAATAAGTTTTATATGTCGGGTCACTCATATAATAACATTTTTAATGGGGTTTAAGAATTTTTGTCCATTAGATCTATCATTATTCTCTCTCAAGAGTCTTTCGTACTGGAGCTTAGATTCTTGGGCAAAAATTCTCGAGAACTTTTTTTCTCTCCAAGAAATATTGTTTTTTAATATCATTTGAGAGAAAAGAGAGACTATTTTTTTTACAAGTAAAATCTAAGAAATCAAATTGGGTTCTACCACTAGAACAAAATATGGTAAAAATTATTGCATCCTATGTAATATCAGGAGACTCAAAAAGTGGTCAAAGAATCCAAAATAAATTCTTCCATTGAAGATTCTCTTACATGCTAAATGAGTTGGTTGGTTTAGAAAATTTCAAATGTTGAATTCGCATAACCCAATTTATATAACCAACCAAAAGTCAAGTTGTGAATTGGTTGAGCCGATATATTAGTCATTTTTAATTATATTTTTGACCGTATAAAAAGTTTTACATAATCATTCAATGATAACCTATTATGTATAATAATTTTATTGACTTTTAAAATAATTATTTTAAAGTAATTCAAATAATGATTCGTAATTATATGACAATGTAAAATTGTTTTATACTCTCAATCAATATGCATGTGCATTAAACTTTATATTTTTATATGCTTAGGTACTACTATATTTGCATGAAATTATATTGTCCGTGGACTAAATTGAAGTTCATTCTTTAAAATGAATATATAATTTAATATAGCTTCATTAATTTTGTTGTTTAAAATTGTAAAATCATGTGAAGGAATTTTTTTTGTAATAAATAAACAATTTAGCTTAAAGTTTATGATCCTGTCATAAGTATCAATTTATAAATTGGTTCCTTAATTTACTAATTTTAATGTTTTACGGTATTTATATTTTTAATTATATTTTCATCGGTCTTTTTAATTATATTTGATTATAAAATTTAAAGAGAAAAATTAAGATGAAAATAATGATTACAATATTTATGATATTTTCTTAACAAATTGGCCGGTCAAACCAACTCATTGATCTCGGATTATGTTGAGTCGGAATTTTTGACACAATGAAAATATGGATCTAATTTAACTCTACTCATTTTTTTGATGGATTAATGATGAATGATTGGAATGACTGTTTGAGGTCTCAAATTTAATTGGGGCAGTTATTTTTTTTATCTTCCATATTGCTTCTTCTTCTTTTTCTTTTTTAAGTCAAAGATAAAAAATTATTCAGCAAAAGAGGGATCAAACGAATCCCTCAAATCATGGTCTACAAGAATGTAAAAGATGGAAAATCCCATATTGCTTCTTGCACTTAATTTAGAATGTAAAATTACATTCCACAAAAGTATTTAATATTTTAGAATATAACTTTTTATATTTTGAAAAGATCATTCTAAAATAAAATTTTATATTTCAGATTAAATGTTCTGAAAACTTAACAAAATGCAGGAAGCTAGCGACATTGCAAATACAGGATCAGGAACCAACTAGATTGGGAGGAAGAACATAAGGCACATCCACTCTGAGAGAGACATGGGAATCTCTTGTAATACAAGCCATAATATTTTAATAAATATGATATATATAATAATTCTTACAACAATTTATATAACATGCATTTATCCTTTTCTATCATTTTATTTATTATATTTTAATTTTTTTTCTTTTCTAACTTTTCTTTCTTTGTTATAAGACTTGTTGTAAAAGTATAATTTCTCATATTTTAATGCAACTAGGTGCCAAAAGTGGCAGTGTTAAACTGTGAAGCAACTCAATACGCCAAGGTTACCTGCTTTAGTTGCCCTGACTCTTAACAATTCACAAAGCCACATATTTGATTGTACAACTTTAATTAGTGAAAAATATGGGCACCCATTGATCTAAATCAAAAGTTATTTTTAGAGTAATTTTTTTAATGTACACATATTTTCTTCCAAATCGTTGGCTTAAAACGAATTAGTCTCTTATTATCGGAAGAAATATTTAAAGTACATTAAAAAAAAGTTAAAATACATTTTTAGTTTTTGATAAATTAAAAACTTTATTTTGGATCTCTTATAAATATTTTTTTTAATAAGTCTCTAATAAAATAATATTTTTATTTTTATTTTTTATATTATTTTTTGCTCCGATAAATTAATGAATTTTATTTCAAATTCCTAATGAATTTGTCTATTTGTTATTAAATCTTCTTCAAAAGAAACTAATACAAAATGGACAAAACTTATAAGGAACTAAAAAAATTCATTAATTTATCAAAGATTAAAATAAAATGTCAAGAATCAAAACAAATTAAATAATTATTTTATTAGAGACTCTATACAAACAAGTTTTTAATTGGAGGACAAACCAAAAATTGAGTATTTATTAAGAATAAAAACATATTTTAGTCTTAAAAAATTATATATCTAAAAAATGTTTTTTTATAAAATATAAAATTACATTAAAAATTTATATAAATACAGCATTTTATTACAATTTATATTTCATTAACTTGTTCATCAAACACTTCTAAGCGTTTGTACATCGAATTCCGCGGTTGAGATTGTCATTTGAATGAACAAATTACTAGCTCACTCAATATTAAGTTTGATTATAAAAACTTCATATTGGTAAGTTTGGTTAAATTGCAGGATCTCTTTCAACAAGCTCATAGTGCATAATTAACCAAGCGAAGGTAACAATTTTCATTACTACATTAATTTCAAGTGTCACTGATGAGGCCACCAACCACAGATATCACATTCTCATTTTCTTTGTCTATGGAGCAGCCCCTCCCAGGGAAGACCCTTTTGGCATTGTCAAATGGAGCAAGAAATGGAGAAGAGGAAGGAAGGTACAAGTGAAGAAGAGAAATGGGTGCATGATGCATCTGTGGATTATAAAGGAAGACTTCCTTTCCGTGCTTCCACGGGCGTATGGAAAGCTTCTCTTTTTGTTCTTAGTAAGAAATTTACAAGAGTTTTTATGCATCAAACAATTAAGCAATGTTTTTTAGTTAATTTTTAACCTTATTAATGGCTATTTGCTAACCATATGGCCTCAAACAATTCAAAGGGTAAGTTTGAATCTCCGTTGAGATTATAATCATGGTAAATAAAAAAAGGATAAATAACTTTTTACTCTCTCATTTTATATGAGTTTTCACTTTTAGTTCTTAAAAAATATTTTGATCAGTTTTGGTCTCTTATATTGTCCGTTTTATTTTCATTTCCTACTGTTAACGGTTAACGTGAACAGTTAATGATAATGTAATACTCGCATGATATTTTAGAAAAATTAAATTGTCCAAAAGATATTCTGATTTTTGGCCTTTGAAAAAATAAATTGATTGTTTTTAGTCTCTAAAAAAATGACCGCTTTCTATCCCTACAAAAATGATCAAATTATTTTTTGAGGGAATAAAAACGAAAATTGAAGCAAAAAGGTGATTTTAAAATAATGTCATGTGCAAAGATTAATGGAATAGAGAAATTTATGAGTGATTAAAACTGGTCAAAAAAAATTGAGGGACTAAAAAAAATTCAAATAAAATGAGAACTAAAAAGTTAATTAATCCTTCCCCCGTTAAAAAGACATTCAGCAACCAAATTTTAGTTAAGAAAAAGGTGTTCATACAATGTCACGATAGGCAGTAGAAACTGCCAAATGATCTTCAAAGTAAAGGTGCATTGCATTCCAAAACCAGATAAAATCAAATTTCCATCTTTACAGCTTGGTACTCCACACAATTTTTGCATAATTAAACTATCTTGTGATTTATTGGAGTTAGGGAGTAGTCGCGAATTAAATTGTATAACAGATGTATTTAATAAACATGAACTTAACTTTGTGATTCTGTTTCAATATATGGAGCAGTATTTGAATTTAGTGAAAGGATAAGCTTCTTTGCGATATTCTCTAATCTTATCACGTACCTGACTAAAGTGATCCATCAAGACCTCAGTACAGCTGCCAAGAGTGTAAACTACTGGGTAGGAACAACAACCTTGATGCCTCTGGTTGGGGGATTTGTTGCTGATTCCTACACTGGTGGATTTAACATGATCATATTTTCTTCCCTCGTATACTTAATGGTAAATCCAATTTTTTTTAGTCAATGTGCAACATGTTTTTATTATAACTTGGTAATGTGCGGTTCTACACTTCATATATCCTGTCTTTGATCAATTTGAGACTCCTTTAATCCTGAAAATAAATTTGAATTTCTTTTATAGACGAATTGGAACAATTGGAGGGGAAAAAATGAAGCAGAGAATTATCAAATTTGTTTTAAAAAAGCCAAACCGGTAGTCATTTTGACAAAAAATTGAAAATTTTTAAGTACGATGCTTATAATCATACCGGAGATACTGATAATTCTGTTTACACATCAAATGCAAGCTCTCATATATTAATTGTTTCCATGAAAAATAAACCTAATTTTTACTTGTCAAACCAGGGATTAAGCCTCTTGATTTTGTCACAAGTCATCCCAAGTCTAAAGCCAAACATCAATAATCAGCCTACGGTGGCTCATGAAGTGGCTTTCTTCCTTGCCATTTACTGCATCTCCTTGGGCACTGGGGGACACAAACCATGCTTGCAAAGCTTTGGAGCTGATCAATTCGACGAGGATCACCGGGAAGAAAGGAAGAAGAAGATGTCCTTCTTCAACTTGTGGAGCTTCACTGTGTGCTTTGCTATGTTGCTTGGTGCAACAGTGGTTGTTTATGTTCAAGACTTTGTCAGTTGGGGAGTTGCTAGTCTCATCATAACTATTCTCATGGCTCTCACTACCATAGCTTTCTATGCAGGGAGGCCTTTTTATAGGTACAAGCAGCCAGCAGGAAACCCTTTTAGGCCAATTTTACAGGTTTTAGTTGCAGCAATTAGGAAAAGGAATTTGTCTTGTCCTTCAAATCCAGCTCTTTTGTATGAAATCCCAGAGTTAGAGAAGTCGCAAGGAAGACTTCTGAGCCACACTAGCGGACTCAGGTATCACACATGGACCTTGTCAGATTGAGACTAAATTTTTTGGGACAAAACTTAAATGCAGTTATTTAGATGCTTTTGGTGTTGTTTTCCAATCAGAATTGGAGTTTTACATCAATAATCTACCAAACAAAGGTTTAAATTAAAGGTCAACATAGGTTATCATCTTATTGAGATGAAACTCTAATTTTAATCGGAAAACAGCACCTAAAGAATTACATCTAAGTTTTGTCTTATTTTGGTTGTTAGAGTTCAATGGAATGTATCTATTTTTTAAATGATTGTTAATTTAGCAGTAAGAAAGATAGACTTGAACCAACCTACTACCTACAAATATCATTGAAATTAATACTCTATGAATTCAATGAATAGGTTTCTAGACAAGGCTGCAATAATTGAAGAGAAATATGTTGAGCAGAGAGATAATGCATGGAGATTAGCAACAGTGACAAGAGTGGAGGAGACAAAACTTGTTCTAAATGTAGTTCCCATATGGCTAACTTCATTAACAACTGGAGTATGCTGGGCACAAGCCTCAACACTTTTTGTCAAGCAAGCAACTACCATGAACTTAAAGATGACCGAAAGTTTCACACTGCCACCTGCTTCCCTTGTTTCTGTTGCAGCAATTGGTGTCTTAATATCTCTCCCAATATACGATAGGGTCATTGTTCCAATTCTAAGTAAAGTCACAGGCAATGAAAGAGGCATCAGCATCCTTAGGAGGATCAGCATTGGCATGACATTCTCAGTCATAGTCATGGTTGCTGCTGCCTTAGTAGAAGCAAAGAGACTAAGAATCGTTGGACAAAGGACAATGAGTGTGATGTGGTTGATACCCCAATACTTGATACTTGGCATTGCAAATTCATTTTCTCTTGTTGGGTTGCAAGAGTATTTCTATGACCAAGTTCCTGACTCAATGAGAAGCATAGGAATGGCTTTATATCTCAGTGTGATTGGAGTGGGAAACTTCTTAAGCAGCTTTCTAATCATCATTGTGAACCATGTCACAGGGAAAAATGGCAAGAGTTGGATTGGGAAGGACATAAATTCAAGTCGTTTGGATAGGTTTTATTGGATGTTGGCTGTCATCAATGCTTTGGATTTGTGTGCCTTTCTCTTCTTGGCAAGCAGTTACACTTACAAGACTGTACAGAGGAGAACTATGGATACTGATGGTTGTAACAAGAGTGATGGTGTGGAGACAGTGGCAAAATGAATTAATATAGCTACCTTTCAATTTGAGAAATTTTCTTTCTGAAAACTGCAATGTTAACTTTGGTTGTAAAATTGGTTAACTTCTTTGTAGATTTAGAAGAGCTGCCGGAGGAATATAAACAACTTATATATGGTAGTTTAAGGAATAAATAGGAATGACCAAAATAAAATTGTGTCATCGATAATTTCTAAATAAGGTGAAATTTGTTATTATATTCCTGTTTAATTAAATAGTGGGTAAATATATTTTTAGTTTTTATACTTTTTTTTTTTTAGTTCTTGAAGTTTCATACAATCTAATTTAGTCTGTATGTGAAACATGGATACTCCTAAAATCATGTTGTAAATGTATTGGGTATGTATTCATACCCAATGCTAGTTGGATATTCATATTAGATTTATATTAATTTTTTTTAAAAAAAAATTGGATAGTTAATTTGGGTAGTTTTTCTAAGTCCAATAATTAAAATTAAACTTAAATATGCTTTTGATCTTTAATAAATATTCAATTTTTTATTTGTTTCCTAATATATTTTTGTATAAAACAATAATTTTGTTTTTAATCCTTGACACTTATTTTTAGCCCCTAATAAATTAGCAAATTTTTTGTTTGCTCCATGATAAATATTTCCCATTTTTTTATTAATACAAACAAACAAAATTTGGTAATTTAGTAGGAAACAAACACAAATTTTTTTATTTATGAGGGACTAAATCAAAACATCAAGGATAAAAAATAAAACTGTTATTTTATTAGGGACTGAATGCAAAGCAAAAATTAATTAGGAAGCAAACATAAAAAATGAGTATTTATTAAGGATCAAAAGCATCTTTGACCTTAAAAATATTATCTGTTTATAAGGAAAGAGTAAGAGTTATAAAGAGGGTGACAGCCAAATGTGGGATATTGGTAGAGATGAATGGGATCCACTTGAAGGGGGTGAAATTCTTGAAGTTGTTACTCTTTCTCTTGATGGATAAAATTTGGAGACAAATTTTTTCAAGGATTATGGACAAAAAATGATGAGATTAAGACGATTTATGTGTGATATCATAGTTATGTTTAGGTGTCATAAATTTTAGTCGAACATTTATTTATTACAATTTTTTTATTAAATACTTTTTTGCCATGTTGAAGAATTTAATTTCATTTCATTTTATATTATAAATTATGCTTATTTGTGTTTCTTTTCATCATTTGTAACACTTATATTAAATTCTAATGTCAATATATGCATATTGTATTATTTTTAAGAATTTGTATTAAGCGTACGGACCCATACCCTAGATTTTTGGAAAATCCCATATCCCATACAAATATCGATGAGGAATCATAGATATGCAACATGAACTTTTGAAGAATGAAGACAGGAATGAAGCATTGAAAATTAAGGTTTGATGTGTTTGTGGGACATTTTAATAACTTCTTTTTTAAAAAAAATTGATGTCATTGTAACTAATTTAAAAATAAAAAAAATCCTCATGACGAATTTTTAATAACGCATAGGGACAAAATTTGACGATATAAAACTTCAGAAACTAAAAAAGTAAAAGTATAAAGACTATAAAAACATATTTTTTCCAGTAAATAATTACTAATTTGGTAATTTATTATTTTCTTAAAATTAGAAATGTGTGTTCATCATGATAAGAAAATTAGATCTATTGCTAATGATAGTAATGAAGTAAATAAAGTAATAGATTAATTTATGTGAGTGATAAATCTAATTCAAAACAAATTATTACATTTCTTTAAAATTTCTTATTAATATTTGGTAATATTAATTTTTTAAAATGATAGTTAAGTCAATATAATACTCTTATCCACGTATGTATTATTTATATTTAATTCAATATATAATTTGTATTAATCTTTATTTAGTAATAAAAACATTATATGTGCACGTACAAATATATAGGGCAATAAAACTAAGTAGATCAATGTTTTTGAGGAGAAATCAAATTATATTGATATAACTTAACAAATTATTGTAGATTAAATGATTTATTTGATCTTTTATCTTATATTTTTTTTATATTCAGTTTAGTCCTTTATTTTTTAGAAAGTTTGCTTTGGTCCTATCTTAATTAAAAGGTTCAAAGTAGTCATTCTATTAGGATAAATCTAGCATCATTAAAAATATAAATTTATTGGTGGCTAAAAATCACCACAAAATACATTTTTTTCCTCTAAACATGTTCATTCTGTAAACGCAAGAACAACATCTAGGAATCTAGATGGAAAACATAATCTAGAACCCAAATGAAGAACACACCCCAGAACAAGAACATAACCTAGAATAGGTCAAGAACCACAAATCAAGAATCTCAAATCACAACCCCAAATCAAGAACCCTCAACCCCAAATCACAAATTCATCTTAACATGTTATAATAGTTTTGAAAAAGGAAGGTCCGGTTGGAGGAGGTTGAACAAGTGCGACTTCAGTCATTTTACAAGGGTGTGTTCTCAAAGTATACTCTATACACCCTAGCCACATCAGTTTTGTTGTTAGTCGCTATTCACGACTTAGTTTTGTATTGGATATTTGCACAGAATTGGCCGTTTACCTCCAATTTATGATTCTTTTTTTAGGAATTATACATATTTTCATGTTTAGCCTGATTTTATATAGTAGATACTCTCATTTTGTGAATTAATGTTGAAACCACTTCAGTTTCAGGCCAAAAGAATAGAAGGCTCAAGTAGCTGATGACTCGCTAACCGAGGCAAATCTGCTCAGCGAGTGGCATCCGCTAAGCAAGGCATACAGCTCGCTTAGCGGGTTGGAAAACCCTAGAAGAGGATCAGTTATAGATGTGCTCACCCAACGTGCAACCAGCCCGCCCAACGAGGTCGTTGTCCTTTCTCGCGCTTAGCGCGCCCAGCTCGCTAAGCCAAAATTTACTTACTCTCGCTTAGTGAGCAAGTCTCGCTAGGCGAGCCTTCGGAAGCTGAAACGTTCAAGAGTCTTTAAAACACTGAAGTTGGCGGAAACTAAAAGAGAGAGTCGAAAAATAGAGCACAAGGGAAAGCTGAAGTGACAAAAAGAGAGCAGCTAAGAGAGCTTAGGTTAGAGGAGTGAAGTTAGGATTTTAGAAGTTGGAGAAGACATCCTCAACCACTCTTTGCCATTTTCTTTCACTAAACTTTGTTCCTTCTTTGTATTGAGAGCATATTTCTTGTAATGGAAGGCTAAGCCTCTTGGTTGGGAAGTTCTGCTGAACCCTTGATGCAATACTCTTTCACTATCTATTTAATGTTATTTTTATATGCTTACTGCTTTTATCTATGCTTATTTTTACATGCTTGTGACTTGATCACCCATTTGCATGTACAGTTAGGATTTTTAGCATTGGGAAATGCTTTAAAGTCTTAGAACTTGGTAGAGCAAGCTAGAAATCTGTATGTCTAAGAATGAAGTACAATGATCTAGTTCATATTATGCTATAGACTTAATATAACTATTTTAGGCTAAGTTTGTTGAGGGATCAAGAACGAAGTTTAAAGAGATTTAGGCTCATTCACTAGAGGGATCTTGGTTTGAGTAATTTCTCAGCATAAGAACACTAGGATAACGTTAAATAGAGAAAATACATAATAACATCAAGAGAAATTCAGTAGAACGATCCAACGCTTTTTACTTGACTGTTTTCACTTCTAAAATCCTAGATATTTGGTTTATATTCAAATAGACTTTAGTATAAAATTCAACTTGATCTTTATCTTACTTTCAGTTTATACAAATGTTTTCATACTGGATGTATAGTGTCTGAGTGAAACAAATTCCCTATGGATACGATACTCGGTCTTACTATTTTATACTACTTGTGCGAATTGGTACACTTGCCGACCAGCGAATCAAAAGTTGTCAAGGGAAACATGTTTCCCATAATCGACAACATCATGATCGTAGATTGGATCGCCGATGACCTTAGCACCAACTACCTCATTACATCGCTTGGTTCTGCAATTCGAGTCAACTTCTTGAAATTGAAGGAAGACGTGAATAAGGATGAGGTCTTGAGCGCAGTGAAAGGAATTCTTGAGAACTTCAAGAAAATTAATGTAGGTCGAAAGTGAGGTTAAAGATTTGAAGAGGAAAATTGGAGTTTTGGAGAGAAAATTAGGTTTAAGGAGGAGATGAGAGATATGATTAATGAAAAAAAGAGAAAATTAAGTGTATTAGATAGAAGATTGGGGAAAAAGATAGGGGTAGTGAAGGAAAAAAGTTTACATTTTGTGATAATTTTTAACTGTCAATATCTTTATTGTGTTGGTGTTAATATTAGATGGACAGAAGGACTACTTTGAATCTTTTAATCAAGATAAAAAATCAAAGTAAAATTTTTAAAAGATAAAAGATTAAACTGAACAAAAAAAATTAAATTAAGGACCAAATATGTCATTTGATCACTATTATATCTATATATTATCAAGATTGTTTATATTTAATTTTATCAAAATTGAACAACAATAAAAAAATAATCAAATGATTCATATTTTAATATATTTTAAAAATTTTATATTACATCAATTTTAATTTATGCAAATGAGCCAACAAATAATTTAGAATTAATATGAAATTTTGTATATATAATTTATGTGAAATAAACTTTCAATCTAATAGTAGATTCTAAAAAATATTGATCAATTGAAAGTTATAAAACAATATAATAGTTTGTCAAAATTATACCAATATAATTTGATTCATCTTCTTCTTCATGTTTTTTTTTTCTTTAATTAATGTGCGTGTGAATTAAATAGATTTGTGCGCGTGAACTTGTAATTGTGTGGGAAGATAGGATATTAATGAACTAGATAGATTTGTGGGTGTTTGTGGAAGTTTTAAACATTTTCATTTTTTTCTTCTCAATTTATTAACTAAAGAAAAAAGCTATCTTTTAGATATTTTATATATATATATATATATATATATATATATATATATAATAAATATAAATTCAATTACTTTTTAATCTTATAATATTTTTATTAAAAATATTCAGTTCCCGCAAGTTTTTTTTTAAAAATCATATGTTTTTTAATTAGTCTTTCAAGTATTACAAAATAATATATATTTTTTCATTTCTAACTGATTTAGTTTGTTAAATATAGGAATTCAGAATGAGTAGAATTCTTATGGGAATTAAAATAAAAATGTCATATTTTGAAATACCAAAAGCATATTTAAACCATCATTTTTTAATATAATTAATGAAAATTGTATTAATAAGTAATAACAGTTATATAAGTTTAGTGATATTTAGCATTATACTTTTGAGGATAAATATTCTCATAGCAAGATTGTCCCATGATTATGATAGTATTTATCCTCAAAAGTATAAAGCTATATATAAATTGGCACGCGAGAGAACTTATGCTTTTGTCTAACTTTAATTTAAGGTACTATCTTGATACTCTTCTCCCTACCCTTCCTTTTAAAATAATATCTGTAACATAAGAAAAGGACTTCAAATTCTCATTCTCCCTACTAAAAAATAAACGATTGCAAGTAGCCTGCCCCTGATGCATCTAGATGCATTGACTCGAACAAACTTGTAGTAGAAGAATTTTAGTTAGTGGAGTACAGACAATTTAAAAGGATAAACGTTAAGCAGTTTAAGTACTTTTCAATTTATTTTAAAATTAAAACTAAAATTGAGGTTATATGTGACACGAGAATTGAAGAGTACGAATTAAATCCTTTTTGGAAACAAAATCAATTTTTTTTTTCCTTTTTTGTGTTTAGATGGCGAACGTTTTTCTTTTATTGTAACAATATAGTGATTTACTTTATATATGCAAGACATCTGGATTTTTTATTTTTTTTACTTAAGTGTTATATGTTTTAAGATTAGATCATATATGGTGTAAGAAATAAGTGTTTTTTTTATCACTAGAAATTGAAAGCAAATACTAAGGAATCTATCATAACTCATATTTCCTGTTGAATTAAGTTAGATCCCACGGTAGAAAAAAATAAGTTAATTGAATTTATGAAAAGAATATGATTTCAATTTGGAAGAAGAAAATACGGTCCATATATAATGGCATGAGAAAGAAAGAGGGGAATATCTTGTAAATCAAGCCATGATAATGATATTTTAATTCAACAAGGTGCAAAAGTCGCTGTGCAATTGAAGTTGTGAAGCACTAGTACTCCAAGGTTATACTTGCTTTAGTCATCCTGATTCTTCACAATTTACAAAGCCAAAAGTTTCATTGTTTGTAGATATGTACGGCCATTGATTGAAATCAGAAGTTAGTCTAACTATCTTCTCGTGTCTTTAGTGAATGTGTGTGGACTAGAGTTCAATGAAAATTATGAAATAAATTTTGAATATTTTTAATTTATAAATTTAATTTCAGTTAAAGATGATTTTAAAGTGAAATATCTTTTTTTTAAGTGTTAAATAACTTTTTAGTCTCTATGAATATTGAGTGTTGTGTTTTTCGTCTTTTTTTTTTCATCTCAAATATATATATATATATATATATATATATATATATATATATATATATATATATATATTTTATGGTTTGTGTTGTTAGGTTTTTCAGTCAAATTTAACCGAAAAAATGTAGGAACTAAAATTGAAAAATAAAAAATTATATGGACCAAAAAATGAGAAGATCGACTAAAACAAAAGCAATCAATATTAAGAGGACAAACACAAAAATAACCATATATTATAGGAATTAAACAATTATTAAGTCAAATTTTTATAAAAATTAAACCTCTCTAAACACTGTAAGTGCCCTAATGGATACCAGAAAAATCAAACTTGCAGCAAATGAACTAGTGGCCAACGCATTTAAACATTAGCTTAAACTAAAGTATCTTTAACTTCGCTTAGTCATAGCCTTTCAGCTTAGGGTCAGCTAAGACTGTTTTAGCTCGTCATTAGTCAAAACATTTTTAGCTCGATGTCAACTTTAGCTACAGAACATCTTCAATCAGCTTGACCTTGACAAAAGTATTTTTAACTCAACTTCATCTAGAGTATTTTCAACTTGATTTCAACAAGAGTAATTTCATATGGATGTCATGTTTTGCTCAACCTTAATTAGGACATTTTTACCTTGATTTTGGCTAGTGCATCTTTAACTTGCATTGACCTTGAGTGGGATATCTTTGACTTGACTTTGGCTAGAGTATATTTTCCTTGTTTTTGGATAAACTTTTTATCTTTAGCTCGACCTCATCTAACATATCTTCAATTTGATTTTGGCTAGAGTATCTTAAGTTTTTTTTTTTTTTTTTTACTCCGTTGGCTTTCTTTTTTATGTGAAACTTTTGGCCTTGTCGGCTATTTTGGCCTTGACTAAGTAGACTAGGGCTAAGTGCAGCGGGATACTCCGTTGGCTTTCTTGTTGGTCCCCTTACTTTTGGTTGTTTTTGTTTTGGTCCTTTCAATTTTTTAATCCCTATAATTATTTTAGTTAGATTTGACGAACAAACTTCACAGCAAGAATTATAATAACTGTCATGCACCGCCTTAGTACGTATCTTTGACTATTTTTTCAAGTTCAAACAAGTTAATAAAGAAGAACAAAGTACTAGTAGCATTTAATATTTAAGTCATTTCGCTATTTTTTACATTCTAGTCGTAAATGTGATCACTAACGAGGCCACACCAATATAACAGAATTCATCCACCGATTTCATTTGTCTGTATATGTGCACACAATAAAAAGGTGAAGAGACCATTTTAAACTACAACTTCAATTTGTAAGCATGAAGCAGGAAATGGAGAAGAGAAAGCAAGGGAAAAGTGAAGGAAATGAAAAACAGAAATGGGTGCATGATGCATCTGTGGATTATAAGGGCAGAGTTCCCATCCGTGCTTCCACCGGTACATGGCTTCGCCTTTTGTCATTGGTAAAATACTTATTTATGTATTTTTTTTATCAAAAAATATTAATTTATTAATTTTTGTAGAAATATCAATCGGGAGAGATTCAAATTCGTAAACTCTCTTCTCTCTTCTTTCTTTCTCCTTCTGTAACTATCATATCAATCTAATATCTCCGTTATATGTGTGTGTTTAATTTGAGCATAACTTGGTGATTCTATTTCAATTTGGAACAGCAATTGAATTTAGTGAGAGGATAACCCACTTTGGGATATCCAGTAATCTTATAATGTATCCGACTAGAGTGATGCATGAAGACCTAAAAACAGCAACCAATAATGTAAACTGCTGGAAAGGAGCGACAACCTTGTTGCCTCTAATTGGGGGATTTGTTGGTGATGCCTACACAGGTCGATTTCATATTGTCCTCTTTTCTTCCCTATTCATCTTACTTTTTGTCAGTGTTACATATGTGGTTTTACATGCAACTTCATAACGAGTGCTTTTACACTTCATATATACTGCATATCTTTGACATATCTCAGGCCACATAACAAATTTCAATTTCTTTGTTTATAAAATTAAATGCAAGCTCTGATATACAGTGGCGGATCAACTTGACCAAAAAATGTTTAAGGGACCCAATTATAATTATGATTATATCATATAAATTAAATGTGATTGTTTTTATAATATAATTTATTGTGGATGATGTTAAGTATTAAATTATATTATTCAAATATTAACGATTTTTTAATCATTTGTCTTTTATGGTATGAAAATATTTGTTTTTCTGCTATATTAATGACACTCAGTTTTTTTACGATTATTATACCTTTATTTGCTATTAAAAAAATATAAAAATACTTCTTTTTTTAAAAAAAATGTAATATAAATCAATTTTTTTTACAAAAAAAATAAATTTGAATGAGGATACATAAAATAATTAATTTTTTCTACGGATTTTTAAATAAATATAAGAAAATAATCATTTCTTTTCCAAATTGATAACACAATTTGTAGAAATTTTTTGTAAAGAAAATTCGAAAGATCTCAAAATTCATGAAAACATTATCATAAAAAGTCCACAAAGAAAATTCAAGTCATTGTTTTTCGTTAGCAATAAAATAATATAAAAGACATTGTAATAAATAATGATGAATTTAAAAAATAAAAAAAAATAGTTTTGGAGCAGATCAATTTGATGATGACCACTTTGAAGAAATAAAGATGTCTTTCTTCAACTGGTGGACCTTTACACTCAGCGTTGCATGGCTGCTAGCGACAACAGTGGTTGTTTATGCTGAGGACTTGTCTTATCCTCACTATTTTTAGGGCTGTAAATATCATTGCTTTCTATGTGGGTAAGCCTTTTTACAGGTACAGGAGACTACAAGGAAACCCTTTTATGCCAATTCTACAAGTCCTAATTGCAGCCATAAGAAAAAGGAATTTGCTTTGTCCTTCAAATCCTGCTTCAATGTCAGAGAATTTCCAAGGAAGGCTTCTAAGCCATACTAGCAGGCTGAGGTACATTACTTTTTTAGATATACATGCATAGAGTATGTTGTTATAATTCTGAATTATATTGTTAATTCAGTCAGTTCGAACAAAGATTACTTTCATTAAAAAATATATGTGATCTGGATTAAAAAAATAGTTTGCTTTTTTAGAAGAAAATATATTGGTTTCTGTAAATTTTCAAAATCCAATTTTAGTTCTTCTAACATTTTTTTTCTTTAAATTTTCATCTCTTTGATTTAAAATATTTAAAGTGTGCCAAAAAGGAGACAAGAATAATTTTTTATATATAGGAATATGAAATATAGTTAGTTTTTAGACTTATAGATTAAAGAGTAATACCTAAGTAAAACTGTTGGCATGACAAAAGAATGTAAATTAAGTTATTATTGTGGTAGTATATAATATTTTGTGTTTAAAATAGTTGAAGAAAGTTAACTTTAATAAATTCAATTAATGAATAGGTTTCTTGACAATGCTGCAATAGTTGAAGAAAATAATATTGAGCAGAAAGATAGTCAATGGCGATCAGCAACAGTGACAAGATTGGAAGAGACAAAGCTTATTCTAAACGTTATTCCCATATGGCTAACTTCATTAGTAGTTGGTGTATGCACAGCAAACCACACTATCAAACAAGCAGCTGCTATGAACTTAAAGATAAACAATAGCTTCAAAATCCCACCAGCTTCCATGGAGTCTGTTTCAGCTTTTGGCACCATAATATGTCCCAATATATGATAGAATTATAGTTCCAATTATGAGGAAAGTCATAGGTAATGAAAGAGGCATCAGCATATTTAGGAGGAATGGCATTGGCTTAACATTCTCAGTCATACTCATGATTGTTGCTGCCTTAGTAGAAAAAAAAGAGATTAAGAATGGTTGGACATGAATTCTTAACAGTTGGGGGAATTACTAGGCATGAAACTATGAGTGTGTTATGGTTGATACCCCAATACTTGATCCTTGGCATTGGAAATTCTTTTTCTCAAATTGGTTTGCGAGAGTA
The DNA here is from genome assembly GCF_004193775.1 of Glycine soja. Lineage (NCBI taxonomy): Eukaryota > Viridiplantae > Streptophyta > Magnoliopsida > Fabales > Fabaceae > Glycine > Glycine soja. The sequence goes on along the minus strand of NC_041014.1, from coordinate 28,666,712 downwards.
TTTCTATGGTCAAGTTCTTGACTCAATGAGAAGCTTAGGAATGGCTTTGTATCTTAGTATGCTTGGAATATGATTCTTCTTAAGCAGCTTTCTAATAATAATTGTGGACCATGTCACAGCAGGGAAGAATGGCAAAGATTGGATTGCCGAGGATGTAAATTCAAGTCGTCTAGATAAGTATTATTCGATTTTGTCTGTCATAAATGCTTTAAATTTGTGTCTCTTCCTATTCTTGGCAAAGAGGTACACTTAAAAGACTGTACAGATCGAAGAAAGCTACGGAAATTGATGGTTGTAACAGTAATGAGGTGGACACAATATTAATGGCATGATGAGAGTGAATGTATCTCACTTGCTATATTTTCTGATTAATCAAATTGGTAATAAGTTGTTCCCCTTATATTTACTGAAATTTGTACTTCTGCATGAGAGGAACCATATATATATGAAAGTTTGTGTTGTACTTTTATCAATTGAATTTAGGGACATTAACTTTTAAATTTCATGCCCATTTTAATAGTTTGACTAATTAATTTAGTGGATTTTGTAATGTTAGAAATTTATTAAATAGGTACCAGAGTAAGTTTTTTTTTTTACAAAAATTATAAAACTAATTGCCAAGATAACTATATTAATTTGTACTAATTTCAGTTAGAACTTAGTTAATTTGGTACAAAAACATATTTTATTCATTAAATTAATAGGTAAAGATATTAATTAGCTGATTACTAATGTGTGCTACTTTTATTAAAAAAAATGGCAATTCAGAGACCACAATAGAGGCGAAAAAAGTAGCATTTTAATAAAAATATATGAATTTAGCAATTGAATCAAAGATCAAATTTTAATTTTTTGATAATTTAATTCAGCTATCTCAGACTGATTTTTTATTTTTAGTATTTTATTTCAGCCACCGAATTCACAACCATGTATTGGTTGCTATGTTGATTACCCACAACATGCACGACAAATATGATAGCAATGAGCTCATTTTCATCAGCGACCGAAATACACAGTCACAAATGGCTTAGCGCCTTGGGTTTATTTAGCGACCGACTTCATATGTCACTAAAACACATTTTCTCTTCTATTGTATATTGCTTTGCTGGAGAATAGAGTCGTAGAGAAGAAAAAAAGTTGTCAGAAAAGGAAGAGTCAAACAATCATAGAAAGAAAAAAGGGAAACAAAAGAGAGTTGCTAGAGAATAAGAACGGAAGGACAACAACGTGGAAAGTGAAATGAAGATGAAAAGGAGGCGGTATTTGAATTTGTGAAACTAAAAGAGAAAAAAAATGTTACTAAACAAATAAAAAATGAAAAGGATGCATTTAGCAATTTGGAAGAAGAACATGGGGAATCTCTTGTAAATCAAGACACGACATTTTAAATTTTTAATTCAATGAAGTGCAAAAGTCGCTATGTAATTGAAGTTGTGAAGCACTACACGTACTACTCCAAACTGGTTACTTGCTTTAGTCATCTGGCCCTTTACAATTTACAGAACCAGATGTTTGATTGAAATCAAAAGTTACTCCAACATATATAATTTAGTGTATGTGTGTGGACAAGAGAGTTCATAAATAAAATAAATTTTAAATATTTTCTATTTTAATTAAAAATGTTTTTAAAGTAAAATATCTTATGTTGTATTAATACTTATTGAAAAAAAGTACAGTTGGAAGAAATGGATTTCATTGCAGAAGCCACCTAAGCTTTGTTTGGCTTAGAATTATATATTTTGAAACTAAAATCCGGCTGGAGACCATTCATCAGCTTGAAAACGTACAAATAAGTTTAAACAGAAAAGATCCCATATTGTTTCTAACTTTCTATAATATTAAGGAGGTCTAACTCGATTTCTTAAATAGTAAATGTTATAAATCTGTTGGTATTTGAATTCAATTTCTATGAATATAAAAAACATTCAAGATACCTCAGATCATCCTTGAATTTGTTATATATACTAAGTACTCGTTATTTTAAATTACACAAAATTCATCATATAATAAATCACTGGATTATCTCTAATATTCATGGAAATGTAAATCAACAGATAATTGCTTTTTATGTTAAATTAATGAAAGTACTCATATTAATTGTTTTATTTGTTGTTGCTTTTTTATCCTCATTACTCAAAATTAACTTCATTTGTTTTTTAAAGCTACGGTAAATGAAATATTAAATACTTATAATATAAAACATTAAAATAATATCGAAGTTACACAAGAGAATATACGACAAATTAAGTTATAGCTTCAATCTTCAAAATAATTAAAAGGACATAAATAATTGCAATTAATATTCAGTTAAAAAAATTCAAAACTATATATAGTTATTAGGTATATATTTTTTTATAACATTTTATAAAAAAAATGATAAAACATAGATATTCTATTGCAGTGATTAATTATTGAATACAACTAATTTTTCTTCACTAACGAATCATCTTTGTTGAAAAATTTGACAAATCATTTTTTGTGGGATTTTTTTCCTTTTAATTATATTTTTTTTCATCTACAATATTTAAATTCAAGTCATTACTTAAGAGGATTAAACTCAGTATCACTCAAAACCTTTTTTGAATCATAACACTATACTATAGTAGTATATAAAAAATATATATAGTTTTTTTAAAAAATTATTCAAAATGTTAAATCTAGTTTCAAATAATACATAATTAATAAATTTATATAACTGAAATTTTTAAAAATGTTTTATAAATAAATTATATAATTTATTATTTAATATATATATTTCATAAAATAAATATAAACATATGGTAATCTTAATACCCATGTGGAGCACAATGTTATTACACTAGTATTATAGGTATTATTAACACTTATAAGGAAAAGACCGACTCTCCATTTTCTATAAAAAAAAAACAAAGAAAATGGAGATTATATAATTGTGTGTGGTTTTTAAGAATAAAATATCAAGAAAGAAATTGTAATTTACAGATACGATTATTGGAATAAAATAAACACAAAAATATGTATACCAAAATTCTCTATTTCTTTTATATATTTATTGATAACTGATAATTAATTTGTGTATATATTGATTGAATTCAACATTTGATTTGGTATATTACTTGAAATTTCCTTTTATTTAACATGAAAATTTACAAAACAGATAGATTTAGCAACCAAATTTTGTCACTGAAAAAATCAGTCGCAAATAGATACTGATTTAGCGACCGCGAGACTTTTGGTGCTTAGCTTTTAGTTTTGCAACCGCTTTATCTGTTGCTAAGTCTTTAAGTCTATAATCCGTCGCTGATATGTTTCCGGATGTAATTGATAAATTTGCCACTGACTATATCAGTCTCTAAAATATATAAGATTTTGCGACTGATTAATCGGTCTCTAAAGTGGGTGAGAATGAAACAATCAAAATCTTTCATCATTTTAATTGCATTTTTAGCTTCAACTTTTTAATTCTTGGAGAATTTTTTATTTGACACATTTTATCCTCAACTTCAAAGAAATTTGTAAATTTTATCTTGTCATTTATCCATGAATAAACACAAAAGTTGAGCATAAAATTTGATCAAAAAATAAAAAGTTAGGAGTAAAATTCACCAAAACACAAAAAAAATTAGGCGAAAATTTTGTCAATAAAATAAAAAATTATGGATAAAAAGTGCAATTACGTTAAGAGTAAAATGAAAAAAGATAAAATTCATAAGTTTCTTAAAAATTGAGGATAAAATAAATCAAATTAATTTATTGGACATAAAATTTGATAAAAAAAACATAGGAGTAAAAAGTACAATTAAATCTTTTTTATATTATTGTCTTGACTTTTAAGAAGACACAAAAAGTATAATCTAATTAAAAAAAGATTACATAAATTAAAGAAGGTTATCGGTTCAAATTCTCCATCAATCACTTTTGCATCATTTTCTAAATCATTTTTTAAGAAGGCTGAAATAATATCTAATTAAAAAAAGATTAAAATTGTACATTTTCAAATTGAAAGATCAAAATTGCAAAGACTTAATATGTAATGTGATTTTGGTTTCTGGTAAGTTAACATTTTTTTAATTTTAATTTATGTAAGTTTTTTTATTATTTTTAGTTCTTGTGATTAAGTTTGTATTTTTAAAATTTTGGTCCTTGTAATTTGTTTTGATGAGTTCTAGTTTTTATAAATTTGTATTTTTTTAAATTTTATATAATTCCTTTAATAAAATTCTACTTTTTTATTTTTAATCTTTATAAGTTTAGGCTTACAAAGATTAAAATTTTAAAAACATAGTTAGAGGAATTAAAATTAAAAAAAATGCAAATTTATAGAGACTACAAATGAATAAAATAAATTAGAAGGATAATAATTGAAGAAACACAAATTTATAGAGACTAAAAATAAATAAAAAAACTTACAAATATCAAAATTAAAAAATATTAACTTATAGGAACAAAAATATATTTAAACAAATTGTAAATTAAAAGTTACATTGGGACCAAAAATGCGTTGTTTTTTCGCTTGTATATAAGTCATGCTTGTATAGCCTATATATGATTGGTTAAGAAATTGCGCTTGAGAGATTTATTTGTGTGAAATAATGATATATTGAAATCATAAATTAGCCCGTAAAATTCTCAGTGAGAAATTAAGTAATTAACCATAATCGTAATGTTTGCAACGCCCTATTATCTTTCACTAGCATGCTCTGGTTCTATTCCAACAAGTTAACAAAGCATAACAAACTGAAGTAGCAATTAATTCTCTTCGCTATTTACATTTTAAATGTTACTTATAATGAGGCCACACTAACAATAGATTTCATCCACCCATTTCATTTGTCTATGTGACACACCATCAAAAGGTGAATAGCCTATTACACCTTCAATTTGTAAACATGGAGCAGGAAATGGAGAAGAGAAAGGGAGGTAGAATTGAAGAAAGTGATGAAGAGAAATGGGTGCATGATGCATCTGTGGATTACAAGGAAAGAGTCCCTCTCCGTGCTTCCACAGGTGTATGGAAAGCTTCACTTTTTGTCCTTGGTAACATAATTGTTTACTAGTTCTCTCTCTATATTATCGTCATTTTATTTCAATTCAAGTTTCCAACAACAACAAAAAACATGTCATTTCGTTTCATCAATTGGTTCATATATAGTTCATTTTTAACCTTTATTCATTCTCATAAAACAATTGAAATATGTTTAAGCATGCCAATTAACAAGTAACAAACTCTTGGGAACTTAATTGGAAGGTTTATATTATTATTGACTAGTGGCACTAGCCACACAAACAATTCAAGCGTCAAGTTTAGAAACCTGTTGTTAACAATAACAAAAAATATGAGAAAATGTGTTTAATATGTGCATTGGTGATTCTATTTCAATTTTTGAGCAGCAATTGCACTTAGTGAAAGGATAACCTACTTTGGGATATCAAGTAATCTTATCATGTATCTGACTCGAGTGATGCATGAAGACCTAAAAACAGCAACCAATAATGTAAACTGCTGGAAAGGAGCAACAACCTTGTTGCCTCTGATTGGGGGATTTCTTGGTGATGCCTACATCGGTCGATTTCGTATGGTCTTCTTTTCTTCCCTCGTATACTTCAAGGTATATTCATTTTTCTTTTTGTAATGTACTCCATATGTTTTTACATGCAACTTACTAACGAGTTCTTTTACACTTCATATATCCTGTCATTGATCAATTTGACATATCTCAGTGCATAACAAATTTCACTTTCTTTGTTTATATACATGAAATGCAAGCTCTTATTTCGTATCTTGAATATAAGTGAAGAAAAAATCAAATATGTTACTGCAAAATATAAATAAATTAAATCTTAATTAACTTCATCCTATTATTTAATAAAATAACTAATTGTAATTTTAGTTCTTCTTTATACCTGATTTTGGTTCTCATTTTTTCACCAGTCCTCGCATGTTAAAAATTTATATTTTTTATCAATATTTAATTTTGTATATGTGTTATTTATTATTTTAATAATTAAATTATTTCTTAATGATAACTTAAATGAATTTGTTAAATATAAAATTTAATTGGATTAAAATAAAATAAATAAAAAATATGTAAAATTGTCATTTAGACTAAAATTATGAATTTTATGAAAAGAGTAAACTAAAAAAAAAAACAAACTCATAGATCAAAATCACATATTAAAAATTAAAAGAGAACTAAAATTATAATTTAAAAAAAAAACTTAAAATGCTATTGATATCAAATTTCTAAAATGTTAAAAAAATATTTTTTTTTCCGATATGATTAATAGAATTAAGGCTTAAATTTTTTTTTGTTAGTATAATTTAGTATTTTTTTATTTTTGCAAAATTATTTTTTATTTTTAATTATTGTAAAAAAAATTGTCCTTATGACATTTAGATAAAGGAATTTCACTATTTAATGCGCTATATGAACAAAAAAACAAAATAAATATAACTTGGAATGATTAAAATTAAAAAAATTACCCAAATAAAAAAAATACTAAATTAGAAGGAATAAAAATATATTTAAATCTAAAATTAATTATGTTTATTAGTTAACATGATTTTTTTTTTCTAAAATTCGAGACAGGAAAGAATATATTGTTGCCATGGAAAATAAGCCCCATTTCTTGTTGTGTCAAGCAGGGATTAAGCATGTTGACCGTGTCTCAATTCATCCCAAATCTAAAGCCATGCCACAATGATATATGCGACCGACCAAGCAAGGCTCATAAATTGGTTTTCTTTCTTGCCCTTTACAGTATCGCCTTGGGTACTGGAGGATTCAGACCGTGCTTAGAAAGCTTTGGAGCAGATCAATTTGATGATGACCACTTTGATGAACGAAAGAAGAAGATGTCTTTCTTCAACTGGTGGAGCTTTACACTCAGTGTTTCTTCGATGCTAGCGACAACAGTTGTTGTTTATGTTCAGGACTTCGTTAGCTGGGGAGATGCTTGTCTCATCCTCACTATGTTCATGGCTCTCACTAGCATTGCTTTCTATGCGGGGATACCTTTTTACAGGTACAGAATGAAGCCAAAAGGAAACCCTTTCATGCCAATTCTCCAAGTCCTAATTGCAGCCATAAGGAAAAGGAATCTATCTTGTCCATCAAATCCTGCTTTATTATATGAAGTCCCAATGTCAGAGAATTCCCAAGGAAGGCTTCTAAGCCATACTAGAAGGCTCAGGTACATTACGTACCTTGTTAGAAATACATGCATAGAACATCTTATAATTCTGAATGATATTATTTTTTTTATCGATAAATTTAATTAATGATTAATATAATTAAATTTTGTTAATAGAAAAAATTAAATTCATAATTTTTTTTCTTTTTTTCTTGTTTCTTAATCATCTAATTAACTTTATATTTTCTTTGAATGATATTATTAATTAGTTTATTCCTATCATTTATATAATATTTTTTTTAGATTAAAGAGAGTAAAACCTAATTAAGTAAAATCTTTGACAAGAACCCATTAGGGTTGCCTTAATGGTGGGGATTTTGAGTACTATGGATAAGTTCCTTGGTTCTAATCACGTTGTTACTTTGTACACCAAAAAAGGTAAGAATGTGGACACCATCGACAAAATTATGTCAATTAATTTATTAATAGGGTAGTGTATAATATTGTGTTCGCTAATAGATGAAATAGTTGACGTGTTGAACATACCTATTAAAATTCATTAAAATTAATAGTAGTAGCCAGAGTAGTACTAATTAATTTAATTAATGAATAGGTTTCTTGACAAGGCTGCAATAGTTGAAGAGAAGTATACTGAACAGAAAGTCAGTCCATGGCGATTAGCAACAGTGACAAGAGTGGAGGAGACAAAGCTTATTCTAAACGTATTTCCCATATGGCTAACTTCATTAATGACTGGTGTATGCATAGCAAATGGCTCCACACTCTTTGTCAAACAAGCAGCTGCTATGAACTTAAAGATAAACAACAACTTCAAAATCCCACCAGCTTCTATGGCGTCCGTTTCTTCTATTTCCATCATAATATCTGTCCCAATATATGATAGGATTATTGTTCCAAATCTAAGGAAAGTCACAGGTAACGAAAGAGGCATCAGCATCCTTAGGAGGATTGGCATTGGCTTAGCATTCTCAGTCATAGTCATGGTTGTTGCTGCCTTCGTAGAAAATATGAGATTAAGAATGTCTGGTCATGAGAATTTGATGAGTGTGATGTGGTTGATACCCCAATACTTGATCCTTGGCATTGGAAATTCATTTTATTCAATTGGTTTGCAAGAGTTTTTCTATGATCAAGTTCCTGACTCAATGAGAAGCTTAGGAATGGCTTTGTATCTTAGTGTGCTTGGAATAGGATTCTTCTTAAGCAGCTTTCTAATAATAGTTGTGGACCATGTCACAGCAGGGAAGAATGGCAAAAGTTGGATTGCCGAGGATGTAAATTCAAGTCGTCTAGATAAGTTTTATTGGATGTTGGCTGTCATCAATGCTTTAAATTTCTGTCTCTTCCTATTCTTGACAAAGAGGCACACTTATAAGACCGTACAGAGGAAAGCTACGGAAATAGATGATGGTTGTCACAGTGATGGGGTGGATACAGTGGCATGATGAGAGTGACTGATGAGTACGCTTGCTATATTTTCTGCTTAATCAAACATGTAATATGTTGTTCTTGTAGTATTTTCTAAAGTTTGGATTGCTAAGTTTACATTGTGGGAGATTACTCTTGGCTTGCTATATATTTTTTTTGGAGTGTATCTCGATTAGAAACACAATGGAAACAAGTTTCCCCTGAATTGGAAAATTATTATTGTGATTTACTATTTTTAAGTTTCCTTTAAAGGATATTGATTAAAACAATTATTAATGATTAAACACTTAATTTAATAAATAATTAACTTGATAAGGGTCTGTTCTTGAATACAAGGTATAGGTATTTTTAGGAGTTAGGTTTTTTTGCTTGAAAATATATATAGAACTTGTTTTAGTAGAAAAATTCTCAAAAACTGTCAAAAGAACTTTAATTTTATCCTTATATATATCCAAACATGCTCTAAATATAAATGAGGTGAGAATAAAAAAAAAATTAACTAAAATCATCATACATATCCACAACACAAGGTTCAACATCAAAATACACATACAAAAGCAAAAATGCACAAGAAAATAGAAAAAGTATAAAATCATTGGCGAGTCTTTTTCCTCTTATATATGCATTTTGTTGATGCGTTTGTTTGTGCCTCCCTCAATACCTATTTTATATCCTCATAAACCTCAATGTAATGTTTTTCACAAATCTAACATGATATGAAGATTGTGAGTGATCCATTCAAATATTGACTAAAAAAAAGAATATAAATAAGTAGAATGCAATTGAAGAATGCATAGGGAGGAGATATAAAGATACACGCACAACAATCATATTGATTGTCTGCCTGGGTTTTTGTCTAGCTACCTACGACAGGGTGCTACACACGTATACTCAAAAGGCTTTTGGCTAGGGGAGTGATGTATGGATGGGGAGTAGGTGTGAAATCACTTCAAATAATCGTCAATTCACACCTATAAGGCACCCTCGAACACAAGTGGTCCACAAATTATAGTAGCAACGATGTAATCATGCTAATTAATGCTAATATTACTCATCAACTGCCTCAATAGAGTGCACACGCCCTATAATTTGATGAGTGAATTAAGGAATCCCCTAGACATGGCCAAACTAGCATAATACTCTATTAGATCGATAAGCACAAAAGTGAGTACCAAGTCAAAGGAAGCTAGAGAAGTGCAATATCTCATGAAGCACCAACACCTTTTTGTGATCCTGGAATGACATGCATCTAGACGAAGTCATCTAACTGGAAAGAGTCCAAGATCTCCCTCATCGCCTCATAATGTCCAAATCCCCTCAAAGGCTTCCATTTTCAAGCATAGGGTTTATGTTTAAATGTATGTCGCCTTTGCCTCGCCGCCAACAGATGGAAAGTACTCATACACTTATGCCTGTAAAGAACATTAACATACATATTTATCATAGAACTAAAAACCTAGACTTGTGAAACAAATTATTGTATAAATTTGGTACAATATAAGGGTCATATATTTGTTGAATTGGCGGGTGTCATGCATGTTGACCTCACTTAGTTGTTAGTACATGAAACACAAGGCATCAACACCCATGCATATCGATTGCATATATAGCAAAATCCAAAAAAAAAAAGGGGGCAAGTAGCAGACTGACACACATGATGAGCTCTTATAGGTAAAGATCCTGTAATAATTTTGTTAAGATTGATCTGTAAGTTTTGAAAGATCAAATACTTCATCAGCTTATTGGAGTTCACATGAGCCACTAACACATGTATCATTTTAATTTTTTAACGTAATGTTAATTATTTTTTTCGTTTATATCCCTGATAATTTTTTTAGTCTAACTAATTAGTACTCTTTAGTACTCTTAGGACATTAGTTAAAGAACTAAAATGAAAAATTATTTAATGTGAAAATCATAAGAGAGCATAAAAAAAGTTATGAGTGACACAATGTTTACTATTACTCACGTGATCTTTAGCAAAAAAAAATTGTCTAACACTTAATAAAAATATTGTTAAAATTTTTTAACAATATTTAAAAAATGTCATCAAATATGAATAAATGTTACTAATATGTTTTGACGATATTTTATTAAATGTTATGTATAATCTATGCGGCTAAAATCTTTAGCAACATGAAGTATATCCAACATTTGATAAAATGTTACGAAAATATATTAATAATATTTATTTATATTTGACGATGTTTTTTAAATGTTATTAAAAAATTTAGGAATAATTTTATTAAGTGTTAGACACAAAAATGTTGTTAAAGTCACATGTGTAATAGTGTTTGTACATCCCAATAAAAATAATTTTTCTTTTAGTTCCTTAACGAATACCCTGAAGACACTGGATAGCATTTGTCTAATTTTTTTAGCATATTGTGATACATTGTTTTCAACAATGAAAAAACTATTTCCCTAAAAAAATGAAGCATTGAAGTGTGTATAGAATGCAAAATGATTATTTAATACAAGGCACAATAAAAATAAAGAGAAATGATTTTACAAAAAAAATTGAAAAATAATAGTAATAAAATTAAGGGTTAATTAAGATTTTAGTAATTCAATTTTTTAATATTATAATTTTTAGTCCCTTAATTTTTTTTATAACTTTTAATTCTTCGCTAATTTTCAGTCAAGATTTTTAGTCCCTTCTAATAGTTTTTGTCCATTTTAAGTCCTCCGTTTATTTTTTATTGATTAAAATTAAGCCTTGTTTTGACAATTTTTAGTCCCTTGTTTATTTATATTTGGAACTAATTTTTAACAACAAAAATAAATAAGGGACTAAAAATAGACAAAAAATTTTAAGAGGATTAAAAATTCTAAATCAAAAAATTAATGGAGGACTAAAAGTTGTCAAAAAAATTGAGGAACTAAAAATTGAAATCTAAAAAAGTTGAGGGATTAAAAACTTAATTAACATTAAGATTAATTTCATAAAATTATTACATTTTTTTATTTTTTTATCTGTGTAATAAAAAATCAAGAACAACTCATTATGAGTACTCTTACACGCCCTCTTTGTTATCTCCTTAGAAAGCATATCAATTCATATAAGTAATGATAAACAATAAGATTGAAGAAAAACTTATAGATTTTAAGCAATAGAATGAAGAATTTATAGGAACAGTTCAACTTGATTTTTACGCAACCTTTGCGCTAAGTGTTATTGCCACGCTTAGCGAGTATGACAATAATCTCGCGCTTAGCGCGTGACTCACGCTAAACGCAACTTCACAATCCAGACTTCTCCATACTTTTTAGCGTTAAACGTGTTTTGCCCACTAAGAGACTGAGTTACGCTAAGCACTTAAGATGCGCTGAATGAGTAGCTTCATATCTTCAATTTTGCTTCTTTGGGCTTTACTTCGCTATTCTGAACTAATTATTCACCAAGCACTATAAATCCACAAACTATGAAAAGAAAGAAATATGAGAGAAAAATTAACAATTCATACATAATTTAGTCTCAAAATATACATATACATAGCAATTGTCAATGACTTGATTTTCCTCCTAATCCCTTAGAAAGTTAAACCAACTTACTTGCTTTAATAGTAAAGATGCATAAATAAGACTAACCGACACCATTCCATCCCTAGGGTTACTTAGAAGTTCCTTATAGTTCATAGTGTAAAAACATTTTCCAATAATTAAAACATCATAACATACATGTATATGGGTGGTCAAACCATAAACATAAAAATAAATCAATAATATTGAAATAACATTAAATGGATAGTGGAGATTATTACATAACAAAGTTGTTGGTATCCAAGCCCCCAAAAATGGGTAAGTTAGCCTCTCATATACATACGAGACCTAAAACAAAAAGAAGAAACAAAGAAAATGGAGAACAGAGAAGAAAAACCCCCAAAGTGGTTTTCAGACTCTAGAAAATGCCCTAAGGTGATCTCTCTTTGTCCAATGGAGCAGTGCCCTTTTAAACCCCTCAAAATATTGCACTGTCATTTTTTCAAAAAGACCTTGCATGCTAAGCCTGGATGTGTACGTTGAGTGCACATGCACAGTTCAATTAGCTTTAGTGGCAGCACGCTAAGCCTGGGTGTGTGCATTGAGCACACGAGCACATTACAGCTGGCTTGAAGAACCACTCGATGCTTGCAAATGTTTTTCCAAGTTGGCTTCTCGCATTGAGCAAGTTGTTTCAGTTCTTCAACATCATCCAGTCCATTATTGTTGTACCAAAGCTCTACAAAATAAAGCTAAAACTATAAAATTCACTAACATTAACTTCCTTAAGCTAAAAATCCAAAAGAACCTAAATTCCTATCTTTTTGGATCAAATGGAGCATTAAAAAGAGAAAAAAAAAAAAGATAATTGCTATGTGATTTAAGCAACAAAAAGAAGTTTGCATAACAATTATTAAACTCCCCCAAATTTAAAGTTTTGTTTATCCTCAAGAAAAAGTAAACTAAACACTAACACTAAACTAAATTAGATTAATAACAACATCAAGGATTAAAACTCAATCACAAAATCTTAGATAAAAGCATGCATGATGACACACCTCATGGGACACCGTTAGACTCCATTGATTATACTTTTGATTGTGTATCTTTAACAGTCGTCATTGTAAAAATTTGTACCCTCAACAGTTTAGGAGACATGAGAGTTACCCTCAAGGTAGTCAAGTTGAATTCGATCTCTAATGATTACATTGTTATTTTTAGGATATTCATTCGTGAGAGTTTTAATTTCAGGATCCTACAGGGACTATTGATACCACTATGAAATAGACAATCATAGAAGGTCAACATTTTAGCCCATATATGATAGACATTCACGTTAGTTCTGTCTTAGTTTTGTGAGAGGTAAGTTTCTTACTCTTGTTAATTTATTACTTGTTGTGTTGTATAGAGCTTATTTTTCTTATGGAACTGAATTATATACTCTATAGGCGGTTGTGTTTTGACCCTTTCCTCATCTCTCCAAATGTTATTTGAATACTGCACTGCACAATGTTATCAAGGTAATGTTTTTGCATTTTAGGTTACCAATAATTTTGGTATTCACAAATTAGCATTGTATACTCATATGTTGTTAATATGTGACACAAGTATTTTCAAAGGAAAACTGACCTCGTGTTAAGAAGCATGTATTTCATGCGTGCAACATGTCATGAAGTGTGATAAATAATGCTCCAACAATATGTTCTAGCAATATATTTCCCATTTGTTTGTTTTGTATGGTCCAAAAACTGTTTGTTTTAGGAATTTCATGTATAGTATTTTTTATTGTATAACAATAAAATTAGTACTGTTGAATTCATCAACATGAAAATAATGGGAGTGAACTATTGTTCGTATCAAATAACATCATTTTGATGAGCAGAACAATGCACATAATATATTGTTCGTACGAAATAATCTCATATTCATATTAAAAATATTATAAAAAACCATTAGGAAACTATTCAAGTGCATAACATGATTTTTTTTATGTTTCCAAACACCTTTTTCAAGATTTTTTAAATCGAGTCAAGATGTGAAACTTATGTCATTAGATTAACTTACATGAAAACTATCGAACTTAACTATTTTTTGAACCATAAATATTAAAAAGAAATACAAAAGTCACCCCACGAATAATTATTCTTACAATTAGTAAATTAGTTGCATCATTATATATTACAAATTATATTAATTAATTATATTATTCAAATAAAATAATTAAATATTATTACCAATTACTTAAAAATTACAAAATAAAAATAATGAAAAAAAATCATTCAGAATTCGGGTTTGGGGTTCCAAATTCAAAATAAGGGTCTGCAAAAAGTAAAACAAAAAGGTGTGAATTCAGGGCACATAAGAAATTTCAATTTATTTGTTTATAAAAATCAAATGCAAGCTCTGATATACAGTGGCGGATCAACTTGACAAAAAATTGTTTAAGGGAACAAATTATAATTATGATTATATCATATAAATTAAATGTAATTGTTTTTATAACATAATTTATTGTAGATGATGTTAGGTATTTAATTGTATTATTCAAATATTAACTATTTTTAATCATTTGCCTTTTATATTATGAAAATATTTGTTTTTCTACTATATTAATGGCACTTATAGTTTTTTTACGATTATTATACCTTTATTTGTTATTGAAAAAAAATTAAATGTAATATAAATCAATTTTTTTACAAAAAAAAAATAAATTTGAATGAGGATATATAAAATAATTAATTTTTTTTTCTACGAATTTTTAAATAAATCTAAGAAAATAATCATTTTTTCCAAATTGATAACACAATTTTGTAGAAATTTTTGTAAAAAACAAAATAGAAAGATCTCAAAATTCATGAAAAAATATCATAAAAAGTCCACAAAGAAATTCAATTCATTGTTTTTCGTTGGCAATAAAATAATATAAAATACATAGTAATAAATAATAATGAATTTAAAACAATATTAAAAAATAGTTTTATATTATAAAAAGACAATTAATCAGTGAAATAGTTAACTTATAAAAAGTGTTGTTAAATCGATTATAATAACTTTCAGAAGAAAAAAATCAATTATAATAACCAATATTATAAAATCAAGAACATAGAATGCAATATTTATACCTTTTCAATAACTTAAAACCATTAATAACTAAAGTACAAATTTGTTTATATATATATATATATATATATATATATATATTAATTTCGAAATCAATTAAATATAAGTAGAAAGAAAAATATACTAGTTCAAAATTTAAAATTAAAAATAATTATACCAAATTTAATAAAACTGTCTCTAAAGTACGTAGTATTTTTCATATTTAATGGAGATTTTATTTTAAGTAACCACATTGTTGATATCAAGTTTTAATATAAAGGACATATTTAAAAAATGTTTATTTTTTAATAAGATTAATAAAATTAATTTATATTTTTCATTGGAATCGAAAATAATACATTGTTGTCATGCATGGAAAATAAGTCGTATTTCTTGTTGTGTCAAGCCTGGGATTAAGCATGTTGACCATGTCTCAATTCATCCCAAGTCTAAAACCATGCAACAATAATGAGATATGTCATCGACCAAGGAAAGTCCATGAAGTGGTTTCTTCCTTGCTATCTACAGTATCGCCTTGGGAACTGGAGGATTCAAACCGTGCTTAGAAAGCTTTGGAGCAGATCAATTTGATGATGACCACTTTGAAGAAAGAAAGAAGATGTCTTTCTTCAACTGGTGGACCTTTACACTCAGCGTTGCATGGCTGCTAGGGACAACAGTGGTTGTTTATGGCTGAGAGATCTGAATTCAAAACGTGAATGGGGGTGTGGATAGTAAATAGCTAGGGATCTACAAAATGTATCCTGCACAATTGAATACTGCACCTCCCTAAATGTATCCTGCACCTCCCATTTTTTTAGAAACCCTAACATACCCCTTTTATCTTCTTCCTCGATTTCCTTTCTTCCTCTTCTTTCTCCGCAGTCCCAGCTTCTTCCAGTTCTCCTCTTCTTCCCACAATGCAAGTCTAGACCCTTTTTTTTGTTTTTCTCTTCTTCTCCAACTCTTCTTCCCACAGCCATCGGAGGTACAAAGCAAGTCCAACTTGACGTCGTAGAAGTCCTTCTCATTCTCCAACTCTCCACTTTGCATGTACCTTTTAATGTATTTACATTCTCATTGTGGACCTGTTTCCAGAATAGGCTTTCTATAAGGGAATAAATTTTCTTTCGAAATGGTTATTCCAGAAGGAAAATCTTATGAAAACCTTTTTCGTAAACAAAAATAGTGTTATCTGGAACAATCATTCCAAAAGGTACAAAATGTACTTCCAAAAAGGCTATTCTGGATTGCAATTTTTTCTTCTGGAATGGTCCTTCCATAAACCAAAATCGTACTTTCCAAAATGACCTTTCCAAAAGATGCAAAATACACTTTTGGAAATGCTACTTCAGATTGTAGTTGTAGCTTTCAAAATGGGCTTTTCGTAAGCCCGATACTGATTTCTGGAACCCGTTTTCCAGAATATATAAAATACACTTCTAGAAAGGATGTTTTGGATTTACAAATTTGCTTCCGGAATAGTCTTAAGCTAAAGTACTTCTAGAACAACCATTTTGGAAGTTTTTTTAGCTTTCAGAAAGGTCATTCCATAAGATTTTTTTGCTTATGGAAAACTCATTTTAGTAGGGTTTTTTGCTTATGGAAAGGTCATTATGGAATGTGACCTCATCCACCCCGAAACCCACCCTCACCGAAACTCACCTTCACCAGAACCCAACCCCAACCCCACCAGAAACCAACCTCAACCACACTAGAAAGGAAGAAGCTAACCTTCAATGACAAAGGAGCACAAGAACGAGGATGCACGGTTTCGAGACGAAGGAGGAAGGGAGAAGCCTTCACGAGTGGGTTGGGGAAGGTGATGCTAATTCATTAAGGGTAATAAAATAATTTCAAACATAATAGGAGGATACAGGATGCCTAACTCCATGCAAAAAGTGCCCTAACTAACAAGAAGAAAAAAGGAACCTATGGGCAATTGTTTTATACACCCCATTTTTATTTGGTGCACTACCAAAATGGCAAATATCCCCCATTTTATCCTTCATCTTCCAAGCAAAAGCCTTAATTGTCTCTCCCCAAAACCTCCGCCCAACACCATCGCCGCACCCAAATGCCACCACCCAACGCCACCTTCACACGGCACCAAATTGTGAATAAGTATGTTGGAAACTAAAGTATGCATCAGAAAATATATATTGGAATTTTTTATTTTCTTATCTAAAATGCATATAAAAATGAAATAAAAAAATGATGTTAAAATTTAACATGTTGAGTTTCCATTCCTACTAATGTAATTATTGGCTTATTGCTGCTTGCAAGGGGCATCATAAATAATTCCATCTCATAAATTAAAACAAGGCATGCATAATATTATTCAACTATTGGACATGGACATCCATACATATATAGGAACACCACATTCCCCCTGGGGAATGAAATAACAGGAGGAAATAGCAGTCCAACCTTGTCTCTCATATTTGTACCAATCCAACATCAAACACTAGACTCCAAACTCCTATGACAACTTGTCCTTATTACAGTGGGAAATTACCAGTCAAACGAATATGCTCCAAAGTGCAACGTAAACCATATTTATTCACAGCTTGATTGGCTGCTCTGAATCCACCACCATAAGCTGGGGAAGAATCATTGGCAATCTGGTTCATGAAAAACTCACCCAATTTATTTTCAACAAGAGATTTCACACCTTTCTTTGATGAGTTAGAGTAAGAGGAGGAAGAAGCTGATGATGATGTTGAGGGCGTGGTTCTAGCACATGACATGACTTCTGCATCAAGCCACATGTAAGAAAGAACTTGACAAATACCTTCCTCTACTTCAAGACTAAGGTTTTGGTAACCTGCTTAATTGGTTCAAGGCAAAGTGAGATTAAAAAATAAAAAAATCATGTGATACTCAGAAGTTGAATACCAAGATAAGATCAACATTATTATATAACCTTTGAGGCGTAACCAAGCATGCATCAACTCATGTGCAAGTATAGCACCTGTGAGTAACCTGCATCCAGTAAAAAAATAACAAAAAATTTATTATAAAGTTTGGATCAACATTATCACAAGCATAAAGTAGCATTGTCTATCATTGGGTTTGGCCATTGATAGACAATGTTACTTTATGTGAATTCAATTGTATTTAAATGTTACTTAAATGTAGCATAAAGTTTGGATCAACATTATCACAAGCCTACTTGTTATATTTATATGAATTCAATTGTATTTAAATGTTACTTACCTTGGAAGACCATAGAGAACAAGAATAGCTGTAACTTCACATTTTCTAGGCAGCCTTTGAGCTTGAGATCTCATGCTTATTAATCGATGGCCTCCAATTCTTGGCCATCTATATACCTGAAACAACAGAAGATCATAAATTAGTGGAAATACCTGACAGATAATTTATAACTTGGTTCATGAAGGCTTCATAAAACAAGAAAAAAAATTAAATAACTTACACTTGTGACAGTTTGCTCTTCTGAAAGGCATAAGCCCCTTGTTTCTGGTAAGTGATGGAAGCCCTGGCAAAAGCCAATGAAGAGTAAGAGGAATTGAATTAATTCTATGACTGAAGGAAAATGAAAGAGTGGTTGGTTTCATTACATTCTTCTCCCCAACAATGGCTTCATTAAGTGCTTCTCTCCCAACGAGAAGCATTGGTACTTGTTGATCAATTTTCATGTTCATTCCTTCATAATAGTCTCTGATGGAATGATAAAGGGGTTGACATTCACCAGTGTCTGTTATAGCAGATTCCATGCACTCAAAACACAAAATCCTTCCATCTTCCAATCTATAGTATCTTTCACCCCGCGACTTCAAGGAGAAGATAATTTAAAAAGAAAATAAAAGATCAGAAAATGGAGGAACATATAGCAAAATATTATTTCCCTGGTGTGAAAAATTAATAATTATATCATGTTAATACCTCTAATCTTTCACAACTACAGCACCGAGCTGTATTATCATATTCATGAGATGGGCAATACTTTTGGTTCCAATAGGGGTGGCATCTATATTCAATCAAACCAGCAGCATTTATTGGTATCTGAAAGTGAAAGACAATCACAAGTGTTAATCTTGATTTTCATCTACTGTAAAAAGATTACAAACCAATAGTAGTAGACACATAGGAGAAGTCTTCTGATAAATAAACAAAATTATCAATGGAAATCACTTATATCATGTCATCTGATTAATTAATGTAAAAAAATAGATATAAAACAGAATTTCCACAATCTTTTATTTATTCATAAATGAATAGGGTATAGTGATATTAATGATGACTGTAATTTATAATTATTTGAAATGTCATACCGTCATTATAAACTAACTAGTGTAACTGTCACTTATAACTATAAGGTATATGAAATTCACTGAAATTTAATGACCTTATTGAAGAAAACTAAAAGTAACAAAAGCAGAACAATGTGAATAAGCAAAGACAGTGGCAGACTAATCTTACATATTGATGGCAAACTTCACATTTAGGGTGTGTCAATTCCTTAAAACAGGACTTGTGATATGGATGCTTCCCTGACAAAGAAAACTTGGATCAACAGGAAAAAAGGAAGTAAGAGGCAGATAAAAGGAAAGTGTTAAAAGTTAAGATCAATACTTTGCAAGCTTGGATTTGAAAGAGTTAATAACATGAATTTGTTGTGGGAAAAGGAAAATATTGGAGAGAAGTATAATATATGTATGAGTGCATATGTAAAATAGATGATATCAGATTCCTCTTAATCTCAAGAGAATCAAACTACCTCACGCTCAGTAATGGGGTAACGACAAGAGTGACACCGAAAGCAGTCTGGATGAAAATAACTATGGCCAACTCCTAAACAATTGCCATAGAGTATCTCTTGGTTGCACCCTCCACATGTTCTGTTATGCGATGGCACACTGCACATTACCAGTTTTCAATAAGAAATGATTGAGCAGGACCATCACAAATAATGTATTAGCATCATCACAACAATGAAATCAAAACTAATTACACATGTATGCTGAAGTCAACATAGAAATCAAACGTATTTTATAATTTTGTTCTAATTTATGTAACAACACAATGACATACATATATACACAATGCTAGAAAATCTTTATGTGATTTTGAGTAACAGAAGCCAATTAAAAATTTCAACTATAATGCTATTCATCAAATTGGAAATACTTGATGTATGACCTACATTTATGACTTATAATGTTCAGGAGAGAAAAAAATTTACCCATATCCCCGGGGATAAAAAGGTACAGGGGCATATGGAGGATGTGCAGATGAGAACCTGCGATCCTGAAGAGCCTTTGCATAATCTTCATCAGTTCCTGTTCGCCATCTATATCCTTGACGATCAAAAAACACCAAAAGTTTAATTAAATCACAATAGCTAGAGAGAAGTTACATTTTTGAAAATTTAGCACTTACCAGTTGGTCTCTTAAAATTTTCGCCTAAAGAAAGTGCAATTGCGTGATCTAGATCCTCTTCCTCCTTCCGAGATCTAGCACGGTCATCCTAATGACATCAGGAATGTCATTCAATACTTCTTCCACAGTAACAGTTACGAACATATGTTGATTAAAAGAACCAAAAAGATCATTGCATATCCAGTTATGAACATATGCTGCATTACTCATCACTACATGATGCAGAACAGCTCATGTTGTAGTGCACAATTAAGATACAAGTCAACATTGCTTAACCAAATCTTTGGAAGGAAAAAGTGTGGGAAAAATTCACTATTTGCTTTAAGCTGTAACCCCTAGTAATGAGAGGATGTCAAATCAACCAAACAAGACAAAAGAAGTCAACTTTCTAGCACTTATAATTGAGTTAGAGTAAACCCCCATTTTGGTCCTTAAAATTGTAAAGGTAGAACATCGTAGGTCCTGACTTTACAAAATTCTCACTTTGATTCCTGACTTTGCAAAAAGTCAAACGTTTAATTCCTTTCCACTTCATTTTCCACATTATTGTTTTACACCAAAAAGGAAAGAATGTGGTTTTACAAGTCAGGAGTAAATTGAGAATTTTTTAAATTTGACGAACGCATACAATTTCAAGGACTAAAATGAGATTTTACTCAATTGTGTTTTTAATTTTTTGGGTGAAAAGTCCCTTAACTAGAAGCCGAGGACTAATCTCTTGATATACTAAGATCAATTTAAGAAGCTGACCTATCAGATACTCAATTGAGTTATGAATGATGACAATTAAATCATCTTGATTTAGCCTAGAAGTAGCGTATTCCGGTGAACTAACTATTCTCCTTTTTTTTAGCAAAACAATAACCATACTTATGAGTGACAGGAAAAACAAGTAACAATAATTATATATATATATATATATATATATATATATATATATCCTTGAATAGCAGAGTGTTATGAATGGAACAGAACAGAACGTGAATGCTTCTGTTTACCAAGGATCTAGCAGGAGCAGGCCAAACCATGTTTTCCTCAACAGGCTGCTGCAGATGACGACCACCACCCCTTCCTCTACTGGATCCAATGTTGAAAATCTTACCAAACCATTTCATAAAACCAGACTTTCTCTCTGTGTATGAAGAAACAAAGTCCCCTGCTTCCCACCAAAATCGCAAAAAAAAAACGTTCAATTAGAATTTAGAACCGCAACTGCGAACTCATTGTATAAATCAAATTTGGCTTACCAACTTGGTTGTGACTTTATTTGGATAAATTTCTCCATAGGAGAAGAATATAAGAAAGTGAAATGAATCGAGCTAGCTTATACATAAACTGATTTATAGAAGCTCTTTGATTTAACTTCTCCATGAGCTAATTAATAAGAATTCTATCTAAACTGAATTTTAGCTATATCCAAACATTGCCTACGTCTTATTGCATACTTTACATAATCTAGGATCGTATGCAAAGTAAAATGAGAAATTTTGAGAACAACCATCCATACCCATTTAGTGAAATTAGCAACAACCAAAGAAAAAAGGACTAAGAAGTTCAAAAAAGTTTCACGCGGTTAATCTGAACTTTGCAAAATCTATTTTGTCTTCCACGTGATGATGGCAAGTGTTAGGCACATGATGCTCTAGCTTTTGTGTGTGTGTGTGTGTTTTTAACAGAAGGAAGAAGGAGAAGAAGAAAGAGAAAATACCGTATATACAAGGATGAGAAAGATGATTGATATCTGAGGTAGGAGCCATAGGTTATGTATAGATTTTCTGGTTACGTTAGAGGTGGAAGAGGCAAAAGGAAGCACGAAAAATGAAAATGATAGAGACAGAGAGAGAGAAGCAGATGAAAAACAAGTTTCATTAGAGATCGTTAATAGTGGTTGAAAAGGAGGGATAAGAATCTATGAGGAAGTGGCAGAGAGAGATTCTTGGCTTCGAAAGCAATGAAGAGAAAGTAGACAATTGCAGAAAGATATGTTCTTGAAGAATGGGAGAATATTAAGTAACGGTGGATTGTTGAGAATCAAACTGGAATATATCTATAGAGAGAGAGAATAACACAAAAGAAAAAAGGGGGTTGTGTTTGCACGCATGGAGTTGAAGACATAGTGCATGAAAGTTTTCTCTTTATGGCTTTCTTGTTGGAACCAATTTGGCGGGTAAGATGACAGAGACAGAGTGAGTTCAAACAGTTTCATTCTTCTCCCCAAATGGTCAACTATTTGTAGGGTCATTTTATGAGCTAGCTCCTAGCTATGTAGATTGGAGAATAATTCCATCATATTCGACTAATCGCCCATCACCAATCAACTTTCACATACTAACATACTTTGAGGAAGTGTATGTAATTTTAGTCAAATTAGAGTTGATGGGATTTTAATATACTTAGAAGTAATACTAATTACTTATAATTAAAGACAAAATAAGTTATGCAAATAATTTACATAGTAATCAACACTTATTATTTATGATAAATTTATTATTTTTTATAATAATTACTTTAAAATCATATTAATGGAGATTTGTGATTGGATAACAAGGTAAAATTATTTTACACCCATAACCATTAATCTCATAATTAAATTTTATCACATGAATTTTTGTATCAGTTTAACTAGATAATAATTTTATGTTTAAGATGGATGAAATTTTAAGTTCATATCACCCGCAAGTTGGAACATCCCTCTAGAAAGTCAACACAAGGTACAAGTCTTGTGTTTGCAAGGCATAATTGTATAAAATGATCTTACAAGGTCAACATGATACAAATGTGCTTGCCCGTAAGGTTTAACACTTGAAGGGTTGTAGCCATCCCACAAGGTTGACCTTTGGAACGTTACCCAACAATACAAATGCTTGCATCCATAAGTCTTAGAACTTGAGAGATTGTGAATCGTCTCTGGAAGGTCAACACATGATACAAGTGTTTGCACTATGAGGCTTAATTGTTAACACTTGAGAAGTTGTGGACCATCCCAAGAGGCCAACCATGGAAAGCTACCTCCAAGGCAAACATGTTTGTCGAACAAAATACGAATCT
The DNA here is from genome assembly GCF_004193775.1 of Glycine soja. Classification (NCBI taxonomy): domain Eukaryota; kingdom Viridiplantae; phylum Streptophyta; class Magnoliopsida; order Fabales; family Fabaceae; genus Glycine; species Glycine soja. The sequence goes on along the minus strand of NC_041014.1, from coordinate 28,643,114 downwards.
TAAAATGACATATACCAATCTTGATGATCAATCCCCTCTTACTAACTAACAAATCCCCATAAATTAGTTAAGACTAATGAAAAGACAAAATCTCTAAGGAGGGCTCTTGGTTTGAACAGTTTCCATCACTCATGGTTTGTAGAGGAATCTTCAAAAGCAATTTATAACATTTTAAAAATGTCATAAAATATTTTTTTACTTATAAAAAATATTATGTATGAAACATTTTTTAGTGGTTTGAACCACCAAAAAATTAACCACCAACAAACATAATACATAATAATAAAAATAAAGTCACATCATCATTTAACGATGATATTTTTAGTGGTACCGAAATCTCTTTAGGAGATTGACTTCTCCCAACATATTTTTTCAATAAGCACGAATCAAAAATTAAACTCATAATCATATGTTTAAAAAAATAAGTTATCTATCAATTATATCATATACTATCTTAATTAAAAATTTTACGGATCAAATATTAGTTAAAGAATCTAAAAAGATTCAAAGAATAAATACAAATTTAATCCTAAAAATTAAAGTTGTAATTTGATATCCGTATAACATAGTCAACAACACTCAACACTATTAATATATAAATAAGTCAATATGGATTGAGAATTACTAATTTGGGGGAAAGAAAGTACTCATATGAAGTATTCACCATAAAGCAATAGTTTTGTAAATTAATAGTAGTTGCTTAAAGAACAAATTTGGAATATTGGGCATTAATATCTATATACAGTAAATAGCAATAGCGTTTTGACAACTTCCCTCTCTTTATCTTTTTCAAAATTCCATTCCTAAGCTACGAATACAAATCGTTATCCTATTATTCCTTATATATCAAAACAAACCCTTCTGTATATCTTCTATTTGACATGGCAAGCAACAAGCAAAAAGTTTCTTCATCGTGCTCATGAGTCCACATACAAAGGGAATCTACGTGCACTTAATTAGGTATATATCATTTATTGGAAGGAAAGACAATCCTGCGTTCGTTAACAAATTATAAAAATAAAAAATAAATTAAATAAATAACGGGGATCGTAGATTCGTAGTCGTAGATAATAAAATGACAAATGGAAGGTGTAGATTTGGTTGTTATTGTAATGCTGTTTTGTAAATGAGCTCATGATAGGGTAGCTTTTTCTTTTAGTTTTTGGGACCAACCATAACATATGAAATAGAAAGCGGTAGTGGTTATCACTTATAATATCATTAACTAAAGTTAATTACTCAAAACAGAGAAAGATATTGAACTAACGAGTGAAAGTTACCCAAGGGAAACATTGCACATACTGATTTTGTAAATAATAAGAAGCTAATGGTGAACGTCAAAAACCGGAATTTTCATACTCTTGCACAAGAGGAATAATAACAACGGCGTGGAAATAGCAAATACAACTCATTTTCTCGTAGGAATAAAAATGGAACTTACCTTAGAATAATTAATTCATAGAACGAATAATCTTTTAAAACTTAAACCAAATATCAGAATCATTTTTTGCAAGATTCTCAATAATAAATTAATAAAAGCTTGAAACAAACGCTCGAAAACGTTCGAATGGAAATGTCTTTGTAGGGGGTGACCGAAAATCATATTTATTTTTTTAAAGGAAAATTTATATTTATTTTTCTTTTAAAATAAATAAAATTATATTTATCATTTTATTAGAAAAATGATGAGTTGAATCTAAGGATTTATTAGGGTAGGACAAGTCTCAATCAAGACTCATACAATGTTTACAAATTAAATACTTACCAATAAAATTCTCACATAAATAACCATGTTAGACTCATGCTTTTAATGAGATGTATGATTTTTACCAACTGTAGTAACTTTTTGTTGGCCGATTGAAAATTATTCTTAAATTTGGACGGCTAAAAAATATGTGTGATGGTATTGTCCAAGTTGTTGTAGTCGCATACTTGTAACGTTTCGACTTCCGAATATATTGCTTCCAAGGAAATGATGGAAACAAAACAGAGAAATAACGATTCTCAATGCTCAGATGTAGCTTTATTAATATTTTTCAGTTTTTGGAAAAGAATCTTTGAATTTTACTAGCTTCATGTTATAGTATTTGTATGAGATAATTAAAAAGAAAAAGTAAGATAGAAACAATTAAAGAAAAATGAAAAAGCCTTCTTATTACCCATTAGAAAGATCATCATCATTGTAAATATATAGAAGGGACGCTGAAAACTAGGAATTTCAAAAGAAAACAGTAAAGAAAACCATCTTACAACGAAATTGGCTTTGCAGCTATATCAGATACATATCTCGATCCGTTTACCAAACAATTGGGTAGCTAGTGGTAACTGGAAAGTCGTAACCTTTAATCTTGGTAACATTTCTAATAGCCATAAAGTTGAGACTAATTAAATTGTGCCCAATACAAATCAAGAAATTAAATACTTTGCTGCAAAATGATTAATTAATTGAAGTTTCTTGGCAATAGTTAACTTAGTCCCACTAATTAACTTTAACACGAGCGATTAAGAATTTGTTAGGAACTCCTACCTTCTTTAGAGTGAGTATGAATCGCTTAACGTTAATTTTTCTCTTGGTGGGAAATCAATCTCTTCTCAGGAGAGATTCCTTTACACTTAGAGATTAATTGCGTAGATAGTTACAATTGGAGCATATACAATAATTTTTTAAGTGAATCTCTACTGATAACTCTAACATGTCATTCTCGCTCTATCCAAATAGTTCGGGGATGTTTCTCCATTCTACACCTTTTTGTTATAAAAACAAAGAAAAAAGTTAACCTAATTCTTTTTCTTAATTTCACATGATTCTTGGAAAAGCACTTTTCCAAAGTGACTGATGCTTTGCTATTTCAGCCTGCAGCATGCACATAATAGCCAATCACATAAGAGAAAACTCGTGATCTGCTCTTAGAATTAAGCTGAAGCACATGTTTCATCTGGATAAAGTGGATGTCTGTCTTCAATCTCTAAAGTGGATATATATGTAGGTCGTCTTTAACCATGTGTTTAGGCTTATTAAATTAGATTGATGATGTACATTTTTTAAGCATAACAGCAGAGACATCTGCTTAGGCAGCTTTGAGCTTTATCCAGTAGCTATCTTTATATAGAAGTTAAGATACATATTATAATGAAAATATATAGAGAAGTTAAGATACATATTATAATCAAAACAAGGGAAGAAGGAAAGTCATCATCCTCAAATCTCTAAATTTTCTTTACGAGAAAAGCCATTATTTCTGACTCAGACCACATGTTAGGGTAACCTTGTAGATACTATTTTTCCCTACATGTAAAACACTGGCGTAGAATCTTTCAATTTCTTCAAGTAATTGACAGTCATATGTTAGTCATGAAATCAGAAGAAATTGCGGTACAAATGCAAAGTTTGTATCTAAGCACCAATTACTAACTAATTGCAATTTAGCAGCTAGCAATAATATAAGTATAGTTCCTCTGATATTAGCTCCATAATTTTGTTTCCTCTTGTTTAAAATAAGACCATTTTAATATAAAATATAAACATTTTCCAAGGTTTAGCTTTTATATAATTTATATGATCTATAAAAATTAGCAAACAAGCTCATGCAAAACCTTGTGGCTTCCTCTGACAAATTGGAAGTTATTTTGCAATTTTGAATATATCAAAATCAATTTTTTAGTAATATTACATCGTCATGACTCACGCCAAAATTATTTACCAGCAGAAATAGAAGTAGCAAACATTAAGGCGAACAAATTTGCTTTTTTATTTTGACAAGGACGAACAAATTTGCTATTTACTAGTATAATGGGTCAATTTGTTTAAATTTGAAAAATTATTTTTATAAAAGTGTTTTTTAAAAATTGATTTTTTAAATCAAATAAGATTTGTTTCTTAAAAAACGGTTACTTTTTTAATTAAAAAAATAGTTTAAGTAAACACATTAAAAATATAAAAGAAAATACTTATTTTATTAATAAAAAAACTTTTTTACAAGATAAACTAATTAAACAAACAGCCCTATATATGCTTGCTGTGAGGTACAGAGTTCGGATGATGAAGGCAAGGGGAAACATATCACGTGCATGCAATCAAGTTAATATTGATAAAAATGAGAGTCTTTTTGGGTACGATCCGTTTGAAAAAAAAAATGTTGCTGATATTAGTATTGGGGACAAAACAATTATAGAAGTTAGATGAAAAGATGCATTTCAAAACTATTAAAGTTATGAAGTCGGTTAAGATAGTAAGTTAGTGGTCCAATTTGTAGGCTAATAATTAAGTCGGTTTGACTTGATATATATTAAAAAATTTAATAAGTTGATAATATAAGTTCATAAATAATAATTCAATAACACAAGTTTTGGGTATTTTTGGAGTGTCTTTTTAGTTTTTTTTTTACGTGAAACGGGTTTTAAAAATTGATTCGGATCACTGGGTTTACTCCAAATCGACCGAATTTGACCGAGTCATCCAAGATGCATGGTCTATCTAATAACCAAATTGACCTAATTATGCCACTGAATTTCGGTTAAACCAATCCAACCTGATTTTTAAACTATATTTAAAAGGATATTAGCTGGTAACAGTCTAAACTATTTTCTCAATAATATTTTTAGTTTTTATAACTTTTCCATTTTTATATATTTTTTTTCTATTCTTTACCTTTTCTATGAGATAACCTGTATAGAACAGTTTGTTATATTATAAGTGTGTGAAGGTAATAGAAAGCAAATTAGTTCTCAAGTGCACCAAACTGTTTTGGGTTCAATTTGAATAAATTTGTTAGACTCTAAATCAATCCAATTCAATTGGGTTCTAAATCAATTCAGTCCAAATTATTTTATTTTTTTGCTTAAATATATTTTTTGTTACTGTTTTTTTAGTATTTTTTATTTTATTTTTTATAACTCTTTTCATTTTAATTTTTGTAAAATGTGTTTATTTTGTTTTATGTCTTAAACCACTTTAGATAATATTTTTTTACTGTTCAAAACATTTTTTTTATTATTCAAATTGTCATCTAAAGCATCTTAAAAACAAAAAATAAAATAAATATATTTTACAAAGACTAAAAAAATTATAAAGACAAAAAAAACACTAAATTACATCAAAAAATATATATTTAATTTTTTTTTTCACAACCTTTAACCTCCAATTGTTCTTCCAACACTCCATTACATTCCCAAAAGCCCAATGGGAAAGAATATTAAATAATATTCTCCCCAACGTTATACAAGGGAATTGATTTTCTCCCCAACGTTAGAATTTTAATCATTTATAAATAAATAGTATTAATATTAAATTTTAAAACACAAAGGATTAATACAGTGGTGTAAAAAAATTTTGAGTTAATGACATTTCTCATGTATATTATAAAAAAAAAAGTTCACTTAAAGTTTTTCTAATTGTTATATTGATTATTTAATTTTATAATAGATGTTCAATTGAACTGAATTTAATGCTTCTAATTGTATTTAATGAAAAATTAAGTTGTTGACATTAATGTTACTTTTATATATATATATATATATATATATATAATTTTAATAATTAAATATTAATTTTGAAATTTGAATATTAAGTAATAATATTTTTTTTATGATACAATTTTCTTTCAAATTAATAACTAAGGATAAAATTAAATAATAAGTTATTATGTATATATATTAATATACTCAATTTTTTAATTTAATTTTATTCAAATTTTAAATATTGTTATATATGTTATAATAATAATAACTTTTCTGAAAAACAATATATTACTATATATTTAAAATTTGATAATTCTATTTATGTATATTTATTTAAAAAAATATACTAAATACAAATATCAAAATATATCATCTAAACAAATCGGTGCAACATACTAGTTTAGAATATAGTACAAATCCGTGCAACACACTAGTTTAGAATATAGTATGTATAAGTAAATTCACTTGAACTTTTGATAATTGTTGGATCAAAATTTTAACTTCATAGTTGTTAGTTGTTAAATTAATTCAATTATGTGACATTTACATCAATATTTTTGAGATGTTAAATCAAAACTTTAACTTCACGTATTATATTTTTCAATGTGATATAACATTAATGGAAGATTATTAATTTTTAAAATTTAATCTTTTACATATTTTTTTATGAATGATAACTATGATTCAATATCTTGATTTATTATTATTATTATTATTATTATTATTATTATTATTAAATGGATCGAAATAGAAAAAATTGTTAAAATAAGAGATAGTATAATTAGTTTAAAATAGTATTACTTAGTGCTCTCACTTCTTTTAACAACAATTATAACAATAATGTAATACAATTTAAATGGTACTAAATGAGAGTATTCAATTTATGATGCTATGTTAGTCCATTCAAATTTTCAATAATATCACATAATTCAAATTAATATATTTAAAATCATTAAAAATATTCTTTTAAAATAATTAATAACTATATCTATTCAATAAAAATTACATTATTTTAATAAATTCGAAACAAATTTTAATTTTAGATAATAAATGCATTTAAAAATTACTACATATTAATGTTATATCAAGAATAAATTAAATAAAGGGTCAAATTTAATAATTATATAATATTATAAATTTAGATAAGAAACAAATACCTATTGAATGTAGGCAAGTTAACAATATTATAAATTTAAATTTTATTTCAAAAAATTGATAGAAAATACTAATATTTAATGACAACACATAATTTATGATATTTTTCCATCAATGAATGTTCCAGAATGATTAACATGTCAATAAATACATCCACTTTCTTGAAGACTAAATGTGTATCTTTTACAATAAATTAAGAGTATAAAAAAACATTAACAAGTAATGCATTTTAAAAGTGTGTTCATGTTTCTTTTAATTAGAACGAAAACAATAAACTCATTTGTTTCTTATAAAAAGAACCGGTAGTATGTATTCATATTTATTATTTTTATATTCTTTTTGAATTTATATTTTTCACATAAAAAAATAAACTTAAAAAGAAAAAATAAATGTTTTATCATGTTTTTTTTTCTCCATTCACATCAATTATATATGTGAAAAGTTATATAAGTTTGAAATTACTTACATCATTATTATGATTATGTGCTATAAAATTAAGATCATATCTTTAATCATTTTAAAGTTAAATTTAATGTTTATGTATTAATAATATAAAATAATTTTATATCGTCATTTAATCAAAGTGGATCATTTTTAAAAAAAAAATAAAAATTAACACATTTATCATCATTGTAATTGTGAATGTAAGATTAGAATTTTGACAAGTTTGATTTATGTAGACTTTTGGATTGTAAATGTAAGATTAGAATTTTGACTCAAGAAAGGCTTGAAAATAAGATCCAAATTGGGTCTCCATGGTCCAGACACATAATACAAAGTACAGAACACATAAAATGCACACCCATTGGGGTCCGTAATATGGAAATATACCTAGGACTAGGAAAAAGTTTCCAAGTTTTTTCGTTTCATGACAGAGGTCCACCATTATCTGGTTCTTAGCGGAATTTATCTCAAATAATTACAGAGAAATCTTGGCTTAAAAAGATAGATAAATAACACTGAATATTACACAACTTGTAAAATATGTAACAAAGAAAAACGGATTGGGATGCGGGAAAAAAAAAAAAAAGAAACAAACAAACATTTCAGACACAAAAACTTACAACTTCCTAATCACATGCTATGAATTTAAGACAGTAGCCTCACATGACTATCTCTGGCTTCAGAATGTTTGACTTGATCTCCTTGTGAGGCAAAACTACGCCACCATTGCTGTAAACTTCATCACAAACATGAACATCTTCTCCAAGGATAGTCATATTCTCCACACGGGCCCATTGCCCAACAGTGGAATGCCACCCAATGATACTGTTGGATATGCAAGTATGCTTTTTAATCCGAACTCCTCGCATAACTGTGCAGCGTGAAAGCCTGACACCTGAGTCAACAACACAGCCAGGACCAATGGCAACATCAGGTCCAATGAGACATCCCTCACCAATAGTGGCAGTTTCATGCACAATGACATTCCCCACAAAGTGAGGACCACTGGCCAGTTTAGAAGGAGACTTTTTCCTCAGCGAGTCCAGGTAAAGTGTCAGGCCAGAAATATAGTCCTTTGGTTGTCCAATGTCCATCCAGAATCCTGGCAGGACCATTGCATATAGCTTTTTATCTGCTGCAATCTTTGGAAACACCTCTTTCTCGATAGAAGTGGGCCTCAGTTCAATTCGATCCAAAACTGAGGGGTTCAATAGGTAGATTCCAGCATTGATTTTGTTGCCAACAAACAACTTTGGTTTCTCTACAAATCTCTCAACCTGCCCGGTAGTCTCCTCCATCACAACCACACCATATTTTGATGGCTCATCGACCTATGTAAATAAATGGAAAAAAATTTATTGAAAGCTCTAATCTGTACCATTTATAATATATATAATATGAACTATATATATATATATATATATATATATATTTATATCGTTTCAATTTTGTTACCTTTGTCACCATTATGGTAGCCTCTCCTCCGTGTGTTTTGTGGAATTGAATCATTTCTTTAAGTGGATACTCACTGATAACATCACTGTTGAGAACAAAAAATGGCTCTCCAGAGTCACTTATTAGCTTATCCCTCGCAAGAGCCAAGGGGCCTGCAGTACCTAGCGGTTCAGTTTCTTGAGAACAAGTGATTTTGATACCAAGCTTTGTCTCAAACTCTTTCAAGAAATTCAACATGACCTGCAAGAGGAAATTTTGCATAAGTCAAATAAAGAAACTTTATTTACATTAATCTAGTGTAAATAAAAAAAAAACACCATAGCATGGTGAGGGGATATGAAATCCTTACCTCTGGTTGGTAATTGATAGCTAGCACCACTTCATTGACGCCAATGGCCTTGAGAGCCTCTATCTGTAAATCAAGTATAATTAAAAGATAAATCTGCAGGGTGGTATACTAAGAAATATTTAAGACAAATATATATATATATAAGGCACACACATATGTACCTGGGCTTACACAGACAGCAATAGGATGGCGAGGAGAACAAATACAAAAAAAGTAGAAAATTCTAGCAAAAAAAATTATGGCTGTGTAGCATTTCCCTAAAAACTTCCACCAATTCATCAAAAAACAAAGCTCATCTCTAATTTACACATGTAAGACTTCAAGAAAAGAGACATAAAAAATGCCTTACCTGATGAAGAATCATGGGCTTGTTAGCAAAATCAACAAGAGGCTTGGGAACACTGAGTGTCAATGGCCTCAACCTTGTTCCAAACCCTCCAACAAGAATTAGTGCCTTCATGGTGATATGATGCCCTTTGCTTTTCCTGTAAATTATGACTTTAGAACCAGATCAAGGAGTAACAGAACACAGACTCAAATATGAGAAATAAATTTCACTCTGCTCTATTATAAACATGCATGCCAGGAAAGAACTTGCACCGAACTCTTCACTGACATTTGTAAAAATTAAACAACTGGCAAAGAATTTGCACCTGAGGTGACGGGTGTTCAAAGGAGTGTGACACGAATGCAGCTAAAGATGGTAACTGAAATGAGAAAGAACGGTCTGTCAAAGAAGCTTAAGACGTAAGACCCTGATGATAACTTTACACTCGTCCAAATTCAAAAAGAAGCAACAACAAGATCAAATTATGTGTCATTACAAGAATCATAGATCTACAAAGGAAAGTAAAATGACGCGTACGATTTAGCCAGATATGAAAACAAAGACAAAATCCAGCTATACAATGTCGCTAGCTTTTAATGAGAACGACAAAAATGGTTCAATCCCAGCAAAAGGTTTATCCATAAGCGGTGCTATGTATAAACCAGAATCCCGGTACATTGTAAACATTTGCATTCTGCTGATAATTTCATAATGAGGCTGTTTCCTTCTTTCAAATAAATAAGATTTCCTGAATAACTTTTGGATAAAAAGATCTTCACTTAAGAAGCCTTCAGAATAAAGTGCATTGCATTGATTAAGCATTAGAGAAACAAATATTCTACACATACAGATATGCGAAACAGTGATATATTATTAATTACAAACAGTCATCTTTTGCCTGCTCTGTCAAAGAATTGAGCTTAAAGAAAATGCACGAAATGGTGTACAACATTGAGCGTACTCTCATAAAGTAGTTAATCCTCACCATATAACCATATATAGATGGTTGATATTGGATTTAAGGAAAATCAATGTTGACTATTCTTGTATACTTATATTGTCAAAATTAGTTCTTTTCAGCTTCCTCTTACACTTATTTGCCTCCTATGCATAATTATATATATACATCAAGCAAAAGATTGAGTACAGCATTAGAGCAAATAGAATTGAGTTTCATGACGTCAACATGGATAAAAAGCTCCTTCTTTGTATTATTTTCAGGAATAAATTTCTCAAAAAGAGCACATCTTGGAGAAAATACAGGAGGGAATTATTTATCTAGCAGAAGCTTTCTTGTTGGTCTCTCTATCTAGCTGAAGCAAACTTTCACAAGTAACTTGTACTGTATGGATCTCCTAGATCCATTGGACCCAAGTTCAATAAGGCCAGCCCAATTTTGCATTGCATATGAGAATCCTATACAATTTACTCTTTTCTCATCATGGCATCAGAAAGTTCAGTAGTATTTATATTTTTAATAATTTTCATACAATACATCACGAAAGCTTGAGTTGAAGCAAAGCGGGAAAAGGCACCAAATCCATGAAAATAGAAATCAAATTACATAGCATATAAAACCAAAATAAAACACAAAAATATAGAAGAAAAGTACATAAATGAAGCATTAATAACAGCACCAGATCTGATACATACACAATTGTTTTCATATAAATTCAACACAAAATGAGACTAAAGCACAATACAATCACACAGACACCTTGTGAAGAAACAACAAAACAAGACAGAGTAAACACGAATTCAAACAGAAACGATCAATTCAGAATCATAACATACGCAAATTACATTGTCTGATAACTCATTCACCTCAACTCAATTCCATGCAGAAAGCTCACATAAAAAAATAAAAATCCAAAGATGAAGAGAGCAGAATTCACCTGAGACAAAATTGAGATCCGTCCGCGGGCGAATCAGAAACCCCTAAACTCGAGCGAGTCAACCAGGCGAGTCAGAGAGGGTCTCGAAGAACAACCCAACGGTCTCCAGTCGTGAGGTGTTACGATGGCGTTGGTCACCGCTCGTCATCGTCCTTCTTTATATACGCGCCAACTATACATTCCAGAATAAATTATTTATTTTGTTATTTATCTTTTTTTTAATTTGATAATTTATCTTTTAAAAAGTTGAATTGATTATTTATTTTTTAATTTAATTTTTATCTTAATTTTTTTATTTAATTTGATGATTCAGTTTATTTAAAATTAACATCATTAATCATTTAAAAATAAAATTTTGATTCAATTAGTTTTCCTTTTCCTGTATTTTATTTTTAATTAAAAAATTTATTCTTAAATGATTAATCATATCAATTTTATTTGAATAATTAAAAAAAAAGATAAATATCTAAAATATTTTTTTAAAGATAAAAGAGAATACAAAAATAAGATAAAATATCATATTAAATTTTTTAAATGATAAATAACTAAACTGAACCAATAAATTATTTATCCAATAAATTATTTATCCTACATTCTATAGCTATGCACGCTTTTCTTTACCTTTTTTTTTTCTAATTATTATTATTATTATAATTAATTCGATTCCCTTTTCCGTCTGTCAAGGAACCTTAGGCCTTGTTTGGTGAAAGCGTCGGTGGGTACGGCTTTTGCGATTTCGCCCACTAATGGCAGTTTAGCTTTCCCTCGTCGGCTTAATTTGGTTTTTGTTTTACGGGTTGATATTTCATTTTCTTCCTTAACTCTTTCTTCTTTCTATGGTATTGTGATTGTTAAAGGAAATTAAATTAGGGAAAGATACTAGGAAATAAGTCATAGTGTATTATCGTTATTTTATTTTATTTTTTTTAAACCACAATGGTTAGTTTCTGGCCAAGCCAGAATATTCCTAAACTAGATAAGTTTTTCTTTATAGTGTCAAATAACGATTTCTGAAAAACAACCTGTTTATGCTGTCGGTAGCGTTGAGAAAAATACTAAAAGATGAAACTTGTAACCAATAATTCAAAACGACTACTTTACTTTACGTGTTTTTATTGTGATGCTAAATTTTAATATATAATACTGTACGTAATATTTTTTTTCTTTATGAAATTCACAGAATTTCAATTTTCAACAGAGTTAATAATTTTATATTTGAATGCTTTTCGTGAATTTCATGACAAAATATTGTAAAATGTACTGTTGCTAAGATTATGTAACATGAGTTTAATAATTATACATTATTAATATAAAAAAATTACTGTCAATGAATTGTAAATTATCTTTTTATATAATTTTTAAAATATTTATAATAAATGTCAATATACTTTTTTTATTAAAAAAATATCATGATCACTTCATTTTATTGATAATAATATCCTGAATACAAGTAGAAATGTAATAAAAAAATTAAGAGCTAACAAGAACTCACTCGTTTCTAAGTGAGTTACTGAATTAGTTTGCTTCCTAACACAACTTAACTCAAATTATTGACAAACAAACTAAGTTTGTACCTTTTTAACTGAGACTACACTAAAAAAAATTGAGTAAATACTTATTATACACATATACTATAGTTTATGATTAAATAATTGAGTAAAACTGTTTTAGATTTTCATGTAAATTTTCTATAATTAACTTTTCATTAAAAAAAATTGACAAAAATGAGCAAAAGACTTCAATTTTGCTTCAACTGAAAGATCCCTAAAAGGTAGGAAGTATTCATGGTATCAAGTCCGTTTAGATTCCATTTATTGTTCATATTCATCCCTTACATAAGTGGATATCCCTATAAGCTGAAGCTATAACTTTTACAAATAAACATGCACCGAACCAGTAAAGTTTGACTTCATATCCGGGGTATAATGAACTTGATTCAGAAATTCACATAATAACGGGATTATTTCATTTATTATTCCTGCATATACTGCAACAAAAGTTTGTGGGTTTAGATTTAGACATAAAATACTGCTTTGTGAAAATAAGAAATGGTGGTCATATAGAAAATTTTCTTTTCTGTTTTCTTTAGATTGCAGTCAAAGCCATCAGGAGGTTCATGTAATTAACCAAACTACACGTTGACTTTTGGTTTTTATCTTTGGCAGAATAGCAAGCAAGTCATTATAAATCTGGCCATTGGGCAGCTTAGGTTTTACTCCGCCGCAAAATTGTTAAAATGTTAATATAATATCACATAAATAATACAGTACTCTCTCTTTCTCATTGTAAATTTTGTGTAAGAAAAAAAAAATTCTACGATTTGTCATTTTATCTTTTTGAATGTAATATTAATTTTGTTCACTTATATATTATATTCCTTATAATATTAATCATCAATAACAAAATTTATAAATGAATTAAGGTTTAACTGTGTAATTGAATTCTTAATTATAATTAAATTTAAAATTTTAATTTATCTATAAATTATTAAAACTTTAATCAAATCCTTTAATTATTAAAAATACTAAATTGTATCTTTTTATCGGTTTCATTAGTCTAATTAACGAAATAAATATTTTTATATCTATTATCAATACAACTGATTTATAACAATAAATTTTTCATCAATTTCCAAAGTAATTGATGAAAAAATAAGAACATTTTATATTGGTTGCAATGTAACACATGTAAAAAGACAATTTTATATCATGTAAAAATATTTAATTATTTATAAAATTTCTATCAATAAAACTAACAAAATTGACTTAAAGAGCACAATTGTAGTGTCTTAAATCATTAAAGGATTTAGTTGAGTTTTTTAATAATTGATGAATCTAATTGAATTTTTTAATAATTAAAGGATATAATTAAATTATTAATTATAATTAAAAATCAGTTATATAATTAAGTGATGAATTAATAATTATATAAGGTTAATTTATAAAATTATCATTCTTTTTTTATGTTGAATTTACATTTCGTAGTGTTATTTCATCACTTTCAAATTTAATTCATTAATAATTTAAAATTAGACATATATAAATTTTAAACACGTTTAAAGTACCTATAAATTTAACATTCTTTTACTGTTTTAAAATACTATTTGAATGAATTGATATATTTGTCGATGAGTTAACAATAATTATATATAAGATTAATTTATAAAATTATCATTTTTTTATCTATTTATTAATTTTCTTGATATGCATAAAATAGATGATAATTATTTTTGAAACGTAATTAAGAAAAGAGAGACAGAAGCAATACAAAATTGTTCTCAAGACAAAATGTGAAATGAGCACCAACCAGCTAGAACATATAAGGTCTCTACAATTAAGATTGGTCAAATTAATTACGAGAATCATATAAACATGAATGTGAAGTGGTACTTCACCAACGCATGCATTTTTCACCCACTCTCTGCATGCATGGTACTCCGTAGCCCGAAGCACCTCTTCAACCCGCTGTTAGAATCGATATCATGCATGCATGCTAGAATGATAGTGATTAGTGAATGTAAACATAAATGAGGTTTGCAAAAGAAGACACGAAAAGAAATACCTTTGGGAAAATTGGAAGGATAAGAAAAGCTTCAACCGTATAAACACAAGGCACTCACATGGACTCTCACACAGAACCATGATTGCACACGCCACAACCACAACCACAACAACAACACTCACTTTTTACCCAACAATAATCATCGATCAGAACATTTTTGTTGTGTTGAGCGTCTCTTTAGAAGTCTCTGCAACTGCAAAGCAGTGACATGGCTGCATCAACGACCTTGATTTTTCACCAACTTCAAGTTCTCCGTCGTTAGACAAGAAGACCACCAGATCTTGCCGAGGGCTTTGGAAACGGCCAAGACAAGAAGACCGAGGATATATACATTATTTACTTTAAAAAAATTAACGAAAGTTAACACCCATAGATAAAGGAGTGCCAAAGAAATGTCTGAAAAATGAAGGAGACATCACTGTAATTTGTTCAAAAAGAAAATATAACCTTAATATCCAGTACACGTCATTTACTAGGAACCACAATTTCCTTCATTTTCGTTGAGGGTCAAATTCACAATGTTCACCAAAATCACCATTCAAAAACCATGATATTCCTAACACTTCCATTTATGAAACTAATTAAATTCAGCAGCAAACAAGTTCACTTGACATATGGGACTGATTGTGTGGCAACAAAATACGCTCAAGTTTGCTAAGATGAGATGGGAATGTTATTTTGAATATCTTGAAGCCCACGGACGACACTGTGCTGTAAATCTCTATTATTCCGAATCCTTTGCTGGTCCTTCGATGGTCTCTTTAGCATTACCGCATAAAAATAACGCTCATCGGGAAGAAGAATATTGCATAGCAGCTATATGGAAAGAAGAAAACCATATTAATATATCTTCAGTGAACATTTCAGCACCATGATACTTCTCCTCGGCTCCCATTGAGAAATCTACAGAGTTGACATGTTTTGTGGCAACTGACAACCCTTAAGTCATTTATTTACACAAATCTTATGAAATATGTGCCGGCAAGCAAGCACACACAACACAAATTATTCTCATTAAAATTGGATGTTGTAGCAGCTGTTTTAGGTGATTGCTGATTGTATGATTATCAAATTCTCGAGTGAACTGGTTAGTTTTTATGAGTGTATGAGTTTACTTATTCTCTGTTAAATTGATTCGCATGTAAATTTTATTTTTTAGTAAACTCTAGGTAAAATTGATAAACTCTAAGTAAACTTTGGAGTTTATTACCGAATGAACGAGTTAAAAAAAATTAAACTAAAACATAAGTCATGTTGTGTTATTTTCTATTTAATGTTCAACATATCTTCATTTAGTGTATTGTTTTTTAATCGAAAAATTTTCACCTGTAATAACATCAAATTCTTATTCTTTAATAACATCAAACTCTCATCCTCGATGAGAATGTTCTACCACTACTATAACACCTATAAGTTATTATCTAATAATAATATATTACTAGACTTGATTATTTAAATATTGTAAAATTTATTATTTACTATTTTACTTTATTATATTATTAAAATGTTTAATTAATATGTTATTTATATATATATTATTATTATTTTTACATAAAGTAGATTCTTACAAATTTATGAATTGAATCATTTAATTGAGTTTATAAAACTCTCATAAATCTATGTTAAGTTCTTAAGTTTAATAATTTTGACTGATTGTTACTTGTTCCCTTAGCATAGACCGGCCAAAAGCTGGATACGAGTCTCCATATGGAAAGGGAAAAAACAAAATTAGGTTTCAGACTTAATAAAAATGAAACAATGAGTTTAAGGGGAATGCAAAATATCTGGGTTTGGGTTTGAGAGTTAATGAAACAGGGAGTTTAGCCGAATAGATCTAAGCCACAGATTTAATCTAAAGGTATGTGTCTTTTAAATTGGAGACTCTCCAATCATTGACTCATTGTTAATGGGAGGGGATCTGGATCCGACTGAGCTATCTCTCGCCCTAAGTTTTACTTTTACTCCTTATTTTTTTAATAAATTGTTAAGTACACCTAATATTTTAAGTTGGCCACGTAACTAATAAAAGGATTAATTATTAGCCTACTAAAGATTAGATAACAAATTAGTGTATTGCCATTGAAAAATTATCTCTAAAAATAAAATTTGGAGTAGTGCACTATCTCCTACAATACTAATGACGGGTAGGTTGTTAGTAATTTAGACTTGAATTAGAAATTTAGTATATTTCATAAATATATATTTAGGCATTTCATAAATATATTAATAATTATTAAATGAAATTATAATTAATATTATATTTTATAATTAAACAAATACTCAAATAATTTTATAGCAACTATTTAGAAAAGAGTATAAAAGATGTAAATACAATATCTAAAAATAAAAAATTGGCTGATATAAATGTCGATATTCCCCTTATCTCTCGTTTCTTGTAACTTTTGCAGTAGGCCTCCCAAGCAACGAAAATATAATTAAAAATGTAAATTCCACTCAAATATTTTTTTTTTATCACCAAGCATGTATATTATTAATAAAGAGGTACCAATGATACCAAGATTTAGAAAACATTCACCGGTCACATCTGACTGTGTCCCTCCCCAATAGTTTCCCAAGAAAAAACATTACACGTGAGATTTTGTATCTATAGACATCACTTTCAGCACACATATTATCCACTCGTGACCCTTTACAACATGACCATAACGAAATACAACATCAAAGTGTAACATAAACCCAATTCCTTTTACAAACTAATCTGAGGCTCTCCCATCTACTGAAGAAACAAGTCCGGTGTTCGACAATCCCATCATAGAGATTGCAGGCTTGACATTGGGTTAGAGAACCATTCGAAGAAAGAGAAATGAAACGCTTTTACATAAGATTCCAACCAAAGCCATGACTTGAATTTAATAGTTTCAACAACAGAGTCCAAGTCTAAAGATTGTTCACCGAAAATAAGATTGTTTCTATGACACCACAATGCCCACACCGTCGCTCCCCAAACAGATTTCCAAACCTTGTTTTTGTGACTTCCCAGCCAACTGCAATCATGGATCATGAAGTGCTGAATCGGTTTCTTATGCATAGCAGAAAATAATCCCAACCATCTATAGCAAGCATTCCAAACATCTATGGCAAATTAACACTTAAACAGGGAATGTTCCAACGTCTCATTGGCTTCTTTGCAGAATGAACACAGTGCCTCCTCCCCTTGTAATATAATCCCTCGCTTGTTTAGATTATCCATCCTCGGAAATCTATCCAACAACATTCTTCAAATGAAAACCTTGACATTTTTTTGGAAAATGTTTTTTATGCCCAAACGACCTACTTCCCTAGGTTTACACACATCTTACCATTTTACCCATGGCACTTTTCTCCTCCCTTTCTCTCCACCCCCATAGGAAGTCCCTTTGCAATTTAATAATTTTACAAGCCACCCTTCTAGGAATCCTTAAAAAGAGAGGGAAAAAAGAGAAAGAGAAAAAAAAACCAAATTAATTAAGATAACCCTGCCCACAGAAGAAAGTGTTTTTTGTTTCCACTTGCTTAACCTAATCCTACATTTTTCTAGGAAAGGATCCCACATATTTTCTCTTCTGAGGGTTGCCCCAATCAGTATCCCAAGATAGACAAAAGGTAATGACATAGAATCACAATTAAGAATGCTTGCATAGTTTTGGATGAGAGATGATCCCACACCAATCCCACCAATTTTACTTTTGCTAAAATTGATCTTTAACCCCCGAATCCTTTTCAAAACACCTCAACATTGCCTTAATGCACATAACATTCTCCATAGATTTCTCTGCAAAGAAAAGTGTATGGTCCGCAAATTACAACAAAGAAATTTTCTTTTAAGTTTCCCCACTTTTTACCCCTAGTAGATGCCACCAACCAAAGCTTGTCACATAAGGTCACTCAATCCTTCCACCACAATGAGAAACTAAAAGGGGACAATAGGATCCCCTTGTCTCAAACCTCTCACAAGACTAAACTCCTCTGTTGGGCTACCGTTTACCAAAATTGAAATTGAAGAGGAATTCAAGCAAGCCGCTATCCATGATATCCACTTTGAATTAAATGTCATTCTTCCCATCACGTAAAATAAAAATTCCCAAGACACACAATCTTATGTCTTTTCAAAGTCAACCTTAAAGGCAAGACAATTTTGCTTCCTCCTCTTTGCATTATCCACCATGCGTTGGCAATAAGCACACTATCTAGCATGTTTCTTCCCCCCACAAAAGCGTTTTGCTTCTCATCAATAATCTTGTGAAGCACCAAATTCCACACAAATATTAATTACTACTAGTAGTCGTCGACCAACCTTGGTTGTTATGCAGGTATAGGTAAAAATAACTACTATAGCAAGCAATCGGAACAATTATTTCGCATTTCTCAGAGGATGTTCTTGACTATTTATACAACAACAAAACTGAAGTAGCAGTAAAAAAAAGTGAAGTAGCAATACTCTTTGTTGCATATGCATATCAATAGTTATTTACGAGCTGGGGATGCAACCTTGAAATGGAAGCGCCATGGACTAAAATATCATCACCAACAAGCGCTCCTTCTTGAATGATACACTGATATACACTAGCCCATTCCCCAACAGTGGAATGCCGTCCATAGCACTTTTTGGAAATTGACTCTCTCTCTCTCTCTCTCTGTGTATATATATATATATATATATATATATATATATATAACATAGCACTTTTTGGAGTATTGATATTCGACACAAACGAGAGTTTGCTAATCAAGTTAATTATATTTTCGGCATGCCGTCCATAGCCGTCCGTGTCTGCAGTCTCCGACATAGAATCACTCACAACATTGGAACTCACTTCTTCCAATTAAGCTCTATATATATGAGATTTCAAACATACACGAGCAACATAGAGATTTATTAACAACACAGTCATATATAACAGGGAAATTAAATCGTCTTTTAATGGCTCTTTCACCACTCGGCATGCTTCTGGTCATTGCCACCATCTTACTCCCATTCAATATTGTTGTGGCCAAGGAATTTGTTGTTGGCGATGATCATGGATGGACAATAGGCTTTGATTACGCAGCTTGGGCTGCAGATAAGACCTTCCAGGTTGGGGACCTACTTGGTAAGTTCAACTCATCAAATTATTTTATAGTGTACGTGCTTTTGCTAATTACCTTCGACAATTTAATTACAATGCAAATGTAATCACTTTTAATATTTTCATCTAATCATAAATTATCATATATTATAATATTATTAATTTTTTAATAATTACTTTAAGAATTATACCTCCACATAAGAGTTATAAGATTGAATGATAGCAATTGAAAAAAGAAAAAGAAAAATAGAGTTCAAATTTGTGGATCAGTTTATGGCCTCTTAAACACAATTCACCATATATAATAAAATTGTTAATTTTTATGATAATTATTTTAAAAATTATATTAACAGTAATTTATGATTAAACGACGATATAAACCTATTTTATATCATCATAATCATTAAACTCTTTTTATATATCACAATTCTTAACTTTAATGGTTCACTATCAAATATGATTAAATTTATAAAATTGTCACTCTTATGTCATTATTTTTTTACGGTAGAACTTTGGATTTCATATTATTATTGATACAAGAGTAAAGTGCTTCTTAATAATGGCGTAGTGTTCAAGTATGCTGTTGGAAAACACAACGTGTTCAAAGTGAATGGAACAGCATTTCAGAGCTGCACGATTCCTCCAGCAAGTGAGGCATTGACCACTGGAAGTGATCGTATTGTGTTGGCAATTCCTGGCAGAAAATGGTACATATGTGGTGTTGTTGGTCACTGCAATGCTGGCCAAAAGCTTGTTATCACAGTTCAACCCCAAACACTGCCTCCAACTCCTGCCCCTGCACCTTCACCTTTTCAACATCGCCCTCATTTTGGTCGATGGATTCCTAAGAAGCTATTTACAATATTCCATTAAACTTTATTGTTGCTTTAACCTATGTTTGTTTTGAGAGTGTGGGAGTACTAGTGCATTAATTGGTTGGTCCTCGGGATAAATTATTGTTTCTATTTCAAAATTCATCAGGATTTTTGTTGTTGTATTTTAAAATTCAAATTGGGAGTTTGTGATGTGCTTATAATATGATAATATAAGCACAATCCACCTATATATACCATTTAAATAAGATATTGGAAATTTACATTCTAGCTGGTTTTCACTAATCTTCCTATTCCTTTACATCATGACAGTTTTAGTTTTCCTCCCTAACTCAAGTATAAATAGGTTGTAACTTTCGTTACTCTTATCCATTTTAACAGTAACTAGAATTTTATTTACTTACTCTCTTTTTTATATTCATTGAATTTTCGTGAAAGAGAGGTAGTAGTAATCAAATCGCTCTCGTTTTTTGTTTTTGTTTTTATTTAAAAATGCAAGTAACAATCAACAAATAATTGGTCAAAATTATATATGTATGATTTTTCTTTAGCAAAGTTTCTAGTGTGTGGATGATATCTATATCATCATTTATTAATGAATAAAACTAAAGACCAACAACATATTATTTAAATGAGTTATTTATTTTAAAATTATGAGTCTTACAACTCATTTAAGTACATAAGTTGAAGATGTTCTAACTAATAAAGAGAAAAAAAACATTAATTAAAGAGTAAAACTTACATTATTTAATAAATGCCACTTGAACTTTTAACTTAATAATAATGTTTTTTTTTTTACAGAAAGTGGTCTATGCCATTTCACTTAGAAAAAATATATATATATAATTGGAAGTATGATCAAATATATATGTGGATATATATTAGCACAGCTAAGGAATGAGTTGACTTAGATCGGTTTATCTCCTAACAAAACTCACCAAAAGAGTTTGGAAAATTTCTTAGATAATTTCTACATTTGGCTAAAAGCAAATGGAAATTTGAGAGAGCAGTAGAAGAGAAGTGTAAGCTGTCATATGCACTCCCATATGGCCATATCTGAGAGCCAAATAAGAGCTTGAAGTAAACCCCTTGCATCTGCTTCACGAGGCTGAGGAATTCCATAATGCCAAGTTGTTTTTCCTTTGACAGAGCTTCCATTTTCATTTCGAAGAGACAAATGTCAATTCCATAGCAATTTTGATCATTGAAGATTGCATCATCTAGATTGCTGCAGCCTGCAGGGCCCTTGAAACAGAAATCTGAGAAGGATGCTCAACATTGCCCCATATTTTCTTATTTCTTCTATGCCATACACACCATAAAATAACAACAAGCTAGGTTGCATTTAACATCCATAGAAAGAGTTTCCAGCAAATCAAATAATAACTCATTAGCTGATACAACTTTATCTTCAATGGAATGCCATATTCTAGCCACCTGCCATACTTGTTGAATTTGTGGACAACCAAAAAAGATATATGACATTCGTTCTCTGATATAACTTTATTTCTTCTATTAAATAGAAGTCTTTGCCTATATGGCAAACAACCTCTGAGAATTCGCTACACACGTAATTGTTAAATACGTGAAAAATGTATTATTAATACTTCTCACATTTCTCCTTTGATCGTGGTCTTTAGCTTAGTTATTTACAGTACACTTCTCGGGTATTAAAGTGAAGGAAAATGGGGGAAAAAAACGGTTCATAATTTTGTATATGCATCAACCTACTAAAGTACTAAATGAATTTCGTTCCAAATCTTACCAAAGTTAACTAGCCTAAAATTCAAAAGACGAACAAAGACCGTAACAAATCACCAAAAACTAATTGCATGCCGTATACCCATTCTTTTCTTTTCGATCTTTTCTGACTTTGAAAATAAGAAATTCTTCGAACATAAATGTTAATGAGTGTCCTCAAGCAAATAAAAGTAAAATATTTCTTAAAAATATATTTATTATATTATAAATAATATATATATAACTTCGTTTCTAAATAATTAAAATACTTAGTAAGATAAAATATATTAAATATTTTTTAACTAATACCTTTATGATTTTTTTGGTACATACCAAAACAATTATAATACTTGTTAGCGAGATCATTTTTAAAATATTTTTTATTATTCTAGTTTAATCATTGGGGGTGTTTGGAAAATATTCTCCAGAGTTATTTTTATGTATCTTAATATTGTATAAGCATATAATTATTTTAAAAAGTCGTATGCATTAATTTTTGTTTAAATTTTGACCATTCAAATATAATTTAATATATAGTCTATGTTTTTTAGTTCTCATTTCTTGTAATAAGAAGAAAAAGAAATCACAGTAAAAAAAGAAAAAAAGAAATCATCGTCTGATATATTTATACACACTTATAGTTCTTATTTCTCACAGTAAAAATCATTTTCATTTGATAGCACCACATTTATAGTTCTTTTTTCTCTCTTTAAGAAAAATTATCATTTGATATGTTCGCAAGTATATGAGAAATGATACTTTTGCAATAAATTTTACAATTAAAAGAGAGAAAGAAGAAAATTTTTAAGATATAATAAATTATGCGATGGAAATAGATATAAACACAAATGATATTGTACAAATTATCGTAAAAATTATTGTATTATATTATATCTCTAAATATATGCACACATAAGGAATTGAAAATTATAACATCAATAACTATGATTATATATATATTGTTCACTTTAAATATTGATTACGTATCACTCATTTCTTCTCAATACATTTTCTCATGCCTAATAATTTAATAAGTGGATAACATGAAAGGTTTGTAACCCATTTTGAAATGTTGAGATTGAAAAACACTTTAATTAAATCGAATGACTTATTCCTTTTTCTTTCCATTCCTTATCGTATACCCATAAAAAAAATGTTGAATCTTTTTTGAAATAGCCTATAATCAAAATCCAATTTACCCAATAATAAATATAGGATAAGTTTAATCTTTTTCTTAAAATAGCTAGCCTACAATCAAAATCGCAGTGAAAAAACAAACTGTAATCAAAATCCAATTTGCCCAATAATAAATATAGGATAGGCTCAGCACCATCTTCAAATATAGGTTAAATTTAACTCAACTTAAAAAAAAAATTAGTTCATAATGTGCGGATTGCATCTCTTTTTCATGAACAAAGGCTAATTGTTTTTTTTTTTTAAGAAAAAGACTAATGGTTAATGATTAATTGTTTTTCAGGTTGACCTTATGGAGTGTTAAAAATATGTTTTATGAAACAATTTAAAATTAATAATTTATGTAGATCTTAAACTTATAATTTTTCCATTATTAATATAATATTCTAACCAACTAAGTTAATAGGTCAATTATATTAAAAATAATTAATATTGTTATATATAATATTAAAATTTCTAATATATATATATATAAATTTATATAATAAATTTTATAATAATTAATTTTGATCTAATAATGTAATTTTTACATATATAAATTTTAAATAAAAATTATAAATTTAATAAAAATTTATATATATATAAAAACAGATTATTATATTAAAATTAATTTTTATAAAATTTATCATGTAAACATATATGTGTATTAAATATACATTAATTAAAAATTTTACTGTGATATATAACAATGTTAATTATTTTTTAATATAATTGGTCTATTAACTTAATTGATTAGAATATTATCTTAATAATGCAAAAGTCACACATTCAAAATTCAAAATGGGGATGAATCATTAATTTTGTTGGGTGAACTAGAAAATTTATTGGGTGTAAGAAAAAAATCCTTAATTTATTTATTTATTAACACTTTTTTTCGAGACTTGCATGTTATTGACCACATGCCGTCCATAGCCGTCCGTATCTGCAGTCTCCAACATAGAATGAGTCACATGACAGCATTGGAACTCTCTTCTTCCAAGCTCTATATATATGAGTTCAAACATACACACTTCCACAAGACACGAGCAATTAACATAAAGATTTATTAACAACACAGTCATAACAGAGAATTTGTGGCTCTTTCACCACTCAGCATGCTTGTGTTCATTGCCACCATCTTCCTTCCATCCATTGCTATGGCCAAGAAATTTGTAGTCGGCTTTGATTACGCAGCTTGGGCTGCCGATAAAACCTTCCAAGTTGGGGATGTACTTGGTAAGTTCAACTCATCAAATTATTTATTTTATAGTTTACTAATTTCGTTCAAGAATTTAAATGTAAAGTTTTAATATAATTAGTTTCATCTAATCATAAATGACCATGTACTATAATATTATTGATTTTTTTAATAATTAGCTTAAGAGACTTAAGAAACATATTTAAATAATTTTTAATTAAATTATGTTTTACAATTAGTTGAAACTGAAAGTGATAGACTTAAAAATTAATTTATTAAATTATAAGTATTAAATTATAAGTATTTGATAAAATTAATTGTTAAAGTAATTAAAAAGTATAAAATAACAAAAAAATAATATAATCATGATTTATTTAAAAAAAAATAATATATTGAGAATAAAAAATATAAAAAATTGAAAGTTAAATTTAAAAATATTACTTCAAATAATATCTCGAAAAATATTAAAAACTAGTAAAAAAATTATTTACTGAATAATCAAATAAATTTTTTAATTGATAAAATAAATTATTAAAAGATAACTAAAATGTATTCTGCAACATAACATAATATATGATTAAATTTTCGAAATGATCACTGTTTGTCTTGTTATTGATACTAGAGTAAAGTGTTTCATAATAAAAGCTGATTCGTTTTGTAATTTGCAGTATCAAGTATGATGTTGGAGAACACAGTGTGTTCAAAGTGAATGGAACAGCATTCCAGAGCTGCACGACTCCTCCAGCAAGTGAAGCATTGTCTAATGGAAATGACCGTATTGTATTGGCAATTCCTAGCAGAAAAGTGTTGTTGGTCACTGCAATGCTGGCCAAAAGCTTGTTATTACAGTTCAACCCCAAACACTGCCTCCAACTCTACCACCATCACCTACCCCTGCACCTTCACCTCGTCAGCATCGCCCTCATTTTAGTCGATGGGTGCCTATTATTTTTCATTAAACTTCATTTGTTGGTTTAACCTATGTTTTTGAGAGTGATATTTTGAAGTTTTTTACTTTTATCAGCTTTTGAGAGAGTGATATTAGTCCTCAGAATAAATTATTGTTTCTATTTCAAAGCTACAATTGGAAGTTTGTGCTTGTGCTTACTAGCTCAATCCAACTACCATTTAAATAAAATTGCAAATTTACATTTGATTCTTCTCCAATCGTCCTATTCCTTGGCATCACTCTTGTAGTTTTCATTATAATTTTGTCTATTTTAACAGTCTCTAGAATTTTAGCAACTTACTTTTTTTGTTATTAGTTGAATTTCTGTGAAAGAAAGGAAACTAGAGGGAGGCAAATCACACTCCTTACCTTAGCCTAGTGAAAGACAAGGAGGTTCACATTGAAAATGTCCATAATCCATCACGTACAAGTACTCGTCTGTTCAGTTCAAGAATTGCAAGCTAACCGAACCTACTAAGCCTAATAAATTTTAATTTATTTCTGAAAGATTGAAAATACCTTTTGTTATGGACTCATGGACTTGTTAAACACTTAAACCATCTATAAAAGTGAAACCCAAGAAAACTTGAAATTACAAATCCTCCAAGATAGAACTTAGGACAATATAATGAACTTCAGTCTCCTTGCAGTAATGCAATGCAACATTTGGTAATTCTTTGAATTTAAACAAATAAAATCAAAGCAACTGCAAAACCTTGAACGTTTGATGTTTCAGCTTAGCAAAACGAGGATTTGAAACAGCTTTTGCAAATTGTTTTTTACTGCAGAACTTCTTTTCATTCACCAAAGGTAATACATATACATAATACATGTGCAAAACAAGAGGCTAGAGTCTAGAACTAAAAATTTAGTCTAGCAACAACAAACACAAAGCATAAGTTACAAAATCCAAAAAAAAAAAAACATCAGACAACTCAACAACATCATTAACATCAAAAGAAACTAGTTCTCCACTACCTTTGCCGAGGCAATACTAATGATATACTCAATCTCTTCTGCCACCTCTTTCATTGAAGGTCGATTCTGTCTCTTTTCCTCCAAGCAACCCAATGCCAAAAACGCCACTGCCTTCATCGTCTCTAGCTCTATAGTGGTAGCTCCATTCTTCAACACTGGATCAATGACATCCATCAACTTTTCCTCGGCCACCATCTGATGCACGTAAATCGCCAAGTTCACATCATCAGCAGCCCTGTTAAAATCTATTGCCTTCTGAGCTGTCAAAAGCTCAAGTAGCACCACCCCAAAACTGTAAACATCACTCTTATCAGTCAATTGGTAGTTCCTATAATACTCAGGATCAAGGTAACCAAGGGTCCCCTGAGCACAAGTAGAGATATGACTCATATCTGTCTGAGCCAACCTAGACAATCCAAAATCTGAAACTTTGGCATTCATCTTGATATCTAGCAGAATGTTGCTGGACTTGACATCTCTATGGTAGATAGGAGGCACAGCCATGAAGTGAAGGTAAGCGAGACCCTCAGCGGTGTGACGTGCAATTTGAAGGCGATGAGTCCATGTAAGCAAGCCACGGCTCTTAGGCATTTGACCTTGCAAGTGATCAAGAAGTGTCCCATTTTCTATGAACTCATAAACCATAATAGGCTGCTCCAGTTCCACGCAGCAACCAAGTAAACCAACAAGGTTGCGGTGGTTAACTTGGCATAATATGCGAACCTCATTGAGGACTTGATCAGTGCCTTTGGGGTTGCCAAGCTTGGCACACTTGACAGCCACAACAGTGCCATCTTGAAGAATGCCCTTGTAGACTTCACCATAGCCTCCAACACCTAGAAGCCGGTCACTGGAGAAGTCGTTTGTGGCTTTCTTTAACTCTTTGCCACTGAAAAGTTTAGCGGCTCTGCCACCATTACTGGCATTTAGAATCCCTTCACGCTCTTTGGCTAGGCGTGCTTGTGCTTCTTTGATGCGCCTGTGGCGTTTGTAGAGTAGAAAGGCAATGACGGCAAGAATGAGTGCAGCTCCAACCCCACATACTGAACCTGCACATTGTTGCAATCAAAGTTTTAAAAAATTAGTTACAAAAGAGGCCACAAGAAACCAGTGTTCAGAATAGCCATCCAATTTTCATTCAACAAGGATATTGAGAAGACTTTTTTTCCCCTCAATGGATGAAATATGAGCAATTTATCAACTCCAAGTTCACATAAAAAAGTACGCAATTATTAAGTTCTTTTCATATAAATTAAAACTCTATCCCTTATATTAAACTCACAATGCTTGGGTAGGTAGATGATTCCTTTGACCTGTATTTAAGTTTCAACTGTCATATGCAATTTATATCACTCAGACCTTCATTATTGACGAAGACTTTCATTGGTTCACATGTCATCATTTATATGTTAAATTGCTTCTGTCACAATTTCGTTGTATGCAGTACTGGTTCACATTTGCACAGCCCATTTTTCCGCATGAGACTAGCCTTACTTTTTTAACAAGCCCGTGTTAGTCTGTTAGAACTAGTATATACTATATAGACTATTGAAAAGATGTCAAAACATTAACGCCTTTAACAATTAGAACTACTAAACAATACGGTATTCATATATAAAATTTAGCGGAAGGGTTAAAGGATTTAGCTGGGTTAGCTGAATTCAGCAATACATCCATGACTTATTATAAATCCTAATACTCTTTTCGGTGCCCACAAATAAAATAATTTAACTTTTCTATTTCTATTCAATTATATATTATTATATATGTAATAGTATGTTATAAGAGGAAATTTTATGAATTTAGAAAGGAGAAATTAAAAATCTAAAAGTGCAATGAATACCTGCTATTATGGCCGTTCTGCTTGTTGAGTCGTCACAACCACCAGGGTTCTGGCAAGTAATTTCTGCACCAAAAGTCAAACCAAAACTGAAAACTTAGTCAACGGGGCAAACAAATTAGAAAATTAAAATTAAAAAAAAAATGGGAGGTATAATCCACTACAACTCACTTTTAGCGCACACCCCTTGGATAGGGTCCCAGACGAGCCCATCGTTACAAAAGCACCTCCTGATCCCGAGCGCAGAAGAAGCATCAGGCCCGCAAGTCGACGTGGCGGAGTCGCAATCCTGCTGGGACCCACACACGGTTTCTTTGGGCGAAAGCCACTGAATCTCCAAACCCGGTTCGGGCCAGCGGTTCACTGGGAGTGCCGGGTTGAGGTTAACGAAACTAGAGTAAGCGCTACAGCCAGAGTCTCTAACACGAAGCATGTAGGAGTTGCTGGAGCCGCCGGTGCGATAGGTGCAGCAGAGTGGCCCAGCTCCCTGGCATGCGGCGGCGGAGGCGGTGGCCTTGATGTAGGAATGGCAGGCGCTGGCGGCGGAGCAGTTGAGCGGGGACTGGAGGAGCGTGGTGGTGCAGTTGAGATACATGATGGTGTTGGAGCTTGTGATGTTGAAGGGGAGGGTGGTGTTGAGCTGGATCCCCTGGTGCACTTTATCGGTGGACACGCACGTGTTCGTTAACAGCGGAGCGGGTCGGATCACGAAGCGCTGGGCGTTCGGGTCGATGGACTCGATCGGGTAGGAGTTGTTGAGCGTGTCGAAGACGAGGGTGTTGGAGCTGCTGCATCGGATTTTGTACGACGGGTCGCCGCATGTTGGGGTTGTGCTCAGGGGAAACGGCACCGTCGTGTTGCCGCACGGCGGACATAAGGTGGCGGATGACACGTGCGTGGCGCGTGAGAGTAGAAGCAGTAGAAGAGTCCCTGCGAAGAGGAAGAGTCTGGTCGTCATGGACTCCATTTGGTGGGAGAGAGTTGCAGTGGATATATATATATATATATATATATATATATATATATATATATATATATATATATATATGAATGTGGCAATAATGTTAATGTTATGACATTTTTTTAATTTCTACAGACTGTACAGTTATATATTATTGGTGGGTTTAGATAAACAGTATTCAATACTCATCGTGTCATTTTAATTTAGCTTAGTTGACTCTTTTTTTATTTTTTTTCCGGGTGAAATATCATAGAAGCCTTACAAAAATGAATGTTAGGAACGATTTGTTTTTTTATATAAAATATCTTAGAGTGCACTCTATTGCTAGAATTCTGATGACTGCTTAATAAAGAAACTTCGTCCTTTCAAAAAAAAAAAAATAGAGTATGTCATATTTTTATATAAGTAAATTTATTTCTAATAATATAATTCTAAAAAATATATTAAAGAACATCTTTAAATTTCAGTTAACCTTAGATTTTTTTTTTTGGTGTCATTTAACTTAGAATTTTATTTTATTGTAAAAAATAAATAAAAAATGTAAAAATTGAAATTTTTAATATTTTTTTCTAATGATGAGATTATTTGTCTTTAATGATTCATTTTCTCTATGTAGATTAGTCTCTTCACTTTCATTTTTTCTACAAAATTCCCTTTTCTTACTTTTTTATATTTAAAAAAACATCATTTCTTTCTCTGTTTTCATCCTTAAATCTTCCTCCTTCTCTTTTCCCTTCTAGAGTCAAGAATGATAATAAAGAGGCAATGGACTCTTCAATATAGACACCTAAAAAAAATAACTCAAGTATTTAATTATCTTAATTTAAATAATAGTAGTACTACTATTTGGTTTAACACAAAATAAATGAAAGACAGTTTTACCATAAGAAAATGAAAGACAGTGGAAGATAATTATAAAAAATCTAACAGATTACATTTTTTTTTTATCAGTAACAGATTACATTATGAAAATTGACTTTACGTGTTTATAATTGATTTTTTTTTTCTTTCAATAACAGTACTATACTATCAACTGCTTTCATCGTTTACCACTACTATTTCTTCAACGATTGTCATTAATTGCCACATACTGTACAAGCATATTTTATTGGTGGTTCATTTTCAAAAACGACTCAACATATTATTTTAAAGTTTGCTTTGTTAGCGTAAGTTGTTTTAATTTTGAATTTTCTTATCACTTTAATTTGAGGATTTTACTATTATATATCATCTATATTTATTTTATATAATTTAAGTAAAATTCTTATCAAATAATATAATTCTAAAAAAAATCAATAAGTGAATTACCTTATATCTTTCATTTTTTTTTCTTTACTTTAATAATTTGGGTAAACTAATGAAAATTAAGTTAACTTAATAAAATTATTTATGAATCACTAATTAAAGTATACAACATATTTAAACAGTCATTTTCTAATGTCGAAGCTTCATTTGAACAGTCAGCTCTTTAAGGGAAAAAAAAAATCCTCTTTTCTAGCTTATGTATAAATAAAATACTAATTGGACAACGACTAACGTATTTTGTTGAACTAGATTTTGAAGGGTATGATGCACGAGAAAAGAAATAGTTTGTTTGTGTATGTTTTGAGCGTGGACATATGTAAACTTGGTAATGTAAAAAAAAATTGTTAAATTGAGTTTATATTGAAATTAAAAAAAAAATCCCTAAAAAAGTAATATAATAAAAGAAAGATAACATAAAAAATAATAAAAACATTATCTTACAAAGCTTTATTGTTATTAAAATTAGAAAACTTTCTCATAACATATTTTATCGTATCATCCGCTACTTAGGTCGAATTCTCAAAAAAATATGATTCTAAGTAATGTTTCTTGCATTACTGTGAACTGAGTAAATCTATCTGAAGAGTACATGACACGGATGCACCATACAACTTAGATCAGGCCAGAATAAGATCAAACCAAATTACCTTCAACTCCACAACAAGGTCTGAACAACCACCTAGATTAGCAACAAATCAATTCACCAAAATAAAAAGTACAAACAGAAAACTCACCATTATAAAAACATTTTTTTTAATAAAATAGAACCTGGTCCACGGTGAATCACGCGCTAATAGTAATATTTGATAATATATGTTGGTAGTTTAATTATATTAAAAAAATTACAAACAATATCATCCAAGTAAACATTTGAATGAAATATAATATTCCATATACATATTGTGATGACATATTATAAATGGTATGTCATATATGATTAACACAAAAATAAGTTTGAATTACAAAGAATATAGGTAATGGTTTGCATGTTTGATAAAGGGGATAGATGTGCATTGATATTTCTTAAAAAAGTGAGCATGTTGGAACTAGTAAAAATGCTGAAAAAATTAAATATATAGTACATTATAATTTGCTGAAATGGAAATTAATATGCTGAAAAAGAAGTCAATAAAAAATTAGATGGCTATCAAACCTAGGATATCTTTCTGCATGTTTCTTATAGTTTTATATACAAAATGAATGACATTAATGGTAATGCATATGTAACAATAAGAATTTGGGAAGCATACCTTCTCTATAAGTTTGCAAAGACTTCTTTGTATACTACATTAATAGTAGTATTTTTTGGATTGCCTTCTTTATCATGAATAAGAATATGTAGTCCTTTTTTACTTTGCACTCGGGAAAGTGCTACATATAACTGACCATGAGAAAATACTGGATTTGGTAAATACAATCTAACATGTGCCAAAGACTATCCTTGAGATTTGTTAATGGTCATTACAAATTAAACCATGAATGAAAACTGTCTTCTAATTAATTTGAATAGCCATGGAGAATCAGAAGGAGACATATTCATTCTTGATATGTATGTCCTATGTCCTATATTGGGGCTAGTAATAATCTCTACTTCAACCACATGTACACCAAGTCTTGTGACAATAAGCCTAGTTCCATTACATAACCCATCTGTCTGATCCAAATTTCGTAATAGTATTATGGGAGTGTCAACCTTGATTTTTAACTTGTGATTAGGTATTCCATATGTTTTCAATGAGTTCAAAAATTCAGGTGTTAGAACTCCAAATGTAGGATTGAATAGTTCATCAGATTTATCAACACTATCAGCACTACAATACTATTTCTCCTCACTGGGTATCAAAGACATGACATAATCATTTATATTATCAATAACATCTTTTGTAAAGGCTTGAACAACTCTTTTCTGCAAGAAATCTCCATTGTTATAGTTTTGTAATAAGTTAGGATACGTTGTCTCAACAATTACCTGGATAGGATCATTAAAGTTCTTGATAAGAAACTCATCAAGAATATTGATTTCGCCATAACTATAATATTCTTAAGAGTTGTGACATATGTAATTCTTAAAAAAAATTGAAAGGTATTCAAATTTTGTTGAAGTACCTAAAACATCTGATAAAAAATAAAATATAAAAAAAGAATTTAGTGTAGTGAATATGAAAATAAAGTATTGAAAATTATGTGAAATAAATTCAATTTAATTTATTTCCATTTTTTATGGAAAACGTGTTGAGCAATTGCTAATAACTTAATGGAGCATAAATGCAAAAAATATGTTATCAAGTATACAATTTTGTGGAAGAAAAATTATCACCTTTGTTCAAGTAGCTGTCTGATAGAAAATGTATTTGTGGATCGGTGTGACAAAATGCTTGTTTATGTTGTGCATTATCTTATGAATTTGAAACAACAAATATCGAAGAGTACATAAAAAAGGTAATACGATCATAACTATGCATAAATTAGAAAACAAATACATGATATATTGATATAGATGGTACAAAACTAATAAGACTAACAATATCTGATTAAAATTTTAAAAACTTTCTCGGTCTATATATATATATATAGGTTTAACTCCGTTGATTAAGTCAAGTGTTTAATTTTTATGAATAAAAAAATATACAATTAATCATGTGAAAAAAATTGATCTTACAAGATAAATTTTAATATATTCGAGAGATTATCTTTCACTTTTGTTTATTACCATTACAAAAGCAATAATTTGTAAAATTATTTATACTTAAACTGAAATAGAATTCTAGAATTAAATGAAATGACAATCTTAAAATTTTTATCCAATTTTGTTATCAGAAATAACTTATTCTTTCAAAACATATTTGTCTTCAATCCCTGATTACATGATCAATTACATTGGAATTTTTAGAAGTTGATTGCTTCTATGTCAATGTTGAATTAAAAATAAAATCTTATAAATATTTTAATATTTTGTAATACTATAATAAAAGATATCTTTTAGGAAATCATATATTAATTTAATATGTTGTTATAAATATTTAATTTTTAAATTTAAAAAAATTTAATTATTATGAGATTAATTTCCATTTAAGAATCAATTAATTTTAGGGATAAAAAATAATAATTTTGAAGATTGACAATACTTAATAATGCAATACAATCAATTCTTAAGATTGATACGCTTAAAGATCAATATTAGCTATTCTATAAATAATTAAAATTAAAAAAATACAATTTAAATGATTTTTAGTCTAAAATTTGTCAAAATTTATGTCATTTGTTTTTTTTTTTTTTTCTCACATGTCTTCCCCTTCCCAATAAATCATATTTATGGCATGGACAGATACTAAGTGTGAGCATACTTCTGATAGACCCAACCCGTGTTGTTATGCTTTGTTTGGTTAACAATAAATTTAAAATTCGCTTATCAAATCAATGAATTTAAAAATGAACAATTATATATATATATATATATATCCTCCTTAATATTGAGGATTCAGATTGGTTTCTTTGGGTGAAAGCCATTGAATCTCCAAATCCAGTTAGAGTCAGCGATTCACAGGAAGATCCAGGTTAACAGAAAAGAACAAACATAATAAAATGAAATGATTTGGAATAAATATTTGTATATTCAGCAAATCAATTATTACAACTTATATATGAAAGAATACAAAGAATGACCTAAAAGGATAAAATGGAATAACTAAAAGAGAGAGGGAGAGCATATTCTTGTACTATTTACCGCTCATATTCCCGTACTATTTACAGCTCATTGGTTCTAGAATGTATATCTTATACAATTGATAAAATAGAAAATAGAATTATGATTAGTTACTGCATTATGCTATGCTTAGGCTAGAATCATGGTCTTCTTTTATTAGCCCCCACAAGCTGGAGGTAGGTAGATATCAGCTAACTTTAGCTTGGATGAATTGACAGTGAAGAGGCGAGGCGGGAGGCCTTTTGTGAAAATGTCTGCCAATTGATTTGAAGAACGAATCGGAAGCAGTTGCATAAGTCCTACCTGAGATTTTTCTCTAACAAGGTGACAATCAATATCCAAGTGTTTCATCCGTTTATGAAAAACGGGGTTGGCAGCTATGTGTAAAGCGCTTTGATTATCACAATAGATAATAGATTGAATTGAGCGAGGAACCCGTAGGTCTCTAAGGAGATAAGTAAGCCATTGCAACGCAAGTGGTAGCTGCCAAAGCTCGATATTCGGCTTCGGAAGAGGATTGGGAGACGGTATTATGTTTCTTCGTTTTCCATGAAACAAGAAAATTACCAATGAAGAAGCAGTAGCCAGTTATAGAGTGTCTAGAATCCACACAGGTTGCCCAATCGGCATCACTAAAACCTCGAATTTGAGTGTTGCAATTTTTGGGAAAGACTAAGCCTTTTTGGGACAACTTTTGAGATAACAGAGGACTTTTATTGTTGCATTGTGATGAGCTTTTGTGGGGTTGGACATGAATTGACTCAATTGTTGTGGGGCAAAAGCTATGTCAGGCCTAATGCTTGTAAGTTAAATTAAGCGACCAACCAGTCTTCGATATGGAAGTGGATCAGCATGAAGGCCGAAGGAATCAGCATGAAGTCAAAGAGTACTATCCATAGGTGTAGAAGATGGTTTTCATACAAGCATGCCAGAATCCTTTAGAAGGTCAAGACAATACTTTCTTTGGCATAGAGAAATCCCTTGATTAGAATGTTTCACTTCAATTCCCAAAAAATATTTCAATGTCCCCAAATCCTTAATGTGAAAATTAGAGTGGAGGATCTATTTGACGCTACTGATTTCTCGGGCAAAATTACCAGTTAAAACAATATCATCAGCATAAATGATAAGAGCAATAAATTCAACATAATTAGCCTTGATAAAAAGACTATGATCAACATGGGCATGTCAATATCCATAGGTCAAGAGCAAATTAGACAATTTTTTATACCATTTGCGACTTGCATGTTTCAAACCGTAGAGAGATTTGTGAAGTTTGCAACTCTAAGAGGGACTGAATCCATGTAGTCCAGGAGGGATCACCATGTAAACATCTTCAGATAAGTCCCCACGGAGGAACGCATTGCTGACATCCAATTGTTGAAGATTCTAACGATTGATGGAGGCAAGGGCAAGGACTACACGGATTGTTGACATTTTAACCACATGGGAGAAGGTTTCGAAGTAGTCAACACCTTCAATTTGAGAAAATCCCTTTGCAACGAGACGGGCTTTGTACCGCTCAACACTACCATCGGGCAACCTCTTGATTTTGTAAACCCATTTGCACCCAATGGGACGAACATGAGGAGGAGTATGAACAACATCCCAGGTCCGGTCCATTATTAAAGCCTCAATTTCATGATTCATGGCTTCTCTCCAACAAGGGTGTTTGACGGTGTCGTCAAATCTGGTGGGTTCAGACTTAGAAGACAGAGACATAATGTAACGATGATGAGAGGGAGAAATTCAATCATATGTGAGGGAGGCTTGAATCGTATATGAGCAGGTAGAATATGATTGAACCGATTTGAGAGGAGGGAGATCACACTTATACTCAGAAAGATACGGTGGTGGTTGGCTAGGTCGACTTGATCGGCGAGGTGGAGGATTGATAGGTGGTGGCGAATTGGGTTGAGAAGATGAAGTCAAAGGAGAGGAAGGAGATGGATTTGAGAATTCTGGAGTTAAGGACAAAGGAGAGATATCGTTTGTTGGAGGTGGCATGGGAAGGTTAGTTTCAATGGATATGGTGGATCCGTCCAGGGGTTTAGAAGTAGTCTGGTCAAAAGATGTGGCTTGGCCTAAGGGTGGTGTAGGTAGGAAGTTTGTATCTGGGCCAATAGAGGTAGTGTGTGGGCTGGTTTTATCAAAGGGAAATTGCATTTCATGAAATAAGACATTTCTGGAAATAAAGATTTCTTTGTTGCTTGTATCAAGAATAACATACCCTTTTGTCCCATTTTCATAACCCAGAAAGGCCCCTTTTTGAGATCTGGCATCAAATTTGTGCTATGGGGTGTGTTTTGTAGCAAAGCATAAACAACCAAAAACTTTCAGCATTGAAAAATCAGGTTTTTGTTTTTATAAAAGCTCAAACGGGGTTTTATTTAAAATGATGGGAGAAGGAACACGATTAATTAAGAAAACAACATGCTTGATAACATAAGACCAAAAATTGCTAGGAATTTTTGAATGAAACATTAGAGCCCTAGCAACATTAAGGATATGTTGATGTTTGCGTTCAACTCTCCCTTTTTGTTGTGGTGTGTAAACACAACTGGTTTGATGGATTATGCCCTTTGAAAAGAAAAAATCTTTTAACAAAAATTTCGGTCCATTATCGGAGCCTATACACTTGATGCTTGTTTCAAATTGATTTTTAACTAAAGAAAGAAAATTTTCTATATGTATTTTGACTTCAGCCTTAGACTTTAATAAAACCACCCAAGTGTATCTACTATGATCATCCAAAATTGGTCAAGAAATATTTGTGACCATGGATAGAATTTTTAGAAAAAGGGCCCCAAATATCCATATGGATTAAGTCAAAGATTTTAGAACTTCGGTTAGTACTAAGAGAGTAAGGTAATTTTCTTTGTTTTGCTAGATGGCAAATATCACAAATTTCATTAAATTTGCTAGAAATAAAAGGGTACTCTTGATGTAAAGCATTGAGACGATTTCCAGATAAATGTCCTAGTCTAAAATGCCAAAGGGTAGAATCATTGGTATGGTTGATGCTTGCATTGATGATAGAAGGTAGTTGTGAGGATGATTCTTTCTCTTTAATTTCCAAGTGATATAATCCCTCCTTTAATTTAGTCGAACCAATCATCTTCAACGTGTTCATTTCCTAAATTCGACAAGAGTAATGAGAAAAGGTTATAAAATATTTAAGATTGGAAATTAACTTAGAAATGGACAGTAGATTGAATGTAAATTCAGGGAGATATAAGACATCATGGATGGCAAAAGTAGGTGAAAAATAAATTGTGCCGGAAATGTGAGCTTTAACAACATGTCCATTTGGTAAATTAATATTCACTGGTCTTATTTTAGAATGAGTGTGAAAATAATGTAAGGAACAAGTGATATTATCCGTGGCCCCTGAATCTATAATCCAGGGTGTGTTGTATGATTTAGTTGTGCTAAGTGTGTGTGTGGTGTTGACATAAAAAATGAAAGAGGTACCAAACATATAAGAAAAAGCATTTGGGCTAGAGTGACTAAGGTTGGATCAAATGGGAATTTCACTTGTATTCGCACCACCAATTGAGGTCTTTTGGAGTAAAGCCATCAGTTGTTGAAATTAGGCCTGTGTAATGTTGGGACTGGGTGCTGGTACATACCCATCCTTGCGTTCTTCACCAAATGGATTTCTGCTGCTTCCATCACTTGCAACATTGTTGACAGTGCCACTGCTGTTACTGCTAAAATTCCCACTCTTGTTGGGAAGGCGAGGTCGACCCAAATATTTTGGGTGACCAGGTGGGTATCTGAATTTTGCGTAGCAGACATCCATCGTATGGCCAAAACATGTGCAATGCTCGCATTTAGGAACGACATTCCCTTGCTTCTGATAACAAATATCACTGGTGTGACCGAGGCAACCACAATGGTTACACTATGAGCGTACCATGGTGAAGTGCTCATTGAGGTGATAAATAATAAAGTAGTAAAAGAAAAATGATTAATTTTAAAAATTATGAGTAATTTGAAAGAATATTACAAATTATTGAAAAATTTAATAATATTATTTTAATTAATTAATTTTGTTAAAAGTGTGAATTAGAAGGAGAAAGTGCATGTCTTTTGAAAGACATATAATTTTATTTGAGTTCGATAATAAAGTTTCTCTTTTGTATATTTAATAAATTTATACAATTGGGACATTAAGTTGAATTGTGGATCAGTTTATTTGTGCACGAAATTTTTTATAAGAGATTTGAAGTTTAAGTATATTTATAGTCTCTCAAATTTAAATTTAGTTTATTTTTAATTTCTTTAATTTAAAAGTGGTTATTTTTGTTTTTTATTTAAAAATAATTAACTTTTAGTCTTTATTTGAGAAAAATTATTATAAATTAATAATCTTAAAGACTGAAAAATAGATTTTTTAGTCAAAATGAGTTTTTTTTTTTAAAATTAGGAAAATAATCAATTTATTAAAGAATAATTATTCAATCCAAGATCTTGTCAAATTTAATCCAAGAGGTTATAATAAAGGGAAGAGAGGATAAGATATTATTTTGTCAAATTGACTTTATAGGTATGTAAAATAATCTTTTTTTTCTATTATGCTATCAACTGTGTTTATCATTTACTAATACTGTTTCTTCAACTATTGTGATTAATTTGCACGGACTGTACAGTTATATTTTATTGGTGGGTTTAGATAAAATCTTTGTCAAAACAGTGCTCATCGTGTGTCATTTTAAGTTTGCTTTGTTGACTCATGTAAGTTGTTTTAGTTTATAATTGTATGAAATTTGTAATTTTTCTAAGAAACGCGTCGAATTCAAGCCTTACAAAAATGAATATATATATATATATATATTAGAGTACATTCTAGTGTTAGAATTCTGATTGTTTAATAAAGAAACTTCACAATTTATAGTACATTTTTTGTGAGTGATACGATTATAGTAGTATGCCATATATTTTTTATATATAAGAAAATTTATTTTCTAATAATATAATTCTAAAAAATATATTAAATAAAATCTTTAAATTTATTTTTTTAACTTAGAGTTTTAGTTTATTGTAAAACAATAAAAACATAATAATTTCATATAATATATTTATGTTTTTAATATTCTTTTCTAATGATAACATTATTTGTCTTCTTCGGCTAAAAAAGATTATTTGTCTTTAATTATTCGTTTCTCACTTTCTCTCTTTTAGATTAGTCTCTTCACTTTACTTTTTTCTTCAAAACTATTTTCTCCCTTTTCTTACATTTTTTATATAAAAAAATACATTATTTCTTTCTCTCTTTTTTCATCTTTGAATCTTCCTCTTCCCTTTTCCCTTGTGGAGTCAAGAATGATAACAAAAAGGCAATATGGACAAGCATTTAATGACTATAAACTCAAATAATTATCTTAATTTAAATAATACTTCTGTTTAGTTTTTTTTACTGCATTACTATTTGGTTAAACACTGAATCAATGAAAGACAGTGGAAGATAATAAAAAACTTTGAACAATTTGTGTGTGGTCGTGTGGACATAGAATGGTTGCATTACTTTATAAATGTTACCATATTATTTCTTCAACCTTTGTTATTAATTGCCACAAACTGTACAAGCATATTTATTCGTGGTTCATTCTCAAAAACGGCTCAACATGTTATTTTAAAGTTTGTTTTGTTAGCGTAAGTTGTTTTAGTTTTGAATTTTTTTTATAACTTTTGAGGATTTTGTTATTATATATCATCTACATTTATTTTATATAATTTAAATAATTTCTTATCAAATAATATATAATTCTAAAAAAAATCAATAAATGAATTTCACAAATTACCTTATATCTTTAATTTTTTTTTCTTTATTATAATAATTTGAGTAAGCTAATGATATTTTTTTTTGGGTAAGAAACTAATGATAATTAAGTTAACTTAATAAATTATTTATGAATCACTAATTAAAATATACAACATATTAAAACTGAATCAAACAGTCATTTTCGAACGTCAAATTGCTTCATTTGACAATTCAGCTCTTTACGGGGGAAAAAAATTATCTTTTCTAGATTATGTATAATATAATACTTTGGTTTGGTTTTGATTCTGAACCTGTCCATGTCTCGAACATGAGACACTAACATCGTGTTGCAATAAGCAAACTATTGAGGTTATGGATGTATTATATTATGATTTTAAAAGATTATTTTAATATAAAAAAGTTTTAGTGAATTTTAAAGATTATGTAGGAATATTATGATTTATTATATTTATTTTAAATTTTTTTTATGATAATTTGAATTTTTGTGAATTTATATCATAAAAATTTAAAAGATTTGAAATGATTGTGATAATTTTTGAAAATATATTCAAAATTATAAAAATTAATAAAAAAATAATAAGAAATGATGAAATTTAGATAAAAAAAAAAGTAAAATCAATATAATTTTTTTAATCTTTTAATAGTTAAATTGATTATAGTTTTATTTCTTCCTATATTAATCCTTCTTACAATAACATGTTCTCATTTTTACTTTTAGATTTGAACAAACAATTTAAAATTATGTTATTTTTCTATTTTTTTAATTACTATAATTATTTCATGATAAAATTCAATGACATGTTTAAATGGGATGGAAGGAAGTGGAGAATAT
Source organism: Glycine soja (assembly GCF_004193775.1). Taxonomy (NCBI): domain Eukaryota; kingdom Viridiplantae; phylum Streptophyta; class Magnoliopsida; order Fabales; family Fabaceae; genus Glycine; species Glycine soja. The sequence continues at coordinate 28,602,104 of NC_041014.1, read as the reverse complement.
GAAAGATTTGTAGGATAATTATTCAGTTATGTGAATGATAAAATTAAGGGTGACAATCACGAAAACATTAAGTCAAGTGAATGATGAACCATGTGAGGAAAAATGATTAGTCTTAACACATAAGACAAACATTAATTTGGAAAATAAACAGAAAAATGCAAAGGGAATGATTATTTGACATTTTTTTATTTCAAAAGAATTGGAGAAACACATATGACATGCTCATCTTGAAGGATATTAAAGAGATAGGAAAGTATGTTTGATGGAAAAAAAAAGTCTGATAACCAATAGACAAAAAAAGAAAAAAGTCCAATAAAATCTCAAGTATTTGAACAAGATTGTTTGATAAATATTTTATATTGAAAAGTACTATGAAATTCATTGAAATTCTTCTTAAAAAAAATTCACCAAAATGTGTATATTTTTAAATTATAAAAAATCCTAATTGAATATTATAAAATTTTGTTGCTCTCACTAATTTTTTTTTTAAATCTTAATTAAATATTACAAGACTAATTTATATCATTTAAATTTTTTTATTGAATACCAATAAATATATATATATATATATATTTTAAAATCCCTTTCAAATCTTTATCCAATACATACAATTGACGTAAGAATGAAGTATAGTGGCATTGCCGCAGAATTAGATACATTTAGTTATTTTTACTAGTAACATTTTAGGGATTAATATGGGATCGATATATTAAACCACTACTTTTTCTGAAATAATTTTCATATACAAATGTCTTGTTTCCCTTGAACACACCACCCGTTTTTCAAAATGAAAATGCTTCATAATTAGTTGCAATGAAGATCTGCCTACCTAAAATTGATTCTGTTGATTTTTTTTAAGCTCATTCTTTATTAGCTTGATGTTGACTTTGACTTTATGAATAAGAAAAGTCAACGTAAAGTAATAGCTATAATCAGAAGAAAATAAAATACTTCAAACAGTTGCTCGAGAAGATGCAAAAAAATACCTAAAAAAAACTATTTAGAAATGTTAACATATTCATGTATGTTGTGACAAGATTAATAATAGAATAAAAATATATTTTCATGTAATAGTAATCTTCTAATATTAGTTTTCCTAATATTTCCTATAATTAATAAATAATTAAATGAATTTTTTATTGTTTTAAAAATATAAAAGAACTTTAATGGCTTTTAATCTAGTAAATAAGGGATTACTAAAAAAGATACAGTAAATAAATAAAATATTAAATAACCGCGTTTAATATTTTCTTTATAAACTGTTATTTCAGTTTCTTTTTATCTATCACTTTTGGGAAAAACTGATTTTATGTATCTTATTTTAAAATTTCAAAATAACATTAATTATTATTTTCAAAAGTATACCCACATTAAAAAGTAGAGAGAGAAAATTCTGATATATAAAATTTGAAAATAATTAATAATAAAAATAAATGATATATTAAAAATACAAATAATGAAAATGTAAAAAAAAAAAGTTTAATTTGTTATAACCTTAAATAGTTTATGCAACAAAACGAAATGAATATTAAAAAATTAATGGAGAATAACATAATAAAATATCATTATTCTTTAAAATTATTCAAAGAGTTAATATACTAACACTGATCTTCCACCATCCATTGAGAGGAGAAAAAAATATGTAGAGTGCTTCTTGGTAAATTTTTACGTTAAGAAAAAAGATTTGAGTATTTGACAAAGAAATGTAAGGAGAGAAAAGGAAAGTACTTTGTACTTGGTAAATATCCTTAGAAAGATTTAAAATAATAATAATAATAAAGAAAAAGAAGTGATAAGCCTATACTATATGATACTATAATAATGTGAAAAATATTCTGATAAGAACGGCCCGCCAAGCATCTAGAACATTGGTTGACTAACCAATATAATAATGAACGTTAGAATCCAAATAATAATAATAAATAATGTTGAACACCCTTCCAACAACTAGTCATTAATTAGGGTTGTGAAAAGAAATTCAAAAAATCAAATCAAATAAGATTTTAAAAAACTAAATTATTTAAAATAATTTTTAAATTAAATTGATTTATTAAGTGTATTTGAATATAGTGTTCCATTTCTTTAACTGATTTTGGTGCATTAAAATAAACCAATTCATTTTATTCTTAAATTCTAAAACTAAAATTAGTATATAAAATTATTTTTAAATATAAATTATAAGAACAACAATTATCATACAATCAATTTTTTTTAAAAAAAATAGTAATTACTTAAAAAAATATTGGAAAGTTCTACACCTATTATTTTTCTATCTCTCTCTTTTTACTTAAAAACAATACATTTGCACGGAACCCATTCTTAGTTGAGAAATATTTCTTTGGAGTTATCATTAAAGAACGTTTGATAGAATGAAATGAAATTAAAATTTTGAATTAAAATTAGTGTAAAAGTGTGAGTCTTGTCTCGTTATACTGTTCATTTTACCTGATTTTAGTTTTCTTTCACTGTAAACAGAGGAAAGGTTAGCCACTTCTTATACTCCAATGATTTTGGTGAAAGAATATACTAGAATGTGATATTATATTAATGATAGTATTACCCATAAAGATTGGTCCCATTGATAAAAAATAAACTCATATATTAAAAGAATGTAAGTTTAATTCTCACTCTTAACATGAAGACCTTGTTAATAAATAATATAAAAATATATATGTAAGTATTTTTTGAACATTAAAGTTTGCTCGAATCCTAATAAACTCATGCAATTCAATTCATCTAAACTTTTTTTTCAAAAGACAAACATATTAATGATAGTGATTTGCTTCGTCAAGACTTTAGTACCTTAAAATAACACTTGCAAGTTTCTGCTTTATGGTGGAAGTCTAGCTTATTTTTTACTTTCTTTTTATTTGTAAATCAATGGATACTTGTAGGGGTGATCTCGTTCATATTCTTGGATCTTTGCAGAGTTAGGTGGATCAAGTAACATATATGATAAACTGTCTACTTAACTTCGTCCAATGATATTAGCTGGTTAAAAATTAAATTTGGAAAAATGATTTAAAGATTGGTTTTACAAGACAAAAAAAGTTTTGAAGCTCAAAATTGGTCTTTGAGCATCATGTATTAAAGAAGGACTATTTTAATTTTTTTTAAAATTTAAAGGATAAATCTGAACTTAAATAATATTGTCTCGTGCTACATCATCTAGTTCAATTTTCTCGATTGATGAATATCACACTTCTCTAATAACAATGATCATTTTTAATATTTTAAATAAGATAAAAGATCAAACTAATTTTTTAAAATAAGATATTAAACTGAATAAAATAAATAAGATAAATGATCAGAAGTAACATTTAATCATTTTTTTTATCTTTTTTTCTCTATCACATGTTACGTTTATATTTTTCTATTTTTCTCTCGTTAGATAGATGTCAAATAGATGACATGAAAGGTGTCCTTGAATAATTTTTTAATAGCTTATGATATTATGTTTTAAAAAATAAAATGAAAATTAAAAAACTCACCATATACATAGATTAACGAAGTCATGAATGAATCAATTATCCCAAAATAACGGTCATGAAAACTTTTTAAATGTCAATCTCCAAGAAAAATGCTTTCATAAAATTTTTAGCTGCGACCAAATTTAGTTTTTATACGTTTTTTAAAACAAAAAATAAAATGCAAAATAAAGCACCGTTCTTATAATTAAAAATTAATAGAGAAATGGCAAATAAAAAATTCATTTGAATAGTAGAGTCAGAAGTAAGAATAGAGAAATCCTTGTTTTCACGTAAAGATAAAGTCTGAAAATATTTAAAAAATAAATCATAAAATTATAAATAAATTTTAAAAATTGATCTTATAAAAAAACTTGTATACATAGAAAAATGTTGTTAAACCTAGGCATGATTTGTGACAAGTTAGCTTTAAATTTATACCAAATCAATGCGGTCTACTATGTTAACACAATTAAACGAATAGTCCAACCCCCAAGTTTTGAGCCTTAATCATTAGAGTGGTCAAGAAAAAGATGTTTGTTTCTTCATATTCACGTGATAAGATCTTGCTTAATATGCTAGTCCACCCTCCCTACGCTGTCACGAGAGAATATATATAACTTGGATGACAGCTATGGCCATGCCTAAAAACCGCGGAAAGCAGCTTCTGTTATTTGACTTTGAATTCATTGACAACGCAAGGGATTCCAGAAGAAATATATCTCTATCACGTCACATTTATATATAATCTGGAAAAAGCAACTGTTTCAAATCTGTGGGTAATTCATTTTCAAAGTTTGCGTCATACATGAACATTCCGATTTCCCAGAAATCATAATATTATGCGAAGCTTTTATTGTCGGTCGAAAACAGAATATTAGAATTGAGAAAAACTGGAGCTTGCATTTGAAAATAAAATTATCACTACCATACATATTTAAAATGGACCTCAAAGGCCAACTTGCATGGATATCTACTATAAACTAAAGCTAAAGAACCACCCCATAATACCCCCTACAACAACATGCCAGGGACAGTACCTAATAACTTCTAGGGTATCTATTACACTGGTTAGTTTATACAATTAAAAGAAAATATACACTATGAAGAATAATGTTACATAGATGAAAAGGACCCAATATTTTCCTTCCCATGCAAACCAGAAATCTCTATTGGATGTGTTGTTTAAATGCTAGAGCCAGTCATGACATGATGATTTGCAGCATGAAAGAATACAAGCATATATACATATGTCATATGTATACCACTACTGTATGTACATATACATATGCATATGGGCTTTCATATGATTTTTACCAAACAAAACAGCTAACTAACAAAATTGGGTCATGAGCCTCTCGAGAAAGGCCACATGACATCAAGTGGGTGGCTCGGCCAGAAGAAGAGTATGCCACCAGCCACATGCAACGTTTTTAGCTACACAACCTTCGATGGTAACTTCAGAAGGAATGTTACGGTCTATCACGTCCCCAAGGCCAAGCTGCCACATTCAGAAATTGAAATTTAGAATAGTATGATCAGTACTAAGAACGCCAACAATTCACAAAATGAGTATCACTTAAAATATGCATATGGTCAGATTGAAAATTCAGCAATATTGATCGTTTAAACTTTAAATGTGAAATTAAAAGGAGACACATGAAAATGGTAGTGCAATATAAGCACCTGTCCATACTTGTTCCATCCCCAGCAGAAGACTTTTCCATTATCTTGAAGAGGGAAAAAAAAGGAGAGCTAATAAGAATCTATTAATAATAGACATGCAAATTTCCATATAATAAAAAATACAGCATCAATGTGCTCAACACAATGAGTAACTAGCCTCGTAAGTATCCAAGACGAATGCCAAAAAGATCTTTGTGACTTGTGAAAGAATAAAACAGTAATGCACAGTCTGAATTTGAAGTCCTGCTTTGCCATTTTATTCAGTTACATTATGGTAGAAATATTTTCATTTGGTGGGCTTGGTAAATAACATAGACTACATTTAACAATTTGCAGTCAATCCTCCCCAAAGATTATCCTGTTTCAATGTTACCACCTATGTCACTGGAATTCACAAGATTAAAGAATATTTCACCTATTAACACCATTTCACAGTAGCATCATCACCCATCATTTTTAAAGAGAAAAAATAAAACTACCTGTTCTTTTATTTTCTATCATTTCTATCAGTTGTACTGACATAAGATAATGCAACTAAAGGACAAGTAGCAGTCTCAAAACTTTGGTCAAAGATGCTAAAGAATAAATTTTGAAAGAAAAAGGTTAATGTTAAGTGCTCACTGTCTATTTGAACAACAGCACCTTCTAGATTCTGTTATAGAAAAGAGATGAAGTAGAGAAATCAAGCAGGCATTCAAGTCTAGCATTATTTAGATATGCATGAAAGTGACTTTTAGTCTTGGAAGGATAGCTTTGCCTACATGGTTATGGAAATGCCATAACCATTTCTGTGTGTTATAGTATACCTGTTATTAGAGCAGTGTGACGAGCCCCACAAGATATCCTTTTTACGTTCACATTTTCCAAGCTCGGACAATCCAAGAGCCTTGGTATAGTCTGTTTCAAAATTCAAGATAAAAATTAATATCACGGGACACAGAATGCTTCAATTCAACAAACTAAGAACATAACATGCATTATGGAGCTTTAGGTGACAGCAATAATGATATTGGTAGTCATAGTGCACTATAAATAATATAATCACATCATTTTGTTTCATTTAAGTTTTAATGACAAGAGAAGCAAATCTAAGGGATGGAAAGGGCATACCTCAGCTTGATCACCACCAGTTCCCAGCTGCCCAAACTGGTTTCCACCAAATGCATATACATCACCATCAGCAGATGTACACACAGTATGCCACAGTCCTGCAGCAACTCCCTCTATTCGAATACCCAATAAGGAAGATACGCAATTCGGGCTTAATTCATCATCTGTACTTCCTTGCCCACACTTTTCCAAAACAAGATGACATTAATTTAGTATAAAAATTAACAAGCATTAGCATGCAGCAACAAAGAGAGTGAATAGAAAGATAAATATTGTAAAGTAACAGAACAGATTATCCCTTGTTAGAGTGAACTTCATCTTCAACATCTACATTGCTTTTGCTCATCATATTCTACTTTACCTACATGTTGATCCTAAAGAATGGTTAACAGTTGATGATATAGAAGATGAATATATTTCAACTGACCAAACTCTTAAGGCTTAAGTATAATTTAGTTAATTCTTATGCGATGAAGTTGCAAGCAATCTTACGCTGATCAGCTCACAGAGTCTTTGATCAGCTGCATTTTACTAATTCACAGTACCAGGGAAGTATCAGCTAGCAAAAATAAACATGTGGATAATCTGAAAAAATTAAGTGATAAAGCAGACACCCAAAAGGAACTATCAAAGGGAAGGTCTAACTGCAGTGGATGATACATCTCATATCAAGAAAACACGTGTAGCCCATCTAAAAAAAATTTCATTTTATCTTTGTATCTTTTTTAGGCCCCCAGCAGCTGAACTTAATGGTCTCTCTCGAGACTGATTCAGCCAGAATATGCTTTCTAATATGAGGGCCCAAGCAAGCTAGCACAGATAAGAACACATCAGAGGAATTTATTTACAATTAATACTGATGAAATTTTCTGGGAAGGAAAAGCTCTACATGTGTAGCGTTGTTAACAGCATATGTAGTTAGGTAGCCGCAAAATAAAAGGGAATAAGCAGGTGGTAACGGGACAAAGTTTACATTGCCAAATAGGATATGCAATTTGAGTAGAGAAAAGGATCCAAAGATATCCCAATTTCACCTTAAATTACCTGTCCATAAAGTCCCCAACCAAACGTAAGCACAGCTCCAGCATCTGTCAATTCAACAGGAAGATATTGGGATAACAGTATATATGAATTGTAAAATTCACCACAACTAGATGAGCAGAATTTTAGGAAATAATAAGCAATTATGGAAGTTGTTTCCAAATTTCTATAGTGTAAATTTTTTAACTACCTGACTCTTAATCTAGCATCTAAAAAGACACAGCACTCATTGATGTTTCTCATATTTATTAGGATATAGTTTCTCCCTTTCATCATCAAATCATGCAATTCCTGATCTAATTGTAACATATAATGTAGAACCATTTTCCCTCTTTATAAACACCAATACCAGTTAGGTAAATTGCATTACAAATGAACGTGGATATTCTCACTTTTGGTTCCCCAAAGAAACTAATGCAGACTGTCCAGAAATATATTAACTTGAGATACAGAATACAATAGACTGATACACATTTACCTGTGATTACTGCACTGTGTCGACCTCCGCAGGCAATTCCCTTTATATAACTTCCAGGAACTCTGAAATTTTGCCCATCTGAACTCATGCTTCCTCGAGCCAATGATGCTGATATATCTTTACCATAAGAAGAGGAATTAATACAAGGAACTAGATGAGGAGAGGACACCATTCGTATTCTAGAACCCAAACCAAGCTGCCCTTCACCACCATAGCCCCAACCCCACACATGTCCTATATCTGAAACTTCCAGAAAATTACAATCAATGACATGTCTTCGAATGCATAACTGATCTTCCATAGCACAAAAAGTTATGCTTCAACCAAAAGATTATCATATTATATACAAAAATAACATAGATAAAATTTTAGACCTAGGTTGACAAATAGTCCATAATAAAGTCAATACCTGACAATGCTAAGGTATGGCGACCACCAGCAGCTACACTTGCTATCCTTACACCTGGATTGAGTGTGACAAGACATGGCAATGCTGTCTGAGTATCATCACTAGATGATGAGGTTTCGGCTGTTTGCTTTGCTGAAGATACTCTTCTTCTCTTTGAACTTTCTTCTCCACTGGTACCAGAGGCAGTTCCTCCAGTAGATTTTGAGCCTTGAGAACGAGGGCTCACTGTTGCAAAACCACTCCACATCAGTTAGATAGATAAAGGCTAAGTATCTTTTTTTTATCATCCATCATGAAGGGTAAAAAACTAAAAACTCCTTTTTTTTTCCTTTTAGGTTTTCAAACACACTATCCAATATCACAACAGTTCCTCTCTCACTCCTTTTAGTACACTTTGGCTACCTTAGATCACCTCCTGAGAGGGAGAGGTAGCTGTAGACAAATGGTCATTATAAAGAGGTCAAACATACCTTGCTCCGTCAAGAATGAACTTTGCCTTCCTGGTACATCCTTTTCGGGGCTTGCCCCAGTTAATGATTCACCAAACACCTTCCCAGAGGGTACACATTCCCTCCATCCCCATGTGTAAACTTCTCCACAATCTGCATAGGAACAACAAAACAGGTATGTAGGATGGCAGAAGTAAGAAAACATGATGGACATACAATCTCTTGAATCCATTTTGGATTAATTATTTGCGAAATTTTGCAAGTATTGGATAATTTATCCAGCAGAACAATACTGCCAATTCAATTTGATTTTATTATTTTATCCCTTCCCCTTTCAATCACACTATGTCCCTTCCTTTTCAAGCAAGATAAGTAAATGAACCTTACCTGTCACAGAAACACAATGTGCCCATCCAGCTGCAGCTTTTACAATAGTCACTTCAGTTGGAAGAGGGAAAGGCTCTGGAATTTCCTTTACAAATAAATTATAAAATGTTAGTTGAGTGAAAAAGAAATGAGAGAGAAAGCAGTACCCCTCTAAATGGTTATGCAATATGCATTACCCCGTGTTTGCCAGATGTAACATAGCTTTGGCCTAAATCATCTGTTGAACCCCATGTTATGAGCTTTCCAGGCTCTGATCAAGGAAGAAAATATAAGTAATGACGATTCCTTTACGTTAGAAGAAAAGGGAAGAACAGAGAGATGTGCACTGGGATAACTCCCTTCAGAAGAAACTAAAATAAAGAGAACAAGGCTGACCTTAATTACTAATACAATATCATTTAATATAAAAAATTACACTCATACTGAAGACATTAAACAATAAACATAAATACCAGCATATTAGAAGAGCATACAATAAGAAGTTCCAACGAAGTGAGTGTGTAAAAGATTGATGAAAATAAATAAAACCACTTCCAAGAGTTATAAAGTTGACTTGGTGGTTGAAAGGAGTAGCCAAGTAGGGGAGAGGGAGAGTTCATGGGTTCAAATCTCTCTCACTAACATTCTAACAAAATACTAACAATTGACATCTGCCAATAAAAAAAAAGTAAACCACTTCAAAATAGTCATAATGAAAGCCTGACAAACTCCTAGCTACCTCTTCTTATATTTGACCAACTTAACAGATAAAAAGCATAAGAATAGCCTGTGGTGGAGCTGAGCATTTAACAACAAAAGCTCAAACGGAATAATTTAATCAAATAAAAAACTACGAGGCTATTAGGTAAAACACTAGAATCAATTTTTCCCACTGTAGCACAGGTTCCAAAGTAAAACCTACGGTTTAAATTGAATTGGACACATCTTATGGAGCAAAACAAAAATATTCATTTTTAAAAAGAAGTACAGCACCAGAACTTCCCAAGAGGTTATCAATCCTTATACAGTTATAGTACTCTCACCCAAACACACTTATTAGAAATTTATGAGGGGATTCGATTCAATGCATTATTGCTGATTCCGTTCAAAATCAACTTTAGCAGAACCAATCCCTAACTTCAAAATAAACGGGAAATTGTTTAGTCCCACAGAGAGACACACACAGCTTCATCAAAAAAGGAAAAGGACTTTGTCCAAACAAAACCATACACACACACACACACACAAAGAACTATGCCGAGAACAACATCAGTATGCAGCTCCAGCTACTGAACTGAGTCCAGTGAGGTTAGATTCTTACTCCCAAGTTCTCATATCAAGCTTCTCATCAACATATAAAGAAGCAAAACAACACAAATTAAAAAGGAATAAGAAGAAATTTATTCCCTCAAATAAAAAAAAATTAGGTACCAGAGATAGCCATGGCGAATCCACAACCACCACCGCAAACATCCTTCCAAGAGTAACCAGAGGGCGGAACCCTAACGAGAACCGGCGTCAACAGTGGCGTCCTCTGCGGCAGAGCTCCGGGAAGGTAACCCCACATGTACACCAACCTCTCCTTCTCAATCTCCATCTCCACTTGCATTGCTTCACTCCCCTCGCCATTCATGGCGAGCGATTCCCACCAAAACCCAATGTAATAATAATAATAATAATAATAATAATAATAAAATCTCTTCTTAGTTCTTCCCTTATTTTCAGGTATTAAAAAATGCGGAAAGTGCCCCAATCTTTTTCACTGCTATAAAAAATAAAAAAAGGAGGGGCGTATCATTTTCGGCGTAGCGAGGGTGCCACGTCGGACGCTCACGTGGTTTTTCTGCCACGTGGCTCCTTTCTGGCCGCTATGTCTTGCGTCGATTTCTGGCCATTATTTTGGGCGGAACTTTCTGGAAGGTCTCTCAGCCTCTCTCCTAACGCCCCCGAGTCCCAGCTACCGTGTTCGCTCTCTCCGCGCGCCACGTGTTGCTCCCTCCTGTACCCTCCAATGATTGCGTATCGCCACGTTTCGTCCTCCCCTTCTGACACGTCATTAATGGGCCCCAGAAGAGAGTGATGTGATGGTGTCATTTCGATGCTCTTATATTTTCCGATTTCAGCCTATGGATTCCTCCTTTCTATTATTCTGAAAACTCTCTTTGGTATAAGATTTAATTAATAAAAGTATATGTGTTTGATTTTTATTCCATGTAAAAAAAATTAAATTAACAAGAATTATTTACCTCCAAACGGAATTAGTCTATGATTAAAAAATAAAAATGACTGAAGTTATTAGGTTTCTTTTGGGAGGCAGCAACAACTATGATGACTCTATGATCCCTCTAAATTATTAGTTATAATCTTTTTATGGCCAAGAAATCATGTGATGTTGGATTATGAACAATTAAAATTAATTTAATATAAATCTTGATCTAATTATACTAGAATAGTACATGAATGCTGTGTGTTTGTGCTAATCTAATCGATGTTGCTTGACCAAACGGAGAAAACAAGTGTGCTGATTTGATTGGTGTGTAGCTTACGTAGGTGAATACCACTCGTCCGACAAATTTGATTTTGAAAATTGGAGTTTACGTATCCGAATTTTGTTCAACCACTTCTTTATATTTTCTTGCTTTTCTACGTATATTTGTCAATAGCTAATAGTATTATATTTAATATTTAATATCCTTTATGATTATTGATAATATATATATATATATATAGTATTGGTTTATGATTAAAGAAAAAATAAATAAAATTTGCCTCACTTTCATTTTACACAAAATATTTTCCTAAGAAAAACAACAGACATACGTACTCTCTAAATCAAGCCAAATTTCTTTTTGTTCTTGGCGTTTTCCCCTTGTAAACGCATTGAGCTATTTTCAGCATATGTTTAGTTTTCTCACTTTCCCCCCTCTATTTTTTTTTTTTTTTGGTGCTCCACCAAGGCACTACGACCACTTACAACTTTAATGTGCATATAATTAAAATGCTGGTGAGTGGTGGGTCTGACTGTGATTTTCACTTTCGGGCTTCTACTGTGAGAGTTAACAATACCATAAAGAAAAGCATCATGTTTCGAAGGTTTTGGTAAAGATTTTCCAATGCCACATGGTATCAATTGTCAACGTACTGATGTGAATATGGCATAAAAATATTGGATGTATTTTATTAAACTTTTAAAAATATTTAAGAATTACATGAGCTTTTTTTATGAAATAAATATTTTCTCTTTTACATGGGATAATACTTACCTTGCTACAACTTGAGAGCTTATTAATAAATCTGACTCTAATTTCATTCGAATCAACATAACAATAATAAAATAATACAAAATTAAGTGATCACCATTTTCAAAACTTTTGGCCTATTCGGCCTCTGCGTGCAACGAAAAATCTAGACCCACCTGAGCATTACATTAACATCAACTTCAACAAACGTTTATTACTCACTTCCAAAGTCTAATAAAGTAGAAGGACGAGAAGAAACACGTTCAGTGGAATTGGAAATTGTTAAAAGCAAAATACACAGAACCTCATAGGGGTGATGCTAGGGGGACCAGCTCTATTATTTGTGCACCAAGCATTTTTTTATTAATTTCAAAATTACCCTACAACGAAGGTATGCAAGTTCGTGGTTGATTCGTATGATTTGTACGGGTGAACTTAATTTATAAATATAATTTAAACATACGGATCAACTTGATCCGTATGACTCATACGGATTAACTTGAGTGAGATATTTTTGCCCATTCATTTAAAATGTTGAGTGCACCTAGTATCACCCACCACATAGCCACAGGGTTTTTAATTGGATCCCTTTAGGCCCGGCCCAGTTAAAACGCATGAAGACACGTTGCCCCAAATCATCACACACTGCTCCTTCGCGCTAAATTATTTGTGGCACTGATAAGACCTCCCCTCACACTAATTTCAACACATGGGCGTTAACAAGCCACCTCGATGAGAAAATACCATGCCCAATAAAACTGTTTGTGAATTGGGCCCTCTTTTATGATGGGCCCACGATCGTGTGGCTACGAAGCCATCACCAATAACCATACGGACAGGGTTCTTAGGTTGAGAAATGCAATGTAATAATTGACTGTGGCTGGGCCCAGGGTAAGGTGGTGATGGGCTAGTGCTTCTTAATCGTCCATCAAGTTGTACAGACAAAAAGCTATATAGAAATAGAACCGTTGGATTTTTGTATGGACAAATAATGACAATCATTAGAGGTGTTTGATGTTGGTGTTATCTTATCATAGGTTGATAGTTAGTATCAATTATTTTGATTGTCCAAGTCTTTATCGTTACGAGGAAAATCGTGGCAGTCGAATTTGAGAGGGAACTCTCAACTGAGTAATTTATTTTTGTGCAGACTCTCAAGTGAGTAAAATAAAGAAGAACTCGACCTAAATATAATATACAAATTAGAACAATTGTTTTTAACGAAAGCATTGTTCAGGAACTATTTATCAAGATTTGGAATGTTGATATGCATGTAATTTAGCCGTGATATTTTCAAATTTGTGGTTTGAATTCTAAAATTGTGTGTCTATTTATATGCATGTAATTTAGCCATGATATTTTCAAACATGTTACTATTTATTTGCATTTGGAATTTAGTTTCCACACCCTATTACAATCAAAACATGCAATAAGAATTTTGTAGTGAGAGTAACATAACTGTTACATCTTTTCAATTTGTATTTTCTTATGTTAGATTTTTATACAATTTTATAATGTGAAAAATCTATATTTATCTCATTCTTAATAAATATTTACAAATTTTGATGAGGTTTGACTTATTATTATTAAGAAAAAATACAACATTTTCAAGAAGAAAGAAAAAAAAAAGGCAATAGAATAGACGGGTGGTGTAAAATAATTTTACATCTCCTAAAAAAAATTAGATTGTCATTCAATTCTAAATCAATGATAAATTTGTTAATTTTAACAAAGTTATCTTAAAATTCATATATATATGATTAGATAATCATTTACATCATCATCAATTAAATTTAATTTTAAAATGTAAAGATCCAACCTAATAAATGTATTCCAAACACTGTATTTTAATTTAATTGACTCCATAATAATGAATCAAAAAAAGACTATATGAATATAAAAAAAAATGACTCCATAATATCATTTGTAAAAGAAATAAAGATTCTTGATAGCTTTTAATTGGTGTTCCTACTATACCAAGTTATCTTAATCATTGATTTTCTGGTGTATATTGAGTTTTCAAAGGTCCATTTCATTCAGCATTACAAAGTGGCTTCTAATTGGGTTTGGGACCTAAGATTAAAGGTTCATGTGGGAAAGTAGCCAACGAATAAAGAGCCATTATTTAACTTCAATTTCACGAAGGGTTTTTAGACTTTTAGTGTCGTGTGACAAACTGACAATCACAAAGCATCTTAGCGAAGAATGAGTGATGCAATATTTGTTATAATTTTTTAAATATTTTATGAAGAAAATATTATAAAAAAATAAAGTTAATATCTTACTGACACTTGTTTATTTAATAAGTATGAAGATTATTAAAATAGTGGTACTCTTAAAAATTTTGAAAAAAAAATAAAAGTTATCATAAACCAATTCAATTTAATAAAAAATTAAAAAATAATCCAAAAAACAAAAACTGAATAAATTGAAAACTAAAAAAAAAAAACTTAAAAGTTTATTAGATTTAATCGAGTATAAATTTGATTTTGAAAGTGCAGATAGACAAGGCTGTTTATCAGAAAATGACAAGATGGATTTGAAAGTTTTAGATATGGCGGGGAATACCAACAGATTGAATCATAAACCCAGTGGTTCAAGTTTGGAAATTGGAACCTTCATTGCAAATCCTGGCATTCGAGGATAAACCAAGTTCTATCATTCATCTATTTTGTTCACTTAAGAAAGTGTTTTCTTCCAAGACGACATTATAAAAAACAAATATATCAGGCTATTTACTTTTTTATTAACGTCATCAAACACGATATACCCTACATTAGAACTGTTCTAATGTCAAACTACCATTGAAAATGCTGTCCAAAGTAGCCCCTTGAGAAAAGGTGCGAAGGCCAGAAAACTTGACATAAAATCTCAGGGATCAGGTGGAAATGAAAATGGTGAATCACTTATATTAACAGGACTAGTGGGTTATCTATATCACACTTTCAACGGTTGCATATTCAGATTGTAAACTATGCTTATGTCCGCCTCCTTACTCGCCTGCCATTCGGATTAACTGATTCAGCAGCTGCCCCATCTGCTAAATCTTGACCATATATGCTACTGCCACTTCTCTTTCTGCTTAATGTCTGGCCTGAGTTATCATCCACTGATGCAAATGTCTCCAGCAATTCCAACAGCATTGAGGGGCAGCTCTCTTTCAAATGCACAAAAGCTTCTGACTGCATTACAGCTGCACAAGGTGTAATAATATATCACTGAAAACTCAAAGGTTGAAATTTCAAGGACTCCAAAAGGCACTAACAGTAAGGAAATAAATTCCCCAAGAGTATGAAGTGAGCCAAATTTAAGCGACAAGTCACAAAAACCTGAACAGTATTGAGCTTCTGAAAACAATACTATAAACATTTATTTCAAGTCGAGACCCACAGACATAAAGCCAGTGACTCACTGTTAAAATCTGGATAATTGACCCACCACCATTTCCTTTTATCCTAACATTAATTAACTAATAAAATAATTAATAGATAATAAAGAAGAAAAATGTAAGGGCATTTGATTAGTCATTGATAGTATACCATGTGAAAGAAAGTACAGCTAATAACAGTGGTTAAACAAATTACAAGTCAAGTGAATTAAAATTATAAACAAAACTACAATCAATTGAGTAAGTGACATGGTATAGAAATCATCCTTCTGTATGTAAGGGGGGGTACAAGTTTAAATTAAGTGTAAAAAGTAAATTGACAGAAGCTGCAAAAATTATAGGTACCAACAAATAAAAAAAATTACTTCCTCAAACTACAGAGTACAAGGGAGCACCAAAGCGTAAGAAATTTCTCTTGAACTTTGAATATATACACCCTACTAACTGAATAGGAGATGAAGAAACTTGTTATTTGAATGAGCAATGTAGTAATCTTGTTATGAGAAATACTCCGCTAATATCGTGTAACTAACAGAGCACAGAAAATGGCTTCTTATGGCAATGTCATAAGCAGAACTAGATCTCTGGATGATTGTTATATGTCAAGTTACAAGTTTATGGCTTTATGCCACACTGGATGACAACATATATATATAATCCAAACACAGTTTTAGCTCAAGCAAGCTCAATGCATCAATAATGAGTGTTAGTTTATTCACAAAACTAGGCATAAAATTATTCATGCACGATACCTATAAATGTTGCATTTTATGTGCATGCACATGTGGGTGCGCACAGACACAGAGAACCACATCCTTCTCACAAAGTCATTATACTTAGGTTTACTTCTATTGTTCCCTTAAATCAATATCTGTCCATTTTCCCTCTTAAACAGAAATAACAAGGGAGCATGTGGGAAGAAACCTACTAAACAATGAACAGAAATAAAAATGAAATTTAAAACCAAGCTTACAGAAGGAAGGAATGGGGCTCAAAAGAATTTAAAGTTACAATTTATTTTGAATGCCATTGTATATATTATGAATAAGAAAGAAGAAAATTCACATTATACTACCAAAACACAGTAACAAACTCCTAGCATTATAATGAATTAGAAACACAACCTAAACCATAACCCACTCAAAAGTTCTAACAGATTACCGTCGCTCATAATGATATTTGGCCATATAGCATATCAAACATCTTACCCTCCTATCAACTTAAAGAGACTAAGAGAAACAAGAAAACATACTTAATAAGGAAAGTGTCAGGAAACATCAAGACTGTAATACATATTATGCTTATTTCCAAAAGAATCTTAAGTTGAAATGAAACAACCAAAAAATTTTACATTCATATTCTAAAACGATACGCACCTCCCAAGTTTGCAGGATTTGCAATAAATTTTAAACAGATTGCCTTAAGCTGTGGACAGTGGTGTTGCTCTGCCAGCGCAAGTGTTGTGGCCACATTGTCAGTATTGATTTCTTCACATAATTTTGATTCACAAAGCAGTTTGAGCCGATCAAGATTATAGAGATCAGCAGCAGCCAAGAGATGCTGCACCATGACAGTGTATGAGCACAGGGGCATCGAGTCCATAACCTCATATATGCCAGGAAGTTTGTCAGAGTAGATGAAGAGAAGCATTGCCTGGAAAAAACAGATGAAAGGATTTTCACTTAATCAATCTGATTAACAAGATAATATGAAAGAATAATTACTTCAGTTGGAAATTGTCACCAAGCATATAACATGATGAATACTACAGCTGCAGGAACTAAAAATGTCTTAAAAAACCAACCACAATTCTCTAAGTATTGGAATGGAATGAGATTATAATTGACATAAACAGCTCTCATTAGTCATTACCCAACAAAATACTTATGCTTAGCCATTTTTTTCACATACAACATTCTCCAATCTAATTTGTTGCAATTTAACAAGGAAAACTGTTTATTAAACAACTTATTTTGTTCCATCACAAAAAACTATTTTGGCAAGATACACCTAGTTCCAACTGACTGCTTCAGAAACAAAAGCAAACACAAATAGGTCAGACTCTGAAACTAAGAATGCAGAAATAATTTAAAGTTTCACAGTTCATATATCACAAATGGAGTAATGACTATTTATCATGGTGTATTCATCATGATGAAAGAATGAGCTCAATTATTTCACTGTTCATGGGAGTTAATTGAAGTTGAAAGCTACCTTGAAGATAAAGGGCTCAATATCCTCTACCACTACTTCCTCTAAGGTAGGATCCCCAACAAGCCCAAAAAACTGCGCTCTAAACACAGGAGATCGGGCTGCAAGTATCAACTTATGAGCTTTGAAGCTTTCACTTTTGACCTTGAAAACTATGTCACAACCAACCTCAGATTCCAACAAGTCCTTAAAATCTCGGCCCATGTCTGACTGTGGCACGATAACACCCTGTTTAGATCCCTCAAAACGAGTTTTAACGACCCCAACAGTGCAATGCATGACAAGGCAATCATTTTTTAGATACAGTGAATTTTCCAGTAGTGATCTTCTGAAGAAGCGTTTGTAACCCCTGAAATGAGCAAAGAAAAGTTAATTGCAAGAAACACCCAAGACCAGAGACAACCACATTCTGTCCACCATCCCAAGAAAATTAAGTCAAATATAGATAAATAAAATTACAATCACTATTTTTAAATGCATTGCTCCTTTCTAACTTTATTCTCAATCAAACATATAGCACCCAATTCAAACCCCTAAATCCCATATAAGCCATTATTCCAAATTTACAAACACGTTAATGACAATAAAACAATAAGCAGAGAATGATGAAAAAATTTAAGGTACCACAAGCTGCCATTATACTTCAACACGTAAGGACCATTCTTAATTAGGTGATCAAAATGTTAATAACAAGAACCACCAAGACAAGAGATAAAAACCTTCTGCCCACCAGCCCAAAAAAAGCAACATACCAACCAAAATTGTAAAACTACATTTACGGGCAAATAACCTACTCAGTCCCTGGAATTACTATTCACCATTAATCTAGTCATGAATTTTGCTCATGTGAAAATCAGTCTTACTCGTACAATTTACTCCTTTTTAGGGATTAAAGTGAAACAAACAAAAAATGAGTCACACAATTCAAGCTCAAAAAATTCAGGAACACGCATAAACAAATTAAGAGACTAAGTTGCCCTGTCTTAGGATTTGACCCCTTCGAAGTGAGCAGCACACTTTAGATGATAAAGTACATTTATAACCATTGATTAAAAATTCAATAATTGAAAATTGAAATTACAATTAAAATCATGGTTCTAAATTGAGGTCAGCAACCGCAATTGAGGCCACAATATTGCTGTTGCGGAGCTGCCCACAATCGCAGCAGCCTGCAATTGCGGTGGGAATTTCAATCACATAAAATGCCACTATGCAGCCACAATGGAAGCAGAATGGAGCCAGAATGGAACTTCAACATCGTTTTACTCAATTTTTTTGTTAAAAAGACAAATACTCAAATTTCAATCTTCTACTCTCACTTCAAGGTGCCAATGGTCGAATGGGTGTGGCCGTATAGGATGTTGAGGGATACCAAATCTTAAAATGAATGAAAAGTTGTACTAACTTGTAAATAAAAGACATACCAATAATTGCTTTTACATTCAATGCACACATATACAATAATTTCATGCCGCGGCAATGGCCACAATGGTGGTAAAAGGAGAAGGGAGGGAGGGAAAGGTTGTGGGTTCGATTCCCCGCCAATAAAAAACTATCAATTAACAACTAACATTTGCCAATGAAAAAAATGTTTTTAAATTCAATGCAAATATTTCACGGGGGGCGGCGGCAATGACCACAATGGCCGAAACCACAATTTAGAACTATGAATTAACTAAATATAATAATGCACATACATAACTAACAAATTATGAAGCTATTAAACTCTGATCACCAGTTGATATGCCATCACTCAATTCAAAAAAACCCTAAAGCCCAAAATTTCTCTATATCACCATTATTCCCCGCAGCCAACCCATTATTCCAAATTCAGAATTGAGGGAATCGATGGTACCAACCACATGCTGCCTTTATACTTCAAGGTATAAGGTCCACTCTCTAGAGGGCGATCGAAATGGCTATGAACTTTATCATTCCCCTTCTCACTCTGGTCCACCAGCGTCAACTTGAAGAGAGCCCTAACATCGGTTCCGTCGCTAGCGAGCGCAATAAAGACCGAAACGTACATGGAATTGTCCTCAGGGTTCTTCCCATCAGGGTAGAAGTAAATAGCCCAATCGTAACCACCAACGGTGAAAGTGTCGCTCATGATGTACTTTCCCGCGCCCATCCCTTTGGCCAAAGAGTAACCCTTTATTGTGAATTGGTGCGAGCCGTTCACGGTTTCGCTGATCGAACGCGAGCACGAAGAGCCCTCCGAGAAGGGCTTGAAATCCCCTCCCATCCGCTCCTCCTCCAATTCCGCCATCGAAGCAAACCCTAGCGACGATGGTGGTGGTGCATCGATGAATGAATGGGGCGAAACCCTAATTCCCCGAATTGGGGGTGAGGGGAATTGGAATTGGGTGCAGTGAGGGCAGAATTAGGGAACCGGAGAGAGGAGAGGAAGAAGGGAGAGACACGTTACGAAACTTGTGTTGTGTTTTTGGTTTTGAGGTTTTAGAAAAAAAAGAAAGAAGAAACGAAGGAGTTGTTAAATTGCAGGTTAGAGAGAGGAAGGTAACAACATTATTTCATAACACAAAAACGCAACATAACGAAACGAAACCCCGTTGTTGTATTTATAGGATTCTACTACTGCCAGCCACCGTAAGGTAAGTTAACCTTGTAACACGCTACCTCACTTTCCTTTTCACACCTACACTGTGCTTGACTTGCCTTGGCTTGGCCTCGTGTTTAAAAACTGGTAAATAGTCAAACTGAGGAATAGAAACAACACCATTTTTTTTCTTTTATTAAGGATATCTTCCTATTAATAATAGTAAGAAGATACTCGATAATTTCTTTTGAGTTGTAGAGATTATCGAAATATATATTTCACCACTTCTAACAAAATATTTGTAATTTACATGGTTTACAATCAAATCTCGAATAACATGTTTAAGAAACTGTTATTTATTAAATATTGGACTTTGTTAGTGTAGGAACACACAATCTAATAAGAAGATACAAACTCTTTAGTAACACTAATTCACCTTATTAACTTTTAAAGTGTCTTTAGTTTCTTCCAAAGGAATTGACTCTAACTTTTGCTATTTTTAACGTTCAAATAGTGGATACAATGCATTATATAGAGCCTAAATAATAGAACTAGAGTGTATTTTGATTCTATGGTATTTGTTAACTTGATTTTCAAGGGGTGTGTTAGGACTCATCCCTTTTATGCTTTGGTGCTAGCAATTCCTAATATTCTAGAGAAATATTCTTTGACGACTTTTGAAATCTGTCTGAATTATAGCTTATGAAAAAAATTAAAATATGCAAAATTCTGACAGCATGTTTATAAATATATGCAGTATATGTATAATAGTCTTCTTTTGATTGTGTTACTTTGTTTGCATTCGTACTTGGTCATCAAAATTGATTTTTTTTTGTTGTTTTTTTAGCATGTCTCTTCAGATGTAGTAATTATGTTACTGTTGGAACAATGCAAGTGTTTCTTTTTATGCATTTCTTAGAGGGGGTTTGGTTTGGTTATTTTCTGTTTTTATTTTCACTTAAAACATAAAATGGTGATGAAAATGTGTTTGGTTGGATTTTTGAAAACATTTTCAGTGTAAATGAAAACAGGAAACAAACAGAAAATGAAAATAATAAAATCTCGTTTTCAGTTTTTTCAGTTGAAAACAGGAACTTCATTTTGGGTAAAATAAAAACGCGGTGACAAGAAATGTAATTTTAAGCAAATCTACAAATACAAAAAAGACAAGAAATCAATAAATGATAAATTTTCAGTGTTTTTATTTCCTGAAAACAGAAAACAAGAAGTCAAACCAAGCATGTTTTCAAAATTCAAATCTTTTGAAAATGAAAACAGTTTTCAGAAAATGAAAACAGAAAATGAAAATGCAAACCAAACACACCCTTATTTTGTTTGCATCTTTTAATACAATTTCTAATTATAGGTAACTTATAATTTTTCTATCAATTGATTATATTTTGTTAATATTCTATCTTCTGATCATATTTATGTTCAATAGAAGTTCTGATGTCACTTCATTTTGATATTATGAAAGAATGTTAATTTTGAGATGTTTACCAAAGTTTGTCAATCTAATAATGTTATATGTAAATTTTGTCATTACATGCACTTACCAAAATCTAGAGCTAGGACAAGTTAAGGTGAACGTAACTAAAGTAGGTTCCTAAACTTCACACGTCGGCTTTGGAGATGACCTTTGTTGAAAGGAGAGAAGGGGGACCTGCAAAATAAATGATTCTAACACCCAAGTAAGTATATGAAGAGGAGAAATAAGCAAGTATAAGCGTATGAGAGCAAGTATGGGTAAGCTCGAGATGTGAGCGAATGTGTTGAGGGTTTGATGAAACCTGATATTTATAGGAGTGAAGCGTAATTGTGGATCCTTATATGTAAGGTTTGTTATAGTCTTTGCAGATGATTTCTGACTTATAGATAATAGCTAAGAGCTTGTAGATAATGTCTGAGATAAATCGTAGCTTATAGATAAAAGCTAGAAGAAGATAATTGTATCTTGTAAATAACGTGTGGCTTTGTAGATAATTAACTATCTGTCAATAGATGGGGATTGAGTGTCCGTGCTCCTGTTATGGGATTGACGTGGAGAGTTGACACGTGTCTCAGAGTGCCATGTAGAACACCACGTGTATTTTGTGGACTATGGACAGTACATAAATGATGACAACTTCTACCATGGGAGACTTTGTCATTTCTTCCAACTTGGGAAACTTTTAGTAACCATTAGATGATTTTTTTTAAATAGATGAATGAGATTTATTTACTTATTTATCTCTATAGTTTTTCATTTGTTGTGATTTTGGTACCGTCGTAGTATCAATGATGGTGGGTAATGCGGCTAGCAACAAACTTCAACGAGAAAAATAGAAGTGATAAATTTGGAAAACTGAGGAAAAAGAAAATAAAAAATTGAAAGAATATGAACCATTGATTTTAAAATAAACTGATCAAATGGCTAAAAAAAAGTTTCCCAAGTTGAAAGAAATGGCAAAGTCTCCCATGGTACAAGTTGTCATGTGAAAAATCTCAAGTTTATTTTATATTCTTGATGTTTTTTGTTGTAATGGTGTAATAACTCATTTTGAACACGGATCTTAAGTTTACAATTTACAAAATTTTAATTTTATATTATTATAATTTTTAATATATTTGCAATGTCTTAATGTCTTTTATTTTAAATGTATATTTATATATATGTCTTTATGTCTATGTGTGTGCATGAATGTGTGTATGTTTGCAAATATATTCATATAAATATATCCATTAAAAAAATTAAAACAAAAAATAAATTAAACTAAAAACAAACAAATTTGAAGGGTATTGTTATATTTAAACAAATACTTTTAAAACATATATTTATACTAAAAATAAATAATTTTAAATTTTTGTATTCATATTAAAATTATGTTAAAACAAATACTTTTATATTTTTGTATTCATATTTAAACAAATACTTTTAAAATGTATTGTTATATTTAAACAAATCCTTTTAAAACATATATTTATACTAAAAACATATTAAAATTTTTGTGTTAGTGTTTGTTTATTTTAAACCAAATAATTTTAGGGAAAATATATATTTTGGTCCCTCAACTATTAAGCATTTTTGTTTTTAGTCCCTCAAGTATTTGTTGATCGGTCTTGGTCCTCTAACAATATTTTTATTTTGTTTTTCATCCTCACACTTTGTGAACTCTGTTAAGTTACGAGTTGTTTGTCGAGTTGGCAAATTAGGTGATGCCAGGTGGCTATTCTAATTGATGTGGATTTTTCTCAACTTAAAAAAAGTATTTTTTTTTTAAAAAATATTTATATGTTTTTTTCTCTATAAGGGAATTCCATGTACACCAAGCTCACATTGGCGTGTGTGGGGAACGTCGTCGTTTGATGGCATCTTAATGATGTGCTTCTTGTCGTCACACCCAGTGCTCTTCTCGACGATGTCGAGGGCGCCAAGGCAGTCCTTCACAATATTTCAATGTATGTGAAGTCACATGCCAATGGTTTTCGCTTGGATGATGTCTTTGGTGAAGAAAAAATAAGCCATATCTAGTCTCCCCTAAGGGTTGTACACAGTCAACAAGCGAATTTCAGTGAGGAAGAATCTATAATTGTGGTTGTAGGTGTGGGCGGTTTCCTCACCAAATTTCTTTGTGGTGGCATAGAGGCAAGAGAGTTGGCCAGTGCATCCGAGAAAGGGTTTTGGGTGTTAAGGTTGTAGATGAAGTTGGACGAAGCCCAAACCCTAGATGTTGTTGACGCCTTTCAAGGAAGGGTTGACTAGTAGTTGATTAAGACTTTAACTTGTCTTGGCCCAGGACATCATTGCAGTGTGTTTTTGAGAGCGACAAAACAATGAGTGCCAACAAAGCCAACGACGATAATGGTGAGGCCATTGGAAGCGACGTGAGGTGTCAGAGTGGCTTGCTTGCTTCTCCCAGGTGCTGAATGTAAAAGAGAGGAAGTGGGTGTGAACATGGCGGTGGGTAGTGTTGGCAAGAGGAGGGGAGTTGAAGGTGAAGAGGAAAATAAGGATGAGTGCGACAATAAAATAAATAAAAACTATTTATTATAAGACTCAACAAAAAACTATTTTTTTTTTCAAGTTGAGAAAAAACCACATCAATTAAAATGGCCACCAGGTAACCCCTAATTTTATTTTTAATTAAGACATGTAAATAAAATTACCCATGTGACACTACTTAATAGAGGAGATGGATGGTGAAGATAAAAATTGAAACGGACAAATTGTTAGAAGATTAAAACTGGTCAACAAATACTTAAGGGACTAAAAAAATAAGAGATAATTTAGTGACCAAAAATATATTTTATCCATAATTTTAATATAATAGTGATAAAAAACCATGTAATGTTTAAATTAATTATTATAATTAAAATCATTAATTTAAATATATTGACAATTACCCCTCTCCCTGCCACACTTTTAATTTAATTTTAAAAACCATGAATGAACCTTCCTCCTCACAATCTTTAAATCCCAATCCTAAAAATTCAAAACCTCCAAATCTCCATCAAACAACAAGCAAGAACAAATCCCCACCAAAGGATGGACACGGTTCTTCAAGTACTTAGGACCAAACGCAGATTTATCGCCACATGCGCCTTAACATGTCATCTTTATGTGCACATAGCATCGTAGGTGGTTCCATGCTTCGTGACCAACGACATGGTTTTTCAAACCCATGAGGTTACTATTTGTGACTATATTAACAACAAAAAATTATTTGTGACTAAATGCAAGTGTGCTTCAATTAATGTAGCTGAAACACAAGCGTAAGGAAGAGTGTATATAGTAGAGTCACCATTATTACAAGTAATATGAAAACTTTCTTTAAAGGTGCTTAAGTTGATGATGGTGAAAGCTTTTTCTCTCACACATTAATTTGATTAAAAAAGTGCAAAGCCTTCCTATATTCACACACAAAATACCCATAAATTAAACTTGTCAAGCATAATCTCGGTGAGTCATTTTGTCAAACAGCTTCCTTGCTTCGTCGAACTTGCCGTGGCAACCCAAAATTTTAATCATCACATTGCATTTGTGAAGTGCATCATCCGAAGACCTTGTTATCAAACTCAAAACATAAGCAAATACGCAAAACCAAACAACTTTATATATAATAAATTCCAAAAGCAAGACAAACATGAAGTACACATCTCTGTACTATAGATTTTAGCCTCTAAGCATTAGTTCTATGAAAGACCTAACCGAAACCACCGTCGACTGTAGATTTGAACCAGATTCATACAGATCCCGATCACAAAAAGTGTGACGAAGATAACAATAAAACTAGACATAATTTTTTTAGAAGAGAGCAATGGCAAAAACAAAAATGACAAAAAATAAATCATGTTTGAATTAAGAATTCTAGGTTTGTGTTTTTCAAAAATCTAATAAAAAATATTATAACCATTAAAAACTGTCATTATGTTAAAATTAATTATTTTAACGAGTACCTCATCATTTTTTCAACTTTGTTAAGGACACTCGACGAAAAAGACTATAATAACTCACTTCAAAGACATAATGACCATAACATAAATTTTAAAACATAAAGTACAAAAGAAAAAAAGGAAAATGCAAAAATGTAATGGATCAATGTTGTATTTTGATATGCTTATGGAAGTTTGTCCATCTAATAATACCAAAAAACAACTTTTCAAAACTTGTAACAAAAATGTTACATTTTGATGTTTATATTTTTGGAAATATTCTTTTAATCCGTGGAATACACATGTTCTAAAGTTTCATCACATGTTGAGCTTCTATTCAACTAAAGGTTACAAAATGAAACTAATTAGATCAACTCGCAAATAAGACTAAACCAAACCTTTAACTTGTAAGCTTAAAAAGAACTAAGCCAATTTGATTTGACTTGATGAGTTTGATAGGACTTATGAGATGGAGGTTTAAAATCTATATTTGATATTTTTTTGTAACATATATATATATATATATATATATATATATATATATATATATATATATATATATATATATATATATATATATATATACTAAGACATAAAAGAAAGTCACTATTGTCAAACCAAAATTTTTGTACCTCATAAAGAATTTTAGTCTAAAACTCAACTGACTTTTCACACCTCGATACGTTGAATGAGCCAGATATACAATTCTACCACCTTTTTCTCAACACATATAACATTAATAATAATTTTTATCAATTGCTATTTGGTGGAGGCTAGATTGGGAAACTTATCATGTCTCCCACCATAGAAAACAACTTTAGCACCATTAGATTTACTTGATTTTAAATCAATGGTCCATTTTTTTTTTTCATCTTTCTTCTTTTTCTTCTTCTCCCAATATACCCCTACCCAATCTTGTCCAAGTAATATTTCCTTCGAGCTAGAAACATCATCGCAAGCCACCATACATGGCAAACTCCCCTTGCTCTCTTCTCCCATTTTCTCCAAATCTGCAGATTCCACAATTAATCCAAACCTAAGTTCGAAAAACACAACAACCTACACACCAAAACAGGTCAACAAAACTCAGTGGCAACATCTAGAGAACTATCACACAGTGATTTGGAGGAGTAAATCATTTTAGGGATGAAATGTGTTTACACATGCACAACTCTTGAACTCACTACCACACTTCTCCACCATGCATTTTGGGAATGAAATGCACGACAATGTCATTAATGAACATGCAGTGGTGGGGCTAAACAGGTTGGTATTCACATGATTGGTTGACGACACTGCTAAGATTTGGAAGCATATGGTGCAGGAGAAAGGGATGAAAGATTTCTTCTTGCAAACGCTGTTAAAGCAAGAATATGCAGTGACAAGCTGACATAGTTAGCACTTTTGTACACTAGGTCCTATGGCAGGTTGGTACAATTTTGGATGAGGGAGATGAACTTAGAGCATGAAGGGACTTTGGTTGTTCAACAACGACTAATGGAGGATAAGGGACAAAGAAAAATAAAGAGAAAGAAAGAAGGAGATCAAAGACAATTCAGAAAAGTTAGGGAGAAAAAGGGAAAAAAAATTTATACCACTAATTTAAAAGTGAATTAATCTAACAATGCCAAAGTTAGTTTGCATGATAGGAGGTAAGAATGTGTGACTGATTCAATGAAAAGGAAAACCAGGAAAGCTTATCCAAAAATTATAACTGAATAAACTGAAAACTTAACAGTTTCAAAATTTGAAAATTCAATTTTTTTTATTAGATTGAATCTGATTTTGGATTTGATTTGGAAAACTGAAATCCAAACCAAACTTGTACTTATGAATATATATATATATATATATATATATATATATATTCATAATTTGATAATATCATATTTACATTTTTATTTTTAAAATTATTACATAACTTATATTTATTTATAATTTTATAATTAATTTTTTTACTAGTTAAGATGCATAAATATAATTATTAAGTTGTGTAAATTTATTTTTTATATAATATATATTTTTTACTATTATTATATAAATAAAATATTTGATATTTTAATTTTTTTAATATAAGAGAAAAAGGTTATATTTATTTTTTAATTATTTTAATCATAGGCAAATTCTAGGGTGGACACACTATTAGGTGGTGCATTGGTGGAGCAGCTTATAAAATATGATTTGTATTTTGAGTTAAATGGTTCACGTGCAGATGCCTTTTATTTGTAGTCGTTGGATATATTTTATTTTAATATTAACATATTTTATTTTAATATTAATAGTGTGGATTCTTTACGAGTAAGTTGTACACGTTTTAGTATGAATTGATAATATAAAATAATAATGTGAAGCATTTTACATTTGTGTTCATTAGGAGTAGGGTGGAAATGAGTCAAGTCAAACTTTATTAGGTTTGAGCTCGGTCTGAGTTGAATACGTAAGGCTTGAGCTAAGCTTATTACCTGTCATAGGCTTTATTTTAAGGCTCGGCTCGGGTTATATAAAAGTCTGACTTGGTCCACGAGCCTATTTAAAAGTCTGTTTAAAGACGTCTTTGATTAATTAATTATTTTAAAACCTAGTGAAATATTAATTAAAAAAAGAAACTTATAAAATTTCGTATAAGTAATGTACAAATCCAAAAATAATTGATAAACAAAATCATATTGAATTCAAGTCGTTAAAGCACAAAGTATATCAAAAGAAAATAAAAAGAGCATAATATTAAAAAATGTATGGATTAGAGATGATTTGCAGAAAATGAATTTTATTCTACGTGAACAGCAGTGTGTATGAACAGTAATAAAAACTAGAATTCTAAAATCCTACCTCTCCGACAAAAAACTCCCTAAACTAAAACTTTGGTGCTGTTATATAGGTCCTCGCCTCAAAGCTTAAAATTTGGATGAAATAAAATTTAGATAGAATAAGATCGGGATAAGATAAGATTTGATAAAATAAAGTTATTATTATTATTATTATTATTATTATTATTATTATTATTATTATTATTATTATTATTATTATTATTATTATCAGTCAAACAAGTCGACTTGTCAAGCGTAACAAGCTTTTTTTATGGTTTGAGTTTGACCTTTTTATCTAAAAATACTTTTTAAAAAGCTTGACTTTGACCTTTATAATAAACAAGTCTTATGTAGGCCGAGTCGAAGGTCTCGACAAACTGCTCGGCTCATTTCCACCCCTAATTACGAGTAGACTTTGCTCTCCCTGTAGGATGGAGCTATTGGGTTCGTTGGGTCATTTAAATGGGCATCAAGGTGCTTAACTGTAAACTTAATCAATCTTGTAAAATAACTCTTCTGTTTTCACCTGGGGCGAGTGAACATCCATCATCATATTCAGCTTCAAAACAATAATCTTCACCTAGGTGGAGTGAAAATCCATCATCACATTTAGCTTGAAAACAATCATCTTCATCAAATTCAATTTCAGTTCCTTCCATATCCTTTAACACGACAATTTTCAAGTCTTTAGCGCGGAAACAGAAATACTAAAAATATAAAGCAAATACAGATACACCAAAATTTGATGATGGAAAAATAACAGGTTGGAATCGAATTTAAATGTTACTTCCTCACTTGTCCAAAGGCTACTATAACCTCCATCACTTGTCTCTCTCCGTGTGTTCGTGCTACTACTGCAACATGCTTACCCTTTTGTTTCGAATTTCAATATTATTAAAATCAGCGCATAGAGAAAGAAAACATTTGGTGGAAGAGGAGAGGGAGGTAGCAGAGGAAGAAGAGGAGAGGAGACGGTGCACACCTTAGCATGGATTCCTCTCCGTCGTCTTCTCTCTACTCTCTGGCTTCGTCCCCACGACACCAACATCCGCTCCTCCTACCATCTCGACGGCCTCCTCCGCCTCCCTTCGCCGCGCCTCTCCTTCCCCGTCGCTCCATTCCGTAATGACGCCGACGGTAAATGCGCCTCCTTCGTTTCCACCTCCGTCTGCGACCCCTCCCTCGTCCACGTGGCCATCACCCTTGACGTGGAGTACCTATGCGGCTCCATCGCCGCCGTCCACAATCCTCCAACACTCCCAATGCCTGAAGAACATCTTCCACTTCCTCGTCTGCGAAACCAACCTTGAGTCCCTCGTCAAATCCACCTTCCCGCAATTGAACTTCAAGGTCTATTACTTCGATCCAGAGATCGTCCGCAACCTGATCTCTACCTCCGTCAGACAAACCCTCGAACAACCCCTCAACTACGTCAGCAATTATCTCACTGACCTCCTCGAACCCTACGTCGAGAGGGTTATATACCTCGACTCCGATCTGGTTCTCGTCGACGACATTTTAAATTTCAAAATTTTAGAATTCTCACTCTATAGACAGAATTCAGAATTCCAAAATTTTAATTAATTAAGAATTATTTATTAAAATATTAAAATTTCAAATTTTCAATCAGCAGGATATCCAAACAAAAAATTTTAAACTTAGAAATTTTCAATTCTTTAAAAAATTACTTTTCTGTTTTAATCCTCCATCCAAACCGTTTACCTTTTTTCTGCAATATTTCATTCAATTTTTAATATGAGGCCACCGTAGTCATTTTAAAAAATACGCGTATAGACATAGTTGTAATTTACGTTTACTCTATTCAAGATATAAAAAAAAGATAATATTAATTTAACGAAATGTCACTATATTATATAATATTTTAATATATTTGCACTTCCATTTGGTGGACCATTGGCCACCATGCCCACTGTAGAAGGCGCCTTTGATCATAACTTATCATTTAGCATAAATGTGTTAACTTATAAAATAATTATTTTAAAATAATTTATAATTAAAAAAACTGTTTTATGATACATAATTATTAAAATTTTTATTATATATCTTATCATTTACTTTAATATTTTTTAAAATAAAATAAGATTAAAATAAAAAATTAATCAAATCAAAATCACTTAAATTAGATCAAATCAAAATCACTAAATTAGATAAATTTTTCTATTAAAACCGATCTAATTCAACCTTAGAACATCCCTACTACTAAAAAAAACCTTTAAAAGTTCTCCCACCTTAGTCTCATCCCATTCTATATATGTTAATTCTTGTCACATAAATAAATTGATTATCATCCATTATTAACTAAGAAATACCGTTTTCTGTGTGGTTGCCCCTACAAAAATAAAAAATTAGCTGCAGTCACATACACACAGTCACTGCACCTACTATTGTTCATCTCAGAAGTGGCAACATAGTGAAGAAGCACTTGCATCGAAAGGAGGCATTTTGACTCGCACCCATTATTCATTCTTGGATCCATGAATTTTGATTGAATCACGAAATTCCCAATGACCGGCGATTTTCTCCGGACACCCCTCACTTTGAAGATCGCCACTTTCTTCTTCATCGCCGTCACATTCTTCTACTTCGGCAAGCATTGGTCCGATGGCTACCAGCAACTCGTCTTCTTCACTCAGCGATCCGACTCGGATCCGAACTCCAACCCGGTCGTTTCCACGTCCCCGAATTACGCCAAACCATTCAACGTCTCCGCCCTAATTGAGAACAACTCCCAACCAGGGCCGCCGGAAAATGTTCCTCCGCCGCCGCCGGAGGAGGGGTCGATCGAGAAACTGGGGGTGGTGAACGAGAATGGCACGATGTCCGATGAGTTCGAGGTGGGGGATTTCGATCCGGGAATGGTGGAACAGTGGGTGAACGAGACTCAGGTTGATGAGAGCGAGGGTTCTTCTTCTTCTCCTTCTTCTACTTCTGATTCTGATGTGGGATTTGGGATCAAGAAGTTCGGGTTGTGCCCGCGCGAGATGAGCGAGTATATACCGTGTTTGGACAACGAGGACGCGATTCGGAAGCTTCCTTCGACGGAGAAAGGGGAGAGGTTCGAGCGGCATTGCCCTGAGCAAGGTCGAGGGTTGAATTGCTTGGTTCCTGCACCCAATGGGTACCGTACCCCTATTCCATGGCCTAGAAGCCGAGATGAGGTCCAAATGTTGCCTTTATTATTCTCTCTTCCAATTTACCCAAATGGGTGTTTTCGGTTTCAATTTGGAGGATTTTGAATTAGCTTCTTTTTTTTATTAGACAAAACTTAGATGCAGTTCATAGGTGCTCTGGTGCTGTTCTGCCAAGAGAAAGAGTTCTACCTCAGTAATACACGTAGGAGGAGTGCTAGCAACACACTCTTAACACACACACTTTATTATTGGTTGAAATTTATTGAAAGTTACAAAATAAGTTGAGACCCACATTTTATTTTATGATTTCCAAGAAATTTCAACCAATAACACAGAATGTGTTGAAAAGAATTTGTTGCTAACATTTCTCTATATGTAAATAAGGTTTCCATTAAATGTCAACATGGTTTACTGAGGTGAAACTCTAATTTGGATTAGAGAACAGTACTAAAACACCTACACAACTTCATTTTTCCTTTTTATTTTAAGGTTTTCACAAGTACAACTAACCTTACCCAATGACCTGGTGTGATCTATATAGCTGACTTTGGTGGGACAAGACTTTGTTGTTGTTATTTCATATGCACAAGGTTTATTTTTGTTTCTTGTGTAGGTATGGTACAATAATGTTCCTCATACACGTCTTGTTGAAGATAAGGGAGGCCAAAACTGGATTTCTAGAGACAAGGATAAGTTTAAATTCCCGGGAGGTGGTACACAGTTTATACATGGGGCAAATGAATACTTGGACCATATTTCTAAGGTTGTTATGCTGTTTTTGTATACTTTGGTTTTGGTTTCACCTTTTTCTTTGGAGAATGTATGCAGGGGTGCACCTTATAGGAATCTGATGTTGGACTATTGCAATTGTAGATGATTCCTGATATTACATTTGGCAAGCATATAAGGGTGGTTCTTGATGTTGGCTGTGGCGTTGCTAGTTTTGGTGCGTACTTACTGTCACGGAATGTTGTCACCATGTCTGTTGCTCCCAAGGATGTTCATGAAAATCAGATTCAGTTTGCTCTTGAGCGTGGCGTACCAGCAATGGCAGCAGCATTTGCTACTAGACGCTTGTTATATCCAAGTCAAGCTTTTGACTTGGTACATTGTTCACGCTGTAGAATTAATTGGACTAGAGATGGTATGCTTTTCTCTCTTGTTTGATGTGCAATTGTTCTTAGTATCAATGAGGAGAAAAATTATATGGAGAGGTCTACAACAGCTAATCAACACTAGAAACTAGAGAATGCATGTTGGAACTGCCGCTTTTGTTGCTAGTATGATTTGTATACACCATTATTTGTGTTATGATGCTTAAACTTACTTGTGATGAAGATGGGATACTGCTGCTTGAAGTTAATAGGATGCTAAGAGCAGGAGGGTACTTTGTCTGGGCTGCCCAGCCGGTTTATAAGCATGAAGAAGTTTTAGAAGAACAATGGGAAGGTGCAGTTAAATTTTTTGAAGCTTTTTTAGCTATGGAGTTAGTGTATTTAATGATAGCTCTATTTTCTACCTTTTTGTATTAATATTAGCATTGTATGAATTGCCATACACACCAAATTGATTCTTACAATGGTTTCCATCAGTGTCTCCAGATGACACAGAATTAACATGCAACCTGTTAATCATCAACCTTTGACATATACCTCTCTCAGCGATTTGTCTGTTATTCAAAGCATAAGTTTGATCTTTTCCACATTTCCTTCTGATGTTTCTTTTTATTTCATTTGTCAATTCTGTCTTATATGCTATGACTTAAATATATGCTCAAGGAAAAGCATCTTAATCTGTTTTCATTCTTAAGTCACTTCTGCGATTTTCATTGAACAGTCAATAAGTTATTATTATGGTTTGTCTAACTTGTTATTGCTAAGAATGCTGTCTAAACCTATGATGAATGTAACATTTGATTTTGTTATCTTCAGAGATGCTTAATCTTACCACTCGACTCTGCTGGAATTTTTTGAAAAAAGATGGGTACATTGCAGTATGGCAGAAACCTTCTGACAATAGTTGCTATCTAGACCGTGAGGAAGGAACTAAACCTCCAATGTGTGACCCAAGTGATGACCCAGACAATGTTTGGTATTGTGTTTAGGCCTTTCCTTATACATCGATGATTATTGCAAAAAAGTGAAGCTTAAAATTACTATCGTTCTTGTATGTGATAGACCTTTCCTGGATAAAATCAGGGAGTAGAAAACAGGTGGATTTTGCCAATGTGTAGATTTGTTCCTTCATATTGTTGAAATGTTAAATGATGTTTTCCATCAAACAGAAAGTGAAACATAATGTTTGTTAGGATAAATTTGATGAAACTTTAAGCTCAATTCTATACTAGGACTATAAAAATGACTATGGACTATCTCACACACAATCAATAGTTAGTAGCAGCCTTTATGTCATCAATTTCTAATTTTCAATCTAATAGTTTAGCTTTTTAGGTGTGTAAGAGTGTATAAGTAGTGTGTATGAGTAACTAACTCAGTTTAGTTTACTACTGTAGTTAGTTAACAGTTAGCTTTAGTTACTTTTCAGTTTCAACTGAATCTCAACAGTATAAGTACTGTTATTGTTAGAGATCTCAGAGCCTTTTGTAAATTCTACAATGAGATATACAAATTTCTTTTTCAACAGTATAAGCCTTGATTACTGAAGCATATGCCAAGTTACAAACAACTTAATCCTTCTCCACTCAACCCTCCTTGGGGAAAGATACAGAAACAAAAAAAATGAAAACAAAATTATATGGTGGTCCATAACAATGGAAAAATGGTTATTTCACTGTAGATATGGTTTTCCATTTGTTAAATATTATATTATATTACATTAATTCATAATAAAATGTGGAATTCTGTAAAGACTAAGGAAGCAAAAGAATTGGCAGTGCTGCCCCCAAGTTTTATGTGTCTATTTTGGATTTCTATCTGTAATGTTGTAGAATGCTTTTTCTGGTTACACAATTAAAACCTATACTGCTTATAAAAAAGAAAACTACAAGTGAGTTGTATAAATAAATTTGGGTGAAGCCTCATGATAGCTTTTCACACATCTCAGTGTTATTATTAAAATTTAATGGCTCATTATTGGTGATTTTGTTAATTACTTGATTAATCTAGGTATGCTGATCTAAAAGCATGCATCTCTGAATTGCCTAAGAACATGTATGGAGCAAATGTTACTGAATGGCCTGCACGTTTGCAAAGCCCCCCTGATAGGCTTCAAACCATAAAGCTTGATGCTTTCACATCCAGATCAGAGCTTTTTAGGGCAGAATCAAAATACTGGAATGAAATAATAGCAAGCAATGTTCGTGTTTTGCACTGGAAAAAAATCAGATTAAGAAATGTTATGGACATGCGAGCAGGTTTTGGAGGGTATTGTTTTTTTCTTATTTACTTTCTTGTTATAAATTTGCTTTTAGGAATTTTCCTATGAGAATCTTCAATATATTTGAGTGTTTTTGCAGATTTGCAGCAGCATTGATTGATCAGAATCTTGACAGCTGGGTTATGAATGTGGTTCCTGTTAGTGGTCCAAACACCTTGCCTGTTATATATGACCGTGGGTTAATTGGAGTTATGCATGACTGGTATTTCACTAAGCTTAGTTAAGATATATTAAATACAAGTGTTCTCAATGTTGTGCTGTGGTTTCTTAATTCCACATGCTGAACAATTCCCCTTTGTCCAAATCCTCTAAATTACTGTCAACTTGTCAGCACGAAGTAACAATTTCATGATTTGTAATATAGGTGTGAGGCATTTGACACCTACCCAAGAACCTATGATTTATTGCATGCTGCAAACCTACTTTCTGTTGAGAAAAAAAGGTACTATTCTCCACTTATCAGCACTTTATCTCTTTCTTGCCAACTGTTTATCAGCACTATTTATTGACACAAATCTCCATATTAGTGCCAATAAAAATAAAAATAAGTATTGTATTGTGGTTTAGATATTAGCCTTTCATGTCTCTCAAGCAAAGTGATTTGTTTTTTAATATCCAATTTATTATCCTTCTTAGCCTTATATACTACTTTAAATAAGCTTATATTAATGTTTCTGAATTTAAGGCTGTCACTAACAAGCATATGCACTAGATCTCAATATTCATGCATAGTGAAACAACTAATATTTGCAATTTCATTGTTCCACAGCATGTATTATTACAAAATATTTTATTTCTCTAATAGATTTTGGATAATACAACACTGATTTATAGACAGAATTAGTCCCCAAAGAGGAAATCAAATCTGCTGCAATCAGGAAAAAAAACAAGGAAGCAATAAATAGCCTACCACCTATGATCTGATCATAATTCAGATTTTATTCAAATTTGATTTTGAACAGATTATTACAATATCAAATCAAGGCATTAATTAGGAATAATTGATACAAAAATTAAGGACAAACTTGCAACTGTCTTAATATCTCATTCATTCAGAGCATGTATTATGATTCCATCAGTTCATAATTGCTTATTGCAAATAAGAAACATGTTGTATGATGTCTA
This sequence comes from Glycine soja, assembly GCF_004193775.1. Taxonomy (NCBI): domain Eukaryota; kingdom Viridiplantae; phylum Streptophyta; class Magnoliopsida; order Fabales; family Fabaceae; genus Glycine; species Glycine soja. The sequence continues at coordinate 28,565,808 of NC_041014.1, read as the reverse complement.
TTCTTTACTATCTGTTGCATTTCTCTCTATCAGATGCAATGTCTCATCCATTATGCTTGAGATGGATCGGATACTAAGACCTGGCGGACGTGTGTACATCCGCGATTCTCTTGATATCATGGATGAACTTCAAGAGATTGCCAAGGCAATAGGCTGGCACGTGATGTTGCGAGACACAGAGGAGGGGCCTCATGCAAGTTATAGGGTATTGGTTTGTGATAAGCACTTGCTACTCTCTTAAAGCTAAATGGGGTATATTGCATGATATTTTCTACGACCCTGCAAGTGGAAGTCATCAACAGAACATGGCAAAATCTGTCATTTTAGAAGTGTAGGAAGATGCAAGTGCAAGTACTACTAGGCATTTGAGAAGTGCAGGAAGATGCAAGAACACATCCTTACAAACGTGTAGGAAGATGGTCAGCATTTATTCATCGATACCACTATTCATGAGATCCCTAAAGCTGGATAGATCAGGTGCATCATCTAACCTATTTGTAAAATTCAATTTATTTGTATATTCCAAAGCTCTCGTGGCTTAAATATTTTTGTTGTTCCCACGAATATAAGTACATTCGGTGTTGATCTTTAGAAATTTTTTGGGTCAGTTTGTATCTCTTTTCTTAGAAGCTCCTTTTGGAACCAAGCTAGCTGGATACAAATCAACCAGAACAAAAATATACTAGCTATAAGTAAGTGTGTGTATAGATATCCTTTGGAATCGATTCTGACAGCCAAAATTATGGTGTGACCGTGAAAAATCAGAAGCAACAAAGCGTTGTTTCAGTGTGACTGTGAAAAAAAAAATTGATTTTGCTTCACCGTGCCAAATTTATTTTTTTTGGGAAAACAAAATCTATTTTTTTTGGTAAAAGTAAAGGTCTGTAATTTGCGTCAAAGGAAAATGTAAATGTGATAAGTGTTTTTTCAGGCAATGGAAAAATTATCTTTGGAGATCAAAATGCCCATGGTTTTGGAAAGAAAGAGATAATTTTTAAGAACCAAAATATTAATAATTTTATTGTCTAATGTGCATTATGTAGTACTTTATGTGCCACATCATAATTTTCATTAGTGATAACTGATTGGAGTATTAGAGATTTTAGGAGCAATTTCATTCTTTACAATCAACACTCTTCAGTTACTAGTTAATATTTACTCTACACTATAACATTAACTCTTAAAAACAGATGCTAAGAAACATTTAATATATGCTCTATTAATTATTTTTAAAAACTATTGAACACTTTTTTTTTATATTTTTAGCATGATAAATGTTATTATATAAATTTATATTTTTTATTTTTCTTAATAAAAAATTCACGTTTTTATGTTGGCAAAATGAATAGAAAAAATTGACAATTGTGATTGACCCAAGAACCAGGCCATGTGACATCTCTAATGAAAATCACACTCACCTCTCCTTCCCTGCCCGCACTGCACTGCACTACTCTGCCAGCCATTTTAAAACCCTAAAAAAAAATTAAGGGTGATTTATTTCAGTTGATTGAATATGATCGAATAGTATTATAAATTTCTTTGTATTACTGTCTTTGATTTTCACCAATAAAAAATAATTCAGAAAAAGCAATGGACCTGTTATCCTTTTTCCCGCATCCAATTGTCATCCTCAAAGGTTCTTCATATATAAAAAAGTTCAAAACATTAGTATTAGTAAATTTAAAATAAGTTTTATTGATTTTTTCTTCTTTCCTAACATATAAGATTATTTTTTGTTGAAATCAGTGTAAATTTGAATCAAAATCCATTACTTTATAGAGTATTTTACTTCTTATATAAAAATAAAAAAAATTAAGAAACAATCATCTACATTTTTTAAATAACAGTTATAAAAAGGAGATATTATTTTTTTTTTGAAAAATTTTGAAAATTTTCATCGAAAATATACGCGTCCAGTGTTTTAATTTTTGAGATTTAAAAGCCTCTTCTTTTGAAGTAAACAAAAAAAACCCCTCTTCCTTTATTTCTCCACTGCATTATATAAATATTTTTTTGTCTCTTTTTTTGGGAAAAAGTGTCCGTAAAAATAAAGTAAAAATATTAAATAAAGTGTAAATAGTACATCAAGTTACAATGTGAATTTTTTTATATCACCGATATATAAAAATCAGTCAACTCTAAGAACTCTTAAATAAATGGCTTTTTTTCTCGGGAGTTTAGAGTTCAATGAAATATTTTTATCTTGCAAAATAAAACGATTTAGAAATTGAAGGATTTATTCCGAAATTTACTCAATTACTTTTCATTAAAGCAAATATTCACTTGGTTTTTTGTCTTAATCAGGACCTGACTAATCCATACTTTATTTTGGCGAATACCTTACTAATCCATATAAAACACACATTAATCCAAATCTTCACTTGTTTTTTTTTTTTCTTAACTTAAGCATGATAACCTTTTTTTTTGTCCCATCACTTGGTTGGTTTGGTTTCTATTAATAAATAAGAATACCGATAATAATGGAAACAATTTATTCCAAATTTATTAGTGGGACAAACATCACCCAATTAAAATTTCATTGTCTTAAAAAGGTTTCCCACATTTCAAAGTAGAAAACCCCTCTTCGTAAGTTTGCTCGGTGGCACTGCTACTTCAACTCACTCCCAAGTTTCCTCCTTTCTCACATATAAACAATGCCAACGTAAGTTTCAGCAATCACCCTTCATTTATTTCCGAATGGTTTCTCTTGATGGTGCGTTTTTTAATTCATCTTTGTCTCTTTCTACATTCCTCGCTCTTTTATTTCTATTTTTTATTATCTGGGTATTCATTTATTGCTTTTTACTATTGCTGTTTTTTATTGGGTAGTTCTTGAATTGGACAAGGGAAATATGTGAATGAAATTTGTGGAATTTATGTTCATGCTTTTCTGCTTGGGGTGTGGATTTGAGTTAGATGGAGCTTCTGTGGCGTTGTGTTGGATAAGTTAGGCATGGTTACCGTGTTTTTCAATTATTAATTTTTCTATGGATAGCTAATTGTGCTTGTTTCTGATAAATTTTGAATTGGTACTAAACAAGGCCAAAACAACTTATGAATTTGAATTGTTTGTCTCTTGAACATCCTATTTTGGATACCTTCTGGTGGTAGTATGGTGAGAGGAAACCAACAAGATTTGATCTTGAATGAAATTTATGAGCTATCAATTAAGAAAAATGATTTTAATTTCTCATTAATCTAATCATTAGCCTTTATAAGCTGAAGGCCTAGTATGTTACCTTGTTTACATTCTATGTAATTGTTGTCACACCTATGAGGCCTGGATAGTGCAAAAGATGAACAATTATTTCAGATCCGCATAATGCAATCTCTAACTTTATGAACAATTATTTCAGGTCAGGGATATTGCACCAAGGCTTTCAATATGCTTGTAGATTGTGATCCTCTTGCCTTCATCTTTTTCATTTAGTGTTGCATACCATAATTGCAGCTGTCTTATTGATACATTGACTGCTACTGAGAGTTATTGAAGGGCAAAAATGAGTACACATAGTATGTTGGATATTGTTGTAAATGATATACTTCGAGTGGTCACACCATTACAAGAAGATTGGGAGATACGGTTTGCAATTATTAACGATTTTCGAAGCATTGTTGAATCTGTGGAAAGCCTGAGAGGTGAACTTTCTAGAAGTTTTGTTTCTGTTCTCTACCCCCTCCCCCTTTTATTACTAGTGTTGATAATGATTCTCCTTTATTTAATTACAATTTCTACGCATGATCATATTTGCTGGCTTGAAGTGGATATCACTTAACCTAATTTTGCTTGTTGTAGACCATGATTTCTGTATATAGCGAAGGAAGATCCAAGAAGGGGCTAATTACATTCTTCTAATTGTTTTTGTTAGCATTAGTTCTTCCTATACATATGATTGAATAGTTCTTTTTATGCTTATGATTGAATAATATACTAGATTCATTAACTACTTTACACTGCTATGAACCAGCATCAGAGTGGACATATGTCAGTATGTCGTAGGGAATGCTACATGGTTGTACTAAGTTGTTTTTTTCTCCTCATCCAAAGAAGGGAAAAGTAAAAGATGCCAACTTGTGGGGCAAACTTTCAAACTAACTTGATGGTTTCTCCAATAAAAAATGGAAATTAAAATGAATTTTATTATGGTTTACGCATGACAACTTTTCCAGCATTTAATTTTGTTGTTTACCTTGAGTACCACAGATGTAGAAACAGATGGATTCAAGTGACTTACCATGAAATTTTCTGCTCTATATGGAGTCATGTCATAAGACGATTTAGGCTCCTGTATCTTATAGATATAAGCAGATTTTAACTCATTAATTAAAAAATTTAAGTATTTAAAGTTGTACTTCACTTTTGGAACAGGAGCAACTGTTGAGCCATATGGATCATTTGTGTCTAATCTCTTCACGCGATGGGGTGACTTGGATATTTCAATTGAGCTATCAAATGGTTTGCATATTTCATCTGCAGGGAAAAAACAAAAACAGACTTTATTGGGGGAGGTTTTAAAAGCTTTGAGAATGAAAGGTAAAATTCTTATACTTGAAGCTTCTGTCACTTGGAAGTTAGTATAAAATCTGTGTATTTGTTAACCATGTAGCAGATTCATTTTTCTTCCAATTTTACAATTATTTTTTCTTTATCTTCAAACAGTTCAAGCAATAGGATGTAAAGCTTAGGTGTAACAAATATCCATGCAAGAAATTGTAACAAATATCCATTGAAGTAAAGTGCAATTAGGTGTAACAGATATCCATGCAAGAAATTGTAGTGTGGGGTACAAACCACTGTATATTTATCATATGATTATTAATGTGTACTCTTCTAAATTAACTAATACAACTAGGATAAGTACCAACTTGGTTACTGTAAATATATTATTTCGTTATTTTATGGAGCACTTATTAGTGGCTTGTACAGGGTACAACTTTTATTTTATATGTCACTTGAAATTGTTATTTGCATGTAACTTTACAAATAAAACTGAAATTGGTTGGATAATGTAGTGACATGACTACTGTTGAAGATTAGGATAAGGGGAGATGACTTCCCTTCAAAATTTGACTGGGTTGATGTCCCAGATATGTCTTTTCTGTTGACTCGCTTTAAATCTGGACAAAAATTACGCTTCAGTAACTGGAGAAAAACAGGGTGAATGATCTTATATGGTTGAGTTGTTCTATAATTTAATATCCATTTTAAATTTAAGATTGAGTCAAGCTAGACAGCATGATTATTTCATCTACGCTATAAAATCATGTAATTACTTGTTGAACCAATCAATCCAATAATGATTTTTAATTTTTTATCACTCCATGTCAACTTTGGTACCGATTATCAGAGGTTTATTTTATTTGACTAAATTTTTCCTTTAGATTTAAGAGTTCCATTAGCAGTGGTTATTAAACTTTTCATAGCTTTCTTTGCCTATAAAACTTAAGAAATTTGTGAGTTTCTTTAGTATGTCCTAATACATTCTGTAATAACATTAATTTGCAGGTGGAGGGAGTAACTTGCAGTTCATCTCCAATGCTAGAGTGCCCATTTTAAAATTTAAAAGCTACCGGCAGGGTGTATCTTGTGACATTTCAATTAATAACCTTCCAGGCCAAATGAAATCCAAGATTTTGCTTTGGATCAACAAGATAGATGGCCGTTTTCGTCATATGGTTTTACTGGTACATTCTTGATTCTAAAGAAAGGTTGCTGTGCTTGGAATTGCTTCTGTTTGATTAATTTCTTTTTTGTTTGTATAGGTCAAGGAATGGGCCAAAGCACATAAAATCAATAACTCAAAAGCTGGAACTTTCAACTCCTATTCGCTAAGTTTGCTTGTGATATTTTATTTTCAGGTATTTCTCCTTTTTCATACACTTTTTTTTTCATGTAATTTCTTATATAAATATTTTAAAAGAGACACAGTGAAAGTAAGCCAGTAAGGTGACAATTTTATAATTATATTTTAAAACATTAAATAGAAACAAAAAATGTTCTCTCAAATTAAACAGGCCCTAAAATAGTGGGTGCCTCCAGCCATCCACTATAGTATGTTTTAACTATTAGTAGTCTTCTCTCTGAAAATAATAGATGGATCTTTGTCCTCTGATGCATCCAATGTTTCCCTTCTTTTTCAGACATGTATTCCTGCAATTTTCCCACCGCTTAAAGATATATACCCTGGCAACATGATTGATGATCTTATAGGTACATTTCATCCTTCCTTTTGAGCATGAAATGTCATTATTCTAGCATTCTGAACCTGTTCATAGAAAGCTAAAATATTCGCTCTTTTTATGTTCAGGTTGAGTGCATGCTTCAATTTTAAGAATTCTGTAAATGCCTATAATTTATTTCAATGCCTAGACTTCAAACATATTCACCTTGCTATTTCCTTTACTCCCTGCATTACTTTACACTTTCTGATACAAACTACTAAAATTGGATCTCAAATTTCAGCATCAATAATCAAAGAAATGAAACTAAAAAGGTAAAGAAATATCAAAATGGAAAAGATAGAAATGGAAATGACGCCACAAACAAAAATTGTTTGATAAGTCAAGGAAGATTCGTCACAAAGAAAGTGTTTCTTTGATAAAAATCAAAAGGTTTTAATCCAAGAACCAAGAGAGAACTCTCTCACGTGACACAAAGGCTAATATCAAATTTCATCAAAAGCTACGTTTACAAAAATGTTTAGAGTCATATTTATATCCATAACTAACAAGGCCCATTTTACACATGAGCCCAACAAGTTAAACATGCTAACTAATAAAACTAAAAAGTCAATTGCAAAAGCTCAATAACAAGAAATTACACTAAAATAATAGGCCCCTTGTAGCTTCCTAGTCCTCTATCACTTTCCTTTTGTAGTTTTCTTTTTTACATGTATTTGAAGAATTAATCCTCTTTGAAAGGCATGATCGGTATTCAGTATCTTAGTTTGATTGGATTGATTTTAGTTTTAAAGGCCTTCGGATAATATTTGCTAAAAGAATAGTGGCTAGTAGGTTTGGGGTTGACAAACAATCAACTCTTGATGACAGATTGGTGGGCTGCAGGCTCATGTATAGTGCTGTTTATTACTTTTTGTTCTATCTCTCCTTTTTTAAACTTTTAGGGCTTCAAAGAACAGGGTTGGGGGGGGGGATTTGACTATCCTTTTCCCTTGACTCTCCCTCGAGGCAATTCTAGTTGGTCTAAATACAGCTGAGGGATAAGTACAAAAATCTTGTTCAACATGATTTCCAGGCAGCAACCCTTTGCCAAATTTTCTTTGAATTTATGAGTTTGGAATGATCAAAATGCTTGATGTGTCTCTTAAAATAGTGCCAAAATTAGAATTGTCAATCACTTGTATATATTAGAATTAGAATTGTCAATTTAATTGTATATATTAGAATTAGTATTGTCAATTTACTTGTATACAGGAGTTTGTAACCTTTATCTTGATGTAATGTATGCAGGTATTAGATCTGATGCAGAGAATCTTATTGCAGAAACTTGTGATGCTAACATAAACCGGTTCATATCAAACAGGGCAAGGTCAATTAACAGAAAATCTGTGGCGGAACTTTTTGTTGATTTCGTAGGGAAGGTAAATTGTTATTTTGTTGATTATACTTTCAATTGCTATTGGTAAAAGACATTTGTATGCCGTGTTTAATATCTGGAATTTTTCTGTGCACTTGATCATACAGTTCATAGCTGATCATTTTTAAAGCTATGTCCTTTTTCCCCTGGGTAATACCGGTGAAATGTCGTAATGATGGATGTCATGTATTTTTAATGAAAAGATAACATTTTATACGTATCTGTTCTTGAGGCTCTCTGGCAATGAATTTCCTCAATCTATAGTACTTCCCTCTAGGCATTATTTACATATAATAATGATTACAGCATGTTGTATGTTCCTGCAGTTTGCTAAGATGGATTCAATGGCCGTGGAGATGGGAATCTGCCCCTATACTGGAAAATGGGAACAGATAGAGGACAATATGATTTGGTTGCCCAAGACTTACGCAATATTTGTAACACCTTGCTTATGTTCTCTATTTTTTAGTGACATTATAGTTTTGTTTTGGGGATAGGTTATGCTTGGTTATTGCAAGAACAATGCTTGATTCCAATGCCGTAGTGTAGTGGCCAATAATACTAGATTCTATCATATACATATTTTCTCTTGCTCTGCTAATTATATTTGTATCTGACTTTTGATTGGTTAGGTTGAGGATCCTTTTGAGCAGCCACAAAATACTGCAAGATCCGTCAGTGCAGGACAACTGAAGAAGATAACAGAGACATTTGCAAGGACGCACGACTTGCTTACCTCAACAAATCAGAATCAAATTTCACTTTTGTCCAACTTAGCACCAGCACATGTAATAAGATGTATCACAAGGCCTTACGGTGGAGGTTACATTCACCCAACTCAGCCACAAGTGCAGAGGGGTGTTGCTTACTTTCACCCAACTCAGCCGCAAGTGTTCCGCCCAACTCAGCCACAGGTGCAGAGGGCCATACGCCCGCTGCAACCGCAGTCGCAACATCATTTTCAAAATGCCAGTCAAGGAACAAGCTCCAACAGTTCATTTTCAACTGGACAAATACAAGCGCGTAAAGGAGTGAGCTCCAACAGTTCATCTTCAAAAGGACATACGCCGGTGCATAGAGGCCAACAGATGTGGAGGCCAAAGAGTTAAAGGGGGTCTCTATTACTCTGAAAATGTCATCATGGTTTTAGCTTTGAACAGGTTTTGACTATTGTCTTTCAGTTTACTTGTTAACACAAGTGATTGAAAGAATGGGATTTTGGTTTTTTTTGTGCCCTTGTGGATCAAAAAGTGATTAACCGTGTATATTACATGAGGTTTTGGTGGGGGCATTATATTGACGTTTTTACAACTCTTATGTACTTGTGGTAATATTCGGAGCATGCAAGAGTTTGCAAAATGGAACTTTGTATATGAACCATAAATGGTTTTGCTTGTTTAGTTACCAAGTCGCATTATAGAGACTTAGAAATGACGTAACACACTTTTGATACATTTTTTATTAGGTGAAATAATGGGAGCTTCATTTAATGATCTGGGCACACTGCAACCTACGTGAAATTGATTTAGTAAGTGTTATGAGGAGTGTGCCAAGTGTTTTTAATATTCTTTTTTTAAAGATAAAATAAACTAATTGTACATAACTACATCTTGGATTGGATTGGTGATCAATTTTCCCACTAGCAATAGGATATTAAATATATTAGTCTCTATTTTTCACTTGACAAGTAGTAAGCCTGAATTGAATGCCCTGTGGCCACAAGTTCATGACAGACTGGAAGCTCTCCAGTGACAAGCTTACACTTTTGACATCTTTTTATAAATGTTAAATATATCAATTTAATCATTGAATTGAAAGTTTTCATGAAATAGATGAAGAAAAAATTTATACATTTTAAAATTTAATTAATAATTTATCATTCCGTTTTATTTTAACATATAATGCTCTTTAAAATAAGCAATATTTCTGTTATTAGATTAGATTACTTAGAGTTAAGATCCTCTCCGGTGAATGTCACTGGATGATATCTTAGCCATTGAAATTATATAATTTATTTTATTAAAAATACTATAAAGTAATGTTTAAAAAACATGAATGAATGAGATGTATTCATAGGATACTCTCATGTTAATTTTCAATGGAGATAATCTCTGCCGATTACTTATCCATAAGTGTCTAAATTATTTAAAATTTTGTGTAGATAAAATAAACATGTGGATTAATTGGTATAAAATTGCTCTAGTTGAAATCAATGATAATATCAAGTTCCTGAATATATTATTACGTTAAATATTCAGAGAATGAATTTTATCGTTTATAATAATCTTATCAATAAAAAAAAATACATAATCAATAGAAAACTATCATGATATAATTATTGAATTGATAAAATTACATTTGAAAAAACAATTAAAATATAAATTTTCCACTTGCGTTAATTAATCCTATCTTTTTTATATATGTAAAATAACATTAATAAATTTGAAAGATTCAATTTCTTTATATCTTTGTAGTTAGTGAAAGTAACTATAATTGAATCTTTAGAAAGGAGAAAGACAAATCGCTGTCTTGATTAGCGTTACGTACAACACTTAAACCAAAAAAACGTGTGATAGAATCAAACAATCACTAGAATTTGTCAGTGAAGCGATTGATCAGCAAGGGATAATAAGAACTGTCTCCACTTTGTCTTTGACATGCATCCTACCAGAATATGATACCTTCCATACTTTGTTTGTGACCAAATATGAATCGTCAAATGTTTTTTGTTTATTAATTATCTAAATTTGGATGGATGGATGTTTTTTCAAGCCTCTAGTGTTTTTCCTCACACGTGTAATGCTTATGACATTATTCCTTATGGATGTTATATTCAGGAAATCTCAAAAGTGGAGCATTCACATTTCACGGTCAACCTCAGCATATATATATATATATATATATATATATATATATATATATATGTTTAGATTAGTGGTTGAATTTGTAACACCATGCTTCGGGGAATAAAAATTTATCCACAGATTCTGCCAAATTTATTTCTTTTGAATCTTAACAATTTATGAAGTCGTGTACATTTTTCTTCTAGTAAGAACATGTGGACGCTGCATTTTTTTATTAGGTATTTTTCTTACTAAATGGTATCAGATTCTTGTTAATTTTCCACACGCACGAATTATGTTACTTTTTTTTTTTAATTTCCATTTTGATTGGGACACATTGCAGCAATAAACTGCTGAAGAAAGTTATAAAGCATTATGGTTGATTATATGCCAAAGTTCGGATAGGATAACATTATTGTAGGTTACATCTTATCCGATTCTAGGCCAAATGCAAAATGGAAATGTTATTTCTACATGCTCTATGCTTTCCCGTGTTCTCATTTTCTACCTTATCATATTAGGAGACATGGAACTAAAACTGCTACCTGAAACTAGCACAGAACTAAAACTGGTATGTAACAATAAATTATTACATGGGCTAGAACAATGTCATCTCAACCAATCTCTATTGGACATTTTTTTTAAAATTAAAAAATATGATTAGATGTTATATGTTATATAGAGATTGGTCAAGATCACATAGTTTCATACCATGTCAAGTATTTTGGAAAATAGCTTGATCCAATCATTTCTCTTAACATTAAACACATGACAATACCAACCCTCCATGCTGTATATCAAATTAATTGTACCACTAACCGTATGTCGGAATTTACTTTAAAAGAAGTACTGTAATAATGACGTAAAAGTGACGAATAATGTACCTAATGAACTTCAGTGCCTTTATCATGTATCTGGTATTTTATGATACCAATCAATCGTTTAAACCAGATAATGACTTGTTCTTGGCTTAATGAATAAAGGAAGAAGGGAAAAAAAGAAGAGAATTCATAACTTCAAATTCTCATACTAATTAAAAATAATAAATTAATAATTAATATTTATCGATAAAAAAAATAACTTATAAAGTATCTTTGAACATTTAAAAATAGATAAATCATATTCATAACAAATTCAAAACAGTAATTACTTTTAAAAGAAAGTTAATGGAGCAATTTAAACCTTGGATACAGCTTCATGAGATGTGTACATTATCTTTAATATTTTGCTTCTTAACTCTTCACCTAACGAAATTGAGCGTCAGAGTCAGTTATGACTAAGAGAAGTTCTACATCTTGAGTTCTATCATCAGAGTTTGTTGTGAAATAGATGATCACTCCTTCAAGGAGTTTGAAAAGAGAAAATCTCTAAACAAACATCTCATTAAAACATTTTGGGTGGCAACCTACTAAAACCTACTCTGATTTTGTTCTATCCTCGCCTCTAATTGTGCTTCAAACATTTTTATCTCTCGCACCCACATTATTTCTGAAGTAGTAGTTGCAGCCTCATAGTCATATGCACTATGTAGTAATTTGTCAAAATGCACATTATTGCAAATAGCCTTGACCATATCAAGAAGGTTTCATAACACTTAAGCTAATTTCCAAATTAGGTAAACTAATCGTTTTTAAAGAAGACTAATTACTATATATTAGTTTAAGATCAAATTCAATGGTTTTTTCCAGAAATAATTAGTGAAGAAGTAGAAAATTGATTCTTAGATGTAACTAGTATATGGGCCCAACTGATAGGGTTGAACGCAAGCAATCAGCATCAAATCCAAGCAAATCTCGTCCAGCTAAGAGATGGTGACACAAAAAAAGGATCAAATGCTACGTGTCCATCTTTGATTAATAATGTAAGTGAGCCCACATGTTTAGTTTATTTGTGAAATTTGCATAAAAAATGGTGTAATGTGCTAACAAGTAACAACCAAAACCCAAATATCTTTTTCCTTTCATTCTGTTTAAGAATTGTGTTTCCTCTTAAAAGAAAAATACTACCGATAACTACTAGATCATCATTAAAGTATTTAATTATAAAATGAGTAGATATAATTTCGTTCTCAGTGACAATTAATTTTAGTTTGATTCTTAAAATTGTTTGTATGTATAATCTAATCTCTAAATATATCGAATTAATGACAACTTAATACATAATTTAGTCTTCAAAATAATTACTTTCCAGACAATTTATTTTTTAAAAATTTTATTGACTTGATCATAAATTTAATTTTAAAATTTATTCAATTTCGGGTTAGAAGAAAACATATCACAAAATGTATAAAATTAGAAATTAAATTATATAAATTTTTAAAGAATACAATTAAAGCATGTTTTTTTAAATGATTTATCTTTTGATTTATTGATTTGTTTCTTTAATTGCCTAAGCCGTGTACGGAAAAAGAACTACATGAATATAACTATTTAGAGGAACAACATTTATCCATCCTCAAGTCGACAACTGGGGTCCCAAATAAAGGGCACTGTCATCAAATTACATCTATTGTCGAGTTTCTTATGTGACTCTTGTGTCGTGTAGAGGTTATTGCTACCCAGCACAGCTTCATCATCATAACATTTGATGGTATAATAATGATGATAATAATAATAATAATATCAATTTTTACAATAAATAATAACATTATCTTTCTTTTTATTACGTGTCCGTATTTTTTCTTACAAAATTTCGTATTGATCTATTTTGTAAAAGCTTAAGATGATTTTACTAATATTTTTATATTTTCATTTAATTTTAAAATATTCTATATATTTATCATAAATAAAAGATAAATGATAATGGAGGTTATATTAAAAAAAATTTAAAAATATGTATATTAATTATATTTCTTAATCTATGTTTTATCTATTAGACTACACAAAGAAAAAGTAAGAATAGTATTTTAAAAAAAACCGAAGAATGGTATGAAATCATATATAAAAATATGCATGAATTTAATTAAAATTTATTGATGAGATAAATATTTTTTACACTACCATTCAATTAAAAATTATTATATTATATATTATAATTTTATCAACTTTTATAATGGCTCTTTAAAATTCCACACTTAAGATGGTTTTTAATTAAAAAATATTTACACCAGCAGGGCTAGAAAATTAAACTAAAAAAACTTTGAAAAGCGCCTCATTTGTTGCTTCTAAATCAAACTCATTTTAGTGTTTAATGTAGGTATATAAAATACTTTGAAGGGATCTGGAGTTAAGTCGGGAGGTAAATAAAATCTAACAAAATTTTTTTTTTATCAAAAATTAAACTCAAATAATACTTAAATGCTTCAATTTTAATTCTATTATATTAACAACTTATATCTAATCACTGATCTTTTTGAAAGTTCATTTTCCATTAATAGTTTCTATTCAATAGCAACATTAATTAAAAGTACTTCTAATTAATAATATTATTCAAATAAAATTCATTTTATTAACATAATTTTAAACAAAAATATATCAAAATATAAACTATACTTATAGTAAACTCATTCTTTTACTAAACTTGAGATTTATAATATACTTTTGACTCAAGCTATGTCCACAAATTTGAATCCAAACAAGCATGTACAATATCTTTCTCTAAAAAAACATTTATCATCCAAAAGTATTTTTAGAAAGATTATCCAAACATGAAAATTACCCATTATCTTTTTCATGATGCAAGAGTTCCGAGATCCGCATTTTAAACCAATTTAACTGGTTCTACAGATTCAAATTTTTATAATTTTTTCTGATGTCGCAACTTCCTCAGTACCTTGTTCAATCTAATTTCCTTCTCGATATTATTATTGTGATATCGAGTTAGTACACTTGGATAAAAAATAATTCGACGAACTCTTTAAATCATGACACTTATTCAAGCTTCCTGACAAGTGACAAGGTACTAAAATGCATCTCTTTTAAAATTTCATCTAAATATCATTAGTAAAGATTAGTGTTAATAACTATAATTTGTTTAATATTCAAAAGTTTTTCTCTGATTTGAGACTTGAGAGTGGAGGAGGAAACTAGGTGCGATAATAGCTTTGGTTTAGATACACAAGAGTTGGGGAGGATAGGAGCAGAAAGGGCCATTGTCTGTCAAGTTATTCAACATCTAATCCAAGCAATTAGTGTTCAGAGGAATAAAAAAGAGGCAGTTTGGCTTTGAATTTTTAAGAATAGCAACGTTTTCCAGTGCTCGTCTTGTAAAACTGCAGATGAATAATGTCGTTCATCTCCAAATGTTGTACTGTAAGTAAAACTACAGAACAAAAAATATATAACTTATCGAACCGGTATAATCTTGGTAGAGTTGGACAATAGACACATTCAGTTTCAAAAAGTCCTAGTAAATTCAATAATGAACTTTGATCCAATATTTGCAAGAATAAACTTAAAATAGAAATTGGTAGAGACACGAATCAAAGCAAAATCCAATTTATAGATTCGATTATGGACAAAGAGAAAAGGGGCGTCGACCGGCCGATTGATTCCTTTGTCGACACAAATTTTCCCCATAGTAAAATTTTCCTATGTTTTTTTTTTTTTTTTCATTTTCCAAAGTTACAATTTCCTTGCTCCTTTGTTTTTTTAACCTAAAATCCCATTACATTACAATCAACATTTGATAAAGCAAAAGCCACAAGCCCCTCCTCCCTCTGATTTGGTCTTCCCGTTCTTAACGAAGTCCTGAAAACAAAGGGTTTTGGTTTGGTTTCTCGCCAACGTTAATTAATTGGAGTTTGATGATTGTCGTTGATCTCTCCTCAAATCAACCACCACCACGCTCACATTATCCGAACTATGCCTCGCCAACGCTAACTTGGTTAACAAAATCGACGCATCGGAGCAAGCCCGGTCGGAACCGTCCGCCGCCACGTCACTCCCCGGAGATCCCGGCGGCGACGGCGGCTTCTGCGCCTTGAGGCACATCCTCACCACACCACATGCGGTTTCATTCGACACCACATCCCACAACCCATCACTCGCCAGTATCAAACACTCGTCCTCCTCCGTCCGCTCCGTCACCGTCACCTCCGGTTCAGAAATCACGTACGGCTTCAGATAATTGTCACCTGACACAAACGGAAGTAACACACTGGCGTTAATCTTAACCGCCTATGCTAAAATGCGCGAACGAAAACTAGAGATCAAGCTGCTATCGTGCGCGTTGTTTCATTCACTTACCTATGGCTCGAGACATGGCTAACACACCAAGCACTCTGGGACCGTCCCAGTAAATCACGCGCCCTCCCTTGGATTGGACTCGGAGCAGTTCGTCGGGTCGATCCGGCTGCAATAAACGGTTACGTTAGGGAAACGGTTTTTTTATTGGTTCTCGGGAAATGAAATGAAGGAAAATGACCTTGTGATCGGAGGAGAGAGGGATGGCTACGCCTTTCCGGCAGAGGACGGCGCGGGAGTCGCCGCAGTTGGAAACGACGAGTTTGTCCGGCGTGACGATGGCGACGACGGCGGTGGATCCGACGGCGTCGCAGTGGGGAGTCTGGAGCTCGCACCTGCAGGTGAAGGTCTGGTTGCTCTGGCTCCTGCGATTAACCTCGTCGTCCATGCGAGCGAATCCGTTCTCCATCGTCAGCTTCCACTCCAAATTCTCGCGCGCGCTGTCAATCTCTTCATTCACGATCTCGTGTAACCGCTCCTTGCACATAGTCGCGACCTGTGGAAAAGAAAACGATACAACTTCTAAGAATCACAATTCACAACCACAACCACAACCACAACCAGATCCATTACTATTTAGCAGAAGAATAGTGAGAGAATACGAACATGAGAGCAACCGTGACCGTCGAAAACGCCAAAGTAGTGGAAGCCTTGGGTGAAGGAAGGCCGCACCGAAACGGAATCTTCCATGTCTCTTCTCCTGCCGCAAACTGACGTCACGCCGAACTTAGGAGAATCTTCAACTTCCGAAGCATCCGCAACAGTTACGTTTTTCGTTTCGGAAACATTGTCGTGGATTTCCACTTTGGCTTCTTTTTTCACCACCTTGTGTCCAGTGGATTCGTCGCAATTTTGAACTACGTTATCGCGGTCCCTGAGATCCAGCTTGGGACGTTTCCGTGAACCATCCGACGGCGGCACCGCCATGTCAGCGATGTATTTTAAGGGTAAGATGTCCAAACTCCGGCGCCTGGAGGGGCGAGTAGTTGGCTCGAGTGGAGCCGGAGTGTCACCTTCTCCGACAACACCACAGCAAATTCCAGCCATTCAGAACCTAAGTAAGAAGAATTCAAGTCTTTGAAGATTGAACACAGAGAGATGCAAGCAAAAGTAATAACAGATTGTAGAATTAGTTAAATAGAGGTAGAGAAGGAAAGAGGGGTGTTAATAGAAAGTGGGAGAGGGAGTGGAAAGGACCCATTGAAATGGGGTTGGGGAAAAAGGTTTTCTAGGCGGTGAGAGAGAGAGAGAGAGGAATTGTTCACCTGGGGGCCACACCGTCATCGTCAGAGGCACCGTATGCTATTTGCACCCTTGATCACATCGCTCTCTGCGTTGCCTTTCGAACACGTGGTGCATTCCCTTTTTTCAAAGGACTACGTGGCACCAATCATTTCCATCCACGCTAGGTCCAACACTTCTTCCTTTTCAGACACGCATGTGGTCCTCTCCTCTCTCTCTCTTACCACCTTCCATTCCATTTTTTCTAAATTCCAATTTCAAACCTCTTTGTCTTCTCTCATTTGGTTTCCGTTTCACCCGCAAATTATTATTATCTTTCCAAATAATTACTATTGCATAACCTCAACCCAAATCAATATCATTAAATAAATAATATATTCTCATTTTACACATGTAGATCAACGATCAGTTAGGTTCACAATAGTCACATGCCATCCATAATGCTAACTTTGGAAAAAAAAAATGTAACTAAGTTAATTAAACATAACACGTAAATTATTGTGTATTTCTAACACAGTTTTTATTTTTAGGAATGAAAAATAAAAAATAAAGAAATTATTCATGTAAAAAAATTAAGAAATTATTAATTATTGAGTAATTGTAATATTTGATTATTAATTGATTGCGCATATGTAATTTTTTGGGCGGATGTAACTAACTTAATAGCATTCAATTTACTCCAGTATTTTTTTTCCTTCACTTTTTTCCTTTTTTTTTCTTTTGTATTCCACTTTTCGGTCTCCTATGACACTCGGCCGGGGGATGTCACCACGTGGCTTCATCGTAGAATACGAGATTTCTCTTTGATTCTGCTATTCACGGTCGCTCCCTCCATGTGCCCAACACGCGCCTTCGTTAAAGAAAATTCAATTCAAACGGAGTAAAAAGAAGTGAGATAAAAATAATTAGTCAAAATAATTGAAAAAAATAAAATTAAGACAAATTTCAATTATGTTTTAAAATTAAATTTTATTTGATTTTTAATTAAATAAAGAATAATATATTATTGTTTATATTTTCCCTCTTTTCTATATAAGTCATTGATCTATCAATTGATGTTTTCAACACTTTATATTTTTAGGTTTAAGTATACTTTTGTTCTTATTATTTTGTTTAATTGTTATTTTGACTAAATTTTTATTTTGTTTATGTTTTTTTTTATTATTTTGATCCAATTGAATTCTAAAATAAGATATTTATTTAAGGTATTTTTAAGACATAATTTAATTAATGAAAATATAAAAATAAGAAAAATAAATGAGATAAAATTAAGTATTTATGGGTTTTCAAAATAGGAGATCAAATATTTTTATTTTAAAATAAAATAATTAAAATTATAAATTAAACAAAATAAAGAAACCAAAATCATATGTAAACTTTATTTTATCAAGTAAAAATATTTGGTCTCTCTCTTGTTTCTCTACTAACCATCTCTTTTGGTCGTGTTGTTCTCATGCTCTAAGGCTCCCAATGATCTTTGATGCAAATCAGGTCCAAGTCTCTCTAACAAATATAATATTTTCCAACTCAAATCTAGCCTATTTGGCATAGATTAACTCTCCCTGAGGCGTTTGAGTTTGAGTGTGATTTTTTTTTTTTTTTTAATTTTAAAGTTGTGCAATGATAGTCTTAAAATAATGTCTCTGAGTTTGATTATCTGACCAATGGTTGTGAACAATGAATAGTTAGTTTCCTTCATTTTTTTTTTACTGATTATTGGCCTGTAAAATACCTTCTGATTGAAAAAAATAATAACTAAGCAATGTTGCTTGTACAAGTAACAGTACTGTATAAAAGAAACAATAATTTAAACAACAAATCTTATTCTAAGTAACTCACATATACAATGTTGAAAATGCCATTAGAGATAATCTAAGAGGCAATATGTTATTAAAACAATGCAACACATGTCAATACAATTTAAGCTTAAATAAAATTTTGGTATTTAAAAATGTGATAAATTTTTCTTAGTTCCTATTATTAAATAACAATATTAACTCATTACGTAAAAATAATATTAATAAATCATTAACCTGTTACAATAATATTAATAAGATAATTATGAGTATTTTTTTATAAGTTGTGTTTTTAAATTTATCATCAACCATTGAACAAATGATCTTCACTAGCAATTAGTTTTTGTTTTCTTCTTTGAGTGTGATTTCCACTCCCACTTATTGAAAGTAAAAATGCTCAGCTTTAAACTTTTTTTTTTATCTCCACATCATTTTCCATTTTAAAGTATTTTTAAACTGTAAAATAAAAATACTAATAAATAATTTTTATCAATATTAAAATTATTTTCTTTTATCTAATGTTATTTATACCATTTACTTATTTATTTAAATTATAATAAAGTAACAAAGAAAGTTTCTTTAACATTAAAAAAAATGCGAATTTCTTCTTATCTAATTCTATTAAAATATCCTTTTCGTTTTATTTAAATTTATAATAAGCAAAGAATTTATAAAAAAAAAAAAAAGGCCAGGTCTGATATAGATTAAAATACTAGTAGTTATTGGTAATTTGAAGATTAAAAAAAAAAAAAAGATAAAAAGAGAGCGTGGAATAGACGGAGGTTGTTGGAGGTGGCGATTCCAGTTGTCGAATGAAAGCGATGTACGTAACAAGCGATATTTGGACACGTGTGGGACCGCATGTCAAAGGCGATTGACGCTTGCAGAATATCTGAGGTTCTCATTATTGAATGTGGGACGCGTGGCTACTTCTTATGTGAATCCTTCCCCAAAACTGCTATCAAACCCGACACAACCCCCCCCCAAGTTTCCAATACCACTCACACTTCAAAACCACCAACCTACTACCTACATGCTTTTCACAAACGACACTTGTCAGTTCTCATCCCTCCTAGCTACTTACTTTTCCATTTTTCTTCTTCTTCTTCCATCTAATTCTAATGTATGTTAGATACATCCCAATTCAATCATACACATCTTTGATCTTTCTTTATGCATAATTTCATATGTTCGCCGCCTCCCGATATATATATATATATATTAAGTGAATTAGATTTTTGAAATTTATTAGAATCAAAATAAATATCAAGACTCAAAATATTTATATATATTCATTAACAAAATTCTTATATTTGTAGTGAGAATCGACCACATATCTTTTTAATATATAGTTTCTTTTCTTATAAACTAAATTAACTTTTATTGGCCTCATAATTTCATATGCTTAGTCTTAATAGGTTGCTTACCAATTATTCTTATCTTAATATCTTTTACACGTGTAAACTCAATTCCATTGTACATCTACTACATACATGTGTTTTGCATGCATGGTTAGTCCTTCACGCCAGCGGAAATTCGTTTGTAATTTAATCAAATAAAAAACGTACCATTTCTTAAATACAAAATTTATAAGTCGGTTTTACGGAGATCAACTAAGTCTAAACTCAATTTTTAAGAACATGTTTGTTGTAAATGTAATCGCATGAATTTCAATGAATAAAATGCAGAAGTAACAAATTTGTTCCTTTTGCATTTTGTGCCTTAGAATGATACAAATTCCCTTTAAAAAAAAAAACAACTACACAAATATGCACTAAAATGGTATCTAAACTTATTCTATTAGCTCTATTAGATTACTCACTATCGGCATGTTATTGGATCATATGTCTAATCCTACAAAACTTCATAATCAAAATGACTACCCCTCACGTTAATTAATGATATAAACAAAATACATAATAAGTTGATATTTTTATGTTATAAGTTGATTTTGTAGAATTGAAGTAGGTAAAACTCAAACTCAAATTATATATATATATATATATATATATATATATATATATATATTCCTCCATTAATCTGGGTACACGTCAGTGTGAAAAAAAAGTATTATCCAATTTGAATGACTTCGCTTGATATTTTCCTTTTGACTGGTCTTGCTCTCTGTCTGCTTAGTTGCAGTAATCAAAGGCGAAATTATTTTTTATGTAGTAATTAATATTACTATTAGTTTGTTTTTTAGTTATTTATTATTGTATTGGTATTGTTTTCCTCGTCTTCAACTAGAACTACATAGCGTAACACGTTATAAGTCATTTGAGCATTAAACAGAGACACGCATGAGGATAGCACTAACAACGTGCAGAACACAACATGTGGAAGATGCAATGCAATCACACTTTGCTTGCAATGCGTACAATTGTTGTGGAAGGGGAAATTAAAATATGGCGTAACTGATATCGGGTATGACTACTACTACATTCGACTAAACAATCAGTTATGGAAGATGGATCACTGACGTAAAATAGTGGAACTTACACTACTTTATAAACAATATTGTAAAATAAACTAAGAATTAATAGATATGTATTGATATACTTTATGATAAATATAACTTTTAGATGGATGATAATAGAAAAAAAAAATTAATTAAATAGAACGTATCATAAATCTTCTGATATCATATTTAATTCTTAAAAAAAATGAGAGTAGAAAAAATCTTTACACTTGGTGCATGGAATTTATTTTCTCATAAATTAAAGCACATGCTTACCGTATTGAAATTACTTACACTACTGAATTTCATTGACAAAACTTTCAAGCTTTTAATGAACTAAGACTAACAAGTATCATTTTCTTCCCATCAAATGAATAACGCGTACAGTAATAATGAAAAAAAATCTACTCATATATAATCTAGGATTATTTAAATTAAACTGAAGCGATTTTTGTTTTGTTTCAATTCCTATATAATTAATCAATTTTTCTTTTGATTTTTCTGATCCTATGAACTATGCATTCAGGGGTGATAAGTTTGATTTTTAAATGTAGTAAAAATACATAAATAAAAAAAATAATACGTGGAAAATGGAAGAGAAAAAGAAAAGAAGCTAGGTTGCTTCTAGAAAAATTGATTAATTTGTATTGAATGATGGTTGGGTTTGATGCTGTTGGCGGAAGGAGAAGAGATATACCCGTAGAGGGTAGGGAAGAGAGTGAATTATAGAGTGAGGGAAGGTGCAGATGAATGCAATGCACCAAACACTTGATTTACTTCTCAAACTCTGCAAGTGAGTACAGGTGACGTGACCAAAAACGGGCCACGTGATTAACATTGCCAGAGGCACAGAGAGGTTCAGTCATCTGCCACTCAGAATCCTGACCTTTTCAGTCTTTCACCAAAAAGCCACACTGATTCCTTATGTACTAATTTCAGTGAAGTTTTTCTTATTATCAATTTATCATCATGGTTGTTACGATCTATGTTTAATGCTTTGCTATCCTTGGGAATGCATTCTTTTCTTTTAAATGATCTTTTTCTTTAATTCTTCCAATGTGTAGATTAAATTTATGTTTAGAATGAGGGAAAGAGAATAAAGATGAAAGAGAAAATATGAAATTTGAATCATAAGGAAAGTGAAAGACAAATTAAAATTGATGTTTTTATTAGTAATTTTTTCTTTCTATTTTCTCAATTTTTAAAAAAGTTATTATTATTTGAGTTTTTTTCCCCTATTTTCTTTCCTTCCTACTAAACACTAAACATATCATATAATCCAATTTAAATATAACTAAAATATAATTTCCATCTCTAGTATAAATATTTTAATTTAATTTTTTTATCATAACATTAGTGTAAAATGTTATCAATTTTATTTATGATTAATCTTTGTTATCTTTAGTAAAAAAAATTCTTTCATTCATTTTTTTTTCATCAAAAGATTCAAACTTAATATCTTTTTTAACAATATGTTTCACTCAGAACAATGACTTATTAATAATTATGATGAGTTTTCTAATATGTCTTTGGTGTGAAAAAAAAAATAAAAGAAAAGAAAAATTATTCATTTGATTCTTATAGTTACACAAGTTTTACTTTTTAAAGCTCTATACTTAAAAATCATTCCTTTTGGTCCATATACAAATACTTTTATATATTTTTTAGTCCCTATTGTTACAAAATGACAAAGATTAAAAGGTAAATTTTGTGTAATAATAGCAACAAAAAGGATTAAAAAATGATAACGGGCCCAAAAGAGATGATGATTTTTAAGTATAAGAAGATAAAATTTGTACAATTACAAAGACCAAGTGATTTTTTTTCCTAAAATGCATGAGAATAGGAAGAGAAAAATAAAATGAATGAAAACATGAGAAAAATAAAATAAAACTAGAGCGGTTTAATTTAAGGAAAAAAATAAAGTAACTTTTATTGTCATTTTTTTGTTTCTTCTCTTCAAGTGTGACAAAGGGTGATCTTCTCAAGTAAATTTTTTCATTTGTCACATGCTACTTTAAAGAAAAATATTTCATGCATCATTCTCTACAATAATGTTAAAATTGATCTTTTTTATTTTTTTTTAATGGTGAACATAATGCAATGGGTAAGCATGTATGAAACAAAATCGATGATTACAGTTATCAATACCAGTGATTATGATTACGAATGACTGATATATAATATAAAAATATTATTTCATTTGTGAATTCTCTTGATCCATCTTTTAGTTTCGGCTATAAATATAACTATTAGAGATGACAAAAAATATGTACTAAGATTTATTATAGATTGAAAATAGATAGTTTAACGTGTATATGTGTCTAAGGGTAAAATAAATCAATTTTTACTCTACTTATTTATTTACTAGCCATGAGTAGGTAATAACTCAAACTCATGGGTATTTGTAATTTGAAATTATTTAAATAATTTTAAATATATATAAGTTAAGTTGCTCCAATATAATTTTAGTATAAATATAAAAATTAAAAATTATTTATTTTTAGTATAAATATATGTTTTAGTATAACAATATGCTTCAAATTTGTTTGTTTGTTTTTAATTTAATTTATTTTTTGTTTTAATCTTTTAACAGAAACCTATAAATATACTTGCACACATACATACACTCATGCACACGTACATATATATACACATGCACAAACACAAAAACATATATATATATATATATATATATATATATATATATATATATAAATTAAAAAGATATTACAAATATATTAAAAATTATAATAATATAAGAATTTGTAAATTATAAACTTAAGACGGTGCCATTACACTAGTTGTTACAAAATGACAGATTAAAAGGTAAATTTTGTGCAATAGTAGTGACAAAAATATTCAGAAATGA
The DNA here is from genome assembly GCF_004193775.1 of Glycine soja. NCBI lineage: Eukaryota > Viridiplantae > Streptophyta > Magnoliopsida > Fabales > Fabaceae > Glycine > Glycine soja. The sequence continues at coordinate 28,541,817 of NC_041014.1, read as the reverse complement.
TTATAGAGGGACCAATAGAGATAATGATTTTTAAGTATAAGAACTAAAATATAAAATTTGTATAATTATAAAGACTAAATGAATAATTATTCCTAAAATGCATGAGAATAGAAAAAGAAAAATAAAGTAAATGAAAACATGAGAAAATAAAGTAAAAATACAGTTGTTTAATTTAAGAAAAAAAATAGTGGTGTATTAAAATATTGACAATAGTACTTGAGATTTAGCAAGAAAGAAAAAAAAAAAACTCTAGAGTAACTCATTTATATATTTGGTTATCGTGCATAAGATATTATTAGTTTTGGTAAGAGTAAATAAAAAACATTAAATTTCATGAAAAGATAAAGTACAATGACTTGGCCATCGTCCAAGAAATAAAAAAGGGAAATTAGAGTGTATATGCACACCATTACTTTATCACAATTCAACACAAGTGTTTCATTAAACTACTTCAAATGTATAACATAAAAGATTAAACAAAGACAAAAATATGTGATGTGTCAATGTGCTCCAACATGGTGTTTGATACTTGATACTCACAGCAGCTATTGACAGACAGAGATTCTATTACACATGCATGATTAGCCAATTAATTAAAGGGGACATATGACCCGAGGAAGCCATGCCTTAGATGAATAAGGTTTACACCTTCAGCAAATGGCACCTCTCCCATGCTCTCATGTGAAACTACTCACACAGCAATTACCAAAAATCAGATTTCCTATGCCAAGAGTTTTAAGACAACATATGTTGTTTTTTCTAGTATCCATGATGTGTGTCATATGGTACACAAAGAAAGCAGCATAAGAAAATTGCCTGAAACCTCTGTGATATAATTTGACACGCATGACCTTGTCTTTGTCCAACTTTAAAAGTATTAACTCAATATCATACTATCTCGGCTAAATGGTGTCATCTCTTGATTTAACAAATTAAGAAAGTTTGTGTTCCTACCTCAAGTATTTATTTATTATTTATTAAGCGTACCAGTATCTTAAGTATTATTGGGATATGTGTTTTTTTTTTTTCTTCTTAAGAATGGACTTTGATAGATTATAAATTAAAAAGAAAAGGTGTTCATAAATGACTTATTATCTCGACTCCCAGACGTGAAATTTTATATATCCAAAAAATTTGCAAAAAGAAAAATACCCAACAAGTTTCCAAAGTGTGATTTTGATTGATATTAGGCCACTCAAGCAAGTTATTTAGGTTTACTTTGACCTTGAATGTATGTATGCTTAGTGAACTAACATATACCGTGATGGTGTTAAAAGTAGGATGTTAATACAATTTCAGATGCATGCCTCATATCACAAAGTAGGCGGTTCACTCAACATCATTGTTGAAATCACACTGTAACATATCAAAATAGTATATAATTTCTATTTAAGAATTATATATGGTCTTTTGAGTATAGAAATTCAACCTACATCTATTATAACTCGATGCTGTTGCACAAAATTATTTAAATATAAACTATAATTTGAATAAATAAAAAATATAATTTTTTTAACAAGTTTATATTTATTATAAAAATCATCGTTAAAATATTTTTTAAAATAATATGTTTTTTTAATCAAAATTAACCATTTTAAAAGCCATTTTTTTATAAGGTTATGATTAAAAATATATTAAATATTATAATTTAACAAAATAATTTATTAATTTTTTATAGACTATATATCTCATATTTATAACATTTAAAAAAAATATTATCCTAAATCTTTGTTAAGTATGAGTATAATTTTAACCTAACTACAATAATAATTGAAAATATGAGTATAATTTTATGGCATATGATCATAACAATATTGTGTCCATAGTATCAATGTAAAACAAACAAATGCATCATGCATGATAAAAAAATAATATTTTTTTAATTTTTTTCCAAATTGTTTTGATATAAAAATAATAAATTAAAGTAAATACTCAATAAATGAATAATAATTTTAAAATATTTTGTATAATAAATTTTTATATAGTTTGAAAATTAAAGTTAGATTACTTTGGTTATATATCATAATTAAATTCAATTAATATTATATAAAATTGAGAAGTAACAATATTAAACAATTATTTTTAACAATTTTATTTTAAAAAATTTAATAAATATACACTCTTAACGTATAAGATTTCACCATGTCAACCAATTGTATATTATGATTGAATGATGGTGTAAAAAATAACTTTATATTATTATTGCATATTCTTTTCTTATGGTAAAGAGTTTTATATATATATATATATATATATATATATATATATATATATATATATATATATATATATATAAAATAAAAGATTGTATATTGTTATCCAATTAAAAATCATCTTAGATGTGACTTGTTAAGAGAACATGATAATTTGAGATGGAATGATAACATAAAAAAAAATTATACTGTGCACATCCTTTTTAAATTTATTCTATTGTATTACTTTCATCTCCCATGAGTACTTATGGAAAAATTTATTCAATGAGACGCATTATCCATTTCGGGCACAAGAGAACTAATATTGCAATCCCAAAGTAGCAGCATAAAATGCATACCGATTATACGTCCATAGCTTCGTGGAATATAAAAATTGTTTGAAAGAATGAGATCCTTTATTTCAAAGATGTGTTATTCCCAATTTCTCATGCTGGTTTGAAATTCGTTCATGGTTTATTCTCCAATCCCCATCAACAGAAATAACCTGTCCGTGATGTTCTAGGCAGCAGGCAGGCAAAGCAAAATCACCAAGGATGAAATTAAATCCAATGTCACATGAAATAAATTAAAGAATGAAGGGTATCTCAGTTAGTTGAGATGTGTGACTTGTTATAAACCTCCTCACAATGTGCTCCAATATTACGGATAAAACAAGAATAAAGGATAGTGTTGTCATGTCATTCTCATGCTGATAGACAATAAACTGAGAAATATGTGAAAGTCATGTTATTCTCATGCTGGTTTGAAATCCATTAACTGATAATCCTCCATCAACAAGAACAACCTGTCCTGTGATGTAAGAGGCAGCTGGCAGACAAAGGTAAGCCACCAAGGCAGAAACTTCTTCAGGTTTTGCGATGCGCCCAAGAGGAGTTCGAGATAACATTTCTTCTACATACTTCTTGTTGCGAAGCAGCTTATCACAAAACATGAGTGCGAAACAATCAGAAAGAATTATTGCATATAAAAAAGAGTTTCTGTAGGAGATATAAGGTTGGAGTTTCTGTAGGAGATATAAGGTTGGTCTAGTGATGAAGAGAGAAAGAAAGGGAAGAGAGGTCATGGGTTCAAATTCCCTTGCTGACAAAAACTAACAATTAACATTTGCTGATAAAAAAAAGAGTTTCTATTTCAAAATTATTAAAAATGTACCAATCTAAACACAAAAGTTCTCAGCAAAAATTAGGAGAAATTATCACTAAAGGTATCCAGAAATCATGTCATATCTCTCAGCTTAACCAGACAATCCAAGAGCCATACAGCTGTAGACTCTAAATAAATTAAGATATCTAAGATTTTTAAGCTAACAAAAGATTTGAATACCATTACTTTTGCCATGTTTTGAAATGCAGACCTCCTATGAGCCTTTTGCATTTATAATTAGGTAATTTATTTAACAGAAAGTATGGTAGCCCTCAAAAGGAAGTCTTGAAGTTATATTAACTCAAATAATTGTCTGTTGGGATCCAATTGCAAGGTATAAGACTTAGTTCTATATTGGAATTGTGAAATATGAAATTCTAGTATGGGAGAGTGTCTTGGATTCTCCAACTACAATGACTAGCTTTTGAGGTCTGATTCTCCCAAGTTTTTTTTTATCAATATATAGTCAAATTCAGATGACATTGAAATTAAGTTTTCATCATTGTTACTTAGGGGAAAAGGCCATGTACTGCTTGTAGTAGTGTTATATACCCGAAACAGAAATGAAATTTCTGAAAAAGCAAAAATGGAAACACTGCTAGCCAAGGCATTAAAGAGAGGCTTGGTGACTCCCATCATTTCCCCACTCACTCCTTTCTCACACCTTTCTGTTGAAGAATCTCCCATAGAATTTTATGCTCCCTGCTGTCATGTGTACAGCGAATAATACATAAGGTTACACCTTTCACTCCAGGGATCAAATCCTAAGTTGCCTTCCCTTGTTTCTCTCCACAATACACCTTAACCTTAGGGTACTTAACATGGTAAGTGTATAGAACAAGAATACAATATGTACAATAAATATTAACTATTAATAATATAGCTACTATTCCAAATTTTCCACACATATATGTGTTATTAAAACAAACATAAATACATTTTAAGGAAGTCAAATTTATTAAATTATTCAAAAAATATACTGGAAGAAACATAAAGAGAGGAAGGCAAATAGCTCTTAGTACATTTATTTGACATGTTTTCCTTTAACAGGTAGAGCACAAGCTTGATGGCAAATACATTCTGTTAAATAAACCTGCCAATATTGGATCAACCTGTGGTATTATTAAATTTTTTTTATCCACAAAATATTTTGGAAGGTTGATTTTAGTTCCTATAAAAATTTAATACGTTTATAATCCTTACATTTACTAAAAGTGACGTGATTTTAGTACTTCATTAGCAGCTAAAAACATGAGTTTTTGGATACATGAAGAGACGTAAAACATGTTAATTTTTTTTATAGGAACTAAAATAACATTCCTAAATATTCTGAAGGACTAAAAAAAATACTTTATCCTTTTATATATAAATCTATCTCCATACCAATATATAATATTAAGGTTTTAAAATTACAAAAGAATACATATACTTCAATTTAAATAATTATTTACGTAATGCATCATTTTTAGTTTAATTTTATAGCAATATGTAATACTTTATTGATATATGTTATATTAATAAAAGTTTCTCTTCCAGAATATTTAACACTGTTGACATTAATTCCGTTTATTTATTACAAAAAAACAATATTTCTTTGGACTTTTAAAAAATTTATATTACTTAAATCCTTCAATAATTAAGATTTTCACTAATCAAAATTTTCAGTCATATAAATGTAATATTATTTTTATTTAATAAAATTATATTATTTTAAAGCCTAAGTCTTGTGATGTGTATCAAAAAGAAAATTTTAATATACTTTATTTTGAAGAAATATGTGATTAAAAAAATAGTTACACAAAAGTTAAGCTAATTCAAGATTGAAAATGTTTATAAATATAGAACACAAATACAGAGTAGTCGAAATGTTTATGATAAGTGAGGGAATGCAGGACAGATAAGTAAGTAATTTTACTTTGATGAATATAGTAGTATTTTTTGAAGGTGCGCATTGTTACCATTGTATATAGCTAGGTTCATGTACCAAGTCCAGATTCAATTCAAGCATAAGCATCAAATTCAAATGTGACAGCTATTAGTTTTTGGCCTTTTTTTCTCCTCTAACATAAGTTTATAATTGTAAGTTTTGGAGGATATGGTGTGTCACTAGTCACTAGTGACTAGAGGTGTTTTCCAAGTCCTATTGAGTGAACAAGATAGTTAGGACCTTGTTTGTTTCAGTTTTTGATTTTAAAAACTGATTTCTAAAACAGTTTTATGTTACTCATCAGTTCATTTTTCACTTAAACTTCATCAAGTTCTTAAAATTATTTTGAAAACAAGTGTTTTAAAAAGTAAAAAACAGAAAGAGGTATGAGATGTTTTTAGTTTTCAATTTTTTTTAAAACTTTAATGCAGCTGGAAAGTGCTACTGCATAAGAGCACAACAACTCTGAACGGTGTAAAGCTCTGAATGATGCAAACAAATTTCGTGAATTTTTGTGAATTGCATGATGACGTTGTGTTGAGCCACGTGTTTTGAGCTTGAGTCTTGATGAAGCATATAAAAAAAACAAATTGGCAGGAAATGAAATCTGCTGAAAAGAATTTTCAAATCAAACAATTTTTTTAATTTTTTAAGTTTTAGAAACTAAAAAATTCATTTTAAAAAGAGAAACAAACAGGCTCTTAATGCCTCATTCCAGTATTATTCTATCTTCAATACCTTCAGTCAAAAGGAAAGCAACTAGTTCCAATAAAAATAGGAAGCAATTAAGAAGAGCCTTACATGTTCAACAAGTGGTGTATTGGTAGTGGCAGGAACAACACAATTGCTCCTTATGTTGTCTTTAGCCCATTCACAAGCAAGATATTTCGTAAGCTGATTGGTTGCAGCTGAAAATAGCATTGGACAGGAAACATTCAGTGCCCTTAATCACACCAACATTTTATTAATCTCAAAAGCCAAATTAGTATGAACATGATGCCAATGAAGCATATGAGACGGACACAGACACTTTGACATAATTAATGTCTAAAATTTAGGACACAGACATATCACATACACACAAACAGAGAAACTCTAAATTGGTTCAATAAGAGTCATATTACAAAATATCTAAATTGATGGTATTTTCATCTTTTTAAACCATCCTTCGATATTTTTTAAATTTATGAGTTGTGTAAAGGTAACAACTTTAGTATTCAAGCCAACAAAAAATAATTTTTAAATTAGACACCTAATAAGAAGTGTCAGACAAGTATTGAACAAATATCGGTGTCGGAAACATGTCCGACATGAAGACACTCAAACAAGAAAGATGTGCATGTTTCATAGCACGGTGACTTACCTTTACATGCTGCATAGACAGATCCAGTACCTAAGCTGACCACTCCAGCAATAGATGAAATGAACACAATGCTTCCCATTCCAGATGCTTTCAGAAGAGGATATGCAAGTTGGCACAGATGGTAAGCAGAGTCTAAATTGACTGCCATAATTTGTGAATATACTTCAGCAGTGTACTCAATTGTGGGCTTCCTATAGTTTACTCCAACATTGTTCACCTATGTTAGGTTACAAGGAATATTAAAACAACCTTAGCCTCTCAGAAATGTAATTCCCTTTTGATTTTTTCAGTATTAGAAAAAGAGGGTTGACTTAGAGCTTGTTTGGTTCCTTGTTTGGAACACCAAATTTGAGTCTAGAGCTAGTCAAACTTGATTATGACTTTGACCTACATGTTTTTACACTTCAATGTTAACATGATTTAGTGGAACAAAACTTGAGTATGTGTTAATGCTATTTTGACTATCTTTTACCTTGGATAAAAAACTTTATACTGAATTTTACTTTTAACTTGATTCTATAATATATACATTCAAACACAAATACAGCACTTTAAAATCAATTTTACAAAATCAATTTCATTCAAAATCAATTTCCTTCAAAATCAATTTTATCATCGCTCATCCAAACACCCACTTACATAGATGTTAAGCTTGCCATTGAAGATGGAAGTGACTTCCTGAATGAACTTCTCTCTGTGGGGTTGAGATGAGACATCACACACAGACCCAGAAACCAAAAAACCTTTGCTACGCCATTCTGTCAAACACTTATCCAATTCAGCTTGGTTTCTGGAACAAGTGTGGACAGTGGCACCAAACCCACATAAGTCCTCCACTATGGCATGCCTGAAATCAAACACAGTTTTTCATAGGTAGAGACCAAAAAGCATCAAACTTTTTTACAACCAAAATATTCCCTTTCCAATAATAAATAAAGGGACTGACCCAATTCCACGAGTTCCACCGGTCACAAGAGCAGTCATTCCGTTAAGGGACCATCTTGAGGCTCTGTAGGTACCCTTCGCTGCATCTGCCATTTCTTCAATCACCAATTCCTCTTCCTCAGAACTTAAAAACGCAACATTAATTCATGTCCTCCCATTTTATGCTTGCAATTTATTGAGTTATTTATGATAATTGATTCATCCAAAAACACAACCGTAAAATGATTTGAAAAGTGGATTGATATTGGAATGTTAATTGGTAAAGGTATTGGTAATTTGGATTGCAATTCATTGTTGAATTCGCTGGTTTAATCCTAGTTAAAGGATAATGATTAAATATATATTTCGGTATAATAATAATAATAATAATAATAATAATAATAATAATAATAATAATAATAATAATAATAATAATGTAAATATAAAATAATTAAATACAATTTTCAATAACAAAAACAATATTTTATAACTTATAAGATGAAAAAGAAATCTTTTACTTATAATATCAAAATATATATTTAAATATTGTTACAAATAAAGGGTGTAAAATTAAGTCATGTTATTGTAAAACTAAGACACAATTACTTCCTCTTAAAAAAATACACAATTACTTCATTATTTTTAGTGGTTGTAACTTATAATGTAATAAAAAAATCAAACAAGTATAAGCACTTCTTTTCATCATATGAATACGATACATTATACTTCTTTTCATAATTGTGATATCTATGCATTTGCATGCCTTTTATTAAAAAAAAAAAACATTTGCATGCCTATACAAAAACTATAAAAATTCATTGCATGCATTGTCACCAAAATACAAATGGAATTCTCTAATCCATGCTTTTTATACTTCATTACTAGAGCGGTATTGGGGATCATATCCAATCATGCAAATTATAAATATAATAAAAGGGTCACATATTATGAAAGAAAAAGATATTAAAGCTATTATTATACAATTTTTTCATGAGTTTAATAAGATCACTCATTCTCATAGACAAAGTACTCTAGAAGGAAGAAAAATTGAAATCCAATGAGAATCATTTGTTCCATAGAAAAGCAGCTAAAGTAATTTCAGGTAATTCTCATGCTGGGTTGAAATCCATTCACAGTTACTCCTCCATCAGCACAAATAACTTGTCCGGTGATGTAAGATGCAGCAGGCAAGCAAAGGAAAGCCACCAACGATGACACTTCTTCAGGTTCTGCAATGCGCTTAAGCGGGGTCCGAGACATAACATCTTCCACAAACGTTTGATTTTGGAGCAACTATAAAAAAAAGAAAGAAAGTTAGATCGAGCACATAGACTTCCAGTTCTATTCTGTTTTCAACATACACTAATGACTAAACGTCTAAACATATATCGAACTAGTCCTGATCTCTGCCAAATTCTACCTCCTATTCAAACTTCAATTGCCAAAACATTAAATAGAAAGATGTTCTTGATAATGCACAAGTTCATCATCCCAATATAATAGACATTGACTTCCAAATAGAAAAACTACAGAGTTCTGCTAGGTTTGGTTGGCTCTGTAATATTGACTTCAAAATCTACCGTATGGCATTCCTAGTAGTGCTTAATTTAAAGGTGAAAATTGTAAAGAATTTCAAAAGTAAAATGCAATGCCAAAGTGCTAACTTTATGCTAACACAACAGGAAATACTTGATAGTCAAAATATTCAAGCTAAAATTGAATTTTGGTTCCTTATTTATATATATATTTTTTTCTAATTTACTCTTTTAAGTTTTAAAAATTTCATTTTAATATGTTAATGCATCTCTATTAGATCAAATTGGTCCTTCGTTTTCTGACAGAAACGACATCAACAATTTTGACTGATGTGATAAATGTTTATTTAACGTGATTTTTCTCCCAAATTGTCATATGTTATTAAGTATTATCAAATTGATAAGTTATTATTAAAAATTAACTAAAGGATTAATATGCTCTAACAAAAACATTTTAATTAACCAAACTGAAACAAACAATATATATTAGGAATCAAAATTATATTTTACCCTAAATATTTAATAATCCATCAATACACATGCAGACCTATCAGGATTTGAATGGTTAGCTAATGTCTTGTATACTAAGTAACATGTTTTTAGGCTTTCGTAGAAATGAAAACAGGTAAGAGAAGTAAAAATAGGGAACAAGAAAATTACATGTTCTATAAGTGGGGTTCTGGTTGTCCATGGTACAACACAGTTGCTCCTTATGTTGTCTTTTGCCCATTCACAAGCAAGGTTTTTTGTAAGCTGATTAATTGCAGCTGAAAATTCAATGGACAAGAAATATAATAGTCTTTCTTTGTAATTGTGATAACATTTTAGTAATTAATCAACTTACTATCCTCGTCATTTTTTCTTGAAATCTAACCGTTCTAATAAATAGTTAATCTTAATCATTAGATTTCAAAAAAATTAATAATTGTAATAAAAAATAATTCTTTTAAACTTATTCTTACAATAAGTTAATCCCTCCTCATTTTTCATATGTATATGAAAGAAAAACGTGGCAAGTATGGTACTAACCTTTGCTTGCTGCATAGACAGATCCAGTACCCATGCTGGTCACACCAGCAACAGATGAAAGGAACACAATGCTTCCCTTTCCAGATGCTTTGAGAAGAGGATATGCAAGTTGGCATAGATGGAATGCCGAGTTTAAATTAACTGTCATCATCTCTGAATATTCTTCAGCACTGTACTCAATGGTTGGCTTTCTGTAGTTTACTCCAACGTTGTTTACCTAAAACAAAGTCATGCACATGTATGATTATTGACAACTATATGAAATGGAAGCTTATGATCTCAAATTACAGAACCTATTATGTGGTCGTGATCCAGTCCCTACTAATCGTTGCACTACACATAAAGTGTTATTAATTCTTTTTTGTAAATTATAAAATTTAAATATATTCTATGTAAATGTTAGTTGGAATTATGGGTTGGTGGTTGTCTAAGATGATCAAATAATTTCTCCTCAAATTGGAAGTATTTGCACAGTGGGAGGACGGATATGAATATAAAACAACCAAAGTTTACGTTTTAGGCTCATCAATAAAAATATATTTATTATTAATGTTTATAAAAAAAAAAGTCTCATAAAAAAGTCACATGTTTTAGCAAAAAAATTTAACATATTTAAAGTAAATTTTCTTTTAGGTCTATCGTTCTTGTGTCCAGGTCTATTCAATGAAACAAATCTGGCCATGTAAACAATGTACTTGTTATAGTTGTTTAACTATTAACTAGCTTCCACGAATAAATTCAATAAGCAATATAAATTAACCGAGAAACAGTTTTTTTTTTTTTTTACACAAGAGAAACAGTTTTTTTTTTTTTACACAAGAGAAACAGTTTTTTTTTTTTTTTACACGAGAAACAGTTGTTGTTGACTTCAACTCTGAACATATATATTGATCAACGAAACCACGAAAGCCCAATATTTCTATTCAATTCCTTATTTCTAATAAATTCCTTAAAATCAGGTTCATAAAAAATGGTTAAATTAATTAAGAAAATAGATGTAGTAACAGTATTAACATTGAAGTTGTTATGAGAGGCCAAGTCTTGCCGTTGTAGTTGGTGTTTTTTTAAGTTGGCAAAATAATATATATTTAAATAGCTGGTACCCGTAGTACCTAAAATTCAGATTACATGAAAATAGGATATGGTTACCAAGCATTAACTTCCAATGATAAGTAAATACTAGGTAATCAAATCAGAGAGCATATCAGTTTTGAAATCAGTTACGTCAATCCCACCAAATATCACATTAAATACAATATATCCTCCAACATATAAAACTAACTCCCACAAATAAATGATTCACTGATTCCCTTCCCTCATAACACAAACAACATGATCAGAATTTTTCCCCAAAATGTTACGTTGCAAAAGATTATCCTTTGTTGGCAAGCGATTTCTTAAGTTTGCTAAACTATTTCCATTAACCCATAACCCATACATCTTTCCAAAACCTACACTTGTCTCCTCTTCCAATCTTCCACAGAATATTCTCATCAAACCATGGATTGTCCACCTCACTCCCACAAAGTTTCTTCAAATCCTTCCACCAAAGAGATTTCCAAGATAAAGCACTATTTCCCATTAGACCATGCCAACCCCCATACTTAGAAGTAAGAACTTGACCCCACAAACTATCCTTTTGATGCAATAAGTTCCATTTTCACTTGGTCAAGAGAACATCATTGAATAAATTCAATTTTTTCACTCCAAGCCCACCCTCCTCCTTACTTTTACAAATATTTTTCCATCTCACCATGCTATTTTTTTAATTCTCATCATCACCACTATTTTCCTCCACACTTCCTTTGGCATTTTGAAAAAAGAAAGATAAAATAAAGGAAGAGATGAAAAAACGGAGTTGATTAAGCAAATCCTTCCTCCAAAGGAGACATTTTTGTGTTTTCAAAGTGACAATTTCTTTGTGAATTTTTGAATGATGGGTTGCCATGTTTCCACCCTCCTATGATTAGCACCGATTAGTAAACCAAGATAAATGAAAGGCAAAGTGAGAACTTTACAATTCAACACATTAGCACACCTCTCAATGGCTCTCCACCCCAATAACTCCAAAGCAACTCTTAAAAAAATAACCTTCAATCCAGATGCTAATTCAAATAATCTCAAAATAGTCTTTATTTTAAAGACATTCTTCTCATTCACCTCCCAAAAAAAATAGTATCATCATCATATTGTAACATACCAATAATACAGTCTTTTTCTCCCACTTTATATCCCCCCAACTAAATTTTTATTCTTTGTCTCCTTCATAAGTCCACTCAAACTCATCTTCATGACAAGGAAAAGGAAAGGAGCCAAGGGATCTCCTTGTTGTAGTTCCTTATGACATTTGAATTCTTGTGTTGGACTCTCATTTACTAAAACCAACGGTCAATAAGATTGAAAGCATCCTTTAATCCATATTATCTAATTTTCGTGAAATCCTAATCTAACATATAGATAAGGAATTCCCAAGAAACGGAGTCATATGTTTTCTCAAAGTTTACTTTAAAAACAAATATTTTCTTTTTCTTCTCCTAGCATCATCCACCACTTCATTAGCCACTAACACACTATGAAGCAATTATCTTCTTCCAATAAAAGCACTTTGGTTTTGATCTATGACATTATCAAACACCTTTCTCATCCTATTTGCTAACAACTTTGCCAAGATTTTATAAAGACAACCAATCAAAGAAATAGACCTATATTGTTCCGAGTTTTGAGGATTCTTACCTTTGGCTATCAAAGCAGTAAAAGAAGAGTTTGTACCACTCGGAAGAACTCCATGTCTATGAAACTCCTTCAAGAATATCATAATATTAAGTTTCATCATCTCCCAAAACTCCTTCACAAACAAGAAGTTAAATCCATCCGGTCTGGAGCTCTTTTGAACTCTCATAATCTCGAATTGCTTGCCTAACCTCATCTTCCTCAAACTCCTCCAAGAGCATGCCATTGTCTTCATTCAAGATTCTTTTGAAATTAACCCCGTCAAGTTTAGGTCTCTTATATTTGTCTTCCATGAATCTATTTTCAAAAAAATTCTTCACTTCCTCCTTCACCTTTATGGGCTCCTCTAGCCACATACCATCCATATACATACCCTTCAAAGAGTTTTTTCTTCTCCTCCAATTAATTATCGAGTGAAAGAACTTTGAGTTACAATTTCCCTTCTTAATCCACTTCTCCCTTGATTTTTGTAGAAGCAAGGATTCATTGAATGTTGCTACTATCCAAGAGTCCTCTTGGAGTTGGAGCTTCAATTTGAATTGTGCTTCATTTAAATCCCCTTGTTCCTCCAAAACATCCAAATCATTAAAATCTTTAACAATTTGTTGTTGTTTAATATGCATCAATCCAAATCGCTCCACATTTCCATTTCTTCAATGCCTATGTCTCCCACCTAACAACATCTTGCTTCTTCCAAGCTTCCTTCACCACCTCAAAGAATCTTCTATCTTGAAACCAACCATTTAGAATCCTAAAAGGTTTAGAACCCCAACCATAAACTTTGTTTTTGACCACAATGGGGCAATGGTCTGAAACATCTCTTTGTAGAATAAATTGAGATCTCATGAGCATGAGTCCAAACCTATTATCAATTTATTCATAGTTTCAATCACAAGTTAACTTTGAAAAAAATCATAATGTGTTACTTAAATAGCAAACATAAGACATGTTGCTGCTTAGATAGATTTACTTTTATTTGGAATTCCAAAGCGTACTTCCCTGTATGTTTGGATTTGATGAGGAAAAAAAAAGAATAATAATATTTTTTCTTTTATTTTGTTAAAGAAAAGGTGAAAAAAAAGGAAAAAAATTAACTTTTACAATTTTTTTCTTTGTAAATACATTTTCTTTCCACTCCAATCAAACACATATAGGATAATTATGAATATTATAGTTCCCTCTCTCACCCCTCGCTTGTTAGCATTTCTCAAACTAAGAAAATATAAAGTTAGTTGAATGGTTAAGAAAAAAGAAAAAGAAAAAAAGATGGCGGATTGAATTAGATTGAATTCCTCCTACTAACAAATATTAATTAACTAATTAACAATTAATATTTGTCCATAAAAAAAAAGCATTACTCAAACTAGCTATTTACAATGATATGGCAATAAATAATCTTGTAAAAAAATTTAACAAAGAAAATGAATTAAAAATGAAACTCTAGATCTAATACTACTCGTTCATAGATTTAAAAATCCAATGTAACGCATAGCCTTAGCAATAGCCTTATGAGTAGAACATACTTACATAGATGTTAAGTTTTCCATTGAAGGTGGATGCTGCTTCCTGAATAAGCTTCTCTCTCTGCGGTGGTGAGGACACGTCACACACCGACCCTGTTACCTCGAAGCCTTGACTTTGCCATTCTTGTAAGCACTTATTGAGCTCTGTTTGGTTCCTGGAACAAGTGTGCACTGCAGCGCCAAACGCAGCCAAGTCATTTACTATGGCGTGCCTAAAACAAAACACAGTTTGGAATTAATGAAAGAAGAATCAGAAAAAAGAAGAAAAAATTAATAATGACATAAAATGGATTGAAAGAAGGAGAATGATGAAAAGTAACCCGATTCCACGGGTGCCGCCAGTGACAAGAGCCGTCATTCCATTGAGAGACCATCTTGCTCCTCTGTTAATGCTACTGCTACTGCTTTGTTGTGACTCTGCTACCATCTTGAACGAATTTTTTCACAGCTCAGAAAGCCACACACACACACACACACACAGATATATATATATATATATATGCACATACATTACATGCTTGGCTCTCTGACACGCAACGCACCTTCCAACTTAACTCTTGTTTATTAATTAATAAAGCTATATATTATATCAAAGTTTAGCTACCTATACACGTTGAGTTTACCAGAAAAGATCTAAATTTGATTCTAACCAAATGAATCTTTGGAAAGTGACAAGAAATTTTAAGTATGACTAAGATCAGAATAAAGAATTAGTTTCAGTACAAAAGATCAAAGTTTGTAAAAGTTTGTAGAGATATTTCAATGTTCCACCAAAGAATCAAATGTGTTAATTACATAGTTAAGAAAAACAATATATTAGTTGTTTGTTAACAAATGGACTTGAAGGTGCGTGGGCTAGCTTATTAAATTTTTTTCCTAAAAAGATTAGGTAAAAAGTAAGTGCAGTACTTTGGCTTATATTTCATTTCAGCATAAAAGTGATATTGCATTTAAGAAATACTATTTTCACTCAAAAATAATTAATGAAGGTATATGTACGTCTCTCTCATTTTTTTTTTGTTATATATTATTGTTAATATTGGAAACAAAATAATTTGAGGAGGAGTGAGATAGAATCGTGCAGTTAAAAACTATTAGTAGGATGAGTGAAAAAAGATACTAGTTAATAACAAATCAAAACTATTTTTTTATATTTTTCTTGTTTTTTCTGGTAGGTCATCCCCCAACCTGCCTATAAATGAATTAGACTGCATTTTTTTAGTTCATATATTCAGAGCGAGTCATCCTACCCTAACTAGAATGTTTTACCATCCCTAACTAAAGCAAATATTTATAATAGCAAGTGCCAAAGTTTCTTAATTATTTTTAAAAGTTACATATATTAGAGGTGTTGGCGATATAATTTTTTTTATCCGTAAGAATTAAATACGATATCTAAAGATTTATAACACTCACATATTTTATTTAATCAACTGAGTTAAATCTTCTTGATTATCTGATTTGTTGCACTAATCTAGTTTCACTCAAAATTAATTTTCACAAATTTAAATTTTTGAATAATTTAGACAAAATATATATTGAAAATGAGTTCAAATTATGTTTTAGGTTGTCTTAACTTGAACCAACGTCTAATATATTTTTAAAAAGTGTATTTTTTAAAATAATTATATATTATATATTAACAATAAAACTTCTTCACTTAATAAATAATATTTTGTACAATACAAAATTATATTCAATTAATATTATTTATCTTAAATATATATTATAAAATTTATTTTAATTACAATTTATAATATTTCTTTAATTTTATTCAATGTAGAAAAAATGCGCCAAATTAGCTGTATCGTTAAATTTGTAAGACCATTTTATCATTAAATTGTAATGTTTGAATACCAATTTGACAATAAATTGTATTTTTCAATGACCAATTTGATATTAAGGTGCAAAATTTAGGGACCAATGTGTCATTAAATTGTCTTCAAAATTAATTTGTCATACTTTTTATACAATTAAGAATTAAATTTAAAATTTTTATCTTTCATAACCAATGATATGCATCTCACATTTTTAGATGAATTTGACTATTTACCTTTTTTTAATTTAAATTATTATGCTAATAGATTTCATCACTTAACTTTATTTTTAAAATTATAAAATAAATAGGAATACCTTTTTAAGAAATCTTATCTCAATATTATATTTGATCAAAATTTAATTATTATATGATGAGTTTTTATCTCCTACTTTTTTAAATTATAAAATTAATAGTAATTTTATCCTTTTTTAAGAAATTTTATCTAAATATTATATTTCATTAAATTTTAGTTATTATATAAAAAGATTTTTTTTTCTTTATTAATATCTAATTGTTAAACTCTATTTTATTTTTTGCAATTGAAAGAGTTCTTGTGTTCAAATATCATATAAACAAGTGTAATTAGATTGATTGAATATTATTATAAATTTTAAATTATAAAAGCACATAATAACAATTGTTATAATCACGAGTTGCAACATGGTAAAATAATCAAGGCTAAAGACATCGCGTTACACGAAAAAAAGATTTTTAATTTTTCATATTTTAATTTAATGTTTTAATAACAAAAAAATACTTCGTAATAAAATAAAAGATAAATTTTTTATTGAATACTTATTAATATATATCCAATAAAATTTATTGAAATTAGTAATTATTGATTATTTTTGCGGCATATAAGAAAGACCTTACATGTGCTTTTTTGAGTAAGATGTTATGTGTTTTAATAGACTATTAACATAACCTATTGAAACATCCAATTA
Organism: Glycine soja; assembly: GCF_004193775.1. Classification (NCBI taxonomy): domain Eukaryota; kingdom Viridiplantae; phylum Streptophyta; class Magnoliopsida; order Fabales; family Fabaceae; genus Glycine; species Glycine soja. Next base: position 28,524,667 of record NC_041014.1, on the reverse strand, counting down.
TAAATATTTTGTATAAAAAATAATGATATACAGTTGTTGTTAGATGTATTTATTCGGAAAAAGAATTATTGAATATATTTTATTTTTTGTTATGGGTCCCCATCCCTTCTCAGTCTGATTCGCCCGTGGACGGAAGTCATGTTTGTTTTTTGGGGGGGTGAATAAACAATCAAATACTGCAACCCATAAATAAATACTGTAACATGTAGCACGCTACCCTTAATTAAATAATGCACGTGAAAAAACCTCAAGGCTTGAATTATGAATCAGATTATTTTAGCAGTTTAACTGAATATTTTTTTATTGCACAATTTAGAACCAAACTGGCCATATATTCACGGGCTTAATTCAGACAACTCCCTTTCAAAAAACGAGTTTGACTTTCTCACTCTTACTCGACTTTTTGGCACAATAAAGAGTTTAATATGCATGCACAATGCATTGCCAAGTGTAAAAGTTTTTATATGGTTAACTAATGAGAAATCATTTTGTATAAATTTTAAGATAATTTACAATAGCCATGTATTATTATTATTATTATTATAAAAGGAAAAAAGAAACATCAACGCTATTAAATAGGATGTTCCATTTATTATATAAGTTTTTCATATGGAATTAAATGAGGCCATTCATTTTCATATGCAACTAGAAGGCAGATAAAACGAAATTGCGCATCACTTGTCACAAACATGTTGAAATCAAATGAGAATCGCTTGTTCCACAAAGAGAAAGCAGTGAAGTAATTTCAGGTAATTCTCATGCTGGGTTGAAATCCATTCACAGTTAATCCTCCATCAACACAAATAACCTGTCCAATGATCACTACTACAAAAATAATTTTTTAAGTCGGTTGATTTGGACATTTTACGACGGTTTTTAACCGTCGTAGATGCCAGTGTCGTAAAATGGTTAAATATATACAACGACGGTTTTTGAAACGTCTTTATATAGTAGGTTTTCCAAGACGGTTATTCAAATAATCGTCTTAGAAAGCAAGACATACTAAGACGGTTGTTGGATAACCGTCTTAAAATGTCATTCTTGGACTTGAGATTCTAAGACGGTTATGACAAAAACCGTCTTAGAAAGCTAGACATACTAAAACGGTTATCTAGCAACCGTTGTAGTATAGCTTCTATTTTAAGGCGGTTTTTACCATAACCGTCTTAGATTCTCAAGTTCATGAATGACATATTAAGACGGTTTTTCAACAACCGTTTTAGTATGTCTCTCTTTCTAAGACGATTTTTATCATAACCGTCTTAGAAAATTCAGTATTTTTTTTATAATTTTTTTGGGGTGGTTTTATTTTTTGTAATATTTTTGGTTATTTCTTAAAATATCTTTAACTAATACTACACTAAAAATTGATTTGAAGCAAAAGTCTTTCCCATGTAGATTGGATAAACTACACAGATTAAATGATGTCATAGTGCAATGCTTGAACACAAAATAACATACATAAAAATTTAGAATTTCTGCATCCGGTAATTACAGTGGAACCATTAAAGTTCAATTTTTTACTCAAAGATCCATCACAAATTGTGAAAGAACTCAATATAGTATATGTGAAATCAATAAACTTTAGGAAGTTATCCATGGGATGCAGAGAGAAAAATTGACAAACACAAGACAATAGCTACTTGAGAAATAGAAGACAATAATATGATGAAGATTGATTTACCTGCTATGCCAACCTAACAAGGTCACAAGTGGTACTGCTCTAACAATTTTCTAAATAAGTAGCTTACGTAATTTGAAGATAAAAGAATTAATAGAATGAAGATATGATAGGAGCCATGCACAAAAAGTCTCAAGCACAAACAAACATTTTGCATCTCTGATAAAAAGTGCTTCAAAATATTTCTCATGCAACTCATTTATTCTGTTTCTGCAGATGATTTATGATATAAAAAGATATCAAGTTCCAACAAGAAAGTTATCCACAGTCCATATTGCAAGCTATTCATGAATACAGGATAAGTATTTCCATCATATATCAATTTTACCAGATTAATTATTGACTTAATTACACTTTTGGTCTCATTACTATCTTTGAATTTGGTCCCCCCCCTCCCCCATTTTTTTTTTTTTGTGAATTTGATCCTCCCACTATTTTAAGTGTGCATTTTTTTTATTCGTTAAATTAACATTCAATATTTAATAGAAATGCTGACATGGATGTGCAGTAGAGTGCCAAGTTAGCAATGTCACCATTCACATCCACCTAATTCGATGAAACAAATCGATGATTCTAAGAATGAGATAAGTGAGAAGAAAAATTTAGGGTGTTACATTAAGTCATGAACGAAAAAAAAAATTAACTGTATTTTTTACTCTTAAAGTTTTACAATGTAGCAAATTTTGTTCTTAAAAATTTGTTTTCATGAAAATTTTCCCCCCAATTCATAAAATATGGCAAAATAATGTAGTTTAAAGGCTGAGTGTGATCATGATGGTAGTATTTATAAGAAATCTAGAATTACTTATAGCAATCATGTTTCTAAAAAAATTATGAACACCGATGCAATATTTTTCTGAAAATATAGCAAATTTGAAACCTTACCTAGACTTTGCTAAATCATCCTCAAGGCATCTCACACGCTCAGAAGCTTTTTCCAGGGACTTCTTACCAGCCTCCTACAATAAAGAAAACAACACACAATACAAGTGTTAAATAAAGAACCTTTCATGAGAATTCACTAAATAATTAAAGCCTAACGCCTATTGGAGAGTTGGTTCATTACATGATGTCAAAGCAGAAAGAAAATTAATGGGCTACAACACAATAATGTCAAACAATATAACAAAACCTTTTATTCTTCACAATATAAGAAACCTATGCATTCTGCACACTTCAAGCCCAAAGTGTAATTTTCTTGACAAAGGTGATCCTTGATAGGAAGTGTGAGATTAGAAGTATTTTTCTCAAAAGTGTCCCAGCAATGTATAAGGGGCAGACACTTGTCCGACAATAATCAAACAAAGAATCAAAGTTAATCTGCATTAGCTTACAGATCTAAAGATCCATTAAGAAATCATTAATCAATCCATATAAGCATTTTTCAAAATATAACAAAAAATACTTATGGCCACTCTGGAAATTTATCAAACACTTGAAATGCATAAAACAAGACAACTCATATACGATATCCAACATTAAAAAAGAAAGCTAAAAAAAACAAACTCAATCAAGTTATGCTCACATGCTTGATGTGCCTCGGTTTTAATTATTATATTTTCTTGTTTTTCAATTAAATATTGGTTGTCTATTACAAGGGAATGAGGGATAAATATTAATTTTAGACAACTATAATTTTTTATTTTTAATAATTAAATAGTTGAAATTTATAAATTATATTATAATTAAAATTTAAAATAAATAAAATATTTTAAAACCTGTAAATTATATTTAGAATATTACAAAGGTTTTACCAAACTTATATAAATTAATATATATTTAATAAAAAATATTATTAAAATAATTAGAAGATTAACGCAACTAAATACTTTGAATTTAAAACATTAACGCGTTTAGTAGTTACACTAATAAATAATTAGAAGATTAACTTTGCAGTAGTTCCTAAGTAACAAAGAGTTCTTGTATTAATACAAAAGAAAGGTAGTTCCTAAACCAATTGAATACAATCAAGATATAATGATACGTGCAGTAGACAATTAACTTTGCATTAACCATAGAATCTAAACATGGCAAGCAGTCACAAAAAAATACCAAAACTTAAGAGATAACACTTGCCAACCAAAACAAGATTTAGCGTGCACAAGCAACCATATCACAATAATTTTTTTTACAAAAAGAAGCATAAGTCGTATTGGCCCAAATATTCTTGGGATTACAGAGAGGACTCCTTAATTAACACATCATGTTTATATATATATATATATATATATATATATATATATATATATATATATATATATATTCTGCCCATCACATGTTTTTGTCATACTATTCAACCCATCACATGTTTTTATCTTTCTTTTGTTTTTATTTCTGTAGCCTTTTGTATAAAATATTATAAAACTAACATTTGTCTAAGAGATATTTTTAGATTAATTCAAGAATAAAAATAAAAATTTATAACACAATCACATTGCAACGTCTTAAATGTGATAGATTAAGTCTACCTCTCTATAATGTATTGCCTCCATTATCTTGATTTTACCAAATATTTTGACATTGGTGATAAATGGAAAAATATTAATCCATCACTAACTTTAGTGTCATGCAAATACCTTGAAGCTCAAAAGCCCAATCCCCTTGGCCAATCTTCCTGAGAAATCGTCTGTCATCACCGCCTGCAGTAGCCACCAAGGCTGCATCTATTGGGCTGCAGGCAAGTACAACTCCCCTAAACAAGAATTCAAGAAATAAAAAAAAATATATCATCCCCAACTAAGTACATAACTTCAAAATTTGAAAAAGAAACAAAAAAACATATTAGTTCACCAACAAAGCCATTGCAGAATATCATGCTACTTAGAATCCTGAACTTGATTTCAATCTAATTATTTAGCCATAGACATTAAACTCATAAAACATATGATTATTTAAAATATTAAAAATTAAATGACTAAAAATTATTTAAAATATTATGTATTAATTGACTCTTAAAAAATGATAATAATAATAATTGACAAAAGATAATAATGATTAAATAAATAAGTTATACATAATTATTTTCTTAAAAGAAATTACTACATAATTACAAAGTAGAAAAATTCCTACGCATGTTCTTGATGAAACATTACGACTAGCTGTGCTAGCAAATGTAATTTTGGGAACAATACGACTAGCTGGCACTCTTATAATAATAATGTGACCATAAATTGCTTGGTAGAAGCAAAAAATGCTTCAAAATCTCACCTCTACCAGGCACACTCTTATAATGCTTTGCTCAAGACAAAAATGAAAACCATAAACAGAATTTTTAGACATAGAAGACTACAGAAATATGTAAAAATATTATACTTACTTTGAATGCATTCTTGTAGGAGTAGCATGCAAAATGGTGTACTTAGAATCCCAAGTATGGTCTGAGTCTTCCCAGTCCCTAGAGGGCGCCCCTGAAAGGGAGTTGGTTTGGCTCAATTACAATTTTATATATCCATATATATATATATTAAAAATATACATTGATAACAACCCAGATATATGTCTCGTAGATATCTAGAGGGGATAATGCTTCAGCAAAAAAATCTAGAAAGGACCTAGTGACATGATATAAATGGACATTATAACCAGGAACACAAAATAACAAAGGATAAATGATATTCATTACAAGAAATCTGGAACTGAACCAGTTCACAATTCAACCAGTCTAACTAGTTAGTCTTTTTCTTACAGAACTTTAAAAAAATAATGCTCACACCTTTTGAAGCTCAAAAAGAATATCACAACTAATTTTGCCTAAAATTAGAGAAAAATGGACAGCATGAAAGCTTGAAATTGGCAGTTCTTTGTAATAAATTTCTCCTAATTCCCAACTATAAAAAACAAGTCTTTGTACAAAATAATTCAACATACACTGATAAACATAACATCAATGACTACCTAAAAGAAAAGGCAAGTATGCAAAACATTAAACAAATTTTACAGCAGAAGTAAAGCCAGACATAGAGGCCAACATTATTTATTTATTGTTTCTGCGGTGTGTCCAGTACAGCATAAACACCAATGCACTTTCTCTAGAATCCCGAATAGAGCAGAAGCAAAGCCAGACATAGAGGCCAACCTTAGGAGATTATGATGTGAAAGAACAATATAAGTTCAGGCACTAAAATTATAAGACTGATTTAATAATAAAAGAAAAAAATATGCATGAAATGATTGATAAAGGAGATTATGATATGAGAGAATAATACTAAGATTGGCTTCCATGAAATAAAAATATAAGGTTGATTCACCTCTAAAAAAGAAAATAAGAAAAAAATCATAAATTAATTTTTTTTAACAAAAATGAATAATTAATATTTATTGATTAAAAGAAAAGATTCAAAGGACAGTTGGCAAGGCAGGAAATTAATCAGCATTAGATAATGAGAGAGATTAGGATTGAGGTCGTACCTCATGTGCCATCAATATCATACTCCTTCATCTTTCTCACAAATAAAAGAAAGCACACATGAAGATGGGAAAAGAAAGCACGCACAAATAAAAGTAATACTACAAATGAAATGAAATATTAATTTTAAAAAGACATCACCTCAAAATTTAATTTGCTTCGTCCATAACTTTTAGGACATTACAGCTTCTGAGCTTCCTTTCTTGTAAAAGCTCTGACATATACTTCATAACAGCATCATTAAACATAATAAAATAGCAAACAAGAACATTGAAAAAGATGGAACAGGAATAGAAACTAGTATGATTGTTTCAAGGGAAGTGACATATTACAAACTAAGAGTATATTCAATACAAATAGATAGGTAATGCAGAATATCTCGTGTGTGCAGAATAGTCAATTAATGAGTGTTGTCTTGATATTATTCACATATAAGACTGATTTAACAAGAATTTGAAACAGAGGTGTACTGGATTTCCAAATCACTGAGGGCTTTGCCTAAGCCAAACATCAAATTGAGCTTCGATCATTTCCAATTAAGCTGTTCATAAATCCAACCTCAGGGAAACTAATTTCAAACACAGATAGGAACAATTTATTTATCCTTTGAAGCTTACCAAAAACAGACTCCCTATGTGCATTTAAGGAAGAAACAGAACCCTGCGGATACCAGTTCAAAAAGCTTAGCCATACGATCCTCACCATGTTGACAAAAAGTAAAAAATTATAAACAATAAAGCTCCCTAACCCTTTCATTTAGATCATGCCCAGGATCACTCATATAACCATCTCTGTCCCCTGATGGCATAATAAAAAACTAGACATGAACCTCGCAACATCAATTAACAAAGCAAAAAACCTATTAACAAAAAAGAAGTCATAATTTTTCCCAACGAAAACTAATGAACACAGCAAATAGACATTACCTGAATGGGGAAGAGCTTTGCAATCCCTTTCTTGGCTAGAGCATCTACAATCTGCGTATCCATCCCAAGATTCGCAATCTCTAGTCCTTCGTCACTATTCGCGCCGCTAACCTCCTCGTAGTTAGAGTAATCGCGCTAGACGGCGAACTGCGCCGCACGAGGAACCGCCGACGCGTGGAAATTCAACGGTCCGGGCTTCGTGTGAATGGTTCGGGATCCGTCGTCGGAGACACCATACTTGTCGGCGGGGAACCTGTGAGGAAGCGGCTCGATGGAGGCAAGAGCGGCGAAGAAGCGGCGCGAGATTACGGAAGAGGATCTTCTGAGAATCACACTGCTGGTCATGTTGTGGAGATTGACGAAGAAGTTTGCATTTTTTGGTTTTCGTCTGATTGACGAAGGGTTTGAGAATGGTGTGTGATAAACCCTCAAATGCTTCGGCGAATCAATAATCCAACACCTCTCTCTTTCTCTCTCTCGGATCGATGATTTAGCACGAGATCTAAATCTGAAACTCCATTGCTTCACTTCACAAAGTGTTTGTGTTTGCGACTTTAGTAGAGAGAGTGTGTGTGAGAGAAAGAAGGCTGAACGTCAAGCTGGCCCTGCACACATGGTAATTAATTCCTAGAAACGAAACGAAGGCGGTTTTCTCTTAAACCCGTCCTTGTTGTTTTTGTCAATAATTACAAAATTGCCACCTAAGTATATTCTAAGGCGGTTATTGACAACCGTCTTAAAATGTGTGTTGTAAAAAGAAATTTCGAGTATCTTAATTACAAGTTTGTCACCGCGCCACATTCTAAGACGGTCCCAGATAACCGTCTTAGAATGTGTGTCGTAGAAAGCTCTATTTCTAGTAGTGGATGAATGAAGCAGCAGGCAAGCAAAGAAAATTCACCAACGATGACACTTCTTCTGGTTCTGCTATACGTTTAATTGGAGTCCGAGACATAATATCATCCACAAACTTTTGGTCTTTGAACAACTACCCAAAAAGAAGAAAAAATTTGGACCAAACACATTGGCATAATGTTAATAAGAGAAATACTAACAACACATTCTTTAAGGATAACACGCTCTTTTGAACACACTCTTGGTATTCTACCTCTCTTTTAGAAGAATAAAAAAGTAATAGTACTCTTTAACTGCTCTTCTAGTTTTATTCTATTTTCAAAATACACCAAACATATAATTGAACCAGTTCAAAATATCTGCCAAACTCTACCTCGAGTTCAAACTTCAATTGCCAAAACATTGAGAAAAAAGAAACATTTTCTTGATAATGCACAAGTCCATCCTCTCAATATAAAAACTTCGTACCCCATTGTCCAGAGGCTCTTCGCTATGCGAAGGTATGGGGGAGGGATGTTGTACGCAGCCTTACCCTTGCATATGCAAAGAGACTGTTTCCGGATTCGAACCCATGACCAACAAGTCACCAAGGCACAACTTTACCGCTGCACCAGTCTCAATATAATAGGCATATAATTTCCAAGCAGAAAAACTAAACAATTCTGCTAGGTTAGGTTGGGTCTGTAATATTGACATCAAAACCTACCTTATGGCATGCCTAGCAGTACTTAATTTAATGGTAAGTCAATAATTTCTAGAAACAACAAAATTAAACAAAAACAAATAAGTAAGTGTTATCTTTATGTTAGACACAACAAGAGATACTTGATAGCCAAAATAATTCAACAATCCACTAGCTGACCTTATAGATTCTAAAAGCTTCAATATGTTGGATTAGATAGTGGTTTACTATTATGCAGACTTATGTAAATTTGGTTCTGATATTGGGAGTTCATAGTATATGACATGCAATTATTTTTTGGTGAAATTTATCATGAATGCCAGTTACAATCTTTTTTTTTGTTAGCAATGAAAGTGGTACAATTAGTTCAGTTCTTCTTAACAAACATTTTCCCAATCTTGCAGGACTTGGATGGTTCGCTAATGTATTGTCTACCAAGTAATATTGTTTTAAGGCTTTGGTAGAAAGGAAAAGAGCCAAGAAAAATAAAAGTAGGGAACAAGTAAATTACATGTTCTACAACCGGGGTTCTGGTTGCCCATGGTACAACACAGTTGCTCCGTATGTTGTCTTTGGCCCAGTCACAAGCCAGGTTTTTTGTAAGCTGATTAATTGCAGCTGAAAATTCAGTGGACAAAAATTAAAATTATGTTAGTTTGTGATAAAACTTTATTGATCACATGAACACGAAAGAAAAGACGGGATGACTATGGTACTAACCTTTACTTGCTGCAAAGACAGCTCCAGTACCTAAACTCACTACACCAGCAACAGATGAAATGAACACAATGCTTCCCTTTTCAGATGCTTTCAGAAGAGGATATGCAAGTTGGCACAGATGGAATGAGGAGTCTAAATTAACTGTCATAATCTGTGAATATTCTTCAGCAGTGTACTCAATGGTTGGCTTTCTAATGTTTATTCCAACATTGTTCACCTAAAACAAAAACAAAGTCAGTGATGGAAGCTTCTGATCTCAAATAGAAAGCATTTGCTCACACTGTTCAGGTCTACTAAATGAAACACATCTAGCTATAAACAACGTACTTGTTACATATATCATCAATGGTTTTGGAGGATGATTAACTAGCTCCCTCAAATAAATTCAATAAGCTATATATATATTTAACCGTGAAAAAGTTTGTTGTTTACTTCGACTCTAAACATTGATCAATGGATAAATTAAGAAAATAGATGTAGTAGTAGTATAACATTCAAGTTGTTTTGGGAGGACAAGTCTTGTATGTTAGTTTGCTTAAACAAATTCACTTTTATCTAGGATAAAACTTAGATAAATTTCCATAACAGTATGTTTGGATAGAAAATTTTAATTGAGGAAAATAATTTATCAAAAAATTTGAATTTTTGTAATCTAGAATTCATTGTTTGGATATTTTTTTGTGAAGAATTTAAAATTTTGAAAAGAAACATCGTTGAGAACGTATATAAACACATACATATAACTAGCACATCAATCATATCTTTTTTTTTTCATTCATTTTTTTTCACTTATAATTTTAACTTTTTTTATCCAAATAGAAAATTTTAAAAATAAAAGAATTTCAATTGAAATATTTGAAATTCTTAGAATTTAAAATTTCTCAGAATTTTAAATTTCTCAATCCAACCAAGACTCTAAAATGCTTTTTAGTACCGCTTTTCAATCAAAACGAGAGTTTCACCTCATTAATCTAGATTGACCTTCAATCGAAATCTTATCATGCAGACTATCAAAGTGAAACTCTAATTCTGACTGGAAAACAAAATAAAGTGCACCTATAATCTTTCTAATGATATGAATAAAGCTTTTAAGAAACGGTGGTGACCGTGATTTCGGCTGCAACATCAAGATTTTTTAATTATCAACAACCGCAACGTGACCCTATTGACCACATTTGTCCGCGATATCAACAAACACGATGAAACTGCAACACGACCGCAACCGATATTTAAAACCGTCATATGAATTACATGATCATGTGCAGAAGTTTTATAAAAAAAAAAAAAGTGAATTGAAAATGAAACTCTAGATCTAATACTACGAGTACATAAATTTATAAATACAATCTAATGCAATGCATAGCCTTAGCATCATAAGTTGAACTTACGTAGATGTTAAGCTTGCCATTGAAGGTGGATGCAACTTCCTGAATGAGCTTCTCTCTCTGGGGTGGTGAGGACACGTCACAGAGCGACCCAGTTACCTGAAACCCCTGACTCTGCCACTCTTGTAAGCATTTGTTGAGCTCTGTTTGGGTCCTGGAACAGGTGTGCACTGCAGCGCCAAACGCAGCCAAGTCACTCACTATGGAGTGCCTGAAACAGAATTTGAAATGAATAATAATCAGAAAAGAGAACGTGAGTTGAATTGAGAAGGAGAGAATGATGAAAACCCGATCCCACGAGTGCCGCCGGTGACAAGAGCAGTCATTCCATTGAGAGACCATCTTTCTCCTCTGTTAATGCTGCTTCCTGCCATTTTCCACTCTAAAACGCCTTTCCAACTTCACTAAGTCATCTATAATACTCCCATTATAATAAATTCTCCAATCATTTTAGTTTTTAATATAATATTAATTATTTTTTATTTATATTTCTTAAAATGAGTATTATATAATTAAACATTTAATGACTCTAGAATAGAATAGTGTCTTTTAAGTGCAGGCAAAGGGCATTGGCTGCTTCAACGACAATAAGTAAGCCGCCTAAGCCTCCATTGAAGCAACTTATTTTTTTTTATATTTTAATTTAAATTATTTGATGGTAAAGTTTAGGTCAAATTAGTATTTTAGTTTTTTAATTTATTTTTTAGATTTAATTTAGTCTTTTAATTTTTTTAAAAATCTTTTAGTTTTTTTTTTAAAATTTAATTTGATCATGTAATTTTTTACTTTAATTTGATTTGATTTTTCCGTCTCCTAACAAATGACACTTTATCGAAATTCAAAATTACTACTAAATTGATTTTAAACTACTATAAAATATACATTAAAAAAATGAATTGATTTTATAAATTAAAGGATTAAATTAAATATAGAAAAACTAAATCACCATATTGAATATGTTTTAAAAATTGGAGAATCAAATTAAAAAAAATAAAAGGCCAAATTAAATCTAAATAATAAATTAAAAGATAAAAAATTATTTTAACCTAAATTTTATTATAATATTTGCGGTTTTTATTTTTTAAATAAAACTATACAATTTAAAAATAAATTTAATTTCTATACATTATCAATAAAAAATAGGAAATAGAACAGTGCCCTCCTCACCCACAACCGGCCAAAAAAGGGAAGGTAGAAAAATCATGATCGGGCTAGCGGACCCAAAGCCATGGAACTTGTGAATATTCTATAGAAATAGAATAGTCTTACCTTACTGTTTTCTGTTTATTAAAAAAAAGATTGGACAGAATAAATCTAGTATGTCCTAATCTTTTAATCCCCACTTTTTTTGTTTTACGCTTCCTCAACCAGGTTTGGACAGAATAGCAGAATAAGTAAAGTATTATTAGGTTTGGACAGAATAGCAGAGTAAGTAAAGTATTATTAGCATAGCAAAAATGCATTCCTCGTCATTAATATGTTTGCTAGTGGTAATTGTGGCTTTTCGGCAGAATTGATGAGTGTCTTTTAAGTGCAGCAAAGGGCATTGGCTGCTTCAACGACAATAAGTAAGCCGCCTAAGCCTTCATTGAAGCAACTTATTTTTTTTTTATATTTTAATTTAAATTATTTGATGGTAAAGTTTAGGCCAAATTAGTATTTTAGTTTTTTAATTTATTTTTTAGATTTAATTTAATCTTTTAGTTTTTTTAAAATTTAATTTGATCATGTAATTTTTTACATTAATTTGATTTGATTTTTCAGTCCCCTAAGAAATGACACTTTATCGAAATTCAAAATTATTACTAAATTGGTTTTAAACTACTATAAAATATACATTAAAAAATAAATCGATTTTATAAATTAGAGGATCAAATTAAATATAAAAAAATTAAATCACCATATTGAATATGTTTTAAAAATTGGAGAATCAAATTAAAACAAATAAAAGGTAAAATTAAACCTAAATAATAAATTAAAAGATATAAAATTATTTTAACCTAAATTTTATTATAATATTTGCAGTTTTTATTTTTTAAATAAAACTATACAATTTAAAAATAAATTTAATTTCTATACATTATCAATAAAAAATAGGATATTATCGACTAATAGGAAATCTGGATATAAATTTTAAAATAATTATTATAAAATTAATAAACTTATTACATGTTATGATTTCTCATTTGATCACCGTGCAAAAAGCCAAAAACTCTACATTGCATGCACTATTTTCTCTTTGAAAACGTGCATATATGGTTGCATATTATTAATAAAATTTTATTACTCATTGAAAAAGCTATAAGAAAAATATTTACATTTACTTTGAGAAAAAAAAAAATATATATATATATATATATATATATATATATGACGTATATATTTTAATGAAAATGATTGTAATGAAATCATACATTCAATTGAAGATTAACTCTTTCAATTCTTATAAAAAATAATTATTTTTAATTTGAATTATTTTGTGTATATATATATATATATATATATATGCCAAATCAATTTATTTGCTTTTATTAGAAAATATTAGTTGACTTGATCTTAACTTTAAGTTGTTTTTATGTTAGATATAAAAAATTATGTTGATTTTTACTACTAATTTAATATAAAAAAATGCAGTTAATTGAAGTATATTTGTTTGTGACTAATTGCAGTATATATGAGTGTTTCTGGTAATAATATCAGTTAAAGTTGTCAAAACAAAAAAAAAAAATTTTAAGTATATTTTATGTTCGATAGGAAAATTATATTGATTTTTACTACTGACTTCAATAGCAAAAATTTATTTGGTGATAATTATGCAGCTGAAGTATTGCTGTCTGTATTTATTTGTAATCTTTGTAATTATTGTCAAGATTAATTATAAGATTGACTAGAGTTTACATTATCTTGTATATATTTGTGTCCAAATAAATAAAAAAAAGTGAGGGATTCAGCCTCATGCAGTAATACCTCTATTTAAACTTTTTTTTTTTAATAAAAAAAATTAAAATATAAATTACATCACTTAAAAATCAATTTTCTCATGATAAATCCACACGTATTATAACTCTTTCATGACTCTAATAAGTCCACCGATTCTCATAGACAAGTAGAAGGGAGAGAAAATAAAATCAAAATGAGAATTATTTGTTCCACAGAAAAGCAGTGAAGGAACTCAGGTAACTCTCATGCTGGGTTGAAATCCATTCACTGTTAATCCTCCATCAACACAAATAACTTGTCCAGTGATGTAAGAGGCAGCAGGCAAAGAAAGGAAAGTCACCAACGATGACACTTCTTCCGGTTCTGCAATGCCCTTAAGAGGGGTCCGAGACAAAATATCTTCCACAAGTTTAATCGAACACATGGACATTCATAATTCTAACAACAAACAATTAAGGTAACTTTTGGCACACACAAAATGAAATGAAATTGTTCTATTCTTCATATTATAGTCCTTTTAGTGGAACCAAAACGTATCACTTTCTAACTGCACGTCTAGTTCTGTTCTATTTTCAACATACACTAAACATATACTTCCTCCATTCTTGAATATAAGCAAAAGAAGATGTTTCACATTTACTAAGGAAATTAGTTAGTTTCATTAAATTGTATCATTCCCAATTAAAAAATAATTTTCTCCTAAACTATCTCTCAAGTATAAAAAACTAAAAAGTCTTTAGTGTTATTAAATGAACGATATTTTGAGAATAGTCTCCTTAAATAAGGCTTCATAATAGAGGGAGTATTGATCTAGTTCAAAATATCTGCCAAACTTTACCTCTCATTCAAACTTCAATTGCCAAAACATTGAATAAATGGATTTTCTTGATAATGCAAAAGTTCATCATCCCAATATAATAGATATGTAATTTCCAAGTAGAAAACCTACAAAAATTCTGCTAGGTTAGGATGACTTCAGAATCTACCGTATTGCATTCTTAGCAAAACTTAATTTAAAGGTGAAAATAGTCAAGAATTTCAAGAAACAACAAAATTAAATATGAAAGTGGTAACTTTATGTTAAACACAACAGGAAATTACTTGATAGCCAAAATAATTCAATAATTCATCCGTACACAAGTAAACCTTTTTTTTTTAATTTGATGACATGTTTGAACTAAAGCTTTGATGATTTGAGACGATATCAGCAAACCACAAAGCCAATAGAGCAATTGGCACACCAATAGACCTTATAGATTCTAAAAGCTTCAGTATGTCTGGTTAGACAGTGGTTTGGAATCTAAACTTTAGATTATGCAGACATATGTAAAATTGTTTTTGATATTGGGAGTTTATAATATATATGGCACGTAGTTATTCTGGTGAAGTTTATGATGAATGTCAATTAAAAATCTCTTTTTTTGTATAGTTATTGTTCTGAATGAACTTTGCAAGTTAGTGGGAATGTAGTAGATCTAGGATTGAAGAAAACAATGGTGGTAACTACATGTAGACATTTGGATGTCTAAAACTATGTTTGGATTACTATTGGAAATCTGATAGAAGGTGTCAAACA
Organism: Glycine soja; assembly: GCF_004193775.1. NCBI lineage: Eukaryota > Viridiplantae > Streptophyta > Magnoliopsida > Fabales > Fabaceae > Glycine > Glycine soja. The sequence continues at coordinate 28,509,497 of NC_041014.1, read as the reverse complement.
TTCTTTTGGAGAACTATAATGTATCTTTTGCTCCCAAAGTACTTTTGAAAGGGTCTAGACTGTGCCCCAAACATGCACTAAGTAACATTCCAGCAGAGTAACCGTATCTGAGTGTGAGTGCTATAATCCATCAACATACTAAGATCCAAGGAGATATAAGGTTGGTCAAGTGGTTGAGGGTTCAAATCCTCCCAACTGACATTTCTAACAAAATTAACAAATTAAATTAGCATTTGTCGATCCTTAAAAAGACATTAAGATCCATTTAAAGGGTTGATCTCTCCCAACATATGTTAAGCTTATAAATGCAATGTAATGCACAGCATAGCCTTAGGCATAATGACTTAGGAGTAGTAGTTACATAGACGTTAAGCTCAGCGTTGAAGGTGGATGAGACTTCCTGAATGAGCTTCTCTCTCTGGGGTGGTGAGGACACATCACACACCGACCCAGTTACCTGAAAGCCTTGACCTTGCCATTCTTGTAAGCACTTGTTGAGCTCTGTTTGGTTCCTGGAACAAGTGTCAACTGTGGCGCCAAACGCAGCTAAGTCATTCACTATGGCGTGCCAAAATCAAAACACAGTTTGAAATTAAAGAAAGAAAGAGAATAAAGCAAAAGCAAAATGAATAATGATAAAAGAGAATGATGAAAAGTAACCCGATCCCACGATCTTGCTCTCCTCTGTTAATGCTACTGCTACTGCTTTCACTCAAACACGCATTTGGAATTTGGATTCCCTGCACTTGCTTTTTCAAATGGTTTTTAAATGCAGGGTATCTTGGTCCAAGAACCATGTTTAGACTTGATGCTGTGCAATGAAGGTGGCCTGCATATTTCTCTCTCACTTCAATATTCAAATGCACATGCACACTACCTACTCACCTTTTTTCCTCTGCTGTCTCGAAATTCTAATAAAGATCATTTGAATATATGATAAGATTTGGTCAATACGATTTATTAAATGTATCATAGTAGTATCATTTTAAAACACTTATCAGTTTCGAATAAGGAGTTGGTTTGATTGTAATGGACTCGGTGCCTTAAAAGTAATTTTTTTGGATTGGAGCCTCGATGAAAAAATATGATGTGAAAAATCTTATTAAAAGTGGTTAATCACAAAAATTAATCTTTAATAAAACTGATAAATCCTTTAGATAAATATCATGAATTAAAAAAAAAAACACTTACCAGTTAGATTATAAAATAAAGACAGATCTTAAGGTGAATGTTTTTTTCCACAAAGTATAATAAGTGGTCTATGGTGTACTATTTTTATATCAATTGTTAGATTTTAAAATCAATTCATATCTAATTGTACATCCTCTTTACTAAATACCTTAGTTAAATATAGATCATTTTGTTTAAAAATTAATTTTAACCACAATCAATTTTGCATAATCAATTTCATTCCAAATTAATTTTAAACCCACCTAAACTCACTTATATAATTTGTGTTGGATTTGCTTGTTGACTAGGGATACAATGAAGCAAGATAGACATATGTATTAACCTTTCCTCGCCCATCTTGTTAGATGAAAATTCATTTTATAACCAATATGTTAAGTCAATATTTACAATTTTTATAAATATGAATGAGTATTAATGAATAGTTGTTAAAATAAAAAAGTAAAAAAGCATAAAATAAAATAAAATAAATAATATTAAAATATATATTTTCAAAACAATCTTTAGTTTGTAAGACCACTTACTTTATATATAATATAGATATAAATATTGAAATAATTTAAATGGTGGATATGTGCATATATTTGCAATAACTTGAAAGTATTTCATGTATTATTTTCAACAAAAATAAAAAGGAGATGATATGATATGGTGATCCTTTGACCAAGCGGCATTATCCACATACACATGGTACCTATGACACTTTGTCGTGGTGAGTTGCATCTGCGTGTGACTGCAAGATATGGCTCTTGTTCTCAACGTCTCATTGTGTTCCACTTGTAAACCCCATCTTTCTCTCTCAACCTCCAATCCCAACAAAGCTTCTTCTACTTTTCCTTTTCCTCTTCCTCTTCTGGTTCGTATACTATACTTATACCCTTCTCTTAAACAATTCCCACTCTTTGTTCCCTCTGCTTCATTTCACTCATCTTCACAGGGACTCAACATAAAGAAAAGTCTCCAACCATCTCAGAAACTCACATTTTCATTGGGTGAATCCGTGTCTGGTGCCACCCTCGTTGCTCTCCTCTCTGCTTCTTTCATCTTTGTTGATCCCGCACTTGCATTCAAGGTAATCAATAAGTAACTCATCATTTTGTAGTTTATAGATGAGACTTTGAACCCCATTTTTTAAAGTTTAATTTTTTGTGGGTTGATGAATGATGGGTACGGTGAATTCAGGGTGGAGGGCCATACGGGCAAGAAGTGACAAGGGGACAAGATCTCACTGGGAAGGACTTCAGTGGCAAGACTCTGATCAAACAAGACTTCAAAACGGTGTAACTTTATTTGTTATTTTTTAAACGAGTTTAATTTTGATACATTGTGATCCATGTGGCCATACTCACATTGTAGGATAAGACGTTGTTCTTATCATATATGACAATTCATAATTGGAAGACATTCTAATTAAATTATTTTTAAAATTAAGTTGATTTGGCATATGATGATGGGGTCAATCAAATTTGTGATTTTAATCTAAATTTAACTAGTTGATTAAGCTTGATTGTTGCAGTCCATACTGAGACAAGCCAATTTTAAAGGTGCAAAGTTAATAGGTGCTAGCTTCTTTGATGCTGATTTAACAGGTTTGGCCAACACTATATGTTATAATAATGGTTAATGAATGTAATATGCACATTTGGAATACCGTTTACCATTTGCATTCATTCTCTTCCCATCTGTTTTTTTTTGTCAGGTGCTGACCTTTCGGATGCTGATCTTAGAAATGCAGATTTTTCCCTGGCAAATGTGACAAAGGTAATTGTTTTCCTGTATTAATATGGTAATATCTGATGTGTGTTCATTATGCTAGGATCTAATGGGAATTTAATTTCGAATCAATTGTCCAAGCCTTTGTTTGTTGTGTTGTGCATTGTATTCAAATCAACCCAAAATTTTGTATAATGGCAGTGACGAAACATAGGGCAATTGTATGAGTGGGGTTAAGAGAGGAGAGAGACTTAATGCACAAAATTTCTCAACCATCTGATCAACTGTTTCCTCTCCCTTTTTTATAAATTTTAAAGAAGAGATATTATAAATGCTTCATATAGATGAAGTGAAAAGTTACAAAGTGACATAATAGAGATACGAGGGATATCATATAACAGTGAAGGCAGATGAATCTGTTCTTAAAGAAATCACTACTAAAGAAAGTGGAATCTTCTGCCACCTCATTTTTCTAAAAATGCTTCATGGCATACAGTTTCCCTTTTTGAAGAATGCAGCTTCTATGATTATTGCACAGAAGTTGCAGTCAAAGTTACCATGAAATACTATGATGGACGATTAGCATAATTGTTAGCCATCTGCAGTTGAACCAGAATGGGAAAAAATTGCATATGGATATAATCAGATGGGAAAGGATCTGATAATTTGATCATAACGTCAAATTTTATTTTAGTCAATGTTGACAGTGTACCCCAGTCCACTGTAATTAACGAATTTCTTTTTGGTTGGCTTCTGCATGAATGATCACTTTCTGCAGGCAAATTTAAGCAATGCTAACTTGGAAGGTGCACTTGCAACAGGAAATACATCTTTTAAGGGATCAAATATTACAGGCGCTGGTATGTAGTAATATCACTTAAACCATAATGTGCTACTATTGGGCCTTCAAGGGAAATATGGTTGTAAAAGAGTGTATGTCTTTTATAATAGCTTTCAACTAATTAAAGGACAACATTAGTATTGGCTGGTGATTAATTAACTAATCTATAATTAATTAAAGACAAATGTTAACAAGTGCTCTAAGAGTACTGGTTAAGGAATTTAGAGTAAAAAGTTTTTTATTGGGAGTTGTAAAATTACAATTTTCATTAGTTTTTTTATGCTTTTTTATGATTTATTGGGAGACATAAAAAAAAATCTTTTAATTTCTTAATCAATGCCCGTAGACAAACCCTTAATATAAAGCATGTATATTATTGTCATAGGTGCAATTGGTCTTGGGTTTCAATCAACCTATTTAGGAAGACTATGGGAAAGGTTAATAAGAGGGAAAGAAGAGAGCATTTAAGAGAAGAAAAGCAAATAACCCACTAGGGCCAGCCTAGTGGAGGTAGGTTTGGATAATATGCATGACATCATAAATTTTATCCTTAGTGGGAACATTGTACACCAAAAAGAGGGAGAAGAAAAACAATGCTAAGCAAGTTTGTTGGTCTGAATATATATCTATAAACTTTACAAAGAAAAAATCTACTCTCCTTGACCCGAAGATATAACTGAACCTGGATGAAATGTTAAGAACATAACTACACTTATTTACTACTATTACTATTACTAGCTATAAGTAGCAACATAAGTCTTATTAGAATGTGAGTTTAGATTTAACTCATTCCTAAAAGTTAACTCATAAGATGAGAGTTATCCTTCACTTATATACTCTATCTTAGCATTTTATATACTCTATCTTAACATTATCTCTAGTCAATGTGAGATTTAGATTTATTTCCAATACACACTCTCATGTTTAATACTTTTGGGTTTGATAAGTGGATAACATAATGGATGATCCTTTGAATGAATCTAGATAAACTTTGATATAATTTTATCAAAATGCCAAGATATGGCAGCATAAAAGTGAAGATTTCCATCTTCATTCAAGAAATTTAATACTAGCGAACTTGTTAATTTCAATGGTTTGTGCTTATTGTCTTGCTTGGAACCAGACTTCACGGATGTACCACTAAGAGAAGATCAACGTGAATACCTCTGCAAAGTTGCTGATGGGTATGATTATATCTCTATAAATTATTATGCTTGTTTTATTGTCTAAATATGCTTAATCTGTAACAAGTTGTTTTCTGGTGATAGAGTGAACCCAACAACTGGAAATGCTACGCGTGATACATTGTTCTGCAATTAGTATTCCATTGCTGAATACTCACTCCAAGACCTTCAAATGTTTGCATAGAATGGTTTCATAGCTAACAAAATACTCCCTTCATATTGCTGGAATCTTGTATTTACATAGCACCACAATTTAGATTATTCCAAATTTCCATTCCCCATACACACACTTGACAATAACATTGTGATGTAATGCTCATAACCAGCCTACCTATGTTATATATTATTATTATTGTAATCATATAGCAAAAATCCTTTCATAAATGGTAGGTATAATAATCCACAATGAAGTGGATTGGGAAAGCCAAACATGAATAAGATCGCAAAATATAAAGTCTTTAGTAACCCGAGGTCTCACCGTAATCGGAAAAAAAAAATTAAATTACCTATGACCACGAATCGAACCATATTTCTCTCCTTGGTAAAGATTACCGATGACTCATCGTAGCATAGTGAGCTAAGCTAAATCCACAGGCCACAGGTAATTAAGTGAAAATATTAATTTTTTATAATTATTAATAAACCTCAAACATAAATAATTAATTAAAAATAATGTTTAATATAAACAATATTAATTAATCCACATCACAAATAATCTATTTTCACAAAGCCTAAATCAATAGAAATAAATTAAATATAATACAATCCATGAATGAAACAACACATAAAAACATGACATAAAACTCCATAAATATTGTATTTAAGTCATAATAAAATCCATAGAAATAATACTTAGGTCTACAATACTTGAAATACATTATTAATTCTATCCTGTTTGATAGAATAATTTGGTGAGACATATTGAAGAAGACTTTGATGCAAATGTGAAAAAGTTTCACACCGTAAATTTTATGTAAGTTTAAGAGAGTTCTACACTTTCTTGAGACATATTAAAGAAGACTTTTCTGCAAATGTGAGAGAATTCTATGCGCGAATTTTATGCAAATGCAAAGGAATTTTATGTTAGACACTTAGACCTGTTGTGATGAATATCAAAATATATTTATTATTTTGTCATTAGTCCTTGATACAGAATAAAATATACTCTTAGACATAAAATTAATTAAAGAGCATACAGCAGAAGTAAACTCCCATTTTCAATCATTATTATTACAAGCAAAGGAAACAACAACTTTTTCTATTTTCAATATTAAAATTATTAAAAATTAAACCTAGTTTCAGTTTTGAGTGTTGAGTTTCACTTTTGAAATTTTAGAAATTGTTGTAAGTTAGAAATAGATAAAATAAGTTCATCATTCCATTTTATTGTGTTCCATTATAAAATTATGCAATATAAAAAATAATTAAAAAATATTAAAAAAAATGATGTACAATTTTTTTCTTCTTAAAACTAAAACAAAATAATGACACTCAAGAACTTGTTCAAAGGTAACTGGCCCTTGTGTCCCATGTTGGACACTTTGAGATTCAAGACATTGTTATCATCAGGGTGCCAACACTCAACCCCAATAAACTTGCATATATACCCTTTTGTATTGTTATTGAAATTCCAAGATTGCAAATAATTGTAGGGGTCCTCAAGTGCATTCTTTACAATTTTCAAGCAAAATAAATCACTCTTAGTCCCACAAATCATGCCACAAAGAATCAGTAGAAAGAAACTACAGTAGAAACTCTTTAAATTAATACTCGGTAAATTAATAAACTCTCTAAAATAATAAATTTATCTGGTTCCGACTTGGTCTAATGTGAAAAATTGAAAAACTCGATAAAATAATAAGATAATAGTTTTTCGTGAGAATCCTTTATAATTTTCGGTCCCAAGAAAAACATAAATTAATAATTCATAGAAACTGAAAAAAATATATTATACTCTATTGAAATATGATTCAATAGTTGTCTGTTTTCCTATAAAGTTCAAGTCTATTTGGAGCTCATCTCTAACTTTTCTTATTGCATCCAATAGTTCAAGTGTTGTATTTTTGTATTGTATCATAAAGTTGTGAAGAGTGTTCGACGCCATAAGTGTTTCCTCAGTATTTACTGTACTTTAAGAGTCATTATTGATTTCCAATGCATATGAACACAGTAGTTACTAATTTACGTTGAGTCTCAAGGTTCGCTGCAACGTAATTCTAAGAGGCATAGACTAATTTGCCTTTTTGTTTTGTATGTACAATATAATTACTTAAAAACTCTTTAAATTAATAATTATTAATTTATTGATAAATTAATAACTCTCTAAATTAATAAATTTCTTCGGTCCTGACATTATTAATTTATAGAGTTTTAACTGTAATAATAATGACACCAACACTGGAATTTTGGCCACCCATAGACATCTCCATCAACACCATAAAACAAAAATCCAAGAACAAGTTATCAAGAAAAATTCACCAAAATTAGTATCTAATGAAGCTGCAGCTTAAAATCTATAGACAGCATAGCACTACAACCTTTATAAGAACACACACATATCCTAAAACACAACAAAACAAACACCATCAACTCAATTCAACACTTCACAATTTAAACCAACCAATAAATCAAACACAAAAAGGCAATAACTTTTCACCCCTTTGAGAACAAAATTCACAGTCTAAACCAAAAATCACTGAACATATATAAAAAAAAATACATTTTCAAGAAAACTTGAGAAATCCTTTTGACATAAGTCAACAGAAGCACAAATAGAAGGAACCCCAAAATTCATAAAATGCGTTGATTATTTCCACGTCGGAACTGGTAGGCCTACCGTAAGATGGTGGGGCTTCCAGCATTAAAACTCCCTCGTTGCTTCCATCCGCCATGGTCACATGCTTGAAGAAAGAAATACAGAGAGAGAGAGAGAGAAGGTTTTCCTCTGCCTAGAAAAGAAGATGAAAGACCCACAAGTGATGGAACAGAGACACGTGACATTGGGTGAAAGCAGAACGAAAGGAAATACCCACGAGTAGAAGAGGGAGGGAGAAAGAGGGAGTCGCGACAAAACGACAAAAGTCAAAAATGAGAGAGAGAGGCCACCAGTTTAAAACTCACCTCCCAAATCCTAAAACCTATTTTTGTTGTTTTGTAAATATGGTAAAAAAGTGTTTTAAAAACTACTAAAACATAGACTTAACAAAATTATCCAAACAGGGTTAAAAATAACATTTCAAAACTGAAAATTGGTAACTCACAACTATGGCTTAAGTCTCTCAATACACTTACAAGATAGAGAAAGAGAATAGATGAATCTTTTAGCTTTAATTTTTTGAAAGTTATGTGAATCAATGGAACATCCCAGACTTTATATGGCCAAGGCAAGGACCTATTCTTAAAACTCAAAATATAATTATTGCTTTATTATTTGTCTCTTCCATCAAAAGTCAATAATACAAAATAAAAACTTTGTAACAACTACTTCAATTTTGTTTATGAGCCATATAACATTTATGTTAACATTCTTCCACTTGACTCGTATACTACTAATATAATCTTTATTTTGACAAACAAATATGACCATAACTTGTCAACTTAAACTTGATATTGTCACTACAAATTAATTACTTGTGAATCATGGCGGTTATATTTTAGATTAAATATTTCTTTCCATGAATTACAATATGTAACCCTTTCTTAGTGAAATATAGGATCCTAACTTTATTAATTCAATCTGAATCCTTTCCTGACTAACTTAATGTGCACAATGTCATATAAAAAAGACAAATATTGTTATTAACTAGTAAGACCCATATAAATTACATGATTCTAAAATACTTTAACTGGCAATCCTTTTGCAGTTATATTTTAGATTAAACATTTCTTTCCATGAATTACAATATGTAAACCTTTCTTAGTGAAATATAGGGTCCTAACTTTATTAATTCAATCTGAATCCTTTCATGACTAACTTAATGTGCACAATGTCATATAAAAAAGACAAATATTATTATTAACTAGTAAGACCTATATAAATTACATGATTCTAAAATACTTTAGCTAGCAATCCTTTTGTTAATGGATCAACAATCATGGATTTTGTGTCTATGTCCTCCATAGAGATTAATTCTTTCGTGTTGTCTTCTTTAACAACTAGAAATTTAATGTTTGTATGTTTACTTCGGCTTCCACTCTTATTATTCTTTGAGAAGAATACTGCAACCGAATTATTGCAAAATATTTTCAATGATTTTTCAATAGAGTTTACAACTTTAAGGCCATAAACAAAATTCTTCAACCATTTAGCATGTAATGTAGCTTTGAAGCAACTAATAAATTCTACTTCCATAGTGGATGATGTAACAATTGTTTGCTTTTTGCTACTCCAAGAGATAGCACCATCGACTAAAAACAAGATATAGCCTAAAGTGAACTTTCTAGAGTCCATGCATCCAGCAAAATTTGAATTTGTGTATCATTTTATTCCCAAATCATCATAATATTTATATGTCAACTTATAATCCTTGGTTACTTGAAGGTATCTCATAACCCTCTTTGTTGCCTTCCAATGTCCCACGTCTAGATCCTTTTGATATCTTCTCAGCATTCCTACTGCAAAGGAAATATCAAGCCTGGTGTTGACTTGAGCATACATGAGACTTTCTACTGTCGAAGCATAAGGAATTTTTTTCATCTCTTCCTGTTCTAATGTTGTTCGGGGACATTGATTGAGACTAAATTTTTCCCCTTTAACTATAGGTACGGTAATTGATGACCAATTTTTCATATTAAATCTTTTCAAAACTTTTTCTATGTAGGCTTTTTGAGATAATCCCAATGTCCTTAGAGATCTAGCTCTATGAATTTCTATGCCAATGAAATAGGAAGTGTCACCCATATCATTCATATCAAATTTTTGTGAGAGGAAAAAGTTAGTGTAATGCAAAAGACTTAAGTCATTGTTTGCAAGTAAAATGTCATCTACATATAGAACTAAGAAAGTAAACTTACTCCCACTGACTTTAAGGTATATGCATTGGTCTAAAACATTTTCCACCAATCCATATTTGGATACCACACTATGAAACTTTATATATCATTGGCGGGATGCTTGTTTTAGTCCATATATAGATCTTCTAAGCTTGCAAACTAAGTGACTACCTTTCTTGCTTTTAAATCCCATAGGTTGAGCCACATACACTTTTTCTTCAAGATTCCCATTTAAGAATGTTGTTTTCACATCCATTTAATGTAGTTCTAGATCAAAATGAGCAACTAAGGCTGTGATTATCCTAAATGAATCCTTCTTAGAGATAGGAGAAAAGGTTTCATGATAATCAATACCTTTTGTGTACAACCTTTGGCCACAAATCTAGCTTCATATCTTTCAACATTACCTTTTGAGTCTCTTTTGGTTTTAAAAACCCATTTACAATCTACTATAAAGACTCCTTTTGGTAATTCTACTAGATCCCAAACTTGATATTTAGCCATAGATTCCATTTCTTATTTCATGGCTCCATACCATAATTTAGAATCCAATCATCTCTATTCATGGCTTATGAAAATGTAATTGAATCATCCTTAAGTCCGACATCAAAGTTAGATTCTTGAAGATACACAATATAGTCACTAGAAATTGATGTTTTTCTATTTCTTGTAGATCTCCTTATTCCTATTGCTTCTTTATCAATAGGTTTTATATTAATGGATTCCTCATGTGGCATATCCTCAACATGTGGTTCTTGATGAGTTAGTTGATGTTCAATAATATCATGTTGGTTGTTTTGAATATCAATAAACTCTATTTCTTTCGTAGGTGATTCTGTTATTTCTTCAAATCCACATGTTGAGTATTTTCACTCCCACTAACTTCATGATCTTCAAGAAACTTTGCATTTCTAGCCACAAATCTAGCTTCATATCTTTCAACATTACCTTTTGCGGTTTCTTCTTTCGGCAACACCATTTTGGTGTGGTGTACCCACCATAGTATATTGGGAAACAATACCCTCCTCTTGAAGAAACTTTGGAAATGAACTGGCTTGTTGCCCTTTTTGTGTACCTACCATAATATTCTCCACCTCTATCAAATCTTACGATCTTTATTTTCTTTTCTTTTTGTTTCTCTATTTCAGCTTTGAAAACTTTAAAAGCATTAAGTGCTTCAGATTTTTCGCATAGAAGATAGAGATACATAAATCTTGAGTGGTCGTCAATAAATGAAATAAAATATTTCTAACCATTTAAGCAAGGTGTGGGAAATGGTTTACAAATATCTGTATGAATAATTTCAAGAAGCTCGCTACTTCTTTTGGCACATTTACTAGTCTTGTTAGTATGCTTTCCCTTTATGCATTCTACACAAGTGCTAAAATCAGCAAAGTCGATATTCCTAAGAATTTCTTCCTTTACTATTCTCTTAATTATTTCAAGAGAAATGTGCCCTAAACCCATATGCCAAAGCATAGACGAATTTGCATCCATAATACTTTGCTTAGTTCCAATGTTGGTATGTAAGGCTATGAGACTTGTTTCGAAAACAAGATCTAATGAAAGCTTAAATAAATTTTCAACTAAAAAACCACAACCAATAACTTTATTATCTTTAATCAATTCAAAAGAAACATCGTGAAAATGAAAAGACAAACTAGAACACATAAGCCTAGAAACAAAAACCAAGTTTCTAAAAAAATGGAACATAATTTTTTTTCCAATATCTAACAAACAAAAACCAAAATTCAAAACAAATTTAAAAGTTCCAACAACCTTAGCATGTGAACTCATCCGATTTTCCACATAGATGCTTTGTTCACTCCCCACTGGATTTCGTAGGTTTAGAAAGCCTTGCACATTATTAGCAATGTGAATTGTAAATCTTGAATCAATCAACCAAGTATTGCTAGGAGCTTTAATAAAATTTGATTCAAACACTACTACAAATAAGAGTTACAACATTGGTTCAACAACGATTCAAATAAAACAGGTGTCGTAAAAAACACAGTGACATTTTTGTAAATATTTGTAACTTTTTAAAGATGGATTTCATAAAACCGTCTTTAAAACCACACTACGACATCGGTTTTTGAAGAAACCGATGTTCAAAGCAAGAGTTCAACATCGGTTTTTAGAAACCGACTTTAAAAGGGACTGTGAGTTTTTTCCTTTTTATTCTCTTTCGATGGTACCCTACCTATCTCTGAATCTCCCACCCAACAACTTCTCCTACAAATCTTTGTTCTTTTCTTGCCTCCCAACATCACGAATCTCGGGTACACTCTCGCCTCTCAACTTTCGCTGAAGCTCTTTGTCAAGGTAAAAACCCTCTCTCGCGCCCTTTTCTCATTCTTCTTCTTATGTGCCATAGGTGACAAGGTTGGCCTTGGAAATGACCTTAACATTGTGGATCTTCTAGAAGGTGAGGTGGTGGTCCATGTGGAGTTGTGGACAAGGTGAGGTGGTGGTCCATGTGGAGTTGTGGACAACTGAGCAGCACCTCAAGGGGATAATTTAGTAAAATTATAATAATGTATTTTATCCTCTTAATAAAAAAAGATCTTTTTTTATTTTCATATCAACTAATATTTTTTTATTGGTAGTAATTGGGGGATTTTACAAATAATTCAGAGATTCTACTCAATCAACTCAACTAGAAGTGGTATTAGGCCAAGGAAAGGAAGGACTTGGTGGTTTGATTACAAGCTACTTTTATTTTCTGAGAAAAAACTGCAGAGGGGGATCATGATCACGACTTTATGTAGACTTACATGCCGTGTGCTTTCAAGTAAATTGCTATTCAAAAAGACATAAAAGTCATCACCAGATTTTGCTGTGAAAATTTCCCCTTCTTTTCCTTTTTAAGAAAAAAAACTAGGCTTTTATTAGACAACTAGATTTATTTACAATATTATATGCTGCTTTTGATTCCTAGATATATTAATTTCTTGTTTCTTTTTAATAACCAATTTTTCTCTTGCTTCTGCTGCCAGTTTTTGTTTCGAATATTTTGGTTATACAAGAATTTGAAAGTAAGAAAAAAAAAAACTAATCTTATATTTACAACATGCCTGGACGAACAATCAAGTCAAGAAGGCGTCTCTGTTAAACAAGACTTTTCCTTTTATCTATTAGGCATGTGTGGATGTTAGCTTAATAAATAAAATAAAATAAACATATGGTGAAGTGTATTTTTTACAGCATTTATAACAAATGTTTTTTCTTACACAAACATGTTATTTTATAAGTGTTTATAATGTTATTTATGTAATTTTGTAATTAAAAAATACTTATATAATTGATATACCCAAACAGCCTAAAAATCACTTTTAATTAATTTTTTTTTTATAATTATAACCAAACACAAAACCTCTATCATTTTTTATAAAAGTCACATATAAATAAATCACTTTTTTTTATAATCACTTATTTTAAGTCTAAACAAACTCACCCAATAATAACCTTTGCAATCAAGCAATCACTTTTATATTACAATTACAATCAACACCACAACTTATATAGAAACATTATTCCCAATTTATTATTATGCAAGAATTAATTTCGAACATGTTTTGAGCTTTTATATTTTTTTTTCTTAATCATTTAGTTGATCAGATAAAAAAAGGATCGAGCTTGAGTACTATTAAAAAAAAATCAATCTTAATTTTAACATATTATTCAATTTGTGTTTAATCACTTAATTTAAACTTTTACATTTACACTTGATAATCTTTCATTAACTTTAATTTTTATAAAAATACGAAATTAACTAATTCAGCACTTGATAACTTTTTATAAAATACAAATTTAAATAATTCAATTATTAAATCATTAATAATTGAATTAGATATTATCTTTGTAATTATGCATATCAAACTTTACATAAATTGGACATTTACGTATATTTTAAATAATATATTATCTATAAAAAATGATAAAATACCAATCAACTATTTTCGTATGAAAAATTGTAAACTTAATCTATTTTATAAAAAAAAATCGTTTCAATGGTTAATTGGTTTCGTACAAGTTACAAAGCACAGTAAGTACAAAAATTTGGCACTTAATATCTCCCTCGTATACCCAAAACACATTCAACATAAATCTCTTTTATAATTTAGAAGGAAAAAACACACTCAAATTCTCTTCAGATACTCTAGCAATGCAGCCATTGAACAGCACAATCTTCTTCCAGCTCAAACTTATAGGCCAGGTTCAACATCACACCTCACATACTATGTTTTTCTCTTCTTTTTTTACCTTAAATTTAGCAAGAAGCAAGATGAGCTAATAAAGAAAAGAACTGGCACAACAGTAGATTTTATTTCAAGCTCAATCGTTCAGAATTCTTGGGAAAGATGGCAGAAATATCAAATATACTGATAAACAATTAATAACCGACATGTATTCATGAGCATCTGGAAAGGTAGAAGGGTGAGAAAGAAGAGCGAGTCAGGATCAATGATAATTCAAATTTGACCCATCTGTAAATCATGGTGGAGGTGTCCGCCGCCTCCGGACACGGCGAGGTCTACTATCAGAGCCTCCATCTGAAGATTCATTTGCATCATCAGATCCAGATTGTCCGTCATAATTTTCCCCCCAAAGTGTAGTAGTGGGTCTCCTTATTCGCATTTGGAGTGTCGTACCCCTGGACATGGAAGCAGGCTGAAGAATGAGGAAAAACACAGCCAGCAGACCACCATCATCTATGGGATCATCAACCCCAAATGAAGTTTGAAGTGTGCTAAGGAGGTCGCCAAGATCCCTCTGGCGCTCCAACCTCCTCCAGCTACGCTGACGCTCTGGGTCTACCGCAGATGGGCGCTCAAGAGGATGTTCAAGTCTTGCATGCTTCCTAAGATCTGGGTATGTGCCACTGAAGTTGCAAGTCTCACAAGAACAGCTCCTTGATTTTTCATTCATGAAATGACGAGCCGCCTCCACTACTTTCCACTCTTTTATTTGCCCTCTGCATAGAGGGCATACTAACTTTGATTTTGCATCATTCTCACAGGATAAGGTTTGCATTGTAACCAAATCCTCACTTCTGTCTTCCGGCGCATCAATTCTACTTTGGACAGTCCCCTCATTTCTGTCTTCCGGCACATCAATTCTACTTCGGACAGTCCCCTCATTTCTGTCTTCTGGCACATCAATTCTACTTTCAACCGTGTCTGAAATTTGACTTTCTACTTGAGGAATGGTTGATGAGGTGTCTGCAAATGACTTGCAGAACTGATCAAGACAATTTGAGTGGCGATAACTAGTGTTGCACATGTAAGGGCGGCATCCCTTCTCATGGGATGAACATATGAGGAGAACTGCATTGTGAGGGTGTTCCATGCACACTGGACACCTAGCTTCTTCCCATTCTTTAACATTCTCCTCTGACTCTTTAAGAGCAGATCTTCCAACACAACTAGAGCTACTTGGGTAAGGTGATGCTCTGCTACTTTCATGTGACAAAGATCTATCCCTTCTCTCCTTTGGCATTTCGAATTGTCAATATTTTAAAAATATAACAAGTCTCCACCACCCAGAGGAACAATTGAAGCAACTAGAAACCTACGTACAGATAGCATCAACATGAAACTTAATTGGACATCAATACAAGTAACGGCAAAACTCATGTCAAACACATCAGACATCCATGCAAAAAAAAAAAACATCAATGAGACATCCATGTGTAAAACAACAGAACCTAAACGAGATTTATCAGGCCATGCATTCTTATTCCACACAGACAAATTTCATTTCCAAAACTTGATGTAAATCTCGTAAGTAGGAATAATTATCATTAAGATAACTCCATGAGAGAAATTAGTTTATGAAAATATAAGTTAAGCACACAAGACCTTCAAAATATGCACCAAGGTAAGCTGTTGCTTGAATGCTAATGAATGATTCCATATCTAACAATATCCTTCCTTCATATTTCTCCATTATTATCACAGTCTAAATCTGTCCATGCATGACTAGCCAAGATTAGAGACATCTTCGTAATTCCAAAGCTTATCATTTCCTCCCAATTTACAAGTCACTTTTTCAAAACTTGATAATAACCTTCATGAATAATGACTTTTTGAAACAGAATCATAAATGTCAAAGTTTATAGCAATTCAAAGCAAAAGGGTTAACAAAACTACTATCAACTTTATAAATAAAATTGGAATAATACAACATTCTTCACATCCCTAATAGAAGAGGGAGTCTACTTAGACTCAGTGAGGACACCCCAAAGTACACATACATACATGTAAACTGTAAACATTCAAACAATTATCCATTTTCATATCATTTTCTCATAACACTCATTATTTTCATAATTTTTTCCAAGTAAGATAGTTATGTTCTCACTTCTCATTATAATTTGATAAAATCCAAAGCATCAATAACACCATTGCACAAAATAGTTTTATATACCATAATGAATAAGTAAATAAGTCCAAGCTAGAGGATCCATTTGCCCAATTAAACACTAATGGATTTGTTCACCCAGTGGCTTGAATAAATATACTATATGCACATGGGCTATTTATTTCCTTCACTACGGTAAAGCAGATTATGCCAGTTTTATTCTCTTTGTTTCAGCCAAAGCGGGTGTTCTAACATAGAACCCATAAAAAAAATTGCATTCAAACAAATCCCAGACAATAACAAGTCATGTATTCAGTATATCACATTCCAACAATTTCATATCATATTTCTTCACATTGTTACTAGAACACAAACCTTTGCAAGTACACTATTCTCAATACAAATTGAATAAAGAACTGATATTTTTATATATCATAGACTACAGCATGCAAGTTTTAAATATCATAAGAATCAACACATCCAAATACATGTAAATTTCAAATTGTAGCATTAAAATTGAAAACCTTACTAAACTACTCCAGTTTTATCCATAAATGGGATTGACTTACAATGAAATAATTTCTGATATTTTACCACAAGAAGCTAGATTTTCTAAGCTTTCCAACAAGCTCAGGATCACACAAATTGGAGTTTCTTTACCCAATTTATGATCCTTCAAAGTACACTGATTTACATCAGAATTCAGAACGACTATGGTCTGCATTTTTATGCACCAGGAGCAATCCTTGTGCCTGGGGTTAGAGAATTCTGGAACTTTAATAGACTAAAACAAGAACTTATTATCTTTCAAACCCCACTGGTTCAGTCAAAAACAATTTTTCCTGGCTCAAATTATGAGCATTCAAATTGGACTTAGCTGCAACAAAATGCAGAACACAATAGTCAATTTCACGAAATTAAAGTTGGCAGGGAATTTTATAGTTATCAAGACATTCTGAAAATTTCCAGAATCAACTATGTAAGCTTTCCAACAAAATTGGTTCCACTTCAAGATCATATTATGAATCAAGTTATTCTCTCTTAAAGTAGGCCAACCCATCGAAACTTTAAACAGAAAACCATGTTCTCAAATTTATTCTGAATTTCTTACCCAAGATTGAATCTTGAAAATTTCCAGTTAGATACTTCAAAAAAAAAAGGTTCAAACAAATATTGTTTCACTAAAAACCAATTTTTGCAACTCAAATTCTACTCATTTTACAGAAGCTATAGCAGAATTTATTTTTTGCAAAAGCTAGTCCATTTCCAACTTCTAATCAATGCATAGATCGATAAGGTTTTAAAACTTGCAGTGTCTACTATCATAATCCACACTTAAAACACAATTTATCTAAAGATTTAAGGGCTGAACCCATGTCAAACACTTCGTGTCTGAAATTCTTTAACTTTCTCAAGTTTTCAAATTTCTTCAATCCTCTTATTGCAAAACTAAATAACTCAATCCAATAGCTTATTTACCACAGAAACACAAGATTTCTCCGTGAGAAACACGATTCCCTTTCAAAACCCTAGTTTACCAAAACCAAACTCACAGAAGCAATTCAGCTAATCGAAGTGCACGGATTAAGAAAAAAAGCAGGAAATTGAAGTTTGAACTGTAAATCCCTCACCTCTTCGATCTTCTTCCAACTCAAATCCGGAAGAAAAAATATGGAAGTACTGAAAACCCTGAAAATTCTGAGACCGTTGAGTTACTCTAGTTCTGCTTTTCAATTTCTTCAACTGAGACAAACGCGAGGGAGATCTCGATCGATCTTCCTCTATTTTTCTTGCGTTTTTCCCTTTTTCTTCTTCTTCTTCTTCTTCTGCATTTCCACGTTGGAAACCCTGTGATAGCTCGTATTTTATAACTTTCATTATTTACTCTGTAGGGTCTTCACTTGTCCGAATTTCACATGACTTCTTTTTTATTTTTTTCTTCCACAGTTGCATGCTTCCTTTTTTACCAAAACAAAAAAAAAATTATAATCTTTTATAGTCAATTTTAAATAATTATTTATTTATAGTAGAATGTTCAATATTTTTCTGTGTTTTCAAAACATTAAATCTTATTTAATATTTTCTTTATAAGATATTAGAAAAAAAAATTGTAAGAAGATACTTTGTTACTCAGTCAAAGATATTAAATTATTATTATTTATTTTAATTATATTATATTTACTTTTATTTTATAAATTAAAATCCACAGCTTAAAAAACCAGACTTTTACTTTCTACATTTTCTTAAATATTTTTGTGACTTTTACATTTTCTTAATTAGACACGTTGAACATATTCTCACTTTTTTCCATATGGATGACCATTTTACGTATTTTTATTTATATACTTAATTTTTCTTAATTACTTGTTAAATCCAATTTATTCTATTTATTTTTATAATTTTTTTATTTGAAAGAATTAAACGGGAGAGGTTTATAACACCACACATCATGTTTATTAGATTAAAATCCTTTAGTAACTATCTCCCTAACTAAATTAACTTTAATAATATTTTTAATAAAATTGTTAATAATTTATAAATGTGCTGATGCACAAAAAAATATATTTTATATAATTTTAATTATAATATAACGTATATTAAAAGTCATTTATCTGATATAAATTTTAATTATATAAACATACATATTTAGTTTGCAAAATATACATGTTAATATACTAATAGATACTTTTTTTTATCAGCATACTAATATAGTATTGTTTTACATCTACCGCCATAAGGAAAGAAGAAATATGTATGACAATTATTCACTGTGCAATCTTTGAAGTTGGCGCTTTGCAATTTGTCATGTTGAAGTCTTGCAATGCATCAGGGCCACAATTTAGACTATTCCAAATTTCCATTCCCCATAAGACTGATACCGAATAACCAGTTAAGGAAAATGTGAGATTAAATACAATGCATTTACCCGTTTGTGATTTTTTGTATCTTTTTGGGAGTAAAAAAACCCTTCATCCCTTCCCTCAAAAGAAGAATTCTGGGTTGCATATATTGTATTGGGGAAATAACATGCTGGGAAATGATATTATCATCATACTACATCTTCTTATTTATCTTTTTTAAAGTTTATTTTTATATACTCTTTGAGTAAAATATTAAATAAGAAATTAAATGTATTTAACATTAATATTTTGAAAATAATATTTAATATTTACCATATTCAGGAATTGGGAGAATTTACGGGAAGAACCATTAATTAGTATGATGTAAAATTATTCAAGTACTTTTGAAAACGAAAAGAAAATCAACTTAATAAACATACAGTCATGAATCATCAAGTGAACTATTGCTGCTTATTGTCTATTAATTCAATTAAATTTATGTTATATAACGTCTGGAAAAATAATGAAAAGTAAAACGCAAAAATATATGTTTTTCAATATGAGTATCTAATGACATAACCAACTTTAAATACCATCTTCAACAGCTTACATGTTTAATTTTAAGTTATGTTGCTTAAATTTTTTTCTCTCAAAAAACATATGACGGGAGTTACTTATATATAATGTTGTTTATATCATAAACAACACACTTTTAGAATGATAAGATTCATAAAATTAATTTAAATACTTTTTTTAACAATTTTATTATTAGAATGAATTTTTATTTAAAATATTTAAATTTATATGAATTTGTAAGACCCATAAAATTATGATAAATAATTATTCATTATAGATGCTTTTAAGACATTTGACTATGTAATACTTGTTAGATTAGTCTTAAACGAAATAAATCACCACATAAACATAACAGTGCATGTATATATTAAGCCAACGTTTGTGTCTAAACACTTAAATTCTGAACTTACATGAACACAACAAAAGTGCTAAAAGCAAATCAATCCAACTCAAGAAACAGAGTAAAAACACGAAAAATAGTAGCCACAAAAACTCAAAAAGCACAAGAAAAAGCTCAAGTTCATAATACAAAATTCAAAACATAATTAAGCATCGAATAAAAAGTGATTGATACTCGCATGAAAAGTCCAAAAAAAAAGGATTAGTCTTAGGGAGTGAAAACCCCGGGGCAATTGATCGATTAGGAAAGAAAAATTATATGTATGGAATATCAAAAATTAAAAACGATTTAATTTATAGATGTTCTAAAAAAGATTTCTTTTTATACGGAGACAATCCAGTTTAGAACACTCAAGTGAAATGTCTTATTCAACCCGCCATCTTAGGTTAAGGTAAAGACTTTTTATCTTGCTTGGAGCGCATAACCTTTGTGATATTTATGAGTTTAGATGTTATAGTGTATTAAAATGTTCTACCATATTTCAGGATTCTTGGAATATAATTATGTCCATGTTGGTTTTATGACGCGCTTAAACCACTAGAAATGATTGAGTCGGACTTAGGGTGTTCAAATTCAAACCAATCCAAAATAAAATCAAAAATCAAACTAAACCGATTTTTTAATATAAACTTCTTTATAATTGTAGCACTTTTAATAGAAAATCAAACGGTTGTAACTTCAAACGGTTGTAACTTTCGCTAGTACAGAAAGTTTACATATTATGGGTCTCAAACGGACATTTCTATTAAAAGTTACAACCGTTTGAAGTTTATAAGTTCAATTAACTTTCTGTACTGGCGAAAGTATTTCGCCATTATAAAATACATTGAACCCAAAGCGTGGAAAGTTGTCCCTGCTGACTGTTTCGCCAACAGCAATGGTGAAATGCACTGCATGCTGTCACATGTCCCTATTTCACCACCAGCAATGGCAAAATGCACTGCATGCTGCCACGTGGACGAATTCGCTAATCGTGCTGACGAAATGCTTACCAAAATAGACCCCTTTCATATTATGTTTCAAAATGGACTCTTATTGGAAAATAGTTTGTAAAGATAACCCAATTTAATCAATTTGCCGCTTAGATCCAATAAGATTAGACTTGATTGGAACCTCACATGAAGGATATAAGCTAATGAAATCAAATAACGGTTTGACCTGAAAGATAGAAGAAATCATTTCTCTTATTCAATACCTATTGTGAAAAAATCAACCTTTATATTTAGAACACCTTAAAAGAAATGAAATTTTCCAAAAAAAATAATGAATTGGTCCATTACTAATTTTACTATTTTTTTATTTAGAATAAGTTCAATAGTCAAATAAATTTAAACAAATTATCAATTCCAAAAATGAAAAGAAAAATCAAATCAATCAAATTTACCCATATCCACTAAAATCCAAATATGTTTGTTTAAACTCCCATGTATATAAACTGCATTTTAAATTTGTTTAAACTCCCAATCAAACTTTAAAACTTTCCAAACAATTTTTTATATATGTAAACTGCATTTTAAAACTAATAATTCCAATAATAAAATTCCTTATTTGTGGACAGAAGTTGACTAACACAGTTATTAGGTCACCCGACAAGTTACACGTGGACTTGTACCTGTATGCTGTATCTAACTATTTGTTATTTAATAATCACAATTGTTAACCATGTTACAGTAATGGACTAATTGGTTAAGGAAAAATACAAAATAATTATGTGAAAATATGTTTATCATATAAAAAATAAAATAAATAAATATTATATTTTAAATAATTAAAAAATTCATTAAAATATACTAAATGTCATTTAATTCAATATATTTAGAGAAAAATTATTTTATTTATTGAAATTTTAAGATAATTTTTAAAAATTAAACAAATTCACCATTTACCCTTATGTCGTAAATTATAAATTATTATACGTAATATAGAGAGTGAAATACTTTCATCACTCAATTAAACATTTTCAACAATTCGAGCCCGCCCCTCGTCTTGTGTCACCACGTCCACTTTAGCTCTGTGGTTGGGAAGAAGCACTATTGGCAACCGAGCTGAGATGGCAGAAAAGTGCTTCTTAGAAGGGAAGCCCTCGCAAACAAGGAAGAAGGAGGCATTTTTTGGAACACAAAAGAGTGTGAGCAGTGGCAATATAATTTAGAAAATAAATTTAGTGAGGACAAAAAATATATAGTCTATAATGTTTTTATAAACAAAACATTATAAGTTTTCTTAAAAATATATAATCTCATAATAAAAGTCCAATGTATTTTATTTTTTATCTTTTATTACTTTCTACATTCATTTAAATAATAGTGTTTTATGGAGGGCAATACCTATTTTCTTTTTACACGGGCAAAAAAAAAATACTTAATAGGTTTTAATTTAAGCAATTGCTCCCTTTGCTAATAACGTGTATCTTCCCCTGAGTGAGTGTGACTCATCATACATCACAATTAGTAAACTAGTGGAAGATGCCATAATCCTCTATTTTTATATCAAACCCACAACAAACAAAAATTACATTCTTCCTTCCTCAATCCTTTCATTTTTACTTTTCTGATAATCAATAGAACTTTTACAATTTTTGTTTTGGTTAAGTTGCTATCTATTTCTTTTATTATCTTTTATACAATTTATGAAAAAAAAAATTGAATGAGGCAAGGGTTAAGAAGATCAAATAAAAAGTAAAAAGAGATTAATTTTTTTCAAATGAGAGAGTCGAACTCTTGACGTCAAAGAGTTTATAACAACTTAATTATACATACTACTCAATCATATGAGTTAAATCCCTTGATAAAGGAGGATAGTTTGAGATCATTGAAAGAGATTTTTTTTTTACTTATATGTGAAATGCATATATTAAAAAAGAGAATATAAATAATGACTACTATGTAAGAGTAAATATACCCACTTTTTTCTTAATCTTTTTTGTTTATACATGTTTTTTTAATCATCATAATTAAGATTTTGACTTTGTAATGAGATATTGACATATCTTCACAAGCTTCAATTTTTTTGGGTTGGAAATTCTGTTATCTAAATTAAAAAAAAAATGCCTGTGAAAAGCCGAACAAACTTGCTACTTAAAGTAAAAACCATTACAACACTAAATACTCCTACGATCCGACTAAAGCTTGTCTCAAAATTTAGCATATTTGCATTAAAATATTAATTCCAATTGTGAAAGTACCTATGTGTTTGGGTTTTTTGTTGAAAAGAGCCAACGTACATTTACTAGAAATTAAGCAAGTAATTATAATTATTTTTTCGTTTGGATGCTATAGAAAATTCATGCAGGCAGATACCAAACGCAACTAGAAGTCTAGAAGTAATAGTAACATCCACGGTAGGGGACAAAATAGCCTACCTTTTCTTTGCAAAACAACAAGTGGAGCGTTTCAAGTCAGGTAGCTATGGCATGGGTTGGTGTGAAGGCCAGGACGCGCGTAAAATTTAGAAGAATAATAGTAATTTAGTAATCACATGAGTGTGTATCACACTATCATAACAAAACAAAGCATGTGTGTCCACTCTTTTGCATAGTTATTTCTTATACCCATAATGAAAATTCATGCTAATTGTGTTGACTGGAGTTTTAGGACAGAAAATTGTAAAGGTATATATCCTTATTATTATTATGTGTCTTTGTCTGATATACTACTACTAGGGAGAATCATACTTTGAAATATAGAAACAGAAGACGACACACTGCTGGGAATTATTACTCATTTGCCTTAAAGGCCAATCATGCAATTACTTCTGCCGTTGGTGCTGGATCCTAGGCAGATATATAACATGCATAGTGCAAACAAAAGATTGAAAGTAAATTGAATCCTCTAGGTAACTCTTTCCATGAATTGGCTGAAAGAAAAGCTATTGGCGACCATGACCATATGAACGGTATGTGCTTTATGATGACCTAAGCAATATAGACATATATATCACCGGACTTTTTTTTATACGTAAAAATAAAAATAACATGGGAATTAAATATTTAAGATAACTCATCATCTAATTGATATATAATTATTTCAGCTTAATTAATAATTTTAAACTCAAATTTTAAATATGTAGTTGTAATAATTTATAAATATTCGAAGAAATTTTTTTGTGGCACATAATACTCAAGATGACTCGTACAGGATTGCATGATGGACCTCCTATAAACTATAAAGAGTACCTATAATCTGATATCAAAGAAAATAGCTAGGCGTAGTAACACCAACTGTTGCATAAACATTGCCTTTGAACACATTGAATAAAACTAGTCAATGTATAAAAGCTACGAATACTCTTTCATCCTTAAAAAGCTGCACCTAGCTAGCTTGTGGTATCTGAAGATAAATCATACTTTGAAATATAGAAACAGAATGTACAACAAATGTCAGCATAGCGAACAGGCCGAAGTATTCATGTCAAGTAAACATCAGAGTCACAAGCTTTTATATCAAATTAAACAAATTACCAACTAACTCGTTTCTAGAATCAATTTAGCTGTTAATTAATAAACTGTATACAGGTCAGTGTGGTTGCACATAAATGAAAATGAAAAGAAATTATCATTCAAAAATGTAATCTAGCTAGAGAGTAATGACAACATCCTCACATATTGATTGGATGTAAAGACTAATGTATAGCATATACCAAACTACGTACCAAATATCTCACTTCTCACATGACTTTCATCAACTAACAACGCCAGCCTATACTTTCTGCCTAGCTCCACTAGTATATGTTCATTTTAATAAATAAATAAATAAAATATAACCCACATATAACATATACTATGGTGTTACCACGTACATATGCAAGATGTGAGGTGTATGTGTGTGTTAAATATTATTATTCGTCATCATATTGACATTCTTTTGGTGCATATTTTGAAACAATATTGGCTTAATTTTTCTCGACAAAATAAAAAATTGCCTAATTATGATTTCGATTATCGTAATAAGCATGCATTATTAAGCGTAAGACACGACGACATATATGCAATTCTCAACTGTAGGATGATCTTGACTGTTGGACACTAGTGATAATTAAGTACATAGAGGTTCTTTGACCTAAGCTTAATTATATAAATTATTTTCCCGTATTCCAGTGAACACGTATATCTGGATATATTAAGTGCTTCATGATTCACCAGATCAATCACCTAGGAGCTAACCTAAAAATACCGAAGCAACAAACCACCAAACAAGAAATGATAAAAGTATGAATATTAATGGACAAATTAACTAGACACAACAAACCAACAAGCCAACGACAACTATAATGAAAGAACAAATCTATCTTCTAGTAAAAATTGTTTAATGTACTTCAGAGAGGAGTGAATGTGTTTTCTCAAGACACTCTTCATCACTTTGAGGACTCTGCCAGTTTCTCTCAAATTATGCTTTCGTGAAAAGTGAAATTTAAAAATACACACAAGGGGAGAAAAATTAGTATGCTTTCGTGAAAAGTGAAATTTAAAAATACACACAAGGGGAGAAAAATTAGAACGATTCAAAGTATAATTTAAATATATTTTCTAACTAATCAAAATTAGTTTGGTCAATAAGACAAGTGGAGTAACATTGTGCAGAGGCTTTGTTTTTAATTTCACCCTCTTCTTGTGATTGATTATTAATTATATTGTTTTTGTTATTTTCCATCTTTTTTATCGTATAATCACTACTAAAAAAATTATTTTTTACAACGCATATTCTAAGACGATTATGTGGAACCGTCTTAGAATGTCACACGGTGACAATTTTGTAAATACAAAATTGTTAAACGAAGACGATTGTACAAAAATCGTCTTAGAAATTATCGCTCTACAACGGTTTTACGAAAACTGTCTTAGAATAGTTATCATTCCAAGATGGTTTCTCGAAAATCATCTTAAAAGACTGTCATTCTAAGATGATTTTGTAAAAACTGTCTTAGAATTGAATGGTTGCCATTGCGGGCTTTAAAGTCATTTTTCCTTTTGCTCTTGCGAAACCCAACAGTACATGCCCGGACTCACACACTCATAAACCTTAATCACATTCTCTTGCTTCCCCCTCCCTTCATCCTTTCCCGAATCACACAACGTCGTTTTTCGAAACTACGTGAGGAGATTTTGGTCGTGCTCGACGATAGTAGCCCCAGTTCGGCCTCCAATGGGAACACGACTGTGGTTGCAAGGCCCAACCCCAAGCCAAAGGACGGTGAAGGTGGTGGCGACGACGGTGAAGGACCAAGACCAAGCCAACGGCTTGAGATTATCTTCGGTTTGGTCATTTACAAATTGTTCTGACACTTCTTCTACGACGACGATGTTTTGGTCATTGAAGGATGTGATTCTTCTGCTATTTTCTTTATTGCAGATAGGTCTCTCTCTTTGTTTCCCCTATTTTTCCTTTTCGCTAATAGGAAAATTACGAGTCTGTGCATCAAGAGTAGGAGATTTCAGATTGGCAAATGTTCTTGCCTGGCAAATTTTTTATCGACTTATTGTTTACCCTAGAGGTGTGTAATGTTCTTGCCTGGCAAATCTTTTATCGTTTCTTGTGCACCATTTGCTTAGGCTTATAGTTAGCTAGATATTTGTTGTGTTGTTTGTGAATTATTATAGCTCTATTAGATGTGATCTTTTTGTATATAGTTTGGTGCGGTTATTGCCTATATTGATGGTTGAAGGAGCATGCTTGCTTTGTTTTAGAAGCATTCCTATTTTTGAAAATTTCATTGAATTTGATATGTTATGCTTGTAGTTGTATATCTACTGATGATACCACCATGAGTATAAATGACAATCTAGATCTTGGGTCTTGATGCGCAAACATAGTAGTCTATCTCTTACACTCAGATTATTTTGATACACTGAGAATTTGTTTAGGTTGTGATAAAAAAATGGAGTTTGATGAATTTTTATGTGATTTTGGTGCTATTAGGGCAATCTCAACCACCATGCAACCTTTCAATGTTTCTTGAAGTTATAGATTCAAGAAATACTTCCAGTGATTGGAGTTGTTTTGTAAGTCATCATTTGTCAGTTGTGAACCAAAGGATGGAAGATAAATTTGATTTCAAGGAATCTCAAAATCGGTACTCTAAAGCTGCGAAGGATTGGGGTTGGTGTGAATTTGTGACACTTACCAGTCTCTTCGATCAAGATTTAGGTTTTCTTGTCCATGACACTGTCATATTGTCTGCTGAAGTTCTTATATTGAAAGAGACATCAATAATGTAGGATATTACTGAGAATGATTTTGAGTTAAGCAACAGTGGTTCCTCGGTTAATAAAAGAAGTTCATTTACATGGAAAGTGGAGAATTTCCTTTCTTTTAAGGAAATAATGGAGACTCAAAAAACCTTTAGTAAATTCTTTCAGGCTGGTGGATGTGAACTTCAGACTGGTAGGTGTTCTACCACACAAAGTTTATCTCCTACATTTTATTCATTGGCAGTAGTAGTTATGAACTTTTACTTCTTTATGCATGAGATTGAAAGCTTATGTTTCCATGACCTAGGTGTATACGAGTCGTTTGACACCATATTTATTTATTTAGAGAGTGACCAGGCTGTTGGTAATGACCCAAACAAAAATTTTCGGGTTAGATACAGGATGGCAGTTGTGAATCAAAAGAAGCCAACCAAGACAATGTGGAAAGAATCTTCTATCTGCAAAAAGACATGGAATAATTTAGTTTTGCAATTCATGAAGGTGTCTGATATGTTAGAAGCAGATGCAGGATTTCTTGTACGTGACACTATTGTTTTTGTATGTGAAATATTGGATTGTTGCCCTTGGTTTAAGTTTTTAGATTTAGAGGTAAGTCCTTATGGGATTGCTTGTCTCTGTGTTATCTTGTATGTACAACTATTACTTGATAGATGTCAAATATTCCTCTCTCTTGCCCCATTTTTTTATATTTTCCTTTTACCATCTATAGGATGACTTGTTCTTGACTTTAGATACAAGGCTACCTTTAATCATGTATATGCACACCTATTGGTTTAACCTTGGCACACACATGTCACTAATTTAACATATAATATTTGGTTTTTCATCATCTGACTCATTCTATATGGTAAGATTGGAACAAGCCTGTTAAGAAATATGGCCTCTTCCTTAGAACTTTTGCTCGTTATTAGTTGATAATATGCATGGAACAAGCTGATATGTCACGAGTTACAAAAGTTAATTAATGATTCAGTTCATAATTTTGCATCCCTTGAACTTCTTAATGCACAATAAAACTTGTAAGCAAATTTCTATCCCATACCTAAGCCATGTGATATAATTATGACTATGTCTTCTATCAAACAAAATAAAATGATTATATGTTTTACCCATTAGCTTCTCACATGTTGTGATGTCAGGGGATTTTGTATTGCCTACTAGTTGTATTAAATTTTGATTGCTTTTATTGTATGGTTGCACGTGCCTCTTCTAATTTTGTCTTTAATATACAAGTTTTAGTATCAGAAGATGATTAGGATGCATTGACTACTAATCCTGATGAGCTCATAGACTCCGAAGACAGTGAAGGGATAGTGGAGACAAGGAAGATATTTTCATAAATCTTCTTTCCAGAGTTGGATTTCATTTAACATATGGAGATAATCCTTCACAACCACATGTTACTTTAAGGGAGAAAATTCTAATGGATGCTAGTGCGATTGTGTGGTAAAGCAATTAGACCTTGAAAATCTGTTGCTACTACCTATTGATATTGGTCTTTCTTAATTTGCGTGTTTTTCTTATAGACTAACATTACTTTCTTTTTCCCAAGAGTTGTAGTGATAAGTATGATACATGGACATGCATGCTCCTTGGAGTTCAAACAAAACTTTTAGTGATAATGCTAGACCTTAACATAGTAGTACGCTTGATTAACCTTCGAAGATTTAGTTGGCTCTTCAAAGATTTTCACATTGTTTTGACCTGAAGCTATGATTTTACCTATTTTGCAATATCTTAGGCATGACACAAGGATTAAATCTTATTTTTGGGTGAGACTTGTCCACTTTTGTCTTTTTAGCTGCTACTGGTGTTGTTTTTCATATACTTCTCTGTTGAACAACACTATGCTTATCAAATTGCTTTTGTAAAGGACATTAAGAAGGCAAACATCCCAGGACAATTTGTTGCAGGTTTTGTATTGCTTTCTTTTATACTTGGACTGCTTTATCAATCAACCCCAAGTTCTATTTTCCATGAATGGAATACCAACAAGGTTGAGTGGGGAGAGTGCATTTGTGCTAATGAGTCTTCTAGGAACAAATCTTGTACCTCACAACTTTTATCTTCATTCCTATATTGTACAGGTATTATTTCCTCTTGTTTTTAATTTTCCTGTATGCATATACAATGAAATGTCTGCATCCTTCAGAAACTGCAAAGAACATATGCTTAATGTGTCTGTGAATATATTTGCACCTCATGTTTTGCTTGTTCAAAAAAGATACATCTTGCAATATTTAAAATAAGATATTCTAAGACAATTCTCTGAAAAATCGTCTTAAAAAGATACACCTTTTTCTAAAACGATTTTTTATGAAATCATTATTGAAAGTCTTCAAAGACGGTTCAAAATCGTTTCTGAATGTACTTTAAAATCGTCGTTATATGTCGTTTTTCCAATAATGAACTTACATTATTGTACATTTTTCTCTTTTTCCTTTCTATGCCTCCTCTCTTTTATATAAAATATTATAAAAGCATTGTAGTAGGATTTTTGTATTACAATTAACAAGTACTCTCACAAATTTTTTTATCATATTTTGGTAAACTTTTCCAAAATAACTTTTAAGAAGAAAAAAACAAATTTTTATAAGGTAAAATTAGTTTATGCATAAGCTAAAATTTATCTTTTAAAAAAACTTATTATATGAAAGAACTTCTACAAATTAATGGATGCATTAGTTAATTTTAACTTATGAAAAAAATATTTTTTTCTTATTTTTTTTATCTATTAGTGTTTTCAGGGAATTTTATCCCAACAAACTCTTGTATTTGCAACAAATTGAAACATATTAAATGTGATTTTTCAGGTTTTGACGGAAGCATATATCTTTTAAGGTGAATTCGAGTTATCATGGGATGATAAGCTAACGACTAATTTCTCAAAGTATGAAACATATATTTGTCATTTCCTTTATTTGACTCTTGAAAATGATAAATCACATTACCAAATTATTTCTAAGCACATTATGTTGCATATTTTAGTTGTTAGATGCAATGAAATGATAGTCTTCTTATTTAATTATAATCCCACTCATGATTTTATAATTTTTAATAATAAAAAATATATATGTTATAAAAGAACACGCAACACCAAACATATAAATGAACGGGTGTAAATTTATGCTAATTTAATTAGAGATCTTTATTCAAAGAAAAAAATTTATTACCCATAATATCTCATTCTTCTGGAACATGATTTTGTTTCATGAAAGAAGAACGAAGTCTATAAAAAAAGAATGAGTATTTGAAAATACTTGTTAACACCCCTAGTAATTTGTGGTTAGTAAAAGGGTACACAAACAAATTCAAATAACGGTTTTTTATTTTTATTTTAAAAAAAGAAAGAAATAGAGAATGCCCCAACTAGCAACAACAGCAGCAAGGGGGATCTTCTCGACAGGAAGTGGCAAACACAACACATCCCATGATTTCCAATCCAACCAATGTATCCCCGGTAGCTCTGATTCATATATGCCCTTTACGCACTACCCCTGTAAGTTTTCATTATTCTTCCATTTCAATTTAATTCTCAATTTTTTTTTGTTGGGTGCCATTGTGGGAATTTAAACTTTTCAACGTAGATTTTGAGACCCCTTTGTAGAATTTTAGTTTAATTCAAAATGGGGGGGGGGGGGGGGTGTTGTGTCCAATGGATTGGAATATTAGATCATTCTGACTATGCCAATCGAATTGTCAATTAAATGGGTTCAACGAGGAGAAGGGTGAGAATTCATGGTAGATCTAATGTTTTAGCAATTTCATGTTATGGGTTTAAAGTTGTGTTATGGTTCGTTCTATCTGGATTGATTTCCTTCCTTAACTGGTTTAATTTTGTTTTGATTTATTTATATTTTTTTTTCATTTGAATGTGTAACTCCTGCGCCTCTTATGTGGACTTTCTATGTTCCCCGTCTGCTTTTTTCAGAGAGGAAAATGCCTTTCAAATTCCAGCTCATAAATGAAGCATTCAACTTTGAGTGAGGAGCCAAAATCTACATTCATTAACCTCTAATCTACATTATTCAATGAGTAAGTGTACCTTTACAGCTCAATTTTTTTTTTTTTTATAAGCTATGAAAAACATAGTTACCCAACTTCTGGATTTTACTTGATGCCTTGGTGGTGGAGACTCTAAGGTTACTGTTGTTATAATTTACCGATTGAGATATAATGTTAATCTCTGCTACTGATCTGTGTTGTAGGCCAAACATTTAGTGTCTGATGAAAGGCTTGAAAATGTTGTTTAGTTTGCTTTGAGATCCAGTCTTAATCATTTTGTTTGGGAGTTCTTTAATAGGTAGTCCTGTGCTTGGATAATTTTCAAAATATTTTATACGTCCCTAATACTCTGAAGTAAGGCCTCTTTTGAAATGTGTTTACATGTGTATTTATTGTTTATATGATCAACTTATATATTTATTATGCATTTGTGGTGGGAGAGCCTTGCATGGACAGAGGTTGTAACTGTGTTCCCTGCATCACCTAAGGAACACTTTCTACAACATTCATACTGTAAGTCATCAGGAATTGTCCAAAACAGATGGTGGATTTGGTGGGCTGCCCTCACATGGTGCATTTGGAATCATAGAAACAGAATTGTATTCTCAAATGAGGATTTTAATGGACAGAAATTGATGGAGGATGCAATTTTCTTCTGCCGGATGTGGCTTAGATAAGGATTTTGAACTGCCGTTCCACTTTTGGTCCAGTAATGTTAAATCTGGATTCTTGTATGGGGAGGGATTAGACCATAGATACTTTTTGTAATGAGTATTCCAGTGTGCTCAGAGACGGGGGTTATGGTATTCTAATATCTCAAGCATATTTCGATACCATAATCTTACATAGACAACATGTACACTGGGATGTACAGATATTAGTACTACTTGTACTGATTTTATATATATATATATATATATATATATATATAATTAATACATATTTTTGCCAATAAAAAAAAAACTATGCATTCCTTCCTTGACAAATGCCTCTAGATTCTAGAGTTTTACTGGATCCTCAGGCTGTGTTTCATATGTTTGTACTTTGCTTCTGTTTTGAATTTGTATTATTTGTGTTACTGAATACTAATGTTTGGTTGGAGTCATTAACATGGGGAATCCTTAACACTGTATTGATTGTCTCTTTCTACATTGTTTTTGTTAGGGATTTTGTTCATCTCAGCATTCTTTTAATAAATGTCAAGCTGATCCTTTTGTCAAAATGGGACATCTAAAGATGCAAATGCAAACTGGTCTTAATCCCACAGAGGATGAATACATGCAATGTGATGCAGGATATCCAAACAAGACTACCATAGTATGCATGATCAATGCAGAAATTGGTGCTGTTTTGGCTGTCATGCGAAGAAATGTTAGATGGGGAGTTCATTACATGTCGGATGATGACCAATCAGAGCACTTTCTTGTTCAGTCTTTAAAGAAATTAAGGAGGCAGGTTTTCTCATGGCAAAACCAATGGCATGCCATCAACCCTGCCTTGTATCTCCAGCCCTTTTTGGATGTGATACGATCAGATGAAACTAGTGCACCTATTACTGGCGTTGCTTTGTCATCTGTTTACAAGATCTTAACTCTAGATGTGATTGATCAACACACTGTCAATGTTGGAGATACCATGCACTTGGTGGTTGAAGCTGTCACAAGTTGCAGATTTGAAGTTACTGATCCTGGATCAGAAGAAGTGGTATTAATGAAGATTTTACAAGTTCTTCTAGCATGTGTGAAAGGTAAAGCATCTGTAATGCTGAGTAACCAACACATTTGCACCATAGTGAATACTAGTTTCCGTATAGTTCATCAAGCAGGAACCAAAGGTGAGCTGTTGCAACATATAGCACGGTATACAATGCATGAACTGGTTAGGTCTATATTTTCTCACCTTCAGAATATTGACAACACAGAGTCTGCATTCATAAATGGGACAGCTACCTTAAAACAAGAGGTATAAGATTTGTGTTTCCTTTGTCCTTTTTGGTTGCATTTCACACTTCTTCATGTGATTATTTTGCTAGTTGCTATGGATAACAAAAACTGAAATGGAATATAGGGACTGAGTGGGATAAAATTCTTATTTGCACTAGAATTTTTGTTTTGCTATTGTAAGTTTTTCTCAGCTTAGAAATATGAAATAGTTAAAAAGGGAAATATCCTTAACTCATTGACGCTCTTCTCATGTTACTGTTTATTATTTATGTGAAAATTTCATTTTCAATTAATTTATTATTCCCAAAATAATTGTATCATGCCTATCTTGGCGTGTTGGACACCATACAGTGTTTGGCCTGCTGGCTTATAAGTCTGAAGTACAGCTTAAAATGAAATAGTGTGCTTAGACCTCTCTTCCCGCTTTCTCTTCAGATGGAGGGCAGCAAAATTAAGAAAGGACTAAGACTAAGTACAAGACCTAGAAATGTTTTCTTGGTAGATTATCTGGAACTTACCAGGAAAAAAGGAAAATGCTTGTAATAACATCTATTAGCAAAAAATAATTTTTAATAAAATTTAATGTATATAACTATAATTGAGTCCCTGATGTCCTGCACGCGCATCCAGAAAATGAGGGGGGGAAAAGGAAGCAGAGAATAGTTGTTGGTTGCATATATGTTGTTACTAGTTAGGGGTATAGATGGAGTTGTTTCCTTATATATTATTGCAACTTACAAATACCAATATTGTATGGTCAAATCTATAAATTCTTAAGGGTAACAGTTCAATAGTTCTACTATCTGAATTTTGATAGTCAGGACATGCATAAATTTGTAATTAAGTACTAATATATATATAGTGTTTTTGTAGACCAATGGACTAAATAATGAGCATGCTTTGGCAAGCGGACAATTGGAAAATGGGAGGCTGAATTCTGCACGCGATGCTCAACCATTATCTACAGGCATTGCTTCCAGTACTGCAACTGATGTGACAGCAGTTGTAATTGATGAAAACACAGCTATTGCTAGCAGTGGCAATGAGATTGATCCACAGGAATTACAGCTCCTGACCGAACCATATGGGGTTCCATGTATGGTGGAAATATTTCACTTCTTGTGTTCTTTGCTGAATGTTGCTGAGCATATGGGAGTGAATCCTAGATCAAACACAATAGCATTTGATGAAGATGTTCCTCTTTTTGCTTTAAATTTGGTTAACACAGCCATAGAGTTGGGAGGGCCATCCTTTCGCTGTCACCCAAGACTCCTGAGTTTAATTCAGGATGAATTATTCCGCAATCTTATGCAATTTGGTTTATCAATGAGCCCTCTTGTACTTTCAATGGTGTGTAGCATTGTTCTCAATTTGTATCACCATCTTCGTACGGAACTGAAATTACAGCTAGAAGCATTTTTTTCTTGTGTTATTTTGAGGCTTGCACAAAGGAAATATGGGGCTTCATATCAGCAACAGGAGGTTGTGATGGAAGCACTTGTTGATTTTTGCAGGCAAAAAACATTCATGGTGGAGATGTATGCTAACTTCGACTGTGACATAAGTTGCAGTAATGTCTTTGAAGATATTGCTAACTTGTTGTCCAAAAGTGCATTTCCTGTGAACAATCCATTATCTTCCATACATGTTCTTGCCTTGGATGGTCTTATTGCTGTAATGCAGGGAATGGCCGAAAGGATTGGTAGTAGATCTTTAAGTTCAGAACAATCTCCTGTGAATTTTGTGGAGTATACTCCATTCTGGATGGAAAAGTGTGACAGTTTTGGTGACCCAAATGATTGGGTTCCTTTTGTCCGCCGAAGAAAGTACATAAAGAGAAGATTAATGATTGGAGCTGATCACTTCAATCGGGATGATAAGAAAGGTCTCGAGTTTCTCCAAGGAACACATCTTTTGCCTATCAAACTTGATCCCCATAGTGTTGCCTGCTTTTTGAGATACACTGCTGGGTTGGATAAGAATCTCATTGGCGATTTCCTTGGAAATCATGATGAACTCTGCGTTCAGGTTCTTCATGAATTTGCTAGGACATTTGATTTCCGAGATATGACCTTAGACACAGCCCTGCGTGTATTTTTGGAGACTTTTAGGCTGCCTGGAGAATCACAGAAGATACATAGGGTGCTTGAAGCTTTCTCTGAGAGATATTATGAACAATCACCACATATCCTTGCTAACAAGGATGCTGCTCTTGTGTTATCATACTCGATTATATTGCTTAATACAGATCATCATAACATGCAGGTCAAAAAGAAGATGACAAAAGAGGATTTTATCAGGAATAATAGGCATATAAATGATGGCAGTGATCTTCCTCGAGAATTCCTGTCAGAGATTTACCATTCAATTTGCAAAAATGAAATCCGTACCACTCCTGAACCAGGCTTTGGATTTCCTGAAATGACCCCAAGTCGGTGGATTTCTCTGATGCACAAGTCAAAGAAAACTGCTCCATTCATTGTATCTGATTCTAGAGCATACTTGGATTATGATATGTTTCTGTTATTGTCAGGCCCAACAATTGCTGCCATTTCTGTGGTTTTTGATAATGCTGAAAATGAAGAGGTATACCAAACATGTATGGATGGATTCTTAGCTGTTGCAAAGATATCAGCCTACTATCATCTTGAAAATGTACTTGATGATCTGGTTGTGTGCCTCTGTAAGTTCATTACCATTTTGGATCCGCTATCAGTTGAGGAATCTGTCCTGGCCTTTGGAGATGACACAAAAGCAAGAATGGCAACTGAGACAGTTTTCACTATTGCAAATAGGTATGGCGATTACATTCGCACAGGGTGGAGGAATATTCTTGAATGCATCTTAATATTTCACAAGTTAGGCCTCCTTCCTACTTGGTTGGCCAGTGATGCAGCTGACGAATCACATGTAACTACAGAAACTGGACATGGGAGGTCTAATTCAAATTCTTTATCCTCAACTCATCTTCAATATATTACTCCAAAGAGACCCTTTGGATTAATTAGCAGGTTTAGTCAACTCTTATATCTTGGGGCTGAAGAGGCAGGATCAATACCGACCGAAGAACAACTGGTTGCTCATCAGCAAGCCACACAAGCAATTCATAAGTGTCACATTGACAGCGTATTCACTGAGAGCAAATTTCTACAAGCTGAATCTCTATTGCATCTTGCAAAAGCACTCATTAGTGCTGGAGCTCAACATCTTAAAGGGAGCAGAATATCTGAGGATGAAGTCACTTCAGTTTTCTGTCTGGAGTTATTGGTGACAATCACTCTCAATAACAGGGATAGAGTTGGACTTCTTTGGAAGGATGTTTATGAACACATATCCAATATTGTTCAGTCAACTGTGATGCCTTGTGCACTGGTAGAAAGAGCTATTTTTGGACTTCTTAGAATTTGCCATCGCTTACTTCCCTACAAAGAGAACATTACTGATGAACTTTTGAGGTCCCTGCTACTTGTCTTGAAGCTTGACGCACAGGTTGCAGATGCATACTATGAGCAGATTACACAGGAAGTCAATCGCCTTGTGAAGGAAAATGCTTCACATATTAGATCTCAGTCTGGATGGCGGACAATTTCATCACTGCTTTCCATCACTGCTAGACACCTTGAAGCATCTGGGGCTGGATTTGATGCGCTGATATTCATTATGTCTGATGGAGCTCATTTGCTCCCTGCTAATTACGTTCTATGTGTAGATGTTGCGAGACAGTTTGCGGAGTCTCGTGTAGGACTGGTAGATCGGTCTATAGTTGCACTAGATCTTATGGCAGGTTCTGTTAATTGTTTAGAAAAGTGGTCTAATAATGCTAAGAAGGCAGTCAAAGAAGATGAAGTGGAAAAGATGTTGCAAGATATTGGGGAAATGTGGTTTAGGCTAGTTCAGGGACTGAGGAAAGTATGTCTGGACCAGAGAGAGGAGGTTAGAAATCATGCAGTGTTATCTTTGCAGCAGTGCTTGACAGGAGCTGTTGGGACTCACATCCCACGCAAGTTGTGGTTAACTTGTTTTGATCAAGTGATCTTCACCGTGCTGGATGACCTGCTTGAAATTGCACAAGCTCACTCTCAGAAGGACTGCAGGAACATAGAAGGAACACTTGTTATTTCCTTGACGCTCTTGTCTAAGGTTTTTGTCCAGTTACTCCAAGAACTATTGCAATTGGAAGCCTTCTGCAAACTATGGGAGGGTATGCTAAGCCGTATGGAAAAATGTGTGAAGATGAAAATTCGGGGAAGGAGAAGTGAGAAGCTTCAGGAGCTTGTGCCTGATCTTCTGAAGAACACTTTGCTTGTTATGAAAGCTGGGGGCATTCTAGTGCACAGCAGTGGCTCAGGAGATAATAGTTTGTGGGAACTGACATGGCAACATACGAAGAATATTGGGCCCTCATTGCAGTCTGAGGTGTTCCCTGAGCAAGATTCAGAGCAGTTACAGATTCAGCACAAACAGATTGAACCAGTTGGAAGCTTGGGACCTGATGCAAACATTTCTGTTCCTTCAAATGAAAAAGTGGGCCAAGATGGTGCTATGATCAGTTAATTCTACCTGCAGTGCCTAAGCAACCTGAATTGGCTTTTCTGTGGCCCTTTGAACACCCCCACAATCTTAGTCTAACCCTGATAAATTCAGTTTTTTTCTATCTTAAGGTTGTGAGGGTGTTCTAGCTGATTATGCCGAACATGACATTACTACTATGGTTGGAGCAGTTTGATCTGGTTAAGCATGAAGTGAAGTTGCCTGTTATTTGGCATTCTCTCTTTCTCATAATTGCCCCAGGGATTTGGTTGGAGATATGTTATAGTTATACTACACAGATACACTCAAATTATAAAGCATGTATTGTCTTTATAGGTTGTACAGTACTTGAAATTGTTATCTCTTTTAGTATTTGCTGGGACATGTATTTACTTGGTATGTTAATGATGTAAACAGGAAAATTTTGAGATGATAATGATCATAAATATGTATACACATAATAAAACATCCAAGGATACTTGAGGTGTGAGTGTTGTTATAGACTTAGGATTCGTTTCTAAAGCGTGTAAAATCAATTTTGGTTTAAGCAAACAAAATTGCTGTTGTTCAATGTGTTCCTATTTCGTGCCAAACTCAATTTCAACCATTGATCTTACTCTGGAAATTGTGCTTTGCAGAACCAAGAAACACACAGGTTTGTACGCCATTTAATTATTGTTTATGGAGATTGAATTTCATCAATTTAATTTTTGGATTAAAAGTTTTCATTAAAAAAATTTATATAAAGTTTCATGTGATTTAAAATTAAGTTAATGTTTTTTCAAATAATTTAATTTTAATATATAATATATCTTTGGAAATATAAGTGAATACCAATAATAATATTGCAACTTTATGAATGTTTATTTAAAAATTAGTATATATGATCATCATTGCATGTATTATCTATAGAAAAATGAAGCTGTTGGAATTTATGTAATTAATTAATATAATTATGTTATAAACATCATTATAAAATATTGATAATGTTTTCATTTTATTATTTTATGATTATTAAAATTGAAAAATAATATTCAATGTAAATAATAGTATTATATTTATTGGTATAATTATATAACTTTTTTGGTAAATAATAATTGTCATTAGTATAATATTTCAAGAGACTTCATTTTTTATCTTTATTTTACATTATATTATTTTACATTTTGTTAACTTTTATATTATTATTTAAGGTTTTTTCATAATGCTCAATTTTCCATTGTCATTTTAAAATATTATTTTATTTTTAAATAATGGTTTGTCTTTCAATATCATGTTTGTTTCTTCGTTGTTTTTATATTATTTACAATTTCATAATAATTTCATTATCTTCCAATATTATGTTTGTCATTTTTATATTATATATTATGTTTGTTTCATTATTTTCATTGCTTTTATTAATGTCTTTAATGATATATATATATATATATATATATATATATATATATATTTTGGACATTTTAATAATATTATCTTATTTTCATTTTTGTTAGTTATCTATTATCTTTAATAGTATTTGTTTTAATAATATTTTTTTTACTTCTTTATTTTTATAGTATGTTTTGTTTCATAGTAACTTTGTTAGTTTTTCCAAATTTTTGCTTTGTAACTTTTATAAACTTGAGAATATTATATTTTTATTTTTATAATATTACTGTTACTACAACAACAAAAAATATCACTGTTGCACTTATAATATTATTTTAGCATTATTTCCGTTTTAAACTATTTTAGTTTTGATATTTTATGTTTTTATGATTATAATATTACTTCATAATAATAATTCTCATTATATTTTATACCGTTAAAATAAAATTTTAGGCAAAATACATTCTTATTCTCTGAGGTATAACAAAATCTTACTTAATATTCTTCTTTTTCTTGCCTATACAAATTTCCCTTAAAAAATTAGGGTGCGAATGTCTAAAATTTTAATTTATTATATTATAACATTAATCTATTTTTATTAGTTAAAATAGTTCTTTATATTTTGTTACGCAATTATACTTAATGCATACCGAGAGAAGTCAAAATAACGGAGAGGGGGGAGAGAGAGGTATTGGATCTAACTTATTAAATTTTAGAGAATTTAAATATAATTTATCCTACAATTTTTTCTATTCATAATGTTAATTATTCACTTTTAATAATAATAATAATAATATAGTAATATGAAATAAAATTCTAAAAAATGTCTCCATTTTTGTACCTATTCTAAATAAAATATTGAGAGTCAAAATTTTGAGGAAGATAATTACTGTTCAGACTTGAGACTGTCCAAAAATTTATATTATTATATAGATATGGATTTCTTTTTCGATATAAACATTATTTAATATTATTTATTCAATTATTACATCACATCACATGTAGGATAACTCAAATAATTTACACCAATATAATAAATATAAAATTTCCTTAGTTTTGGAGAGTCATTACCTTTTCTTTTTCACGTAGTTAGTTTACAGGGAGACGCAGTAAAGAATAGAAGAAGACTGAAGATTCCGACAAGGATCAGTGCTACGGTGTTCCGTCAACGTTTCCGTTCAGTCGCCGAATTACGCCACGCGACGCAACTTTCCGATTCGCAGCGAGCAACGAGTGAGTGTGACTTTTTTTTTTTTTGCTTTCGCTGGATGTTGCAATTTTACCTTTTCTCTCTGTAGTGGAAGAGTTTTCGCCATTCTTTCAATTGCGTTGAATTTTGTCTCCAATTTCGTTAGTGAAAATGCTGGATCCGTCAGATCTTCTTCTGCATGTGCATTTTGAAGTACTTGAACTCATGTATATGTGTATATGCTTAGGAATTGTGATTTGTGTGTATAGTGTTTTATACTTATTACTTTACTTAGGGTAGGGTTACTTTGTGTGTTCGACATTTACATGCTGTGTTGCTGAATTGAATCTGAAGCATTCTCAGTTTGTTTTTTTTTGTGTTTGTATTTCGTGCTTCATTTAAGTTAGGGCATTACTCTGCTACCTGTATGAAAAATGTTATGTCCAGCTACAAAATTGTCTTATTTATCCTCCTAATACTTTTCTGGAGAAAGTATCCTGAAAGCATAAAAAAAGCATTTAATACTATGTTTAGGAAGCAGGAAGATTTAGAATTATTCTTAATTATTTGGTTTGTGGAAATCTTGACTTGTTATTTCTGTTGTCTCATAGGATTTCATAGAAGACTTATTCAGTAAATGCTTGACAACTCATCTTGGTTACCATACTTGTTAAAGACTCAAAGTAACATAAAAATTGCTTTTAGTTATTTTGTTTGTGGAAACCCTAATCTATTTATATTTATCGTTTATTTGTTTTGGACTTCATAGAAGACTCTTGTTGATCATCTATCAGATCCTTGGTGTACCATAGAAAGAATATTACAGAAATGGGACGTCTGAAGCTGCAAGCTGGTATCAATGCAATAGAGGAAGAGGAACCTGAGGAATGTGATGCTGCCTATCCTAACAAAACTACTTTGGCATGCATGATCAATTCAGAGTTTGGTGCTGTTTTGGCGGTCATGAGAAGAAATGTAAGATGGGGAGGTCGTTATATGTCTGGCGATGATCAGCTGGAACACTCTCTTATTCAGTCTTTCAAGACAGTAAGGAGACAAATCTTTTTGTGGCACCACCATCAGTGGCAAGCTATCAACCCTTCTTTGTATCTACAGCCATTTTTAGATGTAATTAGGTCTGATGAAACTGGTGCCCCAATTACTGGTGTTGCTTTGTCATCTGTTTACAAGATTTTGACTCTTGATGTGATCGATCATAATACTGTCAATGTTGAGGATGCCATGCACTTGGTGGTTGATGCTGTCACTAGCTGCAGATTTGAGGTCACTGATCCTTCTTCAGAAGAAGTTGTTTTAATGAAGATACTACAAGTTCTCCTAGCTTGTATGAAAAGTAAAGCATCTATAATGCTGAGTAACCAACATGTTTGCACCATAGTGAATACTTGTTTCCGGATTGTTCACCAAGCAGGAAGTAAAGGTGAGTTGTTGCAGCAGATAGCACGGCACACAATGCATGAACTTGTAAAGTGTATTTTCTCTCACCTTCAAGAGGTTGGCAACACAGACCATGCATTGGTTAATGGGAGCACTAATTTGAAACAGGAGGTATGAGAATCTTGCTACCTACTTCTAAAGGCTACATTTTTTTTCACATGATTATTGTTTTAGCTGGTGGGGAAAAAATTCATACAAAGGGGAATTGGAGCAGGGGAGAGGACAATACTTTTCATAGTAATTATGGTTCCTATTATGCAAGAATTTGTGCTATGCTATCAATTAATTTTCTCCATTTGCAATTTTATTGATCATCACATAAAGGTTTATTATTTGCAATAAATATATCCATGGATTTTTGGGTGTCATATACCATTAATAGTGTTTGACTTGCTGACTATAGCTGGATCTTAATTACTTCATACATCCTAAGATTAAGATGGACTTCCCTTTCCATCTGTCTCCCCACCTTAATCAAGAAGTATCTTTACAGTCCTTGTGTGTAGTTGTTATAGTCTTTGTGGATAGTTACTAATAATTCTGTTAGTTGTTTTTCCTTGAGTTAACAGTTTTGGGTGATCAAGCACTTAATATTTATAACATCTGTATATGAATATTTGCACTTGTTCATTTTTCTTGCAGACCGGAGGCCTAGATAATGAGTATGCATTTGGAAGTAGACAATTGGAGAATGGCAGCATGACTTCTGAATATGATAATCAGTCATTATCCACAAACTCTGCTCCCAATGATGCAAGTGTTGTGAAAGCAACTGTGATGGACAAAAACACAGCGATAACTATTAGTGGCAAGGAGGGTGGACCATATGATATGCACCTCATGACTGAACCATATGGTGTTCCTTGCATGGTGGAAATATTTCACTTTTTGTGTTCTTTGCTGAATGTTGTCGAGCATACGGGAATGGGTCCTAGATCAAACACACTAGCA
This sequence comes from Glycine soja, assembly GCF_004193775.1. NCBI lineage: Eukaryota > Viridiplantae > Streptophyta > Magnoliopsida > Fabales > Fabaceae > Glycine > Glycine soja. The sequence goes on along the minus strand of NC_041014.1, from coordinate 28,466,746 downwards.
TTTGATGAAGATGTGCCTCTCTTTGCCTTAAATTTAATTAATTCAGCTATAGAACTTGCAGGACCTTCTATTTGTCGTCACCCAAGGTTGCTGAACTTAATTCAGGATGAATTGTTTCATAATCTGATGCAGTTTGGTTTGTCAATGAGTCCCCTTATACTTTCGATGGTGTGTAGCATTGTTCTCAACCTGTATCGTCATCTTCGTACAGAACTCAAATTACAGCTAGAAGCATTTTTTTCTTGTGTCATTTTGAGACTTGCACAAAGCAGATATGGGGCTTCATACCAGCAGCAAGAGGTAGCCATGGAGGCCCTTGTTGACTTCTGCAGGCAAAAGACATTTATGGTAGATATGTATGCTAATTTTGACTGTGACATAACTTGCAGTAATGTCTTTGAAGACCTTGCTAATTTATTGTCCAAAAGTGCATTTCCTGTGAACTGTCCATTGTCTGCCATGCATATTCTTGCTTTGGATGGTCTTATTGCTGTTATACAGGGAATGGCTGAAAGGATAGCCAATGGATCTGTAAGCTCAGAATATTCTCCAGTTAATCTTGAAGAGTATACTCCATTCTGGATGGTTAAATGTGAGAATTATAATGATCCAAATCATTGGGTTCCTTTTGTCCGCCGAAGAAAGTACATAAAGAGAAGACTGATGATTGGTGCTGACCACTTTAATCGTGATCCTAAGAAAGGTCTAGAGTTTCTCCAAGGAACACATCTTTTGCCTGACAAACTTGATCCCCAAAGTGTTGCCTGCTTCTTCAGATACACTGCTGGGTTGGATAAGAATCTTGTTGGTGATTTCCTTGGAAATCATGATGAATTCTGTGTTCAGGTTCTTCATGAATTTGCTGGAACATTTGATTTCCAAGACATGAACTTAGACACAGCTCTGCGTCTATTCTTAGAGACTTTCAGACTGCCTGGAGAATCACAAAAGATACATAGGGTGCTTGAAGCTTTCTCTGAGAGATATTATGAACAATCACCACATATCCTAGCTAACAAGGATGCTGCTCTTGTGTTATCATACTCAATGATAATGCTTAATACAGATCAGCACAATGTGCAAGTTAAAAAGAAGATGACAGAAGAGGATTTTATCCGGAATAATAGGCATATAAATGGTGGCAATGATCTGCCTCGAGAAATGCTGACAGAGATTTACCATTCAATTTGTAAGAATGAAATTCGCACAACCCCTGAACAAGGTGTTGGGTTTCCTGAAATGACACCAAGTCGGTGGATTGATCTAATGCATAAGTCCAAAAAAACTGCTCCATTTATTGTATCTGATTCTAAGGCTTACCTTGATCATGATATGTTTGCCATAATGTCAGGCCCAACGATTGCTGCCATCTCTGTTGTATTTGATCATGCTGAACAGGAAGAGGTATACCAAACATGTATGGATGGATTCTTAGCTATTGCTAAAATTTCAGCTTGCCATCATCTTGAAGATGTTCTTGATGATCTGGTAGTGTCTCTTTGCAAGTTCACTACACTTTTAAACCCATCATCAGTTGAGGAACCAGTCCTTGCCTTTGGAGATGACATGAAAGCAAGACTGGCAACTGTGACAGTGTTCACTATAGCAAACAGGTATGGGGATTACATACGCACAGGTTGGAGAAATATTCTTGATTGCATCTTAAGACTGCACAAGCTTGGTCTTCTTCCTGCCCGTGTTGCCAGTGATGCAGCTGACGAATCAGAACATTCTGCTGAAACTGTGCATGGAAAGCCTATTATGAATTCTTTATCCTCAGCTCATATGCAATCTATTGGCACCCCAAGGAGATCTTCAGGATTGATGGGTAGATTTAGTCAACTCTTATCTCTTGACACTGAGGAACCAAGATCACAACCTACTGAACAACAACTTGCTGCTCATCAGCGCACCCTACAAACCATACAGAAGTGTCATATTGACAGCATATTCACAGAGAGTAAATTTCTGCAAGCTGAATCTCTATTGCAGCTAGCAAGAGCACTCATTTGGGCTGCAGGGAGACCACAAAAAGGAAACAGCACACCTGAGGATGAAGATACAGCAGTTTTCTGCCTGGAGTTGCTGATTGCAATCACTTTGAATAACAGGGATAGAATTGGGATTCTTTGGCAGGGTGTGTATGAACACATATCCAATATTGTTCAGTCAACTGTAATGCCCTGTGCCCTGGTAGAGAAGGCTGTTTTTGGACTCCTGCGGATTTGCCAGCGGTTGCTTCCCTACAAGGAGAACATTGCTGATGAACTTCTGAGGTCTTTGCAACTGGTCTTGAAGCTTGATGCCCGGGTTGCAGATGCATACTGTGAGCAGATTACTCAGGAGGTCAGTCGCCTTGTGAAAGCAAATGCTTCTCATATAAGATCTCAGTTAGGATGGCGGACAATTACATCACTACTTTCCATCACAGCTAGACACATAGAAGCATCTGAGGCTGGGTTTGATGCACTATTGTTCATAATGTCTGACGGTACCCACTTGCTTCCAGCTAACTACGTTCTCTGTGTAGATACTGCCAGGCAGTTTGCTGAGTCTCGCGTTGGACAAGCAGAGCGATCTGTGCGGGCACTAGATCTCATGGCAGGGTCTGTCAATTGCTTGGCCCTGTGGACTAGTGAGGCTAAGGAAGCAATGGAGGAGGAACAAGTGTCTAAGTTATCTCAGGATATTGGAGAAATGTGGTTGAGACTAGTACAAGGTCTAAGGAAGGTATGTTTAGACCAGAGAGAGGAGGTTAGAAATCATGCTTTATTATCTCTGCAGAAGTGCTTGACAGGGGCCGACGGCATTTATCTACCATATAGCTTGTGGTTACAATGTTTTGATCTTGTGATCTTCACTGTGCTTGATGACCTGCTTGAGATTGCACAGGGACACTCTCAGAAGGACTACCGCAACATGGAAGGCACACTTATCTTAGCAATGAAGCTCTTGTCCAAAATTTTTCTTCAATTACTCCCAGAGTTATCACAATTGACAACCTTCTGTAAGCTATGGTTAGGTGTACTGAGCAGAATGGAAAAATATATGAAGGTGAAGGTTAGGGGGAAAAGAAGCGAGAAGCTTCAAGAGACAGTGCCTGAGCTGCTTAAAAACTCCTTGCTTGTTATGAAGATGAGGGGTATACTGGCCCAGAGGAGTGCCTTGGGTGGTGATAGTCTGTGGGAACTTACATGGCTACACGTGAATAACATTTCACCATCATTGCAACTTGAGGTATTCCCTGAGCAGGATTCTGAGCATTTGCAGCACAAACAGGGTGAATCAATAAGTTTGCTGCCTGATGAAAAGGGTTTCGTGCCTTCAAGTGAAACAACAAGCTGTGAAGATGCTGGCATTGTTGGTTAACTAGAGGTTCTGTGTTGCTGCTACCTGAATCGGTTTTCCTGTTTATAATCATGCACAGGATCCCTGACCTCAAAATACTGATTGTGCAGAATTTGTGGATCACATTTGCATCCTAATTTTGTTTTGCCACTGATAGATGCAGAAATATTACAGGAGGGAAAGTATAGTTATCAGGCAAGGACGTGCTAGTTCATCTAGTTAAATCTCATTGTCACGTCTGTTGGCATTTGCCCTTTCCCGTTCCCCCTTGAAGCTTCTTGTTCCTGTAATTTAGATGAAATATATTGTAGCTTGAGTTGAGATAGATTTCTACGTTTCAGCGGGGTACGGTACTGTACGGCTTCCCCTTCTATCCATGAAGCTGCCTCAGGGATAGTAAGCCTAAATTTCCCAAAAATATTTATACAGAACCTCGATTTTCTCTTTATGCAGCATGCATTTCTATGGGTATGATGGCAGATAGTTCTCATTTTGCAGGCTTTCGCATCTATTGGAGTGTCTGATAAACCTTGATGCGTTAATGCGTGGCATTAGAAATATGAATGGTGGTTGGGTTTGTGCCTTTGTATTTAGTATTTACATCCTGGTATTTTCCTTTTTTTTCCTGAGCCAAATATTGATCCTTGACTTTTGGGATGTGCACCGAGTTGAGATTTACACTCCTAAGACTTGTGTACTAGCATCTTTCCTTCGCGAAATACTAGTTCACGTGTAATTGGATGTTTAAACAATGGATACTAGACAATGTCATTCCTAACAGAATTACAGATCAAATATATATGCTTTGAGTATCTTCAGAAGTTTACTGTTCGAAATAGTTTGGAATGGTTAATGGTAGCCATGCATAACGGAAGTGTGTTGTGTACCCTAACTTCAACTTAAATTTGAATGCTTGCTAATTTACGATTACCATTTTTACGTGCAATTCAATAGTTATATTATATGTGCTCTAGGCAAATCTAATCTTGCAAGTTCTGGCATATGAAAAAAAAATGTGCTTAAGTTTAATTTATTTATTTAAAAAAAAAAAACTTCGTACCCCATTACTCGAAGGCTCTTCGCTATGCGAAGGTATGGGGGAGGGATATTGTATCCAGCCTTACCCTTGCATATGCAAGGAGGCTGTTTCCAGATTCGAACTCATGACCAACAAGTCACCAAGACACAACTTTACCGCTGCACCAGGGCTCGTCCTCTAAGTTTAATTTATTTATTTAAATGAGTTATAGTAAAAAGTAAAATAAAAATTTAATGTCACATCACAAATATAACATAGAGCATCTCCAACCAATAAATTTATTAAAGTTTATCTTTTATTTTTTTAATATTATTTCACATTTTTCTATAATATTATATCACATTTTTTATTTTAAACAACTCAATCAAATTTTTACTCTAACAGAAAAGTTTAACAAAATTTCTTAAATTGATTTTACAGGACATCCAATTTCCTAAATACATACTATTGATATCAATAGATAAAGGGGATATTTCCTTTGATAATCACATTTTTGTCTCAATTTTTACAAGGATTATTTTATCCTTCAAAACTTACATTTTTCATATAATCACCAATGTTATATAAATGATTTATGGAAGCACTCACTTTATGTAAACAGTTCGTTTTCTTAACAACACAATAACTACCTATATTTTCATTTTTTATGGACGAAGTTACAACAAATGCTTTACACGACAATTTGGAGTAAGTTTTGGCGCAACGTGATGAAATGGTGGCGGTAGAGGAAGACTATCGTGGTGCGAAGATGGACGATGCAAAGTCCTACTGCAAGAACATCGAGGAGGACTACGAAGAAATGTGTATAAATATTATCTTTACAATTTTTGGTAGTAAGCAAAAATGTTTCGTGCTAATGCTATTAAGCAAAAGTAATTAGCAAAACAAAGGGAAAGGGATTGGACATTGGTGGTTCATTGGTTCCCCACTTCTTTTTCACTCTCTGTCTGTGAGTATGGTAAGACAAATAATCTCTAATTTGTGTTATAATTATTTTCATCTCTTTTTTTATTGTTTTTATATTTTTCTTTTGACAATATATAACCATCTTTCTCTAGCCTCCATATATACAACCATTTCTATTAAACCAAATTTAAAGTTGTCTTTTCTTTATTTTTAAATTCATTTTCATTTTGTAATTTCTAGATTTTAAAACTCATTTTGATTTTAAAACTAGTCATTTTTTAATGTGTTCATGTACCATCATGGTAACATAATTGTCCATTTTAAAACTTCTCCTAAATTAAATTTGCAAATAATTATTTCTTTTTAATCTCTAACTTCATTTTAATTTTTTAAATCTACCAACTAATAATAAACGGATTTTTAAAACTTACCATTTTTTAATTTAAAACTCATTTTATAGATATATTTACCAATTTTAAAACCACCCATTTTTGTTTTTTTGTATTTTTTTATAGAACTCTTTTTTGTTAAACTGCTCATTTTTTAAGAACTAATTTAATTTTAGATGATTGTGTTTGATTACTAACATTTATTAGGGATTGTTTTAATTTATTTTTTGTTGGTTTACGTAGTTTGCAGTTCTTTTAAGGTAGTTTGTAGTTTTTTTTAATACTTTGGTTTCCTTTTGTAGATTAAAAAAAAATGAAGATCATGCATGTGTCATGCCATATAGGTTATGAGAACACTAAAATAAAGACATGTTGTGTTATAAATGTGGAAACAATTTATGCAAAAGTTTTGCAATTAGAAAAAGGAAAAAGAAGATAGAGGATAAACAGGATAAAAGAATTGATTGTTGATTTAGATTACTTATCTTATTTGAAAAATTGTAGTAGGTATTTCTTATTTGTAATATTCACTTATTTAAGTACACACATATTATCACATTGACATTGTAGTTAAATTTAAATTGCTACATTAATATATGTTATCTTATTGCATTTGAATTTAAATTGCTATGTTATCTTACAAGTTTGGGATAATACATTTAAATGTATAAGAAGAATCATGTCTCTAAGAAACAAATATAATATTGATCAATAGTCAATAAATATTTTACAACATATCCAACAAACTTATTTTAAAATGCTAGTTAAAATGTGAATTGAACAAGGAAAATTATAAAGCACCTCACAATCCAATATTCTTTTTTGAAACAATAATCATGTTCAAATTCATCCAAGGTTTCATGTATCTTAAACTAATTTAGTAATTTATGCTATTTTGTTAAAAGTATGTGAAAAAAAATGAGATTTTTAAATATAAAAAAGAAAAAGAAGTACCAAGAATTAAATAATGAAATAAAGAAAGAAAAAAAACTAACAATAGAGAAACAATTTTTGGAAAATGATATGGGATATTTGTGATGAATTTATCAAGTTAGAAAAAAAAAATATACATACAATTATATTATTTATTTATAATTTTTATTATAAATGATAATAAATACTAGAAGCATTAAAATATACTCCTTTCGTTCCTATTTAAAACATCCAAGTTCACATTGCAATTTAGTAATTAATTTTTAATAATTTATTTTATTAAGTAATTCTATTATTATGTAGTTACATTGTGTAATAAAAAAAATCGTTACAATATATTAAATTTAACACAATAAAAATGCAATAGCATAATAAAAATGTATTAAATTAGAAAAAAAAATAATTTACCTCAAACTAATACTCACATCCATTAAAATATGAAATATATTGATTTTAGCACAATAAAAATTACGCATAATATCAAATTTAACATAATAAAAATACAAACACATAGCCGCCACAACATCTATATTTTCACTTATTTTAATAATACTTTTGTATGCACTCATAAAATCAAAAGACAAATGAATTTTTTTTCCAACAATCCAATCTTAAAAGTGAGAACATCTTTAACAAGCAAACCTATCAATGTTTTTCTTCTATTTTTTAATAATATTTCACACTTCCATATAATGTCATATCACATTTCTTACTTTAAATAATTCAATCAAAGTTTTACTCCAACCAAAAAATTTACTAAAAAAATTTAAATGGACCCCGCAATACATTCAGTTTCCCAAATACACAATATTTTAATAATACTTTTGCAGCACGGACCCACAAAATTAGAAGACAAACGTTTCTCTGCCCAGCAATTCAATCTTAAAAGTGAGACCCGCACGGTTTGTCTCCAACGGTAAAAAAAAAAAATTATTGCGTTTTGATTATTGTTCTCGTGAGAAAGAGAACTCCCATTGGAGTTGCTCATACAGTAAACGATGAAATTTTCATGATAAAGACTATGATTCTCTTAAAAGTTTAAGCCATTGATTTAAAATATAACTCATAGAGGTAATAAGATAAGTAATAAATACTAGATACTAATAGAATTAGAACTGATCCTCCAACTACAAAGGCAGATAGGCACCCAAGCTCCTGCAATAGTATTATTGACATAGCAGTTTCTCTATAATTTTCGGGTTGTTCTCTTACGGGTGACCATAAGGATCCATGAAGATATACATAGAGAGAGACACACACTTGAAAAAATATCGTAATTTCTAAAAAAAAATGGTCTTGAATACCCAGTGAATCAAGTCAAACATTTAGACTGGACAATTGAATGAAGAGAGAAATACAATACTCTAAGCCAAAAGAAGAAAAATCACTTGGCCACAAACCAAGGCCTAACTCTGGTTCCAGTCACCAAATTTATGCATGCTATAAAAGAAGAGAATAAACAACAATACCTTTGGGGCTTATTTATCCTCAACCTGTCACATAAAATTCGTTAGATAAAAGTAGAGAAACTGTGAAGTTCTTTTATTTTTTATTTTTATCAACAAATGCTAGTTTATTAGTTTTTGTTAGAAATGTTACTGGCAGGAATTTGAACCTGCGACCGCTCCCTCTCCCCTTCTCTTTTCACCCTTAAGCCCTTCTTTTTCAATCATCAAACCAACCTTATATCTCCGCAATATGAAGTTCTTAATAGAGCACAAATGAGACTGGTCTAGTTTTATCCAGGAGCCATGGTCTGCATAACAATATTCATTATTCAAAGATTTGCCAAGTCTGCAGTTCAATTCTCAGCATTTGAACCTGCACATAAAGGCTCGCCAAAAGAAAATTAAAATGTGAACACTATCAAAATATGTAGAGGGATCATCTTTACCATTACAGGGTGAGGTGGTGACAATTTCTAGTGTAGGAGACATTTACATCAAATGAAGAGGCATAATGAGGGAAGAGGTCTCTTCCTGTAGTCATAAGAAGCGTGTGCTTGCATGATTGAAAAGGGAAGCCAGAATATGGAAAATGGAGAGAAAAATAATACATATTTCTATAATATCTAGATGTTTGAGCCAATACATACAAGTGAAAATTTTCCTGAGACATTTTATTTATTAAAAGTCGAGACTATATGAATATTTTGACAACTATGTATGTACATAGGTGGAAATGTAAGTGGCCAGACCTATAAGACTCACTCTACAGTAATCTACGAACTATGCCAACCAAACAAAAACAGCTGATTCTTAAATAGTAATTGTTTCGTGAGATCTGCACTTCTTAATCCTGATATCCATACTGCCATTCTTTATGCTTCCACCACCCAATAATTGGCAGCAATGCCTGCGCGGTACCTGGTTCAGTACAGCCAAATCAAATGATCAATTTAGAATCCATTTTTAAACTCCAATTATACATGGAATTCAAATCTATTCAAGTACATTACTATCATGGCAAGCTAAGAAGTTCTAAAATCTAAATCCAATGATGTATTCATGATTTTGTTTTGATTGTGTGTGCACGCGTGCATGTGTGTGTGAAGAGAGAGAGAGAGAGGGGTACATTCTTCCAATATTCTGGATCCAGCTTCAAGGCAGTAACTCTAATTCTTTGCAATTCCAAATTATTGGTGCCTGATCTCAAGCACTTTGATTCATTGCCTTCATGTCTCTTGTAGATAGTGATACTTCCACTTTTTCCCACCTTTGTAGCCTGGTCCAGGAAAAACATAGTTGGCTGCTGGCACGGATCAGAGCTCATAGGTCGAGTATTGAATATGAAGGGACCATTCATCGAACTTCGCCAAGTCTGAAATGTCTGCAATGGCATCTGCAAGTCTGCTGCTATCAACAACGCTGTATAGATTTGTATAGTGTAACCCCATGAAATAGATATCGACCATCCGCGCTTATGATCATAGCATATGATTTGCTGCACTATCCGCGCAGGGTCAATATGGTATGCACTGATGAGCTTTTTCATTGAGTTTATTTGAGTCTGGTTGGGAAACAAGGAGCTCAATTGGTCAAGGTGATGGAGTGATACAAGTGGTACCAAGGGGTGTGCTGCTAGAAAACCATATGGATTCCCTCTTATGTCAAACTGAAAGAAATGAACAATAAAAAAACCAAAATTGTTATATTATACATGAACAAGTCCAAAGATCTTGTTCATTCCTTGTATAACAACAATCAAAAGACTTGAGTTGCATCAAGCCTGATATTGTTAGGATTTTAACTTCTATGCATTATAAGAGTTTTTACTCTCTCAACCGATTACAAATCATGTTAAAAATGATTTTTAAGGTAGTTATTGTAAAAGTGAACAAAATTAGCATACATGACAATGATTGGCTAACAATGTAAAATCACTTTACACTTTCAATGTATGTACTATTTACTCTATTGCTAAGCTTCCAAACTTTGTAGTACATGGATGTTATGCAGGAGGGGCAATTGATCAAACTATGCATATCAGTAGTATATACCAAAAACTACACAAATGAAACAAGTGGAAACAAAGTATACCTGGTGGAATCCATTTTCTCTGGTAAGGGGCACCCCAATTTCATGAATACATGCCCAGACTCTTTGATCAGAACCATAAAAAAAGAAATATCTACTTAGACAACCATCCATTATTTTTGCTAGTTGAGTTGCTAATGCATAACTGATTGCAAATCCACCACCACCAAATGCCATGTTGTAAGCGTGCATCACATCTTGCTCCACACTCTCAGAATTCCCACCAATATAATACATTTCATTGGGATCATATTTTCCCAACACAGTGACCAAGTTCTCAGTAAAGAACAGGGTATCATCATCCCCCATCACAAACCACCTAACATTTGGCAAACCAAGCTTAAAGCTCTCGTAAACTATCCGAGCTATCCGAACTGCAGATGCTGAGTGCAAATACTTGAACCGAGTCCATCCCCTTGAGATTTGATATGGTGGTACTAACATGTCACTGTGCAAAATCTTAGGCTTCTTGTCAAGCCAAACAAAACCTCTTGTGGTGTTAGGATTCCACCATAGTTTAGTGTAGTTGCTACGGTCATGCCATGTGTTTGCTGATCCAGCAATGCCAAATTGAAGATGTGAGATGTTTGTTGGTCCACTGTGAATGACTGAAGTATTCTTCTGGACGGCGAGAATATGCTCCGGTAACGGAAACCACCGGTCCGGTTTAGAGAATGCTGAGTGGGGAGCAAGTGATATGGATGCAACAAGGCACACAAGTATGCCAAACATTATTAAGAGTATAACCATGCCACCAAGTTTTTCTGGGACAAAACAGAATTTGGATACTTTAAGAGGACATTCATGACAATGCTCCAAGCGAGTGTGACTCATCTTCTTCTCCCTGTTACATTTGAAATAAACTCAAGCAAGAATTTAGACATGAGTTGTAACAAATCATAGAACTTTCAATTGATCAAAAAGTTACTATATGAAACAATTCAATTACATTGCCACTAAGGATGCTTTAAGTCATGAAAAGATACACCATTTTTATTGAGCAATGAGAATCCTTAACCCTGAAGAAGTTATAAACCATATTTTATTCAAACCATTAACCAGAATAAGCCAAACTCAGGTCCTTTTCTAAATCCATTATTTTCACATACCCAATCCATCATACGTGTAAAGCAATAGACTGTATTACTTTGATTTCAGACCTATGGCACCTCAAAAATTGCTCAACTAAATAGAATACTAAACATTATCTTCTACAACTAAAGATTTGTTGAATAAGGTACAAGTGGATACGGTACAATCCATTTGATTCCTTCCCTATAATTTTTCATTCTAAGTTCGTTTGAACATCTTACCCTCCATATCACATAAACTATGCTACTGATACAAATTCTTCTGTATGAAAGAAGAAACAGCATGAGGATACAGAAAGTTTTCCCATGGCATTTTACAAAGATCTCTAGAATGCAACATAACATTGGGGTTTCTATATAAAAGACTAAGAAACATCATGGTCTTAAATTGTGGTCGCGTTGCGGTAAAACAAAAAAACCTTTACATTGCGGACAATTGAGGTAGTCATGCGGTTATGAAGTTTAAAAATACCTTGATGTTAAGGCACTAGTGGTGATTGGAGACCATGAGAACATGTTATTCATACAACAACTCACAATAATTTATATAACAATATTTTTTGCTTTGCTTCTCTCCATCACATCATTTATTTATTAGATTTCATACTTCTCTTTCTCTCTTTCAGTAGTAAAATTTATCGCAAAATTAGTGTTGTACAAATAATATTTGTAAAATTTAATGTTTTAATTTTAAATTTTTTAAACTATCTCTACAAAACACTGTTCAAATTATTTGTTTAAGAGATACACCCTTTTGAACCCTCCTACACGCTGAAGCTTACTCTAATGCAATAAAATTCAATTGACCTAAAAAAATAAATACAATCTCGTACCTTCTTAACTAAAAAAAACCTTCTGCGCTATTAAATATTAGTAATCAAAATCATATCACATAATACTGACCGGAATAAAAAATCAAATCACATAATTAATTAAAATCCATAACTATAATCACCTCCAATTTGAAGTTGACTTGAGAGGAAATTTAAGCTGAATTTCCTTTGTTATCTTGTTTTATTTTATATATTTTCCGTTAAAAATTGCTTGATTGTTTTATATAATCACCTCCAATTGCTTGATTGTTTATATGGTAAATAAATTGAACTGTATTCTGCTGAGAGAAAAAAAAGTCTCGGGGATAAGACAGATCAAGTAATATATTTTTTTGGGGTTAACATAACAGGAAAAATTTATTCCCTTTAATTTTAAATTTTATTTCTGAGATCCAAGTACGAAAATAAATAAATAAAATTATTTAGCACGTCAATATCATTTTTTAATCTTCAAATAATGAAACTGTTATTAACATTACCATTTCTACATCACCATAATTTACAACAAATGTATTTCTTAAAATGATAAATTTAGATCTACGTATATATTGGTTCCTAATAAATCAATTCAAGTTACTGTAAAAAAAAATAATCAATTCAAGTATCTCAATCAAAGCCACAAACCAAAAAAAAAAAAAAAAAGAGAAATTAAAACAAGAAAGAAGGCAAAAAGCAATACCCATAACATAGCAATATCTTATACACATATTAGTCAAACTGATGAATATTTACAGCAATGTTATGCTATAAAAAAATATCTTATACACATATTTACACCCCACCTTCTCCCCCTTTGAAAAAAAAAATTAAAAAACACAAACATTTCTGGGAATTGAGTTCTCATTTCTTCTGCATAACTAAGAAGAGTAGAACCAAATGAAACACGTTTCCTAAAACTTATCGATTCAAAGGCACTTTTGTTGTGTAACCTCTTGGATTATCACGTTAAATAGCCTTGAAATAAAGCTCAATAGATTTCATCCTCTTCCCCCCAAAAAATTGTTCAATAAATTTAAAATGAAAAGAAGTAAAAGTAAACTTGGATTGATGATAATTTTATCCTTGTGCCAAGATAGACATGAGAGAGAGAAGTAGAATTCCAACAATTGCGGAAAACAGAAGAAGAAAAACAATCCTTCAAACATTCAGAGTCGTGGCTCATACCTTAGTTTAACGATCAACTTCAAACACTTATTTTCTTTTCCTTTTCCTTTCCTTTTGGTTTGTTACATGGTTCTGCTACTCCTCTTTGCATCAAGTTATGGTTTTTTTTTTAACTGCAACCTGTTCTGGTTCTTATCCCTACAATGAAACAGAGGAACAAAATTTTAAAAAATAAGTACCACAAAAATAAAAACAAAAAGGTGCTAACTTTGACATAAAAGAATGAACATGGCGATGCCCAAATGAATAATAGAAAAAATAATGATCATGATGAAGATTAAAAAGGAAACTTAGAAGAATTGATGCACAGAGATTTTTATCATACTCAATCAGCACAGGAGGGTAGTAGATTCCTCATCATTCAACAGAAATCTCTTTTTTTTTTTTGGATATTTGTTGCTGATTTTGTTATGGTGCAGATTCCTCAGACTATGTCTGAGATCATGATTCGCTGTTCACATTGCATTTAAAGGAGAACATTGTACATTTACACAGAAGAAGAGAGGGTGCAAGCAAATGACACAATTTTTTGTTGGGACCCTTAGGGGTGGGTTTATGGAACATCATGGTCATGTGCCATATATGTTCCTGTTCCTATTGCATCATGCATTCATAGGAATACACACACATTCATAGAAATGTTTCAAAAAGGTTGTTCTTCTACTTTTTTTTTAATAAAAAAATTCTTATTTTGTTCAGAATGAATATAAAAAAAAAAAAAAGAAGTGAAAAGTTGTATTTTCCACCCATAACAATAGATGACACGTATTCTTTCTAAGAAATGAAAAAGTGTTTTGCCGTATCAGCGGGGGTAATAATGCCCAAATGTCAATTTCAAGAACTCTACCGAACCTGCCTCTTAATCTAACATCCATCCATAATAACACATTTCGTACTCCAGTTAAAATATATACCACAAAGTGCATGCTCTATTTAAATCAAAACAAATAAAACTTTCCATTATAGTATTTTTAATTGATTGAGAGTCTAATTTACATTATTGTATAGTCATTAAAGTATTTTTTATTTGAATTTAAGGACAATACGTTAATAATATAAAATAATTTTATTTTATAATTATAAATTATCGTCCAATATAACTTTTAAGATAATTATTATTATAAAAATTAATAAATTTAATATTTTTTTATTTTTATTTTTTTTAAGCAGAAACTTTTTATATTATCGATACTTAATTTTTTCTCTCTTTTTATTTTAGTAGTGGTAAATTCTTTATAAAAAAAATAGACTAGGCATGAACACTGAAAGTAGTTTAATACTTTTATTCAATTACAAATAATAAATTTATGTATTTTTATAATAATTATCTTTTAAAAAATCATATTATTTTCTTATTAATTAATTCTATAAAAGTGTTTTCATTGATAATACGTATTGATTGAACTCGTATTCATTAAAATCATTTTTTATTCCTATAATATCTGTTGTCATTTGTTTAAGTTTCGGTTGCGATAACACAAACTGTTAAATTTTACGGCCACTAAAAAACAAATTCAGTGTATAGGTATTAAATTTATATATATATATATATATATATATATATGCTAATGGTAGGTATATGACTAATTGACGATAATTCTGAAACAGATAACATAGTAGGATCAAAATAAATGAAATATATAAAAATTTAAAACAAAAATTGATATGCTTTTTTTACAATAAAAAATGATATGCTTATAGAATATAAATTTTGAACATATTATTTAAGAAGTCTGAAACTTAAAAAAATCCTCTATTTATCATTATTATTATTAAACTCAAATTAATTTGACTTAAATATTTTTTTATCTGAGATATACTATTTTTTTCTTTCAAATTATTACTTATTTAATATTTTCTTTATTTTTCTATCTGAAAGTTTTTAATTTTTTGGTTTTGAGATTAAATAATGATATGAAAATCAGAATGTCATATTATCACAGTCAGTAATTACTATATTGGCCTATATCAGGTTTTATTTAATTTTTTTATTATTGTTATTAGTATCCATTTAGCCAATGCAAACTTCATATTTGAGAATGAATGTTGATAGAGAGATGTTTTTTTGGACTTTTTGCCATGACCTTCCCTTGACTCTCTGTTAGCTTCTGCAGTTCTTTCTTTCTCTCTCTCTATCTCACATTCTTTCTCTCTCTCTATACGTCCATCACACCGAGCACACGACTTTTGCACAATCTTAGATCTAGAAGTTCAACAACAATAAAAAATTAAGCAAAACTTGTTATCGATTAATATGATAATTATGTGAAAATAATGATGACACTTCATCTATTATATCATTATTTGATAAATAAGATGATAAATATTAAATTCAAAAAATTAAAAAATATTAGGTAGAAAATTAAAAAAAAATATTGAATAAGTAACAATATTAAAAAATTTATATTTCAAGTAGGAAAAATATATTTAAGTTAATTAATTTTAAATGTTAATATAAATTTTAAAATAAATATAAGAGTTAAACAATTTTGTATATAAGTTGATATAACATTAATCCAAACCGTAATCATGATTCACGAGTGTTTGAAATTTAAAAATGACACATGACTAGCATTAAAACATGACACCTTTGAAGCAGGTGTAAGTTAGTGTTTTGTGTTGAGAATTCCATATAATGTGGTGCAAGATCCAAGTAAAGGTAGAAGGAGTGAGACCCACCCGTGTGAGATTTTATAAAAAAACTTATATATATATCATATTTAATTTCTGATAGAGATTTCTTTCAAATTTCATCTTTAGCATGTGAAGTGTGGTATCATATGTACTCATTGTCTAAATTGGATTTAGGTTAAAAAAACTTTTAAATGTACGCACGCTCTAGGGCGACGACACCAAAAGACCTTGCTCGCTACAATATATGATCTCCTGCGTGGCAGAGTCTTTATAGAAACACCATACTGTCATTATATGGTGGTGATCCCCAATTCTTGATGGTGTGGGGACTCTCAACTCAACCAAAAGCTTCCTCTCTTCCTTGGCATACAAATTGTCTAGCCGCACTGCCCTTGAGCTCATCAGCATGGGCCTTCCACTACACGAGTAAATCGCGCTGATCTCAACTGACTCAGATTCAAACCCTACTTGAATCCTTAAATCCTGAACCACCACGCTCAAAAGCCCACCCACATACTTCGCAATGCGTCCTCCCCCAATTCCTGACTGGAATCACTCTTCGCCCCGAACCCAAATGCATGAATCAAAATCTCAATATGCGTGAACCACGTCGACGAAACGTGGCTCGATGACTTCCTCTGATTGTTATTATTCCTCTCTGATTTTGAACCTTTTCTTCTTGACCGTCTGCAGAGGGCGAGGAGGTCCCAGAGGGTGGAGGCCTGGAGGGAGGAGCCGATGTCGTCGTGGCGACCTTCTGGTAGGTGAGGACCCAGAGGTCGAAGTAGCGGAGGAAGGTCGAGAGATTAATGACAAAGTGGTCGGGGTGGCGGAAGTTGTCGATCCACATTTGGCAGTAAAGGGATAAGTCGTCGTCTTTTGACAAGGTGGCAAAGGAGAAGCGGCGAGGGGCGAAGGGAAGTGGGTTTAGAATAGGGAAGATGGGGAGGGAGTGAGCAAAGAGAGGGAGGCGTCAACGCATTTTGTCAGTGTTTTAGGTCTATCAGGGCATTAGGAGTGGGAATGGAATCAAGGAAGAAAGTGAATGAGCAAAACCTAACAAACGACGTAATTACTTTTTAAAAATGTATAATTTCACTCAGGTAACAAGTACATGGAACATCACACTTCACATGCCAACTTGTCTACTTAACACTGATGTAAGAAGTTATAAATTTTGCTCATAATCTAGTAAAAAAAAGTTTCGCAGATAATAATAAGCAGAAGGAGTATATTTTTATGTTTGGTTCTATTTTTATTTATAATAAGTTACAATACTCTAAGAAAATATAAGTATTAAGGATTTTTTTCTTTAATTTTAAAATAAAATATATAGCTTAATCCTTTTAAATTAACATCTATAAAGTAAATTATATTTCTCTTTCTTAAGCAATGTAAGTATTACACTATCATTTCCTTTTATATTAAAATATACAATGTAGTTATATATAAAAAATTTCAATTTAGTTCATTCAACTTTTGACTTAATACTACTAAAGAATAATTTTAAAATATATTTTCAATTAAAATTATAGTAAACAAAATTAATTTACCAAGTTACTCCATCCATTCTAAAATAATAGCTATCCTAGATTATTTTACACATACCAAAATAGATAAAAAAAATTACAAAATTAACCTTATATCATCGTTAATTTAATTATTTATAAATTTTACTATCTATCATTAATATTATAAAAAATATAGGTAAAAAAATTATAATTAATATTACATTAAAAAATTAAAATAATAATTATTTTAAAATAATTTTTTCTCTTACACAATAATTATAAAAGAACCAAGAAGAATTACTCTTCAATCACTTAATGTTTAGCATTACTTCCTATCTACATGTTAATATTTCTTCTCTTCTTAAGTAGTTGTAGCCTTGTAGGCATAGTATATACATTAGGAGTGACAAAATATTTAACCAAATTTGTTGCTAGTGGTATGTAAAAAGACTAAAATTCAATGGAGAAAGAATTTAAGATTAAAAATAGATTATAAAATAATTTAATTTAGTACCTATAATTTTATAATAAAAAATATACAAATATATTAACATTCGATGGAGAATGAATTACACCATATGGTAGAGACGTAAGTCTAGCAATGAAGGGTCCAGCGCTGAAATACACTGAATGTGTTTCACCTCTCCGGTGAAATACTCTGGGTCCCACTGAATGTGCTTCACCTCTCCGCTAAAATATTGTTGGAGCATTAATCGAGTGTGGACGTTGGGAGACACATAGAACTATACTTGTTAGTCAGGGGAGCAATCATCACTATTCATCACGCGACTGAGGTGCTCGCCGATGCGGAGAGCCTGGGACAATGCCTTGCGGCGTTGACTGAATGTTGTGGTCAAGTGTGGTGGGGTACACCGTCGTGTCCCGGTTCCCCTGCAACTTCCTATGCCGTATCAGTGTTCTTCTCTTTGGAAATACACCAACTATATTTTCTTCTTTCTTTGTATTCATTTTCTTTCACCTTCACAATTTTTTTCTTGTTAGTCAGGCGAGCAATCATCACTATTCATCATGTGAATGAGGTGTTCGCCGACGCGGAGAGCCTAAGACAATGCCTTGCGGCGTTGACTGAATGTTGTGGTCAAGTGTGGTGGGGTACACCGTCGTGTTCCGGTTCCCCTGTAACTTCCTATATCGTATCAGTGTTCTTCTCTTTGGAAATACACCAACTATATTTTCTCCTTTCTTTGTATTCGTTTTCTTTCACCTTCATAATTTTTTTTATCCAAACACAAAATTTTAAAAATAAAAGAATTTAATTATTCAAAATTCTTAGAATTTAAAATTAAAACTTTCGGGTCCTGCCCTCCTGCCTTTTGTGGTTACCATAGTGTGATTGTCTCCCTTAGGAAAACATGTCATTGCAGTATCGATAAATCTCAAGGGTTTTTAAGATTATCAAGTATAAAAAATTATTAAGATTTTAAAATTTATGAGTCTCATATAATCATAAGAGAATAATACATATTTTGGTTTATATTGAAATCTCCATCAAATCTTTAATATCTCTCGATTTTCTTTGAACAACGAAGAAAATAAAATTTCACTTGTTTAATTGTTCTTTGTCTTTTTATATTTGTGATGATTAAAAATTTTAAGAAAATATTCTTTTGTTAAAAAAAACTTTATTTTAAGTTAGAGATATTAATTCCTTTATAATTACTCAAATAATAATCATCTCTAAACTATTCTAATTTAACTTAATTATAATTTAGTCCTTATTTATTATTATTTTTTTATTAATTTTTACATAAATCAAATATCTCTAAGACATTAATTCTTACATAATCAACATAAGGGTCTTGAATTCTTTTCTTGTGGCTAAGTTGGTTAAAAACACCTTTCCATCAATCAAATTTATTTTCAGCATTGGGATAAGATTGGCAATTTATAATTGTCTAATTTTATTTTATTTTCTTTTATTATCTAACTAACCATTTTTATTAAAAGCTTTCATATATTTTCACAATTTTTATTTTGATGATTGAAATTTGATGGCGCACAAATTCAAGATAATAAAAAAGTCTTTAAACTTAAATAACACTTGCATAATTGCATTTACCTCATCTAAAAAACAAGCAAAAGTTTAAACCTATCACCTATCACCTATCACCTATCACCTATCATATGTGAGATATCTTTGTTGCACTCAACTAATTCTTTCGTCTATATCAAACAACTTTCCTTTCATCCTTTTACATCTATGATACTTTTATTCCTTTTTCATTCACCTCTATCCAACACTACCTTAATACTTTCAAGAATGGGAAGACGATTTACTCTGTTTTTTACTTTGACAAGAACTACAGTTATACAAAAGAATGCAGCACTAAGTACAAGAACCCAGAATTCATCCCCGATCATAGACTTTTTGGTGTACGAATAATAAAATAAACGGGTCCATTGCATGATGAGAACATGACAAGGAACAACCGAATAAGCGAACCAGAATGTGCCATGAGGCACATGCAACCTACCTTTTTATGATGTGTCTGCTAAAGAACAGAAAAATAGCACGTCTAAGTTAATGATGTGGGCCTCACTGCTCCGTTTTTCAATTTTCTATGTCCTACTTTTCATACCATCATTAAATAACTAAATTTGGGTCCTCTATAGACTATAGAGTATAGAGTCCATGCCCGCGCACTAAATGTATGTTTCATTGTAAAGAAATATACTCTTTTTTTGCTTCTTTTATCTGTTATTTAATTCATCGAAATTAAATAAGTGATTAATTTAAATTATCATAATAAATCTATATTTTTTAAAAATTTACTTATCATTAGTATTTTGCTTACTTCTAATACTTTGTCAATATTTTTTTTATTTTTTTAATGAAATGTATTTTTAATCTAAAAATAATTAATATAAAAATATTATAAGATGACTATTATAAAAAAAATTATTTTAAATTTGAATCTTATAAATATAAACAAGAGAAAATAAAAGAAAAATATATTTTTTAAATTATGTATGGGTTTATATTTTTTTTCTTTATTTTAATTTAAATATTTCCTTACAATTTTCTGTCATTTTTTCCTTCATACAATTAACCTCATACTAGATAATTTACTTAATAAATTATTTCAATTTGTGAATGAAAGAATTGAAAATAAAAATAAGTATATTCATAAATACATAATATAAGAAAAATACTAAACAATATATTTAACGCATTCTTTCGAATATACACTATTTAATTAGTTATCCTTCACTCTATTTTATATGACATTTTAATAAAAAAAATTATCGAAATATTAAATATTTATTTATGGAGTACTTTTAGTTGGAGTAGTTAT
Source organism: Glycine soja (assembly GCF_004193775.1). Classification (NCBI taxonomy): domain Eukaryota; kingdom Viridiplantae; phylum Streptophyta; class Magnoliopsida; order Fabales; family Fabaceae; genus Glycine; species Glycine soja. The sequence continues at coordinate 28,446,045 of NC_041014.1, read as the reverse complement.
TATTTTATAGTAAATGATAAAAAATTAATTAATTACAAAATAAAAGATATATTAAAAAGTTACATATTATTTTATAAAAAATTTAAATATTAATTATATTTTTAATATTTATATCAAAATCTTAAACATCATATAAAATAAAATAAATTTTAGTAAAATTTATTAAAAATTACATTATATTTTTACTAAAAATCACAATATTTTATAAATCTACATCTTATTTAATTATTTTCAATAAATTTTAAACTTAAAATTTTGATTTGGAACTTTTTAAAAAAATCTTAAATTTGATTATTATGGATAAAAAAATTATAAGGGGGTGAGTGAGAGATTCCATCTAATAAGAAAAAATAATTATAAATAAAATTGATAAATATTTTACATTAAATAACATGATAAAAAATATATTTTAAACTTTTGAGTTTTTATTAATAATTTAACTTCCTTATTTTCTTTACACACTTCTATTCTAATTATTTTTCTTATTTCTTTCTCTTACAAAAATTTTCAAATATTCCTTTAAAATATATTTGTCTTTTCTCCACCTCTTATATGTGTAAATTCAAAAAAAAAAAAAAAAAAAAACTCTTATATGTGTTGGGTGCAAACGCAATGCAGGGAGACTATCGAGAAAACAGCATACGGCTACGGCGCAACCATTCCAAGATAAGATAAGGTGATGGATGTGAATGTGATGTGCTTCTCATTTCATCATGCATTCATTCATAATCCATCCATTTCATGCATTACTATTTAACACATCTTAAATCAAATTAAAACTAATAAATACCACCAATTCTTTACGTATATCCTTACGAGTTGGGATGGATTTATTTCTGTTTCATTTTTAATTAGATTTTATTTATTTATATTAAATTTGATTTGATTAAAGTCTAACAGTATATGATACAAGATTGTGTTAATTCAATTTATTAGTAAAATATACAAATAATAATATCATACATATAGTTAAATCATAAAATTAAAAAAGTGTGTACCTATAATTACAAAATATATATATATATATATATTATGTATTTTAAATAAATAATATCAATATAAATATAGTAAAAAATGAAAAGAGAAAATGAAAATAATTTGGTTGTGTTTTCATTCAGAATCATATAAATAATATATACACAAATACATATTTTTAATTAGATGATTATGCTCTTATAACTGTTATCATATTTAAAGCAAGAACCATGGGATACAATTAATTTTCATAATAACAAGAATCATACAATATTGACTTTCCTAACACTTCCCCTCAAGTTGGAGAGTGGATATCAAGAACTCCCAACTTGCGTTTCATTGTAAGAAAGGATTCATTTCCTAGTGGTTTAGTGAACACATCGACAACTTGTTCTGTTGAAGGAACATATTCAGTTGCAACTGAACCATCTTGAATTTTATCACGAATAAAATGACAATCTATTTCTATATGTCGAGTTCTTTCATGAAATATTGAATTAGACACAATGTGAAGAGTTGCTTTGTTGTCACAATACAACAATGTTACCCTTGAGTGCAATATCCTCAAATCCTTCAACAATGAACGTAGCCAAGACAACTCACAACATGCGCCTGTCATAGCTCTATATTTTGCTTCAGCTGATGATAGAGAAACTGTCTTTTGTCTTTTTGTTCGCCAAGAAATTAGAGAGGATTCCAAAAAACACAATACCTTGTAGTTGATTTTCTAGATATTGGACAACCTCCCCAATCTGAATCACAAAAAGCACGTAAAGATAAATCATTTTGGGAAGAGAAAAATAAACCTTGACCTAGATTGTTCTTTAGATATCGCAATATTCGCATGGCAGCTTTCATATGAGGTTTGCGAGGAGCATGCATGAATCTACTCAATATGTGCACTGAGTAGGTGATATCCGGACGAGTAACAGTCAAATAAATTAGGTGTCCTACAAGTCGCCTATATGGGGATGGATCTTTCAACAATTCTCCTTCATCTGACAATTTTACATTTTGATCCATGGGAAAATTCACAAGCTTAGCTCCCAAACATCCTCCATCTTTTAGAATTTCCAAAGCATATTTTCTTTGCGAAATGAATATACCTTTCTTGGACCGAGAAACCTCCATGCCCAAAAAATACTTCAAGTCACCCAAATCTTTAATCCGAAATTGATTATGCAAAAACTTTTTAAGAGCAATTATGACATTGGGATCATTACCAGTTATGAGGATGTCATCAACATAGATCAATAAGGCAGTAAATGATTTGCCTTTTTACATGTAAACAACGAATAATATGTTTTTGATTGAATAAATCTAGCACCTTGAACAACTGTAGAGAACTTAGCAAACCATTGGCGAGAGGCTTATTTTAATCCATATAAGGATTTATTGAGGCAACACACAAGGTTCTTCCCCTGCCGTTGAAAACCAGGAGGAAGAGACATATAAATTTCTTCAGAAAGATCTCTATGAAGAAATACATTGTGGACATCAAGTTGATGAAGTGACCAATTTTGAGTAGCCGCCAAAGCTAATAAACATCATATTGTAACCATTTTAGCAATAGGTGAAAAAGTGTCATGGTAATCAATCCCTTCAAGTTGTGTGTAACCTTTTGCTACTAACCGTGCTTTATAGCGTTCAAGAAAACCATCTGATTTGCACTTGATTTTGTAGACCCAACAACAACTAATAACTTGCTTTCCAGGAGGGAGAGGTGTGAAAAACCAAGTATTATTGGCCTTTAAAGCAGTCAACTTAGATTGCATTGCTATTTGTCAATGAGATTGGGAAGCAGCTTGTTCATAACATGTAGGTTCAACATCATTAGTAATAGTAGCAATAAAGGATCTATGTTGTGGTGAGTAACAATCATATGAGATAAAATTGCAGAGAAGATATCGTGTACCTTTACTTGAAAAAGATGACGAGAATGACAATGATTCGGGAGAACTTACTTGATTACAAACATAATCACTCAAGGCTATAGGGGGGACATGAGCTCTTTGAGAACGACGCAAAGGGGTTGTTGGAGAAACAGTAGTGGCAGGGTTAGATTCTACATGTGTTGGCTGGATGGTGAGGAATCTAAGACAACAATGGGTAGGACAGAATCTGTTTTAGTTGGAGAAGGAGAAATAGATTCGTAAGGAATAATATCCTCGTGGAAAATAACATCACGACTAGTGAAGACTTTATTGGTTTCAATATCATATAATTTATAAGCTTTCTAACCAACCGGATAACCAATAAAAACACATTTGGTGGCACGAGGAGCAAACTTATGGGGTACATGAACATTTGTAGCATAAGCTAGACATCCGAAAACTCTAAGGTGCGAATAAGAGAATTTTTTTATAAAGTTTTTTGAAAGGAGTTTGGTGAGAAAGTATAGGTGTGGGCAACCTATTAATTATATGAACAGCAGTGGAGATACATTCTACCCAAAAGTGTAAAGGGAGATGAGATTGAAAACGAAGAGCTCGGACTGACTTAAGGATATGTCTATGTTTGCATTCAACCACCCCATTTTATTGAGGTGTGTAAATGCAAGAATGTTGATAATTAGTGCCCTGTTGGGAAGAAAAATCTCGCATAGAGAAAAACTCTCCTCCATTGTCAACCTGAATATTTGCTATTGTAGTATTGAATTGGATTTTCACATATGAGAAAAAATTGGTTAGAAATTTTTTTTGTCTCACTTTTATGACGCATTAGAAAAACCCAAGTAAAACGAGAAAAGTCATCCACAATAGTCAAAAAATATTTTGCACCAAAAAGGGAAGGAACTTTGAAAGGTCCCAAAATATCACAATGTATTAATTCAAAAGGTTTTTCAGAGGAAATTGAACTTGTGGAAAAAGGAAGCCTAGTTTGTTTTGCAAGAGCACAAACAATACAATCATTATTTTGCTTGAAAGGGAAATGAAGGAGGTTTTTGGCCATAAAGTCTAATCGAGAAAAGGATAAGTGTCCAAGACGTTTATGCCACAATATACTTGAGGTGTTTGAAGTGGAGACAACTTTGATGGTATTTACTTTGTGTGTCTTATTCATTGAAACCAAGTAATAGAGTCCATCTCGTTGTTCACCCAAACTAATCATCATCCTCATCATCAAATCCTGCAAAGTACATAATCGAGGGAAAAAGGTTATTGAACAATTTAATTCTCTTGTGACTTGACTCGTAGACATCAAATCCACCTTACAAGATGGTACCCCAAGTACATACTTCAAACAAATAATAGAACTCAAAGGTAAATTTCTAGTAGAAATAATTGGAGCTTGATCTCCATTTGGCATAACAACTGGTGGTAAAGAAGTATTTTCTTTGCTGTTGACAAGTAGAGATGGAGAAAAAGTTATGTGATTTGTTGCACCACTATCAATTATCAACTTGGGTGCGGACAAACCTGAAGAAAAATTTACATTATTTGCCTTGGGAGCAACTGATTGAGATGCTCCATTGCCCTGCATAGTAGACAAAAATTGTTGTAATTATAATTCAGTCAATCCATTCACAAGGGGCTGAACATGTGTTGATGGGACCATTCCAGGATGATCGAAATGGTGAAGAGAGTAAGAGCTATTGGAATCAGATTTGTTTCCAACGTTAGCCATAATGGTTTAGAAAAAATGTTTGAAAGGTAAAAAAATGGGAAAGAGAGAAAGCAGATCGTTACTGCTCTGATGCCATGTAAAAAATGGAAAGAGAAGATGAAAATAATTTGGTTGTGTTTTTATTCACAATCATAGAGGTAATATATACACAAATACATATCTCTAATTAGATGATTCTGTTCCTATAACTCAGCAATCTATTCCTACAATCAAGTCATTCTAATATGACTTATTGTTACCATATTTAAAGCAAGAATTATAGGATATAATTAACTCTCATAATAACAAGAATCTTAAAATATTGACTTTCCTAACAAATATAATATCATGTTATACAAAATATTGATCATTGAATTAAGATGTTATACTATCTATATATATAATTCTTAAGAAGTTATACTTTATATAAGAATGTAAATATTAGACTAGATTGAAACAAATGAGTTTAGTTATTGTTAATGTTTACATAATTAATTAATCAAAATAATATTTTAAATATAACTTTTGAAATAACCATTATAAAATTAATAAATTTATCATACATAATAATATCAAATTAAATGAGAATATAAAAATATTTATACAATAAATATATTCTAATTAAATTCTTAAAATACACTTAAAATTAAGAGAATCGCATGTCTTAAAGAATCAGGGACAGCTCAAAGACTTGAGAGGTTTAAAGCAAATTTAAGAATGAGACATTTTATTTATATATAAAATACTTTATTAAAATTATCATTATTTTATTTAAAATTTATTTTCAAATATAATTTTACAATATTTTTTTTGAGATATATTAGTACTTAAAAAAAATTTGAGACCTTTTTTTAGGGTTTTAAAACCTTTGTTTGGACTGCTTGGATCTTAAGTCAACCTATAAAGAATAAAGACAAAGGTGATTTGATTTGACAATTTGGTCGCTAAGCATTTAAGCTCCACTTGGATTTGTTCGACTATATTTAATTCCGTATATTTGAGATTTTCTTACCAATATAAATAGCAATCATGTTGACCTTTGAATATAATTAATATAACGAGCACATTTTATTTTATATCATTTCAATATGATTTGGCTTAGCACTTCATTATTAATGTTTAATGCCATTGTCTTTAAAAAAGAAAAAAAAAACTTAGCACTTCCTGAAAAGGTGATTGCTTCAATATTATGAATATTCATTAGTGGTGTTCAATCATAATAATTTATTTGTGTAGAATTCCATCTTCATATGAATGGTGGAGGCAATCACTGTTATAGGGCACGTATGACCGACCTCCAAAGACTTGTATGTCATATATGTAGAAACACAATCCAACACCAAGAATTTGACTTTTGATGGGAGCCAATAACTTAACATGGTAAATTATTATGATAAGTTAATTATGTCAGAACAATAATAAAAATTAATAATCATAACAATATCAATTATAGAGTGTTTATTTTAAGGATACCCAAGGTATTTTTACAAATTTCGATCCTATGGACCGATTTTGTGACTATTTCTCGATTGTGACTTAGTCACAATTAAAACTTTTTATCCCTTTTCAAGAGTATATTATGTGAGAAGAAAACTGAGTTCTTTCTCACAAACTTAATATGTGTTGTTAATTAAGTTACACTTATTGGGTTAAAAACATTCTCCCCTTCGATGCATCTCCTAACTACACTTATGAAGACGTGTGCATGAGCAAACTAACAACAACATGCGTGGGATTGATGGAGTTTGTTCACCAATCTATGGTCACAAGTTAGCTTCAAGGGTTGGGGCGGTTGTGACTTTTTACTCTGTTTGATGTTGCATAGGAAATTATATGTAGATATGTGGAAAGACACACATTTTTAGACTTGTTGCACGTTAATGCATCTTCAACCTCTATATGGATGTAGTCATCCAGAGGCTTTGGTTTCTTTGTGGATCTGGATTGGCGTTAAGGGTTTGTTGAGTGGTGGAACTTTTTTTTGTTTCTTGGGGTTGGGAAGAATCAACAAAGAGACTGAAAGAATAGCTAACGATGTCATTGATAATTGTCAAACGTGTCGCTTTGCCATATTTGGAGAGGTGTGGAGTTCTAGAAGAGAAATATATAGGACGAAGAAATTGAGGGGAGTGTATTTTCTGAGGATAGTTTGGACAAAAAAATGAAAAAGATGAGTGCATTAGCATAAAGGGGGAGTGGAAATAGCAATAAACAACTATCAAGGTTTCTTCACAATTTTTCAATTGGGCCCCGGTTTGTATTTTGAACGCAAATAAGGTCTTGGACCCAAATAACCAAATTGTATTGTGAAGAATTTATTTAAACTTATCTTATTAACAAATATTGAAAAAAAACTTATAAAGATATTTTATGATATATTCTCTTAAGTTATTATTATCTTATTTTAATAAACTCTCTATGATCAACATCTTGTTAATAATATATATATATATATATATATATATATATATATATATGAACTAAAATTATATAATTATGATATTTGAGAGATTTAATTGGTATAATTGAAACCTAAAGAACTAAAATTACACATTTATAATACTTGAGAGACTCCGTTGACACAATTGAAATACAAGAAATAAAATCATAGAAGCACACTACTTAAAACATCAAAAGTGTTGTTTTTTTTTATTTGAAAATAAAAAATAAGTATTAAAAATTTATAATTCATGTACTTACTCAATCAACTGAGTTAGATTCCAAAAGTCTAATTAAATTCAATAAATAAAATTTGATACTTAATGGGGGCAAAAATGCACTTCTAAGGAACACTCTCACAATCACAACATATTTTTTAATGGAAAAAATAAAAATTATTCTTTTTAAAGAAAATCAAGCTTAAATAATGTAATAAGAATCAAGAAATATTATCCTCGATTCCCAATAATCAATGTGTTAACTATTTTCTTCATGACCTATATATTATAAAATCATAGGTATTAGTTACATAGCAGAAGATGTGTTTGAAATCTTCACGTCAATGGCTTTTTTTATTTTAGGTGTCACCACTTGACGAAAAAAGTTAACCTATTACCCATTAGTTTATGGGTCCTTAATCGTGAGCAAGTGTATCACAGACTCGTTTAATCAACAGCATGGTTCATATTTCATACGGCGCGCGGGATACTTTTTACACCATTTTTTTTTTTTGAAGAAACACCATTTGTCTTTTTCATATAAAAATATTATTTGAATTCCTTACATCAATTGGATTGGAACTGACATTATCTACTTTCCTGTCTCAATTACTCCTCCCTCTATATATATTACAAATTTTAATAAAGTTTAATTAATTACATTACATGGTTGATTACCAAGTGTCATGTCACGTTCAATAAATGTCGAATGCATGCATACATCACTCACCTTTTCATTTTCTTCCGAAAGCACATATTAAATTGATCTATGACACAGTACTCGCAGTTTGCAGACTCTGCAATTAGGTAGGCATGCAAAAATAATACTGTACTTAATTAATCAACAACTATATTATACAGTACTTATACGATCAAAACCATTCTTTTTTTTTTATCACTGAGCCTTCTTCTTCTTGTTGTTTTGTATAATAAATTTGCAAATATGCATATAATTTCTTCCAAATATTATCCTTCCAAAAGAGTGAACAAATTTTCATGAGTAGAATATTATTAATTTAAGTTCTCACGAGTCAATGACCTTGACATCTATGTATAATTCATTTCCATGTCATTATTTATTTTGTCTGTGGTGTCGGAATCATGTGAGGTCTGCAACTATCCTAAGTAGTTTCATTTACTAACTTTTCAGTTTATATTATCTCTTCATTATCAGATTTTTCAGTCATTGAATTCATCATTTTTCTTTTCGTTGGACCAAACCTGTATTTACGAAATGTCGTCTGCAACGGTAAATTACTTTTTAGACCAACAAAAACTGGATAACACCCACAACAAATTATTACCATAAAAGCTCTTAAAATTTATTTATTATTTAGAAGCATATATTTTACTCAGAATATATTCGATTTCCGCTTGGTAGATTAATCTTTGTATTATTTATCTTCTAACTATAGTTTCAGTGAGCTAGTATTGATTATGATATGCTTGATTTAATTGGTCCGGTTTCATGATCAAGGATTTTCATTTTATTTTTGTCGTGATATATCCTGATTGTGATTGATAATAAATATTAGAAAAACAATTACAGAATAAATTACGACGGTGTATTGCTGTTCAAATTCAATACCAATTAATATCATATTCATATACACTTGTCGTATACTAATTGGCTTCCAGATCCACGTGTGAAGGAACACTAGCATAAAAACATAGGGTAGTTCCATTGCCTTGTGTCAGCACAAATGGTAGCTAGGCACATCCTTTCTCTCTTGGTCACTTGTACAAGGCATTTGTTCTTGCTTAAGAACAAGGATTAGGTACTAATATATTTGAATCACTACCTTGTGGGGCTCGGAGTGTGTAATTGATTTATATTTCTGATTTAGTCTGGCCAATAATTTAAATTGTTCTTAATAAATAGGCACTGGGTAACTATATTCCTACCCACAAAAGTCCACTAAACATTAAAAAGCAAATAATGACAAGGATCCTAAATAGTTTATACCATTAATTAATGACGCAGATAATTCGTTTGAAAACACAACCATTGAATTATATAATTGAAAGAAGCCAATTCACCACCAAATATATAAGAACCCCAGATGTTTTTCAACATTTGAAAAATTAAAAATACGTTTGCCAAGCTTCCTTTTTTAATCTTTATTTATTGTTTCTTAGTTATACTACTTTAGAAGGAGTGAAGTCAACCTTGTGCTACTACCAATTTATATATGTGCCTTAATTGAATTGACTAGTTCGAGTGTTTGTCTCAATAGTGTGTGACTGTGTGAATGCGAGACAGAGAGAAAAGCTCAATTATACATCATTAATTTGACTTCTTAATTTGATTTGTTAGCTTAACGTGATATGGGAGGAAAAGCCTTAAAGATTCTGTGGGTGTTTCTGAGAGACAGATGCAAGAGGAAAAGGTGTTTACATAATCCAAATAAAGGGTGGCTCTTATATATATATATACTTCGAAAACTCAATATATCATTTGTTCATGGACGACAGAAAACAATGACTTCAACATTAATTTTGAATTGTCATATTACAATGTACGTATTTTTCTTAGCTTTACCAACAACTCAAAAAGTAATTAGTTGCCTTTTCTTTTTCTTTGGCAATTCGTTTGTTGAGTCTCCATGCACGTTGTTTAATTGGAATTGATAGCATCAAAATCTTACAAAACATATATAATTTTCTTTTCTTTAATATTTTTTTGGTATAAGCTAAGACCTTTCATGAGATAATCCTATATATATATATATATATATATATATATATATATATATATATGTATGTATTGAAATAAAAAATATCTACAACATGTACGGATTAATTCTTTTATGGGGATTTTCTTTCTTTTCCTTAATTTGTTTCATAGCTCCTCACATGCAATGTACAATTTGTATTATTTATTGACTAGTGACATGCTATAATCAATAAAGTATTTACTATAGTGGAACAGAAATACTAGACACGGGTTTAAATGACTATGGTACTTTATGTGCGTGCTACATAGTAGAAGTTATTATGAGAACACTAGACAGTGTGTAACAGTATTATTACCATATGGGTTCGGTGTGGAAGCTTCAGAGAAACAGTTTACATGTAATTTCTTACTTTCATAACCGTTATCTCCAATTCATCCGTGTGTGAATCAAATTATGATGCAAGACAGTTGCATAAATGGGACCCTCCTAAGCCAGTGTTGCAAGTAAACCAAGCAAAAAAACAACAGAAAAGCTCAAGTACTAAAAGGCAAGACATAGAGCTTATAACAAGACCTTTTTCAGATAACCTTTTTCTCTTCCCTCATAGATTCTTAGGTTGCTTTCAAATATTATAATATTAACAAGGACATGCAATATTGCAACCCTAGACTATTCATATTCAATATTTCCCTCTCCCCAAGCCACTCTTTTCTCATTATATAAAGCTTCTTCCACCAAACCTGTTTCACACTCTCATCTCATCATCATATATCTCCCAACAAGTTTAATTTTTTTTTCTTGCTATTGATCAACATGGAGGAATCACAGTACTTGCTGTGGATCAGGAGAAAACAAATGTTGAAGTCACATATTCAGCAACCATTTGGAACCAACAACAACTCATCATCATGGGAGGAAAGGGCCTTTGCAGAAGATGCTGCTAGGATACTTGGTGGGTGCATATGGCCTCCACGGTCTTACTCATGCAATTTCTGTAAAAGAGAGTTTAGGTCTGCTCAGGCTCTAGGGGGACACATGAATGTGCACAGGAGGGACAGGGCTAGACTCAAACAAAGCCTTAGTCACCACCATAATGAATTAGCCCTTCAACATCATCACAAAAATGATTGTAAGTCATCAAGTAGTAGTGCTCAATTTTCTGAAGAGAACTACTTTCATGATCTCATCTAGGTAGATATTGTTGTCTTAATAATCCTTATATAATTACTCTAACCTTAATTACTGCAGGTACAGTTGCAACAAGCAAAGTCTCATCTTCTAGGCCTTCAAATATATCTATCCAAGAAAATTGTTATCATCATCAGCCTACCATGTCTTCTTATTCTTCCTCAATTGGGTGGGGACACCATCATCACAACATGGGGTCTTCTGATTCAGAACCAAAAGAGCAAGTGACTGCAAGGGAAGAGTTTTTAAAAGGTTTGGGTTGTAATGATTTTTTTGAAACAAGTTTGTCTGTGGGACAAAGTGCAGTAGTGTTTGGCCAAAAATTGCCAACAACAACTGATCATTCATGTGGGGACGAAGCCATCAGTTATAAAAGATCAAAAACTTCTATGGCTCCTTTGCCTGCTGTTTTCCTCAAGCCATGTTCAAATGATAGAAACCTAACTTTTCAGTCCGCTGAATTTGTACTTGGAGTCAAGCCTGGAATGGAAGACTTAGATCTTGAACTCAGGCTGGGGAAGCCACAGAAAGTTATTTAGTATTTAGTATATAGGACAAACAAAAGAAGTTGTAGTGGAATGTCAGTGTTTGCCTTTTTTTTTCACCTTTCCTATTAGAGGTTCATAGAAAATAGGCAAGAACCTTCTTTGCCTTACTAAAACCACCTTGAGTAGAATTCTTAGGTTTATTTGAATACTAATGTTATATTATCTCAAGTTGCATGTTACTATCTTTTTTTTATTTCTTGAATATGTAGGTATATATTTCCTTTCTGCAGTTTTGAGCCTAGAATTATGAGTAATGTTATTTTCACATTTAATTTTTACAATACTTTCTGTTACAACAAGAAGAAATGTAAGAAGAGAAGAGAGAATAGTGTAAGATAAAATGAATGATATGTTGAACAGAATAAAATTAACAAAGTATTATGAGAATCTTAAATAAGAATAACGTTTCTCTTGAATTATTAGTTTGGTGACTGAATGCAGTTCATCATCATTGGAAAGCAAATGACAAATGAAAATACAACATGCACTATAGTACTTCAACATATAAAATTTCACCATTTCAAATGTGATAATTAAGTAAGTTGGACAAACTCTAATATGTTAATGGAATCTCTGTGCTAGCTAGGGTTTCATAAAGAAGGGGCTATGAAAAGATAAACAAACAAATAAACATCAACCAAATTGGATTTTTGTTCAAGAAAAAACATTTTCTATTGATATAATAATAAACTTTCTTCTCCTTTGTTGTGGTTCTCCTCAACTAAGAACTAACAGTGTAAGTTGAGAGGGGAATCAAAGAGGAGAAAAGTTGAAGTGCAAGGTAATAATTAAAGTGGTGGGAGAACTGACATAACTGACAATTAGAAGTCACTTCAGCTACATACATTCCAGGGAACTAACAGTAGTCACATGCACATAAACCTGCACAAAAATTATGAAATAACCTTTTTACACGGATCATTAAAAGTGATCGCTCACCCAGTTACTCATATATTCCAGTCTGTTCAGTTGCTTTCCACATGCTTCTTCTTCCTAACACTTCCCAAAAACCAACCAACCACGCGGAAATTGAATATTAATACAGCACAGCCAAATATTTAATTTAGTTTGATAGAGAAACGAAAGGGCATCACATCATTGGCCTTATTAGCATATGTGTCATTGTTTTTTTTTTACTCTACCAACAAATAGTTGGTCCCAGAAATATTAAAATCTCTTTTCTTAAATAAAATTTTATGTTGGAATCTTATAAATAAATAAAAATATAATTAAAAAAAAAATCTCACTAATTAAAGATGAATAATTATTTTTTTTTATTATCAAAATCAGTCATTAACCAAATGAATAAATATGATATCAATGACAACATATCCGCTTGTGACATATTATTAATATATATTCATGTTAGTTATAGTTATCCCTAAAAATGTCCACTTCTTAGATCTTTCAAATAGTATTTCGAAGCCCGAGACTGTAGTTACTTAAAAACAGTGTTAGCCACCTTATTGTGACACGGACCGTTCCTCCAGAATACACGCGGGGACGTCATAGTCTTCTTTTCAGCCTTTCTTTGTAAGGAAATGTGATGGAATATCGCTTTTGACTTCATGTTTCTTTGCAGTTTGCGAAGAGGGAACACAGAACCATTGCTGTCTGTCTTAGATCAAGGGGGAAATCCAGCTACCCCTTTTCACAAAATTAAGTTTTTCCCATTATGGGCTACATTTATATTGATTCACATAGCGATAGAAAAGATTGACACGAAAGTGAGATTAATGAAGAAAAGCAAGTTTGCCATCCAACAATTCCATTAACCATGGATAATAATGTACATGGAATTTACACTTATGTTGAATATATGTCTTCTAATTTTATGCAAAAAATTAACTCTTGATTGAAAAAATAAGGACAAGAAAGATCAAACTCTAAAATAATTCACCACCGAATGTATGGATCAACCGATGTATATTCCAGCTTAATATAATCAATGTCTTGGAGTTGTAATTGTGGGAATGCAAGCAGAGGATAATTGTGGTATCTAAAAAGAAACTCTAAAATAAAGTTATATGAATTTTATATTATATTTCTGCCAAAGGATAGTTTGGTCTTTGACTAGAATTTTATTTCACTTATTTGTCGTTTTATTATTTGAACATATAAAACTGACATTATATATACACATTGTATATAGTTATATATCTGTATATTTCACTTATTTGTGTATTTTTTTTTGTTGTACACGCACGCATCTCAAAAATATGTCACAAAATCAAATAAACAACCTTTTGTTAATATCTCAATTTTGTATTGATTTTTTTTCCCCTTGAGGCGGTGCTACGAAACCAACTTTGTGAGCCTGTAGCATCTAAAGTCATTCCGATAATTGACTTTTTCTTGGTTTGAAGTTCCCTTTTTTGTTTTGTTTTTTTATTTCTAAAAACTTGCTCACGCAACCAACCCTAGTTGGTAGAGGAAGTGGTGTTACTGTGTTAGCCATCACAACTTGTTCATGGGATGATTTTGATTAATTAATGCAACATTTTGTTATTTTGGCAATGCCTGATATCTGGTTCTATCGTATGTTTGAATTAAAGTCTAAAGATATATACATATGCAGCAGAGAGAGGTCACATGGCCGGGGATGATGCATGATGTGTGTGTTTCTGTTTTTCTTTGGGGTATTTATTGTGGGAATTAATTCAGATTGATACATGTTCCTTGCTTTAGCAAGTTTGTTTACTTTATTTAGGGTGCTTCGATGTATGCAAAGTGTAGTGATAGTGTTTTCTATAGCTAATTGCTATATACTGCTGAAGTTTAAGCGTCTCCAGAGATTAAAATTCGTAGCTACCTAGCACGTGTGTGTCTATGCATTAGGGATTTTTTTCTAGCTTCTGGCAGTGAAAACAACTTCACAGACACTTCGTCGTATAATTAATCTATTCATTGGTTGTGAAAGACGATTTGACAAATGACACTTCACAGGCTTATTCTCCTTCCTACAATGTCGCTTTACTCTTCCATGTAGAAATTGAAACCTTTTTAAAGATAAAATAGTTCTTTCAATTTGACAAAAGGGAATTAAGAATAGGGGCTTCTACAATCTCTACATGCACGTGATGGCAATTGTAAATTGTAATGAAATCTCCTCCGTGACTAGCTATAATAGGTTTTGTAATTTTGTGGCTACCTAATTAATTACCTACTCATGTGAATGTGCCACATGATTAAAATTCCTTGCGAATGAATTACACCTTTGTACAAAAGTTATTTGATTAACTATATTATTTTTACAAAACTGGTTTGACTAACCAAATCAATTTTTTATTTTAAAAAATAGTTTAAAACTAGTTCAATTCTTGAAAGTAAAAACGTTTAAAATCAATTTAGTTTAGAATCGATTTTTTAAAACCAAATCGGTTTTGAATCAATTTTTTAAAACAATTTGGTGATTCGGATTTAAAATCAAATCTATTATAAATATTTGAAATTGGTTGTTTGATTTAGTTATTTTATCGAACCGATTTTTGTGCACTCGTAATTGTAAGTTGTATCTCAAGTTTAAAAGATTTGAAGACATTCAAAAGCAAGATGCAATATTCAAACAAGATTTTCTCCATGTAT
The DNA here is from genome assembly GCF_004193775.1 of Glycine soja. Taxonomy (NCBI): domain Eukaryota; kingdom Viridiplantae; phylum Streptophyta; class Magnoliopsida; order Fabales; family Fabaceae; genus Glycine; species Glycine soja. The sequence continues at coordinate 28,430,808 of NC_041014.1, read as the reverse complement.
AAAAATTAGGATTTGAAGTTTTGATCATTTGCTTAAGAAATTCAAGTTCATTATCACTTGGACCAACCAGCTTAATAATTTTCAAATAAAAATACATGTAACTTTGACTTATGTTTCTCATATTTATATTGCATTGTATACTTGCATGTGAGTCCTTTTCCACTATACTAAAAACAAAAACATGCTTAGAACAACTCTCTTGCCTCACAACTAGCAATGTCACAACACAATCATCTCGATTGTTGCTACACACACCTAACACAATTGCTGGTACACCCAACATAACAACGCGATTCCTGTTTTGTCCTTTCATAAAACAGATACAGATTGGTCAATCTGTATGAGACTTATGGATTGGGCAATCCGTAAGCCTCATATGGATTGGCAGAGGCTTAGTGGCTTTCGCGTTATTAACACGACGCTTTAACCAATTAAGCTAATAAGTCAATTATGTTATAAAATAATTAATGTCGCTATATGTAACACCAAAATTTCTAATGTATATTTATTGCACACGTAATTAGATAATAAATTTTGTAACAATTAATTTTGATCTAATAATTAATTTTTTACATATATAAATTGTAAATAAAAATCATAAATTTATTAACATAAATCTACTAATGTATTTTTTGACCTTATTACAATTAATTTTGATCTAATAATGTATTTTTTCATATATAAATTTTAAATAAAAATCATAGGTTCCATAAAAATTCATATATGTAAACATATTAATTATTATATCAAAATCAATTGTCTCAAAATACATTATCTAAATTTACATGCGCATTAAATATACATTATAAATTTTAGTAATATATATAATGACATTAATTATTTTATAACATAATTTATCTATTAGTTCAGTTAGTTATAGTGATTTGCTAATAATACAAAAATTATGGGTTCAATTCTACTCGAATCAGTAATTTGTAAAACATATTTTTGAAAAAAAAATTAAAAAAATCTTATGGCAATGATGCGCCTAGCAACACCTAAACATCCCCCACAATGAGCCCATTTTGAGATCAGGAAAACAGTAATTAGGCCCGTAAAAAAGCACAGCAGCAAATACCAGCACATATGCCCAATAGGAAACGACGTCGTTTTCTGATAAGATGACAAACACGTTCTTACCTTCATGGTCCGTTCAATTAAGATAAAAACGTAAGCAAAACCAAAAGCAAACAACAATGGCGAACCCTGAAGGCAGTAGCAGAGGCTCTAGATGGTCCCTTAAGGGAACCACTGCTCTCGTTACTGGAGGAACGCGTGGAATTGGGTTCGTCTTTTTTTTTTCCCTCGTTACAGAATCTTTTTTTAGTGGATTCTATTTGTTGCATGAATTGAATTGGGTATCTTGATTCTGGGGTTTGTTGAAATGACCTAAAGTTTCGTTTTTTGCGTGGTGTTTTTTCTGGGTGTTGATTCAGGCACGCTGTGGTGGAGGAACTAGCGGAGTTTGGTGCCACAGTGTACACTTGTTCGAGGAATGAAGAAGAGCTGAATGCATGCTTGAAGGAGTGGAAAGAGAAGGGATTTTCGGTTTCTGGGTTGGTTTGTGATGCGTCTTCTCCACCCCATAGAGAGAACCTCATTCAACAAGTGGCCTCTGCTTTCAACGGCAAGCTCAACATACTTGTTAGTCTTTTTCTTTTTTTGCATGTTTGGAAATTGGAATACTTTGTTTTGAATTTTTTTGTTTAAAGTTATTTAGAACAAAAAAATAAAATATAAGAGCCTGTGAAAAAGAAAAAAGAAAAAAAAAGGGGAACATATGTTGCCCAACAAATATTTAAAAAGTTTAATTTATATATATTGTCAGTTTAAAATATTTTTACTATATCATGTTATCTTATTCACGTATATGATCTTCCGATAATGTATAATGTACTCTATCATTTTTTAACTTATGTGAGCTCATCAGGCGGTTGTAAATAACAGTGGTTTGTAGTAATGTTGCTGACAAGAAGTGCATGTTGAAACATGTCAAGGCTAGAGGTTTCCTTGCATTATAGTATTATCTTGAGATGTGTTATTATTATCATATACTTTAAAAAGTTAAAGATACGGTGTAAGATAATGACACATTTCAAGATAATACTTTTGAAATCAAGGAAACTATGCTGTCAAAAGGTTATAAGTGAATGTTAATGTATGGAGCACTTGGTACTTTGTTTAGTGTTTACTATGTTAAATTTCAAAATCTTTTGGAGGTCCTATACCCTGATGCAACTCAGTGGCTCTCTGCCTGTGTTTAAGATAGTAGGCAGGATAACCTGTGTGTTCAGCTTTATCGATGACTGTCTAGTTTATATTGGAATATCAGTTACTGAAAATGTTAGAGATCGATCTTATGTATTATAACTCAAACAGGGTTTCAGTATACTTTATTGTTGTATGATGCTATCATGTATTGTAATAACATTTCTGGTAATATACTCAATTTACCGGATTAAGACTGTGATTGTTGCTTGAAATGCATTCAGAAGGGGCAGCATTTATATATCTGCACAATGCGGTTAATAATTTAAAACATGATATGTATAAAACTTTTCTATTTGTGATTATTTGTTGATGTCAGCATAAAACTGTTAAATTAAAAATGTTAAAATAGCTAGACTTGTTTCTCTTATGAGCAAGACTTCACCACATAATCGTCTTGTGAGCTTAGGTAAACAATGTTGGAACAAATGTGAGGAAGCCGACAATTGAGTATACAGCCGAAGAATATTCAAAATTGATGGCAACTAACTTGGACTCCGCATACCATTTGTGCCAACTTGCATATCCTCTTCTTAAAGCATCTGGAAATGGAAGTATTGTGTCCATTTCCTCTGTTGCAAGTCAGACAAGCGTAGGTTCTGGAGCCATTTACGCAGCAACTAAAGGTGAGTTGATGTAAAATTATGTCATCACCGATTCAAACATAGATTACAAACTATTTTGAAAGATATTGACTAAAGAGATTCATCATGTTTTTTTCAGCTGCTATTGATCAGCTTACCAAATATTTTGCTTGTGAATGGGCAAAAGACAATATAAGGAGCAACGGTGTTGCACCCTGGTATACCATAACTTCACTTGTGGAACCTGTAATTCTCTTTTACCCTGTTTTATTTCCTTTTCCAAGGACTAGTCATTTTCTCACTATGAAGATTGGTTAATTATGTTGACTAATTAAAATTGAGTTGAATGAGAATGGAGAAGTTAACTGATTGGTCATTAGTAAATTCTATGCATGCAGATAGTATTCTTCTATTTTGTTGATCCTGTCACCACCTCCATCCCTCTAGTCTTCATACCATGTTCTAAAATATCAATGCATAATCTTGTGCTTTGAAGTTCATACATTCATGCTCCTTTTAAGTTTTAAGGATTGGTATTCAGCATTATAGGAGTATTCAGATAAAAAGAGTGTTTGTCTATCGGTCTTTTAGATTATTGAATTGGGAAATCTAATTAGCCTGCATCTTGGGATGCCTCATTGAGTTGGGTTGATGTTAGCAATTGATATTCAATCATCATGGCTTAAGTGTGCTTGTTGGAGATCATACATTGACTAGAGATATGATCAAAATAGAGTATATAAGTGGGGGACAATTCTCATCTCTTGAGTTAACTTTTGGAGTTGAGTTAGGTTTAAACCCAAATTTTAACATAGTATTAGAGTAAATGTCTAGTACTCAACATCTTTTAGGGTTGAATTGGACCTAAATTCTAAGAGTATAGTATGTATTTGTGTGTGTTGGTTTTTTGCTAATAATTCATAGCTTTGCCCTTACCTTTTAAGTGCTGATGAATTATTATGTTAGCATGATCATCAGAATAACTAATCTTCAAATGACTACATTATCATCTTAACTTGGGTGTGCTAATTGTTACCTTTTTTTTTTCTAACAGTTGCTTGCGAACAAACAGCTTGTTAGTGAGATAATATCTCGAACGCCGATAAAGCGGATGGCAGAAACACATGAAGTTTCATCCTTGGTGACTTTCCTTTGCCTGCCAGCAGCATCCTACATCACTGGACAGATTGTTTCAGTTGATGGAGGATTCACTGCTAATGGATTTCAACCCAGCATGAGAATTTCTTAAAGCAAAATGGCCATTTTTATTGTTGGATTGTGTGAACAAAGTGGTGGCCACTTGAGTTTTGGACCATCTATGATCAACTTGTTTTGATTGGTCAATAAATTATTTTAGTATTTTAGAAATTTGCATTGTCATTTTCAACGGCTATCATTGTGAGATGATGGGTGCTCTTGGAACACATTACACATTTCCCTCACCTCTTACCATCATTCAACATATCTCTTACTCCCTCCATCCCTATTACAAGACATTTTTTATAAATTTGTTAGTCCTCCTATAATATAATTTTTTTTATTTTTAGATGCATTAATTTATTTTCTTATATATTTTTACTTAATTATTTTGTCTCCAAATATTAATGAAAAACAATTGAGTGAACAGAGAAATAAAAAAATATAATTTTAAAATGATAATATAATTAATTAAAAAAATTAATATTATTAATATTATTAATTATTTTTCTTAACGGAGGTGAATCAGGACGAAGGGAGAATATAACTACTGCCATGTGCCATTAGTTTACACTGTGTTTTTGTAAAATTATTGCACTTCATCTGTCACGAACTGGATCAAATGCAGAGCTTCTAACAAATTTGATTCGCATTTCACATGGAGCCAATAGCTAATAATAATCAATGTTATGCTAAAATACAAAACCTCTAATCATACGTCATGTACTGGAATCTGTGTTATGTGTTTTGAACTTCACATCTAATAGTGATGTTCTCTGAGAAAGGATATCAGTATATACGGATGATGTGTATATGATTCGACTTATGTCCAAAATAGGAAAGTAAACTATAAACATACCTCCTAAGCATAGCATTGTATACCTTTTTTCAAATCGTTAGATATTATATTCTATACTCATACTATATTTGTTAACTTGAACTTTTTTCAATTTAAATAAACATAACATCGATTTTGTTAAATTTCATGAGTGTAATTTATATTTTGAAATAATAATAATTTTCTAGATTCCTAAGGAAACTTTTAAAAAAGTCATTGTTTAACTATTATTAACATATTTTATACTTTTTTTTTGTAAGAAGCACGTTTTTGGACAAGTACTGTATGGTTACTTTCAAATATCGGTGAAATGTAAAAAATTAAATTTAAGGGTACCATAAAAATAAAATAAGAACAAGTAAAATTCTAAAATAACTATTTCAAACATTCACTAAGGGGATTGTTCAAGAATATGCAACCCCTAGTCATTTGAGTTTTTCATAAATCATTAGCTAGTCAGAAGAGTATTTCATTTCTCTCTCATCTATTGGATAAAAAGGATGATAAATCTCTTTAAACATTTAATTTATGTATTATAATATACTAAAAAGAGAATTGAAATAAAAATGGGGTGGACTTAACTAGGTTGTATAATATAACCTACCCCTTAAATTAAAGCTTTAAACCTATCCCATTTCTCTAATATAGCTCTTATTTTATATATTGGGATCAAACTAGCCTAAATGTATTCAAAGTATGGTTTTATCTAAAAAAATTATTGTATAGTTTTTTTATAAGCAAATGTAAGTTTTGTTATTAATATCCAAATTTGGTAGGCAAATGTTTGTTGTTATCTAAGAATTTATTGTATGGTAAGATTTTATTTTTTTGACATAATTGTATGGTAAGGTTTATTAAATAAGTTTATGAGCCTATCTTTTAATAGTCTAATTGGCCTACACTAACAAGCATATAATCTTAAAATACTGTAGTAAAAATTCAATAACATGATAAAATAATAAAATAATAATGTTACTATCATTATGTTATTTGTATTTATTTAAATTAACCATCCACTTAGGCTTCAAATCTCTTTAAAATAAATAAAAATTTGACATTTTTATTTAATAAACTTTGTAAAAAAAGTCTTGATTTTTTTGTACTGGATTACTTATTCATTCAATAAATAAATTTAGCCTTAATTTTCCAATCTGGAGTAAGACGTAGGCTTCAACAAACTATATAACCCATTTGCATCCCTAATAATGGATGAGTTTTTTTAGACTGTAAACATAAGAAAAAACTTTAAAATAAGAGTTTTTAAAAAAAATGTTTTATTAAAAAACATATAAGATTTACTTCTTAAATAAAGCAAAAAATTATTTATTTTAAGTTAAAACAATTTAAACAAACACATAAAAAATGTTTGTTTTATTAAAAAAAACAGTTATTTTAAAAAAATAAGCTGGCTTGCATCATTGGAAATTTTAGACCCGATTCCTAAAGGTAGGATTTGGATATGGACATGTCCTTACCAAAGTCATTTGATATGTCAATTAATACTCTAATATAACAAGAAAAAGAAAGATACATGACTCATATCTCTCTCCCACTGAAGGGTGTAGCTTAAAAAGTTTTTCTAATTCGTCTCAAATTAGTTGAGATTAATATGACTTTCAATTTAAAACTTGTCATTTAGTGTATTAATAGAGACGGTAAAGCTCCCCACTTCCCCCTATTTTAAACTATTTATTTCTAAATTGTGGGAGTAGATCGATATTGAGGTTTGCTTAAAAGAATTATAATTTCTACCTACTTTTTTTATATGAAATCCTTGATCGGTTTGCCAATTGGACTTTGGATAACCAACCAGATCAGGTTTACTTCCACGCCATGTTATGCTGCTCAAGTTGTTTGACTAATTTTTTTTAAAATTTTGTTCTAATTTCAAAGTTCAAACCCTAACCCAGAAGTCTTTCCTACCAAATGTACCGTGTTCGAAGAGAAAACCTAAACTCACGAATCTTCCCTTCAACTGCCATTCGTGCCATCATCCCATTGAAAAACATCACTTCCCAAATTTGTCCTCTTCGTTTCTATTTTATATTTTATATTACGAAAATGGATAACGATGTTGATGCTACTTTCAAAGGTGCTAATTAATCTTGAGAGCACTTATCCATTTGCTTTCTAGCTTTTCAGTGTTGAGATTTTGATCACATTTGAATTTAGTAATAAGACTTATCCCTTTGCTTTCTAGCTTTCGAGAATTTGATCATATTTGAATTTTAGCCACGAGATCAATATCAGTTTGTTTACATTTTTTAATAATAAAATAATCTTAAGAAGGTATAAAAACTAGAAAAAAAAAAGTGAATTGTTTTTAGAAAATTGATTTAAAAATATTTTTTATTTAATTATAATTATAAAAAGGTTTTGTTTAGTACTTTAACTATAATTACTTGAAATAATAAAAACTTTGTTTTTATTTTAATTTTTTCATAAGCTTAAACAAACACTAATTTTCTTTTATTTAAATTTATGTTTTTTTTCAAAATAAAAATAATTCTTCATGAACAAACTGAAACAAGCAGACTTTTGAATGATGATTTCTTTTAAATTGCAGTAGTGTATAACTCAGTAGCAGACACGGATTTGATTTAACTTAATTTACTTTAAAGAAATAATTATTTGTTTTTAATAATTTTAAAACATAATTATTATTGTAGATAAGATGTTTCAAACATGCATTAATCACTTGTTCATATAACTTTTTCTGAAAAGTTATCATTTCACTAAATTATTTTGTTTTAAAAGATAAACTTATCACAGAATAAAATACATTTTTAACAAAATTTAAAGCAAGTTTTAATAGAGTTTAATTTTCATTTTTATTGTTTAAATTTATTATTTATCATTTAACATATTACTATGTGATCAATAGTAAAATTTCAATTCTAGTTAAGGAACGATATAAATAATCCTTGTAGTTAATTAATAAGAAATTTATATATATATATATATATATATATATATATATATATAATGTTTTCAGATAATTATTTTAAAAGTTAAAAAATTTATAATATATAATTATTTGTTATTATTAAATGATAATACATTTTTTAATAAATAAAAATGTAATTATTTAAAAATACTAATTTAAAAAATAAAACAAATCTAGAAGTTGACGTCTCAATCGAGATAAGATAGCAGTGGTAGAACAAACTTACATGTCTGCCATTTCTTTCTAAATTTCTGATGAAGTGATCATCGACCTGAAAGCGACCTGTGACGAAAACACAAGAATTGGAACATTGATGATGCTCTTGCTCTCGATTGGATAAAGACAGTAACCACTCATTGCTAAATGCTAATTAATTGTTAGAATCTAAAGAAGAAGCTGCCCCGTTGAGCCCGAGTTTGTGCTCATAATTATAAATTTAGATATTGATTACTGTTTTATTTGTTTTTATAAATTTATCAATATAATTTTTACAAAATAAATAATTATTTATCTAAATTTAAGCTGCTCATGCTATAGGCTTATAGATATCATGCATTTAACTTAGTTGACAATATATTTTTGTTGAATTCGAGAAAATTTAAGTTTGATTCTTCATATAATATATTCTTGAAAGTGTGATTAGTCTAAGTTTGATTCTCGCAAATATTTTTTAAAGAATCGAAGTTTATGAGAGAGAATATCTTAGTTACCGTTGAGATGTTTAAGATCCTAATGTAAGATATTTATAATTGTAAAAGAATTTTAAAAAATATAAAAAATAAATTTAACATGCTTTAAAGTTTAATCAATAGAAAAAAACCTCTTTTTTGTAAAAATAAAATAAAAACATATTTAATTTCTGTTAATATATTAGTAGTTTTGTTTTATTTAATACTATATTTATATGAACATTTCAACATAAAAAATCACTACCTAATTTTCATTCTGTTCGATTTTCATTACATCTAGAGTGACTAAATGAGCTTAGTTCCATGGACTCGCATGTCGTCTGCGCGAGTTATGGATCAATTTTTTTTTTTTAAATTTATGGCTATATAGGATTTTAGGTCCGTTTCACATAATCCACGAGTTTGTTATGTGGGGTCTGCGAGTTGGCCCACAAACCCACAACCACCGGTTAAGCGTCTAACCCAAATTCAAATCCAATTAATCTTAAAAATTCAATCTAAAATTTATTTAATTTATATTGAAAATTTATTTAATTGTATTAAAATTTTTCTAATTAAGTATTTGTCATAAATTTATTAAGAATTTTTAAAAACATATATATAATTGAATATAATTAATTATTTTTTAAGAAAAAAATATATTTATTTTAAAATTAATTTTTTTTATATAGAAAAAATAGACACGTGCATTAGTCTGTTTGGCCCATCGAATCGGCAAAACTAGAACTGGACCAATATTTTAAATCCGTATTCATATATGGGACAAAGTGACCCTATTCACAGTTAATGTAAACTTATGGAAACTGACCTTACGTATAACGGAGCGAGACATTTACTCACCCCTAATTACATCAAAGTCTTTTCTTTTTTTCTTTCCTTTCTCGCAAGCATCTACTTTCTTGGAACATCTATTTATTCGAGTTTCTTTCTGGGTTCCATTCTCACTTTTTTTTTCTTTCTGAAATTGGTTATTGCAAAAAGTGGCATCACTACTTATGTTAAGTATTGCTGGCAGTGCTCAGGAAAAGGTGTCGCCATTGAGAGCAGACGCATCATTTGATTGAAAGTTGAATAAAACAAAGCAAGACAATGTCCAAGAACACACTGCACACGGGACGTACGCATCCCACAACAGAGAAAGAGAGAGCTGATGCACAGATTTATTACCTGATTATGAGAAATGAAGGTACGAGTACTGTGAAAGGAGCACTCTCTTTATTAATTATTATGTTTGAATTAAGAAATAAATCAAGTGAGATAATCTTTTAATAAGTGTTATCCCATAAATTTAAAATAAGTGAAAATAGACTTAGGTTAATCTTATCTTAATAAGATTCTAAAATAAAGATGATGATTTGTGTCAAGAAGGAAAATGACTGAGTTTTCAAGTTATTACGAAAAGTATTTTGGTGCAGATGAATGAAAAGTAAAGACTGACAACAATATATAAATTAAAGAGGTAAAGAAAAACATTAGAGTGTTTGGATGGAAGAATTTAAAATTTTGAAAAATTTTAAATTTTAAAAATTTTAAATACTTTAATTAAAATTCTTTTATTTTTAAAATTTTGTGTTTAGATAAAAAAGTTAAAATTATGAAGGTGAAAAACGATAAATAAAAAAAAGAAAAAAATATGATTGGTGTATTAGTTATACATGTTCCTCTACGCTCAGAGCCGATCGAAATTGTACAATCTCATACGATATTTCTTGAAGAAGACTTTGAAAAAAGAATTTCAATTTCTCACATTTTAAAAGAAAATTAAAATTCCAGAATTTTAGTTATTTAAAATTCTATTTTAAAATTTTAAATTCTTCATAAAAAACATTTAAACAATGAATTTTAAATTATAAAAATTTAAATTTTCTGATAAATTATTTTCCTCAGTCAATTTTTTTTTATTTAAACGAGAAATGTTATAAAAGAAAATAATAGACTTAAACTTAAAACATTAAAGATAGAATGGAGGATAAAATAAGTTTGTGTTGGATTGATTTTCTTTTCAAATTTAAAGTACAGAAACTATTTATAACTTAAAAAAATCAAATACAACTTGAAGTTAATAAACAATTTATAAAATTGTGTTAAATCTTCCTATGAGATCATGTAAGACTTACAATTGCTACCGATTTTTCTAGGCATAGGCATGTACCCCTGTATCTTTAGCTGACAACAATAAGAGAAAGTCAAAAGATGCATTGTGTTAACCGAATTAAGATTTTACCAATATTACATTATCTGCAATACTGTTCATTCTAGACTAATATTTGCTGCATGTGAAAATTCGATTTTTATGCAACTAAATGGGATTGGCAGAAAATAAACTTACAAATTGTAATGTTTATATTTTTTTAATTACATATATATTCAATTGATTTGGATTCACAAATGCCTCATGAACACTCCTACATAAAAACTCATTTCATACCATTCAAACTTAAAAAATAAAAATTATATAATTATAATATCATGAGAAGTTAAAAATATAATTAAGTAAAAAATAAATATAAAATTTATTGCTAATTCATCATTTAGTATTTGATAATAAAATAAAAATTTCAATAAAATTGTACAAGGTAACTTACAAAAACTCTGGTACATAAGTTAATTTTAACTTACAAAAATAGTACTAATTTTATGAAGAAAGTAGAATATAATTTTAAATAAATTCTTTTTTTTAACATGTGTTGTTCTATTCACATACCTAGAGATCGAAATTTAGCATATGTTTAAAGAATCCAACTACTTACCACTTGTATAACACTTGTGGATAGTTTTTCTTTTCATATGACTCTAAATAAACTCATGGTCTTGTTAACTAATGTTCTTATATCATTAGTTAAAAAATTAAAAAAAAAATATTTATTGTGAATATTATAAGATAACGTAAAAAAATCATACAAAATGTAATTTTGCATATTCTAATTAATAATTTTTTAACTAATATTTCAAAGACACTAATTATTACTATTTTTATTCTTATTTATAAGACTCAATTTTAAAATAATAATTGTTCTTTTTTTTAAGACACAAGTTTCTTGTACTAATTATGTTTAGATTATAAATACCCCATTAATTAATTACAATAATAATTTTTAAAAAAAATTATAAATTCAAAATAAATTAATTATTTTTCTTAATCCTAACAAACGAGCTAATTGAGTCTGAATAACAAGTATATAGTATAAACTTATAGTGGCTTTTGATAACAAATAAGAACAGAGTCTAATACACAAGATGAAAAAATTGAAAAAATTATTTATTAGTATGTGATTTATAATTAATCACAGTAGAAGTGAATCTAAACGAAACCCATAATGATTCATTCATTAATGACGTTTCTCAACTAATTCCCCTGCGAGCGAGAGACCCTAGAAAGTAGAAATTTTCTTGGCGGTGATGTTTCAGACATTGGCATTCGTTACTTTTGTCGCGGCATGCAGACATTGATGTGTCCCACTGCCGCATCAGCACGTTAACCCACCCCTGCTCGTGCCGCCCTCACCACAACTTTTTTTATTCCATCTACATATTCTTATTTTTAATTTATTAAATTACTCTAACACCTTTCCAAAACTCATTTTAACAATAACTACTAACCTCTAAGTATAAAATATTGAGCTAGTTTAATTTGAATTTACCAAAACTTACGTATTCATTTTGTTACCAGCTGTATACTGAAACTTGTACTACATATATATTTATATACTGTAATATTTAATGAGTTACTGAATTCCAGTGTAAACGTTTATTGTGATAATACACATTTGACTTTAAATATTTTATTGAAGTTAAAACATTATGTGTTTAGTTAATTTTCCTTTGAAAACTATAATATTTTTTTAAAATATTTCTCAGCATTTTTCTTAAATAGTAAATGAAAGTACATTTTTATAAAATGTCTTTCAAAATATCGAAGTATAAAATTTAAATTTAGATATATTTTATAAAACATCTTTAAAATAAATAACATCATTATAAGTATATTAAATTATCTAAATATTATCATCAATACACAATTCTTTTAAAAGAATCATATTAAGGACATGTTTTGGCAATAGGATAAAACTATCTTTTCGAGTTTTGATTAGTCTTTTACTCAAAAGACAGAAAATCCAACCATCGCGAAAGTTCTCCCACGAGGTGCTCGGGGATTATCTCTTATGTTATCTTCTCACATATACTGATATACTATCTCAGTCACACTGAAGTATTAAGTGCTTGTTTGGTTTTTGTTAGCAGCTCTGAAAACTCAACTTTAGTTAGTACTCCCATATATGATAAATTTCTATTTGTACACTTAAAAAAAGAAAATTCCATATATTCTTTTCGATCTCCATCATAAGAAAAAAAAAAAAACTAAGTTCACAGTTAACATCATTTAAGTTTATTAATTTCACTTAGATTTTTTTATTCCCAAATTATCCATTATTATTAGAAGTTGATATAAGGAACAAAAATGGATCATTGAAAATACGATCTTAATTAAATTAAAAATATTTTTAAAAAATTTATTAATATAATAAAATTAGTTGAGATTTACTTATTCTAAGATTAAAATATACTAATATTTTTTTCCTTATATTTAATACTGAATGAGGTACTAACCATTCTTAAATAATAATAAATTACAACTCTACTATTGAAAAAATATAAGGGTAAAATAAATAATAGGTCAAATAAGAAATTTAAAAATACAATAACTATTTTTTTAATTTATGTATCTGATAAAAATATTTAAAGTTTAAATTGTTTAATGTAGTTCATTCTACCTTTTAAAACATTAAATATAGTTTATTCTACTTTTCAAAATATTGCAAAGACATTAGTTAACGGTTAACGAAATTCCATGTACTAAACGTTCTGATGTTAAAAGGTACTAGTACGATCCTTTTAAACTCACGAACATTTTTAAAATTAACTAGCTATAAAATATTTTTTTCACACATATACGTACGATAGTTTTTATATAAAAAATAAAAATAAAAAAAATAGGAAAAGGATGTTATTTGTTGTCATGTAAATCTATTGGAGAAATGCAAGAGTCAATGCATTTCACTTGACAAAATAGCAGGAGCCCGCTGAAGCCCTCACTCACCCCACGCGTCGCTCGAGCCACCATGCTACAAAGTACTGACCAACCAAACAAGTACCGGGGCACAAAGGTAATTTCATCCCCTCAAAACTCAAAACTCAAAACTCTTTTTTCCTTGTACATCTCGCGCAACTTGCTGTCGTTTTGAACGAAGAAGCTTTGGTTTTTTCTAATCCAACTCAGGTTTTTTTCACGCAACAACAGGGGAGTTTAGATCTACAAGTTAATTTACGAGATGAAATTTGTTTAAGTTTATTTTTATCTCCAGACCTAAAAGTTAGGTTTTTCCCAATATTAGGCGCAAGTTGGTGTTGTTGTTTTGAAGGGAGAAGCTGGCATGAGTGAGTGAGTAGGTGACACAACAGCAACAAGTGGATGGAGCTATGCTTGCTTGGGAAGTTGAAAACTTTGAACACAACACAAGAACCGCTTACCAGGGAGACAACCCAATACCACTCCACTCCCCCATATACAAATACCGCTTTCTTCTCTCTATCTTCCCTTCCTGCCATTAAATAAATATATGCAATACTCTTTCATACTACACAGATAAACAAGAACCATTTATTACTAACATCATCATCATCAGCATCATCTTCAGCCCATAAAAGTAAAAAACAAAACACTGGGCCTGGGGACCCCGCTCACTCTCAAGGTACTTCCCACTGTTCCCATTTTATGCCCGTACTAATCTGACCCTTTTAGTGGCATAGATTGAGGTACAATTACAAAAGCATATTACCCGTATCATATCCTTTCTGCTGCAAACCCCCCCCCCCCCCCCCCCCCCCCCAAACACACTGCGATATTTTTTTCAACAACTTCTCTTCTCTTGTACTACTAGCTAGATAGATACTAAAGCTTTTCTATTTATTTATTTATTTCCCGGCACTGAGTTGAGTTAATTTTTGTGTCATAGTCTCAATTAGCTGGATGTGACTTGTGTGGTTAGGGTTTACATGCAGAAACGCATGTGCTTCGTGTCTAATTCATCCTCAGACAAGGTTTTGGGACAGAGATCTGAATTTTATTAAGTAGAAAAGAAAGTATCTATCTATCTATCTATCTATCTAGAAAGGTTTTGAGAAGAAAAAAAAAATCAAAGATGGCGAATCGATGGTGGACTGGGAATGTGGGAATGATAAGAGAGCAAGAGTTGATGGAGAACAGCAACAACAACAACGCTACTACTACACCGACGAATAGCAGCAACAGCAACACTAATGCGAACACAAACACGACCGAGGAAGAGGTGAGCAGGGACAACGGAGAGGACCTGCAGAACCAAAACCTCGGAAGCCACGAAGGCTCGGAGCCAGGAAGCAGCGGTCGGAGGCCACGTGGCAGGCCACCTGGGTCCAAGAACAAGCCCAAGCCGCCCATAGTCATAACCAAGGAAAGTCCCAACGCACTCCGAAGCCACGTCCTGGAAATCACCTCCGGCAGTGACGTTGCTGAGAGCATCGCCGCCTTTGCCAACCGCCGCCACCGCGGCGTGTCGGTGCTCAGCGGGAGTGGCATTGTCGCCAACGTCACTCTCCGCCAGCCCGCCGCCCCGGCCGGCGTCATAACGCTCCATGGGAGGTTCGAGATACTGTCCCTCTCGGGAGCCTTTTTGCCGTCCCCCTCGCCGCCGGGAGCCACGGGACTAACTGTCTATTTGGCTGGCGGGCAGGGGCAGGTTGTCGGTGGCACTGTCGCCGGCTCGCTCGTTGCCTCCGGGCCCGTGATGGTGATCGCCGCCACTTTTGCTAATGCCACCTATGAGAGGTTGCCACTGGAGGATGAACAAGGTGAGGAGGGAATGCAAGTGCAACAGCAGCAGCAGCAGCAACAATCTCAAGGTTTGGGTGAACAGGTTTCAATGCCTATGTATAATTTGCCTCCTAATTTGCTACACAATGGTCAGAACATGCCTCATGATGTGCTTTGGGGAGCTCCACCTCGCCCTCCTCCTTCCTTCTAATCAGCCTTGCATTGCCAATCATCATCATGTCTTTAATTAATCTCACTGATTTGTGAATTAAGTATGTTAATTAATTTCTGACGGTTTTTCTCTTGTAAGCATAGCTAGCTATCTAGCAAAGTTAGTTAATTATTAGGATTGTGTTTTTGGTTCGTTTTGTTAATTTGTGCTTCTTAGAGACTCGAGTCAAGTAGATGATGTTATTATCTTTAAGATACTACTTTGTAGTAGTAGTACTACTGGTTTGTTTATTTGTTGTTGGTTTTACTTCTGTCTAATCAAGCTGCTTGTTTTGGTGGAAGAGTTTAATTATGATTGTGTGTAGGTATAATTAATAAGGATGGAGTTTGAAATGGTCCGGGGAATAAGATTGGAGCTGTGTGCTGGAATTTGTGGTAAGCAAAAACGTTGTTGTTTTGACTCTTCCAATTGAGTAACATTTAGTACTTCATTGAGTGCGAGAAAAAAAAAATGGCATTAATTTTGGACAGTTTTCGCATTGAATATTTTTGCACTTGGTACATTGACATGGAACAACTTTTTTCTTCTAGAGAGGGGAAGGGGTGATGGTGATTCGGTTGGTTCATCTCCCTTTCCCTGAATGAGTCACTGATCTTGCCGTTTGGACTTCATACTGCTTAAATTTAAGTCGACATTATTTTGCGTCATCTATATGGTGTCAAAAAAGGTTGTCGGGTGTAGTTCTCCCCATTGTTTTAGATTTCTAGGTTTTGCTTTTTAGTATTTTCTAGGAATATAACCTGCACCTATTAAATTTGGACCCCATGGTCGATATTATTGGTTATGGTCTTGGCCTTTTGGTCTATTGCTTAGAAACTCATCTAGCTAGCCAACATCTTTTAATCAATTTTTAAGTTGATCGAGATTATAGGTATTGATCGATGGACATGAAGTATGGGAGGGGTGGCATAATGTTGTCCTCTAAATTTTTAATTGTTTGGTATTGGATCAAGGGTGGTCGACATCTTGGACTCCTGAGGTATTCATACCTTAGTTTGCTTGCTCTCTTGTTCTATTCATTCATCAATTTGATACTTTATATTCTCATTTTCATTTGTTTTGGATGATATTGAATGTGAGAAATTTTAACGTGACTTCTTTGTTCTTTCATATTTCATCTGTGTGGTTGAAATCCATGTGCATTATTTAACGCTTCCACTATAAAATAGTTATATATTAATGAAAAAAATGCTAGTCATTAGCTTTGCTCCCATTAGTATAGTCTTTGTTTCACAAAAATGAAGTTGTTAATATGAACATTAGAGAAATGTTATCTGAACAACCAATTTTATAACTAGAAGAGAGAAGAGAGAGAAGTATGACATCTAATAAATAATGCAATGAAGAGAGATAGAGACAAAATATTGTTATGAACTATTGTATAATGCTTAAAAAAAAGCTATTGCATAAATAATACATCTCTAAACATTAATTGCAGGTCATACTAATAGATAGTACAATGTTTATACCGATAGTTTAATTTTTATCGGATAAATACTATGCCAAGATATTTTTTTGGATATAGTTAATTTTTTGTTAGTATTTTTAGTTTCTAAAAAAAATATTTATTTTTAGTCGCTCATTTATTTTTATTGCTCAAAATTAGTTCTTCTTTATATGTCCATTTTTAGTCCCTCATTTTTATATATTTTGGACTAATTTTGAGCAATAAAAATAAATGAAGGACTAAAAATGAACAATTTTTTTAAGGAACTAAAAATGCTGATAAAAAATTAATGGATGACTAAAAGTTGATAAATACATTTTGAAGAACTAAAAGTTGAAATCTAAAAAAGTTAGAGGGACTAAAAACTTAATTAATTCTACTTTTTTTTTATCATACTATGCCAAGATATATACAAACCTAACAAACACTCATCAGCAAAAAAAGAAAAAAAAAACAACCTAGCAAATTCCATTCCAAAATAAATAATCTTTTTAGGTTGTGGCACGCAAAATATTCAATTGATAAAAATGTATACAAAAATATCTTCAATTTTAATTTTCAACTACTCTTGTCATAAATTATCCTACTATCCACCAATAGTAGATACATTTTATTATCCACCAACTTATTTTTATGGTTGATGTCTCTTTTCAATGCAAGTATTAATTTATCTTCTTAATCAAAGCTAGGGATATTGTTGAAAAAAAATAGCTTAAAAGAGAGGACTACTTATTTTGGAATGGAGGGGGTAAACTTTTTTTCCTTGTTAATTAGTATATACTATTTTTGTCGTGCTCTGAAATAGTTGAAGCAAAGGAACATTTGTATTGACTGACAATTGCAATTTTTTTGTGATGCTGTTCACAAGGCCTATCATTGAATTTGCTTCTAAATTGGTGTTGTTCCGTCATATTATTACTACTATCCACCAATTGTATACCTATATATAACCGTTCCTTGATGAGCATACCTATGACCTTTTCTTGATAAGGTTAAAATTTTATCAGTGTATAGCGTGTGTCTTAGTCTCTTTGGTGTTTGTTGTAGCCTTGTAGGCCTAGGATATCAAAGTGATAAGGGAAACAGAGAAGGATACCCATATTTCTTGAAATTAAAAATTCAAGAATGTAATTTAGCAATTTTAGCCGGGTTAAGTTTGTCTAATATGATCAAATAAAACCCTAGGCCACTTAATAATAGTCCAGATGACTACCTGGTTTTTCCACTAAAGAGGCAAACCATATGTTCAAATGCTTCACCCCTTAGCTAAACAAATTCTAACAAATATATATGTCTGGTGAAAGCTAAATTTAAGACACTGATTTGTTGTATTGCATACATAGTTACACCATACAAAGCATCATGTTAACATTTAGGAAATTGATGTAGGAGAATTACTGTTTGGGGAAACAATTTTCTATGAAAATAATTTCCTTCATGACAATCTTTTTTTTTTTTTGATTGGCAGATGGAAATTGTTGTTCAGCATATATTTTATGTAGCTTTTATCTACATGATTTTCAAATGCAAGTGACTATACTCGGTGAGTTACAATAAATTTTAGGCTGAGGGGATGATAACACACCCATATAATCCTGTGGGAACAATTATACACATATATACTCACATAATACTTGTAACATTAAGAAAATAAAATAAAATAACTGCCACCCATTAGCCAATATAAAGGTCCCTGACTATGGATCAATTAACTGCGAACGAAATTGCGTTCCATCTTATCACTGGAAATGTGTATATCTGTAATAAAGCTTGGTCAAGGAAGATATTACAATGATGAAAATAACGATTTTACTAAAAACAAGATCAGTTTTAAATATTGCATATTTGAGCTTGTAGTATCTTAGGTTTTCTGCTTGAATGTAGCATATGCTGTCGTAAGGTTGAATATGTGTTTATATAGCTAGTAGCTGCGGTTCAATTAACTAGTGCTTTTCTTTGTCTCTGACTTACACAACTTGCTTGTTATTGTTGTTAAATAATTTATTTATTATAATTATAGACTTACACTGTTACACATATAGGAAATAGGATTGTGGTCGAAGTAATTTATCCACATTTAAAACTAGTTTATTTTAACCGAAAAAAAAAAACCAAGTTCATGTTGTGTCTGGGTTCAATCCATAGATGCACACAGGCTTGACACTCGTCCCTGGGGTGGCAACCCTTAAAATGAAACACCTGGCATGACATGCTAGAAAACTGGAGATAAGAGTAAGATAATGACTCTGACAGAATAGTGTGGGAGCTTGCCCTCTTGCTGAATCAAACACCTGGCTTGTAGAAAACTTGAGATAATGCCTCTGACAAAAGATTTTCGTTTTTATATGAATTATTGTAGATTATTTTATAAAGAAATTAAAAGTTTTTATTGTTAAAATTTTACACTTAATCCATTAAAACCTGTTTATATGAATTGATCGTGTCAATTATTTCGATATTTCGTACTATGTACTAGTAGTATCTATATGATGTAAGTCGCCATTGGGAATTGAATTACTGTTAATACATTTTTTTGGGTGATATAAGTCCTAATAAAATGGGAATGATTAGGATTGAAAGGTGAAAGAGAAATGAAAAAAGAGGAAAGTAAAAAAAAAAAAACATTATAAGTGATGAAAAAAATGATAAATATAATGTGATATGAAATAGAGAGATATTTGAAGAAAATGAAATGAAAATAAAATAAAAAAGAAAGTGAACAATTCTTTTTTTTTTTTTGTAAAATATGTGATTTTAACGTTATATATGTTTTTTTATGTATAAAAATATTTATTATCTTGGTGTTTAGTTACTTTGGTTAGTTGGGTGAGAGACAGAAAACTCAAACGATCAATTAAGATACTTTCTTACAAGTACATATGAATCAGTTGTGAAGTGTTATAATTGTTGAGCTTTGGCTTTAAGTATGGAGAGACTTATGAAATAATATATGTAGGTTGGTAGAACCTACGAAGGTCAAAATATCGAATTGAGAATTTGTAGAGGTAAAATATACTAACTGTGTGACTTGCAATGGTGAGAATACTAGATGTAGAATTTGCAGAGGTGATAATACTCGGTGTTAACCTACAAAGATGAGAATATTGAGTGATGTGCAGCCTACAAAGGCTAGTGTGAAAGCCTCTGAAGGCTTAAGGATTACTAATACCCATGTAATTGATTTGTTTTGTAGTGAAAATCCTGGGAGATAAGATCTGAATGTTACCTGAAGATGAGAGTGAATCAATTTAAAAATATTTGTGTAGTATATCCTTTCCTACTTTTTTCTTATCTATTTACTTTATAGTTTATAACTTGGATATTTCTTTTGTAACATGAAAAGATTTTAATATGAATTGAACTCAGTATTATAATTAACTTTGAAAAAGTTATAACTTGTTTTTTAGTTCAAAAACAACATAAGATTGCTATAACAGAAAACCAACATTTGATAAATATTTGAAGTTCACATTTTACAAACTAATTTTGTAAACTAGGTTCTCGAGATTTAGATACATTTTGTTCATTTATATTATTTTTCATTCAAGTGTGAGAAGGCATTTCCTTATCCTCTAATCAACTTTTGATTGTCAAGAAGTAACTTGAACATAGAAATCCAAAAATATTCTTTCTTTTGCATAAAAGGTAAAATATGACAAAGTTCATTATTCAATTTCATTTTTGTTAATGATGATATTGGTACAAAGTTATTCTTATCAAGACACTAGCTCACAAGATGAACATTTTTCTCTTATCATGATTTATTTTATTTCATGTTTAAGAATATTCGACCATTTGATTAAGGGTTCAATCACATTTTAATTAGTTGATATGGTCACTTCTTTAAAAATTAAATGATCTAAAATAATTAAGGTAAAATAATAAAAAATCAATATTACAATAAATAAATTTAAATAAAATGTTAATTACAATGAATAAATAAACTTAAGCGAAATATTGATTAAAAAATAACAAGCTCAAATAAATATTAATTATTTTTACATATTAATCATAAATAAATAAATTTAAATCAAAATATAAACTTATAAACACATATTAGTTAGACAAATAAATAAATTTAAATGAAAAATTTAAAACTAAAATAATTATAGTCAATCTTTTGCCAACCTTCTATAGGAGTACATCACATTTGAGAAATTCTTTGTTACTATAATATTTCTCGTCATGACAGACACCTTCAACTCATAAGGTTTATCTTAAAATGATGTAAGATTTTGTAGTGATTGTTAGTAAAAACAAATATTAATTAAGATTTATCTTAAAATGATGTAAGAGTAAAAAAAATATTAATTAAGGTTTATCTAAAAAATGTAAGATTTTGTAGTAACTGTTAGTAAGGAAAATATTAATTTAGTAAAAAAATTGTGTTTAATTTTTTTTATAAAATTATCTGATGAGCATTAATCATAGGATTAGTCTCTGTTCATAGGTTGGAAGACACTAACCGATGATCTTTGACTAATTAGAAAAAATACATAATATCCTTAAAAAAAAAAATTTTCTTATATTTTAATTGTTGTTATAAATTAAAATAACTAACATTTATTTTATTTTTTTTGTGTTGGTGATCAAATTCAATACAAGCTTTTTTTTTTTTTTTTTTTTTTTATAATAGCTTGTATGTGGTGGATTAGATCGATAATACCAGAGAGAGAATATTTTGTAAATTGGTATTTGAAAGGATGCTGTTCGAATAAACGATATTTTAAAAAGAAAATAAAAGTTTTATATTCAAATGAGAAAAAAAAAATCAAGGGATCATGCTAAAATATCATATAGATAATAACTTTATATAATTAAAATATAGTGTATAATTAATATTTATATAATTATATTGAACATTTTTTCCCCAAAAACTATACAATATTATACATTATGGTTATGTATTTTATTGTATTTATATATATACAAATATATATTATTTATTATGAATGTAGTATTAATAAATAATATATATTTTTGTTTATTTATTTTATTATATAATATATATTTATTTATGCATATATCATTTTTTGTATACTATATTATATTTTTATTTGATATGTTTATATAATTAATATTTTATAGGTTTATTATTTTATTTTTCTAATTATGATTTTTTCAATTTAAGCTTTTGTATTTTATTTTTAAAATTTTAAAAAAGTTTTCATATGTACTGGGAATATCGATATTGGAGACTTTTTTTTAAGAACTGTATCCCACATAACATATCATGTGAGAATCTCTAGTGCACTTTATAAGAATGTGTCAGGTGGATTAACAATTTTGATAGGATGTGATAAAAACAGTCTCATTTTAATAAAACATTTTAAATAATATCATTTTAATAATTATTTCTAATTTTGGCTCAAATTTATCAACCAGTTCAAGAAGATCGTGAGATTTTCATATATCTATTTTATTTCAATATTTAAATTGAAACTTTCAGTTGATTTTTTTTTTGTCATTCATTTTGTAATCAATAAAATTCTTTGAATTTGTTGAGATTGATTTCTCTTATAATATGATGACATTATATTTAATTTTTCTTAATTACAGGTTTTTCAATAACAAAATTGGATTGTTCCTTAAAAAATTGAATTGAAAAAAAAATGTTGTCACATAGTAACTTTTTTTTTGAAAATATCGTATAGTAACTTGCACTTTACAAATCAAGGACATAAATTAATTTTAGCATAAGTTTGGCTATGCATTTTTAAAAAATAGATCAACGTCTAATGCAAAAGCCACTCCCGCAACTCACAAGTTTCTGAATCTTTTGGGAATTTAATGTGAAAATGAGAGAATCAACCGATAAGAATTTTTTATATATATTTCAATTAAGATGTGAAGATTATTATTGAAGTAGACACATGATAAGATAGAAAATATACTTATAAAAGAAAATAAATAATATGCAGATGAATTATCTCACTCAAGTAAAAATCTAAACTTATTATATAAGAATGAATTTTATATTTTATGTAGCTATAGAAGATAATTTATCTTGAGATATTTTAATTCATTAATTATTAATTTAACGATTTCAACTTTTTATAAACCACAGGCAATTTGATAGAGACGTTAAAACTTTAAAAAGAAAATCCAAATTGTACTTACGGTTCCCACAGGCCCAATTCTACCTAGAGTTTATTGAAGAGCCAATTCTATTTTGTTTTCCTCCCATAAAATCAAATACACCTTTTTTGATAAAAGTTTTTTTTTATCTAGATTACATAAGAGATAATCTCTTTTGATTTTTTTATAGAGAAATATCTTTCGAATTAAATATCTAAAAGTCACTTTTTACTGCATTTAAAAGTCATATAATGCACTAAATATTATATATAATTAAAGGATATCTTGCTTTTATCTTATTTTATCATATTCTTTGTCAAATTCTCTCTTATTTAAACAAAATTTTAATAATAATTTGTGATTAAATAATAATATAATTTTTAACACAAGACTAATTTTATGATCTTATATTAATACAAGTTAACTATAGTTGAAAATGCTTTTTTTTTTTTTACGGAATACTTGAAAATACTTCTTAAAATAATAAGTAGGAATATATCGTGTAAATTTGTTTAAATTTATTCTATAAAAAATACTTATTTTAATAAAATAAACAATTTTTTTTCTTTTTTAGTGTTTGTTTAAATCGTTTTTACCTATTTTATTTTTCTTGTTTTAAAAAAAATCTTATCTATTAATGTAAAAAGCATTTAAAAAACACTTACTTTAAATTAAAAAATATTAATACTAGCTTTTAGTTTTTTTTTTATAAGATATCTTACCAATTTACAGCTTCGAGTTTCACAAAGAAACTAGTGTGTTTATACTGACAAAGCTCTTATCGGCGTCTGTTATGAACTTTGGATAACGCATCCGATTCGGATTCGGCTAAAAGTAAGCATCAGCAGACAAAGAAATTGTCGATAAAACAGAGGAAGGAGAATTAAAATATATAAAGTAGCGCCAACGCAACCAATAGTTGAATTGAAAGGTTGAAAACTTTTTATATTTTATTGGTTTGATTGGAACTTGGAAGGGAAAGAAAGAGAGTACCAAGTGGCTAGTAGGGTTTTATTTTGTGCCACACCAAAACCCTCTCTTCGTTTTACGCCACTGCCACACTCTGTTTTGTTCTGGTATTCTTCGATTCTACTTCTTCTTCTTGATTCTCACTATACTCATTGTGCCACAGTTCTGATTGTGCTTAGTGATTCTTTCTCAAGCTTTTTTTTTTTTTTTTTTAATTTATTTAGAGCTTTCCCTACACTTGTTCGAGGACATGGCGGCTGCGACGGAATTTGGGGTGTCGCAATTCTTGCAGGTTTGATTTTAATCCCTCTCTTTGAATTAACATCATATGCTGCTGCACCCCTTTTATTAATTTATTAATTGCTGCTCTTGTTGGGGGAAAAAGTTTCATGCTTTGATGCTGTTTGGTTTTGTGATTTTGGTTTCAGGGTACCTCCAGGCAAACTCTGTTTTTGAAGAAGAAGCCACAGAGACAGAGAAGAAGCATGTTTTGGGGTGCGCTCTGGAATAGGAATTGGGCTCTGGGATCAACTCACAGAGCTTTGCCTTTAAGGTGCCAGGCTCAGGAAAATCCCAGAGCTGTAGTTTCTGGTGGCGTGAGCAGTTCTGTAGAGGAGCAACCTGCCTTGGTTGAGAAGCCCGCTTCCGAAGTAGTTCATTTGTATCGTGTCCCGTTTATGCAAGCAAGTGCAGCTGCTGAGCTTTTGAAGGAAGCTCAAGTGAAAATCTCCGGTCAGATCGTGGAAATACAGACTGAGCAGTGTTATAATGTTGGCCTTAGTTCACAACTTTCTGGTGGAAAATTTTCGGTCCTTAGATGGCTTCTTCAAGAAACATTTGAGCCTGAGAATCTGGGAACTGAGAGCTTTCTTGAGAAGAAGAAGAAAGAGGGTCTGAGTCCAGTTATTGTTGAAGTTGGCCCCAGGCTGTCATTTACCACGGCATGGTCTACCAATGCTGTTGCAATTTGCCAAGCCTGTGGTTTGACAGAAGTGAACCGTTTGGAACGGTCCAGGAGGTACTTGTTGTTCACCACCACTGAACTGCAAGATTATCAAATCAATGATTTTACGTCTATGGTGCATGATAGGATGACTGAATGTGTTTATGTTCAGAAGCTAACATCCTTCGAGACTAGTGTTGTTCCAGAGGAGATTCGTTATATACCTGTCATGGAGAAGGGGCGAAAGGCATTAGAAGAGATTAATCTGGAGATGGGTTTTGCCTTTGATGACCAGGATTTGGAATACTACACCAAACTCTTCAGGGAAGACATTAAGCGTAACCCAACAAATGTGGAATTGTTTGATATTGCGCAGTCCAACAGTGAGCACAGCAGACACTGGTTTTTTACTGGAAATATTTTCATTGATGGACAGCCTGTGAATAGAACTCTCATGCAGATTGTGAAAAGTACTCTGCAGGCAAACCCAAATAACTCAGTTATTGGCTTCAAGGATAACTCGAGTGCAATCAGGGGTTTTCCAGTGAAGCAGCTCCGACCAGTTCAACCTGGTTCAGCTTGTCCATTAGAAGTTGCAGTACATGAGTTAGATATCTTGTTTACAGCCGAAACACATAATTTTCCATGTGCAGTGGCACCTTATCCTGGTGCAGAGACAGGTGCAGGAGGTCGTATTAGGGATACACATGCTACAGGAAGGGGGTCCTTTGTCCAAGCAGCTACAGCTGGTTATTGCGTTGGGAATCTCAACACACCAGGCTTTTATGCTCCATGGGAAGATTCCTCCTTTACTTATCCATCAAATTTGGCACCACCTTTACAGATTCTGATAGATTCTAGTAATGGTGCATCTGACTATGGGAACAAATTTGGAGAGCCATTGATCCAGGGTTTCTGTAGAACTTTTGGAATGAGACTTCCCAGTGGGGAGAGGCGAGAATGGTTGAAGCCTATCATGTTCAGCGCAGGCATTGGACAGATTGACCACCTTCATATATCAAAGGGAGAGCCTGACATTGGGATGCTGGTTGTTAAGATTGGAGGCCCGGCTTATCGTATTGGTATGGGAGGCGGGGCAGCCTCAAGCATGGTCAGTGGGCAGAATGATGCAGAGCTTGATTTCAATGCTGTGCAACGTGGGGATGCTGAGATGGCTCAAAAACTATATCGTCTTGTGCGTGCTTGTATTGAGATGGGGGATAAAAACCCAATTATCAGCATTCATGATCAGGGAGCTGGTGGGAATTGCAATGTTGTAAAGGAAATTATATATCCAAAGGGTGCTGAGATAGATGTTCGAGCAATTGTGGTTGGCGATCATACAATGTCTGTTCTAGAAATTTGGGGTGCAGAGTATCAGGAGCAGGATGCAATCTTGGTGAAGCCTGAAAGTCGTGATCTTCTGGAATCAATCTGTAACAGGGAGAAAGTTTCAATGGCTGTTATTGGAACTATCAGTGGTGATGGACGTGTTGTTTTAGTTGACAGTGTAGCAGTCCAGAAGTCTATTTCAAATGGACTCACTTCACCTCCCCCTGCCGTGGATCTTGAATTGGAGAAAGTCCTTGGTGACATGCCTAAGAAAACTTTTAAATTTAATCGGGTTGTTTATGAGAGGGAGCCACTTGATATTGCCCCTGGGATTGAAGTGATAGATTCCCTAAAGAGGGTATTGAGTTTACCGTCTGTTTGTTCAAAGCGCTTCTTAACAACAAAAGTTGATAGGTGTGTTACTGGTCTAGTGGCACAACAACAAACTGTTGGCCCTTTGCAGATTCCCATTGCTGATGTTGCTGTTACAGCTCAAACTTTTGTTGATGTGACTGGAGGTGCTTGTGCCATTGGTGAGCAACCCATCAAAGGCCTGTTAGACCCCAAAGCAATGGCTCGGTTGGCTGTTGGAGAAGCACTAACAAATCTTGTATGGGCAAAGGTCACTTCCCTTTCTGATGTCAAGGCTAGTGGTAACTGGATGTATGCTGCCAAGCTTGATGGGGAAGGAGCTGACATGTATGATGCAGCTATATCTCTATCTGAAGCAATGATTGAACTTGGCATTGCTATTGATGGAGGGAAAGACAGCCTTTCTATGGCAGCCCACGCTGAAAGTGAAGTTGTCAAGGCACCAGGAAATCTTGTCATCAGTGTTTATGTTACTTGTCCTGATATAACAAAAACAGTGACTCCAGATTTAAAACTCAAGGATGATGGTATTTTGCTTCATATTGATTTGTCAAAAGGTAAGAGGCGGTTAGGTGGATCTGCTCTTGCCCAGGCGTTTGACCAAGTTGGAGATGAGTGTCCTGATCTTGATGATGTTCCTTACCTTAAAAAGGCCTTTGAAGGTGTTCAAGACCTTCTTTCTGATGAATTGATATCTGCTGGTCATGACATCAGTGATGGTGGGCTGCTAGTTTGTGCCTTAGAGATGGCATTTGCTGGTAACTGTGGTCTTAGTTTGGACTTGGCGTCGCAAGGTACCAGCCTTTTCCAAACACTCTATGCTGAAGAGCTTGGGTTAGTTCTTGAGGTAAACAAGAAAAATCTGGCTTTGGTAATGGATAAATTGAGTAATGTGGGAGTTTCAGCTGAAATCATTGGTCAAGTAACAGCCAATCCATCAATAGAAGTTAAGGTTGATGGGGAGACTTATTTAACTGAAAAAACTAGTATCCTTAGGGACTTGTGGGAAGAGACCAGTTTTCAGCTGGAAAAGTTCCAAAGATTGGCATCTTGTGTGGATATGGAGAAAGAAGGACTAAAACATCGATATGAGCCCTCATGGGAATTGTCTTTTACTCCCACCTTCACTGATGGAAAGCTTCTGTCTGCAACTATAAAACCTAAAGTGGCTGTGATTAGAGAAGAAGGCAGTAATGGAGACAGAGAAATGGCTGCAGCATTTTATGCTGCTGGTTTTGAACCATGGGATATTACTATGTCAGACCTTCTTAATGGAAAGATCTCTTTGCAAGACTTCCGCGGAATTGTGTTTGTTGGTGGATTTAGCTATGCTGATGTGCTTGATTCTGCAAAAGGTTGGTCTGCTAGCATAAGATTCAATGAGTCCGTTTTACAACAATTTCAGGAGTTTTACAAGCGTCCAGACACTTTCAGTCTCGGTGTATGCAATGGATGTCAGCTAATGGCTTTGTTGGGATGGGTACCGGGTCCACAAGTTGGGGGTGTGCATGGTGCTGGCGGCGACCTATCACAACCGAGGTTCATTCATAATGAGTCAGGGCGGTTTGAGTGCCGCTTTACAAGTGTGACCATAAAGGACTCACCGGCTATAATGTTCAAAGACATGGCAGGTAGCACATTGGGTATATGGGCTGCTCATGGTGAGGGAAGAGCTTATTTCCCAGATGAAGGCGTGTTGGACCGTATAGTTCATTCTGAGTTGGCTCCTATAAGATACTGTGATGATGCTGGGAATCCAACAGAGGCCTACCCTTTCAATGTGAATGGCTCTCCTTTAGGGGTGGCAGCTATTTGTTCCCCAGATGGGAGGCATCTTGCCATGATGCCTCATCCTGAGCGTTGCTTCTTAATGTGGCAGTTCCCATGGTATCCAAAGCAGTGGGATGTGGAGAAGAAGGGGCCTAGTCCTTGGTTACGCATGTTCCAGAATGCAAGAGAGTGGTGTTCCTGAAATGATCAAATGTTTTTCTCATCTTGTCTTATCTTTTTCTTTTCTTTTTCCATATAAAGCACTTGTCCTTGCTTTAGTTGACAACTTATCCATGTCCTCCTTCAATAATTAATGGACAGGTTACTCATCAATAACAAATAGCTAGAGTGAAATTACAAGTTTTAAGGAATTTTATCTAATGCTTGTTTGCTATTCAACAATTCTTTTATCTGCCTATTGCCTGATCTGTCTAAATGCTAGCCGAGCACTGTCTTTAACGCTTAATTTTCTTAATAGCTGAATGGTTAAGTTGCTTTGTTAATTTTTTCAATTTCACTGTCATTTTGTGTCTGGTAATTAAGTTTCTTGGAAATGTGAGTTGAATTTATTAGAATATTTATGTGCCTACCACATGTTTGATCATTTACTGGTTTTTCTTTTACTTTTACTCATTAGTTTATGCTTGGTTATTTTACTTGTTTCAAGCATGACTGAAAGAATTATAAGTGTACCAAGAAAGGAACGCTTGTAGCTTGCAATGAAGCATGGAGCTTGAAGCACTTCCCGATGAGTATATTCATTATGCTACAAAGAAGTGCTCATCTATGCCAAAAGAATACCATTCCGTGTTTGAGACAATCACAGGTCTGGTTCTCGTGAATTTTTTGTCCTTCTGGGAGTTATGTAGATTAGTCCAGGATGATTAAGACATGCTTTTAGGGATTAAGTTTTCTATATTATAAGTTAGCAATCTAGTAATGCATGATTTTAAAGTAGTTTCACACTTCAAGATAATGATTTGGCATATGTTTATTACTTGGGATTACTGGATTTGTGTTTTTGGTGAATTTTACTTCTGGATGGGCATGGATATGGTAACTGTGTCAGGTGGTTAATGGTGAGCTATGCTTGATTGATTATTTCAATATACTGATGCCATTGTCCAGCTTTGATTTTTCAACCTGAGATTATTTTTATCTTGAGTGCTATATATTTTCAACATGCTGATGGTACTCTGTATTTCTTTTTGCTTCCTGGTTCTTTCATCATGTTAGGTAAGATATATCTCTAATTCAACAAATGCAAGTCTGATGCTTGTACCTTGTTGTTTATAGAGAAATATGATTTAATAGGCGGATATTTCTGGACTTCAAATATGACCCCATCCAAGTTTATGTCATTGAGGAGGTAGAGATGTGAATTGGGTTGTAGCAGGTACAATTGAGCTGTAATGTGGTATTCCATTTTAAGAGTTGATAATAGTTTGTTTGTTTTTTCTTTGATGATTAATATTGGCATAAATGAGAATTTTTTTAAGAAAGTTGCTTGTGCCCTGTGAACCTTATTGCTACTAAGGCCTACTAGTAAAGAGTTAATAAAAAACTATATTGGTCATACTTAATGAATACACAGATACATAAAACATATAAATTCAATTGGTTC
Source organism: Glycine soja (assembly GCF_004193775.1). NCBI lineage: Eukaryota > Viridiplantae > Streptophyta > Magnoliopsida > Fabales > Fabaceae > Glycine > Glycine soja. The sequence continues at coordinate 28,400,668 of NC_041014.1, read as the reverse complement.
TGGCAATAGTGGTACATGCATAATTCAATTCAACAGGGCCCTGTGAACCTGCCCTGACTTTTTCATCTTTCTTCACTCACTCAGTCACCAATGCCATTTGCATCACTCTAAGCATTAATTCCTTCTGTATCCATATTTGAGTGTGGTACGCAGTTTTGTTCCCTTTTTTTTTATCATGAAGCCTTAGCGTTTGTATTTTATTTGTAAGTTCACATGCTTTAAATTTCCTTTCCTATTATAAGTTCAATTAAAATGCCGTGGTGGTTTAAGAAGCATAGTATTGTGATCACTTTATGCCTACTATAGTAACTTGAACCCTATCCCATCAAATGGCCAAAGAGACTTTAATGCAATTATTGCTTCGATTCACTCCTCACATGCTTGCTAGCATTCAGAAAATTCATCTCATAATTTTTTGGTCTGATACTGTTAGTTGGCCTATTTTGGTTTTAGTTAATACTCATTTCTCCAAGTTTAGATAATTTAAGTTTTCTTTCCTAAAGTTCTAATATTATTTGAACTAAAATGCTAAGTTTCCCATGTTCATCTTTTAGTTCCTATTTTCTTCGTTTAACTTGAGCAAAAGCTATGACTGGCACATATTCTTTGGTTGTTATCATGCATAGGCATTTTGCTGCAAATCTGTTCTCTGTCATAAAATTCAACAGTTAGCGGACAATGTCGTGTGAAGCTTCATCATATTCACAACTATTGATGCTCTGATTAAGCAGGAAATATTCCTTAGTCTAATTGGTATTATATATACGGTGTTGGCTGTAACTGTTTCTAGTGATGGCGACTTCTAATGAGTTATCTTATCAATTTTCAGTACCCATAATCCCATATTACAGTTAGAATCACTTTTTATAAATGAATATTGTAAAGATATTTATTGTATTCACGTGTAGGTTTGAGTACTTGTTTCCAAGTTATTTGAATTAATCCATGTATGCATAATGCATAGATGAAGGTCTGCGTCTTATTAAGAGAATTGAAATTCATGAAAATTTCACCACCCATATGTGGTAGTGGTATATTCTGATAAGATGTATACTACAGCTAGCTAGTCCCATAGATAGCACAGATTAAGAGAGTTAGGATTTTGAAAGAATAAAACCAAATCCAAACTGAATTGCCCTACTCTAGTGAGATGATTAGAGGACAACCAAGATAAACCTAGAGGACAATTGCTTTATGCACCCATAAGAAACAATTGAGACCCCAAATGGAAGTATATGCCCTTCTCTTCCTATACTGCACCCTTCCTCTCTCTCAGCCAACCCTAGTTGTCTCCCCCCAAAACCTCCATAACAATGACGCCCCACCTCCGCCCAACACCACCTCCGCCCAACACCACCGCCGCACCCAAATATCTTTGCAATCACTCATTGCCACCTCCACACCACACCAAACCAACCACCATGCTGCTACCCACCAGGCCACCACTGCCATGTGCAAACCACCCACCATCAAAATTGTATTATGAAACACTTGATTTGTAATACACAAGTATTCCAAAGTAAATGTTATGTTCCGTAATAAATCAACATATATTACAAAACATGTATTTCAAAATACATAACGCTTAAACCGTAATATACAAGTATTTCAAAAATATATTCTATTTCGTAATATATATTGATACATTATGAAACATGTATTTTGAAATGCATATTTAGAATACCTATGTATTACGGAACACTAACACATAACACATGTATTCTATCTATTTTTCCTTTTTTATAATTTAACTAGCTCTTTTAGATGGGTCATAAAATTTACTTAATAAGTAGACCAAAAAAATACATAATTCCAAAGTATCAATTAAGATAAATGTTTTTTTTACGGAATTATGATTAATTTTTAATATACTATTGTTATTATTATTTACATAATATAAATTGATGTATTAGATCTAAAAAAGTTCTTCAAATAATCTAATGTATGTCTTTTTAACTAAATATTTTTTTAATAAGTCTTAACTTATTGGTTATGTCTCGTCCAAGTTTGATAAAAGCTATAAGCCTTAGAACTCCGATGAATGCTTGACCAATTTATTCCTCAGGCAACAGAGGAATTTAACAACTTAAAAAATACTACTCAATCCTCCCGTTGAGTTATAGAACGGCATGGTGCAATCTTTATATAAAAGCGCCACCAATTAGATGTTGTCTCACTTGTGTGGACTTCGATTATCTGTGGTCATAATCCAAGGACTCAATTTAATTCTTTTTTTATATTTCATTAATGTTGTAAGGTTAATTTGGAAAATAAAACAAAGGGAAGACATTCAACTTCCCCTCTCTCTAGCTGCAGTTAAACCACATGTGAGCCTTAAGATGTACACGTGTCAAGCTATAAGTAAGACATTTCTTTATAATGAAAAATACAAAAATAAAAAAAAAATAAAAATTCTAAGCAATATTGAGTTTCTTTGATTAAGATCTCTGGATGGATCAGATAGCAAACTTGGTTTTGACTGGTTTGGCAAAATGAAGAAAAACAACGAAAGAAAGATGAATTTATGTTTATTTTAAATATAAAGTTTTTGGACGCAAAAGTGAAAATTTTAAACATTCTTATATACAGATATATAAATACCAAACTGAATTGATGAAGTAATCTCTTTTTTTTTTTTGGGTTATTCTGAAGCTTAACACTGAAGAAAACTGGTGAAGTTGAGAATTTCCTTTAATTGCAGTATGGAGCATGTTTGTGTTCCTAGAGCCACAAGCAACACGTAGAAGAGACAAGGAGAGAGCCAGAGGAAGAGGCAGAGAGAGTAAAAGAACAAGGAGCTTGTTATCATCGTAGGGTCCATGAATGTAATTAATAGGACTCAATCACCTTCATCAAATTATAATCCGACTCACCAAAATTAATTTCTTGTATCTACCCAATAATAATTGAGAAACAAATCTTATATTAATAATATAAAATAATTTTACATATTATTGAATCATAAATTATCTTAAAATTAAATAATATTATAAAATTATTTTACGTTCTAAGTGGCATTAAACTCATAATAATTCATGTTAAATTTATCTTCATCTGAAAATACTCTAAGATTCTAAGTTAACATAATTTCATGAAAATTGAAAATTGGATATGTTGGCTACTATGTGGGGTGAACAGTACCATCTTTACGTAAGTAAAACACCACCTCAAATATTATGGTAGTTGTTCTTTAAAAAATACTGATAATATTATCATTGGTTATCAAGATTGAAGAGCACTGAAATGACAATAACCAATGCTTTGAATTTGAATAAACGACAAAAGTTCTCCTCACAGGCTTGTGTGTGTGGCAATAACATCTCCTTAATACTGGTGGAGATAGAAAAAGCTTGAATACCAACCGCAAAGAGTAGGACTAAGAGTGACAAAAAACCTTGCAGGCACATTATGTTGCCACGTGTCGGCTGATCAATCTTCTATGTGTGGATGTAAGGCTTCTATGACCAATCCTTTTGTGTACACTCACTCCACCAAGCAACTACTATAAGTCACAGCCTCATTCATGGTCACAAGCCACTTAGCACTGAGTCTTGCAATTGAAGTTGAAGTCTTGCCCTTCTCTCTTCAACTCCAAACACAAGACATCATCATCCATGGCTGCCTCCGTCTCCACTGTCGGAGCTGTCAACAGAGCTCTTGTATGATGCCTTTTTCCCACTTTAATTTCTTACACTTTGCACTTTTTTAATTACTATTACCCTCGTTAAGGTCTTATTTCATATGCATGCTTTTCATGCATGTATTGTACTCCCCTACTTTTTTCTCTTTACATGTATGTCATATGATATCTTTAATTAAATTACAATCATGATTTTTTTTCCTTTAATTTCCTTTATACTTAATTTTCCACTTAGTCATTATTGATCATGAACTGGAAAGTTTCAATGATGACTAAGTGAAAAACGAGTTGGCTCAAATGTATGAATATCTTCCACATGTTTATATACACCTCACTAGAAATAATGTATCATTTCCAAATATATTCATTTTACGTGTCATGTATAGTCACATGCTAAGTTTAAATGGATTAATTGGTGCTATTAGGCTGTTATGAAGTGGCTTGATGTGTATGTTTATATATATATATAATCTTGGAAATAGACAAAAAAATAATTAAGGAGAAGAAAGAGCAACTATTTGAAGTACTGAATATTTTTATTTTACTGTGGGATTGCAGTTGAACCTGAATGGGTCTGGAGCTGGGGTTTCAGCTCCCAGTTCATCCTTCTTTGGGAGCAGCTTGAAGAAGGTTATTGGCTCAAGGGTCCCCAACACAAAGATTTCCTCTGGAAGCTTCAAGATTGTTGCTGTAGAAGAGAAGAAAGAGATTGAAGAGACCCAGCAGACCGACAAGGACAGATGGAAGGGTCTTGCCTATGATATCTCAGACGACCAACAGGACATCACAAGAGGAAAGGGTTTGGTTGACTCCCTTTTCCAAGCTCCACAGGATGCTGGAACTCACTATGCTGTCATGAGCTCCTACGAGTACCTTAGCACTGGACTTCGCCAGTAAGTACTCACTACTCACATATTTACATGTTTAGGATCAGTTTGTATAAACTTTAAATAAGTCATTTTGAAAAAAATTCTTGTTTAATAAACAGACAAAATTTACTTATGAAAAAAAACCAAAAAAAACTGTTTTTTTTTTCTAAATAAAAACGAGTTAGTCAAATATACTAAAAAAACGGTTTATTTTTATCAAAATAAATATATTTTTTTCAATTAATAAGTTTAAACAAACTGTAATTTAGTGTTGTTTACTTCAGTTTTGTTATGAACCTGACCCTTATGATTGATGGTGTTTAAATTAGGTACTTGGACAACAACATGGATGGATTTTACATTGCTCCAGCTTTTATGGACAAACTTGTTGTTCACATTACCAAGAACTTCATGACCCTGCCCAACATCAAGGCATGTCACTACAAACATATTAATTCTTTGCATAAACTGAACAGTTAGACTTTTGCAAAATTGGGAGACACATTCATTTTTTTTTTTCAATATTTTACCAGGTTCCTCTCATTCTTGGTATCTGGGGAGGCAAGGGACAAGGAAAATCTTTCCAATGTGAGCTTGTCTTTGCCAAGATGGGAATCAAGTGAGTTTCTTGCTGAACTAGCCCCTCCATTATGTGCATTTTTCAAAAATTCAGTTAGATCATCCAAAACCACATTGAAATATCAGCAAACATAATTTTAAATATAAAATCACTTGTTCAGTCTTATGTTGAACAATTATTATGAGTCCAAAATTGATTTTGACTTTAAACAACTTTAACTTTAAGTAACTTTTGTATTGGATCCAAAATTTTATCAGTTTAACGGTTAACTTTCTAATTTCAAAATAAAAAGGTCCAAACATGAACCATTTCACTTTAAAAAAAATCATCTTTATAAAACCTCAGAAACACACACAAAAGAAAGAACTGATGTCTTGCTACTATACTCATGCTGCATCAAAGATTTGAAGTATATTGAACCTCAAGTAAAAAAATCAAACACTCTTTTAACATTTAAACCCCTATTGTGGTGCTGTGATTCCATTGCAGCCCCATCATGATGAGTGCTGGAGAGTTGGAAAGTGGAAATGCAGGAGAGCCTGCAAAACTGATCAGGCAGAGATACCGTGAAGCCGCAGACTTGATCAAGAAGGGAAAGATGTGTGCTCTCTTCATCAACGATCTTGATGCAGGAGCTGGTCGTCTTGGTGGAACCACCCAATACACTGTCAACAACCAGATGGTGAATGCCACCCTCATGAACATTGCTGATAACCCCACCAATGTGCAGCTTCCTGGTATGTATAACAAGGAAGAGAATCCCCGTGTGCCCATCATCGTCACCGGTAACGATTTCTCCACACTCTATGCGCCTCTCATCCGTGATGGGCGTATGGAGAAGTTCTACTGGGCACCAACAAGGGATGACCGCATTGGTGTCTGCACTGGAATTTTTCGCACCGATTCAATTCCTGAACAGGACGTTGTCAAGATTGTTGACACCTTCCCTGGCCAATCCATTGGTAAGAACCAAGTACAATTTGGTGGTTACATGTGTTAAAATGGAACAAAACATAATATATCAATTCTATTCTATGTTTGATGTGTTCTAGAAAATAGAACCATTAGAAATCTAGCATTGACTAGCGTATATAAGTAGAAGACAATCCTCAAATTCTAACATATAGTATCAAACACCTTGTAAGATGTTTACAAACCACATATACCTTAAAAATCATAGCAACAGTGAATTCTGATTGATGGAGCTTTACTCTGATAGTGTATAGCCATTAAATTCTTACAATAATCGTATCGCCATTGTTTTTCACTTTGGATCTTATTTTCAAATATTTGTATAGAACGAGTGAAAACAAGAATGACTAAATTAATAGTGAATACTAATGTTATCCCATCCCATGATGTTGTTGTACAAGTGCAGATTTCTTTGGTGCACTGAGGGCCAGAGTATATGATGATGAAGTGAGGAAGTGGATTTCTGGTGTTGGTGTTGACGGCATTGGGAAGAAGCTTGTGAACTCAAAAGATGGACCTCCAACCTTTGAGCAGCCCAAGATGACTCTGGAGAAGCTCTTGACGTATGGTAACATGCTTGTCCAAGAACAAGAGAATGTCAAGAGAGTCCAATTGGCTGACAAGTACTTGAACGAGGCTGCACTTGGAAATGCTAACGAGGATGCTATTAACAGGGGAACTTTCTTCCAATCTTGAATTGGAGGTTTGTATAATGTTTCTCTAACTTGCAAAAATAATGTTAGGTTCAAAGTATAACTTGGTCTAAAAATGTTGAATTTCTTTTCTTTTTTTTTCTGTGCAGGCAAAGCAAACTTGGCAAGTAAATATTTCTGTTCCTGAAGGTTGTGCTGATCCAAGTGCTAGAAGTTGTGATGGGACTTGCGTGTAACATTCTTAGAATTCTCAATGTCTTAGGTGCAAAGAGAAGATGCCAAGTTTGAGATGATTTTACTATATTTTTCATATTGGACTGTCTTCCTCTATAATTTTGAGTTAAAGTGTCCACTTAAATTGAATTTGGTGCCTTTCCCTTTTGTCCTATATTCTTGATTTTTTATGCTTTAAATTTATATCTTTTGTTTGACGTACAAATATTAGTACATAGGTAGCCTTATATCTTCATTCTCGAAGTGCTAAGGATCCGAATGCGGTCAATTGAGTTATCATTTAAAAAAATAAAAGTCTTTTATTTTTTGAAATTTTTTGTTTCTTCAATTAATTATTAATCTTTATTATATGCTCTTCCATAATATGTCAAATGAAATGCAAGGTCATTGCAGCTTCTAAATAAGCGAGAGATACAACTCTACGTTTCGCAAGTAATAAACCTATATACTAGTTTTTTTTTGAAGTTAACCTCTGTATTAATTTGAGCATTTTTGTATTTTTTTTAATTTGAGCATTTTTGTATTTTTTTTATTTAAATTTATTTGGGTTCTTTATTTGTTAGTAATTATTTTTCATTTCATTCGTATTATGTATAATAAGTGTTGTTTCGAGTAGAAACACATAAGATTTATCCATGGGATTCTTTCATATTTGAGGTGTATATATACATTTTATTGATTAAGAAAAAAGACTTATAATTTCACTTTAGTTCTATCTAATTTAAATTTTCTGAGACTTTTTTTAAAAAAAAATAGTTGATTACATTATTTTTAAAAAATAAATAAATAAATAAATTTGGTCATGTGGTTCGTTGTGTTTTTTCTACTCGAAATACTTAACATATTAATTTCAATCTAAATATTAGAGTACTTAAGTTGAAATTGAGATATAGAATAATTTTAAAGATTAAAAGTGAAAAATTTAGTAAAAATTTGATAAAATTATAAAATATAAGATAAATTTTTTTTAACAGTAAAGATTAAGGTTTGTCAAGGAAATCAAAATAATAATAATATATATATATTTAAAGACAATTCAAAAATATATTACAGAAGTACTAAACAAATAGCAATAAATTATAAACACATAATAATAATAATAATAATAATAATAATAATAAGTTACAATTTATTATTAATGTCCGGATATATTTGTCATACTTTTTATACTTTTAGAGACTAAATTTTGTATTTTCATCTTTCAAAGATGCATTTGTTAGCGGAGTCGGAAGACAAAAAGTTAAAAGAATATTATAACAAATATATACCTCTGGCAATCCACGTTGGTAATCATTTCAGTGACAAATTTGCCCTTCTGTGTCACGTAGGCGACTTTATTAACGGTGACCGACGAAAGTTAACAACAGGATATATTTGTCGCACTTTTTATACTTTCAAAAACTAAATTTTATTTTTCATCTTTCAAGAATGCATTTATCAACGAATTACACATTAAGGGACAAAAATGACTACTTACCCTATATACAATAAACAAATAAATGAGGAAATGAAAATAAAGAGGTCCAGGTTAGCCGGACAGTACCCACTTTAGGCCCAAAAAGAAATAAGCACCAAAACCATTTATCAAATAACTCCCATCAGATGTTGCACTGATAACACACTCTTTTAACGTGATCTTTCATTGTTCATATGTTACACTGTAATGTTCTTTTAGCATATGTACCCTTATGTAAGTGTCGATGGACATTTTCATGAATGAATTATTGACCCTCCCTAAAAAACAAATCCCATCAGATAATACAAACTAATATAAATTTCCACAAAATAACACAAAGAATATCTTCCACATGAACTGGAAAGTTTCAATGATGACTAAGTGAAAAACGAGTTGGCTCAAATGTATGAATATCTTCCACATGTTTATATACACCTCACTAGAAATAATGTATCATTTCCAAATATATTCATTTTACGTGTCATGTATAGTCACATGCTAAGTTTAAATGGATTAATTGGTGCTATTAGGCTGTTATGAAGTGGCTTGATGTGCATGTTTATATATATATATATATATATATATATATATATATATATAAAATCTTGGAAATAGACAAAAAAATAATTAAGGAGAAGAAAGAGCAACTATTTGAAGTACTGAATATTTTTATTTTACTGTGGGATTGCAGTTGAACCTGAATGGGTCTGGACCTGGGGTTAGGCTATTTATATGGTTGAGGACTTGAGGTGCATGTAAATCATGATTAGATGAGATGAGTAGAGTTCGTAGTCTTTCTAATCGCTTAAGAGTAGTGGAGAGCATTAAGCTATGTTTGGATAATCGTTTGGGGAGTCCAAACATACTTTTGCCTTACTAAACAGTCTAAATTCAGTTTGCCTTTATATTTGGTTGTCCCTAAAAAAAATACTTGCACCTACGTTTTGCGACTAATTAATTGAGTTTGTCTATGTGTTGGAAGCAATATATGGATTTTTTTTTAAGTTCATTTTTCGTTGGCAGTATTTATTCAACAGCAACAACAAGTAAAAGGACTTTTGATTAGTATTATCCAAATAAAAAATTATTTTTATCAACATACTCTAAAATAAAAATTATCTAAACAACATCATTTTGGTGCGCTATTACTTGGAACAACATCATTTTCCGAGGTGTGGTGCTTAACAGAGACAAAATTCTGCATGCCATCTTGTTTCAAAGTTGGTCATCATGGCTGAAAGCCAATGAGCAAAATTTGAGATTCTCTTATATGCAGTGAGAACTCAACACTGCAGCTTGCATCCTGGAAAAGCTGTTTGGGTGTTTTATTTTCTCCACTGCTATCTCTCATAAGGCGATCGGTGGATGGAAAATAGGAATAGCTTCCTAGCTCTTTTTTGGTTCCTAGTATCTTCTTCTATGTATGACATTTGTATATACTAACATCTGTTACTCTATAGCACTTCTTGTGCAGTTATTATATATTATATTTGTCTATTTAAAAAAAAATAAAAAAGTTATCCAAACATAAATCACATAATAATTTTTTTTTTGTTAAACTTGAGTTTACAAGATGCTTTAAATTCAAATTTATGTATGCAAATTTTAATCTAAGCATACTTCAATATATTTTTTAGTGTTGTTTAACTAATGTGACTTTCTCATTTTTTGTGTCTATGCAATTAGAGAAAAAAGAAATGAAAAGAATAGAGATTTGGTAAAAATATTCACTTTTTGTTTGAGAAGAGAAATATTAAAAAAAAATCTTATTAAATTTTTATTTTTTTTGTTGGAGATGAGAAATATGAAAAGAAAAGTTTTATATGGGATCCATTAAAAAAAATTCTCCTCCCCTTAAATTGGCGTGAAATTAGAAAGATGATCTTTTTTTTCATTTTTTTAAAAAAGATTAAATAATTTTTATAACATTTTTTTTAAAAAATAATAGATATTTTAATGTTAAGAAAAATTATAGAGTGATAAGTTTAATTTATTTAATTAGGTTAAAAATAATTTTTAAATAACATAAAAACATTTCATATAATTTATTTTTACTTATTCAAATAAGTGAAGAGATTTTTTTCTTATTTCTCTCTATTTAAGCCCATTTTTACATTCTCTTTTTCTTTTATATTCTTTTATTTTATTTTTTTTCTCCATTTCACTTATGACGTGAAGGAGCATTAGAGCAAGCACTGAAATTTGGGTGGAGGTAGTCAAGTTTGCCACGAGCCTACGAATAGACAAAACGTGCATTTTGATGTAACTCGCATATGTTTGGGCTGGGAATTTGGATTGGTAGAGTACACAAAGATTAACCAAAAAATCGATTTTCACTCAAATGCACTTGTCATAACTTTTTTTTTATATACATGCACTTTTCATAACTAGGTGGTACTAGTATTGTGATTTCACTCACATTTATAAATGAAAACCATATAAGTTTAGAAGATACGGTTAATTCATAAATAAAACTATACATATATTTGTAAATTTCATTGGTTTGAATTAAATCAAGTTCCTAAATCGAATTAGGAAATCGATCTAATGATTTTTTTTAATAAATCTAATGGGTTTTTATTCTTCCTATATCCAATATTTTATGTTTTTTGACATTTAACTTTTTAGTTCATTTTGTTAAATATTTTTTTTTTGTATTAGATAAATCTATATACACTCTTTTTCTGTAAGCTATTTTTTGTGTGTGTATATAGCGACAATAATAAAATTTGAACATAGAATTATGTATAATTGAACTATCCAAATTTCAAACTATTATATAAACCAAGAAAGTTTAGTTCAGTTTGGTTGAATATAACATGAGTGTTACAAACTTCCTTATATCGTATCCAATTACTATAAATAAATAAAAATATTAAGGGTTAAACTAGTTTTAATATCAATTAAAACTAATAAACTACTGTATGTATCATTTTAAATGTGCACCATTATATAGCAGACGTTAAAACATATTCGAGGTAATTAATCATTTTATCAAAAAGAATAAGGATAATAAAAAAATGTTAACATTGTCAATAATGATCATTTTATTTTATTATAATAAAATTATGAAAATAAATTGTGTGAATTAAGACACATAATATTTTTGTCTATTAAGATATAACTTATTAAAATTAAAATTTAGATTAAAGTTATGTGATAACATTTAAACGAATAAAAACATAAAAGAAATCAAAATGAAATATTTACTACTAAAATGTACTATGCATCTTAATATATATATATATATATATATATATATATATATATATATATATATATATAAAGAAAGTAAATTAGAAGAGAAGTTAACCCTAAAATTAAAGAAGAGTATTCAATTTAAATATATAAAAGAATTTATAATCACAACTTTTTTGAAAGAAAATGTAATTGCTAATGTTGACCTATTTCTACCTCAACTCACATACAGATATCACCTAAAAGTCGGTTCCCGTTTTGACTAGCTAACAAAAATTGGTGTATAGTATTTCAAAAGCCAAACCTATCCACCCCATTATATTTTATGTTATTTTACCTGCATGTTCAGACACTTATTGTGTCACTTAAAACATGAGGCATGGAAAATGACAGTTTTTTTTGCTGAGTTGACGCTGACTCTCAATTTATTATATATCTGAAACACTGTGAAACATGTACTATAATCCAGAATGAAACTCTTGCACATCAAATAATATTATTAAGTCAATAAACTTTCGATTATATTCCAGTAATATACCTGAATTTAAAAATCCAACAAAAGAAGGAAAAAATTGTCTAATCCATACATATAAATTGTAAAGAAAGAGACACTTGACATCATCACATGCCATCCACATTCAGCCATACAACTCACCAAGTATGGCCTACATGCAAACATATGCATAGTGAATAACAAATTTCAAGGGAAAAGGACAATAGGATGAGATAGCAACACATAAAATTAATAAAATGGTATAAAGCTGACTTATATTAAAAATAAAATGAAGTGGAAGTGGGCGATTATGATGAGATACAAAAATGGTAGAGCTATGTTCAGTCACAATCCATGGTAAACATTAAACACGTGAAAGAATTCAAACAAACAAGTAATAGCCACGTTTCAGTTTATAACCCACAAACTATTAGATCACAACACATCACACCACACCGCACTGATTATGCTTACTTATTAATGCTTGCTCTTGATAAATTAAAACAAAGTATGTTACATGTGAATAGAGTTTTTCTGTGTTCTATTATTCACTTGCTCTGCCTCATGATGGTCAAAACCAAAACACTTTCACTTGTGCTTCATCTCTGTGTTATGACCATTATGGTCACAAACCTTGCAAAATCTCAGCAAGAAGAGTTTTTCTTCAATGGGTTTGGTGGTGCTGCTTCCTCCAACATAACCTTAAATGGAGGAGCAGTGATTGAGCACAAGGGAATACTTCGTTTAACAAACGACACTCAGAGAGTAATAGGGCACGCGTTTTATCCAACCCCAATTCAGTTCAAGCACAGAAACAAAAACGCCACCAAAGTTTTCTCCTTTTCCACCGCTTTTGCGTTTGCAATCATCCCACAGCACCCAAAACTCGGTGGCCACGGTTTCGCCTTCACCATTTCGCGCTCCAGATCGCTTGAAGATGCGTACCCGAGCCAGTACTTGGGTCTCCTCAACCCAAACGACGTGGGGAATTTCTCAAACCACCTTTTCGCGGTGGAATTCGACACCGTCCAAGACTTCGAGTTCGGGGACATCAATGGCAATCATGTCGGCATCAACCTCAACAACTTGGCATCCAACAAATCCGTCGAAGCCGCGTTTTTTACCTCCACAAATAATAAGCAGAAGCTCAATTTGAAGAGTGGTGAAGTGACTCAAGCATGGGTTGATTACGATTCCTTAAAAAACAATTTAGAAGTTCGACTCTCCACAACTTCTTCCAAACCCACTTCACCAATTTTGTCATACAAAGTAGATCTCTCACAAATTATCCAAGATTCCATGTACGTGGGGTTCTCTTCTTCAACTGGGTTACTCTCAAGCTCCCACTATATTTTAGGTTGGAGCTTCAAAATAAACGGAGACGCCAAAACTCTCTCCTTGAAAAATCTTCCTTCGCTCTCTGCCTCCAGCAAACCTCAAAAGCGATTAATCTTTGCACTTTCCCTTTCACTGATCATTCCAACAGTACTCGCAGCAACTGCTCTAGCATGTTATTATTTCCTCTTGAGAAAGATGAGGAACAGCGAGGTGATCGAAGCTTGGGAGATGGAAGTTGTAGGGCCACACAGATTCCCATACAAGGAGCTACACAAAGCCACAAAAGGATTCAAAGACAAGAACCTCATTGGGTTCGGAGGATTCGGTCGCGTCTACAAAGGGGTGCTCCCCAAGTCCAACATCGAAGTCGCGGTGAAGAGAGTCTCGAACGAATCAAAACAAGGCATGCAGGAGTTCGTGTCAGAAATCTCAACCATAGGAAGGCTACGTCACAGGAACCTCGTACAGTTGCTAGGTGACACCAATCATACACAAATACCTTGTTTTTTTTTTTTTAATCATTCTCTATGGGTTATGGGTGTTAAATAGTACAACAATGGTGTTGATGTAACATTTTTCTAAGCAGGTTGGTGTCGGAAACAAAACGACCTTTTACTGGTCTATGATTTCATGCGAAACGGAAGCTTAGACAAATACCTATTCGAGCAACCGAAAAGAATACTTAGTTGGGAGCAGAGATTTAAGATAATAAAAGGTGTGGCTTCGGGGTTGGTTTATTTGCACGAGGAGTGGGAGCAAACGGTAATTCACAGAGACGTCAAAGCGGGGAATGTTCTGTTAGATAACCAAATGAACGGAAGGTTGGGTGATTTTGGTTTGGCGAAGCTTTACGAGCACGGTTCGAACCCTAGCACGACACGTGTGGTGGGAACGTTGGGGTATCTTGCGCCGGAGCTCACACGAACCGGGAAGCCAACGACGAGCTCTGATGTTTATGCGTTCGGGGCTTTGGTGTTGGAGGTGCTGTGTGGGAGGAGGCCGATTGAGGTGAAGGCGCTGCCGGAGGAGCTTGTGCTGGTGGAGTGGGTGTGGGAGCGGTGGCGCGTGGGGAACGTGTTGGCGGTGGTGGACCCCAGGTTGGGTGGGGTGTTTGATGAGGAGGAGGCTTTGTTGGTGGTGAAGGTGGGGTTGTCGTGTTCTGCGGAGGCGCCGGAGGAGAGGCCGAGTATGAGGCAGGTGGTGAGGTACTTGGAGAGGGAGGTGGCGCCGCCGGAGGTGCTGGTGGAGGGGAAGAAAGAAGGTGGTGGAGATGGGGAGTTTAAGGGTTATGCGCATTCGTATTCGACGGCGTCGTTTTTTGACGTGGAGAGTGAATCTGCGTCATCTCTGTCACTTTCCGGTGGCCGGTAGGTAAGGGGACTGTCAGCTTGCACTAGATTCTCTTCTCTTTGCCTGTGCCTACTTATTTTTTCTATTTTTAGTAACTTTATTTATATTTTGAGAAATACTTCTTGGACATATTTTAGTGTATACATTGGCTACTCATGGATTATTTTAGGTCATTTTTATAAATAAAATATCAATATACGTATGTTTTAAAATAGTTTATCAGCATTTTTTTTATTATCATTTGACCGATAAAAATGATCTATTTGACTAGTAGGTTTAAAGAAAAATTTAACCGGTGTCATATGTCATGTTATTGATAAAGTATTTTATAACAAATTCATATTAATAATTTGTTTATAAAAGTGACCAAAAATGAATTATCAGTCGTATATATCAAGTGAGAGATAAATAATTGATAAGATTGGTGGAGTTGTTGTAAATTTTGGATGTTGAAATATCATCATATTTATATTTTTTAGATTTTTGTATAGTTGTTTTTCCCTTTAAATTAAGGTGGAATTATTTGATTTTGATTTTTAATATTTAACGGGATTTATTTGTTTATTTAACCGTAATTAAAGTGTTTAATCTCGAGTTCAGTTTATGTAAATGAAAAATGAAGGGCGTTGGAATAATTTTATCTGAAGAGTGGGAATTAGTTAAGGTGGAATGTCAAACAAAAACACCATACATATAACATATTGTCTCAAGTGTATAACCGAGACAAGGATCGACCTGAATAAACTAAGAGACTGATTTCCTTTCTGGACACCCTTTAATTCACTTACGAAGATCGCTTTGAACTTTTAAATAAAAAAATTATGACATTTTTCAATTGCAATACCTTTGTTACAATGACTATGTAATCGGATCAAATAGGCCATTATTTGGTCAAATACACATTCAACTTTTCTCTCTTTTTTTTTTCCCTTTACTTTATCTAAATCAATTTCTCTAGTAACATTCACGTTGAACGTGATTTGGCAGCTAATATAATACACGTACACCTGTAATACAGTCACGTCCACCTCATCAGCACTCATCAGCTTTTATATTTGTGATCATTTATCACAGTAATTCATAAGACGAATCTTAGCCAAAAATAAAAAATTGGGGGTTCGATTTTCCATTTGTTTTCAGTTTGCTGCAAGAGCTGTACACTCTAGTTGTGCAAGAAAGGAAAAAAAAAAAAAAACTATTAAATACAGTACATGTAAACTGTACAGATACACTGCAAATCATGCTCGTTCTAACAATAAATAGGATACCCCAGTTGTCCAGAAAGCACCATACCATACCACCTCAGTTTCCTTCCATTTATTTCCAAGATTAATAATTTCTTCCAACCACCATTTGGGAAACAATGGAAACACGTGGATATTACACCTTTTATGCAGGCAAATAATGTGGAAAGCTATCAGCACTGATTCCACAAACAAAAGCATGCTTCTTCTGATCATACCCTATTGCTCTAACAACTTGTCTCCAGTATTTTCATCCTCACTATCTTTCCCACAACTGAAAATCTCATAATCATCATAACCTACAAGAGTTGAAAACAATGTTAGTTAATGACATTTTCTACCGGGTTGTTTCCATATCCATTTAAGTACATGCTGCAGCTTACCTTCACCCAAATCTTCAGCTTCATCATTCAAAGGCCTCAAAAGCATTGTGTTAACAGAAGATGGATCCAGAGCCATCCAATCTGAGTTCCCACACTCATCATCTATGTATAAATCCCTCGGCCTAATCCATTCTTCAACATTACTAATGTTGTCAAATGATAGGGGATCACTAAAATCTTGCTCTTTACTCATAAACCTGAAAGAAAATCAAACAATACACTATAATTCCCTTCAACTGGCAACTGCATTAAAACAATCTATCAATATATACAAATGTTTAAGCTCACATTTGTCTTAATCGTAAATTGCAGTGAACAAAGACAAGATCGGTAAGATGTTGGCGCTCTATATAATTCCTTGTGTTGATTATTTGTTCAAAAGGAATCTGGTTTCTCTTGCAAGACATCACACTAGATGTTTGGCTGAGAATACGAATTGCTAACCGTGACAAGTTAGGGCAGCCCCCTCCATATGTTGACCACCATTCAGCTAGACAAACAGCAAAAGTGAAAAGACAGTTAACAAGTGGTCATGAGAGAAAGGAAATACTCAAGTGGATGTCTTATGTGATGAAATTTCAAATTCTCCTGCATAAAAGTCACATATTTTGTGTAACTCCAGACAGTTATAATCCATCAGTGCAGGATTTGAAAACAATTATGCTGGCAGTGATTCTAAAACTGCAAGTTACTTGTGCAGAAAATTCAGACAGAAATTTTCAACTTCAACTTATACAGCTTTGGTCATCATGTCAAAAGCATAATAAATTCTTGACACAGTCAATTTTTGTCCTCTTTCAGCTCATCAGTTTTGGCGTCGGCACTCTTTTATAACTATTTTTATACTGGGCATAGATTCTATTTTTTCAATGGAATTACTTAAGGTTGGGAAAGTTAAGCTACAACAGAGCAACTGAGTATATTAATATTATCTAGGAGAATGGGCAATTGGCCACTTACAAGGAAGCAGATTATCTCTAGCTCTGACTGCCATCTTTCTCCCAAAGTCTCCTGAAGCAGACTTGTATAAGTTTATCTCTTTGATAATTTTATCTTGGATTCTTGTATCAGGTACCAATCTCTCTATGCAGTCAAACATTCCAGAGACAATCTGACCATGTATATCTCCTTGAATACTATAGAAGAACTTTGGATTAAGGTAGAATCCAGCAGCATGAAGAGGATGATGCCACAGCCTTTCCCATCTATGATGTATAATATTCCAGTACACCATATATTCCTCCCTCTTACCAAGTGCTTTTTTAATTGCTTCTTTTGCCCGGTACATTCCAGCATAAACGTATCCCATTGCAGGTCTCATCTCACTACTAGCTATTCTCATAACTTTTAAGAGAGGAGCTGTTAGACAAACAATCATGTCACATGAGGACCAAAATGTTTGATTGCTTAGGCAATCTAACATTTCAAGACCAGCTGTTTGCTTTGAATATGGGCTATCCGCCCACTCCTGAGAAGTGACCAAGGCCTGCAAATTGTGTTTAAGATCAACCATCCGTTTCAATGTGGTAAAGTTAGTCGCAAAGTGTGAGAAAGAGGGATCCACAATATCATTCCCTAAGGTATACCTTTTAACCATATTCAAAATTGCACTGTAATTGTACACAAATCTTGTTACGGATCTAGCTTGTTCAATTACTGCACTAATCCACTCAAGATTTCCAAAATCTTCAAGAATCAAATCAATGCAATGAGCAGCAGAAGGGCTCAAATAAAGGGTAGGAAAAGTATCCGTCAGCCGTCTACCAGCAATACCATACTGTTCTTCACCCGACGTAATCACTTGCACCACTTGCCCAGCTCCAACTTCTTCTACTACTTGTTTTATCAAGTCATACAGAAAATCTGCAGAAGTTGAAATCTCAGTAGCATCCAAGGATCTCAAAAAGACTAGGCCTTCAGGACAATACGCTAAAAAACTTATCAGTATTTTACCCGTTTCTGTGGTCCATTGGTCAACCAAAATGGAACAGCCAGTCCTCCCCCAAGTCATCTTGCATCTATCTATATCATTTTTCACTTCCTCCACGGAATTCTTCAGGATCCAACCCCGAAGTTCATGATGCCAGGGCCGTTCAAAACCCACCCCCCTTGAAGCAATTGCGTCAACCATTTCTTGAAAATAGACCGAGTTCACAGCATCAAAAGGCGCACCAATGTCATACAAAAACCGACCAATCGCCATATAAATGTGGTTGTCCATCTTTTTGGGAAACAATCCATTCTTCTCCACAGCAATAACACCCTCAGAGTTTGCATAAACTGCTGCAGGATTCTTGGTAGCTCTCATTTTCTTCCTCCTTTCCATATTCCTACTCATTCCTTCACCAGGATTCACTACCAGAGAAGAATTGTGTTCCACTCCAATGGCCTGCAGCCCCTGATTCACATCCACCACCCGATTATTATTATTGGGAAGTGAGTTCACAACAGTGGTCAAAGGATTAACACTCATAATCTCTTCTTCAATTCTCTGCTTCCTCCTCTTCTTCACCACAACCCCATCCAAACTCTGCTGCATGTGAAGCCTGACATCATGGGGGACACGGCTGCAAGTTGAAGCATTCCCTTTCTGACAAGCGAGGTGTTCCTTAATCCTATGAATCCCACCACCCTTGAACATCTTCAGACAATATATGCACTTCAGCTGCACCTTGTCCCCATTCTTAAACATCTGAACATGTTTCCATGCCGGGTCATGTTTCTGGGATGTAATTGGCACTGGTTCCAGATTCGAACCCATTTTTTTTTCTTTTTCCTATAATCACATCAACCACAGCGGACATTAATAACAACACAAAAGTCATGTTAGTATGTCCGCAACAAAAAAAACAACAACTTCTCATGACCCAAATCTGGATTCAGTTTCCACACAGCCAAATTGTTATAAAGTTTCAATATTTATTTGAAATCAAATCTTTCAAAGCCTCTGGGTCTGGTTTTGAAAGAAGAAAAAAATGAAAATTGAAGAACAAAAAAGAGAGTAGGAAAATGAAAAGTGCATACCCGGTTTGATGAATCGCTTTTTTTAAAAAAAAAAAAAAAATTGGAGGAGGAGAGGAGGAATAGGAACAGAGAATGAACCGAAGAGAAAAGAAGAGGAGAACCGTGGAGAAGTGACCGGACGGACCGGTTAGGGCATAGAGAGAGAGGGATCCGATTGAGTTGGCTTCGGTTGGAATAGATCCGGTTTCAGTGGTAAAAAGTGGGTAGCCGGACCGGTTTGTTTTGCCACAAGCAATGGGAAAACCGATATTCGTGCCGATCCTCTCCTCCACAGCCCAACTCTGCCGCTTTTATATTATTTATTATTAGATAATTATATTACAGTTTACTTTTTAAATATTTTGGGTGTATTGCCCTTTTCGGTAATTAGAAATCAAACATTAAAATATATATGCAATATAATTGATAGATAATTTTAACCTTTTAAACATGTAATTATGATTTTAATTTCTAATTCATGAGTATGAAAATAAATAAAAAATTATCTATTGAAAAATGTCAATTTTTTACATGAACATAGTACCTTAGAATATTAGTTATTGACTTTTATTGAATAATATCTGGTTTACACAATATATATATATATATATATATATATATATATATATATATATATATATATATACTCTTGTATAACTAACTATTAAATGACTATTACCATAAAAAATATTTTTAAAATTAAATATTTATTTATTATATTCAAGTCAATTTAAACAACTCTATATAATTTTATTTTATAACTAATCTAATTTATTTATATTTATGAATAATATTTTATTAACAAATAATTTTAAAAATTAAATATTAAATCATTTCAAATATAAACTGTTATTATTTTAATTAAATTGTAAGTTGTAACACTAGAACTTTACTACTATTTTGTAATTTTTTTAACCATATTATTAGTATGGAAAGTACCTGAAACATACTAGAAATGGAATTGAACAGTTTAATGAACAAAAATTTGATATTTCGAAAAAAAATTAAAAATTCAAACAAATATCAATGGACGATGGATTTTGTCCAAGGGGTTCAAAATCACATTGTGCTTAGAAAATCAATTCATAAAACTTGGATACAATAGTGTAAGAGTAACTTATAGAAGAGAATTATTTATATAAAAGCCGTAAAGAAAACATGGAGGTTTTATACTGGTTCACCTCATCTCTTGGGCTATGCCTCATTCTCCTTTAAACCTTGAAGGGTTTCACTAATCAATTCTTTGATTATAACTAGATATTCTCTAGATACCACTTCTAGTTACAACGAGTATTCTCTAGGTCACTCTTGACTTGGGGTGGGTAAACAGGTCAGTCTATCCTGCATAAGGTCTGCCTGCATAAGCTCGCATTGGCAATGGACTAGACGACCTCGTCCCGCACTCTTACAAGAACTTACTACATTGGTTTGCCCTCGCCTCGCGAACCCCGTGGGCCAAACGGGTTGGTTTGCAGGCCTGGTTTTAAAAAAAAAACTACAATTTCAAAAATTAGATGAAGAAAAACCATAAATGGTTGTGGCACAATGAAAAAGAAACAACTTATGCAGTGATAACAACTGCTACACAAACTACACAGTGCACACACATGAGGAGATCCACATGGGGAGAACAGGTGGTTGACACCGACATCGTGGTGGCTGTGGCTATGAGCCGCGGAGGCAATGACAGAGAAGAAGGAACGTGCGGAGAAGAAATAGTTTGTGTTGTGCGTTGTTGTGGTGGATTAGGAATTAGGATTAATTATCGAAAGATTCATTTTTGGTTCGGGAAGAGATCCTAGACATTTTGAAATGAATGGAAAGATAGTCTACTTTCTTAAATGATTTATTAGATAATCGAAAACAGAAAATCTTGATAACTGTTTCAACATCAAAAACGACAAAAATGAGAGCAAACATATAATAACAGATTCGAAAATGTAACCAAGAATCGCCTACTGTTTCTATTCTTGATTCATAACTAGAAAGTGGGTTAGGGGCTTGGCTAATGGCGAACGGTTGCAGATTTACGGGCCAACCCGCGGACCCTGCCGTCCAAACAAGCACAATCCACGGATTAAATAGGGCGAGTCCAAAATCCTACATATAACCATGGACTCTTAAAAAAATTTGGTTCACGGCCTGCACGAACCGAGAGTCAGTCTATGAACCTGAGCCCGTTTACTCACCCCTACTCTTGACATTACACTTAATCTCCTCCTGAGATTAAGATCCAAGTATTCAATGTCACTGAGTCACTCTTGGCTTTCACAGATAATATATGTTTGATATAACATATATTCTTAATCACTCAAAAAATGTTTACACAATTAGCTCGAATACAATGAAACTCGCTAATTTAGCAAAGCTAAGATTCACTCAATTTGCTCAAGTTTTCTTCGTTCAGTAAACTAACAATGCTACAACACTTGTTCGTTTTGTCTTAGATTATTCTCTTATGATTTGACACACTTTAACACAAACATCTTCAAGATTTATAGAGACTTCATAGCTTCGATCCATTGAGAGATCTCAACTAGCCATTGTCTAATAGCTTTGGTGTTTGACATGAGACTGTTACTATACAGAGAGAAAAAGTGAGGACCACAAACATTTTCTACGACAAATCTTCAAAGAAGTATAATCTGTCATTGTCGTCTGATACTTAGAGCTGACTTTCTGTGTACAAATCGAAAGAAACGTTAACAACATAAGACAAAAGGAATTAAGAATGTCAAGACAAGACAATTTAAATCTTCTCTCTTATGCGCTATGGCATGAGTTTCTTACTGAACCTACGAACGTTACTTTCTAATGATTGTTTTTGGTACTTGAGGATCATGTAACTGTTCCATTGCTTTTGTACTGCGAGCCAAGTGCTAAAGTACTTGTCTTCTCAAGACTAGACGCTGAAACAGTATCGTCCAATGACTGGTACTTTGGCTATCGTCTAAAGTCTTTCCGTTCATACTTTTCTACTTATATCTCATAGAGATAGATGAACCTGTAGCTTAAGCATGAAATGTTAATACATAAAATTTATATTTTATTAACATCAAAACCTTAGGGATTTAATTGTTTGGTATAGTTCAATGTGACTTCGACGCATCCAGACTTAATAGGAGTATCCTCTGATTTTGCCGATAATTAATCTTTGTTAGAAACATGACTAGTCAACTTTAGTAGAATTCTCTCCTCCCTATCACGTTTTTTTTCTATCCACATGACTCAGAATATGAAATTTTGCTTAAGAGGATTGAATTCAATACCATTCAAACTAACGACTTATTGGTATTTTTCATTGTTCTAAAGTTTCCAATTTTTCTAGTTTGATATTAAACTATTAACAGTTTCATGTTTATTAGCAATTTAGCATAGATAAAAATATACTATTAGTAAATAAGAACCAAAGCATTTTTTTTCTTTTGATTTTTAGGGAAAACTTAAATCAGCTAAAGAAAATATTTTGTTCGTGACTTTCTTAAAACTAAAGTATAAAATACCAATAATAAGCATGTTTATTTCATCTCTAATTAAAAAAAATTATAACATAAATAAATAAATCACTACTGCGTAATTTTTGTTTTACAGATATTAATTGGTCGTAATGAAGGATAAGAATTCAGAAGTGAAGTAGTGGGAAACGGTTTTCAAACAGAAGTAGAAAATGCCTAAAAAGAAGGAACCTCATTCCCCTTTGTTTTTCCTTCTATATGCAGCAGCACTGTGATATGAAACACATCCACAATTGGGGAAGAAATTGAAAGAGCAGAAACGGTTCCACGTACTTTCCCAAACTCAATGGCTACTTCCTCACATTACTTCATTTTCTTCAGCATTCTGGTCTCCATCTCCCTCACAGGTATACCTTCTTCACTCTCTCACGATCACATATCCCTCCCATCAAATTAATTAAGCTTCTCAACTCATTTCTCTTCATTAATTATTACTACTTGAATTCACTCATTAGTCATTGTATTACGTTACATTATGTTTCAGGCTCTTCATTTTTATTCTATTACTTAACATTATTGAGAACTGTAAAAAATGTAATTTAAAACTAGCCTTGCCTATTTACTTAAACTTTTGTTACAGTTAGTTCATGATATAGTTTATATCAGGCATCGTTTTAAGTTACGGCCTAAGTCCTGGTTGTGGTTTTATTGCCATCTTTGATATTGTGAGAAATTGGAAACTTATGATGTGGCTACAATTTAAAACCGCGGTATGAGGTACTTATTACTCACGTTTGCATTGAAAAAGCTTTTGAAACATTAAAAAGAAAGAAAATAAAATATATTAAAAAAGAAGTGTTACCAAGTTATATGGTTTGTGGTGTTAATGTGTCATATGGTGATGTTATGTTAATTACACAGATGGAACACAACTCATAATAGTAAACAATTGCAAAGAAA
Organism: Glycine soja; assembly: GCF_004193775.1. NCBI lineage: Eukaryota > Viridiplantae > Streptophyta > Magnoliopsida > Fabales > Fabaceae > Glycine > Glycine soja. The sequence goes on along the minus strand of NC_041014.1, from coordinate 28,376,840 downwards.
GTGTATGGCCAGGAATTCTCGGCAATGGAGGACACCCTTCACCTAAACATGGTGGATTCCACCTCGGTAGCGGCGAAGAGATTGTTATCCATGTCCCTAAGGTTTGGTCAGGGAGAATCTGGGGCAGACAAGGTTGTTGCTTCGACCAAAACACAGCCAAAGGTTCATGTCAAACAGGTGATTGTGGAGGCCTATTACAATGCAACGGAATTGGTGGAGTCCCTCCAGCTACACTAGTAGAAATGACCCTTGGAACCTCTCAATCACCATTGCATTTCTATGATGTTAGTTTGGTTGATGGGTTTAACCTTCCAGTGTCAGTGAAGCCTGTGGAAGGTGGTGGTGGTGGTGGTGCAGGTTGCGGCGTGGCGGCGTGTGAGGCAAACTTGAACGTTTATTGCCCTTCTTCTTTGGTTGTGGAGAGGAATGGGAAGGTTGTGGGGTGCAAGAGTGCTTGCTTGGCTGCAAAGTCAGATAGGTATTGCTGCACTGGTGAGTTTGCTGGTGGGAGATACTATTGCAAGCCAACTGTGTTTGCTCGTCTTTTCAAGACTGTTTGCCCTAATGCTTATAGCTATGCTTATGATGATGATTCGGCAGTGCTCAAGACTTGTGTGGCACCTCGCTATGTCATCACATTTTGCCCTCCACACTGATCATGTGTTTGTGGTGTTTTCACTTTTCAGCGTTTTTAATTTAGTTGTTCTCTTATTCAGTCTGAACGAATTTGTGATTCTCTTTTGTTTTAGTCTTGCCAATTTTTTCAAGGGTGGAAATTTATGATCTTATCAGTGCTCTATGTCATTTGGAGTTGTGTGATGAACTGATTATGTCCAATTATTAGATTGTTGATTGAGTCTCTTACAGTTGCATTCTACCATAAGGAGTTGTGGTTAACTGATTGTGTTCCAATTATATCAACTATTAGATTATATTGTTAACTGAGTCTTCCTTAATGGAAAATGTTTGATAAAAATTTAATGCGTTATCCAACACCTAGAAAAGAAATAATATAAAGAGAAAAACATGAGAAGTGTCGGAAGATATTTAAATGAATAATGATTCCTGTATCATTATTTTTCCTTAATTTATTGGCACGCCAATTAGATTTAGTTTTGATATTGTAACACAATTTTTTCAAACACCTATTTCACACTCATCATTTTTCTCTATTTATTTTTTTAAAAAAGTCTCTCTATCGAAGTATATTCTTTTCCAATTTCATATAGCTCATGTTGTCTTCTATGTGCCAAAATTGCCTATAATATAGTGAAGTTATGATGGCTTATATAACAAATAACAAAATAACACAGCAAAAGAATGAACAATCTGTAATTATATTGATGGAAGAAATGACAAATTACAGATAAAACAAAGATAGAATGTATTGATAGTGATAGCTATCAACCCAAAGCATTAACGGCTTCCTTCACCTTAAGGTGATCTCATTTCTCTCTCCCAATCCCAAATTCTATCGTGATTATTCTCTCTTCCCTCCGCACACTAAATACTAACTACTTCACGTGCTCCTCATCACCCTTTTTGTCAGCTCATCATCTTTCATTCCCTTCCCACGTTTCCTCTTGTAAACTCTCCAAACCTAGGGCTTATAATTCTCCTCAAGGCCCACTTCATTATTTTTGTTTCTATCAATACCACCCTCCTTAAATCCAGCCTTGTCCACAAGGCTAAAATCTAGAAATTGTCCTCGTATGACAACATCGTCTTCCCAAGTAACATCCTCACTAGACTTATTCTTCCATTGAATAAGGCTTTGAGGAATTGAGACACCCCCCTGTGTGATCAGCCTTGAGCCAATAACCTTCTCTGGATATATGTCATCAACAGGACCAACCTCTAATTCCTTGGGAAGTTCTCCTAACACAGAATAATTCCCAATAGCTTTCTTCAATAAAGAGACATGAAAAACAGGATGTATCTTAGACCGTTTTGGTAACTGTAACTTATAGGCAACTTCCCCCACCTGAGTTATAATCTTGAAAAGGCCATAAAACCGTGCAGCAAGCTTGGCATTAATCCTTTTTACCACAAATTGTTGTCTGTGAGGTCTTAATTTGAGAAAGACCCATTCACCCACTTTGAATTTCACTTCCCTTCTCTTCTTATCTGCATACGTTTTCATTTGTTGTTGTGTTCTCAACAAATGAGCCTTCAGCTGATTCAGAGCCTCGTCTCTTTCACTTAATTCCAATGCCACTGCAGCCACCTTAGCCTCATTACTTAGGAAACGAATGATACTTGGTGGTTGCCTACCATATACGACCTCAAAAGGTGTCCTCCCTATAGATATATGAAATGTGGTGTTATACCAAAATTCAGCCCATGGAATCCAATACGACCATGTCTTCAATTGTTCAGAGGCAAAACAACGCAAATAACTCTCTAAACAACGATTAGTAACCTCAGTTTGCCCATCCGTCTCAAGATGATAAGCAGAACTCATGTTCAGCTGAGTCCCTTGCAACTTAAATAGCTCCGACCAAAAGTGACTCACAAATATAGGGTCTCTGTCACTAATGATGCTCATAGGAATCCCATGCAAGCGCACAACCTCCCTAACAAACAATTCAGCAACAGATTTGGCCGTGTAAGGATGCTTCAATAATAAAAAGTGACTATACTTTGAGAGTCTATCAACCACTACCAAAACCGCTTCAAACCCTCTAGACTTTGGAAGACCAGTTATAAAGTCAATTGAAAGGTCCTCCCAATTGATAGAAACAAAAATAATGAAGTGGGCCTTGAGGAAAATTATAAGCCCCAGGTTTGGAGAGTTTACAAGAGGAAACGTGGGAAGGGAATGAAAGATGATGAGCTGGCAAAAAGGGTGATGAGGAGCACGTGAAGTAATTAGTATTTAGTGTGCGGAGGGAAGAGAGAATAATCAGAATAGAATTTGGGATTGGGAATTGGCAAAGGTTGTAACAATCCCCCAGGTGAAGTAGCTGCATATTTCTGTCTCTAGCATACATCACATGCCCTCACAAAGTCCCTGACCCATCTTTGTATTCTTGGCCAATACAAATTAGCTGCTAACCTTTTATAAGTTCTCAAGAACCCCGAATGACCTTCCATAGGTGTCTCATGAAACTCTTTCAGCAATAGAGGAATAGAAGGTGAATTAGGAGACAACACCAAACGACCCTGATAAAACAAAATACCTTGCTGCACAGTAAAACCAGCCTTCAAATCAGGATTCATTTGAAGTTCTTTGACTGTCTTCTGAAGCATTGTGTCCTGCCTGACTTCCTGCAACAGCTTCTCTCCATCCAGCCAAGTAGGATAAGACAACAACGCAGAAAATTCCAGGTCACCATGACACCTTGACAGAGCATCTGCCGCCTTATTCTCTAACCCCGACTTGTATTTGACCTCAAATTGATAGCCCAAAAGCTTGGCCAACCAGCACTGTTGATCAGGTGATGTCAGTCTTTGTTGTAAAAAATGTTTCAAACTTTTATGGTCAGTGTAAACCACAAAGGGCCTACCCAACAGATAGTGCCTCCAGTGTTGGATGGCTAAGACTAAAGCCATGAGCTCCTTTTCATACACAGATTTTGTTAAATTGCCCTCTGATAAAGCTTTGCTAAAAAAAGCTATAGGTTGCCTCTGCTGCATCAAAACAACACCAATTCCTCTCCTCGCCGCATCACATTCCACTTCAAACGGAATAGAGAAATTAGGTAACACTAGTACTGGAGCTGTAGTCATGATCTGCTTCAGATGATTGAAAGCCTCCAGAGCATCTTTTCCCCAAATAAAGTTATTCTTCTTAGTCATTTCAGTCAACGGTTTAGCAATTTTACCATAATCCTTGATAAATTTTTTGTAATAACCCGTGAGACCTAAAAACCCACGTACTCCTTTGACATTCTTAGGTTCAGGCCACTCCATGATACACCTAATCTTCCTTGGATCTACTGCTACACCCTCACCAGAAATGATATGACCCAGGTAGTCAATCTGTTTACATCCAAATTTGCACTTTGCCTTATTAGCAACAAAGCAATGCAATTTTAGAACTGTCAACACTTGCTTCAAGTGCTCTAAGTGTTCAGTTTCATTCCGACTATACACAAGAATGTCATCAAAGAATACCAACACAAAGCTTCTAAGATAGGGTCTAAAAATATCATTCATAGTGGCTTGGAACGTGGCTGGAGCGTTCATTAATCCAAAAGGCATAACAAGGTATTCATAGTGCCCATTATGAGTCCTAAAAGCAGTTTTCTCAACATCATTTTCATGGACACGAATATGATGATAACCAGATTTTAGATCTATCTTAGAAAAAATTGTTGCCCCATACAACTCATCTAGCAACTCATCGACAATAGGGATGGGGTACTTATCTGGGACAGTAGCTTTGTTCAAAGCTCTATAGTCGACACACATACGCCATGAACCATCTTTCTTCTTGACTAAGATTACTGGACTAGAAAAAGCACTCATGCTTGGTCGAATCACTCCCGCAATCAACAACTCTGCCACTTGTTTTTCAATTTCTTCCTTTTGGTGATGTGGATATCTATATGGCCTCACATTAATAGGACCATGCTCTGGGAATAACTTGATCTGATGCACCTGTTTTCTTTCAGGAGGCAGTGTTATTTTCTCTTGGAACACACCAAAAAATTGACCCAATAGTTTAGTCACTTCCTCATGCCCAACTTCTGATGTTGTCTCTACTTCATCATGATTAGTCCACCACCAATCTTCACCACTTCTCCTGTGTTTGTCCTCCAAGAAAGATTGTAAGCACCTTTGTCTCCCTTGGAACCTACCTTGAGATTGCAGATTAATCATCTTTCCCTCATATAAAAATTGCATAGAAAGATCCTTCCAGTCCACTACCACTTTCCCTAGAGTACTCAACCATGATACTCCTAACACCACATCCAAACCTCCCAACTCCAGCACTAAAGCATCAACCACAAATGTTTGAGAACCCAAACTGATCCTAACTCCCTCACATAATCCTTTAGAAAGAACCTTATGACCATATCCCAATCTGATCGTTTTAGCTGCCATAGGGGTAATTTGCAACCCTAAAGCAGTAGTTATTTCTGGGGATATGAAGTTATGGCTAGCTCCACTATCAATTAAGACCACCACTTCGATGCTGGCAATCTTTCCATCTATCTTCATCGTGTGAAATTCCCCCATACTCCCCATCACTCCAATAATTTTGCATTTAGCTTCTGCATCTTCGTCTTCTTCCTCAGTCTCCACAGTTTCGATGGAAACAATCTCAACTTCTTCATTCACCCCTTCACCTTCTCCCAAAATGAGGACACGCATTGAACGTTCAGGACATTTGTGAAGAGTGGGATGAAATTTTCCTCCACATTTGAAACACAGTCCCTTAGCTCGCCGTTCTGCCATTTCATCATTTTGAATACTCCGAACTCCCTTCCACCGTTCTGAAACTAGCATGCGACGATCGTTTTCACCTTTCTTTCCTGTCGAACTCAAAGATGAAGTGGAAATAAGGTTTGACGCAATTGAACCCGTTTTCTGCCCCGGGTTGTTCCAACCCGGATTTGAGAATCGGGTAGAATCTGTGTGGGCCTGATTTGACCCGCTCCGAAATTTGGACGCTTGCCCACCCCATTCGTTTCGGCCCAAACGATAACCCACCGACTTCTTCCCATAACGTCTTTCACCATCATCGTCCTCGTCCTTCAGCTCGTCCTCAACATCCTTTTCCATCCTCATCATTTGCATACGATTCTGAGGATTTAAGGTTCTCACTCTCCTTCGAATTTGAGCTTTCAACCCACTAATAAAGTACCCCAGGTACTGCTCCTCAAGGAGTCGTCCCACCTGCAACGACAAGAGTTCAAACGCTTCGACAAATTCTTCCACACTCCCTGTTTGTCTCAACATCGACAATTCTTCAAAAGGATTCTCTAACCACCTCCCACCGTAACGGGCGATCAACGCTCGTTTCAGTTTCTCCCACGATAACTCGTCCTCCGTTTCCATCAAAAGATTGAACCAGTGAATGGTTGAACCTTCCATGCTTAGGCGCGCCAATTTCACACACATCTCATTCGATGTATTTTGAACATCAAAGTAGATCTCAACTCGTGTAATCCACGCTATTGGGTCCTCTCCTTCAAACAGTGGAAGCTTCACCTTCTTCCCTGCAAGACGAGACTCACTATGTGATGAATCACCCGTAGAGTCCTCCTGCCTCGCTGTCTTCTTCCCCATCTGTTTGCTTAATTCTGTCATGATCACACTCTGTTGTTGCATTTGCTGTGCATGTTGTTGCATTTGCAAAGCAAGCTCCTGTAGCGTCATCGTCACGTTTTCAACCTGAGTTTCCAAAGCTTCAAGTCGGTCACCCATCCTTGTCATGAACAATCTCCGTCACAGAGAGCGATTTGAAATCCGACAAGTCGGACCAATTGATGGGTTATATAACAGATAACAAAATAACACAGCAAAAGAATGGACAATCTATAATTATATTGATGGAAGAAATGACAAATTACAGATAAAACAAAGATAGAATGTATTGATAGTGATAGCTATCAACCCAAAGCACTAACAGCTTCCCTCACCTCAAGGTGATCTCATTTCTCTCTCCTAATCCCAAATTCTATCGTGATTATTCTCTCTTCCCTCCGCATACTAAATACTAACTACTTCACGTGCTCCTCATCACCCTTTTTGCCAGCTCATCATCTTTCATTCCCTTCCCACGTTTCCTCTTGTAAACTCTCCAAACCTGGGGCTTATAATTCTCCTCAAGGCCCACTTCATTATTTTTGTTTCTATCAAGTTACATGAAGAAGAAAGTTACATGATCTTTGACAAAAGGCAAACAGAGCATAAGTATAGCAGAAAAATGCTAATTTGTATAAAAATAATTTCATTAAATCATCACAAACTGTATTCCGCCAAAACCATCAGCCATGTTATATATATTTTTTAAAATTTTCAAATTAATATTTATTTAAAAAACGACATTCATCCACGTATAGATTTACATGTTTAGTATGTTTGTTATTTCGTTCTAAATAGCACTGCTGTAGTATGTAATTACATAATAAATCAGATTTATTTAAATCTTTTAGTGCTATAATCAGCATTGGTGTCATTTAGCATTAGTTCTCATATATTTATCTTTACCACTAAACATGATCAACTTGAGATAGTTATAAACAGAATTGGTATCTGTCACACGTTTAATCTATATATAAGTTAGCCACGAGTGACCCTATACTCAAGCCACAACCAACGTAAATCTTTACACCTCCATATATAAAGGATAAGTACAATAATTGTATCATATATATATATATATATATATATATATATATATATATATATTACTTCAATATTTCTTCTTGTACACTTTGAAATTCTATGAAAGTACGCAACCCAATGGCTTCAAAATCCTTGAACAATAATAATCACAAAGAACATTTTATTCCCCCGTGGACAAGATTGCAGAACAAACAATTTGAGAAGGCATTGGTCTTGTTTGATGAACACACCCCAGATCGGTGGCAAAATATAGCCAAAGAAGTTGGCAATAAATCGGTGGAGGAAGTGGAGAGACACTATGCAATTCTTTTAGAAGATCTTGGTAGAATAGAGTCAGGGCGTGTTCCAATTCCCGATTATAAGTTCTCAGAAAACATGAATGATCATGCAGAGAGGTATTTACTAATTACTAGTACTGCTTTTAATTAAGATGTAACAAAATGAATTTCAATTCTGCCTACTCTTTTTCTTTTGTTTCTTCTCTCATGCAAGCATTGCAATATGATTCCATTTCCATACCTTTCTCTTGGCTATTTTTTTTGTTTATTTATTCATATTCTTTTGGCTCTTACATTCATTAATTTACATGTTAATATGGGTGGAAAACATGTCGCATTCTCTACTACAGAATTTTAACTTAAATAACATTAAATGTTAAGTGATTTAGGCTTGGTTAAATAAGTATTTATATATAGAAGAAAAAAAAATGAAATAAGGCATAAGTTAATTAGTAAAACTCTTACATTTTAGTTTTTTCAAAAGTTGATTTTAACCTCTCAAGAGAATTATTTTTCATTTTTATTTTTATTTTTGTGTTTATAAAAAAAGTTATCCAAATATAACTTTATTCTTATACTATAAATTGAAATGCTTAATTATTTATCTTCTCTTTCAAATATATATTTCATATACTATTTTTATAATTATCTCAACCATCTCAAACTAAGAATAAATCATTAGTTTTATTAATTAAAATTTATCACATCAATTAAAATTAAAATTTGATTTTATTTCGAACAAGATCATGTTTTAAAGTGGTGAGTGAAATTTAATTTTTAATTAATATGATAAATTTTAATTAGTAGGACATCAAGTGAAACAAAGTGGAACCGATGATTTGGTTCCCTCAAACTATCATCTTTTTTAATTTTGATTTTCTTTAACATTTCAATCTTACAATAACATGGGAGGGAGGATGTGTTTTTTCAGTAAAACTCAAACCAAGTAGCACTAAAATGTAATCAATAGTATTAATAAAACCGTCCAGCAACCATTTACTTCCACGTGTCACCCCTAACTCCTTTGCCACGTGTTATTGTTTTCTGTCCTAGGGTCCCAGTTACTTTTACTTTTATGTACTCTACTGTCTTCTGTTTTATCACCCTGCAAATACAGCAAAAAAAACACTTTTTTTTTTTGTCACTTCCAACTAGCTTTGGTACAACCTTATTTAAAAAAAAAATTAAAAAAATACAAATTAATCAACAATTTTTTTTGTTACTTTTCTCTGTTACTCTCACTTTCTATTTTTATTTTTTAAAAACCCTGCAACTGCAGGGGTCCCATTCTAGTTTATCAAAATTAATTATAATGCAATTTATGATACATTTTTTTTTCTCTTTTAATTATGCAGGCATCCCAAGTATTTTAATTTGAATTGAATGCTCTAAGCAATTCAATTTCAAATATCTTTTTGTAGGACGTACATGGAGGCAAATTTGTCGGATATAAGAAGGGATGGTGCAGGAGTAAACATTTTTTTAACAAGTCAGCCATTTTTTCTAATTAATAAACATTTTCATTTTCTTTAATCAATTTCATTTCTCTATTATCTTTCGTTTGTGATAAAGCCAGCTTGGGAACCTTGGTAACTTGCAATTCAACATTGCATGTTTTTTTTTCTTCATAATCGACTCGATAAGGACTTTCTCCTTCTCATGGCAAAATAATACTTCATACTATATAATAAATATTAACAGTAAATTTTCTCGAGAAAAAAAAATGTTTTCTTCATCGCATTCAATATTACAAATTGGAAACAATTTATCCCAGTAATTAACATTGTTTAATTTAATACTATTGATAATTTTATCATTGTCGAGTATTTGTATTCACAAAAAAAAAATGGTTAATTATTTTTTCCCACTAATTTATTATTTAGATTCAATTTAATTTTTTTAATTTTTTTATTCAATTTAGTTCTTTAATTTTTAAAATTAATTTTTTTTTTATAAAATATATATTTTGTAACAATTTAAAACCATTTAATGAAAATTTTAAACTGCCACAAAATATAATTTCTTATAAATTAAACTGAAAGATCAAATTAAATCGATTTAAAAAAATCAAAAAATCAAATTAAATAAAAAAACTAAAGATCAAATTAAATCTAAAAAATAAATTAGAAGACTAAAACAATAATTTAAAAAAATAGTAAAGTTTGTATTATGTAAAGTGGATCACAATTTGAACTTTCTTCAATAAAAAAACACTTTAATGATCTTAAAAAGAATTAAAATCAAGGATTTCAATACAAGTAAATCACCAATTTAAAGCCTAAAATCGCTTCTAAAAAAATTAATGCCAAAATTGCATGACACTAAATTTAGTTATTAAAATTTGTAAATTAATTACCATTAATCAAGCCCAATAGTCCCCTTGGTCTAACACGACACGAACCCATGAACTTCAATTTCTTAAAATTTTAATAATTTCAACGGGGTGCAACCCCAACTAGATAAGGATCAACTTGGGAAGAGTTTGTTCCATACAAATTCCCTTAGTTTGCTCATACGAATTAACTTTTACACTATTTGATGTAAACACTGCATGGGGCCATATAAAATATTTTCTCCTATTCAATATAATATAATTTATCCACAACACTAAATTAGCAGTAAATAATACACATTTACATAGCGGTAGGTGACTCAGTGAGAATAGATAATATAAAAAAGAGGAATCTTTGGAAAAGGATTAGCAAAACCAGGAGTAGCACACCATGAAAGCCAAAAGAGCAAATAATGTCTTCAAATCCACATCTCCTGGAACAAAGATTATCTTTGGTGTGCTTGAATTTGTGTTATCCCTAGAGTGGAAGCATATATAGCAATTTCCTCAGGACAACACAAAGATGCCACCAAAAATGGAGCTCAAGCTGCTGGTTCAGTGAATTCCAAAGATAAAGTCATTCATGAACCTTATGTGGTAATGACTAATGAACAAACACATCAGTAAAAACATGGATAGTTAAGATTGATGCAATGAAAGAAATTTGTGATAACTGATGATGACTAAGTTAATTTTAAAAAAAAATGCAAAACTTTCATGATATTCGGGTTCCGGAAAACATTTAGAAATCTCACCTTTTTGCTCAGAACTCATGACCAAATTGATTCCATTTCAACTCCGAAGTCAAACTACTTCTTTAGAAAGTACATTCCATCCCGAAGTTCTAACTTCTCCTCAGAAACTAGACCAGACAAAAAGCTTTGTAGTTGCTGGAGTGACTTGTCATATGGGGGATCGGCAATGCAAAACATCTGCAACAATACAATCATGTAACCAATCTAACTGATTGGTCTATCTGTGTCCAAACATTTATATAGGTGATTAGGTGTAAAAAAAATTCAGGGGGTACAAGACAAGCCATTCTTACCTTGAGAGTATTGTGAATTCGATCTAATGCCATGCTACCAAAGTTTGTGAGCATCCCCAGGATAAATTTCTGCCATGAAGCTACACCAGTTAGATATCTTTAATCATATGCATTGCACACTCCCTTGTGTTTAAATACCTCAAGATGCATTAATGAATAAATTGTACAGCCCAAAACCATCATCATTTGCAAGAAAACGATTTGTGCATATTGGCAAAACTAGGAATAACAGGCTGATGATGACAAAGAACTGCATTTATTTACTCAGGGAACATCCATTCTCTATAGTGTTCCTTCATTAAATAGATTTCCCAGCCCCCATGTGAATGAAAGCCATTAAGAATTGCTACAAGATATATTACCCATCAAAGATTAAAATTTTAAATAACATACATTGCAAGAATTCTCAAGTCTTGGAAGTTATTTTTTTTATTAGTATTGATTAACTAAAAATATGGAAGCAAGTCACAAGTATCAACTAACCATTACTTTATCTCACATACCTCATATACAGTCATTTCCTTACGAAGTTGATTTTCCACCGATGCCACAGATCTCTCTTCCTCCTCTTCACCTCCTAGAAGTTCCTGAGCACAACCAGTACTAGCTCCATTCTTACTTGTCTCAGCCATGTTTTCCACAATGGTGTATACATGGTCAGAGGAATCTGCCCCTTGCGACTCTGCAATGATTCCCTGTGTACAAAAAAACAGTGAGTAGTTACTTTCAACTTCACTTCTAAACTACAGACTTGCAGTTTTAAACAAGAAAATTCACAGCCATGAAAGTTATACTCAATTGAACAGCAAGTCATGTCATCGAAATATTAGAATCATCATAGATAAATGAACGTGATTGTTGAAGTAAACTAAACGAATTTTTTTTGCTATGAAAAAGCCATCATAAGTTAGATAACTCAAGATAATAATAATAATAATAATATTTGTCTACACCTACTAAATATAATCATGCAGCAAAATAGTGATACCAAAAAGAACACTAAGAAAATTTGTAGAAGTGGCCCATCAGACCTACCTTGCTTATCCAGAAATTTATTCTCCGATTTAAAACATCTGCAGGTATCCCAATAGCAGCTGCAAGGTTTTTAGAGGTCCAACTGAAAGAAGAAATATAATATAATATTATTATACAATCAAAAAACAGACTAAAGGTATGCATGGATTGCTGAGGATACCTTGGTTGATCTTGAAATTTCATAATGATAGATGCATGAACAGGCGCTACTGTGAATTGTATTTCCCTATCTTGAAACTGCAACTCCAGCTAAACCATTGAAAATGATAATATTAGGAAAAAAATATAGAGGTAAAACAGTAAAAGGTGAGAAAGTGTCAACATTATTCATCAAATTCAAAAACTGTCAAATATCTGCAGACGGCTAAGAGCAACTAACCTTGATGGTTCCAAGACTTTTTTTCCACTGCAGCTTACGGGGAGTTTTGATTTCATTAAATCTCTTTGCATAATCAGATAGGAGCTGGTCAACAGGCTCAGGCAGGTTAAGGGGCTCATCCTGTAATTCTCTTCAAAGTTAATATAGTACAGAGACAGTTTTGCAGGACAACAATGAAATCATTAAAAATCTGTTCTGGTCCAACAATTCATTATGATATCATATTGTGCTTGGTTTATGCTTCAAGTTGAAAATGAATCAAAACAAAAACAGAAGAGAAAGGCAGAGCTTTCTAGAAAAGAAAACTGTTATAAAAAATGTAAAGCAAATATCACTAGTTAGAAGAAAATCTCAATGAGATTATATTAAAACTGAAATGGAATATCACAAAACTCTGAAATTGTTTAAGCTGCTTGAAAAGACCCAATCAACACTAAAAACCTGATTTGATTGATGTGTTTTTATTTTCTACTTTACCTTTTAGAAAGAAAAATTCAAATATTTTGCTGCAAAAAATATTGCATATGCATGTGAGGAGTACATTTACCTTTGGAGAATACAAATTTGCCTCCCACATAATGATGACAACAATGAAAAATGAGTGACAATAGCAAGAAAGGTAGGGACAGGAAAAAGAAAGTTTGCTCAATTTTGGGATTATATTTGCTTAAGATAAGGCGAGGAAAAATTATGTAAAATGATTTGGATTTACGAGCTAAAATATTAAGGAACAAGAGAATAAAAAGAACCATGGGACCAATATAACTCCTGCCTCTCAAGTTGTAGAAGTGATTCTTAAATAGAAATTAATAGAAAGAAGTAATTAGATACTGCTAGATAATGAAGAGTACACATATAATAGTAATAATAATAATTGCACTGAAGAATAATTATTGCTACTTTTTCTGAGAAGCCTTATTGCTGAACCTAAATATAAAATATAACCTGAGTAGTGAGGAATAGATACTGTATCATAACAATCATTTATTTGCTCATTCACCAAAATTCAAAGAACCAATAAAAGAATCTTGTCTGCAAACCTGTATTGGAGGCCAGAAATTAGAAGATATGATAGTAGCAGAAATTGCATCCATGGATATTGCATTGTCTCCCACTTCAACACCTGAGGGTGCATCACCAATTTATTTGTTAAAAAGACTTAAAACATAAATAGTAGCTAAAATTGTTGTTGGCAATAATCACAAATATGGGAAATATGAACTTGGAAATTACTTGTCTGAGATGGCTGATTTATGGTAGCTTTAATGTTACTGTTGGTTCTCTTTGAGCCAATTAGATCATTGAGCATAATCTCACATTTCTGTAGGCTGCTCTCTCCAAAGTGTATCTGCAAAAATAAAAGAATTAAACAAATGTTTAGATTGCAATACAAAATCAAGAATGAATACACACAAAATAATAATAATATTATAATAAAATATTAACTCCATACCCATCAAATAAAAAGGCTTAATGAGTTTTTATTTGAATAAATACCTTGAGGAGTTCTAGAGTACGTATCTCTGAATCAATATCGTAATCTGATTTATTTAGAAGTTTCTCGGCAAGCATAGTTCGATATTCATGAACTAATTGATCTTTTGAACCAATTATGCTAACAATCATCCCAAGTATGTCAACCTTCCTTTGGTTTCTGCTTCCCTTTAATGGATCTGCTTCCACAGGGTCAGGTTGCCATCTGCTCGGAAAAGCCCAATTAAAAGAAACATCAGTTTATAATATGTCAGGCAGACCAAATCAGAAAGAACAATTAAAAACAGCTGATCATCCAGAATAAAACTATACCGCATGGCATTGATCCATGCTTGCCTATCATCAGTGTTAAAATCATCATCAACACCAGCATTCTCTTGAATCTCTTCATCTCTGTTCAACTCTTCAAGAAGGCTATCTCCAGGATTTCCAGATGAACTTGAATGTGCACCAGTCCCATCTGTCATCATGGTTACTATGCACTTTATGGTATCTCTCCTTCCTCTTAGATAATCCCTTATGGGTTCACCAACTGCCTCAAGAAAAACACCTGCAGGGTCTATTGTCCTAAGTGCTTTAATAGTTGAAACATATTGGTGTAATATATCATTGGTTGACGCGCCTGCAGTAAGCAAGCGATAACGCAGTGCTGAAATAAATGATTCCACCAGCTTTGAATGTTGTCCAGTGTATTCAAGACACAATTTTAAGTCTTCAATTGCCGGAGAGCTTCCAATATTGGTAGAGAGAAAGGAAAATAAATTATCAGAAGATGTCACATGAACAAATGAGCCACAATCTAGCAAAGAATTAATTTGTTATGACATGTCAAATGGCACTAGTGTTTAATGTTGGAGTTTAAAAGTTATTCAAAACCAAGGTTAAAGCATGCAAGTGTAACAAGAAAGAGGTGATAATTCAAATTCAAGCTTCATTGTTCAGACAAACAGAAACAACATTTCCAGAAGAACATGTTAAAGCCTAGAATAATTGTCATTCTCTCTGCTATTGCTGGAAGCTATAACCAGTGAACATGTTTCAGTCAAGGGTGCTAATCTAGCCCTTCAATTTGCTAAGACATAAAAGAGGGTAATTAATTTTCTAATAGAAAACTCAGAAGAAAAACAGAGAATTAAAAACAAAGTACCTCTCAGGATAATCAACAATTATCTCGAATAATTTGGCTATTCTTAAATCTTGTAGTGTTTCATATGCAAAATATTCCAGCCGCAACTTCCACCTTACAAGCCCTTCAGAGGGAGTATCAATTCCAGGACAGCATGAAGATGGCTGTGGTGCCAAAGGTGATTTCAGACCTGATGAAGTACTCTCATAACTAACGACATCACCAAGATAGACAAGAAGTGCATGAAGAAACTGAAGAGGAACAGCCTGAATGATTCCAGTTATCAGTGTACTGTGTTAGAATTATGAAAGCATACATTTATTTTTCTAAATAGGCTACTATGGGCAGAAATTATATTTTAGATATAGTGCCACAGTGACTGTCCAATTTTCAGAAATAAATAAAACTAGGATCTAGTTTTAAATTCTTCCATTAACAACTTTGGAACTCGTATGCACTATAGAGATACTTTTCACCTACTAGACTTATTGCATATGATCATTGATATTTTTTATACAGCATGTAATTAAAATTGTTCCTGTGAAAACAAATGATTGGCCAAAGCAAAGCATCCTAAAAAATCTTATTAACGGAATCCATACAATATATGTAAATGAATTTAATATATCTCCTGAGGAAAGAATCATAGTTATGTAAGAATTGAAATGCAACAAGACTAACAAAGTAAAAAATGCTATTAAGAAAACAAGTGAAGTGAAACTTGTATGTGGTATAAAATTTTGACACGACTGGATACTTGGAAATGTTTTTGGGGGTTGGTCATCATTTGATCAACCAGTGACCAGTCTCTTTTAAGATGATAAATTGTTCATTGCTAACTGAATAATGAGAAGTACCAAAACATTAATTGTTACAATATGATAGAAATACACATTTGAAGTATAATGAGTCAAAATTATGTTTCACCATGATATTAAAAACAGCAATTGAATTTTAAAACATAATAGGATTGGCAAAAGAACAAATTACTGCAGTTAATTTGCATTCATGCCACAGTGAGATGTACTTCTCTATGCACAACAAACCTGTATCCAGCTTTTAATAGATTGTAAAACAGAACTCCGAAAATCATCACCAGCTACATCATGTACTTTTGCCTGTCATTCAGATGAGAGAAAAACAAATGTCATCCAAAGATTAGATTCGCAAAGAGACACATAAATGCAACAAAATTGGGAGAGCAAAATAGGCAAAAAAGAGATTGAGGACAACTGGAAAAGCCAGGATTTTGAATTTAACAAACATGCTCACCTTCAGTAGTAAAAATATAGCAGAAGCATAAGCATCTTCAGCCATGGAAGTAAATCCAAGATTCCTAAGATCAAGAACAACTTTTCCAATGTTCTTCACAAGTCTACTGTTTTCCGAGAACCTATGGTCGCTATAGCACTCATCAACATCCATTTCACCAACTTTGTTGCATATTTTTCCTTTTTCATCTAAATTCATGCCATCTTTATTTTGAGATGCATCATCACAGAACTCTCCATCCATAATTGCACTTACCTCCTCCAGTTTTCTTTTAAAATACCAATGCAGTATAACTGATAGCACCAGCAAACGGGGGAAAACATGCAAGGCCAAAAAAGTAAGGATGTAGTAAGCTCCTCAAGAAAAAACATCAAATAAGAGAAATTAACGCCAACAGGAACGAAAGACAGTAACTGTATTCATAATAAGCAAAACTTTCAAGCAACTAGATATTTTTACAAAGGGAAAAAGAGGAGGATTTGGTTCCTCTAAAGTGAGCAACTCACTTCTGAGGGTAAATTAACAAATCCGAATTGTTGATGGGTCAATGTAGCGTGCACATGATTAACAAATCATGGATATGCTGGACTATCAACAGTTGATTTTTTCATCAACAACAGAGATTACTTAATTTACATGTACATAGTCAAATCCAATGGTGAAAATACTGCATTAAGAACAGACCTATGTTAACCGATACATTAGAGCTAACCACAACAAACTTGGATGTAGAATTGCACTTATGGTGAAAACCAAGAGATTTGTCTACAAAATTCTATAACCAAAGCAATAAATTCACTTATTGCAAGCTCTCATCTTAACCTAACAAAAGACAATAAACTGCATACAAACCAGGGAAATGCCGAGAAAGCGAAGCCATAAGTACAGAAGAGACAATCCATTGATACTTGGAGGTAAGGTAATTCCTGTCTCCTTCAAAACCATGCTTATCCTCTGACACCTGGTCCTTGTAAGATTGCAAAGCATGCACCAACATCAACAGACACTTCTCCTGATATTGTTTCTCCAAAGTAATCTCTTCCAAAGCATTATACAACACACTCTGAATCTCATCCTCATCAATCTGCTTAAACCGTTCACAACACAACCAAAACAATCACCACAACATAAAGTGAGAAAAGGAAAGTCATGTAAGGTTGAAAAACACTCACATCAAGGTCATCATTCTTGTTCAAACCCGCAACATGAAAATAAGGATCAAAATGGCGCCAAAATCTCGATGCCCCATTTCGTTCAAACGTCTCCTGCGACCAAAAAACACCATAAATTTTCGGACTTTGCAGCACTATTAGGGAAATAAAATTGTGGGGTACCTCTAGGAGTCGAAAAAAATGGTCTTGAACGAGGGAACGGAGGCGGTGCTTGCAGAGAGTGTGAACGTGAGAAACGAAGTCGGAAGCGACGGAGAGATCGCCGTTACCGGCGAGAAGGGATTGCGTAGCGTTGCAAAAGTCATTGTAGCTGTCGAGGATTTCGTGCACCGAATCGTCAGTGAGAGAATCCAAAATTGCAGGGTTGAAAAAACACGGGTTTGGTTCCTCCATGGCCTTTGGAATTATGAGTCAATGAACTCAACTAAAAGAATACTCAGTGCAGTAGAAGGTAATTTGGGCGCCAGATTGGATTTTCGTAAAAACGCTACACCACTTTCGTTGGAGCGACAACAAAGGTCTTCGAGCAACAATGGTTGTTCAGGTTCTAAGCATTTCACATTTTTTTAGGCTAAACTATATGTTTGCTCCTCAAATTTATTTATTTTTTAAATTCACCATTTATGTTTTAAAATAATTTCTAGATAAATTTTTTAGTTACATATTTGTTTTTGGGTTACTTTTAATTCAAACGGCATTAAACTTGTGTTATTGGTAAAGGCAGCTCCTTTGACTTTCATGATGGTGCGATATTTGGCATGAGTTTATTATGTGGTTCCACAATCAGAGAGAGGTTATAACTCTAGACAGGGTTCATGTCAAAGAAATTTAGTCTTGTTAGCATCATTTAGAGTGAACTTCGCCATTGTGACCAACAGGATGGTGTTACCACTATTGCATTCCACAATGAAGAAAGCTACGATTGACTCGTGGGTGACACATGCTTAACATTGTTTGGGTTTAATCTAACAAAAGGAAAAACGTGTTTCTAAAAAATTCTTTTGGGACTATTTTAAGACTTTTAAAATACAAGGGATCAATTGAAAACCAAAAACTAAGTTAGGAAATCAAGCAGGTATTTTTGCATTTTTTTAATTTATTTGACCAATTGATTCCTATGTAAATATTGTACTCACTCATCAAAATACATATATATATATATATATATATATATATATATATATATATATATGTCTCAAGTAGCTTATCATGTATAAGCCGCTGAATAATGGAATATCATTTTTTTTTTCACCTTTCTTTCTTTTCACTTAAAAAAAATTGTGCAAAGCAAAGGTTGTGCACCTAATTTTACTTTTTAGGTTTAATTATTTATTTAGTTCTTATAGTTTTTAAATTTATCTATTTTAGTCCTTAAAGTTAATAAGTAGATTTTTTTTAATCCTTTAAATTTACATTTTAATTCTCAAAAGATATCTACCGTTAAAATTTTTTATCTTAAATAATTTAAACAATGATATATAATTAAATGAAAATGTAAAATTATTTTATACCAGTGCATAAACATTAAACTCTTTCTTTAATTACAAAATAAATAAATATGCATATTTTTTAAAAAATCTAAGTTAACAACTTACTAACTAACTAATATATATGATCTTCAGTCAAAAAAACTACATAATATATATGATCTTGACCAACTTCACATACATTTTACTTACATTTATTTTTTCATGAGTTGAACATCATACATCATTTACTAATAATTATATATGCATGTTGTAGTAGAAAAAAAAAATTGAGATCGATAATCCACCTGGAGATATCACTTGAGGATGCTAATAAAAGTTAAAGCAAGTGAGTATAACATAAAAGGTCTCATTGATTGATGCTAATCAAAGGAAATCTCTCAATGATTTTGTTGAAGGTCCTAAAGATGCAAAAGGGAAAGGAAAAATTGATTATGAAGGTCAATCTAACGATGAGAGATCTCTCACTAGTTCGATTGAAGGTTCATCTAGGGTTGGAGATGCAAAAGGATCTCTGAAGGTCAATCTAGACATGGAGATGCAATTGAGAATGATGCCATTACTAAAGGTCAATTTTATGCAATAGAGGATATTGATGATAGTGATGAAGATGATACTGAAGGTCAATTTGTTTGTGTGATATGTTTTGACTTAAAACTTGATTGGATTGAAATGGGTCCATGTGACCACCAATTTTGCACACAGTGTGTAGCCCGACATGTGTGGTATGCAATAACACAAGACAACATCAATGTTGTGTGCCAACAACCTGGTCGGTTGTTAGAGTTAGAGCCAGAAGACCTTCAAACCCTTGTCCCATGGGATTTTATACAAAGATGAGAATAAGCTAGAACTAATAGTTTGATTCTTGGGTCAAGGAAGCCTTAAAAAAAGTTGGATCCAAAGGTTCTAAGCTTGGTTACCAAAAACAATCAATCTTTGTGACAAATTTGTTTTTGTTATTTAAGTAAACTCAAATCCTTATAAATGTTTGCTAAAATAGCAATTGCAACAACTATTTTAGTTTCTTTATCCAAATGTACTAAAAATAAGAAAAACACTTTTCAAAATGGTTTTGTAGGAAAAACAAACTTTGGCAATCACATAGACAAACACTCCTCATCCTCCGCATCACTCTCATTCCTCATGAAATAGTCTATTCATGAAGTATGTTATGCTCTTTTGACCATAGATTTGAACAACAATCTAAACACTGCAATCAATTATTATTTCATTTCCTTTTCCTCATCACTGACAAGAGAATTAGAAATAATACGAGTTCTTATAACAAAAAACCCTAATAAACTTTCATATCTTCCAACATTATAAATGTTTCCCCCAAAGAAAAAGATGGTTGACATTAAAATTAATTAAAATAATCATTAACATACAAGATTAATTTGTCTCATATCCGACATCATCTTTAGAAATATTTCCTATATTGACATTGATAATTAATACCATCACTATCATTGACATTATTACCACCTTAGCCACCTCCATTACCACCATCATCAATATTGTAGTTGTCATTGTTGTCATCATTGTTATTAATGTCATCATCGTCATTGTTACTATCACTATCATTATCGTGGTCGTCCCCATCAACACCACCACCACTATCACTACATTGTTGTCACTTTCACCATTGTTATTACCATCACAAAAAAACATTTTTAAATTAATTTTAATAGGATATAAAACTTTCAAAATGAGTTTTTTTAAAACTAATCACATTTTTATAAAACTAGGTTTAAAATTTTCTAAAACTAAAACTAAAATGTGATTATTATTTTTAAAAAAATTAATTTCAAATTTTTAATCCACTCCAAAGGGGGACTAATAGAGTAATAGTTTTTGTAAATTAGGATTCAAAAGTCAAAACCAAACCAATAGTATTCGATTATGGATTTGGAACTGATTGGACTTAATTTTTACAACTTTAAGTGATTGTAACAAATATTTGATGAACAAAGAACTAAAATTGTCCACCCAATATCCGTTCTAACAAATACAATTTTCCTGGCTTCCTTTCTTTGTAAATTAAAGAGGCACTGATCTAAACATGCAGATTAATTTAAATGGCATATTCAGATCAAACAACGAAAGCTAAATATTATGAGCGTATCTCCAGCCATTGCAAATCGAATGCGAAGCGGCGCATACACGAACCTGAAGGCAAATGCAATTTTGTTCTTTCAAACTCTTACTCGCTCTGAATAGATGGTGTATTTTTTCTGAATAGAGAAGTGAGTTTGGTAATATAAAACTGAGAGCACCTCATCCTATTTATAGAGTCTGTCCATCATAGAGCTCAACCAACTTGTTATCAAAACGTGAGATAGAAGTTATCAGTACGTGAGATAAATGATGGGTACGTGATTTGTTACTGAAGGTGGTTGCAAATATGTTGCAAAGATATGAGTTGAATATGGATGGAAAATGGATCAGATTCAGAAATAATAAAATTTCCAAAATAATATAATGGTAATAAAATAAAAGAAGCACGTGGAACATGGGGGAACGTGGGCTTCCAACATTCTCCCACTTGGTCCATTTAACTCAACATCAACCGTAACAAGAAACATAATATAAGAGTCATGGCGATAGGTCCTCTGATGATGAGTAGTATCTTCCATGTACCACAATATATCAAGTCTCTCAACACTAGCTCTCAACTTAATGAACAAATCATATGTTTATTCTATATCTAAACCGAATGATTTTTCTTGAAATAAATAAATATGTGCACAAAACCATATGAGAAAATATCTAACTGAATAAGAGTTTCATTGAAAATAACAAATGTACGTACAATGAAATTACATCATGGAACCAAGTCTCATTTGTACTACATGATTCTTAAAATTCTTTGGTGGCATGTCTTTAGTTAAAGGATCAGCAATCATCAACTCAGTGTTGACGTGTTCAATGACCACTTTCTTTTCTTTAACACGTTCTCTTATGGCTAAGTACTTGATGTCGATGTGCTTACTTCGACTTCCACTTTTGTTGTTTTTAGCCATAAACATTGCAGCAAAGTTGACACAATACAACTTTAATGGCCTAGAAATAGAGTCCACAACTCCAAGGCCAGACATGAAACTCTTCAACCATACACCATGCGAGGTAGCCTTAAAACAAGAAATGAACTCAACCTCCATAGTGGAAGTAGCAGTTAAGGTTTGCTTGGCACTTCTCCAAGATACATCTCCACCGGCTAACATAACAATATAACCAGATGTTGATCTTCGTGAATCAACGCAACCAGCAAAGTCTGAGTCGGAGTAGCCAATCACTTCCAGACAATCAATTTGTCTGTACATGAGCATGTAATCCTTTGTTCCTTGAAGATATCTCATCACTTTCTTTGCAGCTTTCCAGTGGTCAATACCTGGATTACTTTGATATCTTCCCAAGACTCCAACAGCGAACGCAATATCAAGTCTAGTGCAAACCTGAGCATACATAAGGCTTCCAATTGCTAAAGCATATGGAATATTTTTCATGTGTTCTCGCTCAAAATCATTTTTGGGGCACTGACTCAAAGCGAGTTTGTCACCCTTCACAATGGGAGCTACACTTGGTGAACAATTTTTCATGTTAAATCTCTCTAAAACTTTGTTGATATAGGTTTCTTGAGACAAGCCTAAAATGCCTCAAGATATTTCTCTATGGATCTTTATGCCTATGACATAAGATGCCTCTCCCATATCCTTCATATCAAAGTTCTTTGAGAGAAATTATTTCACCTCATATAACATACCCTTATCATTAGTCGCAAGCAGAATATCATCTACGTATAATACAAAGAAACAAATCTTACTCTCACTGACCTTCTGGTATATACAGTGATCCATGACATTCTCTTCAAAGCTGAATGAAGAAATGACCTCATGAAATTTTAAATACCACTGGCGGGAGGCTTGTTTCAATCCATAGATGGACTTATTAAGCTTGCAGACTAAGTGCTCACCAACACTAGATAAGAATCCCTCAGGTTGTTTCATGTAAACCTCTTCTTCTAGATCATCATTCAGGAATGTCATTTTTACATCCATTTGATGCAACTCAAGATCAAAATGAGCTACTAATGCCAAAATTACTCGAAGAAAGTCTTTCTTAGATACAGGGGAAAAGGTCTCTTTGTAATCGATTCCTTCTCTTTGAGTGAATCCTTTAGCAATAAGTCTTGCCTTATGTCTCTCAATGTTGCCTTCTGAGTCTTTCTTTGTTTTGAAGACCCATCTACATCCGATGACTTTTACACCAATAGGCAACTCAATGAGATCCCAAACTTGGTTAGATGCCATAGAATTCATCTCATCCCTCATAGCATTATACCACAAATTTGATTCCTTAGAACTCATGGCTAGTGAAAATGTCTCAGGATCATTTTCGGCTCCAATGTTGTAGTCTAATTCTTGTAGGTACACTACATAATCACTAAGAATTGTTGTCTTTTTTACTCTAGTTGATCTTCTTAATGTTGCTTGGTCATCCTGCTGAGGAACTTGTTCAACCGGTTCTTCACCAGTTTGTTCAATATCATTATGTTGTTCCTCACAAACAACTTGATCTACATGATCACTTTCAACAGCTTGTGGAACTTCAATCACTGGTTGTCTAACACTTATTTTAACTTGAGGGGTGAGAATGACTATCAACCTATTACTTGTCCCATAAGGTTCAGCTTCATAGTGATCCCTTTCAGAAGAAATGTTCTGAAATTGATTACTCCCACTGATCAAGTCATTTTCAAGGAATGTTGCATTCCTTGATTCCACAATCCTAGTGTTGTGGGATGGACAATAGAACCTATACCCTTTAGATCTTTCAGCATATCCAATGAAATACCCAGTAATAGTCCTAGGGTCTAGTTTCTTCTCTTGTGGATTATAAATTCTTACTTCAGACGAGCATCCCCAAACGCATATATGTCGCAAACTTGGTTTTCAACCCTTGAATAACTCAAAAGATGTCTTTGAGACATGCTTGGTTGGAACTTGATTTAATATATACGCAGCCGTCTTAAGAGAATCAGTCCACAAAAATTGAGGAAGCTTTACATTACTCCTCATGCTTCTCACCATGTCTAATAAGATTCGATTTCTTTGTTCTGCCAAATTTAAAAGTTGGTTTGAGAAATATGTAACCGTCTTAAGAGTATCAATCCACAAAAATTGAGGAAGCTTTACATTACTACTCATGCTTCTCACCATGTCTAATAAGGTTCGATTTCTTCATCCTCCAGCGTATCACATTATTTTAATATATAAAAGTTAGCTTCCCTTTTACGCTTTCTAGAAAGGTTCAAACTTTTAATATTTAAATATTAAATTCAGCCTTTTGAGAAGTGTTGCTTTTAAAAAAAATTGTTTAAGGCTTATTGTTCACCTTTCTTCTTTAATTGAACAAAGCATAATAGAAGCAAGGCAGAGGCACTATGTGGCTCTGATACCAAATGTAAATTAAAGAGGCATTGATCTAAACATGCAAATTAATTTAAATGGAATATTCAAATCAAAACAGCGGAAACTAAATATTATGAGCGTACCTCCAGCCATTGCAAATCGAACGCGAAGCGGTGCATATACGAACATGAAGGCAAATGCAATTTTGTTCTTCCAAACCCTTACTCGCTCTGAATAGATGTTGTATTTTTTCTGAATAGAGAAGTGAGTTTGGTGATACAAAACTGAGAGCACTCCATCTTATTTATAGAGTCTATCCATCACAGAGCTCAACCAACTTGTTATCAGAACGTGAGATAGAAGTTATCAGTACGTGAAAAAGGATAGGTACGTAATTTGTTATTGAAAATGATTACAAATATGTTACAAAGATATGAGTTGAATGTGGATGAAAAATAGGCCAGATTCAAAAATAATAAAATTCCCAAAATAATATAATAGGAATAAAATAAAAGAAGCACGTGAAATGTGGGGGAAGTGGGCTTCCAACATTCTTATCCCAGTTGGACGTGGTAATTGTCCACTAAGTATTTGTTTTCTTTTCTGACTTGAGTAAAGCAAATTATCTTTTGTGAAGGTAAACAAATAGAGGATGATCAAGATCAATTAATGGAATAGTCAAGTCTACTTTAATCTGTCAAACCAATTAAAGAATTAACAGACTATGAAGTGGTGCATCCGTAACTTCAATTATTATATCTTTTTTCAATCTTTTGTTTATTGGTTGTCGAAATCCTCAAGTTATAGTCATTAATTTGCAAAAAAAAATTGTTGGTGTCAAATCAAACTTTATGCAAAGATGAATTGTCAATTATACCGCGTGTTTTCTATTACATTTTTTTTTACCCAAATTTTTAGCACGTGATGTAGACTAGACCCCGATTACAGTATTCAAGTTCAGCAAATGATAATGACCATTGAGTCTAAAATATCATATAGATAGGTGATTGCAAATTAATGATATTAATATGCTTGATTCTTTCATTTGGTATTGGCTGATTAGAATAGCAACTTTTTATATATTTGTGGTTTGTAAACAAGATAGCTAGGTAAGGAAACTTGGATATGTTATGAGCTGTCATTCCCCACTGATCCTAAAAGAAGAGATTGAGTTGGGTATTCAAGCAATCACAGCCTATAAGTGAGTTCCAAGATTGATAGTGGTAATATGCTTTATAGGACTATACATACTTGAAGGAAAGAAATTGATTATCAGATTGTATCTAAGCATAGAGCATGTATATGATTTTACATCACCTATAAAATATTCATATTTTATTTTATATAAAGTTTAAAAACCTTTTCCTAGTTATTGTTTCTAGAATTTTAACTGGAAAGGTTGGACAAAACGTATAATTGAATGAAAAGGAAGTGCTATAAGACAAAGAGTACACTAAGCTTGCTTGATCATCGGTGCGTATAAGTCGTTGGTCCAGAGCAAGCATTGTTTATTTCTTCTTTCTTGTGTTTATATACGTCTTATATATATATATATATAGTAAATTATTCAACTTTTCTAAATATCCCCTGCAAACATGTGTATGAGATTTCCCAATATCTTTAAGGTACTTGAGTATACTCAAAATTTAAAAATTCTTTCATTTTGTTAATTAATATATTATTTTATATATTTATAAAATATGTTACATGTAAAATTAAATATTCAATAAATAAATGAAATGATTTTTTTTATTAAAACGTAAAAGAATGAAACTAAGAATTATAAAACTTATAAATATTGTAAAAAAAAATTGATAATTTTATTAGCATGCATAATTTTTTTTATAATCATTCGAACGGGCAAGTTACATACAAATAAAGATTATAAAAATGCGTAGATTTTTTTTTTAAATTTAATCCGTTATCAATGTATGATTTTCAACAGTGTTACTATAAATATAATAAAAGCATGTGTTCATTTATCACATTATTATGCATCCCTCCTGGCTCCTCATTTTTATTATTTTTCGTTTAACACAATTTTCCAGCAAGAGGAGATGAATGAAATGAAATGATAATAAGAACAAAAACGAACAGTACACGGAATATTCCACGAAAAATTCAAACGTCCCCTTCCATACAAAACCTGCTACAAATTAATTTATACATTTTAAATTGTACGCAAAAATATTACACTTTTTTTTAACAAAAACTCCAGGAAGCTCAATTTATTAACAGCCACACTAATAGTAATAGACATCTTTAATACGAATATTCACGGATTAGATTGAATATAATTGACTTTGAAAAATATTTAATTGAGTTATTTAAGTGTTTTAATTAATTATTCAACTGTTTGATTTAGAATTTAAATTCAATTTAATCTAATTTAATTTAAAATGTTCTGATTTATATACTTTTCATTTTTTTAGAGAAAGTATTAAATAAATTTTACTCCCTCTCCGTTCTTTTTCAATTGTCGGATTTTGAAAAAATAATTATTTTTATTTATGTGTCGTTTTCAAAATTCAAAATTAAATTAATTATTATCTAATCAAATATACACTTACTTTGTCTCTTAATATTTAGTTAATTTACATATGCATTTTATTGAAGTGAAAAAATGGAATAACATAGAAAATCACACAACTATTTTAATAGAATAAAAACAATATGGGCACAAGACCTTTTTCAATGAAAGTGGGGTGGAAATTATGTAGCAGACTTAATGATTTATGGGAACAAGTTATACGTATAAAGTACAAATGTGGTGATAAAAAGATCTATTATTGTTAAATATGACCTGAAGTGTGAGTAATGATAGAAGAATACGATTTTGAAAAGATAATTGGATTTCAAATCATGGTAAACTAGATCAATATCGGAGTGAATAAATAAATCATGGAAAGAACATTATGGTATGTTTTTATGTCAATGCTAGAGGAGATTGAGATTTAGAGTGAATTATTGTTGATTTACCTGGGAATGTTGTTGAAATTATAAAGGTGTTAAAGCCGCCTTGCATGGCTCGTAAAACAAATTATTTGGAGTGGAATAATGTTATTGATGATCACTTTTCATATAAAGATGTTTATCTCGAATTGCCTAATGCTCATACTCTTCAAGAATCTATGTTGTTTAAAAACATCCGGCATTGGGATGACCCAAAAATGATTAGATTTCATTTATGAAAAATTAGTCTTAAAGTGTTTTTCACGAATGAGTTACGATTTCGACAGCATATGACAAATGACTCCATTTGCTCGTTGTGAAAAAATAAGATAAAAGATGTAGTGATGCACACGCTCAATGGCTGTAAATGGGTGCAACCAATATGGTGGGAATTTAGTATGAATGTTGGATTTGTGTTCTTTAACCATGCCATGTCTAATTAGCTTATCATGAATGTTTGTAGCACGAAAACAAAGGGAGAGTTAAAGTGGAACACTACGTTTGGAACTATTGTTGATCGCATTTGATCGAGAAAGAATGAATTCATCTTTAGTAATAAGTGACATACACTCTGGGTCTAGTGTTGAGTGTTTGGAGTGGTGTATATGATATATGTAGAAACAAACTCACTCATATGATATTAGCACCAAAAGATGATATGGCAACCATGATGCATTTGAAAGGTGGAAGAAGCCTCTGCAGAGTACTACAAAAATTAATTGTGATGACTCTTACCTTGCCTTAGCAGCCCTTGCTGCTTGTTGTGTTGCACTCTAGAATAGTAAAGGTGATTTTCTGAAATTGTTTTCAAGGAGACTTATGCATTGTAATATTCTAAAGGTTGAGCTTTGGGTCATTCTATTTGATATGAATATGGCCTATGATTTGGGTTATAGAGCAAATTTTGTTGAGATTGACTAGGCTAAAGTTGTCAAGCTTGTGAAGGATCCCAAATACAATGAAAGCCAATTTGTAGATCTTGCCTAGGAGATTGTGAAGACAAAGGAAAAGTTTACTTCTGTTCTATTGTCCATGTACTTCATCAAACAAATAATATGACAAACTTTTTTGGCAAAAATGATTTAACCATTGATATTGAATGTATGTTTCTATGATAACTTATCTAATTTTGTTGTAACTTCCATGAGAATGGATATAAATGTTGACCCTCTATTTTGAGTAATATATAATTTTGTGTTGAGTCTTATTATCCAAATAATTCAGAAAAAAGAAAAATAGAATAAAAAAATCATTATATTTATTAATTTTGACAACACAACCTTTTAAAAAAAAAAGAATTGAAGTAGTATTAGTCTTCAAATATATACTATCAAAAATAAAAATTCACAACTTAATAATTGTAGTTATATAGTTTCACTCAAATAATTAATACATAATTGTCCTTAATTTTTTTACAAATAAGTATAAATTATGTAAACATATAAAAAAAAATAAAAATATAAACATTGACCAGAACATAAAATGATAAACAAAAGTATGTTTGTATGTATATATTCAAGTTCAATTTGAATTGTACTAAATCAAATCTAAAATTTGACTAAATCTGATAAATAATAGTTTTTTAGTGTTCAGTTATGATTTTGTGGATCAATTTTTATTTTTTAGTAAGTTGGATTGATTTGTGAACATCTTTAATTTTTAAGAAATTGATTTTTTACCGTAATTTGTAAGACATTGATTAAATAAATAAAATGAGATTTTTTACTAAACATTTATTAAATTAAAAATATATTACTATTAAGTTTTTGTTATGTATTTTTAGTAAAATTAATAAATAGTAGTCAATTAAGAATAATAAATAAAAATTAAAATATTTTAATATTTAATTAGCATTATTCATGTATTTCTACTTTGTTTTTAGTAAAAAAAAAGTATTTATGAATTCTTTAATTATTTTTTTAGGATAAGATGACAACTAACAAGACTATCTAATTTAATAAAACACTAAACATTTAATAAGTTAATTAAATACTTCTAATGTTTTTGCTTTATTGTTTTTTACTTTTAAAAGAAAATTTAATTTTTGTTTGTCTATTTATTTAAAAGTTTATAATAAGTATTAAATTATTAATTATTACTACTGATTTTTGAATTTGTACAAGAGGTAACATTCATTACCCAAACATGTACTGTATTAAAAGATTCTCTGAGCGTTTATTCAGGGCAGCGTATGGCACTACGATTCATAATTTATTAATGTAAAGTCAGATGGTCGGTCCATTTAAGACAACCAATTCAAATTCAATTATTATTACTTATGAGAACAAAACCTAAAGCTTAGAAGAGAAAATAAATTTCAATTTTCTTTTTATATTTAGTTTTTATAAATTTTGAAATTTGAATAAGGACTAGCAACCAACCAAACACGGCCTTAAAAGATGAAAAGTAAAAATGCACGTCAAAACGCTCCTTTAAGAAAACTAATGACGTGTTTGACAAAAAAAATGTCCCCTGACCCCATTACATTCGAAAATGTTTGAAACATTTTTCTATCTATTGAGAGAAAATAAATGATAAATAATTAAATTCATCTTTAAAAATATCAAGTGCTGATCAATTGATTTTTTTAAAGATGAAAAATTTAAATATAATTTTTGATCGTATAAAAAGCATAATAAATTAATCATACAATCACAACAATAATAATAAAGGATAAATATTTTGAAGGGAATGTTAATAATGTCATAAAATAATTTTAAAAAATTAAAAATTATTTAATACATTAATATTGGATAAAATATATTAAAGATTCTTTAATTAACATTTGAATTTATTTAACTAAAATACAATGTTAGTGTAATCCTTTTATATTATGATTGATCTATTAATAATGCGTGATGAGTTCTTGGATTTTTATAATAATTATTTTAAAATTTATGTGCAAAATGATTTTTTTGTTTAATTAGTAAAGTAATTTTTTTAATCCTAACCATGCATAAAAATTAAAATATTTGGCATATTTGTTAGTAAAACACATAATTTAACAATATTCTAAACAAATGTCCAACTCATCTGCTTGCCATTTTTTATGAAAGGAAAATAACACAGCTTTCATTTATTTGCGGTAATTTACAAAAAAGGGAGGACAAGAGAGTATATTATAAAATATATGGTATTTTTTTTTTTTGTTTATAAAGAGAGTTGATATGGTATTAAAATCCGAAAATCTAACATTTTCATATCTTTTCCTCATAAGTAAGACATGTGAATGACGGGAGGGAGGGAGAAAAAATGTGGATTTCATAATAAATTATATGTGTGTTTATTATTTGTAATTTGAATGTGGATTTTCTTTATTTAAAACTAGCTAGAACGATTCTTTTTTTTTTTGTAATAAGAATGATTCTTTTTAATAATTATAGGTTTCTTTGTCCGTTTACAAGGATGATTCTGATTCAAAAATATATTTGTTAATAATTACTATAATTTTTATAATAAGATATAGTTTATATAATGCATTCATGTTTATATTAAGAGAGGAGAGGATAGATAAATAAGGGGAGTAAAATTTCAAAAATACTGAAGGAATGATTGGTACGTGTCCACACTGAGGCAGAGAGAGCGTAATCGTAAAGTCCGAATCAAAGCAAAGTCTCTCGCTCCCGAAACGGCTCATAATTCATAATCATCAAAACGGTGTCGTCTGGGTTCTGTCCAATCACGTAGAGCCACGTGTTTGGCGACACGCTAAGACATGACTACGCGGTTTCGCTGTTATCTTTGTTCCACGCGACACATGTTCTCTCTCTCCCAGGGAAGAAGAAATCTGAAACCCTCAGAGAGAAAGAGAAGTAAGAAACATTCTGAACAACACCACCCCATCCACGATCTTCTCATCCTTAAACTGTGTTGTGCGGATCTCAGATGATGATGTCTTCCGGGACATCCTCGTACTGGTGCTACCGCTGCAGCCGCTTCGTCCGTGTCTGGCCCCACCACACCGTCGTCTGTCCCGACTGCGACGGCGGCTTCATCGAAGAAATCGAACACCCGCCCCGCTCCGTCCACCTCGACCCCCGACGCCACCGCCATCGCTTCCCCGCTGCCGCCATGTACATGATCGGACAACGACCCTCCTCCGACCCCCGCCCCGCCTCATCCCTCCGCCGCACCCGCCGCAACGGCGGCGACCGCTCCCCCTTCAACCCCGTCATCGTCCTCCGCGGCGGCGCGGAGGACGAAAGTCGCGGCTTTGAACTCTTCTACGACGACGGCACCGGTTCCGGCCTCCGACCCCTGCCACCAAGCATGTCAGAGTTTCTTCTCGGATCTGGCTTCGATAGGCTTTTGGAACAACTCTCTCAGATTGAGATCAACGGTATTGGAAGGTACGAGCACCCTCCTGCTTCAAAAGCAGCCATTGATTCATTACCAACCATCGAAATCGATGACACCCATTTAGCCATGGAATCACACTGCGCGGTCTGCAAGGAAGCTTTTGAAACAAGCACTGCAGTTAGAGAAATGCCATGTAAGCACATATACCACCCTGAATGCATTTTACCATGGCTCGCACTTCACAACTCTTGCCCCGTTTGTCGCCACGAGTTACCCGCAGATACCCCAAATCCAAATCCAAATCCAAATTCGAATTCGAATTCGAATTCGAACCAAAATCCGTCACAAAATGTTGGCTTGAACGAGGAAGAGAATGTTGGGTTGACGATTTGGAGGCTGCCCGGTGGAGGGTTTGCTGTTGGGAGATTCTCCGGTGGAAGAAGTGGTGCTGATAGAGAGCTTCCTGTGGTTTACACTGAAATGGATGGTGGGTTTAACAATGGGGGGGGTGAGCCGAGGAGGATTTCTTGGTCTAGAGGGAATAGAGGGAGGGAGAGTGGAGGGTTGAACAGGTTTTTCCGCAATTTGTTTGGTTGCTTCAGAGGAGGAAGTAGTAATACTAGTAGTAGTGGTGGTGCTAGTGCTACTCAGCGTTCTGCTTCTAGTAGAGAGTCTATGAGGGCGAGTTCCTCTCGTTCTAGTACTATGGATCTTTCGCCGCGGTCCCGCAGGACTTGGTCTATGGATGTAAACAGTGGGATGAGAGCATGGTAGTTGTTGTAATGAGATTGATGACCTGAGTAAAAGGCTAAAAATCTCAACTTTGTTTCTGGGGTTCCCCTGTACCGTATCATTGTCATAGTGTACATAATGGGACTGATTGATCGAGGGTCGTCGAGGATGCAATGCAATGCGATGATCATGGGGTCTTGTGATTGATTCTCACATTTTCAGGATGTTGGGTGGGGGAACCGTTGTGTTAGCAATAGGGGGATAGGGGCAGGGAGTGGCAGCAGCAATGGGAGAAAGTGAAACCAATGGAGAGAAATGAGATTGAAGGAGAGGAGGGACTCGGGCTGTGATTGTGAAGTATTTGTGTATCTTTGGAATTTTTGGAGGGAGGGGATATATGATATGATGATGATCATCGTGAACTTCATTTTACTTTGATAATATGAACTGAAGCATCTTCGTATTGTTTTTTCATTCCATGCTTTATCTTTCTCGTCATTGCTGTACTTCAGTTTATGATCCTTTAAATTCATGGTGTCGTTTTTTGTCATTGGTTTTATCATACTGCTGCCTTGAATTGATTGTGTTGATGCTGAGCTATTTTACCTTGCTACAATTTGTATAGTTTCCTACTACTAGCCAAACAATCGATTCTTGGATTCTAAACAAACATTTTGTATGGCTTTACTTGCGTTTGTGTCTCCCTTCTGGTTCAGTTCGTGTTTTATTGATCATGTAGCAGTTTTTAACTTTTTATGGTCCAAAAATCTAGTATTATTCTTCTATTGTAGTTCAGTATAAACCCATTCTTGAATTCTTTTCACGGCAATTCTGGGTGAAACGAACTTTGAGATTCGGGAGGCAAAAATCCAAGGCAGCTCCAAAATCTAATGGGTGAAACCTTCAACTGTGTGATTTACATTTATTTACAATACATCAATTTCTTAACTGTTTCTATGGGGGGGGAGGGGGGGAAATAACCAGCCCCATATCTGGTCCTCTTTTCTCTTTCTAAATTGTTTTTATGGTTGGGGTTTTAATGATTTAGACACTTGAGTGTTTCTCAACCTTTATATATGCACGACTTGTGGTTATTATAAATAGCAATACTCACGAGTCATGAATCTAAACTGACTACATGTTCTATAATTTTTCTGCTATATCATAGTACCAATTTACAGGTTCATGCTAATATTGTGCTTGGTGGGTTTTAGGATTTTTATATCGCATTCTTTTCATATAGTGCTTGCTACCAAGTACCATCTATGAATTCGTACTATTTTGTATCAATGAGTAGTTGATTATATTTTGAGCATGGACATTTACCTATTATCATGAAGGTAGCATGCCAACTAACTAAACCTACTGACCCTTCCTATGAAGCCAATCAGCTTTGATCTCTTGGCCTTTTATGCAAGTTAGGACAACTAGTATGCAACCCCCCCTGCATATTAGCTCACTTGTTTCTTAAAGTTACATTTTTTTTACCCACAGACAAGATGCATGACAACTGTTTTCTTCATCTTAGGTTGTATTTAGTAAAATTAGTGGACATATTAACTAAATGAAATAGATAACAGTTTCAAAGATGTTTCAAAGTTGTAAGTGGGAAGCTCAAAACTCATGATGTAACATATTGAATTAAAACTGTACAATAAAACCAACACAATAAAAATAAAATGACATAAAGTGATATTTTAATTATCTAGCATAATTTGAAACTAGGTAATTTATATATTTTTAAAATAATTATTACTTTTCTTATTTGAATTTATTTCAAATAATTTATCACTTTTAAATTTTTTAAAAAATAATTTCATTCTTATTTTCAAATAATTTTTTTTCTTATATTAGTCATTTTGTTGATTTTATATTATAAAAAAATGATATTTGATGAGAGCACGAGAGTATTAAAGGTTGTTGAAGATAAAAGGAGTAAAAGAGAAATTTTAATAAAATAGTGAGAGAAAATATGGAAAAATAATAAAATAGGAGCTTGTAAATTTACACATTTCATAAAATAATATTTCAAAAAAATAAATTAGAAGTCCATGAAATACTATCCTTTATTAAATAACTATATTTTAGCAAACAATTTAAAAATAGTTAAAAAAAGAAGAAGAAATTAACTTATTTAAATGTGCCAAGGCAAAAGAAGCTCATATTTTCTTTCTATAGCAGTTCCTAGAAGCCTTTGCAACGTGGAAACCTGTTACGGTTGTAAGAAAACTATAAATAAACAAATGGGCAATTGATATTCATGGGACTGAATGCCATTGTTATAGGCATGGTACTTGTTTTGGCAAAATATGAGTTGCTGAGTTGTACACGTTTGGACAGCACTACTATTGGCCAAGATGGGTTTCAGTTCTGTTCTGGTGGGGACTGACCAAAAGGTTGGCATGTAACTTGGAACCAGAATTTGGTCATTTAGTACACATCTTCTCAGAAGTTACGATCGTTGAGACTTGAGAAATGAAAATAATTGCACGTGCACTGCTGGGTGGATAGTGAATACTTATTTTTTTTCCCGCTAGCCATTCAAGTGCCAATAATTTCTACACATGCATGACTTTTACCCATGTATTCAAGGAAAATTTGGAAATTGGGGAGGGATCTTATACGATTTCACCATTAAGGTAATGTTGATGCTATTGCTTGGGATCGTATCATCGAGAGAACATAAATATTCTATATGCTTAAAGCATTAAACAAGAATGACCTTATTCCTATTGGTTATGATTTAGATTAAATACCAATGAATTATTAATCCGAATGATATTGAGTTTAAATATTCTGATTGACAAAAAGTGATTGAAAAAAGTATTATTAAAAGTAATTAATCAACTTTTATGATGAATATCAATTATTAATAAAATTGATAAATATTCTTAATTGATATTATATTGATAAAAATAATGATTTAGATTAGATGATTAAAGGATACAAATCTTTATATGTATGGAATCCTCATTTTCCCAATTATAAGCCGAGAGATGAGCATCAAAATCATACAACAACGGCACTAATTGTGGGCTGTGTATGAGCTGTGTAATATATATAATACTACTATGATATTGTTATGCTAAAGCAAGTTGCCACGTTTCATTTATAAGGGGAAAATAAAATCTTGCCATGTTTAATGTAAGAAAGCTAGAGTCCAAAAATTTATATCATGAGAGATTAAAGTTTAGGAAGTGAGGCTTACCCATTTTATGTTTGGTACACATTACAAGTTCCAGTTCCACCAAGGTTTACAACGTATATGCTCTGTCCCTTTCTTACGGTGGTGGCTGTCACTAGTTTAATGATATGTTTGATTTAAAGGAGAAAAACAAAAGAGAAAATATTGAATTTAAAATAGAATATAAGAGATATAAGTCTTATAGATATAAAATTTCTCTTATATATTATTAACAAACGCATACTAAGAGTTACTTAAAAGTCTTAAACCGTCCATAATTTTTGTTAGTTATGATGATGCTCAAGTTTATAACAACTTTAGCGGTTTTTGTTTTTGTTTTTTTTTTTTCTGA
This sequence comes from Glycine soja, assembly GCF_004193775.1. Taxonomy (NCBI): domain Eukaryota; kingdom Viridiplantae; phylum Streptophyta; class Magnoliopsida; order Fabales; family Fabaceae; genus Glycine; species Glycine soja. Next base: position 28,340,982 of record NC_041014.1, on the reverse strand, counting down.
ATAAAACAATAAACAACAATCCTAATGTTATATAACTTTACGGTTTTTATTGTATAAACGACAAAACGTACCACAATAAAGTTGTATCTTTCCACGTTTGCTTGGGATGGGTGTATCCCGGCCAATTATTTTGTTTGTATAAAAAAATATGACCATACAAATTATTAGTACAGATACTAAAAATATATGTTAAAGTTTGTTAGTTTATTTTTAGTCTTTTTCTTGTATGTTTCTTTGATGCGAATTGCTTGTCAATCCACTTCTTCTTGGTTGACAGAGATAAACACTTTATGCAGATACTTGAGTAAGTTAGTTTGGTGGGACAAATAGTTAGTTTAGAAGAAGGCTCAATAGAGTAAGGCACAGGCTTAGAATTGAAGGCTCGTATGCTAGTGTTTTTGGTCAACAAGATGGGGTACTATATTGATAAAAATATATAGGAGTATTCATGACGTAACCACATAAACTAAACTCTGTTTTTTAGTTAATATTGCTCCACTTTATCAATTGAGTTTACCTCCGTTAACATTCCAAAAACATACATAACTAAATATCAAAATTCATGAAGTTTAATTTTTTTTCACATGTTTATAACATTAGAATTATTGTTGACATTCTAATTAATCACTTCATAGGTAGATATATAAGATTAAATTGATGGTAAAAGTAGGAGAAAGGAAATGATATGTTGTTGGCTTGAGTCTTCCATTAATAAAAATTAATATTTGTTGATAAAAAAATTATTTCATAGATTTTTTTCAATATGCTTGAAAATGGGTTAAATATAGAATGATATTCTTTACACTATCAAGGATATATTGAAATATTTTAAAGTCAGGTGATTGACAACAGAGATAAGTGTGTATTGTATAGATTTAACTCAATCTTTTAAAAAACTTATATCTTTATCTAACAATTCTCACAACAAGGTCTAATGTTTTTTGAAAGCATGAAACTTGTGGGGTTATGTATCAATGCCCAATTAATAATACAAGTCAAAGAATGATTAAGCATCTTCATCATTTTACTATTTGACAAGATTAGGCCAAATTGTCTGTTAGCCTGTCTTAATCGGATGTTGCACAATCACATCTGTAGAAACAGTCCATGAAAAAATAATCACAAATAACCATGTCAGATAGTATAAAAGGACCTATTGATATATAAGTTAAATTTAAAGTGCTGTAATCCGTATTTTAAAAGGTTATAATAAAACCACCTTATCTATACTTATTTTCTTAGTTGCCTAAACTATATTCCTAGGTTCTCTAGGAGGAAGTATTAATAAAAATTCACCCATCTAAATAACCAAAAAATAAACTTGAATATTCTGTACTAAGAACTTAGTTTAAGAATTGTATCCTCATGTCTCTTTAATGTCTCTTTAGTAACAAAATATTTATAAGAAAATAGATAACTTTCAAGACATGATGATATAAGGATGGTCTCTAGTGTTTCCTTAACCAAGGAGATTGAATGGCCACCTAAACGATTTATAGGTATTATTGGACCAAAACAATATCTAAACTTGAGAGATAACTGCTTGCACAAATACGAAGAGTGCCATTATTGTATTTTTTTAATTTATAATATATATTATAAATTAATTAATTTTAATATTTTTGTTTAGTTGATCTTGGAGATTACCATCACATAATGTCCAAATTTTCAATGATTTTATTAAACTATTAGAACATTAAATTTAAAAATGATTATTGTCTCACAGTGTAAGACCACTTAAACAGTGAAACTGGTTCATTCATAAATTTTATTCTCTCCATTTCATTATAGTTATTATATAAGAAAAAAAATTGTTCAAAATAATTATCATTTGAATCTTCTGTATAAAATAATATAAAACAACTATTATTTTGGGAAGAAATAAGTAGTATGTTACGAAAGCATTAAATATTTATTTGCTAGATTCTAGCTAGACTGCTAGAGCTTGTGTTCTCTTTGTCCATTGGTTTCTTCTTTTACTGGACTGGGCCTTTAAGCCTTTTTCTCTCTGTTCCTCGCACCAATAACAAAAAAAATAATACAATTTTAAAAAGTAAGCACTGCATGATATTCATATTTTTAATACCATAATTATTTTTTAATAGCTTTTTTATTTCTTTATCTCACACACAGACACCAAGATGACTTGCTCGTCTTACTCGTAATTAAAATCTTCTCTATTCTTTTGAGCATTGTGTGTTTTGCATCCAAAATTGACGTTCACACATCACTAGCTCCTTTTAGTCTTTATTAAAATTCTCTGTATTTTATTTTTATCATTTTGTGTTTTGTATCCAAAATTGACGTTTGCGTTTGCATTCAAATCAAGGCCACCTATTGCGTAATAATTTTCTTTTGTCCTCTAGTCTCATGCGCCATATTTTTCAGATTTTATTTCGTTTCCTCGCCTTATTTATATATGTACTCAATCACCATAGCTTTAATTTGTGTAGGGATTGGGACACAGTTCAATAAACTTTATTAAAGGAAGGAGTACATTTTATAAAGTAGAATATAAAGTTACACATAATTGTATATTAAAAATTAATAATTAAATGAAAGTAATAGTGTATAAAAACTAAAGAGTATTAGTTAAAATTAGAGGACCCTGTGCGGAAAATTTGTTTAGGAATTTTCTACCAAATGACAAGATAATTAGCGGTGGAGTTGACGGTGGTAAGGTATACTTTTCAACCCTTCATTCAATTCCAGCTTCTATGGTGATTAGTGGGGTTTGTTGCAAGCATCATCTTTTTAGCCGTTCTTGTTGAAGATAGTTCACAAAGAACAATTTTAGGGCTTCCTGATTAGAAAGGCTTTCGCTGTATATATGCTTCTGTTTCAACCTGGCTCTGCCCTAGGGATTTATTTGGTCACACTTTGATAATTTGTTTGTTGAAGGTGATAATTTGTCGGCTCCTTGGCAATATATACAGCTTCTATATATGTAATTAGATGCTATTTATGTACTTTTCAATAGATAATCATTTTTTTTCCAAGTTTGTAAGTAGCACATAAAAAAATGGGAAATATGGTAACGAAATTAATCGTCAAAATGGTGAGATTACTCAGCCAAATTGGCTGCCTCTAAGCCTCTTATTATTAGCATGATTAGAGCAATCATAGAGCTTAATAATAATTAATGAATGAGAACTGAAAATATGACCGAATAGTTAGTAATAAGTTTGTATATATATCCTCGTAAAAAAGTTATGATTTAATCTCCTCTACTAACATAAAATCAATACTTAATATTTATCGATAATAAAATATTCCGACTAACATCTTTAGAAAGAGAATGACATCAATTAGCTGTTTGGGGAATTAATTTAACCCCGTTGGGATTGCCAAGAATCAACTTGCGTCACTCTCTCTGCATGCTGTTTATCTTGATTGAAAAATTGTAACGAATCCGTTTAGTTCCATCTTCTGAGGCAAACTTAGTAAACATTTGTTATGCAGCAGTTCCAGGGCCTTATGAGTATTAATTTATCAATTATCATGCGTAAATAAAGTAAAATTTTCAAGTGGGAATTGTAGCCCTTTTTCTTCTATGAAGACATAAATTACATAGGAGAACAGAATAACATATCAGCACATTCAATTGACCCATAATTAAAAGGAAGGGTAGTTTTCTATCATTTTAATTGAAACGCATAAAGACAGTCATATTAGAATAGTAATACCAAATCCTAGGTCCATGTTGCTAGAAAAAACAAATTTGATAGCATTGAAATTTCTCTCAATTTGATTTGTTTATGACACCCGTACATTAGCGGCATGTCATTATGTGCAAATTTCAAAGGAAAGACCAAAGTAGGGGAGTTGTTCTAATTGAAATTTGATTGTTTTGGATGGTCCCTAATCTTAGTCTTAAGGAAGCTGGAAAAGACTCAGATTAGTAAAACGGACAAGAAATGGTCACTCATAAGTGGCGTGTAGCTCGGCCACGATGACAACGTTGGGTGGAGCAAGTGAGAAATCTTTTAACATTTTGGATTTTGTTTCTTCATTTGGGTGGGTTTATTTTGGTAATCAAAGATGGATAATAAACAACTCACACATCCTCAATCAATTAAACAGACTCTTTTGTATTTTTGAGTGGGGTTGGAACAAGTTTTTTAAAACAAATTTTTATATATTCTTCTATGAGTTTGTTTTATAGTCTTGGCTAGGATATATATAAATAAAGTAATAGACATAAATAGTTAAATCTGTAAAAAAAAATAGTTAAATTAATAAATACAATATTAAAATTACTTAATTTTAAACAAGAAAGCTGATTATGTATTGAATATTTAATTATATCACTTGCAATGCATATAAAATATAAGAATTTGTATTATTTATAGTTCTAGAGTTATATGTACGTAGGGCCACAATGATAAAAAATTCTTGATATTCTTTTTAGACCTGACTTGTTAATTAACTCAATAAATTTTATTTATAAGCTAAAGTTAAAAATTAAGATCATTGAATTACTAAGGTTAAATTTCAATCACTAAATTATTAAAAATAAAAATAAAATAATGCTTACACTCCTCCAAACTGTCATTATTTAGAAAGTATCATTAATTTAGTTGGCAGATATATTCTTTTCATAAGGTTTTGTAAATCAAACAATTTCTTAAAAGAAAAAAAAAACTGATATCGCGAAAGGCTACTCATATATATTATAAAAAAGATGATCCTGCAAAACTTTGATAGTAAAGAAAGGAATGAAACAAAATCCATATTGCAACATTACTCTCCCCACAAGCCTTACCTCTATGATTAATGTACAGAAATTTTACTGTTGCAAAGTCTGGAAAAGATTAGATTAAATGTACACAGTTCTACCCTTAAAGGGAAAAGTCAGTGTCGCCATTAAAATTTATAACTAATCAGGCCAGTTTAGTCAAAGACTCAAGCTTTTACCTTCTAAACTTCACATGAAAAGACTAGTAAACCAAAATTCAACATAATATTTTATTCGAAGCAATCAACTTAAGGGTTTATTACGGGAGACAACTATATAACCAAATCTTAAAATATATATAATTGCTAATATCAGTAGATTATCACCAACTAATAATATACAAGCAACAAACTATTTCCTAACCTATCAAAGACAAGTCCAAAACAAGCTGAACTATTTCACATTTGTACTGAATTGACTGAAACAGAAAAATTATAGAACATGTTGTCAGCTTAGCTGCCAGCACTCTCACAAATAACCATGCCTAAGATTAGCGTGTTTGTTTACTTTTCAAATAATTTTTTAATAATATACTTAGGCTAATAGGTGTCTCAATCTACATTCAAACACACACTAATTTTTAATAGAGTCAATGGATAATAAATATGCCAGTTCATTATCTCCAAACCCGAACCTCTTCTCTCCCGGTTTTCCTAAAACTCTGCACTTTATGTCTATGGTTCTTCCTTCTAAAGTGACACCTTTTTCCTAAGAAAACTCAAAAAAGCATTGGTAGTATCTAACTTTATCTCTTTTTTCTCTTTAGCTCACCTTTCAAATTAATCATGTCAACAAGAGAATTAATCAACGAGCATCAGTGTTATAAAATGCACTTTCCGCCCAAGCATAATAATACTAGAATACAAACGTGCACTGCACTATTTTCTATACTACGAAATAATACAATGGGTATGAATGAAAATAACAACAGTAATTAATATAATATAATATGATTTACGAATAATTATGTTTCATAAATATCTAATCTAATCAGAAGTTCAATTTTCATATCTAGTGTAAATAAATCAGAGATTCAATGTCTCTGCAGCAATATTTAAAAATCTCAACTATTTGTATATCACATTCTTTCTCTTTTTAACAATTATTAGAATAATCAATCATGATTTGGATTTTTACTGTAAGAACAGCAGATAATCTCTGGTTGAATATGAAAAAACATCTACGTATGAAAAAAATATCAGTTCTTTAAATAGATTTTCATATATAAAAAGAATAATTTATGAAACCAACTAATTAAAGAATACCCTTTATTAAAAAAAATACTAGTAATAAGTAATAACATATCAGTCACGCGGTCAACTACTATATAACAAAAACAAATTAACACCACTGTAAAGGTTGCTATGTAGTCCACATATTCCTCTGCATGTCATGATACAATTCAAGTTCAAACCAGCTTTATATATGAATTTGGAGAAAGAAGATGTACCTCAAACACATTCCCACCACACAGTCACTGCCTCAAAGGAACCCCAATAACAAAAACAGACACACACTCCCTTCCCCACTCGCTCTCCCCATTTAATTTCCATTAAAATTCAAAAGCTCCAATTCATAGTAAACCAAACCAAAAGAACATACACAACACAACACAACACAACACCCCAACATCCAACATGTTCTCCATTCTCCTCCTCCTTCTTCCTCCTCTAACAATCACTCTTTTCACCGTTTTCCTCCAAATCCAAACCACCTCTTCTCTCTCCTCTTCCCTCCAAACCCCTCTCATATTGCCTCTTAAAACACAAACACTCCCATATGGCTTAGTTTCACTTCCAACACCATCGTCCACACGTAAGGTCTCATTCTACCACAACGTAACCTTAACCGTTTCACTAACCGTAGGCACGCCCCCACAGAGCGTTACCATGGTCCTCGACACAGGCAGCGAGCTCTCCTGGCTCCACTGCAAAAAACAACAAAACATTAACTCAGTTTTCAACCCACATCTATCTTCCTCCTACACCCCAATACCATGCATGTCTCCTATCTGCAAGACTCGAACTCGAGACTTTTTGATACCCGTTTCGTGCGACTCAAATAACCTCTGCCACGTCACCGTCTCCTACGCCGACTTCACCTCCTTGGAGGGCAACCTCGCCTCAGACACGTTCGCCATATCCGGGTCGGGTCAACCGGGAATTATATTCGGGAGCATGGATTCCGGGTTCAGCTCCAACGCAAACGAAGACTCCAAAACAACCGGGTTAATGGGCATGAACCGAGGGTCGCTCTCGTTTGTGACCCAAATGGGGTTTCCGAAATTCTCGTACTGCATCTCCGGCAAAGATGCTTCCGGCGTGTTACTCTTCGGCGACGCCACGTTCAAGTGGCTTGGACCGTTAAAGTACACTCCTTTGGTGAAAATGAATACCCCATTACCCTACTTCGACCGGGTCGCGTACACGGTTCGGTTAATGGGCATTCGGGTCGGGTCAAAACCGCTACAGGTTCCAAAGGAAATCTTCGCGCCAGATCATACCGGGGCGGGTCAGACAATGGTTGATTCGGGTACTCGATTCACTTTTCTTCTCGGTTCGGTTTACACTGCTTTGAGGAACGAGTTTGTGGCGCAGACGAGAGGGGTGTTGACCCTTTTGGAGGATCCGAATTTCGTGTTTGAAGGGGCGATGGATCTGTGCTTTAGGGTTAGAAGAGGGGGTGTTGTGCCGGCGGTGCCGGCGGTGACGATGGTGTTTGAAGGGGCGGAGATGAGTGTTTCCGGTGAGAGGTTACTGTATCGGGTGGGGGGTGATGGTGACGTGGCGAAAGGGAATGGTGACGTGTACTGTTTGACGTTTGGGAATTCGGACTTGTTAGGGATTGAGGCTTACGTGATTGGACACCATCATCAGCAAAACGTGTGGATGGAGTTTGACTTGGTCAACTCCAGGGTTGGATTTGCTGACACCAGGTGTGAACTTGCCAGTCGAAGACTTGGTTTGGATTCATAAGTACATGTTTGGATGTTCATTCAAAACTCATTTAATGGAAAAAAGAAAAACATACATTTTTGAGGTAACGTCTATTATATTCAACAAAACTGTTTCACAAACACACATTCAGTTTTACTTTGGTTTGGGTGTGGCCTACCATTTGGGAGATTAGGTTAGTCTCGTGGAAATTTGGAGAAGCGAATTATATAGGTTTGGTAAATATTAGTTGTACTAGTTTTGTTCTTATTTTATTTTGAGGATGTGCTAGGTTTGTTCTTAAATCTAACTACTTGTTAGTGACACATGCAATTTGGTGAGGTGTCATGTGATGATGATGTTTTTTTATTAAGAGGTTCTTATTTTGGTCAATCTGTATAGGTAAGTGGAGGCAGCAGAGAAGTATTAATGGTAGGGTAAGTAATAGTGTTACTTAATGTGACAGTTACAACTAAGTGAACAGAGTTTAATTTAAGCTGAAGCGATCTTGCTTGCCAAATTGAACTTCTAGTATAATTTTAAGAATTTAGTATGTTACTGCACAAGTGTTTCTTTTGTGAAAAGGGATTCTTAAACTGATTTGCCTCGGTTAAGAGTTGGTCTTAATTTTTTATGAGTATCGTTGATCTTAATTTAAGCTGAAGCGATCATGCTTGCCCAATCGAAATACCAGTATAATTTTAAGAATTCAATGTGCTTTTGATTTCATGGTCAAGAATTGATTTTGATTTTATAATTAATTTTAGATACATTTTTATATTGTAAAAGAATTCATAAATACTTTTTGGATTTAGAATTAATTATGGATTAAAATAAGTAATTTATGTGTTAAATCTAAAATTTTGTATTAAAATTTACTTATAATTTAATTTTATGATAAAAACATTTAAACTAAATCATATATCTTTAAAATCAAGCCATAATTAATTTCATTCAAATTAATTTTGTTAACCACCATTGAAACATCCACTCAGTATTTTACTGAAGCAATTTTACTGAAGAAGTGTTTCTGTTCTGAAAACTGAGAAGGGATTCTTAATTTCTTATACAGATTTGCCTCGGTTAAGCGTTGATCTTAATTTAAAGTATGAACGTGTTTCGTTTCGTGTTTGATGACTCTACGCTCTTTTTTTTTTATTTTGGTTAGAATGCGTTTTGCGCACCTTGAAGAATGGTTGATTGGTTTTGGCTTGTTGCTGGTTTTATTATTATAATACATTATATAAAATAAGTTTACTGAATTAAGGTTTAATTATTCATTTATTTTTATACTTGAATAATCTTTATGTTTTTGTTTTTTTATTTAAAATTTATTCATTTTAATTCTTATGTATGCACTTTTTAAAAACTTATTCATCTAAAATTATAGGTACTAAAATAAATTAAAAATTATGTGTATGGACTAAAACAAGTTAAAAAATGTATGTGTAAGAATTAAAACGAATAATTTTTAGATGTAAGAACTAAAGTGCCAAAATTATGTAAATATAAAGTAAATAAAAAGTGATTTTAAAGTAAATTTACTTAAATTTGCCTCTCAAATAAAAATAATTTACTTAAGAGTGTGTGTGGATAGGATAATTTAATTAGGTAATGTATTTTTTATAGAGAATTAAATTCTTTTTTATTAAAAGTAACTATTTGGATATTTTAGTAAAACGAATTCAAAATTTTAGAATTTTAAAAAGGGATTTAAGTTAGTTGAAAGAATAAAATTTTAAATTCTATCTTGGGGGTGAATTTGAAAATTTCTCTCTCCGTTGTCGCCATGCCCCTCCTCTGCCACCTTCACCAGCATACTTGTGACTGAGCTTCTCCGACGTGACGTCAACGCCGCGGCACGCCGTCACCACGACGCTCACGCCCTGGTTAACGATGTGGATGCACTCGAACACATTCATCGAGTTGTCATGGTTGGCAATGGTGATGTCGAACATGTAAATGTCGTTCACGAGGTGGTACACGACGCGGTAGCGATTCTCGACACCCATGATGACCTGGCTGTTGGACGCTGCTAGGGGATTGTCGCTAATGGACTCCACGGCGTAGGCGTCGTCGGGCGTGGAGTGCTTAATGACGGCGAAGGCGCGACACGTCTGACGAAAGGCAGAGAGTAGCGGTGGGTAAGCGGGTCGGCTCGCCCCGCATAAGGCCCACCCGCATTGACAATGGATCAGATCAGCCCGTCCCACATTCTTATACGGACCTAATAAATTGGTCTGCCCCCGTCCCGCGGACCCCGTGGATCAAACGGGCCGATCCGCCGGCCTAGTTTTAAAAGAATTTTAATTTCAATAAAAATGCAACACAATCAAATTAAATTTAACACAAATGTAAATAAAATATCAACAATTAGTCAATTACATCAATAAAATAAATAATGTCTTAACAAAAGAAAATCCAAACAATAAATCTAAAATATGAAACTTAAACATCTCCAACAACAAATGATTTCATATTTGAAGTAGCTTGAGCCTTCTTCATCTCCACATCTTCATATTCTTTTCCTAAAACTCAAAATGATAATAAATATTAGAATCAACTCAAGTTAAGTGATTAAAAGACAACAATTATTACACATTATTTACCTTGCTCATCAAATCCTAATAACCAATTTTTAGTACATATCAAGGCTTGCATATTATCACCAAGAAGTCTAGTTCGATATTTGTTAAGCACATGTGAGTCAATACTAAATGCTGATTTGGAAGCCATAGTTATAATTTAGATGCTCAAAATATCACAAGCCAACAATGAAAGATTTAGATTAAGCGAGATTCTTAAGGTGTTGTAGTTGGTGAGATTCTCAAACCATGGATTAAGCGGGCTTACGGGCAACCCACAGACTCCGCGGGCCAAACCCACACAGTCCGCGGGTTAAGCGGGGCGGGCCCAAAAATATTACATAACCATGGACTATTTAAAAAAATCAGTTTGTTACCCGCGCAGATCGCGGGCCAGTTCATGGACCTGGGTCCATTTACCCACCCTTAATAGAGAGGGCGCCCAGGGCGGGTGAGGGAGGGAACCACTCTCTCGTTTGGAGAAAGATGTTGGGTCCATTTGCAAGATTGCACGTAAAGCGTTAGACAAGACATTAGAGATTGTTGAAGAGAGAAGTTATATCCAAAATTTAAAATTCTTTAAAATTTTAAATTATCTCATCCAAACACAATCTAAAAGATTTTTATAGTAAAGTATTAAAAAATATAAACATTAGTTATAATGATCAATTAATTACATAGTTTATTGACGAAATTAAATAACTGTGTGATACTAATGAAAAAACTATTAAAAAGTAAGAATTAAAACAAAAAGTCATATGCAGTAAAAAAAAAGTTATATTAAAGGAAAAATTGATAAGGTAAAGACCGCAATATCAAATAAGGTAATAAATGAAAACCTTCATTAAAATATTAAAGTTAAAACAGGAAAAATATCAATTACAAACTCAAATATTACTTCAAGTAATATTTTAAAAAAAACACTATAAAATAATAAGATAGACTTATTTATTCGATAGATTTATTTTAGTTTAAAAAACTTCAATAACTAATCAAATAAATTAAAAGATAGCTAAAACAATTTAGTAGTAATAAATTATTTAATAACTCTAACAATTTTACTTTGTTAAACATTTTTACATGGAAAAAAGACGCTACAAAACAAGCTAATGTTGCCTGGTATTTATGTTTTTCCAATCTATCACATTTTTTTTCCTTCTAACTTTAACTTATTTGAATTGACTTATAAGGTTGTTTACTTTCTTTTTTTTTCAATAGGCAAAAAGTTATTTACTTGTTTGCCAAATTAAATTAACACAATATTTTTAATTAATTATTCATTGTATTTCAAAATTCATGTCTTCTACATGTCATTTAATTCAAGAATGGATTTTTCGTTCTTGATTATTGGTCCTATTGGATCACTAAAATTATTGTTTATTTAAAGAATTATATTCTTGATCAAGATTTGGTTTATTTTGGTCACCGCTGCAATTGTAATTTAAATTTTGAACACGCAATCTTCATAGTCATTTCTCATTTTTCTCTGTTTCACTTTTTTATTCGTTTACACCAATGCCTCCTCACATAATCTGTTTGAAGGTCTGTCAGTTTGTGCATTAAATAATGTAGTATTGTATTAAAAGTTTGAGATAATAATATATATTTTTATACTTAATACAATATTATTATTGTTCTGTAGCTGTATACTGTATTACATATTACTGGCGGCTCTTATATTAGTTTTTATTTATTTAATATTTTAACTATTAAGTTTACGAGACTTTTGAATTGAATTTAAGTCTGAAATTTTTAATAAAACAGTTATTTTTAAAATCTTTAACTTGAATTATTTAGTAAATGAATCAGTTTGTTAAATTTTCAATAAGTGTTTTACCTATTTCTAGTTTTAATCCTATTACAAAAATGCATTTAATAAGAAATTTATTTTTTAAACGAGAATAAAAGTAAAAAAAAAAAACAGTTTTAAAATTATTTATAAATAGTTAGGGTTAAAAGTTATTTATTATTGTTATATGATTATCTTGAGAGTGAAATTTTCACTTAGACATATTTAGTTATTTCTTTTGAATGAGGAAAATATAACACATTGTTTTTCAATTTTTTTTTTTACCTATTACATTACTTATTTTATCTTATACTAGTATTTTTCTCCTTCTCTTTTTTTATCGCTGTAATTTGTAGTAGCAGAAGAATGGACGTATATGCTTGAGGATTACCGCACACCACACACAGACTTGACCTCTGACCTCTGTTTTGTTTAACACAAAATCTAAAAGGAAAAAAAAAAAAAAAACTATATCACCGATTCTCGTGATCTTTGGCCTCGAATCGAATCGAATCGAGAGGTAAAAGATCCAACCCCGCCTCGCCTCTGTTTTGTGATCGAAAGCCATAAAAAGTTGTTTCCGATCACAACCTCAATCGTATTAAGCTGTTGTTGTTCCTCGTCGTCAATTTCGGTAACTCCCTCTCTCTGTAATTCTCCGAGCGGTTCCATTTTCATCACCTGAAATGTTCCGCCAATGTTTGTTGTTATATTTATTGTTATTATTAAGTGTTTCTTTGTTGTTGCTATTCGATTGCACGTGATTTCAAGATTGAGCTAGGGTCGGTTGACACCTTTGATTTGTGTATCTCCATTGGATTAGATTCTTGCAAATTGTGTAATCTTCTCTAAAGCTTCAAGTGATTTTTGCGTCAAGGTTCTGGTGTTTGGTGTGTTCCTAAGGAAAATGAATTTAGGTTAGTGGCAGCTAAGTTTTTTGGTTCTGTCAATTTATGTTATTCTTTATTGGAGCTGGTGGATGGATGGTTTCATTTTGTCAAGGAAAAAAAACCGGTTGCAAGTCAGAATTGATGAATTATGTTCTGTTACTTAATTCTAAAATAGGGACTGTTCCGACCTCAAGTCGGTAGGCATTGTTAAGGTCCCTATAATCCGAGGTATTGTCTGTTTAGGTGCTCGGTGGACCGGCATGATTTTGTCCTTGTAAAAGATTCCTCAGTGGGTTGAGAGGAGAGGATGTTTATAAACGACCAGTGGCCTCGATTCCTTAGCGATGTGAGACTTTGTGGCTACCGGAACAGGGCCCAACTTATTTTTCTAGCTGTTGTGCCAAACATTTGGGATCCATATATTTTTGCGAATGCTCCATTCACTGTATAAACAGATTAACGGATATATATTTTATGATCATGTTCTATGTGAGACTGAAACAACTTGAAATGTTCATGGATTACTTTGATTGTATTAGTTATTGTGCTTTAGCTAATTATTTATCGTTAAGGCAGACACACAATTTAATCCTTTATTACTCCTTTGTGGTAGTGTTATTTGTAGGATGAAGATTTTTTATGCGTGATAATATTTTACGTTATTGGTTGATTTTAGGGATAATGTGGTATGTTGGATGCTGTCTTTCTATCTCTTTTGGTTTGTTGGATTTAGTCTCTTAATATAAATTGTATTATTGGAAATTTATCCATTTCCCCCTCTTTGTATCCTATTGAGCTTCATACCCAAGCATTTATCTGTTATTGATTTCTTGTCTACTGACTATGATTTTATTTGATATTTCAGAATATTGAAAGGTTTTAGTTGTTGATTTGGATCAAGTCTCTAGTCAACCTTTGAAATTCTTATTCCAGTTTTCAAATATATAGAGCCATGAGTTTTGTTTTTCGAGGAACAAGAGCAGATATTGAAAATGGGTTTCCAGGGTTTATACCTGAGAGGCGAGCATTGGTATGCATTTTTTGAACCAATTATCTGCATTTGCATGACTGTTTGGCACTGACCGAGCTGACATATTCAATTCTTTATTGTTTGTGTTTTCTTGTTCGATGAACAATAGCATCATCCCATGTTTAGTTTATTTAAAATAACATCAACTAAAATTTTATACTGATTCCAATATTTTATTCAGCGCGTTCATGCAACACGTCCTAGTAATTCCAATTCACTCACTTTTCTCGTGACAGGTATTAATGTACTCATATTATGTTTGTTTTTATCACTTTTTGTGAATATGTTTTTTCTTTCCCTTATATTGCATGCAATGTCCCTCCCATTTACGCCTTACTGCTTGTATGTTTCAGTTCTTCTGTTATTCATGATACTGAACTCTCACCAGATGTCCCCAAACTTTCTGGTAAGGTCTTGTAGTAAGTAAAGCAGACATGAAAGTTTTTTTTTTATGAAAAAAATGACATTTAATTTATTCTAGTGGTTTATAAGGTCTTATCTGAGTTATCTCTATTTGCAGCTCTGGCTGGTGCTTGGTGTTTTCTTGATGGCAACAATGTTGAGGATGTATGCAACATGTCAACAGCTTCAGGTGCAGGCCCAAGCTCATGCAGCTGCAGCCAGTGGCATTCTTGGCCACACAGAATTGAGGTTGCATATGCCACCATCAATAGCTCTTGCAAGCCGAGGGCGTCTACAGGGTCTCAGACTTCAACTTGCACTTCTTGATCGGGAGTTTGATGATCTAGGTTAGTAGTTCTTTTCAGTTTTTGTGATATAAATTCATACTTTGCTACCCATGATAATTTTTAGAACTTTTTGAAAATGAATTCTGATAGTTAATTTAGCTCTAGTCTCTTCAGAAGTGACATATAATATATTCATATACAGATTTTTCTTTCCAATTTCAGATTATGAAACTTTAAGAGCTCTAGATTCAGATAATGTTTCTACTGCACCCTCCATGACCGAGGAAGAGATAAATGCTCTTCCTGTCCACAAATACAAGGTTTCTGGTCCTCAAAGGTAAGTAATCAATCAGATCAGTTATCATGCCCTCCCTTTAAATGGATGCTAATATTTTAAACTAACAACTCTTATTTGTAAGAGTGTTCTTTCACCCCCCGAAAAAAAACACAAAAGCCTCTATCTGTAAGAGTATTGCTTGATATACCAAAACCGAGTAAAATTCTGGTAAAAATTGATGTGGCAAAAATACAGCTCTATTTTTGTGTCATCAATCAAATATTAAGGATATGTTTGAAGGATAAAGGTAAAAGAGTAATGATAATATAAGGAAATTATGACAGCTTTGATTGTGAATAGTATAAATTGAATGATGACACGGAAACACTGATTTTTACTGCCATGTTTGGTACCTTTGGGATGATTATTATTACTGTGTATGACCATTTTATATGGTATATGAAGACCTTAAACTATACTTTCTATATTAGCTGTCCAGTACACTTTCACCTGCCAGTTTCTATTATTGACTTAAAATGCTAGTTGAAATGGGAATTTAGTCCTTCATCTGGAAATTTTATGGAGTCTATATATGCACTCTAAATAAATTATAGTACTGATTGTTTGACAAAAAGCTGCTTTTGCTTACAGTGGTAGTTCCTCAATGCAACAAACATCATCTTCCACTCCTGCTGAGGTATTGTCGACATTCTTGGCTTTATTTTTGCTTCTACCCATGTGACCTAAACAAATGAATTACAGTGCATCTCATGAGAACTTCACTGATTCCGTTGGTGCATTTTCTGCATGTTTTTCTTGTGATTTTCTTATGCTATTCTCTACAGTATGGGTGCTGGCACCCAAACTTCATGGATATAGATATATATATAGCACATTTATCTTGGTTGAGGACTCTGAAAATAGTCAATGCTGATGTATTATTTTCTTGGATACTATTGTATCACTTATATCCACCATTGTGCATATACTCATTGTAATTCTCTTCTCTTGGGGGAGTTAAATGACAAAGGATCATATAGATATGCAATGACTACATTGTAAGTAAATGACTCTATAGACATGCTTCACAAGAAAACATTATAGCGTTCTTTGGTCCATGTAGCCAACCTCACTTAAAGGGAAAAGGCTTGGCTATTGTTGTTCTACATGGTTACCTTTTCCTTACTGTCAAATTGTAAATTGTTTTGTGAGCTGTTATTGTGATGTTATATTTAAATACTTTATTCCTTTACATTTGTGGCAGAAGAAGCAAGATAATTCAACTGCTGTTGGGAGCATGAAAGCCTCTGATGATGAGCTCACTTGCAGTGTATGCTTGGAGCAAGTTGATGTTGGTGACGTACTGCGTAGCTTACCTTGCTTGCATCAGGTTTATTTCATAGCTTAAGCTTAGTAATCAGTAACTTTTTATCAAATAGCTTATTTTCCTATTTGTTTGATGATACATTGCTTCAATTCATCTCTGCTATTGTCATCTGAGTCCGAATCACTGATTCATAGAAGTAAAAAATATTGAAGTCACTTTGAACTTATGAAAAGGAAGAGAGGCTTTTCCATATAGAAGCAGCACCTGTGATTGAATTAAAAACACATGTTTTTATATAGTTATAAGATGCCATGCCAATTTTCTCGAATTTTAAATCTAAACACTTTTTAAAGAATTGCAATAAGTGTTAAACATTTTTTTTAAAGTTCTTTAAAGTTACTCAGTCACAGTATACCAAAACATTTGGGTTTTTAGGAAAGTAAATTTCAGTACGGGCATTGTTTATGGACAATTGTTGACTATTAACAAGTATGTCTGAAGTTCAATAAAATCAGTGTTGATATTCTGTATTTATTTATCTCATGTGAATGGTACTGACACCTTGTTTATGTTTTTATTTTTTGAAGTTTCACGCTAACTGCATCGATCCCTGGCTGCGCCAACAAGGGACATGCCCTGTATGTAAATTTCGAGCTGGATCTGGTTGGAGTGACAATGGACATAATGATATCATAGCTGACATGGTTTGAATACCTCATCTAATTTTTATTTATGGACGTGTGATTATAATCTTCTACAACTGTAACTTACTCTCATCATGTATCAAGATTAGTAGCTCATGACTAGTATTCGTGTAATTACCCTGACGTGTAGGGATCAGAAGAACGGCGAGTACCGTGTAACAACTATACAAATCATACAATTTGTTTACCATTAAACTTACATTTCTTGGGTCACTGTGCTTAACCCAACAGCATGTACAAAAATTTTCTTTTCTGCTATGGTGTTCTCTGTGTCAAAATGCTTGTATATCTGACGGGATTGGATAGTTAGCGCATGTTTATTAATGTTTAAGTTGGATCAGTTAGGATATTGAGTTCGATGGATCATTTGGTTTAACTACGCGTGCAATAGTTATATGATAATCAACACATTTTCTCGACGTAATGATTGATGTTATCCAAGATTTGATCTCAACTGTTTACTTAAATTAGTTACATGACCAAGTCATTTGTTCAGCCGGCCAAATTGAACTGTCTCATAAATATGGTTTAGTATGTGTATGTATCAAATACTTTTTGTCCACTCAAATGTTATCTTATGGTCAAGTTTTCATTAGTCACCAGTCGGGCTGTTAATGATCCCAATCAATTTATGATTTTGCTTGCAATTCGGTTAACTAAATGGGCAATTTTTTCCCCTCATTTGCTAAATAAATAAACTCCAAACGAACTTCAACATGTTGAACTCATCACCTTGGTTAAATTAGCATTTTTTTATATTTTTAAACAGAATACCAAAAATTTATTAACTTGCAAACTCAAACTAGTATATAAAAGATTTAATATTAAAAATTATCCATGTACATCTAGAGGGAAAAAGAAAAGTGTAAATGTGGCATATATTATTTACTCTTATAGTATTTTACTACTATTGACATAATAATTATTTTAAAAGTTAAGAACAGAGGGAATCATTTGATCAAGACTGAGTACGTGTTCGGAAAATTCTTTTTAAAGCAGAAATAATTATTTTTCCCCAAAAGTTCTCTTAAAAAACAATTACAATTTTTTTTAAAATAAACTCAAATGTGTGAATACAAGGTAACACACAAGCCACAACGTAACACATTATAGAAATGAACTACTCTAAATCATGGCTTCCATAGTGAAATTGACATAGGGAACTCATCATTCCCATCAACTTTATTACGTATCCAACGCTTATTATTACAGAATTGCTTGTATATATCAGCTAGCTATATTCAGAAGGGACGAAATATGGTGTCCATATAATTAGACAAAAGCATCTAGCCAAAGCAGCATTTCATTTATATAAGGTTTTGGATGGGCCAAAGGGGAAGTAGTGAGATACTGAATAGTGTATAACACATAACTATTTGATTGTCATCATATACCAAACTCATATAGATGTTTGTTAACTTCCTACTTTGCTTTACCTTTACCCTTTCCTTGACCTTTTTTGGCTTCTAACTTGGCTTGCACACGTGCGGCAGCCACTGCTTTTGCTTCTTCCCTCTTCTTCTTCTCTTCCTCTTTGGCAGCAGCAGCTAGCTCTCTCTGCTTCTTCAGCTCACTGTTTTTTTTATCACAGGACATTATATATATTATTATTACTTTTCAATAAAAAAAGAGACATCCAAAGCACATAGATTTGGCAAAATATTAACTGTGTTACTTACTCAAGCCTAGCCCTCTCCTCTGAAACACTTCCCAAACTGGAGCCCTTCCTTGGCCGACAAGCAACAAGCTCAACTTCAAAAACAAGTTGTGCGCTGCAAAGAAATTGAAAAATTATAAATTTTCAGTCTTTAGTGTATGCCATAAAAGCCTCTCACTACACGTGGGAGTAGCCTTGCATTTGCCAAAGGCTGATTTCATGACATGATAGTATCATCGAAAATAATTAATTAGAACACTAGTAGAATTTGTATCCCAGGTTATTTTTGAACATTTTTGCTTCATAATTATGTTTCCAAACAAATAATTGTGGCATGAGAATAGTACTCTGGAGGAATATCTGGAGGAGATCCTGCACTGCCATATGCATATTCTGGCTTGCAAGTTATTTTTGCAACTTCTCCAACCTGGCAAAATTAGCAGATAAGCATGAGAAAAAATTGAAAACCTTTATTTAAATATAGTTTCATCAAAAGTTTGCTTTGTTAGACCTTCATGGTTTTCACAGCAATTTCCCAAGCCTTGATAACACTGCCCTTTCCAATCTCGAAAGAGAAGATGGTGTTATCTTCATGTGTAGTGTCAAAAACTTCACCAGTATCAGCAAGTGTGCCTTCATAATGAACTGATCAACATAGCAATATTGAAACAAGAATCAGTAAAATCAAGCATATGCAAATAAACCTTAAGATAATTAATATTTGGAATGACTTCTACAGAACCTTAAAAGACAACAATCACTTTACTAGAAGAAAATAACAACAGAAGTTTTCTGACAATGTTAGTCCATTACTAGACTAGTTCCAAAATATTCACCACACTAGCACGAGCTTACCATCAACAAGAGGAAAATTTTCTGTTGGACCAACAGCATCGGCTTTGCTTTTTCTGACAATGGTCTTAATGACTCCTCCGTCGCCGGACAAATCAATTGCATCGCCCATGGTTTGCACTCTGTTAATAAGATAGAGAAGTTAACGAACATAAACATGGATAATTGAAGTATTGCCTACTCTCACAAGGTTGTATTATATCAAGTATCAAACTACTGAGAATAAATAGAATTTTAATCCAAACAAGCTGAACAGCAGAGACAAGAATGAACAAAAAATTCAAATTTAATGGCCATAGTCACTAAAGTATTTGATCACGTAACAGTCATTGTTCTATCTAAGAACTAACATTGTTGTGGACTATCAGTCGCCTCAGTGTTTGGTGTCTATGCAATCACAAAATCTTCTGTATGTCTAAATGTTATTGTAAGCAAAGTCAACCAATTTCATAACTATGCAAAACAACATGCATAAAAAATTTGACCACCATTTGGCCACATCGTAAGATTGTGAAAATTAAATAGTGGAGCTCAGATGAACCATTCTAGATCCAAAGCTCAAGGACAGTATTAAATAACCATCTCCAGTTATCTGAATGTCATTGCATTGTGATATAGAGCATGTTTGGTTTCCAGTCCAAACTTGCTACGCACGAATTCCAAAACCAAATTCAATGGTCCACCACAAACTGAATAACTGAATGCAAAAGGAAAGGTGAGTATGTTTTTGCAAACTTCATTTTGTCACCCAAACATGCACATAGATGTTAAACTTACTATAGCTTAGGTTAGTGAAATTGGGGGTAAAAATGCTGGAAAAGGACCAAAAATTTCCTTTCACCTTGGTAAGATAAAGAGTCCATAAGGGTTAAAATTTTAATATATCATCTCAGTACAGAAGTACTGCAAATAATAATAATAATAATAATAGAAAACGGAAATTGAAACCAGTAAGCACAACAATCCCTACACATCAATCAGAAATGAAATACAATCAACAACATTTATCACACTGCGTATAATAGAGTAGTACATTTGACAAACCAACATCACATCATGCAATTCAGATTCCATCACATCCTTTGGCAATCTATGCCCAAAACAATGCAACGAAAAACAAGAGTCCAATTCTCCACAAAATAATAACTTTAAGTTCTCGAGTTTTCCAGAACCTTCAAATCTGCAAACTTTTGCTTATTTTTTACAAGACCCATCATTCACACACTTAAAAAGATTCGATAATTCAAATATCAGTAGCATATTACAGTTGTGAAAAATAAAAATTACACAAAAATGAATCAGAAGCAACGAAAGAATGGAATTTTGATAATTGAGACTAACCCTTTTTGTTTGTTTGTTTGTTTTTTTTTTTTTTTTCAGGTGAAGGGTGGAATGAAGCGAATGAAGGGTGTAATTGATGAAAGCCCCGAATTTGGGTTGGCCATGCGATTGAAGAAACTCATCTGCGTCAGAGGTTTTCAGAATAAACGCCACAGGACAACACTCTCCCACGCGCACACCTAGCGCGTGATATAGGGTGTTTGTCAAATTACCATGCGCGTGTTTTATATGTGACGAAGAGGAGCGTGGGGAAGTAAATATTGCGTACAAGTTGTAATAAATGAACAGATCCTCACCATCCCAAGGAATATACCCTACACTCTACTCTCTACTGTCCGTTTGATTTAGGTTTTAGAAATTTCAATTTCAACTATGGAAAAAAAGTTAATTATAAAATTTTTGAGTTAAATATATACTTTTATCAGTGTAAAATTACTGAATTTTGATTTATTTTATTTTATTTTTCATTTTAGTTTTTATCATATGAAATTATTATTGTTTTTCCGTACTATCATGGAATACTCTTTTGCTATTTATTTATTTAATAAAGATTAAGATGTCAACCTATATAAAAATGTAAATAAATTGAGTTATTTGTGAATTATTCATACTTAATTTATTAAATGTTTAATCAAAATTATTTGTTACTTAAACAAACAAAGTAAAACTTTTGATTAAGCATGATTAATTAAATAAATCAAACTTAAATTCTACTTGATGATTTTTTTTAGAAATAAGCTTGATAATAATTGATGGTTAAGGTTCACCTTACACATATGCACACATGTGGACAAACACAAATATCATTAAAAAAATTAAAATTATTTATGGTCATGTTTATTAAGGTATTTTAATTATTTTTTAATTAGTTGAAAAATTCATTTAATTGTTTGGTAAATAAGTTATTTTAATAGTTTTCATTATTTTTTAAGTAATGTTTCTTAAAACATAACTTTTTTATATTTTCTCCCACTTTTAATCTTGATATATTTATTCATTTTTATTGTTAATTTTTTTAAATAAATCATGATTTTATTATTTTACACTTTTCGACCACTTCACTGCTAATTTTATTGAACATTTTTAATCTAATAAGTTGGTCTTTTAACTTTTAATTACCAACTAAATTTTCAATTTCTAGTTAACTTTTCAATTAATTTTGTATAGTCTAAATATTATCATTTATATGAAAACACTTTAGTATTGTATTGGTGACTTTTTTTTACAGAAAATATTTTTATTTGCTACACACAAATATATATTTCATAGAAAAATTAAACTTACATCATAGATAGAACTATTAGATAACAACACTTCTGTATAATCTTTCTAAGGACAAGTTTTTATAAAAGATATTTTTATTTTCTATTTATAGATTTTTTTAGTGTTAAAATTTAAAGATAAAATAATATTAAAAGGAAGTAAGTATTTTTACAAGTAAATACAAGGAAGTATAAAAAAAATATATGAATAAAAAATATTAATATAAACCAATATCAATAATATAACTAAAATTTGAATATAAATGAGTTAAACAAGTTAAGTTCAAGATTTACTTTTATTTTTAAACAAGCCAAATTCAAGTTATCAATTAAGCTTGTTTAGGTAAAAGAGTCAAGTTTGAGGAACTTATCTTGCTCACAAGCCACGAAAAAATTTAGGTACTCGACTGACTCGTTTATGTCTCTAAACATATGGTACTTTTTTATATATAAAAATAAATATTTATCTATCTACCTTAAAATTAATGTTAAAGATAATATATAGTAACTTTTTTTAAGGATGAAAACTAAAGAAGAATTAAAGTTATTTGGGCTTTGACCCAAAATAATTATTAAAATTTATGATTAAGTAGAACATTAAATCCCGATCACAATGTGAATCAATATTTTAATATTTTGTCTACATTTCTCAATATTAAAATTAATAATAAAAAATCTACAGAATATATAATACACAAAAGTGAGTGTTAAAAGAGACATTATAGACTATACGAAGTGTAGTTTTTAAGGTAGTTAGATGGTCTAGTATGACCTACAGAGGCAAGAAATTTGGTTTTGATTACAGGTAAGGTAAAGGAGGTGAAGAATATGATGGATGAGGAGAGGTGTATAAAATTTCAAGTGAATTGGGATTTGGAAGAGAAACTGTGATCATGAAAAATGATGCATCTAGACATTGAAAATTTATTTGTTATGAAAGACATAATTCTTGCAACCATTATAACTCACTGGAATGACGGGGATAACCATTAAACTTTGAAAATATTCGGGCGTGTGATCAATTTAATATGGTTTCACTATTCAGTAACTTTTGCAGCATAAGCCATGTAAGCATCTGAAGACATGAAAATTCCAATTTCATGTTGATTCTTTTCTTAGATCATCAAGACAAAATCTAGTTAAACGATGGATTAGGATAGTTCATCAATAGAATTTGACCTCTGTTTTGGAAAAAAACTCGTTGAGTGAGAGTGATAGATTGATATAAATTACTCTATCACTACTCCTAAGAAAATACCACTAAAACTATAAATAAAAGCTAAAGAGAATAATAAGTTAAAAATCTGATTTCATTTATTTGATTGTTTTCCCTAAAAGAGAGATACATTTATATGTGGCTCTAATTGATACTAATCGATGAATACTATTTATTCATATGTCAACATCCCCCAAATATTTTTGTTGAATATATGTTAACATATATCATATATGTAACGAATGTTAAGCCCAAGTCAAAAGAACTGAAAGCCCACTTATAATTTAATACCTTTTAAATAAATAAAAATAATTATCAAAAGAAGATGGCTTGCTTAGACATGCAAGAAGTAAGTGGGAAATTGTTCCATTGGGATCTTTTTACAAACTATTTTCTGGAATGGGGTTGTTTGTAAAGATTTTTTAATGGGGACTGTTTTGTACGTGAAAAATGTCACCAGACATGCATATCGCCAGCATGAATGGCGAGATGCAGGTGGGAGGGGACTCGCCATTCCTTTTGGCGATTTGGCATGTCTATGTCGTCACTAGATCTGGCGATTTGGCTTTGACGTGAAAAAGACGCAGACTTGTGTGCAGAAGAGATATGTTGAAAATACGATTTTTTATAAGAAAGAAATACGCTTAAAAAAATGTCATTTTATTTAATTGTTATAAAAAAGGAAACATTAAAAATATGCTTTTTTTAAGAAGGAAATACGCTAAAAAAACGTTATTTGATTTAATTGCTATAAAAAGGAAACATTGGAAAAACGCTTTTTTTAAGGAGGAAATACGCTTAAAAAAATGTCATTTTATTTAATTGCTATAAAAAAGGAAACATTGAAAATATATTTTTTTAAGAAGGAAATACTCTTAAAAAAATGTCATTTTATTTAATTGCTATAAAAAAGGAAATATTGGAAATACACTTTTTTTTAAGAAGGAAATATGCTTAAAAAAAACATCATTTTATTTAATTATTATAAAAAAAGAAACATTGGAAATAAGAAGGAAATATGCTTAAATAAAATGATGCGTTTTTAAGAAGAAAATACGCATCATTGTTCAAAATATAGAAATATGTACTCTTTTTTAAGAGCAATTTGCCTAAGTAAGTTTCATTTATGTTTCTCTCACTTTATGAGCCATGATTTTTTTTATTATATATATATATATATATATATATATAATAAGTGGAGTTTATTATTTAAGAAACACAATTTCAAGCTTTGGTTACTCTGAAGTTTGAAACACTTGCTCGAAGGTGAGCCTTTTGTAGCTTTTGTCAAGCATTCTAGCTCACTAGCAGATTGTAACTTTCTCATTAATATGAGGAATGTTTTTTTTTGACAGATCAATGTGAGGAATGTTAATGAATTTTTTTTAACATTTTAAATAGTAGTATTTTATATTCTTGAATGAATTATATAAAATTTATTAAATAATATTGCTATCACTCCTATTTAATAAATCTAATTTATTTTTAATAAAATTTATGTTAATTCCGGTCAACTATAGAAAATATATATGCATGTTTAAAAAATGTTTTTAAAAGAATGTGTTTACATTTCTGCATCCCACGTCCATGAGAAAATTAATTATAAGAGGAACTTGGAAATCATGTGCATATTTTTAGGAATTGGCTTGTTGGTCAGTGGTCACATGGACTGCACTAATATTGCTCTCAACAGTTCATTTCCTTTCATTATCAGACTTATCAATATATGGTCTGCTAAACATTCTGCATTCTATTTACCTTTTCACTTATGTTTTTCCATTTGGCAAAAACGTGAGTAATGATTTTTGTAAGTGCAACTATTAAATTTTGTCAAAGTTAAACAGAGTTCAACCAGTAATATATATATATATATATATATATATATATATATATATAACAAAGTTCAACCTTCTACTGCCTCTACCACTAAACTAATGGCCATCATGGAAAGTTTATCTTATTAAAATTACCAAGCTTGTCTTTCTCTAACTCTTACTGAGTTACTTGGTTTATTTATACTCAACACACCTCCTCTGATTCATTCAGACTCATGAAAAGACATAACCTGTGAAGGTAACTTGTAGACGCGTATTTCTGGGGTTTAATTAATTTTCAATGTACTACAAATTCGTGTATAAGTTATCTTGTATCAATCAATTGAACATGGCCATGGCTTCCAAAAAAAAGAAATCAATCAATTGAACATTAATGGATAGTTAGTAAATTTGTTACAAAGCCGAGTATTGATAACTTTCATTACAAGTGAAGCTCGCTTTATAGATTCTATTGAAATTAAAAAAAAAATAGTATAAGATGTATCAAATTATAAATAATTATAATTATAAGTATTGCTACTTTTTTTTCCAACTAATTCTTTATAAAACTATAATATATATAGGACACATTTCACAAATTAGAATTTCAAAAAATATCACAATGATATGATAGTGTCTAGAAAGTTGTCTGTGCAAATTTCTCAATAAACTTTCAAAAAATTTCAATATCAAAATGATTTAAAAGAATCTTTTGAGATATAGATTAGAGTTGAGTATAAAAAGTTTGCCTACTAACAACATATTCACAAAATTACAAGATAACAGAAGGTTGAAAGAATTTGACAAAACAAAAGAAAAACAAAGGAAATTTTGATGCAAGTCACACAACGTTGTTGGTTGTTGAGTGATTTGGATGATGTGACTGTGGAGTATAATAAAACACGTGAAGATATTATGAAGCAAAGTTTTTGCTGACGTGGACGAGAAAACGTTGCGGTGAATATTGGAGGTCGGCAACAGTCATTAAATCTTATTTATTTTGATTTACAGCTATATAACTAGGAAAAGAATAAAGCTCAAAGAAAGTTATCCTTATACAAATTGTGAGGTTAGATGAACAAAATTTGAAAGAAAAGCCTTTTAACATTTCTTGTTTTTAGGTGTAATTAATTTTGGATAATGTTAAATATCTAATGATGAAAATATTTATGTTTTTTTTATTATGTTATAACTTATAAGTAAAAATTTGTCAATAACTAATTTTTTCAAAAAAATCTAAAAGTAAGGTCTCATTTTTAAATTTATGTTTTTAAATTTTTATTATCCATAAAACTCAATTAAAAACTAATTTTAAGAAATGATTCTCAAGTTTCAAAGAGTAAATATAAAAAATTTCATAAATTATTCATTAATAAATTTTTTATATCAACGGTGAAAATTGAACTCATATTCCGAGAAATATGAGTTTATTTTGGATCAACTTTTTTTTTTATTGTTTGTATGTATGAAGATTACTTATTATTATATAGTATTTTATAACAAATTACTAATTACTAACATGGTATTGGAGTAATATTAATATTTTAATTAGAATGATAATTGTAAAAAACAAAAGGACAGAGAGTAGGTCAGCAACAGCAAGCAGCTTCCTATGTCTGAGTGTCTCTGCCTGACACTGACAACGTTTTCGTGTTTAACAGCACGGTCAATTTCTTGCTGTTTCCGTGACGGTAAAATGTCACCCTCCAATTAGAAAGCAACACGTGGCAAGCCCTTCTCTCGGCTAGCAACTGGGCCCACCCAGTTCTTTCCTTTACCCACGGGTTTCCCTTGCTTCTACACTTTCTTTGCTTTTGGTCCCACCTTTTCTTGGATTTTATCGAATGCTCTCATGTATATGAGCCCACCACAACTATGTGTGATTATATTTGGTAATATTGTCCTCAACCTCAACCGTGGCCCTTTCCTTTGGGCTTTTTTTGCTTAACTTTTCTCTCTTGGGTTGCAACCCGTCACTTTTTAAATTTAATATTTGTACACACGTTCTTAAAAGGATTATATTCAATGATTTATTGGATTGGAGCTTTGTATACAAAATAGTAATAGTATGTTGCTAGGAGAGCATAGTCTCTACTCTTTACTATACTTTGGATACCACGTATGTCCTCCACAGACATCATTGAGTTGTTTGAGACTATTAATAACATTTTTTAAAAATGTTTAGTAAAACTACATTCTTAAAATTTGTATTGAAGAACATTAGGATGCCCAGTTGATTAATACAGTAAAAAAAGAATTATACTTGATTAATGCACTAATTGAGCATGATTATTTATGTTCAAGTTGTCTTAATGTTATGTGACTGTCTCTAGCAATTAAAATTCGAACATTGATTCACTATATTATAAAATATTGTCTCCTTTTGTTTTTTTAGATTTAATCCTGTTGGTAAAAATTATATTTTTATGCTATAAAATATTACTTGCTTTGTCCCAAAATAAGAATTGTATTTTAAAAAAAATTTGTCTTAAAATAATTTTTATGTTAGTTTTTCAATGTAATATTAATTATTTTTTTATTAATACTGTTATTAAAGATTTCTTTAATTTTCCAAATGTAATATTAATATTAAGGTTAGTTTTGTAAAATTATCATATTCTTTTATTTATTTAATATTTTTTTTTAATTTGTGTAAAATAATTTAGAATCACACTTAATATTATTCAATTTACTTTAAGAAGTGCTAGCTTTTGAAGAACATACGAGTTTGTGAAAAGTGAAAAAGCTATTCTACAAATTTATAGAAAAAGGAAAGTCTTTGTAAAGTGGGATCACAAATAGGAAAAACAATTATTGATTGATAATTACAGCAGTTCAATATGAAAAAAAAAAATGTGTGTGGTGAGAGGCAGAGAGAAAAGAGTATGACTGTTCAATAATTATGGAAAAGGAGTTCATGAAATTCCATAATTTAGATGGCTATATGCTGTTGGATATATAATAACAAACTAGACAAAGATAGTTCAAAGCGGGGACAAAAGATAATGATAGAGGCCAATTGCTTTCTTTGCCTTAATATAGATTACAGATCAAGTTAATATATATATATATATATATATATATATATACTTAGATCATATCATGGATTGGATAAAATCTCTCTGTTCTCTAGCACGTTGATCAAAAGGCCATAATTAGATTAGGAAGAGTTAAAAAAAAGGGGGGAAGAGGATACAATAACAAGGGAACAACAATTTCATGCGTCACCAGCTTTATGTTCTTATTCATTGGACGCTCATCCATCATGCCATGTATGGTTTCACCTAATTACGAAACTAATGAAGTTACAAGACAATACCATAATACGTGCTTTATTTGCACTTTGCAGAGGAGAAAAACAACTCGTAAGAAAGACATATATGATTGGAAATGACGAAATATTCTTTTAGTTCAATAACCAAAACAGTATATCCTTTAATTTTTCTTAAAACTATACGATCATTAACCTTTTCCTTCTTCTTGTGTATTTATATTTACTACTTTGTATAATTTTTATACTTGTCAAAGATTAGTGAGTGTCTGAGGAGCAGCGCCAAAAGATAAACAGCAGAAGTCAATGATAATTAGTGCTCCAAATCAAATCTAAGCATCAATGGAGATTTTAGAAATCCTTTTACCATAGGATATGGGAGGATTATGTTTTCACTTTTTCTTGATAATCTATTGGATTTTGGGCCCTTCAAGCATGGAACCGTTTTCCTTTTCTTCCTTTCCCATCATTTCCTTGTATTGGGTTTTCGTCTTGCACGCCGAACCAAATCCCAATTATTAACATCCCAACTTAATCTTAAGATTCTGAGAGTGATGTTTCTTTGATTGCACACAAATTGTATCAATGGAGGAAAAAGCAAAATCTTCCCTTTGACTAGAAAACCTATATAAGCTTGACCGTTATCATGGATAGAGACTACCCAAAATTTTAAAAATAAATAAAAAAAAGTGGCATGAACAAAGGAAATTAGGGAAAGCAACTGCAATTATCCAAATTACCATAGCCCTTGATGAGATATAAAACCCTATAAAATTGAGTAATTGACACCACTACAAGAAAAATAAATCATTATAATTCGTAGTATCAAACTAACACGAAAAAGAAAGTATCATCTTTCTAAAGATAATATATTTTAGATTATCACATTTCAATATTTCTCTTACCTAACAATGATTTGTACGTGGTTTTATTTTGTTTGCACCGGTGAGAGGAAATGTTCAAACACAAATTCTGAACTTCCAATTTAATTTTTTATTCACTTAAAGAAATACTTCGTGGATAATTTTGAATACTTCGATTTGCAATATACAATCAATTGAAAAATTGTGAAGAGGACTTGGTATTTTGGTATGTTTAATTATATAACCTACTAACCACTGCTAAAAAACTCCTCTCGTTTTTTTTGTTCTTTTGAATAATTTTTTAAAATATTTTCTCACCAACAAATCAGAAGTCAATCTTCCAGAGTTATTATAATTAAGTGCTAAAAGCAAAAACTCAATTCAACGTTGTTTTTTTTATGAGCATTGTTAGCTAGTACGAAACACTAACGTGACCAATAATATTTTTTAAAACAAATATTGTTTAAAAATTTAAAAAGTATATAAATTTTGATTTAACAAAAACCAAAGGTTCGTGTGTTGGTTACGAGAAGTATTTCGTAAAACATAACAACTTTTAATTTTTTATAGCCATGACTCCTAAAATCAAATTATTATTAAGTTTAAAAAGCTTTAGTTCTTTTTACCTGAATAAACATAATGTTCGATTGAATTTACGATAAAAAGGGGAAAAAAAAAAGGAAAGAAAAGTAACATTTCCGCTAGAAGTTGAACAGTGAAGGTAAAAAAACTATATGTAAAATTTCAAATTTCACCAGTTTTTTTTTCCAGCCCTGATTGTGCAAAAAATGACAAGTGAAACTCTGAAAGCATGGTTTGAACGAAAAAAAAAATTTAGTAATAATAACAACATAATATATAATAATATATTTTTTTATTGATAAATTTTAACTTGTTAATTTTATTACAAATATAAATAAGAAGATTTGAACTTGCACTCTTTTGTCCCTCTCTTCTGTCTTTATTTTTTTTTCAATCACTAAGTCAACTTTAACAACATTATATATATATATATATATATATATATATATATATATTATAATATTATTGTATTATTTATATTTACTTAATTTAGGCAATTTATATAACTTAAATGCCTTTTATAATTAACCTAAAACTGAACCTTCTTAATTATTTTTTTTAATTTATTTGACATAACGCATTTAATAAATAAAATTATTTTAACCCTGACATAAGTTGTTTTTCTTTTTGAAGCAACCTTGACATGAGTTAGAAAATAGACAGTCACGGATTCACGGAATATATATATATATTTTCCCTATTTGTAACTCTAATATTTTTTTCTCGTGACCTTATTAAAAAACGACAATTCAAAACTAATTTATAAAATCACCCTAAACAGGGTTTTATTATTAATTCATTATAGTAGTATTTGTTTTATGCATTTAATTTTAGGTGGACGTGTCTGAGTGAATGAGAGTCCATGTGTTGCTCTCTCGCCAGTGATGCCATTGTCAGCATCCGTGCCAGCCTCCCATTCCCAAAGTCATCATAAAAATAATATTATTATTCTAAGAAATTGCTTGTTTAATTTTTTTCTACTTTTCATACACTATTTTTTTTTTAGAAATACATTGTATACTAACGGTAAAATGTTTTACAATCTCTATTATTATGTATAATAAATTCATTAATTTTTAAAATAATTATTTAAAAATAATTTAAATAATATTTTATGATTAAATAAAAGTATAATTATCGGTTCATAGATATTATATATATATATATATATATATATATTTTTTACTATTAAGTCACCAAGTAAATTGTTATTTTCTTCTTCAAAAAATTACTTATTCTAGCTATAATTCCCAACGGCAATTCCACTTTCTTAAATAATATTTTACGCGATCATAAATACTATGAAAAGGAATATTATTTATTTAACGTTTTTTCTTTTGTTTTTTCACACAGGGTCAGGTCCGTGGTAGCAGTTCTGCAACTTCACTCCCACTGTGTAAACAACAGCAAACTGCAAACCCAGCCGTAAATAAATTATCCCATGGACGATAGTACCCCTGAATTGCATCGTAAATAAATTGTTTGTGTTTGTGTTCCCTCGTGTTGTCGCAGGACAATTTCGTCATTACACTAAGAATAAAAAAGATTGCCTTGGGAGTTTGTCCAAAATAAACTATTGTGCCACCACTAACGTTTTGTATTTAAAAAAGAACCGTTGATAATTTCTATATAAAATGATATATTAATGCTTGTTTCTCGAATAAATTTCTATTCTAATCTCTTAAATTGTCGGACTTAATTTTGTAAAATATTTATTTTAGTTTTCACTTTATAAAAACCATTTATTTAAATTTTTTGTTTTATTTTTGTTGACGTTTTATATGAAAGGATTAAAGTAATTAACTTTTTATAAAATTAAAGACTAAGATAAAGTTTTATAAAATAAAAAATTCTTGTAACAAAAAAAAAATAAAAGAAAAAATTCATATAGTTCGTGTTTTTGATTTGAAGGAATGAACGGAAGGCTCACTCTTGTTTCTCTTTTGGCTGCAGGGTTTTACTCAACTAAGATGACAAGAAAGTTTGTTTTTCATTAAACTAAATATTGATTTGGTTACAAAAAGTAAATTACTTTATACTAATATTTTATTATTTAAAATGAGAAATATCTACTTTGATCGACTCAGAAAATCTATAGTACTAGTACTGGTTTAAACCCAAAAGATCTCAATGTAATAAAAGGCTTGAAAAAAACTGCTTTTGGTTTGTCTCGTAAACACCATAATAATAATATTTAGCACCAAAGTTAGTGCACACCTTTGACCGAGGGAACGGCATCTTTGTTGCTTGCCCCTTTGGTCGTTCCAAAGATGTTCATCTCTCTCTCTCTCACTCGACCACACCTATTCATTTTACTATTAAATTATAAATAAAATTAAAAGTAAAATCAAAGATTAATATTAGATGATTTTTTTATCTTTAAAAATTAAAGATAAATCTAAAAATTTATAATACACTCGCGTTTTATTCGATCACCTAAGTTAAATTATCTTAATATATTAGATGATTTATAATAACTTAATCACTCCGGGAACCTAATTTTCAATAAAGATATTTTAATCTAGAAGGCACACAAATAGTTTTCAACTCACTCCGATGAAGCCGTTTTGGCTTAATAAGAAATTGGATAAAAATGATTAAAGAAACTATGTGTTGCGTCAGCCTAAGCCCACATTAGATCTACACAGAGCCTAGCTTACACCTCACCTCACCTCATCACTCTGCAATGGTTGAATGGAATCTCTCAGATTTTAGATCTCAAACATCCATCACTTCTTCTTCAATCCCAAAAACCAACAACAACTCCCAGAAACAGAAATTTAGCCCATAACCAAAAGCATGGTCAAAATAAATTTCATTTGAGATAAGAAAAATAAAAATAAATAAAAAAAGCAAGTTAAATTTTTAAGCTGAATTATATATTTCAATTAATTTCTCAATTCTAATGTACCATATATCTGCTCTATTCTCAGGTAGACAAGAAATTAAACTTAAAAACACCACCACAACCATGAAGATGAACCTCCTTCAATGGAAATTCAAACCTCAACCTAACAAAAAACCATGATTAAACAATTGTAGCCCAGAAGAGAAGACACTTTTTTTTATAAAAAAAAAAAGAAAAAAGAGAAATTTCTATGTACAGTTGTTGACTCCAAGAAAAAGCTCATGCCAACAAGAAGGATCTCATACAAAGAGAAGAGGGACTTAGGGAAGAAAAGAAAAGAAAAGAAGAGAACTTTTTTTAACTTGGTATTTGGCGGATCCTTTTTGTGTTGGAACTTTTTGTTGTGTGTGTGTTTCATGAATCATTGTACTCATGCCAGCATATGAGCATTATGACACAGCGCCTCATGATGTAGAAACGAGCCCTTTGCTCTTTGACCAGCCTAGCACACTTTCTAGCAAAAGCACACTTTCTCTGAGTGGAAGAAGAAGAAGAAGAATTCTTGATGAGAGGAGAAGAAGTTGTTGAGGAACGGCCTTCTTTCTTTGACAACCTCAACTTCTCACTATTACTGAAGTACAAAGGTGGGGCAGTAGTTTGATCAGTGTTGTTGTTGTTATTGTTGTTATTGCCTGCAGTTGTAGTGCCATTACTACATGTGGGTGCACAATTAGAAGAAACCATGTTGATGTTGGAGAGAAAAGACTTAGACTTGGGAAGAAGGGAGGTGGGGAATTAGTGGGTGGAAATGTGAGTTTACTGAGAGTGAATCACTGACTCATTATTTATAAGGGTGGCTTAGATTGGGAAAAACAAGTAGTTGATGGTGTATGTGTGGCATTGGGTAGTATCACCTGGGCCTTCCTTTCCCTACACTGGCCCACCCTAAATTTAAATATATTACCATTGTAACAAGTCTCATTTAATTATATATTATAAATTACTCCTTCTCTTTCAGATTATACCACAGTTTAAGATTGTGTGACAGAAATGTGGTTAATTTATTAAGTTTATTAGAAAATATTAGCTAACTTTTTTTAATTAATATATTTTTATTTATTTAATTATTAACTCTTTTATTGTTCTTATATATTATTCCTATTAAATATTGATTAAGAGTAGTCTTAGAAAAAAAGCATTTAATGTAACATTAATTTTGTAAAATAATATATATTTTGAAATAATTTTTTCCTCTTTAATACATCATATGATCAGGAAGGGAGGGATTAATTACTGTTATATTTGATAAAAATTGATAATTTTGGTTAGAACTATTTAATAAAATATTTATGGTAATTATAGTTTAATTGGTAATATAAGAATTTTATACTAATAGTACATGAAAATTAAAATAGTTTTTCATCTTAGTTTTTACATAAAAAATTATAAAAATAATATATGCAGTAATAATGTCAAAAAGCTTATGTTGTCCTCCTATTAAAAATTGATATGTATATTAACTTATTTTACTTAACAACAACTATCTTTTAAGTTATTTTTATTATAATTTTTAATTGACTAATAGTATATTTTTTTTATGCTAACAGTACAATAAATTAAAAATAATATTCTTTGTCTCTTTATTAAAATCATTTACCAATTAGTTTGTATTTTTTTTTTCAAAATTATAATTTTTATATGTCTAAGGGTTAGTTTTGTAATTGAAGATCGAAGTAAGAAAAATGCTATGAATATAAGTCTAAAAATAATCAATCCTTTCATATACGTATACTATTATTATTTACTATTATAAGTAAAACTAATATAAAATGTTAAGTGGAGAAAATATTTTTCTATTTTTGTTATATTTAATATATTTACTTTATTTTATTTTTTATTAAACAAATATGACATTTATTATAAAATTATTATAAGAAGATATTGCAACTCCTGAAATAGTTCAACTATGAGATTAATAAAAATTTTAAAGAGTAAAGATATAACCATTTTAATATGTTAAACAAAGTCTTAATTTATTAATATTTCATATTCACAACAATCATGCAGTAACTTAAATATTCTTTTGTTGGTGAAGTATTATATTTATCTTACCAATTCCTTAAAATTTCAAATTTTGAAAAACCTTTAAAGTAGCAATAATTATCCCAAGCTATATTGTGGCTCCATGCATGGGTGAAAAAGGGTGAGG
Source organism: Glycine soja (assembly GCF_004193775.1). NCBI lineage: Eukaryota > Viridiplantae > Streptophyta > Magnoliopsida > Fabales > Fabaceae > Glycine > Glycine soja. Next base: position 28,306,105 of record NC_041014.1, on the reverse strand, counting down.
ATTTAATGCGAAATCATGCAATGGTCCTTAGCACATTGTTTGGTCCGGCAAGAAATGGGATGATGAGGAATAAAAACTATATATAGTTACATAGGGCATAGGCATATAGGAAGCTAATAGTGATTGGCATTATCGGGTAAGGATTGAAGTAATTAAATTTAAAATTGTGAGACACAGAATTTCAAGGAATTGATATAGAGCAGAGACAAATAAAGTTGACAAGTGCTAGATTTTTTTATTTTTTTTTAAAATAAGATTGTTTTGTACTAGGCTAAGTCTTAAGAGTTCGTAAGAGTAGGTCAATCTGAAATAAGAATCTTATTTTTTGTACAGCAAGTATTACATTCAAACTATATAACATAAGAAATCTCTCATAACTAATAGCAAATATTACTCTCCACCCTAAGGGATTCACTCTTTCAGACTTAAAAGATAATCGTTAGTTAACACAAGGTATATGTAATAGGAAAAATCTTATCTAAATATGTTTTTCAATCAATTTTGACATCTTGAGACACTAAATGTCACTTATTTAAGCACCAAAGATTTTCTAAATAATACTCTTACCATTGCTGACTTGTTAAGATTCTCACTTATTTTTGTAACTAAGTCTTAACTAAGTTCTGAGACCTAAACTAAAAATATTCAATAGATAAATATAATTTGTCTGTTTAGCTCTACCTGAGGGGTTGTAATTGACATGGTCTTTTTCTTCAACTGATAACAATCACTCCTATTCTTACTTACCTATTAATTTGCTATTAAGGGTGTCTTATAGCAATGTTTCTTTAATGACTATTATGACCTTAGAGGAGAGGGGGGGGGGGGTTTACAAGAGTATTATAACGATAACAATATAACTCTGATCAGTCATTGACCAGAACCAAATACTAACTCGAAATCCTGAGCTGATCGACTGTGGACCAAATTGGTATTCAATTTTTCGATCTCGAGTGCATAAGCATGAAGAAACTTGAAAGTTTGAGTCGATCAACAGACAATTCAATTGATACACAATCCTCCAGTCTTGAGTGCATAAATGATAATTGTCTTGTGAACCTTATTTGAATGATAATTTTGAGGCAACTATCTTAGTATTTCGAGGCTTCTAAACTTTATTTGTCCCTTTTAATAGTTAATTTGTAAATAAATTAGAATAGTTTTAGGATGCATATTTTGGTAATTTCTTATCTTAATTTTTTTTTATTTTGAATGTTGAAGCAAGATGATTAAAGTGACAACTATTGGTGGGACCAAATCAAGGAAATCTTGAAGAGTTGCACATCATTTAGGGATTGAGCTAGCATGACTTTTCTAAAGCTTAAGCATGGCTATTGTGGGGCTTAAGTCACATGTTTCATAAACTTAAATTTTCAGCAATAAAGTGGCGCTTAAGCATGGCAAAATTGATGCTTAAGCCTCAGACTGCACGTGACAGTCTTTAAACCAACACATACCAAAGCCTTTTAAAAGCTCCAAGAATGAAAATTCACAACAAATTTGGTTGAGGGAGTCATCTAGGGTTAAGGTGAAGGCTGGGAAGCTCTCCCTTGCTCTCCATGACTTTCCTACCATTTTTCATCATTTCTTTCATCTATGTTCTTTTATTCACTCGGTAGTTATGTAGTTAGGTTTACTCATTTTGGATGTTGATGTAGTTGAACTCATATTTATGTAGACATTGTAGTTATTAATTTATGTTTATTTTTCATTATTGAGTGTCCTCTTAGATGTATTAATGCTTTGCTTTGGCTTGATCATCCTTTGTTTGATGTTGTGGTTTGGATTGTCATTGGAAAATGCTTTTGAACTTAGAAATGGAGAAGAATGTTAGCAATTTTGGGTCATACATACATACATACATACATACATACATACATATATTTGATGAAGGGCATATATGCCATGAAAGGTTAATTCTGTAGATACCATTAGTGATATTGTAATTTGATGAAGGGTCAAGTTATAATTATCAAATTTGGGGTAACTGATGACAAAATTACCAATACAAGAGTTTATGGTCCCCATTTGTTGAGAGAAGTTACAGAACGTACAATTTTGCTATCTTTTTCTCTTTATCCCCATCAGAAGAGATAATTCAGAGAAGAAAATCAAGTTCTATACATCGGGAAGATCATAAAACCAATCTTGACCCTCATCAACCTTTCATCATTCCATTCCATTATAGGTACGTTTCCGCATTTAGTTTTGATCATGATTTTGAGTATGGGAACACAATGAAGTTTTATTCATCTTTATGCATTAATTTCTCTCTACATGGATAGAAAACACGTGGTTAGGACCGATGATTGTCTATTAGAATCAAATTAGGTTGATTGATTGAATCCCTACAATTTGGTATCAGAGCCACTCATACTTGATCTATGTATGATTTTGGAAATTTTATTTATTCAAGCTACTGGCATATTCTAAATTTTAAATGAATTTAGATATTTTACATATTTTTGCTTGATCTTACCAACAATATGTAAATGCACCCCTCATTTAAAGGTTACAATGCATCATTAATATGCATACATATAACTTTGTGCTCGTTCTTACTTTTAGAGACCGTTGCAATAAATTAACATAACAATCATGGGCTTCTAAAATTTAAAATAAAAAAATAGTTAAAATAATTTACTCTAGAAATGTTTTAATTTTGGATTTGGTACATCAATGTTCAAAATGTAGCTATGGTATATCATTTTAATTGTTTAGCATTTAAATGAGCTAATTAAATCAAGGTATCACCAAAGTGACCTCTCTTGTGTAGATTGTTCATGAGAAATGTTAATGTGTGTGATTATTTACATGAATGGCGATTGGCCAAAAGTAAAATTATCATTTAACTAATTTATATACACACCTGTGATGTTAAACATATGATATTTATGGAGGTTTTACATGTGAATGATAAGTCACGTGAAAAGATGGGTTTGTTATTTGGTATGCTTTTATTATCAATGTTTGAATATTACAACAAGAATATCACTAACAATTAGTACCACTCTCCAAAGACTTGATATTAATGGTGCACTAGATATCTTGAGATGGGTTATACCATTATTTGAATGCATTGATGACTATTCTGTGAGCTTATTGTATTATTTTTTTTATCTATCCAGCTGTTGCTTCTATATCTGCTAATTTGAATTGGTTCTGATTCTTATTTTAAGGACTAGAAAGAGAACATGCAAATTATTCTTGGCTGCATGGATCTAGACCATACATTAAGAATTGAGAAACCCCCTTCTCCTACGGATTCCGCCTTTGAACAGAGGAAACTTCATAAGAAGTGAGATCACTCAAATCGCATGAGTCTTATGATCATTAAGCGTGACATTCTTGAGGTCTTTAGGGGTATTGTTTCAGATGATGTAACTAGTGCCAAAGAATTCCTGCTGAAATTGAAAAGCGCTTTGCAAAAAGCGATAAGGCGAAAACAAGTATCTTCTTCAAAACTTAATTTCCATGAAGTATCAAGGCAAAGGAAATGTCAAGGAATACATTATGGGAATGTCAAATATTGCTTCAAAATTAAGGGCACTAAAGCTTGAGCTATCAGAAGACTTGCTTATTTATTTAGTGCTAATTTTTCTACCTTCACAATTCAGTTAGTTTAAGATCTCTTATAACTGTCAGAAGGATAAATGGTCTCCTCTTGATGAGCTCATTTCATACTGTGTGCAAGAGGAAAGGCTGAAGCAAGAAATGACTGAAAGTGCTCATGTTGTGAGTACCTCTAAAGACAAGGGAAAAAGAAAAAGAATTGAGGAGCCCAAGAATGAAGCGGCTAAAGGTCCAACACAAAAGAAACAAAATCAAGGTAACAACTGTTTTTTTTGTTGTAAGCTTGGACATGTAAAGAAGAAACGTACCAAATATCATGCTTGGCATGCAAAGAAAGGTATGTTTCTTACTTTGGTCTGTTCTAAGGTCAATTTAGCTTCAGTACCTAGAAACACTTGGTGGTTAAATTCTGGTGCCACTTCTAACATCAGTGTTTCAATAAAGGGTTGTCTATGCTACCAAAAACCAATTGATTCTGAAAGATGGATATATGTTGAAGATGGTAAATCGGTGGAGGTGGAAGCTATATGGCATTTTAGATTATTACTATGTATTGGTTTTTTATTTGGATTTGAAAGACACTTTTGTTGTACCGTTATTTAGACGAAATTTGGTTTCAGTTTCTTATTTGGACAAATTGGGTTATTTGTGTTCATTTCGAAACAATGTGTTTAGGTTGTCTTTCAATTCAGATATTGTTGGAACTGGTTCACTCTTGACTTATGATAATCTATATTTACTTGATATTGTAGCTTCTTATGGTGAATCCTTTAATGCAGAATTGTATGGTACTAAGTGTAGAATTGATAATACAAACTCAAGAGCATTATGACATAAGTGATTATGTCACATTTCTAAGAACAAAATTGAATGACTTGTGTCAAACGGAATATTGGATTCCATTGATTTCACAAGCTTTGATATTTGTGTTGAATGCATTAAAGGTAAACAGACCAAAAACAAGAAATTAGGTGCATATAGAGCTACATACATCTTAGAATTGATACATACAAACATTTGTGGGTCATTTCATACACTTTCATGGAATGACCAACGATATTTTATATCATTTAGATGATTACTCCAGATATGCATACTTGTTTCTTATACATGAAAAGTCATAATCTCTGGATGTCTTCAAAACATTTAAAATTGAAGTTGAAAATCAACTCAACGAAAGAATCAAGAGTGTCAGATCTGACTGTGGTGGTGAATACTATGACAGATATGATGATTCATGGGAACAACGTCTGGGGCCTTTTGTCAGGTACCTAGAGGAATGTGGAATCGTCCCACAGTACATCATGCCGGGGTCACCTAGCATGAATGATGTGATTGAAAGACGAAACAAAACTCTTAAGGATATGGTAAAAAGCATGATTTGTCATTCTAACTTACCAAAGTCACTTTGGGGAGAGGTACTAAAGATTGCAGCTTACCTTCTAAATAGTGTGCCAACCAAGGCAGCTGCCAAAACACCTTATGAGCTTTGGGTTGGGTGAAAGCCTAGTCTGAAACATTTTCATGTATGGGGATGTCCAGCTAAGACAAGGCCTTATAAGCCAAATGAAAGGAAATTGGACTCCCGAACAGTGAGTAGCTGCTTTATTGATTATTCTGAACGATCCAGGGGCTATAAATTTTATGATCCTAAATTAAAGACAATTTTTGAGATGGGAACTGCCATATTCTTTGAGGATATTGACTTTGGGGAGAAGAATAAGGTTAGAGACTTTGTCTTAGAGGAAGAATCAATAACAATTTTAAAACCGATTCATACAGTTGATTTTGATAAAGCAAATTCGGAACCTCTACAAGATATTGTTATTGAATCTTCCACTCAAGATAATTTGGTCATTTATGAAGAACAAACTCAAGATCCTCAAGAACCTATGCTTCATGAGCCAGTACCTTTGCGGAGATCTACAAGAGAAAGAAGAAGTGTTATTCCAGATGATTATGTGGTATTTCTCCAGGAACATGAGGAAAATAATGGTATGATGGAAGATGACCCAATCAACTTCCATCAAGCCATGCAAGATTCCAACTTAGAAAAGTGGATTGAAGCAATGAATGAGGAGTATAAGTCCTTGCAAGACAACAAGGTTTAGGAACTTGTCCCATTACCAAAAGGTGTGAAACCCATTGGTTGTAAATGGATATTTAAGACCAAGCGGGATTCCAAAGGTAATGTGGAGAGGTAGAAGGCTCGTCTTGTGGCGAAGGGCTATACCCAAAAGGAAGGGATTAACTTTAAAGAGACTTTCTCTCCAGTTTCATTGAAAGAATCTTTTAGGACAATCATGGCTCTTGTTGCACATTATGATTTAGAGCTTCATCAAATGAATGCCAAGATGAAATTTCTCAACGGCAACATTGATGAGACAATTTATATGGTGCAACTAGAAAACTTTGTGTTAGGAGACCCAAAGAATATGGTTTGCAAACTAACAAAATTCATTTACGGGCTAAAACATGCATATCGTCAATGGTACCATAAATTTCATTAAGTAATTCTCTCATTTGGTTTCAAGATGAATCTTGTTGATGATTATGTGTATCATAAATTCAGTGGGAGCAAGTACATTTTCGTTGTCTTATATGTTGATGACATACTGCTTGCCACTAATGATATAGGTATATTGCACGAAACCAAAATATTTCTATCAAGAAACTTCGAAATGAAAGATCTTGGTGACGCCTTCTTTATATTAGGAATTCAGATACACCGAGATCGATCTCGGGGTATTCTAGGATTATCAAAAAGGAGTTATATCGAAAAGGTACTTAAAAAGTTTGGCATGCAGGAATCTAAATCCAAGGATTCTCCAGTTGCTAAGGGAGACAAGTTTAGTCTCAAACAGTGCCCAAAAGGAAATGTGAAAATGCAGAAGATTCCCTATGCATCAACTGTAGGGAGTTTGATGTATGCCCAAGTATGTATGCGTCTGGATATAACATACATAGTTGGGGTATTAGGTAGATATTTAAGCAATCCATGAATGGATCATTGGAAAACAACCAAAAGAGTTATGAGGTATTTGAAGAGAACAAAGTATTATATGCTCACATACAAGAGGTCAAATCAGTTAGAGATCATTGGGTATTCTGACTCATATTTTACAGGATGCTTATATAGTTTGAGATCCACTTCAGGTCACATTTTCATGTTAGCTGGTGGTGCGGTTTCTTGGCGCAGTGCCAAGCAAATCGTTACTACTTCCTTCACTATGGTGGCAGAATTTGTGGCATGCTATGAGGCATCGAATCATGGAATATGATTGAGAAATTTTGTCACAGGGCTACAAATTATGGAAGAAATTGAAAGATCACTTAAGTTATATTGTGACAATAAATTAGTTGTATTGTATTCTAACAACAATAAGAGCTCAACCAAATCGAAGCATATTGACATCTAGTTGTTAAGGAAAGGGTACAGAGTGAACAAATTTTCATAGAACACTTAGGGACAAACTCCATGATAGCAAATCCTCTTACTAAGGGACTTCCACCCAAGGTCTTTCATGAGCATGTTACTCACATGGGTGTTTTACAGTTCGAGAAATCTTTGGTTTAATGGGAGTTAGTCACTTTTACGTATTTTATGTTCTATGTTAGATTTTATGTATGCATACATTGACTTTTGGATATATTTGGTTATATATATATATATATATATATATATATATATATATATATATATATATATATATATATATATGTTTTATTATTCAGTTATTACACTTTGTACATTAAGATTATTAAATGATCTCATTGAGGTAAAGTATGACTAGTTGAAAATAGATATGTACAGACCACCTTCATGTAATTTTCATGCTACACATTTCATGATGAGTGTATGTCATTTGATTCTGTCAGCATTAGTGATCATTGATGAGTTTAGTTGTGATTAATACAATGAAAATTGCTTTGGTTCTACGTGAGGATGTAATCAATGGACAAGATTTTTGGAATATGCTCAAGGCATGTAATGACAAATTTTGAGCTCATAAAGTCTAACACATTCATAAGGATTGTAAATATATATATATATATATATATGTGACCAGTGGGATATTGTTAGCAATTTTGGGTCATATATATATATATATATATATATATATATATATATATATATATCACATAATTGAATGAGTTAGGATCATTATTTTATTAGCCAAAATATTAAAGTGGTCTAATCAATATAAAATTATGGCTAATGACATATATGTCATGAAAGACTAATTGTGTAGATATCATTAGTAATATTATAATTTGACGAGGAGACAAATTATAATTATCAAATTTGGGGTAACTGATGGCAGTTACCAATACAAGAGGTTATGGTCTCCATTTGTAGAAAGAAGTTACAAAACCTACAATTTTGCTTTCTTTTTCTCTTTATCCCATCAGAAGAGAAAATTTAGAGAAGAAAATAAAGATCTCTACATCTAGAAGATCATAAAACCAATCTTGATTCTCATCAACCTTTCATCATTTCATTATGGCTAATCCAGGTACGCTTCCGTATTTAGTTTTGATCATAATTTTGAGTATGGGAACATAACAAGGTTTTATTCATCTTTATGCAGTAATTTTTCTCTACATGGATAGAAAACATGTGGTTAGGACTGATGATTGTCTGTTAGAATCAAATTAGGTTGATTGATTGAATCCCTACAAAGAACACGTAATGGGTTTTGTGTCTAGGGATGGAACAAAACTTCTTAGTCATTTTTAACTCTTGTTCCTAAAGCAAGTCACTTGGTTAGGCTAGGCAAGAGATTGCTAGTTTAGTTAAGGGACTTAGGCTCTTTCCATTTGAGGGATCGAAGTTTGAGTAATGTTGTGAGTTGATGATAATAATTAAACTTTGAACTAAATGAGTGACCTTTGTATGCATGAGAAAATGATTTAGTGGAATCAATCTCACACTTTTATCCATTGTTGTTTTACTTATTTTTACCGCATTCCAAGTGTTTATAAAAATTACCAAAAAGAATTTCTTATTCTTTTACTCTTTAATTTTTTGTTTAAGTTCTTGTCAATTACATTCTCGCAATCCAATTCATTGTTATTCTGATAGTCGTAATTAATGAATATTACTATTTGATAAGTATTACACAAATTCTTAAAAATATAATACTTAAACTTCTATTTTATACTATTTACGCGATTGCTAGAAAATAATTAGAGGAAGCACAAACAAACTCCAAGTTTCAAGCCGGTCTACAGACAACAGGATCGCTACATCACCATATATAGTTAATCGCATTACCATACTCCTTTATGATATGTACGTACCACGTGTTTAGATACGGTATACCATCTAATATAATTGGAATATACCATCTTTTCATTTAGGCATAAAAGAAGAAGAAATAAAAACTTTTTAATTTTTGTTTGGGGGCCAAAGAAATGGCCAATGCCGAGGAGATTCTAATAAAGAGGAAGTCTGTGACACTGTCACCATTCGGCACTCGCCAGCTAATTTACGGTGCATGATGTGGAAGTCACTTTTACTTCTACTGTGAACAAATATTAAAGCTCATGCTTCTTGTTTTTTCTGTAAAAGATTATTTGTCATTTTCTTACTGAAATTTAAAAATCTCTCGTCGCGTAATCTCTTTTAAGAAACTAATCAGGCTTTTTATCCGCACTTTTGTTTCTTGGCTGTTACTTCTTGAAATCAAAATGTTATCTAGCATAATTGACATTAATTTTGGTTAGTTATAGAAACACATAATGAAAGAGAAGCCAACGCGTATTGGAAAACCAAAGTATCTCAGTGGCGGGACAAAAGTGGAATTCATGTTGAAATTCATACTAAACAAATCGTTTGGATATTGATTATTATCTTATCCTAAAACATGGTTAAAGTTTTAATTTTATATTTACGTCTGAAGACCACGGCTATGTAAATTAAACAAGGAAACATTAGTGGTACAAAGTATACATTTTTCATCATCCAATTGTCATTTTTTAAATTTTAGGTAGAAACACTCAAGAACTGGTGCGAAATTTAAGATTGTAAAATAATGGTGATGGATTTGGTACTTTAAATTGAAAGCTAAGATATTTTTTTTTGCCATTACATTTTTTATTATATTCAATTTGACCATTTATTTTTTTAATAGTTCAATTTATTTTTATATATTTTTAAAGTGAGTTTAAAAATTATTTACGAGTGGCACTTTTCAATTTTTGTACTAGATTTTGAATATTTTTTTTAACTAATTTGAGATATGAAATTTGTCCTATTAAATTGACTTATATGAAAAAATCATGTGAAAAAATAAGTTTCACAAATAATAATAAAAATTCGATATCATATTTTTTAATTTTTCGATTGCTCGTTAGATTCACTTTTTCATGTGATTTTTTCATGTTTATTATTCTTTTTTAGTTTGAACATGAGTTGAGTTTTATAGTTCTCATGTACCTAAATTTAATGAAATAAAATTCAAGTCTCAAATCAATTGAAAAAGAGATTTAAAATTGTGTCCCAAATTAAATAAAAATATAATTATTTCAAATAGTCATTTTAAATCACTTTAAAAACATCAAAGATTAAACTCATCTTTTTATTCATCTATTATTTCTGTAATATGTCTATGGTGAGTAAAATGAGAGATTTATGATGAAATGACTTTATCTCAAAGTCTTATGATGCATGATATTTTATATTTTCTTATATTACATTTGATAAGATTGACATTACACTTAAAATGTCATTATATATATATATATATATATATATATATATATATATATATATATATATAACATGTTTTTAATTTTTACATCCGTTTTTGTTTGATATCATCAAAAAGAGAAAGATTGTTAATTTAAAAGATATTTATGTCTTAAAAATAAATAATGACTCTTAATTATTTTGATTAGATGTAAATAAATACAAATAATAAAAATTGTGTCTAATATGTTATCAAACCATGATCTGTTTCTGTGTATATGAAGTTTTCAAACAATGCACTCATAAAATAATCTGTTATAACATTTAAGTAATGTATTTAAGATCTTTATTTAATAATCTATGTTTGAGATTCTTTCATGCATAAAACATTCTCATAGAATTTGTCAAAATCCTATGAAAAATAAATGAAGCAATGAAGCCCACAGTCTGAAAGGCATTGATCTTCATCAAAAGGTGCGCTCTGTTGTTGCAGACCTGCTATGATGAAAGAAGTGATTTCTATGCTAAAGTACAATGCATGCTAACCTATTAGCATGAACTTCTCATGAAGAAGGGATGTGCATTTAATGCAAGTATTAAATGCTCCAACGGACTCAATACCTCAGACGAAGGACAGAGTGAAAAATCCAACCATTGTGAGACAATAAATACTTGAAGATGAAGATTATATATAGAAGAAACTTTGAAGAAATAAGACACAAATCACTTACGCGAATTATTTTTTCATTCTTTCTTTTAAAGCTTTCTATAAATTCTTATAAAGATACAAAACTCTCAAAATACCTTTATATCTTGAGAGAAAAAACTAAAAGTATTAAGTGCGATATTTGTCTATAAGACGATTATATAATTTAGTCAGTGTGCAAACTTTCAACAAATTTTTTTGGTTGTTTTTGAGCCAGTAGTGGCTTGGTAAAACAAAAAATACCAGGTTCAAGTCAAGTTTGGGATAAAACTTGCAAGTGTAAGAGTCAGAAGTGACAGTAAATAATACTTGTAACTTTGACAAGTTAATGGAACCTTAGTGGTTGTCAAGAACTGGACATAGTATTGGGTTTGAGACAAACCAATATAATTCTTTATGTGCTCCTCTCTTTTGATTTAACTGACAAAGGGTTTGAATTTATTTTTAGGTTTTATATCTTGTTTTGTTTTACGAAGAAAAACTGTTTTTATCATCATCTGACATATTTATTTACATTAGATGATAAATGGTCTATCTGTCTTAGAAAAAGTTTTAAATTTCTAAAAACACAATTTAACCTTTCTTCTTGTGTTATTTGCTTCTACACACTTGGGTCTTATTAGGCATTGATCAATCATAAATGCTACCCTTAGGTCTTGGGCCTTAATTAGTTATCAAGGTTACACTTTGGTCTTAATGGACTTTGGTTAATTATTAGTGTTATACATAGGTTCTTGGTCAATCATTAGTGTTATGTTTAGCTTGGGCCTTGATCAATCATCATGGGTTACTCTTGGGCCTTACTCAATCATCAGTGCTACACTTGGACTTCAATGGACATTGGTCAATCAATAATGTTATACTTGAGAAAAAGTATTATGCACTGATAATTAAAATAATTTTATATTGTTACAAATCATCATATATAATAAATTAATTAATTTCTTTATAATATTGTTTTTAAGTTATACATATCGAGATTCTAATTGAATGTTAGTGTACAACTTATTTACATTGTCACTATATTATCATTAAACTCTTGATAATCAAGCCGATGTTAGATATTAAATTTGACTAGAAAACAAAAAGTTAACAAGCATACGGATTAAGTCGACATTAGATCTTAATTTGAAATTTGCATGTGAAAACAAAAATTTCCCATATCTTTTTTTTTTTTTTTTTCCTTCTTTTTCTTAAAACCCTTTCTTCTTCTCTTAATCTCTCATCTCCATCATCTTTCTCGCATCAATCTCTCATCTCCCTCTATTCCATTGTTTTATATTCTTTGTAGTTAATGTTTTTTACTCTTATTTCTATCGGTAAGGATGATTATAACGATAATGATAGTTATGGTTTTAGTGATACTTGTGACTAGTGATAACAAGATGTTTCTTTTATTTAACTTCTACTGATGATGATGTCGATACTATGACAATATCTACCTTCTTCGGTACTAACACCTTAGGCTAAAGAAGAAGAGTGTGTGGTCGATGATAGAGCACGATGGTAGAGATAAAAGAAATATAAAACTAGTGGAGAAAGAAAGGGAAAACACCTCTTGCAACACTTGATGCGAATTGACTGTGCAATAGTTGTTTCAATATTTAACACGTGACTAGTCCATTTCAGTTTAGTGGACGTTTAGAACTTGGAATTCTTTTTGTTATATTGGATACTTTATTACAATTATAATTAGGTGTTATAACAGTACATTACATATAAAAAATGGCAGATCAGATACATGCACGCAAAAACTAATAAGTTATAAATTAATTTACTGATACAAAAAATAGAAGGGCATTGCCATGCAATTTTGGTGTCCATATGTTCGATGTCCAAGTAGGTGGCACCGTGGCAGGTAGGGCTGTGCAAAAATGGTTTTTGATTTAAAAATTGGATTTAAAATGGATCCAAAAAATCCACATTGGTTTTTTACAAAATATGGAAGTTGTTAGGCTAGTTGTGTGGAGGAAGTTTTGAGCCTTTGTTATACCTGAATATGAAAACAATGACAATTGCATAAAATCTCACAATAATAAATTCATGTTCAAAATTCACATGTACATAAGAACACCTTGTATTCTTTTATTCATACGAATAGCATACATATACCTTGTATATTTCTACTTTGTGGTTCATGAAAGAAAAATAGTAGAAAAATGAATAACACAAAGTTACGACTCGTTTCCCTTATTTTATCTCCAATTATCTATATTTTTATAATCACGCTGGCAACTAGTACGTACATAGGATCAAATAATTCTATGCCTGTATCAATCTTTATGTGTGTTGCTATGACCCTGATACCTGTCTCAGATTCTACGTCATTCTATGAACACATTCCATGAGAGAAGTAAGGATTACGAAAGAAAATGATGCAAATTGAGAGGACATATAAAAAGCGTTTCAGCAGCCCCGCACAATTGAAGGATCATGAACAGAGAAGGAGCTATACTTAAATTTCAGCGGGGGCCAATTAAAAAAATAGTTACCCAATTTCTTATGAAATATTTATATATTCCTAACATATATATATATATATATATATATATATATATATATATAAATAGTTATCAAATTTCATATGAAATATTACTAATTTATCAAAATACTAAACAAAATATATTTAAACAGAAGACAAATTAAGCATTTTTTAAATACTCAAGATTATAAATGTCAATCATAAGTTTCACATGTCACAAGGAAATTTCATGACCACTATATAATAAAAAAATATTATTTACATTAATAACAAACTTTTAGCAATTTTTTATTATGTGCTAAAAATCTATTAAATTGTAATGGATTATGTTACTTGCCAAACAATAATAGATAAGAATCACGAAGAAGAATATGCTTTTAGATTATTGGAAGAAGAATGTTGTGTTGTGTCATAACAATAGTCATTGTCTTAGAAGTAAAATTTGATAGATCTGCATTGCAACTTAATATTCAGTATGTTTTTCCAAGATTTATTGAGCAAATTGTTTAGATCCATGCATCCGAGCCCAGAAATATGTAGGTGTCTTACAAATAATGCCCCAAAAAAGAAAGACACAGGAGGAGGAAAAAAAATACGTGAAGAAATGATTGAAAAGAGTGTTATTGTGTCTCGAACCTCAAACTATCAATCTAAAAACAAATAAAAACTCCTCTAACTATTAACCCCTTACATAATGTTGGTAATTAAATTGATTCCGTATTGACAAATTTGAATAAATGACTTTTAAATTTTAAAATTATTTATAAACCAATCAGAATTAATAGTATAACTAATGAATAATTAAATGTAATTATTTATAGTCTTTAAGATAGATGGTAAAAGAATATTACTATTAAAAAAAGAATAAATGATATAAATTTTTTTTCGAAAAACAGAAAAAATGTAATTACCTTTCCGATAAATAAAATAAAAAGAAAACACAATATTTATCAAATAATAAAAGAATATAAATCTCTTCACGATAAATATTTTAAAAGAAAAATAAATAATTTATATAAAAAATAGCACTAAGATATTATTATATAAATGAAAATAAGTTAGAAGGGCAAGCCCACCCCCCCCGGTCCGTTATCATCCAAGGAGAAGATAAGTTTTACAGAGAAAGCAATTTCCAATATTTAAATGTATACATCGATCCAGCTAGTTATAACTATATTTTAGTGTGTATTTTTTATATATAGTTAAAAATTATTATATTTTAAATTTACAATATGAATAATGTTAATTATTATATAATATTATTTTTAACTATCGGTACTTCTTAAAAATATTAAAACCTAACTTTTGGAAAGAGAAAAAATAAAGTAGATTAATTAAAAGAAATAGATCGACGATTAAAAAGATTGAATATATATATATATATATATATATATATATATATATATATATATATATACATTCTTAAAGATAAAAAATAATAGTTTAAACTTTAAAGTGCATGAATGTAATTATTTTTAACTATTATAGAATTCAGGTGTGAAATGTATTTTTAAAAGAAAAAATATTAAAAATATCTAATTGAAAAAAAATAAAATGAATAAAAATTTCAGGTCTTAAATTATATATATTTTTAATTTATAATACAAGAATGAATAATGGAATAGGTAATATGATTTCAAATATCTTGATAGGTAAATGACTATACAAATGTTAGGTCTCCTTCCCAAAGTCCCAGTTGATAAAGGGGTTGCTCTCTCCCTTTTTTCTTTTTGGACATTGTTCTTTAAAGCGATAAAAGGGCATCTAGACAAGAGAGATCTTACTCTCTTAGGACCCGTTTGATTTGATAGATCCTTGGCTTCTAATAAAAGTACCTTCAATATTGCAATGACAGGTTCAATCAGATAAGCAATATGTTGCTCAGTATGTCGTGCGAGTGTATATACACACAAATTATACTTATACAATAAGTTATACAATAAAATATACAATTGAAAAAAAGGAAAGAGAGATAAATTTAAATTTAAAATATAATAAATGCTGTATAAATTATTATACAAATTATTATTATATATATAATTATTCTACAAATGATACTTGTATATTTTGTTGTATATACTATTAATTTTGACATGGGTGTGATCGACGTGAAAAGTTCATTTATATTTTCAGTTGCAAACATGTTAAATTGGAATTTGAGGATTGTGCTTCTTCTGAAAATGAATTATCATCAGCTTGGAAAGCAAATGCAAAACATTGATGGTACGTAATTAATTGCAGGGAAGTGCAATAATATTTCCCATCACAAGAATTGGCAATTTGAGGCAATCAATTAATATAAGGCACGAGCAACATGCTCAAAGTGATCATACCAAAACTGATACGCGGCTCCACCTGTTAATTTGTTGCACATAACCTTGTAGCTCTAAATAATTAATGTATACAAATTAAGGTGTCATTAGGTGATCACACTCGTGATATTATTGATGAACGTACGCATGCCGTCTGATATATCATCGTGGGTCATCCTCCATGCACTCTTTACATTGATAGAAGTAGCCTCCCACCAATATAGTATTGACATAAGATCACCTTTCTCTTTGGTTCTTCGTGTAATATTTTGCCACAAATTGATTCATGCAAAGAATCATTTTAGCAAAGTGTAAAATACAAAGTAATATTAATTTGCATGCCTTTTAAGATGACCAGGAGCTTGAAATAGAAACAACAACTGTGTTAATTTCTTTCTCGAAATTTTCCTTTCCTTTTAATATATTAACCGAAATATATGCAGCCTAGCTCATTTTCTAACCAATTAGTGTACGTAGTAATCTTGCTAGCTAACTATTTATTTAGATTTTATACCTTTTTATTTCTTTAAGTTTCTCCTTTTTTGACTGTTACATCACTTTTGAGGTCACTTTCTCTGTCTCTGTGTTTTTCTTTTTCCTTGTTATCTCATATTCAGAGAAATGATGCTTATCTTAGAAGAAATAAATATCGGTTCAAAGAATCACCGGTGGGTCGGTGGGGGGTGCTCGTGCACCGAACACAGACGGCACAAAGTGGTGTGAGTTCAGAGGCAGAGGTCTTTGCTAAATCTATCTCACAAGTGACACCTATCAGCTTTACGGGGAAATCAATGAAACGTATGTTTTTAATGCAGATATTATTTAAATCATGAGAAGGATATGAATTAACTTGACGTGAGAATTATTTTAACTTAATTAATTTTTTAAATTTAAATTTTAAATATATAATTATGTTAAATATTTAAAGAATTTTTTTTGGAATTAACTGTAATTTTATCTGTCTCGAACATATTATTTTCAGTAAATTAAGAATATTTTTAGTCTAGAACAAAGAAATTAAGCTTACTTACAATAAGGAAAATGAGAAAGAAAAAATATAAACAATTTATCTTTAGCTTAATCATGGACCAAAAAGTTTATGGATACATGATTTTTTGGCAATTGATCAAGAATTACATTTAATTTGCAGTAAGATGTACATGTGCTCCTTTGTCGCAAAAAAAATAAAAATACATATGCTCCTTAAACATGTTACAGCACTTGCTGATCTTTTGAATCTCCTTCAAGGCTACCACAATTCACAATTCATAAAACAATGGTTTATGGCAAAACCATCCAGTCGCTACGTACTCTATCATTGGTCTCTCACCATCATGAAATAGTTGAGTCCCAATTGCAACCACAGCGAGACACAGAGATTTTCAGTGAGTAGTAATAAGGCAATGGCGCCGTGTGATCATTCTGCGTAATTGTGTGTTCAAGACTTCAAGTGGTCTTACGTGGTGGGACGATGAGAAAATTAGAGAAAGCAAGATCAGATATGAAGAGATTAGAGGGAAGACAAAAAGTTCAAGATCATCATATTTACATAAGTACAATCATGTAATATTGGTTTGGTGATAAAGGATGAAAAAAAAAAAGAGATAGACTGTGTGTGTTAGAATCTTTTAATTAATATAAACTAATTATTAATATTTATCGATAAAAAATTATTTATATTTATTTATATAATTAGGTTAACATTGATAGAAAAAAAAAGAAAATAGTATACCGAACTTTCCTCTTTACTTACGTTCAACATTTTGCATAAATTGTCATTTCTATTTTTAAAATTTGTGGGTAGATTTTTGTTAAGAAGTGAAAGCATAACCAATTAATTGACTAATTACTACTAGTAATTTTTTCTTCAAAAAAAATTACTATATATTTCATTTTTATAATAATTTTTTATACTAGTATAATTTTTTTTGACGTATATACTAGTATAATTTTAAAATTATATAATTTTTTATTTTAATATTTATATAGGTTGAATAAAAAAAATGATGCCCCTCTAGAATTATTGCAACTACTTTTTGATTAGTGTAGCTTTGGTCACTATGTTGTTTAGGACCAAATTTTGTTGTTGTTATACGTTGATTTTCTAAAAAAAACCTATATGATAATATAAAATATTTTATATCATTAATATATTTTAATTGAATTTTTAATTATTTGTCAAGTGAACCAATTCCAATCTCACTCATAGCATGTCCATGGACTGATGGACCAACCCGTCTCAATTCATATCAATGATAGACTTTTGCAACGTGCCTTACTTGATTGCCGGCTAGTTGGTATATATTTATAGGGTTAAATATATATTATTTTACTCCCTCAATTTTGATTCAAATTTATTTTTAATTATTTAAATTTAATAGTATTTTTTTAGTGTTTGTAGTTTGAAAATAGTTCACTTTCAAGTCTCTGATAAGGATAAAAAATGGAAAATTTTAAATTATGAGACTAAAAATACTATTTTTAAATGTGAGAAATTAAAAACAAATTTAACCACAATTGAAGGAATTAAGAATATATTCAAATTTTTTAATATTTTTTTTCTGTTTTCCTCTTCACATTTTCTATGATATTACATACTATTCCGTTCTTTCTCTTTTATCTCTCTCATAATTATAAAAATAAATTGTATAAAAATCATTTCTCTTGAAGTTTAGACATTAAACATTAAGGTAATTAAGATATATATTTGGATTTTATCTATGGTGCTATTATATATACAGACGTTAACATGTATATACAGTGACGTTTTCTGCTTTTGGGTGATTTGGTGGAGCATGAAGTGCTTGATGGTGCATTTTATTTAAGAGGAAAGTGTGAAATGGAACAAATGACAAGAGGAGCTCATATAATAAGATAGCTAGGCATAGCATGGTGGCTCTTTGCATAAATCTCTATCAGAGTGAATGGAAAGTGATGGTTTTGTTTGTTTAAATGAGCATAGGGAGCTAATGATTAAGGGGGAAAGAAAGCATGCCACGGTATTAAATTACAAAACAAACAAAAGGAGTCAACTAGTGAGCCGAAGGTGGTTAATTAGCAAAATAAAAATAACTAAGCAAAGGTCTAGTGGACCATTAATTATGGCAACAATAATTTTTCTGCTATTGGCAATTTTCTTAATCGACAATCAAAGCCTTTATTATTATTAGCCTAGTATTAAATGTTGGTGGAGCTATATTTTTTAAAGTTGGTGAATGCAAACTCTCTTTCAAATACCATCAAACATGTGAATCATCTTATGTTTTATGTAAAATTGCTATATTTTAATTAAAAAATTTGAATTTCAGTTATGAATATATAATTGTATTAAATATTTGAAAAAAAAAACTGTATCATTCATAATAGTCATATTCAATTCAAATAAAATTGTCTTCAATAAAAACATATGTGATTTAGAATGAAAAAAGAAAAAAAAAACTCTAGTGGAGATGATGGATATTCTAAGCCCGTGTAAACCCAACCCACTCTAAAAAGAAAAGTTCCATGACGTTTTCATGCAAAAAAGCAACTAGCGTCTTCTTGTATATCAACCAACATATTCTATGTTACACACTTAGAGAGAGGTTTTTATTGCCTATATTAGTCTTACTATAAGACTGTCTCTGATAAAGAATGAATGTAGTATTAAAAAAGAACATTAAAGTTTTCTTCTTTCAAGTCTCCTACCACCTAAGAAAGTTTAATGGAAATTCATCGCACATAGTTGATGCTTTCCCTTAATTAGGTTGGTTTCTTTTCCTTTCTATAGAGACAAGTGTCTTACTGTTCTTGGTACAGGTGGAGTTGAAGGGTTGAAAACAGTTCTTTTTCCACACTCTACTCGATACTCTTCTTCGATCAATTTTCTCTGCTAATTAGAAAATGCCCCTTAACTTTTTTTTTCTTTTCTTTTTTCAACTTTCACTAAATGGTTTGTGAAACAGAACCACTAATTAAATTAGCAGCAGCAAACTTTATTCCTAAAATAAAGAGCATGCATACCCCCTAAGAAATATTTTCTCCAGCACTATTCCCCTAGATTATCCATTGATCATTCTTTTCTTCTTTGACCTTCTATACTTTTTAACAGATGCAATATACAAAGCGTTTCAACTTAAGCTTGTCAAATTCAGCCACATGAAGCACTTAACCAGATAGTGGCATCTGCGATCATGGGATAGTTAATTAATAACATAGTAACATGCATTGTAATACTAAATGGTCTATATTTAGTTTTCCACTTACGATCACCTTTGTCCTATTATGACACAATGAGTTTAAAAATATTTGGAATCATAACTATAGCATAGACAACTTGGGTGTAGATGGTCATAGGCAAATATTCTTTTACCAGCTTGTGTTTATATCACTAAACAAATTATGCTTATTTTAAATTGCACGCCTTATAATACTTTACTTTTCTGTTTATTTGGCCATTATTATGCATAGTATAGCTGAAGGTAGAGAGACATTAAGGGACAAGAAATCTTGCTAGCAAAATACTTTCCCTTTATTCAACTGACTAAATCTGAAGGAATTGGATTCAATATGTCATGTAAATGAATGGATTCTGGTTATTAGTCTAATCCTATGAATCTAATGACATACTAAAATTATCATTGAAGTATATATTTTGTCCCTTTGTTGGTTCACTCCATAAACATCCAAATCCATGCATTTATTTATAAAAGCAGAGAGATTTATCATTCAAATTCAAAATCTGTTCCATTATCTACAGACAAATAATAAAGACCATATATTGGAAATTATGGCAACATATCTCATTCTTACATGTTAGCTAACAGAACGCATAGTTTATAATCCTTGAACTGTAATGAGAACTCTCCATTAATTAATCATTAGCTCTGCTAATCATTCACCTTTTCTTTCCTTTAACCGAACAGTATATGAAATTTATAACCATTAATAAAATCATCGATCAGCAGCAAGCTTTGTTCAAGATATATTTTCTTGAGCACAATTCCATTGTGGATTCTATAATGAATTTTGTCTTGGTTCTACTTTCTGTTGCATGGCGGTTTTGATGGGTGATACCAATTATATCTGATTTTTCTGTTGGATTGCTTGAAATTGTGATACATAATTATTATTTTTAATATTAGGCACATATAACATTTGAAGAACTCTCAGACAGCCAAATTGATAAGGCCCCATCTGGTTAGTAATTTTGTAATACTAACTTATCTGAATTAATTAAATCATAATTAATTTGAGGACAATCTTTTCGTCTAGCATGACAATCCACTTCAAAGAATTAAAAAAAAAAGGTTTGGAATCAAAATAACATGCATAACAAAATCAGTTAATCTAACAGGCATAAACAATGCGTAAAAAGACAATGATAGTCTTTGACCAAGCTATGTGGTAATTTTATGTTATTTTATTAATGATGATTAATTTATAATTGAACCCCATACACGCACACGCATGAAAGAAAAAAAATAAAATTTTCCTCCTCTTTCTTTGGTCGGGTTTGCTTTCTGTTAGCTGACTTGATAAGTCAAAGTGCATGTTACCATAACAAAACATGGAAACATTAATTTCAAACAAGTCTTATGTATTTGAAGTTATAAACCATGTGAGGTGTCAATTGAAAAATCAGAAAGTGGATAGGATCATGTGGTGGTTACTTGATTTTGTTTACAAATTTGAGTAAGTTAATAGTTTAGTAGAACTTTTTGTCCAATGACATGTCATGTGTCGAAGAATAAAAAAAATCAGTTTGGAAATCATAAACATAACATCCAGAAAACAATGATGATGTTGAAAATACAAAAACATTGAATTCATTCTATTTTACCACCTGTGACGTAGTTACTTCATTTTATCAGAAATCTTTATATTAAATGCCATACCATATTTATTACCATAAAAAGAAGGCATACTGTGTAACCAAAATGATCCAAGAGAAAGGAGGTTGAGATATGCTTAAAAAGCAACTTATGAGATATTCACTGTTTAAAGTGGAATAGCAAGCATTTATAACATATTCTTTGGGTGATACTTAATAGTCTCAATCTGCAAAGTGTCGCACAAATAGCTAGTTGCTTGGATCTTTAAAAATATGATAAAGATTTGATTCCTAGTTATCTAGGTAGAAGAATTGTTCCTTAACTGGTAGTCTATTTTCACGGAAGAATATCAGTTTCATGGCTTATGACCCTGAAGATACCCTAAATCCAATCCCGAATCTTGAAAAAAAATTAAAAATTCCGAGTCTCATCTAATTTCATTGTCTCTAATGGAATGTCATGATTATGATTGAAGATTTTATGCTCGTTGTTTATTCACGAAAATGAATCAAAATTTGAAAGAAAATAAAAACAACTTAGAAGATAGCAAAATGCAACAATCTCCTTGGAATTTGGTACATAAACTAGCTACTTTTGACAACATTATACTTTGTTAATTGCTGATGATGTAGTCAAGTTTGTCGTGGACAATAATGTTAGTTTGTTTTCCCTCAATATTCAAATGCCACAAATATGTTTATGCAACGAACTTAGACCAATAATTCATGAGGACAGTGCAAAGTGCTCAGCTTCAACCTTTTCGCAGTTGCCAAAGTCATTTTCTGCTTATTCCCCCAAACTAAACGATACTCCTTTCTATTCAAAGTATTAGTTTTGGTACCGAATATATTGCTGCATATAACCCTCCCTAGACCATCTAAGAACACCAAGTCTGAAGTAGGGAACATTTCTCATATTATTAGGGCTTTCTACAAAATTCATTCTATATATACGTTGAACAAAACTTGAAAAAGGTAACAATTTAGTCGGTTGTCAATTTGCCTCCTTTGTATATTGTAGAGTCATGAGTCATGACTTGTGAAACACATGGAACACAATGCAAAAAGCAGGGAAAAGCATTAGAATCTCGTTTTCTTTTACTAGCTTGACCTAAGACATACATTCATCCTAAAAATTTATAATGAATGCAGAAACACACATAATGTTAAGAAACTCCAAGAGCTTAATTTAAACTATGTGGCATACCATTTGTGTGTTTTGAAGCTTTACCATTCTTAAAACAGTTATTTCTTCCACCAAGTCACCAACACGTGTGAAAAACTAACAATGGTTCTATTTCTATCATATTTTTTCAAACTCCAACATTTTAAAAAAAAAATCCTGCTATCTATTAGGAAATTGTAGGCTTGACATTCACAATCATTTAGTTCAAACTCAGGTATTTACAAAATAAGGCTTGTCTTATATATATATATATATATATATATATATATATATATATATATATATATATATATATATATATATATATATATAATAACGAAGAGCAAATCTAAATCTCCATGCTTACTTTTTTAAATTCTATATCACTAGGTCGATCCTAAATCTAATTGATCAATATAAGGTTTTTCTGACACATAAATTCAAAGAAAGTTATTCAAATTTAATTATACTGAAATAGCAAAACAGTTAAAAATCAAGACAAAACGAAATAAAGTTATTCGCATCATGGGTTTTTGGCCTAGTCTCCCATGATGTTTTGGGTGCTGTGTGTTTTTTTTCAACAAATTGGATTTGATCTTAGTGTGGGATAATTAAGGTGTCAACGTATAGTTGGGATGTGACACTTGCCTTGATGCCTTATTCATCATTTTAAAAAAAATATTAAAAATATCTTGCAAACTTAATCAATGTCAAATTAAGAGGTAAATATGGCTTTATGTTCTCACTTTTCGCTTCCTTTTCTAGCATGTAAACATATTTTTTTCCCCTTTTTTTGTACCATCAGTGAAAATACATTAGAAAGATTTCGACAATTCAATTTTTCCGGCACGCTACCGAGCACATCTTTTACTATCTAGGGACCGTGCATGTCATTATGAATTAACGATGAGAGTTATATGAAATGTAAAAACTTTGTTTTTGAAACAAGGAACAAGGACTCTTTCACTAAATTTTATGGTAACTTTGTTAAGGTTTGTTTTTCCATTAGGTGACGTGACCAGTCAAATATCTTACAAAATGCATGCAGCCGAACACGTCCAAAAAAAAATTATGCATATTAGGTCCATGTATCCACATGAAAAACTGAAAACGATCAATTAGAAAATTAATTATTCGAAAGTCATGTGTTAGGTATTTGATTTGTCTTATTTAAGCTTGCATAATTCCCATAACTTATAATTTGTCCTATTATCTTATTGAACATAGCAAAAATTGCATCCCATTTTGATACAATTAATTAATCTTTCTATAATCACTTTGGTTTGTTCTTGTAGTATTTCATTATGATCAACAAAATCTTAACTAGATAGATAACAATCAGAAAAGTGATGATTGTGGTGGTGATCACTGAAAAATTGTTAATGAAAAATCTCTTTAAATTTTCACATCTAATTCTGTTGGACAATGAAAAATTGAATACATGATTCCTAATTCTGGTCTATATCATGATCAGATGATTAAATGTTAATTGTAATGATGATAGGAAAAATTATGTGTTCCTTTTTATTTATTCTCCATGGAGATAAGGAATTTGATAACACTAACACACCAAATCCTTGTAATCATAATAAACATCGACTTAATATAAGGGCAAAAAAAACTAGATATAAATTCAAATAATCTTTAAAGTCACTTTAATTATGTTGCAACCTAAGTTAATGCCAAATGGCGAATGACCTAGGAAACATTAATTGGCCACTTAGCCTTTGTATTCTATGAGCAACAATGGTTATGGAGTTTAGAATATTTGTGCAATCGAGGGAATAAATTGAGGAGATTTATAATAATAAGTCATGAACAATCATATAAGTGAATTTGACATCATATTTTAATCTAAAACCTTAAGGTTTAAGTTTATGGGTATTCTTCTCACTATATGGTTTTCAACTTTTTAATTTTCCCCTCAAGTGCGAGTCTCTTCCACATGGTAGTCTCTCCCTTAAGATGAAGTCATTTTCAATCCATGAATATTCAATAGTGACCTTTAGATCTCCATGTCCATGGATCTGTCGCCGCTATCTTATTCGTCTGAGCCAGTCATCAAGTTAAACTATTGGCTCTGATGTCAATTATTATGAAAATCGAGGGAATAAACGAGGGAGATTTATATTAACAAGTAATGAGTAACCACATAAATGAATTTGATACCACACTTTAATCCAAAATATTAAGATTCAGATTTATGAGTTTTTTCCTCCCTTATATGATACTTAACATTTCTATTTTTACTTAATGTGAGACTTCTTCTCATACTTGTATTCTAACTGAATACATGCTAGTTAATTTGTTTTGGCCATAAGGTACCTACTTTGTTGTCACAAGAACATGTTAAGTTCTCAATTGTCCATTCACAATAATAAGCCTTCTTCAATACAATGAATTTAAGAGAAATACTCGTAAATTTTATGTTTAATTGTCCATATAGGGGGCAAGTCATTTTCACTAGTTTCGATATGCTAGCATGTACAGAGACTTTCATCCCTAAACTGCTGATGAATATAACAGCACATCATTGTTAAGAAATTAAAACGAAAGGGTCAATTTTACGTTAATTGAAGACTTTACTGAAATATTTTCTTAGTTCATAATGCTCTCCTATTCGTAAATGGATTTTATACATCCCATTTTACATTTAGTGTAAAGAAAATATATAAATATTAGGTTGTTTTCTCATTATAAAAAAAGAGAATACTAACAAGTGTCTTAAAGACATTCTTTAAGAAACTTAAAGTTGTTTTTTTTTATTGAAAAACAAAAAATTATATCGTTCATTATTTATTTTATGCTCTTCTATAATTTTTATGTTAAATATTTTTTAATTATTTAACCAATATCTTAAAAACACTTATTATTAATATCTTTTAAAAAATGGTCTCCATCATCGTTTTGTTTCATCGGTCAATAAAAGTATGTTGAACCAGATGATTCTATTCTTATTAATTTTACATTATCGGTCAAATATCAGATGTCTATGAAAATAGCAGAACTAAATTGTTCAAATTATACCATTGACTAATCACCCTAATCTAATGTGAAAATGTCAGAAATTGTTCTTGGATATATACAATTGATTTGAATGTCAGAGAAATGCTTTGACAAATGGCAAATTACTGTCCATTTTTTGGGTATATAACATTGATTTGAATGTTCAAATTAACACCTTGACTTTTTCACCTGCATTGGATATCCAGTTAGAGTGTCTTCGAAATTTTCTCTACCTTTCTTTTGCTCAATAAGTATTAGGCAATTCAATTTCGCACCTCCCAAACCCAAATGTATCTAGTACCTTTCATTTTTTTTATAAAAAACTCCAACCCATTTCTTCTATCTTCTTCTTCTCTTTTCCTTCTTCCTCTTCTTTCTCCTGCAGCCACAGTCCTTTCCTGTTCTTCTTTTCTTCTTACCGCAACCAGCGACAGATCCAAAACAATTTTTTAGTGGGACAATTTTTTTTATAATATATTTATAAAAAAATATTACAATTTTTTACAAAATGCATAATGTTACGATAAAAAAATTAAAAATACTTACACTTCTATCTATTGCATTTGATCTTTATATATTTTTCTATTTTTAAAATATTGTATGATTTTTTTATTGTCAATATTATAAAAATTAATAATATAAGTGATAAAATTAGTGTCATTTTATTTTTTCTTTTATCTCTTGTAAATTTTTACATCAATTCATTTTTTATGAGATAAAAGTTTTTTATCTTATGGGAGCAATATTAATTTTTTTATGAGATAAAAGTAAAATTTATTAAATATATTGAAGTATAAAATTTTTCTTGTGGGGGCAATTGCCCCTACAAGCTTATATGTGCATTTGTCCATGCCTTGTAGTGCAAGTTTAGACCCCCTTTTCAATTCTTCTCTTCTTCTCCTACCCAACTCTTCTTTCCACAACCATCGAAGGTACAAAGCAAGTCTAATTCAATGTCACAAAAGTCCCTCTCCTACTCCAATTCTCTTCACCCTGTAATTAAATTTTAATACATTCACATTCACGTTGTGGACCTGTTTTTGAAACAGGTGTTCCATAAGGGCATAAATACTCTTATGGAATGACCTTTCTGGAAGGATAATTGTTACAGAATATCTTTTCCGTAAGCAAAAAAAGTGTTATCCAGAATGATCATTCTAGAAGGTACAAATTGTACTTCCAGAAAAGATTATTATGGATTGCTATTTTTATTTCTGGAATGGTCCTTCCATAAGTCAAAATATTATTTTCTAAAAGTTACAAAATACACTTCTAAAAAGACTACTTTGGATTTTAGTTTTTGCTTATGGAATGGGTTTTTCAAATATTGATTTCCAAAACTCCCTTTCTGGAATACATAAAATACACTTCTAGAAGTGTTGTTTCAAATTTTAAAAAATGCCTTATAGAATCGTCTTGTCATAAGAAAAAATACTTCCAGAAAAGTCATTCCGAAAACTTTTTTTTCTTACGGAAAGATCATTTCAAAAGCTTTTTTTTTCCTTATGAAAAAGTCATTTTAAAAGTTTTTTTTGCTTATAGAATTGTCATTCCATAAGTTATTTTATAGTTAATTAAATTTGATTAGAAATCCACTTACCTTCTTAGGAGGAGGAGGAATGAGAATGAGAGAGTGAGAGGGAGATGTCATCGTGGGTGGTGGTCATCGAGGGAGGGAGATGCCGTCGTGGGGGGTGGTTGTCAAAGGAGATGCCGTCGTGGAGAGTTTTAGAATTGAGAGAAGGGAGAAGGAAGGTGAAAATTACATTAAGGATATGATGGTCTTTTCATTGAATAATGAGAGGTGTAGGATTCAAGAAGGGAGATGCAGGAATCAAGTCCCTACATATTAACCATCCAAAATACTAGTAGTCCTGACGGGCTCTAAATAAGCCCAAATAGAAGAGAAGAAAATAAAGCTCGGCCCAAATTAGACCAGTAATTTTTTTTCATTAGCCTGAACTAAGATATCTGGCCCAAGATAAATTCAGACCGTTTATGAAGTATGAAGAAAGATATTTGGAAGCTTGGCCCGGAATTTTACTAAAAGATTGCTTTAGCGATTTAATCCAACATATTGTTTTTCAAACGAATTAAAGCCACTGATTATTAAATTTAATAACGTATATTTTTTAAAAATTTGCAATGAATTTTCTTCTCTAGATAACTAGTATCTAATATAGCATACAATTCTTTTTAAGATGATAAAAATTTAATATTTTTTTGGTACATCGAAAATTTATAAAAAAAAATGGTACATAGAACATTTTGGATAGAATTTGATATTTTGGTAGGTGAGTTTTGAGTAAAAGAAAGTTTAAAGCAATTTAATCAATAAGAAATGTTTGTTTGCATGCAAAGAATTGCACAAATTAAGTGGAATTACAAGTTTTTATACGATCGCTTTATATATTTCCACCCACTCAATTATAATTATAATTGGTTTAGCAGTTTCGTTGCTTTTTTCGTATAATTCGTATAAAATAACCTCTTTGTATTTATCAGTTTATTATAAATGAAATGAGTTGAGCTTGCTTCTGTCAAAAAAAGTAAAAGAAATTTGATGGAAAGACCAAATTTTCTTATTAATTCTAAAAATGGATGGATTTAGTTAGTTGAAAAAAATAAAAATTTAAATCATATAGTCTAAATTAAAGAGACGAGAATTATAATTAATCTATGGTTTATCACTAACAACTTTAGAAGGATGACATGAATAGAGTCACTACAATTTTTACCAGGGTGACCTTTAAGTTTCAACGATAACTTGTTCCACCAATTGTGAACATGTTGGTGACATATCATTTTATGATATGAGTGGATATAATGTAATTTAGTATCTTCATTTTTTAAACTTGACCTCACATATGTCTGTCTATTCTTCGGTCTTCTAACAGTTAAAGAAATCTCTACTGCTCTTATATCCTTGGGCCCTCCTCTCTCATTAATCTCGACTGAATACAATTAATTTTCATTTTTGCATTGAAATTCTTCCCTCTCAGGTGATCCTAACTGGCTGAAATATGACATGTACACAGCACATACACCCTAATCTGGCTGAAACCTTTTTCTTGCCAACTGTCTAGTGATATGAAAAAAATGGGTAGGAAATGAAGAAAAGAAAAGTATATATATATATATATATATATTTGACACAGTTATGCACATCGGTGGATTAATAAGTTACTAAATTACTAAGTAATTAGGTATTTGATTTAGAGTAATGATAAATATTCTTCTATTTTAAACACTTGAATCATTTCTCTTTATTTTTCTCTTCCTATCACATCATATTATTTAAAGGTGTTTAAAATTAAACCAAACCGAAAATCAACCATAAAATCCACAAACTACAAAAAAATTGAAGGACATAAGTTTGGTTTGGTTTTTTGTTTTTTCCAAATCACTTGGTTCG
Organism: Glycine soja; assembly: GCF_004193775.1. Taxonomy (NCBI): domain Eukaryota; kingdom Viridiplantae; phylum Streptophyta; class Magnoliopsida; order Fabales; family Fabaceae; genus Glycine; species Glycine soja. Next base: position 28,276,940 of record NC_041014.1, on the reverse strand, counting down.
GTTTGATTTTTGAGTTGGCACACGAAAACTGATCCAAACTGAATTGAACCATGCTCATTAGTTTAATATAGGACTCATATTAGTCATATACATATACAACAATATAGCTTTAGGCTTATGTGAAACAAAAACACTTGCACTCAGATTAAATCTAAAAATCAAACGCTTAACACTCAATCTCTCATGGAACCCTAAACTACAAGCCTAAAATCACTCTCCCTATGGTCCTCTCTGTTTTTGCGGCGACAACTCTCTCCAACAACAACACTTACTATTTTGTTAAGTTTAATCGTTAGAACTTGGAAGTAAGTATTACATATTGTTTTTACTTTTAAGTTGAATGATTTATTATTTAAGTTGAAAGTTTAAATTGATCATTAATATGGTGATTGTTGACCTAATTATTATTCAAGTTTTGTCTAATTATAACAAATTTTTTAAGCATTTTTTAATATTCATTAATAGAATTTTCAAACTGCAAAAATCGAATTGAATCAAATCATAAAAGATTAGTTTGATTTGGTTAGGATATCATAAATAATTTAAATTGAACCATGAGTCATTATATAAGGAAATTTGACATCACACTTTAACCTAAAATCTTAAAGTTCAAATTTATGGATTTTTTCTTCACTTATATGGTATTCTACTTTTTCACTTCTATCCGATTACCCAATGTGAGACTTTACTTCATACTTGTACTCTAACAATATATGTTATGCTATGCTGTTCATAATATTTTTACATCACTCTGGTTAAAATTTTAATTAATCATAATATTACTTATGACTATTTTTGGTTTAGGATGGAAGGAGAAAAATAGGAGGGAAAATTTATACTTGTGTAATTCATATCTTTTGTATTTTATTTTCAGTGTCTATATACTTTTCATGTATTAATTGTGCATTTTTGCCTCCCTTGTGAGTCAACTTCTTGATAAGTAAGTAATTAATTCTCGTTGTAATTAGACTCTGTTGACAAGATTCCTGGGACCACAGGCTACGTTACTGAAAAGTTATAACCTTTGTGGTGGCCCTTCTTTTTTATATAAAAAAAAAATGCAAATTATTCTTTTGGTACAAATCTTCGTCTTCGTAATTTTGCCACCTGCGAAAGATGAAAGAGGAACTGCTAGTCTTTCTGTGTTCTTTTGCTGTAAAAAACTTGTGAAAGCCAGAGGAAACGTTTTGATTTTTTGGCCAATTCACTTTTTCTGGCACATTTTTCTTACGTTGTTGATTGTTCCCTGGGCACACTTGTGACTTTACGTCCAAGATATACACATACTCAGAACACTAGGTAACCAAAGCAAACAAAATAATAAGATTTTTTTTCTAAAAAATAAATTTAAATAAGTTAAATCTCAAGAACTCAAAAGATCATGATTAATATAATTTTTATTAATTAGATCAATCTTTATAAGTTAAAACATTTTTTTTAAAATTCAAATAGCCGTACAATTTTACTGCCACTGAGAAATGGTCAAATCAATTCTGATCATCACCCATCGGACTCTCCTATATGGTCACCACTTAAATTATGAATGTAAACAAATATCAGAAGCAACTACAATCATATATTGCGTTGCATGTCATCATCATCACCATCATCTTTTATACACTTCATGCATGTGATCATCCGCAGTCACTTTCTTACCATAAATATCCACTCATCTGCACTCCCTCCCCCGGTTTTTCTGGTTCACACTCATAAATTCCAAGCTTCATTGGAGTTAAGAGAGATTTTCTTTGCACTCAATTAATTACTCCCAGGAACTTTCGACTTATAGAGAAAGGGAAATTAATAATCAAAACGGTCTTGTATGGAAAAATTATTGCATCATCTAGATTATTACAGATTATAGTTTTGATGAATTTTCATTTTAGATTATTCAATTTTTATTTATTATCATGTTATATGTATTAAATATTTACTAACTTCATTAATATTCCAACTAATATCTAACAGAAAACTTGACCAACCACCTATAATAAAGTCTTTTTTTCATTTACCTTTTTTTCTATAAAACCTGAAAATGGTATATATCTTACTCAGGGAATCTGAGTCCAATTCTACCTTCATGAATACAATGTTGGTTGGATTTTTCCGTTTATCAAAATGAGTTAATAAAATTTAACTGTGTCAGATAAATATTGCCTCAAATAATACTAATATGAGTATGTAAATAATTTTTTGCATGTATGAGGTGGAGGGTCCTTTACCTAAAGGACAAGAGCCCCACACTAGGACGAGGCAGAGTCAGTAGTGTCTATTATCTAACACAACACTACTAGTACCACACAACTAAGATTCCACACAAGTGATTAAAAATCCAACCTTTCACCCTCCATCAGATGGAATGGACTTGATTTCTTATGGCATGAACACGATTACCTAAAAATTCTTCATTATATAATTCACACTGATGTAGCAGCCAGTCAGCCAGAACTGACGCAGAGGCTACCCTGCTTGTACAATGGCCCATTCCCATTCTCACAAACACGTAAATCACCTTCCATGGCTACAAACTTACATGTGGATAAAAAGGGTTTACTCTAACCTGAACCATATATCCCAAACAAACACAATTCAAGATACTTTTTCTAACCACAAAATGTTACTCCATGATTTTGGAACTTTGTTTGTTATGGCTAGCCAGCTAATTCATATGTTCTTACAACTTGCCACTCATCAGTCTGAAATCTGTATGCATGGTACGATGTTAGCATGTTAAAGTCAAAACATAATGAAATACTATACCAAAGTTATTACTAAGTACTGACCTTGCTAATCCTATAAACTTAACAAAAGACATTAAATCGCTTTGTTTACATAATTATAGCAAAGTTAGCATTTGTGTGTATTTCTTCTGCTGGTGTCTGCATTTGGTTACTTGCTACATTCTTTTAGCATTAATTCGTTCACATGATTCAAAATTAGTGTGTTTGGATGTGTATTGGTAAAATTGATTTTGAATCGATGCAAAAACTACTTAAAATTGTTTCAATCTAAAATTAATTTTGAATTTTTTTTCAACATAAAATCAAACATATAAAAATATATTTAAAATTAATTATAGATTCTAATCAATTCTTCAATGTAAAATCAAACATACATATACAAGAGGAACATTAATTATTATTTTATTTTCAATTCAACGCCATTTTCTACACAAGGGGTGTTTCTTCCATGCCATGAAGTTAGAGATGGCGTGTACAAATATACATACAAGAGTTAGAGCAGCTTAAATAAGGGAATACGATGAGTAGGGGCCGGACATTGGAGTTTTCCACTTGAAGTAAGTTACAGATGCAATGGAAATTAGGATATGATGTATTGTGTGCATAATTAATGTAGACATCTCTGTGTATAGCTAGGTTGTTCTGCTCAGCGAAATTTCTGGGTGGGTTACGTTTGATGTATCTTTTCACATATATAGTTCTCTCTAGCATAAGTGTGCCACACCCAATGAAGTAGACTAGGGATCACTCACTAATGAAAGTTAAAAGAGTTTACTTATACTCCAATCATATATATGACAGTTTTCTTTTTCCCTACACTTTTACTGAGTATATTTTTTGTTCTCTCTGTAAGGTGACATGAATGAAATAGCTATGGTGAGTATCTCTCTATTCCAAAGATTTATTTTTTCTGTTTTACAACAATTGTACTATATAGTTAATAGTTTATAACTATATTCTAGCTTGAATTATTAGTGTCTCTGTTTAAAAAGTACAAGTTTTATTCATTTGTGTGAGTTTACACATAATCACTCGATCTGAATATAAACATTTGATGCTGATATGTTATCCTTCGTGTGTATGTGTGTGTACCATGTAAATCAATTAGGGGTGAGAAAGTGCAATTAGGCAATAAATCAGGATAAAAGTATTTTATTTATTTATTTATATGTATATATAATTTTTTTGTACCCATCAAAAATAAATTTTAAGAATGCTGCTATTTGCATTACAAATGATGAAAGATTATTATAAATAAAGGAAAGTGTAGGATCATATTTTGGTGGAGCCGTGGAGCCTAACTTTTAGCTATCAAAGGTGGTGTGTGTGATACATGTGAAGTAATTAAAAACAAGTCGTGTATCTTTATAACTGTAAATTTGTCAAAAAGTGAAATTGACATTTACATTTGAATGGAACCCACTGACTAGAGTTAAATGAATCCACATTGTAGAGTCAATTCTAAAAGTGATTGATCATTTAACTATATATGATATGATATGAAAATGGCTGGAAGCAACCAAATTTTGGTCACAGAAATTGCAAGGTGAGTGTAGCTAGCATGTTTTGAGGAGAACAAGAAGCCCACGCTGTAAGCTGAAAAAATGTTATGTAACAAATAAAGACTGATCAAGCCTGGAATCAATGTCACTGTGAGTTAGGAACTCTATAAGATGAGCATTATATTCTGGAAAGAGCACTTTAGTTTTTTACACCCTCACTATGAGTGGCATGTGGTTATGATATAGAAGAGGACCATCACTGATCACAGGGTGCGTGTTTCTTTCTTTCTTGTAGCAATAATTTTCTAAAGCAAAAAGCTGTTTGACATGACAGGCCAGTAAAATGTTGTTTGGAGCAACGAGGATTATTTCCTTTGCTTAAAAATAGGTGGATAAATTTTTAACGTTTAATGAAGGAAATTAAAAGAAAAAGAAAACATCATGTGGCATTCACAAAAAGTTGTTTCTTTAAACGAAGAAAAAGGGAGATAAAAAAGAGAGAAAAGGTAATATAAAATAACTATGAGTAACTAAACAATTTAGATCGAACTTTGTTAACAACAACTTATAAAAGAATCTAATATACATACAAATACGTTTGTTAACTTACATACTCTTATTAATTTTGTTATAATTAGTTAATACCCACATTAAAAAATTAAAGTGTGTATATTAAAAAATTTCACAAATATTTACTAGCATATATATTCTTATGTTTTTAATATGAGTGTGTTAATAAGTTACATGATTATGTATTTTAATTTTTTTTAATTATAATTTGTTAACGCATTCTTACTCAAACATAAACATGTGTACCTTTCCAAAACTCATAAATAATGAGAGATTAACTTATTTTAAGTTAGAGTTATTCCTCATTCTTATTATTCATTTTTTTGGAATCTAATATTTGTAATAAATAATTAATCTTAACCATTAGATTTTAAGAAAATCAATTATTGGATGAAAAAAATCTAATATTTTCTTAAAAGTTATTCTTGGAATAACTGGACCTGCTCTACTCTCCCCTGTATATATATTTTGGCTTTTAACACATTAAAAGAAAAAGTTAATTTTAAATAATGATAAAAATAATTTTATTTATTCCTTGTCCAAGTTCAAACAAAACGTTAAAAATATTAGGAAAAAGATTGCAACATAGTGTATCTGTGCATGATTAGTTTAAGACTCTAAGGGAAACATAATCAATTAATCAGTACATAATTACGCACTCTTGTTACAAAATGGCCAACAATAAATGACCCATTTGTCACTAAGCGCATTTCCTTAATAAAATTTATTCAGTGATAAATTCTTGTTTGACTGCTTCATTGGCGATTAGTGCATTGCCACTGCTGACGCGTATATTCTTTCAAGATGTGCCTCACACAAAACTATTAAACCATGGCTATCTAAATATTTTTAAAATGTTCCTAATCCTTATTGATTTACATGGTACACATATTGTTGAATTACACCTAGCTACAACAAATAAAATATACAAAATGCCCATCTATTCCCCTCTTTGTTTGACCTCACTCACTAATTGCCAACTATGTTTGGCCAACATATTTTGGATTTTTTTTTTAATTTTAAAAGAGGAATTGTGTGGAATATAACTTTACAAAAGTTCTAAAATATAAATTGTTTTTTTTTTGGCAAAGAAAATGTTATTTAAAAAGAAAAAAAAATAGAAACGTCACATTCTCTTCCCCTTCTCTATCTCAAATTCCAAGACCTGAGAATATACTACGGAGTACTAAATTATCTTTTAACTCAGTAACTTTTAAATGAAAACATGGAAATGTCACACCCTTTAATTTAAACTTAATTTTAAAACATTAATTTTAGCTTTAACTTTAAAGTATCTTTTTTTTTTAAAAAAAAAATAAGTTCATCACTACCTAATTATATATAATTCAAATAATTAATCATTTTCTACATAAACTATCAAATCTTCAAGGTTATGAAAAAAATGGAGAGAAAAATGTTCAAACCAACATACTATTATTGGGCCATATAATTATCTATAGAATATACCACTTGATTCTTCTATCGAGAATGATATACAACACACCACCTAATTTGAGAAATTTTGGTGTACAATGTATATAATTGTACAAAATTAAATTTATGTAATTATGAAAGATAGAAAAGAGGTGAGAAAGTTTGAGATAAAATGAATGATGTGGTGAGAAGAAATAAAGAAAAAGTAATACCATATATAAAGTATTGTAGAAATATATTGTATGAGTAATATAAGTCACATAATGTTTATATTGATACCATTGTCTATTTCTTAGAACCTAAGCTCTGACTACAGTTAGAACCACAGAAAGTATTTTAGGTAATATAAAAATAATTTCCTCCCTTAATCTACCAAGATGTATTTTTAAAGGAAAAAAGAAAAGACAAATGAGAGCCAAAGCAAACAATATATCAACTATAGTAAGCCTAGCAATGCAGCAAACTTAAAATCAGAACATTGACACTAAAATGAGGAAGTAAGCCACATGTGGAGCACTATATATCAAACCCTCTAACTCCCTTAAGCTAGATTGGAAAGCTATTGTTCTAGTACACACAAACAAAAAGTTTTACATTGGTTAGTTTTGGAGTCAAAAGTAATTTATAAACACCCCTTTAACTCGTTGAAGTGTCTTTAAAAACATAACCATAAAGGCTCACACAAAAATCATAATGAACAATACATATTTTTATGGTCTAATACACTAATTATCTTAAAAAAGTAACTTGCCAATCACAAAAAAGTGAGAAGCGAATATTCAGAAAACTACCTGCTATGATAATCAAACTACAAGCTAGAGAACAAAATCTTTGAAATCATGGAAAATTTATTGATAGGATTAAAAAAAAACCTATCAGAAAAATCAAACTAAGAAAATAATGTGATTATTTTCAAACAATTTTTTTTGTTTTAGTTTTAGGTGAAAGAATAAAAGAGAGAAAATATTCGTTTTAAGAAAATACTTAATCATGACACATCAGAAAAGTTAACTGATTCTTTTATTTCATATAATTAACCGGTTTACATATATTTTTTATCTTTCTAATTTAGCGTTTTATTTCATTATCCTCCTTGTAATTTATTTTTCATTTTAATTCTTGCAAAATTTGATTATTTTATTTTTCGGTTTTAAAATATTTTAAATAATATTTTTTTTTCATTTTTATTATTCAATGTGTTATCTAAAATATTTTAAGGACTAAAAACAAAATAAATATATTTATAAAGATGAAAATGAAAAAAAATACTGAAGTAAAAATAAAAACACTAAATTGCTGGAAAAAAATGTTGAACCTTAATTTTTGTTTCATAATTTCTAACAGCGTGATTTCTGTATAGCCTCTCTATCTTCCTTTAACTTTTCTTCTTTTCACTATCATTTTTATTTATTTTTTTCAACGGCAGAGACAACACAACACTGGAGGATCGAGCTTCTCTATCTTCCTTTAACTTTTATTCTTTTCACTATCATTTTTATTTTTATTTTTTTCAAAGAGACAACACAACAGTAGAGGATCGATCTTGCCTCCCTACGGAGGTAACCTAAATAAAATACTACTATACAATTATCTTTTTCTTATTTTAATTTTATTGATAAAAATAATGAATAGTTGTTTACAAAATTATATTCAGTAAAACATTACAAAAATACTACTATCTAGTTTTTAAGTTTTTTACTAGTTAAAAAACTTATTTGACGTTTAATAAATAAACTTTTTTTTTTAATTTTTTTAGTAATTTCTAATATTTTTTAAAACACTACTTGAAGTAATATTTTTTAAAGTATTAATTTTTATTTTTTTATATTTCTTTTTCATTTTTATATATTTATTCATTTTCCTTTTTATATTTTAAAAATAAATCATAATTTTATTTTTTTTTATCATTTTACACTTTTCAACTATTTTAACAATTAGTTTTACTAAAAAAAATTTAATTTAATAAATTAATTTTTCAAGTTTCAACTTTTAACTATCAATTGTCAATTAATTTTTTAACTTTTACCTAGTTTTATAGAATATAACCAAAATATAAATTATAAATTACTATCAATTATGAGTAGGATTACTAGTGTAATCAAACAGAAAAAGTTGCTCCAAAAATAAGTACAAATTGATTATTTTTTTATGGGTAAAAAAAAAAGACAATATACAAAATTTCACACATCATATATCATGTTGAATCACCTAAATTAAATTGTTTTATTTATAAAATGCCTAAACCGGGGGTATAGTGATTTGTCTCTCCTCAACTAAAGACTTCTGAGAGGCCTAAATAAAATTTAATTAAAAAGAGTAACATATGAGAAAGTAGGTTAATACTAGTACTTAATAGAGAGAAGGAAAAGGTAGTTAAAAGTTGAAAGTGAAAGCAAATGGTGTGGCACTCAAGGAATAGTTAAGAGAAGTAAAGGTAGGTCCGAGGAAGATGATTTTGTGTAGAGAGTAGAGCGTGCGTGGGAGAATAGGATCCACTTCTCCGTGTTCAACGCTTGTCTATCATATATATTCCGTACAAATGCAGTCACATCAAGGTCACGTCATGCATCGCCCTCTTCTACCTTCAATGCTTGCGGAGAACATTCTCATTATCTGTCAATGTGACCTAAGGGCTCATTACTGCACCCAACCCCCTTCTTCTCCTTCTTCTTCTTCCACTTTGGACTCCTACCGTTACCAACTTACCATAGCAGTTTGCCTTCTCTCACCAGCTAAAAGCCTACATAATCAATCTATACATAGGAGGACAAAAGTGAAATAAAATAAGTATCTCCTAGACAAATATATATATATATATATATATATATATATATATATATATATAATAAGTTTTAACAGATGAAAATGAAAATAATTAATAAAACAAATTACAGCATTACTTTATGACCTTTTATCAAATTACACATAATCGTATATTTCTTTATTTTCTTATACTAATACATTTTTAAGTTTAAAAACATTTAACACTCCCTTACAAATGAAAATCAAAATATGATTTTTTTAAATCTAAATCGATCTATTTTATAAAATTGATTCAGTTAATTAACTGAATCATTTTGATAAAGCGAATTGGTTCCTTTTTTTTTATAAATAAATTGAGTATTTTTAGGCTTGGTTTGATTCAGTTCAATTTGATTATTCATTTTCTTACTCATATATGAATTGATTATCCTAAAAACTAAATTGGATTGGACCGAACCTTTTTTTTTAAATATTTTGGTTAATTAAATCATTTTTACAAAGTGGTTTGATTCAGTTTTGGATCAATTTGATTTAGGTTTTTTTTTTTACACTCCTACTTATATATTTAAAAACAATACAATTGACACTTTCTCAAACCTTACATTCTTATATTGACACCTCTTACAAAGAAGATTAAAGCAATGACTAAATAAATACAGAAAATACCTATGTAATTATAAGAAATCTTAATAAATATTAGACTTTTGGTTACTCTAAGTTAGTATTTTTCAATTTTAGCCCCTGGAATTTTTTGTTATTTATTTGTAGTACTGTAGATTTGTATTTTTTTAATTTTAATCACGGTAAGATATTTTGTTCATTTCTAGTCATGTAAATTTATGATTTTTTTTTCAATTTTGTTCAAGTAAATTTATGACTACTATAAATGAAAAATAAAATAAAATATTTAAAAAATTAAAATTAAAAAGGCACAAATTTACAAAGATTAAAAATAAAAAAAAACTTACCGAAATTAAAATTGGAAAAACATAAACTTATAAAATCTAAAATTAAAAAAATAAACTTACAGATAACAAAAAAAAAATACTACCTCAATGTTACAGAGAAAAAAAAATATTTAAATCTAAATATCGTTCTAATTAATATTACGCTAGCTTGTTTTGTGATAAAAAAGCCCTACTGTTTTGTCTTTGGCACGTCTAGAATCTTGATTGCTGGAATGAAAATATATCTTCTTGGATCCAAGCACTTTCAATACGGGACGATTTTCTTGCAAAGGCTCAGATTGAAATTTGAAAAAAACAAATAGAAAATCTTAACATTAGCAACACACTTCACATGAAAAAGTGCAGAGACACGAAATACCAACTTTACGAAAAAGCAGAAAGCACGGTCGTCACTCTGTTGCCGCCCACAATCACTTGTATGGTTAAGCATATCATTCCCTAACAGGCAAATAATATTCATGTGTTGAAATTTTTCGATGCTCTAGCTGTTTGAGTAACAAATTGTAATTAAATTCTATTTAGATATTTTTTCATAAATATTTATAAGAATCAGAAAAAAAAAATATTTTTCTATAAGTTAAATTATTTTATGTATAAATTAAAATAAACTTTTGAATATATATTAAATAATGTATAAATTAATTTTAACTTATTGAAAAAACTTATTATTTTTTTCTCATATATAAATATTTATCAATGTAGAAGTTTATTCAAATAGAAATTTTATCCTAAATCATATACACATTGCATAGACCAATTGTGAATAAAGACAAGCAGCGAATCCCTGAATGTTACTCTAGCTAGCAAAGGCTTCTGGCTCCTCTCTTTTACTAGTAGCTGTTGAGCCAAATTAAAGTCATTTCAAGCGCAAGTCTCTGAAGATATATTTTATTGGGAATCAAGATTTGTCTATTATATAGACTTTCTTTAAGAAGAAAAAACAAATTAATTAAGAAAAAGGAATAGATATGTAACATGCTATGAGATATTTTGTAATTATTAAATGCATTTTCTTAAAGAGATCGAGCTTCTATTCAACTTGATACGTACCATGAAATGATAAAAGATTGAGGGTTGTGGAACCCAGTTGATTTAAAAATGCATTATTAGTACTCAATACCATTTTCGGTGGGGTATGCTTTACTGGCCACATGGCAATTTCTTCAAAAAAATGAATGAACATATAAACAAAAAGATTTTTCTAAACTCAACACACAAGTAAACAGGCACAACTAGTGTTAATATCAGTAATTAAGTTTTATTTATTTCGTAAACAGGGCTGTGGTTTAGGGTTTTTGTAAAGGCGTTGAAAGCTACCAAATATTTTCTTTCACGTTTGGTTCATTGAGATGTGTGCAAATTAAGGTGCAAACACACACACACTTAAGCCTTTAACATTGTCTGATATGTAATATGTTAATTTTTTTGAAATACATGTCCTTTAACATTGTCTGATATGTAAAACGTTAATTTTTTTAAAATACATGTTTTTTTTTATGGGGGATGATTTTATCTCAAACTACAAGAATTACCAGTGAAATTCTTTTTTCAAATATTTAATGCAATTATATCTTCAATAGAGCCAAGACTCAAACTCAAAAATATTTGTTAAACTTAAAACAATTCCTTGTCATATAATATATGGAATATATGAACAGAATAAATATATTGTGGCAATATGGCACTTGCTTAAGTCACCTTCCAAAAAGAATGGAAATCTCCTCATTTTTAATCCTAGAATTATTGATAACACATTATCATATATACTTATTTTAACATATTTTTAATTAATTATTAATTGAAATTGATAGAATTAGATAATATTATATATATATATATATATATATATATATATATATATATATATATATATATATATATATATATATATATATATATATATAAGCTAAGGATAATTTTATTCATTCAACTCTATACTTATTGATTGGAGAGAATCGTAATCTTCACGAACCATATTTGATAGACCAAAACAATAACAAAGTACAAAAAAAAAAAAAAAGAACACAACAAGATAGATTATCAGAACCACCGCATTGAAACAGAAACAAAGTTGTGACAAAACAGAGAGAGTTGCAACGATTGAATGATGCCGTGAACTAGAAGCTTCAAGAAATTGGGGTTGCGAAATCGTAGAGATAGGTGCGATGGAATTGAGTTGCAAACTGGATCAAACAAATCAAAACTTAACCCCACAAAAGTTGTGCACAATGCTACAAACTCCCAATCATCAATCAAGTTCTTTGATATCATGTTAACATAAAGAAGAGAAGAGATATAATGGAGAAGAAGAAAGGGGACTAGAGTTTCATAAGATTAGCAATTGTAAAGTTTATATAATATAATACACAATAGAGTAATATATATATATATATATATATATATATATATATATATATATATATATATATATATAAATTATCCTTAACTAATATATTTAATATTATCTAACAAAGTTAACTTAATTTCTTGTTTAAATATTTTATGCAATTTTATAAATTTAAACTAATGATAGAATATGTTAAAAAATTATTCCTCTTTAATTAATTGAAATTGGTGCCAGTTGTTCATCATGAGATTTTTCAACAGAAATGAATGTTTAGTTTTTAATTAAGAGTTTAATGTTTGACGGTATAAAATCATTCGATCACAAATTATTATTTGAATTATTTTAAAATAATTATTTTAAAATAATTATTTTTAAAAATTAATAAATTTATCATATGATATATGATGACTATATAAAAAAAAATTATACCCTCAACCTAAAACTCTTTTTCTCTTTAATCAAAGTATCAAACTACATATAATAATAACAATACTAATAATATGCGTAACTGTTTTCAAAATCTACCTCATTACAACATAAAAGAAACATTATAAACTTATTTCTTTCACTAGGACCGGACTGGCAACTTTTATGTTATGCAGATCAAACATCACTCTAGTTTAGAATTATAAAATCAGGAGAAATGAATTTTTATCAGGAATTTTCATTTTAAAAAATATAAAATAGGAATCAATTGCATTTTAAAATAAATATTATTATTGTAAAAGCCACGAATAGAAAATATTTTTTTTATTTTGAATTATATATTCAAATCTAATTTTTTTAAATCAAATTAAATATCTAAATATTTTAAAATTAAATAAATTTAAATCAAACTAAATTATCAATATAGTTTTAATACTTATATATGGGAAAGTTTTTAATACAAAGTTTAGGAGGAGAAAATGTTATTTCACGCTAAAGTTAAAACATGCCATAAGTCAAACTTTGGGAAATTTGATATGGTTTGATCTTGCTTAATCTTGATAGCAACAACTTGTTTTTCTCTTTTTCTTTTTCTTCTTTTTTTGGGACCAAAGCTACCACTTTAACTAATCGAGTGAGATGAAATGAAAAACGACCCCAACTCTCGGAATCTTATGCTTAACGCCATAAAAAGTTTGTTTTTATAAATAATATATTTTGTTGAACAATGACTTAATCGAATAGATAAATCCAAAAGGAAACACGAGCTCCGAATCTTAACTAGATAGTGCGACATTTCGTTGCGTATTCAAGTACCGGGAATTTATATAAAGTGATTTATTCAAGATCCTAACTCCATTATGAAGTCCATATATAATGTTTAATTTTCTGGTAACTATCCAACCTTTTTCCTATAATTTATCCATAATTATTTTTATTACGTATAGGAAGGTTAAAGACCATATATTCCTTGTGATTTGCGACTTTTGTTGGTCAACAAGTAATATTTTATGCTTTGCAATTCTACACGGTTCTTTCCGTCAGTATTTGGGGAGAAATTATTAAGTATAGCTACATGATCATTAAATGTTCAGAGTTGAAATGAATCTTTATATAATATAGGCTTAATTTTTTTTTTGCCCTAAATTTAGGAAATATAATTTTTTTAGTTACTGAAATTTTAATTTTTTTTAATCCATGAATTTGACGGTTTGTTTTTTTAGTTTCTAACACTATAAGTTAATATTTTATTGTGATTCTTAGTATTTTGTGGCGGTTATTTTAGCATTGTGAAAATTTTAAAATATAAATTCAAGCGGCTGAAAAATAAAAATTAATTTATAATAACTAAAAATCACCACAAAAGTATCAATTTATTATGTTAGACACTAAAAAGAATAATTTGTCAAAATTCAAGAACAAAAAAAGAGTTTTAAATTTTAGGAAAAAAACACACACACCCAAAATTCAGATACCATAATAGTAATTAAGCTTTGTTTAAAATTAGTTTTGATACCAAAGGTAATTTCTTATACTTATTTTAAAAGTTGTTGAAACTAGTTTTAAAAAAAATAGATTGATTCTCCAAATTAAGTTATAATGTCAGGTTTATTTTAAATTTGTATTTTAAAAATGCCACAAAGTATTAAAAAAAATTGCCACAAGATACTAAAAATTGACATAAAATATCAACTTAGTATGTTAGGGACTAAAAACACATTTTAAATGTCAGAGACAAAAAAAAACATACCTTCTAAATTTAAGGACTAAAATAATAATTAATCCTATAATATATATTTAAATTTTATATATAAAATTAAAAAAAGTTAACAACATTTAATTATATGTTATATGAAGATTATTGATGAGGGCTTTGATAATTTAGGACCACTTAATATGAGCATAAATTTTAATCATACTTAAGACTACAAGAAATTCTTTAAATATTTACTGATTTAGAGACTGAAAAGTTATAGGCTCTAAATTGCTCACTTTGGGCAATAAAATTTTGAGTTTTAATTAGCGAGCCAACTTTAAGTGGCTGATACTTTTAAAAATAATATATATACCAATGCCTAAATAGCTTTTCAATTCCTTACCATTTTTTATTTACAATATCATTATTATTTTTATATTTAAATAAATCAACCTTTGATTTTTATTTAATTATCATATATATAGTATTAAGAATGATTGAAAATCAAATTCTGAACAAAAAAGCACCAACGGGTAGCTACTTAATATCTTTCCTGCCATGCTAGGAATTATAACAATATCATGAATGCCTAAATAGCTTTACAATCCTTTCCTTTTTTTTAAAAAAAAAAAAGCTTTACAATCCCTTATACCATGCCAAAGTTATTTGAAGTTATTTTTTAAAAAAAAAATTGTCTAGTAGGTATAGACGGATACATTAAAATATATAAAGAGAAAATAAACAAATTTTAATATACGAAATTATTTTAAAAAATTGGGTTCGTCCCCTCAATCCATTCCTGGAAATAAGTTTTTGTTCCATCAAAGGTAATTAACTAATTATGGCTCAACCCAACACGCCTTGAAAAAAGAGGGGGGGAAATATAAACTGATAACACACCACAAACCTAAATATGTGAATGCGGAATGATTCAGTGATCAATAAAGCCTTAAGCACCGCCAATTAAAGGACTCGTAACCATATGACTAAACACCTTGTTACACTAGAAAAGAGAGACGTCAAGGACATTTTCTCCATCCCTTGCTCCTGTTGTACTTCGGTTTAAACGATATATCCTCAAAGCTTTATCAACCTGGTGAGACCTATATATATGTGAACAATTTTTCTTCATCACTTTTTTCTAATCTCAAAACTTGTATGGGAAATATTCTAATCTCCCATTTCACTTGTTTTCATGATAATAAATATTAGGGTTTGGGGATGATAAAGATATGATATGATTTGGGTTTAGGTCCAATCCATAACAATACCCATGCTGGACATGCGTACATTTTTTTAAAAAAAATACTCCTCTAAATATTGAAGAAAACAAGAAAGTTTATCCAAATTTAGTTGTACAAAAAATATTTTCTATATTAACATGATAGGCTTTTGGCACGAGTTGTATTCACAACTTTCCATCCATACATTATTACCGGTGAGTTCATATATTTCAGGAGGCATTTTAATTTTAATTTTATTTTTCAATACTCAAATGAACTAGTCTCATGTATATAGGTTTTGTTGTTATTATAATAATTATGGTGATGATGATGAATGTTTTTCATCTTCCATGACTTAAGGCCCAAAAAATATATATTCTTATGATTGGGCAATACTTAATAAAATGAAAAGAATCATACATGTAATTAGATTATACTATCATATTTGAGATATTGTAAATATGACTGTTCTAGATAGTTGATGTAATATGATATAAGCATAACTGGATCAATATAACACAATTAGCATTCTTTTTTCCATTCTCTTTTATTTTATTTAATTTAATGTGGTACTTTCCTACATTTTTGCTACTTATTTTTAAATATTTTAATTTTACAATGGCTAAAACTGTGTGCCCGACTTTAGTAATTGTAAACATAAAAGTCCTGTGAGCAGTATTGTTTATGGTTGTTACCGTGACTGGTCGGTGATGACTGACGACGACAGAATCAGATGTTAAAGATATTGAATAATATTTGTTTTCACTATTTTTTTTATAACTTTCACAACATATTTATTTAATTTTATTCCGCGTGTAAATTAATATTCAGTGTCAGGTTTAAAACTTAGCATCACCAATACTGGGCATATATACTATAGACATCATATTATTATGGGACTTGGTGTGTCTATCGCTTTTCAACATGCCATATAAAAACAAAACAATAAAATTGACATTAATTATTGTGAAAATGAGTGCTTTAAGATCCCCTTGTTATGATTTGAAAAGCATAAACTAAAACAAAGCTTGGCCTCTCTTCTTATCCAAGAGATAATTAAAGTCAAAAGTACTTTATTTATATACGTAAGTTTTCAATAAAATAATATTAGTATGATTCTATTAATCCCTCGTAAGATTTTCTAGATAATTTTTTGCAATTAAAAACATTCTAATCTTATTAGATTATTTTTGCAATTTTCCCCCTAAAATCTTTCAACTGAAACTCAAAAATCAATCTTTCAAAATATAAAAATTTATCTAAGAGATTAATCCCTCATAATAATTTTTTTTCCGATATAATTTAATAGATGTTCTTTCATAACACACAAAATTATGAATGAAATCTCTAACTACATGCTTAAGAAACAGAATAATTTGTCATTTATACATACAATGTTGATTAGTATTTTTCTTTAACAACTTAGTTCATACTATTTTTGTGGGTCAAAATATATAATGTAAATATCAATATGACTAAGAGTATGACATAGCACATGTGGAAATCCTTCACCTTAATATTTCACGTTAATGTAAAGGTGGAAAATTTTCACATGTGAACATTGTTATATTATTAGATATGACTATGAATATATTATTAGATATAGCCTAATTAGTCCATTGAATATTAAAATGAGAAGTATTTAAAAACAGATCGAAGAGAAAAAAATATAAATTTGCGAAAGATATAAAGTAGGTTAGATATATAATTAAGTGAGAAAAAAAGAAAGAAAATATCATGAATTTAATTCTATCTATTAATAAAAATTAATATTTATCGATAAAAAAATTTATCACGGAGTGTGTGAGAAAAGAGAAGGATACGTGAGCCATTGAGTAAATTACATGTGAAAACATAACGAGTGATTAAGAAATAAAATGGGCATTTATGTAGGAGCCGGTGTAGCAGATTTGTGATAATGAAACTTAAGAATAGTCCAAAAGGGGCAAATTGGGGGATCATTAATCAAAAGAAGGAAACCCTAGGGAAGGAGAAAAGGGCACACTTTGGCTGGGCTAAGGGTTGCAGTGGGGCCTGTCAATTTCCGGCCCCCACTTTGAAAACGCTTCTTGAGGACGCAAAAAACTTCTTCCAATCCCAAACGCTACCTCGTTCCTCTACTGGGTAAGTTTTCATTTTCCAAATCTCACTCATTCTAGCTATTATTCCGCTTCCATCTCTTGAACATGGACTGGGTCAGAGAGGTTTTAAGTTTTTGGTAAATTTGGTGCCTAAGATTACGATGGGTAACTGTTGTACGTATTACATCCTCTTTCTCTCTCACACATCTTAAGCACCAACCAATCTTCTCCCTCATTTATTACTTATAAGCACACACACACACACACTCTCTATCTCTCTCATCCCTACTTGACCACTCTCTCTATATATACACCACTAAACCCTTTCTTCGTTCTCAGTTATCTTTTCTTTCTCTTCAACCTAGCCTCCTTCCCGTTCTGATTTGAGTTCTTGCTTTGCCTCGTATTTTATGCTTTTTCCTCTTAGTTTTCTTCTTAACCTTTCAACACTAAATGCTTGCTTTCGATACATTTAATAATTACTATAGGTGGTACTTTGGTAGCTTTTCTTTTGTATAGAGACTTATCAGTGAATAATACTACTAAGTGGGTCTTGTGTTTGTTTTGTTGGCCTACATACACACATGGGGGGTTGAAGAGCCTTTTAGGCCTTAGCCTTACATTACTTGTCCCTCAGTCACTCTTTCCTTGCCTTTACTTTTGCTTCATATATTGGATTAGATTAGATTTAGGGTTAGGGTTAGGGCTGTTCTATTCTGCTCCTTTTCTACTTCCCAATATCCTTCATTGCCGACTCCTTTTTTTTTTTGGTTTTTGTTTTTGAAGTTTTCTTTCATGGCCTATATTGATCTTAATGGTGGTAACACAGAGAGAGACTTAATGAAGTCCTAAATAAACTAAGGAAAACAGTCACTGTTTGCCGGTGGAGCATCATCAAGATTCACAAGCTTTAGGGGGCATTAATTTGTTTGAGGTGGTCCCTTATTGCTCCAAACCAATTAGCCCTTTTGCTATGGGAATCTTGATGATGCTGCAGCAGCAATAAATGACTAATACTACTACCAGCTATTGCTTGAGGAGGATCTCACTACTGCACAAACTGTGGTACGAGGCCAGGATCAAAGGAGGTTATATAATTAACTCAATAAGCATGTTAATTTGTTTTTCTAAAAATATTTAAGAACTTGGATTAGATTATTCCCCAGTTATTACTAGCCGTTTTAGGATTTACCTTTAACATGGATCATATATCATATATCTTCAACATGGATGGTTGAGTACTACTACGGGTCCTTGTGGAAATTTTCAATCAATGAGTGCAGGTGAACCACGCGTTGAATGAGACAGCATAGATAATGATGCCATTGGCCTGTGTGTGTGGTAATGCACTGTAAGCCTTTTCTTGTGCCATTTTGAGGTTAAATATTCAGTAACGATGGAGCTGAGTGCTGTTAGTGCCTTTATGGAATTTGTAGTACTGCAAAAACCCCTTCCCACCTGCAAACCTCAGTAGGGATGTCTGTACGTTGATGGAACATTGTGTACTACCATGGATCATTGAATGCTTTTACTTCATGGACATTCGGGGTAACAATATTTATCTTTTCTACTCTTCTGTTATATTATATATTCATATTATTATTAATCCTGTTTAAAAATAATTTTTTTATATTCTTTTTAATCTTGTGTAAATTAAGCATGTGTGTGTGTGTATATATATATATATATATATATCCTTAACTTCAGTTTGGACATGGCCAGCTGCTTTTTACTTTTACACAATGTGTTTGGAATTTTTTTTTTTTGAAGACGATGTGTTCGGAATAGTAATATTAATATTACACAAATATATATGTAATTTGCACTTTCAGTACTGCTCTTGATATTTTCAAGGGAAAATGTAGATTAGTTTCTCCTCAGATTTATAACTATCTTTTAAGGGGATATGGTGCTGTTTTTGCTTTCTTAGCATATAACCAGCTCTATTTGTGGATTTGGCTCTTTTTTCTTGTTGATGTTGAAATGCTGCAAGATTTATTTCTTTGGTTTTTAGAACAAATTGTATGTAATAATGTAAATATATGTTTGAAACAATTTCTGGGATATAAGCACAGAATTTGAGCTTGAGCTCTGAGGTTAGGGTCATTGTCCGGTACTATGATTTCACATCACTAAACATAGAATTTAGACTTTAGAGCAAGACATTAGTTTGACAATTGAAACTATATCTTCAATATTCAAATGTTGAAAATTGGAAGCTCCAATTTGTAATTACATTCAATTGCTGTGCGGCTTTTTTTCAAGCTGAGTTGGAAGGTAAGTTTAAATTCTGAGAATAACTTCCATAATTAACATGTTTGTTTCCTATGTTATTATGAAAAACCAGAGTATTGCAATAAATTAAGTTCCCTCTGAAAGGCATAAATGTGATATTAAAAAATAGTAGTCGTAACAAATTTACATTACAAATAATTGTTATTTATATATGAGATTTGATAAATGCCTATAAGTATGCAATGAAAAAGGCTTTAATCTACATATCAACTTGAAGGCTGGACAAGTTATCTTTCCTCTTGACTTCGGACTTTTACATCTTCCACATAACTATAAATCAATATCTTTATGCTTGTGCACAACTAATAATTTAGAAGTTGCAGATTCCCATTATTTTGATACTTTCAGATAATGACAGTGCACCAGCAATGACTCAATTGATGTTCAAGCATTAATTTTTAAAAGGCAGAGCAAAACATATTGTAAATTAAACTTTTGTACCTTTTTCTGGTATATATTATGTATATATTCTTTCACTAAAGATGAGTACGCACTTCCATTATGCTGCGTACTGTCCCCTTAATCGAATGAATTATGTTGGAGTTGTACAATGCATATGATGCTAAAGGTATGTTTCATATTTCTTTTGGTCTTCACTAATCATATTAATTTTAAAGAGCACCATTCAACCCTTTAGTCTAACG
This sequence comes from Glycine soja, assembly GCF_004193775.1. Lineage (NCBI taxonomy): Eukaryota > Viridiplantae > Streptophyta > Magnoliopsida > Fabales > Fabaceae > Glycine > Glycine soja. The sequence goes on along the minus strand of NC_041014.1, from coordinate 28,256,250 downwards.
GGAAAAAAAGGAAAATTTCTTTGGAAACAATAATTCATTGGCAACATTTAAAATTAAGCAGATCTCACCTGTGGTTCAATATCATACTATGAGTCTTTTTTTTGGAAAAACCAACTCAAATAAATATCATATTTACTTTATCTCGCCCAACTTCTAAGGATATATAAAAAAGGTTGGAGTGAGTGACTTTGTAGGTAGTTGTTTTGAATTCACTACTACCTGACTTTTATCAGCACTTTTTAATCTAACACTTAATAAAAATATTATTAAACATCTTTAATCACATTCAAAAAATATTATCAAATATATAAATAAATATTTTAAATATATTTTTATAATATTTTATCAAATATTATATATAGTTTATATTGTTAAAGTCTGAATGTAATATTTAATAAATATTATAAAAATATATTAATAACATTTATTTATAAATTTAATTTTTTAAATATTATCATAAATTTTAATAATTTATTAAGTATTAAATAAAAAATATTACTAAAGATCACATTTATAATTACGATTGTATCATCAATCATGTCTAAAATAGAGCGTACCCTAAACTCGAGCAACATATTCAAAATTTATGCGGTTAAAATTTAGAGGATCAATTTTCATAATATCTTACAAATGATGATAGACTCCAACCACTGAACTATGTATTTATACAATATCGGTCTTCATGTGAAGATAGAGATTTGATATAATTAACTATATTCACGTTGACCGTTTGATAAGTCCACCAAATGTTCAAGTAATAAAAATTCGAAAATTCGAATGTCAATTTTTATAAAAAATTTATTTTGTATTTGTGTTGGATAATTTTTAATTTATAAGAGGAAAAAATGAATTAAAAGAAACAATAACTAAAATAATAGATATTAACAAGAAACAAAAGATATAATAGGAAATTCAATGAGATGAAAATGTTAAGACCTAACATGTTTTATTTGCTTAAGATGTATTATTTTAAATTTTTCTCTATCAATTGGGTGAATTTTTTCCTACCCACAACTACTAGAATACTTGCTCCTGATGTCTCACGATGACAAGCATATTTTACTTATTTATCTTTCAAATGTCTTTGCAAAGAGTCAATAGATAAAATGAATGAAGTTCTAATTCTAGATGTTTGTTTTGATGCATGAGCATAATACAATCACTTTATGTCTAGCAATAATTTTATTAAAATATTCCTTCTTTTTAGTTCTATTAGAAATTATCCTTTGTCGAGCGACTAATCCCTACAACTGATGCATGTAAAACATTCCTTGTATTTCTATTAAAGATTATTCTTTGTCAAGCACCTAACCCTCAAAGATGATGTAAGAATGAATGATACATGAAATTAAAATAAGAAAGGATAATAGGAAAGAAAACACATGTTTGCATTGATAGATATGAAACATACAATATATCTTTTGGTTTTTTTATGTCTGTCAGACTCTAACTAAGGGTTTAGCTTCTCATAACCATAAGAGACCTTAGACTTGAAAAGGGATATAAAAACTCATGAAGGAGAAGAGATGAAAAAAGGGAATGAAAAATAATGGAAGAAAATAAAGAATTCCTAAAGGGAGAGTTCTTAGACTTGAGGTGTGTATTAGAGTGCTCTGAGATTTGGTGTATATTTTCTCCTTGACTTGAATATCTTTTTATAGTTGTTGAGTGGACTTAGGTCTACGTACTCGCACTAAGCCTGCACTGCTCACGCTTAGCGTGGATACCTGTATTCGCACTTAGTGCGCATCCTCTCACTTAGTGTCAATGCGTGTTTTCGCGCTGAGCACACCTCTTTTCGCTTAGCAAGAATTCTTGTTTTCTTGGGTTGAGTCTTTTTCAAGTATTTGTTATTTTTTGCATTTTTTTTACTTTTAATTCATCATTTTCATATCTACAAGCCATGAATAGGAAGAACATCAATTCTTAACGATTAAGAATAAATAATGGCTAAATAAATATTTTTAAAAATATTTTTGTTATATTTTTAATATAAAAAATAATTTATATTTAGCAATTATCAATGTATTTTCATTTGAGCCAAATGTAACCTCAGAAAACTGCTAGAATAATATTCATGTAAATGCATTTGCCTCAAATGAAAATGCATATAGTTAAAATGCATCTAGAATTGATTTACAACCTTAAAAAAAATAATTAAGTATGAATTATAGTGCAACACAAGAGAAGCTAGAATATTTGATGGGTTCTATTAGTTGTCCTCTAAGACCCACACCAAGGGATGGATCATATCCTATCCATTCCGACGTACATTTCATTTGACAATATCGATGTTATTTAATTATATCATCAAATGGTTAGAAGATACAAATATTTAAATTAATGGTAGTATGAGATAATACAGGATTTTTATATAATCTTAAATCACTCCATTCGATATAGTAGAACTTTAATTAACACAATCATGTATATATGTGTGATAAAATGTATGTGGTTAAGATCGATATTAAAGTAACAATAAAAAGGAAAAGGAAGACATGGTTGAGGTTACGCACTCTGTGATAAGTATTGATGATGAAGTAAAGGACAGTGCTTTCAACGACGAAGCAGCGAGTGTCCGCGTACAAGTACATACCCAATATGAGATAACTAGTACGCCGCACAATCTTTAATCAGTGAGTTTTGCGTTTGCCACTCGTGTGGTACAATAATTCGAACAACAAAAGCAATCTACTTTTTGTCCCCACCATAATTATAATAATTAGGAAAAACAAATTATATTTTACTACGTATCAACTTTAACGAAATAATACTTAAAACATTTTAAAAGAATCATTTATAATTATTATAAAAATAAATAAATTATCTTTTCAGAAAAAAAATACTCCCTAAATGTCTTTTTCGAAAAATTTAAAATATTTCAGTATATATTTTAAATATTTTACAAAGAACTTCAGAATTTCTCAAATCTATAAGTTTCTCAGTACTTTAGAAAATGTCTAAGGGTTTTATGTTCCATACAACAGAAGGCTAAAGACTTTCAATACTCATTTGAGTAGTCATGTGATCACACCATCAACTTAAACACATATGAACACATGCAAAATACATCACAAATAAAAATAACAAAAGACATAATGATAGCTCTCTCTCACTTATAAAAAATTCTCTCAAATCTTTTCTATTTAGAATTATCCTCCCTTCATGACCCCTTCCACTTGGGGTGTCTCATTTCTTTACAACTGCCCCTTAATGGTAAATGGTTTCACTCATGATATGACTTAATGAACATATTAATTAACTGCAACACATTTCTACTTAATCTCTCAGTATGATGGAGGAGTTCTCTAATTAATAATCCAGATACATATCTTACTACCTCTCTAAGAGTCAAATTATTCTCACAACAGTTATTAGCTTTATTTTCTGGTTATAATATTTATTGTATACAAATTATATTACTAATATATATTATAATTAAGCTTATAGTACTAATGATATAATGCATCATATTTTGTACATCTTAGTATATGGTACTATTTTTAGTATAAAACATATCATGTTAGGATATTAAACTGTTTGTGTAAAAAGTAAATTGAAAAAAGAATGAGAAAAATCATGTGTAATCATATTATATATAAAAAAACCTCTAAATTTTAGGCCATATACGTGTAAGTAATGTGCTAATGTGCATGCAGTATTAAATAATAAAAAATTTATATTCAGAATGTTAAAATATTTTTTATACTTTGAATTTATAATTACATTTGTGTATGTAATTTAAAAAATTAGAATCAAACCCTCTTTTTAAAGCAACATATGTCACGGTCGATTCCCGAATCAAATTATTATGTTTTTATATATAAAAGTTATATGAATTTGGTCCTCAATTATAGTTTTAAAAATATTCAATTTTATATTATATATGTTGTTATGAATAAAATTGAGTTCCTAAAAAACTTACCGTTAAAGAATTATAACAATGTTCTGGCGTAAAATAATTAATTGAATTTTTTTAAAATTATAAAATTTTGATTACAATTTTTTGAAGAAAATGAAGACATATTTAAATAACTTATGAAACAATATTTTGTGAGGAAAATACAAAAACCTGCAGGATAATGCTTATGCCTATTGCCTAGCAACAGGAACTCAGACATACCCTATATTTAGGTCCTTGTATTCTCCTCTACACTTTATTTTATTATATGAGCTAGCTGGCACCATTTGAATATTTTTGTAATTTGTGTCTTTATATATACAAGACAAGTGAGAATTAATGGGAGATACATATAAACTTTTTTATATATATATACAATTAACAGGGTTTAATATATTGAAAGAGATTAGGATTTTATATAATATAGTGAATTATGATTCGAATTTTCCCAAGAAGAAATATTAATTAGTAATATTTGTTGTTTATAATATATTGAGTAAAACTTTATCTTATAAAACATTTCTGCGCTCCGAACACAATAAAAAATATTTATATTACAATTTTCTTTAGTTTTATTTTCTTTAATTATTGGTCAAAAGACTTACAAAGATTTTATTTGAGTTATGTGCATAAATCATACTATCCTGTTTTACATGTTTTCTATTTATTAAATATAGATCTTTCCCTGATGAATGAAATATATAAAGTAAATATATATCCTTTTTATTTTTTTATGTTTTTTTTCAAGGCATCCTCCGATTCGGTAGGTAAGAGTTGAAAGATGGACAGACTCTAAAGTAAGAATCGCTTCCGATAATATTATTTTTTTCCTTACATAGCATATAGATCATTTTTGAAAGAAAATGGATTAAACTGATAATAGTTTTTTTTTTTTTGGTTTTGTAATTTGCAATGCATATGATCAGTGATCACCATATCTTTAGTATCTTCAGTGGGTCCAAAATTTATTTCATCTGGTACAAATAATTGTGAGCGTAAGAACCTGAATATTTTCTTTTATTTATTGTTCATCTATTGGGTGTTTTTTCTCCTCATTTTTGGTAAAGGTAAGGTGACGTAAGTAGAGGGGTTTATCATATAACTAAGTAACTAGACCTTGATTGAGCGAGGAGGCAGCTTTATGGTGAAATATATGCATTTGATTCACGTAATTAAGCTTAATTCTCTCAACAACATAGTTCTATAATGTGATATCCATTTATTTGCAAAATTAACGTAGGCCACTCACATATTAATCTTGTTAGATTTCATCTTAAAATCAATTGACATTAAATGAAGTTAAGGATAAGAGTTGCTCCTCATTTTATATATTCTAATAGCAATGGAAGTAAAAACGAGATTCGAGAAATAAAGTTTATTCTATACCATGTTAAATTTCATCTTAAAATTAATTGACGTTGTCCAACTGAAAGCTGCACTTCAAAAAGTGACACACCTTTTAATTAATTTTTATTAACATAAATTTTAAACTTAACTATCATTTACTGATGAATATGTTGTATCAGGTAAGTTACAGCTTATATATATATATATATATATATATATATACACTGCTCTTGTTCTTCCGAGGGCTAGTGAAATTTGCTGGTTGTTTGAGTGAAGTTATTAGCAGGGAGAATCTCACGTACGTCTCATTCTAACATTGATATTTTCCCGTCAGTTATCACCCATCTCACATCTAATTATAAAGAAGTATCTTTCTTTATCTTTTATTTTTTCTTTTTCTTTTTTCTTCCAACGATGTGACTTTTTAATTATTATGAGAAGTAGAGAACGAATGTAATTAAAAAAGGAAAATGTTGCATGCATGTAATTACTATTTAAAATCTATGAATAGAGATAAGTGTATCTACGATAAATGATTGATGTTAATAGAAGGCTTGTAAAATAGAGGTACTTGTATATTAGCTCTCATTAAAAAAGTTTAAATGTATTTTTTTTTCCTATAATTTAGTATTTTTTTATTATTTATTTTTGTAATTTTTTCATTTTAATCCTATAAAATATGTTTCCTTTGTTTTTCATTTTTAAATAACGTTTTAAACAGTAAAAAATATTATTTAAATTATTTTAAAAATAAAAAAAAATAAAAATATATTTATAAGGATTAAAATAGATTTTTTTATAAAGATAAAAATGAAAAAACCACTAAATTGTATGGGTGAAAAAAATATTTAAGCTTTGAAAAAGAATGGATATAATAATTTTTATGTGGAATTTGGAATTTCTAGGCTATTAGATTTTCATAATCCAATAACTAAAAAAGTAATAACTTCTTGATTATGTACTACCAAAAATAAACTTCAAACCTTGATGTAATTTTAATTTTTCTATGCTATTCATACACACGAGCTATTCACAAGTTACTAATATTGAGTTTACAAATAATTACATTGACTTATTTAGATAATTGAGTTCTAACATCAAACTTAATTTTGTTTATTTAATTAAAAAACAATCTTAATAACAAATTTAACTAATTGAACTTTCATAGTTCATGAATAACGCTCATTTATACTTCTAATTATTATATCAAAAACCTTAAAAGAGTTTCATTATTATTACGAGGATTAATTATGAGAAAACTAGTATGATTTTTTCCCCCATTAATAATAATAATAATAATATAAACACATGACTATAATAACAAAAGGCTGAAAAGGAACTTTAAACTTATCAAAGTGTCATAAGTTGTGTCTCAAAAATTCTAAAGATAATTATGAAATAATTTTCCTGTAACTTTATGGAAAAATATATCATACATCTATTATCCAATCAATCCTTTTCAATTGAAAATCTCATTTTTTATTTATTTATTTCGACTAAATTATAAATTTTTTTAATTGATTTTAATTACTATGAAAATTATGAAATAATTTTCCTGTAACTTTATTATTATGATTATTTATCATAACCTTTGCACTAATATAAAAATTAAACACTTTTGTTTTATAGTACCTCTGTTTAAAAATAATCTTGAATCATGTTTGAACAGTAAATATATATAAATTAAAATATGTAAACAATTTCTCAAAGTTCTGAAAATTTATATTTTTATATATGTAAACGCTGATTTTTATTGCATATTTTTTTTATTCAAATATTTTTTTGAAAGGCTTTTATTCAAATATTAATACTTTAAGTATCTACAATCTTTCAAATAAATCCAAATATTACGAAACCATATACAAATAAAATCATAGGATAAGTGATGTATGACAACAAAAATTGTGTTTAATTTTTTTTAGCACTGCAAAACTCTCTTAAGTTAGTGACAATGATATGCCGGAAATAAAATTAGTCTTTTGATAGAGTTGATTGAAAACTCATGTAATTTATGATCAAGATAAAATGAATAAATAAAACTCATGGAACAACATAGCTCACCCAAAATCTATAATTCAAAATTGACATTTGTTTCATGCACATCCATTATGGGAGGTGCATGATTCAAATAAGAATTCAAATGTCTTTGGAAATGCATTGGTATGGATCCAATCACGTTCCAAGCAAGGGATTTTCTTCTTATAACAGTAGAAAATCATTTATACCCAATATTTTATTAAAAAATTTTCAAAATTATTCCTATTAATAAACATTTGTAATCAATATGAATCATATGAATTGTAAATTTGTATTACCTATTTTTTTTAAAAAAATAAAAATATATTTTTAATGTTTTTTTAATAAATTTAGTTATATTTTTTTTATAATTATTACATTAAGTAAATTTCTATTTTTAGCTTTATTATAATTAATTTTGATCTAATAATAATGTCTTTTTTACATATATAAATTTTAAATAAAAATAATAAATTTAATAAAAATTTATATATGTAAAAATATTAATTATTATATTAAAATTAATTATTACAAAATTTATTATGTAAACTTATATGTGTATTAAATATACATTAAAAATTTTAGTGTTATATATAACGACATTAATTATTTTATAACATAATTACCTTATTAGCTTAGTTGGTTAGAGGATCGTACTGATAACTTGAAAATCACAAATTTAAAATTTAGACAAACCATTAATTTTAAATTATTTCATAAAATATATTTTTAACAATGTATGACCCATTATTGAAAAAAAGAAAAATTAAACAAGGAGACTGGAAAGGAAAAGCAGGCTTGGCCCACGAATCCAAAAAAAAAAAAAACACACCTGAAACTCAAGAATAAAAAGGTAACAAGTGACAGGCAGAATGAAATAGGCCTAACCCCGTTCGGATCCAGGACTGAACAGACCAAGCGACTAGTCACGCAGAACAAAAACCCAGGTGAGCAAAAAATAGAAGAACTTAAAAGATAAAACAAAATAAAGAAATAACTAGGTAATAAAAAAATAAAGAAATAACTAAATAAAAAAATAAGATAAGTTAACTGCTTGTAGGTTCAAATCTTGTTGTCATAACTATAATATAATTTATATATTTAAATTACTTATTTATTCTATAAAGTAATGAATTAGAGATTAAAAATAGTAACAGAAAATTGATTTTCCCTCATAAGCTAAATTTTAATGACGATTTTTTTTAAAAAAAATTACATGTAAATTATTTCATAACTAATTGTAATGTATTTAAAAATTAATTTTTCTGTATTTTAGTTATTAAAAATAAATATTTATTCTGTATAAATTACTAAGTCTTCAATGAAATAATGTCATATTTTTTTCCTTACATTATAAAAGAATGGCATACACCCTAACCTTAATAACTTTTCCATTAATACCCAGTAAAAAAAATCCATCAATACGATTTTTTTTAGTGTATAAATAAAGGCAACAAGTCGCATACAAGTGGGAATGATCGTTACGATTTTTTCCATGGCTTTCTTATCTTATAGCTAGCAACGGCAATATCTTATTTAATCAATGAAAGTTAGATACTGACCCCCGCAAGACCTTTGAAGCAAAGTCAATAATAATTTGTGTAATTGAATAATTTGTGTAATTGATATATATATATATATATATATATATATTAAAAAATATATATAACTTTGACGAGATATATTCTCAAGCTGCGAATCATTTGATTGGACTGAAATTTGGAAAAGATATATAATAAATATTGATTTGCTTAAAAAAAATAAATATTAATATATGAGATAAAGAGAAGTAATATTTTGACAATGAAATTCATTTTGATGGGTGGAGGAGCAGCGCACATAAATGAGAAGACTAATTAAAGTTCTGCTTTGCAGTTGGAATATTGGAGTGGAGTTAATGCATTTGCTTAACGATGGTAGATGCTAAAATTCATAACACGTGAAATATTGTTGTTCTTATTCAACATCCATATAGTTAATTATTAAAAAAACATTAGAAATGAAAGGGATAGTATCCTACCACAAAACTTAGATGTATGATATTAACTTACATGTATAACTGATTAGTCAGGACCTTTAAGATATTGGTTAAAATATAAAAAAAATATAATTTTTTTTATTAGAATACATAAAATTATATCATTTATAATTTTATGTTTTTATATGATTTTTATAATAAATATTTTTTAAATTAATTTCATAACTAGGGTACTAACTGTTTAGCAGCTAAACTTATCCAAATTTTGCATACTCATGAGTAACTTATGATCAACGAAATGACATAATGATGGGAAAAAGAAGATAGAATGTCAAATTTCAAATACCATTTAACTATGGTGAAGTGTTGGTGACACATTATCTAACATATAATTATTGATTAAAATTTATTAAATATTATAAATCATGAGTAAACTTATTAAATAAATCTATAAAATTGTGTATTTTTTTAATAAAATTTAATTTATAATAAAAAGTTTAAAATGTATTAGAGAATATATTATTAACATTTTTATTTGAGCAGAACCTAGGCTTAGAAGAGGTCTTTACTACGAAGAGGTCAATAATTGAATTATCTGTTTTTTGAATTTTTCTTATTTTTGCTTGTTAAGTAGTGTTTTTTTTTTTTTTTCAAATGGATTATTGGGATGCTAGAGGTATACTGAACATTTACTGTAAAGCAGGACGGTAGAAAAATAAGGCTATTAAAGATTCAATTTTAGGTTTATAAAAAAATATTATTTTTAATTTTTTAAAGTAAAAACAAAAACAACGTATGCTAATAAAAAGGTTTAATATGTAACTTTCTTATGTAATATATATATATATATATATATATAATCTTTCAAAGTTTACTTCAGATCTCATTCTTCACACATCGGTCCAAGTAAAATTTTAAGATTTGCTATTAAGTTGATGTATCTTGACTAGCATTTTTTTTCCTGCTTTCTGACCTGAAAATGTCTATATATATATGTCTCTTTTTCAGTTATGCATCACAAGCAATTTGTTTTAGACTAAAAATTACATTTCCAAAATATAAAATCAAATTATTTACGTTGGTTGATGTTTCACTTTCAAATGGTTTTAGATTCATATATATATATATATATATATATATATATATATATATATATATATATATATATGTGTGTGTGTGTGTGTGTGTGTGTGTGTGTGATAATTAAGGTGGATGTGATGACTATAGTACATTTTATGCACTACTAAGTTGTTCTCTTGAACTGGGCATTTCGTTATTATACAAAGTGACACACACATGTTTATGAACAGACTAGCTCTAATTGGCCCAATCGACCAATGCTTCTTATCAGATTTAAATTGAGTTTGGCAGGAGTAGGACTTTCCAATTATTGTCTTATTAGCTTGTTGACTAGTTAAAACTACGAGCATGGTTCAAGCATCTTTTCAATAGCCAGTTATTCCAATATTCTAATTAAATGTTCTGGTTGTTAAATATAGTTATAATTATTATTCGTTCCGTCTCAGAAAAGTTTTAAAGTCGGTTTGAAGATTTCCAATGGGTAAATTCATTTGAAAGTGAGTGTTTTAAATGCTTTAGGAAACGGTTATTTGTATCATTCATATTGTTGGGAGAATTATTTGAGGTTTAAATAATTTTTGTTCCCTTCCCTAAATTTCTTTTATGTTCCCTATAAGTTAAGAAGCTAGCTTTTGATTTTAGTTATTTTTAAAGATTTTAATTTTAAATTTTATCTTTGTATGTTTTGTTTGTTTCAGCTAGCGTTGCAATCAAGTAGTAGTAACGTTAACAATTTATCGACTTGTTAAGTCATTAAGATATTTGACAAGGTAGTCACATATAATTTTTAATAAATTATATTTTTTAAATTATTAAATCAAAAGAGTTAATGACATCATTTTAGTCGTTTGGCACATTAAATATAATCGGTGATTTCAAAACAAATTTCCTTTTGGATTAAAAATATTTCAAAATTCTAAAAGATTTTTTCAAAATATTTAGCTAGTCAAAATGCGGAAAAAGTAAATACATTGAAAGAAAAATAAACACATAATAGGATGTTTGATAATAAGAGTGCAAAAACAAAATGGGTTTTTACGTGACACCTAATTCACTAGCAACATAAGAGAAGTCTCTAACGTCATTCGGGTTGGGGGGACTAAAACAGTTTTTTCTTCTTTAAATTAGAGCGACAAAAAAGATTAATTTTAAACCAATAAAATATTATCACTTTATTAAAATATCATTATTTCAAACAACATTTTGCATGAAAACATATATTATCGTTTCATATTATATATTTATCTTTTACGGTAATATATATTTCGTAATAAAATTGTTAGCTATATAAATTACTATGATAAAATATTTTTTTAATAGATTTATCTTTACTAAAAAGGTTAGAATGTAATTAAGAATTTGTTTAAGATGAAATGCTAATAAATAGGAATCTTCAAATCCAACCCAATTTAAAAAAACTCAAATCGATAAACCAAATTATTTTGTACTATATATCTTTTGCATAATTGATCAGTTCGATTCGATTTTTGTATGGTGTTTATAAAACTGAACCAATCCAAAACCTAACTAATATGTTTGTTACCCATACATTTTTTTATGAGCAAAAAATATTTCATTAAAAAAGAAGAAAAAAAAAGATAAAGGGTACACGGTTACCCAACCCTTACAAACCAGTAACAAATACAAACCGATCAGATCTATATAAAATTATAAATGATCTGTTACCCATACGTTATTATGTTTGTGTTTCACATGTAAGTATGTAACCTGAATTACTTAACTTTATGTGTTTTATCACGAGTTAGTGATCTCGCAAGACATGTTGCGTTATGATTTAAGAGAGATGGTAGTTTTTTTTGTTTCTTTTTTCTTTTCTAAAAAAATTACCGTATTCATTTTCTTTCTCTGTTTCTGTACTTTTCTTCTATAGCTATATGTTCTATTTTGATTGCTTGATTTGCAGCTACTTCAGTGGGTAAGTTTGAAATTTGGGTTGCTGTTTTGGTGTAATTTTAGTGAGCTCATGAAATATTGCCCTTCATATATCTCAAAGTTATAAAAGTGCTTATTGCTTACTTGTTTCTTACTATGAATATTTCTCCTTTTCCGTGCATTTTCTGAACTTTAGAACTTAATGGCATTGGATGAATATTTTTCATGATGTGTTGGTAAAGGCGTATATAATTCAAGATTTGGAGCTAAGGGCATAAGTAAAAGTAGGAAGTTAAAATATCAGTAAGCATGTATAGGTAGAAATCGAATAATCTAATACAATTCAAACTGGATTGGATTGAATATTTATTTAAGCAATATTTATTTTATGAAATCTTTTTATATTTTTAAGAATGTTACTTCTGGGACATGAGAATATCATTTTTGAGTATTTAAAAAAATATATATTTGGTTATATTTTAATATTTTTTAGAATAATTTTTAAAAATTAAAATAATTTAAATAAAAATTGAAAGTTTGATGTGTATTAGACAATAAACTTTCATATTCCTATATGAATATCACTTTTGCAACCCTTCCTCATGGAAATAAAAATATTGAAAAACATGATCAAAAATGAAATTATAACATTTCTAGGATTCAATTATATCCAAGAATGTTTTTTCAAAATTTGTATTAAACATGTTAATTTTTTTTTATAGGCAAATATATTTAATTGTATTAATATAGAAGCACAAACAGTATCATAATCACCAGACAAAAGATAAAAAGGAAACATAAACCCTTATTCACTTTGATCCTACAAATCCCTCTTAGTATGATGACTACCTCACCTCACCCACTCTAAAAAAAGAATATTATATTTACATTTGCACATTTGTGGAAATATGATAAGATTTGGTCAAACAAACTCTTAAAGAATACAATTTAATTGAATCGACTTATGGGTTAACTTAATCTTTGATTGATTCAAAATCAATCCAAACTGATCCATAAATAATAAATGGCTATATTGTTAAAAAAAAACACTTTAAAACAAGCTAAATAATCTATAGTGTCATATAAAAAAATGAAAAAAAATATTTAATAGAGTAATGTCTATTTTTACAAAGCACTAATCAAAATTCACTGCTCACTAACCAACTTAATAATAATGGATACTTTTGCATCTCATCAATATGAAAGAGTTTATTTTATTTTCATTTTAATGCCTAACCTTCCAATAAATTTCGCATTGTATCAAAAGGTCAATATATTGGCGAGATTTTTGCAATGCTCATGTATGTCACTCAAATTATACAGAGAAATTTGAACCGCGCCACCTATGAATAAATTATCTACCCGATGTCATTGAATTTGTTATCTCATTGATAGAACAACTTTTATGCTGCTTTGCCTCCTTCACTCCATTGATGGTATAAAGTGATGGTTGTATAGGTGGAGGTAATTGGGTATTTTCATTTGAAAGAAAAGAAATGACATCAAGCATAGTGGGTCTGTCCTTTGCTTGGTCTTGAGTGCATAAGAGACCTATATGAATGCATCGTATTACTTGGATGTGGGGGCATGATCCATTCAACATTGTGTCAACTAGCTTTAGAGCTTCTCCTTGATTCCATAATTTCCATGCCTGAAACAAATTAATACAATTAATTTTTAAGTAGATCAAATTGAATTTTATTTTAGTACCCAATTGCATGGTTTTGATGTAACTTACATATCCTATAAGATTGAGTGGATAATCATCACAATTGTTTTTCTTTCCACTTACAATCTCAAGAAGTAAGACGCCAAAACTATATACATCAGTTTTGGTTGAGATGACTCCACTCATGGCGTACTCAGGAGACATATAACCACTGAAAATAAATGAATAAATAATATTATATAAGTGCTTGCAAAAAAAAAGTGTAAAGTGAAAATTTCATCACAAAGATACTTACTATGTCCCAACAACCCTATTTGTTTTTTCTTCAGATTGTGTCAATTTAAATATTCGAGCCATTCCAAAATCTGATATCTTTGGATTCAACTCATTGTCCAATAAAATGTTGCTAGCTTTCAAGTCTCTATGTATCACTTTTAATCTTGAATATTGATGTAAATATACAAGCCCTTGCGCAACTCCTTGGATAATCCTGTATCTTGTCTTCCATTCTAACACATTTCTTTTGGTGGAGTCTATTTTGAAGGAAAGAAAAATAAACAATTAATTGAAACCAAAGTCTCAAACAGATGAAATATTGAAACCATAGGCATAAGCTATTCATACCAAAAAGATATAAATTCAAACTTTTGTTGGACATGTATTCGTAGACTAATATCCTTTCTTCTCTGTCACTGCAAAAACCTAAAAGCCTCACTAGATTAGTGTGCTGGAGTTTCACGATTAACATAGCTTCATTTTTGAACTCTACCAATCCTTGTCCTGAGCTTTTGGAAAGTCTCTTTATAGCTATTTCTTGGCCATTTGACAATTTCCCCTAAAAAATAAATATTCTTATTTATTTATGAAGTATGTAGTTAATGCTAAAAGAACCTTATATTAACGAAAATTAAAAAAAAATTGTTAGATGCATACTGTTGAAAAACTAGTTGAGGTCGAGCACCTAAATTGAACAACGAACATAATTTCAAATTTATGTGTGTATAAATATTTATACATAGAAGTGAAAAATATAAATAAATTTATACCGTGTTAACAATATTATATTTAATAACTTTAAACAGTAGAATTATAAGAATTTATTAATTACCTTGTAAACAGGTCCAAAGCCACCCTCCCCAATCTTATTTGTGAAGGAGAAATTGTCGGTTGCCTCTAGAATGGTTATTAAGTCGAATATATGTGCATCATTACCTGTCCTCTTCTCATTCCATTGTTCTCTTCCTTCATCGTATGCAGCAGAAATTTCAGTGTCATAGAAGAGACTTGCTCGTTTCTTACGTTTTTCGACTGCATATGATAATACATAAAATGATAAAAACTTCAAGGATTAGATAGGTCCATTTGAATTCGGGTGGTCCTATTTATTATTATTAATTAGTTGAACTAAAGTCCACTGCTTGCAAGCTGTTGATAATATTATTAAAAATAACTTCAACTTCTTCTGAATTTCCACAATTCCATACGATAAATTTACCTCTTTCTTTTTGTTTTCTCCACAACATAATAAAGCATGTCATGAATGAGATTATGAGGAGAAGAACTCCAACCGTAGCAACTGCGATCCATATTCTCCTCTTCTTGTGTTCTGCATGGGAAGAAAGATTGCTATTTTCTATATTTGTAATTAAACAAATATTATAAAAAACTTATCAATACTACTCCATATTCACACAGATTATAACAAAATAATTTTTTCACACCCCATGCAAGAGTGTGAGATGAGTAAAGGAAAGATTAAAACAAAACAAGAAAAAAAAAGAGAAATATATTAAGGGATATGATAATATTTGTTTTTCTTGGTATTTACTAAAGTGAATATTAAAAATGAGAAATATATTAAGTTTTTATTTATTTATTTAATATAATTACATATTTAAAACTCTAGTGATTACTGAATATATTAAGTTTGAGGTTAATATAAAAATTTAATTTTTTAAAGAAGTATATATTCTATATATACACGTGTAAAAAAACGAATAACCCATTTGAATGCACCAGTATCTTACTAGTTTATACAAAACAAAATCTCTCACTGTATGTAGTAGAATGTATAGACTGATTGTATCATTTGTATGAACTTACTAGCTTTGGTTTCAGTCTGAAAGAAGAAAATTGGACGACCAACACCGGAATTAGTCTCAACAAAATATGATGTGTCGTCTCTGCTCCATATCTCGCAGCCAGTTGCATCCTCCTTTGCATAAGTGTAGGCCACACATGAGCAATTTTTCAAGCACTTCATCCAGCAATCAGAAATAGTCAAGTTCTCTCTTTCATCAAATATGAATCCTCTCCTTGACATTGCTCCTAAGCTATTCCAATTGGGCAAGTACAAATCATCATCTTCCCTGCATTTGGGAGGCCGTGGCATTGTACAACCAGGGACAATCTCAATATCAACGCATGAGTAAGCGGCACCACTAGCATTCAATCTACCCAATGGCTCCATGGTGAAATAACCAGAAACTGAAGCATATTCAAAGTAAGTCACACTTTCATTTGAAAAGAAAGTGAAATTGAAGTTCTCCTTGTAAAGTGATGAAGAGTTCAAGTTGCTAAAGCTTCCATTTCTCCATTCTCCACTGCTCCATATGATTGCCTCTCTCCACCTACTAACCAATTGGTTAGTTTTGGGATCAAGGCTGAGAGAGAAAGACCCTGACCAAAGAGTTCTATAACTTCTCCTTGCTGTTATAGACCAAGTATGACCAGTGTTCTTGTCATAGCCAAGCTTCATCCCTGGTAAAATTGTGTCTGTGGGGTAATCAAAACTCTGCCATAACACCCTCTTCACAGATATTCCATCTGGGTTCAACTCATGAAGCACAAAGTTTCCTGTGTCTAGCAAAGTGGCACGAACACTTTTGTTAGTATTTTCTGCTTCAACTGAATATAGCATCATAGTGGTAGTACTAGACAGAATTTTCAGGTTGGAAAATTCATCAATAGTGAGAACTCCAGGGTCATCGTGGATTGGATTATCTCTGTTGGCAACCCAAACGTAGTAGTGGAATTTATTGGCTGATACGCCAAGGTAGAATTTGCTGTTAGCGTCAGAGCCATCATCAAGCTGAAAGAAACGCAGTGTGTATAAACCTGAAGGAGAAATCAAACGGTTGGTTGATCCAAGTTGATGGCCTTGGAGCAACGTGTCTTCCCTCAAGTTTGAAGGCTTTGTTAGGTGCAAGAAACAAGTAAAAGTTATGAAGCTTACCATTCTTTTGCTTAAAGTCATTTTTGAGGAAAGATGCACCCGACATAATCTGAATTTAGCATATATATAGACGGGTCAAAGGTCACTATGGCTTTGGAGAAGACAGTTTAAACTATAAAAGTCATATAATAATTTTACAATATTTTTTAAAATATTATACAAATAATGATATATGAAGACTATATTATTCCAAACACCTCATTAATGCTCATATTTTTTTCTCTCATATCACCTATTATACTTTTAAACACTTCGAATATAAAATGGTTTTATTAAATTATAAATATTACATTTTTTTCTGAGGGCTTTTGCCTTGGCGTCACGTGGTTAGTGGGCCTTTGAGGCTGCGTGTTTGTGGGAAACTACTACCGGCAATTACCCACGTGAGCTTTAAATTTATTTGTTTATTCTGAAAATATTTTTTCCACAAAATTATGATTATGTTGAACAATTATATAATAAAATTGTATTTTCATTGCACAACTTATATACTGTACAGTGAAATTGAAATTGTATTTCTATTATTATTGACTTAACATCATAGATTTATGTTTATTGTAACATCCGTGATTTTCAACTTATCAACTGTGACGGTTTCTAAGACCTCATAAATCAACACGAGACTTTTCAGCGTACTTTATTCTCATTCACACATTGTTTGATAAATTTCCTAAAAGGTCACTCGTCCCAAAACTACTTCAAACCAAGCACAATTAACTATGGAGTTCTTATATGATGGACTATCAAAAAGTAGATGCATCTTGTTGGTATAGATAATATCAATTAATTATTTTAAGTTATCCTCAACTGCACGGTCTCATACCTATGCAACCTTTGAATCTCTTTCATTCTGGTGTGATTCAATGGGGATGTTACATTTAGTGCCCATATCCTCATCCCAAATCCATTTCCAATAGCATAGATTCAACAACAACAAAACCTGCAACAAAACCCAAAAAAGAAAAACATGGGTGCTCGATCTCAAAGGGAGGCAAGGTGGCTAGTGTTGCGGTGCATATCAACGACGAGTTGTGCAGGGGGGTAGCGTGGTTCTGGATCTGGGTTGGGGTGGTGGCGGTAGTTTTGGATCTAAGGAGAAGGGAAGGGGAGGGAGTGTAGGAATTTGGTGAGTAGGAAAAATAGAAATTTCACAGAGGTTGGTAATTTAAATAGCAAATGTAGTAGTGTGAATAGTTATTCCGATGTTTGGGCCTTGTTTTATGGAATTGAGACCCATTTCTAGTGACTAGTAAGATCGCCAGGCTTCATGTTTTCTACAACATTGCCTAATGGGCACCTGCCGTGCCATAGCCATTTTCATTTTCAAATTCGAAGTTGTGTGGTCTAAGTAAATTATATAAAATTATTGTTTATACAATGTAAATCAATACAACAGATGTTTTCAACATTGTTAGTCAATGTCTTGTGCGGTTGAGGTGACTTATGTTTGTTATATTTTATTTCATACAACAACTCTACCATCTTCAAAGTGATTAGTGCTTGATTAGGACTAATCCGATACAAAGGAAGACTTAAAATAAAAATTGTGAGAAAAAAATTTCTTTAAAGAAAAGAGTGAGATATGGGATCTTTTAGATTTTCAATTAACATGTGTGACTTTTTTTTTTTCTTAAAAAAACTAATGCTAAGAACTAATAGGTCTAAAGCTTTAGTTATTTTTATCTTTAAGCTGACTTTGATCTTGATACAAAACATTATTATATATCTTTTGCAAAATCTTGAACAAATAAATTAGAAAAGAATTTCTAGTGCTGGCCATTTTGCTTTCACATTTATTAGAATGACAATTTCAACAGCAAAGTAATTATCTCAGTAGTAAATTTGCTTCTTGGTCTGAAATGCCCTCACCAACCCTAGCTGAGTTGTCCCCACTCATTCGTGGAGCCTTGATGTGCAACACTATCCGTATTGGACTTGCGTGGTTAAGTGACTTGTAAGATCCACAAACCGAAAGGATTTTTTCGATGGGCAATTGCTTTCTGCATTTTTCATATTTCGAAATGATGATTCCAGAAGTAATATGAAAACTGCAAAAAACAATTCTGGAAGTGCAGAAATAAAAAAACTTAAAGTGTCACATATTCTTATTTTCAAATTCAAAATCGTGCAGTCTAAGTAAATTATATAAAATTATTATTTACTCATTGTAAATTGATGCTAGAAATGTCTTCAAACATTATTAGTCACAATCTTGCGCTTGAGGTGACTTATCTTCCTTATATATATTTTTTTTTGTGTGTCAATACAACAACTCCATCCTTCAAAGTGATTAGTTCTAATTGATACAATAAATTATTATATATGTTTAACAAACTCTTGAACAAGTAAATTAACAAAGAATTTCTAGTGCTGACCATTTCGCTCTCACATGATGACAATTTTACACCGCATAGAAGTACACTCTATCTGTTCTAACAAATGTTAACCACAACCCACTTAAGTGGAATTTTTTTTAACATGTTTACAAATTTTGAAAAATTAAGGAGGTGTTTGATTTGACTGTTTTTTTATTTTTATTTTCATTGGAAATAGAAAATGATGATGAAAATATGTTTGGTTGAATTTTTAAAAATATTTTCAGTGAAAATATTTTCTTAAATGAACCAAAAATTGAAAACAATAAAATCTCGTTTTCAGTTGAAACCAGAAATCTCATTTTAAGTAAAATGAAAACGTGGTGGGAAGAAATGTAATTTTAAGCAAATTTAAAAATACATTTTCTTTTGAAAACACATTTTCAGTGTTTTTATTTCTTGAAGCAGAAAACAAGAAGTCAAATCAAACATGTTTTTAGAATTTTAATCTTTTGAAAATAAAAACAGTTTTTAGAAAATGAAAATGCAAATCAAACACACCTAAGGAGCCTATTATCTTAAATCCTAACTAGTCTTCTAATAGATCTTGTCACTTCCAACCTCAAAATAAATACATTGGGGACTTTTCCACTTGTCATGACTATTTACATTCACAAAAAATTTATGAACTTTGAACTTTTCCAAGAGCGTATACAATTTATCTACCTGATGTCAATGAATTTGTTGTCTCATTTATGGAACAGCTGTTGGGCTGCTTTGTCTCTTCCATGACTCCAATGTTACAAAATCCTGGTTGTTTCGGTGGTGGTAAATGAGCAATTTCATTTGAAAGAAAAGAAACAACCTCAAACTTAGTGGGTCTGTCTCTTGCTTGATCTTGTGTGCATAACAGACCAATATGAATGTACCGTAACACTTGGGTAGGAGAGTATGACCCATCCAAAGTTGTGTCCATTAAGTTTAGAGCTTCACCTTCGTTCCATAATTTCCATGCCTAAAATGAACATGCTTTGTTAATTGTCAAACCAATAACATATTTATATCCTTCATTAATTGCATGGTTTGACATCACTTACATAACATCAGGATTCAATGGGTAATCATTTCTATTTTTCTTTCCACTTAGAATCTCTAGCACTAGAATGCCAACATCAGTTTTAGTTGAGATGACACCCATCAAAGCTTACTTTGGAGTAGGGGTAGGTGAACGGACTTAGGTCCATGACCCAGCCCTCGCGTCAGTCATGGACTAAAATTTTAAAAAAATTTATGACTATACAAGATTTTAAGCCCATCCCACATAACTCATACGTTGGGTGGGTTTGGATCGCGGAGTCTGCAGATTGATCCGTAAACCCACAACCACTAACTAAGTTCAACTCAAACTCAATTAATCTTAAAAGTCTAATCTAAAATTTCTTTGCATTTATGTTGAAAATTTATTTGATAGTGTGAACTTTTGTAATTGAATATTTATTAGAGATTTATTAAGATTTTTTAATATATATATATATATATATATATATATATATATATATATAATTGAGTGTAATTGACTATTTTTTAAGAAAAAAATATATTTATTTTAAAATTGTAGTTTTTTTAAAAAAATTAGGCCCGCAGACCAACCTATTTGGCCTGTGAGATCCGTTGGACGGAGGAGAACCAATATATTAAGTCTGTGTAAGAGTGTGAGATGAACTGACCCAGTCCACTGTCATTTTATATGAGATGAACCGGTTCGCTTATCCACCCCTACTCTGGAGACATATAGCCACTAGAAGAATAATATTAACCCATCAAACAATGTAGAGCTTGGAAAAATGCTAACATAATTAAAATATGATATAGATACTAAATGTTTGAAAGAAAAAAAATATCCTCATTATGTTCCAACAATTCTATTAGTATGTTCTCCAGTTTCTGTCATTCCAAATATTCTGCGCCCATGCCAAAATCTGCCCGCTTTCAAGTCTCTATGTATCACTTTCAATCTTGAATATTGATGTAAATACACAAATCCTTGTGCAATTCCTTCAATAGTTTTGCATTAATGTAAAACTATTCAGCCAGTTTCATCCTCATTAGTGTAAGAGTAGGCCTCACAGGTGCAGTTATTCAAGCACTTCATCCAGCAGTCAAAGTTGCTCAGCTTCTCACTTTGATCAAATTTGAAACCTTTACTAGACATCACCCCATAGCTACTCCAATCACTAGAGTATAAACTATGATCATTATCTCTGCATTTGGGAAGACTTGGCATTGAACAACCTTGGAGAAAGTAATTATTATCGATGCATGAGTAAGAGGCACCAGAAACGCCGCCACATATTGAATCCAAAGCATCTCAGTAGATAAAATTAAATGGAACATATATCACGCACGTTTCATTTTCATCCGATTGGTACTCAAAAACAAAGTCCTTATCAAAAGATGACGAGTTTAATTTGGCAAAACTTCCATCGTTCCATTGGCCACTACTCCAAACAATCTTCCCTCTTCACCAAATAGCCAATTCCTTCGTTTTGTGGTCAAGGCCAAGGCTGAAAGACCCTGACAAAGGAGACTTATCACTTCTCCGATCCATGATGTTATAGACCAATTATGGCCTGTTTTTCTGTTAAACCCTAGCTTCATCCCAGATAAAATTGAGAATGCGGGGTAATCAAAGCTTTCCCATAATCTCCTCTTCTCAGATCCATCTTGGTTCATTTCATGAAGCCGAAAGTTGTCATTATCTTGCAAGATGGCACTGATAGTACTGTTGTTGTTGTTATTACTTTCAGGTTCAGAAGAAGAATAGAGCATGATAGTGGAATTTCCTCCTTTGGAAACAATTTTCATGTTACCATATTGATCAATTGTGAGAACCACTAAAGGGTCACGGATTGGCATGCCTCTATTGGCAATCCAGAAATAACTATCACTTGAATTATCAGCAGTTGGTCTAATTCCAAGGTAGATATTTTCAGAGCCTTCGTACTGAAAGAAACTCAGCTGTTGTGAGCTGGTGACCCTAGCTTAACGTGTCTGTGTTCAAGTTTGAAGGCTTCGTTATGTGAATGAAACAAGTAAAAGTGATGATGGATAGCATACTTTGGCTGAAAGTCATGGTTGGTGGAACTGGAATTATGTCTACCACAAAACACTTTTGATCTTATTAGCCTATATATATATATATATATATATATATATGAATTTGCACTATCATTTTCATATAATTAATTATATGACATTAGGGAAAAAATAAGTATAAATGAAAGGGGTTATTTGTTATTCATTAATTTGACCTACTAAAATAATAAGCCGTTTTGGAACGAATTCGAGTTTGCTTGTGTTAGAGTTTTATGTTTCCATCCCCCACACTTAATTAAAGATCCTCCCATTCTCAATAAGAAAATTTTACAAATCTCAGGATTAAATTTGATTGTTTGACTTTTTTTCTTTTTTTTTTTCCTTCTGAATTCAAATGGCCTTAGCCAAGTGAACAGATGTCGCACATATTCAATGTAGTCAATTAAAAAAATGAACGGGGTCAATTGTCATTTATCGACCTGGGGAAAAAATATTTGTTTCCGTGACGCGATGAATGTTGTTGTGTTCGTCGTTACCAACAAAAATATTGTTGTGTTCGCTGACTTTTTCAAATACTTTTGAATACAAGGGGCTTTAGCTTAAAGTAGATAGAAAAAGACTGCAAAAATAAACTAATATAATCCGGAGGAGACCCTAGATAAATCAGAAAAACAAAAATCAACGTAGACAAGGCACTGGCATGCGAGATAAGATCAATTATAATTGAAAATCAATTCAGTACACGTAGTGACAAATAAGAAAAGGATATAAGTATGTGATATGATAAAATAAGTGATGAAATAAGTAGAAGTGGACGATCGAGCTCTTGTTACAGAGTGACAAATATGAAAGATTAAAATTCAACTTTATTTTCTTTAGGGTCTGACCAAATTTGAGAAATATCAACACTCATTAATGGTAGAAAAATTGAAAGTATAATTAATCTTAAATTTTTTAATATTAGTTTTATCATCATTAATTATTTTTAACCTTATTGGAATGATATTGTTGTATTGATGCAAATAGGAAATTAATAGAATCTCATTTTCCAAGTTACCTAATGGTCACACACTATTAATAAAATCTTATTTTATGAAAATATCTCAATTTTACAACTTAAGTCCGCATCATTTATGTCCAAATTAAATAATATTATACTTAAGAGAATTGTTATAGAAGATAGTATTCATGGTGTCACTGCTGGCCTATTTATAACACAGACTAGAGATTTACCCATCAATGGTAATGTTATTCATTTGTCAAATCTTTTTCCAGTCAAAACAAGAATAACAATAGTATCTTTGTAGTTTATAATGTTATTCATTTGTCAAATTTTGATTTTAAAATATATTATTTAGTTCTAATTTCATTGGTAATCTCAAAGATTGTCTATCATAGCACTTAGTCATGATATCAACCTAAGTTGAAAACATTAAATGTATCCTGTGGGACTCATGTTAGTTTCAAACATAAAATTTATTTTTACCTAAAATTAGTCTCACTTTTGCTTATTTTAGTTGTTGAAATTTGTTTTGTTTATTTTAATTATTAAAATTTGTTTTGCTTATGAGGTGTTTGACATAATATTTCTACTAGGATCAAGGTCTTTTTTTATTTAATTTTTTTGTTTCAATTTTTGTATATTGTTCATTTTTTTGGTATAAGGCTTTGAGTTGGACAAAATCTAATAAGAAATAAGCACCAGAAGATAGTGTTCATGACGTTGCTCCATTCCTACGTAGGTACAGGTCCTGTTTATAACACAGACCAAAGATTTATCCACCAGTGGAAACATAGGTTAAAACGAGAATAATAATAGTATCTTTGTAGTTTATAATGTTATTCATTTGTCAAATTTTGATTTTAAAATATACTATTTTAGTTCTAATTTCATTGGTAATCTCAAAGATTTCCAATACCACTTAGTCATGATACCAACCTAAACTGAAAACATTACATGTATCCCATGGGACTCATGTTAGTTTCAAACATGAAATTTATTTTTACCTAAAATTAGTCTCGTGTTTGCTTATTTTAATTGTTGAAATTTATTTTGCTTATGAGGTGTTTGACAAAATGTTTCTACTAGAACCAAGGTCTTTTTTGGTTTAATTTTTTTGTTTCAATTTTTATATATTGTTCATTTTTTGGTATAAGGCTTTGCGTTGGACAAAATCTAATAAGAAATGAGCACTAAAAGATAGTGTTCATGACATCGCTGCATGCCTACTTAGGTACAGGTCCTATTTATAACGTAGGCTAGAGATTTATCCACCAGTGGAAACGCAAGTTAAAACAAGAATAATAATAGTATCTTTGTAGTTTATAATGTTATTCATTTGTCAAATTTTGATTTTAAAATATACCAAATTGAAAGGAAAAAAAAGAAGAAGAAAAAACAGCTATTTATTTATAACATTTAATTAAGTTGTTATAATTTGAAGTTACTTCACTAGATAACCAAATTACCACAACACAACCAACAGTAAGAAGGTCATCATCTTTGGGGTTCCCAGTGCCTTCACTCCTACTTACTGGTTTTTACTTTTCTTTTTCACTTTCTAACTTTCAATCTCCAATTTTTAACCAGAAAATAAACCGAAACAAAATCATGGGTACTTGAGTTTCAATTTTTTAAGATATCAACTGTTGCTTTGTTGAGTGGGCTAAAAAAATGAAGTTTTTAACAAGCACATGCCTTCTTTCTACCCTCTCTTTTATTATTCCAATTCCAATTAAGGTTTGTTAGTTTGTGTGATTTTTTTGGTTTTGTTTAATTATTGTTATTATTATTATGTAGACTATAGCTGAAGGTCTTTTTTTTTATGTTGTGATGACAAGAGCGAACACTTGGGATTTCCTATGTCTTACTATAAGGGAAAGGAAGATGTCTAATATAGGTGAGTTTTATGCTTCAAATGATACAATTGTATCATCGGATGAGTTTTGAAAAGTTTTTATCCTTTTTTTCTTTCTAAATTCAAGCTGCTACGATTGTTTATGTTATGTAATATATTTGACCTGCGCTATCTTTTGATTGTTATCTCAGATGTTAATTAGACACTAACTCCTTGGTTCATATATTCACTTAATGTTTTTTCCTTTATTTTTGGCATGTTAACACATAAGCTTTCTTCCCTCGGTTTGTCTAAGTGCTATTACCACTAGAATTATGTTATGTCTTTGTGTTCAGTTCAGTCATTCAACAACAAAAGCCTTTTTCGAATATATTACTACTAATAACACTTCTGCAATGCTACTATACTACTATCCATAACACTTTTTTATTAAACAATCCTATCAGCATTTGAGAGGTTGAGACAGCAGCATTAAGTCAAATACTACGGGAACCACAAAATACTAAGGCTGCTTAAACAAATGAATTATTTAAAGGGGCAGCAAAATTAATACTAGAAATGGACCTGGGTACAAATCGAGTGGGGAAAATGGATAAGAATATGAGTTTTAAAAAACAACAAATAAACCACAGAAAAGTTAGCAGTAATAATGGATGGATCTTTAAGAGGCAAATTAAAAATGTTATTAAATCTTAAATTCAAATCTCCCTACTAACAACCATTACTATTACTACCAACAATATTACAATAAGTTTAGGTTAATTGCAACTGAAAGACCCTGACAAAGGAGACTTATCAATTCTCCATGATGTTATAGACTGATTAAGGCCTGTTTTTTCTGTGAAAGCTTCATCCCTGGTATAATTACGTCTGTGGGGTAATCAAAGCTTTCCCACAATACCCTCTTCACAGATCCATTTTGGTTCATTTCACGAAGCAGAAAGCTGCCATCATCTCGCTAGAAGCACTAATAGTACTGTTGTTGTTATTACTTTCTGCAGTTTCTTCTTATTTTTCCGTATAGTAGAAGAACCGTACGCTCGACCTCGACACGATGGCGTGTCCGACGATCGTGTACTTCGAGGTTAAGGCGCTGAAGATCGGAAAGGTCACGACGCTGGAATGTGTCATGTGCCTCAACGAGTTCCGCAACGACGAAAACGAAGGTGAAAGTTGAAGACAAAGGCCCTCATTCAGTTGTGGATGTGGTGCAGTTCTCGGCAATGGATGCACTCTCCGCGGTGGAAGGAGATCGAGTTCGTCAGACTTCAACAAGAACTCAAGAAGGTTTGGGAGAAGAAATCGCTCAATTAGAGAATTGGGGATTTAGGGATTCATCTGAGTTTGAGAGAACCGGTTCAAATACACTAAAAAAAAAGGGGGTTATTGCTAATTAACAATAACAATCACAGTTAAAATAATTTGATTAAATTAAAATAATATTTTACCTACTCTCAAAAATTGAAAGAGAAAAAACCAACAAAAAGAAGAAATTACAATATTTATTCTTTTTTATTAAGGTGGATGCTTAGACCAGGTGAACAAATTGAAAGCTGCCATGTGTCCAATGTAGCACTATATCTCCATGGTTAGATGTATGGAAGGAAACCCCTTAGTTTTATGGTTTCACGCATAATATCCTCCCACTCAGTAAATGACACTCCTCCAAATATGAAAATTTTATACAAAGGGCCTTCTTAGCTCAAGAAAACAGAAGTTGCACAACCATGATGCGATTTTGTTTTTTGAAGAAGTATTTTTCTACTAGACTAACTCTCGAGTCATAGAAGTTGCACCACTGCTACCATATATTATACCCAAAGATCCCATCATGATATAACCATAAACAAGAACATACTTCACGTATGTTACATTTTCATCTAAGTGGTACTAAAAAACAAAGTCCTTATCAAAAGGTGACCACTTTAAATTGGCAAAACTTGCATTTTTCCATTGGCCACTACTCCAAACAATCTTCCCTCTCCACAACATCACCATTTGCTTCGTTTTATGGTCAAGGCCAAGGGTGAAAGACCCTGACAAAGGAGACTTGCCACTTCTCCATGATGTTATTGACCAATTATGGCTTGTTGTTCTGTCAAACCCTAGCTTCAATTCATCCCTGGTTAAAGCATGTTTTTGGGATAATCAAAGCTTTGCCACAATATCCTCTTCACTGATCCATCTTGGTTATTCATTTCATGAAACACAAAGTTACCATTGTTTTTATTACTTTTTGCTGCTTAAGAAGAAGAATAGAGCATAATAGTGGATTTCCATGTTGGAAATAATTATCAAGTTACCATATTGATCAATTGTGAAAGCCACTGAAGGGTCTTCATGGATTGGCTTGTCTCTATTGGCAACCCAGTTATAACTAGAATTAACAGCTGAGAGTCTGATTCCAAGGTAGAAATCTTCAGAGTCATCAAGCTGAAAGAAACTCAGTGTGAACAAACCTGAAGAGCAGATCAAAGAGTTGGTTGTTGAGAGCTGATGATTATGACCTTGGAATAACGTGTCACCGTTCAAGTTTGAAGGCTGGGCTTTGTTGAGTGATGGAGACAAGTGAAAGTGATGAGGTATAGTACTATACTGTTGCCAAAAGTCATTGGTGAATGGTGGTGGAACATGTAATGCCTGAATTGTGAATCAAGTGAAGGTTTTTTAGGTAACAAAATCAAGTGAAAATGATGAAGAATAGTATTCTTGTTAGTCTATAATATGAGAAGTTAATTGCACATCCTGACATGCATCCATAGATATGATTATATCAAGTTCTTAGCGAAACAATAAAAAACCAATGAATGGAGACGGTTGTTAATTTATTATTTATATATTGACTATAGAAAAAATAATAGACCGTACATGAGGAATGAATTGTACATTTTTTTCTACTTTATTTTGAATATATTTTAAATGGAATTATTTCTTTAAAATGAAATTATGAAATTAAAACACATGCATGCACTATGTCATGAATAGAGTTCTTGTATGATGATTATATGTATGAATATTGTTGTATATCTTCGTTGACCTTTTATATTTTTTTAATCCATAAGAATTAAATACAATAATATCACATAATTTACAATATTCATCTATTTGGCTCAACTTTTTATTTATTTATTTTTTATTTAAGGGGTATTATTGTTGGACAAGTGACCTCAGAAATTTTAAGAAGGGGGGATTGAATTATGATTTCGTTGACTATTTCTAATTGAAAATTTCCCTTTCTTAGATATTCCCTAGATTCAATTATTTCTTTAATTATAAGTTACTCGAATAATAAATAAGGAGAAGTAACTTTAAAGAAATATAAACACAACAGAAAGTAAAAGTGATTAAGGAAAGAGAGAATGCAAAACCGGATTAATACTGGTTCAGCCACAACCCATGCCTACATCCAGTCTCCAAGCAACTCGCTTGAGATTTCCACTATCCTTGTAAAATCTTTTACAAGCAATGAACCACAAAGGACTTCCCTCCTTTGTGTTCAGTGATTACAACCAAGAAGTTATTCCCACTTCTTGCAATAAACCCCAAGGAACGTTGGTCCCTTGTGTCCAATGATAATAACCAAGAAGTTATACCCACTTCTTGTAATGAACCCAAAAGACATTGGTCTTTTGAGTCCAGTGATCAACCAAGAAGCAAATTTTGCTTCTTGCAATGAACCCAAGGAACGTTGGTCCCTTGTGTTCAGTGTTTGCAACAAAGAAGACCTTCTCTTGAAAACAGTCACCAAGAGTAGGTCTCTTGAAAAGCTTTTTGTAAGAATGGAGGAAAGGAAGAAAATAGAATAGCACAAGTTTTTGCCCAATGAACTTTTCTTGACAAAACAAGTGTTGAACAAAAACTTTTAGAAAGATGTTAAGAATGATTCAGTTATCCAAAATCAGTATTGAAATTCGTGTCATGGTCACATATTTATAGCCATTTGACGGCTCTTGAAAAACCATGTTAAAAGTAGTGACTCTTGGCAATTTCTTCAAAAGTTGTGACTCTCTTCAAAACTAGTCACTTTAAAAATTGTGACTCTCTTCAAAACTAGTCACTTTAAAAGTTGTGACTCTTGGCAATTTATTTTTCAAAACCAGTCACTGGTAATCAATTACCATTATAGTGTAATCGATTACACATCAACAATTGTGACTCTTCATGTTTAGATTTGAAAACCAACGTTTAGAAACACTGGTAATCGATTACACAAGTTTGAAAAAGTTTTATCACAAGTTGTGACTCTTGAAATTTGAAATTCAACGTTCAAAAACATTGGTAATCGATTACATGCCCATGGTAATCGATTACTACATTGTAAAATAGTTAAAATTGTTTTGGGCTTCTAGTAATTGATTACTTTCTTATGGTAATCCATTACCAAAGAGTAAAAACTCTGGTAAAAGATTTTTCTTTGAAAAATTCTTTTGAACAAATTGTGTTATTCAATCTTTTCTTTGAAAAATTCTTTTTATACTTATCTTGATGTTTTTCTAGAGGTTCTTGCATATCTTGAGTCTTCTCTTGAATCTTCACTTGAATCTTCTTGATTTCTTTAATCTTGTTTGAATGTATCTTTGATTCTTGAAACTTGCTTGAATCTTGATTCTTGACTTGAGTCTTTGGCATCATCAAAATAAGCTTGGAAGCTTTGCTTCCACAATTATATTAGCTCAAAGAGAACCACGAATAAAACACTATGATTAAAGAAGAAACTCGGTGCAACATGCATGGAAGCTTCACAAAGAATAATTTAAGAGCTTTTTTTTTTCTAATAAGTGTCTTATAATATGGGAATAAATCATGTGACACTTTTTAGAAGTTTATGGTCTATGTTATGTATTTTCTACTAAGGTACGTGATGTTGAGCTAAATGGTAACTTTCTTCTTGTTGTTATTATTCAATTATCTGATATTTAAAAGGAAATAACAACTGCAGTGTTGATAACCACTAATTGACCAGCTAAAAGAAATTAACAAACTCTGTAATTGAACTAACAGAATTGTTCCTAATGCTATAATAGAATTAGCAAAATATCTAGTCATGTAACTAACTCCTAGGACAACAAGAATTATCTAAACATATCACACAAAATCCCTTAAGTGGGTTGTCCTTCTTATTACCCTCCCGAGCCTATTATTGTCCCTTATGTTGTTTCTATCAACACCCTCCCCAGGAAAATCGGCCTCATCCTCGAGGTCGTAATCTGACTGCAAGGTTGCCCAGTCCTCCCACGAAGTGTCTTCGGGGGCGAGACCTTTCCATTGAACCAATACCATCCGTGAAGGAGGAGTTGTGTCATGGTTCCATTTCCAATCCAGCAAGGATAAGGACTCCACGACTGGATGGACTGGATGATTATCCAGTTGCAATTGGGGAATGGTATCAATAGTTGTCAGCGGCGAACCTCGGTGTAGTTTCAAAAGTGAAACACGGAACACTAGGTGGATTTTGGATTATGGCGGTTGTTGGAGGTGGTAAGCCACCTGGCCAAATTTTTCTAAGACTGGGAAGGGCCCGTAAAAACACTTCGATAATTTGGAGTAATGTGGCCTAATTGAAGTCTGGTGGTACGAACGTAGATGCACATAAACCAAATCGTCAACTTCGAAGGAGACCTCACGTCAATTATGATCTGTAAAATGTTTCATTGTCGCTTGAGCTTTTTGCAGTCTGTGTTGTAATTGAGCGTGTAAAGCTTGGCAAGTGGTCATGATCGAATATGCTACTTCGACCGGAGAAGAACCTTGTAGGTATTGTGGTATCAAAGGTGGAGGCTTGCCATATGTAATCTCGAAAGGAAATAACTCGGTGCTGGAGTGTATGAATGTGTTATAACTCCATTCTGTGAGTGTCAGAAAAGTGGACCATAATGTAGGACGACCATGAACAAATGAACGGAGGTATTGCTCTAGTATTCTGTTGAGAACCTCAGTTTGTCCATCAGTTTCCGAGTGGTAAGTTGTGCTCAAACGGAGCTTGGTACCACTAAGGCGAAACAATTCCCGCTAGAAAGTGATGACAAATAACGGGTCCCTATCAGAAACTAGGTTGCGAGGAAAGCCATGCAATTTGCATATGATTTCTATAAAAAGAAGGGCGACCATGTCGGCGGAGTGTCGCGGTGGCAGGGCCCTGAAATGAGCTCCTTTAGAGTATCTATTGACGACAAGTAGGATGGTGGTATATCATTGGGATTGGGGCAACCCTGTGATGAAGTCTAAGGAGAGATCCTCCCAAATTCCAATGGGTGTAGGCAGAGGTTGAAGCAAATCGATGGGTTTCCGGTTGTCGTTTTTCATTTGTTGGCATGTGAGGCAATTGGTGACATAGCAGTGGACGTCTCTGTGCATTCCTTCCCAGAAAAATTGTCTTAGAGATGATGAAAGGTTTTTGTGATACCCATGTGGCCTCCTATCGAAGTAGAGTGGAATTCTTCCAAGAGTAAAGGAATGAAGGAATTTTCTGGCGGAAGCCATATTTTACCTTTGTAAAATATTAAGTCGCATTGGATTGAGTAGTTAGAGTAGGACTCAGGGTGTTCATTTATCTGGCTAATTAGGTCCATAAACACCGAAGATTGACGAAGCGATTGGAAAATTTCATCCAGACAGTTGAAATTTGGCAACGAGAGAACGAGGCATTGGCCTTGAGGAGTTACCTTGGATAAGGCATCTGCAGTCGCATTACCTGAGCCTGGACGGTATTGAATTATGTAGTCATATCCCAGGAGTTTGGACAAATAATGTTGCTGCTCAAGGGTCTAGATGATCTAGGTCATGAGCTCTTTGAGACTCTAATCATAAGTAAGGATCACAAAGTGGTGACCCAAGAGGTAGTGATGCCACTTGCGCACCACTGAGGTGATTGCGTGCAATTCACAGACATATGTGGATGAGCGTTGTAAGCGAGGGCGGAAAACCTTGCTATAGAAGGTTATGGGGTGTGCTTGATGTGACAGGACCCCACCCATCACGACGTTAAAAGCATTTGTTTCCAGCGAGAAAGGGATAGAGAAGTCAGGGGGTGTCAGCACCGGTGCCTGAGTCATTATCTGCTTAAGTTGGTCAAAGGCTCTCTATGAATAATCATTTGTCCATTGGAATTGTTCTTTGTGTAACAAGTTGGTAAGGGGTGTCGCCATGACTGCATACCCACAGATGAAACGCTAGTAGAGTCCAGTCAAGCCCAAGAAACCTCGCAAGTCAGTGGTATTCTGTGGAGTGAGCCATTCCAACATGACACTAATTTTTGAGGGATCAGGTGCAACGCCCTCTGCCGACAGTAGATGTCCCAGATATTGGAGTTTGTTCTTCATAAACAAACATTTAGACTCTCATAAATGAAAGGAGCCATGGGACAATGCAGAGAAAACAACCTCCAAGTGCTTGAGATGGGTCGGCTAGGATGAACTGTAAATAAGTATGTCGTTGAAAAAGACTGCGACAAACTTACAGAAAAAGGGCTTGAGCAGTTCATTCATCGTTACTTGGAATTTCGTCAGCGCGTTGCAGAGGCCAAAAGGCATCACCCAATATTCATAATGGTCGTGATGAGTTTTGAACATAGTTTTATGAATATCATCTTCTGCCATGCGTATCTGATGGAAGCCTTGACAAAGGTCTAATTTGGAGAATCAAGAAGCAGAGCCCAACTCGTCGATGAGCTCATCAATGGTTGGCATGGGAAATATGTCTTTGATGGTAATGACGTTAAGTGTCCGATAATAAACACAACATCTCCAGTTGTTGTCCTTAAAATCGGCGAAGAGAAAGGACTGTGGCTTATGCGGATAAGTCTGGTATCGAGCATGGTTTGGACCTTTTTTTTTAGTTTTGCCTTTTGACTATGAGGGTATCGATATGGTTTTACATTGATTAGGTTGGAATTAGGTAATAGGTGAATGTGATGGGTAATTAGGCGTTGTGGTGGGAGTGTAGTTGGTTTGTTGAATAAGGCACTAAAAAGGGATAAGAGGGTGGTGAGTTCCAGGGGCTGCTAGAGGTTGTCAGGAATGAGTGAGGGAGATAAATATGGTTAGTGACGGGAATTGGGGTGATTTGGAAAAAGGTCGATATGGCTTGGGTATGTAACAGGCATTTAAGTTGGTGGGCTGAAGTAAAGGGTGGGCTGAAGGAAATATTCACTAACAGCTGGATGGGGTGGCCCAAATGGGTGAAGGTCATAGAAAGTGAGGTGGGGTCAGTAGTAATCGGGCCCAGTTGTTGTAACTATTGCACCCTGAGAATGATGTCGGCACCACTCAAAGGCAATGCAAATAGGTCAGCAGTGAATTGGTGTCCTTGAATGAAAAATGGAACCTGAGGATGGAGGTGTATGCACTACATGACTTCACCATTTCCCACCATTACTTGTAAAGGGTCAATGGATTTGGACGGTAGATTAAGGAACTTTGCGACACAGGTTTGTACAAAGTTATGTGTGTTGTCGCCGTCAACAAGAATGGTGAATTTGTGGTGGCAAATGACGTCATACACACGAAAGGTTTCAGGGGCAGACATTTCTGGCATTGCATAGAGACTGAGCTGAAGATTGGGCTTGATGGGTAGTGGAGGGGACGAAGGTTGAACTGGAATCTCTGTGTCAGAATGTATTGGTGGAAGGGTCAAATCCATGTCCTCGTCTGTGATGAGGAGATGCATTCGTGGCTGACAACGGTGGTCGGACACCCATTTGTCCTTACAGTAATAGTAGAGACCCTTGTCTCGCTTGAGTGCCATTTCTTCGAGAGTCAGTCTTTTGAAGGGAACCTTAGGTGAGGGTGTGGTTGTTGGTGTTTGGGGATGAGGGTTTTGTCGCGGATAATGGTGTGTTTGGCGGTGATTGCGACGACGGTCGAGGATTTTATCCTTCTACAATTTGGCAAGAGCAACAACCTGAGGCAGAGACATTTGGCTACAGCTCCTGCACTTCTCAACGAAGTTCCAGAGTGAGGTCGGGAATAAAGCAGTTCAATAGAAATGGGGGAGCAAGTTCCACAATCCGGTTTGTGAGCTTTTCAAATTCCGTGAGATAGTCATTCACGATGTCGCATTGCTGCAATTTGAATAAAGCGTTGTGTGGATCATCGTAATAGGATGGGGCAAAGTGAGACTCCAGTGCCTGGAGCATGGCGGGCCAAGAAGTCAGGAACCCGTTCCTCGACATCCACTGGAACCAGCATAGGGCGGGGCCTTCCATGTAAAAGGAAGCAACAGTGAGTCTCTCGGCGACGGGAATGCACTGGTAGTCGAAGAATTGTGATATTTTAAAGATCCAACCTAGAGGATCTTGCCCATCAAAATGCGGTACGTCGAGTCTCACGTGTGGTCTGTAAGGGGCTGGACGATGGTGGTTTAGGAGAAGGAGGGGTTGAGGTAAAAGCAACAAGACGATCCAACATTCAATCTAATTTGTTGTTCAGGGTATTATGGGCTTGGGATAAAGATTGGTGATTTTGAGTTAACGTGGCCTGGCTTTGGGTGAGCTTATCGACAACTTCCTCGAGACGCTCGAGGGAAGTCTGGCAAGTGGTATGCTCTGGCATGGTGTTGTAGAGCACAGAGCAGGTCGGACCAGTTATTATATATTTTCTACTAAGCTACGTGATATCGAGCTAAATGGTAACTTTCTTCTTGATGTTATTAGTCACTTATCTGATATTTAAAAGGAAATAATAATTGCAGGGTTGATAACCACCAATTGGCCAATTGTAAGAAAATAAAAAAAACTCAGTAATGAAACTAACATAATTGTTCCTAATGCTATAACAGAATTAGCAAAATATCTAGTCATATAACTAACTCCTAGCACAACAAGAATTATCTAACCATATCACACGAAATCCCTTAAGTGGGCCGACCTTCTTATTACCTTCCTAGGCTTGTTATTATCCCTCATCCCTTATGTTGTTTATATATATATATATATATATATATAGAGAGAGAGAGAGAGAGAGAGAGAGAGAGAGGGAGGGAGGGAGGGAGGGATAAAGTCTAAATTAGTTTTGATAATTCTATGAATTATTTATTTTTCTAGTGTTTCTTTAAAATATTTTACTTGAGTTATCTTTAAGAAAGTATATTTTATTGCATTAGAAAGAAAAAAAAACATTTGATAAAATTTATTCTAATTTTAGATAAAATTTTACTCTCATTTCAAAATTATTTTTTATGTCAGGCAATGAAGGGAAGTTTTTTTCTTAATGAGAAAAAAAGGGAAGAGTTGACATAAAAAAAGAAACAAATATATAGAGGATTTCAATCATGAAGGAGCGTCAAGGATATTAATTAATTAAATTACTTTTATTCTCAACAAATTAGTAGTTTGGGGGAGAGGGGGGAACTCCCTAATTAAATATCTCTTCTACTTTTTTTATCAAATAAGTTGATTGACGAACTTATAAATTACTTAATTGTCTTCTCAAAAATAAATTTATTAATCTATTTTAAAAAAATATTATTGTAGCTAAAGTAAATTTTCAAATAAAATTTCAAGTTTCATACTTCTATTATCATAATATGATATAATAATTGTTGTTATTTTCATTACGAGACTACACATTCTTAAGATATAAAAATTGTTTAAGTATAATTTTATTAATTATTTTAAAAATAAGAAAATTAGTTTTGCATTTATTTTGGACTCTACCTTTCATCCCAACACCCACAAAAAAAAAGGCTATTAAAATTACTATAAATATTAAATTTCATGAATATGAAATGTATGATATATAAAATGAATATGTTTGATGAAAATGTTAGTGATAAAATCACAAATTTACATATTAGATTTAACTCATATAATGCTACATGAACTAAAGTAGTTGCTAATTGCTAACGCTAAATAAAAATAAAATCAATACTAAAATGGTTTAAATACTACTATCCAAAATTTTAATTAATAATGTAAGAGATGGTCTTGGTATTGAGAACAAGATTGCTAATAAAGGAATACTTCAGTATTGCATGGCTTAAAAAAAGAAAATGGACACTGTTTTACTTCAATGAGCCGTTTCTACTTCGCCCGATCCGTATAGTAGTTCGGGTTACCCGACTGGGACGGAGCTCACCATGTCTGTTACTTATGTTGTTCAACATGCAGAGGTTGTAGTGTCGCCGAAACACACAACTAAAGCCACTTCTTCTTCAGTTTCACCGACACAATGCCTTTCATCTCCAAAATTCAGCGCCAAACCGATTACACCCTCTTTGGTTCCGCCACTCCCATCGTCATCGACAATGGCGCCTCCTATTTCCGCATTGGGTACCTCCTCGAACCCTAATTTCGCCTCAAAAAAAATCGAAACTTTTATTTCTGGACTTCTCTGTTTTTGAAATCAGTTTTTGATGATGGGGCTGTTGATTTTAACGTTAAAGTTTGTTCCTTTTGATGAATTGCCAGATGGGCAGGAGAGACTCAACCCCGTGTTGTTTTCCGCAACATTG
Organism: Glycine soja; assembly: GCF_004193775.1. Classification (NCBI taxonomy): domain Eukaryota; kingdom Viridiplantae; phylum Streptophyta; class Magnoliopsida; order Fabales; family Fabaceae; genus Glycine; species Glycine soja. The sequence continues at coordinate 28,219,414 of NC_041014.1, read as the reverse complement.
TCCAAAGGCCACGCCACAAAACCACCGGTATCGTATATTCTACATTTTCACCATGTTTTCTTGTTCTTCTCCATCTTAGTCACTGTGCCATGTATTTGTTTGTGTTTATCTGAAAATGTTTCCGTAGTGAAACTGTGTAGTTAATGCTGATGTTGTTGTCCCCAATTCTTGTTGTCATGGTGCATTTTCATTAGTTTATTAACTATATTTTAATTTCGTAAAAGAATAAAATAGGACCGAGATATATTTATTGTTGTGAGTGAATATAGCCTTTTATATCTAAGAGGAAACTGTTTCATGAGCTGATAAAGCCAACAAAAAGGCAATTTGCCGCATGTTGAATAATTATTTTTTTTTGAAAATTTTTTTGTACCACAGGAGAAACTGTCACTATTGTTGGTGACCATGATCCAGCATTACTGAAATACTTTGACTGTACTCGCTCTGGACCCCGCTCAGCATTTGACAGCAATGTTGTTTACCAGTTTGAAATAATGGAATATGTAAGTTTTCCCTCATTACAATTTTGTGAGTAAAGGAGAGGTGGTTTTTTTTAGTCGTTTCTATATGATCGTTATTATGCAATTAGAATTCAGTTCATGATGATCATAAGCTAGTCTGTGATTTGTGTTGGTTCTGCTGTGTGTGTTATATGCATGTGAAGTTACACTTCTATTTCAGGAAATTGTCTATTTGGGTGGCTGCATTTTAGAATTAGAGATTATACTTGAGTGAGAACATATGGTGTTGCCACTTGTGTTATTGCTATATGATACATTTGGATTAATGATATGTCTTTGTTGTTTAGTTGTTGATTTGTCCAAATTGAACACCAGAATGTGTAGTAACTTTTAAGGATTTACATTTTCAACTATTTCAAAATGTTTTTGGAATAAGTATCCAAATTCCAAAATATAGTCTCTTTTTCTCTGCATGGATTCTATCTTTTGAATGTTGCTGATATGGATAAATATTGTTTAAGAATTCAAACATGGCCAAAAATCTTGTTTTTTGTTGCCTAGAGTATAGACCTCGTCATTTCTTCAAGGTCCTACAGAATGATAATTTCCTGGGACTATCTCACAGACAGTGCCATAGTGTGGTGCCTTGCACCAAGCAATGCCAAGGTCCTTTTCCTAGTATATAATAAATGGAAGAACTATTCTCCTAGTATGAGGCAATGTATGAATTGATGTGTGACAGTGAGGTTTGATAGGTCCACTAGTTGGAAAGGATGTGTACTACTCTGGACTTAAATATAAGGAAAAAAAGACACATTTCTCTTGGTCTCAAATATAAAAAAAATTCAACTAACTTTACCTCATTTAATGCTACTATATCTAATATACCCTTCATTTAATTGAGATCTTAGTTCCAATGACTCTTTTTTATTCCTTATATCAAGTTCCAATGAAGGGTAAGTTCAGGAAAATTCAATTTTTAATTGAGATTGGTGCAATTAAATGTGATTAACTAACTTTCTTAGTTAGTGTGAATCAATTTTTTTTTTTTTATATTTGAGACCGGAGGGAATACCATATTACATATTATGGAAATAGATCATGCATGTATACAGGTGTATGTTTTCATTAATTCTGAAAAACATGTGAAGGAAAGCCTTACTGACATCTTCTTTCATCTATAGATTCTGGACTTTGGATTTGACAGGTTGGGTGCTACAGGATCAGAGGTATGCCCATAAGTGGAGTAGTGATTTTCATTTTTCTTTCTTGAGCCTTTAGTTTTTTATCGCCGTTATGATGACATTTTAAACTCCAATAGACTACTACTACTAATTTTCCTATGCTAGTAAACTTAGTGGTCTGTAGTTACCTAGGAGTTCCTTGGTTTGATGAATACAGATTCTTCTCTTTTGGAACTTCTACAATTAAAATTATTTAACTCACTCTTTTCTATCTTTATGTTTAATGTCAGAGCAGATTGATCATCCTGTCCTGATCACAGAATGTGTAAGCAACCCAGTTCAGTCTCGTAGTAAGATGGGAGAACTTCTTTTTGAGACTTATGGAGTTCCATCTATAGGTACTAATACTTTACTAATCCTATAAAAAAGAAAAATTAAGCACGTCATCTTCTTCAAGTGGCATTAGTAGGAACTGTAGTGTTGACTTGCCTATAGTCTTATGCCCAATCTTGTCCACCAGGCTATTCATAAAAGGAAAGCCAATTTCTAAGACCATGACATCTTGGCACATAGTTGTCACTAGTTTGGACCTCAACATGGGCACATGTTTATCTCTATTCAATGCTAGATGTTGTGCACATAATTTTATTGACAATGCTATCTATGCTGCTCTGTCTTGGCAGCCTTTGGTGTTGATGCGGCATTTAGCTATAAATATAATCAACAACAAGGTGTTTGTGATAAAGATGGTCTTGCTATGTGTCCTGGATTCAATACAACTCATGTGATTCCGGTATGCTTTTTTTGTTATTTACTTCTAAGGATCTTTTATCCAAAGGAAAATAATTTTTTTCATTTCTGTTTGTCCTCACATGCATTTTCAGATTTGTAGATCACAAATCATTGCTGGTAGGATTTACATAGCCTTATCAAGTGTATAAAGTATTATAATTCTTTATAATCATTTTTTTTATTTTTTTATATTTCCAGTTTGTAGATGGGGAGCCTATTTATAAAGGATGCTGTCGTACTAATATTGGTGGATTCCATGTGACTGATTATTTAAAGCAACTTCTTTCACTCAAATATCCTCATCATATGTGAGTAAAGAGTCATCCTGGCTTTGCTATCGTCAATCTGATTGCTTAATACATATTATTTCGTAGATTTTATTATATTCTCAATGCAGGACTAGATTTACATGGGAAAAGGTTGAAGACCTGAAGATGGAACATTGTTATATTGCACCAGACTATGCTTCTGAAGCTCGGTTGTTTCAGGTAAGAAAAGGATCTTCTTTTTAATCTTAAGTTCATACACCATTTCTATTTTTCTACAATTTTACTTCATTAATGGTTTGACAGAAAGGAGCTAGGGAGGCTGAAGAAAAAACCAGATGTTGGCAGCTCCCTTGGGTTCCACCCCCAACTGAGGAGCCTCCTTCTGAGGAAGAGATTGCAAGAAAGGCAGCAATAAAAGAGAGACAAGGTCAAAGATTACGAGAAATGGCTGAGGCAAAGAGGTCATCTAAAATAAACGAATTGGAAAATGAATTGCATGGTTTGGAATTTCTTTTAAAACAGCTTGAGCAAGTTCAAGACAGTAATGTTCCGTCTTTCCTAGCAGAGACCGGTTATGTCTCTAGGCAGGAGATAGAATCTGCCCGTACTAAAGTTACACAATCCTTACGGAAAGCAAAAGGTGAACCAAAGAATGAACAAGCTGAAACTGATAAAGCCAGCCCTAATGCTAATGAAAAGTATTCTCTTATAAACATCCCTGATGACATGCTCACCCCAGACCAGGTCAGTTTTAGCATACCTCATGCATCATTAGATTGAACTTGCTGTCGTCTTCCCCCTTCAAATGTACTTGTAATCATAAATTTCTTGCTTGTTCCCATATTTGCTTTCGGTCTTTAATATTCCAAATAATTTCTCTGCATGTTGCTCTCTGTGCCTTATGAAGTTGACAATGTTTGGTGTGCTCTGTTGATAGCTCATTGAAAAGAAGAAACAGTTATCACTGAAATCCATGTCTGAAGGGCGGCAACGATTAAAACAGAAGCGTTATGAAGAGGAATTGGAGCGACAAAGGAAACAACTGCTAGAGGAGGAGACACGCTTGTATGTTTCATGCTTTAATTTATTCAGTTTAATTGAAATCACTTTGTTGCATATTTATGTTAGTTAAGAGCTCATCATTTCAACCTAGTAAAACAGGGAAAAATGAGGAAGCAAGAGCATTCACTTTCTGTCTAATTTAAGGTTACCAAATGCCTTAGCAGGGAGAAAAGTTCATACTATACTATTATACCTTAGTTAATGTTAGGACATGACATTTGTACAAAGCATGACTAATCTTGACAAGGCTTGAATACTTATAAATTATACTCTATTATGCTTTAAAATAATTCTGATTGTCTTTTTGCCCTTATTGTAGAGAGAACCCAGAGCTTTACTTGGAAAAATTGCGTGCTAGATACAAAGACCTTTCAGTGAAAGTTGACCAACGAAAACGGCTCAAGACAAATGGAGGTCATTCTAACGGAAATAACTTGGCCGGTGCCATTGGTCGTGGTGAGAGACTCAATGCTGTTCAAAGGGAGAGAATGCGCCTCTTGACAACTGCTGCCTTTGATCGCGGCAAGGGTGAGGATACATTTGGTGCCAAAGATGAAGATTGGCAACTTTACAAATTGATGAGCAAAGATATTGATGATGGTGATGAGGGACCAGATGAGGATGATGCAGAGCTAGCCCGCATCTCTTCAAGGCTACAGGTTAGCTTTATGTCTTTCATCTGTTACTCCCTCCATCCCTAAATATAACTTTTTTAACTAATTTACACCCTTGAAGAAAGTTGGTTAATATAGTTGGTAGTATTAAATTTGTTAACAATTTGTATTATTTTGCCTTTATTACCCTAAAGTTTATTGGAACTATAATCTCTCTCTTTCCACTTAATTGCTTCACGCCTAATTAATTAATGAGTTAGTCTTCTTATTCAATCCTTATAAGAGAGATAATATATTTATCTTTTAAATATATAACATTTATTGTAAAATAATAAATGATATTTGAGTCAAAAAATAATTAATGCAAAAGACAGCTTGAAAAGAGTCTTATAAAAAGTGACAAATAAAAACTGAAAAAATAGTCTTATATTTAAGGACAGAGGGAGTAATAATTATGATTTGTGGATGCAGTCTCCATTTGAATGGTTGTGTTACATATAGGCTCTTGATGACTCACAAATCTTGCTGGATTGTTGCTTTGCTGTAGGACTTGGATCCAACATTTGTGCCCAACAAGTCAGAAGCAGGTAGCTCTCAACCTGCTGCTGAGGCCCAACGCGCCCGTCCTCTCACCAAAGAAGATTTTCAGATTGTTTTTGGTGTTGAAAGGTTCAGGTGCCCCGAAATTTTGTTCAATCCAAACTGGATTGCGGTTGATCAAGCAGGGTTACACGAGATGGCTGGGGTCTCAATAAGAAGGTTATCATGTAAGGATGAAGGCCTGGAAGAGAGACTCACTAGCTCCATACTTGTGACTGGTGGAAGTTCTCTTTTCCCCGGCATCACTGAACGCCTCGAAGCCGGAATCCGGATGATTCGACCATGTGGAGCACCAATAAAAGTTGTTAGAGCACTGGATCCTGTTATGGATGCATGGCGTGGGGCTGCAGCGTTTGCATCTGCCCCACAATTCCATACACAAACTTTCAGTAGGATGGATTATTTCGAAAAGGGTGAAGATTGGCTCCGCAATTATCAGATTAAATATTCATCGTAATTGAACTCTTAACACAGAACTTAATGTCTTGAACATCATACCTCAATTATAGACAATATTATCCAGTCATATCTAACTTGCTGCTCATGCTGTTGCTGAAGCTACAAGTAGTATGCTGTTGATATTTTCACTTTTCAGTATGATGAATAGCATCCATGTGGGTTTTTTTAGTTGATGAAATTGTGTACGTAGTTTTTTTTTTTCCTCTTCTATTTGTTTGGATTTTAAATGAAATAGAGTTATAAGAGGAATGAAAGAGGGAAAGAAATAAGGATAGAAGTACAAGAGAAATAAAGTAGAAAATATGGTGTTTGGATTAATTCAAACAAGAAGGAAAGAAGAAATGTTTTTTTTTAAAAAAAATGCCTCTATTTGTTTAGATGAGTGGAACAGTGGAAATTAATAAATAAATTAAATGAAAAATGTTTATACTAATTGAAAAAATATTTTTTATACTTATTTTTTAATATAAAATTATTTTAATATTATACCATTAAAAGGCTTAAATTTACTTTTCATTCCTATAATTTTATAATTATGCAATTTTCATTCCTTGAAAATTTATTTTAGTTCCCAACATTTTTAAAATTAATCAGTTTTGGTCTTTCTATTAGTTTGTTATCAATTTTTTTAAGGAAAATTATTGATTTGACATGACCGTGATGATGTGACACTTATGTTTATGTGACAATACAATTCATATTAGAGTGGCACTGAAAGCATGTTACCATAGCATTGTATGTTGACATGGTACTAATAATGTTTTAGTATATCATGTTACTATGTGTGCCGAAGTATTGTGTCATTTGTCACATTAACACAAGCTGCTAAATAAAATTAACAATCACAAATATTTTTTTGTGACCATGGTTTTAATATACAGTAACTTTCATTGAAAGTGATGATTAATCTTTGTTGAAGATCTCAAACACGCATAAGGTAAGTATTTTTCTTTCAACGCAATTTATTTCATATTCAAGGGATCAACTGAGATTCAATCCTGAATCACTTAGTTAAGAGATGCAAGTCGTTGTTACCCCTTCTGGATTAATAATTACAAACATGTTAATTTTATGGTTGTTGTGGATTTGGGTTTTGGTATTGAGCCACTAAGCCCAAAACACAAACCCTAAGCAACATGCATGCTTCATAATTTGATGTTTTTGTCATTGTTATCCAAAAGTTTAGGAAGAAATTAATATATTCAGCAAACCAGTATCCTTGTAGCCTAATTGATAACATAAGCTGAGTTTGTGGGGGAGGATTTAGGTTCGATTTTCATAAAATACATTCTTGGAGAGGAATAATAAGTTTTAAGTTTGACTAAATTTTGAATCGAGAATTAATCTTATAACTAATCCAAAAGACAAAAACTTATAAAGATACGTGAGCGTCTCAATGGAAATCCAAAATAAGGAGTTGGTCGAAATTCATGACCTTTTTACCAATGTTAGTTTGGATCAATCAAATTTTATTATGTTCAATCAAATACATCCAACTATTGCAAGCATGGAACCATCGACCAAAGTTGGATATGTAAAAAGTTTATTTTTCTCTAATTACAATGAAGTTACCTATATTTATATCACTAATACAAGCAGAGGTGAAGAAATATATAAATCATAAAATTGTTACAAGAGTATATTCAGAAGTTATTTTTTCTCTGTATTTCGTCTTTGTTGTCGTGCATTTCAATAACAGAGGTGTAAAAAATATATAAATCATAAAGACAACAAACGTCCAAACTTGTTACAAGAAATCCTCCTAATGAAATAAACCGTCAATTTCATCCCTAAAAACCAAATTAATGGATATTTAATACTTATATAATTTCATTAATTTAAGGACTATTTAGGTGAGACGATTGATAGTTTACTCCCTCCTAATTCTAATCTTGTGTCTAAAATCTCTGCCGATATAATTTGATCATGATTTCTCAAAAATATACATAAATTCCTAAACATTTGTAAATATGATTACACGAGATTCTCTCAAAATGATTTACTCATAATTCCTCAAACATGTATATGATTTCCAAAACATTTGCAAATACATAATCACATAATTACCATAATTACAGTGATCCTCCTAATAAATACTACATAACGCGCGAAATCCATTAAAAAACAATTAAAAAAAACACACTTTCATTACAAAAAAACCGTATATGGAAAAAGCCTAAAGTAAATCCCCCATGATCCAATATTAAAAAAATTATATAAAAATTAACAAACATTGCACACAGTCACAGATATACAATTTTTTTAAAATAAAAATAAAATCCTTAACGGCTATGCGGAATGTGTATGTATACACACTACTACTGAGAAGTGAGAAACCTAATTACTAAATGACCGTTGGAATCTCTTTAAAGTAAATAAATTTATAAGCTTACCAAAACCAACCTCTTTCCCTCCCACGCTCCTCAGAATTCGACCGTTAAATTTATATGCCCCAAAAACTATACACCCATTGGAACCAACCCAAAAGCTTCTCTCTTTGCTTTCACACACACAGAAAGAGAGAGAGAGGCCATCATCATCTTCTTCTTCTTCTTCTTCTTCTTCTTCCATTGCCCAAGAACATATTTTTTTAGTTCATCTCTTTCTCCTCCATTGTGAAAGCTGAAAATGGAATCCCCTCATGCGAAGAAATCGGGGGGTTTGAAGCTCCCAGCTGGCATGTCCGGAACCTCACTCCGCCTCGACACCGCGCCAGCATCTTCTTCTTTCCGTTCTTCCATCTCGACCCTCAATTCTCCTTCTTCTCTCCGCTCCATCTCTAACCTCACATCGCCTTCGAAATCGAACTCGGCCTGCAGCGACCGGTTCATCCCGTGCAGATCCTCCTCGAGGCTGCACACGTTCGGGCTCGTGGACAGGCCGTCGCCGGTGAAGGAAGGGAGTAACGAAGCGTATTCGAGGTTGTTGAAATCGGAACTCTTTGGATCTGACTTTGCTTCTCCTTCTCTTTCTTCTCTTTCTTCTCCTGCAGGTGCTGCTGCTCCTCCTTCGCCTCTCAGTCCCAGCAAGAACATGCTCCGCTTCAAGACCGATCACTCCGCCGCGCCTTCTTCTCCTTATTCACCGTCCATTTTGGGACAGCAGAATGGCTTCACTTCTGACTCTTCCACACCGCCTCCCAAACCTCCTAGAAAAGTCCCCAAGACACCCCACAAGGCAAGTAAAATTGTCTTTTTGATAAGAAAAACCTTTGCCTTTTGCATTCCTGAATCTGATGCAACAGTAGCATTTGGTGAACTTGTTGCACATGGATTCTGGTGCTAACTTTGTCCTTTAAGCAGGTCGTGATGCAACATATAGATTTTGATCCCAAAGCTTGTGTCATTGTGTGTATTAAAAAATATATGTTAAAAGAAATCAACCTCTTATAAGGATCCTAATGTCTCCAGAAATCAGTTGTTGTCTCTCACGCAAGAGTGAATATCTCAATTCACAAATAAAAATAGTGACATGACACCTATCATAAAAATATATTTAAAAAAATAGTACATTTATGTCAACATGACATAGCTGAGAAGATAACTTTGTCCATTAAATAGGTTGTTATAGATTTCTATTGTGTGTATTAAAAAATATCTCTTAAAAGAAGTGAACTTCTTAGAAGGATCTTAGTGCCTCAAGAAATTAGTCTTTCACTCTAGAGTGAATATCCTAATTCACAAATAAAAATAGTACATTTATAAAGTTAGGGTGATGTGAAACTTATCAACAAAAGAATTTTGGTAGAATGATTTGAACATGCATGTGGTAGTAGAGCCTATGATCTTGGAAGTAAATTTAAAATTTGGACTAATGTCACATAGAAATTGGTTGTGAACATGTGGTGATGCTGGACCACGCAATAATTTTTGTTAGTAGAAAAAACAAAACTGTAGTAGAAAAAAGAAGGATGATATAGAGGTCAATGGTTACATGATTATTCAGAATTGAAGGGGTAACAATGTGGCATTTTACCTAGTAGCCTACCCCACCTGGTAGAAAATGGTGGGATGTTGCTGTCGTTGGCTCCATCCACCAAAAGATATATGAGCCTTTACCAAACAATTTAAGATTTGGGAAAAGTTGATCGTTCGTATAATATTGGAGCTGGAGCCTCTTTGATCAAACCCATGCTTTTGTGCTTTCTGTGTTTGTATTAACCAAACTTAAGTTTTTGAGAGAGTTGGTCTTAATACAGCAAGAACAGAACTTAAACCTACTGTGATTTACATTGGATTATTGAACTAGAATGTTGATCGCTGAACCGGACAAGGTTGTGCAGGTTTTGGATGCACCATCACTTCAAGATGACTTTTATTTGAATCTGGTGGACTGGTCCACACAAAATGTTCTTGCAGTGGGGCTAGGCACTTGTGTTTATTTATGGAGCGCTTCAAACAGCAAAGTGAGTCCAAAACTGCCAACAATTTCACAACATCAATAAAAAATGTCTCTCAAATTTAAAGTGAAATATCTTTATGTGCTTTCAGGTGACTAAGTTATGTGACTTGGGGCCTTATGATGGTGTTTGTTCTGTCCAGTGGACCCGGGAGGGTTCTTTTATATCAATTGGTACAAATCTTGGCCAAGTTCAGGTACTTTGTTGTTAGTATATTTAGATTTAGTTTTAATCATAGATGCATTATTGATTGCATTTTATGATTAAGAATAAGATAACACTTTTTGCCTTATGGTACAGGTTTGGGATGGAACTCAGTGTAAGAAGGTCAGAACCATGGGTGGGCATCAGACAAGGACTGGTGTCTTGGCATGGAATTCTCGCATTTTGGCTTCAGGGAGCAGAGATAGGAACATACTTCAGCATGACATGAGGGTTCCAGGTGACTTTGTTAGCAAGCTTGTTGGTCACAAGTCTGAGGTAAAAGGATTTCGAAGAATACACATTGCACTTGTAATGTTAAAGGCTAATTGAAAGCAGAGAAATTGATAGCAATTGTTATCCCTCAATTTGTACAGGTATGTGGATTGAAATGGTCCTGTGATGACAGGGAACTTGCTTCTGGTGGTAATGATAATCAGGTATACTTATCTTTCTTTCCTTGTCACAAGGTTAAAGATTGGTTTGTTTAAACTTTAAAAAAAAATAAAATAAGCGTTTTTTAATTAAGCAGATAGGATTTGCTTTTCAAAATAAGCATAAAACAATTTTTTTTTAAGTAAAAATAGTTTAGACAAACACACTAAAAAAACAGAAAGTTATTTTTTATTGAAATAATTATTTTTTTCAAGAAATAAGTCACGAAACACAAAGAAAAAAGTGCTTTATTATACTTCCTTGTTTGTTTATTTTGTGGTTTACCTCTTCAATGTCATGTTTTATTATATGAGCAGCTCCTGGTATGGAATCAACACTCTCAGCAACCAGTTTTGAGACTTACCGAGCACACTGCTGCTGTGAAGGCCATTGCTTGGTCACCTCACCAAAGCAGTCTCCTTGTGTCTGGAGGTGGAACCGCTGATAGGTGCATTCGTTTTTGGAACACTACAAATGGCCATCAATTGAACTGTGTTGACACTGGGAGCCAGGTTTTATTTCTTAGTCCATTTTTTTATCCACTAAGACTTTTGGTACATTGCCGTCTCAATTGTCAACTAATAATTTATTGCATGATCTTTGCAGGTCTGCAACCTTGCTTGGAGTAAAAATGTGAATGAACTAGTAAGTACTCATGGGTACTCCCAAAATCAGATCATGGTGTGGAAATATCCATCATTGACAAAGGTACTTACTTTACTTCGACAACTCTAGATATTTTTTTTGAGAAATTACATCCTGAATTGTATATGCCTTAACCCTTATGGACAAATTTTGATTAGGTTGCAACTCTAACTGGCCACAGCATGCGAGTGCTGTACCTTGCAATGTCTCCTGATGGTCAGGTACTAATAAAATGTCCCCGTAACATTTTTTTTATCCGCAGCAATCGGGGTGGGTATATGTCCCCACATAACATATTATATATACATGATACATTTTTATGTTATGAAGAGAAAATCATTCATTCTTGTAACATTTTTTTAACTTTATGTGGAACAATTGCAGACAATAGTAACTGGTGCAGGGGATGAGACTCTACGGTTTTGGAATGTTTTCCCATCAATGAAAGCACCGGTAAGCATTGTGACCAATTTCAATTATGCTTCTTATTCTCTTCACAATGCTTTGCCTCTCTTGAGTCATTTGTGTATGTCCCGTGTTTCATGGTTTTTTCTTCAGGCCCCCGTTAAAGATACAGGCCTTTGGTCACTGGGGCGCACACAAATTCGATGATCCATTTTTTATGCCATATGGAATAAGGAAGGGAAGAGAGGGGAGGAGGTAGAGATGAGGAAAGAAGAAAGCTATCTCAATAATTTGTAATTAATTATATCTGTATATGAAATAATATTGCCAATCATTGCGAGTTTTCAAACACGGACATAGGAACATCAATATATTGGTTTACTTGTATATTGATGGTTTCAATTCCTTGTAAAGTTCTCAATATTGTCATTGTCATTGTAAGTTTGCAACATATATCAAACACGGACAGAGGAACTTGTAAAGTCTGCATCTAAATTCAGTTTACTTGTTATAATAATAATGGTTTCTCAATTCATTGTAAAGTTTTTAAATATATCAAACACAGACATAGGAACTTATAAATTGTAATGTCGGCATCTAAATTCAACCGTTTTTAGTTGTTATAATAGAGGTTCCAATTCATTGTTTCTTTTCTCTTCTCTTGAAACTTACACCTTTTCTATTTCTGAATTCATTGTTCCAATTCTTTTCCTGTTACAACTTATAGCACTAATTAGTCAATTAACCATGCACTAATTAATTGACGTCTGAGCTTCAAACTCATGCTGAAAATATTCTTTGTTCATATTCATCTGATAAAAAAAGATATTTGGCTTTAAAGTTTAAATATGGACATGTTAAATATACATCTCTTGATGAATATTGCAATAGAACGTATTTGTGTTTGGCTGATTTTGACAACATAAACAATAAAAGCAATTAAAACAGAAAATGTCTCATGGTGTTCAATAGAATCTCCCTACTCCCTAGTAGCCACAAAATTAAATAATTTGTGTAAATTTCATTTCACCAAACCATGGTTCTTTTTTGTGCTCCAAGTTAACCCAATAAATCAAATGTTAAACTACTATCAGATCTACAGTACTTTGAGATTAGTTACTTTCGGGTTACGGAGGACAGCAATTGCACCCCTCATAAGAATATAACATATTGGTATTTGACAACGCCAGAAATCCAATTCTATATTCTTTTATATACAAGTGAGTTTCTTTAGATAAAACAAAAAAAAAAATTCTACAAACTAAAATTGAAATTAGCTTACGCCAAACATCAACTTTAGTTGCTTTATATTTTTTAATATCAGTATTTATTATATTAAAATTTATTTTTATAATTTTCTTTTCGCATTAAGACTTTAATTGTCAAACCTCAACTTTAAATATTTTATTAAAATATTTTGACACTTTTATAAATATTATTTTCCATTCAATCTATTCTACACTTACTTAGTATCTAGTTAATAATTAATAATAAAAATATATTTCTACACCAATCAATTACGATCTTCTTTATAAAGCCATAAAAAAAGAGAGAAAAAAATTCTGATTGAAAAAATTTGCATTGGGCACGTGCCTTAGAATTTCGTGTAAGCTGTGGATAAGGATCCCGGAGGAGGGGGAATATTCGTCCTTGCAACCACAATATCCTCAAGTCTACTTTGTCTTCATCTACTTTTTATAAAGTGAAATCATAGCCACAACACACAATAATGGTGGACCCTGCCCCTGAATTTATATTGAAGTATTTTGTACGATAAGATATGATTTCAATTTTTATTAACACACAAAATAACCAATAAGTGAGCAATCAATTATTCATTTGGTAAAGCTCAATCATTAATCAAGGACTGCAATTTCATTATTAATAACATTAAAAAATATATTTTTTCATCAGTCTTGATTGTAGTATATCTTCAGTTCTTCACCATTAAAAGCAGAAATAAACAAACAATACAGTAACAAGAACCAATTCAGCAAACAGAAAGTTAAGTATCAAACAAGTGGGAACAATAATTTCCATAAATGAAATGAAAGATAATAACAAGAACATTTTCACCTTTTCCTTTGGGTCGTCATGTTCTATGTTCTTTTTACATTTCTACAAACATTCATAAATGCAAGAGAAATCAAGAAAAAAAAATCAAAGAACATCATAAGTTCCTGTTAGAACAATCTTATTGCATCAAATCATTTACAAATGCCAACCCTGCATGCAATTAATGGCCGGCAAAGAATTTGGTGTGAGAATATTACATGAAATTGAATCAAATCAAAATGTACAAGTTTTTGTCTTCCTCTTTTCCTGTCAACACCACCACTCCTTTCTACACCATCATCATATCACAAGTGGACACCTTCTCACCTTCAACACACACAAGGTCTTTCAGCTGAGGCTTCTGTAATCTTCAAGGTTCCTGGTCCAGCTTGATGCTTGCCATGTTGCTTGGCTTGGTGCTGAGACCAGAAAGCATGAGCAGCCAAAACCCTGTCCAAGAGCTCCTGAGGTACTGGCTCTCCCCTCCTTTGTTGAGGGGAGATTGTTGCGGTGTGCACTAATGTTTTCCATTTATCCTGTATCCACATAAAGTAGCAATTAAGCAATGCTAATAGCATTAGAACACCTATGCCCTTATAACCAAACTAATCATCTACAGTAAATAAGCACAATATTAAAGCTATTACCCATACAAAAACCATTAGAATGATAACCATAAAACAGAAATGGACTAAAAAGGTATCAACTGAGAATCTCTATAGGATCAAAAAGGAACCGTGATACCAACCAAAATAATCATAAGGGCAATACCAAACTAACCATAACCATAAGTAACTCCAAAGTAAAGTAACCCTACATGGATTATCATTCTAGTGGTCAAAGGGTACTTGGTGCATAGAGAAGGAAGGAAAGAAATAATCTACCTTTAAGTCTACATAAGTCCTATGGTCTGCATTCTCAAAAGCTCGCAACTTAACATCACGCCACCTGCACGGCATAAACATTATCAGCAAGCCAGTTTTGCTGTCTATCTGCAGGTAAAGGTGATGTTATTGATGACATCGTACCTCCCAGTTCCGAGTTCCTCAACTGCATGAACAAGTGCTTCTACCTCAGTCACAGAGAATGGTCTCCTGGTTCGACGCTGTACAAACTCAGAGCGCTTGGTTTTCTGACTCACAGGAACCACAGCTAATGTTTCTGTGGTAGCTGGAACAACAACTATCGCTCTGGAATCAGGTGTTAGTTTGTCAAGTGTAGTGTCCGCAAGTGAAGAAGTAGACTCATGGTTACTTTCAATTAGGTTGCCCGGATATGTCAGCAAGGGTGAGTCATGCAAGGTATCAGTAATTCCTGAATCTAAGACAGGAATTTCTGTGGACCTAGAAAAATCAAATAATGACATTAGCAATAGTATCAAAATAAAAATTCGGCTGAATAGAACTGAATCATTATTTCTACCCCATAAATTAACCTTGGCCATTTCCCTTCATAAATCAGCTGTGGTGATAAAAAGAAAACGTCGTAAAATTTGGCTCACCTGGTAGGCTGGGATGTTTCACATTGAGAAGAAGGATCACCAACACAAACAGTTGGAGAAGCTTGTAGTGAAGTGGGCTCCAACATGAAACTCAGGGTATCCAAATTTTCATTGCAAGATATACCAGTCTGCACAAGTGTTCTATTGTCATCTCTAACTTTTTTCCCCTGAAGAAGAACACCAACATGTGCACCACCTCCAAGTATAGCCATCACTGCCTCCACGATAGTCCTCTACAAAGAATATATAATGCAAAGGTTAGAGCAAGACAAGACTGCAAATGCATTAATGATGCTTTGACAACGGTAATGAATTATTGAAAAAATGGAAGTTAAGCTATCTCTTTATTTGGCTGTCTCTATTTATACCTTTAGTGAACCAACAGTTGAAGTTTCAGGAACCTCAATATAAAGCTCTGGAATCCTTATTGACTTTATGCTAAACTTTACTGTTCACAAGGTATACAGAGCAAATATGTTACTATCAAGTGTAATGAACAATCAAGACAAGCCGAATGAATGAATATCAGGGAATTAGTTACCATGAGAATCCTTAGCCTTAGGTACATGCAATTTTGCAGATGAGCTAGGCTTGTCTCCATCCATCCCTTTCTGTGGTGAATTGGACACACTCTCACTACTGAATCCTCCATCAGAAGTTACTCCTGAAACCCGGTCAACGAATTTCCTCTTTTTAACAATGGCATTGTGCTGAGATCTTTCAAAACCGTAACAAGTCTTCCTCTTATGATAACGAGGTACTCCTAGATCTGCAAATTCTATATTAATTTCAGTGAGAGACACAATCAAACTCATAGACATAGCATGCATCAAATAATAGTACATTTGCTAGCACATTTATAAGCCACATTACCAGATCTAGAAAGTTCAGAGTCCTTCAACTTTGGAGCTGTCTTCCAGTATTTGAAAGACATCAAATTCCTGATTCTTCGGTGTGCAATGCGTCGTGGAGACCTAAAAGCCTTTGGCTTCGTGCAAAACTTTTTGCACCTTAAAAAGTTTTCGTCATCATCTCTAAAACCTAACTTAATACCATTCCCATTCCTGGAAAAGGAAGCACTGGGAAAAGATTTCCTATGAAATGGAGATTTCTTATTACTTTTTGAGTCAATTAGTGCAGGAGATACATACAATTCTAAGTGGCCCTCCAAACTACACTTATCAGCTAAATTTGATCCTCGAATGCATGAACTTCCAGCCTCCTGTTCCCGTTTAAACCCATTCTTTATTTTACCATCACTAGACTTCCTAAAATTTTCACGTGTTTCTACTAATCTATTAGAATAATTCCCAAATTTATTATCCCATTCGAAAATTTCAGACTTCACATCAGCTTCAACTTTCTCACAACAGTCAGAACTATTATTAACTGAAACATGTCCCGTCTTAGTATGTGAAAGAGGTTTCTGACTACTGTTTTGTGAGGCTACCTCGGTCTTAAAAGTACTCTCTACACAACTTCCCTGATGAATTTCCTCCTTCTTTAATGGTTTAACTCCATCTTGTATATCTTGCTCAATGACACCTTGGCTAAAGGGGGGATGATGATTTCCTTCAGATGCATTGCTGGAAGCAGAACCTTCACTCTCCTGCAACAACTGACCAGCTAAAGATGCCAGTAGTTCAATAGCACAAACTTGACCATCTTCAACTGCTTTTTTGAAAGCAATCCTCCTCTGAACAATTATCAACAAAAGGATCAAAATAGAGTTCAATGAACAAAAATGAAATACATAAAACAATTGCCACAATTGCATAAAGTACTTGGTACTTACTCTTGCAGATCTAGGAGCTTTAGGTATAACAGGAACTCGTAAGCCATCAAATCCATGATCTACTCTCTTCTTCAACACCATAGTTAAAACATATACAGCTCATCCAATAACCAGAAGCATAAATACACCAGATTCTTTTGTCACTGTCATAATATTGAAGGAAGACAAGTATATCAAGTTAATTTTCACATTTTGCTAAATTTTGCAAATCAGGAAAGCAATGTCACAAATACCACTGCAATAAGAAATTTGCAACTATTTCAAATCAATGGTTACTTTAATGAAAAAATATATATAGCCCAACCGTTATTGGTTCTTCATACACTACCAAAACAAGGAATGCAACTTGAATACTCTAAACTTCAATTGAGAACTAGTGTGTTTGGAAACAGATCAAGGACACGGTTTTTCACATCAAAACAATTTTAGGTTTTACTTTTTTCACATCAAGGATGCAATTTGTTGGCTGTAAAATATGTTTCCAAACACGCTAAACAACAATTTCTATTCTCATGGACTTATATAGGAGTTAATTAAACCATCGTACACCATGAAAAACAATAATAATTCACAATATTTAATTTGGCCAACCAAAATAAATATGAAAAACAAAAACTTAAAGAAGCAAGACGTCAGAGAAACCAAATCTGTCATAAAATCCATCTAACTGATCCAGTATAGAACAATTTATGTCCCAAATGAATACATGAGGAATAAACAAAGTCAGATTTAAAAGGAATTGCAAAAACGACCAATTTGACTCACGGATTCAATTTCATTGAACAGTACACAACGATAAACAATAGAACGCACATAAAATGGGTAGAATTGTTAGAAAGTTGACTCCACATCATGGTGGTTACAGAAACAGGAAATTGATCACATGAAAGCCGAATGCTAACATGGATTCAGACGAATTCCATGGAATTGATGGAAAAAAATCACTGATTCCACAATCGTTCACGATATGTCGGCAAATTAAAGAATTTTAAATAAATCCATGATCGAAAGTTCAAAATTAGAAAGGAACACACACACGCAAGGAAAGATCATAAAACGCATGATCATCATAAAAGCAAAAACATGCTGCAATCAGTTTCTGGGTTCTAATTGTGCGAGATCAACACAAAGCAATCAATTTCCATTAAAAAAAGTCCCTGAAGCACTTCTGCCAAATCGAAGACCCTGAACAACTCAACACAAAAAGTCCAAAAACCCCAACCCCATCAAAAAAATCAAATTTTTCGTTGAAACAAACGAAGAACAAGTTGCATACATCACACCCAACCAAATTTCCACGATCGGATCTTCAATTCTCAAATCAACAACACCCCTTGTTTATTTTCCCAAAAAAAAAAACAGAATCTTCAGAAGTAAGAACAAAATTGCGTACAAGCAACCACAATTCTGTTCTCTGCATCTCCGAAATTCAACGAAAAAGACTGAGAGAGTTAACAAGCAATCTCCACCACGCAACCATGATGAGATCGCACCGAGAAACATGAGAAGAAAAACACACACACACACACACAAAAAAAAAAACGAAATTCAAAACCTCTGACAAATATAAAACCTCACCCACCAACTCACCTCCTGAAAAAACAGCATTCGAACTCGATCCGATGAACCAAACTTCGATCAAGTAACGAAGTTTCCGATGAAACTCATTTTCCGACACAGGAAAAAAAAGTACAACTTGTTGCGTACAAAGCAAAAACCCCGCAAAACTGTTTACAAATGCAAGAGATCTAATGGAATTCACGAACTGAAACAAACCATTTAAGTCCTTAACTTTCTCTCTCTCTCTCTCTTTCAGGAACGTGTGAAGTTTTCGTTTTCGTTTTCATTTTCTTTTTTCTTTTTCTTTTTTTTTTTCTCTCTTGTTTTTGTGAGATGGAACGAAGCAATAGTAGATAGAATAATAGATAGATAAACCCACCAATACCGTAAACAAAAACCACGCAACAGTGGCCTTAAACCCTTTATATCTCATGGTTTTGACCACACAACCGGACCAGCCGGTTAAAGAGTATATGTTACCGGCTATAGCAGGTCACCTTCCACCACCAAAAACCTCTTTAGACCCATTCTTAACCCTCAACTCAACCCAACCCCTTTTGCTTGTGTTCCCTGGTGCCACGTGTAAGCCTCACTCTTCCTTGACAGGATTAGAAAACATGAGGGATTTGGCTTTCCCTAAGAAGGATTTAGAGTCAAGAGTGTGTAATGTCCATTGTTATTACTACCTTCATTGTTTATCCCTTTGAGTGGTTCATCTTTTTTTGCATTTCCCTTTTTTTTAGTTCATGTGTTAAATGAATTTTTGATTGAAGGGAATTCATGTTGCTTCAGTTTATAGTTATTATTATGGTCCTTTAATTACTTGCCTTTTCAGTTAGTACTGTTTTTTTATAATTTTTTTTATATATTTCGGTTATGAAAAAATAATACATGAATTACTATTTATTTTAAATATATCATTCATAATTTTTATTTCTTTTTTACTATTTTTTAGTGATTATTTCTTTTTTATCATCATCAGAACATAAATTTTATATATTTATAATTTTTTTTCTTTTTTATTTCTTTCTCTAGGGGTAGGATAGCATATGAGATGTCTCCCAACCATTTTTTATGAAAAATATACATAATAATAATGATAATATAATAATTTGGTGTTCATAGGTCATCATCACAATATTTTTAGTTTTAGATAAAGAATAATGCCACTGATGACTCGATTTTCAATCAATGGACCCCTCCTTTGCAGTTTCTGGTATCTTCCTCATTCTATAGAAATAATTATACAAAAAATGAAATAGTTATACCAAGAATGACTATAAATATTATTTTGGTTGGGATGGGGTATAGTGTTCACACGTCATTTTGAACAGATAATGTTATAAAAATATAAGTATAAGTATACACTCATATGCTGTTTGTTTCAAATGAAGAATAAGTTAAAATATAAGAGAAAAATAACTAAATATTTTTAAGTGCATATTTAAGATAATTAAATAAAATTTATCAAACTAAGATAATGTAATTAATGTAAAAAAAGTTTCTTTCAAAAATTAATTAACTTTTAGTGGGAAACAAAATTAGGTAAAAGGGAATTTTGACTCTTTTTTATCTCTTCTAATCAGAACACTCTTTCAGAATAATACATGAGAATTTATAAAATTTTCATATTTGCAAAGTATATTGATTAATTGATTATTATTTTCACATGTCTAGGTTTCTCTCTTCATTGCTCAAGGAAAGTACAAATTAGATTACACCAAAAAAGTTAGTACGGGAAGCACAATATGCAACCATAAGAGAATTTCACTGAAATATGGGTCCAATGGTACTTGAATGGTTAAATAAGTTTAAAAGGTTGTAACAATTTGTACAAGTTTTAGATGTAAGGAGTCTTTGTGTTTACATATATGATTATAGTTTTAGGAATAATATTTTTTTAAAATTTACTTTTGGGGATACTATTCTCATCAAAGATATTTGATAAATATTTTTATTTTTTTTGGAATTTTTTAAATATATTTTAATAAAATTATCAAATAAATAAATGAGATCAAATAAGAGGAAAGTAAGAAATTATTTTAAATATTTTTATGGAAATATAAGATTTTTCATCCCTTACGTGAGAATAGAAAAATGGAAAACATATATAATATTAATTCTTGAAAATGAATTATGTCAAAAAATATTTTATATTATCTTTTAAGAAACATGAAAATATATAGCTGTATTTTTTTTAAATACCTTTTAATAAGTGAGATAAAATAAAAGGAAAGTAAAAAATTATTTTAAATATTTTTATGGAAATATAAGATTTTCCACCCCTTATATGAGAATAGAAAGATGAAGAAACATAAATTATGTATTTTTGAAAAATGAATTGTGTGAAAAAATATTTTTTTATTACTTTTTAACAAACATAGATATATTCTCATTTTCACATTTCCGAAAATTCAATAATTTTTGTGAAACAAATATAGTTAATTTTTTACTAGAGAAAAATTTAAATGGTTTTAATATATAATAAGAATGGCGATTGCCATGGGATGCAATAGGTATCCACAAAAAATATGCATATGATCATATACATGTATCTTAGTACTTAACCATATTCATATCCAAATTTTTGTTCGTCTTCGTATTTTAGAAAATATACAATTTAAATCTCTTTATTTTAAAATAAAAATATTTAATTTTTTTATATTTCACAATTTTATTTTTCTTTTTTAAAATAAAAACATTTAATAATTTAATCTTATAAAATTTATAATTTTAATTCTTTTATCAAATTCAGAAAGCATTCAAAAGGCATTGATAAATAAAAAATAATTTAATATGAATAAAATTTAATGATGTGATATAAGATAATTTGTTTAGTCTATATTATAATCGATATTAATCTGTTATCTAGCAATGCTTTCCATTTGAGGGATGGGCCAAAATTAAGATTTTAGAAAAAATAAGGAACTAAACATCTCTGTTGTAAAACATGGTTCAAAATTACGGATCTTTAAAAATAAAAGGTTAAATATTTTCATTTTAAAATAAAGGAATTAAAATTATAAAATTTTAAAAAATAGAATAAAAAATTGTATTTAAGCTTTATTTATTTTTAGCTGAAACATGTTTGGATACACGTTTAGGATATTTAATATGTTAAGTTAAGAAAATCGCTTTGATTGCGTAAGATTCAAGCGTATAATAATACTTTCTTTACATTTTTTTTAATCAGTATCTTACCTTTATATATCAAGGGTATGCATATTTGATTTTGTATAAATTTAAGAGATTTTTTTATTCATAAAAATTAAATATAATATAAAATATTTATAAAAGTCATATACTTTACTCCATCAATTGATTTAGAGATATATTAATTTAAGAGATAATCATAAGACAATATAAAATTACTTGTTTAATATTTGATTTTAAAAAAAAATTGTTTTACGTTATTACATGAAAAATAAAAATAATATTCAATGATATATACTATAATATTGATGATGCAGTAAAAAACATAATATATATATATATATATATATATATATATATATATATATATATATATATATATATATGTTTTTCTCTAACCTGTGCAACCTTGCCCACAATAAGTAATTAATGACTATTTTTCCTAATCTTCATTAATATATTATTAATGATTCTCTCAAAATAATGATTAGTGTTTTTCTTTTTGTTTATTTAAGGGAAGTGTTTTCCTTTTTTAGATTAATAAATTTACTTCCGATCAAAATAATAATTATCTAAAAAAATAATTTTTTAAGTTTGAAAAACTAAACCATAATAATTAATTTATATATTAAAATTTTCAAAAATAAATAAATTAAATCACAATAATTATATATATATATATATATATATATATATTATCAATTTTCTGACTTTTTGATATTGTTGTAGACCATAAAAACGTCAAATCAACCTAGTAACTATGCAAAAACATGTATACAAGTTATGCTTAAAAAATTAATTAAAAAAATTAAATGAAAATTAAAAAGTTAGTAGAAAATTAATTGGAAGTTGAACAATTATCTTATTAAATCATACGTATAATAAAGTTATATATAATTACAGAAAGGATAAAAATAATAAAATTTTATCTAACATAGAAAAGATTAAAAAACATTAATAAATATTTCAGATTAAAAAGAAAATAAATATAAAAAATTAAAAACTATAACTTTAAAAAATGTTACTTTCAAAAGTAATCGTCTCGTAAAGAAAGTAAAGAATTTGCTAATTACATACAAGTTGATGACATTGGCAATACACTTTTTTCATAAAAAAAGGTTAAATATATTTCATTTTCATTAATGAAATGAAAAAAAAAAAAAGAGATAATGAATGGTTGGAAAATTGGGTAGATCGTGGGGTGGAAAGAAAAAACGAGGGGCGCAAAAAGTTGTTGGCGGTTATTTATCGACACCATACCATACACTAATATACGGATAACAGTTTCGTGTCAAAGTATGTCATGTCTTCTGTTATTAACATTTTTTTTTGTTTTGTTACTTTATCTTATCGGTGCTGTGACTCATTCACGTCACTTTCTTGCGGGTCCCACTTTCTTTTATTGTTCCAAACGTGTCAATTTCTCAATTACCTTTCGGGTCAAACATAACAACCGCCGCCGGGTTCGGGTTCTCCGATGGGTCATTCGTCACTTTGTGTTTCTTCTTACTTCTTTCATCTATAACGATTAAATAAATCCGATTATCTCATTTCGTATATAAATTTATTATTTTGGGAAAAATATCTCTTCAGTCTTTATATTTTATTATTTTTTCTTGCTTTTAGTTGCTAGAGTTTATATTATTCGATTTATTTTTTTTATTTTATTAAAAATATGTTTTTAACCTTTTTTCATATATAATGTTGATGTCGTTTATCATGTGATACATAAATTATATATTAATCATTATTTTTTATAACATGACAATGTATTATTTCATGTGGTTTTTTGAATTAAAAATTAACGGTTTTTATTTTTAAAAGAGAATCAAAATAGAAGAAACTTCACCCTTTTTTTTTGTTACTTTTTTTGTGTGCACAACTCAATGCGAACTACTACTACGAATGGGAATTCTCATCCTTGATAAAAAATTGTATTCAATAAACAAGCAAAATCAAAAGAAGACACAAAAATATATCTACAACATGAACTATATATTAAAGAATGAAAGTGAAAACAAAGATAAAGATAGAGTCATCGAAAATTAGGGTTAAACTTAAATGTGTTTGAAGAAAATATTTGATGAATTCATTTAAAAAATAATCAATTTTCCATATATTTAAATGATTTATTTTTAAAAAAAGAAACACATTGTTTGTCATAATTGTCCTCATCTTTGTTATGTTTTTATTTTTAAAAAAATGGAGAAACCGTGAGACACAAAGTGCCTCATTTTTCCTAGTGTTCTTATAATAATTAGGGGAAGAGGGTGTTTCTGTAAATTTTTTAAATAATAAAATAAATAGAAGTTAAATACAGTTAATATATATATATATATATATATATATATATATATATATATATATATATATAGTAGTGGGAAGTTAATGTAAGTTAAAAGAAAATTTTAAAATTTAAGAAATGATTTGAAAATAAAATTATCCAATAAAACTGAAGAGTGGTTAGTAGATGATTACTTAATTTTAGTTAATGAGTCCATTTTAATATGTAATATTAAAGATGATTAATTATTATTACTACTTTAATATTGTTATTACTTTAAGAGTAAGAATAAAATGATTTAAAAAGTGTGGAGACCAAAAACAGTTACATAAAATAGTATTCCCTCAATATTTTGGTATAGATAATAATATAATATTTCTTACATTATTTATATAAATATAAATATTTGGTTACCAATTGCTCTACCATTGCCAACGATGTTTAACTAATCTAAAACAAGGAATCCATCGGGTGGAGCAAGTTTTTTTTCTTTAACTTTGGTCTTGTGTTAGAGAAGCGTACAAGCTACAAACTACGCACATCTTTTTTTTTTTTTTTTCTCTCTTCAATTACTATCCTTTTCGTTTTCTTATTTTCTATTTTCTAATTACTATCTTTCTTATACAACCTTCTACAACTCTATTGTTTCGAAATTGATTCTTTCTTTCTCCTTTCAGAAAAAAAGTCAAGTTTCGTAATTTGCTCACTGATAGAAGTATAGAACACAACTTTAATTAGCAGACATCTAACTAACTAAAGCTCGAAACATGAATATTAACAGGAGGAGATTCTGCCAAATTTTGATGTGAGATTTTCCTCACTTCTGAAATAGAAAACACTACAATATAATATTAATTAGATTTACACGTGACAACATTACAGCTATATAGTTGCTACAATTTATATATAGTACATGTCTTTACCATAATGTGAAAATCATTTCACTTTTAAATATATAAAATAAAATGATAGATCGGTTCTATGGAAGGATATTATTATGACTGGGTTTGAGTATAATATGAATGTTAATTTTTAGACTCGAATTGTTGGAAAGGTTTTTCAATATGGATATTGACGACGGAGCATGAAAACTAAGTGTGTTTCATTTTATATTAAAAAATTAATTTTGGATTCAGAAGTGATTTTAGATTGAATTTTAGATGTTTGATTTTATGTTACAAAATATTTTAAAATTGACTCTGTATCTAGAATTAATTTTGAGTTAAACAATTTTAAGTAATTTTTGTGTTAGATTAAAAAATTTATACTGAATCTTATTCTTAATTTAATTATATAATGAAAACATTTAAGCATAAATTATATCATTTCAAAATTAATTTCAATTAAATTAATTTTATTAAAATTCATCCAAACATACATTAATATGCATTAATGTAAAATGAAACTTATCACAATGAAAAATAAAATTTCATTGCCACTTCACTAAAACAATATATAATCACTTAACCCCTATTTGGTAGAGAGAAGAGAAATAAGATAGATGTGGAAAAAAAAAGAGACAATATATGTTAAAATAATTCAAGACTTATTGATTAATTTAATCTTACTGTTAAGCTTAAACTTATTTACCTCTCTAATCATCACCATACAAGCTGCGATAAACTAATTAATCACTCAAGCGGAGATATAGGTTTCTACTAGTTGGGCTTTATCTTCTCTTGCAGTGCTACTCCTCTTCGGTAACCTGGGTTACAAAATAAAGGTAAATACTTGTAACAACCATTTTTTTTACCTTTTAAAATTTATTAAATGAGGATAGTTTTTGAATTATTTACCAACTGGGGATAAATCATATGGATGATTACGACTTGAGATATAGAAGTCATATGATTTTCGGGACTTTTTTTTAATTTTTTTTTAATGAAGTCCTAAACTATTTTATGATTTTTGTTATTTTATTAATTTTGTTTCTTTTTTAAAATTAAATGAACTAAAGTCATATGGGACAGTATGACTTCGCTAATTATCTTGCGACTTTAAAGTCGGGAATTGTACTTTGACTTTAAAGATTAATTAATTTTAAAAATTAATCCTACGAAAACAATAAAAATACTTGTTAAAATAATTTAAATAAGAAAATAATTTACTGATAAAAGCTTCTTAAAATAAAAATAAAATAATACATTAAAATAACTTGAATAATACAAATTATCCACAAACATCAAATTAGAAAGTACACACAATTATATAGGGTATTAACTTGCTTAATTATATGAATAATTACTACGATTATATCCTTCATTTTTACACGATT
This sequence comes from Glycine soja, assembly GCF_004193775.1. NCBI lineage: Eukaryota > Viridiplantae > Streptophyta > Magnoliopsida > Fabales > Fabaceae > Glycine > Glycine soja. The sequence goes on along the minus strand of NC_041014.1, from coordinate 28,193,265 downwards.
AATATTTTTTAGATTTATTTAAAATTAGTTCATTTATCTCATTATATACATTAAAAAGTTATGTGCATTACATTTTTTTAAAAATTTAAGTACATCTTTCTTTTTAATTCCCTTGCAAATAATAATTAATAATATTAGAAACATAAATGTAGAAAATAAATAACTTATTTATAACATTAGAAAAAAAATAAGTTACAAAAGATAAATAAGTACACGATTTTGAAGACATTAAGAAACTCACAATTTTAAAGTCGTAGGACATCAAACGACTTCAAAGTCGTAATCTTTTTCTTTAAAATAAAAAAGTTAAAACTGTCTCAACGACTTCATTAAAAAAATTGAAGTCCCAAAAATCATACAATTTATGTGTTTAAAGTGGTAACCATCCATACAATTTATTTTGATTTCATAAATAATTCAAAAACTGCCTTAATTGGATAAATTAGAAAAAAAAATACCCCTAATGGTGAAAGCCCCTTTACACTATAGTAAGAATTTTTTATAAAATAATGGTTAGGTAAAAAGGAGGCATGCATGTTCTAATTCTAATTAAAGTAATACTCCTACTATATTTATAGAATTGAGGTGCGAGAGAACGAGTTATAAAGTCAGTGATGAAACGATATGCAGTGGAACAGTGGCAAGGAAACTACTTGTGTAGCTAGCCACAATAAACTACTTAAATTTGTTTTGCTTAATTTTAACAAGTAATATACTGTAATACTTTGTGTTTCATTGAGTAAATTAAAATCAATTTGAATTTAAATTTAGGTTTTTAAAGCTAGATTTGGAACAATAAAAAGTTAAACCCATTTTTTCTTCTTTTGTTGTAACATTATTCAACGCAATTTCAGTATGGAAATATTTATTTTACTAAGATCTATAAAAGCTAGCCTCAAATATTTTTTATGCAGGGAAAAAATTAGTTTTAAAAAAATACAAATCAAACAAGCTCTCAAAGCTTGGATCTGTCACTCGTGATAAAATAGCGAAGTACTTCATATTATATATGGTGAGATTTTGACTAACTAACGGTGAGATTTAATATTGTTATGAAATAAATAAAAAAAACTTTGACACGAATTAAAAATAAACTAACGAAATTGAAAAAAGATAGTTAAAGAATCAAACTAAAATTAAAATACTCCTACTAATTTAAATTATAAGCTAAAATGCTAGTTGAAATACTAGTAACATTTAAAAATCAGCTAGAAACCATTAAAATAAACATGCATGTATAACAAATAAATTTATTTTTATTAAATTAACTTATATAAACTAATTAAATCAATTTATAAAACTATTAAAGTATATCTTATCAAACACACCATAAGAGTGACAAGGATAGATCTGAACATATGTTAATTAAGGATTATATGGACATCTCACATCTCCATATCATTCATATGATTTGCAGAGTTTTTATTATCCATTTATTGCCTAGCGTAGCATAATACAAACGAGAGAGGAAAAAAAAAATACTATTCTATGTCTGAAAATAAGTGTCTTAGATTATTTTACATAAAACAAGAAAAACTAATAAATAAAATAAGATAGTAGTAATTTTACGAGATTAGTTTTAATATTAATATTATAATAAAAAATTAAAATAAAAACTATTAGAGATATTAATTAAAAAATAATCATTATATTAAAAAGTTAAATTAAATATGATACTTAAGATGATTATTTTTAAATGTGATATTTATTTTAGAATGGATGAAGTATTAGATTTTTTTTTTTAACTAGCATTCGATAGTAATAAATTTGTCACGTGCAATATTTTTGAACTTAGCATGAGCAACTAGAGATAAACGAGTTTGTTAGGTTTCAACTTTCTGGAATTAATCTTTTAGGAGTTCTGGTCTTTTTTATTGACAAAGTCTTCAGGCATTAAAATACTTTCCATAATATATAGCGCGTTAAATGCATGTGCTGATTCCAGATTCCAGATCGCATACCAAACCCATTGAAATTAACAAAAGGCCCAAAATTAAATATCTAGCATGATGGAGGATGAGGTGACTCTTACGTTACCTTCCTTACAATAAATTAACACGTACTTATAGCTAAACAAGGTCAATTTCAGTTGCTGAGATGTTTCGTTGCACATTTGAGCTTGACTTGACTCCAGAATTCAATGTTAAGCAAGCATATAGTATGTATTTGTCAAACGCTTTCAGATAAATGACATTTTTAATAAGAAAATACAAAAAATTAAAAATTTCCATACCCTTTTTGTCACTAATATAGTTTAAATTGTACATTGGCTTTACTAATAATTAATTTTGATTAATAAATTTGATCTATCATTTTTAATTAATATTTTTTTTATTCATAAAACTCAAAAATAAAACCTATTTGAGTTTAATTTCATTCTAACAAATGACATGTTAATAGATTAATTTAATTATAAAATTGACCCCTTAATTATATTTAAGGTTTAATTTAATTTCTCAATTATTAAAACATTCAATTTGATTCTTCAATTGTTTAAAACAAAATAATTATGTTTATTTCGTCAGATGTGTTAATTATTTGATGAAAATCAATAATTTTTACATAAATTGTTAATACAATTGATATACAATGTTTTTTTTTTAAAATTAGTTGTTTGACAACTGATTCAAAAATCTCAATTTAGATAAAGCTTGAGGACATTCTTTTACACAACTTATTTAAAAGAATACAATATTTTACATTAGTTATATTGACAATTGACGTAAAAAAATATTAATTTTTATCAAATGATTAATACATATAATGAAATTGTTTAATTTTAAACAATTGTGAAATCAAATTAACCTTAAAATATAATTAAGGATCAATTATATAATTAAATCTGATAAATTTTGTATTACTCAATCATTATTGTTCGCATTATTCATATAGAACTATTTTTTTCGGAGGTGTTTAGTTAAAAAAAGTGTACGTGTACATCCAAATATTTGACGAAAATTAAATCATTTAAAAACTTCATAGCATATTGTCAATCACTATAATTATTCCAATAATTAATAAAATAATATAGATTTGTGTTAATGAAATTAACTATTATGAAGCAAACTAGCGAGTTTCAAAACCACATAATGGCATTAAGCCAAACCAATGGGACAAATTGAATTCAACCTTAAATTCAAGGACTAGCACCTCTCTTTACATATATATCAACATTTATTGTCCTTATGATTGCGAGTTACTTAACTATGCCCTTTCTTAGGACTTCTTTCAATAAAATATAGTTGGTGAAAGAGTTGGCTTCCTTGTTCAACAAATATAGAAGTTGGTTATGTTCCTTTTTCCTAAAGCGGTAGCCGGAAACTGAAGAAAGGAATATGGTGAAATTGAAACTTTTGTCAATTAAGTTAATTTGGTGGGCTGTAATTACGAGATGGCAGAGAATAATCCCGTTATTAATAAATAACTTATCAGATAAGATGCTACTATCAAGATTAGGATAATGTATGTACAAAAAGTTTTGTACAGGAAGCTTTTTTATTTTTTGAGGCATTGAAGCAAAGAACAAAAATACAAACTACAGACAGGGTATCATTTCACCTAGCCATGTGACAAATTTTAGTATCCTCAATTTGTGGAGTTAGATGCTTATGTTTATTTACTTTTATAACTTTCTACTTTGTACCCAATAATTACACTTACATATTTATAATTGGGGGAGGGTAGGATACTATGTAGTGTGTACATTGTATTCTGATTTATTTAATCTGACAAATAAAATAATGTGTATTCACAATGCGGTGCTAATTTTTCTAGTACCCACTAGAAAGATATGTTCTTCTATAAGAATATCATAAAAAAAGCCTTAAAATCAGATTGTGATTAGAAGGATAGAAAAAGGGCAATAAAGATTCCGTTGCATCGTAAAGAAAAGTTTGTTTTGTTGTGTGATGAGAGCTGGGAAGCACGTTCCAAAAGTGTAAGTTTTCTCGGTGATCACACAATGGGAAGCAATTTCAATCAGGATCCTCATTGAAATGATCTTGCCTAGATCTTGCAAAAGATATAAACACACACACACACATTATATATATATATATATATATATATATATATATATATAATTAGTACATATTGGATTAAAGGAAGCGAGTTAAGTATAGTTTAGAGAGAGAGAGAGAAGGTGTATGATGTTTGTAATGGGTGTGATTTCCCAATTTTTTTCCCTATAACAAGTTAGCATGTGATTACTTGTGAATACAGCATGTCTCCGTTTGCTCCGCCAGCTATTTGTCTCCTGGATACATAGAAAGAGAGAGAAACTGAAAAGGGTCACTGGCTAACGTGATCCACAAGGTTGGGTATATGGGGCGGCAAAAGAGGCACACATATAATTTATTTTATATGATATGATGCAGTAAAGACAACCATATAAAAAAAGTCACTGGTTTAACCAAAGCCATCTCTTTTCTACATGTATAATCTCAATTGCACAATAAGGCTATGGATTCTTTTTATTATTTTTTTTCTTCTAATAACAACGGATTCAGACGGATTTCTTTAGAGACCAAGTTATGGTAGTTTGGAACATGTTTAGCTTACAAGTGTCTCACCCGACAGGGGCATAGACTCTCAAGGCCTCTAACTAAGATCTCAATAGGATGTAACCTCATTAATTTTGAGCTAAGTCAAATGTCACTTGATTCGTGATCACAATCCTGATCATATCCTTCAACTAAGTTTAGGTCTTACTTCTTCAAGTTTGAGACAAATGTGTTCTCATATTATGTTCTTTGTCTCCATGCCTCTCATTTAAGCTTGAGTGATAGGGATGAGCATGTACTTATTTTCAAGAAATCAGAAACCTCCAGCAAGTATTATGGGAGAAGGGAAGAACAGAGAAGAGAGTAAGGGAAATTAGATAATTTTTATTCATGTCTTGCTTGTTATTTACATTAGTATTTATAGACTTCATTCTAACAGAAAAGATTCTTGAAATATTTGGTCCTAACAGAATTTGTCCACATTGTCCCCTAGGAACCGACAATGCCAAGCAAGGACGTTCTAGAAGGTGGCCTCAACTGCTGGTCTCACCATTCTTCCTCAAACATAATCATTGAGGTAATAAGGTTTTGAAATCCTTCTTTTGGTCTTAGTTTCTTCTTGCACCTTCTCTTTTGCTTTTGTGACTCCTGCCTACATTTCTGTTTGTAAGCCCGTATCATCCCTCGGCCCTTGGAAGACCACCTTGTCCTCAAGGTGGTAGTTCTGACAAAGCTGCTCCCAATCTTCCCACGAGGTATCATATGGTGAAAGACCATTCCATTGCACTAGTACCTCCCAAGGATCTTGAGCAGATGCGCAGCAGCTGTCCAAGATGGCTAATGGAAACACGAGGAGCTGGTCATTGAGTAATTCCTTGGATAAGGAGATTCCTTCCATATTTTCCGGTGTCCCATGGAAGGGCTTCAACTTGGAGCAATGGAATACAGGATGGATTTTCACTCCCTCTGGTAATTGTAACTTATATGCCACATGTCCAATGCGTTCTAAGACCTGGAAGGGTCCATAGAAACGCTTGGCAAGCTTGCCGAAGATCGTCTAAGAGCCCCTTACAGTCGTCTGTCAGCGAGGGCAAAGCTTAAGGAGAACCCAATCTCCTATCTGGTAGTTCACGTCGCGTCGTTTTCCGTTAGCTTGGGCTTTCATGGCAGCTTAGGCCTTGAGGAGTTTATTTCGGATGGTTTGGAAGGTGTTATCCCTGTCAATCAGCACTTCATTCACAGCATCAACGTTCGAAGAACCTAAAATATATTCTGGGAAATTAAAGGGTTTGCGGCCAAATATGACCTCATATGGGGTGGCGCCAGTCTCGACATTCCAAGAAGTATTATGGGACCACTCGACCCACGACAAGAGCTTCCCCCATAAGCTTGGTCAGCGATGGACGAAGGCACGCAAATACTGTTCAATGATGCGGTTTAAGACTTCTGTCTGGCCATCAGTTTGGGGTGATAGGAGGAGCTCATCCTCAAAAGCATTCCACTTGAGTGAAAAAGTTCTTGCCAGAATCTGTTAATGAAAAAGGGATCTCGATCAGAGACCAAACTCCGAGGAATCCCATGAATTTTGACCACAATGTTGATGAAGAGAGAAGCAGTCATGTGAGCTGTGTGTGCCGCAGGTAGTATGCCAAGGTGGATTCCCTTGGAAAAGCGATCAACAACAACCAAAATGGTGGTGTTACCCTTGTATGGAGGGAGCTCGACAATGAAGTCCAGAGAGAGGTCCTCCCATGGACGACTTGGTACTGGAACGGGCACAAGAGTCCCACTGTCTTTTGAGCCTCATATTTAGTCAACTGGCAGTCAACACAGTTGGCTGCAAACTGTTTGACGTCATCCCTAAGTCTTATTCACTAGAAATTTTTTGAAATGCGTGCCAAAGTTTTGGTCACTTCGTCATGACCTCCAGTTGGGGTTGAGTGGTATTATGTGAGCAACATAGAAATAAGTGGAATTCCCTTAGGCAACCAAATACGACCCGAGTGCAGCACCAAGTTCTGAGAGAGAGAAAACTGGGGATGTTTGTGGGGGTTATCGCGAATGGATTGCCGGAGTTCAGTATACTCAGGTTGAGCTTCCAATTGTCGACAGAGTTCCTCAAGGAAAGTCAACCATGGGACTGACAGAATCAAGGACAGAGATGTTGTTGTCTCCGGTAATCTTGATAAGGTATTCGCTGCCTGGTTATGGATGCCGGAGCGATAATGAATATCATAATCGTAGCCCATTAAACGTGCAAAGTATGTATGCTATTCAGGCCTCTGTATGATCTGAGTTAGTAGTTCTTTCAGGCTTATATGGTTCGTGAGGATAATGAAGTGGCGACCAAGAAGATATTGTCTCCATTTCTTCACCGTGCTAGTTATGGCACACAATTCCCGGACATAAGTCGAAGCTCGGAGAAGCTTTGGGCTAAACGGTTTGCTAAAGAAGGCAATGGGGTGCCCCTGTTGTGAGAGGATCGCACCCATGCCTACCCTCGACGCGTCGGTCTCGACTATGAAAGGCATATCGAAATTAGGCAAGACCAGAACTGGAGCTGAGGACATGGCTTGCTTGAGTTGATCAAAAGCTGTCTAAGCTTGTGTCGTCCACTGGAATTGATCCCCTGTTGTCACCTTGACCATTGGTGCTGCAATGGTGGCATAGCCACAAATGAACCTGCGGTAGAAGCCGGCAAGACCCAAGAAGCTTCTCACGGCTTTTATGGAACGTGGTGTGGGCCACTGCTGAATTGCGGCAACCTTCGAGGCCACCGGTTCCATGCCTCTGCCAGATACCATGTGTCTGAGATACTCCACCTAAGGCTGCGCAAAAAAACACTTAGACAGTTTTAAAGCAAATTTATTATCAAGCAAAATCTGAAAGGTTGTTTCTAGATGAATTAAGTGATCTTCAAAAAAGGTACTATAGATCAAAATATCGTCGAAAAAGACAATGATGAAGTGGCAGAGATAAGGCCAGAAAATCATGTTCATAGTGGCTTGAAATGAAGACGGCGCATTGCATAAACCGAACGACATGACTTTAAACTCGTAGTGGTCGTGGTGTGTGTGGAACACTATTTTGGGAACGTCGGCATCATTCATGCGAATTTAATGGTACCCTTGGAGTAAATCGAGCTTCGAGAAGTATTGAGCATCGCCCAATTCATCTAGCAATTCGTCAATCGTCAAAATAGGGAACCTATCCCGGACGGTGACGGCATTTAGAGCGCGATAATCCACGCAAAAATGCCACGACCCATCTGGTTTGCGTACGAGCAGTACTGGCAACGAGAATGGACTCGTGTTGGATTGGATGAGGCCCTGTTGGAGCATTGAATCATCTTGAAGCTCAATTTCGTGCTTCTGGTAGTGCGGATAACGGTAGGGTCGTACATTTATCGGTGAGGATTAAGGAATCAGGTGGATATGGTGGTCCGTGATTCGTGCCGGCAGCAGAGTTTGTGGCTGTTGGAAGAGAAGTGCGAACTTGGAAAGCAAGCCATGAATCTCCGAGGAAATGGTACCTGGGTTGGGAGACGTTGATGTCTCGGGAATCAGCGTAATATGGAAGTAGTAAGTCTCTAGTTGGTGGCGATAAAGCTGGCAGAACTAGTGCTGTGTGAGGGCCCCCAAATTAGTGTCATGTTCTCCGTGAAGCACTACCAAACGGTCTTGATAGAAGAACTGCATGGACAAAGTACTATCGTTGGTCAGCACGGGGCCCAAAGTCTTGAGCCATTGAACCCCAAATACTACATTGGCACCGGAAATGGGTAAAATGTAAAGATCAAGGATGAAGGTGTTGTCCTGAATGCACACCGCCACATGCTCACAGACACTCGTACATTCCAAGTGTTGGCCATTCCCCACCATGACCCGAAAGGGTGTCGAGGTCGTCCAGCGAGGCAAACCCAGGGTGGTGACCACCTGAGGTTGGACGAAGTTATGCGTGCTACCTCCATCAACAAGGATGGTAACACAGTGGTCGGCGATAAGGCCCACTAGTCATAGTGTCTCTGGTGCCAGGTGGCCCGAAAGAGAGTTAAGACTTATTTGGTCCTGAAATGGTATTGGGCTATCGAGCGGGTCTGGGTTCGGATGCAGGTTGGTTGGTTCTATATGAGGCCAAGAGGGTTGATCTTCTTCCGTGATAAGGAGAAGAACCCTAGAGGCACAACGATGCCCTCTGTGGTACTTCTCGTTGCAGGTGAAACACAAGCTGCGCTCGTGGCGTGAGGATATTTCCTCGAGAGTCAATCGTCGAAGTGGTAGTGGCGGCGGACGAGGAGGCGATGGAAATATCGGTGCCTGCGAAGTAGGGCGTAACGGAAGAGGTGTCAGGGTTTGCGGGCGCAGTCAAGGCGGCGGACGACAATCTGACAACTTCTCTTCCTGGAGACAAGCGAGGTCGGTGGCCTGAACCAGGGTGAGAGGCTGGTGGGCCTGCACTTCTTGTCGAATGTCGGATGCGAGACCAGAGATGAAACAAGCTAGGAGGAATGGTGGGGGCAAGCCAATGATGCAGTTTGCTAAGTTCTCGAATTCTGACAAGTATTCCGCAACCGAACCTTTTTGTGTGAGTTTGAATAATGCACCGGTAGGGTCGACATACTGAGACGGTGCAAATCGCGTTGGTAAGGCTTGCAAAAACGCCGGCCATGAGGTGAACTGCACATTGGTTGTCATGTATTGAAACCAAGCAAACACGCTTCCTTCCATATAGATGGAGGCAATAGTGAAGCAATCCTTGTTCGGTGTATTATGATACTCAAAATATTGATTAATTTTGAAGATCCATCCTAATGGGTCTGTGCCAGTGAAGCGTGGTACTTTTAATTTCATCTTGTGTGTGTTTACATAAACAGGGGGCTGGTGATGGGGAATTGGTGTGGGAGATGTAGAGGATGGTGTTGATGGCGAAATGTGGGTAAGGATTTCATCCATTTTCAAGTTCATGGCTTGGATGGTGTCGCCCAAACGAGCGAGAACCTTGGTTAGTTGGGGTGGAGGCTTAGTCGTGGAGGCAATGAGAGCACCAAATGATAGGGATGAGCGTGTACTGGTTTTTGAGGAACCAGGAACCTCTAACAAGTATTATGGCAGAAGGGAAGAATAAAGAAGAGAGTAAGCGAAATTGGATAATTTTCATTCATGCCTTGCTTGTTATTTACATTAGTATTTATAGACTTCATTCCAACAGAAAAGATTCTTGAAATATTTGTTGGTCTCACCATTCTTCCTCATACGTAATCGTTGAGGTAAGAAGGTTTTGAAATCCTTATTTTGGTCTTAGTTTCTACTTGCACCTCCTCTTTTGCTTGTGTGACTCCTGCCTGCATTTCTGTTTGTAAGCCCGTATCATTGAGCCTTGCTTTGAACTTGATTCATGTCACCTAGGATCATGATCTCAATCCTCATGTCCCTCATTTAGGTATATGATCCTCACTTCCAGCCTGAGTCAAATGCCACCTCAGATATGATCCTGGACCTTATGTCTCTCATCTAAGCAGGGCTGCCATGATAAGGTGAGTCATGACGAAATAGATAATAGTATGAATGCCCCATTCTCATTACTATTTTAGGAACTACTCCTTAATCTCGTGAGATACCCCGACTATATGGTGGTTTCACATGATTACATGGACAATAAGGGGATCATAGAGGTAGTTAAGTTGGTGATATCACTCAATTACATCATGCCTCATGTGTGAGTTTGGGAGTACCCGAAAGGATTAGGATTGACCACTGATCGAGATTACTAAGAAAACCAAACATCACATCTCCATATGAAATCTTAAAGGCATTAAGTATCTGGGTCATCTCTCCTATATATCCACGATTGAGTCATTTCTTAGTCAACATGAGACTAATCACTCACACTTAAATTTCCAACAATCTCCTCCCAAGTGTGAGTTTTCACATTGTTATGATCCTTCAATATTCTCATTCATCAAATGAATACATTGTTTAACCAACCTGGTCATAAAAAAGACTTTCTGTCAAATTACAAATGTGAGGTAAAGTCTCACATCGTGTAAAAATGAGAAAGTTGAATATCATATAAGTGAAGACAAAATTCATAAACCTGAATTTTAAGGTTTTGAGTTAAAGTGTTATGACAAATTTACTTATGTGATTGCTCATTTCCTAATCAATGTGACACTACCATTCACAATCAATAATCTCTCCCAAGTGAGTCTCCACATTGTTATGCTCCTTCAACATTACTTTTTACCTTAGGCCTTACTAGACTCTAATATCACTTGTTGGTGGAGGGAGGGTTTGATGGAGCACCCAAAAGAATTAATCTATTATTGATCCGTTTGTGTTAATTTATGTCAAAATAAATTGGGTTTAAATTATGAATAATAAGTAATGTTAGAGTGTTATATATAGGTTATGTTTGATAAGATATTTCAATTAGTTTTTAGTTTTTTTACTAGCTGAAAAGTTTAGTAGACTGTTCGATAAACAAGTTTTTTTCAGTAGTTTCTCAGTAGCTTTTAGCATTTTTTAAATGTTACTTGAAGTAGCATTTTTAAAATAACATTTTTAAAATGTAAGCTTATAGTTTTCTTCCACTTTTATTCTCGATATATTTGTTCATTTTTCTTGTTACCTTTTTTAAATAAATTATAATTTTATTATTTTTCTATTATTTTACACTTTTTAGTTATTTCAAGAGTTAATTTTATCAAACATTTCTAAGTTAATAAGCTAAATTTCTAACTTTCAACCGACTTTTTAACTTTAGCTAATTTTTCAACTAATTTTACCAAAAATAACTTTCACTTAATATAAAGTCACAAGTAGCAAAATTTATAACTATATATAGTAAATGACTAGATGATCATTAAAAAAATAGAGAAAGATTATTTATTATTATTATTAATTATTAAAGAGCCAATTACCAGTTACAATCATCTGAATTCATTTACCTGCTCCCAACCATATATGAAGAAACTTTTCTCTACGGTTCTAGGAATTAAAATTGGATTTAAGAAAGATAAGGATTGATTTATTCTAGTTATTCATTTATTTTCTTAACAAACTTTAGAAAAGATATTTGACGTACATCAATAACATAAATTAAGATGTTGATGATTAGGATATATTATTTTGAACAATCATGTATATATATCAACGTAACTTCCATAAACATTACTGATGTTCTGCTAGGTCTCCCTTATTTTGAGACTTGAGTTGCAAAATTTGACTTATAAACAAAAGGGTTACTTGAACAATACGCATGCCTAGTCAAGTTGATATTGGCGGTGTTTAAATTTGGAATTGGATCGCTAACAGTTACATCCTTGCTTTGTTTACGTCTGTTGTGTAAGCTTTAAATTAAATTTTGCATGCATCAGTGCCGTCTTTCTATGACTGAATTTATTTAGTCCATTCTAACCCAAAAGACGAAGGAAAGTAGCAGTGCATGTGATCCAAGATTTCAGGCCATTTTGCTAACCCAATGAAGCATCTGTCATCTAGAATTGATCATTGTGTGAATGCAGAATTAATTAATTTGGCTCTTTCAGTCCTTTTCATAGGAAAACAAATAATAGTTCTGGCATTTCAATGTTTCGTTCGGTTGTTATTATCAAAAGATATATATGTTACCACTTTCTTATATTATTTGATAATGTATACTTCTTAAAAATTGGTTAATTATACATTTATACAAATAAACCAACATTTAGGGCTTTCAAAAAAAAAATACTATTTTCAATTTTTGAGCACAATTTTGAACTTCCTTTTGATTAATTCAAAGACATAAAATTTGTTTTATTGAATTTTTATTATGTTTATGACATTTTTTTCAAACATCAATTGATTTTCATAGTTTTCATGTAAATAAATTTAATGTAATAAATTTCACGTCTTAAATCAACCAATAAAAGATTTAAAATAATATTTAAAAATAAAAAGTGATAAATTTTTCAAAAGAATTAATGTGTCATTAATTAAATAAATTATTAGGGAATTATTTTAAAACTTTTTAAAATTAGGAGAACAATTTAAAATAAAAAAGAAGTTAAAGGAACATATGTACATTTTAGCCTAAAACAAAAATTGATAAATATAAAATCCATTAAGAGTGCGTTTGGATAAAGAATTTTAACTGAGAAAAGTAATTTATTAGAGAATTTGAATTTCTGTAATTCATTGTTTGGATGCTTTTTATGAAGAATTTAAAATTTTGGAATTTTAAAACAAAATTTTAAACAATTAAAAATCTGCAATTTCAATTTCCTTCTAAAATGTGAGAAATTAAAATTCTCTTCTTACAGTCTTCTTCAAAAAACACAGTTCCTAAAATATGGATCGGGTGTGAACATAGAAGAACACGTATAACTAGCACACCAACCATATTTTCTCTTTTTTTTCATTCATTTTTTTCATCCTCATAATTTTAATTTTTTTTATCCAAACACAAAATTTTGAAAATAAAAGAATTTCAATTGAAATATTTGAAATTCATAGAATTTAAAATTTCTCATAATTTTAAATTTTTCCATCCAAATACATTCTAAAGGAGAAGAGGAAGATTAGGTTAGTGTGCCCGATAATTGTCATTTGTTGAGTGTATAAGGATTGATTGTCGATGACCATCTATTGGATTCTAAATGGGCTTTCACGAAACTTTTCTAATTTGCTGGTTTCAAACTAGCTACGCGTCTTAATGAATTGGACTGAAATAATTTTTATTTTTATTAGTAGAAATTGAAATCAGGTACAAGTGAATTTATAATTACACACCTTATTCAATCAACTGAATTAAAACTTTATGAATTGTGTTGATTTTAAAAAAATAAAAAATATTAATAAAAGATATATTTAAATTTAAAAATGATGGTTTTAATTTTTAATAAAAATTAAATTATATTAATTATATATATGCAAATAAACTAAATCATAAAAAAATGCAAATAAAATAATCGAGGAGGCTCAGGCCCACCTTACCCCCTTTATGTGCATCCTTAAAGAGGTTTGGAGCTGAAAGGGAGAAGGAGTTTAAGGGGATTCATATGCGGCGCTTTTGGGCCTATGGTCAATCCAATTCGGGAGCTGCTATTCTCATTTCTAAATTTTCTATTTCCACCCAACATGTACTTTAAATTTTGTTTTTCAAAAACTGCGCTTCTCACAATTCTGTTGACAAAATATACAACGAAATTATGTTTCCATTATGAAGCGGGTGCAAAAAAAAGAGATACATAACAAAAGCATGATTCCCTTGGACATTTTGTCAACATAATCATATTTTTGTTATGTAATTTTTTGGTACACCCCTCTTTTTTTATTTGTTGAGTGACATTTTGGCATCCCCTCTTACGCAACAAAAAAATGTGTTTTCGTTTTCTTAATTTTTTATTAAAAAATTATAGTTAATTGAAGACATAAGTTATCTTTTTAATGATAATAGATTAATTGTAATATAAATTACCTTTTTATTTAAATTTGAATTAATATGACATAAGTTATCCTTTTTTATTTGCAATCAAATTAATTAAGATAAAAATTAGTATTATAGTTAATTTGATTATCTTTATAAATGATAACTTCTACTTAATTAATTTAATTTTAATTAAAATAGATAATTTATATGATACTGAATTTTTTTATTATCATTGATCACATTTTAATTTAAAAATATATTTATATCAAAATTAATTTGATTATTTTATAAAAGGTAACTTATATCTCAACTAATTAAAAAGAATAATAAAAAAAACAATAATGGAAACATGTTTTCATTTCTATAAGAGGGAATGAAAAAAAGAGGACACATGAGTGCGAGATATCTTATATGAATGTGAGAATTAATTCTTGATTATATAATTAAAATGAATAGTCAAGATTTGATGTCATGTAATCACTTAAAGAGTCATTGAATTTTTTAAAAAGTCATATGACTTTTAACATTAAATCTTAACTCATAATATATGGTGATACAGTCTAAATTTAATCATTTTACTTTCATATAAAATGTTTTTTTTCGTAAGATATGTCCTCTAAAAATATAATTTTGTAGACAAAAATATTAAGCTAAAATGTTTGTGGTTAAGCACTAATGCGTTACCATTACCAATAAGTCATTAATCTAAATGGTATTAGACTTGATTCTCTTAAGTAAAGTCTCAAATTCAAGTCTTATAGATGAAAAAAATATGATTGAAAGTCCCACTAAAGATAACTCCTAATAAAGATTAATGTAAACAAAGATAACCTATACTCCATACCAATTTCATTGATAAAAAAACAGTGTTAACCACAATATATAGCGCCAACCATGGTCAGGCATTCTTCTCTCAATTACACTACCCCAATTTGCTATTTAAACTTTTTGTTATTGGAAAAGCCAAATTTGCTATTTAGACTATATTCACATGATGAGCAGCTAGTGCTAGTTGAATAATGTGATTCATTATCATATGGTTAAATTGATCATGATATACCTACCCTCGAAGTAAAGAAGTATGAAGTTTTCGTAGTTTCTATTTAAACTAAATTCATATGATGAGCAGCTAGTGCTAGTTGAGTAATTCGATCCATTATCATATGGATTCGCGTGTGAAAAAATACATTTGAATATACCTTTAAAATGTGAAATTTCTCATGATATACCTTCGAAGTCTCGCACTCCACATAAATTATACACGATTTGATTTACAAGTAACATTTAAATGACAACTACCAATAGGCCATATTCAGTATAATATTCATCTGTCACAACTCAATATGTCAAAATCCTGTTGAGTTGGTGATCCATGGTAAAATTACGGGTCGTCTTTAGTTAATTTGGGATAAACCATTCTATCATCTACAATTATACTGTAATTTCGGATAAAGTTTTTTGTTATTCTTTGTCTCAAACGTGAATCATGCTAAGGTACGTGCTATATCTCACAACTAGCTGTTTTTTTTTTTCTTTCACTTGTACCAAATAAAGTTTAATAATCATTTGAAGGTTCTGCCATCCCATCTCCAAATCAAATCAATTTTCTTTTTAAGCAGAGACTCAGAAGGACATATTCATAGACAACAAATAGAAGACCCCACACGGCACAGGCCCAAGTCCTAAATTCCGTTCCTTGAGATTATTGACATAAATAACAACAAAATAAGAAGAAAAATAAATATCAATTTAAGGATGTCTTGAAAATTGGTTTGCCTATTAGAGCAGCGTCAAGGGCTAGCTAGCTGTGGTCTTGATGATTTATTATCATAAAAAGTTTAGGATTGATACCAAAAAAAGTAATATATAAGTGTTAGAAAAATACTTTTTAATCCGCTCTTTTAATATATTATTTCTAATTAATTAAATTTTATTAAAAACTATAAAATCAAAAAAGAATCATTAAATATGATATTAAACTTATTAAATTTTATTATTTTTGATAAATTTTAATCGATGAGATGAGAGAGAGTGTGTTTGAAAATGAGTGTTACTAATATTTCTTAAAATGAGAACTTTTTATTTCTTATTTGAAATATATAAAAAAATCTATCCCAAAAAAATAATTTAAAATACTTAATTTAAATCTCGAATAATATATTTATTTTACACACTTTTCTAGAAATTTAATCCTATAATTTAAGCAAGCTTGACTTGAGTGCATGAATTGATTGACACAGTGACCATGGCCATGCATGGAGTAGACATTCAAAAAAAAAAGTGAGGATAAGATTGGCAATCTATTAGCTTTTATTACTACCGGGGAAGCTTATGATTTTACATAGGGATTGCGTAAAGCTGAATAGAGCATGCTGAAATTAAGGAATTTCGATTTGGGAGACATGACATGGTAAATGATCTAATACTGTCTTAGAAAGATTAGGCAACTTTTCAATGATAGCATACATAAACAAATAGGGTGAATCAAATCATAGTATTAACTATTATTACTGTACCAAGTTTCTAAAGTGTAAATGACATGCACACTTTATAATCGTTAGAGAACATCAATTCTCAATTTTAATTTCACTGTAGCAACTACCTTCCTACCCCTGTATCTCAATCAACAAGAATACTAGTGCCAAACTAAGACATAATAGTAGCTTTATTTATCTCAATTTTCATTTTCATGGACTTTCATTTAGTTTCAAAATATCTTTTTTCTTTTTTGTTGATTTTTGATTTTTTTTTTTATCAATTTGACTCTAAATATTTAAATAAAAATGTTTAACTTTAAAAATTAAAATAACTCTGTTTGTCTCTTTTATTTATCTTTTAATTGATTTTCTTCCATTTCTCTTTCTCTTGTATAAGCATAAACTACCAATACATATGCACACATTACTAGTGCGGCTGTTTTGTATGCAGAAGGAAGCCAACTCATCATCATTGAAGCACACTGACAAGTATATTCTCTGTGTGGAACAGAGCATTGCTCTTTTCAGAAGTTTTCATTCCCATATCTTGAACTTCAAGTTTATCTATCTTATTAAACCTTCCTCAAGCAAATACATGAAACATCTTGGCATCTCCAATTTTCATAAAGATATGCATGACTCTGTGACCACCTTTAAGGTTTTTCTTATCAAGTTTCTTGAGAAAAGTTGAAGTCATATGAAAGGATGATTGCTTCTGTAAACAATTATTTTTCCTTTTCTTTTTCAAAAAAAATTGTAAAAGAAAAGACACTATTATCACTATTATTTTTGTAATTGTATGTAGCATCGTTAATTATTTTTTACACACAACACTCTTTCCCTTAAATAATAGAATATTATCTATGGCAATTTTATAGAGTTGAATGCAAATCTAGTGCTAATAATTACTCAAGTTCAAGTTAAATTCTTAATACCCGTTTGTTTTAAAGTTACATAATTATAGATTTTGATATAGTTAATTATCTCTCTAAATTAATCTTAATTATCATATTTGCATTAAAACATTTACATGGTAAGAAGACTTGATTATGATGAGAAACAAAACATGTTGATAATCCGATTCTCTCATGGGTGGCTTAATAATCAAACTTGTACCACATTCATAGCTCTTCCCTACCTCGATATAGGATGTCCCAAGGAGTAAAGAAGGCAAGAAGCTACTATATATTCGGTGGCCAATAAAGTTTCATAGATTGTTGCAAATGGTAATATCTAAAGTTTAAGGAATAGCTTTGGTAACTTTGTCGTACAATCGGAAAAGAATGTCTTTGAATCATTGTTGCTTTGGCATCCGTTAGTTGTCTGTACCTTCCAACCGAAATACCTACCACCGATCGAAACTTGTCACTAAAGAAAATGTAAACACTCCTTTAAAATGAGTTATAAATTTCAATTTTTTTTAAAAAAATTTCAATGAATGAACAAGATCGTGACATAAATTTACTTTTAAAATAGAATGATGTCTTTTCATTTTTCTACTACTGAACCATGCATCTTGTATACATTGTACTAATTTAATGTCAGATTAATCAATTCATTGTGCTCTTGAGAGTTGAGAGTCATAAACATCTGAACTCGAATTTCTTACAGTAACTCAGATTTGTAAAATAAAGTGAAAGCCCTGAAATTGAAGGAAGTGAATGTCATGAGTCATGACTATGATTCTCAGGTAGGTAGTGCCAGGATTTGTAGCATGGAAAAGAATAAAAAAACATTTCAGTACTAGTTCCTCCTTCTTCTTTTCTTTTTCACTTTGATCTAGACATAAATAGTTAAAACAAAGATTTAGTATGTTATTAAATATAAAGTAAACATATTTTTGTTAGTTCAATCTATATACAGATTACTTCTAAGTACGTAGCATATATTCTACTATGCCATTAATTGAAAACAAATTAGAATGTGTGACCATGAAGCAAAAGTATTGGTCTCGATCACAGCATTGGGTTTAAGGAAGTCAAGTCATCAAGTTGTAATGGTGAGCAGGCATAATTATGTTCATCCAGTGGCAAATTTTGTTGATATATATGGTTGAAAATATGATTGGACATTTGACAATGATCTTTTTTCGTGGTCCAGATATGATTGGAAAATCTATCATGCATGCCAAGTCACGCTAAGTGTCACTCGAGGAGTCCCCAGTGATATAAGATAAACTTTTATACTTCAAGAACAAAAAATTTGATCTAATAAGTTCTTTCATGTACTTTACCAATACTTTTATGTTTTAAAAAGTTGTGAAAGACTACCAAATATTGTCTAGTTGCGATTAGATTTACATTTGATTTAGTTCACAACAAGGGAGTTTGTGATTGGTGACAATTATATTATCACAAAGATATTACGGTGAAATATATTTTTTTAAACAAAAACCTAACAATTAGGAATTGGAACTTTCATGTATGAACTAGACAAACCTCACATGGAATACAACGGGAATCTAACAAAAATAGCTAGTATATATCTCTATCTATGTCTAAATTGTGATGTGTAAGTACAGCAAGAAAAATTGTGATGTGATTTTTTCAAAATTCCAATACATATTCTTAATAAAAAAAATGATTAAAAAAATTATTGTATCATTATTTAATTTTAAAATATAATGGTCTGAATATAAAAAAATTCAAGAAAATTTATAACATATACCTCAATTTAATTATATACTTATGTATTATATCATGCTCTATATTAAAAAGAAAAATAAAATTAGATTTGTGTATCTGACATCAAATTAAGAACGATTCATTTTTAGTCAATATATTCATTATAAAATAGCAGAACAGCCAAAAAAAAAAACTGAGAATGATTATCGTATCTAATGGCTAAGTTTTTCACACACTAAAAGATCGCTCTAATGAAAAATATTGCATAGTTTCACTCTCACCAAACGAATGTAAAGATCTCTAAACAATCAAGTAATGGTGATATATAAACTACTCTCGATTACAGATATGTATCTTATAAATTAACAGTTATAATTTTTTTCTAATTTTTTTATCACATCATATAACAACACTCTCCTTACAACTATTATAATTAACTGCTCATGTCAAATTGTGTGTGGTGTGGTGGGATGGGGGACTGTACAGAGTTTCCAATTTCCAAAATATAGTATACAGAAAATGGTTGCTGGATAGCACAACTTGCAAATGAAGCAAAGCGATTTGATGTCAGCCTTCTGGGGACTGAAATTCCTTTGTCTCATTCACTCTTCCACTATCTTTGATGCCAACTGCTACCCTCCTAGCTCCTCCTTGCTTTTTCTCCCCAATTTTGACCGTTACTTGTTATAATTTTCGTAAGATGAATGTAACTTTTTTTAATAAGATGATGTAACTTAGTAAATTAACAGATCACCGTGAAACATAGAGAACAGAAGAACTTAATGCAAGTTTGGATTGCTGTTGTGAAAATCCAAATCTCCGTTTCCAAAAGCAAGTCCATCATTACTTCTGTGTTGGCTGTTGAAGTTGCTTGGAATTTCGTGCTGCAGCAAGATGGCCGGATAAGCAAACACGCGCTTAACAATATGTTGTTATCATTTTAAAAACAACATTTATATGCTTATCCTTTAAATCCAAACATTTGATGCAGGGATATAAGATATTATTGTGTTTACATAAATAAGGATAATCTATTTAATAAAAGAATTTATATTCAATTTTTATTGTATATAAAATTTCTTTTCATCAATAATAATCATGTATTATGAGTGAGATTAATCTCTAATCAATAGATTGAAAAATATTCATAATCTTTAATTTATGACAAAAAAATAATTTTCACTTACATTCTTCTATGTTGGCATAATCTTTTGTATTTTCATATCTTCTCTATTTGAGATAATAATGTTTTAAGAGGATAAGTTCAATATAGACAATAAATTTTCTTATATTTAATGTCTCAAACTCTAGATCAATAAATAATTAAGTTAAAATAATCCCAATCCATAAGTAGTAACTACTTGATAGTTTAAATAATGGTGAAAAATAAGTTTTGCAAAAGGATCTCCACCCTATCTTTTATAGACCATTAATTTAATCTCAAAATTTGAGCAAAAGACAAATATATAATTCTTGATAATAAACACCTTTTATTTCCCCACTAATATATATTTCACCTTTTATTTCCCTACTAAGACCCCAGTCTCCCTCCATAAATACAAGCCAATCCTTCCTCCATTCCCTCCGCAGAAAAACTCCTCTCAACACAGATATTTCATTGCACCAATATTCAAGAGCAATGGCCATGCTCAATATCATCGCCATTGTCTCCCTCTTACTCTTAATCATTCCATCCCAAGCCAAAATTCCCGGCGTCTATTCCGGTGGGCCATGGCAAAGCGCTCACGCCACTTTCTACGGTGGCAGCGACGCCTCAGGAACTATGGGTACGTACGTAAATAAAATATATGCATTATTATAAAGTTTTACACAATGTCATGATAATAATGTAACATATATACTATGTATAACACCCCAATAATTTTGGTGTTTTCTTTGTAGGAGGGGCGTGTGGGTACGGGAACCTATATTCCCAAGGCTACGGCGTGAACACTGCGGCACTAAGCACTGCTCTATTCAACAATGGTTTCAGCTGTGGAGCGTGCTTCGAAATCAAATGCACCGATGACCCGAAATGGTGTCATCCAGGTAACCCTTCCATCTTTGTCACCGCCACAAACTTCTGCCCTCCAAACTACGCTCTCCCCAGCGACAATGGCGGTTGGTGCAACCCTCCCAGACCTCACTTCGACCTCGCCATGCCCATGTTCCTCAAAATCGCTCAGTACCGCGCCGGCATCGTCCCCGTCTCATATCGCCGGTACTTTCAACTTTCTCATTCAAAGTTTTTTCATCCCAAAAAAATGGGCTAAAGATCAAATAAGATAGAATATATAAATTTGAGAAAGTGTTCATTTTTAAGTTTAAATTAGACTTAAACTCACGTTCAACTCCAAGAATTTACAAACAGGTCAAAGCATAAATGATAGCAATAAATCAAGATAGAGTATAATACAGATGGGAGAAACCTAATTCTAAGAATCTAGCATACTTTACTTTTTTAAATGATAGCAATAAAAATTATGAAAATCATATAAGTTGGCATCGTCTCTGAGACGGTTGTTCTTTCTCAAAACGACAGCGCTGCGTGGCGTTCGTGGACTTTAATAAATTTGCATCCTGTACAATAATTATTATTCTCGATCTATTGTGTCGCTTTCCCCATATTTCAATCTTCTCACGTAGCTTTTCGCACAACAGCATCACGAGAATAGAAAAAGAGACGGAATATATAATTCTAGTTCTATCAAGCTGGTACTACTACTGTACTATAATTTTTACTCCTTTATTACGAATGAAATATATGATTTTATGTTTGTAAAAACAAATGGAGAGGGTTTTGAGAATCTTTAAGAATTTTTAATTTATAATACTACCTCTAGTTTGGTCCGGTTCTTATTATAAAAAACAAGGGATAATATAATACACTTGTATTTCTTATAATAAGAATCTAAGGTAGTATATTTCTTGAGTTATGTATAATAAATATATTAATTTATAAGATAATTATTTTAAAAATCATTTCAATTTCCAATTGGCTCACATTTACATGCCAATTATTAATCTTTAAAACCATGGTGGGTCTTTATTTTTATAAAATGTTGTCACTAAATAATTGTACTTTTTGTATGATATGGTTAATGTGGTGGTGAATGTGATTGGGTGTGGTGGGATGCAGGGTGCCTTGCAGGAAAGAGGGAGGGATGAGGTTCACGATCAACGGGTTCCGTTACTTCAACTTGGTTTTGATCACCAACGTCGCGGGTGCAGGGGATATCATGAGGGCCAGCGTGAAAGGGTCCAAAACGGAGTGGATGAGCATGAGCCGCAACTGGGGGCAGAACTGGCAATCAAACGCAGTTCTGGTTGGTCAGTCACTCTCCTTCAGGGTCACAGGCGGTGACCGACGCACATCCACCTCATGGAACATTGTCCCACGTAATTGGCAATTTGGCCAAACCTTCGCTGGAAAGAATTTTAGAATCTAGTTACTATACCGTGTTTGGATCATTTGCGTTTTTGAAAGTGTTTTCTTTTCTTTTGCCGCCTTTTTTTTTGTTTTGTTTTTGGTTGTTTGCTATCTACAATTTTCCTTCGAATGTGGATACATATGGAGAAAATGGTAGTGAACCTTTTTGACTTTTGATCATGTTTTCGGGAGTGGAGTGAAGGATCAATTATCAATTATCATGGGGCACAGTGTACATCTTGGAGAGAAAATGAGGGTAACGAAGTGTGATTTTTGTCGGGATCAAGCTGAAGTGGCTGCAAAGGCAAATTCATAAGCCCGCAGCAATGCTTACTGCATATTTATTAATACTACTATATGATTTCATCATTTGAGGATTCATGTTTGGCTTTTTCTTATATTATTAGTAATATTGATTTTTTAATCTTGTATAATTGCCATGAGACCCGTGAAGTAACTAATGATTTAATTAATCAGTAGCCATTATCAAGTATTTTCTTTTATTATAATTATCTATTGATTAATTTCATTTCTTTTGCCTAAAAGTTTTTCTTAACCATTAATTACCAAGTTCTCTGCATGTGTCTGCACCACATGAAGGTCTTCTGCTCTCATGGACTCGGGGTGAGGGACCCAATTATGGGAATATGGTTTTTCTTTTTTGGTACAAAAGCCAGGGATCAAAACACAGGGAACTATGTAATTAAAGTAGAGCATACAAAAATCATATTTGAGAATAATGTCTCAGCTTAGCATCAGTGACCACCTCTATATCCTCTAATGTTCAGCTCCCTGGTAACTCTTCTAAGGGAGTTAGGTCTAATTCCTTATCTGATTTTGGTATCCTGAAGAATTTCTCGGTGGACATTCACCCCAGGAAGGCCGAAATCATTAAGCAAGTTATTAAGTGAAATTGAAATTTTAGTCTAATCTATCATCCATAACTCAACCTGAGTTTGAACTTTTCATAAACTTAAAGCATAAAAAACTCAAGTTGATTTTATATAGTGCTTACTCATTTATAGGATCTGATAAGTGGCAACACCTATACATTAAATTGTATAAAAATTGGATGGTATTCTTATATTTTTTACAGTTTCTATTACCCCAAGTCCCCAACTAATAGTAAGTTCATAATATAGGAATCAAGGGAGTCAGCAGTGATAAATTTCTTATTAATGAGAGGACGAATCACATTTGGTGCTATCAGAAGCCCAGGAGGGTTGTATTGGGCCATTGTAGTTGGGATGTCAACAATCATTTGAAGTTGAGTCCTACCAATGATTACAAGCAGGCCTAGCAATTCAAGTTTTAGTACCCGATATTGAAGTTTAGTCCATTTGTCCTTGACCATTTATAGGGTGAGAGACGGAAAAAATACAAAGAAACTGAGAAAGTGGAATATCTTTTTCTTTTTAGTTGAGATGGAGGGAGGCAAAATAAGTTAGAAGACAAGTTTTTATTCCGCAAAGTAGAGTGAATTGAAGGATAAGTGAAAGGTTGCATTTACTCCCATTTCTTTTCTTTCTAACTTCAACACAGAATGCAAAGAGAGTGCAAGATGGTACAAGTATATCCAATGCTTTATATTTGTCACCTTGTCTTTGGGGAAGAGATCATTTCACCTTAAACTTTGCATACTCACTCCACTAATCAACGAAAACTTTCAAGTTTCAATTCAACAATTAATCATAAAATCTTATGTTCATAAAAAGAAATAAAATAAGTTTGGCAAGGAAGTAAATCTTCACCCCTGTATTTATATTTTTATTCGTTTTATGATTACAACTTCTTGCAGTATGTTCAATCCACCATTAACCTCTGAAATTTATCTACCACCAAAGAAAATTTGTGATAACATTTAATTCATTTGTGATTATTTAGAATAGCGCTGCCCTGTAACCCTAATAAACCAATCAAATTTGTGACTCATTAACATTTGCGATTGAATATACTCTAACAAAGTTCTCTCTTTGTCTCTTAATATTGATTTAAAGGGCTGAAAGGGGAACTTTCGAATTTGAATATAATAAATTAGGTATCTGGAGAAGCTTCGTTCAACTATTCAATCCCCAATCTAAATTGAACCTATTTGTCTTCAGTCGGTCAATGTAATAGATGGTAAATTGATGGCATCTTACAAGAGATTAGGGGATTAAACTTCTCAAACTTGCACTGGCAACTGCACTTAAGC
This sequence comes from Glycine soja, assembly GCF_004193775.1. Classification (NCBI taxonomy): domain Eukaryota; kingdom Viridiplantae; phylum Streptophyta; class Magnoliopsida; order Fabales; family Fabaceae; genus Glycine; species Glycine soja. The sequence continues at coordinate 28,168,630 of NC_041014.1, read as the reverse complement.
AAACAACTTCATTGAAATAGATAATTTAAATAACAGACAACACTCCCAACCAGCTGCAAGCCTGCAAATCAGTCACAGGACCTCATGGAATGTTGAAAATTATGAATTGTCACAACTCAGTTGTAGCGATTACCAAATTTCACAGCAAATCCTTTTCATCTCCACAACTACAAGCAACACAATCTAACGTATGAAATGAAATTGATTCCAAATTTCCAATTACAACAAACAGGCAATCTAGCACATGATGTCTTCTTTCTTATCACCACAGTTCAAGATTCATGTCAAAATAACACAAATCACAAACTACAGTGATCTAACATTTGGGTGATTTATGTTATTTTGATTCATGTCAATTATTTCAACATTTAGGTGTCGAAAAGATTAGGCTGTAATGTAAAAAAAAAAATACACTATTTTCTTATATCAATTGAATCCTTTTGTTATATCAACTTAGTACATTCACAAACTACATTGATCTGACATTTTCATTTTGAGAAAAAAAAAAAACAAAAGGACCAAAATAACATTCTCTACTCAACATAATTTGATTAGAGATTAAAACAAATTTAAATGTGGGATGGAATCAGTAGAGAATGAGGGGAAAAAAAGCCCATAATCTGTGGATACCATCCCTACGGTTGTCTGGCCGCTGCCCAATTACAACACACACACCATATTCCCCAAAACGCTTCCTTTTGCGAACAAAGGGAAAACCTCGGAAATAAGCAGTGTGGCTCTAACTGGGCTTTCTCTGTGCGCACTGAGATTTCAACGAGAAAACAAAATCAAAGTGTTTCCTCGTACATAATACAAACAGTGCAAAAATATAAAAACTACGAGATTGAACAGAAATTGATAAAATTAAATTAAAGAGAATAAGGAATGTGGAGGGCTCATATCAAGTGTAAATTTTGAAAGCAGCGTCACTGTGGGAAGAAAAGAAAACCGAATTCAATTTGCGAGAAAGAGATACCAAACCAAAAGAGATGGTGGCACCTTCAATCATCGAATTAGGTTTCCCACTCAAGCCTCTCTCTTTGTAATCACAGCCCTCTTGGGGCTCAGCGCAACCACAGATATATATATACCACCACGCTTTTTTTTAGGGTTTCACTTTAGTTGGGTTTTTTTTTTCTTTATTATAAATTGACTGTTGCCAATTACTTTATTAATGATGTAAATATTTTATAAATTGATGACTTATTTTTTTTAAACATGTTCTTGCTATGAAAATATAAGTGAAATATGGAATGATATATATATATATATATATATATATATATATGTGTGTGTGTGTGTTTGTCACTATAATATCAATTCAAAGTTTTCATTAACTCTAAATTTTACTTCAGAAATCCTATATTTCTTGTTTTAAGTCAATTTTGTTTTAAAATATTTTATCAACTAATCTAATTTCATCAATTATTTTAAAAGATCAAATTTTAAAAATATAATTTACTAAAAAATATTACACAGGCATGAGATTTCTTAATGATGTATAAGTCACAAAAAATTCAATATTAGTAGGATGATAACGTTATATGTTAACGTCGTTACATAATAATAACAAAGACTAAAATAAAAATATTAAAATTTATGATCTTTGTAATTTATTTAACGTTATTACACATAAAATATACAAGTAATTATATGTAATAATGTTAACTGAACTACTTGATAACAATATTAAAAATAACAAAGGCTGTTACAGATAATTACTTGTATATTTGTTTTCAATATATTATATACATTAACATTTATTATTTTTAATATTGTTCTTTTTTTTAATTTAATAATTTACTTTTAACATTGTACTTGTTTTAAAAAATATATATAATTTACTTAGACACTAATTTAATTTTAGCAATAAAAAATTAAAAAATAGATTTTTTTATTGGTTGTAAGACTTACTTTTTTCATTATTATTTTCTTCATGTTATAGTTTTTTTCAAAATTAATTACATTTTATAATTTTCATATAAGTAAATCTAATAAAATAAATTTCATGGATTGGATAAAAAAATCAAAATCACTTAAGAAAATAAAAAAGGACCACGTTTTCCACAGAGGAACAACGATTTAAATTTAAGAGAAGGGATAAAAAAAAAGACTTAAATAAATCTTTTTAATGATAAAGACGAAAAAAAAATAAGAAAATGAGTAACTAAACAAATTTTGATGATAACTAATTTCTTTCTATGGTTTTTCATACCATGCCCAATCTACCCATGTAGATGTACTATCCCTTTTGATATATTTTCTTTTGTTTTGTTTTCTTTGATTCAATAGGAACTCGACTTCTCCTCAAGAATTTTGTAGAAAGTGGCTTATTATCATCATCATCATCGTCTGAACTCTCGTATAAACTGATTCTAGAGAGCACAAACAATTATCTAGAAATTGGTAAAACATAATGATCTGAATTCACGCATGCACTATCACTCGTTTGCTGTATTTGGCTATCTTTTGTTTTCCCTCAACTCCTTCTTCCAAAGTAGCTCTCCTTCCCTCTACTTTGTTCCATAATTCTGTGATCGTAAACCTTCCACTTGGATTATATTCATTAATCTCCTTCAAAGCTCTCACCACTGCATTGTACGCTCCAACACCCAATTTCTTTTTAGTCCTTTCAGCTTTTCATCTTCCTCATCCATACTTTCCTGAAATATAATGACAAGGTTTACATTCATTTTTGTCCTAAATATTCATTATCTTGTAAAACAAAATGCAACATACATATATTAACAAAATGAGACAAATTCTATTAAGGATTAAAAGATACATGACTAGTTCAATTGGTTAAATATAATGTAAGTTATTATAAAAGTCATTTAATAGTTCCTTAATCCCTTTTTTTTCATTTAGGGCCTTTATATTTTAAAAATTTCATAATATTTATTTATCTTTTAAGATGGTTCAAATTGATCCTTCTGTCCGTTATAAACTAATACCATTAATAATTTATAAATATTGTCGGCTAAAAATGATTACAAAATTTGTTGTCGATTATTTTTGTTTAAGAAGGAATAGAGGAAGTAGAAGTGAAGGAAAAATAAGAGAGAAAAAATTAAGTTTTGTGATGATTTTTAGCCATCAATATATTTATCTAATTAATGACGTTAATTTTAGACTAAAGGAATGATTATTTTAAAAAGATAAAGAAGTAATATAAACCTTGGGAGATCTTTCAGGAGATCAATGTGTCTAACAAAGTTTCACCTTTGATTTCCCATCAGCTGTGATTATTTTGAAGGGATGCCAATTAGGTTCCTCCAGATCCTTTTGCCATAATGAACACATTGCTAAAGCTCTATGCTCTGCTTCCGCTTTATTGTTATATCTTCTCTTTGCACTCAATGCTTTATGAACTGGTTCAATGTCTATTTCCCCCATTCTCTTCACACCTATATTACCATGATGACTTGACATCCCCGCAATGCTCTGCAGTAGAGAAAGAGATTTTTAGTACATCATACAAACAATAATGAAAAGAGAAAATTAAAGAAATCATAAAAAAATGAGGATAGTTTTCATGAGAAAGAGTTTATTCATTATAGTAATTTAATAAATGGCAAATGTAGGCTTCTCTAAAATGACTCAGCAAAAAAAAAAAAAAAAAGCTTCCCTAAAATCAAATGAACTAGAAAAGAAAATTAAGTACTATATCCAAAGCAAATGAAATTTTTGTTTTTTCTGAAAATCAAACTGGACAAGATAAATGCACAAGACAAAAAAAATGTTAATTTATAAAATCATATTGTTTATTTAAATCAACTTTCGCTACCGCTGTTGCAATAAATCCAGTAGAATTTCATTAATCAAATAAACTTGTAATTCAAATTCAAATCAATAAAACTTTGGACAAAGCAAGCAAAATCATCATCAAATACACGATTAAGGCCATAATCTTCCAAATTCCAATGACAGCCAAATAATTCAAATAACTGATGGAATAAAGAATCCTTACTCCATAGCAGAAGATAAATTTTGCAAAAAAATAAATAAAAATACTTCAATCAATTTCTTTCGAGTTTTCTGAAGCTCATCATTGCTCTCATGCTGCTTAATGATTAGTGATTGGTTGAACTCTTCCAAGTCTTTAAGTAACCCTTCCTTTTCAATTTCTTTCATATGTAAAGTACCCACTGTTTTCATACATTCATCTTCCGTGTGCTTCATCACATCTAACTTCCCTTTAAGATGCTTATCCTCCAATTCCAGCTTTTGATTGCATTTTAATTGGTTTTCCAGCTAAACTACTTTCATATTGAGTTGTTCCTTTTGAGCCTAAATAGATAATAGATAATAAAATACAATTAATAATAATACACTATTTTGATAATGACCAAGATCCTTACCTCATTTACAAAGCTTAAAAACAGGTAACACAAACCTTTAACTCTTCCGTCAATTTGAAAACATTATTATTATTATTATTATTACCTTCTTGCAGCTTCATAGCTTCCTGAAGGGCCAAAATTTGCCTTTGTTTCTGCAAAAGCAATAAATGCCTTCAGTGTTGAACAAAGCCTTCTAAAATTATTTTAAGCAAACTTAAAATTCCTACAAATAAATAGACAATGGGTATACATAATCATGGAAAACCATACATCCAAAGGTACTGATTGCTACTGAGTGCTTACCTCTCGATTCTCCACAGTAATTTTCTTAATTTGCCTTTAATTCTGAAAAAGCAATAAATGCCTTCAGTGTTGAACAAAGCCTTCTAAGCAAACTAAACTAAAATGCTACAAATAAATATACAATGGGTATATATGATCATGGAAAACCATACATCCAAAGGTACTGATTGCTACTAAGTACCGACCTCTGGATTCTCTGCAGTAATTTTCTTGTGCTGAATAGCATTTAGGACCTTACTTTCTTTCAGTTCTTTTGCAATCAGCCCATGTTCTTTCTTTATACACTCCATCTTACGACTCGTATTAAAATTCAAGACTTTCATGTTTTGCAATTCTGAAAAGAATCAAAATAAACTAACGGAACATAATGGCATTGGAAACATAGAAAAGTGAATTCCAATAATAATCTACAAGAAACTCATAGTAGTACAGGTGAAAGTTTATATTGTGCCACAGAAAAGAAGTTCAAAGATGAAAAGATCAAGCCCTGATTCACGAAAAGTAGATACAATGCATATATAATCCAATGGTAAATTTTAATTTTAGTTTAATCTTCTGCATAAATAGTGGAAAACAATTCAATATTAGTAATCAAGGTATGGCTTCGAATTTGTTACATATTTTTGTAAGGATCAGTTCAGTAAGGTAAAGCAATGTGAACAATAGACATTTTTTATATAAATAAAAATTGATGACAATGCCATTAATCAATCACATTGACCGATAGAAAACAATTGAGCAATGTTTTCCAATGTAGCTATAGAGAAGACAAAATGAAAGAAGTAGCCAGAGCGAAGGCAATAGCAAAGAATGCATTGACAAAGGATATCTACATAAATATATGATCAGTGAGCACCATGCAAATAATTTATCAATGTGAAAACTATCAAAGTAAATTCAAATACTAACTGCATGCAGAATCTGCAAAAATAATAAAGAAAAAAAAATTAAAATATACCAATATTTTTTTTGAACACATCACAAAATAGTTTTTTTTTTCAGAATAAATATGATATACCTTTCTGACATTCCTCCTGCTGCTGATTTTCCTTCTTCATCATTTCCTTAACCATGTTCAAAGATTCATTGAGTTTGTTCATACAAACATCTTTCTCAATATTCTTATTTTCCACGCCAATAATGTTCTGTTTCTGGCTTTCAATTTCCTCCTTAAGGCTTGCAAAACCATTGCTTTGCTTACTCATAACCTCCTCAGAAATATGGTTCGCCATCTGCATATACAATTTCAAAGTACCTAAATAAAAAACTATCTAGTTTTTGGACAAACCAAATGACCTAAAACTAAATATTAAATTGTCAACAATTTTTTCCACCCTTATCTTTTACATTCGTCTTACACCCTTATTGCATTTAGTAGTATTTTTCTTTCTCACTTTTGTAAAGAGATAAACATAAACAGAAGCAAACAGGAATTACCTGAGGAAGAGTACAACGTGTTCAAGGCTTCATGCAAAGTTACAGTTTGTGAAAGAAAAAAAAAAATTAGATGCAGCTCTGTAGTTGTTGTTGGTGTTTTGGTCTTTTGGAGTCTCACCTTGGTAATAAGGGATGACATTTAATGGAATTCTTTAATATGTGTATGTGTATTATCGATGTGAAATTTTAATTCTGATTGTTCAAAGCACCAACAACAACACAACTATGATATACTGCATGTAAGTTTAAGGTTTTGTCCTTTGAGAAAGTACCAGAATTTATAAACGATGGAAAAGGAGTTGGAAACCGGAATAGTCTCAGTCGTTAAGATCGGAAAACACACTACAACTTCACATCACCACCCAATAGGGACTGTAAGGGGGGGAAATAATTTATATACTTTTGTTCTTAATATTTGTTTAGTCCATGTAATTTAGTCATCTAGTTTTTTAGTCTATAAAATTATTCCAATATTTATAATCTTTCAAACATTATTACTACTTTGTGTTTTCGTGGAAAATTTTGTTAAAAACCCTTCATGGAAACATTAGTCATCAAAAAGCAAATTTTATTTGCTTCTTAAAAAAATATTTATATAAAAAACACTTATTTTAAAGTTATTTTTTAAAAATTTAAACAAACGCATCCATTATTTACCCAGTAATCTCATTTTTTTATAACGAATATCAAGCATGAAAAACTAAAGATTCTCAACCCAAAAATTCTCATGAAACTCAAAATTCCTTCCCTATCAAACACCTTAGTAATGAAATATTTTTTGTTATTACAATGTCTTGCAATATGTTCAATCCACCCTTAAAACCTCTTATATTTAGCTACCTCTTATATTTAGAATACTGATGCCTTGTAACCATAAAATTAGTGACTCATCAATTATATATGCGGTTGAATATACATACTCTAGCAGAGCTCTCTCTGTGTTTATGTCTCTCAAGATAATATTAAGGATGAGAAGGGAACATTTGAATAATCCAAATTAGGCATCGGGAGAAGTTTAGTTCAACGATTCAATCGCGCCAAAAGCTGTCAAGATTAGGGGATTGAACATTCAAACTTGCACTTGCAACTCAGACAAAGGACCTCATACAATGTTGAAATTTTGAATTGTCATAACTCCAACTTGAATTTGAGGTCAATTGGCAATCCCACAACTACAAGCAACACAATCTAACATAAGCAGTCAATTGATTTCAAATATCCAATTACAACAAACACAAATCACACAAATTGAAGAAGAATATGTCAAAACTTAATTGAGTAAAACAATATTTAGGTGTCAAAAAGATTTGGCTCAAATGTAAAAAACCACTATTTTTTTCCTGAAAAAAAATTATAAATTAAATCCTCTTGTTATATCAATTTAGTACTACATTGATTTAACATTTTCTCTTTAAGAAAAAAATAAACTCAAAAGGACCAAAATAACATTATACTTAACATAATTTGACTAAAACAAAGTAAAATGTGGGATGGAATCAGTAGAGAACGAGGGAAAGAAAAGCCCATAATCTGTGGATACCATCCTTACGGTTGTCTGGCCGCTGCCCAATTACAACACACACACCATATTCCCAAAAACGCTTCCTTTTGCGAACAAAGGGAAAACCATGGAAATAAGTAGTGGCTCTAATTGGGCTTTCTATGTGTGCACTGAGATTTCAACGATAAAACAAAATCAAAGTATTTCCTCGTACATAATACAAACAGTGCAAAAAAATATAAAAACTACGAGATTGAACAGAAATTGATAACATTGAATAAAAGAAAATAAGGAATGAGGAGAGCAAATATATACCATCACGCTTTTTTTTAGGGTTTCACTTTTTTTTGTTACATTTTAGGGCTTCACTTTAGCGGTTTTTTTTTTCTTTCTTTCTTTCTCTTTTCTTATAAAAATTATTAGAAAGTAGTGTAAATATTTGAATAAATTACACTCGTCATCTCCCGGAGTTTAAAGCTTATTGTACTTACGCTCCCTCTTAATTTCATCCCTATACAAATCTGTTTTGGATTGTGTTACAGTAGCACCCCCCCTAACCTCAAACTCTGGTAGTTCGATTACAGCCCAAAAACATGTGACTTGAACATGCTTTTTAATGATTTTTTTTCTTCTCCAAAATACCCTTACCTTCTTCGTTATCCAATTTACATGTCACTCATGTCCTTCCCCAAAAGATTCTTCATAATTTTTATTATTTTTCCAATTTGGATTTGGCCAAGAATGTTACGAAAGAAGTAAAATTTAATTGAAGGAGATTTCACGTTCGGGAGTCTTAATTTAATTCTCAAAACTTTTACTTTTAGCAGGGTATATTCAATTAAGATTAGATTTTTAAATAATAAAAATAAATTTTGTAGTATTTACTCAAAATTATTAGGATTTTTAAAAAAATTAATAAAATTCGTTAGTATTTAAGTAAGATTTTATACAACTTAAAAGAAGTCTTGTGGTATTTAAAACTATATAAATTTTGATGAATTCGATGAATTTTAATGGATTTTATGAAATTTTTTTAATAGAAAATACATATTAAATAATTTCACCTTCATGAATTTTTTTTCTTTCTTTCTCTTCATGCAAATTGATATGTTTTTTTTCCACACATAATCTTTTGTCTCTCTATTGAAAATGATAAACATTCATAATTTTTTTTACTTTTTAGATCAATGAACAACATGTCTAGAAAGTGTGATATGAGATATCTTTTCAATTTTAAATTTTGGACATCTTGATTTTGTACTTATACACATAATGAACGTGAACATATATATATATATATATATATATATATATATATATATATATAAACATGAAAAATATATAGTTCTAATAAATGTGAGAAATTAATTACTCGTATATAAGTACATAAATATATAAATAAGGTTTGAAATAATTATTGAACATATTTTTTGTTTGATGAGATCGTTATTGTGGGAATGACTATAAATATCCATTATATTGGAAAACATTATAGTATATAATTTTATACCATTAACACGATTGATGATTGAAAGAGAATAAACCTGGGTGTCTCTAAATATGTTAGAGAAAATTAACTTATTATGTAGCAGGTTTAGATAAAAAAAAAATCGTGTAACATGTTTAGAGTTCTTTGCATAAGATAAATTTTATTTAAAATGTTATGTAGACAAAATTCATGAATCTTTATCAATAATTTTAAATTATTTTTTAAAAATTCACGTAGTTTTTTAAAATCTTAAAAATTTATATACCCTTTCAAATCTTATGGATTAACATTTTGTAAATCCAATAAATTATAAACCACAAAATTGTAATCATAAAAGTCTTTAAAAAAAATTAAAAATCATTACATTATAACAATATTTTTTAAAATCCACATAATATTATGCAAAAATAATCTTTTAAAATTCTAATTTAATATAATATCTGATTTTTTTTCCTTCCACACACACAAAAGCAAACCCTGTGTTTTTTTCACAAATCCATGTAAAATCTTTAGAAACTCTAACGCCCCAACCTGTGCACAAGCAAATACCAAAGTCAATTCATAGCCATAAGTCACACCTTGGAACTAAAAATAAGAATTTTATACCCGGAAAGAATGCAAATCCAGGTTGATCTGGAACAACAGTAATTAAGCCGAAAAGCATTGTAACAATTTCATGTTTTTGAACACTGCAATAACATCACTCCTAATAGATCCACAATTTCTGAATCTTCGTGTCCCAAATAGGGCCGGCCATCAGCGTCGCCCAGTGAGACGTTATTGGACCCACGACTAAAGGAGTCCAATTTCTTAAAAAAAATATTTATAGTTTTGTAATTTTTTTTTAAAATTATTCTATATTTTTTTATAAATAAATTAAAGTTACTATTTTATTTATATCTCTTTTTCATTCAAATTAAAATGTGAAATGCGATTAAAATATATCACTTTTTTAGTTAATTTTCCCAACATGTTATGATCATATATTCATGTTGAATGAATTTTCAGTTCTCTAATATATTAACGTATTGAAGGAATACAAACAAAAATTAAAATTATAAAGGAAATAAAATTAAAATTAGTATTAATAAAGAATAAAATATATGTAGGTTTTAATATGAAATGATATGTTGTCAATGATAGATGATAATGATGGAGGTAAAAAAATTTCTGAGAGTTTATTCAATTTCGATAAAATTTGACCGTGAATAAGTTTTAAAAATATAATATCACATTTTAAATCAAATGTTTCCTAATCTTATGAGGGAACAAAATTGGGAGAGTTGAACCTACATTTCGCTCTATCTTTGGGTCATGCCTACTTTATATAGATATTCATGTATATGTACTTTTTGTTAGAAATATAAATTGAATAATAGAAGATAACATACGAGTAAATTAAATAAAAATGTGATATATGTTTTTCATATTTGTTAAAATTATGAATTTACATGCATATTTTTAAATACTTGAATATAAGAGGGTCTTATTTATATTTCGCCATGTACCCATAAAATCTGAGGATCAACCTTGGTATCAAATCTTAGTTATTGCTTCAACTTGCTAATTTTTACACGATCTCGAGTTCGTCCTTGTCCCATGCGTGCAAATTAATAACTCTTAGATCAATTCGAGCAATGCCTTCAAGAATAGCTAATTTCAAGGAGCGACGATGAACATCGATGTACTCAAAATCATTGTCATCAATGTCTTACTAAAGTAAACAACAAGACCTTTCAAGATCTTAACACATCTCCTTGTTGTAGGGGTGAGATATGGTGGTGCGGGAGATGAAAGGGAGACGAAACTAGTGGTGGTTGTGGAAGGGACACAACACAAACGATGAAGGGAAGTCAGAGGGTTGTGGTGGTGGTTGTAAAATGGGTGACAGTGAAGATGGTGGTGGTTGTAGAGGGGGTGCGACAATGAGGGTGGAGGGTTAAGGAAGGGAAACAAAAGAGGAAGAGGAAGTGACAATGAGGGATATGGGATATTGTTAGGGTTAAGTTGAAGGATTTTTTTGACCTTTCACTACTTATTAAATATTAACATAGCCCGTTAACAATGTTAGCTTAGGGAGACTCAATGTAATATTTCAACACAAAGGATGTGAGTCAAAAAGTGGAAAACACAAGAGAATTAAATGTAATTTGCTATAAATATTTTATTAATTAATTGTTGACAACTAATTTATTGATGATGTAAATATTTTATAAATTGATGACTATTTTTTGGGTTAATTATGTTTTTAGTCCCTAAACTTTTTAGGTTTTCACTTTTGGTCCCCGAATAATATTTTGACTAGTCTTGATCCCTAAACTTTTGTCTTGTTAATGTTTTTAGTTCCTATTGTTAAATATTTCAGTTAAATGATGATGCGGTGACAATTTGTTAAGTTAAAAAAAATTTATGTCTTAAAGACGAATCAAGACTAATTATTTTGATTAAATGCAAATGAATGCAAATGATAAAAGTTATGTTTGATATGCTATCAGATCCTGATATGTGTCCGTGCGTTTAAAGTTTCGAGCGATGCATTCATAAGAGAATTTAATATTAAGTTGTGCATTTAAGACTTTCATTTAATATTTTATGTTAGAGATTTTTTTAGGTAGAAAACATTCTCTTTAAGATTTGTCAAAGTCCTGTGAAGAATAAATGAAGTTTACAATCTAAAAGACGTTGATCCTTATCAAAAGACGTGTTTTGTTGTTGCAAACCTGCTATGATGAAAGAAATGACTTTCCTGTTGGAGTACAAGGCACGCTAGCCTATCAACATAGACTTTGCATGAAGAAGTCCAATGGGCTTAAGACTTCATATGAATAACATAGTAAAGAATCCAACCGTTGTGAAATAATGAATACTTGAAGATGCATATTATATATAGAAGCATCTTTGAAGAAACAAGATACAAATCATCTAGGTGAACATATTCTTTCATTTTTTTAAAGCTTTCTATAAATTCTTGTAAAGTTACTAAGCTCTGAAAATACCTTATATACCTCAAGAGAAAAGACTAAAAATGTTGGGTGATACATGCGTCTGTACGGCAATCACATATTTAATCAGTGTGCAAACTTCTAACAAATCTTGTTGATTTGTTTAGAGCCAATAGTGTCTTGAAAGGATAAAGAATACTGGATTTAAGTCAAATTTGAAATAGAGCTTGCAAGTGAAAGAACCAAATTGACAAGTGTAGAGGTGTTAACATAATTAAGTGAACTAGAAAAAAAAATCAGTAATATGTAAAATAAATAAAATACAATTAAAATGAAATTTTCATTTTTCTTGAAACTAACTATAAAAGAGGGATTTGCTGCTATACAAAAATGTAGATGAGGTATCGGTTGGGATCAACATGAAAATTTACAATAATAACACACTCAATTCAATCAACTAAATTAGACTCCCTTAATAACTATTATTTGTTTAGGTAAACTTTTCTAAAAAAAAACTTCTAATAAAATGAAACACATTTCAATAAGTTAAAATTAGATTATACATAAATTAATGAGAAGAAGCTCTCTCATACTTACTCTGATTTTTAACTTCCGTATATGATAGTTTTAGCTTATAAACAAATTTATTATTTTTTTTCTTATTTTGTTCTCCTAAATATACTTTTGCATAAATTTATCCAAATAGTCTTACGAAATCAAGAGTGACTACATCATTCAAATAAAATCATATTCAAACCAGATAACACATCAAAACAAGGCAAGCAATATCATCATCAGATGAATGACAAAAGCCCCTAATCATCCGATGACTGCCAAATTAAAAATAACAACCATAAAACCGAACCTTATTGTACATATGCTCTACCAAATTCATTCAAATAATCATCACCCTAAAACCGAATATAAATAACACCTTACCAATAACAACGAAATGCCTTATTCCATTAGGAAAACCGAAGATATTTATAAAAGAAAATTCTTACCTCGATCAATTTCTTTCGATCTTTTTGAAGCTCATCATTGATCTCACGCTCTTTAATAATTAGTGACTGGTTGCAATCTTCTGAGTCTCTAAGTGACCGTTCCTTTTCCACTACATTTATATGTAAATTAAGCACACCAACCATATTCAGAAATTCATCTTCCATGTGCTTATTCACATCTAATTTCTCTTTAAGTTGTTGATTCTCTAATTCCAGCTTTGGAATGCTTTCTAGTTGTTTTTCAAGCTGAATCACTTTCGCATTGAGTTGTTCATTTTGAACCTGGGGATAGGTAATCAAATGCCAATGAAAATATACTATTCTGATACCAACATTGATGCTTACTTCATTTACAAAGCTTAAAAACAAGTAGCACTGACCTTTAGTTCTTATCCAATGCTGAAACATTATTATTATTTTTTAGCTTCAGAGCCACCTGAAGGGAGCCAATTTGCATTACATTCTGAAAACACAAACAACTTTAGTCAGAAACATCGACCTTTTACAAGCATCTTAATTAAACACACTTATAAACAGATAAAATAAATAGACAAATGAGTGTTTTTGATTAGGAATGTTATTAGGATGGATATATAATCTTAGTTCTTACTTGATTTGGAATTTTGATAGATCATTTTTATTTATAACTGAACCCAATCCAATCAAAGATTAGATAACATATGGCACAAAACTAGCCGCTGCCTCAATTTTTTTTGACAATCTTTACGTTATATTTGATAAAAAAAATAAACTGAAATTAAGGTATATTTCGAAATTCATATTTTAAAACAAGTAATATCAATACCAATATAATACTCCAGTACATCAAAACGTCTAATTAATAATTATTAATTCCATTAAAAGAATAAGTTAAAAAAGAACCAGTTTATTGGGACATGTCAAGTCATATAAATAACCCTAGATTTGATTATAGAATACACAAGCTTCCGTTGAGTTAACCATACATCCAAAGGTACTAATTAATAATTGTTACTAACCTTTCGAACCTCTTCAGTGAATTTTTGTTGTTGTATATCATTAAGTGCTTTATTCTAATTCAATTCCTTCATGATCAGCCCATTCTGCTGGGTAATTTTTTTTTTCAGTGCTTTGCTCTCTTCAAGTTCCTTTGTAATCTTTTCGTTCTCTTTCTTAATACATTCAATGTCACGACTCACTTTAGAGTTCAGAAATTTCATCTGTTTTAATTCTGAAACATATGAAGCTAAGTTTAATTTTTATGGTACAGTAAACATGTAATACAAAATTCCAATGATATTGTATAAGAAACTCAATCCAGAAAAGAAGCTCAAAGATGAAAAGATCATGCCTGAATCATGAAGAAGAGATGAGATACCGATACAACATATAATGCAAAGTAAAATTAAGAAGACAAGTCTTCTGGAATAAATAGCAAATAACAACTGAAGATTACTAACCAAATTATGGTTTAATTCTCATTTTATATTTACTTAAGGTTGAATTAACTACGGTAAAGAAATCGGCACAATAGACATTTGAAAATAGAAAGGAAAAAAAAATCAGTTTATGTGCATAGAACCAAAAACAGTTGTACGGCACAATTAACATAGAACCAAAAACTGTAGTATGGCAATCAGTTTATGACCAAACAGAGCTTACATCCATAATAGGTTATCTTTGACTTGATTAATATTGCAAAAATTTGTCCCATAATTAGCAACCTGTCTCTGGCTCCTAGAAACAGAAATCGAGGAAGAACATACCTACATCAGAAAGAAACAGTATCCAAATAAATTCAAATATTGCAAGAAAATTTCAAAATCTCCAAAGTTTTTCAAAAGATATAACACCTCACAAAACAATAACTTAATACTACTAAATTACTAATGATGACCACTATTTTAGAAAAAAAAGATATCATATACCTTTCTGACATTCCTTATCTAGCATAGTTTCCTTCTTAACCATCTCCATAACCATTTTTAACGATTCATTGAGTTCTCTCTTGCAGTCAGCTTTCAAAATATTATTATGCTCCACATCAATAATTTTCTGTTTCTGGCTTTCAATTTCCTACTTTAGGCTCACAAAAGCTATATGTTTTGCTTGCTCATAGACAAACTACTTATTTTTTGGACAAACCAAAGGTATAGCAATTGGCACAATAGACATTTGAAAATGACAGGAAATTTTTTAATATTCAGTTAATGAGTATAGAACCAAAGTATTAAATTATCAACAATGTTTTTTTCACCGCCACTTTTTACATTCACCTCACACTCGTTTCTATCTCTATACAAATCTTCAACACATGTAGAGAAACACTAGTATAACAAATTACAAAAGGAACCGAAATACAAATACTTATGAAATGAACCTTGCATGCAGCATAAAACTGAAACGGAAAAGCCGTAACTCTGAATTAGAAATATATTTAATTAAAGATATTGTTTATTAACTATTTGAATAAAAATATATAAATATAATTATCAAGTTATAATTTTTTTTTAATAGTATATATTTAAAGATTTATATCTTAGAATATTTTTCATCATTTTAAAATAAATTAAAAAAAATATAGATGTAAATAGACATTATACTTTTATTATGTTAATTATCATAATAATTAAGATAAAGCGTCTAATATAAAATTATTTTAAAAAATAATTAAAAAAATATAACATGTATCATTGTCAATTTTGTTAAATATAATATTAAAAATAATAAATTAAATATTATAAAAAGTACAATAATTAAAATAAATAGTATAATATAACAAATGTGTAGGATGAATGACTACATGAATAAATAAATAATAAAACTGTTTTATTTAAAAATGAGAGTAAAGAAATTCAATAAATAATTTAAGGACAGAAAAATAATAGAATATAAAAAAATTAGAAATTAAAAGTTAGTGTTTTAAAAATATAAATATTTTTTATCTATAAAAATTAAAGATAAATATGTAGAGTTTATAATAACTCACATATCATGCTGAATTAAGATTTAATTAAGATTTAAGGGAGTTCAAAAACGAATTCAATTCAATAGAAGCCGAAAAAAATTGAATCGAAAACTGAATATATAAAAAATCAAAATATATTATTAGATATTTCAAATTTGATTTTGAAAATCAATCCAATCTTTTTTTTTTAACTGACAATCAATCGAATCTAATTCAAACTAAACTTATAAAATATTATACCAGTCATACCACACATGTCTACATTTTATTCTTATTATAAAATTATCACATAAATTATATTTATTTATAAAAGACATATTTAATTAAAGATATTTTTTAATAACTATTTGAATAAAGATATATAAATATAATTATCAAGTTATAAAAACTTATTTTTAATAGTATGTATTTGAAAATTTATACTACTATTATTATTTTAGTTTATTATAATCATAAAAAAAATATCCATACAATTAAAGTACAGATTCCCACACACCCATGCAAACACACACATGTAAACCTAACTTAGATAAGGGATTCTGGAGAGAGAAAAAAGAAGAAAAAAAGATAAGATATAAAAGAGTTTGAATTAGGTAAGAGATAAAGAAATTTCAATTCATAGTCAAGTCAAAAAGAGATAAAGATAATTTATTCCCAAAGATAAGAGAAACCCCATGAATTATATAGATGACAAGGATAAATTAGTTTATGTAAAAAAGAAGAACGATAAATTAATTTAAATTAGGAGATAAATGAAGGAATTTAAATCAAGATATAAGAGAGGAAGAGAGATCATAGGAGAGAATTTTTTTAGAACGATTTTTTTTTTAATATAAAGTGAAATTAAATGTGAGAGAGTCGAGTTCTTAGTTCTTACGAGCTAATTAACTATTCAAATTTAGAAACATAAAGGATTAGTCATATAATAACTTAAAAAATTGGATATATATTTAAATTATTTTTTATTAGATTATTTTATATCTTACCAATTACTTTAATACTTATTATTTCAAAGAATAACAAATAAAAATATCACCAAACACATGGATTAACGGACGTAAAATAATTCCAACTTAATCCACCATAATGCTCCTACTAGTAATTTAAACATTTTACATCTGTTACGATAATTTTTTAATTGTTAGCCACTACATTAACAAAATAGACAAGAATTAAAAGTGCACTTTTTATGTACTTTTCGTATATTTTAAATTTAAATTAAAATTTTTACCTCAATAACCAACACTAACCTCTATTAAACAAATTATTAAAGTAAAACTCTACGTTAAATTAAAAAATAGTATTAAACGTAACTAAAAAAACCTATGGATAAGTTCTATCATAATAAAATTAATTCTCTTTGCAATACTCTGTGCGAATGGGCCAACTTGTTTGGTTACAAAGTATTATTATATACTTTACAAAAAAAAACATGATTATTTCTCAGTTTTTCCAAAACAAAACAACAGTTTTTACTATAAATTTATTCATCATCGGCAGCATCTTATAAATAATTGGTTTACATCTCATTAGAGCATCCATCCAGTAGTAAAGAGACCGTAAAAAATAAAATGAAAAAGAAAGAAACCGTAAAAATTGTAATATCGTACAACAAATCACTTTGTTGCCTTTAATTAATTAATTTTACATTTGCACAATCTTCATTAAAACATGACATAATAACTTATTAACCCGTGATTCCCTTCGAGCATAAAATGAATTTCCCATATCATTTTATTTAGCATTCTAATGATTTCAAATTTCTTTCAAAATAAGATTAAAAACAAACTAACAGCCGTTAAATTTAGTAAAAGGATTTTTTTTTTACAGAAAATTTAATGCATGTTTAATTTGGCACCGGAGAAGAATTCATTAATTTTTTGGCTAAAACAACTTTGAGTAATTTCTATATTGGATTCAATGTATCATTTCAAAATCAATTTTAATTAAAATTAATTTTACAAATTTTTTTCTCAAAACTCATCCAAACACTTAGTAAAAGGAAATTAGTCCTCTCTAAAACACGTGAACCATAAGAGAGTGTGTTTGATTTTATTTTGGAAAATTGATTTATGTCTAAAACTAATTTTAGATTGATTTTATTTATTTATTTTAGGTAGCAAAAGATTTCAAAATTAATTATGGATCCATAATTAATTTTGATTTAAAAACAACTTTAAATAACTTTTACCTTAAATCAGAGAATTTATGCATAATTTTACTCTTAACTTAATTTTAAAATAAAAACATTCAAACATAAATTATATCATTTCAAAATCAATTTTAACCAAAATCAATTTTACAAGCATTCATCCAAACATATTTTGCCAACGTTTGATATTATTTATGCCGTTATAAATATAAAAAATAAAAATAAAAAATGCTAATATATTAAAGTACATGTCTTAGAACATGCATTTTGAATACATATGAAGTGTTCTCCATTGCATCCTTCTGCTGATGCGATCAAAGTGATATTAAAATTGAAACCTATCTAAAATGGATTGGACCATGACCATCTGGCAAAATTATTTCGCAAGATTTCAGTTGTTTTTGTTGGAAAATAAACTGATTTAACTTGTGTGAAAATAATACAACAGACAGATTTTTATATCTAACAATAGCCTTAATTGAATCAAGGTGGAGGGACTGTAAAATATAATTTGTACCAAAAAGGCAATTACTCAAAGAAGCATGTTAAAATTAAAAGCCAAATGATATAGTCATATACAAGTTTAACTTCAATGTCTTCTGCCACACAAGATTACAAAGTGCCAAGTGAAATTAAATAGCTTGACATTATCATAAATCACTTAACCTAAAACACAACCGCTAGGTTTGCTGCTCTCCCAATACGGATGCATGCTACCAGGCTGCAATGCATAATTCTCTCGCCAAAACCAACATCAACCTTTCAGAAATACAATCCTTAGTTACACGACAATAATTGAAACAATAACACTAATCATATAAAAAGGTGGGAGTTGTGAATAATGTAAATTAACCACTAAGTTCAAAAGACAAATGCAATACCTAATATACTTATAAACAAACCTTCATGTCATTCCCTTCTTGCGTTTAAGGACTTTCCATTGATTCGATATAAATTGTACTCCTTCTTTCAGAGTTGCTCTTCTTCCTTGTTTATAGTTCCATAACACCGAGGTTAAGTATCGCCCACTAGGATTATGTTCATTTATTTCCAACAAAGCTTCCACCACTGCTTTATATGCCCCTTCACCCAAGTCATTTTTCAACCCATTCAGCTTTTCATCGTCATCTCTAATAATTTCCTGAAATGAAAAATGCACGAAGTCAGATTACAAAGTGCAAGAGTCCATTTTAATATAATTATAGACTAAAATGAATTAAAAACCCTTGTATACATCAAATTGTTGTATTAGAATAATATTTGTCATAAAGCAGTAGAAGAATAATTGGAGGGTGTACTTCTGTTCCTGCTTAAAACAAATGCTAGCAAGCAATACACTCTAATACACTATTTCAAACACACTCCACCATTTGGTCAAATTTATGGGATGCCCACTAAATGATGCGAGTCCTATCCCCTATTGAATGACTGCTATTTATTATTTAGTGGGACTCACATGAATTTTCACCCAATAGTGGAAATGTTAGAAAGATTATGTTATATAGGAACGAAGGCAGGTAATATAATTAATTTTAAGGTGGCATCCTGATTTTCCAAGTATCTCAGGATATGTTAAGAACTGGAGGAATCTGATATCAGTATCCCCCTCTTCATTGATATTATTAATCTGTTACAAGTATCAATGGAGGGATTACTGAGTGCAGCTCTCATTCTCTCTGATGCTGGAAAACAGAAAAAATACAAGGTAGAAGAAAATGCAACTTGGTCGAAGGACCTGTTTCCTCCCACCTAACTTAGGTGGGGCTTGGTTTTTTCATTTTCATTGAAAACAGAAGATAAGACAAAAAGTATTTTCAAAAAGAAGCACAAAATTGAAAACACAAAGGTCGTTTTCTACATTTTCAGATAAAATGAAAACACGATGACACTTACAGTAAAATAATCACTAGCTTTTCTTTTCTTCTTCAAGCCTTTCATCGATCTCCTCACCTCCCCGGAACGCTGGTTATTTCTTAATCTCTTTTCTCTTCTGCAACCTCTCCATCCAGTCCATCTCTGTCACTGGGAACTTCGTCTTGCTTGTCGCCATTGTCTCACAATCTTTCACCCCCTCTAATTTTCATCCCCTTCACTTAAACATGGGTACAAGACAAGAGTTTCGCTCGCATAGTCACATGCGAAGGCGAGTGAGTACAGATCGACTCTAGGCTGATGTTACCACATATTCTCGTATAGGTACCACACAACCACCCCTAAAACGTTTTTGACCAACACTCTCAATGACGAGGATGAAGGCTTCAAGTGAAGTCGGGGTGTGAACCTTGGTGGGTATCCTCGGTTTTTCAACGACAACAAGTAGATGATGGAGATGTAAAAGAGACGTTGAGATGGTGTTTCAATTTGAATCTGTGTTGATATTGTGTTTTGATTTTGATCAAATTTGTTTTGTCCAATAGTTGCTGATAAGGTGTTTGTTGAAATGCTTCAATAAATTTTTCAATATCTTTATATTTTGAAATCAGAAATTAGAAAAAACAAACCAAACACATTTTCTAAATCCTAAAAAATTGAAAATGAAAACTATTTTCAGAAAATGAAAATAGAAAATGTTCACTCAAAGAAAGCCTCACCTTAATATCCCTCACCGATCCTTATCAGCACGGTCTACACTTATGTTCTAGATTATCGGCATGATATTCACTTTATTTCACATTGTATTCTCCTTTATCACCCACCCTCTTCTTGTACAATACACTTAATAGGGATATATCAATAAAATACAAGTTAAATACTCGCCTCCCATATTTTACAAGCACCATCATTTGCATATTTGAACATAACATTTTTTTTGCAATTTTATTTTATACTTCAAGCCTTCCAGGCTTACAAATTTACACAGAGAAAATTCAATTCCGGGGGTGGAAATGAGCCAGGCTAGGCAAGGCTTGGCCAATTTACCAGACTTGAGTGTTTTTAGAAAGGCCTGACCTGGCCCTTTAAAACAGACTGGCCTGGCTTAAAAGGTTATTTAAAAATTTGAAACATCAAAATTGGCTGCTATTCTTAGTTGCCAGGTCATGCTTTCTCCAATTAAGATATATTCACCTATGACTCTTCTAAGTTCTAATCAGCACAAACCTTCCTCTACTCCATTAAACATCAGACCCTAAGGGTGCATTCTTGGGTTTCAGTGGGGAAGGGAGGGGAGAGCAATTTTTTATTTTTAATTAAAAGAGTCATGTAATGTTTATAATAATAGATAAAAGATTAGAACATTAAGTTTATGCCAATTCAATAATTTATTTTCTCATTTTAAAAAATTATCAATTTAGAGAATATGTATTAAAAAAACTGCACTCCACTCACCCTCCAAAACCCAACTTCCAAACATACCCTGAAGTGAAAGGATCAATATAAAGAATACCCTTAGATGACACCAGGTGAAACTACGAAAGTATTACAGGTTCAGAAAGACAAATAGTATTCTAATCCAGAGAATGGAGATTGTCAAAACATTTATTCTCATTAAGAGACAACAAAGATAAATAACAGAGAGAACCAAGTTTGATTGAGAGTGACAAGCAATGAAGCACATAGACTTCAGAATAATTTCAGGAGACCTATAAATATGTTTAACATAGACACACCTTTTCTTTTCCTTCAACCATGATAACTTTGAATGGATGCCAATCTGGGTCCTTTAGATATTCTTCCCACAATGAACACAGCTCTGAAGCTCTCTCTTCAGCATCCTCCTCATTATATCTTTGCTTCATTGCTTCAAGGAATGGTCTAGTATCAAGTTCCCCCATTCTCTTCAAACGAATATTTCCATGAGATTGTAACTCTTTAATGGCCTACAAGCGAGAGAAAAAGATTACTTATAAATCTTGAAAGCAATATTGGACAGTTAAAAAGTCCGAGAAAGCTTTAAAATTGCAACAAAAAAAAAATCAGTGCATAACACCCATGATAAAAGTAATGAAAATATAAGCAGAGAATATCCATACAATCATAGTTAGGACTCGTCTGGATAATCAAATGAACCATTAAAAACATTTTGATTTTATTCAAGTCACTTTGCTACCTTGCTATGAATCATAAAAAGGAATGCTCTATAAAAATGTAAATTTATAACTTAATAACTTATGAGACCTTCATATAACACTTTAAATGGGCAAGTAAAATCATCATAAAAAAACACTACCAGCCCTTCACCCAAGTGAAAGAATAGTTACACTCGACTCAACCTCATTGAGATGCTCTAGCAAATTAATTTGAATAATTAGGAGGAATAAATATTTGAAGAAAAACGCTTACATCAACCAATGCCTGTCGAGCTTCCTGCAGCTCATCATTACTCTCGCGCTCTTTAATGATTAGTGTTTGGTTCAATGCATCTAAGTCTTGAAGTGACTGCTCCTTGTCTCTTAAATCCTTTTGTAGTGTATCTACCTTGTTCAGAATTTCAGCATCTTCGTCATCTTCCATGTGCTTCAACACACTTAATGAACCTTTTAATTGCTGAATCTCCAACTCCAGCTCTTGTTTCACATCAAGTTGTTTTTGAAGCTGAATGATTTTAGCATGGAGTTGTTCTTTTTGCCTCTGTATAAAATATAAATAGCATTAATACTTTATACTATGCCATTCTGGTGCTGATGAGGACACTTTTGGTTATTAACAAAGCAAAAAATAGGTAACACACCTTTTGATCTTCAGCCAGTTTCATAACATTTTCATCAGCTTTCATTTGCTCTAAAGCAGCCATCTGAAGAGAGCTATTTTTCGATGCATTCTGCAAAACCAATAAATGCCAGCAGTGTTAAACAAAACCTCCACAAGCTTCATAAGCAGATTATTATTTTAAATGATTTTAAAGACACAGAAAAAACAGATTATGTAAAAAAATAAATTGATTTACAGTCATTAAGCAAAATCCTTAATGAGAGTAAACAGAATCATGGAAAAACAGAAAACCCATGGCATGAAATTCTTTGGCATACAACTCTAGAATAGATTGATCACTCTTGTCCAATTGTTTCTTCTCACTCCCCCAAAAACAGAAAACCCATGACCATGTTTTGTATTCATGACCTTCAACAGCATACACCTCAAACAGAAACCAGATTCATCAAATTCCCAGTGTTATAAGAATTCATTATCCACAAATTCAATGGAAAATAATTTTTCAACCAACCATTTCATGATCATCCACCCTAATAAATAAAAATGGGAAAACGATTGATCTTGGTAGCAAACTCCTTCCTTGAAAGCACTAAAACATCTATATATCAACCATAATAATCAATCAACCTAAAACAATAAATATTATTTCTTCAATCTTAATTTCACAGGAATTTCAATCATAGTATAATACAGGAAATGCAGCAAAAAAAGAAAAGCACTATACCTCCTCAATTTCCTCTGCCAACTTTTTCCTTTCACTTTCGTTATGTGCTTCGCGTTTTTCCAATTCAACTTTCCGCAACTCAAGCTCATTTTTGTGAGATTCCAGTTGCAATTTGAGCTTTTCATGGTCAGTAAAAATCCTTTGGAAGTGATCCCTGGCACTTAACTGTATTTTCTGTATCTCTGAAGACAAGGAATCATACCATAAAACAATGTGGTTACAACAGATCGCCAGCATTTTAAAATAATAGTCAATTATTAAGATACAAAATTGAATTACAACACAATATTCTTAAGAAAATAATTTAGCAATTGCAAATCCTACAGTGCCAACCACTGCAACGATTCAATCAATAAATGGCAATTTGGTCCTAAGGCTCAATAAAAATAGATACCTTCATTATAAGCTTGAATGAGTTGATCTTTATCCTTCATAACAAGGTTCATTTTGTCTGTAGTCTCGTGGCATCTCACTTCTATCTCTTTTAAGTGCTTATTTTTTACCTGAATAATGTTAGTTAAATTCGAGACAAGCTTATCTTGCCTTCGAGCTTCTTCTTCCATAAGCTCAGATATGGTTTTGACATCGCCCATCCTTCGCAGATGTTCTCCATAGATACTATTGATCTTGTAGTCATCTGCCCGGGCAACCCATGCATAAAGGCCAGACTTCAGCCCAGAATTAGTAAACCAATCCTTTTTTCCATGATGATCTAATTCATATGCTCTTTCAAATGCCAATGCATTATGTAAGCCTGGCCAGTTTTTATTGAATTCCACAAGAGCAGTTCCAGAGTGGCCACGGAAATTCCACAAAGGATTGACTCGAAATGGATTGAAACCCCTGCTTCTGTACTCATCCCTCAGCCTGGAACCGCTCTCACCAACACAGCGTCCATCTTCTGTCCGTCTAGTTGGAATATTAACTACAACTCCAATCCAAGGCCACACAAACTGATCATTAGAATTAACAGAAGGATCACTTTCATCTTCAGGTTTTGAATCATTTGATGGAACATCTACATTCATGAGATCCTTTTCCAAATATTTCAGTAAAGCCAAATGATTAGCCTTGTCTCTTGCTTTTCTCTTTTGGGAACTACTCTGACCCACCCCAGAAGCATGTTGAAGGAGCTCCTTGTATAAATAATCCCGTTTTCTCTTTTTAGGGCAGTAGGGACAAGTGAAAGTCTCATCCGATGTTTTCACATCCTGGCTTCCACTTTTCAGTTCTTCATAGGATTTATCTTCATACTCACTAATTTCAGATTCACTAATATCAGTATCCTCATCAGAGCTGCTGTGAGCCATTACAGTTCCTGCAAGGCTTATTATTATTATAATTATTACATCACCTGAAAGACAAATGTAGTGTTAGAACTGACTGTTGTTCTGTTGCAGTGCAGACAAATTTCATTAAGTATTGCATTCAGAGCCAGGGAAAAGCACTAAACTTGAACAGAAATTTTATTACAATCACTTCATCTAATCTAATCCTCCAGCACTAGAAAAATAAGAAATTATAAGGTTCCTACAAATGTGAAACTGGAACTGCACACTATTAAACAGATCAAGCATGAACATATACAGCCTGCTGGAACCACCGCAAATAAAGAAATAAATACAGTGTAATAAAAACAACACAAATAGCATTACAAACAAAACCGTTCAGATTAGCAAGCTGCACCAACTTTCCCACACTCAAAAAGGGGCATACAATATCCATATTCAGCAGCATTAAAACGGTTACAGTAGCCACAAAGTTCCACATCAACCAAGGATCGATTATAAACACCGTCTCCTCTCAACCCACCGAGGTGTGGACAAAACCGTGATGGTCCACCGAGCACTTAAGCTGACAATACAAAACCGTGATGGTCCACTGAGCACTTAAGCTGACAATACCTTGAATATAGGAACCTAATGATGTCAGCGAACTTGAGGTTGGAACAGAAACATTGATCACAGACAGTCCCAATTTCTTAGACATGCATGCATTAATCAGCAAACAACACATCAATCACTGTAAAAATTCAAAACAGCCGACAAATCAACGCCTCTAGCACCACAAAAATCAGTAAGTAAGCCCTGATTCTGTTTTCCCCTCTTCTCACTCTTAACACTACGTCCCACTAGTCCCGCATTGACCAAACCCCAATGTAGTTCAAAACAGCATTCAATCAAAACATTACACAGAGCTTTGGAAGAAAAAAAAAACATTTACCGCTAAAAATTAAGCAAACTCAAATATGCACCGATAACAGTGGAAAGTATGAGAAAGACATGCACGAGGGGAATCCAAGTATAGAGGAAAAACTAATGACAAATAGGGTAAAAATGCGAGAGAGAATTTGACCTTTGAAAAAGGGAAGTTCCTTCAAAAATATTTTCCCATTTTCCCCTCTATTCACTCTAACAACATATTACAGAGAGCTCTGGAAGAAAAGAAAGAAAAAACACATATCACTAACCAAATATGCACCGATGATAACAATGAAAAAGTATGAGAAAAACACATGCATGAGAAGAATTGAATGCAGAGAGAAATTGACCTGAGAAAAAGTGGAAGTTCCTTCAAAAATGGATCTAGTGTGTGAGACCTAAGATAAAGAAAAGGAATCAAATGAAGTGAAAATAATCGTAAATTCTGAATTTGGGGTTTTGTATTGTATTGAGTGATTATTGACTCTCAATTCTCAACTCAACAGTATTAGTATTAGTCAGTACTCACTCATTCACTGCTGACTTGGGCTTCGTGCTGCTATTGGTTCTTCAGATTATCCATTTCGCCACGCGCACCTATGACACGTGTGCGAGTTTGGGACTTCGAGTTGCTCATGTAACTAGATGACGTGGAGATTTTTCATTGGAGCGTGGATAGCATGGCCCTATGCGCGAGTGCGTTCGTACGTGAAAGGAAACAAAGTGCACTCTGCACAAAATGCGTTACAATTGTCGTTGCCGTTCCCCCAACACAAGCCAAATTAGTTATGTTTTTTTTTTTTTGTTGATAAAAGTAAATGTTTTTTTTTATATAACAGTTACTAATTGTTTAGATAGGTCATTAAAGAAGAAGAATATCAGTATACTTTCATGTTATAATTACCTATTTCATACTGTAATATTTTATTTCGAGTGAATTTCACTAATTTTTTTTAACAAATCTTATTGTATACAATTTTATTTAATTTTTTGAAGTTTACAACAATTTCATTAGAAAAATATATGGCATAATGATTTTCAAATAATAAAAAGGATTAGTTTAATATATAAAAGATGTTAATGTGATATTTTTTAAACAATTAAAATAATTCATGTAAAGGTAAAAAAAAGAAAAATATCATAAGAAATTTGACAAAATCACAGAGTGTTAGTGTATTAACTTTTTTTTCTTTGTATTATAGTTAATTTTGTGTAATAAAATTATTTAAAATACAAATAACTATACAATTTTGTCATGAGGTTTATGATTTTTCACATCAAAATTCTATGTGATGAAAAATCAGCCTTTTGTATTAATTTTTTAGACTGTTTATTGTATGATTATAAATACATTATAAGAAACGAATAATAATAATAATAATAAAATATTTAGTATATTAAAAATTAACATTTATTCAATATTCATTTTTAAATAATTTAAATATAAGAAAAAAGGTTATACCGGTAAAAAATTTTACACACTCATCCAATCACAACCCATCATATATGGAAAGTTTTTTTACTTCTCAAATAATTATCTTAAACTTTTAGGCACATTAAAATCTTTAAATATTTAATAAAATATATTGAATACTTTAATATCATAAAATAATAAACCATTTGCTTTTCAATGAAAAGGATGATAGCAAGTATTATGATAAATCCTTTATTTTGTAATAAAATGGTATTTTAAGTTAAAAATATTAGTAATTGTTTTAAAAAAGATTAAAATATATTTGATAATGTATATTAATGTTTTCAAAATTCAAAAGTACTTGTTATAAAATTCATTTCAAAATAAATATATACCAAATAAATTATTAAATAATATTTTTATATGTAAATATTAATTATTAGGACTAATATTAATAGAAAAAATTAAAATAAATAAGAAAAAAATCAAGGTTGTGACATTTTCCAGGAAAGTAAAATATAAAAACATTTAATGAGAATCCAAAAAATAATTAATATTTTCTCTTCAGGTAATAAAATAGTTAAAATATAAGTAATTATGAAAATATTTCAGGTGTTTTATATTTTTTTAAAAAATTAATAAAATCAAGCTTTCACTTTAAAAAAATATTAATTCTGCGGTGAGCGTGGATCGAACACGCGACCTTCAGATCTTCAGTCTGACGCTCTCCCAACTGAGCTATCCCCGCAATTAACATTAAAACTAAATATAAAAGTATATTATTATAAGTACAACAATAATATTTAACAGGAAAAAATTATACTAAACCGCCGTCTGTGGGGATCGAACCCACGACCACGTGGTTAAAAGCCACGCGCTCTACCACTGAGCTAAGACGGCTTATTATTTTATAAATGAAAAACATTATATTTGTAGTTAAACACAGGCAGAAATTTTATTTACATGCATAAATACTAACGATGCTCGGTGTACTCGCGATAGCCTTTAGTGAAATATTTCAGCTTTGGAAATATAATTGGACTATAACTATTGAAGCTGATAAGCCTGTAAATTGATCCATTATGTTTCTAGTTCAATTATTTTTTTTCTTCATTTATTTTGTGAAACAATAACAATTGAATCACAAATAGACTGGTTGAATTTTAGATCATCTTATATTAACATGATAAATATTATGGCGAAGAAAGACATCAAAGCTAAAGTAGATGACTTTTTTGTTTTGGAATGGAAAGTAGGATGGCTTAATTATATCTTTTGTGGATACAAAAACGTTTTTTAACCAAAATGCTTTTAGCTATGTTATTTAAGGTGTGCTTGGATATAATTTAATTAAAGATTATTTATTTAATATAGGGGTATCAAATAAGAGTCTATTTATAAATTTATTGAAATAAGTTAAAAGCAATACTTATTTTGATAAGTATCTATATGAAATCAACTGAAATATTTTTTTTAAAAAAAATATATTAAACTTATAAATTATTTTCATAAATTTAAATATACTTTTATAAAGTTTTCTAAATTCCCTTAAATAAGAGGTGTATCCTCCCTTATTCTTTTTCTATTTATCTCTCTTGTTTCACTCATAGACTACCAAAAATAAAGTATTAGTAACAAAATTTAGTGACAAAAATAACTTTTTCGTTACTAGTATTAGACCCCACCAAAAAAATTAGTGATGAATTTCGAAAAATTACATGTGAATTGTTTCGTCACTGATATTAATTTTTCTTGTAGTTTCAAAAAATTGGGTATACCTTATCATTACTCTATCTTATTTTATCAAATAACATTAGTACGCTTTCATAATTTCTAACTAGATTTTAAACTATTATATTTTTAAATAAAAACTAATTAATATTACTACTACTAATTTAATTAATAAATTTTTAAAAAATTGAATAATTTTGTAAACACCCTTTTGAAAAAGAATGATTGGGATTAAATTAGTAATTTAAAATTTTATTATATGACTTACAACAATTATAATAATAATAACTATTATTATTATATGATGTATAACAATATTTAAAATTTGAATAAAATAAAATGAAAGATGTCATAAAATTAATAAACCATTTATCACCGTAGGAGGCATAACACTTACCTCGTATCAAGTTAGCACCACCCGAATCGGAGTTGTTGTAAGTTCAAAGGTCTTTTCGAACATCTCGCACTTTCTTTTGTGATGTTCCCTCACAAACCCCTTATGTAACCTCATCTTATCACCATGTATCTTTCTTGTCTTGATTATCTTCTATTTCGTCTTTCTATAAAAGTAGGTTTTGATCCGTGTGAAATATGGGATAAACAGGATTTGTGTATATTTATTTGAATCTTTTTTTTTATTTAACTGTGAAAAATGATTATAGACGTCCACTAAAGAATATGACACTCATTATTTGATTTTTTTAAAATTTAACTTATGATAAAAAAAATTATCTTAATTGTGATTTGTTTTTGTTTAGTGCAACTAAATAATTGAACAATATTCACTAAAAATATATTTGAAATATATAAAACCAAAACAAAATTAATATATTTGACATGGTATTTAACCTGTGGATAAATATACATAAAATTGATACATTTATTATTTTTTCATGTGATTAAGATATTAATCTTAAGAATGAAAACAAACATAGGGAATTGTAAAAAATTATGATAAATTTTACTTGATTTTATTTTTATAACAATTTGACGCCACAATTTCATCTTAAAATGTGATTATCTTTATTTAATAAAAAATGAACTATTGAGCAACATATATTAAAAATATGTTTAAAATATACAAAATCAACATAATTAGTATATAAGCATAATATTTAATCTGTATTATTCATCTAATATGTTTTGTCCAAATGTAAAAATAAGCATAGCACTTGCTAAAGAGTAAAAAAATTTAATTAAATTTTATTTATTTTTATATCCAATTGACTCCACATTTTTATGTTGATTTTTTTAACATAATTTACGTAGGTTAATAGAACAAGAAGTTAATATAGAAGTAGAACAAAAGGGTGAGAGACTGTACTGAAACCCAAGTGAATAAAAAAAGATAAATATTTTCATAAAAGCAATGAACTATAGTACTTAGCCAACCGATGTTATTCATCCGAGGTGTTTTGTCTAAGTGTAAAAATAGGCATGGCACTTGGCAAAGAGTAACAAATTTTAATTGAATTTTTTTTATATCCCATTGACTCCACATTTTTATGTTGAAGTTTTTTGTAAAAAAATTTTTTGAAACATAATTTACATAGGATAAGAGAACAAAAAATTAATATAGAAGTAGAACAAAAGGGTGAGAAACCACTTTTTATGTTCTAAATTTTTCTTCTTTCCTTTTTTAATTCTGTCCTATTATTTTGTGACTATTTATTTTTTCTTTAAAAGAAATTTGAGCACAAACCCACAATATAGTCTTATCACATTGCAAAAGCATCCGTCACGTAAAGGTTTGTAACAGTTTAACCGCAAAAACCATAACTAGGATAACCACGAGGGTTTTTTTTATTCTTCTCTGTTTTGAGTTTTTCTTTCCATGTGAAATCAATTAAATTGGGAGAGTTCAAGATTTGATAATAGTGAGTACTAAAAGATGTATGCATATCCTTCTTTTTTTTATCAATATAAATTTAAATTGTAACTTCTTAAACAAAAATCTTATTTTCTTTTTACCTTTGTGCTTGCAATTTTGATGAACAATTGTTCCAAAATCTTTTATTCTTTATTTTATTTTTCCTGTAAAAGCTTTCGTTTAATCAACCCTTTTCTTCTTTTTGTTTTTAGATACTCCAAAGGAAATCATTAATTTTTAATACTGTTAAGTTTAAAATGTTACCTATTTTTTTAAAACCTAATTTAAGATTTATATTAAAGGATTAATACAAAGACTATAAAACAAATGAGTTTAAAATTTATGAGTAAAATACACAAATAATAATATTAGTAATTTCAAAATATGTGTTAATTTACTTAATTGATATATAGTTGAAATAATTGATAAAATACTTATTAAATTTGTATATTGAATAATCCAATTAATTATGAATTATAATAGTATAGATAGATATAGATTTTTTAATATACGAAAAGAGACATGCATTTGAATCTATAATTTGTTTATTTATTCCACAAAAATCATATCTTAACTATATATAGTTTATATATAATTGTATGTTGCAAAACAATCATATTGAATGTTAATTTGGATGATCATGCTTGAATATATTGTTAAGTTGTTTGTATAGTTTAGTGTGTGCCTTTGAATGCATAGTTGTGGATGTTATGTTGTGCATTTGGATGATGTTTTTAAAAATAATAGGATTCAATAATTTTGATATATTTATATAATTTGTTTTTATTTTTAAATAGACATGAAATTTGATGAAATTTGATGAAATTTCTTATGATAATAAATTTGATATATCTGTTTATTCATTTAAAAAATTCTAATTATGAACAATAAAATAAATAACTAGAGAGTGTTGTAAAAATTCCATTGTATAAATTTATTATTAATTAATGATATTAATCTTAGTAGAAAATTGATCAATAAAACATCAATATTAATTGTATTAATAATAGAATTTTTACTAAACACTTGCTTCTTATTTGAATCATTTAATTTAAATTGTAGCATATAATTTATTGTTAAGGATTATTAACGTATGATTAAATGATATTTAAGAAAATTTGATCATTTAATTCACATTTAAATATTTTCATAATAGTTAATTTATTTATTAAATCCAAAATTTATTTTAAAAAATAAATTAATTCAGTATGGGATAGGTTAGATTTTATTTGCAAATTATATTTCACTAATTAATGGTATTAATCATAAGACAAAAATTATTAACAAAACACTAATATTAAATGTATTAATGGTAGATTTTTTAATAGGTTTATTTTTACAAAACATTTGTTTCTTATTTATATCATTTAATTTATATTGTAACATTCAATTTATAGTTAAGGTTTGTTAACGTATAATTAAATAATATTTAAGATAATTTAACCATTTAATTCTTATGCAAATATTTTTATAACCATTAATTTAGTTTTTAATTTCAAAATTTATTTTAGCAATTAAAATAATTAAAAAAATTGTATAGTTTAATGTTAAAATATATGAATAGGAAATGTTATTTATTTACGTATTTAAGTATGTTTATAAAATATGATTAAGAAATATTATTTCATCATGTATTGAAATAATTCAAATAAAATTTATTATTTTAAATAAAATTTATTATAATAAAGTGTGTGAGGAATATGTGAAATTTTTTTAAGCAATATAATTAAATTTTTTATATTTTCATTAAGTTGATATATATTGAAACCTAAAAATATAAAAGCAATAAGAGAATAACTCTTTACTTTCAAAATTTTAATTTAATGTGAGTATTATCATTATATGGTGTTGATCATGTTTATTACATGTTTAAGAAAGTATAATTAAATTTGATATATTTATTTAATCATTTGAATTTTTTATTCTAATAATTAAAAATAAAATATATAGTTAGTTACTGTTGTAAAAATTTCATCATATAAATTAATTATTAAATAATACTATTAAGCATAGGAGAAAATTAATCAATGTAACATCAATATTAATTGTATCAATATTAGGATTTATAGTTGGGTTTATTTTTACAAAACGCCTCTTCTTATATGTATCATTTAATTATACTAAATTATACTCATACTGTGTTTTTTTTTCTTCAAATTACATTCGATACCCCTTCATTTTTGCACCCTACAAAAAAAAACTCATTAATTATTTAGCTCACATCATACCTAGATCCCCTCCCTCCTGAACACTGTTTAATAATTTAAAGAAAATAGACACGGTCATATGACTTTTAATGAAAATTTATGTTTAAAATATCTTCATCTTCTTTCTCTTAACTCCATAAAAAACATGACACAAATTTCAACATGAAAATATTTTAACACTCTTTCTTCTTTTTCTTTTTTCTCTAATTGGTCATGAACCCAATTTTTTGTTGGACATGAACTCACCTTGTTGGTATGTATGTGTTAACACCTTTTCTTCTTCTTCTTCTTCTTTTTAGTTCAATTTTTTTGGTGTGCATGTGTGTTAGGTCGTTTGGTTGCTGCGTTTTTGTTTGGCGTATTCCCAATAATGCATATTGATTGAATTTGGTCATTTGCTTCAAATTTTAGTGTTTAATTGGCTCTCGCATTTGTGTTTTTAACTCTTTTCTTTAAAATATTTATTTTTGGTACGCATGTGTTAACACCCTTCCTTCCCTTTCTTCTTTTTAGTTCAATTTTTTTGGTGTGCATGCGTGTTGTGTCGTTTGGTTACTGCATTTTTGTTTGACGTGTTCTCAGCAATGCCTATTGATTGAATATGATCATTTGCTTCAAAATTTAGTGTTTTGCTCATGCATATATGTTTTTAACTCCTTTATTTGAAATATTTATTTTTTATGACTAGGTGTTTGATATAATATTTCATTCAAGAGGTGCATCTTCTTCAAGTGTTAGCATTAATAAAGTAAGAGTCAAATATTAAAGGAAAAATTAATATTACCTTAAGAAAGGCCCATTCACAGGGTCAATGGTTAATTTGTTATTGAGTATTTAACAAAAATATTACAACAATTTCATCTGTTCACATATTTCAATTTACGTTAGTTAACGAAATTAAAATTAACAAGAGGTGGGGGGGGGGGGGGGTGGGGTGGGGGGAGTAATATAAAAAAAGGGAAGGGTATCGGATGCAATTTGAGAAAAACACAGGGGGTGCGACTATAACAAAGATGTTAGGACAATTTCATTTGTTCATAACGTTAATAGAAGGGGGGTAAAAGTAGTATAAAAAAGGAGGGATATCAGGTGCAATTTGAGAAAAATACAAGGGTGCAAGTGTAATTTCCTCTTTAATGTAAATTATAACATTTAATTCATAGTTAGGCTTATTAATGTATAATTAAATAGAATTTAAGCTAATTTAATGATTTAATTAATATTCAAATATTTTTGCAATTATTTATTTATTTATTAATTTCAAAATTTATTTTAGCAAATAAATTAATTCAATTTTTTTGTATATTCTAATGTAAAATAATATAATTAAGAAATATTGTTTTATTTATGTATTCAAGTTTGTTAATATGATTATTCAATCTTATTTCATCACTTTTACTTTTATTTTTAAATTTTTGGTACAGTAGAATAAGTTATATATCTATATTAATGGTGTGCTGTATTTTTATCTTGTTGATTTTTCTTTTATATATCATGCAAATTTAGTTTCTTTTTTATATTTTAATATTTTAAATTTATCTAAATTATGGACTATAGAAAACCACCAAATTACTGAAATGATGGTAAGTGTGTGGATGGTGCCTTTGAAGAATTTTAATGACAATATTAAGGTTGTTGACTTCTACTTTTTTTTTAAAAATGAATATTTGTATTTATGGATAACTTTTTTTTGTATAAAAAAGAAAATAAGACAAAAAATTATTAACGTATGAATTTTGTTGATATTTTAAATGTGATTTTCAAAATATATTTGGGTATAACTTTTATAACATATATGTGATTTTTTTTTTTGTGTTCAACAATTTTCTTAAAGCAAATATTAGCTTTAAAAAAATAAAAAACAAAAATATAAAAAATATATATGTTCATAATTGTAACATCTTTATTATTAGAAACATACTGCAACAAATGTTTTCATTTTGTTACAATTCAAAATACAGTTCAAATCAAATATTCATATATATAAAATCATTTAATAATTTTATATTATGTTATTAATTATTAATATTATTACCCAAAGATTGTGCGTAAGAAATGAATGGGACCATTACCTTGGTGGCTTGAACATCTGGGCTTCATGCATGTTGTTCCAGACCCGCACAAAGCATAAGCATAGGGACTATTGCATGCGCTTTCATGGCTAAAGGAGCAGAATGTAGACATTGAAATGGTGGACGCTAAAGCTGTGCTGGACCAAATAAACCATTCCTCAAATGGGTTGCTCTCATTTTCAGTTCTCATTAATAAATGTAAACATCTTCTTTATAGTTTTCCAAACTTTATTATGGTGAGTTTTGTTTGACAGAAAGCAAATCATGTCGCTCCCAAGTTAGCTAGGGTTTTCTAGCAAATTCCTCATTGTATCACTCCTATCATTATGAATGAAATGTCTTAGAGTGTTTCTTTTAAAAAAAATTATTACTCAAATTTTACATGTATCTTAATTTCTAATACAACACTAAATTATTTTATTATTATTTTCTTTGATCAATTGTTTGGTATGTTGAAGAATAAATGAAGAATTACATACATTTACAACACATTAATTGTAACAACAATAATTGTTTTGTTTACTTTTATTAGATTGAATTATTTATTTTAAAAATAATTTAAATTTGCACATAAATTATAAAATAAATGGTTTAATATCATTAATTTAATCATAATAGCAATTTTATTCAATCAATTAATGAAATTTTACACTACATTTTAAAAATAATCATTATTTTAATTTTTTTTGTCCATGTGTTAGAGATCATAGGTATTTTCCACCCACTGGATTAGAGACTAATCCTACTTGCGGTTCGTGGCTGTTGTTGACTCAAAAAAATCTCACACATAGTGGGAATCGAATATGAATTCTTCCATTAAATTGATCGTTCTCACTCATCTGAATGCAAAATAGTTTTACACCGCTACATCAATCCTTTGGGTTTCATTATTTTAATAATTAATCATAAGATAGAAAAAGTAAAAAAAATGTTTTAAAAATATAATTTTTAATGTTATTGATATATATGTTCAATAATTTTTAAGTTAAAAATATAATTTTGAAAATAATTATGATTGTATGATTATATTTATGGACATTTTTTAAAAAAATATATATAAAAAGATAATTATTTTTTCTATTTAATAAATATATAATTTCTGTAAAATAATTTTTTGATTTTATAGATGATAATCACCAAAGATGCTTTAGTTTTACATATAGTTTGAGGCGATTATTTGACATTTTTGATACATTGAACCATGTTTTGACTCAAATGTAGGAAATTACACTTAGATACCTTAGGTTTATAAATTGTTAGGATTTCTTGATGTTTTGTAGAGTTTTTGCAGGAATTAAGTAAACAAACTACAAGTGAAGATCTGTTTGCTTAAGCGCAGCTTGTTGTGCACTTAAGTGAGCCAAGACAGATTGAATTAGAGGAGCCATTGACATGCCTTGCTCAAGCAAGCCTTCCTGGACGCTTAAGCGAGAGGACTTAGAAGTTGTTAATGGAGCCAAGTTCGCTTAAGCGTGACATGTTATGCGCTTAAACAAGCTAAGTCAGTAAATACACTTGGAACCATAAGAGGTCCTCGCTTAAGCCTAAGCCTCAAGATGCTTAAGTGAGACAATTAAGGCCAATGGAAGGACACGAAGACCTCACTTAAGTGCAACATTTTGTGTGCTTAAGTGAGGAGATATAGTAGCTGAGTTATTCCAATTCATAAGACCTTGCTTAAGCACAACATTTTGGACGCTTAAGCGAGCAGATACAATAGCTAAATTATCCCAATTTAGAAGGCCTCGCTTAAGCGAGAAAGTTGGGTCAGGTCTTAGCCCATTGCAGTTTATGAAAACCTAGTGCGTGAATGAAAAATTATCTTGGCACGAAACAACAATTTTGTGTGAGAGAGTATCATTCTTAGGGCTCTAAGCTTGATTTGATTACACATTGTGTGATTGCTATTAGCCATTGTAATCAAGTTATGAACAACTAATCTCCTCATTTGTTGGGGTTGGAAACGATTGAACTTAATTTCATGTAATACTCCTTTTAATACAATTTTTCATGTTTTTATTCTTCTTCTTCTACTCTTAATATTTGCTCTAGACTGATCACCTATTGCATGATCATATGAACCATTAATTTAGTTAACAAACACTCTTTTGGTTCTTGAACCGAGAAGAATACCTAATTGGGATTGTCACTAGACACGGGTCAATACCGATTAGGTATAGGTCAATACCAATTAAGCTCCTTTAATTCTTAAACGTTAATGTTGATTATTTAGATTAATTTGCCAAGACATTGAGAATAAATCTAAATAATTTAGACTATTCCGCCAAAGACATCAGGGTTAGAATATATTTGTGGATTGGGGATAAATTGCATGAATAATTAGATTAATTACGTTTATTATATTGAAAGAGGGGAAAACCAAGTTTAATCCTGGTTGTTCAAACCTCTCAATTCTCACAATACTAGAATCGCTTTAGTACTATTCTCTTTTACATTACTATTGTTCTTACATTAGTTCTTTAATTAATTAGTTTTACTATTCATTGTTCTTTATTATTCAAACACAAACCATTGAGAAAACACTTTTACAAAACCTTAGTCTTTCGATTAGAATTGCTTGAATAAACACTAATCCTTTGGGAGACGACTTGAACGCAAGTCCTAATATTATTTCGAAAATTATGATTTCACTTGACTATATGAAAAATCCTTAACAATACATTAATGTTAGATCATATAGATTCAAATCAACGACTATTATGAAATATAAATTTTGATCAATAGTTGTAATAGTTCCAAGTAAACTTGAGACTAATAGTTATTATGGAGATAAAATCTCAATCAAATGGCTCACAAAAGTTCAAACCCATATAGTATATAGATGTTAAGGAAGTACAAGATTGAATCATCAATGAGATTAATTATGGTGAAGATAAATTAGAAGATTAATAATGCATACTATTACTAATTTGATGGCATAACAATTTAGTAAATTTATCTATGCATTGATCCTACTTTCCAAAAGGATCATATACAACTAAAAAGATGAAACTAACTACATGATGATGATTCCAAAATCTCCATTGAAATCAATTGATATTCATGTTGGCCAACTGCTATTGCAAATACTATTTACTGTCCTTCGATCCTCGTTTAGCTTCTCCATTGAACTCTTCTTCCACCTATGCATTAATTCCCACAATTAACAACATTATTCAAATAGGCAACCTATGAATTCCATTACCACTACTACAGTATAAGATAGACACAAAACTTCCATTGCCATTCATCAAAGGTAACAAAAAAAATTAAGGTATTGATTTGCCTTAAAAAGAATAACTAACTAGCATGTCATTTGTCCATGTGCTTAAGGTATCTTCACTAAATTATGCTTGTAAATTTTATATCTTGTAAATGTAACATACATGCATTTGAACTTGCAAGCCATTGGTTCATTCGAAGGTTACCTTAAAAGTTATACCAAGATCAATTTCTCCACAATAAGATTGATCTGCACGAATTACTCTGTACTTTAGAGGTTGTAGCTCAGCCGCACCATCCTCTACCCCTATGGCTAATAAATCTTCCACATAGACTCTACACACAAAGAAAAATAGCTTCCTTAAAGCATGAACATTTATACAAAAAAGAGTGAGATTTGCTTGATTAAATAAATAATGAATCTATCTCCAATCTCTTGGTAGCATATATTTACTATATAATGAAGCTATTGAAGTCTTACATGGCTTGACCAACAAAGTCATCTGCAGATAAAAGATCCTTGTCCATGATTTTTAAGATAATCTTGTATGAATTACTCAGTGTAGGATATTCTACCTTGAACACAAATTTCTCATTCCATACCGGATTATTGCCCTGTCCTGCATTGTCAATTTGTCACAAGAACCATTAAATCATTTTTCTCTCTTGTATCCTTAATTATTTTCTAGAGATCATGAAAAAGATTTAAATGATAACATTTTAATAGTAGTTGATTGATTACATTTACAGGTCAAATTATTATACCCTATATACTGACTCTTTTCAAAATACATATTTTGTCTTCATCAATAGCCATCGATCAAGTCTATTTTCATAAGTCTATTTAACACAATTAAAATGAAGTTTAAGGAATTCCTCATATATATTATAAGAAAAGTACTCACAATATATTAATTTTATTTTCTATTTAACTTCTCTCTCATTTTTCTCTTTATTTCCATTACATCATTTTCCCCCTGTATTCCTCATATAAAGCTCTATAGTTATTTAAAACAACTGAATATGTTTAGTTTTCTTGTAATTCAAAGCAAAAAGAAGAGACTATACCACACTAATTTATCGAGTGATTTGAATTTCAACTCAACTATGATATACGATAGGATATAGAACTAACCCTTAGCAACACTACTCCTTTGCTCTTGGCCGTTGTATTGTATCACAACATACGGGTCCATACTACCTATTAACAGAAGAGAAAGACAAATAATAATGATATTGTTAGAATTGTTAAAGTATGAGTTAGGTTAAGACAGAATAACTTGAACATGAACATGCTAAAAAGAACAAAGAAGAAGAAGAATGCAAATCAAAGGAGAACCCGGTCCATAGTACATATATTGGTGTTTCATAATATTTTTTTGGTTTG
This sequence comes from Glycine soja, assembly GCF_004193775.1. NCBI lineage: Eukaryota > Viridiplantae > Streptophyta > Magnoliopsida > Fabales > Fabaceae > Glycine > Glycine soja. Next base: position 28,129,034 of record NC_041014.1, on the reverse strand, counting down.
GTTAAAGGGTTCATGGAATCAACATATATATATATGTTAGTTTCAAGAACATCATGTAGAAAGAAATTAAAAACACATTTGAAAACAAAATGAGGCAATATATACCAAAGAAATCAGTGTCACACAACTCCTTTGCTTTCACAAGCTGCACCTCCATGAACCCAATTGCCATCTCTTTCTCACTCTAACCGTGTGTCTTCGTCTCTGAAGCTTACAAGTCAGCAAAATTCTTACAATTTAATGTCTAATAAGTTTTTTCCTTCGACGTTGGAATGGGTGGTACTTGCTTTATGTAGAGGATTCATAATTAGTGGCATACTTTGGCATTCACGGGGGTGGTCAACCACACAACCACCCACCTTCATCTTAAGTCTATCCATTTCCTAAACCACAATAAACAATTGTCGATTGGCACTCGTAGATGATATAGTATAATAATATATGTCTCGGTAAGCCTTCATCTAGGGATGCTACCTTGGATAATAATAGATAATTGTCATTAGTCTTTTACTCACATCACGTGATAAATGTTTATCTTATTATATGAAGTTATGTTCTTGCTAGGACCTAGTAAAGTGCAATTTAATTATGAATATTTATATCCTATCTAGTGGTGGCTCAACTTTAACCATAGCTTCTTTTTTCAACAATATCTAAATTCGAAGGTCACCTACTCGGAATCTTATTATTCAATTCAGCAGTCCAATAAATGTATAAAGGTCATTCAAAAGGGACATGTATGCCAGTTTGGTCGAACTCTCGTGGAGTTAAATTAAAATGGTTTCACGACTCAAGTTGCAACATGAATAATAAGGTGATGTTATTATAATCGTGTTTATCATTTTCCCCACGTTATTACCAACTTTAAGGGTGGTTTTCTAGATTCATGAATTTGGAAATTTGAGAACCAAGAGTCAAATTTTGAAGGCATTGGCACTCATGATGATGCTCGTGGATCGTTGCAGAATTTTGTTGAAAATGAAACCATTCACGTGCACGAGCGTACGTCGGGGCAAGCAAAACTTAAAAAAAGAAAAACGTTTTTATAAATAATGAATTGTATCACTTTATTTTTACTTCACTTCTTATTTTAAAATTTTATATAAGATTTAATGAAATTAAAAAAATCACCATTTCTTACACAAATATTTCAAAATAGGTAACACTTTTATAATTATTTACAAAAAGAAAAAAAAATCAAATCAAACAGTTCTTAATTTTTCAAACAATACCAAGTCCAAGCGACAATTTCTATCAATAGGTAGTGCATTATGGGGAGCATTCTAGAGCACAACTTGCAAACCTACGAAACCACGCGCACAATAGAAAGATGACGGAGATTAAGGTGTGAAACTAAAACATATTTCGCATCGTGTGGAAGAAAAAATAAATTCTTTTAACTCTTGAATTTATTAGTACTTGTATATCTACAATGTACGAAATAAATTATATTCCTCAATTTAATTAGCTGGTTATTAACTTTTTTTTAGTAACTGAAAATTTTGTTTGATCCTATTAGTATTATTTGTTGGTAGATTTTTTTTTACTAGCTTGTTGTAAGCAGCATTTTTTGAGACACTGACTTCTTATATTTTATTTTCTTTTTACTCTCAAAATATTTATATATTTACCTCACAATGGTATTTAAAAGTGTGCAATGATATTATCATACTAACTAGCATATATTCATTTTCTTTGTTGGTAGAGTATAAAAAGACTCATATAAAATTATGCTAAACACAAACATAGCCATCCTATTTTCTATTTTACACTCAAGTCTTGTTGATTATCTTCTATTAACACCTTTAAAATCTTGTTTTATGTTCAAATGATTAGGATTTAAAATTGATTTTGGTTGGAAGATAATTTGATTATTTGAATCAGAAGTTGGAAAATAACAAAAACAGAGAAAAGATCGAACGACTAAACTAAGTTCTTGCAATCTCAGCAAATTAACAAAGACAGCTGACAGATGGATCCAAATTGCATGGGGGTCCATCTTAGCCTTTGACACCAATGTTAGCCATGAAGAACACGTATCACCTTAACATTCCTTTGCCTTCTCAAAATATTGAAAGAAGCCTCACAGGGAGTTCGAGTCTCACAAAATTGATTATAATAATAAAAGCTGAAGGCCTAAATTTAATTAAAAAATATTGAAAAATTAAAATTATACATTGATGATGGTATAGGGGAAAAAATTGTTATTAATCTTTTAATAAAATAGCTTATGAACATTGTTGGTTAGTTACTTAGTTGTCAAGAACCAAATCTAACACGTGTCCGCGATTGATTCATTTGATTGTTGTTTATCTTCTGTTTCTCCTAGAAGAATACACAAGTTAGAGAAACTCATATTGCTGGAGTGTCCATAACAAAAGTATATGAGCTCCAGCATATACTTAGTGAGATGCCAGAATATGCAAGCTAAATATGTGCAAGATTTGTCATTAAAAAAAACAGATCAATATTAATGTCCTAGTATTAAGTTTCTTGATGCAATTCTCATTCAAATTTTGCCACATAGGCTCTTAGAATGATAGTTGAAAGAAATGTGAGGATGGAAGAAATAAATTTTCTTTACTAGTATAGTAGTATTAAGGAACCAAAATCTGTACAACAACCAGGCATGCTTTTCATTTCATGCTATACAAAGTGGCATCTCTATATTACTTCAAAACAATGCAAAATATGTGTAATATTACGTCCAATGTATTTCCTCTTCTCCTATGTATGAAGAGGAGAAGGAGATAAACTTGGATTAGGAGTACCGCTGCTGCTTGAGCTTGTGTCTTTGGAATCGTGAAGATTTTCCAATGATCTCACCACCTCATATATGTTTGGTCTAAGTTTTTGTTCTGTAGATAGGCATTGAATTGCAAGGTGAGCTATTCTCTTTGCTTCGCGCTTTGAGTATTGGCCTTCTATGCGAGCATCCATAACTTGGGAGATCTTGTGTTTGTTGGTGAGGAGTGGTTTGGCCCATTCAACTAAACTGTGCTCCCCGCTTGGCCTGTTGTTGTCCAGTGCACGTTTCGCTGACATGAGTTCCAGAAGAACAACTCCAAAACTGTATATGTCACTCTTTTTGGTTAGGTGACCTTCAACAAAAAAAAAAGACAATGGGAAAAAGGTTAGGAGTGCAATTGTTGGAGATCTCATATCGATTACTGATATGACAAAAATAGTATATATAAGTGCTCGACAACTCTCATTTTATGATACTCATTTAATAAGCTGTCATCTGTGATTAAATTAGGCCTAAACTCAAATTTTAAGAGAGTATCAGAGACAATGGGAAAAAAAGTCAGGAGTGCAATTGTGGGTTCATCTTTTTTGGTTCTGTTGTTGTTGGCTTCTTTAGTGATTGCTGATTTAGAGACCTTACCATGGAGAGGTCTGAGGAGTAACAGAACAGCAAAGATGGGAAAGGGAAGTGTAACTCATTTACTTAAAATGGAAGGTTCGGGTCAAGCTAAGGTTTTGAAATTTGAAGTAACTTTCTGGATTTGAGTTGAATTATGGAGAGCATGTGAAATCTGAACGCAGTTATGAAAACTGCAATTTTTAATAGGTGGAAAGAACTAAATGATAAGCTGAACAGATGGAGAACAACTTAATTTTTCCTAGTAGTCTCAATTCAACATATTGGAACTGCCAGTGCAATCAAGATTTTGGATACACACTATTCAGGTTTCTGCATTAAACCTCGAGGTTTAAATGAATATCCACTAATGCAAGGTATGATCATAGGATGAAATGTGATACTGGCTTGAAGAAGAATTGAAATACCTGTGGCTATATACTCAGGAGCTGCATAGCCATAGGTGCCCATTACCCTTGTAGAGACATGGCTCTTATCACCTTCTGGTCCATTTTTTGCCAACCCAAAATCCGAGAGTTTTGCATTATAATTCTGTCATTGACAAAAAGAAATTTTAGAAAGCCTATCTAACTGATACTATCTAATCTCTTAAGCTTGTATGACCAATGTGATTCACTTACAGAATCCAGTAAGATATTAGAAGTTTTGAAGTCTCTATATATTACATCTACTTCATCACTGTGAAGAAATGCAAGACCCTTAGCAGCATCTAGAGCAACCTTCATACGGATGTTCCAAGAGAGTGGTTGAAAGTAAGAACCCCCTGATCCAGAAACATAGGTTGATAAGAGATCTTGAAGTGCTTAAGGTACTAAAAAATAAACAAAGTCAACCCACAAAGAAACTTACTCCTGAACAAGTGATTATCCAAACTACCCTTGGCCACAAATTCATACACCAAAATCCGGTGATCATCCTCTAAGGAGTAACCAATTAGTTTCACAAGATTAGGATGACTGAGCTGCCCCAGGTAGTTGATTTCTGTCTACACGGTACGAAGTTAATCAATCACAACATTCACAATAAATATCTAAGCTACCACCATTTGTTTTGCTAGAAGAAATGCTAACAACACATTCTCTAACACGTTCTTTTAAACATACTTGTTATTGTTGGTTGAAATTGATTGGAAATCATAAAATTTGGATGTCTCACTTCTCATTTAATGAGTTCTGCTCATAATTTTGTAATTTCAAATAAATTTTAACCAATAATAAAAAGTGCTAAAAGGACTGCATTAGAGAATGTGTTGCTAGTACTCCTTAATTTATCACATGCATTACAAAAAAAAAAAAAAAAACAAGGGTCACACTCACAAGAAACATATCTTGAAACTAACTTGACTTCCAAGCATTGAGCAAAGTTCCAAAGTGTAAAAGACCATGCCAAGTGAAAAGTGACACTCACCAACCATTCAATGTGTCCCTGGTTGCTTTCTTGGTTAAGTCTCTTCACTGCAATGACCATTCCTGTCCCTGGTTTAGTAGGGGCAAGTGTGTGCTCATCAATCCACCCCTTAAACACAGAACCAAACCCGCCTTCACCCACCATACTATCCGGACGAAAGTTCCTTGTAGCAGTTCTTAGCTCATTGAATGTGAAGTTCTTCAAATTGCTGGCCTGCAATATCTCATCCTCACTCTGAGGTGTTAGAAGCATAGCTGAAGAGGACACCTTGCTGCTTAAACCGCTCAAATCATTCTCTTCTTTGCTACCATCCTTTGAATTCAAACCTGCCCATATCAAAACAGAAACATGGATTCACTTCAGGCCATATATAAGCACTCTATAGACAAACTCAGAAAGGGAAACAATTTTTCTACCAATCATCTCAATAATGTTATTGCTGCAATTTAATTCATACACTTCTCTTTTTACACTTATCATTTTTTTATGGTTGTGTAGAAAACTTAAAATCTTACATTACAAGAACTTTTTTCTTACTTAAAAAAAAGGAATAATCTCTACCATATTATTGAAATTTCTCTCACAACTTTCTTCTCTACTTTTCACTTCTAGAACCAACGGTTGGAGAGACCACGTTCGCTGAGTTCTCTAGTGAACTGCGTAAATTACATTTGTTAATTTTATCTTATTGCATGATAAATTTATCCTTTTAAACTAAATTTAATAATTTCCAAATCCTTAGCTCCTTTAAATGTGCAGGGGATCCAACTTCCAAGTTCACGGTTGAGACACTGCAGGTGAAAGAAAGACTCAATTGAAAGGTATTTATGGATAATGGGAGACATTAGTTTAATAAATTTTTAGACCAAGTTTCTCAATCAAACCAATAAACGGTGGCATTTGATATCAGGGTGTTTCTATTTTTACTTCTTTTTGGGATAATAACCACATATATCTTCACAGTTCTGCTATAGGATTATTATAGAGAACAAAAACTCGAATTGAAGACAGACTACTTATTAAGTTAGAACAGTCTCGTGTTAGTTGATCCAAAGTCTTTCTATTTTGCTTTGGATCTGCATAACTCATCATATATTATTCATCTGAAGCAAGTCTTCTGTGGTGTTTGTGAGTCAAACATTAAACACATACAATACAAGCAACACAATTTTATTCACAAAAGCACACAAAGGTGGAGCATTCAAAAGTGCAATATAAGCAAAGAGAGTTCAGAAACAAGCTGATCGATCAAGTTAAAAAAGGATGAAGGGAAGAATAGAAAAAAGAATGATACCATTACGTGGAGGGCTCTCAGCTTTGATCTTTGAAGGTACACTAAAGAAGCAACCCATGAACACAGAGCTAAGCTAGAGAAGAAAAAAGTGTAACCAGCTGAGCTACAAGTTTGAAGTTTTCAATTTGGAAGAGAGAAGAAAGAAAGCAAGTATGTGTGTGTGGAAGCGTGAAAACAACAAAGAAAGTTTCCACGTGAAAAGTAGTTGTCAGGCGAGGACTTATGTTATCTGCAAAATTCAAAGGCACTATTGAGTTGTGTTGGAAAGTTATGGTGTGAATGATGTTATGGTATGTTATGGAGTTGTTTTCTTGGAAATTTCTTTCATTGCACTTTATTAGACCATCCAGAAGAACAAATCAGAACCGTGTTGTCCTGGCCGCCACCTTAGTTTGGTTTGAGAACAACTTGGAGGAAAGAGAAGCCCTCACATACATATTTAATTACTTATTGCCTTGCATTGACTTAGCTTTTTTTCCTTTTTAATTTTTTTTCATCTGAATTTATAGGAATGAAAAACATATACAATTGAGTTTTATATTTTTAATATTTTTTAATAATTTTAAAAAAATTATATATCCAAGACTCAAATTTGAAAAGTAATCTTTTGCTGATAAAAAAAAAAAAGGTTACAACAGTCCTTCTCCAATTGATTTATGCATGGGTAGTTTTGCTTTGACTTCTTTTGAGCCTTACTAATTACTACTTTCTATTAAGCATAATTGGATTTTCTTTTTTCCAATGTTAATGTTTCAGTTGAATTGACAGAATAAAATTGTACAATTAAAATAATAAGAATTAAATTTGTGAAAAATATGGGAATTAAATTTAATTTTGAAAATAATAAAAAATTAAAGTATAATTAAGTTTTTTAATCTTCTGTTTCTCTCTATGCTTGTGCAATGAGAAATTTTTTCAATATTTTTCCAAAGTTACTACTTTCTCTCAAAAATCATGTCTTGTTTGTGGATAAATTATTAATCTCTAATTTTTTTTCCCGAATGACACGTTGGCTTCATTATTGTTTGGACACGTTTTTACAGTGTATTATCTAACCAGTTAAAGTGAGTTTTTAATAAATTTAATTAAAATGTATTGATAATATACATTTTTATACTGTCATCTGACTGTAGATTATTATACTGTCATCTTTGTTACATTAGATTTAGTGTCAATATAAAATACAAACTAATTTCAATAATTTTTTAGTTAAAAACCTTGAAATATAATACAAACTAATTTAAACTAAATACATAGACCATCATAACTATACACGCTTAGACCATTAGATTCGGCATTACATTTCAAAATTCAATACAAGAAATCTTAACGCACGTTTGTTTGTGTTTTTTGAATTATATACTTGTTAAAAGAATGCAAGTTACGCCAAAATGCCTCGACTAGACTATTTTACACTAAAATATCCAGGGGACAGAAAGATAACTTTTGGACGACATTGTGTTTTTAATTAAAATAATTAATACATGTACCTAGCCAAGCTTATCTTTTTCTTTATTTTCTTTAATGGGTTTGAAGTTTGAAGTCAAACCAAGACATTAATATGTCCCCTTCAGCCGGGAGCAATGTTATTATGACATTGGCATACTTTCCACGTCCTTTATAATAGAGTAACTTTATATCTTAATACAAGTATTTCTAGAAATTCACTTTATATAAGAAAATGTTAGATATAAAAAGAATTCATTTAATATTTTAAAAATATAAAAATATTCAATATTTATCATATAGAGTAAGTCCCCTAAAAAAAATCATATAGAGTACGTAAGAGGATTGATAAAAGGATATTTTATGAAATTTAAAATTATTATAATAAAAAAATATAAAAAATATTATCAGAATAATTTTTCTCTTTGCATTATACTATTACATTGGCTGCGGCTGCTGGGCACGTTATCATAATTTAGAGCATGAGATGGAGATTGGGAGAGGAAAGAAAGAATTTATAATAATGCATCAATTGTTTGGGGGGCAACCATTATTAATGACCCATAACGAAAGGGAACTTGGCTTATCACTCTAGGTCCTCATTCTGAGGTCGAAAACCATTTTTTTTTTTTCTATTGAATAGGTCGCAAATCATCTGGGTCAACGTTTTATTGATATAAGATGATTTTTTTTCTCCTTAATTACCCATATTTTTCTATTTATAATCATGAATTAGTCTATTTGTTGCGATTCATGCATACTGGCTCAAAGTTGGTTTTCTCGTGACCAGAACAGCGATAAGGATGATCATTGTGGAAAACATATTGTTGAAAGTGGCATTGAAGGATCTCTCTCTCTCTCTCTCTTTTGTACTAATAATTTATAAACTTGAGGATTAAAAATTTAATTAAAATCAGAAAAAAGTTATTCCTTTAACGATAGAATACTAGTAAGTATATATTTGATTCAGTATATTTTTCTAAATAATAGCTTATTTTTTATCAATTTTATAAAAAAAATTAAAAAATGAACAACTATTACTATTTTTCTCTCTCTCAAGAATGCATTTAACAGAAATGTTCACGGTTCAATTTAAATATAATATTAAACATCAATTTAAAGCTCTTTGTGTTAGATAATTTTTTTCGAACATCTAATTAACATTAAATAAATTAAAAATACATAGTCATATTTATAGAGATGAGTAACAATTATTACATCAAAATTTTACATATTAATAAAAAATAATTAGCTTTTAAAAAAGTAAATGAGGAAATGAAACTAATACACACAATAATGATGTGATTGACATAACGAAATTATATAAAAAAAATTAATATAATACTTTTATAATTTTTTTACAAATATAAGTATGATTGGTATAATAATTTTATAAATATGTGCGTGTTGTAATTCAGTTTAATCAGATGAATTTTAAAAATTAAATCTACAATTGGAGAGAGAGAAAAATGACTTTACGAATTTTAATTCATTCAATTAGATTTTAGTAATCTATGGAGTATATTAGATTTGATTCATTCATGACCCTCATTATTTTTCTGGTTTTGTATATAATTCTTTCGCAAAGAAAGTACGTATTCTACATTTGAAAGAATCAAACGTCCCAAGACTAGCACATCTGGGGTATGACAGTACTGTATCACAAGATCAGTGAGCAGGATTGTTGCAAACTAAAGACAACCATTTGAACTCTGCCTGGCAAACTAGCCAGTGCTCTAAACCCAGTCAAATCACAATTTTCCAACCATCTATCTCTTCCTATCATGACAGAACTTGTGAGTTTCTTGTTTTGTTTTGATTTTTAGAAACTTGTGAGTTTATAGTACTGCCCCTTGGTGTTCCCCATTGGATCTACTTTACCAATTTAGCACTCACAATTCATAAAGGGTGCTGTGAAACATTATTTTCTGATATCTAGCCACAAGCGCCATAAAAAAAAATGTCAACAAGTGATTACGAGTTAATAAAGATTGAGGTACCTGCATCTTGTTACAGGTCCTTGTAAACATTTTGTTTAATTTCTCACAAATTTATTTTACATTTAATCTAAGATATATGTTCGTATTTGGCTTGCACAGACGTTTGTTCTTAAAGTACGCATGAACTGTCAAGGATGTATCAACAAAGTAAGGAAAGTACTCCAAAAAGTTGAAGGTAAAGTCGATTTTTTTTCTCTATTTCAAAGTTCTATATTCATCTCTAAGAACCATTCAATCAAAATTATGTATAAACTTCTCATGTCATATAGCATATATGTTGTAACTATTCACAATACGACCTGCAAAAAGAAGTGGGAAGAAAAATAAAAAAGTTGCAATAAAATAGGGGCTATTGTATCCTACACCCTCATTATTACATCCTGCACCTCCCATTACATTTCGAAAAGCCCATTCTGAAATGTAAATTTGTATTCTGGAATGGAATTTCTGGAATCCAATAGGTGTCCCATGCAACAGGAGTACAGATATAAATGCCTAAAATATGTTACAAAAAATATAATGGACTGATAGTAATTGAAATTGAGTCCTAACAAGCCATTGGTACTTTAAGCTTTAAGATTATATGTATTTCTTTTTTATTTTTCAATAAGATACGACTACTTAAGGTAAAGGCATCATGGAGTACGAAATCCACTAGCAGAGACTTTCTTCCTTTGCTTCGTGGCCATGAAAACTCTTTCATGTTGGGTGGTTAAGTAATTTGGAGATTTTGAACTTGGAAACTAGAAGAAAAAGCGTTTTCCTAGAAGCAATTCTATGTTTTATTCTTATTTTCTTGTCAGTTAGTTGGAAGTCATGCCAACATGGTTTTCAAGGCAAATTCCGGTGTATGCATGAATCAGTTGTTTTTCCACCCGCATGATCAAAGCTAACGGCAATCCACAATGGTAACAGCCGAAAAAAGTTAAAAACAAACCTATATTAGAGGTTACTTGTGCAGCAAAAGATCTAAGGGGAAAAGGAAAAGAGTGCTGATACAATAAAATGTTTGGGGTAGTAAGAATGGCGTAAGAGAGCGGGGAAAAAACAGAAGAAAATATAAAAGTAATACCTTTTGAATTCTATTTCCCTGTTTGGTTTCTAATTGCACATGTGCAGGTTGAAGATGTAAGTTAACCATTTTCCATTGTATATCTCCAGGTGTCTGCAAAGTAGATATTAATGCAGAAGAGCAGAAGGCAATTGTCACAGGCATTGTCGATCCATCCACTTTGGTCCAGAAGTTAGTCAAATTTGGAAAACATGCAGAGATATGGAAAGCAGGACACAACGGTCATCAGGACAATAACCAAACTCAAATAATAAACGGTCCTAGTGACTCTGAAAATTAGTATATGATTACCACCTTTGGTGAAGATCAATGGGTACCCCAACGGGGTTTTAATCCGGTTACGGGTTTCAAAACCATGGAAAGTAAGATTAATCATCATTATGCAGCACCATTGTTTTTGGATAATGTTAAAAATAGAACCAAACAAAATTTCACCATAATTAATGAAAATCCCAGATGGGAAGAGAGTATGATACCCGTGATGAGGCCCGCAAGTTTTTATGAGAATAGTGAAGCTATTAATTCTGGCTTAGAGAACCAAGAATGGGCACGTAACTTCCCTGGAGTGTCATCAACTAGCAAATATGGTCATCAACCATCTCCTATGGCCAACATACATGGATACCATCATGAATTTCATCCATCAAATATGATGCAGTTTTCGTCCTATCATCATGGACCTGAACAATTAACATCCACATGGAGGATGCCAACTGATGTGATGATGAATGCATACATGCATCATTAGCATGTGACAAACCAAAGTCATTTCTCATTGCCTTTTAAGTTTGACTCTTTCAAGTTCTCCTATAAAGCTATCATTTACATGAAAGCATATCAAATCAATTATAAGAACTTTATGCCAACATAAAAAATTAGACAAGATATATCCATTTTTCCACATTCATATCTAAACTCTGCACATTCTGATTCTTATACAAATTTTTCAAACATTATCGCTAAAACTCAAAAAATATATTCAAGAAAATATCATCACAAAAGTTTTCATACAATAAAGATGAAATTCAAACTTCAAGCTCATTAAATATAAAGTCCAAACTCGGTGCAAGAGTTTAAGAATCCTTATTAGTTAGACTCAATTGGCATCTCAACCTAGTGAAAACATGTAGCAACATTAGCAATTCAATCTCCTGTTTCCATGTCAGTGCAAAGATAATTGTATCACACATTTATTTTACTTTCTCAATATTAATTAAAGTTGGGATGTAATCGCTAGATATGAAATTGTGAAGACAGTAAAGAAAGGAATAATAAATTCAACCAGCTAATCTTTATTTCAACCTTTACCAAACGCAACATAATTGGGTCATATTGGTAAATAGTAAAGTTAGCTTTAAATAACTTTCCAATTTCTATATTTGATCAATAAATAGGAGACAAATGAAGCAACTTTATTCTTAATTTCTTGTAACTGCCGACATCCTTTAAAAAAATTTTAATAATACAGGCAAATACATACATGTTCAATTTGTATCACCAATTTAGCTGTATATTTCAGCTTTAAGTTTTACTTGTGGGGTGCGAATATCATCCTGACTTTGAATTAATCTAATCTCTAAACTGGTTGACTCGGAATCATGTCCAGCGCTTTTGTAGTCACTAAGTGTCCTGTGCAAAACTGCCTGCACATATTGGTGAACCTTGAACGATTAATTATCTGTTACTAAAAATTGGGGGCTCATTAAGCAACATGAATGCCATAGTCTAAAAATCTCAATTAATGTCACTAGTAAGAAGTAATAAATCAGTCAAAATATTTTGAATGATAGAGGGCCTTTGTTGATCCAAAAGTACTTGTACGCAGAAGAAGAAAAAAAATAATAAGATTAAATGGCACACATCAAGAAAATAAATACCTGCAAGCTTGACACTGCAAGTTCTGCAGCAATCTCAAGGTTGTCTGGGTATTTCTGAAATTAATAAAGGCAAATATCTTATCACTAATATGAAGTTACTAGTAAGACCAAACAATAATCACAACTCTTAAGTAAAGGTAATACATTGCTCCAACCAAGAAGAAGTGCAGTCATGAGATCTCCCGTTCCCTACAAACATAAGAAAATAGTTAAGGTTCTAGTTATTGAATGTTTGAATCTAAACAGAATGGATTGAAGAACTTTATTGAATAAATTTATACGTTGGTTTTTTGAAAATTTTCTTGAATGAAACTTTTTCCTATTTATCCTTTGGGCTTTGGATAAACTTCTTACTGTCTAAGAAGCACCAGGTTAAACGGATTAAGAGCAATTAAAGTAATATGTCCTGTTAGCTGTGCTGAATTTTTGCATGCAGAAACATGTGGCAGTCAAACAAGGCTTTACATGGCAATGATGATAAAAGGGTGAAAAATTTTGGTGGCATTGGTGTTTATGCTGAAGATTCACCCTAAACCATTGCATTCTTCTCTATTTTTCCAAGGAGCATATAGCTACTGCAATGAAGATGAAGTTTTTTAAAATGAAATACATGGTGATTTTTAAAATTTTACACAATGAAAACAAAGCCAAGGTGATTATTGGAGCTCTAAATGCTAATGAACAGGAGATCATGCACAGCTCAGATCTATTTAGGGAAATAAAGTGATACATTCTTTGATACTCCACAGATTACAGATGTAATATCATAGAATAGTTCAAGCTGAAATTATCCATATTCGACTCCAAATAAATTTTTGCCTTTCACTTCCCAAAAAAATTAAAATTGTAAAGATCAATATTGGCAAAACCATATATAAACAGAAGTATTTATGGAATATTCATACCGTAAAATAAGCTGGTATTTTTGGAATCACGATCCTAAATTGTCTGGGAGGCTCTCCCTATCAGACAAAGATAATACAAGTTAGGTTGTTACCATGAGAGCACAGTGTGTAGAGAACAAAATCATCACTGAGTATCAAGCTATATAGAATTTAAAAAGTGGATGAAAGATGGAGAAATGTATAGACTTAACCACTGAATGTATATAATAAAACAATTAAACAATAACAACGAAAGACAAAACAGTTTTTCATGCATTCTTAAAAACAGAATTGTTCTCACTTGATACGCTTCCTATGATAAAATAAGTAGTTATAAATACTATTTTATATATACAAAATACAAATGCCCAATAATTAAATTATATCAGAAATTGAAGTCAGGGACAATTAGGAAACAAATATTAATTTTCAATTTCTTTTATAAGAGATAAGAGATTTTAAGAATGTGAATACATAATCTCTAGTTGGATTGTTGTTAAAATACATATGCTGGATTATTAGTTGATGAAATGACATGTACACACATTAATAATATTTTAAATTCAATTCAATAGTTTGTATGATTATGCAGAGGCACATATTATATTCCTACTTGAATAGTGTATTACTCTCAAAGTATGTATACATTTGAGGAACAGGTCCAATATGCATGTACATTGAATTTTACTTCAGCACATTGTTGCAAGCTGCAATGTGATAATGATGTGGTTTGTCCACTAAGGGTGTGTTTGGTTTAACATTAGGTTGAACAGGTACACAATCCCATGCATGTTTTGTGAGAAGTAGGAATTTGGAGCTTTTGATTAAATGGAAGTTTGGGGGTCTCCCAACGGTAAACCAAACACGCACTAACTGTCACCACTCACCACCATTTTGTGAGCTACCTCAACTGATTCATTCGTTTGTCTCTAGACTGGCAATACTCGGCATCATTTGTTTATAACAAGTGAGGTACTAACTGAACCATGCAGCTAACCAATTCACCAATTTTTGGTTTAACAAATGTGGTTTTCAGAAAATTGTGGAATTGTGGAAAATAAATTTTACAAATCACTGTCAATGCTCAAGCCATACGCAAACAATATTATGCAAGAAAACTATGAAAATTTAGTAATTTTTATCTCCATTATCTCTCATATTACAACAACAACAACAACAACAACAACAACAACAAAGCCTTATCCCACTAGGTGAGGTCGGCTACATGGATCACACAAGCCATTCAACACAATTAAAAACCATTATAAGCCGCATTTATTTCACCTTTTCTTTTTGATGACTGCCAATGAGGAGAAGAATCCCGTCTATATTTATACTTGTAATTATGACCTGAAGAGCATATACATCAGCTAAATGATTGAGTAACAGACCCAAATCTACACTTTGGAAAATCATCAAAGAGTTATTGTGAGTTGTGACATCAGATGCATACAATTTATTGGCATTAAAAAAGAACACTAAGAAAAGGAGTTAAAAATCTACAGACCCAAGCATGGAATTCACATATGCAATTTACAAACTTAGATTCAAGCTTTTGTGAGTTGATTGCAGGTTTTCTGTACACTAGAAGTGTGCCACTTTAGGACATTGCTAGATACAAGGATCCAACCCCTCTACTGGTGTTTGTATGTACTAAAATCCAAAATTTTAAGGTAGTGAAGAATCTGGTGGAATTTTATTAGCAGAATAAACAAATAGCCAACTTGCACTGAGAGGAGGGGATGGGAGATAAGAGCTAATTTATTCACACACAAAAAAAGAGATATAAGGATTATTAAAACCAGAATCATAACTGAAAAAAATTACAATTAAGCTTAAAAAAAATTAAAGCAATCCAAAATGCCAAGTATCCATATGCCATGTTATACCATTCAGTAAAAGAATGAACATGATAGAAGACAGGATAAAGTGATTTGGTTCCATCTATGTGAAGGGCTATATGACAATGAAGAATGAAATTTGTGTAACTGCAGCACTACTAAATATTTTAGCTGTCAAGAAATACTGAAATAGAGTAAACACTTATTTTGGTCCTCCAGAGATATACATAACATCACATTGGCCCTCCATTTTGATGTCATTTTAAGGGCCAAATTGATAGCAAAAATGTGACATCGAAGGACTAATTTTCAATGTTGCATATATCTTGAAGGACCAATCTTTATAAATGGAGAACAGTGTGACATCACATATATCTTTTGAAGACCAATTGGACATCCAATCTGCAGAATATAATAGTAGTTCACTAGTTCCAAACTTCCAATTTGATTATGTATACCATATCAGGGTTTTCCATAAAATAACACAGGCCCATATTCAAATTATTAAAGTGAAACTTCAACAGTATCTACTGGAGACCGATCAAAGGATTTCTGAGTTGCTTTGGGAAATCCTCAGCGCGATTAATTATATGTACATGATTCACAGTCTCTAATATTAAAATACTAGGAAAATAAAGAAACTAGGAAATTAGGAAAACAATACAAGTCAAACCCTGATTATTTGCAAAAATAAATAGGTTAAAGCCCAATATACAGGGCCACTGAATAGAAAATGTTAAGGAGTTAATATTAAAAAAATGTTAAGGAGACACTTTCCGACAAATCCAATTGGTGAATCTTTTCTTTACTATCGGAGTCAAAACATCTGAATACATGGTTTTAAACTTAATAAAGAAATCAATTTGCATAACTTGAAAAACTATAAAACATTTGTGACTAATTGGTCAAAACAGATGCCCTTGACTATTAAAACAACAACAGTAATAAACAGTTTCCATACACAGATCAGAAGGGAAAAGTCATGACCAGTACAACAGCCTATGTTGAAAGGAGAAAGGTTAGACCAAGAGGTTTCAAGGATCCCAAATAAGAAGGGTATTTTTCAACATACAACAATAAAAGCAAACCTTTGAAGGCCCAGCTGCATGGAGAAGCCTACAGGCCTCCCGCCCATGTCCTTCAGACTGAATCCTATAATAAGTATAAAATTTGAATACTTAGAAGGCAAAACAGATATATTGTGGAGAAGCTCAAACAGAATGTATATGTACTAAGCTGATTGTAGCAGTGGTGATAAAAGATAAAGAAAAATCAAAACAACGAACTAAAACTCAAAACTACCTTTGGGTGATAAAAAGATGTAATCTTAATTGTTATATAATTACCTGAAGCCTGTCAGTAGTTCTGCCTCAAACTGGTTGGGAGTCAACACTGAAGCTACTGGGACAACCTGCCAAAATCTGTGTTACTCAGATGTCACAAGGAATATACTTCTCAAATTAAAAATAGGATACACGAAAGGGAACTATGCCTGTATCATCCTATAAAAATAGGAACCTATTAACCAAGCAATAAAATAGAATTTTCAATTATAGGTGAAGGCATACAATAGTTCAGTCAAATAAGTTTATATGTTTTCAATTTGCTACATTGTATATGACTATACAGTATATATTATTTGCACTTGCACACCTGAAGAAACATCTTTGAAGAACAGTCATACCTTCTCACGATAGACTGATACTAGCTCTTGAGGAACATAAAGCTTTCCTTCATCACCCATCACTGGATCACATACTGACAAGGAAGCATAATTTTATTAAATACAAATATACATGTATAGATTTATTCTCTAAAAAGAAAAAAAAGCTTTAGGCTCAAGTGCCCAACACCCAAAAAAGAAAAAGATTGAAATCATTTTCCCAGGCTTCGGCTGTCTGGAACACAAACTGTAGTTGAGACTTAAAAAAGTGTAGTCCCTGTTGGCTACAACAGGATGTAAGTTCATTCTTCAATTTCTCGCTTTATGTATAAAGACTTAAATTATGTCTTCCATTGTTCCTTTTAGTAATATCTAAACACTCATAAAAGCTAGGTCAATATAAGATGGTCTGATGTTAAAACTTAAAAGTAAACCTGAAAATGATAAAGGAAAGCACAAACATTGTATAAGGCCAGATCGAATAACTTATTAGTGCAATTTTATGCAGCATATCAAACAAATCCCAAGTATTTTCAATATTCTCACCATATGTAAGACCTGGGTTTGTTGACCGAAGTTTGTTGACAACTTGCAATACAGTGTTTAGAAAAGACTCTGAACCAATATAACCTGAAAATACATGGATTGGAATAGGTAATAAAGGAACTAAGGAAGTAATGAAAATAGAGAACAAAATAAAATTGCAACAAAGTGACAGGTTAGTGATTGAACACAACCAGCAATATTCAGTAGAGTGCAAAAGTATATCATAAATAGCATAATGATTATAATTTTAACACTAAAGGAAATATTGCAGGATGGCTCAACAATAATACAAAGTAATGATTTTGAAAAAGAGAAACTTAAGTTTGTCACCCAAAAAAAATTAAGAACACAAGAATTCCAACATCCAAACAGAATATGACACTCAATAGACAGTCAAAGAATCATTTCGTCTATTTTCAGTAAGATCAATTGAAGCATTTTATCAAGAGCTGCAAAAAGAAAGTTCAATAAGACAGGTTGCCACCTATCATGACAAAACTTGAATCAACTGCCTCATTTACCTATTTAATATACAGTTCATGAGGTATTTAAAAATTAAAATACCTGTTAACAAGTGAGTATAGAACAATAAATCATTTCCTTCAAGGCCTTCTATTAGATCCCAGAGTTGCTGTCCATTCAAAACCTGACCCTTAAACGTTGGGTATCCTGCATTATAACCATCAAATTTATCAAACCACAACTGCAGAATTACTTAATCAAGCATACCATACCACACCTAAACTTATTCACATTGACAGACAGCGTCACACCGTATATCAAGCCACAGAATCCTGAGAAGCTGAATGAAAAATTAAAGACTCAGCTTGCCTGTATGATTCGAAAACTGCACAGAATTAATTGGATCCACATCATATCCCAGTAATTGCAGAGGGAAGACAGCGGATTTATTACCAACATACCCCTGAGAATAATAGCAAACAGCCACAATGTCAAGGTAATTAATTAGTTAGCAAGCTGCATGCAACTGACAATGACATTAAAGGGTATTGCCAATTGCCAATAACGAATTCCATTTTTGTCAATCCAAAACAACATGCATATAAAAACACATCAACCATAACATCTTTTCACCCTATTTTAATCAGTTATGAAAGCATTTGATGAATAATTAAGAACATGAACATCTCAATGTATTGATTTTAATATTGCTAACATTGCAGGTTATCATTCTTCATTTCTACATACGATTAGCGACATCTTAAACGAACATGTGATGTGTTAAATACGTATTCGATGTAAAACATGCTGAAGAGAAGAAAGAAAAAAAAACCTGAACGGTGTGAGATTGAATGCTGAGAACTCGACCGGTGTTCGAGGGAAGAGCGAGGGAGAGGATGGGAGGCGCCATGCGCGAATTCCTCGAGTTTCGTGCCCTTGAAAAACGAAATCGGTCAAAGACGACGAAAATTGGAATGAAAAGCGAATGCGGTGAGGTTGATAAAACTGAGAATCAGAAGAGAATGATAAATCTACCGGAAAATGCGAGTTTGACAGGAAAATCTGAAATTGAATCGGTGTGAGAGTGTGAACGGAGGCTTTAACAGCATGGAACAGTGTTCAACGCTGAGGCAGCCAACTCCTGCGTCTACATTCATTCATTCGTTCATATTATAATATTGTGGAATAGATTATAGATGACGATGACACATTTCATGTGTTAACTTGTATTATTGCCAAAGTGCCATCACACGGGAAGGGAAGAGAGATTCCAATTTTTTTGTTTTATTTGTTAAAAATATGATATCGAATATGACACACAACAAAAATATATGTTAGATATACGTTATAAGGATAATTCTCTATCACGTATATTGTTAAGATCTTATGTTTTTTTAACTGATTTTTATTATCTTTTTTCAGTTATGAAAGAGATAAAAATATTAATATATGTATCATTTTAATATTTTAGACTTGAGTAATAAAAATTAAAGATTTTATTTAATTATTTTCAAATTAGAACAAAAATATTTATAATCTTAGTTAACATTTTTTTACGAATCAAACTCACCATCCAAGTTTGGTTAAGTATCATAATGGCAAAATAAGACGACCTAATTCAACCAACTTAACTTCTTATATTTTTTTTTTCTTGTACTTTCAGTCAAATTTGATTTAACTCCTTATAATTTTAAGTTGATTAATTCAATCCATGTATTTTAAAAAATAAGTAAATTTAGTCCTTATATATTGATAACCAAAGGATCAAATATAAATTAAATTCACCTATTTTTTAAAGTATAAGAATCAAATTGATTGATTTGAAACTATAAGAACTAAAACTAAGTTTCACTCTAAGTACAAAGATTAAAAAAAATTCTGAAAATACCCTTAAGTGTCTTCTGTTTCCTTTTAAGTAAATCTTTTTTACGGTAGTGCACTCATTTGTTTGTTTTCTCAATTTCTTATGATTTTTTCATTGTCGTGAGAGATGCATTGTGTTGCTTTGGTCGAGGTGAAAGTTTTACAGGGTAAGTCAGTGGTGGTTGTGGCGGTGGTTGGTTTGATTGTTAACGGAGATACTTCAGACGTACGTCGGCATTTTTTTTTTTTTGGCGTAAAATATGGATTAAAGAATCCGTAAGTTATATAAAACTTACAAGTTGATTAGTCCGTAAGTTTTCTATAACTTACGGATTGATTAATTTGTATGAGTTGTACAGATTGGTTAATCCATATAAGTTATACGGATTACGTAATTCTTATAACTCATACAGATTGGTTAGTCCATACGATTTATACAGATTACATAATCTGTATAGCTCATACAGATTAACCAATCCGTATGAATTATACAAATTTTTAATTTTTTTAATTAAAAGAAAGATTAAATTTTTGAATTTTTTTAAATTATAAATATGTTAATATGATTGTTAAAGAATTAAATTAATGTGTATAAAAAATTTATTTGTTTATTTGAAATGTAATTCATATTACTATTTTAAATATTTTTAAATAAGTGTAGATTGATGATTAATTTGTAATTATTTATTTTTATATTTTGGAAATGGTATTAATTGTAAAATAGTTTACAATTGTAATTTATGTATAATTTATTTGAGTTTTTGTGGTCTAAAATTGATTGTTTTTTGTGGTCATAATTTCATGAATTAGAATTAAGTTGAATAATATAATTTATTTTACTACATATGGTTCGGTTATAATTTTTTATGTATTATATGGTTATCAATTGTAAGTAGAAAAAGTTGATGTTATTGATTTTTAATATATAGGGTTATCAATTTTAATGTTTTATAATATTATATGCAATAAAAAATGACGTAGAGTTTTGTGTGATAGTATATGTATGGTGTGGTTAGGGATTTTTTGTTTGTGATGTTGAAATTTTTGAATGTCTTGTTAAGATGGACAAAGATCAATGGATGTATGACAATATAATGTTTGAAGAAGTTGATATGAATGAACAAAATGAAGACGAAGTTGGTGTGAATGAAGAACATGTTCATTGTTCTGATGTGTTCAATACTTTTTAGGTATTAATGTGATTTATTGTTATTAAATTAATAAAATGAATGTCCCTTAAAGACTATACTTGTGTGAATTGCATTGTAGGTGTTTGCTACCCGAGATGATGTTCTGCATTGGGTTGTTGCTTATGGAATTGGATTTGTGACAGTGATTATGAGGTCAGATATAAACACTGGTATGAGAGGAAGAATTTCATTTGTCTTAATTGGTTGTGAAAGGAGTAGTAACTATAGGTCTAGGAAGAAAGATTTTGAAAGAAGAGATATTAGCAGTAGGAAATATGGGTGTCCCTTAAGTTTCATGGAAAACCAGTGGCTAGAGATCAAGGATGGATGGTGAAGTTAATTTGTGGGAGTCACAATTATGAAATGACAAAGCCGTTAGTTTGAAATCCATACGTTGGTCAATTGACTAAGGATGAAAAGACAATTATTGCTGACATGACAAAGTCAATGGTGAAATCAAGAAATATTCTGCTAACGCTGAATGAGCACAATACCAATAGTTATACAACAATCAAACAAATATACAATGCAAGAAGTGCATATCGTTCTTTCATAAGAGGCAACGATACTGAAATGCAACAACTAATGAAACTTCTTGAACGGGATCAATATATTCTTTGGCATAGACTAAAGGATGAAAATTTTGTACATGATATCTTCTGGTGTCATCCTGATGCAGTGAAGTTATGCAATGTCTGTAATTTGGTATTTTTTATAGATAGTACCTACAAAACAAACAGGTACAGGCTCCCGTTATTTGACTTTGTTGGTGTGACACCAACGGGGATGACATTCTCTGTTGGTTTTGTCTATTTGGAGGGAGAACATCTAAATAATGTGTTATGGGCTCTGAATGGTTTCGAGGTCTTTTTCTAAGACGTGATGCCCTCCCTAGAGTTATTGTTACTGATAGAGACCTAGCATTAATGAATGCAATGAAAATTGTATTCCCTAAGTGTACCAACTTGTTGTGTAGGTTTCACATCGACAAGAATGTCAAGGTAAAATGTAAATCCCTAATTGGTCAAAAAAATACATGAGATTATGTCATGGATGCCTGGGGGAGTTTGGTTGATTGTCTTTTCGAGCATCAGTTCGATGATTGCCTTAAGAAGTTTGAAATTACTTGTTCACCATGACCAATGTTTGTTGACTATGCCAACCAAACATGGATAATTCCCCCCACAAAGAAAAAATTATTAAAGTCTGGACGAATAAGGTGATGCACTTAGGTAACACAACAACAAACAGGTATGAAAATTGTCATTTTTTTTATTAAGGTTTAGGAATTAATGGATAAAAATTGTATTTGTTTATTGTTTTTTTATGTATTTCATATGCAGGATTGAATTTTCTCATTGGGCTTTAAAAAGACTATTACAGAATAGCCTTGGAAACCTATGTAGTATTTGGAAAGCCATGAACAGCACGCTGTAACACACTGAAATTAAGGCATCCTTTGAGACAAGTACACATATGGTTGGACATGTTTTTATAGTTAGCTTATATAAGAGGCTACTTGACATGGTATAAGGTATGTTTCAAATCAGATTGTTGCTGAGTTTGAGCGTGTATATTATGTTAGCAAAAACTCTTCTCGTTGTGGATGTGTCATGAGAACTACTCATGGTTTTTCATGTGCATGTGAGTTATCCAAATATGTTGTTAGTACCATACCACTTGAGACAATTCATATGTTTTGGCGAAGACTAAGTTTTTCAGACCAAGGGTTATATGAGCCCTAAGTGACCATAACCAAAGATATGGAAACTATATCCAAGCGATTTGAAGAGCTTGATGTTTGTGATAAAGTTACTTTAAAGAGTAAACTCCGGGAAATTGTTTATCCTAAGCTAAACTCTATGTGTCCTTGATAACTGCTAAATAATTGTATTTTGATAATAGAAAATAAGGCAAAATTGTCTTTAAAAATAATTATTTAGCAGTTATTTGCGCTTAAATATTAAAGAATTGATGTTTTGTTGAATTTTGGCTGCAGATATAAAAACTGGAGGTGTAACAAGCAAAAAGGCTAGAAAAATTGAAGAAAAGAAGAAAATCTGAAGCAGGCCCAGTCCAATACGCGCTAAGCCCATGATCTAACAGAAGCGCGCGCTAAGCCTGCAACACGCGCGCTAAGCCCGTGATCTAACAGAAGCTTGCGCTAAGCCTGCAACATGTGCGCTAAGCGCGCGATCTACACGCGCTGAGCGAGGGGGTGTCGCGCTGAGCGCACCTACGAAGGCCCAAAGCCCACTTCAGCAGCTATAAATAGAGAGCCAGTCCAAGGGACAAACGATCACAGAACCCCCTCTCCTAGGGGTTTCATTTACTCCCTTTCTTTCTTTCACCCCTCCTCTCATTGTAAAGCCCTCATGATCATGAGTGGCTAATCCCCTAGCTGTGGCCTGACAGGCCTAAAAAGTCAATGATGTATGGAGCATTTCAAGAGTTATCAATAAAAAGAGGAATTTCCTCCAGGTTCTTTATTTACCGTTCTTTTTTTTTACATCTTGTATCTCTGAACTTGTTTTCTGTTAGGCTTTAGTCCACTCGGGAGAGGGTAAAGCCTAATTAGCGGTAAGGAATGAATACTTGAATCTGTTTTAAGGGTTAGGCCACTCGGGAGAGGGTAACGCTTAAGAGAACATTAAAAGGAAGAAATTATCGAGTTATCTTTTAGAGGGGTTTCCTTCCAGGTTCTTTTATCTGTATTTCTTTCTTGCTTATTCTGCATCTCAGACTTTGTTTTCTGTTAGTCTTTAGGCCACTCGGGAGAGGGTAAAGCCTAATTAGGGATAAGGAATGAATGCGTGAATTGGTTTTAAGGGTTAGGCCACTCGGGAGAGGGTAACGCTTAATAGAACACTAAAAGAAAGAAATTATTGGGTTAGCATGACTTAATGCCCCAATGCCCATGCTTTAGCAAACATCTAGAATGTAATCCTAATGCATCTTAGTTATTGAGTCTTCGCAAAGGGCATTTGGAAGATAGGTAATTAAGGTAGGTTTGTCATCGTGAGGCATCAGGGGCAAGTAGATGGATAGATGTGGGGCAGAATTAGTTCACTGGTATTGATAACAGACAAATCCTGAATCCATATATCTAGGCTGATTAGACTGGTTAGGTTTTAGCAATTTTATTATATAGATTTTATTTATTTGAATTTCGTAGAAGTAGTTATCTTTATCATATCTCAATTTAAATATTTTATCTTTTATTTTGATCTTTCAATCTTTTATCTTTTCTTTTATCTTCTAATTTTGTCTTTAAATATCTTATCTTTTCTTTTATCTTCTAATTTTATCTTTAAATATCTTATCTTTTCTTTACCTTATCTTCTATCTTCTATTTTAAATTCTTATCTCTTGCTTTTAAATTGGGTTTGCATTAATCTAAGTACAAACAAAGTCCCTGTGGATTCGACACTCGGACTTCCGAGAACTTTACTACTTGTAACGATTTGGTACACTTGCCAACGAGTCAACAGTCCTCCTCCAGAAAAGGTCAAGACCAAAGGTGCTCAGAAGAAACCGATGACTAAACATCAAAGATCAATAAAGCATGATCCGTCTTACTAGTAATATGTTGATGTTTTACATTCTATGCAAAATATTAATTCTTCAGTCAAACGTAGTGCATCATCATCTGACTAGACAATTCTAAGAAAGACTATGCCGATGTTGGATCAATTTCATTTGTGCATTCATGATTCAATTAAAAATATTGTCGATGTCAAAGCTAATAGTAACGGTGGATATCATGCAATTGTTGTCTTATTAAGTATGAGTGAAGATTCATGGGCGTTGGTGTGCAATCATTTGCTTAAAGAACTTGCCAAATGGTCTGATGAGTATATCAACCTCCTTGGTGGCATAGATAAATTTGAGGAATTAAAGAGGTCCCTACTTGTTGATAGATTATCCATGGTATGTAATTTATGTTTTATTTTTTTATTTAAAATTAAGTTTAAATAAATGTAATCCATATAATTGGTTCATGCAGGTTATTATGGATAAGTGAATGAATATAACCGACATGGGATATGTCATTGCATCAAGGTATAATGTTGTCTTTGTATGTTTGTCTCTGCAATAAAGCATGACATTTTTTTCTCTTAGAAGTCAACCACCAACAGATTCTTCAGTGCATCGTGTAATATGTATTGGTCACATGTATGAAAATCATTTTGTTCAAGTAGATTCATCATAATCTTGTTTTTTTAATTTATGAAATTAATCGTGTTATAATAACTTCAAATTGTTTGTGCATGTGTAACAAGTTTATTTAAGAGACCATTGTCCTTTATTGCCTGTAGCTTTGTTATGGTCTAGAAATTGTCATCCTCAAGGAAAGTAGTGGCCAACTCTATATATTAGTAGAATGCAGCAGTACAACAATTTGATGATGTTAAAAACAGACTATGTTGATTTAAGTGAAGAGTGAACATTTAGGTGTCTATGTCATTGTCATGTACGACAATAATATACAGTTGTTTCATTGGAAACTCACAAGTATATCTATTATACCTTACGTTCAAATGGTTTAGGGTTATTATAATACGTAGGGTTTAGTGTTACATGTGTTGTTAGAGTTAATTGTGACGTGAAAACCAGGGTTTAGTAGAAAATCAAAAAATAAGGATTTTGTAGACTAGGGTTTAGTGTTACACTTTAGGGTTAATTCAAAACTTATTAAAAAAATTTAATGTGTGGAAAATAAGGTTTATGGTTTAATTCACGTGTGTTGATATAAGCGGTTCCATAGTAATATAAAAAACATTTCAAATAAAATTGGTAAAATAAAAATATTGTCAAATAAAATAAAATGATAAACATTGTGTGTACATATTTGCTAAAAATTTCTAACTATCTTTATGCGTCCTCCATGCGCCGCCTTTATCGTGACCACACATATAAATTGTGATCCACAGTCACCCCTCTAGCGATCCTTAGGCAGTCTTGCATGACATCGTATGTTTCTGTGCCTTCAGTCACTATCCTTAGGTTGAACAATCGCTCTAACCTTTTTCTGCTATTGCTTGACAAGCCTCCTATGACATTGACAACAACAAATAAGGTATAACCATATTGCATGTTTAAATAAAATGAAATTAAGAGTAAGATGAATATATAGTTACCACTGCATGTCTAGACTGCTCCACATCAGAAGGTGCATGCGCAAGTGCTTCCTCCATAGTTGTTGTTGCCGTCGAGTACTAAGGCATATCTAGTTCGACATATGTGTCATCTTGCACGACAAGTGGATGTCTGATTGGATCCTCGGGCTGTGCCAGCCTCATGAATGGATGCGAAATTATGTAGAACTAGTCCATGTAGTCTGGTGCATATTGTGCAGGCACAAGAAAAATCTGGCCCACCGGTGCAAGGTAGTCAGAGAAGTGCATCAATATGTCATCAATATCTTCTAAGCATAATCTTGAATCCGAAGAGTGTGGAGAAATCACCTGAACATACCCAAACTTCTGCACAACCCTCTCTGATCGGTGTATGACAACCATGAGATCCCATCGGATATGTCCAGAAAAACAAGAAATGAGCTTCAACTCTCTAACTGCACGATGGTCACCGCAAGACATGCAACAAACATCATTAGACGTCAGTCAATCTAGACGCTTTTGATACGTTGACACTGGTAATGCCTTCATAGAGGTTCAGCAATAGGCACATGGTTTCCTTTCATGAAAATCTTCAGTGGTAATAGCCTCAAAAACAGATGAAAAATGCTCATAAATTCAACACTACACATATTTTCAAAACAAAATAAATATCAAATCAATACATAAAAAAGTCAAAAAACAAAAAAATTAAATAAAATTCAATTACAATTACTTGTAATAGTGTGATATATTCAACAAGTTGTCTACCGCTGCTCTTAGACGCATCATTCAAATTATCGTACATATGCACTAAGGCGATAGCTTCGCATGCGTAGCTTCCACTCTGGCTGAGGTCTCAAAAGGCGTCCAAGAACACCACATGCACGCGTGTTGCACTCTTGTTAGAAAAAAGAGTGCAACCTAGCAAATGCAGCAGATAAGCTTGTGCTGCTACAGTCCAGTGTGCGACATCACATTTGCTACGATAAATGTCTCGTAGCCATGATAATCGTACATATGCCCCATGACACTGTACTGTTTTAGCTCTGGCTTCATTTGCACCGACTTCAAGTAATTCCACTAACATCAACACCGCTTCATCGACATAAAGAGTCTCGAAGCTATGGAAGACGCCTGTGATGGGCATATGAAGCAAAAAGGCCACATCATCGAGGGTGATGGTGACCTCTCCCATTGGAAGATGGAAACTGTTAGTTTCCTTATGCCACCTCTCTGCAAACTTTCTTTCGTGGGATGATAACTTCAATTCAGGATATTCCTAAAAAAATTAAATAATTTTAACAATAATAATAAATACTTATTAAAATATAATTTATTTTAAACTATAAATATCTCTCCATTCCAAACAATGTCTGCAACATGATCAACATAGACAATTAGAACTGATGTGTCACGCGACCTGTGTGGAAAACCCTGGGCATCAACAACTGTCTCTTGACGCTAGCTGTTGGAAGACCTTTTCAAATGCGTCATCCACGTGATGAACATCCTCAGCAACAACGATAGCTTCCCGTTGCCCACATGTGGATGCTGTGGGCCTTCGCCTCTAGGGAGCTTCATTTGAATCATGATTATCTTCTTTTCCTAGGGTTGTTATGTAATTCTGCCTAACGCATAACCAAAACCTCTAGTTCTAATCATAATATGTAAATTTGAACATACATAAAGTTTATGTCAAAATTCAAACAATACTTCAATCAATTAGCATACAATCATTCATATATATATATATATATATATATATATATATATATATATATATATATATATATATATATTCTTCAAATTTTCTTTTTAATTAATTTTATGTAATGAAATAACTTCTTTATTAAAAAGCAACTTTAAAAAAACACTATAATTAATTAATTACATAAAAAACTAATATATAATAATTATAAATATGTTTATAATTAAAAATAAAACAATAAATTTTTCAAAACAAAAATGAAAATAATATATTTTTTATTAAAATATATTAACTATTTAAAAACATCATTCTAAATAATATATTTATAATTAAAAAAATACAATAAATATTTAAAAGCATAATTCAAAATAATATATTTTAATTAAGACAACAATAACTATTTGAAAACATGATACAAAATAATCTATTTTTGATTAAAAAAATTACTATTTCAAAAACAAAAATCAAAATAATATATTTACAATTAATAAACAACAACTATTTCAAAACAAAAAATCATAATGATATATTTATAATTAAAATAAAAATAGCTACTTAAAAACAAAAAAAATTATTATATTTACAATTAAAAAAATAACTATTTAAAAACATAATTCAAAATAATCTATTTTTATTAAAAAAAGAAACAATAACTATTTATAAACAAAAGTAAAATTAATATATTCACAATTAAAAAACAATTACTATTTAAAAACATAATTTAAAATAATCTATTTTTATTTAAAAAATAAACAATAACTATTTACAAACCAAAAACAAAATAATATATTTTGAATTAAAAAACAATTACTATTTAAAAACATAATTCAAAATAATCTATTTTTATTTAAAAAATAAACAATAACTATTTTAAAAAACAAAATAATATATTTAATAAATAAAATAACTATTTAAAAACAAAAATCAAAAGAATATATTTATAAATAAAAAATTTACTATTTTAAAAAATAAATTAATTTATTAATAATTAAAAAAAACATATGAATTATGTAATCCGTATGAGTTATACGGATTAGTTAATCCGTCTAACTCATATGGATGAGCTAATCCGTATGATTAGTTAATTCGTATAACTCATATGAATTAACAAATTCATATATTTTACACGGATACTAAACACGATCCTAAACTACGAAAAAAAAACCTTACCTTGACGGCGGAGAGGCACGTCGATGGTGTAGACGGCCTGAACGAAGACAATGGAGGTTGACGATAGCAGCGACACGAAAATGATAACGTAGAGATGGAGGAGGAAGAAGGTGCGTTGCAACAGTGGAATACACGAGGGAGCTGACTTTATAAATTTAAGTGAATGACATTTTTGTCATTTCACTTAAATTGCTGAGTGCACAATCAATATATCTAGGTGCACCTAGCAACAACCCCAACCTTATCTGCAATTTGGGCGCATAAAAAAGAGAAAGCTTAAACCATTTTTTGGACCTTTCATTAGGCCAACATTTTTTTTCTCTCCTCATCTAATAATGTGTGACCATTTCTATATTTGTGATAGCAACAATACAAAAATTATTGCGATAGCTACAGAACTTGATACCGTTGGTTTATGATAGCATTATTTTTTTTTTAAAACTAGCACTAATTTTTTTATACGCCTATTATGTGTAAAATCGATATATTCAATCTTCTTATTTATGAATCTGCTTTACTCATAAAAATTTCAATTAAAAAGTATATTCTTTTAAAAATCCCTGATATAAATTTGCAAAATACCAGAATAACATGTTTGTTGTCAATTACATATAAATTTTTTATCCGTCTGATAAAATGCATTTTATTCCCCTAATTTTTAACTTGATATAACCCCCTAAAAATGTTTGATATTTCATTTTCCATCCTAATTTGGAGAAAAAGGGCTCAATACACTCTTTGTCTCTCTTCACTTTTTTTTCCTATTAATTATTCAAGTAAACAGAAGCATCTTTAATAAAGTATTTCACCTCTACAATTTGAAGCAGGTCACAAACATGATCTGTTACGATCCATGTCATATATAATTAGGCCAAAGATGATAATTTCAGCAGCTAAGAAATGGAACAATTATATCGTTTTCAAAGAGACTTTTTGGTTGTTTGAATAAATATCTCAGGTAGATTGTAGAATATTATTGTTACTTGTTAGAATTCTGTTAGCAATTGCATATGCCCTGCTTATATATCTCACTGTAATTTCATTGATCAGTGCGTAATGAAGAATCAGAATTGTTATTGTTTTTACCTCTTTTAGTTGTAGAATTAGGAGTAGTGATATCCCATTGCATATCATGATCACTCGATTGTTAATCTCTCCTTCCCGGACTTACAAGAACTGTTGTGCCTTTAAACAATTTATATATATAGTCATCAATAAACTAAAGAGAAGCAAAAACTATTTCAGATAGGATTTCATGCACAAGGCAACTGTACCAATTGGAATGTATTGATGGATCCAAAACCCCAAATCCGTAAAGACAGTCTATTTAAAAAAAAAAAACTAATAATATACATTATTGTTAAAATATAAGGGTGAGATTATAAGAATGAAAAAAATTTAATATATCATAAATGACGATAGGATTTATAAATTTAAATTTAACATTTGATTTTTTTTATTAAAATGTGATGTTAAATTTTTTTATATAGTGTATCGAGATCCATTGATAAAAATCTACTTCATATTTATCCCATGCACAACATTGAGTATCTCATATCTTGGACATTAATTATTACTTGTGTCATATGTATCTAGTAACATTTAAATCGATCTGAAAAGGAAAAAAAAAAGTAGCATCCATACGTGAGATAGTGGCGACGTGTTTCACATAGATGCTCACTGCAGAAAAGTATATGTAGTGATATGTAACAAAGGCGAAAAAGATTAGAGATGGGACAATTTTGATCGACGACTTAATTAATTACGTCAATTGATTTTAAATAATCATAAAAGATATGGCCATACAACGTCGGATATTATAATAAAGTGTTTAGGTTTTGTCGATATGTAAAGAGCCGAAAGTTGCTGGCTTTTGGTTTTGGCTGTTCAATAGTTTGTTGCTAGTAGAAGATAATCCTAAAAGATTGGATAAACCAATCACAAAAGTACTTATGTTCTTCCTATTACAAAACAAGATGTCGTTTGTTAAGATGGTTATGAGATGGTGAGCTCTAAATGTCAAGTTAACAAAATTTAAACACATAAAAAATGAGTTATCAGAGAAATTGCCAACTTTCAAGTAGTTGATTATTTACCGTATATGTAATGTTTCTCTATTTTGAATTTAATGTGTATTTATTTATTTTATTTAGGATAAATGATATCATTTCAATTAGGACAAAAGTTATTTTGCTATAATCACGGTGGTTTTTCTGTCATGACTTCTGAATAATATCGGAAATCATATATATACTACTACACAATTCCATTCGAAATCTGTTATCTACCATTCTTATCTTCTACAACACTTTCATGTTAGTTAATGTAATTTAAATTTCATTTCTTACATTATTAATATCTTTCCAACTCTTTAATTTTCAATTACTCTGATTTCTCCTTCCATTTTATTCTTAGTATTTTACCTTTAATTTCTATAGATTGTTTCTTGTCTTTTACTCATGCATGCTTTTAATTCCAAAGCATGTTATCTTTCTTACAACTTTACTTTCTAGCACCTAACATTTATTGCATTTTATTTTCATTGCATATTTAAATACTTTCTCTTCATCTTCTTTAAACTCATTTACTCCATGCATGCATTTTATTTTTGATACACTTTTAGTTTCTTCTCAAACTTTTCAGTGTCCTATCAAGTTAATTCCAACACCTTCAATCCTTTGTTAATTAATTTACTCTCTTTGCCAATTTCACTATTGAAAGTCTTACACCGCGTGATTAATGGACATGATAAGTATTTATATAACTGGATAGGTTACTCCCTTATAAACTGATTTTTAAGGGGACCTTTCAAATGTCTTTGTTTCACTTTAACATGATATCAGAGTTAAGTTTTACACACTTTCAAAAGATTAACGGTAAAGTAAGAATAATTTATAAATTATAAAAAAAAATCATATCTTGAGATAGATTATAATATAAGAAAAAATCTATTATTGTTAAGATTGAAGATTTTATTCTAGAGAAATAAATTATATATTTTTTTTAAAAAAATTGTTATATAATAGGAGTCATGAAATACTCTCACATGATATCATCGGTCCTACTCATCACGTATGCTGATTGTCTCACTGTCACTCACAATATTACAAAAGTAGCGAAAATATAAAATAGTCATTAGGATTCACAACCTTAAATCTCTTTTCTTGGCTAGAGCATGACTTATCACCCTGACAGCGTATCAAAAGAGGAGTTAAAAAAAATTACACAATTTTTTAGATAATTAACTTCTAATAAATAATATATTGAACATAATAATTTATTATTAATTTTATGTGTATAATTATATATATAATCTACTACTAAAAGAAAATTAAACAAATATTATTCAAAAACCTTTTTTTTAATTTTATACATTTTCCTTTATCAGTATTTGTTTTTTTTTTCTTCTTTTTTTTTCTCACATATATAAAGGATGCTAAGGGAGGGGACCAAGGTCCATGTTGGCCCCCCTTCATCTTTCCCTGCTTGTCATACATAAGACAAACTTAATATTTATTTATTTATGATATTATATAATTTTTATTGATTTATGTTATTTTATTAGTGACTTATTGATCCCATCAATATTTCGATATTAATCTATTATGCTGTGTTTGGGAGAGGTAAAATGTACTAAAAAAAATATAAAAAAATAATTCAAATATTTTTTTTTCTCAAATTCATTTCATTTCACTTCATTCCAGTATAGAAACACATATTAGTGCTACTGAATAAATGATAAGTTCGGTTGTAATAACACAAGGCAAGCCTTAAGTTTGTTATAGATTGGCATTGGTGACACCACACTCATTTAAGACAAAATATAACCTTATTTGGTGTATTTTCAACATATATATGCATTAGAAAATAGAGATGATAGTTCAGTCTCTCAAAATTCTACCAAGTATCTTTGATAACGTAAGGATGTGATGGATTTAATTATTTGAGGATAAGAAAGAAATGTCCCATAACCATAATTAAGTTGGACTTGGACAAATTTCTTATTGGTGATGCAACATTCAGCATGATGAAACACAAGTAGAGCTCGATCGTTTTGGATGTAACAGAACCCAGGGGAAAAAGAAAAAAGTCGTTTTAGCGGCTGCAAAGGATTTGACACAGCATTTATATCAATTGAATACTACTAGTATATTGTTATTTTCAATTGACCCAAATTAATAATGAGAGAGTCTTACAAAATTGAAGAGAAGTAGCTTACCCGTTAACTGATTCAAAGTTCAAACAACATGAAATGAACCAACATTTTGGGCGACTACTCTCCTTGGAATTGACACTCATTAATTAGCATTTAATTTTAATTTGGTCATTTTCATCAGCGTTGGGAAAACAATTAGTATAATTAATAATAATGGGTGATTCATTTTTGCTTCTTACTTTTTCCTACGAATGTCAGAATCCACCTTTGGTGGAAGTGTGATGCACGTCATTCTCTATGATCAGTTGCCAAACTCGGACAATAATTCACGTACTTTCTTAGTTTGTGGTTTGTATGGATCTAAAAAAACGGACTTTGCATTAATATGAAAGTGTTTAATTAGAAGTGAAATTTGAAAATTCTTCATATGCTTTGAACTGTTTATTTTAACTTATTTGTTAAAAAATATTTTAAAAAATAATAAGTAAATTTTCATTTTTTAATATGTTTGTGTAAATTATTTTTGCTTAAAAAATCAGTTTTTTATTGTTGGAAAAAAATAAATTCTATCTGTTTCTTAAAAAACATTTTTTTTTATATTTTTGTAAAAAAGTTTAGACAGTCGACTCTTACTTGTATAATTTTAGAATATGTCACGTCATTACGTTAGTTTTGAATTCCATTATTTGAAATTATATTGGCTACGAATTGATTTTTTTTAAAAAAAACAATTCTCTTTTGTATCTCCTGTAATTTATTGGTTTGGGATTTGCTGTCCGACGTTTGGTTCGATTTTAGTTTCTTTGTTTTTGTTAGCCTTTTGCCCGCTCCCTCCAAAAAAGAATTTTAGTATTCTAATTTAAAGAAAATAGAAAGAAAAAAAAAATCTTACCCTCCCAAATATTTATTTCAATTTATAATGTGAAAGTATATTTCATTCTTAAAAGGCATGGGTAAGAAATTTAGCACCTTAGATAAATTTTATGTAAGATCTAGTTCAATATCTTATCCATCTTTGTTTTATTCTTTTGACTTTTAAAATTGTAAAATTATTTATTAAAATTTATTTCTTAATAATTTGAACGGTTTACTCTTAAATGATATAAGCAAGGTTTAGCCTATTTATGAATGTTAGTCTAATTTACAATGTAAGCGAAAGAAAACAGCAGCATAATTAATAATAATGTTAGTCTAATTAAGAAATAGAAAAAAAATGAAAATCTTACTCTCCATGGGATTTGAAAGCAGCACTACATAGCGGCAATTAGGTTTAGCCTCCTTGCTTCATGAAGTAGCCTCCTTAATTGGCGAGTAGGAGAGGAAATTAGGATTAAAAATCTTGGAATAAAGTCTAGAAAAAGTAATGCATGCAATATCTCTCATTTCACGAGTTGAATAAAATTGAAGTTTTATCTTTATTGTGAGTGTGAGATGATTATAAACTCTAGAAAAAAACAATTAGGCATAGCCATTTTGGTTCTTGGATTAGAACATCCTCTTGGTATTTATCAAATTTCATTCCTTTATGACAAATCCTTGTGTAGCTTATCACCCTCTAATAGTGAGATGACTTCCTTCCCTTCTCACTCTCATCTCTAGCTATCTTGTTCCTGTCTCTTCTTTCATTCTCTCCCTTTTCTCTCTCAAGAAAAATATACACAAATAATTCCTGTCCTATAGTTTAAATTAACCAAACTGACTTGAGTGTATTTAATTTCTTTAGTTATTACTCAAGTTTCCTTGTTTAACATGAATATGTTTTTTTTGTTAAAAAAATATTCTACTCATTAAACTATTTTATTACTATTTGTTAAAAAAATATTCTACTCATTAAACTATTTTACTACTCATTAATATTTTTTTATCATTAGAAAAATAATCTTCCATGAATTAATTAAATATTCTCTTAACTATTTTAAATTTATAATTTTTATCTTCTACTTATATTTATAATTATATGTATATAATGTAGGGGCAAGCATGACACAACCCATTCCATTAAATGGGTCTGGTTTGAGGTTAATTTTGACATATTCTTGAATTGAAATTAAATCTAATGTATTTTGAGAACAAATTCAAGTAATGCGTCGTTCTAACCTGATTTAGTGTCCTATTGTCTTAAAAAATAAGTTTTTTAAATAGTTGTATATTAATAATAATTTTTTTATTTAATAGATAATTTTTAATATAACGTGATATTATATTTATAATGACATTATTTATTTTAAAATATCCCTTAATTTAAATTTATACTTTTATTTTACAATTGAATTATATATAATGTTAAAAAAAATATTAACCAGGTATTGTTGTGTATATTTTGAGTCTTGATTTGATCAAGTAGAGACAAAGATTATCCCAACCGGTCGCTACTCACCCGTAATGTATGAAATATTTACTAATTAATTTATATATATACATACAAATATTTTATGGAGGAGATGCAGCATGGCTCGTATTCCTACCTATCCCATCTCTCTTTCACGCATTTCACCATTTCTCCATGTGCTCCTCTGAATTTTTGTCTTAGACTTTCACCTTTAATCGCTTTCCATCCTTTTACTTCCATATATTTTTATCACCGTTATTCATGATCGGCTACACACTATAAAGTGAACGTTATATTAAAAGGTATACCTTAAAGGTTAGGTTGGGGTTAGGTCTAAGCTATAAGCCTCCATGTCCCTACTGAGGTTTGATTGGTACATATTTTCAGGCTTGTTGAAGTGAGCGTAGTTGGTAGGTTTTAGTTTGTTGAAGTGTAGGATTTTCCAATACTGGAACTAATTAAAGAAGTCAATGTCCCTTCGAACTGAAAACTATATAAAGATGATTAGAGGGGTAAAAAATCTTCAAAAAGCTTTGGATACTGTGCTGGAGTCCCCTTAATTTTTTTAATCACGTTCATAGAATAGTATATAAATATATATAGTAACTACAAATCAATAAACTGGGACTTACCATATAGTTCTAGAGAACAATTATTATTTAAACATCTGAATTAATTTGTTGTTTCATATGCCTTATTCATTAGACCTAGTTGCATGGTAGAAGACTAGTTGTAACTACAGACATTAGAGTTGTTGTTTGGTGAGATTACTTCAAGATATGTCTCTAGACTTGGATGCCTTGAGAGGACGTGCATGTTTACCAATTGGGTCAAAGTTCACCGGTTTTTTCACTATAGTTATGAGCCTTTTAGCATCTTAGCAGATATATTTTTTTAATAAATATAATCTCTTGTTGAATATTAGTTTAAAATACGTAGTTAATATGGTTAAACTAATAATTTTTTTACAAAGCAAAAGTGATTTATTGTTGGTATCACATCAATCTACCTACTCCTTTATGTTGTTCTAATTAAAAGGTATTAATTAGTATTTAATTGAAAGAGTAAGAAATGGCAGGAAAATAAGACAAGTGATTTGATACCATAAATTTACACCTCAAAGATAAAGGTTGCATTGTGATATATATGTGCTGACAGAAGGCATAAAACGAAAGGGGGAGAAATTAAACTGATCAAAGTAAAAGGGAGAAAAGCTGTTTTTAATTTGAAAATCCAAATTGGACATAACCATTTAATGTAAGTGTGATTGTGTGAGCACCTCTATGAAACAGACATATATCTATTAATTAATAAATGCAGAGAAAAAGAGTTGAAAATGTAAAAAGGCCTCTTAAGCGCCTTCTCCCTTTCATAAGTTGCCTAAAATGCTAGAAGTCATGCAGCATACTCATATACGTAGTTTTTTGAGATCCTAGAAGTGTTCTCTACGTATGTTAAAACTAAACAAAGTAGTGCTTGATTGATTGCATCATGATCGATAGGTTTCATTGTTATATTATTAATATTAAAACAAAAATGTATATTGAAGTCTTTGTGAAGATCAAAAGATTTCGACAATTTTATGTAAGTTTGTTTTGATGTTGTTTTGTACCATCAAGTCACATTAGTACATTGGATATGTATAAATTACATGTCTGCATAATTTTTTTTTTTTGGTAAAGACATATCTGTATAAATAGTCAAGATAATAATTACTTTTTTTTCAATTTTGTTTTATTTAGATGTAAGTATCGGTATATACAGTATCAATTATACACCACTATATTGGCAGTTAATTAAAAAATTATTGAAGTTGTTTTTTTCGTAATGATATAGACAATCAGATCAGATATGAAAAGAATAAAAAGAGATCTCTCTTCTTTTTTCTCAATGCAAAGACATGAGTTGGATTGAGATTTAAAGTTTGGCTTGGCTCCACTACTCATATATCTATAAAGAGCAACGAAATTTTTCGTCATCTCTTTGAAAAAAATCGGTAACGACCCAATTAGGACAAACTAATTTAGCATATATATATATATATATATATATATATATATATATATATATATATATTACACTTAGCTGCGAATTCGATCGGAAGCAGCAGGCGTTGATTATAAATATATCATGAGTTGCTTAATTGATTGATCATATAATTAATCAGTATTTAAAAACTTTCAATATTCAGAAATCATATTGAACTTTAATAAATTTGACCGAGTCAAATAAATTTACTTAACGAAACAAAAAATTTCTAGTATATATTTTTTCCATTCATAAAAATTCATTAATCTCTAAATCCCACTAACAAAAAAATTAATCTCAAAATCTTATTTACTAATTAAGCATGCAGGGGAGATTAGTATATGAATTGCATGCATTAAAAATGCGGTCCCCGCTTATAACCATCGAAGTGAGCTTAAACCCCACCAAATTCAACTTTGTCTCCCGTTAATTAATTAAATCAATGGTTTCAGAGCACTATTATATGGAATCTCTAGCAAAATTCCACTAATTCACACACATCTTCTAATTCGCTTTTGTCAACTATACTTGTTAATTTGCACAAGCCGTGATGGCAATATAAATAGCAAAACCACCACCCTTTGTCCACGAGAGAAATTAATCACATCCAATACAAATTGAAATCAAAGCAAAGCAAAGTGAGTCACGAAGAAGAAATAAAAAGGAAGAGATATGGGAAACGCTATGGGGAGTAAAAAAGCCAAGATAATGAAAATAGACGGTGAAACGTTCAAGCTCAAGACTCCAGCTAGAGCAAACGACGTCGTTAAGGACTACCCCGGACACGTTCTCTTGGACTCTCACGCGGTGAAAAACTTCGGGCCTCGTGCCAAGCCACTTGAGCCTGACTACGAGCTCAAGCCCAAGAAGATTTATTTCTTGGTGGAGTTACCCAAGGTTAAGCCCGAACCACTAGGAACAAGGAGGGTGCGATCCAGTGGGATCCGTGGAATGAACGCCCAGGATAGGCTCGATTTCTTGATGCTGTCCAAACGGAGCGTTTCGGACCTTACTATGGTGAAGCATGGGCCTGGCCCAGAAAATGGTGGGCCCACCAGGCTCAAAATGAGGCTGCCCAAGGCTCATTTGGAGAGGCTCATGGAGGAGAGCCACGACGGGGGCGAGGTGGCCGAGAAAATCATAAGTTTGTATATGGGGAACAATGCCGCCGTGGATGGCAGTGGCGCAACCGTGGAGGCTCACAATCGCAAACCAAGAAGGGTATGTTGTGTTTGTTTAATTGTTTTCTACTATTGCACCAGAAAAACTACCTATACATTCTTTAACATATTCTTTTTAATGTATAGTTTATTAAAATTTATGAAAATTATCATTTTTGTATAAGTCTTACTTATTATTTAATTATTTTTAATAAATTTTAATTAATTATAGAGTGCATGATCAAAAGAATACATTAGAAGAAGTATGACTAACACTCTTCTTATTGTATTGATTTTAATGTTGTCCATTGTATTCTTGAATCTTTGACATTTTTGTTTGAATGTTGGTGATCTTCTTTGGCTGTTTCGGTACATAGCAAATTGCTTGATACCGAAGTGCACAAAAGTTTTGTTACGTTCATACACATGATCCTATCT
Source organism: Glycine soja (assembly GCF_004193775.1). NCBI lineage: Eukaryota > Viridiplantae > Streptophyta > Magnoliopsida > Fabales > Fabaceae > Glycine > Glycine soja. The sequence goes on along the minus strand of NC_041014.1, from coordinate 28,089,995 downwards.
TGTGTGAGCTTGGGAAAATGATTTATTTGAACATTCATTTAATAATAAGTTTTTATCATATGAAAATTTATATCATCAATTTTATCGAAATCAGATAGAAGTTGTGTTTTATTTTACTTTATTTTTATCTTAAACATTATTTCAAAATTTGAAAATTAAAGTTAAAGTTATTGAATATTTTTTAATTAAAAAGTTACAAATTCTTGAATAATAAAAAAAGATAACAATGAAGAAAAATTCCTAAAATATAAATGCTTGTTTGCTATTTTTTTCACTATAAAAAACTCTTCCTATTGTTTAGAATTTTTGTATAATTTTGTTTGTAAAAATTTTTTCTTTTAAAGAAAGAAAATTTTACAGTCAATTGGATTAAATATTGCCCAAAATAGTTGTTATAATAAATTTAAAACGCGAGTAAAAAAATTATAATAAATTTAAAATTTATTACAATAAATAACATTGAGAAATTTTAAGTAAATTAGGTAATAGTATAAAAAAGTTGTCACTATGTTCCAAGTGAATTCGTTAATTTTTTGTTAAATAATGCGATATTTTAGACTGACTTGATTGGTTTTATTTTAATAAGTCCAAATTTTGCACTTCAAACTTAGATCTGAAATGCTGTTTTTAGTTTACCACCTGAAAGATGATATCAAATTGGAAACTATATATATATATATATAAACACTCAAATTTGAATGTCAAGTTTTTGACATTTTCCAATTCACGAATCTAAAGACCGGCAACCCAAAAATTTGAAGCGAGAATGAAAGATCTTGTGAACGAAAGCATAATTGAGACAAATTTATACTTAATGATATTAGTAGCAATCAACCTTAGTTTGCTGATGCTAATGATAGTGTTTGTTTGGGGAAATAAAATTATATTTGATAATTTTAACTGCTCAGATAAATACATTCACTATTGACTCGGTTTTTCCACGTTGTTTATGAGACTTTTTTTTTTGTTTTCTTCTCTTTTGGTCGTTATGAGGTTTCTTCGATCTTAAGCCATCTAACATGGTACTAAGTAACATGCCTCGCCGTATTCTTAGTTCTCATTCATTTTGGAACATCGAAAGATGCAAAATATATTGAGGCAGAAGTCAAAGGTAGAATCGCATCATCAGAAGTCGGTGCTTATTTTTTAATTACATTTTTTTAAAAATAAGTTAGATCATAGTTGTACACTAAACTAAAACATGCTATATAAATAATTACTTTTTACAGCAAAAAATGTGTATTAATATTAAGTTGGTTTGAATAAAATTATACTCTAATTTGTTAAAAAAAATATTGGAGTCAAGTTGATAAATACTTTCCCGTTACATATCTCTTAAATGGTTAAAAAAATATAATTTATTAATAATAATAATAATTTTTATCTAATATTTTTATAAAGTTTTTTTGAGAGTGATATTAAATTCGATCTTCTTAAATAATATCTCAGATACAAATGAAAAAGAAAATAATTAAAATGAGATTCTAGACTAACTAAATTTTTCGATACAAATGAAAAAGAAAATAATTAAAATGAGATTCTAGACTAACTAAATTTTTCGATCCGGCCGAGAATATGAGACTCCATCCCTTATCCTATCTTGAAAATTTGATAGTGATAAAATCTAGAATGGGTTGAACTTTGGATTTAAACACTTGGGGCCTTTTGCATACTTGTCTGCCACAATGCATGAGGTAACAGTGACCTTGCCAAAAAGTCAACATTGTCGGTATGTCAGCAACTATGCCGAGAAAATGAAGAATGAGGACTCAATATAATTGTTATTCCTCGTTTACTAGTTGTAGCACCTTCATAAAACGTGTTGTTGGAGCATTACTGAATGTCTTTGAAAAAGTTGGCTAACAAGAGTAGAATATTTTAATGTCGGTTATAATTAGCCTATGATATTTGTAGTTTCCTAGTAAATGGCTAGTTCAAATTGCAATATTGTATCTCAATTCACATATATTAATTGTACTAGTTAATATGTAACTCTTCAGGGAATTAAGCTAATGTTCTTTATATAATTTTTTTCCAGAAACGGGTGAGTTTCAGTCCAGTGGAACAAGGGGAAATTCATGAAGAATCAGCAGCTCCTCAACAGTCACTAGTTTATAGCAGTCCTTCTAGATAGTCATTTATGCAGAACCAAACCATTATTTATATGTTAGGTGCTTCTGAAGCAATGTAATATATTGCCCTAAAATCTGTAGCCTATATATTGATAAAGACATGTACATACATTTATACACTAGTAGTGCTCGCAGATCAGAAGGTGCAAATGTTGCTTCAATTTTTCGCCCCATTTGTAGTCAAATTTGGAAGATATTTTCTAGAGATAAGTATTGCTTTTAATTGGCTTGATTACACTTTTAATCTATTTACTTTCTGAGTTTCACGACTTTTGTCCCTCCATAATTGTGTAACTTTGATTTATTTAGCAACTTAATATCCAATATTTATCAGAAATACTAAGATGGCATCTTAAAGTGGTCACGTCAATACATTCATGCTATTTTGACACTATAGCACTGTCATATTGGCATTTTCGATAAATATTGAAGGTTAAGTTTATGAATAAATTCAAAGAAAAAAGGTAAATACTAACCGGGGTCTTTCGGATATTAGTTAAAGAACTGAAACAAAACAGGTTTTTATTGGAATGCACAAAATTATGCTATTCATTACTCTTTTATGATTTTCAAAATAAATATTTTTTTCCGTTTAACTTCTTATCCAATATCCTAAGAGCACTAGGTTAGCACGACCCAAGAAAAAAAAAATAGAGAAACAAAATTTGCAATCCAACAAGAAAACCAAAGGTGCAATTAAGCATTTTCAATTAAGCATTTTCAATATAACCCACCGAATTTAGCACGTTATCACTTAAGTACCTATAATCATACCTAAATTTCTCGCAAAGTAATATAACATCAAATAGAAGAAGAAACATCACACTAAATTGCATTAATAACGAGGGTTAAGTATTTCAAACCGGTTTGATGCAATCATTGGCATTATTCCATGTCAAATAGTCACAAAGTTCAAACAAATGCTTATTTAGGCACCCTAGAGTCAAACTTATTTCTAATGGCATCCCAAAAGGCAGGAATAGAGATGTCATCAGGCACTTCCTTAAATGATGGGAGATAGTTTACATCCACAATAACATGGTCATGAGTACCTTCCTGAATTACAACATCAAAACCAAAGATGGTAAGCTGAAGCCTTCTCCTAAGCCAATTTGCAGCATCTGTAACCAGCTTAAGGTCAATGGACACATTACTTGTGATACTGTCAGCGGTCGGCATAGATTTCAAGCTATCAAACAGTAGAGGTTTGAGCTCATCACCATCAGATGATTTCCTCAAAATATCAGCATTTGGTATTGACTTCTTGACAGCATGGAAAATCTTTTCACCCAAGACATAAAATTTGTACAAAGTGGATGAGTGATCCACATATTCCTGAATAACATTTGGAAGAGGAACACTTAAATTCTTAAAATCATCGACTCTGAAAACAATTGCCATCTTGTGTGCATCACTGACACCACAAGCAACCTTAGGTTTCACTATACATGGAAGAGACAATCTAGCTTCAGCTAGTCCAGTTGCAAAATCAAATTCATCAAAGTTATCAACCTTAAGAAAATGGGCCCCTCTGATCAAATATTTCCCTTCAGTGTTCAGTTCCACCAAGCCAAGTAGAAATTGTTGAATTTCTAGCCTGTCCAATAAAGGATAAACGTTACTCAGTGGATCAATAACACAGAAATCCTGGTGCTGATCCAAGTATCTTTGCAATGCTTGCATGTTCTGTGTAAAAGTAATTTTATTATCTTCAACAGATAATATTTCATCGGTGGCTTTGTGAAGAACTATGTCAACATCCTTTAACTGAGATGATAATGGAAGCTTGGATGTGAGAGGAACAAACATCAACCCATTTTGAGTAGGACACAAAGGAAATGCACCCCTCTTTGCAAAATCTTCGACACGAGAAGGCTTCATTGTATAACCCACAGTCACAGCATTGGTTCCAATTGATCTTTTATTTAAGTGGCATATGGTCAATGGCAACTCCTCTAAGTTTTCAATCTGAAGTATATTTGGAGTGTGACATGAACTTTCACCTCCAACATTCAGAACAACAACCAGCCAATTATAGCTGCTTAATTTAGGTAAGAACTCCTTCTTATTAGAAATCAGATAAATAATAACACTGCCATCATCAGCATTACTCCATCCAGCCATAACCTCACTTACATGATCATTTAAGATAAAGCAATCAAGTGAGTTCAAACTAGCAAATTTTTTAAGAACACTCACCTTGTCATCTGGAAGGCCAACACCATGAGCAATTCCACTATGCGTTCTGGATAGAACGAGTGTTTGGATGAGAGACTCAGCTCCTGGTCGTAGTAAAGATACAGTTTTATCATCATCACTTTCAGCCAAGAGTACTGATTCATCCAATATCACCCCCCTCACTACACCCATCAGAGAGTGGATGCAACACTACCAAAAAAAAGAATGAAACAGTTATTATCATAACCTTTTTAAAGTAAAAAAAACATAGAGAGTAGAGAAATGTGACTTAGTTACCATCAAACACACAATACATAGATATATGTGAATTTTAGAATCAATCTAATGAATTAGGTTCATAATGATCGACCCACAAACCATAACTTTTCAGAATACAAGATTTTTCTACTTCCATATTTAATATGCCAAAATGTCAAATATATGAGAACATTATTGGTTAAAGGATTTCCAAAGATTACAATAACAGATATAAGTAGACGGCAATCTGTTTGCTGAATTAGCCACATGGCCTACATCTCATTCAGTTTCATTTTTATCAGAAAATGAGGAAGCATTCTGCTTCCTGATAAGATTACTATAACCAAAAATTTCTCCAAAATGAAATAACAACTTCTATTGTATTAATCCTTCAGCGGGAAGGACATATTCTATTTCCCTTTTTCAAAGATGCCACTTCTTTTGATATAGTTCTAGAGTGAACAATGTGACCTGTACACAAGCTATTGTCACAATGTACATGTAGCTAGATCAGGCCTAAGAGGAAGGAGAGCTAGCCCAAAAGCATTCAAGTGTACATTGCAATCTCCCTTGCCATCTGGGTCTAGTATGAGTTATATAGTAACGTATTTGGACCGATCGTTCAGCATCCAAGTCAATGGGCCTTGGGTGGATCGACCCAATACCAACCGAATGGTACACAACCCCTCATCCTCAAGTGTTGTGGCACAAAGAGCTAAATATGTACCAAGAGGGCCGGAGGGGTGCATGACCTAAAGTAGTTCAAATTGAGATCAATGTTAAATGCCATAGAATTTCGAACACCAATAGTGCTTGCCATTTCTCCACCCCATATCCCAATCTCACCAGCTTTTGCAGGGCAAGCTTTCACACCACAAAGAGCTGACACTCCAATCATAGTTAATATTACCTACCTTATGGGGCGTAGTGAAGTTCAGCTCCTAATTGCTCTTAGTTCTTCTATGGGTATAATAAATTATGATCAATTCTTCTTTTTCAAACAGTATATATGCATGTTCTTTGGTTTCCAGATGAAAAAGTACTTCTGAGGAAAAAGTAATTTTGACAAAGGATCAAGAATCTTGTTTTTACTTTCATTTTGCATTTATCTGTTGAATTTACATTGGATTGTGCACACACCATTTCTAACTTCAATCCAACCGTTGGACTTACATTGGAATGTACACACAACATTTCTAACTTCAATACATTGGATTGTGCACACACCATTTCTAACTTCAATCCAACCGTTGGATTTACATTGGAATGTACACACAACATTTCTAACTTCAATCCAAACATGCATGCACTATGTATGTGGATATTGCAAGGCTTCACATCTGCTGAGATTCTCAATCCAAGATCAGCATATCCTAAAGTTATAATGCATCCCAATAAATAGTAGACAATTCCTATTTTCCAGACCTCAAGGCTTCACAAAACTCTCACTCCCTATTCACCATGACATGATTAATTCCATAATCTGTCTCATTACCTTATACTCTTCATTTAAAAAAAAAAATTACCATTTCAGAAAATGGGTAAATGCCAAGTTTCAATTTTTGACAATTGATCCAACTTCTAGCCAAAAATCTCACAAATTTACAGCACACTATGAAACTGGGTATATCAAATCGACCAAAACGAAAATTTAAAGAAATAAAAAGAAGGAACTTTGGAATAGAGCAGGGACAAGAAGAAGAAAAAGCAATGTAAAATCACAAAAATGAAAACAGAATTGCAAGAAGCAGAAATGAATCAGCAGGTAAAGAAGAAGCTCACACCTGGTACAAAGATGTTCTTCTCTCTCTGACTTGAGAAAATTGCCTCTTCTAATTGGTGGCTTAATTAGAGGTTTAGGAAAATGGGTGAGAAGTCTCAGATCAGAGGTTTCACAGGTTAATATGTGAATGTTTTGTAGAAGACAAGGAAGAGGAGCAAAATAGGACTGAACTCCTTAAAGCAAAAATGAAAGCGGGCTCATCAGACATCACTCTCTGATTCCTGATTTAACACGAATCATTAAATTTTAGATTTTTTTTTATATTCTTAATTTTTTAAACTGAAAATTAATTAATATTATAATGTTTGATTTTGTGTTAGCAAATTAACCAGCATAAAAAAAATCAACCAACATAAAAAATTGTTTCGTTAAAAAATTAATGTTTGAGGACTAAGGGTCTAGCTATTTTTTATTTTTATGAATATAAAAATTAATGTTTGGGGAGGGCGTGAATAAAATGCTGTAAGATTATCAAGTAATCACCAATTGGAATACAATTATCTTATATGAAAGATAGATGGTAGCTTGTGCTAACAAAATAAATTAATGTTTTAGATTCTTACTTCTTGCTAAACATGATAATATATTACTCGATTCTTTTATATATCATTCAATTAAGTTAGATTATGGCATACAAAAAATAATCATATATATCACCACCGCATAGTGACATAGATGGTCCAAAAATAAAAACTTTTGCCATATATCGTTGTAGAAATAAATAAATAAAATTAGCGACAATTAATTGTTAAAAATACATGCAATAGATCGTAAATAAATGTTAGAGAAATAACTTTTTATTTTTTTTGAAGTGTTTATATTTTGATTAATTAATCTATATAATGATAATAGAAAGAAATTTTGTACTGATTTTTTATTTCTTTATTATTTTAATTCGTGCAATATTATCGGTGTGATTTACCTTTTAAGTCATCATCGTTATTTATTATCATCATCAAGTTGGATCTCCCTAAATAGTTTTACATGTCATTGCATTTAATTTATATTTGTATTGAACATTTAAATTCTGTTACATAAAAAAATTATAACAAAAGTCAATCCAACATAATAAAATGTAGTTTTTATGTATTGATACAAAATTAAACCTATCGATAGAAACCCTGTTTCTTTTTTTTCACCCAAAATAGAAAAAAAAAATACCCCAATAAAAAATCACACGCATAAAGTAACCCTCTTCATCCATTTCCATGAAAACACTGCCAAATTCAGTATATATATAAACCACAACAAAGTCCTTCCATAAGTTTATCAAAGTAAAAAGAGGCAAAAAAAGATTGCTCAAGTTTATTATGTGATACATACCTAAAAGGCAAATTAACTGAACAACTGCGTAATCCAAGCGTTACACATAACATGCATTGGTACGCAACTGTAAGTCACTAATTAAAAAAGGAAGGACAACGTATATAATAGATTAATACAGTCGTAAATACCATGCATCAAAACCATATACTGGTATATAACAACATTATTAACATATATATATATATATATATATATATATATAGAGTTAGAACTTTAATTAGATGGGGATGGCATTGGTGACTGAAGGGTATATGACGGTAGCGGGATGACCCATGATTTTGCGACCCTTTGAGTGGCGAAAGCAATACACCAGAGCCCCCACCGGCCACTCGACCACCGCCGCCGCCGCAAACGCCAGGAACCCCAGCGTTGGCCCCACCACCTTGCACCGGCAGGGGTTGCTCGTGTTGCCACATTGCACGCATATTGGAACTCCAATTCCAACCATCTTCAATCAAGTTACTTTGTAAGTTTACTACAATACAATGTGTTGATACAATGTGTTGTGTTGTGATATGAGTGATAACTTTATTAGTACTGTGTAACTTTGATTTTTGTTCATGGTGAAGATTAATAAGACCTTGGTCTATTTTTATAGAGAGAAAAAGTGTTAATTAGGACTTAGAAGGAATGAGATTAGTTTGGTGCTTTGATTGGAGGACTTGTGGGTTAAAGGGCTACGTGTCTGCATTTGAAGGCATTAGTACACGTGTCAGTTTTTGCTTGACCTATCTTAGACACCTGTTTTTTGTTTAGGTCTTATCTAGTTTTTGTGCAAAAGTTATGAGACATGTGTCGTTCCTAAGGACTGTTGACGACTGTTATTAATCATTCCTAATTTTTTTTTTCAAAGTAGTACATAGTCAATTAGTATTTGAAAATGAAAAAAAAAATATCTTTGAAAATATAACTTACAATTATATTTAATTCTCAAATTATAAAAACTTCATTTAAAGTTTCAAAATATGTAAAGTATCGGTTAAATCAGTATCGTATTAAAGATAAAGATTATTTAATAAAAAAATATACATGAAAAAAGGACTATTTAACTTATAAAATACATATTTAAAAAATTAGTTACAGTTTCTGTCGTTTAAAAATTAAAACTCAACAACAAATATATAACAATATAAAAGTAAGAGAATTGTTGAATCTTGCGAAATTGTAGGACAAAATTAGTGTACGAAAATATCTATGCGTGTGAATTTGTATGTTTTCGTGCGTTAAAGTTTCATAGCAAATAGTGTTGCTCCAATAATAATATCTCATTTTCAAAGAAAAATATATCTTTTATTAATAAAATTAATAAGTTCAGCTAAACTTATTTTTCGCCCAAACTCCATGCATAATCCCGCTCTTTTATTAATAAAGGTAATAAGTTCAGTTAAACTTATTTTCTGCCCAAACTTCCATAATCCCTCCCATATTAGACAACTAATCACGTAAACTTCTTCAATTCCATGCATAGTGTCTGGTTATAGAATTAATTTATTTCAATAATAGAACTTTAATTTGGGTGGTGTTCATTGCAAATGACACCAATTAGTAGTGTTCAATATAAATTACTTTAATTTGGGCTTTAAATAAGACGGAACAGTTATCAGTTTTTAATGTCAGTTAAAAAAACTCTATGGGTAATCTCCACTCATATCTAAAATATGAAGAGTTATGTATTATAACCTAGGGAATAAGATTTAGCCTTTCAAATTCTCTTCCAACTCTTCAAATTGGCAACCTGTTTAAGGAGGTGCTGCAAGTTCATCGGGAATATGTTTGGCCAAAAAAAATAATTAAATACTCCAGGAGATACATTCATGGCACAAGAGATTATATATACCCATCATCTTTTCATTTTGGGTTCTACTTTGGAGACAATTCGATCTCTTTGAATTCCACTACCAATCTCGCCAATTTATTGCACCGTTAATATCTAGAAATTCCCTCGATCTATTTAATGCAACATTCCATGATTTTATGTGTTAAAAAAATTCTTTCTATTCTTATTAAGCTTATCGTTATTGGAATTAAGAATAAGAATAAAAATAGATAGATTTATGCATAACGGTGCTTAATTCGAATAAATCTTAATTCCAATAAGGAAGTGGAGAACATAGCTATTTAATGCACCTTTAAAAACATTATCTCCCATCTGTTTGTATGAGCAAGTGAAGAAGTGAATGGTCTTGATCATTGCAACGCTAATTATTGATAAAAATAAACCAAATAAATGCACTATTGGGAATGCACAAGGCCTTGAAAAAATGCAAAGCATTTCGCATAGCATCTAGTATTATATATACCCATCATTTGTTCATTTTTGGTCTAATTCAGCATCAAATTTCAGTGAGTATTTCTTTTCGCAAATGGCGAAAAGGGTGAAAGAGATTTTAAAAATTGCTCCTGGAAATATTGGTTGAAGGTTGCAGGTTAGAGTAATTCGTTTGTGGTTTTTCTTTATGGATATGTAGGAAATAGTTGGTCTGTGGTGGCTACAAGTCTTGTGCTTTCCTTTGTTACGTTTTATTTATTAATTACCAAAAAAAAATTCAATGTTATGTAGGCACCACTAACATGTCAAACAACAAGGGATGAAACAAACAACACATGAAATGAAACCAATTTCTGAAATTTGATAACGCACAAATACGTCAATAAAGATGTCTTGAGCGTGATTCATAGGTTTGAAATTAACGTAATATGATTATTTTTGTCTAAAATTCAATTTGCTGTGTGTTATGTTTCTAAAAAACGTTGTAGTTTTCTTGTGTGTAGCTTTCTTTCTTTGTAGGATAAAAAATAATGAGCTTTTCATGATAAAGAAAAGTTGGAGAGAGCCGTAATCTTGAATGTGCACTAATTTTTCATTAACTTTATTTTTATATCTCAAAGAGATTTATTGAGAGAAAAAAAAAAAACATCAAGGAAAAGAATAACAATACCTTTTTCCCTTTTCATTCAAATTTCTTTTATTGATATCAACTAATCTATTTTCTCTTAAATTTTCATTTTTCATGTATAAGTTCAGTCACACTTTTTTTCTCATAATAGAAGTTGTTGTTTAACTTCAAATCCTAGAAATGGTAATTTACGTTACTCATGTCTATATGATAACTGCTAACATGTATTGTGTAGTAATTCATGTTTCTCGTTTATTTTCACTGCACACCAACATAATTATTTATTACTTCTAATTTTTTTTTATGCATTGAAAATAATCCAAGTTTTCATTATATAACCAGTGTATTGGATAATATGGTGAAATTCAAATTAAAACTTGCACCCTTAATGAAAGGTATAATTATGAATACTATTTGACTAATGACTTTCTTCTTTTGTTCCTGATTTTGTTTACTTCTTTGTTGATAATGTTTTCTAAAAAGTGTTTTTAAGTTTTAACTTTTTTTAAAACCATTTAGTATTTCCTTAGGCTGCTAAAGGCTTAGACCTGCACTCAATGTTATACCTTAACAAATGCAATCCCACTTTAAATGACATAATATTATGCATTTTGTTCTAACTGGATTTAATATATGAACAAGATATTATATCAATTCCAGAAATTTTGAGGGCAATCTAACTTTGTCTCAATTCATCAAGATTATTTAAGTGTGACTGGAAACTATATTCTCTGTCTTTTTATTAAATAAATTTTTGTTGGCTTTTTACATCACACTGCTTATCTCAATTGGAGATTCAAATGTAAAAGATCATAGTTGTCTTTCTTTTCTAATAATTAAAAAAAATACATCAAGAAGTTAAAAAATTAAAGAATAAAAGACTTGCAATATTGTTGGAATGTCTTAAAGTCCACAACTTTGCTGCTACAGAGAGTACAATTAGTGCCAGCCATATCTAAAAAGTACTTAGACAATAAAGTAAATCATATTCTTAATTAAATAACATTGATCAATGGATATCGACTCTGCATTGATTAGTCTCAAACCATATGCTCTTTGGAACATTAGATGCCTCAACTTGAACATATTGATAGTACCTATTCAAAATATACGAGACAATCATTTTTAAACACATACTAATGTCTGATATCTCTATGACTAAATTTTCATTTTGATATTCTACTCAATTACTTTGTATCTTTTGCAAGAACTTAGAGTAAAAAGATCAATAATTAGGTGCGTGGTACCAACAACAAAGTGGGCAGGTTTTGAATAAATATATAAAGTGTTAGAACTAGAAGGCGATGGCTTTTGAATTAGCATATAGTTGGTGTGTGGGGAAGGGAGGTTTCTTTTTGGTTCAGTATTTACATCGAAAGTTTTGTAGTCAATGGATGTGAAATTGAACATTATGTTGCATTGACAGCTAGATTCACCAAATATAGCCATCACACTTTGATGAGTCATGTTTTGTCTTGGGTAAGAGCAGCATTTTTATAGTTATCTACAGTTGCTTTATGTACATTAGAAACTCTTTAAATTATTATTCGGTAAATTAATAAATTCTCTAAGATAATAAATTTGTCTGGTCCCGACTTGGGCCAATGTAAAAAATTGAAAAACTTGATAAAATAATAAGATAATAATTTTTCGTGAGATCCCTTTATAATTTTTGGTTTCAAGAAAATCATAAATTAATAATTCATAGAAACTGAAACTGCTAAAAAGGTTTTTTGTATTCACACAACTCCTTACATATATGATTTGACATAGTTGATTTTGCAACACCTTTTAGATGAGAAGTCATCTTGTTTGAATACCTAACACATTCATGTAATTTATATATGTCATTATTGATTTTCAATGCATATGAACACAAAAGTTACTAATTTGCGTTGAGTCCCAAGGTTTGCTGCAATGTAATTCTAAGAGGCATAGACTAATTTGCCTTTTTGTTTGGTATGTACAATATAATTACTTAAAAACTCTTTAAATTAATAATTATTAATTTATCGATAAATTAATAACTCTCTAAATTAATAAATTTCTCCGATCCTAATATTATTAATTTATAGAGTTTTAAATGTATTTGTTATCCTATAGTTTTGGGTGGAAGCATAGATGTAAGTTAATAAATTTCTCCGATCCTAATATTATTAATTTATAGAGTTTTAAATGTATTTATTATCCTATAGTTTTGGGTGGGAGCATAGATGTAAGTTATAAGTTCAGGTTATACAGATTGTTAAGTTTGGTTTTTCAGGTATGTTGGTGAGGTTGTGTTAATTTATGGATGATGTTTTGAAATTATTAATTTCTTTTATTGCACTCTTAATGTTATGTATGTTTTAAATTAATATACCTTTTTGTTTCTATATATAAGGCTAATAAATAAATTAAGGTGTTGTTGTTTATGGTCTTAGGTGGGGAATTGAAATTGAAAATTGTTTCCTTGATAATGCCCTGCTACTTAATTTCAGAGTTAAGTTTTTAAGACAAAAGTCAACATCTAATGTAGTTTTTAAACTACATTAATCACAACTAACCATAATCATTTAGTCGAATAAGTGAATAACTCATTTATTTGTTTTTACTTAGGAAAATATCATTATCTCTAGTTTGAGCAACTTGACAATCAACAAATGAGTCAATTATGATTCCCATGTAGGGATGCTATAAAGACCTCATGATGTCTTTGTTTACGCTAATTAGTTAGTGTAACTAATATGTATAGGTATATTTTGGAATTAAATTATATAGGAATTAATAATTTTCTCTCTTATTTCTTCTTTATTGGGCAAATAATTGGAATTTTAACGTCATTTAAGTTTTTGTGCAGAAAATTTTAAAAGCTCATGAATTTATAATGTTTGGTGAATAATTGGCCTAGAAAAACAAAGTAAAGCCCAAGAAAATTGAAGATCCAAAGTTGTTCACTTAGCGTGTCTCAGACGCTCAGTGCGATTTACAGGCTCAACGGCAACACACGCTTAACGCTAGGATGTATGGATAATTTTGGAAAGTAAAGGTGTGCTTAGCAAGAGATAATGCTGAGCATGAATACCACCATACTTGCTAAGCGAGGCAATCGCGCTTAGCGCAAAGGTTGCGTAAAAATCATGTTGAACTGCACCTATAAAAAGAGAGAGAAGAAGGAAAAAAAATTCAAGAGATTTCAATTCCTTATAGAAAGGTAAAGGCCAAAAGTTAGAGAAACAATTATTATGAGTCATTCCTTACCTCCATTCCCTTCCTAAAGTTCCTTTTTTCTAAATATTATCCCCTTGCAATTGTAAAACCTCTTATGACAATGAAAGACTAAACCCTTTTTGTTGGGAGTTTAGTAGTCAATTGCTCTTGATATAATTTATTTTTCTATCTATTTATGAATATTATTTTTCCACCATTATCTACTTAATTTTATTGCGTGTGACTTGATTATCTATTTGCATGGTTAGTTTTAGGGATAACGTTGGGAAGCGTTATTTTCTAATAAAACTGGAATGGGTATCTAAATAGTTCATCACTAGGGATAGGTTAATTTTGTTTAGTTTGTTATACATCTTTATTCTTAATGTAATTTATTGTTATATTTCTGCAAAGGGGTTTAGAAGAAAAAATAGATAAATTAGGCTCTTTTACTTGAGGGATTATGGTTAGAGTATATGAGTAGATAGGTGAAAATAAGAATAAACATAAGTAGAGAAAAATTATTAACATTACATCAAGAATAGCTTCAATAGGCTAAGTCCTCAACATACTCATCTTTTGAATTAACTTCTCTCATCTTTTTTGTTTTAATTAATTAGTTCCCTTTTATGTTTGTTTTTCTCTCTTGTTTATTTTAATTTGATTTATGATAATTTGTTTTACTATTTTCTTCACAACCTTTTAAACCATTTTATTTATTGCTTGAAAAAATTATATATTCATTTACCTAAGTACAAACAAAGTCCATGTGGATTCGACACTTAGACTTTTCACTACTAAAAAAGCTATGTTCTATGACTACAGTACGACATTGGTGCTTGGGTCACCGTTGTTGAATATAACACGGTGGCATTTTTGTAAATACCACGAGATGAACGACAACGTTTTCAGCCAAAAGCGAAGTGGTATTTGAGGCTGTTCATTAACGACCATGTTTTAGTACAAAATGTCATTGTATTTAACTACAAGCATTCAATACAACCTCGTTTTCTAATACATCACCGTGGTTGTTGCATTTTTAAAATTAATTTTTCATTAACGAAAAAATTGTGTCGCCATTATCTATGAAATGGCCTTTCTTTTTGCCCTTGATCCCTAGCCTTAGAAAAACGATACCTACCCTCTTCCATTACCTTATTTTGGAAGTGAGCATCGAGGGATCAGCGATGATCCAGGTGGTGGTGGTTCCAATTGGAACGGTGCCGTCGAACGTGCTGCGAGACTACTACTCTATGTTGCTTCCACTGCACACGATCCCGCTCTCCGCGATCAGCTCCTCCTACACCGAGCACCAAAAGTCTCCCTTCATCGTCTAGCCCTGAGACTCTGGCTCCCTCCTCTTTAAGTTCGTCCTCGGCGGCGAGCAGCCGAGTCCATGGGAGGACTTCCAGTCGCACCGCAAAACCTTCGTCGGTGAAGGTGCCGGCACCAGAGTGATGGAGGCTACAGAGGCTCTGGCGGTTAGAGCATAGGGTTTTAATATTAAATATTATGTTGAAGTTGCATTGGAAATCTCAGGAGAATTCACCGCTACACTTCCAATAGAAAACTTTCCATTTTTAATTCATCAAGGCACTGATTAGCATTTTCCTTAATGAAATCATCCAAAAAATATTCTTTATTTAGTTCAGATTTTATTTCCAATGATTCTTTTGATTCCTATGATATTAGTTTATTTTATCTTATATTCAAATTTGGAGGAGTTACATTTTATTCACTGAGTAAATCTATTTTCCAACATCCTTGTTCCATTAATTTTGTCTTGTTACCAGCTCTGCTTTCATTTTTCATGCGAGTTCTTTCGTTCAGTTTGTTGCAACTTTGTACTGAAAAGAAATCTTTGGTACGAATGGGTCAATACTAAGAAGATTAACAGGGAACTGAAAAGACATGATTTGGTATGCCTTTTGTTATTCGTGCAAATAACTTTAAACAGTTTATCAGGAATACCCATATATATCCTTCAATTCCTCTGAAAATTAGAGTCCTTGACTCCTTGGTATGCGTTTGAGCAAACTTCTTGAGGCTGCTTATTTATTAGGAAATAATATAACTTTGTCCAATAAATTATTGACTAAAAGGAAGAATAAAGAAAAGAAAATTTCCTAATATTCCTTTGAATGTGTTGAAATCTGATCCTGACTTTATTGAGGAACATGAGGAAGATACACATGGATTGACTTTATCTTATTATCCTTTTTATTTGTATTTTGTAGGAAAATGGCAATTGTTGTTGTGATATGTCAACTTTGTGACTCAGGTACCATTATGCCTAAGAAAAAGGGACGAGGACAACCAAAAGGATCACAGGCGAAGAATTGTCAAGAGAGTGCCCTTGGCAACTTGAATAGTTGCACTAATCCATCAAATATGGTTGAAGTTGATCTTGGATGTGAAGAACTAGAAGATGAAGGTATGTTTAGTGGTTTTTATTTTCTCAAGTTAAATAGGATCTTTTAATACAATGAAAAAAAATGGTCTTTCATTTCATACAAATGAAAAGCATTATCTTAAGAAGATACCTTTACTGATAGTCTGATATTGTTTACCTTCCTATATTTTTATTCATTATATCATATTTTGCTCCTCACCCCCAACAAAAAGGTAGAATTGTTAGTGTTATACCATAAAATTTTCCACACTATACCATTCTTACCTTTTTCCGAATTTCCCCTTCCAATGATCACTACTAGCAAATAAATCCATTATTCTGTTCTGATATAATTTATTTTAATTGGAATGTCTATTTACCTTTGAGATAAAAGCCTTTCCATAGACAGATAGATCTTATTGTCAAGATTTAATATTTTCATTTTTATTTATGGCCCTTATTCGCTTCAAGTGACTTAGATACTTCAGTCTTGTAACTTGTTCCTTTAATTATCACTGACCAGGAAATACATAAAAATTGAAAAGTACAACAATATTTCAGATATTCATGTGCTGCTAGATTAAACTTCGTGGATCATTTTACTTCTTAAGTTGTAATTTTTTTACTTTTTGCCACTAAGAAGTGAGCTTTTTCTAACATAATTATTATTTTCACCTGTCTGAAATTTTTACTGATAATGATAAATTCCAGTTGTTCAATCAATTTTTTATCTACTATTTTACTCATTAATGCATTTTTTGTGACTGTTTCATAAATTTAATACTATTTTTTATAAATATTGCTACTACTTTTATAAGTGGTAATGTCATCCTTCATAATATAATTTATTTGTCTATACAAATTTTCATTTATATTGACTAATGAGGTTCTATAGTTGATTGTCACTGTCGGTGAGGATTGTACATGTCATCTATGGGGAGTTGATGGTAAACAACTACAAGTTATTAAGGAGCACATGTAAGTTATAAACATGAATTCTTGATTGTTGAAAGTTGAAATTTTAATTGATATTATTTGGAATTTTTTGTGGCTCTAATTTAATAAGCATTGAAGATTATCTAGATTTTTGACATTCTGTGAACTGAGTATCTACGGGAAATTGCCATTGTAGTTTGTTATCTTGAGTTCCTTGAACCCGTAATAAAAGTCATTGATTTATGTTAAGTTGTTAAGCCTTGAAAGACCTGACTCAAATATCATTTGTTAAGTTGTATAAGCCAGTTCTATTTGCCTTATATCTTGCAATTCCAACGTTCTACTACTTCACAAGAGTCATAACCTGAGTACTACCTAAACTGTTTTAAGGTCAAAGGAATGAGTAATGGTTACATATTAACAATTTTTTGCCATTGATTAAAAAAGAGGTTAAATGAGAAACAAAAATGTTATACTCTTTCTTTACACACTCTTTTAAATATAATGTTTTATTAATTGAAATTTATCAAAAATAATAAAATTATATATCTCACAAATTTTTATTTTATGGATTAGTTGAAAAATTCATGACTTGAGCTGGTGTATAGCCTTTCTCTAGTACCATCTTTGCTCCAAACCTCTGTTGGTTACAACTTATATACCCCACTTGAAAGCAGCTGCTGAAAAAGGATCACTTGTTTGAGTTAGCAACTTATATTCTTAGTATTTCCATCAAAAGTCACCCCTTGAAGTGACTTATGACTGTTTAGACGTAAAAAAACTACAAAAAAACAACTCAAATTGGAAATTGCATGACTTAAACAATTCAACAATAGATAGGAATGAAGATCTAAGAGTGAAAGAGAATAAAAAAAAACTTAGCAGTTAGTGAACCAGAATAGGAAAACAGAGGAAACTAAGATGCAAGGTCCACTTGTAAAACCAACATGAGTGATCTACGGAGCTTTCCTTATTTAATGCAAGTTATATTTAATTTAATTGCTTATTTAATGCCGAAATTCCTAATATTTTTTAAGGCATTTTGGGAAGCTTTCCTTGAACACAAGGACTGTTCTACGGAGTCCAAAGTGACCAAGTTTTTGGTTTGACTGTGGCTGGAGGATTCTTTGCTCTTTTCTTTCTGAGACAACTACATATTAGTGAGCACCATGACTGATGATATTGGCTATTTGTACTGTTAGTTTTTGGGCTGGTCTGCCTATTAGCATTACTGGAGGTATGAATCTTAGACGCCTCATTATTTTGTTGTATCTACTTGCTACATTATGTGTTTGAATCCAATATTCACAATCCAATTTTTATGCTATAAATGTCTTTTAAAATCTCAATCCAATGTATCCCCTTAAGATAGAGGCCAACTTTGATTTCTAAGGTGTAGGGACGAATTGTTGCTTAGCAACCCCATTTAAATTTCATTGAATGCATGTATTCCTTACTTTTACTTATACTTGGAAAATGTTGCTTTGCCTTCTGATAATTTCATCTAGGCAGTTACAAAAGTACTAATTACTACATAAATTAGCTTTTGTTAATTTCACTTTGAAACATTTTTTAATTTTCCGATATTTCATGAGATGATGATGGGGGTGTCTGGCTAGGATGATACATTTGAGAAAGTTATGACTTTCAAGGGAAATTTTAGCAGTTGATCCATAATTTAGGGTCCCTCACTCACTGGCTCACTCCCTGACCTCACACAGTACCCTTTTCTTTCCTATTGTGAATTCAATAGACAATAGTAGTGTTAGGTTAGGAATGGAAGGTTGGTATGCTCATATAAGTGGACACATGGCACAGTGAATGATGGGAACTCCTTAGCAAGCAAAAGCTTCAAACCCTTTGATGGGGCCATGACTGGATGTGCGTGTATCAATCAAAGGTTGACACTTGTCGGCCAATAATTAATATTTACACTAAGTTTAGGTGAGGAGGCTAGTGGTGTGGGGTCAACAAGAAAGAGAATATATGTGTTTGGAGTGGAGTGGGAGAAAAAAGGGAGGGGAGGGGGGCTGGAAAATGAGGTAAATTGGTGAAGAGATCTTTTGATCTTTCAATTTCCCAGAGCAAGATCATGTGGGATGTGGTTTTCATTGGAAAGTGAAGTGTGATGGACCTGCACACTTTATCTCTAATGGGTTTTGGGTTTAGGTTAACTTAAGTGGTTTGACTAAGGCAAAGGTGCTTGTCTACTTGCCAAATCACCAAAACTAACTCTCCTTCACTTCACATGCACTTCCGAATCCCTTTCACTTTTTTTTTCTTTCTTTTTATCCAAGGGATTAATTTATTATTTTTTCATATTTCCTACGCCATACATATATATTTGGTTCAAATATGCTTATTCTTCTTCTATCCATTACCACAATAATATGGTAGAAGTGTTGGTAACACATTTTTTAGATTAAATTAATCTAGAGGTCCTATAATTTCTATAATTTTAATTAGTTTTCTATAATTTAAAGATTTTTCATAAAATCTTTAAATTATAGAAAGCATGAAAAATCTTTAAATTAATCTAGAGGTCCTACCAAGCCTCTTACAGGATCACCTCACACAGAAACATCAGTCATTAATGGAACTTATAAGGGATTTATGGAAATTATACTGTAGAACAATGATACTAAGATGCATACCTATCACATGAGTGGATATGCATTTTTTGTAGTCGGGTACTGGCTAATTCCTTCTCTTTTATGTGCCATTCCATGTTTCTGGAACCAATAACACAACTTGATTTTGTTGGCCGCAGGATGAATTTTGGTGATTGGTCTGAGAATAGCAGGGGTACATATAACAAGTGGGATGAAATAGCTCGCGCTACAACACATGTATATATATATATTTATCTTAGATGTGCTATATATTCACATCATAGGTCAATTATTTTATGTTAATGATTTCACCTTCTCACTCATGTTCTTGATGAACTCTTTGTTTAAGGCATTTAAAAAATTGAAACCTTTTGCTGCAACTCTAAACCTAATAAACTCCTGCTTTGCTGACTGACATGCTAGTTTCAGGTTAAGTGTTTTAAGGTTTTCATGTTTTGTTGAGGTGCAGGGGAATTGATGATGTGGTTGTGAGAATATATCGAGCCTGAAAAGGCAGTATTTCTTTATTAGTACTAATGTAGATAATATTGTAATATTATTATTATAAATTGATTTTCATATTATATAATAATATTTATTCATTATTAGAAATATTGATAATATTGTAATTATAAATATTGATTTTCATATTATATAATAATATTTATTGATTATTAGCAATATTGATAATATTAAAAATATAAAAATTGATTATTAATTAACCTAAATTTTAATTGCAGGTTATTCGATATTTAACATCGGTGGTGACATAAGCACCGATGTGGAAAACCCCCTTTTTTACATCGTTCATGAATATAACACCGATGTAGAAGGTCTAATTTCTACATCGGTGGTTAGTATAACACCGTTGTAATAATTACTTATCAAGGACGGTTGGTACGTTAGGCACAATGTAGAAAACATTGTCTTTCTACAACGGTCATTTTAGGACCGATGTTGAAACTTTTTACTTTCAACGACATCTTATTCTACATCAGTCAATCACCGATGTAGAATGTTGTTTTCCACCGATGTAAAAACTGCGTTTTGTAGTAGTGTTTATTTTAACTTTACTACTTGGGACATTTTGGTGCACTTGCCAATAATTCAACAATTAGTTATTTAAGTAGTTAGATGGTTAGCCTAATAAGATCTATAAATAGAAGCATGTGTAATTCATTTGATTATCTTTTATCAATCAAATAATATGTTACCTCTTATATTTAGTCTTTTGCTTGGCCTAACAAGATCAATAAATAGGAGCATGTACGTGTAATTCATTTAACAATCTTTTATTGATCAATATGTTACCTCTTGATATTTATTCTTTCTATTTGGCTTGTGCTTATGATCTTTATCCCTTTCATCCTCTAATTACCAACATGGTATCAAAGCTCTCTCATGAAAAGAGTAATGATTTCACTCCAAAAGAAGAAGAGAATTAAAAGAGATGGAAGTTAAAAATTTTGACTGTTCAATATTTGGCATCAACCTATTATTCTCCTCCATTAGAAGTGATACAATAAGAATTCTCCATTTGAGGTACATGCTTGTCAAGCACTGGGTACTCTAAGGAGATACACCGCTAGGTGGTTAGTAAGAAGATGTTTTATGGAGTGAGGTGCCAGCCTCTAAAAAGAGAAACAATAGTAATAATGCACTCTCTAAGGCCAACTTCAATAGAGATATTTTTGTTATTTTTGCTTATTAAGGGTTGATGTCTCTTATGAATTTTCTGTTGGAGAACATGCTTGTCAAGCACAAGGTGCTTATTTAAGCATTGATGTTCATTTTTACGGGTTCAAAAATAAAAAGTTAATATTAATAAAATGTTTGTACAACTATTTATGGGATTCGTTTAATAAAATGTTTAATGTTGATGGATTGGAGAGAAGATATTTTTTTATGCTTAGAGAAGAGTTGTTTAAGTGTTAAAAAGTAAAAGTAAGTGATGATACGAAATGATAGTACGCAATTAAGATGTATAAAAAGTATATATACAAAAAAGGTGTTGGGTTGAAGATGTTCCAACACTTTTTATTATTAACTAAAATTTATTAGAAGTTATAAATTTTGTGATTTTTTCTTATTTAATACAGTAAGTTTCACCCATATATATATATATATATATTATAATGGTTAATAAAATTTAACTAATAAGAAAGTTATTAAAACAAATAAGTTTGACAAAAATATATATGGTGCTCTACACTCTTCACTACTACAAAAGCGACATTCAAATATGGTTGTGGAACCGTCTTTGAAGTCAATGATGTTGAAAGTGTTAATGAATGACGACCGTTGTGTAAAAAACCGTCTTAAAAAAATATATCTTTCTAGGATGGTTCTTTATTAAGAACCGTTTTAGAATGTGACTCTTCTAAGATGATTCTTAGCTAAGAATCGTCTTAAAATGTGACTCTTTTAAGACGGTTCTTAACTAAGAATCGTATTAGAATTTACTTTTTTTGCCATACCATTATTTTTTAATTTTCCTTATCAGTTACCACTACCTCTTTCTATGCACTTAATTATCATTTTTGGTCATACCACAATTGGTGCATGCATGAAACATATACCTTATCCTAATTGAGAATAACATATACCTTATCCTAATTCACAATAGATTCTTATAGTAGCATATCTTGCACCTGCCAACCTACACCCCAAAAAATTGTGCCCTTGACACCTGCAGCGTATCAATAATGAAATCAAACAGAATACTTATTAATATCATGATAGTTGAAAGTAACGAACCAAACAGGGTAAAGCTACATGCACAAATTAATATCATGAGCAGTTGATAGGTTAACTAAGGTACAATGTTCAGGAAGAATTATATCAATAAGGAGCATTATAAATATGCATCATCAGTCAATGAATACTTGCCTTAACTGATAAGGAAAGTGCCAAGGCAATTGCGCCTCACAGTCCTGACTAGATGAGAATAATAGCTTCTTTGCAGGTCAAACCATATCCAAAATATCTTAGAAAGGGAAATAATGCTCCGACTACAATGCATCGGGACACTTGAACATATGCATAGAGAAGAAAGAGGTGGGTCCATGATGTTCCCAAAACAGACCCAATACTTTGCAGCCACTCTTTTAAACTTTACAAACATGAGTGCTTAAACAACATAATAAGGCAAGCGATATTGGCAAGAGCTTCTAGAAAATGTAAGCTTATCAAAGCATTGAAATTAAGTTATTGTTGCGTCTTTGAGAAGAACATGATCATCATAGTTATTTCTTTCCAACTTTCATAGGCCTATCTCATTGAATAAGGTTTGTTACTAGAGGGAAACCATGATCTAAAACACAAATTATTTATCAATTTTAATCCTGAGATTAAAATCCTTCTAACATGAGAAGATGTGTGCAAGAGCTCTCATTCACAATAACATTATGGAAGACATAGTCCAAGGATATGTGATTAAAAGGTAACAATTTGAAGAAATTCTATGATTTTCATTTTGAATATGCATGGACTTGCCAATCCCCCCCTCCCAATAACTTAGATACAAAATATGAAATACAACTTTCTTTAGCATAATTAAAATTCATCAACAAAGTAATACAAGATTGCAATGAACTCCCATTAAACAAAATCTAAGAATATAATCCATGGCATAGTGCAAAAAATAAGAGAATATATGAAGTCATGATAGAAAACATTTTTGTCACTAAGTATTCCGCCAGCTATTACAACTCCATTGCAAAAAGATATAAGAAAATATTAATGAAAGTGATATACTAGTAAGAATATCCTACATTTGTTCAACCATAAAACATATTTTCTATTTTTTAACCCAAATGCATTAAAAGCATGTTTCATAAGTTATGTCAATAGATTATGATTAAAGATTCCAACTAAGCTCTTACCTCAGAATGAAAATTAAGGTATTAGCAATATAAGCGATCATTTCCTTCGAGAAAAATAAATAAAGGATTAAAACACAATTACATTTTCATTGCAAAATATAAATACATAAAATGGGGAGATTTGATATGGAAAATCCAAGGTGTGACCTTGTTGCAGCAACAAGACATACAATGATTAACATTTTTAGGCTTTTAGCTTAGAGTCATATTTTTTTTCTTATGTCTTTATAGAGATAATAATAAGACAAAAAAAAAACAAAAAGAGATAGACAGTAGAAACAAACATGAATTGGTTTTACATTTATTATGATAGTGTATAGGACCCTTAGATGAAGCATTAGCTGAAACGAAACACACAAAGAGGCTACAACCCTTAAGCTACAAGAATATCCAGGGAAGGGGAGGGGAGCCAATAAAATATATGTTTAATGTTCCACATACAATAAAAAAAAATCCCTTTCTTTTATTGCCATTATATCGAGTGTAACACTATAAATTAAAAAATAAATTCTCATACAATGAATTTAATTTATATACCCAATAACCACTAAAAAAAGGCATACCAAAAGTGATGTAAGCTTTGTTGACTTTCACCCTTAAAGTGTCACAAATAAATACATACCTCGAAAGATGATGACTAACAACCAGAAGGAGTGCGATGATGCAGTGCTATAGTATAGAAAAATGTCGACTTGATTACACGGGTAACGTGATAAGAGTTAACTGATTCTCAAGAGCATGTATAGTCTGTAAGATCAATGGGGGAAATAATCAGAACATGCAGTAAAACAATACACACTCTGACACAATGCAACAAAGTATATTTTTCACTTCCATGTGTTATCCACACAAGTGCACAATAAGAAGAGGGAGGGAAATACCATTCATTGATGCAAAAAAAAATGAAAAGAAAAATACATTTGACATAGTCAACTATAACAAGTTTGCCTTACCTCAGTTGCAAGAAGAGAGCTAATTCACTCAGTTTGTGATGACACTGTGAAATTTCAATGCATAAGCATGACATTTAAATTAACAACAATCATTCAAACGATAAAGAACAGATGACACACCTTTTATGGGATTCATGTTCAAAAAGGCACCTTTTCCACGGATTCCAGTAAAAACCTACCCACAACAATCTCAATTTTAATTTGTATACTAAGCAATAGAGGAAAATTAAACAACAAACAAAATAAAATACATGCAGAATTTTAACATTGTATAAAACTTTGCATGTTTCTTCCTACACTTTATTCCTTGTCACTTATGGCCATTTTGGATGAAAGGCTACCACCATTATTGTTCTACCTACACTGTACAGTATATGGAGATGTGTACTACAATAAAAATGAATTTCTTTCATAATAGTTGACATATTATGGTTTCTCCATTTAATTATTAGTGATGCCTACTATTAATATAATTTCTTGCTGTCTTGAATTGTATGCTGTCCATAGAATCTCAATTTTAATTTGTATACTAAGCAATAGAGGAAAATTAAACAACAAACAAAATAAAATACATGCAGAATTTTAACATTGTATAAAACTTTGCATGTTTCTTCCTACACTTTATTCCTTGTCACTTATGGCCATTTTGGATGAAAGGCTACCACCATTATTGTTCTACCTACACTGTACAGTATATGGAGATGTGTACTACAATAAAAATGAATTTCTTTCATAATAGTTGACATATTATGGTTTCTCCATTTAATTATTAGTGATGCCTACTATTAATATAATTTCTTGCTGTCTTGAATTGTATGCTGTCCATAGCTAAGAAATTTAATCTATTCCCTTATTATTAGAGTAGAATTACTCTCTATTCTTTGTTAAGTAGAGTTAATTTGTTAGTTAACTCAACTAACCTTAGGATTAGAATATTAAGAATGTGAGTTTAGGCTTAACTCAACCCCAAAAGCTAGTTCAAGGGATGAGGGTTGTCCCTCACTTATATATTCTAACTTGACTTTATTTTTAGCCGATGTGGGACTTGGATTTTTTCCAACATTCTTTTTCTTATTTAATTTCTCTTTCAATCATTAATACTAGGATGGTAACTTCAAGAAATGAAATGTACTTAGATTGCTTTAGCAAATTACTGATGTGGTACTGATTATAGGCATTTGTATTTTGTGTAACAAAGACAATTTAATGTCTGACAGGTCAGATAGACTACTTTTTATAATGCTGATTTTCTACCTACTGACACAAACTGGTTCATGTTTTAATTTTCTTATATAAAAGAAAATTTAACCATCCCACTAATTGAATCTGGATCACATTCAAGAACTCTCATTGTGGACTTTAACATTTCATTGTTAAGTACTTGGCCTAGCGTAACCAACTAAATTATGGGGTTGATACAATAAGTTGCATAGATTCTTTAGTCTTTACATAGAAATTTCTAGCCATCTATCTGGTTTTTGTAGATCTAAGTAAAATAATTATATCAGTGGAAGCCTTATCAATAAATTTATCTACACCAATCTCCCCTGCATGGTAGTTATAGCACTGAGTTACCATTTAATGGAAACTGCATAGTTCTAACAAGCAAAACCTTCTCCAATCAAGATTTCATGTAATTTAATTAGAATAGTTTGTGTTTGATGGTCAAATTAAGGCGTCCAATGAGCTCACAAGCAGCGTTCAAAGGGATGCCTATAACTTTTCTAGCCTCATACAAAGGTATTCTTTAAATTATTTATTTATTTACGGCAAAGATATATTCACACATAATACTAAGAACACAGAAGTGGTTGGTTTCTGTAAGGAAATTATAAGAGAGAAAAAAATGTCTACACTTAAGAGTCACGTAAACATGTTCTCTAGATATATCACAACTACAAAGGTCTAATAAAATATTTTATACAACCCTAAAAAGCGATAGAACTTTCACTAGGTGGAAAATAGGTAGAATAGAATCTAGTATAAAGGTTTTTTACATAGGCAGAACTCATGTCAATGTATAACTTTCATTTTTTGTAACTCGGAATTTTATGCCAGTACACTTCAAAACTAGATATTAAATTTTGCTGAAATCCAAGAGAAAAGAATATATATATATATATATATATATAAAGATTTATAGAGGGCATTGCTCAAAACAGGAAATTTGCTTCAATAATTAAAGTGTCAAGAATGACTTAACAATAAATTATATTAATATTTTTGGCACCACATCTATTCTCACTTTATCAATACACTTTATACTAGAGTGTATACATCCCAAAATAAAACCTTATATAAAAATAATTGTTTGACACTCCAAAGAGTGCGTACAGCCCTGGTAGAAATTAAGAACAAGATAAAAAAATAAAAAAAATATATATATGTAAGGAAAAATTAAAGAGATAAAAAGGAGTGTAGTGTGTAAAACAATTAGAATGCAAAAATGAGTGTACTCTTACATAATCTTGAGGCATCCATTTTGCTATTTTTTTTGTTACTGATTTATTGTCATCATACTTGCCACTGGTGCTTATATACTTATTTTTCGCATTATCTCATAAATCATTGAATAACACTCTTGGGGTCTAATAAAGAATCCATATTTTTTATAATAAAAGAGAAATTTGACTATTATTAGAGTAGTACCCAAAGAAGACACAAACAAGGTATTTTCTGTACATAAGTTGCAGATGTTGCACAACCAAGAGATACTGGAATAGTATCTGAAAAGAATGGGGAAGTTTTACAGAAGATTGGTACAGAGGAAACAACATCAACAGACACTCATCCAGTGATATGTGATTCTGCTCCTATAAATCCTAAAGAAGAGAATTCAAGTAACATCAATAAGTCCTTTGTAACCACTAAGGAAAAAGAATAAAGTGGTTTTATCAAAGAGAAGCCAACCACTAAGGAAGTTAATAATGTCAAGAAGAACAGGAGCAACCACCATGAGACAAATCTTCTCCTTATGGGTATAATACATCATCAAATGTTCCCCTAAATCATGTTCACTCACCTGAGGCAGATGTTGAGGCTTCTAGTTTAAATGAAGTTCAGATATTTTGAAAGTCATCCTCAGTGGAATCTGGTCTTCATTCTCTGGATGAAAGCAATATTTCTAAAATTCAAAGAGAGTCTAATGATGATAAACTAAGGAGATGATTTGAGTATTTCAAGAAATGCAACGATTCTTTACAGAAGGAAGTGGAGGAAGAAAGAAACACTTATGTTTTTGCTACAAATGAAGCAATGTCTATGATTACAAGGTTACAGAAGGAGAAGGCAACACTATAGATGGAGGCTCTTCAATATTTTCAAATGATGGAGGAGCAAGCAGAATATGATAATGATGAATTGGAGAAAGTGAATGGTCTACTCACAGATAAGGAAAAAGAGATACAAGATTTGGAAGCTGAGCTGGAATTTTATAGATCAAACATGGTAGATGAGGAGCCTATGGTCTATAATATGAGTATTTACCAATGGAAGCCTTGAAGATCGTCTTTCCTGCAAGAATAACACCCCTCCGTTGTCATGGAAAGCTCGAATTCGCATTGCTGCTGAAACTACTGCTGCTCTTGCAGCTGCTTCTATGGTTTTTTTAAAAATTGATCCCACCCACTCTTGAACTTTGGTTAGGAGAGCTATCCGTGTAAGCATTTGATTTGAGATGAAAACATTATTTTTGGATGTAAATGGAGCTCTTTCAACTAATGCTTATAATCTGATATTATAATTTATGGGTATAGGTTTTCCAGTTTGCCAATAAATAAAAGGGACCCTACAGCAATGGCTTGAAGCCTATTGTGTGCCCCTTCTATTGTTCTTACTCTGGTTATCAAGTAAAGTTGTAATTTCTTTTTTAAGTTGCATAGGTTTTGATGTGTGAAGTATAAAGTGAAGCAATAAATGTTTTGTTAATGATGCTTTTGTAAATATGTCAGGATGAGCTATTGTGGGGTGCTACGTACTTAGCATCACAAGGCTACCAAGAACCCAATGTACCTAAACTACATTAAGGTTAATGGACAGACCCTTGGAGCTGCAGATTCTAACAATACCTTTGGATGGGATAACAAGCGTGTTGGAGCAAGGATAATGCTTTCTAAGGTCTAAAATGCAATTCTTTTCTTATTATTTTTTGTTGGAGACATGCTAACAAAAATATAAAGGTTTCCAACTCATAATATTTGTGCTGTTGGTTTTAGGAATTTCTTGTTCGGAAAGGAAAATAAGAAACAATGAGTAAGAACAAAGTTCTGAGCCAAATTTAGAGGGAAGTAAGAAACAAGAATGAGAAAGAACAAAGACAATTGCCTAATAAATCAGCTTAGAGAATGAAATCAAAACTTTTCTTCTCAGATAGACTACAATCTCCTACGCAAGACCTTTAGATTATATTCCTTGTTCATTGTTATTATTGTGTTTTAAATCATCAAGTTTCACATAGGTTGCAAAATTGGTGTAAGGCATGGGAGGAACAATAAAATATAGGTAAAATTGCACTTTTGGTCCCCCAGTTTTATAAATTCTTGTAAAATTGGTCATGGAAGCCCGATTTGGACGTTGATCATTAACTTCAGACGTTGACTGCCACGTGTCAATGCCACATGTGACTGTCATATGTCAATATCGCGTGTCAATGTCTGAGTGGTTTCCTATAAATGATTCATTTTTTGTAGGTAAAATTGTATTTTTGGTCCCCCAATTTTACTCCAATTTCAATTTTGGTCTCCTTATAATTTAATTCGTACATTTGATCCCTCAGTTTTATAAATTCAGCCAAATTTCATTATTGGAAAAGTTGTATTTCAAATTTTAAACAAAAATACCATTGTCATACATAGGCCACTTAAGCAATCGTATACACATAATACTACATGGGGGAGCAAAAAAAGAAAAAAAAAAGGGGGTTATTACAGAATCTGTTAAAGTAAGAGATCTGAAAATTTCAGACCCAGGTTGGGATTCATGCGCCACTTTCCCAAGTTGAACAACCCCGGAAATGGGAGAGAGACAAAAAGTGATTTTTCTCTGGGTTCCAAGTGAGTGAAAAACTTGCGATGAAAAAGGAGTGCGAGATTTATCAAGACCTACCATGTCTCTAGCACCAGTGGCTAAACCATTCAAAAGACCAATTTTATAGGAACAATTTATAAAAGAGATTTATAAAACTGGGGAACTGAAGGTGTGAATTAAACTATAGGGGGACCAAAATCGAAATGAGAGTAAAACTGAGAGACCAAAAGTGCAATTTTACCTACAAAAAATAAATTCTTTACAGGGAACCACTTAGACGTTGACACGTGGCAATCAACGTCTAAGGTTAACGGTCAACATCCAAATCAGGCTTCCAGGACCAATTTTGCAGGGATTTATAAAACTGGGAGACCAAATTTGTAAATTAGATTATAGGGGGACCAAATCCGTAATTGGAGATAAAGTGGGGGACCAATTTTACAATTTTGCCTAAAATATAAGATTAAGAAGAAAACAACATTGTCTTATTTTTTCTATCTTCTTTTTATTCACTATTGGAGTTATGTTTTGGAAATTTGCTAGAAATATTAGACAAGAACTACAATTTATTTTATTATTTCAAATCATCCAAGGTGGGATTGTTAAGTTGGTTCACAAATATTTCTTATTACTTGGAAGATCTAAACCCTTATCAATTTTATATGAACCCTCATAGAATAAGAAGCTTTAGTGTCTTAGTGAATTCAGTAATTATTACCTATTCAAACCAGCCAAATGATGGCTTAAGGCCTGTATGCTCAGGGAGTTGTTGGTGTTATGCTCCAGATAGGGCCATGGTACAATCTTATTCTGTTGAGTTTCTAGTTGCTCCCTTTTCTCCTTATCTGAAACACTCAGCCATCATCAGACTTCGCCCTCACTTCCACCTCCTTTTGCCTTGGAAGATCAACTTTACACACATTAATATTGAGCTTTTTGGTGTTTTTCTTAACAGTTTTCCTGACAATTATATTTCCTCAATATATATTTGCATAACTAAGCATCTACTAATGTGATTTTGCTTCGAAGCATCTCTAGCATGTGATTGAAACACTGTGAACTACATAATACTGGAGATGAAACACTACGAATTAATTTACAATATAAATAATTAAAATTCAAAAAAAATTGATATCAATAAAAATTTGACAATAATTAGAGTTGACAATTTTTAAAAAATTCTTTAAATTAAGAAGACTGATATAATAATAGTTCTTAACGTAAAAAGAACTGAATGTGTTCCTTTGGTGCATGTGGAAGTTGTAGAATTTGGAGATTTTTCATGTGCTTCTTGCAAGTGTTGCTGATCAGATTAATATCATTAATGGAATGATGAACTAACTGACACATATTTTTTGTTTCAGTCAATCCTAGGCTACAACATCGGTGTCAAGTGTTTGACAGCATATTCCTCCATTGGGGCTGCAGATTTTGAAAAAACCTTTGGATGGGATAACAAGTATGTTGGAGCAAGGATACTGCTTTCTAAGTCTTTAATGCAATTCTTTTCTTACTGTTTTTTTGCTGGAGACATGGTAACAGAAATATAAAGGTTTCCAACTCATAATATTTGTGTTGTTGGTTTGACGAATTTCTTGTTCGGAAGGTGCACAAATATGATAGAACACCAGAAAATATTGTATTTATATCTATCTATCATATCTTAAAAATAAGAGGAACTCATGGCTTTTACAAGTAACATGATAAACACTCGAGTATTCAATCATTGTCCACTTTTACCCAATTATACAATTGTTGTTGCTATGATACAATTTTCCTAGTAAACTTCATCATTCTATTCTATCCTAATAGCTAAACTTTTTGTTTTTCTTAAGTGGTTATGTCTTTAGAATATGCAATGAATGGTGTTGTCTCAAGCAAAACAGAGGTATACAACTTTCGTGTGTTGCTACTTGAGATTATTAGTGGGATGAAGAACAATACTTGCATCCACTCAAATCATCCATTCAATCTCATAGTGGAAGCAACGACAATCGAACCTAAGTTCTTGTGCATCTATCACAACCCCCCAACACTAGACCGATCCTATTATAGCAGTTCCATCAAATTTAAATTGAAATGCATGTTTTGTGACTCAACTATATTGTTCTAGAAGCCACACAGGAACTCGTCATTATGGTTGCGAGCCTTATTCGTTCCCCACCAAAAACAAAATTTAAAATGAAACGAAATAAGTCATTCCAACGCTGACCTAGCTTGCAACATTATACTATCTGAAACAGTCAGATAGGAGAAATGAGATACTCACCATGGAAAATGACGGAGGTAATTGAACGATGGTCGAATACGTTCGATGACGGGTGGGTCGGCGTGGAAGGGTGAGTGACAGAGAGGGTGACCTGAGTGAGGGCAGCGCATAAGGGGTGAGTGTACTGACTAAGGTCACGAGGTTGACTCGGTCAATGAAACAGGTCCACATGACTAAATGGCACGCAAACAACGATGGTCTCGACTCAAAAACGTCATGGAAATTGTCGTACCCATAATTCAAAGACATTTTTTTACATAACCGTCTTCGTTTTCAAACTTCATAATTACGAAAGTGCCACCGCGTATTATACTATGACAGTCGGTTTAGGAGAACTGAGGTTGTAAGTGTGTCATAAAAATATATTATTTAGTAGTGCTTGTGCACCAGTTATCTCCAAAATCACAATTGCTATCAAGTGACATAGCACGTTGGCCCAGTTAAACAACATATGACTTCTTAATTAATCAATGACAAGTTAATAAATCATAGGTCTATGTGTTTTCACATTAGTAAGTTCACCAAAAATTAGCATACACTAGATTTGATGAAAGATCAGCAATACAAGCAGGTTAATATGTATACCTGGAAGATTATTCCTTGCTATTAACAAAACATCAGTAATAATAAAAGATTAATAATGTAACAGTACTGAAGCAAATATATATTAGCCTTTAAAAGTTGTATAAGAAAAAAAAGGGTTTGAGTTGGGCCAAAATTGAAATGAGTGAGACAAAGATAGAGCTGAAGGTGATGCTTCTCAATCACTCATCAATGATAATGGACTCCGTTTCCTAACTTTTTGTCGTCTTCATCAACCTCTTAAATGTTCTACTCTATAAATGAACTCTAGGATACATCTATACTCACAAATAAACTTATTGTCCTTTGCATGTCTTTCAAAGAACCAAATGTAAGCAATATAATCAATGCCCGGAACATGAAACTAAGCATCCGGTTCCTTCATCTTTATTATCTGTAAAATCAGAATAAATTCTCAAAGTGTCAAAGGGTGTCTTTGTGCAGCAGCAATGCAAATGAAAAACAAATTTACCATAAACGTGTACTGATATAAATTTGCAATATTTTATTAAAAAAAACGTATAAATTATTTGAATACATTAACAAAAAAATATTAAACAATTATTGCACTTTTAATTTATTAATTATAATCTCATTACTATTACCAATTACCATCCAAGATGTAGCATTGTCATATAGCTTCTTCTTCTATGCTGGTATTGTAGTTTAAATTTGTCTCTAATATATCTGATGCAAATGAAGACCATACAACTCATACATGAATGGTTGGCATGCAACTGAAAATGGGAGTGGCCACGAATAATATATCAAGAGGTAAAAAAGGAATGGCTCATCCCATCCAAGAAAAAGTGTGTAAGTACACTTTTTTAATTCGAAATTCCCGGCATGTGGTTCCTTTCTTAAGGTGCTACCCCAAACCATTTTTTTTTTTCTTACATGCAGTCTCATTTTGTTTATAATGTGTCAAAATGTATATGATTGTAAAAATTGCTGAAAGGAACTGAAATAACTCTGAAATTGTTTCTTGGCATATATTTCCCGTTGGTTACATCCAACACGGTGGAGAGAAATTACTGTATGTTGCTTAAGAAGAAATTATATATATATATATATATATATATATATATATATATAACACTAGTGTGGTCTCCGTTAATAAAAACCATGCATAGTAAATAATGTGCAAGAACTAAAAAGTTCTTAAATGAAAAGCTGAGCCTTGATAAATAGTTAATCTGTCTCAGAAAATTATGGAAAAAGACATAATTAAAAGATACTTCTATGGCACAAATGCAAGCTACGTTAAATAATAAGATTCCAATAATTGGTCACATAAGGGGAAGAATAGTGACAGCTTCCCACTTTATGTATAGTGATGGAAGCATTCTATTCTATTGTTAAGAGCTCAGCAAAGAAAGGTTAATTTCCTCTTAAACTTTTCATTTTAACAGATAATAAAGAATGATTTGGGCACAGCAACCCAGAAAAATGGTTTAAACTTCATTTAAGATTTCATTTGAAACTAAAAACTAAAATTAAACCGGTTTAAAGATTTCATTTGCTTCCCTGCCATCCTGCTAAACCCTAACAGAACAACTAATCGTTGACAGATCAAGTCTTTGTTCATATATTCTTTTTCTTTTCATTTCATTTGTAATAATATATTATGATATGATATGATTAAATACTAATTATAATTTTATGTTATAAGGGAAATGGCAAGGTAGAAATTGATTTTCTTTTTTACTTTTAAGTTAGATTGTTCACTACTCAAGCTAGTTTGATGACCTTATACATCATGCAATAGCCATGAAAGTTAAATAGCATACACAATAGAGAGAGGGAAAACTATGGTGCAATTGAGACCAGAATCTGATCACCATACCTTATGCAAAAGGCAAATATTCTTATGCATCATCCAAAGTATAGGGAATAAAGAACCCACTATATTTCTCTTTGCCATAATGTATTTGGAACATATAGTTTGTACAAAATAATTAACCCTTCTCAGAAAGTGAGGTTTTTTCACTAAACTCTCCAGAAAGCTTATACAAAGATTGACCATTCTCTCATTTCTCAAACTCCAAATTGAAAGAGTCGACACAAGGTCCCCTACATTTACAACAACCACATGCAATTCGCCTTTAAACAGTGTTCAAAGCACACATAATTGAACAAACTAAGTTTGCCTTACCTCAATCTCATACTATATGCAATTTCCAAAACGACCAAAAGTTACCTAATGCTAATGAATGACCTTTGCTTTATCATATCACTCGTGCACTCAACGTGAGACAAGAACATCATCAACCCCTTCAGCATTCTTCACTTACCCTCTCTCTCTCTCCTTTCTCATTCATTTTTATACCTTGACTTAAAGGAGGAAATTCTCAAGTCCCTACTACTCAGAGAATGGCTTCTCCAACACCGAGTTTGTGGCCTCAAAAGCCTACAATAGTGTTGTTACTTATATGCATTTCATTTTCACATTCATATTCTGTTGAAGAAGCAATAACATCTTCTAAGAAGTTAGACCAACCAGTGTTTCCTCCACCAGCATACACTGAAATCAAGTGTGGATCATGTCCTTGTGGAGACACCTGTGGTGAGCAACTTCCACCACCACCACCTCAACCATCTCCTGCTCCTCCTCCTCCTTGTCTATCACCACCACCGCCACCACCATCACCGCCGCCACCATCACCGCCGCCTCCTAAAATTCCCTCTTGTCCTCAGAATTGCAACCCCTTGCCGCCACCACCACCAAGATTTGTATATGTGCCTTTGCCAGGTGTACCAAAACCATATACTTGGGTGTACTATTACTCTGCTGCTGAAAACAGAGGTGTGGGGTTGATTGTTTTGGCTGGTTTGGGAGGACTCTCAATGGCAACACTACTCTTGGATGACATCTTGAAGCTAAAGCTATATTTCTGAAAATAAAGTTTAGTCTAAACGTTTGATTCTCTTTCTTATTCTTGATCAGATTATTTTTTCTATATTTAGTTTAATTCCCATGCACGTTTTATTATGTCTTTTCTTCAGGAAAATTGATTCTGTTATGTGATGCACAATAATTCAAAATCTTAGCTGAATTTTTCTTCTTCTTCTAATCTTTACTTGTGTGTATTACTTTTCAGTTGATGATTTAGTTAAAGGATCACCAGGTTGCTATAATATAGGTGTCTACATATCATCATCGTCATCATCATCAAGAAATAAAGTATGTAGCTAGAATAAAATTTAAATCCTTTAAACACGACATTAACCATGTTTCTTAATGTGCACCAATTTTCTGTTAGTAAGAAAACATGTGTTTTGAATTTGATGCAACAAAAGATTAAACTAATTAAGCAGTCCCTGTTCTGAACCAATTGGGAAAAAAATGATCTACAAGAAAGGGACAAACTGTAAGAGTCTCTTTGGTGATGGTTTGGATGCTCCAGTTCATTTATGTGTGAAATTGCCCGATAATGCCAAAAGAATAGTAGCTGCTAAAACCAAATTTTCAACCTTCCTTTCCCTCTGTCCTTTTTTTTTCTTTTATAACTTTGTCATCTTTATTTGCACGTCCATTTCCCACCTTGTTGTAGCATGTTTGTTTTCAGTGGTGTCTATTCTGATTCGCATCAAAGAGAAGCTAAACTTGTTTCTAGTTTCTTCCTCTGCCACTAGGCAGATGAAAATGAAAGTTCGAAACACAAATTAAAACTGTCAATAAATACTGGTTTTCTCGCCTAATTTAGGATTCAAAGTGGAAGTTTATGAATTATGATCATTCAGGTGGCTCGATAGTAGAAATATGGTCACAAGGTCTTTCATTTGAATCATTACTTTTCAATCAAATGCAAATATTTTAAAATTAGAGTATGTATCAAATTAAAAAATGACAATGAAATGAAGGGAATTTGCTTCACATACAATAATCATTATACGGCAAAGTTTGTCAAATTCCGAGCATCCCATTAACAGACATATATTTAAGTTTGCCAAAGTTTGTCAAGGTACGCTTATTTTTTTAGTTAAAATGTTAGTAAACTACACCTTAAGTATTTTAAAAAAAATCGCAAAACATGCTTCTAGGAAAGAAGTGAGAATAGATTAGAAACAAAGCTACTCAGGTGAATTTTAAGACAATCCTAAGTATAATAAATTAAAAGAAAAGGTGTGTTTTAAGACAATCCTAACAGGTGAATATGTTATCGCATGAGTTTGTCATGGCTGCAGCTGAGGAGAAATTAAAGCGAAGAGGGTTGGTAAAATATTCACAAACCAAAGAAAAGGTGTGTTTTTTTTTTTCCTTCAATACATAAACTATAAATATTTTTCATTTTTCTTTTATTATCCAACCTTTCCAGGATCCAATATAATTAGCCTACTGTTATATGTTGCGGTACAGATCCGAATAAATAATTGCCAGCCTGAATCGAACGCCTCATAACTTATCAATCATGGCAATGCAATACAATATGTTTGGACAAAATGTTTTATAGTATCTCTCTCCATCTGTTCAACCAATTGAAGTAGACCCCTTAACGGCAAAGCATCAAATTTGCCTCAAATTTGCAACGAGGGCACTGGTAAACCATAATTCTGAACCTGGAAGATGCCTTCCACGAGATTTTTCTATACTCCCGTGTAGCTGCGTACATAGGAATTAGAAAGAATTACATGGTCTGATCATTCATATTTCATACAGAACTGCAGTTCAATCCCTTGATTATATTGCGATGCCACATCGCACTATTAGGATTAAATCTCAATTCCCACGTTGGCCAGTAATGCAAATCTTGCTTCAATGTTAGGACTCGTGGCTTCCCATTGAGGTGAATTGTCCTTACACGAACAAACTCGCCATGTTCTAGTTCCTGCCATTCAATAAATAATTATAAAACATGAATAATTTGGGAGAATACCAAAAAAGAGCAGCTTGGCTAGTCCTAGAATAAATGCGCAGCCAAAAAAACATAATGCCATGCTAATCAAACTGTGGTAATAGATCTTGAGTCATCCTAACAAAAATTACAATATTCTTTACAAATCCAGATTTCTCAGTCATAAAAAGGAAAAAGCTTGTAGTTACAAATTCCTTAAATGTTTCATGTTAATAAATAACTATGAAGCACGGGGATGCATGCTAGGTGGTGTTCCCCGTTTCCGGTACTGCATGGGAATGGGATGGATACAGCTAGGAAACGGCCAAGGGACGTCGTTGACTTACTTATTGGGTACGGCTGACCAAGACGGGGATGACAGCATTTTGTGGGAACGTATTGGGGACGGCAGTGGCCTACACACGCGTCCCCACAGTCCAAAATTTTTTTTTAAAAAAAGGAAAAAAACATTTAAATTAGGGCTTCCTCTCTTTCACTCTCAGACCACTAGCCGATTGCAAACCTTCTGCGTGCTGGTGGAGGGCACGGATCGAAAGTTCGGCCGTCTGCGCGATGTGCCAGCATACGGCGGCAGCACAAGCCAGCATCAGCAGCAGCCCCACGCGTTCCAGAAGGTGTTCAAGGCGTACACGAGGCTCTGGAAGCACCAGCAGGAGAACCGCACGAAGCTGGTGAGTGCAGGTTGAAGCGGTGGGAACTTGACGAGATCGCAAGCCGAATCAGACTGAACCAGTAGAAGGTACTTCCAAGGATCCGAACCCAACACCAAAGATCTCGAATCAAACCACCAACGAACCACCAGCCAGGTTTGCTTTCACACTCTCTCTCTCTTCGAATTTCCATGTTTGCTTCCACCAACCATATTGTCATACCTCATCGAGTAGATGTGTTTAGTTGGTGGTCTATGTAGATGATATAGTCACCACAGGAAATGACTAAGAAAAAATTGAATGGTCTGCTGCACTTTGTTTCATCCTAGAAGCCTGAACAACTGAGCTGAATTTTTCAAACCAAGCTCGTGGGGATTGTTTGAGTCCATAAAGAGACCTCCGAAGTTTGCAAACCAAGCTAGATAAATAATAAAAAATATTAAAAAAATTTGCCATTTCCTAACCGTACCCATATCTTGGGATTTCTAAATTTGCCGTTTCCCATCCCCGTATATGTCCCCGTCCCCATTTTGGTGCATCCTAGAGTAATAAAACAACCTTTATTAAGTGGGTAAATTAATCATATAAAATTTAAAACTCACCATAGATATTCCACATGTACACATGCCATGCATTTTAGGGTATTCAAGATCACCACGGGCATCATATCATATTACATATAAATAAGCTCGAAGTTATAAAATTGGTTGGATGGTAAAAGGAGAAGAGGGAAAGGTATAAGTAGGAAGAAAAGAAAGATAACAGCATATAAGTGTGAGTTCCATCCATGCAACAGTAAATTCCATACCTTTGTCACTTTAACGAAAGAATCTATATTTGGAGTTGGTTTTCCATTAATTTCGACTATCCACTGAAGAGCATATAGACCATACCTATGTACAGGACTCCCATGGCACCACCTGTGAATTTGACAAATTTTGTTGTAAGCAGATGCTGTAGTCATGCAAGCATGCAATGCAAGAACAGGAGCAAGTTATTATTACAATTCAGACCATACATCTAGTCACTAGACCAATATCGAAGGCCATCACATGAAGTTGGCATGACAGCAGCAGTTTGCAAACAAAATACAATAGGCCTTCATACGATTTTACATATAATAATCTACGAAGCACGGACATTGCTCATCATTGCGGTGTCCGTGCGAGTCCAACACCGACACCCGTACAACACGTCTCTGACACTGCTCCGGTGTCGGATTAAAATATTAATTTTTTTTGCAGTTCCAACACTAAAAGACAACTTTGACACGGCTTCAGTGTATAAAAAAATTATTTTGAAATTTTTAAAAGACAAATTTCAAATTTAGAAACTAGAAAGACAGAAACTTATCGCATATGCCTCTCTATTTCTCCTAATTTCCTCTTCTTTGCTGGACTGAGGCACTTTTGATTTTGGCTGCCCACTGTTGCACTGACTAATCTCAATTCTTCTTGTTAATCGTGAGTTTATGACTTCCATAGTTCCCAGACTTCCCACCCTCTTCTTCATTTCTCATTCTCGACTAGCATACTTCCTTTGCTTTAAAAAGGAGTGGCTAACTCTGTTTTTATTTCACATATGGAACCCGGTGGTGTACGATATTAATTTACTTGTTATGTGCGTGTGTGTGTCATATTAATAATGAGACAACAGTATCTCTATTTGATATTTGCTGTTTGTGTGCCATATAGTGTCAAGATAATTGTAGAACTTGTGCTGTGCGTGTGATAGATTGACAGCAAAATGCCATATAAGTCATCACAGTCTCTTTGCTTTTTAGATGGAAGGATGGATTAGATCCCTTTTAACTTAAGGGAACATTGAGCCCAAATTGTGAATGATGTCTGTTTCCAAGTGTATTTTTTTTTTTTACTCATTATAATAGGAAAATGTTATATTTGAATTATGTGTGTGTGTGTCGAGGTGTCCTATATTTTGGACATTACAGGTGTCACAGTGTCCGTATCGTGTCCAATGTCCATTTCTATGTCTGTGCTTCATAGATAATAATCCTACCATGCCACTCCATTAAAAAGGCACTTTTTTACCCTGATGCAGACTTGAAAATTTGCAAGTGCAAAGTTAAAATCATACCTTGCCACATATACACCATGACCTTCTTCGGGAAGAAATCCAAGAGCACGCACTGCTGGATGTGGATCTTGGACAATACAACCACACCAATTAATTGCACGAGCAGTGCCATTTCCATCCCTAACATCTGTTCCCACAAAAAGTTCAACCTCTTGTCCCTGACACAATCACACAAATCAATCAGTAAGGCACAATCATAATCCATATGCCACAAATAAAGAAAGATAAAGTTTCATATTTTGCAGGCTCCACAAACTCAATCAAAAAGAAAGAAATAAAACAACTTTAATCAGGGAGAGCAGATATTGTCACATACCTGCCGGAAAATAGTCAAGTGAAGCTTCCCATCATTGGCGTCGGATTTGTCTAAAGCTTGGCAAGCATTTTCAATGTCACGGAAGCATGTGACTGGTTCTTTGTTGATTGCTAAAACCATATCCCCTTGTTCTAAAAGATTCTCAGCCTTTGATCCAGCCAAACAACCTTTAACACGTAAAACCTGACGTCTTACTGGATCTTTCTTAACAAGTGCCTACAATAATTGTGACCAAATCAAGACAATGGACATCAAAACTAGTTCTTTCATGTTTCAAGAAGTGAAAGAAGGTAAGGGAATCCAATAAGTAAACAACAAATAAACAAGAGGCAATATAAATTATCCTCTACTCCTCTTGCTTGAAATATTTCTTGAGGTATTAATGGACAACTTATCACCAGTACCAATCCATAATGTCACTTTTCTAATAAACACCCATGATGCCAATTCTAGAACATAAAAAAAAATCATTTGGGTAAATTATACTGTTCTGGTATTAAATTATAATGTAAGGGGAAATAGAGTGAAGCCACCATGGATATGTTTCTTAAAGGGGCTTTTCCAGATAATGAACTAGTCTTATTGACCATTCCTCATGTGCTTAAGCCTCAAGTCATAACTCATAACAACATTCATCACAATTCACAAATAGCATCTAATTTCATATAGTAAAACCAAAAAGAACTTCTACAGTAATCATCAAAAGAAGAAAACGGATTTTCTACATGTTGGAGGCATCAGATGGTACTGCATTCAGTTAAAATGGAATGCTATCTATGATCATGGATATACATTAGTATTTGTTGTTGCTTCTATCTTATTTAGTGCAGGAAGGACTACACTAGAACCTTAAATCTGGTTCATATGCAGAAAGAATAAAACCTTAAATAGCAAATTCAGCCATGGACAGGTAATCATATATATATATAAGGTTGTAATGTAGCATTTTTTTAAAATTTTAATAGCTAAAGTGAAAAATAGTATTACATATTGTATGCATAAGGAAAGTAGATATCCTACAGGTAAAAACTCAAAACTATTAAAAGCAAGATATCCATACTTGAATCCAATCATCACTTAATCCAAAACTCCGAGCCTTTGAAAGCAATGTTGGATAAAGTTCAACCTCTAGAATTCTCACAAGTGGCATAGGCCTTTCGACACCATTTATAAGAAGAGGTGACCCATTTGCACCTGATATAATCTTGTCAAGAACCTGACTTATTGCATAAATTGGAATACCCCTCACAAATTGATGATCTTCTGAGGTGCTGCAACCAAATTTCAGCTGGAACAGAGAATTTTAGCATCCACATAAAAAGTATGTCACAATTCAGTCAGGGTTCATCATAAAAATACTCCCCCTCCCTTTCACAAGAAATGAAAAAAAAAAAAAAGTTATATGTCATGGCCCACCCTAGGCCATGACCCACATACAAGCTAGTTAACCTGGCAAGCCTTCAAAATAAAAGACTTAACAGTTTAGCAAGAAAAAGGAAGCATAATAATTCACGAGTCCTATATTTCAACAAAATATCAGTCAAAATTTTGGCAAAGTTTCTCCTATATTTGTTTTCCTAATTATAAATGAAGAGGAATAATGAAATAGAATTCAAGGAACAAATTTCACACTCTAGGCCTTTCTTAATTGATATTAGAA
The DNA here is from genome assembly GCF_004193775.1 of Glycine soja. NCBI lineage: Eukaryota > Viridiplantae > Streptophyta > Magnoliopsida > Fabales > Fabaceae > Glycine > Glycine soja. The sequence continues at coordinate 28,048,000 of NC_041014.1, read as the reverse complement.
TTTTAATTGAAAAGGAATAATGGCATTATAGACTTCAAGGACCAACCCACCATCAGGTAGCCTTTTGAGGTTTGTGTAAAATTTGTCTTCTCTCGTCTCTTTCTAGTTTTCATCTTTCTTCTCTTGTACTTCTTCTACGAGGACACAACTGTTTGAAGTCAGGCTTTATTATATTAAACAAATGAATAAACCAAAAACCATAGTATATGACTATATGTACATTGTTTCAAGCCTCCCATCAGGAATTTTACTCATGACTGGATCATATAGACAAGGTCTAATTCTTCTTTAATTTCTAATTTTCTATTTGGAAATTAGTATTAAGGTAGCAGTGGCCACATTCCTAGTTACCTCAGTGGTCCTTCATTAGTAAGTCATTTATAAGTACAAACGTAAGCCCTTGTTAAGGCTTGTTGTATGTCCTAACCTTGAAATGGGGCAACCTTATCCCCTACTTAACTTCTATTCACTAAAAGAATAGAACTTAAGGTTAATTAGCATCAACTGTGAAGCAATCTTGCTAAAAGTTTAACCTGTTAGAAGACTTGGGAGTAGTTTTAAGTAAAATTTCTAACACACCCCCTAATGCAACAAAATAAAAAAAATAAAAAAAGATTAGGAGTGTGGACATTGCACAGACTCACCCAAATCTTGTGCTGAAAATTAAATTAATCTAATAATAAAAATAAAAAAAAAGCAGTACAAAGTTTGAACTTCTGATTATCTAGTCTAACTAAAAGCCACTCACTCATATTATGCCATGCCAAAGGATGAACCCTCCTGAAAGCATAAGCTGTTCAAAGAAGGCTCGAGAAAGGTTTTTATTGACGTCATCAAGTATTAGTTTTATCATTCAATTTTCTTATAGCAGTTTTTCCAATAGTGGCCCTAATGAAAAATGTCCAGATCCATCCCAGCAAGCAGAGAATAAGTAGTATAAACCTGAGTTGAGAAGCTTCCCCATATAGCTTGGACCCTTCCTTGTTCGTCTGTTAGCACACCCGAAAATGTACTGCCAAAATCTGTATTTTAACAAATGAATAGTAAGACCTTTTTATCTGTACAAGTAACATGATTTAACAAACAAACAAACAGCTATCCAAATTCACCTGTATCAAGCTCAATTACTTCCATATTGGTTGCTCTATAGCGAGGGGAATCAGCAGATCCTATATTTAATGCAGCACAAGGATTGGTAACAACTGATTTCCTAGAAGTTGCTTGCAGACTTCTACTCAACCCCACAAGATAAACAGAATCCCCCCGGCGTAATGCTGGCTCTGAACAAGAAAATGTACTAAACATGAGTCTTTCAACAATATAGATAAATAATTGTAAAAGCCCTCAAACTTCTGCCTTCTCTCATCATCTACATCTAAAATGTTTATATCTTCAAACAAAACATTATTTACCTTTAGAATATTCCCTCATCCCTTGTTAGAGTAATTTAATCATTTACCAGAAGCAATTAACTTCAACTAGAAAATGTAAAACTATATCAACTACAAATATATATAGTAATAAGTTCATACAGAGTTCATCACCTCCACACATATCATGATATCCTCACAGGTAAGATATGTATTCCTTGACAGAAAGGGGACATGAGAAATTGGAATTCATAACAACAAATCATAAAAAGATTTTTCTTTTATTATTCCCAGTCCCATTCAACCAAAGTATGGATAGTAGTCTTTAGTCACAGGTCAATGAGAATGGAACATGCTCTTCATTCCCAAATCTGGATCTGATAAAGATGAAGTCGCCTTAAAATAGTAGAAATTTAGCAATTACATGTTGAAACCCACCTGGAAGTAACTCTGCAGCACGAACAACTGAACCCCCAACAGGTCCCAATGCAGAGGGATCATATGATATAAGGGCATAATTGTGAACAGGATGGAGAAATACCACCTGAAATAAGGAAGAGGGACAATAAGCTAAAGAAAGACAACCTTCTTGTTTATTCATTTATTTTATTGGTGTCACATTCTTTTAGAAAGATTTACCTCTCCTGGAATTTCAACTGGGAAGGCGGCGAAAGATAGCATTACATCAGAAGCAGATATTGCAACTGTATTCTTGTCAACTGCAACTAATCCCATATCTTGGGAATGATAAATTATGACACCAGTTCCAAAAAAGTGCTGTGAATGAACACCATCAAGCATACAAGATGGGGGAACATGAACCTGCATATACCACACGATTTTAGAAAAACCATAGGAAAACCAGTAAGTCGGCACCGGTTCAGTGCTACAACATCAAGCATTGTTGTCATAACTCATAAAAGTGATTATATAATACAGAAATTTTTCATCAGAAAAATAGAAATGTCCCAGATTAATGAACTTAAACACTTAAATATGACAGTTATGGGTGGGGAAAAGATGATTTAAAAAAAAAAAAATCAAGGGACACCGGAAGCCATATTGCTGCATTCCCATCAATCAAACAAAAGGCTGATAGGAAAAATTTGGACCACATATCACAACTAAGACTAAATTATTAGATGGACAAAAATAAGGGCAGCCTGTTTCTATAAAACTCCCACAATGGCAGGGTCAAGGGAAGGGTCAGATCCATTATGGGTCTACCTAGTCAGCCTTTGCATTTGCAAGAGACTAATTACCCAACTTGAAATCACACAGCAGCAACTCTAACCGTTCCAAGGCTCCCCTTAACAATTAGACTGACAATAGAAACAAATGAACTATGGCAAACCACAATTATAATGACATCAGTTTTTATACTACATGGAAATTCACTGATTGTCTACTAGGACTGTCCAAAACAAAAGGTAATATTTAGTTAAGGGATTAGAAAAGGAAAACATCAAGGAACTTGTGCAATCCTAAAATTGATCTCAGGCTCCATACATCCACCGATTGTCTACTACAACTGTCCAAAAACCATACTTAGAGGAGAAATAAGAGATATATTGAAAAGAGAATCACATATTGAAAATATCCTTCTCAAGAAAGTCCAATGTAGTCTTTATAATCTATGACATCCACCTTACATGCAGAAGTGGTATTTATCACTGACAATCTAAGAAATACAAATACAATGTTTTCCATTTTACCCTTTGTTGTCGCAAGAAATAATAAACCAAAGAGCTCGGTCAAAATTCGGTTGCCAACACCTATATCTTATCTATGCTGGGTACAAATTTTCATACCACACACCTCACATGAATTCATCATACAAAAAAATGCTTCAAAACATTTTACTTTTTCTTCAATGTTTTGCTCGAAAATGATCAAAAATCAAAATGGGAAATTTTGATTTCAAAACATTTTAAATGCTCCAAAAAAAGAATTTAGGAATCTTACAAAAAAAAAACAAATTGCTAAAAGTAAAAATTTGTTTTGGATCATGAAAAAGAACAGATTTTTTAGATCCTTTAAAACATTTAGGGAAAATTATACTCACACCTCTCAAATTTAATGAAATTACACTTGATCATCGATACTCCTCCCTTTTTTAACATTACATTGATCTTCCCTGATTCATATCACTGCATAAGAAATCAAGGGAGGTCAACAGGAAGGGTACCCAATGCTGTTATATAAATTGACAGGATTTTGTAGTGTCAAAAAAAGGAAGTGTAATTCTGTTAAACTGAAAGGGGTGAGTGTAATTTGCCCTAATCAAAGTCTGTTAGTTTTTTGTACTTTTTATAAGAAAATATTTATTAGACAATGTATTTTTTTTTAATATATAACTGCATATAAATTTTATAAAAAAATTTAAATATATATTCTGCTGAAGTGTTTATAGATTCTTTAAAATTTATTGTACCCTATTAAGTATTAACATTTCCTGTAAAATTGACATACTGGCCTGTACAAGAGTAACTTAGCTGCCAACAATTTACATGTACATCATAGTATACAGAACAGATTTTGAAAGTTTTAAAAGATTACTTGATTATGTATAAAACTGATGAGTTGAATATCATAATACAAAATAGCAGGACAGCTTGCTGACGAAAAACAGGTGGGTTACACATGTAGATCAGTAAGGTAGGAGACTAGGAGTAAATGTCATATGCATCAGTTCTAGAAAATTGTAGGATATGTCAAATCAACTATTAAAAACATATACCTAAGTATATTATAAAATAGCTGTAAAAACAAAATTAACATAGCTAGGTTTATTCTATAATTACATAAATAATAAAAAATGCCTCAGTCACCTCCGCCCTCCAGAAAAAAACTTTTTGAACTTCAATGGTGACAGCTTCTGAGTTTGCTAGAAAAGTTCAAATAATGAAAATGTTCCCTGTTTCCAAATATCAGAAACACACACCAAACTGCAACAATTCATGATAGAGACATTTTGAAACACTTCCTAATCAGTTAAGATAACTTCCAATCAGGCCAAAACAAGAAAAAAGAACGGAAATTCATGTTAAGACCACAAAAAATTGTTAAATTTCAATAATTTAAAAAAGGAACATATATTGTATGAATTTTATATAAAAAAAAAGAGAAAAATTCATCTTAAACCTTCAAAACAACAAAATTTTTAAAAGTTTTGGTACTTTTTAATGAGGACATCCCAAAACTTATGGAGGATACACCATAATGAGGGCATCATATAATTTTAGTATCATTCACGCACTCTATACATTCCAGTGAAGCCACTTAGCAAAATTGTGATAAAATTTCTACAATAATACCTCAAACATCACAAGAGTAGGCTCGATCACACGTTCAGCAACTGATGCATTTGCTGTAGCTGCAGTTGCACCCTGATAGTCCATTAACATGTCATCCTGTATAATACTTGATTTTTCTAGCTTAGTTTCCCTTGAGTCATTTAAGGAAAAATCAGCAACAACATTTCCATCAGCTGATAAATCTTCATCCACTTTTCGTTTTTTCACCACACCATCAGATGCATTGTGGTGAGATACACACTCTGAGGGATCTTCACAATTGGTTTCCATGCTAGTGACACCATCAACCAACTCCTGACTGTTATCTCCACACACATGTCCCCCACAAGCATGCTCACCAGTTAGTGAAACTGACTGTCTAGATAGATTTTCAACATCTTTAGCACCCAATGATAGGAAGGAGGAATCAAGCTTAAAAGCAGGCTTAGCATTCCAAAGACCAGTACTGTCATCACGAGTGTATATCTGAGGTGGTGCATACCATTCATGCCGATCAACCGTCACTAACACAGACTGCAGCCCCATCAGCCATGTTAGTGAAACAATCAGAAATTTGTCATACCTTTTAAATGACCTCCGAGCACAAATGCAAAAGGAACATAGATACAAACATATAAATAAACCACTGCTTCTAACATGAAAATACTATCTTATCAGATCGGAAAGTCAATCCATTTCTAATATCAGCCACAAATGTCAAGTTCAATTATCCACAACAACATATAATATTGAACATAGATACAAACATATAAATATACCACCGCTTCTAACATGAAAACATTATCATGTGATTCATGTCGGATCAGAAAGTCAATCCGCTTCTAATATCAGCAACAAATGTCAAGTTCAATTATCCACAAAAACATATATTGAACATTGTTGTAGTGCTGACAATCTGCTAGACTAATATACCAGTAGACTCCAGTGTAGAGTTAGAATAAAGTTTACATCATTAAGCCAATTTTCAATAGAATAAACTTTTCATAAAATCCACCTTTGTGTCAAAAAACTTACAAAATGTAAACCATCCCTGTATAGTTAGATGCTTATTATAAACCAATAACATATAGTCATATACAACCATAAAAGCTGACTTCTACAAAATCTAAGTAAAATAATCTAAATATGTATACCAATCATATGTATAAATAGTAACAAGTATACCATTGCATACCCTAAATCTTATAGACCAAAGAAAAAGAAAGATACTAATAAATAGAAAAGCTCATTGTTTTCTTTGAAATATCCTATACACAATATAATCAATGAGGGGTTGTTTTCTATTCATGAACCACTAGGAAAATTTTATTGCAAATACATAGATCAAGGTTTAAAAAGGCCAAACAATACCATTTGAAAGTTATGACAAGAAGTAATAAACAGTATCTGCATTGTGCAAATATACATTAATTTAAAACTATATGTTGTTTGCACAGTAACCATTACCTTCCTTCGATGACGATCCATGTAGCTTATATATTCCAATGGTACTCGAGCACCCCTGGATAGCTTAGAAAGAACTGATATCAGTTCGTCAAGACATGATATTTCTTCACCAGCAAATTTCTTAATTATTGCATGGCGAGGAACTCCTGCTCTGAAGAGCATATATCTGCAAAAGGTAAGTATCACATGTTTAATAAAGTACATGATATATGCCAAAATGTTAAATAAATATCAGAGGGATCCTCTCCCTCATCCCTCTAGGAACAACTCTTGCGTATGAAGACAAACTTCATGCTAGACTCAGGGTTATTTGCTAATTTGTCAAGTGATGAACAATTTCAAGGAATTCTAAAATACAAGAGATAAACTTACAAGATCATCATAAAGTTATAATAAATTAATAATCTCACTCACATAGCTCTATACATAATTTGGATAAGCATAACCTATCATCAATATAAACTACAATTCATTAATATTTTCTCTGGCCATTAGGCTGTAAATATGTATCAAGTTTGGTAAATTCAATGCTTATCAAAGTACACATACCCTGGTTCGGCCACATAAACAAGCCCACAATGGAAACGGAAGTTTCTAGCCTGCATTAAAAAGATGATAAACATAACCAAAATGAGGCAGTTTGCTTAAATTGGAAGAGTAATGGAAGCAACCTTGGGGAGGGGTGAGTAACATATTGGGAGTTTTATGACACAGTATATTCTCGAATAACTATGTTACAGTAACCACAACTAGAAACAAACTGGTACCCTTGAATATACAATAAGAAGGTAAATCAACCATTTAGAGGAAATAGTAATTTAGTATAAGACCAAAAACATCTTAAATAGAGACAGATGGACCAATAGAATGAAGGAAAAAGGCCAGCACACAGAAATAGATGGACCAATAGAATAAAGGAAAAAGGCCAAACACTTCTCTAATAATATCTTAAATATAAAAGAAACATGGTGAACATTCAAGACATATTTCTTCATTTGAACAGGCACCTCCTTCGGCCTCTCAAACAGCAAGCCAAATCATATTCAACTAAGTTTTCTGTAGAGAGCACAAAATAAAATAAGCATTCCAATTTCTGAGTTCAGTCCAACTAACCTGCTGATAAGAAAGAGGATGTATTACTGCCCCACTAACTTCTAAGAAATAATCAGGCGTTATTGAGTGCAAATCTTGCACCTGATACAAAAAAATTTTAAAAAGAAAAGAAGTTAGCACAATGGTAAGCAATAATTGGATTTTCAATAATCATTATTCAAGCAGCCAGTATAAATCTTGAGCCAGGTTCATGTTAGTAACTAAGAACCTACTTTTATGCTTTCATCAGATTCTTTCTGTTCAATATTACTTCATGGGTAAATATTTTCCCTATTTCATGGGTGGCACGATGCAGAGTGCTAAGTTTGGTTCGTCTTGAGTCCATACTTCATAAACCTCTTTTGATGGGCGATCAGGCCACAAGTCAGGTCAAACCCAAAATTATAACTATCATGCATTTGATTACAAAGAATTAAAGAATCACAAAACTTCAGAAAATTACTATCTAGCCACTGTATTGCTTTCAAACAAAATTGTTAAACCAGTATAATTCTAGTCTATCATTGACTGTATTTTCAGATCTTCAAAAGCTAAGTTTTGATGAAATTAGAAGGATATACAAAGTAAAAGTTTGATGATGCTCTTGATTTATTTACCATTTTATACAGTTAGGTTTCCTTCAGCCCCTCTCTTCAGAAAGAGTGGAGGTTGCAAGTAGATCACCATGATGCCCTTCCCATAGAAATGATAAGCATTGGGTATGTCAACAAGTACAAAACTACTGATAAAGTAAATATCCAAGAATAAGAATCTCACCAACAAAGTTAAACTTTTTGATGTGCCACCCCTTTCAATTTGTAATTCAATATTCTTGTTTACACTGTCATCAAGTAGAGTCTCCAGTTTCAGGAATTGAGTAATGACCTGCAATGAATTTTACAGAGTCAAGTTCTAGAAAACAAGCTCCAGTGTCTAATACCAACCACAAACAGTACATGGACAGCAAAAGACCCTGTTTTTACTAAAATACCCCAGTGTTAGCCCTCCATAATCAAGTATTACCTTTTTATGACCAGTTCATTCTTCTAGTTCTAGATGAAACATAAAGCCCAGTGTTTCACCAAGGACGATAAACAAACTAAATCTATATCAAACAAAAATTAACAGAGAAACAAAATGGGGAGGGTAGGGCAGGGGAGCAAAAATTTGCCCTTCAAACAAACTTACTTCTCCATTGACACGAACAAGTACATCACCCGGTTCCAAATGTTTATAACCCGGACCACCTGGAACCTAAACAAGTCAAGGAGTAAAGCCAAAGAAATTGAAATGGAATATCAACTCAAAAAACATTAACATTCTACATAACAATTTGTTCACCACAGAGTCCACAACAAGCATTCCAGTTTCACCAGCTGGAGAAGCATGACGGACTATCTGCATAATTTAAGAGCAGTGTATATAATTCAGGGGATTTTTGAAGAAAACTGCTACTGAATAAAGATAACCTCAAAAAATTATATAATAAATAACCTGCTCTGTCTCACTTCTAAGGCCAAGTCGACGAGTCTCATCAAACCCTTTATGGAGAAATGTCATCTATATCAAATTTTACACAAAGAGGAAAAAAATAAGATTGTGGCATACCCAAAGGTAATGTCTATTTACTGAACCAAGAAAAAAAATCTGTACAACCATCTCTAATCTCATCCAATATATAAGAAACAAAAAAATTAGAAGATCAGCAGATTAAAGATGCAGGGAACAAAAATATCTAGAAATTACAAAATGATAAGTGTGAAACCTCTACAACCAAAGCACATCTGTAATGAGCAGACAAACAGAAAAAAGATGGGGGGATCTTGAAAGCACTAATTACAGCAAGTGTCTCATGTTCTATAACAAGCAGCGAAGAAGTAAATTAAAGATGTAAGAAATAAACATTATCTTGAGATTACTTAAAGATACAACATATGTCAGTATTTTCATGCAAATCCATCACCAAAATTTAAAAAAAAAATAAAAATGGTTGATTCAATAACAATGGCAAAACTGTAATCAAGAAATCATATAGTTAGCATTTGACATTTTACACAATATATAACTAGTTGGTATCACTTTCAATGTCTATAAAGTATAAATATATGCCGATAACCAAATATTTCATTTCATGTTCTAACAGTCTCAGATGCAATAAGTGCACTGAGAAACTTAGCAGAAAAATAAAGTGGACAAGTCTAGGCAAGTCTGGACACCAGTAGGCCTTATTGCCATTTGCCACAGCAAAATATTTCAATTTACCAGGAAATTTCCATTGGAAAGAAATTTAATATAGTCAATATTATTGACTGCAATGCAGCATACAAAATATTTAAGCTTCAGTACCATGAAATAGATTAATACTAAATCATGAGAAAAACACAAAAGGAAGAATCTGCAAAGAATAATTGACAGACCTGAAGCGTACCACGAGGTATAGAAACTGCCTTCCATTTATCAACATAAGTTTCACTTTCCTTTTGAAGAAACCTTAATGCCCTCACAACCTGAAATGTAAATCACTGTATTTAGTTGTTCACTTGTCCTAATTAAATTAGTCCATCCCCACTAGAGGAGCTGAATTTCTCCTTGATTACAACAGGAAGCGTCAGACAAATTCAGCAAAAGTATATATCAAGAGCTCACTCGTTCTAGAGGTAGAAAGAATGCTGATGCACTTGATGACTTGCTCCCAGCATTGAGGGCCACTGCCCTGCCTTGCCAATCTATAACTGGGGAACCACTTGACCCTCCTTTGGTCCCAGATGCTGCCTGAAATGTAAAAATCAGGAGATATATGGTTGCAATAAAGGAATGGGCAAAGGCAGGATATGCATATCATATACAGTAACTGTAAATCACTTCTAAAAAGGACTTCAAAACCACATCAGACAAATCATTTGGTCTACGAAGTTGCCCAGTGCTGGTACAAATTGATTTTTAACCCCTTGAAGTTGATTTTCTTTCCCTACCATTTTTAGCAATGAAGCCTGCTTTCAATTCTAGCATATTTCCACATAAAGTAATAAAAAAAACTGAGGAAAATTCTAGTATAGCATTGGATAAATTACAAGACACCTAGAAAATTAAAATACAAAATAGGAAGGAAATTAAAGGATGTAAAATTTGAAGATTAAAGAAAATAACATCAACAAACTCATAATTTGAAATTTTAATGTAAATGAATTAAATAATATTTGTTCTCACTTACTTGCATATAAAATGTGTTGAAGTCATTATACCCATCCCTGCATTATATAATAGCTTAATTATCTAAATTCAACCCGTTCACAAAAAGAGCACAAAAAAGTTACAGATATTCTACAACATACTTCTTATAATGAGGAGCATCCCTATCCAATCGAGCAAGAGTACCAGCCAAAATGGAAACCTGAAAGCAAAAGCCAAAATAAATATACCAAAGTTATTGGGAGAAAAAGAACCAAGGTAATGTTAGAAGTTTAGAACACGTGATTCTTTTACATCAATAAAAAGCAGTGGCAATCATGAACAGACTTAACCATGAAGTAATGTCTTAGGCCCAACGGTGAAAACTGATGGGTGTCATAAGAAGGAACCCCTATCTGCAACCCAATCCATAAAAGAGACCCCAGACAAGTTCTCTAAAGTCTATTCTCGACAAAAAAACATCTCTCACTTTAGGGCCCGACCCTCTCAGATTGAGGTAAAGCATCCTCAGCTTCAAGATGGCAACCAGGCTTCAGCAGATCAACACGCCACTCAGGATAAGGTTCAAAATCAGAGCTTCGTGGGCACAGAAAGGAGGTTAAAAAGTGTAATACAGTGCAGTGATGAGGTGCTGCAAGAGGCTCAGCAATTATGGCGCCTTGGAGAAAACTTAGGTATGGAGACAGCTACAGATAGCCTACATTTCCTCCACAGCTATGCTTCTATGGAGTGTAGAGACAGAAAAGAAGCTAAGGAGTTGGGGAATAGGAAACTTCCTCAATGAATATCCTATCCTATAACATTAGAGGGTTGGGTGGAGGTATTAAGTGGGCCTCTATCAGGAATTTGGTTGGGAAGCATAAGATAGATCTTCTTTGTTTGCAAGAAACAAAGAGGGATTCCATTTACAAGGCACTTTGTCAGGCTTTGTGGGGTCAATCAGACTTTGATTGGGAATGATTTCCTGCGGACAACACAGCTGGGGGGCTCCTTTGTGTCTGGAATAACAATAACTTCCAGGTTGATATTAAAAGAGCTGAAAGGGGTTTTATCATGTTGGAGGGGGTATGGTTGGTAGAGAGTCAGAGGGTAGTGGTGGCCAATATTTATGCTTCTTGTGAGCTAGAAAGTAAAAGACAGCTATGGCAGAGGCTATACTTACTGAAGAATCAGTCTCAGGTTCAGTGCTGGTGCCTTGTAGGGGACTTCAATTGCATTAGACACCCAGCTGAAAGAGTGGGAAGCAATCTCTGTATTCCAGACACTAACCTTATCGCAGAATTTAATGAATGGCTAGCTGAAATGGAGGTAGAGGATATTCCTTGCTTGGGCAAGCCCTTTACTTGGGTTAGGCCTAACGGTTCTTGTAAAAGCAAGTTAGACAGAGTGCTGGTCTCTGATGATTGGGTCTCTAAGTGGCCTGATAGTTCCCAACACAACCTTGAAAGGAACTACTCATATCATTGCCCTATCATGTTGAAGTCTAAAAATATTGATTGGGGCCCTAAGCCTTTTAGGGTCTTTAATGCTTGGTTGCACAATAAGGACTTCAATAAGGTGGTGAGGGACTGCTGATCTGCTAACCAGCCTATGGGATGGGGGGGATATGCCTTGAAATGCAAACTTCAGAAAATTAAACAAAGGTTAAAAATCTGGAGCAAAGAAAATTGTGGAGACTTGGGCAATAAGGTGAAGCTAATCCAGCATAAGTTGAATGACTTGGAGAATTCCCTCACAGCTCAACCTACTGATCAGCAAGTTCAAGAGCTCAAGAAAGCCCAATCTGACCTATGGGAGCAATCTTTTCTTCATGAATCAATATTGCGATAGAAATCCAGGTGTAAGTGGATTAAAGAGGGAGATAGTAACACTTCCTACTTCCACAAAATCATCAATTCCAATAGAAGGAGGAATGCTTTGAGGGGGATGCAAATCAATGGTAGTTGGGTAGATAATCCTGCTGCCATTATGGATGCAGTTCTTCAGCATTTTAAAGGCAGGTTTGCTGAACCCTGCCTGCACAAACCCAACTTAGATGGGGTCTCTTTCAATGTCTTGTCTTCAATCCAGAGTGAGGTGTTGGTGGAACCATTTAAAGAGGAGGAGATAACTAGTGCAGTGTGGGCTTGTGGTAGTGATAAAAGCCCAGGGCCTGATGGGCTTAATTTCAGCTTCATTAAGCACTTCTGGAGGGAACTGAAACCTGAGTTCCTTAGGTTCTTCTCAGAATTTTATGTGAAGGCGTAGAGAGAGGAAGACTAGAGATTTGGATCAAGTAAAGTGTGTTAAGGATGAAGAAGGCAAAGTCTTAGTGCATGAAAAAGATATCAAGGAAAGGTGGAAGGCGTATTTCCACAACTTATTTAATGATGGATATGGATATGACTCTAGCAGTCTAGACACAAGAGAAGAGGACCGGAACTATAAGTACTATCGTCGGATTCAGAAACAGGAAGTAAAGGAAGCGTTGAAAAGAATGAGTAATGGTAAGGCGGTGGGGCCAGACAACATACCTATTGAAGTGTGGAAAACTCTTGGAGATAGAGGTCTTGAGTGGCTCACCGAACTCTTTAACGAAATTATGAGGTCAAAACGCATGCCGGAGGAATGGAGGAGAAGCACGTTAGTGCCAATCTATAAGAACAAGGGGGATATACAAAATTGTGCAAATTATAGGGGAATCAAGCTCATGAGTCATACCATGAAATTATGGGAAAGAGTGATCGAACGGAGATTAAGAAAGGAGACTCAAGTTACTGAGAATCAATTTGGTTTCATGCCGGGAAGGTCGACCATGGAAGCGATTTATTTATTACGGCGGGTGATGGAGCAATATCGCATGGCCCAACAAGACTTGCACTTGATTTTTATTGACTTGGAGAAAGCGTATGATAGAGTGCCTAGAGAGATTTTGTGGAAAGCTCTAGAGAAGAAAGGGGTTAGGGTTGCATATATTCGAGCTATCCAAGATATGTATGATAGGGTATCGACTAGTGTTAGGACACAGGGTGGAGAGTCAGACGATTTTCCCATCACAATTGGTTTACATCAAGGGTCAACCCTTAGCCCCTACCTTTTTACCTTAATTCTGGATGTCCTCACGGAACAAATCCAAGAGATAGCGCCGAGATGCATGCTTTTTGCAGATGACATAGTCCTCCTTGGAGAGTCGAGGGAGGAGCTGAATGAGAGGTTGGAAACTTGGAGACGAGCTCTAGAAACACATGGTTTTCGCCTAAGCAGAAGCAAATCGGAGTATATGGAATGTAAGTTCAACAAAAGAAGGAGGGTTTCTAACTCAGAGGTGAAAATAGGAGACCATATTATCCCTCAAGTCACACGGTTTAAATATCTTGGGTCTGTAATACAGGATGATGGGGAAATTGACGGGGATGTGAATCATCGCATTCAAGCAGGATGGATGAAATGGAGAAAAGCATCGGGGGTGTTATGTGATGCAAAGGTACCGATCAAGCTAAAGGGAAAGTTTTATCGGACTGCGGTAAGACTGGCGATTTTGTACGGAACAGAATGTTGGGCGGTCAAGAGCCAACATGAGAATAAAGTAGGTGTAGCGGAGATGAGGATGTTGCGGTGGATGTGTGGTAAGACTCGACAGGATAAAATTAGAAACGAAGCTATTAGAGAGAGGGTTGGAGTAACGCCTATTGTAGAGAAGATGGTGGAAAATAGACTTAGGTGGTTTGGGCATGTAGAGAGAAGACCGGTAGACTCTGTAGTGAGGAGAGTAGACCAGATGGAGAGAAGACAAACAATTCGAGGCAGAGGAAGACCCAAAAAGACTATAAGAGAGGTTATCAAAAAGGATCTCGAAATTAATGGTTTGGATAGAAGTATGGTACTTGATAGAACATTATGGCGGAAGTTGATCCATGTAGCCGACCCCACCTAGTGGGATAAGGCGTTGTTGTTGTTGTTGTTGTTGTAGTCTTCCCCAAGGGTCTCAACTCATCATTCATTGCTCTCATCCCCAAGATCAAGGATCCTCAACTTATTAGTGATTTCAGACCAATATCTCTAATAGGTTGTGTCTACAAAATTATTGCAAAAGTACTATCTAATAGGCTCGCCTTCCAAAAAAAAAAAAACTATCTAATAGGCTTAGCAAGGTTATGAACCATCTCATAGATGAAAGGCAATCAGCCTTTGTTAAGGGCAGACAGTTGCTTCATGGAGTTTTAATTGCTAATGAGGTTGTGGAGGAGGCTAAGAGATCTAAGAGACCTTGCTTGGTGTTCAAAGTTGACTTTGAAAAAGCATACGACTCTGTGTCTTGGCATTTCCTCTTTTATATGATGAGAAGAATGGGGTTTCATGAAAAGTGGATTGGCTGGATTAAGGGGTATCTCTCATCAGCATCAATATCCATACTAGTGAATGGTAGTCCTACTTCAGAATTTAAACCTCAAAGAGGTTTGAGGCAAGGGGATCCATTGACTCCTTTTTTGTTTGACCTAGTTGCTGAAGGCTTGACAGGCATGATGAGGGAAGCTGTCTCCAAAAACTGCTACCACAATTTTATGGTGGGAAAGAAAAAGATCCCAGTCAATATACTTCAATTGCTGATGATACTATATTCTTTGGGGAACCATCTATGGACAATGTCACAGTTATTAAGGCCATTCTCAGAAGTTTTGAGATGGTATATGGTCTTAGAATTAACTTTGCTAAGAGCCAATTTGGTGCTATCGGCCAGACTCAGCAGTGGTGCAGATCTGCAGCTGATCACCTGAACTGTGGCCCCCTGCAGTTTCCATTCACTTATCTAGGGATGCCCATAGGTGTTAATCCGAGAAGGAAGGTGGTGTGGGAGCCCATAATTAGAAAATTCGAGGCTAAGTTGAATAAATGGAACCAGAGGAATGTCTCAATGGCAGGCAGAACTACCTTAATAAGTTCTGTCTTGACAGCGTTGCCTTTGTTTTACATGTCTTTCTTCAAGGCCCCTATAGCAGTGATAAATAGGCTAACTTCTATCCAAAGACACTTTCTATGGGGTGGAGGTGCAGAAGGTAAAAAGATAGCTTGGGTGGCTTGGGATCAAGTCTGTGCTCCTAGAGATAAAGGAGGCTTGGGAATCAAAGACATCAAGGCTTTTAATAGAGCCCTTCTTATCAAGTGGAAGTGGCTGATGTTCCAACAACCAGACCAATTATGGAGTAGAATTCTCATTTCAAAGTACAAGGGATGGAGAGGATTGGAAGAGGGCCCTCATAAGCAGACCCATTTCTTTTGGTGGTCTGATTTGAAGTCTATAATTCATCACAGCAGCATGGAAGAGGTCTTAAAGCAGTTTCTCTGGAAATTGGGCGGTGGTGATCAAATATTATTTTGGGAAGACTCTTGGGTGGGTGATGGAATAACTCTTAGAGATAAATACCCCGAATTGTATCAAATATCCTCTCAAAAATTTCAGTTAGTGGGAAGCATGGGGTCCTTTGGAGAAGAAGGTTGGGAGTGGGAATTCTCATGGAGAAGAAATCTTTTTGACAATGAGCTGGGGAGTGCTTCAGACTTTATCGATCGGGTCACAGCTCTAAGCCCTAATGCAGCTTTGAAGGATTATTGGGTGTGTGGAGCTGATCCAAAAGGAATTTTTACTACTAGCACTGCCTACCTTTGTATTAAAGGTGATCAGCCAATAGGCTACCTAAATCGTGGCTTCAGCCAGCAGTGGGAAGTCAAAGTACCTCCTAGAGCCCATCCTTTGCTTGGAGACTACTTTGGGATAGGTTACCGACTAAGGAAAACTTAACTAGAAGGCAAGTTGTTATTGAAAATGATCTCTGCACCTTCTGCCAAAGTCAAGTTGAATCTGCCTCTCATCTCTTTTTCACTTGCAAAAAAGTTATGCCACTGTGGTGGGAGTTCAACTCTTGGGTCAAGGAAGACAGAGTTTTGCATTGTAGGCTTGGGGACAACTTCTCTCAGCACTTCTCCTTGGCTGCTTCGAGGGATTCTAATAGAAAGTGAAAGATTTGGTGGATAGTAGCAACAGTATCTATTTGGAACTTTAGAAATGACATGATTTTTAAAAATCAACCGTTTGTCATCTCTAAGTTGGTCGATAATGCAATCTTTCTCACCTGGTCTTGGTTGAGGGGGTGGGAAAAGGACTTTGTTGTCCCTTTTCAACAATGGTCCTCATCTATGTCTTTGGCCTTTACCTAGTGTGGGATGTATGGTTGGGTTTTGTAGCTTTCATTGGTGGGGTGTTATTTTGTTTCTTATGTTTTCTTGTCTCAAGAAATGGCATCTCCTATATATCTTCGTAGTACCTCTGGTACTATTTATATCTAATATATAAAATATTTTTGGCTGTTCAAAAAAAAAAAATGAAAGACTACCAATTTTGGTCAGTATTTTAGGAAAATAAATTTTGATATATAACTTGATTTTAGAAATCAAAGGCCTTATAGAAGACAACAAAGGAATGTAACTGGACATATGTTGAAAACAAACCATGATCAAGATTAGAAATCAAATTAAAAAAAAAAAAACTCAGCATACATCATTCTGCTTTGTGCAACAATGGTCTATTGATTTGGTCAATTTGCCAAGAAGAACATCACTTGCTAGCCATTTGATGAGTTTGATATAAGCATAGAAACCATGTAGCTTTGTCATACGAGAATTAACTTTATAAAAAATGCAAGACTGAATACAGGGAATAAGTGGAATTGAACTATCAAATGAAACATGTTTATCCAATGCATCTTAAGTCAAAAACCGATTGCATAATGCAGACACAAATCATAGATGTGAATTTAAGATAATACCTTTTCACCACTATCATTACCAACAACTCTGATTTCTAGTCCTACACAGGCAGCTTCAGGAGCAAGAGGTATCTCCTCATAGTTCAGAAATTGTATAGCGCCAGGATCATAACAAAAGAACCCAAAATCATGTACCTAAAGAAGTGTATGTATTTAGTTGGTTGCATCAACAGGCATCCAGCGAAAGTGCAACCTCAGCAAGAATTTATTAATAAAAAAAATGAGAATAAAAATACACAGAGACACATACAAGAACTCTCTGAGGACCATAATAATTATTTATAAATTTTAAAAATATCTCCAAAGTACAGTTTAAAAATACAAGCTCTATAGCACAAAAAAATGAAATGGAGTACAGTAAAACAAAACAAAAAGGGGAATCATTTTGTCATTTCACAATTTAAAAACAAACGGAACTTAAGTAAATAATAACAGTGAAGGTGTTTTGAGATGATAAAACATTCTTCCCATGTGTTTGGTTCCACATCCAAACCTCAAGACTTAGTTAGAAACATGGAAATAAGAAGCTACCAGGGGTAGCTTTTTGCCTTCAAATGGAAGATGGATGTGATTATTAATTGACATGATGCAGTTCCAAACTAGTGTTCACGTTAGATGATCCAGAATCATATTGAAATATTAGCTAATCTGATTTTAAGTAAATGTTCACATGTTTGGTTCCACTTTAAGGATTGAAGCAACTTTAAATAACTGTTGAAACAAGGAGTTTTACTAATAACTTGCTTTTAGAATAAAAACATTCAAAAGCATAAACTAAACCACTTCAAAATCAATTTTGCAAGCACACACTTCGTTTCAATAACAATAATATCTTGATCCTCCTAAAGCAGGTAATAACAATATAAACATGTTTTTATATTTTAAATACTTGTTATTGAAAAACAATAGCGTCGTGATTTTGCATGTTCGTAGCAGCTACACCTACACACGATTTCCCTGCCTTCATAAAGAAGCGAGTATTCGAGCAAAGAAGTTTCTAGGAAGCAGAATGCATGCATAAATGACTAAAAAAAAACAACCGAATGAAAGAAAGGATTGAACTAGATCGCCAATTATTCAACGGTTCACAGCATCACATTGAGAAACCAAAGCGAAGACATCAAAAGTTCACTCACCGGATCTCTGTAAATCGGATGCACCGGAACCTCTTCGCGGTTCAGAAACATCGCTTCTGCAACCACCGGACCTACACATTCGAAACAGAGAGATCGTCAACGCGAACCGAATTCATAAAAAAAAAAGAAAAAACAGAAACAAACAGCTAGAGCGAGCGAGGCGAGGTTAATTAATTACCTGGCTTGACGACGTGGCGATTGGTGAGGATGATGCCGCGGCGCTTGTCGACGACAAAACCGGTGGCGTAGCTGGCGGCGGCGGACTCAGTGTCGAAGGAGCGGGTGGCGGTGGTGCGGAGGACGACGACGGCGGGGACGACTCTGTTAAGAGCTTTGCGCCAGTCCTCGGCGGTGGCAACGTTTTCCTGAAATGGCGGATCGATTTCCATGCACAGGTCGTCGGTCTTGACGGCGGCGCCGGAATCCAATCCTTCCGATCCCAACCTTTCTGCTGGATCTCCCATTTCTCCGATCAGTAAAGAATGCTCGATCTTCTTCTTCTTTCAACTGATTGAAACTGTTACTACTTCTCTTCTCTTTCTTTCTTCACTCTGAGCTCAGTGTAGTGTGTGTGTGTTTAGTTAGGGTTGGGTAACTGACGCTGCACACACACAAAAACAATTACTAAAGTGTTTTCTAATAGTCCGCCCCAATGACTACTACTCAGTGAGGTGAGGTTTGCGCGTTGCCACGGAATTCAGTGCCTACGTGTAAGTAACGTGTTTCGGGAAGAAAGGCCCGCTCGCTCAGAACATGGCCAATCAAAAATCCAACCCCAACTAACTAGGCTTTCAATAATTATCCAATCATCGTCGCAAATTAAATCATTTCCTTCTTCCATTACTCTTTTTTCCGTAACTTTTTTAATTCGATTTTTCATTTCTCTCTTTTTTTCTAAAATAATTTATTCATTAAACTTAAATACAAGAGATATACTATGACTTACACACACAATGCTCAAACTTAAGATCAATGAATATAATTAAGTTAATTAATTTTAATTAATAACGTCATATTTAATTATGATTCAAAAATGTTTATAAAATTTAATGGCTCAAGTAATAATTATATTTTGATTCAGAAATGTAACAGTTTTCATTCTGAGAAAGGTTTAACCCTAATTGGGAGTGTTTTATGAGTGCACAATGAGGACCTAGAAGTTTTGAGGTTGGTGTAAATGGGGGAGGAGTTGGGCATTAAATTTGAAGAAGAAGTGAAAGGAAATTGTCTCGAGATGTGCTAAGATGGAATAGAGAAACAAGCAAGAATTGCAGTAGTAGGAGGTGGTTCTTAGGGGGGAAGATATGGTTTGCTATGAAGATACATAGTAAGAATATTAGGGGTCCTCGGGGCATAGGAAGTGGAGAGAATTAAAGAATTTAATAAAATTCGTACAACCTAACTTTGTGTGTGTTTAAGAAACAAAACAAAACTAAGCTCTATGGATGATAAGATTTGCTCAATTATTTGGGGCGATTAAAATGTTGAATGGAAAAATGTTCCTCCAATTAATTTGTTTGGAGGGTTGTTATGCCTTTGGGGCTCAAATTCCTTCCACTTTCACGATGTGATCTCAAGTAACGGTTTCTTAGACATAAGGGGTATCTTAAAGGTGGATATGTCACAAGTGATAATCATTAATGTATATTCTCCCTACTCAATTAGGGAGAAGAGGTTGTTCTGGATGAAACTCAAAAAGTTGAGAAATGACTTTGGGGCTGACTTTGGTGCATTATAAGCGATTACAATGTTGTGAGGGAGCAAAATGGGAGACAAGGAAGAGGCATTGTTTATGCACAATCTAAGTCTAATATGAGTGAACTCAACTCGTTCATAGAGGAGATGGAACTATTTGATGTTTTGTTGATTGGTCGTAGTTTTACTTGGATTAGCCCAGCCAACACGACGGTCAGTTGTATTGATAGGGTTTTGGTAGCTCGAAATAGTTGTCGCATTGGCCACAATCTGTTCAATACGTTCTTAATTGTTCAGTGTCTGATCATTGCCCTTTGGTACTGAAACATTTAGTAGGACTGAGGCATTAAACCTTTTAGGTTTATTAATGTTTGGCTAACCCATCATTCTTTCTATAACTTTGTGAAAAAAGCATATGGGGCGATTCAGATAAAGGGGTAGGCAGATTATGTCTACAAAGAAAATTTGAAGAAGCTAAAGTTTGAGCTGAAAAGGTGGAATTATGATGCTTTTGGTGATCTTGAGGAGGCAAAAAGGAGGTCAGCCATGCAAATAGGCACTTTGGATGATATTGATGAGGTGAGAGATATTTCCACCCAACAAGCACTTGATAGGAGCAAATTACTAGAAGAGGTAGCTCTTGTCTCCAACGAGCAAGAATCTCTTATGTACTAGAAGTCAAGATTGACTTGGTTAAAGGAAGGTGATTTTAAGACATCCTTCTTCCATAATACTGTTAATTGGTTCAGAAGGGTGAATGGTATAAGGGGAGTAAATGTCAATGATACATGGGTTGAGGACCAATTACGTTTAAAGCAAGAAGTTAAGAATTTCTTTGAACAAAGGTATATAGAACACGGGGGGCCGAGGATGTCTTTGGAGGAGGTTCCTTTCAAACAAATTGATAGTGAGGATAATGAGATGCTTTGTGCAATTTTTTTTTTTTAGGAAAAGATTAGGTGTGCAGTATGGGAGTGTAACGACAACAAGTGCCCTGGGCTAGATGCCTACAATTTTAATTTTATAAAGGAGTGTTGGTAGGTGATTAAGGAAGACATCTTGAAGGTAGTCAATGAATTTCATCACAATGGTACTCTGCTGAGGGGTGTAAATGCAACTTTTGTGTCTTTGATCCCTAAAGTGAATAAACTGGTGAAGTTGTGTGAATGGAAACCCCACTGACGAATTCAAAAACCAAAGGGGACTGAGGCAGGGCAACCCTTTGGCACCATTCCTCTTCCTTATGGTGGCAAAGGGTCTAGGAGGTTTGATGAGAATGGCTACTGATAAAGACCTCTTTGTCAGGCCCAAGGTGGGTAGGTAGAATTTTAGTATTATTGCATTGTAGTTACGGATGATGTTGTGTTTATAGGATGACCTTCAATTCAAAATGTGTTGACACTTAAAGTTGTACTCAAATGTTTCAAACCGGCCTCAAGTCTGAAAGACAACTTCTTTAAGAGTAAGTTGGCTGAAGTTGCAGTGGCTTCGGATCTTCAACAAAGATTGGCAGCCATTCTAAATTTTTGGGTGATGGTTATTCCATTCATCTACTTGGGGATACCAGTGGGTGCCAACCATAGAAGGGTGAATATGTCGACATGAAAATATTAATGGATTGTTGGACTAAAAATAGCACACCTCTTCATTGTCTAGCACATTCTTTAAACCCAAGGCAATACTTTATATCCTTAAATTAATTTGATTATATTTTTTTACATGCATTTCTTTGTAGGTTATATTAATTCATGTTTATATATTTTTTAATTGCTATAGATATTATAGTCATGAATGGTTAAGTAAAGATCCATCAAGAGTTCCCCCACATCAAGATGTGAAACTTACTAATGAAAGGAAGAAATGCTTTAAAAGATGCTTTGCTGATGTGGATGTAAGGAGACAAGTCAATTTGGAGTTTGCAAATTTTTCTAATGGAAGAGAAGCCTTTCATAATGTTGACTCTTTAAGAGATAAAGGTGAATTGGATGCAAAATCTTGGTGGCTTGTTCATGGTGCTTATGCACCAACACTTCTAAAAATTGCCCTTAAGCTACTTGGGAAACCATCTTCATATTCTTGTTGTGAAAGGAATTGAAGCACCTACAATTTCATAATAGTTTGAAAAGAAATAAGATGACACCTAAAAGAATGAAGGATCTTGTATATGTTCATAGCAATCTTCGCCTCATTTCAAGAAATTCCTCAAACTACAATGAAGAGGAAACTAGAATGTAAGATATTGCAGGAGATAGGTTTTCACTTGATGGCGATGGAATCCTTGAAATATCCAATTTATCTCTTGACGAACTAGTTTTAGAAGCTGTCTTTTTCAACAAAGATGACCAAGGGCTTTGACAGACTAATATTTAAACTTTTTGTTAGACTTGATGCCTCTTAGTCTTAGTACTTTTTGTTAAGCATATCTCTTGATGTCTCTTAATAGTTAGTACTTTTTCTTAGATTTATTATCATATGAATATATAAATTTTATTATCATGTTTGATCATATTTAAAATTTTGTGATGTTGATATTGATCATATTTTACATACATACATGTGTGTGGGTGTGTGTCCCATGGTTTTGATTATAGGTGTGTCTCCATGTCTGTGTCCGTGTCCGTGTCGTGTTTGAATATATGCTTCTTAGGTTGTTAACAAGCTCACTAGAATACACTAAAACTTTCTATAGGGAGCAAAAGGTGATGGAAGGAGAATGTATTGGGTTAATTGGAAGAAAGTGTGCTCCTCAAAGGATTTGGGATGCCTAGGTATCAAGGATTTAGAGACTTTTAATAATGCATTACTGTATAACTGGATGTGGAGGTTTTTGGTAGATAATAATTCGACGTGGGCTAGGACAATTAGAGAAAGGGCTAAAGTCTATGAGGATATTTTGTTATCTCCTTCTACGTCACTTGGTGGAAGGATGTTAGCAAGGTATGTAGTACAAGGAATAGCCAAGACTAGTTCTGGAGTAATAATAAAAGAGCGTTGAGGATGGACAAAATATAAGCTTTTGGGGTGATTACTGGTTGGGTCATGAGAAATTGACAATCAAATATAGTAGACTATTTTATGTATCTGCCCAACACAATTGTAAGATTAGTGATATGGGCGAGTGGTCAAATGACAGATGGAGTTTGAATTTGTTGTGGAGAAGGCCCCTTTTGGTATGGGAAAAGGAGTTGGTAGATAATCTGTTGAGTGAATTGAACTCTGTAAAACCAAATTTTAGGGAAAGGGACAAGTGGTGTTGGGGGGATGGAAGGGAGATTGATGGTTTCTCTGTGAGGAAAGCATATAGTATTATGAAAAATGTAGTATATTTGGAGGAGAATGGTTTTTATAAACAATTATGGGCAGTTAAGGCTCCCTCAAAGGTCATTGCACTTACTTGGATAATTGCCCTTAATAGTGTTCTGACTAGGGAGAATTTAATAAGGAGGGGTATTTCTTTAGTCAATAATGATGCCACTTGTGTGAGGAAGTGGAAGAATCTAATGCGCATTTGTTTTTCACATGTAATTTCTCTTCTGCGATATGGAAACGCTGCTTACATTTGTGCAATACTCAATCTACAATGTAATCACAAATTTAATGATCTCTATATGATTGGACAAATAACATCAAGGTGGTACTAAATATTGAAAGCATAGTTGTGAAACCTTGTTCGGTCCGACTGGTCAGACCGGTCCAATCAGGACCTAGTGGCATAACCAGGCCGGTTTTGCTATTGGACTGCTCATGCATGTGACCCAGGATGATCCGGCCAAACCCAGTTAGTTTTGTGGACGGTTTCAAAAACCCGGACTAGGTTGTGCACGTTAAAAAAATTTGTCACGCTTGAGAATGACGTCGTTTTGAATCAACCCTAAAACCTCAGTCACTTCTCTTCTTCATGCTCATCTTCACGCTCGATGCCACCGTTGCACTGCGAGGGAAGTTGTCGCGCCAACCTTGTTGCCAATAACGTGGACGAAGACGTCGACGACCTGGGAGGGGTCGAACTTCGGCGGCATTGTGAAGCGGTAATGATCGAAGAGGAAGAGGAAGAGGTGCAACAAGAAGAGAGGGTTATATATATTGGAGATTAGGGTTTTTGATTATTCTCAAACTATTGAAAACTTTTATTTGGGCTTAATCTGGCCGGATCCACACACTTGCTTCCTATACTTCTTTTATTGCTTCCTGCACTTTCCATTTTGCATTCCAAAATGGGTTGATTGCATTTAGTAATGGACTTTTCATTATAATGGGGAGTGCAAAAAGTTTATCCACACTCTTTTTGTTTATTGGAAAACTAGACTTTGACTCATTTTGTTTATTAAAAACTGGACATGTGTTTTAATTTAGGTAGTTGCTATTTACATTTTCTTTATTATTAATACACTTCACTTGTGTTATCAACTTTAAGACTTCAATTATTATTTTAAATTTTGGAGTATGAAATTATGAATGGATTTTTCCTAATCAAATAATGTTAGTTATATACTATATATATATATGCTGATAAGATTATGCAGTACAAATATAGTGGTAGACATACTAGTTTATTATGCTTCTTTTTTTTTTTTTCCTGATTTTCTGGCTACTGATTATGGCTTATGGCTTATTTAGTGTGTTGCTTTTCAAAATGAGTTGTAACCTTTAGTAGCCTTATGATGTTCCCGTTTCTCCAGTACTCCTTGTACTGTGTGTATTTATATATTTTTTTGGTCGATACAAAAAATATATTTAATGACATTTCTCAAAATTTCAGGAATGTTTTTTTTTTCAACTAATAAATGTAGTTTAAATTGTTAATCAATCAATAAATATATTCACTCACCTGATACATAAATGAGTGTCTCGCTTATAAACTTTACAATAAATTTAAAATATATAAAAATACATAATTAATGCATTTGAAAATAAAATTGTATTTCTTATAAGTAGAGAAAAAAATAGTACTGTATTTCTTAATCAACGACCGTATCTTATAAAAATATCACAAAGAGTTAATAATTGTTTTGCCGAGATAAACGAAATGGCCTTTATCCCTCTTAAAAGAACTTTTTGCTAAATGGAAAGGTATAAACTTTAGGATTCTGTTATTAATTATTAAAATTTTGACTATAGTTTTGCAATCGTGTCACACTTGTAGCATATGCAAAGAAAGTATCCAAACCATACTGGGGGACATTTCTTCACTTGGTCGGTTTGTCCGCCGGCTCATCTTCACAAGTGAAAGTTTTTCTTTTTTAAAGCACAAGTGAAAGTTAGTTACGCAAAAATTTATTTTCCCGTGACCAAAAAAAAAAAGCATCTTCTTTCTTTAATTGAAAATTTCAAATTAACTTAGTTTAATTATGATTTTAATTATTTAAAATCAATTCTCATAATATGATTTCTGCCAAATAATTAAAAAATTATATTTCATTCCATCAATTACCGATTGAAATACTGTTAAACAATAAAACATATAATGCATATTTGATTTAAGTTAATATTGATGTAACACACATTTCCAAATCAAACAAATAAAAACAAAAACAAAAACAAAAATCATAATGCTTTGGTAAAATTACTTTTATCGTGGGGTGTAGGTGAAAAAGTACTTTTAAAGTAAAAATTATTTTGACAAAGGATCACAATCCTTTTTATATATTGAATTTGTGTTGAAGTTATACACACAACATTTTTAAATTCAATCCAAACAAACATGCAAGCAGAGGTCATCACGTCATTGCAGAAATGGAGAACAGGAAGAATTTTGGACAAAGAGCTTTTACTACTTGTATGTCAATTTATACAACCGTTTCTTTACAAGCCAAATACAAAATCCTGCTCTTTACCAAATGACAACTTAGTTTATTGACAATTACCAGTCACTCGATACCTCCACAATGGCCTGGACTGGCATACTTCACTATGTATTATTATTCCTCTTTTTTTTCTTTTTTTTTCTCGTTTTCTACTATGGAAATTTATCTCACAAAACCCAAGTGCAAAGACCAAAAAAAGTTGACAAAAAAAGTGAAAAAAGACAGAGTTAGGCCAGCGGCAACTATCATTTTGAAGAAACTTCAGAAGCAGCACAGTCAGCTATAGGAAGATCACTTGGGGTGCATACAAGAGCCCTTTGCTGTAAATGTCTCAGACTCTGTTCCATGCTGACTTGAACCATCTCAGCCAGCATCTTCTTTGCCTTACCAGATTGATCATCGCCATCGATCTGTGATATGATGCTGCATACTATATTCTCAAGGGTATCAGGTTGAATTTCAGATCTCGGATAAGGAGACTCTCTCAGTAACTGCAGAAGGCTGCGTGCTTTGGACTGAGACTTTGGTGTTCCTTGGACAGTAAGCTCAAGAAGTCCTGGAATGACACCTTCTCTAAGAATTGGTTCCCGGTATTTACATCGGTCGCTTTGGCACATTGTCAGCAGTGCTCCAACAGCATGCTCCCTGCTTTGGAGAGTGCCAATTTCGAGAACTTCCACGACTGCAAGAACCCCGCCTTCCTCGGATGTCAAGGCAGTCCTGCCCTCATCATAATCCACCAAAGATTCTATCAAAGCACAGCATTTCTCAGCAGTTTTCGAGGATTTTTTACAGGTTTTGAGAAGATCAACTATGAAAGGGATTGGGTTTGTCTTAAGAATGATCCTGAGATTGTTAGGGTGTGTTGATAAATTAGAGAGAGCCATTACTGCCTCAGCTTTAGCTTGGGGGCTTCCATCTCTAAGGATCTTCACAAGAAGAGGAATGGCACCACAAGCACTAATGATTGGTTTGTTGGTTGAAGAGGCAGATAGTGTGAGCAAAGATGCAGTTGCAGACTCCTGCAGATTTAGATTTTGAGACTTGAGGAAACTAATTATCGGTTCTAATGCACCGGCCTCCACAATATTGATTTTATTCCTGCAAGATTAGACCAGGTCAAGTGATGAATACGACTGAATTATGACTAAAGATTATCTAGCAAAAAGCTAATCAGCACTAAATCTGAACCACATAAGAAATTAAGACTAACTGGCTGATACTTGTATAATGGTAACGCAACAAACAAAAAGCACAGGATACAACAAACAAGGCAATATTAGTTCATGATTAACTGTTATAACTTCATCAGGTTATGTAACACATGCCAGGCAAAAGAAATGGATATCCTGGTATATTTTAGACTTTATAGTAATTGGAGTTCATTCTCAAGCCAAAGTAGAATTAAATTTGATTCCCCTGGGTTAACTCTCCTGTGGTGGTTAGATATCATGTCATATTTAATTCCCTTCCTCTCTATTATTGAGCAATTTAGGCACAGCATCAAGTTCATGATGCTGGCTCAAAACTACTTGCTAAAGGTCCCACCAAAAGAAAGAAAGAAAAGAGAGTGGAAGGGAAGGAATGGATAAAGATAAACACAAAAAGAAGTACTGTTTTCTCATCTCAAAAGGATCTAGATTGACAATATTCATGTATTAAAACATGAGCCAAAACAAGAAACTTTAGGTATGCTTGTTTTGCATAGGATGGGAAGGTAGGAAATTTGGAATGAATCAAAATCACTTCACATTGTTTGGTATAACAAAAAATATAGGGAAAAGTGCAACTCATTTACACTCCACACCACAAATTTAGGTCACTCCTACAGCATGAAAGTGATTTTCCGCCCTCTGTCCAAGCAACAACGAGTAAAAATCAAAACTTTCTACCCCTCTTTGGTCACTCTTCACTTGAACAAAAATAATGAGGACAGGAGTATGAAAAAAGCCATTCAGTGGTTGAACATCACGTTCAATGCAGAGATCTGAACCATCTCTAGAAAAATTAAGTACACAGTTGTGAAATCACTAATTTAAAAGCATTGAAGAAAAATAGATAAGTTAATAACAGCTGGATTTCTCCCATTTCTATCCTAAAAATTATTAAGGCGTGCTGAATAGCTCTCCTTTTTAACTTGCTTTTTTAATAATTTTTGTATATGATATGATAAACATGGCAAACCAATATCTAAAAGTTTTAACTAGCACTGCTTTATGCAAATATTTAGTTACCAACTAGAAGCGACAGAAAAATAAAGGAATTAAAACTATTCCTTTTGCCAGAAGGTGAAAATTGACACGCAGCAATGAGCAATAAATGATAGTATAAAAGATTACTTCCGGAATAACACATGAGCGGAAAAGGAAAAGAAACAAAAGGTAAAAAGAAAGAGCACCATGTGAAACAAAGGAAATCCACCTCGCAATCGGATAAGTTTCAACAATGAAAAGCATCCAATTCTTTCTTGTGATATAGCATTTGTGTGCATGCATTTTTCAGCCATCAAAAAGCAATAATTATCATTCATAAAGCAACGTAATCGACATTCTAGAATTCACAAGACTACTCACCACAAAACACAAAATTAATAATAACAATATTATTATTAATTAATAATGATTAATAAAGAATAAATAATTAATTTCATCCCTTAAAGTGTGAGCTACTCCCTTAAAGTGTGACTTACTGATAAATTTGTTTCTGAAAGATGAAAAGTTCGCAAAGTATAAAAAATACAACAAATTAGTTCGACAAATAATTTAATGACAAATTGATCTTTAAATTTTGTATCTTAATATTAATTTGATATTTGAAAAATATAACTTATTGTTAAATTAAACCTTAATAAAAAAATAATTTCATAAATTTAACAAGAATCAATCCCACATTTATTTGTTGAAAGACTAAATTTATATTTTTCATTTTTTATATCAATTTATTTTAATCTTTCTGAGACCAATTTATCACCTCATCACATAATTTGTCTATTTACCCATTAATAAAAGGTAAATACCGTACCAATTTGCTGGCCATTTTCTCTTTTTTATAAAACAAAATATTTTAAAGAATTCAATCAACCACAGAAATGTGTGACTCTTGCATTCTAAGGCATGATAAAGTGGTATTTCAATTTCCTATTTTCTGTCAAGGATGCTAACTAACTACCCCTCCCTTCCCCCAAGAAAAAGGAAGGTATATCATGAATCATCCATCATCATCTTTTCAAACAAATATCTATGTAGATTTTAAAAACGAAAAATATAAAACAAAAAAGAAAAAGGAAACTGGGGGGACAGAATAAAGAACAGAATCAGAATCTCAGAGTATTACATCCACCATATATGCTATATAGTACCATATAGTATACTATATTATAGTATTATATTATACAGATACATGGAATCCCAAATTGACATTATTTTATTTCAATTTTATATCAAATCCCCAACTCGATGGCTTCAAGGTATCGCAAATGTTTCATAAAGCACACGAATTTCCAGAATCAGGAAAAAAAAAAGCACGTCAAACAACAACAACCAACAAAAACCATATAAATAAATTAGTAAATAAAAAATTAAACCCACTACAAATAAATTAATAAAACACAACAAAAAAATCTAATTAGTCAATAATTTAGGGTTTTATTTTATTTATTTTTATAAAAAAATATAATTAGTCAGGCTTAGTTTTGGAGGAAAGGTGTAATTAGTAACTAAAAATTAACAGAAGGCAAAAAAAAGGGGGAGAGATGTACGGTACTTTTCGTCTTTGACGGCGAGGTTGAGCAAGGCGAGGAGAGCGGGTTCGTGTGACTCGGGCGAGTCGACTCGGAGCATGGAAACGAGTGGACCGACAGCCTCGGATAACTGGCGCCGACAACGTTGTGACGTCTTCGTGAGGCGCCGGATGTCGCGAGCGGCTTGGAGGCGCAGGTCGGGCTGGCCGGAGTTGAGGAGCTGCAGCGCGCGGCGCACAGCCAGCGGCGTCCGCGGTTCCTCCGTCTCGAAGCCGGCGACGCCGTCGGAGGAGTAAGAGGAGGAGGATGAGGAGGAAGAGGGAGAGAGTGAATGGGGACTCTCCATTGAGGATGTAGTGAGAGAAAGAAAGAGAAAAAAATCTGTTTTATTTTAAGAGGCTGAGAAGAAACGCAAAGTGTGTCTGTTGTTTTGGGGTGGAGGCGTCTCGGAGAGGCGTTAAGCAACAGTTATTTGTAACACGTACATATAGAGAGAGAAGTTGTTGGTTTGATAGTTTGGTAAAAATATGTTAGAATAAGTTTCATTTATTTAGAGTCAAAAAAGAAGTTTCATTTATTTATTTACTTATTATTATTAGACACCAGGTGTATTTTTTACCTAAGACAACTAGCTTAATCAAATGAATGATATCATATTCGAGTTCTAAATATAAACTTATATTTATTATTTTAAGAATTTTTTTATCATTTATAATAATTTTATCCCGTTCAAATAAGATTTTCTCATTTAAAATATATATCATTTAGAAAAAAAAATCTTTTGACTACAATTAAACTTGAATATTTAAAGTGAAGTTTCATTTTCAAACTTTGTAAATCATTATAATGTTTTCTTGATTTTAATAAAATAATTATAAAGTTTTCTAATTTTATCTCTTTCTCTTTGCACTTCACAATAAATACTACATGAATAAATTTATTAAAGATTATGAGATAAATGAGAGTAAAATTAATAAATAATAGTTAATATGATCTTAAATTTTGCAAGAGACCAATAAATATAAATATTTCTTTTATAAAAACTCGACAATTATAAAGAAATGGAGGTAATAATAATTAAAAAAATAATTCAAATAAAAAAAATCTTGTAAATAATAATTTTTTTAAAAAAATATTTAACACAATTATATATTAATATTATTTATTTAACTAGTAAAATCTTATATTATATATTAGATTTTATGTTTATTGTATATTATATATTAGTTGATCCACTGAAATTATAATATTTTATTATTCTTTATGCTCTATGCTTATGTTGGTCTAGTCTTCAATCAATGTGTTTTACCATATTTTTTGTGAGCCTTGGGGTCCAGTATCATTGTAACCTTTTCTGCAGAATTGAGAAATGGCCAATATATTCCTTCCACGTGTTTTAAATTGCTTTTAATATTTTCAAGGGAGTAATTTATTTGCATATGGAATGTATCATTTTTTGTTTGGAAATTGGAATTAAAAATTTGAAAGGGATTCAATTCTTATTATCACAAGAATATGTGTATTAGAAACAAGGAAACGAAAAGGACATGGAATATATGTTTTCCTAACTTCACAATACATATCGTCTTTAGGTTTGTTCAATTTCAAACATATGAATTGAATATTCAAGACAATACGAAAAATGAATATTCAAGTGGGGAAATAAAAAAATATTTCCTCGTTGAATTTGTTTCTTTTAGGTCATTCTATAAAAAGTTTGATTTTTAAACGTGCTCATTTTATCAGTTTTTGGGCCGGCCGTAGTTAATTTATTATTGTGAAGTTATCATTTGATTCAATTGTCAGAAAAATAATGCTAAGCAAAAAAAATGTCAGGGAAATATTTATGTTAAATATAAGTTATTATCATTTCCATCTTACAATCTTTCTATATGAATTAAAAAATTTATTTTAGTCAGTAAAATTAAGTTTATCAATAATTTTTATTATTTTAATTATTCTAGAAACGGATAAAAATAAGTTTAGTAATCTCCATAGTATAAAGAACGTTAAATTAGTTTTTTTTTTCTCTATTTATTATCAATGTTTAATTTGATCATTTAATTTTTTAATTCAATTTGATCGTCTATTTTTTAAAACAATTCAATTTAGTCTTATGTTTTTAGTTCAATTGAATTACCTAATTTTAGAGCGGATTCATTTATTGGAAAATATGAGTTTTTGTGATTTTTTAAATCACCTGGTCATAGTTTTAAATTATTATAAGTATGGTTTTTTAAAATTTAGAATAAAGGATCAAATTGAATCTATTTGAAAAATTAAATAACCAAATTAAAGGAGGAAATTGAATAAAAAAAATTTAACCTATAAAGAATTAGTTTTTTTAGTGCATCTTTAACACATTTCCACGTGTCATATTTGTTTAACCTGGAAGAGTGAATAATGAATCAAATTTTTTTATTTTTTTATTAAAAAATTATAATAAAATAATTGATTTGTCTAACAAAATTAATATTTATCGATAAAAAAATAAAAGTAATTAATGAAAGAACTCAAATTATTAGGTAAAGAAGGATGAAACTATTCGGTGAATCCGCATATCATGATTTTCGAGAGAACCGTTTGAAGGTGGATTCCTCGGAGAGGATATGGAGTTTGAGGGTGCCTCCGAGAGTCAAACATTTTGTATGGTACGTAGGGAATGTTTACCTACCAGGGTTGGCTTTGTGGTACAGATATGGAGAACTGTTAACAAAGCAAGTCTGGATTAGGGCTAATATATGGGACGCTATTTCGGATATTGTTAACAAAGCATGCAAATCAACAACATCATCTTAAGAATATGCTAAAGGTACGGAAAGCCACACATAATTGGAGGATGGAAGCTCTGTGAATTTTTATTGGTACGGAAAGCCACAACTAACTGCTCTTACAACGTAGCTGTTATATAATATTTCTTCTTGCTTTTAAGTATTTCTTCTACTAACTATGGTATGTTTTATAGTTCTGTAATATCTTCAAGTGATTAGTGTTGTAGCAGTTTTATTTCTTGCTTTTAAGTATTACTTCTTGGTTTTTTAGACAATACAACCAACTGGTGATTACAGTACAGTTATCAAGTGCATGTCTTTGAATTAAGTGTTGGAGGGTTTCAAACCAATATCGGATATTGCTTAAGCTGTTTGAGTAAACAGATGATAGTGGACCTTATTAATTTATGTATTTAATCCTGAATTTTGTTCCTTAAAAATATTCTTTAATTTACTTTTTTATTGTATTCTTTTCGATAGGTTTGTTCTCTACAAAAATTAGAGAGCTGTAGATAAACA
This sequence comes from Glycine soja, assembly GCF_004193775.1. NCBI lineage: Eukaryota > Viridiplantae > Streptophyta > Magnoliopsida > Fabales > Fabaceae > Glycine > Glycine soja. Next base: position 28,015,122 of record NC_041014.1, on the reverse strand, counting down.
ATCCAAACCCGCTTTCTCTCTCGTTCGCCATTCTCTCTCTAGAGCCCTCTCTCTCGCGTCTCCTTCTCTCTCGCATCTCCTTCGCTCTCTGTTGGCATTCTCAGTTAAATTTTCATCTCCTTTGATGGCTTCTTTGAGTTTTTTTTTTTTTTTTGATGCAGTCTCTACTTATCTCACCTTCTTTCCTGTCTATTATGTTGCTTCTAAGAGGCCAAACTCTTCTAATAGGGAATATTAGGTGATTTGGGTATCCACTTTTTTTTTCCCTCTTTACTTCAACATTCTCTTTTCGAAGAATCAGAAGCTTGGGCTGTTGCATTAACATTTGATCCATTTTGTTCTACTATGGTTAACCTAATTTCAAAAGGGAGTGAAGTGCCAGTGAAAAAAATACCACACCATATACATTTTAATTGCCAGAGCATTGTTCATTGACACACGATAATCTTTATTTTTAGGATGATAAATAAACCTCTCAGCTCATCAAAGTATCAAGTCTCCAATATGTAGCATCTAAGCAAGGAAGATACATACTTTTTTTTTCTCATTGAATTTGCAACTCCCACCAGAATAAGTGTTACATCTTCCAGTGACATTTGTTAACATTAGATGCAAAGATTATATATTACTTGTGTTTGCAACTATGGATCAAGTTCTATCTGGGCTTACAAGAATTTTAAATTTTTAACATCATCTTCAGAGCCACTCTTGTCATGTTTCCTAATCACGTACTCCGAAATTAGGCTGATGTATTGTATTTTATATTATTTTATGCAGTGACAATGGTGACAATGGAGAGTGACGACAGTCTAAAGACATGGGTATCAGATAAGTTGATGTCTCTACTGGGATATTCTCAGCCCACAGTTGTCCAGTTCATGATTGGACTATGTAATTCATTTAATATTGTTTTCTCGCCTTAAAAATTCTTCTATAGTCAATTTGGAAATCATGTTTGGGATTCATGTGCAGTATTTTGGTAATCTCTTTTTTGGTTTTGCAGCCAAGCAAGCTAGTTCTCCAGCTCATTTGGTGGGCAAACTAGTGGAGTTTGGGATCTCGTCAATGGACACTCATGCATTTGCGGAAGAAATTTACTCAAGAGTTCCTCGTAGATCATCTGGTATAAATGTGAGTTTTTCTATTTTATCTAACATGCAGTGATAATATACTGCCATCTTTGTGGTGTTTGTCTAGCAAATCCTTTCCTGTAGAAATATCTAATATCTGCTGTCTATTGAGAAGCTGCAATGTTGGCGAGGAAGCAGAAGACTTACTCAATTTTGAAGGCTGATAACGATAGTGACGATGACTATGTAGATAAATCTTCAGTAACTACTGCATCATCTAGAAGGTCTGACAACCATAAAAAACGTTTCAGGAAGAAAACTAAAGTTCAAGATGATCAAGATGATGAGGCAATGTGCTCATAACCTATTAGATTCATTTACATATTTCTTGCTCATGGTAAGCTTCTAGTCAATGGTTCTTCTAACAGCATGTGACTTGTTTTCACCAAATGCAATCCTGCAGGTAATTTTGAGAAAGGAAAAGGAGAGACAAGTTAAGAGAAGAACTTCCCCTAATGAAGTTAGTGATTCTGAGGTATTTTTCCCCTTTAAATGTATAAATAAATGTGCTTATACATGACAGTCTGTAACTGATAATGAAATTTCTGTCATATCCACTTGTTTGATTTATGTATGTTATTGCACTGCCAGCTAGATTGTTGTTTTTCCTAAGGTGTATTTCAGTAATCTTTAATAAACATATTCAACTCTATTAATCATTGAGTTTCTGGCTTTGTTTATCGGGTAATTAGGTCTCTTACTGATATTTTGATTCATATGTGCCATGGTGGTAATGAGCTATTATTTGCCTGACTTAAATATGATTTATGTTTTCAAAAGAAAACTAGATTTTGTGCAGTCTATTTTTTGTTGATAATGTGAAAGCAAAATTTGTTAAGAAAACTTCCCTTTGTGTATATGATGTTTTATTACATCAGTTTTGTAAAAGCATTTATTATTATTATTATTATTATTATTATTATTATTATCCGTTTCTTGCCTTGATATGATTCCTTGCTTATTTGCAAACAGTCCGAAGAAGAAAGATTGAAAGATCAAAGAGAGAAGGAGGAATTAGAGCAGCATATGCGAGAAAGAGATGCAGCAGGGACACGGAAGGTACTTGTCAGTGTTCAAATTGATTTGGTTAGGTGTACTTGGTCATTTTTCTTTAATGATTATTAGTACTATTATTGTTGTTGTTGGTTGAGGGCGAACCCTGGTGCAGCGGTAAAGTTGTGTCTTGGTGACTTGTTGGTCATGGGTTCGAATCCGGAAACAGCCTCTTTGCATATGCAAGGGTAAGGCTGCGTACAACATCCCTCCTCCATACCTTCGCATAGCGAAGAGCCTCCGGGCAATGGAATACGAAATTTTTTATTGTTGTTGTTGGTTAATACCACTGCTTAAGTTAGGGTGTTAAGTAGTAGCTGCATGAATGCTTTCTTATGGATAAAAGAAGAAAGTTTATTGGAAAGAATGAGGGAAATTGTGAGCTAGATGGTTAACAATGCCTAATATTTTTATATAAAAATTAAGATTTTCATATTATTATTAACCTCTGTGTATATTATTATTATTATTGTTTTATAATAGTATTACTTGTTTTTTATAAATGAAGAAGTTTTATTGGAGAGAAACTAGGAATAATGCAATTAGGGACTCCTTGATGACCAAAGGGCCCTCAAGAAACAAGGATATTCAAACTTTCAGTTTTAAACTAGCAACAAATTTGTCCATTCTATTCACATATAAGATTGTTTTGTCCCCCTTAACTGACCATAGCTGTAGCACCAAAGAAAGAGCATACACTAAACCTGCCCCATAGCATATGTAAGGGCATAGAAACACCTTTGAAGATGTCTGCATTCTACTCCAACCATATGCATGGTAGAACAAAAAAATTGCACTCTGCCACCAAGTTTCTGCTCTAGGCTAGAAGTATATAGACACACCCAGCATTCATTAAGAACTCCAAATCAATTATTCTTTAAGAAAGTAGTCACTCCAATTCAAAATAAATAGACACTTAGTGGCTAGATAGGGTAAATCAAACTACTAACCTTGCTTGCCTATCTCATGTGGTTGTATTACTGTAATTAGTGTTATGTTGCCCAACCCTGTGAAAAATTGTTAGTGGAATTTATGCCAGTTATCTTGGCTTGGGGGATGACTTAGATACCAACTGTATCTTGGCACAGAAGATTTTCTAGACTTTGCTATTATCAACCTTTAATGCATGTGGATCATACTTATTGCTCATAACATTATGAATGCTTAAGTTAGGGTGTTAAGTAGTAGCTGCATGAATGCTTTCTTATGGATAAAAGAAGAAAGTTTATTGGAAAGAATGAGGGAAATTGTGAGCTAGATGGTTAACAATGCCTAATATTTTTATATAAAAATTAAGATTTTCATATTATTATTAACCTCTGTGTATATTATTATTATTATTGTTTTATAATAGTATTACTTGTTTTTTATAAATGAAGAAGTTTTATTGGAGAGAAACTAGGAATAATGCAATTAGGGACTCCTTGATGACCAAAGGGCCCTCAAGAAACAAGGATATTCAAACTTTCAGTTTTAAACTAGCAACAAATTTGTCCATTCTATTCACATATAAGATTGTTTTGTCCCCCTTAACTGACCATAGCTGTAGCACCAAAGAAAGAGCATACACTAAACCTGCCCCATAGCATATGTAAGGGCATAGAAACACCTTTGAAGATGTCTGCATTCTACTCCAACCATATGCATGGTAGAACAAAAAAATTGCACTCTGCCACCAAGTTTCTGCTCTAGGCTAGAAGTATATAGACACACCCAGCATTCATTAAGAACTCCAAATCAATTATTCTTTAAGAAAGTAGTCACTCCAATTCAAAATAAATAGACACTTAGTGGCTAGATAGGGTAAATCAAACTACTAACCTTGCTTGCCTATCTCATGTGGTTGTATTACTGTAATTAGTGTTATGTTGCCCAACCCTGTGAAAAATTGTTAGTGGAATTTATGCCAGTTATCTTGGCTTGGGGGATGACTTAGATACCAACTGTATCTTGGCACAGAAGATTTTCTAGACTTTGCTATTATCAACCTTTAATGCATGTGGATCATACTTATTGCTCATAACATTATGAACTTGTTGTCCAGTTGTCCTTTTAAAGCTTGCTAGATTCTTTAATATCATTGAAGAATATAATGATGTTTATATTAGAAGCACATTTACCAAGTTCCATGCATACATTTGTAATATATATCTTTTTAATGTTTTATATTTTCTGTTGGTCCCTTCTAATTGTTTTAATTGTTTCTTGATTGTCAGTTGACTGAACAAAAATTAACACGAAAGGAGGAAGGTATGTCAGTGGTTTGTTAAACTTATATATATATATATATATATATATATATATATATATATATATATATATATATATATATATATCCATGTAATTTCATGCATGTTTATATGCCTTATATTCCTATGTTGGTTAACCTGTCTTCCAACAAAAGAGGCAATTCGAAGACCATTTTTTTATGAGCATAAAAAAATACTAATATATTAGCTTGGGCTGTTGCATTAACATTTGATCCATTTTGTTCTACTATGGTTAACCTAATTTCAAAAGGGAGTGAGGTGCCAGTGAAAAAAATACCACACCATATACATTTTAATTGCCAGAGCATTGTTCATTGACACACGATAATCTTTATTTTTAGGATGATAAATAAACCTCTCAGCTCATCAAAGTATCAATTCTCCAATATGTAGCATCTAAGCAAGGAAGATACATACTTTTTTTTTCTCATTGAATTTGCAACTCCCACCAGAAGAAGTGTTACATCTTCCAGTGACATTTGTTAACATTAGATGCAAAGATTATATATTACTTGTGTTTGCAACTATGGATCAAGTTCTATTTGGGCTTACAAGAATTTTAAATTTTTAACATCATCTTCAGAGTCACTCTTGTCATGTTTCCTAACCATGTACTCCAAAATTAGGCTGATGTATTGTATTTTATATTACTTTATGCACTGACAATGGGGAGTGATGACAGTCCTAAAGACATGGGTATCAGATAAGTTGATGTCTCTACTGGGATATTCTCAGCCCACAGTTGACAATTATTAGTATAAATTCACAAACTTAAATACTTTCTGCACAAAAACTTAAATGATATTAAAATTTCAATTATTCACATAAAAAAGAAAAAATATGAGAGAAAAATTAACAATTCCTATACGATTTAATCCCAAAATATATCTATATACAGCAGTTATCAGATAAGAAACTGACATGCATTTGAGTTAATGTTGAACTTAGTACACCCATCAAAACTGTCAACTAGGTAAGATTTGGACTTTTTTCAACACATAGCCTTGGTGTCTCCGACTTATTATTCATCAGCTATAAAACATGCATCAAAACTTTCAACAAGCTATTTTTCTGCCATGCTTTATGACTATGATACTCCTTTCATGTAAGCTACCCTTTGCAATATTCAGTAGCCTAATGTTTACTAGCATGATGCATTGAATGATTGTGCATCCATTAATGAGACAACTTTACTATTATACTATTCATGAATGTGCCATGCTTCACGAGACAATTAAGCTGTTGCATTTTTTTTACACTTTGATTCAACAATTCACTACATGCAAAAGGCCAAAATGGGATGGTGTAGTTTTTTTTGTTTTTTTTTTTTTTTGCACTTTGTCTCACCTATTCACTGCATGCAAATGGCCAAAATAATGCATTTTTTGCATTTTTCTTGCACTTTGATTCACTAGAAAATGGCCAAAATGGTGCAGTTTTTCTTTCATTTTTCATGCAGTTTGCTTCACAAATTAACAAACAAAATGGTGCAGCTTGGAAGTCAGTTACTTGACCACAACTTCAAAGTTATGAAGGATGGCACAACTTCACCATTTCAATGGACGACTTGGATTCGATTTCATGCAAAATGGATGATGGATGGTGGATGGAGGGCTTCAAAGTCATGAAACATGTTACGACTTCACTATTTGTTAACAGTCAACGTCTAAATCGAACTTTTAGGATTAATTTTACAGGGATTCATAAAACTGAGGGATCAAATATGTGAATTAAATTATAGGAGACCAAAATCGAAATTGAAATAAAACTGGAACATCAAAAGTGCAATTTAATCAATTATTTTTGCCAATTTGATTTGGAAACTCGTAAGAAGAAGACATTGGGGAGTGGTGCACCATGCACTGCACTAAGTTCCTATAAATTTGCCTAGGGTTTATATTTATCTTTTCATTGTTTCTCCTACTTTCCAAGCTTCGTGGCACGCTTCTCATCTCTATTCATTTTTGTTTTTTTTGTTAGCAAATCAAAACTGCTGTTATGGGAATGTGGGAAAGTTAGGAGAGCCTTGGCCTTGGAGCGTCCCCTCAAGAGTGACTGGGTCAGGTCAAATGAGGTTAAAATAATAAAAAAAATATCAAATGTGATAAAAACAAATTACATTTAGATTATAATAAATTTTAAATTTAAAGAATTAAAACAAAAAATTTTGTGTCCTATGAAAATATTTTTATTTTTTTCTAAAAAAATTGTTTAAAAATAATGAAAATATCATTTTTTTTAAATCCTACAAATATACGAGATAACTACAATTATTTAATTATTTAAATTAAACCACTCTAACATATTTTTTAATAAATCAAATTAATATATACAAATATCTTAATTTACTTTAAATTTAAAGATAATACAAAAATATAAATATAATAGGATTTCATAGAATTTTTAAACAATATTCTCCATTTACCTTTTTAAGAAGAAGAAAACTAATTTTTTTATTTTTATAATAATTAAATAAAATATATTAATAATAAATTTTCATATTTTTACGATATAATTGTTTTTACCAACATTCTATAAAAATTCTATAAAAGTTAAACTCTATTATTAAAAACAATTTTTTTATTTATTTTCAATTGAACTAATATCAAATAATTTATATAAATGTTTTATATTTTAAAATTTTAGTTTGATTTGTAAATGCTTATCTTTTGAATTTTTTATTATTTATTAATTATTATATTTTTTAATTAAAATATAATTAATAATTCAATATATGATTTTTTTTTAAATATATAAATAATTAAAAAAAGAGAGTTTGCAGTAATATAACCGATGTTAAAACTGAATTATTTTAACATCAGTTATTTGAAAATTGATGTCGTTAAGCACTTACAATATCGATTTTCAAATAACCGATATTAAAATCATACTAAATTCAGCTTTCAAATAACCGATGTTAATAGGACGATGTTAAAACTTATTTTTTTAGTAATGTGAGTCAGACCCAAACCAATCAAACCTATTGAGTTTTGGGTTGGGTCATGAGTTTTAATATTTGAACTTGCTAACCCGTTAATCCGATCCGTTGACTCGTTAATTTGTATTATATTATTATTATTATTATTATATGTAATATACAATATATATTTTTAAAATTTTAAAAAAGCAAATACTATTGATAATTGATTACATAGACTTATTGAGTAAAAATCAACGCATCCTTAACCTTCAATATCAAAGCGATACAGATTTCATTGATTAAGCCACTTCAGATGAGATTCTAAAAATATTTCAAATCTATTTACAAAGAGTAGATCTCGTAATGTCCCATTGATTTTAGTAGAAAAAAGTATTTGAAATTCATCCCTACTATGCTTATTAAAATTCATTTTCTCGAATATGATATACTTAATTTTTCATCTTCCATGGATATATAGATAGATAGGAGTTAGTGGAGTGGAGTGGGGTGGGATGTGACAATATCACAAAATTTTCTTTTTAATAAAAAGTCTAACAAAAAATAATTGTGTCTAATTAATCTAAACCATTTACAAAGGTTGAATTGAGTTGAGTTACATTTTTTCATTAGAAAATTGGCCCAAACCAACTCATTCAAATTTAATTGGGTTGAGTCATGAGTTTGACCAAACCCAACCCAAATTAATCCACTTACACCTCTAAGATTCAACATACTTAAGCAAACAAGCGTGGGGGCAAACCTAGTTAGATTGCAATATTTGTGTGAACACTTCCGAAGTCCATCTCTTGTCCTTTTTTACATTCTTGAAAGGTTAATTCATAATGTAAAATTACATTTTAAATTGGGTGACACCATTTACATTTCAAAAAGGCTAATCAACTTTAAGGCTGTAATTGTATGTTTCACATTAGCCTTTATACATTTTGGATTAACCTTTCCAAAATGTAAAAAAATAAAATTCAAAGGCAACCATGGAAGTAATTCTTGGGTGCAAGAAGCAATTGTCCACCGTTGTTGTGTTGTACACTTTTCACTTTGGGCTTATGACCACCCTTAGTTACCCTACTATCCCTTAAAACAAATTAAATTCAAAGGCAATCATGGAAAAACTAAAATTGTTCCACTTTGAAAGGTGATAAATTCAAACACACGAAACATTTCATTTGTACAAGATGTTGACATTTGGAAAGTAGTTATGAAAGATGTAGATGTTGGAAAAGTTTGTTACAACTTACATTGTGAACGATGGCTATCTCTCTTCTAGGTGTTAATTAACATTACTTTTTTTTTTACATTGTTAGAGTCACAATAGACTTCAAAACTTAAAAGAAATACTTACTCATTTAATCAACTCTTGTTACCTTATAGACTAACATCAGTGTGTCTGCCCCACGCCTTTATTTGATATAAAAAATATGTTTAATAATTAGGATGGTTAAAAAAGTAACTAGTGAACCAAATTGAGTTATCAAACAAATTGATAATGAGAGTTACAAAATTAAATTATTTTCAGTGTTTCCTTAAATCAAAGAAATTGAATAATTGTTCAAAACATATTAGAGAATAATATTAAATAATTATTTTTTTAGTATACACATTTTAAGACGGACAGACATTTATACATAATCATTTTAAAATGATAATTTTATAATTAAGAATAATAATTCTTTTTATAAAACCTAATCCACAATGAATTTATATACAAAAGGATCGTTATTTTATCACTATCGCGTGTACTTTGAAACTGTAGCCTTCTCTAAAATGGATCCTTTTCATTTCTTCCTCCACTCCCGGCACTTCCTTTGACTCTTGCCTTGGCCACCAGCTCACGGTTGCACAAGAGCATTACCGACTTCCGCTACTTCCTTGAATTATTTTCAGCAGTGCACTGAACCAAAGAAATAGTCTGTTTTTCAGTTCAATTCAATTCGAGACTGAGGAGCCGTTTTTCATCAGTTCAATTTTCTGTGTTGAACCGAACCATGAAGTATGAAGTATGAACAAGTCTATTTAAAATAATACTTTTATTCTCGTTCTTTTTTCTTAGTTCTCAGTTTTCTTTTTCTCTTTGCTTTGAGTTTTACAAAATGGTATCAGAGTTCATTTGAGCTCTAGATCTAGGCCATCATCTTTTCTTCCACTGTCACTTCGTTTGAGTTCTTTTACTTTGGCTTGATTCTTGCATCATGGTTGCTTAAAGTCAAACACCAGACCACACCTCACAAAATCCAACAACCTCGTTTTTTCTCCACTCTAGCAAGAATCGTTCGCTAATTTTGGTTACTTGAGTACTGTGGAAATGAGAAGAACTTCCTTTGTACTCCAAAGTTGGACATTTGAATCCCCTTTTATTGTCTATAATTTAAGCAAATTTATGCATTCTTCCTCTTCTCGCTATCGTGAGGATTAGTATTTTTTATTTCATGTGTTGTTGAGCAATTTCACATTTGAATCCCCTTTTACTGCCGTAATTTAACAACAAAAATTAGGCACAGTAATTCAAGTGTTTTTTTGTCATTATTTTTTAATCAAAATTAAAGTTTAATCTCAATAAACTACACCATAAAAGTCAACATTATTAGAGCATGTTTGGGATACCCTTGAGATCCCGAAACTCAATTTTCTCATAACGCTCCTAGTGTTTTTTTTTCGTTTAGATGCATTGAAATTCGTGTAAATAAGATTTTAACGAAAAAAACAAGCATACACTTAGTTGTTGGGGGCAAAACTCTAATTTTAATAAGAAAGAATAACACCTTTGTAGTATTAGCACCTAAGTTATAGTTCATAAAACAACATTAATCTATCAAAGAATTGAATATTAGTGAGCACTAGCACTTGAACCTTCATAAATTGAGAATGAATAGCCACCGGTTGTGACTACACCTACTCCTTTCCATGTGAACCTTATCAAACAATTACACGTGCGGTTAAGGATGGTTCCCATATTCATTTCCTGAATTAGAAAGGGAAAAAGTTCAATAATCTATATTTGAATTAGAATATGGACTGAATGATCAATAAACTGTATGACACTTTCGGTTAATATCTAAATTCAAATGAATTAAAAAAAATCTTTAAAAATATAGTTTTCTTCTTTACATCCATCTTCCGTTTCAAATAGATTTTTATGTTATCGTTAAAATACAATTTAGTTCTTGTATGATATCATTAAAATGTAATTTAATCCTGAAATATCAGGATTATCAGGATTAAATTACATTTTAATGATATAAAATGCGAGAACCTATCCGAAACAATAGACAAATGTAAAAAATGAAATTACTTTCATAGACTCTTTTTAATGTGATGAGTTTGGGTTAATTTGGGGAGCTCTACAGTGGTAAAATAGAAAATTTCTCCTTTTCCCAAGTAATAATGAAATGAAGATCGACTAAATCTAGATCCTTTAAAAAGCATTGAAGGTTTCGATCTATTTTATATCCGCAAGCCTGAAATTATGGAGAAGATGCCAACATGAATAGGTGGTCCCAATATGAAAGGCCAAAGCTCAATGCGACGTGTTTGATATCAGATCAAGGAACGTGGCTTCTGGTTTTTGTTTAACTTTTAAATGGCTATAATAACATAAACTATTATGGTTTATGATCATGTTTTCACGTGTCATTTCAATTCATTTTTAATTTATTTTATTGGTTGAAAAATTTATTCAAGAGATGGATGCTTCTAGTTATTTTAGTAACTTTTAATATTTATTAAAACGTTACTTATATATTCGAAATGAAAATATTTACCAATAGAAGAGATCACGAGGAGAAATGTAATCGAAAACTATGGGTTCAATAATTAAACCAAAAGTTGTGAAACTATTTAATGTGCAAACTAACCCAAAGCCCGACCAACCTCGATTGTCTTTTTCAGTAGTCTATAAGAGATAACATTTGTTCTTCCTTTTGACATGAAACATGGTCTCTAGCAAATATATAATACAAATTCCTTCATTAATTTAACTCATTATTCATTATAACAAATTGCACATAACATATATTTGTTATTGCTCCTAGAATTTTTAATTTTTATTTGTATTAATTTTATCTGTCAACTGCCAACTTAATTTTTATGCTCAACAGCGAGTTAAGAAGTTGCATATGTGGACCATCATGGCTACTTCTTAGGTAACAGCTCATTCTGATATTGTAAATTTGGAGAAAAGTCTAAGTACAATTTATGATTTTATAGCTTTTGTTCTTGCCAGCAATAGCAGCAGAATAATTTCTTTGGTATTCAGAAAAATTCACGTGATTGATGTCTTGTTGAATCCAAATAATATGCATGCTGAACGTAAGCTAATATATTATGTATAATCGTTAATAAAGAAGGAAAATACTTTAGATCTAGTTATAGAACCCTTCATTATAATATCTAATACAGAGAAAATCACAATGTAGAGATATAGAGATATTTTGTTAATAAAATTCTAGGAAAAGGTAGAGGCCCCAGCATACGCTTCTAGATATTACTTTATAAGTTACATATAGGTCGTGCATTCTGAATTTCTAAAATGCCCTTCAGAACTAACAACTATCAGAGCAAGGCTTTTCTTGGTCTGAAACTTTAATTTGTACTTGAATTATTCTGACATTATTTCCTTGGACACATGATCTTCTAGTCGTCTACTTTGAGCTTGAACTTCTCTCTTTTTGTGATGAAAGAATGGTATCGATGACTTCTTTTACTTGAGAAATATCAGGAGGTTTTCCACCTTGGACAGGCCAAAATTCATCGGTTGCCAAAACCTGCACCATTAACAATAAGAACAAAGATGTTACATTCTAAGTTTCAATTCAGAGCAGTATATAATTTAGTTAGAACTATAGAAAATAATTGGCACATTGATGAACAATCATGGTTTGGAGGAGAGAACCTACTAAAGATAACTAGTCAGATTTTAGATTTTATGGTGGAGATTAGTCATCAGCAAAATCAATGCATACATTGCACTTATATCATAGTTACTAAAAAATATATCAGAAGAAGAAAACTAGTGTTTGAAGCCTCACCTTCACTTGCAGTTGAAGAAACTTCACATAACTAATTGCTTTCTCCAGCATAGTAACCAAATCAACCTGCAAAATTTCATTATCAAAGTTAAATCATCGTTCTAATAAGTCAAAAACCTTGCCTTGTTGCTACAAATGAAATGTAAGAAAAAGAAAAAAGTAAACCACCTTGGAGCCATTAGGCACCAGTTCTTGTAGTATCTTCAACCGCTCACTTATCCTCTCTCTTCGATTCTGTGAGACAAACATTCTATCAGCATCAAATCTCTTATTTTAATTTTGCTTACTTTGCAATCAAAACTTTGCACATATCTAAAATAAATTGACTTAGAATAGAAGCAAACCTTGGCAGCCACACTTTGAGGATCCTTGGATGGGCTTGAATTATGTTTGGTCGTTTTGCTCTCAATTGAGCATTGCTTCTTGGCAGCTTTCATGCTCTCCCCCTACAAACACAAAGTCATAGTTCACCTTAAGTTTCCATTCAAACTTCAGAAAGGTTTCTAAGGACTAGTCTGGAACATGGTTTTTTTTGGTGCATATAACTAAGGAATACCATAAAAGGGCGCTTTTGCAAAACTGATTCTTGTGCTCCTAACTTGTGGAGGCTACTAGCATTAGGAATAGTTGGTGCTGGGTAGAGCAACCCTGATGAACTTTGGCCATGTTGTTTCTCTTTGGCATTATTAACTATGGAGATAAAGCCACTAGAAGTTTGAAAGCAATTGACATTCTCTACCAGGCGCATGTCTCTAGTGTTTCTTGGACTAGTTTGATTCCAATGGTCACGGCCTTGATGCAAATTATTCTCCCAAACACAAACCTCTTTCTGACCATTTTCTTTCATGTAACAGTTGTTAGGGACCATCTTGTTCTGCTGAAAGCTAAGCAAAGATCCACCACCTTGCATGAGATTGCTATACCCTTTGAAATTAATCAGAGGTTCTGCTTCTTCAAGCTGATAGTTTGTGCCCTTATAAGCATACCCTTTGACACTGCCACATAGAGGAGGAGAATGCGTTATAGCTGAATCATTGCTGAGACCATTAGTAGTTGGTGAGCCATCTTCCTGATCTTCTAACACAGATTTGTGGTACTCATTGACCCTATGAACAGTCATGGAGGTAACCTCCACGCTAGTCTCACTGAAAACACAGTTTTGAACCTTGCTGCTCATGCTTGAATCACGTGGAATTCTTTGGTCTTTGGCCAGTGCCATTAGAGAGGTAAAAGGAAAAATATGTAATTGCAAAAGCAATTAAGGTTGGGTTGTTCAGGCTGGTCAACAATGATAAAGACAAACTAGTAAGGGAGGCCTATTTCTAGATGTGGAATCAAATGTTCAACACTCTAATGTTATTTAATGTATGAGTCTTATTAATTAGTATTCTTAGGATATTAATTTAGGAACTAAAAAATATTTATTGTAAAAATCATAACAGAATATAAGAAAATGACATCAACAACAAAATTTTACCTATTACAATAAAAAAAAATGATAGACAATACAATATTAATTTCCCTTAATGTATTTATAGAGATGGGAATAGTGTGTGACACAAGGACAGAAATATTAAGTATGGGGAAACAAGAAATCATAATCTAATACTATAATATTAAGGCAAGTTTATGAATTCCATGATGTCAGATTAATTGGTCATCTTCATATTGGAATTGTTAGCTGGCAGAAGTTAAAGCATTGAAAGGAGAGAAGATAAAAACATTGCAAAATGGCACAAGGGTCGCCGGTTCCTTCGCATAACCCACGTCTCTATTTGATGAAGAAGATGGAAACTACTACTTGAGGTAGCTTCTTACATGCTTCCATTTCAATCACCATGAGCACGTGGAGTTGTATTTTCTTTTATATACAGTGTGTTAACATTCTGTGCTGTTGTCTGGAAATAGTTATTGAATAGGCTAACACCACTGATTGGCATGAAGATTTTGTATTTGTTACATTTATGTACTTCCTGACTCTGAATTGCATTTGGTTGTAGTAAAATTGCAAATAAAGGAGGGGAGCTACATGGAAAATTTTGAATCTTAACATTAGAGGTCTTGTGCACAAGTTTGAATAATTAAACTTCTTGAATTTTCAGTTTATAGTTGATTACTTACTAGTCTTATGGCATAAATTCCAACTAACTTAGTCTCATAAATTCCCTCTAATGCAAGTATGAGGTTTCAAATAAAAATATCGTCCTAGATAAGATAGAGAGATATAAACCTAAAGCATTATTCTCAAACACAATTAATTATTCACAAAATTATAGCTCGTATCTTGTTATGTAGCTCAAATTCTAAATAGAGAAAAAAAGAGTCAATACTGCCATGTACAAAGTACATCTAAGGAAGAATAATTAAAGAAAGAAATTGAAATTCAGCTAAGTACACATGTGACAACTAAGTAAATTTGGAGCCAGAGATATATAAAATAATCCGAATATTCACTAAACAATAGAGTGGATAGTGAACCCCATTACTAATTAGTGCTAAAATGTCAAAATATTTATGAAATGGCAACAATTTTACGTGACACTATAAGAGCATGCAACAGTTTCCGACACAAATTAAACCTAATGTACCAAGTTAAAACAATAAGTCTATCATTAACTATTCTAGTTAATTAATGATTAATTACCATAATAATAACGCACAAATAAATTATTTAACTAGCACATCCAATTTAAATTTGAACCTAAAATCTAAATAAAGAGATAAAATTATCTTTTATATATATATATATATATATATATATATATATATATATATTAATTTTATTCATAAAAATTGAGTATAATATCACAAATTTATATCATTCACATCCGACTGTATCAATTGACCTTAAATTCCTTAAGTTCCTATTTATATATATTACTTTAGTTATATTTAACATACCCCTCATGTCAAAAAGACTAAAACATACCTAAATGATCTGATGATAATGACTGATAATAAGTGATTGAATAAATTTAATAACAATTATTAAAATAGGCTATGATTCTATTCTAAAATCTAAGTTGGAGTATAACTCAATTTCAAAATCTAAGTGAATAAATGAGGACTATTTATAACTTCATTTATACACTATTTTTGTCATATTGCTAGCTATGGGATCTCCAACAAAAGATATCATTCACTTGAACCGATTCCATCAAATGATCAAAATGAATTTTTAAACCAAAAACGATTTTGAAGGGTCAAGCCAGCTTTTATTTTCCTTGGTCATCATGTGTGTGTTCTCATTTTTGGTTTTCTTTTTCTTAGGGGCAGGACCATTTCTGACTTCTCATGAAATTAAGATAGTCAAGTATATCTTTTTGTTGACCCGAAGAAGATCATCATCCACAAGTTTTGTTCCACATAAAAGCAAATTACAGGACAAAGTGGAAAAGATCCAGAGCTGGCATTGGAAAAACGTGCAATTCATTTTCCTAATCTTAAGGAGACTGTCCAACCAAGCCTCTCATCCATGTTTGAAGACTTATTATAATCAATGCACTGATCAGAATTCCAACCCCAATGCATCTTCAAAATTTGCAAACTGCTTCTGTAATCAGATTTTTCATTGTTTGTTTGGGTCTGGCTAATTATTGATGTTATACTTAATCATGGGTTAGCATTAATTAATGATATGTTTTTACATAAATTGTGTAATAGTAGTGTATAAAGACGAGAAATGTTCACGTCATTACTATTTTATACTTTTAGATAAAATATGTTTCTAATCCTTCGATTAAATGTTGATTGATCTTCCTCTTCCAATTATTTTTCCGTTTGATTTTTAGTTTTTGCTGTTAAGTTTTTTAGTTCGATTTTTTCTGATGGATTTTAGTGCCAGTAATTATTTGTTAGAAATATTTTAAATGTGCTGAACCATTTTCTATAAGCTGCCAGAAACTTCTTCCAAAACAACAACACCATAGCCGCACGCACCAAAGTAAGCCTCGATCCTATGCGTAAAACAGCTAACAAATTTTAAAATGTTTCATTTCTTATGTTCATAAACAGACATTGAAAAAATTAGGGAAATATGTAGAAGAAAAAATAAGTAACGAGATTTGTTTTGGCATTGGAAGAGGAGGGGGAAGGAAAGATCTGACTCAGATCTCCTCATCTTTCAATCTGATCATCTTTTTCAGTTAGATCTGCTCGTCGGTGAGATGACAGCGACGGTGATGACATAGCGTTTGAAGTGTTATTGTTCAAAAATTAGTTTGCAATTAAACTATTGTTGTTGACAATAAGAAGAGAAGTGGCACAATCGTTGTAATTGAACAATGTCTGTTGTAGTGTGCGTTGGAAAATTTTGGTTGTTGTTGATTCATTTGGTAGACGATACCTTTGTCCTTCATGTTGAAGAAAGAAAAGAAATTTTGGGCAGACTATTAAGCGCCAGAAAATGGTTCAGCACATTTAAAATATTTTCACCAAATAATTACCCGCGGCAACCAGGAAAAAAAAAACTAAATTGCCCCAACTAAACTGTGACATCATTATTTAACAGAAAAATTTAAAGATAAGGACAAAAATCCAAATGAAAAAATAATTTAGGAACAAGATCGGTCAATATTTAGTTGAGGGACTAAAAATAAAAACCTTAAATAATTGAGGGATTAAAAACATATTTTATCCTATACTTTTATTGGAGATAGTCTAAACTATAACTTGTTCCTATCTCAAAATTTGAAGGGAAACCAGATCGATTTTTATGTACTGTCTTGTAATGTGAATTGGTTTATTGAGTTGTGGTTTAGGGGGGAAATGGGTATTAATTTTGTCCCTAAGATTTTAGACTATGTATTTGTTATTGTACCCTTCGGGTTGTAGTCCGATCTCCAAACCTTAGCATCTACACATTTTGTTTGAGACTCGAGGTTGTATATCCTTTGATTTGAATCCTAGTCTAATTCCCGAGCCTTAGCCTCTACGCATTTTGTTCTTGAGACTCGAAGGTTATTTACCCTTCAGGTCAGGTCATAGTTGGATCCAATTGTTCAGCGCATCCTTTATCAATCCGATCATCTTTAGAGTGTCAAGCATGACATAGGATTGATGTGTGCACAATCACATACCAAGATCCATGGGGATATGATGTAACATACTGATATGCCATAAATGCTCAAATCATGGAATATCATAGATGGGTCGCATAATAAACGATGATAAAATAGCCCTCTCTTTGACCTAGGATTAAGATATACACTTCATCTTGAATGATCCGGACTAGGTCGTCTCCACCTACCAACAAAAACAAACTTATGTGTTGGTCAAGGGGGGCCATGGCCCCTCTTGATTTTTTTTTTAAGTTTCATAATTAATATCGATATTTTGATTGTAAAAAATTTTATTTTGTTAATTTTTAATTCTTAGATAAAATTTTATTCTACTTTAAGGTTTGTTTTAAACATTGTACATGTCTTGTGATTTTTTTTTCATCAGGCCATGACTATTAAATTAATATCCTTAAAAATATAAGATAAATTTAGAAAATTCATTCAATTTTAATTTTTAAAAAAATTAAATTCTTTTATTAGTAGAAATGTAGAACATGTCTTAATAAATTATTTTATTAATACAACATATCATATTCAATTACGTAATTAATATAGACTCACACAAGTATATTATGAGAACTTAATGATTATACATTAACAATATAAAATAATTTTATAATATAATGAAATCATAAATTATCATTTATATAATTTTTAAGTTAGTTATTATAAAAGTTAATAAATTTACTATAAACAGTTATTTGTGATTAAATGACTATGTAAAACTATTTTCCATTATTAGTGCATATTTCTTTTTTCTCATATTGTAGCATGTTTTCATAGTTTATTTGTTTCTTATCTCATAAAATAATTTTTATTTATTTATTTTCATGTGTTAATTTGTATTATATGTGTAAAAAATGTAATTAATTTAAATATTTGTATCCATAATTTAATTATTTTAATTTCTTTTTTTCCTGAAAATTATTTTAATTTACTCTCTGTTATGCAAGATTGTTAGTGACAAATAAAAATAATTTTTTAAAAATTTTTTTATTATTGATCCCCTTATTTTTTTAATCCTGGATCTGCCCCTACTTACAAGAAAGTCTTTTCCTGCAATAGTTATCTCAAAGTTCATGGGTAAGTAAATTTAACCAAACCACATAGCTGTGTTTGGAAACTGGATTGAAGATTTGAAGGGACATCAAGTTGAATGGACATTTTCCTATCATATGGAGTGTGAGAAATTGGAATGTTTAAAAAAAAGGGTAGAGAAGAGAAAGATACCCAAACACTGCACGTATTGATAGTCAAAATCCGTTTATTATTTCAACTTAGTAAAGAAGAAATAAGGAGCTCATGAGTTAAACTATTACCTGAAACTCATTGAGTAAAATAAAAAACTTTTAACTTCTTCCACACCAAATAAACTAATCACTAATCTTTTGATAGGCTCTCTTGTGCTTAAAGCATAAGAGTTTATGTTTTCATTAAGAGTTAGACTACAGAGAGAACAACCTATAAGCTAGATCAATATTGCAATGTAATAATACTTAAGCAATGAAACTTTTTCACTTAATGAAATAGTCTTGAGTTAAACTCTCCCTAGTTTTTTGCTCTAACAACTTAACAAGACCACATCTGAAGAGTATCCAAATCCCAAATCAAAATTCAAAACACTCTTGCTGATTATATTCGCACCATTAACGGATGCACCATTCATTCAACTCTTCAATATTCTCATAATTTTCAAATTCATCAATCACTTAATTGCAAGTCATAAACGGATGCACAATTTATTCAACTCATTGTATTCTAATAATTATCAATTTCATCACTCATTTAATAGCGAGTAATGGCATGGCATCATCACACTTGCCATAATTAAAACTAATGAACAACTTGGAAATATGCAAGTTAGCAACAACTCAGCATAGAGCCAAAAGTCAAAATGAGCCACAGCCAACAACTTGGCGCCATTGATTCAAACGGATACAAGCTAATACCAAAATGCACTAGCAAATCAGTTTTCATTCTACAACAGAAGTTTCAAAATCCAAAGCATCACAAAATAAAACAAGTAAAAAAATGTCCCAAAAGCATTCAAATATAACCAAAGATATCTATATTCTATACAACTCTCCCGACTCCCGGCTATGCTGCAAAATGATCATTAATCACTTTCACATGCTCCTGTGCCACTGAATAAGAAGCGATTCTGTTCAAAGAAAACGCCTCAATTGCCAACCTGCAAAATTCCCACAACAAAACGTTCAATTAATTAATATCAAACACGTCTACAGGTAAACATCAAGCTTTGCTTCTAAACCAACATCTCTTCGTACATACAAAACTTGCTAGCTTTAATTACATAGCCACTAAAGCAAGCACATTCTCCCCACTACAATACACACACACAAACAAACAAACTTATTTTACCCAGAAATACAATACCCCAATGGCTCATCTTAAACATGGTTGAATAAGTTTTATTTAGAATGAGAAGCATGCAGAAGATTGTTATAGGGATGGAATCAAATGCATGACTTATTACTAAAATAACACTTTTAAATTTTAATAAATCCTCTAATAAGGACCCATTCTCCTTTACTAAATATCCATTGGCTTATTGCAAGTTGACCCCATTAGAATTGACAAAGAGCATTAAGATCAATCTAGACAGTGGGAATGGGAAATGAGAACTTTCAAAATTATGGACAGATAAGGAATATACCAAAAAGATAGAATAAAATTTATTGTTTACAGCTAAAGTTACACAGACATGGAAAAGTATAAAAAAAGGCTGAAGAGAAAGGGAAAAGGCAATATGATAGTAAATAACAACAATGAGATATTAAGAAACTTACTATTCCAATCCCAACTTCTTATTAGCCTTTGACTTGTTCCTTTTCCGCTTTTTTGAACCTGAACCATCACCAACAGACAGTTCACGTGACCCATCACCAATTGACAATGCACCAGAACCAATGCCAATGGACAGTTCACATGAAACACCAGCAGTAGACTGTTCTGGGCCTGGAAGGAGATTCAGATTTGAAACTTCAGTAATGGTGATGGCTTGAACGGATGATACATGTTCCCGCATCTGACATTCCTGATTGAAGGAAGGCACAGTAAGTGCAACTTTTGTCTCATTCCCATTAGCAGCCACAGGAACTGCAATCAGGGATGGTACATGTTCGACGACTGCTGAACTAGCATTAATGCATTCCGATTTGGTCGATCTGACTACACCAAAAGTACTATATTTCGACTTTATTGTCTCATATAGTAGCCCTGAGGTAGCACCATCTGCTTTATATATTCATTCAATTCAATTAGTTACTGCACAACCAAAAAGGAAAAAAAATCTAAAAACATGTAGTAAAGAATACCTAGAATTGACGTAATAGCGTTACGTGCTGCTAACTGTTCAGCCTCTTTTTTGCTTCTAGCTGCATCACCAACGTATGTTGTACCCTGAAAGGTCATAGATGATACGAAAAGAGGAAGCATCCCTTCTAGCTGAACAGTGTTGTATGCAGGCTTTTCCACCTTCAGCTTGGCAGCATATTCATGTAAGATAGATTTTGACAAAGTAGTGTTCTGGAAAAAAGATCACAAGTAGTAATATAAGGATTTTATGACAAAATATAATATTGAATCATTTCCTATATGTCAATAGAAAGTTACTGATGACATCAGATACCAGCAGCGATCACTCAACTCTTGTACAATGTCACTTTTCCCAAGCCTATAAAATAAGAACACAACTACTTCATGCTATACTGGACTGTTTCAAACCTTTAACAAAATAAAATAAAAAAGATAGAATTGTTTCCCCATAAGCAACAAAATTCATTTTTCATTATGATACTTCGATAGAACTTGTCACTAGTGAACAGATTTTGTGTACAAAACAAAAATCTGAAAATAAGTTAAACAAGAAATATAATTTCCACATAATTCAGTAGCTTAAAAAATTGATCCAAACAATCGAACAGCCAAGCATGTGTTTGGAAAGCTGTTCACTTCTGATGAAAACCAATCCAATGTGAGAGACAAATTAGCATTGAACATCCTTTGGATTGCATATTGGGCGTAAAACAAACACACTATAAATCATTCAGACCAAAAGACATGATATGTGTCACATCATAGTTCTGAGTTCTCAAAAGGTCAGTGGAGAGGCTAGCCTAGAATGTCTTCACATGGACATGCATAAATCTATGCGGCCAAAAAAGATTATATGGAATATGGAACACACTGCAGTATTACACGCAGAGTCACAGACCCAAGATAGTTAGTTATACATAAAAACATTTTATACCCAAAATTGGATAACAAAATTTGGATCAACCAAAACTAAAATACAAATAAAACAATCCTAAGAATGCAAGACACAATGCAGTCTCAATGCATGTAGAACATATGGTCGACAAGCATAGCAATCTGAATCAAATAGCACTAAACAAATTACTCAAGGGACGACATTGTATAACACAAGTAGACAAGTAGTCAAATGATCGAGGTACTATGAATAATCAATCTATCTTAACTTGAAGTTAGTTAACAGTTCTCAAATTTGACATGAAAATTAAATTACAACAAACCTCATGAGTAACAGGGCGTTCTTCTGTTTTAAATTTTACATGTAGGTTCTCTAGAGCCATTCTAGCCACATCCGCCTCGGCCGCTCTTAGGTGAGAGAAAGTATTGGGGGAAGTGTATTTCATTCCATCAACCCATACTGTTGACCTAAATTTTGGATCATGTTGGCGCCCCTCGTTAACATTTATGTACATAGGAAGTGATATGTTACACTTTTGAGTGAAAGATTGCAAGCGAGTCTTGTATGGCACATCAGGCAAACCTGATGAGATCAAATAACAAATTACAAATCTTTTGTGATAAAACTCAATATATTTAGATTCAGACCAAAACTTCCACAATAAAAAAACAACCATAGTAAGCATACAACACAAGTAGACCAAAGGAAACCAGCTTATACTGAACATAATTTAATCACAATGTGGTCAAATTTAAATATTTCAGGTTGTCTCTATTTTTTTCTTTCAACAATTTTTTTAAGACACTCTCCAAAATGATAAAATAAAATATTAGCTACCAAGGCCATGCTGAAAGTGATTGCTCACAATTCACAACATCTAAAAAAAATACTAAAAATATTTTTTAACATATCAAAACTAACCCAGCAAACTCGTTCAACTGGCCTGATACATGAATTTCACCTCATTCAACAGAGATTTTTGGCTATTCAAAAGGAACTTTATAGTAAATGGATATCATATATGAGGTACATAAAAAGGCTACTAACTGAGAATCCATTTTACACACACTGAGAAGTCTCACATACACAGATACACATATCCTAAAAAATGAAAAGCTAGAATAAAAGACAACCCAGAAAATAAAATGCTTCTTTTATCGAAAGGGTGAGAATCCGGAAAAAGGGGTGTTCTTACCAGGAGGAAGAGAAGCAGAAGAGGATGATAAAGGTTGGGGTTGGGGCTGATAAGCAGCTGGAATAGGAGGTGATGATTGTTGCGGTGAAGGTGAAGGGGAAATGTTAGAGGAAGAAGCATTGAATTGAGGAGTATCCATGAAATGAAATGAAGTGAAGAAATGAACTGAGTTTTCAGTGAAAACAAGAATTTGAGTCAGCCAAGGTAACAAGCCGTTCTACAGATGTTTTTTCTCACTGTGTAGCATGTAACAAAAGAGATTATGACTTTATATACTTCTTTTTTTTAATAATAATAATAATAATAATAATAATAATAATAATAATAATAATAGTATTACTATATCAGTCTAAATGAAAAATAATAAAAATATTAATATTTAATAGTAAAGTTAGAAAATAACATTGATTAAATTTTCAAAACTATAAATGTCTGATTCATTTTCCTATACTAAATAGTTAATTTTGTCTATGAAAGTGTGATGCATTAATTAATTAATTTCTTAAAAATAAAACTTATAAATTTAATTGATTCATTTTCCTAGACTAAATAGTTAATTTTGTCTATGAAAGTGTGATGCATTAATTAATTAATTTCTTAAAAATAAAAAATATAAATTTAATTCATGAATATGTAAAAAGTGTATAAATTAATCTTATCGTTAAATTTGTGAGATTAAATTGTCTACATAACTAATTTGTCCCACTTTTGTACAATCAGATATTAAATATGAATTTTTATCTTTTAAAAATTAATTTGTTAGTGGATCACATTTTTATGGATGAATTTAGTTATTTACCTCATTTTTGTGAGTTATGATATTCAATATTAGAGAGAAAGGTTAAACAGCTATGTACATTATCATTTATTTAATCCCTAACTATTATGAAAAAAGATTTTTTCGACGCTCAAAAAGCTATTTGACACCTAGAAAGAGAATTTAAAAAGAGAAAAAAAAAGTATGATAAGTGACATGAAGAGATAGATAGAGATAAAGTTGACGTTTTTTCAATTTTGGTTCTTATAATTTTTATTTTTATTTTTAGTCATGTAAGTTTGTGCGCTTTTCAAATTTAGTCTCTTTGAGAATCTAATTTTTTCTATCTATAGTCCCTATATGTTTTCACTTACAAGGACCACAGTTGGAAAAACTCAAATTTACAAGGACTAAAAATGGGCAAAATATCTTATAGGGACTAAAATTAAAAAAAAGAATTTACAAAGACCAAAAATGAAAAAAAAAATGTTAATTTAAACATATTTAAACTTTTAAAAATTATATCAATAATGATTTGTAATTAAATGATATTGTAAAACTATTTTACATTATTAGTGTATAGTTGTTAGACTCTTTATTTAATTAATATTGTTTTAAAAAATTAGAAATGTAATTAGTACACTTGATCTTTTTAAGAGACTTTATTTTTGTATTTTACTCCTCTTGAGTGTGTATAACGAAACATGTAGAAGGAGTTAGTTTGAGACAATATAAGTGACATGTTGAAGTTAGCACGGAACAATGTGTGTGAGACACAAAAGTTAGTGAGGTAGTGTACATGATAGGCAAGAGTTAGCATGTGGCAGTGTGTGTGTGACGGGCAAACGTTAGCATGGAGCAATGTGCGTGATAGGCAGGAGTTAACATGGGACAATATGTGTGACAGAGAAGAGTTAATGTGGGATAGTGTGCATGACAGACATGAGTTACTATAGAGCAGTGTGTGCGACAGACAAAAGTTAAAGTAGGGGCAGTGTGCGTGATAGACATGAGTTAGTGTGGGACAATATGCATATAGGAAGGAGTTAGTGTGGGACAATATAAGTGACATGTAAGAGTTAGCATGGGACAATGTGTGTGACGCTAAAGCTAGAATGGGACAGTGTGTGTGACAGACATGAATTAGCATAGGGCAGTGTGTGTGATAGGCAAACAGTAGCGTGGAACAATGAGCGTGTCAAGCAACAGTTAGCATGAGACAACATGCATGACAAACAAAAATTAGTGTGGGGCAGTGCGCGACATGAGTTAATGTAGAGTAGTGTGTGACAAACGTGAGTTAGAGTGGGCAGTGTGCGTGAAGTTAGTGTGGGACAGTATCCTGTCAGGCAGGAGTTAGTGTGGGACAACGTGTGTGACAAGAAGGAGTTAGTGCAAGACATACATGGGTTAGCATGGAGATGTGTGCGTGATAGGCAGGAGTTAGTGTGAGACAACATCTATGAAAGGCAAGAGTTAGTGTGAGACAACATGTGTGAAAGGCAAGAATTAGTGTGGGATAAGGTGGGTAGAAGTTAGTGTGGGACAATATGTGTTTCATGCAGGAGTTAGTGCATGACAGGCAGGAGTTAGCGTGGGACACTATGTGTGACGATAAGAGCTAGTGTGGGATAGCGTGAGTGACAAGCATGAGTTAGTGTGGGGGCAACATGTGTGACAAGAAAGAGTTAGCGTGAGACAACATGTGTGACAGGTAAAAGTTAGTGTGGAACAACATGTGTGACAATGGCAACAAGACCAGTTTCTTAAAGTTGATTCATTTGGGAGTGGTTTACACCTATTGAATATGATTTTAAGACCGATTAGAGCTAGTCAATGACATTTTCGACTAAGTACTTGAACCAAACTAGTTATATTATTTCTTTTTTATCGGACCAATCCAATAAGCTGATTTGAGCCAATTTTCAAAACATTTATGTGCAACATGTCTTATTTGCTTTTGTTCTCTTTGGGGTGCTTCATAATACATTTCAAAAATGTTTCTCTTAACAACTGTAGTCAACAATTAAAGGCAAGAATAAATAATATATGTTAAATTTAAGCCAGTAATAAATTAAATATTAATTTTAAGGCAACAATAAATTTATTAGTTGAAATTTTAAGTATCCAATTACATTAAATACTCAAACTAAAATATTTGTCTTTCATAGTAATTCTATCCAACTTAGAGAGATTGTCTTCCCCAAAGAATGCTCGCGATTTTTACCAAAAAATAGTATATACTTTTTTTATCCATGATATTGGTGCAAATTTTTTTATCCATGATATTGGTGCAAAGATCCACCAACTTTATTGGTGATTAATCTTCGTTGAAAAATTTGACTCAACACCTTTAGTGGGATCACTCCTTCCGGCCACATTTTTTTCATCCACAAAACTTGAACTTGAGATCCTGGTTAAGGGAACTGAGTTCAATACCATTCGGACCAACGATTTATTGGTGTATATACATTGATAGTGTAAAAATATTTTACATAATCATTTAATGACAAATAATCATATATAGTAAATATTTTAAAATTTGAAAGATAAATTATAATTGTACAACAACATATGCAATTAAGAGAGAGAAAAATATTTTTTTTGAATTTAAGTAGTAATAAATCATAAAAATGAGGAGAGAAATACACATAAAATATGATGTTATATAAATTATTGTATGTCAGGATGTGTATCATATCTCAATTTGAAATAATTATTTTAAAAGTGATACTAAAAATGATTTAATTTTGTTGACATATATAATTTAGTAGAATATAAATTAAAAATCTTATTGCTGGCAACATCCTAAAAGTATAATTATTTTAAGTTTTTAATCATTAAGATCATGGATTCAAAAATAAGAAAATAATTTGATTTTACTATGTATTAATGTTTATATGATTATTTCCTTAATATTTTCCTTTTTAATAATATATGCCAATAAATATTTTTAAGTAGTGATAACAGATATTAAAATGCTGTAGACTGAGTAAAATGAAACTTAAATTTACTAAATTAAGTCTAAAGGAGTGTATTGTATTAAGATTTTAAAAAAATTATTTTAGTATTAAAAAAGTCTTGTGAATTTTAAAGATCATATAGGAATATTATGACATATTTGTTTTGAAGACTTATGAAATTTTGGATTTTAATGAATTTATATCGTAAAAATTTAAAAAATTTGAAAGAATTTTATAGATTTATAAGATTTGAAAGGAATGTTAAATTTTTAAAAACACATTCAAAATTACAAGAGTTGGTTAAAAAAAAATACGAAACGATGTAGTTTGGATTAAAAAAAAGTACAACCAATATAGTTTTTTTTAATCTTTTAATAGCTAAATAAATTTTAATTTTATGTCCTCCTATATTAATCCTTATTGCAATGACATTTTCTCATTCTTATTTTTAGACTTGAATAGATTTAAAATTATACATTTGCTTTTTGATTTTTTTAAATATTATAATTATTTCATGATAAATCTAATAATATATTTAAACGGGATATAAGAAAGTGGTGATGATGAAAATTTTGTAAAAGAATTACTGAGTTATATGGATGACAAAATTAAATGAATTAGTCACAAAAATATTACGTCGAGTCGGTGATGAACATAATCAATATAAGAAAAATATTGTTAGCCTTAGCACATAAGACAAACTTTAATTTAGAAAACAAGCAGAAAAAGGCATAAACGAGAAATATATTTGACATTTTTTTATTCCAAAAGAATAGGAGAAGCATATACGACACACATATTTTAAAGAATATTAAAGAGAGAAGAGAGTATGTAGGATGAGAGAAAAGAAAGTTTGGTAACCAATAAAAAAAAAAGAATCTAACAAAATCTCAAGGGTTTAGGTAAGATTGTTTGATACATGTTTTATTATAATTGGTCTCATGAAGTCCACGAAAATTCTTCTTAAAAAATAATTCATTGAAATTTGTATATTTTTAATACCATTAGATTTTATTGTCCTCATTAAAAGATCTTTAAAGTCTTAATTGAATATCATAAAACTTATTTATATCATTTGTAAAAAAAAATTAAAATCCTAACCTAATACATCCCCTAAGGTTTTGAATACTCCATACATGTAATATAATGAAAAAACAGTGATAAAAAGGAAAAAATATTATATAACAAATTAAAATATTTTGAATTGAAGGAAAGTCACCTATTATTTTTTCCCTTTTACATTTTTAATGTTTTTGAATATTAAAAAGAAAATTAGAAAGAGAGAGAAAGAGAATGAAATAAAATATTGGCAAAATTGCACCTTTTGTCCCTTAATTTATCTCCAATTTTGGATTTGGTTCCCATATAATTTAATTTACAAATTTGGTTCTCAATCTTATAAATCCCTGCAAAATTGGTTTTGGAAGTCTGATTTGGACGTTTACAGGGGACCACTCAGACATTGACACGTGACAATCAACGTCTGAGGTTAACGGCCAACGTCCAAATTGGACTTCCGAGACCAATTTTATAGGGATTTATAAAACTGGAGGACCAAATTTGTGAATTGGATATAAGGTGGATGACCAATTTTGCAATTTTGCCTAAAATATTTTGTAGTATTATTCAGAAGGAAAAAAAAGGAAGAATGATATGTTTTTCTCTATTTTATGAAAATAAAAAGAAGAAAAAGTATATCTCATAACTTTAGTATTTTTTTAATTCTAATAAATTAGTAGATAAGTATATTGATCTAAGTAAATGGTTAATGAATGCAATATACATTTTATGTTGTCTCGTGGGTTTGCGCAGAAAAAGTATATTATTTTTTTTTTCAAAATTTCACTTTTAGTTTTTAATCTAAATTTTGATTGATAAAGTTTTTAAAAAAAAAATTTCTGACCAATCCAATCAACCGATTTTCAAAACATTTATCACATGTCTTATTTGCTTTTGTTCTCTTTGGGGTGCTTCATAATACATTTCAAAAATGTTTCTCTTAACAACTGTAGTCAACAATTAAAGGCAAGAATAAATAATATATGTTAAATTTAAGCCAGTAATAAATTAAATATTAATTTTAAGGCAACAATAAATTTATTAGTTGAAATTTTAAGTATCCAATTACATTAAATACTCAAACTAAAATATTTGTCTTTCATAGTAATTCTATCCAACTTAGAGAGATTGTCTACCCCATAGAATGCTCACGATTTTTACCAAAAAATAATATATACTTTTTTTTATCCATGATATTGGTGCAAAGATCCACCAACTTTGTTGGTAACTAATCTTCGTTGAAGAATTTGACTCAACATCTTTAGTGGGATCTCTCCTTCTCGTCACATTTTTTTCTTACACAAAACTTGAACTTGAGATCTTGCTTAAGGGAACTAAGTTCAATACCATTCGGACCAACGATTTATTGGTATATATACATTGATAGTGTAAAAATATTTTACATAATCATTTAATGACAAATAATCATATATAGTAAATATTTTAAAATTTGAAAGATAAATTATAATTGTACAACAACATATGCAATTAAGAGAGAGAAAAATATTTTTTTTGAATTTAAGTAGTAATAAATCATAAAATTGAGGAGAGAAATACACATAAAATATGATGTTATATAAATAATTGTATGTGTATCATATCTCAATTTGAAATAATTATTTTAAAAGTGATACTAAAAATGATTTAATTTTGTTGACATATATAATTTAGTAGAATATAAATTAAAAATCTTATTGCTGGCAACATCCTAAAAGTGTAATTATTTTAAGTTTTTAATCATTAAGATCATGGATTCAAAAATAAGAAAATAATTTGATTTTACTATGCATTATGTTTATATGATTATTTCCTTAATGTTTTCCTTTTTAATAATATATGTCAATAAATATTTTTAAGTAGTGATAAGAGATAATAAAATGCTGTAGACCGAGTAAAATGAAACTTAAATTTACTAAATAAAGTTTAAAGGAGTGTATTGTATTAAGATTTTTAAAAAATTATTTTAGTGTTAAAAAAGTCTTGTGAATTTTAAAGATTATATAGGAGTATTATGACATATTTGTTTTGAAGACTTCTATGAAATTTTGGATTTTAATGAATTTATATCGTAAGAATTTAAAAAATTTGAAATAATTTTATAGATTTATAAGATTTGAAAGGAATGGTGAATTTTTAAAAACACATTCAAAATTACAAGAGTTGGTTAAAAAAAATAATAAGAAACGATGTAGTTTGGATTAAAAAAAAGTAAAACCAATATAGTTTTTTTAATCTTTTAATAGCTAAATTAATTTTAGTTTTATGTCCTCCTATATTAATCCTTATTGCAATGACATTTTCTTATTCTTACTTTTGGATTTGAATAGATTTAAAATTATACATTTGCTTTTTGATTTTTTAAAATACTACAATTATTTCATGATAAATCTAATAATATGTTTAAATGGGATAGAAGAAAGTGGTGATGATGGAAAATTTGTAGAAGAATTACTAAGTTATATGGATGACAAAATTAAATGAATTAGTCACAAAAATGTTACGTCGGGTAGGTGATGAACATAATCAATATAAGAAAAATATTGTTAACCTTAGCACATAAGACAAACTTTAATTTAGAGAACAGACAGAAAAAGACATAAACGGGGAATATATTTGACATTTTTTTATTCCAAAAGAATAAGAGAAGCATATACGACACACATATTTTAAAGAATATTAAAAAGAGAAGAGAATATGTAGGATGAGAGAAAAGAAAGTTTGGTAACCAATAATAAAAAAAGAAAGAAAAGAATCTAGCAAAATCTCAAGGGTTTAGGTAAGATTGTTTGATAGATGTTTTATTATAATTGGTCTCATGAAGTCCACGAAAATTCTTTTTAAAAAATAATTCATTGAAATTTGTATATTTTTTTAATACCATTAGATTTTATTGTCCTCATTAAAAGATCTTTAAAGTCTTAATTGAATATTATAAAACTTATTTATATCATTTGTAAAAAAAAATTAAAAATAATTTAAAATCCTAACCTAATACATCCCCTAAGGTTTTGAATACTCCATACATGTAATATAATGAAAAAATAGTGATAAAAAGGAAAAAAATATTATATAACAAATTAAAATATTTTGAATTGAAGGAAAGTCACCTATTATTTTTTCCCTTTTACATTTTTAATGTTTTTGAATATTAAAAAGAAAATTAGAAAGAGAGAGAAAGAGAATGAAATAAAATATTGGCAAAATTGCACTTTTTATCCCCTAGTTTATCTCCAATTTCGGATTTGGTTCCCCTATAATTTAATTCACAAATTTGGTTCCCAATTTTATAAATCCATGCAAAATTGGTTTTGAAAGTCCGATTTAGACGTTTACAGAGAACCACTCAGACATTGACACGTGACATTGATACGTGACAGTCACATGTGGCATTGACACGTGACAGTCAACGTCTGAGGTTAAGGGTTAATATCCAAATCGGACTTCCAGGACCAATTTTACAGGAATTTATAAAACTGAAGAACTAAATTTATGAATTAAATTATAGGGGGACCAAATCCGTAATTGAAGATAAAGTGGGGGACCAATTTTACAATTTTGCCTAAAATATTCTATAGTATTATTCAGAAGGAACATAAAAGGAAGAATGATATGTTTTCCTCTATTTTATGAAAATAAAAAGAAGAAAAAGTATATCTCATAACTTTAGTATTTTTTTAATTCTAATAAATTAGTAGATAAGTATATTGATATAAGTAAATGGTTAATGAATGCAATATACATTTTATGTTGTCTCGTGGGTATGCGCAGAAAAAGTATATTATTTTCTTTTTCAAAATTTCACTTTTAGTTTTTAATCTAAATTTTGATTGATAAAGTCTTTAAATTTTTTTTCTATGACCACTTTTAGTCCTTACATTTAATAATGTTAACTAATGACGTTGACACTCCAATGTCTTATTAGACATCAAGAAGTTAGATAAGATAGTGAAGTTTAATCTTTGGTGTAAATCGTACTCATCTATTCAAACTAGTTAATTTTAGATTAATTGATGAAGGAATTAAAAATAAATTTATAAAAAAATAATATACATAATTATTGTATTTGAGTTCTTGGTGATATGAGATATCACTAAACTATCAACATCATTTTTATTTTATCAATGAACATTATTACTTAAAATACAATAATTAAAAGTGGTAACAAGAATGTGTTTTCACTATCAAAATTTAGATTACGAACTAATAAAATTTTAAGGATCAAGAAGATAAGGAGATAATAAACTTTTTACCATAACTAAACGTTATGTGATATCACGAGGATTATATATGCTAATTTTTTTTAATGAATTGAACAAGTAACTTAAACGAAGGACTAAAATTTTACATATATTTATTATTATCAAATAAATATTACAAATATAAATTAATAAAATACTACTTATAAATTATTATTATTATTAAATATAAACTAGTATACATTAATATAATTAATACTATTGATAAATTGATATTAATAAGAATACATTTTTAATAAACAATAAATATATAATAATCTACAACTATTAATATGAATTTTAATATTAGTATAAATTTAGTAAATAATATTTATTAGTATTTAATATTATCAGATATTTATTATCTTATAATTACTAATATTTAATATTATTAGTACACTATAATATCAATAAATATGATTTGTTAATCTAAAAATATATATATAAATTAGTATACAGTAATAAAAATCAATAATTTTTTAGTCATGGACTAGAGATCATAGATGTTCATCAACTCACTAGGTGAGAGACTAATTTTAGTTACACTAGGTAATTGTAATTGTCCTAAGAAAATTTTATACAGAATATATATATATATATATATATATATATTTAATAATATCCAACAAATATATCCTAATTTATATTTGTTAACAATAATTCATTAATACTAAATTGAAAATTTTAGTATATACTCTTATTTATTAATTTCTCATTTTAATACTATACATTTATTAACATTAAATATTATTTCATATGTAACAAATTAAAATTAAAATTAAAAATATAAAATATTTATTAATTCAAATTCAATAATATTTAACAATATTAATCTATATTGATTAATTAATATTAAAAAATATAAATTTATTGATTGTGATATAAATATTTTTTTAGTAAAATACAAAAATAAAAATACTACATTAATAACAATATCTTATTTCAGTCACTGAAATTTGTAATGAAGAAGTATTTTAAAATATAGTGATTAAATTATAATTGAGATGCATATAAGTTATTTTTTGTTTAATTTTATAATATTATATTATTCATTTGTCGTAAATATGTGTGTAATTTAAATCCTCCATCTAAATTAAATAATTACATGTACTATAATGTTTACTTATATACCAAACAACACATTGCCTTGATAGTTTAAGGATATTTTGGGTAAGGTATTTTAGTTAGTTTTAAGTTTTTTTTTTCTAGTCTATTTAACTATTCGGTAAATCATTCTTTTTAATATTTTTTTTAATAATTTTTAGCATTTTTAAAATGGTACTTGAAAATTGAAATAGCATTAGTTTTTAATTTTTAACTTTTTATCTTTTCTTTCACTTTTATTATCGATGTATTTATTCATTTTTATTATTATCTTTTTAAATAAACTAATTTATTTTTTTATTATTTTATATTTTTTACTATTTCAACAACTAATTTTATCGAATAATTTTAATTTAATAAATTGGTTTTTCAGTTTCAAATTATCAACTTTCAGCTTCTAACTAATTTTTAAGTTTTCAGTTTCTTTTGTCAAGAAAAAAAAAACAAGTGTAATTATTGAAATATAGGTTGGAAGTTTAAATGAATCAAATTCATCTTAACATTTTGTCAATTTCTTCCCTTTTTACTTTAATGTCACCAGAGTCATAGTCATAGGCGTTTATATATAAAGGGAGTGAGGAAAAAATTGGATCATAAAAATTTGATAAAGCATATAGTTTCGATTATAAAAGATCATGATTATAGTTGGTCGAAAAATAATCTAAAAGTTGTCTAAAACGTCAATTTTGACAAAATATGGTTTCGATTATAGTTTGTCAAAAAGGAAGAGAGTTGAAAATTTTCTAAGTGTTTCTACGAGAAAGTTTCATTCGACAGACTTTGGTTTCGGCGATATATTCTACATATACATTTGGAAGACTCTTATCCGGAATTTCAAAATTCAAAAAAGTAGTTGTAGCAGTTATTTTGAAAGCAAGTGACACCTTTAGAAAAAGAAAGAAAGTTTATAAACTGTCTGTACACGTGTCAAAACATAAAATTAGAAGTCTATAAATTAGGAATTTCATATATAGTTATTACTCTTTAGATTGAATCACTATTATTGTAAATATCACTCACACCACAAACACTTATGGTTATCGATTCTAAGGTATTCATGTCACTTATAATCAAATTTCTTTTCCTTTAACTTTTTTATTGCACTTTTCTCTTAATCCTTATTACTCTTATTCAATCTTCTTTTCTTTTCGGAACTTAATCTTTTTCAATCTCATTTTCTTACAAACACTTTATAATTGTTTTGAACTACTATAATGAAAATTAGTATTATTACCAAAATAATAAGTGTGTTCGTTATCATATAAACAATTTTCTATGAAAATATAATTACTTGTTTGAATAAATAAAAACTTATAATGGAATTATGGATTCTATATATGCCTCAAACTTTAAAATCATATTTGTTGACAGAATCTTACATGAAAAATACAGTCATATTGATAAAAAAAATCTTTTCGAAAATAGGTTTTTACAATTTTGAAGGTTAATAGAAGGTTTTAAAAAATTCAAAAAGGATTTCGACAAAAGAAAAAAAAATCTTGATATAATAAATTATAGAAATAAGCCTATGTTGGCACCCAATTTCATCCTATCCTCTAAAACCTCCCCGCCAGAATTTATTGCTCAAAAAGGAAAAAAGACAAACACCATGGGGGGACAACACCAAATCCATGTTACAGATGAGTAAACCTATAGTTGGAGCAAAAGGAAGAACCTATGTCCCACAAAAAAGATAACCTATTAGAGCATCTTAAATACTAGAATAATAAAACATCATTCAAGATCACGTTGGAAATCCAATTCTTAGAGAAGAATTTTATAGATTCGCACAGTTTTTTTAAAAAAAAGTCTGAAATTAGCTAATGAGTCCGCACAACTATTTATTTCCTATGTTATTAAGTCTGAAATGAAGAGTGTTCATATGATATAAAAAATTATCCCAATAGGTCCTAAGCTTCCAAGGCACTATGTTGGAATTAGAGTACGCTTGAATCACCATGGACGAATCACATTCAAGCCCAAAACGAGCCCAATCCTTCTCATGAGCCACTTCCATAGCTGATATAACTCCACAACCTGCATGTGAGAAACCCTTGGCAGCCCCATCAGAATTTCCCTTTACCCAACCAACAGGCGGATTTAGCCAACGAACTTCTTTGATAGAAGGCGCTTTTGGAGGATGATACAGGTGACATTTAATGCCTTGAGAATAATGTAAGTTTTTATTATTTATAGGTGACAACGAACTTCTTTCCCACTTCTCTCATCTTCTATATAAGTTAAGTTTTTATTATTTCTAAGAGAGGGAGGGAAGCTACAAAATTGTGAAACTTTGAGAGAGAGAAAGATTTTTAAGATAAAAAACTTCATGGGTCATCTTTGTTCTCACCGAATGTTGGAGAGTTTCAAGATTGTATGCTTCAAGTTGTGTGATTATCATATGCTAAGGAGAAATCTTTTCATACTTGATTTATTTGTTGATTAGGGATAAGTGTTCTCAATCATGTTTGTATAGATAGAATGACTTGCACATGTAAAGTGTTCTCATGTTTGTGTTTTCAATCTGTTTTCAATAAATAAAAACATTGAAAATATGTTTTTAAAAAAAAATATTTTTATATTTGTTTAAAATTATATTTTTTGTCACGTTTTCATTTAACTAAAATGAGGTTCTTGGTTTTAACTGAAAACAAGATTTTATTGTTTACAATTTTTGGTTCGTTTGAAAAAATATTTTCACTGAAAATGAAAATAAAAATCCAACCAAATACATTCCATTACCATTTTCTATTTCCAGTGAAAATGAAAACAGAAAACAACTAAATCAAATACCCCTTAAGTTGTCTCATCTTTATCTCTCAATTCATCTTTTTTTTTTATTTGAATTGTTTATTGAATTATGCAATATGACATCATATAGGATCATGTAAAATGTATTTTATTTGCATTAACCGTTCTCTTCTCATCTTAATAATCATTTGAGTCTAAAAAAAGTAAAAACTATTATAAAAAAAGGAAATTGGGACCTATGTTAAAAAAATCAATTAACCCCCTTATTGGATTCTTATGCCACTTTTCTGACATAAACTTGGAGGGAATGACTCAAGCATTGCGAGGCCAATGATAATTATAGATAATTTTGAGATTAAATCAACATTTCTCTAATTAGTTCAGCAAGATGAATTTGACTTTAGGTTTAATAAGGCAAGTACGTGCCGTTTAGCTCTGGATTATGCACACATAACCTTTAAGGCATGATATTTGTGGATTATGTCATTAGAATGGGCATTGTGAGTTGTGACACCAATCTTATTACAATTCCAAGACTCAAAAGCAAGTAAGTTTCATGAGACACTCATCTTTTTCAAAGATCGTCTAAATTTCTATTGAAATAATAACTTTCATATTTAAAATCAATCTCCTCAATAACATTAACCATGAGATAAGACATTCACTTTTGAATAATAAGTGATTTTGGAAAAAAGTAAAGAAGGTTATCACATTACTCTTACTTAAAGCCTCCTTGAAAAGCCTGAAGTGTCAACTTTTGACGTTAAATAAGCATGAAGTAATTCATAAATTTCTACTTGAATTTTATAGATACTTATGTGTAATTAATGTTTTTTTATCAATAGTATTCGAATTCAAATACTAAAGAGTTTAAAATAATGTACTTACACTACTCAATCAACTAAGTTATACTTTTTTTCATTACATACATAACAGTAGTATATTAATTAAGTGGTAGGTTTTTAATGTCTTTATGGACTTATTCTTAATTTTTTTTCTCAAACAAGTTGAGTTCAATGAGAACAAGTCTTAGATTGATAGATGGAGACAACAATTTGAAGTGTTTCGATTGTTTAATGTTTCAACAAAAAAAGGTTATTTTAAATTTTGTTCACTAGTAGCACGGGTGACCATTTGGATATTGATCAAGTGAACCGGCCGGTCAACTTGTCAAAAATGATGGGGTGGGGTAGGTAACTCAACTCCCCAACCCGCATTGGCCTATCCCGCCAACCTACAGGCCAAGGAATAGGTGTTTAAGTTTTAGGAAATCACTTTGTATGTTATTC
Organism: Glycine soja; assembly: GCF_004193775.1. Lineage (NCBI taxonomy): Eukaryota > Viridiplantae > Streptophyta > Magnoliopsida > Fabales > Fabaceae > Glycine > Glycine soja. Next base: position 27,978,060 of record NC_041014.1, on the reverse strand, counting down.
AAAAATTAAAATACATATTTTTTTTATTATTTTTATATTATTTTATAAATTCATTTCTTTTAATACTAATACGAAAATTTATATTAAATCAATTTTTGGATAAACAACTTATATACTTTAAGTTATCTAACTAAATTTGTTCTTTTGGATTAATTTTATGAAATATGATATAATTTTCATTTTTGTCATGTCAACCCACTGACCACTAATCCACCCCTTAGTGGGGACATACCTATCTTGTCAAACCGACAATAAAAGGTAGACTAGCCTTTGTGACACATTTTTAGTGAGCTAATGACTGATTGAGTTAGCCTGTTTTATCACTCTTAACCGACATTGATTTATATGAATGTAGTTGTTGAAATTAACATCATTTACTTATGTATTACATTTAAGCTTTCAAATTAGGACACTTAACTACATGAATCATATGTTTTTGGATGTGAACTTTTGAGGAAAAAAATGTTTTAATATTTAAGTAAATTATAAAATATCATACATCAAAATGACTTATTTAGATAAAAAAAAATTCAGACTTCTTAAATGATGATAAAGTGTTTTTATTATTATTGATTCCTATAACCATCAAACATATGACATAGATTCTTTCATTTTAACATATGACATAGATTCTTTCATTTTAACCAGGTTGAGGTTTAAGTTTTGGTACATAATGTGGTTTAGATAAAAAAAAAAATTCCATAAAAAACAATAAAAAGGAAAAAAGAAAAGGAAAAAAGATTGGAATTTTTCTGGAACATAATTCGTTCCTGGGAGTCTCTCTGTCTTCTACTTGTTTGTTAGGGTTCCTTTTCCCGTTTCGTGTCGTTTCGTTTTTGTTTGCAATGGAAGAAAGCCCTCGTGGTCGCAGAAAGCGAGCACACCCTTCTTCTCCTTCTCCTCCTTCGCCAATCTCCAAGAAGCCCCAAACCTTCCCTTCGTTCCAAGACATCCCCAATCTCCCTTCTAACATCAAATCCCTCTGCCACCTCATCGCCACCACCTCCGCCGCCACCGTCGAGCACTCCCTCCAATCCGCCGCCATCTCCGTCATCCCTCACGACGTCGAAGAAGTCCTCAAACTCTCCTACGGCTGCCAATCCGTCAAATTCTTCCGCTGGAGCGGCCGCCACCTCAACGACAACCACACGCCCTATTCCTGGAACCTCGTTGTCGATATCCTCGGCAGAAACCGCTTCTTCGACCCCATGTGGGACGCCGTTAAGTCAATGAACAAAGAAGGGTTACTCTCGCTCGCCACATTCGCCTCCGTCTTCAGCAGCTATGTTGCCGCTGACAGAATCCGTGAAGCAATTATGGCGTTTGAGATTATGGACAATTACGGTTGTGTGAGGGATGCTTTTGCTTTGAATTCGCTTTTGAGTGCAATTTGTAGCAATGGTAGGACTCTTGATGCTTGTGATTACTTGCAGGTTGCTAAGAAATTCGTCCGACCGGATACGGATACTTACGCGATTTTAATGGAGGGGTGGGAAGGGGAGAAGAGTATGGTTAGTGCTAAGGAGACATTTGCTGAGATGGTGATTGAGATTGGATGGGATCCTGCGAATGTGCCGGCTTATGATTCGTTCTTGTGTACACTTGTTAGAGGGCATGATGGATTGCTTGAGGCTATTAAGTTTGTTGATTCCATGAGGGATAGGAGGTGTTACCCCGGTGTGAGGTTTCTGAAGGCTGCATTGGATGAGTGTGTTAAGTGCCATGATGTTAGGACAGCTGAGTTTTTCTGGGAGGTGTTGGTGGTTGGGAAGGTGTTGCAGCCCACCTCTGAGATGTACAATTTGATGATCGGTTTGTGTTGCTATCGCGGTGACACCGATGCTGCAAGGAGGATGCTCCATGAGATGGTTTACCAAGGGGCTTTTCCTGATGTGGTGACTTATAACTTGTTGTTTAAGTTCTTGCTCAAGGGGAGGAAACTGAGGGAGGCTTCGTCGGTGTTTGCGGAGATGGTGCAGAATGAGTGTGTGCCGGAGCAGGATAACTGTGATTTGGCAGTTAAGGTGTATGTGGATTGCGGGGAGCCTGTTATGGCGATCAAGGTTTGGAAGTGTTTGGTGGAGAATTATAAGAAGGGTTTGGAGCAGACCGCGAATTTTCTGGTTGTGGGGCTTTGCAATTTGAACAGGCCACAGGTGGCGGTTAAGTATGCCGAGGATATGATTGGCAGGGGAATCAGTTTGTCCTCTTCCACATTGTCGAAGCTGAGACAAAGCCTTGTCAAGGAGAGAAGAGAATATGTGTATGAGGATCTTTTGAGAAAGTGGAAATCTCACTAGGTAGTTTGGATTTTTTTTGCTAAAACTGTGTAACTTAATATTAGTGCCGAATTTGAATGTTTTGCTTTTGTCTGATAGAGAGGGGAAGAATTTTGAAGTGGTTATTATTATCTAAAAGATGATACTTTGGTTCTGCATTGGGATAAATAGGCTCCAGCATGTGTTATCTTTGTATATAGTTACTGCAAAAGATCCTACTAGAATTGCTTTAGAAGGTTAAAGGTAGAGGAAGTTTATATAGGTTTTTGTATCAGACTTATATTATAAAAAATAAAAAAAAGCTTTATCTATTTACCTATCTTAATCTGATTTTTCATTTGTTTCTGATTTGATCTAGATTGTCAATTTTGGCTATTGATACTTTTTTGCTTGCATTTTTGTTCTTATTAATCTGGTGTTCACAGTTCACATACTTGATAGAAACAAAAATAAAAAGAAAATGTACTTGAAGAGATGGACTACAGATTTTTTTTTTCCAATATTTTATAGACATGTAGTTGTTATAAATGATTCACTTTTTGATCTTGAGGTGCCAATGAGCACCCAATAAATCTGACCTTATATGTTCTGCTCTATGGTAATAGAAGTTATCTGGACTCTGAACTTGGTTGTAAAGGTTCATCAATTATCAATTCTCCTCATCACATTCAGTGTATTTAGGCTGATATTTGTTTGTAAAATTATCCTTATGAGATTGAGAGATCTTTCGGTGACTTTGAGATGCTTTATTATTAGATTTAACACAGGTTTCTTCTTAGCAGCCCTGCTTGAAAACATGAACTCTACTTTCTAACTTGACTCATTTTTTGTTTTTCTGTGGCATGTTTGGTTGGAGCTGATAATAATAAGGTAATTTTTGTTAGTCATGATTAACTTGTGCTTCTACTCTTCTAGTATTGAACTATTGGTGTGTAATTGTGTTTACCATTTGAGATCATAATCTCGGTATCTGAATGTTAAAAAATAGTAATAGTAAATTCAAAGTTTTCTGTGTGATCAAATTGCCTTTAGATCAGGACTTGACAATTCAGTTCGTTCTTTTATAAGATATCAAGCCAACTGAAGGCTTGTCACCTGTTTGGTATCCCTTGTTGAATTGAACTTGGATTACCCTTATTTTGATTAGATTTCTGATTTCAGTATACAAAATGTTTGGGCCTTATTTTGATTAGATCTCAGTACATGCTTGGGCTTTATTTTGACTATATCTCATTGAATGCTTGGACCTTATAGTATACGTGGCAAGTTGTTTCCTGCACCTCCAAGTTACTTCCTGCACTACTTTTTTGGCTTCCTGAATGACCAATCTAGAAAAATTACATTCCAAATTGATTACAGATTTTGGCTTCCAGAATGGCCAATTTGGAAGGTTAAAAAACATTCCGGTAAGGATGCAGAAGCAACAACCTACGCGGTAACGTTAATTTCTATATCTAGTTGAATACTGAACGGTCTTATTGTATATTATTGTGACTCGATGATTAAGTAAATTATTGAGCAGATCTTTGACTAATTCCTGATAAAAAAAATCCCCGTGACATTCTGACCAAAATTCTGCTCACGTTTACAGAAAATTCTTGGAAAATATGTTTTTTTTAATCTCGATGATACTTTTATTTACTTAGTCTTTAGATTTAACAAAAATAATGTGATTTTAGTCTTCTATTTGGAAAAAAAAAAAAAAAACCACATGGTTTTGTCACTCAAGTTAGATGAAATTTTGATAGAATAACAATTATAAACTGGTGAGAAGAAAATACTTATGAGAGGAGAGTTTTGATATTTATAGTGAGGGTAGTTAAACCTTAAGTTAATGATGTTTACGATCTAATCTAAGTAGGATAGTGTTAACTAGCAGTCACATTTTGGTGTGAGATGTAGGGAGTCATACGATATTTGTTGTTATACGTAGGATCAATAATCAAGCTTAGTGCTATTGTCTTCTCAAGATACTCTTTGACAAAGCACTCTGGTATGGCAAATTAAGAACTTTGAACCTTTTGAAGAGATATTATCTCTCAAATGTGATTAGACCATCCTTAAAATACGTATTTCTGTAGAGTTTGTTAGGTGAGTTAAGGTCGATCTCCCCCACGACTTAAGATAGACGGCTCCCTAAGGACTTTATGAAAAGATGACCCCTTGTTTCGTCAAACTGATACATGTTGAGTCAATGACCTTGCAGCCTTGAAAGTTTTTTTTTCATAGCAAAAAGGCAATGCTAGGACAAGGAGGTTGCTGTGATCCCAACTAAGTTGGAACCCACCCCTACAACCACTTGCCCGAACAACAAAAGCCTGCATTCATTAATAGAGCAAATAAAAAGCAGACGATAAGCCAAGGGAGACATCAAAAGCCTAACCCAGGCGTTACTAAACAAATATCTAACTAAATCTATAACAAGGAAAGTCTTGCTTGTCCTGCACGAAAAAAAATTGTGATAAAGAATGGGGTGAAATCCCATCAACAAAAATCATGTATACTAGACCTGTGAGAGACTAATCTATCTGCACAAGTGTTGTCCTTACAATAAATGTGACCTACAACAAAATTAATATTGAGTCCTAAGCACAACGTTTTTTTATTTATTTCTTAGCTGCCAAGGAACCAAGTGTTCACTTTTGAAGGCTTGAACCACCAACATTGAGTCTCATTCAAGCCACAGACTCAACCCTTTTTCATGGGCTATTTCAATTGCCTCGATAGCAGCAAAAAGCTCAGCATATAAGGTGTGCTTGATGCTAACAGATAAGGCAAAACAACCCATAATCCAAACACAATGGTTCCTAAAAATACCACCACAACCCGCAACACCTGGAGAGTCTTTAGCAGTCCCATCCATGTTGCATTTGACCCAGCCAGCTATAGGGGGATTTTATCTCTCTTGTTTTATAACCTGAGCCTTTCTAAGGGCCCATGTCAAAATAATATGGTTTCAACTATTTCATCCTAATTTAATAAATTAAAATATTACTTCCATACTTTCCTAGTGAAAACCAAACCCACAAGACCACAAATTAGTCCAGTCAGTGTGAGTAGTAAAATTTCGTGGTTAGTAAAAATGCAACATAATCCAGCAATTACACAAGTGAGGATCAAGTTACTAGATATCTTTGGCTATGATATTTGAGTGTTGGTGAGAAGAGCAATAGCCCCTCCTCTGGCTGGACCTGAAAATTTCAGCTTACTTTGTTACAGCTGCCAGGTGGGAGAAAAGATGTTGAGAATTATTTTACAGATACTAGAGATAACTTTTCAAATGTAGAATATCAGTCTTGTAATTAATAATAATTTTATCGAAGAAACCTTAAGAAAATCTGAAGCATGTTAGTGTCCCTAAGTTTCATGAGATACCACGCTAAGAGGATTTCAAAATTTATTTGAGAGAGGCCATGACAACATTATTGGAAGGTGAAATTTTCATGATTGAGAATAGGGTTTTTATGAATGGTCCAATATGATTTGACAATGTGGAAAATGATACTGCTGATTTGGCCCTACTTATCTTTTCCATACAAATATTATTTTCAGTTGGCTAACAATAAAGCCAAACACTACCTAAAAATGACCTTTAAATATGGCACTTTAAATATAATGATATATATAGGTAGGACTGTAGGAGTCTTTCGGGATTTTAATTAGGAAAAACAAATGAAAAAGGGAGATTAGGGATTGATTTGATCCTTCACCATATATCCGCAACTCCATGACATAGACTAAATATTATAAGAAATACAAACCAAGTTAAGCTACACCACTAATTTAGTTTGCACTTTAATTTTTACACAGCATTTCTAATACAAATAATGCATTGCAAATTCATACCACTGAATCACCTACAAGAGTCGGCACAACTCATCTTCATCAAGAGAACATTTATTATTGCTGTAAAATTCGAGAAAAGCATTCCCTCGAATCTCATAAATTTCCTGAAGTTCACTTTGCATGAACGTGATTGAGAGTAAATATTCTAACCTACATGCAAAGAAATGCACCAAATCACGTGAAACCAACACTGCTTTCTGTTAAAGATATAAATTCCCAACATAAATATTAGAATAATTTTCCAAATATACTATTAGCATGGTTGCTGCTCGTACGTACTTCAAATCAAATCGATGTTCATTCGGTTCCTAAAGACCCACCAGCTAGCCATAACTATGAGTTATGTTTTGATCAATTTATGATCAATTTTTTTTATTAGATTGGCTAACATAATATTAATGGAAACTCCAGCTAATTTCGGCTCAAAGATATACAGTATTGGATTGGATGTGCTTATCATTGTCGAAAATCTTGTTTAGGCCAACATTATTGCAAAACAGCAAAAGACTAGTTCAACATGACATTTTTGACAATGACCCGCTAATCAATATCAAAATGTGGCTTAAGTGTTTCTCAACTCACAGAATCAAAGATGAATCATTCTCGTAACGCATGACTGTCGCTAACATAAGTCTATTTATTTTAAATTGAACCAACACCTAAATAACGTTGATTAATATATTATTTTGTATGTAATTAGTTGATGTGGAAGCACGAACTTACAAGCATTTATAAACGAATTTAATTTTGATTAAAGCAAAAAATTACTGAATTGAAAAATATTGATTTTTTGTACCCTGAAACCGGAAAACAAAATTTTGATTTAATAAATATCATTGTGGAGGGATATACCACGAGCACCTTAGGAAAGTAAAACAAAACGAAAATTCCCGACATGGTAAGAACCAGTAAATCTCAAAAACAACTATACCAATAAACTTTATTTAACTTTCTTAAACTATAAGGTTGTACTATGGGGAGGGTATGCATTAAAAACGTACAATATAAAAAGATTAGTACTTCTTAACTTATCAAATTTAATTTCCTTAATTCTTATGACTTGATAGTCAACGTACGTCATTTATGTTTGTGTCATTTTGTATATTCCTAATTTATTTTTATGGCATGGGGGTTGTTGTTGTAATTATTTGTACTAATTCGATAGTTTGTTGAAACATCTATAATCGATAGATCCATGAAAAATTTGTATCTTTCTATACGGTAGTACACAATGACATTATATTTACAAGATTTTCTTAACCTTAGAAGGGTAAGGAAAATGAAACATCACCAAACCTAAATTGTTTGCTTCGTAAGATATATATTATAAGTGTCCTTGCCGAAATAAACCCCGACAATAAGAAAGTTAGTACGTAACTTAATTTCATTGTAAGAAGACAAAGAGAAAGACAAATACTCGGCGACTAGTGCTAGAGGTAATGTATATAATTTGCTAAACATCTGTTCCCAAATAATTCAGACTTAGATCGATTGGGTAAAGTGTGATACTAACAATTATTTGAAGATCAAATAGACAATACATTTTCTTAAAAAAGGAAAAATGAAAAATCTATGCTGGATAGCAACGAGATAATTCAGGTTTCAGTTGAGTTCAACTTTGAATTTCACAAGTACACTATTACTCGAATTAATGCTACTTTTTTTTCACTGATCAAATGGGTAGGGATGATAAATTATAGTATGCAAAAATGGTAGTTACACAAAAATTTCCGATGATTTTTTTTATGCATATGGCTTCTTGAAAGCTATGAATAATATACATATATGCAATGTGAAAAAGAAAAATATTGTAGTATAGAAATAGAATTTTCAAGATTAAGAATATCACTTGGTAAAGTATGCGATAGAAGTTATTGTGATGCTTGTTAATCAACTACTATAACACATGTCATGAAAAATATCATGAAAGGTTTTGTTTTTATTGGTACAAAGAGAAAGAAAAGAAGTGGGGAGGAAAAGCAAAATTAGAGAAAACTACAAAGAAACTTCAAGTAAAACTAACCTAAAATTTAAAACACAATCCCTAGAAAGATTTTGCCGCTACATCTTTCAATAACTAGCTCTGTTTCGAAATGTATAAAGTTTTCTAGTCCAAATACAAAAGAATATCTGTTTTATTCGAATGAAAAAGAGCACGGAATATCATGGTGATAAGGACCTAATATAAATGGATATAACTTTTCTTTTCAAGGTCAAGTGAATCAGCTTCATCAGGAATCAGAATATTTCCATACAACTTGTGATAGACCCTATCTGAAATACGGTGCTAGCAGTGGCATTTGCTAGAAACTTGACTTTTTTAATTTTTAAATAGAAATAATGTATTAAAATAACTTTAGTAATTAACTCTTTTAAGTAAAATAAAGTAAGTTTTTTTTTTTATCTAAATATTGTGGTGTATGTTATTAATGTAAGTAAACTAAGGTTTTTTTATCTAAATATTGTGGTGTATGTTATTAATGTAAGTAAACCAAAATTTAGATTAATGTTAACAAATTTCTTCTCTCTCTTATTTAATTACGATTTTTTTTATTCCTGAGACTTAAATTTAATATCTTGCTAGCTTAAAGAATTCAAGATTAATTTAACTTAGGACTAAGAATACGTTGATATTCTATCTCTATTATCAATTTTTATTTGAGAATGAGTTTGAACTGTGTGATCAGATGATTTTAATCATTCAACTTTAGAAATGGGATAAAGAATGACAGTATATTAGAATTGATGATCTGATTGAATTCTAAGGAAATCATAATAAGAATTGATAATTTTTAAAAGTTAAATTTAAACTTTATCAACTTTAATATTGTGGTTCCAGATATATATAAAGAAAATATTTTCCATCTCTGAAAAAAAAACTTATACATAATGAAAAACTAATTAAAATGTTTCTTGCTTTTTATGTCCATATAGATATATATTAAAAAGAGAACACTTTTATGAGAACAGTTAATTATTGTAAGATAAGAGAATAATAAATTTAAACCATATATATGAATTAGATTTAAAAAAATACACGATCTTTTTAAGTGGTTATGTGACCGTGGACCACCAGCTTATAATCTTGATAATCATGTATGATGTATGATATGTATTTTGTCAAATAGAATTTTTTTATATAAAAATAGAAATCTAACCCTTACAATTATATATATGATCAAAACTATTTTTTTAAAGTCTTTTAAAGCACTTGGTTTATATGTTTAAATATATTTTCATCGTGCATACTCAAATTTAATGACTAATATTTATTCCTTCAATTAATTCTCATGTGAAAAAATATTATCTAGCACATCTTATAGGGAGAGACACGCGCTTGCAGTAATTAAAAAAAAAATACAATTGCTTACGACAAGTCACTTGTCACAAAACTAATTATGAGATTAATCTTACACGTATATATAGTGACCTATAGAGTTATAGACACGTTTGGAAGTTGGAATTGTACAAGTTTTCATTTGAAAATTATATTGAATTGATTTTCCCCGCAAGCGATGTCCATACCGTTAAAGGAAATGCAAATTCAAGTTATCTTTTCCTAATGTGCAACAAAAAAGAAGATTCAGAAAGCTTATGTTTATTAATTAAAGTAGCAGGTATAACCTTTCGCCATTATTATTAATTAAATAGCACTATATATAACAACAAGGATGGTGGGCATGGCTTTAAAAAATCTATATAAAGAAAGTCTCAACTTGCCAACTTTCTAAACGTATGGACTTTGCGGCTTTCGTATTATGGAGGTTTAATTAGGATAAATATATACAAATACTAGTAAATAACGCATGAAAAACTATGCAAACAGGATATATATATATATATATATATATATATATATATATATATATATATATATATATATATATATATATATATATATATTGTTTCTTTTTCTATTTTCAAACCACACTGCATTGTGGGAGTGGCATGCAAATATTCATGCATTTATTGTTTACCTTCACATCTAGACATTTATTGGCCAAATTAATGTCTCGAAACTCTGTAGATAATTATCTGGATAAGCACACAGTACAAGCATCATAGACTTGAGCCTCCATGCACGCGAGAAATACTCTTAGGAAGAAAAAAATAGAGCTACTATATTCTAAGAAAACTACTATTAGCCATATAGATTACAAAATATTAAAAAACAATACCCTAATATGACAAGGGCATCTAATATAATCTTTTAGCCATGTAGATTACAAAGCATTTTTGGTCTTAAGCCCATCCTATATCACACACTAAATATTTGGTGATTGTTAAGGAAAATGATTTTGTCACCAAATTTTAGTTTGATTAAAAGTGATAAAAAAAAGTATGTTTTTATATATGCTAATTTGAAAATTTTATATCAAATTTACTTTCAGATAAGTAAATAAAACTTCATTTCAAAATTTATTTTAAACAAAACCAATTTTGTAAAATTAGTTTCATATAAAATTTCATAATGCTTACGGCACACCAATGACCAAACACCCATTTGGAAGAGTTTTATCGTAACAACTTGGCAACATTCATGCACCCATGCATCAATGTTTGGATGAGCTAGCTTTCCTTTTTGGGCATATTTTCCAAGAATATGTAAAATGATTTATGTGTATTCGTGGAATATATACTTTATTATCAATTCGGTTAACTGTAGCAAATTTTTTTTTATCAATTCGGTTAAACCCATAAAGTTTTGAATTTTATGCAGTAGTTTTTTCAATTTAAATTATGTGTGTTAGGACACCGCAAAACACAGCACGTGCAAGAACAGTATTATTTCTTACATTCTTGTATGTTAGAACACATTTCTCACCAAATCAAAAGAGGGAAAAAAAATGTAATTCATACCATGTAATGTGGAGATTGGTAATGGAAAAGCCCTTACATGTCAGTAACCTAAAAAAGTTAAGTTAACAACATTTCTAAAAAGTGGGTCCTCTATGACTAGCCATACGTAATATAATTTCCAGCCTCAAATATAGAAGAGCAGCACTGTCAGGTAAACAACTCCGTATTATAAATTTTCTTCTTTATCATTAAGCAGTAATAATGCGTTAATATTATTCTAACATCTAATTAATATCTAAAAGATTACATTCATATTAGCTTTCATTAAGTTAGATTTTTAAAGACATGATCATTAACATAGATATTTTTTAGAGAAATAAGTGGATGCAATCTAATATTTTGACATTAATAAAATTTACTCAATTTTTGAAACATAAATTTAAAACATATAGTTGCATGTCCTGCACGTGTATTTTATTATTTCGTATAAACAATTGTGAGAATCATTTGTAATCATCTCGCACGGGAACTTTAGTGAATATAAGTACAAAAAGTTGGTGTTTTAGTCAGTCCTTAATTAAGCATTGACGGTATTATTTTTGTTCTCTGTAAAAAAAAAAACAATTCTCTGTTGCAGGTTGATCTTCAAAGAGTTGTTGTATAATAATAATAATAAATTAAGGTGGACATTTTTCTGAGACATTTTATTGAACTAGGATTCATGATTGGGGTTCATAAAAAATCAATTCGGTTCATAAATGGTGTTTTTTTTTTATTAGGGTGTGCAAGAGAATGAAGATGGAGGGACGGAGGAAAAAGAAGACGATTGGTAAATTTGAAAAAGAGAGAAAGAAAAAGTAATAATAATAAAAAAAGAAATAAAATCTTATTCCAGTAATATATCTCTTGAATAGATCTTCAGTTATTTTAACCATTGATTATCAAGAATGCAGATCTAACGGTCTCAATTATTCTCGCACCTTGCATACCAATTAAGAGGTACACACGTTAGCCGGCATCTATTATTTATTAGTAATATTAAAGGGGTAGGTTTCACTCGGGAACCGACACATGCCACACGTGTCAGGCCAAAACTTCAATATGATAGGGTGGGTCCCACTCCACTCATATATGTTTGCATTCTTTGACCACTCTAGTCTAAACTCCCATACCATGAACTCAGACTCCACCTTGATGTTTGAAAGATTGAGACTAATTTCGCTTTATAGTACAAACATTTGATTAATCGTTTGAATTGGGAGTAAAATATAGAACCAAAATAAAATAGAAAGAAATGAAAAGAATAAAAAATCATACATAAAAAAATTTAAATGAATATGAATATGAAAAAGAGAAATATAGAGTTTTTTTTTCTATTTATTTGAAGAAGTGGTATAGAGTGAGAAATAAATAAAACTGTGTAAAAATATTTTTTATTAATTAAAAATAATTTTCCATTTTTTATTTTCTAATATAAAATTTTTCTTTAATTTTAATTTTTATGCTATGAAAATTATTTAGTTTTTAAAAAATTAAAAAAGACATAATTTTCTTCATGTTTTATGTCAATTTGCTAGGAAGAGTATTTACAAAGTCTTACAAAAAAAATCCACTTTTGTTTAAATAAATAATAGATTAATATATATATATATATATATATATATATATATATATATATGCAAGGGTAAGTTAAATATATTTAGTTTATGTAAAATGAGAAAATTTTGGTTTCAATCTCTAAAATATTTTTTTATGATTTTCATCCTTTTAAAATTTAATTGAAATCATTTTTTTTTCATTCTTATAAAATGAAAAAAATTTAGTTTTAATCTTTGATTTTTTTTCTTTCTAATTTTCATCTCTAGGGTATTTGAAATCTCTGTTTTTAAGTATTAGCATTTATTTTATGATAAATGAATGACATATACTATAGGGTTTAAGAGAAATAGGAGTCATGTGTTAGCATGATAGTACCACATATGCATTATTATGTGTCAATTAGCTAAGATAACCATGTGGCTTTCTGTTAACTACATTTTTCTTCATATTTTTTATTTTGGGACATTGAAGCCTCATTGATTCAGGTTGAGTTAAACGTGTCTATTTAAGGAATGAATGTTAGCTGAGACAATCGTCGCCTAAGAAGGAAGTGAATTGGGAGATTACAAATTTGAAACTAGCTTTTCAAATAATATATGTATAAGAATAAATACAAATGTTATAGAGAACTAAAAAAATACTAACTTAGAATAGTAGTATAAAAAAGTAAAATAAGTCAAGACAAAATCTAACTTATTTTCATTGGGTTATGAACTACTTGTGACCTATATTTAATTTTTAATGGAACTTGAGATTTTCTTCACTATATCAAAAAACTGAAAAACAATGTTTGTTTATAATCTTTTGAGATATATACCATCAAGCGCATTGGAGGATCATGCATGTGGTATAAACCCAAAAAATAATCTTTTGAGATATATACTACATTATAATTTTAATGGATATATACCAAGTAAAATAATTAAATGAATAAAAAATTGATGATTAATGCATCTATATATATTAAAGATATACAATCTCATCACTTATGATTATCGTCCTAATTAAAATCATTCAAGATGATATTATGATCATCAACAATCTAATAATAAATATGAAAACTACTTCAGGACATTTCTTTACAATTGCACAAATATGACAATTTATTTATTTCTTACAAAATTTTATTCGTATGATAAACAATTAGAATATTAATTTAGTGAGTTGATGTTAGATTATTAGTTTAATTAATTATTTTAAGTTTGAGTTTTAGATATATATATATAATTGTGTCAAATAGAAAGAAAATTTTGTTAACTTAAACCCCCCATAAGATTTAAAAAAATAATAATTCAGCAATGTAAATGGCAACACTAATGGTAAAAATAGTAATGATAGATAACATAGACTTACATTATCTTCCCAAGATGTTGTGAACGCAGTACCAAATATATAGTTTTATAGAGTTGCATGATGAAATCTGCCATACGGAAAAACAAAATGAAAGAGATATCTTATTTTAAACTACACAATGGAAATAATAATGTTTTACTTAATCAAAATTAGACACAAGAACAACAAAACTAGCGAAGCTGGGCTGTCATATTGTGGCTGGGAGCAATTGGATGGTCACCAAACTGCAAAAAGCCAATGAATGGCGTTTATGTGTAAGGCTTCCATGTTTCCAATTCCATTCAGAGAACCAATCACGAATCTTTGTCACAATATTAGCATTATTATTTTACTATTTCCCCCCCTATTTCAGACCAGGTTTTGCCATTTTTTGTCCCTTTCCCACTCAGCAAACAATAATAAAAATATATATTTTTTTTAAAAAAAAACATTCTTCCATCTTAATTTTGCAAATGGGTTTTTTATATATCTTATATTAGTTTGATACATCTCATAAAACAAATGAACTCGATTGATACAAGTATAACTTTTTATATTTTTTAATCAAATGAATGAGATTGTTTGAATTTTTTACTTTTAGATATATATAGAATAAATTATGTTTTTAAAAAAATATTTATCTTACTTTTCCTCTGCTCATAAAAATTAATCACTTCTTTAACTCGAACTACTTTATACCCAACAATAGCTTCATAAAAAAAAAATTAAAAAAAGTTTTGATGTGTTCTTTTTCAAAATCATTTTAAGGTGAATTAATATGTTTAAAGAAACATGAAGAATAATAGCGAAATGATTACAACTACTTAAGGAGTAAGGAGTGCACATCGCCTCCAAGGTTGTCATCTCAATTTCGCAAAACCCCTTTACTCATCGGAAAAAACAGAATCATAATTATGACTTAATTAATGGCAGTTGTCTTTCCTCGCGAATAATAATCGAAGCCCACGTGCATTTAATTTAAGTTACTAAAAATAAAAACTTTTCCCTTAAAAATAAAATAAAAACTTTTATTTCGAGATCAGAGAATAATGAGTTTTAATACTTCTTGTTATTAAAAATTATGATAAAATATATTAATAATATTTTAGGTAAATATTAATCTTGCTGTAAAAAAAAGTTAAATATTAATCAGTGTTCTTACTTCTTAGCACACTAATTTAAAAAATTTGTATTTTATTATGATTTTCAATACATTCTTAATATAATTTTTTGGTTCAATTTCTTAATCAATGCTCATATAGAAAATTTTCTCATACTTAGCATGCATATACCACCAAATATCTTATTTTACATTTATAGAAAATGTTAAACCTAAATTGTAAATATATAAAAGAAATAAAGTCAAACTTGTTACTACCATTACATCATTTTATCAAATAGTAAAAGTAAAATGAAAATATATATAAAAAAAGTCGCTAAAAAGTAGTATATTTTTATTATTAAATAAATTTTATGTATAATTATTTGATGACAAAATGAGATTTCTATATTTAATATGTATCACATAAATTTTATTAAACATTAAAAATAATATAACAAAAAAATATTATTAACATTTTCTCACATATGAATTGTAGAAAAGGTTAATTTTTTAACATCTTTATTATTAATTTAAATTAACAAAAAAATAATATAAAAAATAAATATTTATTAAATTTTTTGCCAAAGATAAATAATTATTTTTTAAATAAATAAAAGCAAACGTTTTACGTTTAGTTTTTTTTAGTGTGTGTGCATGGTATACATGCTCTATGTTTAGTTTAGTTTAAATAATTTTTTTTAAAAAAACTAATTTAAAAGTTGAAAAAACAAATTATTATTATTATTAAATAAGTTAAACAATACGAGCATCATGTGAAAGGATTATTCTAACTTCATTAGACCCTGGTCCCTAACAACTAAAGGATGTTGTCCTCCTGTGGGTTCCCAGTCTTCTTCAGCTCTTAAAACCACAAGATTCCCTTTCCTAACCAACCCAATCCCATATCCTAATCTATATAATTTTTCTTACAATATTTATTATTATTATTATTATTATTATTAAATAATTTATTTTTAAAGCATCAAATATATTTATTGGAAGGGGTCCATGAGGTCTCTGTGTATATACAAAAACATCTTAGATGAGAAATAAAAAAAAATTAAACCATCATTTTGATTTTGAAAAATATAATGCGTTGTTATATTAGTTTTTGAATTAAGACAATTCTATACAAGTCTATGTATTAAGTTTTGGAAAATATAATGCGTTTTCATATTAGTATTTCATTTAAGTTTTAAAACTTAACTATTTATTGTTATTTTAGTTTCCAAAAAAGCATTAATATTATTACTTAAATCATATATTTTTTATTTAAAACATATGTGATCGACAAATTAGACTTTTATATACATATTTAAAATTTCTTTAATTTTATGGCTATCGTCACAATATTATATTATGTTTTTAGGAACTAAAATTATATTTCACTTTGAAAATAATCTCTTTAAATAAATATTAGCATCTCAGTTGTAACATTAATTCCTTGAGACTTAAATATCATTAAGATAAGTTTTGTCTCATATAATAAAATGTTTTTCATCTATCAACTGTATAGTAAAAAAAACATGAGTTAAAACAAAATATTTGTATTCAAATTTTCTTTTTATTATAAATTGTAGAAACTAATAGAAGGATGGACAAAAGAATAATTTTGTTCTATAACTGCTGTCTGTTGTTTTCATATTTTTTTTCACCTTCTCCCTCTCTGCATTCTGCATCAGCAAGCATTACTTTAAAAATCCAAAAAATTCAATTATTTATACACAGAGCCATGCCTCCTTCCCATCTCTCTTGCATCTTCTTTTCAAAATTCTTCCCCACCCCACAAGCAAAGCACCCTTAACTTTTCCACTTCATTTATTTTTTTTGGTTCCTCTTTATTTCTTTCTCTCTACCCCATTTTTCTTTTTCTGGGTTTCTGTGCTTTTTGTTGGGATCTACTTCACAATGGGTTTCTCACAAGACCCCTGCACTGATTCCAATGCCCCAACCTCAACCTCTTCCACCTTAGTTGTAGATCACTACTGTGACTACGACAAGCTCAAATTCAAAACCTTTCTCAGAAAAATGTTCTGGGAATTCGGTCTCGCCTGTGTGGCCAACCCTTCCCAGCGCCGGAGAAGCTCCGGCGACGGCAAAAAGACGAACATGGAGAACAACAAGGCGTGGCTGCTTGCGGAGTCTGGTGGGTGTGGAGCAGAATTGACCAATGCTGACCCTCAATCGGTTCACTCCTCTTTCAGGTTCAGCTTCTGTTCTCAGGTTGAGTTGGAGTCCCTGAACATGAGTTCTTCGGCTGCTGCAACGGTTTTGATGGTGAATTTGGACAATGGGGTGAGTGAATCGCGCGCCAATGAAATGAAGTGGAGGAGAATGGAGTCGTTGGAGAAGAGCATATCCCCTGTGGCTCACACCTTGATCAGGTTTAGCTATGGTGAAATTATGTCTGCTACTAGAAATTTCTCCAAAGGTAAGCTTTTTTTTTTTTTTTTCTTTCTTTTTTGGTTAATAGTGACTTTAGAGTTTAGTTCATGAAAAAAAAAATACTTAATTTTGGTTTTAGTCATTGTATCTTTTGAAATATCTGAACTTTAGTTCATGAGCAAGAGAAAAAGTGTTAACTTTAAACACTAAAATTTGAGTATGTTAAAAATACAGGAGCAAAACTGAGGAATTTGTCGGGGACTGAAAACATTATTAACCTTTGTTTTCATGTTTTTTTGATAAAAGTTGATTGGTTTGAGTTAGATCATGATTTTGTTTATTTGTTATGGTATGTGTAGGGAGGGTGTTGGGGAGAGGAGCATTGAGCTATGTTTTTAGAGGGAGAGTTGGGATTTTGAGAACTGCCGTGGCGATCAAACGGTTGGACAAGGAAGACAAGGAATCTGCCAAGGCCTTTTGTAGAGAACTGATGATTGCAAGTTCTCTTCATAGTTCAAATGTTGTTCCCCTTTTGGGGTTTTGTATTGATCCTGAGGAGGGTTTGTTTTTGGTGTACAAGTATGTCTCAGGGGGAAGCTTGGAGCGCCACTTGCATGGTATTATTCATTTCTCTGGTTTTCCCATGGCTTCTATTTTGTGAGGTTGTGAATTGGTGAATTTTACTGATTCTAGCATGCCTGTTTTGCAGGAAGGAAGAAGGGTAGCTCGCCTCTTCCATGGCCTGTGAGGTACAAAGTTGCAATTGGGATTGCTGAAGCTGTGGCTTATCTACATAGTGGAACTGAAAGATGTGTTGTGCACAGAGACATTAAACCCTCAAACATTCTGCTTTCTTCAAGGAAGACTCCCAAGGTGAGACGTTTTCTTGTGAATCAATTGTAGGCTTGTGGTTAAGTAATGTGGAGAATCTAGTACACAGCCCGTGGGTGTTATTCTGATTGTTTTTGTTAATTTGTAGCTATGTGATTTTGGATTAGCTACATGGACTTCTGCACCTTCAGTTCCTTTCCTTTGCAAAACTGTCAAAGGAACATTTGGGTACAAACTTAAGCATTTCATATTGATTCTGCATAATATTTGTCATGTGTATAATTTCTTTTTGTGTTACGGTTAACTGAAATTAAATCTTCTATTCCTCTGCTTTCCCTACAGATATTTGGCCCCTGAGTATTTCCAACATGGGAAAGTATCAGACAAGACTGATGTATATGCTTTTGGAGTGGTTTTGTTGGAACTCATTACTGGCCGGAAGCCGATTGAGGCAACAAGACCTTCAGGAGATGAGAACTTGGTCTTATGGGTGAGTTATTTGTTAATTTTTCTGTAGTTGCCTTAATTCTTGATTATACGATAGTTGAACTTATTCCTTTTGTGGACGAGATTGATAATAACCAAAGCGCTCTTCAGCATAAGCTACTCCTTTATAGTACATTAAAGCAATAAATCAATAATATCAATTGCACAGAAACAATGTGTTATCCTAGCTGTTTACTCCTATTACAAATCAAAAGAGAATTGAAAATTGTTTTATCCGCTTCTGTAATCAAACTTACTTGATCTAGTTGTGAAGTATGAGAGTTAGATTTGAAATGCATCTTAATAGTTCAGATAGATACTTTGTTTGGCAGGAGTCGATGTACTATATATTTTGAATTAGGGAGTTTATTTCTATCAATTCTATGCATGGCAGTATCCATGGTGAATTATATCTTATCCTTTACTCCAAAGTTTGGCATTTATGACCACATTTGTGCTGGTAATTACAGCACTGCATTTAAGAAAAGTAATATCAAATTGACACGATCTTGCTAACATACGCCGAATGTGGCATTTGTTTGCAGGCTAAACCTTTTCTACAAAAAGGGAAAGGAGCAATTGAAGAGTTGCTCGATCCTCAACTCAAGTGCAGTCTTAAATTCTCAAATCAAATGGGTAGAATGATTGAAGCAGCAGGTGCCTGTGTCACAAATGAAGAATCTCGACGACCTGGCATACGTGAGATTATTGCAATACTGAAAGGTGAAGAAGAACCTCTTCTCTCCAAAAGAAAGAAGTCCAGTTTTCTTGGGAATGGATGTGTGATTGATTGTTATTCTCAGTTACAACAAACAAATAATGAGATGAAAAGTCACTTGGCATTAGCAATGTTAGGTGTTGCAGAGTTTGAGGATGATGATTATCTCTATGGTCGATAAAACATGATGACAACACTTAAGTAACCTTTTACTTTTTTGCCATGATTGTCACTAAGAGTGCTTAAGGTTAGATGTTGTGAGCGAGTTGAAATTGTAAATAGAAATAGGAGCTTAGATGAAGATTGTGTGTAGATATCTTCCCTTTTCTCTAAAAGGTAACGCTAATAGATTTTCATTCATGTTTGTGGATCACGTTCAATTCATATTTGTAAATTTTATGATCTTTTATCTGATCCTTCTTGCTCATAAACACACCTTTTTGGTGGGATGGGGATAATAACTTTCATTTCAATGAAGAGCGTTAGGGTATGAGTTGCCATTTTGAGAAGACTCCTCTTCTACTTCTCCCTCACCTAATTCATAATGACCCTAAACAGATAAAAAGAATAAAAAAGAGTAAAAGGCACACACAAGGAATGCATTAAGAATAGGTAAAGATGGACGAAATGTATTAAGTAAAGATACTTTTTAATCCATAAATTATTCTTGAGCATATGTGGTATAATTAATTTTATATATTTTATGGAGTGTTAAGGTTGTTAATAAATAACTGAATTTTGTTATGGGTTTTTAATAATTTTATGAATTAAATATGTTAAGGTTTTTGATAAATAATCAAATTTTATTATTGATTCTTAATAATTTTATGGACTAAATATGTTAAGGTCAGTTAAAATTATTAGTAATAAATTCGGTCATTTATGAGAGATGTTAAACATATTTTAATTTTATTTTATTTACTAATTGACACATATGGTTTGATATATAACTTTATACATTTATTTTCTCTTTTATACAAGACAGTGTGTTATGTCAACATCAAAAAGAGGAAAAAAAACGTGTCGTGTCCAGTTTACAACCTTAAGAATTAAGATTTTGATTTCCATAACTGCTCTCCTATTTTGTATTGAAGCTGGTCTCGATCGAGAAAACATAATCTCAACTGCCTCTAATGTCAAGGGCCTTGCTTTATAATTAATGAACATGAGAAAAACCAATTAGATTAAGTATATCGCAAGACATGACCGTACAACTAACAACAAAAGCGTTAGGCCATACACAACTTCAAAAAACAAAACCCCCCAAAAGAGGCTAACTAACACATCATGAACCTATCATTGTTACATCTTATATCTAAAGGATGAACACACATTGATAAATGATTGTATGTCATAATAAACATTGTTGACAATACAGCACAAAGAAATAATAAAATTATTAAGAGCAAGAACTTAAAAAACCAAAAATCTTGGCTACATCCCTCACTAGGCCACGGTTGGCTCGTGCAAAATTTATGAACTCTTCGTGTGAAATGAAGCCATCACCATCTGTATCGTGTGAAATGAAGCCATCACCATCTGTATCAATCTCTGCCATCATCCGTTGCACTTCTTCCGGGGTCACCGATCCAAGTGCTTTAAGGGCATCACCAAGCTCTTGTGAAGAGACTTGGCCATCACCATCGGAATCAAAATGCTTGAAAATGCGTTCCCTATCGGCTACATCTTGTGGATCATCATCAGCCATTGTAGAATGTTTGTATTGTATACCTATAAGAATGAGTTTCTTCTGGTTTTGGTGTTACTCTCAAAAATGGAGATTGAGAGGTTAAAGGCCTATGAACTTGGCTTGTAAACAGTTTGCATAAGGTTAAGCCATATTTAGTATAAAGGGTTTTCTTTTTATTGACAATAAGACCTAGTCACAAAGATAACATAATTCACAACTGGTTTACCAAACTTGGCCAAAATTCATTTTTTTACCAATATGAATGGAGGTACATGGTCTTTAAGAGAATGGTTGAAAGTGTTTTGCCAAATTGGGTCATTTTGGCTATATGAGATGTGACACAGTCCTATATGCATGGCCCTCTTCAAAGGATTTGGTTGATCCTATGTACCTGATTTAACATCATGTTACAGATGAAAACAAACCATAATTAGCAAAAGAAGAATGGATTTTCAAACCTTGGTTTGACTAACCGTTGTGGCGGTTATATCCAACATTGTACTATCTCTTTATTGGCTTTTATTTACGTAGGTTTCTCCAAAATTTCTTCCAGACAAGGGGATAAAATTGAGTAAATGTTATTTGGTTGACAAAATCTTATCTAACTTATTTGAGGAGCGCAATAGAGAAATTATCCACATCCTAATCACTAATAATTAATATATACAACCTGCATGCATTGCACGTGACAATACTTGGACAAAACCATAGGTTCCAATTCTAGAATGCCCATCCCCCATCCTCCTCTTTTATTAATTTTTTGTGGAATAAAATTTAATCATGTGTGCATGGTTTGTATTTGCCAAGGAAGGGAAAAGAAAAAGGAAAAACTTTGTTCACATTAGATATTTTTAACTAGTGTTACGAACCAGTACTGGGCCCAACAAATGACCCGGTCATCTAGCCCAATCCATCAGGAACATTTCAGACTTGCACCCAGTCGGATACTTTCTTAACCTCACCAACTTCACTCCCAAGCCAATACAACACTAGTGACTCTCCTTTCAAGTAAGTTCTCTAGGCTCTTTTTTTAGCCTTCTCTTATTGAACTCATATGTAAGATTTGATGTCTTGCATGAGAGAGATGTGACTTATTAATGACTAATAAATAAATAATTGATTATTATAGACTAAATTGTAAATGAACTTAAGTTGAGTAGTTTATAAAAATAATTGTTATTTGATGGGAGTAGTGATTTAAAAGGTCTAATACCTATTAATGTGAAATACGATCTTCCCTTCCTAACATTAGAGTATTCTTTAAACCCTAATAACCATTATGAAAGATAGAAAAAATAGAAAGAAAAGTCAAAGGAAGTGAAACCTTATTTCCTTCCTCTATAAAGGAATCAAAGTGCACTGAAAAAAATCTTATTATAGAGAAAGATATAAATTATTTATCTATTATTTATGAGAATCATTAATTTTAAGACTGCTCTTAATTTTCTACTATCAAACCCTAGAAGTATAACTTACATCATAGGCATAACTTACTTAAATTTAGTGTATGTGTTTGGTTGAAGTGAAAACAAATTAAAAGAAGAAAGGAAGGGAATGAGTGGATTGTGCATAGCTTCTACTGTTTGGTTTGGTTTGATATAGAAGTGAAAGAAAAACTTGTGAGACTTTTGAAGTAAGAAAGAAAAAGGCACCTTTTATATTAAAATATTAAATTATTCTTATTTTTACACTTTTATTTTATTTTATTAGTGATATTTGTGTCATAATATATGTTATTTATTTTTACACATGTACACTTTTAATAATAAACAACTGGTATTAACAGTAATGCTTAAAACTAATCATCTAATAAAAAGTTCTCACCATCTTCTCTCCTGAAAAAGCAAAATTTGTTTCCTCTCAATCAGTAAGATAAGAGCCCTGAATATTGGAAAACTAATCATCAAGAATTATGCTGTCAAAGAGCCTTCGCCGAGGAACACCTTTGTGAATGTTACAAATAAAATAGTAATTTAGCAATTAGGTCCTTTAATTATTAAGTAGTTTAACTAGATCTTTTAATTATTTAAAATGGTTCAGTTGGATTATTTCTATTGATTAGGTGTTAATGTTGTTAGGACAATTATTGTTGCTTAAATGTATTAACCTATTGTGAACGATCTTAAGTCACAAAGAAATATTTGTGTTCAATCGAAGTGTGAATATGTTAGGATTATTTTGAAATTTTACTCATCTTTGTGGTGAAAAATTTGATGGAGGGAGATGAAATTATCTGAAAAAAGAAGAAGACCGTGTTGCTAAGAAGAAGAAGATTGTTGGGTGTTTGACTAGGGTTTGTTGACGATTGGGGGGAGAAAAGAAGAAGATCCTATAGTGAAGAAGAAGACGGAGATCGTGAATTATTTGGATAAGATTTATCGACGTAGATAGGTGGAGTTATTTTAAGATATTAGATATCATGAAACATAAACTATAAGGACAAGTGAAGTTTTCATAATCTCTATTAAAATATGCATAAATGAATATCTCTTTGTGACTTAATATCATGCACAATAGGTCAATATTTGCTTGTGACTTAATATCGTGCAGAATATGTTAATATACTTCACCAACAATAAGTGTCATGTAGATGACTTGTTGATGATGTTAAGACTTAATTGACAGAAATGATCCAATTGAATCATTTTAAATAATTAAATGATTCAATTGAACCACTTAATAATTAAAGAATCTAATTGAACATTAAAAATAAATTAAAAGACCTAAAGAATCTAATTGAACACTAAAAATAAATTAAAAGACCTAAAGAGTAATTTAACCTAAAATATATATTTTATCCATTCGTTCGAGATAAAGTGAAGCTTTAGTAATTGCCTTTTAGACATCTGCCAAGAAATTGAAATTGCAAGTTTTTGATTCACATATATAAATAATATAATAGTATTTATATAAGAATAGTTTTTGTCAAGAAATTTAAATTATTGATCCTTTGGTAGCCATGTGTTACGAAAATGGTTTGAGAATTTCTATGATTTATATTATCATGAAATGATGAAATAAAATTTGATGCTATTTTGCATTTTGCATAAACTATTTGATATCGTTATTTATACTTGTGAAATATATAACAGTATCATTGAACAAACAAACTATCTAATGATATTTTATTTTATCCGTAAAAGTTAAAAATAATATCATAACATTTATAATAACTCATATACTATGTTTAATTAATTTTACATGTAATGTTAGAGATTTAATATTCTAGATCCAAAACAAATAATAATAAAATTAAAATAAGACAAACTCTTTAAACCATCCAATTTTCGCATAATTGTTTAAGTTTTCGTTTTATCAACATATTTTTTTAGTAGTTTAAGCAATTAGAGAAGATAAATTAAATTTACCATATAGCACAGTAGTCCTAGAAATATCTGTGAGAACAATCGAATCCATAAATTGGAAACCAGATCTAAATAGAAAGACGTTGGAAGCAGCAAATTATTCTCCAATAGTCAATGATGGATTAGATGACCTAAAAGGTTTCTTTATAATTTAAGTTCAATAGGCGACAAATTGAAGGGTATAATTATTGTACAGCTATGTGTGATAATGCTCTCTTGCCACAAAAACACCGGCACCAGTGTTGTCAAAAGCATCCACCTTAAACCCTTGACTTCACCACTGAAGTACTGCAAGGAAATAGATGACACAGGTTTCAAAACATAATTATTAATTATCAAGAATACGATATAACTAGCAGCATTTAATAAAAACAACCTGGATTGATGCTATAGTTAACAGCAACAACAAAAACTCTTCGCTATTGTTTTCAATAATTTTTAGTTGTATATGTAAGTCTGCAACAACTGCACATAAAGGATTTTAATGTGTGATTGGTTTCATGTTAGAAAATTAATTAAGTTTAAAAAATTGATCTTAGATAAAGTTTCACAAATTTTGATTTTACTTTCTGGATTGATGTTATAGTTAACAACAACAAGAACTCTCCGATATTGTTTTAATAATTTTTAGTTGTCTATGTAAGTCTGCAACAACCGCACATAAAGGATTTTAGTGTGTGATTGATTCCATATTGAAAAATTGATTAAGTTTAAAATTAATTTTAGATAAAGTTTCACATATTTTATTTTACATCAGATATAATATTAATTATGAATTGATTATGGGTTGAATCAAACATTTAGCATTCGATAAAATATTTTATATAAAGTTTTAATTTTATAATAAAATAATCTAAATATAAATTATACTACTTTAAAATAAATTTTATTAAAAATCAATTTAATCAAAAGTGATCCAAACACGCACCTAACAAACATAATAAAAAGATGTTCTGAGGGGATTTAAAATCAATTTTATTTAAATAAGCTGGGGAATGATGCATGCATTTATCGTACAAGAAGTCAATTCTTAATCTGTTCGGAATGTAAGAGCACAGTGTAAGCAGCAAAAAAATTGTCGTTAATTGTTAACATGTCTGAATGTGCATCAGAGGCCAAAAATAAAATAGTTACGTTATCTGTACAATAGTTTATATAACAAATTACATAATAATATTTTTTTTCTTTATTTTTCTTTCACATTGTTGATTATATTTCATACTTCTTTTTCTGTTTTCTCTTTTCTTTTTGTAAAATTTATCATACAAATTATATTTCTCTAAAATAAATAAGACGGAACTACACCAGCATCTTTTACAGCAGCTATTTGTGCTGAATTATGGATCTGCATGTTCTAAGACAAATAGAACCATTAAGATCTTGACCTGCCAGAATAGAAAGACATAGACCAATATTGATACGATAACTTGATTAATCAAATAGAGTTAAAATTATGGTAAATTGTATAAAGCTATAAATGGAATGATTTTGATCGAGTAACTGAAAATTGTGAAATGTGTACGCGAAAGAATATTGAACAACTTTCCCAGCAGTTATTTCTCATCTATTCAACTTATCTTTTTTCAGTTGATACTACATATGTTTTGCAAGAGAGATAGTCTTACTCGGACAAGGTATGATCATTGTAGCCGCAAAAATCTCCAAGTATTAACATAGGTATATATTCATGAAGTCAAAATGAAAAACAATCTTGCACCAATTAATTCATGGATTTGGTGGTAACTTGTATGGATCAATGGTATAGATTTTGTTTTTTTAATAATCGTTAACAATTAACATTTGTCAGATAAAAAAAATCATTCATTGCAGCTTTCGTTTTAGCTTTCTTATGAAGTCAAAATCAAGTTCAGCAACTTCTTGGAGCAGCATATCAGCGTTGGGATTACGATAAAACATGAACTCTCGTAGGCTTCAAAATTGAATTTGATGCAATGAATCAGATTCAGCTTCTATTGGAGGCAATAAATTACAAATTTTCTCATAGGCAAATGACTCTAATCCGATGGAATTGGACGTACTCCAATGATATTTTAGATCATATGGAATTTAGGGATACTTAATATACCATTTTCCACTACTATGTTCCGAAAGTGTACAAACAATACAATACATAGCCCACACAGGCCACAGCATGCAGTCTAAGAGTATGTTATGAAATAAGCAGAGGCATTATATTATGGCCTAGAACTGCAAATTGAATTATGAAATATATTGTTCTTACTTCTTATCTAAAAAATGAAGGTACTGAAAAAGAACCCTAACTAGAGGATGAAAATTGAAGACTAGCACCATCTTATGAGCAAAGTTTGGGCAATTTGCAAGTAAAGTCATCAATAGATGCTTTAGCACACTAAAATATGATGCTTCCTGCTCCTGTCAAAATTTAACAAGCCTTGGGAATTGGAATGGATATATTGCTATAACAACTTCCCAATGAATGCTCCATAACCGCCTAATGTAGCCATGCCTAAAGAAACATTAGAAAAGTTCCTCCAATTTCCTTCTTACATAATGTTTGGTTGATTTAGTTTGTTTGGTTAAACTATAAGGAGGGAGCCCAAATTCATTTCCTTTTCAGTTGAGTCGCCTTGAATATTGAAAAATTTAAGAGTAATTAAAAGTACTTAAAAACTTTGATATGTATAGTAACAATTGGATTATAAAATACTAGTTGAAAAAGAAACATTTATGCTTCTATCTTTATTTTTTTTAAGTAGTTAAAAAAATAATAGCGACAGTTTTTTTTAGGGAAAATAACTTTAGTTACATCTTAAAAATTCATGAAGGAAATAAAAACAGTTTTATATATTAAAGGATAATTTAAAAATAAAAAATGTGTATATTAAATGAAGTAATTATCTTTATTAATAGTTATAGATATTGTTCAACTATAGTAACAACTAGATTATTTTGAACTTGAATATTTGAATTGAATATCTTTTATTTGTGTATCACAGAAATATATTTATTTTTCTCTTCTTTTGCAAATAAAAAAAAAGGTGTCCCTCATCTTTTGCTTTCCTTTGCTAAATTTCTTTCTTCCTTTCAACTAATCAGTACAAAAAAAAAAAAATAAAGACACCATCTGCCAAAGAAAGACCATTAATTACTTGGCTCAAAATCAATAAACATTTCATCAGTACGGTCACTTTTATCACATATCCTGGCTTGTGGACCATATCCTTCACTTCTATGAATATGTGACCATGTGAGCATGCATAATCACTGCAAATGGAAGACAGCTTATGTTATATCCTATACTTTAAGGGTTTGTTTGAGTAAATTTATCCTGAAATACTTCTAGGTTCTAAAAGAAAAAATGTGAAGAAAAAAATGAAATTACTTTTTTATTAGTTAAAATTAATTTATACATAAATTAAAAATCATCTTTAAAAAAATTATACGAAAAAACTTTTGTAAGTCAGCTTATGCCCAAGACCAAACATAAAACTTTTGCCTAAACTATCTTAGCTTATTTTTCAACATGACTATCGATAATTCAATGTGAATTGAAACACGTACTAAAATAAAAAGCAAAATATGATGACAGGTTTGTTTCCACTGGCAAAATTAAAGAGCATCGCGATTTGGGAACCATTTTTAGACACGAGTAATGTTGTTGTGTTTTGATTGTTGAAGATGTTTCGAAAAAATCCATGTCCCACGTTGCTTGATTTTGTTTATTTTTTAAAGAATTTTTTAAGTGTTTATAATCAACATGTATTTAAATCTTCAAATTAAATAATTAAGAAACATAGACTAACGAACACCAAATCGCGCTAAGTGAACCTTAGCAAATCTGTCCATATAAACTAAAATTAATGTTAATTCGATTTTTGAATTTATTTAGACCTATATCTGAATAAAAACATTTTTTTGTTAGTTTTGTTGTCCGGTTATTATTGAAATCGAATAATCATTTTATTTTGATTTCATTTAAATATTTATTTGAAAAATATCCTATTTTTATGCTATTTTTAATGTCCTACTAATAATTATCCGAAAGCGCTTGTTAAATTTGACAAATTTATTTATGCATTATTCAGATAAAATTCTGAAGAATATTTGCGATAATCATATTTTTAGGATTTCCAGTATGGATTGAGTTCAATCAATATTGTGGATTTTTATAGTACTTATACATATAAATCATTAACCAAATTTTTTTTTACATTGATAACAAAAATTAAATTCACATTTTTGTGTAATATTATCAACTGAATCAACATTTATTATTTAAATAATAATATTCTTTATAATAAAATAGTGAGTGAAGAAAGAAGAGAGAAAGATAGAGATTCAACTGAGATTTCTAACTAAACTAATAAACTCAGATAAAAAAAATATAAAGAGAAAAAAGATGTGTGTATAAAATTATTATCATAAAGGATTTTTGTAGAGCAGAAATGGAATCCTTTTTAAACACGATCACGACATGATATCTTGATTCTCGTGCACTCCACGAGGACATGACACGCGTCCAAATTATGTGGTTAATAAAAGCCTTCCTTCGCTTTCAATTAACTAACTACCTTACATTCACCACTTCAGCCACACTCAACAACACCGCGTTTGGCTCACACACTAACACAACTGTTCTGTACCTTTCTTCCTCTCCTCAACTTGTTTCCTACTTAACGCGTTTCCGTGAACCAATCGCCGATCTCGCGCTTTATCTATAAAGCGCGAGATACCTCACCGCAACCAGTGGAACTCACCGAATTGAACTCAAGTTTTTTCTCTTCTCTCGGTTTCATCGCCATGGATGAAGAAGTGCGCAAGATCTTCAGCAAGTTCGACAAGAACGGCGACGGCAAGATCTCGTGCGCCGAGCTGAAGGAGATGATGGTGGCGCTGGGATCCAAAACGACGTCGGAGGAGGTGAAGCGCATGATGGCGGAGCTTGATCGGAACGGCGACGGCTACATTGACCTGAAGGAGTTCGGCGAGTTCCATTGCGGCGGCGGCGACGGGAGGGAGCTCCGGGAGGCGTTCGAGCTGTACGATCTGGACAAGAACGGGCTGATCTCGGCGAAGGAGCTGCACTCCGTGATGCGGAGGTTGGGGGAGAAGTGCTCCCTCAGCGACTGCCGGAGGATGATCGGAAACGTGGATGCCGACGGTGACGGCAACGTCAATTTTGAAGAGTTCAAGAAGATGATGACTCGCTCGTAGTGAGTCATTTATTTAAGTGAATGATGAATGACACCACATTTTACGATAATTCTGGTAACAAAAAAATATTGTAGTTTCATTTTAATTATGTGTGTGGATGAGTAGAATGTAGTGTTCAAGTACATCTTAATCAATGGGAAAGAAAAAATCATTTCTTATCACGTTAACGTTAAGATTCCATTATTTAATTTAACTACAGATAAATTTAACTCATAATTAAAAAAAAACATTTTTAATATGAATAAATCATCATTTTAGTATCTTAATATGTATTAAAGACATGGCAATTTAATCTTTTGAAAGAAGGAAATTTTAATTTAGTTTCTGAATATATAAAAGGTATAATAATTATGTTATGTAATTAATTTTTTATGAGATTATTTTATTATTAAAATATAATATTTAATGATTAATTTAATAATAAGTTATATAATTAAAAAATTAATTTTTCATTAAATTGTAGGCTAAAACAAAATTGTCACGGTCTACACATTTATTTAGAACTCTTTTAATAATTTTTATAATGAGACTAACAAAGATTAACTCTCATCGAGAGTCTAGTTAATTAGAAACACAACAAACATCGTAGTATTTCTAAGACAAAATTTATTATACAATAAATAATCTTATTCGTTGACAAGTTAGGTAGTACAACTATTATTCACAACAAAACTTTTCTTTTAAATATTTAAAAGTAATATGTTTAAGACTTAAATTTAATACTAATAATTAAACTAAAAAAATCTCATATAACTTACCCATCCCTAGTAATATGTGCCAAAGAAATAAAGAAAGAATTTCATTTTAATATAGTAATTTTATTCTAGATATGAATTTTGAAATAATTATTATAAAAGAAAATAAATTATACATGATCAACAATAATTGAATTAGTGTGAAAATATTTATAAGTACATTCTAATTAAATTTATAAATAAAAGGAAAGTAATGTGTGGAAATAGCCCAACCGTAGGATTTGCCAGATCGTAGGCTTGTATCAAACTCTTTTTTGTATTGACTCAAAATTAAAAAAAATTACACAGCTATGAACTATCTTCTCCAGAACCTCTGGCACTACTCATATAATGTTGTGGTGACAACTAGGGTTTTAACTTGTGTCCATTTCTTCTCCATCTTCGTTTTGGTCTTGACGAATCTTATTACCTTTTTCATTTTTCAGTGTTGCGGTTTCTTCGTCACCCTTGGTGATTTCTTCCTTCTTCATATTGAGAGGCAGTGGCAATGTTTTCTTCACCAGCTCTACTATTTCAGTTACACCTTCATCTCCAAAACGCTCATCAGATTCCTCTAAGATCTGTGTAATGAAAGTGAACAAACTGATTACAGTTTCGTAAGGGTAGTAGCTATTGAAATAGACAAAATATTTAAAAGCATATTAGTAGTCTCCTAGATCAAAGTCTTACTAAAATGGGAGAAATACATAACAAGACTCTTAGCAGAAATTTCTTATCAAACAAAACACAGCACACTAATTTCTTGGGTTAATAATTCACGCATTGCTATTTCTTAATGAACAGTCAAACATAGCAGACTTGCAAACCTGATGAACCCAACCTCCCTACTCCATAGACAATTCCAAAACAAACACCATTAATCAGGAATTGTCATATCAAAAAGCAACTTTGACAAAAATACAATCATCAACATAGTCACTGAAGAAGGCAAATATGTAGATAGATAATAGTCATATTGCTCCGGAAGAATGGCAATCTGTAAGGGCTGTAAGATACCAAGATTAATTGGATAAAAGTTGTGGTGATGGAGCATGTTGAAGTCCCACATCGAATAAAAATAGTGCCGAGATAAACTATATAAGTGGAAAGTAATCCTCACCTTACAAGCCGATTTTGTAGGGTTGAGCTAAACTCATGAAAAACTCATTTTCTAACAAAAGTTGCACCATCATTATTTGCTGATAAATTACAGACAGGGTCAACAAAAGTCATTAACCCCAAATCCCAGTGGTCAACGCTAAAACCTTGGGCGTTTTTAAGTGCTGGTTCAGAGCATGGGTGAGATGATGCACCACGAGGCAAAGTAATTAATAGTGAGGGAGAATGAATTATCCTTCGAAAATTGATTCATAGTTAAGTTTTAGTTGCCCCTTATTACCTTAAATGAACAAAGCTTGTGGTAAGTATAAATTCACAAAGGTAGCACAATTAAAGAAATTCAAATACTTCAAAGATTGGATCTTCTTGTAGATTTGGTCCATCATGATTAGCCCATCCTCACATGTATTCGAATCAAAGGCAACCTAGTGCATGAAGGCTCCCTTATATATATATGCAGCTTTAACCTCGCAAGTGGAGGCTGGAGAGTCTGTTTCCAAGATTTGAATCCATTGCTCTATAGTTCACCACTTCACCCTCTAATTCACTAACAGGTCTATATACAAGTTGGGACCAAAGAAAGTTAAAGTTTAGTCTAATTGTCTCTTCCAAATGAGATATCATCACAAGATTCCCTAGAAAAGCAATTCCGGAATTGATAACAAATATAACGGCTGATTCATTCAAAATTGAATCTTATAACCTATCAGCTAAATATTTAGCTAATTGTACTATTTTGACTGCCACACCCAAGCATGGAGCTTCTTATGTATAGAGAAGTATTCTTAAAGCTATGGGAGAGCTTCATGCAGGATTTGGCCCTCAGTTGGCAGCTGGAAATTCATCTTTCTGGTTAGAAACTGGCTGGGGTTTGACCCAACTAACTACTTTTTTCTTTTTTTTTACACATTAAAAGTAATTAATAATGCAGGTACTATGTTACCAAGAAAGTTAAATCTCAATTAAATGCGAGAAGGATTGAGCGGTCTAATGTCAAAGGCTATTGACAGAGGGCTCTATAGGGGTTTCTTAGTGGGCACAAAGAAGGTTGAAGTTAGCATACTCCAGCAGGCAGATGACACTATATTTTTGGGAGAGGCAACTATGGAAAATGTAAGAGCAATCAGAGCAATATTGCGTGCTTTTGAGCTTGCATCTGGGCTAAAGATAAATTTTGCTAAAAGTAGCTGCGGGACCTTTGGTGTGTCGGATCAGTGGACTTATGGTGCATCCAATTATCTCAATTGTAGATTGATGTCTTTTCCTTTCACATATCTTGGCATCCCTATTGGTGCCAATCCCAGAAGATGTCAGACTTGGGACCCTATAATCACTAAATGCGAGAGAAAATTAGCGAGATGGAAACAAAGACATTTGTCTTTTGGGGGGAGAGTGACTCTCATAAATTCAGTGCTAACATCCATTCCGATTTATTTTTTCTCATTTTTCAGGGTCCCCAGATAGGTGGCCGACAAGCCAGTCAGACTACAGAGGAATTTTTTATGAGGTGGGACATCTGATCAAAACAAGATTCCTTGGATCCGGTGGGAAACGGTATGTTTGCCAAAGGTACAAGGAGGACTAGGAGTCAAGGATATCACTTCGTTCAATATATCATTGTTGGGAAAGTGGAAATGGGACCTGTTTCAGAATCAGGGGGAGACTTGGACAAGAGTTCTTGAATCAAAGTATGGAGGGTGGCGGAGTCTAGATGGAGCTTCGAGGACTAGTATCGAATCCTTATGGTGGAGGGACCTGAAGACGATAAATCATCATTCACATCAGGGACAGCAGTTGAATAGGTCAACTTTGAGGAAGGTCGGGTGTGGGGACAAGTTCAAATTCTGGGAGGATAAGTGGATAGGTGGAGATACTCAATTGTTAGAGAAATATCCAAGATTATACACCACATCGGCTCAGCAACACCAATTCATTCAGCAATTAGGATCTTTCAATGAAGAAGGGTGGGAGTGGCAATTTCAGTGGAGAAGACCATTGTTTGATAGTGAGATAGACATGGCGGTCGCTTTCCTTCAAGAAGTTGAAGGGTTCAGAACTAGGCTGGATTTATACGATCAGTGGATCTGGACAGCAGAGCCAAGTGGCAATTATTCTGCTAGGAGTGCTTATAAGGTAATTAGAGAAGCCATATCAGGTGAAGGGCAGGATGGAGGGTTCAAGGATTTATGGAAGCTCAGGGTACCATCGAAAGTGGCTATGTTTGCGTGGAGGTTAATCAAAGACAAATTGCCAACCAGAGACAATTTGAAAAGGAAACGGGTTAAGTTGCAGGAGTATTTGTGTCCTCTTTGCAGATCAGCGGATGAGAGTGCAAGTCACTTATTCTTTCATTGCAGTAAAGTTAGCCCTTTATGGTGGGAAGCGGTGTCTTGGGTGAATCTGGTGGGGGCCTTCCCATATCATCCGAGACAGCATTTTATACAGCATATTCATGGAGTGTATGAAGGATTGTAGACGAACAGATGGCAATGGTGGTGGTTAGCTCTGACTTATACTATTTGGAAGCACAGAAACAACATCATTTTCTCCAATGCCACTTTCAACGCTAATAAACTAATGGACGATGTGGTGTTTCTTCTATGGACATGGCTCAAATGCTTAGAAAAGAATTTCACTCTTCATTTCAATCAGTGGTCTTCAAATCTCAAAATTGGTTTTCTTAGGACACGAATATAGGAATATAGTCTACATTCCTGTTCATTTACCTTGCTATGGGATCTTTCAGCTTGTGTAATCATTGCTTGTCAGTGAACTAGCTATGAAAGGTCTTTTAAAACCTGTATTTTTTAGTACCTCTGGTACTCATTAATGATATATTATAACTTGGCTGAGCAAAAAAAAAATCTCAATTAAAAATTAAAGTTTTTTCCAACTTACCTTTCATTGCAACTTGGTATAAGGAATAAAAAGGAGTCATTGGAACTAAAACCTCAATTAAATGAAGGGTATTTTAGAGATAGTAGCATTAAATGAGATAAAGTTAGTTGAAATTTTCTTATATTTGAGACCAAGAAAAATGTACTTTTTTCTTATATTTGAGACAAGAGTAGTACTATATTATATTTATATATCAGAACAAAGTAATTCTTTTGTAGCTTATATGTTGCTTTTTATGTTGGTGTTGACAAGTTTACAACACAGCTTAAAACCTGTTGTAAATAATAAAAACATCTTAGGGGATCAAAATATGTGATATTTTACTTTGTTTCTTTTATTTCCTCACAGTTTCCTTGTTTCCTAATTTAAGGGACAATTGTTCCCCTATAATAGAAGAATTAGAGAATGTATTATTTGTGAACAAAATTAATAAAAGCACTGCCCCTTTCAACTTGTACTTCAAAGCTAAAGGCAAATAACAGAAAACATGTTGCAGATAATGTGGTTACAGCTAAAATATTGCAGAGCTAATAACTTCTAACTATGCTTGGGTGTAAAATAAATGGGAAAATCAAAATTTTGATACTTACTGGGTATAATTCAACTTCGGCAGCTGGCCCAATGTTTAATATGTTCAGAACCTCAGCTTTTGCCAGGTCATGCTGTTTAACACTTGTCAAGAACTCATTGATGCTCTCTCTTGTTTGAACAGAGGCAGCAGTGTCAACCAAATAATCATAAACCTGTTAGATATACAGCACATTCATCTACCAATAAAGCTTACAAGTATTGCCATTTATTAGAAAAAGAAAATCCAACCTTGTATTCAGACTGTGATACTTTGGCAATAACTCTTGTTGGATCCTTTGAAGCTCCTTTAGCTCGTAAGAAATCAAGGACCTCAAAATTTGTGAGTGCACCAGCATTGCCCTCTAAGCTGCGACAAAGGTATTAAACATCAATCATATCCCAATATAAAAGAGAAGGTTCAATTGAAATTAGTGTATTAATTTTGAAAACAAACAAAAAGGCTGGAAACATACATTTTCATTTGTAACACAACAGAGTGAGAGAAAAGGCAGTAACAACACAAGAGAGTGTCTCCTTTGCTTCTGCAATAAAGCCAATACAGAAACAGACAATTACAGAATTAAATTTCCAGTTTTCACAAAATACAACAAATCACACTGCTAATACAGCTTAAACACACAAAATTGGGTTGGGGTGGACATCAGAAGCAAAAAAAATGAGTTGGGTATGTTTTACCCTATGAAGAAAAATAGCAATGTTCAAATATTAGAGCAGTGCATATAATTTGAGCAACTAAACAAGAATAAAATAGAGAAGACAGAAACTGTCACAGTGCTACAGATCTACAACACAACACAAGGTCATCATTTTGAAGAGGCAACACGCATCACATACAATTCACCAAGCTGTAAAACAATATTCAAATTGAAATTCTTATTTGCTTTTAACTTCAAATTTTCCATTATGATACTCATGGTAAATTTGAGAATTTATCTTACTTAAGTTCCTAGTCAATACCTTCAGAAGGCGGTTTAGCAATATTGCATCACGGCACATACTCTTCACCAAGTTAGAATTTTGTTAGAGACCTTTCCAAGGATTCCCAAATCCCCATTAATACCTAAAGATTTAACAACAATATTCCATTTCAAGTAGGAATTCAGACCAAGTTTACCCAATTTTCCTCAATCAAACAAGAATAATAATATGCAGGGACCATTCTCTAATCTCTTGGTTTTTCACTGTCCATGCAAGGATGGAATCGTGACACTCTCTAAAACTCAGAGCAACACTAGCAGAATAGTTTCATATAGGGAGAAGTTCATAGCTCCACAAGACATGAAAGTAGACATATGGAACATGAGTTTTTAAACCATAGGATAGAATCATAAACACAAACTGAATATGTAAGACTGGAGTTCAGTCCACCTGTGACTCCTAGAACAGGATCTTATTCTGATTTCAGTACATCTTCCAAATCAATTTTTCACAACAAGATATAATAGAACCCACCATGTAGAAAGGAATTTTTTTATTATTTTTATGCCACTCAACAGTAACTAATCGAAGAACTATAGCTTTCTCTTCTGCTATTACAAATCTTTGGCACCAAAAAATAAAAATCAAAATCAAAATAATGCATTTCAAGTTTTCACATGCAGGCATTTTGTTAAACAGTATATCTACAAACAATAAAAATAAAAATAACACTTTTGAAGTTTCACAAGCAGAGTCAGTGATATAACTGAATGAATAAAACACGGTGCTGTCAATGATATCAAGAGATAAACTGAGAAAGGAACTAATTTAACTGTGACAACGTTGCTGGTTTTGAAAGAAAAAACAAACAAACAGGGAGAAGAAGAAAAAAACAAAAAGCAAAACGCTAAACGTACCAGAGAGAAAAGCTTGTCAGACTAGGTCGTGGTGAACAACGGTGCCGGAGAGAAAGGCTGCTGAAGGAAATAGTGCGGCCGTGAACTCGCGGTGAACGACGTAGCAGAGAGAAAGGTAAAGTCACTATTTCAATTTTCAATTTTTATCAGGGTAGGAACCAGGAAGGAAGATAGGAATTTCAATTTTCATAACCCTGTTTTTTCGTGTTTTTTAAGGGTATTTTCTATAAATTTTAAAACTTAATTTTGGTTTTTGATTTTAAATTGGATTATTGAAGAAATAAAAAAATTAAACAATTTTTAAAAATAAATTTAGTAAAGAATTAAATATGAAAAAAATTGGAATTTTTTTCATTTAAAAAATAGTGGACGGATTAATAAGTATTAATGAGATTATTCATTGATTAAAAAAAATGAGATTATTCATTGAATTTTGAAAATAGTAGATGAATAATTAACCATACATAAAATTAAATAGATGAATTGAATCCAATCCATTTTTTTTATCATAAATAGAATGGATGAATTTACTTATGAAAAAATGATGGATAAATAAATTAATTTGTCACCCTAGTCAGAAATAGATGGACCACTTATCAATTTTGTAAATAAGTTATAAGTTATATTTTAGCTTACGGACGATATAAATGGTTATTTTTATATAAATAAAATTTATAATAAATAGATATTTTTAGTATATAAATTACATTATAATTAAATTTTATAATAAATAGTTATTTCAAATATATAAAATATAATTTAGGCTTAACAACAAAAACAGGTTTTTTTGTTGTATACCTTAACAAGTTCTTACCAAAATACAGACCAAAAACCTTGATGGGGAAGGGAACAGAGACGTACGGAGAGAGGTAGAACATTTATATATATATATATATATAAAGAGTGGGTGTGTCCTACGCTGCATACAAGGTTTTGCTTCAGACACTAGCCGATTTGTTGATACATCTAGCAAAATTTTAAAAATACTCATTATATCCTTGTGTTATAAGTAACACTTTTCTTTTTCATTTTTGTCTGAGCTTGTTTTAATTTTTTCCTTCGTCATCGTTTATTCTGTGAGAAGTTATTTGTGAGAGTTTGTTGTTCATTCTTATGTCCTTTTTGGTCGAATTATATTGTTTTACGATGATTCGTTGATAAATGGTGATTGTGACGATGGCTGATTTGGTCTTTAACGGTTGAGGTAAGGTGGCCATTTTTTTTTTGCGTAATACTAACGAATTGGTAATCCATGAGTTAAACTAAATTTACAGATTGAAAATTCATAAATTTAATATAACTTACAGATTGATAATCCGTATGAATCATACAGATTATTAATTCATAATTTTGTTTTAAATTTATGTTTTTTTTTAAAAGTTATTTAATTGTTTAATTAGAAAAAAATTAGAATTGATAATTAAAAATTTTAAATAGATATAATTAGAATATTCATTTGATAGTTATAGTTTGTATAGTAAGAAAGTGATATTTAGGGTTAAAAAATTTATACATAAATTTTTTTCATTTTTAATTTAATTTAATGTATTATATTAATAAATGTAGTAAAAAATGAGAAAATTATATGATAGTATAATTATGGTGTGGTTAGGGATTTTTTGTTTGTCATTGAAATTTTTGAATATTTTGTTAAGATGGACGAAGATAAGTGGATGTATGATAGTGTAATGTCTGAAGAAGTTTATATGAATGGCCAAAATGAAGACGAAGGTGGTGTGAATGAAGAACATGTTGATTGTTCTGATACGTTCAATATTTCTCAAGTATTAATATGATTTATTGTTATTAAAGTAATCAAATGAATATTCGTTGAAGACTAAACTTGTATGGATTACATTATAAGTGCTTGTTACCCATGATGATGTTCTGTATTTGGCTCGATCCATTGCTTATGAAATTAGATTTGTGGCAGTGATTATGAGGTCAGACACAAATAATGGTATTAGAGGAATGACCTCATTTGTTTTAATTAGTTGTGAAAGGAGTGATCAGTATAGGGTCAAGAAGAAGGATCTAGTAAGAACATGTACTGACAGTAGAAAATATGGATGTCCATTTAAGCTGCGTGCAAAACTAGTTGTGGGAGGCGAAGGATGGATGGTGAATTTAATTTGTGGAAGTCACAATCATGAATTGGCGAAGTCTTTAGTAGGACATCCATATGTTGGTCGACTGATTAAGGATATGAAGATCATTGTTGCTGATATGACAAAGTCAATGGTGAATCCAAGAAATATCCTTCTAAATTGAAGGCACAATGACAGTAGTTATACAACTATCAAGAAAATATACAATGCAAGAAATGTTTACCGTTCTTCCATAAGAGGCAACAATACTGAAATGCAACAACTAATGAAGCTTCTTGAATGGGATCAATATATTCATTGGCATAGATTAAAGGATGAAGATGTTGTATGTGACATATTTTGTAGTCATCTTGATGCAGTCAAATTAACAAATGTCTGTAATTTGGTATTTTTGATAGATGATACCTACAAAACAAACAGGTACAAGTTGTCGTTAGATATTCTCTATTGCTTTTGCCTATTTGGAGGGAGAGCGTCTGAATAATGTTGTTTGGGCTCTACAACGGTTTCGAGGTCTTTTCCTCAAACATGATGCACTCCTTGGAGTTATTGTTACTGATTGAGATCTAACATTGATGAATGCAGTAAAAACTGTATTTCCTGAGGCTACCAATTTGTTGTATCGGTTTCACATTGATAAGAATGTGAAGGCAAAGTGTAAAACCCTGGTTGGTAAAAAAAAGCATGGGATTATGTCATGGAAGCCTAGGGGTGTTTGGTGGATTATCCTTCTGAGCAACAGTTTGATGAGTGTCTTATAAAGTTTGAAATTACTTACTCACCATGGCCAATGTTTGTTGACTATGTCAACCAAACATGGTTGATTCCTCACCAAGAAAGATTTGTTAAAGCCTGGACGAATAAGGTGATGCACTTGAGAAACACAACAACTAACATGTACGAAGATTCTAAATTTTTGTTGTTGTCATGGTTTACAGTTAAATGGATTAAAAAAATTATGTTTCTTTACCTACTTGCATATTTCATTTGCAGGGTTGAGTCTGCTCATTGAGCCTTTAAGAGACTACTACAAAATAGCCTTGGAGACCTATGTAGTGTTTAGGAAGCCATGAACAACATGATCATGCTGCAACACACTGAAATTAAGGCATCTTTTAAGACAAGTACACATGTGGTTGCACATGTTTTTAAGGTTACCTTATACAAGAGACTACTTGGTATGGTATCAAGGTATGCTTTTAATCAGATTGTTGCTGAGTTTGAGCGTGTACATTATGCTGGCAAAAACCTTTCTCGTTGTGGATGTGTGATGAGAACTACTCACGGTCTTTGATGTGCATGTGAGCTATCTAAATATGTTCTAGGTACCATACCACTTGAGACAATCCATATGTTTTGGCGAAGGCTAAGTTTTTCAGACCAAGGGTTATCTGAGCCCCAAGTGAGCATAACCGAAGAGATGTAAACCATATCCAAACGATTTGAAGAGCATGATGTTTATGGAAAAGTTACTTTGAAGAGTAAACTTTGGGAAATTGTTTACCCTAATCTAAACTCTATGTGTGCTCCTCCAGAAAAGATGAAAACAAAAGGTGCTCAGAAGAAACTGATGACCAAACAACAAAGATCAACAAAGCGTGATCTGTCTTACTGGAAGTATGTTGATGCATTACATTTTGTACAGAAGCGTAGTGCATCATCATCTGAGCAACTAATTCAAAGAAGGAGCATGCCGATGTTGGATCAATTTCATCCATGCATTCATGATTTCATTGTAAACATTGTTGATGTCAAAACTGATGGTAATTGTGGATATCGTGCAATTGCTGCCTTATTAGGTATGGGTGAAGATTCATGGTCATTGATGCACAACCATTTGCATAAAGAACTTACAAAATGGTCTGATAAGTATATCAACCTAGTTGGTGGCATAGACAAATTTAAGGAATTAAAGTTGTCCTTGTTGATGGATTATCCATGGTATATAACTTTAATGGTACATTTTGTTCGATTTGATTTGCTTTAAATAAATTCAATTTGTTTACTGTTACATGTAGGTTACCAGGGACAAGTGGATGAATATAACTGACATGGGATATTTCATTGCATCAAGGTATAATATAATCCTTGTTTCTCTTTTACTCCAACAAATCATGACATTTTTTTTCTTTGAAGTCAACCACCAACAAATTCTTCTGTGTATCGCGTCATATGTATTGGTCATGTGTATGAAAATTATTTTGTTCAGGTAAATGCATGATCACCATGTGTTGTGTAATTTTTGTATAAAATATGTTATGATATTTTGAACATGTATGTCCTTATGTAATAGGTATTCTTAAGAGAACATTGTTCGTTACTGCCACTAGTGTTGTTATGGTCTATACATTGTCATCATCAGGAAAAGCAGTAGCCCACACCATAATTAGTAGAATGCAACAATATAAAAATTTGTCAAGGTTGAAAATAAAATTTATTGATTTAGGTGAAGATTGAAGATTTAGTTACTTAAGTGGTTGTCATGTAATACCATAATATACGTGTGTTTCACTAAATTTTCAGATGATATTTATTGGGAGTATGTCTTTGTGTGTTTATCACAAAGTCAATCCATTGATCAAAGTTTACTGTGGCGTAACTAATTAGTGTAATTGGGTTGGTTTGCCTAATTAGGGTTACTAAAGGTTTAACATAATAATGTAATTTGGTGATTACTTTTAAATTCAAATACAACGTAAACCAAATTATTTAAATAACTTATCAAATAACATTAAATAATAAACATTGTATTCTCATATCTGATACATAAATCATATGAAACCTAAATAATCGCAAAAGTCTTCATGCATCTTTCATATGTCGCCTACGTCTATATCGAGCGTAGACATTCTTCAGTGACAGTGTATGCTTTTGTTCCCTCAGTCAGTATCCTTAGGTTGAGCAACCTTTCCAACCTTTCAGCTATTGCTTGGCAAGCCTCCTAAGAAATTATAAAAAAACCATAAAAATATTTAGGGTTAATGCATGTTTACATAAATTGAGTAACAGTCACAATTGATAATTTTGTTTACCACTACATGTCAAGGATGGTCTACATCGGCATGTGCATCTTTTGTTGTTTCATCCATAGTCGCTGCCACCACTAGGTGCTGGGCAACATCTGGTTCAACAAATGTGTCATGGTGCTGCGCGGGTAGATGTCTAGGAGGATCCCCAAGCTGTACCGGATTCATGAAGGGATGAGATATCATGTAGAACCACTCCATGTAGTCTGGTGAACACTGTCCAAGCGCTACACATATCTGACCCATTGGTGCAATGTATTCAAAAAATTGAATCCATCTATCATCAATGTCTTCTATACATAGAGAAAGAGGAGCAGGATGTGGAGGAATGATCTGCACATACCCAAATTGTCGTATTACCTTCTCCGATCAATGTATGACAATAGATGGACCCCATCTGATATGACCGGAAAATAAAGAGATAACCTCAAACTCTTTGAATGCACGGTGCTCCCCATACAGAATCTAGCACACAACATCAAATGTCAATCTATCCAAAAACTTACGGTACGTCGATACTGGTAATGCCTTCCTAGACTTCCAACGACAGACACGTGATTTCCTCTCATCATAATCCTCAGTAGCAATAGCAGAACCAACAGTCGAAAAGTGCTCATAGATCCAACAATGCACATATTTTAAAAACAAATAAATTCAACACGATTGTCAAAAAAAAGTAATCAATCCAAATTAATTTTTTTTAAAAAAATCAAATTATCTTGCAAGTTGTCGGGTCGTACTTTTTGACGCATCATTCAAATTTTCATACATATGCACCAGTGCAGCGGCTCCTCATGCATAGCTTTCACTCTGCATCAGGTCACGACATGTGTCCAAGAATACCACATGCACATGTATGGCACTCTTGTTAGCAAAAAGTGTGCTACCAAGAAGATGCAACAAATACGCTCGAGCTGCTACAGTCCACTGTATTGCGTTTCATTTTCTCTTATATACGTCTCATTGCTAGGATAGTCGCACATAT
This sequence comes from Glycine soja, assembly GCF_004193775.1. NCBI lineage: Eukaryota > Viridiplantae > Streptophyta > Magnoliopsida > Fabales > Fabaceae > Glycine > Glycine soja. Next base: position 27,935,135 of record NC_041014.1, on the reverse strand, counting down.
GCCCCATGGCATTGTACTGTCTCAGCTCTTGCCTCTTTAGCACTGACTTCAAGCAATTCGACTAAGAGAAACATGACATCGTCCACATGAAGAGGCTCAAAGGTATGGAACATGCCTGTAATAGGCAGATGCAACAACGATGCCACATCATCCAAGGTAATAATCACATCTCCTTCTAGCATATGGAAACTACAAGTTTCCTTATACCGCCTTTCCATGAAAGCAAACATAAGTCCTTAATCACCTGTGTTCAGCAAACATGCGATTAAAGGACTTAATCCAGTGGCAACCACTAAGCCTTCGATCTCTTGAGTAGGTCTGCCAAATTTCTCAACCTTCTTTCCATGGGAGGATAACTTCAGCTCAGGACATTCCTAAAAATCATAATTTAACTCATTTAAGCAATAATAACAAATAGTTACAAAAATATTTTTATTTAAAAATATAAATACCTCTCCATTCCAAACTTCCGTTGCCACATGATAAACATAGTCCATCAAAACTGATGTATCATGGGGTTCGCCTGAAAAACCCTCGACATCAGTAACTACATCATCAACAGCTGCTTCTTCAAGCTGTTCATAAACCTCGTCATCTGCATGATCCACATGCTGAACATCCTCAGCATCAGCTCTAGCTTCCCATTGCCTACGTGCAAATGTTGTGAGCCTTCACAGTTAGGGGACTTCATCTGCATCACCAGTGACTTCTCTCCCTTGGGTTCTTCCTATAATTCTGCCTATAGCCCAACCCAAACCTCTGGTTCTAACCATAATCTGTGCATTAAAACAGTCAAAACAATTTATGTAAGCGTTCAAAGAATACTTCAATCAATTATTATTTAATAATTTATAAATAAAATTTGTATTATTTTTTAATAACTTTTTTTTATTACTTTAATATATTCATAAATGCATATAGATTTTTGTTCAAATATATAGATTACACAACACTAATTCTAGTAAAGTTAAATTAATGACCCAAATATAACTACAATTTTGGTTTTTATTTCTAACAAATCACTATTTCATTTTTCAACAAATTACTATAACAATAACTTTAAATTTTTTTTACTAATGAAAATATTTTAATTTTATACTTCCAAACACTATTTATATAGATATTTAATACTATGACTGTAATAATATATACGACTATATCAATAATCACATATATATATATATATATATATTTATATAAAAATTGAAATTTACAAATTATAAAATTTGTAATTTAAAAATTTACATTTTCTTGTTAAACTAACTAAATTGTCAAATATATACTAATAAATTTATAAAACACTTACAAATTTATAAAACACTATTTAAAATATCAAGTATAACAAATTGTAATTTACTAATACTTTTTAAAAATAATTAAATCACAATAATATTTGTTTTAAAATAAACAAATTACTTAAGTTCTTAATAAAATTTAACTTAAAAAAATAAATATAATTAATTAAATAAAATTACACAAAAAATTTACAACAATATTTATATATTACAAAAAAATTAAACAAAAATATTAATTTATTTAAAATTTTAAAATAATTATAAAATATTTTTTTTATCTCAAATTGAAAAAATAAATATACAGATTGGTAATCCTTATAAAGCATATGAATTGCCAATTCGCATGTCTTATACATTTTACTAATCTGTATAAGCATACGGATAGGTTATCCGTATGCTTTATAGGGATTACCAATCCGTACAAGGCATACTGGTTGTCAATCCATATGTCTTATACGGATTTCCAATCCTCCCCAACCGTGAATGAGCATAAAATCCAACAAAAAAGAATGACAAGGGCACTTACGACGACGAGACAATGACAACATAACTACGGTGGTGGTCATTGGTGGCGCGAAGGCAGCATGAATGGTGGCGGCGTCGGCGTGATGAAGAACAAATGCAAATAAAGGGAGAAGAGAGACACAAGTATTGCAGCGGGGAAAAACAAAAGGAAAATGCTTTTAAAAATAGATGAAGAACATTAATTTGTTGGGTGTATCAGCAGTTGGGCTGGTGACAAAGCAAAACCCCTGCATCCATAATAGGCTAACGGCCCAACAGCAAAGTGTTATATGTGCATAGAAACCCAATTACAATATATACCAACAAAACCACATTAATTCAATGGATAATAGTTTTTCAAGATTATTGAAGAAATGTGTTTGAATACAAAAGCAGAAAATAAATCAGTCATTGTATTTGAGTCTGTAGAACAAATGAACTTTCTTTTTCCGCATGTCGTGCCTACTCTTGGCAATTTTAAAGAATGCTTGCATTGTGGAATCCTTGTTCTGTGTGAGAAAATTTTTAATTTAGAAAGACTCTACTTCAATCCAAGGACCCACTAAAGACAATTTGGTCCGAGATGGGTACTAAGCTAACCTAGAATAAAACATTTCACTGATCGAACGACATGATATGCAGAATTATTTGGCCTGGTTTTTGTGGATGGCACCAACTTTACATTCGAACTTGATCACTTACGAGTGCTAATCATATCAATCAACTCTTCAAAATAAAACTACATAAAATTTGAAAAAGAAAGCTTTTTTCATTTGGGTTTAATTAATATTTTGGTAAATCTAATATGATTCAAGTTATGTTAGAACTGGGAGAGTTAAAATTACTAGATTTCAACTTTTTGTAATCCCTTAAAAAACTGTTTTTTAATCTATATATATATATATAACTTTTAACTTCAATTAATTCAAAATAGGGAGTAGAAAATAGCAAAAGCATAGCTCACATTCTTTAGGACCGTTTGGGATAATTGTGAATTTTTTATTTTATGTTTTTCAAGTATAATTTTTAAAAATAAAATATGTCTAGCAATAGAGCTGAAATAATGTTTTTGATAAAGAAATTAAATTTTATTAATTAGAATCAAACTTGACAGAGGGCGTGTGAAAGTTTAGTGTAAGAGTCATAGAAGTGCATGAAATACATAAATACATAATAGAGGGTAGAATCCTCAGGATCCTTCCCTTCTTGCTCTGGCAAACTGCACTAGAGGACAGACCATTATACTTAGAAAAACGGAGTCTATTAAATTTGTTCAGCTCATAAAAAACAAATATCTCCTGCAGGCTGATAAATGATCCAAATTCTTTCATGTTTTAATTAAGCGCAACAGACACTTTAGGATGAGCATAACACTTCCTCCTGAGATGAAATTGCCCTTACTTTTGTAAATCACTTTAGGAATTTGTTTAGTACTCATAAGCTATCTACATCTCTGCCAGTCCATTATTTTCATGATAGCCACCACAAACTGAACAATTTTTTATTGAAACAAAATATATTAAGTCTTTTATAAGATAATAATGTAGGCAGAGGCAGACAAGTTCATTTATTGGTCCAACCAATTTATTTCCTTCAAAAATCGACAAATATGTCTCGCACGCCAAATTTGTGTCCGGAATGGTGTTCCATCTCAACTTGACATGCTTGTTACTTGGAAGGTGCTTCAGCACTCACTGCAAGTATTGTCAAAGTTCAAATGACTTTTGACCTCGTTTTTTATATGTTTTTTACTGCTTAAATTAAAACTACTTTAAATACTTACTTCGCAATTGTTTCGTTTTTATTTATTTAATAAAATACATTAATTATTAGGGTATTTAAAAGATATTTTGGTTTTAATACATGACTTTATAAAATATTTGTTTTTTCAGTTTTTTAATAAAATATTACTAGTTTATTTTTTAGTATTTCAATTTACACCTTCATTTGTTGGTCATAATTTTTTCATACTTTGTATTAAAAAATTTACTTTTAAAAATAAAAATCTCATATGCAAAAAAAAAACATTTTGTTTCTATTGTTTAGTTTTACTATCATTGTTCAATAACAAATAATTTATGCATTAATTATTATTTTTTTGTCTAAAATGTCTTAGATTATCTCTTTTTTCTCATGAAAATTAAAAAGATGAATAAGTTTCCAATAATGTGTTTTCTCTTCAACCTTTTTTTAATGCAAAACGTAAAAAATAAATTATTTGTATTTTAGAGAATTGGGTAAACCTTTCACAATTCACTACTTAGCATTAAGATTACCACTAACATTGGACTAATTCTCTTACTCCCGGACGCCATCTGGAGAGTCAACGTGGGATACTTCTATGATTAAACAATGGAAAAATTGGAAAAGCGTGTTATTCAAATTCAGAAACAGCCCACATTATGAGTCTCTTTCAATTTATTAGTATGAGACTAATTTCGTTTATAACATGTAATTATCATTGATCTAAATTTATTTTACACATAATAAAAGTCAAACATAAATTTTTTTATTAAATAAATTATTCTAACTCATTATATATATTAATATGGGACGAAAAATTAATTTACTATTGAGAATTATCGTAACTTCTGAAAGAAAAAAAATATCATTTGTATGGATCCTATGAAAAGACAGGTGAGAACAAGTTAAAAAAAACGCTCTGCTTTTCTAAGTTCTAGCACAGTAACTAAAGAAAAAAGAGAGAACAAGTCCTAAAAAAAATAATAAATAGAGAGAGAGAAAACCTTCTACAGATTATAAATAGCTGCAACCACTTTGATCTTGACTCATACAGGTCCCTTGTAGCCACTTGTTCTGTCTTGAAAATCCATTTTGCTTCATTTCATTCCTCACATTTATTTTTCTTCCATGGAGAACTTGTTGGGTCTGCTGAGAATTCATGTTGAAAAAGGTGTCAATCTTGCCATCAGGGATGTGGTGAGCAGTGACCCTTATGTTGTCATCAAAATGGGCAAGCAGGTCAGTTTTTTTTCTCCACTTTTCTCTGATCATCTTTTGGTTCTGTTCTTGAGAGAGCTTGTTGACTTTTTCTCTTTGTTATGTTAGTTTTTTCTCTTAATTTTCTTTCTCTTTTCTTTAATCCCCTCTTTTTATGTGTCTACCCCTTTGCTTCTGATGCATACTCACCTTGATTGACTAAAAGTGGAGTATCTGTTTCATTTTTTCATGTCTTGACTTCTCAATATACATAGATGATAGATGGTTTTAGAACTTTGTTGGAGAAGAAGATGAGTTTAAAACAAATTACAAAAAATATAGTTGATATAGCTATAAGTATTCTGTGTCAACATTTTTAAGACAAAGAGGCTAATTCAAGTTAAAAGTTAATGTTCTCCCACTCTTGCACATCATCTGCATATAAATTTTAGGATTTGATTCTTCAAAAAAATCACTATTGTACTATTATGAGTGCATTTTATTATTCTTTAAAATACACCCTTCAATTTAGAGAAGATAAATCTGAAAATTTTGAATTTGCTTATGTGGTCAGTGAAGAACATAAAAAGACAAGTCATAACTAGCCAAACCAATACGTTTTGATGGCTAGTGTCAAATAACATGTCCCACACTGACATTAAAAATATATAAAATAGTATAAAAACAAAAAATTAGTAATCTTCGAAGTATTTAAAATATTTTTCAACAAACAAATGGATATGGCCGGCACATAAATTATATTATAATAACCTTTGTCTAAGCTGTTTTTTGTTAGCCAAATCAAGTTTTAGCTCTCTTCTCATCGTTTTCTTGGGGGTGTTTTCCAATGAATAAGTTAGTATAAAATTTCTGTTTTCATCCCAAAATAGCCTTTTCTGTGATTCTTTCTTCATTTGAACTTCATGTGTAAGGAGTAATTAATTGTTTATTCTAAATTTCTAACTATATGGTTTTCCATGATTTGGCTCAATATGTTAATTGGTACTATCAAATAGTAGACGGGTAGAAGAAACCTTATGTGTTTCTTGTTGTCTGAACTCTGAACATCCAATTCATTACTGCATTTTATGTCTCATATGCAGAAGCTGAAGACTCGGGTAGTCAATAAGAATCTAAATCCTGAATGGAATGATGACTTGACCTTGTCTATCTCTGACCCTCATGCTCCAATTCATCTAGTAAGTAACTGTTCTTATAAATTATAATCTTTGTGTTTCAATACTACAGAGCAAAATTTGAGGAAAAAAATATAAAAATTGAAAGTTGCATTAGACCATCTGAATCAGTCATGTTACTGATATGCATATTCACTGTTATCCATGTAGTACTGAACATTTAAGCCATATGAACAATTTCTTAGCATCAAAAGATGTTGAACTTTAGGGACTAATGTGGAGTTTGCTGAAACAATGCATAGCTTTGTTACTTACTGTGCATATGGAAGATCATGGAAGTTTGAATTAATTCAAATTACCAGCAAATTCTATTGAATTGGCAGTAATATTTACTGTCCTTTGATGCAGCATGTGTATGACAAGGACACATTTAGCATGGATGACAAAATGGGGGATGCAGAGTTTTTCATAGGTCCATTTATTGAAGCAGTGAAGATGCGCTTATCAAGTCTCCCCAACAATACTATAGTTACAAAAGTGCTACCTAGCAGACAAAACAGTTTAGCTGAAGAGAGTCACATTGTGTGGAAGGATGGCAAAGTTGTCCAAAACATGGTTCTTAGACTAAGAAATGTTGAGACTGGGGAAGTGGAGCTCCAGTTGCATTGGATTGACATTCCTGGTTCAAGGCATCTCTAGATCACAGTCCAAAGCATGGTTCTTACTTCTTAGACTTGCCATATTGTGAAAATTAGATTTGCAGCTTCATAAACCAGCAGGCAGCAGCACCTTATGCTTTAATTTCTCCTATCCTTTTATCTCTTTCGCACAACATAAAAACTGTTTAATACGTTGGTATTGCAATTACTAGTAGTTACCGAAAAAGAATGGGAGATGTAGTTTCCCTAGCTGTAATTTAGACTTTGAATTATCTGCTAGTCTTGTGTAATAATGTACAAGAAATGTAACAGAAAGATGTTGCACTTAATTAGAACATCCTTAGTTAACATGTTAATCGCGTGATCATATATTAAATTTTGTCGTATTAATTGTTTAAACATTTTATTTTCCTCTTTATCCCAAACCTTTCTGCAAACAGCAGTTAACCCCTTAAAGAAAACTTTTGCACCTAAATATTGTTGGGAACTTATTTCAACTTGCGGTACAACTTATATGTCTGTTGGACAACTTCATTTAAGATCATTTGATTTTAAAATGAAATTTAACATGATATTAATGCCTATCATTCATCTTGGTAATCACCTATTAGAGTAGCACTCGCTTGTTTTGGCAAACATATGTGGAAGGAGTGTTGGGAAGTTCCATATCGTCGGTCTCACCTTTGAGGGTGCAATGCGCTGCCTGCATCGAAGCATTTGCTTGGCCACCTCTATACGATGCACAACAATTGGATGGGGAAGAAAATTCTGAGAAGGCTAATGATAATGGTGATTGCTCGATACTTCACAGTCAACAGGCTAAAAAAAAGTGTTGCGCATTTTGATTGATAGTGATAATGGTAGCATACTTCTCATGGAGATGCCATATAAAGGATATTCCATTATCATTGAGATGCGCATTTTGAAGTTGGTGGGGACAGTCACCAATGGTGGGCTAGGAATTAGGATACTTCTATAATCTCTTCCAATGTTTGAGTAATAAAATCTGAATCCGGAACCCACTTCTCATCAAACTTTATGACACGGAACTTAACCTTCAGGGTTGACTTTAAGGAACCTAAAACAGCAAAACAAAATATAAGGAAAAGAACAACTAAAGTAGTATGAACAACTTTATGAAGATAGCAACCCTAAAATAAAGGGGGCGAAATTATGCGCTCCTCCAGTGTGAGCAATACCCTTTGGTCAAAAGGGCCTAAAAAACACAACTTATTATCGGTACTACTCCGAGTTTAAAGCTCAAATAAATGTCAACAAAAAAGCATAATTTGTTTACTTTAAATACAAAACATATGCATAATTAGCTCTCTATAGTTCCAGGATAAAGTCTCTCTTGGCATTACCTACATGGAATTGAAACAAGATACACGAAAAGTCAATCCCTGATCCCTATTCTCAAAACATGAGAAATCATAAAATTAACCATAAGCATATATATAACCTGGATGGAGTCTACCGTGCAAAAGTTGTGTAAAAGGTTTTTTAAACAGTTAGATCTATTAAAATTTTAAATTAATGGTTGAGATTATTTTTATTTTGATTTTTTATTTTCTTTATTATCTTTTGTATTTTTCAATTTAACTCTATTCATGTTCCTTCTCTTCCATCGGAAAGTGCAAAAACCTTTGAAACCAACCATGACAGCCAAGTTTCTTCAACACCCAAAAAAAAAAAATTAGTTAACAAACAACACCAAACACCACTCAACAACATCAACACAATGGAGGATCAAATTTTTGTTTCCTCTTTTCTTTTCTACGAAACCTCAAACACAATTTGCAGAAAAATCGATGTATATCAATTTCAAAGAGTGATCAAAGAAGACAATCCCCTTTTCTCAAATCCGAAGAAAAATCGGTACCACTCTAAACTAGAACATCCAACAAATAAAAAAAATGCAATCCAAATTCAAGAAACAAATCCAAATCATTTTAAAAAAAAAAAAACGGGAGCCTCTATCCCTTCCTCTTCGTGCACGGGAAACACTGAAGAGAAGAAGAACATAAAGTGTAATTAAAAATCAAATATTTTGAGACCAAAGCCAACACTCTTTCTGATAAAATGGATGCATTCCGTTTATCACATCCATTTATGCTCAACACCAACTTCCCCAACCCCTCCTTTATATGCACCCTTCTTTCCTCTCCTAAAATCCCCATAGCATTTGGTTCAAGGTGGAAGTTGTAACATGAGGGTTTTATAATTAAATAAATAAGAAAAAATAATTTTATTAATTAAAATAATAGTTTGAGGGAAAATAAAAAGTACGCTGCGAGTATCCCAACTATAAATACATACATATTAGATAACTAATGACACGTCTCTACACTTTCTCTTCCTTTCAACTTAGTTTTTCCTTCTTTCTCTCCCAAAATCTTTTCTTTTATCCCGCATACACCTCAAACCTGTCCCAGTAAAATGACAATCTCGGACTCTTCAACCGTTGGATCGTCATAAAATTTGAACACCAAGTTTAAAACTCATATTCTCACATACCAACCGTTGGGATTTACAGAATAATTTCTGTGGTGAGGGGAATGTCTCTCGAATGTAGCTCTTTATTTTTCCCGCATATACCCAAACATATCCCAGTAAAACTATGATCTATGACTCGTTAACCGTTGGATCATCGTAAAATTTAGGCACCAGGTTCAGAATATATTTTCACACATTCCCACCGTTGGGATTTGTGAAATAATGTTTGTGATGAGATAAGTTCTGCTCGCACGAGGACAATGGAATGAATATTTCAATCCCTTCTCTTTCTCTCTAACATTTGAAAATCCTATCAGAGCAACCAGAGAAAAAATTTGAGAAATCTCAAGGAACCGCTAGAGATTCTGCTATCGCTGTTGGAGTACACACGTGAGCTCGTTTAAAGGTAATGAATGAGTTTATCGCAATTGGGGTTAGAATTAACATGTGTAGGGATCCTTAGAGGATTAAATTGGGATTTATATTTGGTATGTTTGTTGAATTATAATTTTCCTTTACGATTATAAATACAATATTGTTGTGTTTGACGGACCAATGGATGTCTTGATGTGAATTGGTCGATAAAATTGAATGCTTTTGGTGTTTTCGTGTTTTTGACCTATGATTTTGATTCATTGATTTTAATATGATTGTGTGAATTGTTTGATGGGTTTTACTTTCCATGCTGTGAGAAGTATTTTTGTATAGATTGTTATATTCATATTATGAAATGGTGATTCAAATTGTGAGTAAGTGACAAATTGAACTTGTGATGAATAATGAGATACATGTGTATTGAGATGTTGTATATATTGAGTTGTGAGCTACGAACATCAAACAATTGTAATATCTTTTAAGGGCGACGATTTTTTGCGTGACGAGTATTGTGATAGGATCCACTATGAGAACCCGACAAGTTGAATCACTTTAAAGCGCAAGGAGTTAAAATGATTTTGAAAATAATTGAGTAGTTATGTGTATTGCATAGTTCATAGGTAAAGTGTATATGATTCATGAGGTGTGATAACATGTTAAATTAGGATTATACCATTGTGCTTGAGACCAAGTGTATGTGATAAACTAAGTATGTATTGACTTGTAATATATGTGCATTGAGATGTTATGTGCACTGAATTGTGAGCTATGAGTTGTACAATTACACGATTATAAGACTCTTTAAGGGCAACGAGTTAATGTGCTACGAGTATTGTGATAGGAACCAATGAGTTTAATCATAAGCACGATGAGATAAAATTATTTTGAGAACAATTGAGGAGGAGTATGTTTTGTACAGTTCATAGATAAAATCTGTGTGCTAAAATGTTTTCTGGGTTAGACTTAAATTAGGAGGGAGAGACCCTAACGAACTCTTCGGAGTCTAGGCCTTGGGGGTAAATACATTTGGTTTAAGTGCTCCTTTAAGCCTATGTCGATCCCACATGGTTGGAGCATTTTCGCAAAACAGCACGACCCTGACTGGTCTTCATATGATTTTACCTAGTAAGAGTGACCTGACTTACTTGTGTGTGGTTTGTTTTGTCATGTACTCCTAGGCGCCCGACGAGGTTCTTCATTGACATGGTACCACATTACATATATGATTAAGTCTTAATATATCTGTTGCATAACAGTTGTGTATTGATTGATATTGATTGACTGAGTGATATTGTATTTGATCCTTGACTACGTGAATGATGTGAAAATGAATGAGACGTGTTGTGTTGAGATGTGATGTTATGTAACAAGAGGTGGAATGATATGAACTGTGTTTAAGTAAATTATATGATATGTATATCTATGTTGTTTTGTTTCTCTCTATTAGTTGGGAATGTGATAACTCACTCCCTGGGTGTTATTTGTGTTTGGATCCTGTGATGATCTCAAACTTTGTGTTTATGTGAGCAGATGATTAGGTGGATGACTATGGAGAACCTCATGCTAGAGGATGCTGGAACACAATGTTCTGATAGGATGTGACATTGGGGTATATGTTTCTATATTAATTGCATGAAGTCTTGGATGACCTTGTTTTGAGTCGAGATGATTTTATTATTTATTTGGACAAGTTCTATTATGATGTTAGAAGAGTGAATGTGAGCATTTTACCATTTGAAATAATTTTATTGAAATGTTTTAAAACTTTTAATTAATTCTGCATTCCTATTTTTTTTATTATTAATACATATATGTGTGGGATAAAGAGTGTCATAGAAGTCGCCGTCGACATCCAAAAGAAGAAGAAGAAGAACAACAACAACAAGGCCTTTGATGCGACAACATTCAAGGTGGAGTGGTTAGTCCTCGACGCAGAGGCCCAACGAGCCATGGCAGAGGCTGCCAATCCCAAGGCCTAGAACAAAGAAGAGGAAAGTAGAAGAAAGAGATAGTTAAGGAAAGATAAACATAAAAAGAAAATCAAAAGAAAAGCAAAAATGTTAAAAAAGTTGAACCATCAGTGAACATTAAAAAGAATTGAACGATAAATATCTATTTTCGTATTGTGTGAAAGTTTTTTACTTAGATATGTGCGACTCCATCTATAACCAAAGTAAATAAGTCATGTAGTGATCTTCACTCATTCAATAAATTTTTTTGACATGCATTAATAAATTTGTTTGTTTTTTATAATAATTATTTTAAAAATTATATCTATCATAATTTTTGATTGTAAAATTTTTTACATTAATCATATATATACAAATTAAACTCATAACAAATCACAAATGCATTGTAATACTAATCGTCAATTTTGATTAAGGATAGGACTGATATCACTTACTTTCCTTACTTTGGATGTTTTACTCTTTTTGTTTTAAAAATAATGAATAAATAATCAATGGATGTACACATATAAATGATAAAAATAAATTACAATAAAATTATAAAAAAAGATAAATAATTAAATTGGTCTCTAAAAATGTGATATCATCACAAATGTTAGACCTTGTGGCCTCAATAACTCAAGAGGGATAATCTTAGAATGCAAAAGAAACAACAATCAATTTAATAATGTTCTTTAAACATGCAAGACACAAATTGATTGCAACAACATAAATAAGATAAGGGAAGAGAGAATGCAAACATAGTTTTATACTGGTTCGGCCACTTCCCGTGCCTACGTCCAGTACTCAAGCAACCCACTTGAGATTTCCACTATCTTTGTAAAATCCTTTACAACTTCTGAACCACACAGGGACAACCCATCCCTTGTGTTCAAGAATCCTTACAACTCAAGAGACCCTCGGTCCCTTAATCAATTTCATTGAGTAAGAAGAATGGAAGAAGAATTCTCTCTTCAAGAGAAGAATATTACAATGAAGATCCATGGATGAACTCTTAATGAATTTGCAAGTGTTTTCCCAAGAGTTCTTGAGAGAGCATTTAACAATGAAGTTCTCTTGGAATCTCTCTCATTTTCTTTTGAGAGGATAAGACATTTTGATTCAGGAAAACTCTCTGCAATTTCGTCCCAAGTCGCACATATATATAGGCCTTTGATGACCATTCAAAATCCAAATGATAAGATGTGACTATTGACGATATTCCTTGAAAATCCTCTTTGGTAATTGTTTTTCTTGAACAGTTGTGACTCTTCATTTAAAATTTGATTTCCCAACGTTTAGAGTCTCTGGTAATCAATTACATATAATGTGTAATCGATTACAAACTTTCAAACCATTGGTAATCGATTACATGTGCCTTGGATGACTTGAAACCTTTCATTGTGAGACAAGGCTTGATCTTAAAGAAATATTGAATCAAAGCTTTGTTTGTTGAAACAATCTTGTATTAATCTTGAAGCAAATAAGTCTTGTTTGATTTTTTTTTGACATCATCAAAATCATGTATACATACATTCACAACAAATTGATACCTTCAAAATAATAAATATAAATTTAATTTTTAAATATAAAAAATATAACAAATTAATCTTATAATTAATTTTGTGATATTATTTTATTATTAAATTATAATATTTATTGTCAAATCATAAATTATATTTTTTTATATTAAAAATGTGATATTTACAAAGTTTAGGAACAATTTTTTGAGAATGTCCCTCTCGGGAACAGAGTATTTACCCTAATAAGAATAAGAATTATATAAAATTAAAATTCACTTTACATTAGGGAAAGGAAGTGAAAAGGTTGTCTGGTGTTGTAGTCTTATTTTCGTATGGTTTGAGTACACCAAGTGAGAAGAAGCTGAATCCTCCACCGCTCATTCATTTGAAAATCCCACGTGCCTGAATATTGGTGCATTTCTTCTTCTAAAAATAATAGTTGTCACTTCCAAACTATTCACGACAAAACACACTAACATATAACATTATTGGCCTCGAAAGAGGAGTGAACATCTACCCTAGCGGTGTGAACTGAACCAACTTCACTGCACCAGAAAGGCTTTCAACCATCTACTCCACTTCTTCACACTCTGTGTGTGTAAGTGCTTACATTACATTACAATTCACTCATCAACTGTGCTGGATTTTTGTTTCTATTGGTTGATAACCTTTTTTGTGGACAAAACGGTGTTGCTTAGTATTAACAATGCACAGCCTCAACCAAAAGCATCTTTGGTTTTAAGTAAACATTTGGTTCTGTTTTGTGCTCATCTAATTGCAGTGAGCAATATGATTCATGAAAGAAGAATTTTTTCTATCTTGTTTGTGTTGTTCTTCTAAATACCTCCCTCCATTCAAGAACAGAAGAGATTTGGTTTCCATAATTCCCATTAAGAAATTGTGTTTATAGCAGGAAAACTTGTTTTGAGTAGAGGTTCATGGTAAAAATTGTGTCTTTTGATGGGAGGTTTAATGCTCTATAGTCTTAAGAAAGTATTGGAATGGAAGCACAACGCAAAAGGTGAGCAATATCATCCTGTAGTTGCTATGTGGGCCTCACTTGCTTTTGTGCTTTCTCATACTGTAAATTCTTTTGGTGGATGATTCTGCCAAATGGGAGTTTCAATTGCTGGTTGAGATTATCTTCATGTTAGGGGACTAGGGCCTCCTTCCATGGTGGAAGTTTGTCAATCTGTGTTGGAGATATGATTTTTGTGCTGGACACACCCTTTTAGAGTTCACTGTTGATTGGGAATGATATGTTTTATAAAAGGGTTGTGTTTTTGGTAGTTAGCAATAAGTGAAATAAAGAAGTAAAGAAAAAGTAAATCATTTTTATGGCTTCTCTTTTTTGGGGTTAGAGATTTCAATATTATGCCTTATTGATGAGGAATCTCTGGATTTTAAGATGTTTCAGGCCAATATGAAAATCTGGCCTATATGATTGATCTTTTTCTAGAGTAAGCCATGACAATTTAAGTGTGAATTAATTTTGAATAATGAGCTATACCAGGAAGGAAAAGGAAATTTGTTATGTTGATGGACAGGGACATTGTTGTTACTTGATAGATGTAAAATTGAGCTGCTTGATGCTGAGGATAAATCTTGTCTCCACAACTTACTTTACTTTATTGATATTTTAAAATTTTTGCAATAATTGAATTTAATTGTCAAGATAATTAGTTCACATACATTTTAATTGGGACACCTTGGTGATCAAAAAACATTTATTTAAATTCACATGATTTGATAACTACAAGCTGAGAAAATCTTGGTCTCTATTTGTCCATCACCAAAGGAAAAGAAAGGGGAAATAATTATGGAAAGTGGTATCACCTTATTTTATAAGATGGTTGCGATGCATTAATTGGCATCCCCACACTTTTGAAGCCTAAACCTGTCATGCATAAAACGTTCCTAACTTTTTGTTTATGATGTAAATGTGGAAATCGGCATTCAACTTAATTTGAAACATCTCGTTTGGAATACATTTCATATTTTCCCATTAGGTCATTTATCCTGACATTTTGGTTTTGTGGTGTTACTCTGTTGATTCTACATATCTGCTTGAATAGGTCCTGACTCCTGATGTTCTGCTTTGTTTTCTCTTTGACAAGGAAAATAACAATCTCTTCTTAATGGAAATAAGTATTGCAAGGTAAACTTACACAATATATTGTATTGAGTTAACCTTGAAATTGTTTAGATTGTTGTACATTATTGTCATGTTTGAGGTTGAGAATTATCCAATACTAATTATCATATTTCTTTTATAATTTGAGTAGGTCTCATCTTGAAACACAGGGAATATTCTTTTCAAATGTTTCAAGAACGATAGGATGGGAAAGCACCAAGAAACTTCCATGTAATGTGGCTTCCCAGAGTTCAAGATGGGACTTTCACAGATTGGCCTCTTCCCATCAAGCTTTTACTGCAGTGTATCCTAGAAGGCCTTTTATCTGTAGAGCAAATTCTATGCCAATTAGTTTACAGGAATCTGCATCATATGGAGATAATTCTATTGAGGATGAGGATCCATCTACAGACTTGGAAGAGGAAACTTTGGCAAAACCACCTACCAGTGAACAGGTATTTTTTTAAATACAATTTATAGTTGTGTTTCTGAAATCCCACAACTTCCATATGATTACAGAAATGTTTGTAACTTCTCAAACACCTGAAATTGAAATTTTTGTCCTAACCATGCTATTTTTTTTTTCTTTTTTGAGAGCATATGGAGCCACTGATGCAGTGATGTACCTTGTGAAACATAAAAAATGTTTGCACTGTTAAAACCACTAACCACTTCTTTTCTCTACTTTTGTCTTAGTTTTTTTTTCTGCAAAACTAAATCTGAAAAGGGTTTAGATGATAGTCTATTATTCTATTTGCACTTTGTTAGAGACCTAGGTTGGCCTATCTTTAATAATCTTAAAATAGAGAATTGATGAACCTTTATCATGTGCATGTCAAAAATAGTGAAAAATAAATAGGCTAAGAAATTAGAATCAGTTCCTTCATTTGCTGTGGTGTTATTTTCTTTGTCTGTCTTTTCTTTACTTGGCTTTGGAGTGTCTTTTGTGTGTTGAGAGGTTACTGGTTAGCCTGTTTTTATTTATCCTGAAACACCACCTTGTATCACATATTCCCTAAACCAAAGGTGATTCACCATTTATATACTCCTATCATGGGGATTCAGAACAATAAATAGACTTGGGGCAAATGTAAGGATCGAGGAAAACTAATAAGGAGAAACTATTTCAATTTTCAAGTGCATTTTTTCTATGGAATATTATTTAAATGGATCTCACATTTGTTGTTTGTTGGGTTATTACTTTCTGAAATGACAGAAATCAAACCTGAAGGAATAGTTTCAGCAAGTTCCAAAAACTAAACACCCTTTATTTTGTGCAGTTATTTTGAACAGACAACAATGGTAGTGACTAATTGTACTTTTTCACTTCTTTTGTTTGAATATTTTGGGGAATACTTTGATATGGTGAATTTGCATGTTTTTGCGTGTTTACTTTATTGGGCTTAAATTATCTCTAATTCTAAGAAATGGTTAGTGTGTTTTTGGCCTGGGTGATTACACTTGTTGAAGATACCTTTTTTTTTGTGTGTGTATGCAACTTGGATTAATAAATCATACTGAGATCTTCTGTTTCAAATCTTATTGAGCAGATAATGGCACTGCTTGCTGACACACAGGGAGCAAAACTCACTAAGAAGCTTAGTGAAGCCAACCGGCAAAATCGGTTCCTAAAAAGACAGGTATCTGCATATATATATATATATATATATATAGATATATAGATATATTGTATTTGTGCCAAACTGTAGATGGATCATTGGGAAGAAGATGTATGGGATGCCAATAATACATGGGATGGATTTAGTCAATTCAATCTGGATGTAGCATCTTCTTAATTATGATATTGATAGGTGAATGAATTCATTAGAGGGAAAAGGGCTACCATTGGGTCAATTGTAGAGTGAAAGCCGCCTTAAACATCGTCTCTTAAAGGAGGTGACAATGTTAGGAATCCCATATTCAGAAGAATAAGAAGCTCAATGTGGTACTTAAGCCATGATAATATTTTTTTGTTATTTTGCTGGTAAAAGAAATGGATAAACAGGAAAATTTGATAATTATAATAGTCCATTTGCATAAGCGGTTAGAGCTGAAATTCTATTTTGAATTTGATTACTAAAAGCTATCATCATTGACTGATATTGTTTGCCATAAAATGGAAGTACAAATGCTGAGAGTTTCTTGGGAATAGACTTGTTTTCCAATATTCTTCTGTTTTTTTTTCTCCTCATCAGCATGAGTTGAGCATAATTGTATTATGTTTTTGTTAAAAGTTGTTCGAGCCTTCTAATTTTCAGCCTTTTTTCTATTCACTTCTCTTTATTTTTTGGTTCAGGGCTTGTCTGTATAGGTTTTATTATTGAACTCATAAGTTATACCGACTTCTGATTATACACTAAAGAGTTTTTGGGGAGATTTATTTTCCCAGTATTTTTAGATGCCATAGTCTGAGGATAGAATGTAGATGTGTAAATGACAAAGGTCCTTGCACTTAGAACCTGTACCGACTTCTTTTTTCCTCTACAGTTGAATGTAACGGAGGATGCATTGGTAAAATTCAAAAATGAACTTGCAGTCATGGAGCTTGAAATTCAGGTTAAAATTTACAGCCACCTTCTCACTTTTTATGCTGTTTTTATATTGCCAACTTTTCTTTGTTTGACATTTGTTGACCAACAGTTTTCATACTGCATAACTGAATGAGTATACCTTTCATGACTATGTCTGTATCTTGATTGCTATTGATTTGAGAATTGACTCTTGAAATTTTAAATGACTTTTGATGGTGGTTTATCACTTCTATCCCATTTTATACTGATGTTGCACCTTATGAATACTCTTCCTTCAGTGTGCTTGCTGTAGTGCTATTCTCTTTTCGTTGTTAGAAATCAAGAACTCCAAGCCATTGATATTAAAAGCATAAATCATGTTATTTTTAGCATTTTAATTGTTCAACATTTATGCATATGTTATTAAGCTTATTATTAGTTAGAAACTGTGTGGATAAACATGAAATGGGAGGATATTAATTCAAAATTTTGCTGAAGTTTCTACAATTTTGAACTAACCTTAATATATAATATCAAATTTGGTGTCTGAAAATGTTAAGATACTTATTGTTGTAAATTATAAAATATTTCAACAATTAAATTAATTTGATCATGAGTAAACAGAATGTCATCTAACAGATAAATTGAAGTTTGATTCTCTATCCAATCAATTATTGAGCTCTGCAAGCTTGCATTGTTAATTGTAGTATGTGTGACACTTGCTTTTCTCACTGAAATTCATTTGTTTCATCATATTGGGTGCTAAGATATTGTTTACTTTTGGGGTAGGCCTTGGCCAGATTAGCAGAAGAAATAGCTCAATGTGGTATTCCAGAAGGTTCAAGGAAGATCAATGGAAAGTACATTCATTCTCACCTTGTTGCTAGATTAGAAGGTATAGTGGTATTTGCTCTGACTACTACTCATGATTAGAGCCAACCCTATATGATTAACAAGTGTACTTCCTAGTTCTGGATAACTGTGTTAATGTTTGTGTGGAATATGCTAATAAAGCTTCTCAGCAATGGTCTTTTCTTGCCAACTTTGCCCCATTTGTGTCCTTATCAGTGCAAATGTGTTGTTTTTGCCTACATAGCTGTAAATGAACAACTGAAGGAACAAATAAAGGATGTTGATGCGGCACAATCAAAGGAGGTTTCTGTGTTTTGGGTTGGCATGGCTGAGGTAAACACTTCAAGATTAGACTTCCAAATGTTCAATAAGAATCAGCTTGATCAATAAACACATAAAACTTCTTTGCCTATAATATATCACCAAGCTATTTCAAATGTGAGATTTGATTTCTCTAGAAAATGTATCCCATGAAATATATATGGCATCCTTGCTTGCCTAGACTGATACTAATGTTACATAAGTACACTAATCTGTACAAATTTGATTTTCAGCACCAAGCATTGGCTTTTAATGTTTAGGATATAAAATAATTGTTTCATGAAGTCTATGTCTATGCTACATTATGGTATAGTGTGGTTTCAGAAATTGAATGTGTTTGCTAATGCCTAAATTGTCTGTATGAACTTTTATTTTCCATCAGAGTGTGCAAGTTATGGGCACCTTTGATGGCTGGAGCCAAGGAGAGCACCTTTCACCTGAGTATACTGGTTCTTACACAAGGTTTTCAACTACATTGTTGCTTAGGCCAGGAAGGTACTATTTTTTGTTAACTTTCTGAAGCTTTTGAACTGACTTTATAACATGGAGCCTTCTTCTAACTCAAAAACAAAAACTATTATGTAGGTATGAAATCAAATTCTTAGTAGATGGTGAATGGCATCTGTCACCAGAGTTTCCCATTATTGGTGAAGGGTTAACCAAAAATAATTTGCTAGTTGTTGAGTAATGAATTAATGATTCATATTTTCAATCCTAGTAACTGATACATAAGCAGAAACTTGAGTGTTATTTTCTTAAAGTTATTTAAATTTTCTTTCTTTGGTGTATAGGCACACACACTTTTTTGAGTGTTTTGTGTTGCTACACTTTTTGATCTGCAATTATATTTTTAGGTTTTCAGCTAAGGGTATTTCTTGGTTGATAGTACTTAATAGATAGATAAAAATTACAGAGATCAAAATGAATATTACCTCTTCTATAAAACTTTTTACGTACTCACGGGTTAACAATTAAACCTTAACAGTTAAACCTTGTTTGACATGCTTAAGAGATTCAATTATTTTTCAGCTAGGTTGAATCTTGTTAGTACTTGTAATTTCATTTTAAATTCATGCTTGGAGAATATTATTTTTTAAAGTTCCTTTAAGAAGTTGGTATTTATAAATAAAAAAATTAATTCCAACATGTAGTAAGCTTAATTTTTCTTTCATAATTAATTTTTTTTCTTTATATAACATCTTTTTAAAGTGTAACAAGTTTTTTTTTATTTTTTATATCGGGAAATATTAGTTTTTGTTAAAAATATCACTTTGGGAGATTCAAAACCATGATTGCTCCCCTCTCCCAACCAGTGAGCCAACTTATATCTCCTGCATAACAAGTTTTAGTGTGTTTAGTTGAAATTTTCAATTGCAATTCAAACATTTTATCCGAATAGTTGTTAATGAACATGACATAGTGCCGGTAACAATGTGTGGCATCCTGCATGGACATTACTCACATTAGTACTTATCTGCTCAATTGCAATTCTCTCCTCTGTCTCAAATTATCATTTTTTTCAATCTATCATCTTTTATTTATATATCTAAATTGAATTTAAATAATATTTATAAATAAAATAATTAATATTTAAAAATCCTTATAACACAATTTAAATAATTTATTATTTAATTATATATTTGTTATGAATTTTAATTAAATATAACATATATATCAAAAAGGTTTTATTTATGATAAATTTAAATTATATAAAAATATGTATTCGGTGTAATTTACTGATCAAAATATTAGTTTATATAATAATTGCTGTTGACTGATAAAAATTAATAAATACTAATAATTATTGTCGACAAACGTCAAATATTATTCATAACCCATGAGTGAGCGATAATCATCCACCTGTCAAATTATTGACCAATAAAATATGAATAGTATTAGTCTGTTGGCCGTTGACAATAAAGATATTTTGACTATTGCATAAAATATATAATTTTCTTCAATTAAAATTAAAAATTAAAATGATTTTTAGCCTGTTTTGTTTTTAGTTTTTCATAAAGGTAATTTTCAATTAAAAAGGGTTTGATATTTGTTGCAATTTACGTCTATATTATAAATTACAATACATATCATAAAATCTCTTAATTAAAAATATAATTCATATGTTTAAAATTATTTACTTGTTATAAATTTAATTACATAAAAATAAAGCTTTATTTAGGGTGCACACAATAAAACACTAGTCACTCAAAAATGTATTTTTTCGATATACCTAATTAATTAATAATGTAAAAATCTTTATACTAGTAATATATTAACATTAACCTCTTTCCTAGAATAAATAAATGACAACATGATAGAGTCAGCAAAGTGGTATAGCTTTGCACGCAAACATTCTGTGTTTTAATATGTATTATTTATTCCTATCATTAATTACATTGCAAAGGTTTTTGTTCTTGCTGTATAAATAAATAAATAAATAATATTACCTAAACCTCACCTCCACACCTACTTAAAAAACATATCATACGGTTAATACTCAGTTTCTCAATCTTCTTAAAAATAAAATAAAATTGTGTACTTACTGTACGCCAACGCAAGAGAGAGTGAGAGGCTTAGTATCTGACTGAGACAGAGACACAATAGCAAATTAACAATAGGAATTATAGGATAGAATGATGTTACCATTTTCTCCTCAAGTTCAAAGGAAAGAACATAAAATATGGAATATTTAGGAGCTAGATATATGCTAACTTGGACAAATTAGTTTATGAATGAAAACAAACAAAGAATAAACAAAGCTTTCTCTAAGACCTTACCTGCCCCATCCATCCATTCCTTCACTGCACGATTGAAACTTGCCTGCTCCATGCAACCCCTCAAAAAGAATTTCGCACCAAATGGATATGCCACCTTTACTCATTAAATTTTTATATTTTGTTATTGTGTCCATAACTATTCCATCAAATCAAATAGTGTCAATTGAAAGAAAAAAACTAAAATAAAATAAAAAAGATATTTCAAGTAAATTATTGAAGATAAAATTGATATAAAAACTAATAGCTTAACTATAAGCTAGTTGAGTGGCTAAGCTTATGAAAATAAGAGAAAGAAACTTTTAAAATAAATTTGTATATTAAACAAATTATTTTTGGTCACCTTGTTAAATAAATATTTATTTTAGTCAAATTAATTTATAAGTTAGTCGAATAAACTTTTATAATCTAATTAACTATTAGAGCAATTTGGCAATCATACCCATGGTTAAAGAAGTTATTTAACCAGTAAAAAAAACTTTTAGGAATTAAATTTACTTAAAATATTTATAAAACATATATACTTTTTTAGGGTAAACGTATGTACTTAAAATATATCCTTTATTCAATTTTGTTAGACATTTTAGTAATTTATTTGTTTCATTTTAATTGTGATTTTATAATATTGATGATGTATTAAATATTTTTTTCTTAATATATCCATTATCGTTCATCATTAAGTGAGAAAACAAAAAAAAGTATAAATAAAAGATAGTCCAATTAATATAAAAGAAAAAAATATTATAAAAATTGCATAATAATTTTAATAAAATCTATAATATTAATTACATATCTAAATTTCTGTACCAAAATCTTGTACACAAAATAAAATGGGAGGGATTATTATATTATTGGTTTAAGTGATATTGAACTCAAATTCTTTACCTAAAATCTTGAATTTTAGTTTTGTAGATGACAAAAAATAGTTAAGTTGAGAGAGGAAATTTCACACTAAAAATATTTAATCAGGCTAGGTTTTATAGCAAAGATGAATAGTCAGCAATGTTAGTAAATATGTCGACTAATATCATGTTAAAAAAAGTAGGAGGGAAGAAGTAATATTTTGATGCTACTTAAATGCACATTAATAATCAAATAAATAAATATACATTTAATATGATATATTAAATGCACATTTACTATTAGTATACTTTAAAACTATTTAAGAAGGTCCCAGGGAAGAAAAAAAAACTCGAATAAAGTGTGCATGTGTATCTGTATATTAATGAACGATCTAAAACAAGTCCGAATAATGTGTTTTTTTCTCCTGAAAATAACTAATGTTTTATTAATATAGTTGGGGCCAAGAAATGAATATATAAGCAGAAGCATTGAGTGCAAGCTTATTCACATACACACGCATGTACACCTTAATGTTTATATAGGGTGGTTTCTTCTTGGTGTTATTCTTGTTCTGGCTTGTGCTTTAATGCATTCTTCTTCTTCTTCAAACCTCTTAATGACTACTGTGCCTTGAATGTTGGGTTTGAGTATATCTCTTTCTCCTCCAAAAGTAGTGCCACTTACGTAGGGCATGATGATGAAGAAGAGTGGTTTTGAGAAGATGGTGATGTTGCAGAAGAACAACAAGAACAAGGGAAGCTATGATGATGAGAAACCAAGGAGTAAGAGGTTTTTGGTGAACATCAATATCATGGGGAGTGCAGGGCCTATTAGGTTTGTGGTGAATGAGAAAGAGCTTGTTTCTGGGGTCATTGATACTGCTCTCAAATCTTATTCCCGTGAAGGGAGGCTTCCTGTTCTTGGTTTTGATGCCACCAATTTCCTTCTTTACTGTGCTAATGCTGGCTTTGATGGTATGCTTCCTCTCTACCCTTTTTTTTGGAATTAGACTAAACTTTTATGCTGTTTCCTAATCAAAATTATGGTTTCATTTTGGTAGTTTATCTTGAACTTTATGTAAGCTTTTATTACGTAGATAACCATGGCTAAACTTCAATTCTGTTTTGAAAAATAACATCAAAGGCACTTGATTGGCATTGCATCTACGTTTTGTCTCTTAGAAAATGAGATTTTGAATCTTAAAGGACGAAAAATAAAATAAATATAATTAATAAGAATTAAATTAAACAAAAAATTACAAGAATAAAAAAATACTAAATTATATGACTAAAAAATAATTAAATCATATTTATGTAGGTTTTCATGCGAAACTAACTCCCCGTCGTAATTATAAAACAATACTGAGAACACCTGTAGAGTTTTCTCAAATTGTCATTTTGAAAATTTTTAATCGCTTTCCGTTTGGTGCATCAAATTGTATTTGTTTTTCTTTCTTATTTTGGTCTCTCTGCATGTTGGATCCGAAAGGCCGTTTTGATGATGTATGGCCATTGGCTCCTATTTCTTCCTATGATGTTTTCATGTCCCTCCTCAAGTTGTCGTTTGTTTTTTCTCAGGCAAATGTTTCATAATTTAATTAAAATACAACATAAACTTTATATATATATAGTCATTCAATGTATTGTCATATTCTTAATTGAAAAATGAAAATGATTGTCTTATTGTGCTCAACTGCTCATTATTGTACCAAAGTATTAAAGGAGGAGTGAACATGAACCATAGCTTTTGTGGTTTTAGACTAGTAATTAAATTACCACACATAACACGTGTCATGTGCTCTATATTGATAGAACAGTGTACACCATATATTATGAAGTTTGGTTCCATGTGAATATTTTACATGTCTTAATTAATCAGTATTCTTAAGTTATTAAGTCATTGTTTAAGAAATTCAACGAAAAATTTAAAAATCATAACAAGACATTAAAAAAAAGTTATAGATAATTCAATTTTACGTATTTCAATAAAAAAAATTCTTTTTTTTAAAATTTCTTAATCAATATCTCAAAAGCATTAGTTGATATTTATTTTATTTTAATTTACAAACTAATTAAGAGTTGTTCTGTTTGATATGATATCTTTGATAGCTTTGAGTCCATTGGAACCGATAGGATCTTTTGGAGTGAGGAATTTTGTGCTATGCAAAAAACAGGTGTACTCATCTTCAAAGGTAGCACCACAATCTGAGTTGGCGTCTCACAAGAGCAGTGGTGGCCATGGATGGAAGGCATGGTTGAATAAATCATTTGGTTTAAAAATCGTATCCCATTGAGATATAAAGGTGTTATAAGTTCCCTTTGTATTATGGATTGTGCTTTAATTAGTCACTATATAGTATATATGAGTGTGATTGTGGCAACTATGCTATAGTAATTCATATGTTTTGCCCAATCTCCCGGAGACAACTTAATAACATTGAATAATTTAGGTTATTCGCTTCTTCATTGTATAAACAAAAGATGCTCGTTCTTTGGAAGTTTATATCATGGGTTACTTTACATTCAACATGTGCTGATATTGTCTTTGAATTCCAACGTTTAATTACTGGTCCTAGATTTCTAGAGAAGCATAAAAGGTGGAATGGGATTCTAGTAATTGAAGGCTAGTCGTTTAAAGAAAGGCTGGGAATTAAAGAATTATCTTTCATAATGTTTTTTTTCTGGATGGTAAGAAAGTGGTAAGAGAAGAATATTTAATTCAATAGTAATATTAGTTCATTACCATATAGGACTAAAAAAAATCGTCTCTTAATAGGTTTGACCAATTGAGTTTCAGGAGCAAGATCGTGTTCTAATATGATCTATTCGACATGAAATATGCATGTCTTATGTGATTTGATTTCTTCACAATCCAATCACGGTAAGTCACCAAATATACTAAATTTATTAATTTTTATGATAGTCACTGTGAACAGTATCTTGTAATTGAATGATAATGTTAATGTATAATTATTGAACTCTAATGAAAATAAGAAAAGTGATAAAAAAAATGAAATGAAAATAAGATAGAAGAGAAAGAAAATATATGAATATAAGAATTCTATCTTTTAATATTATCACTTTATAAAAATTCCGAATATTGTAGTCCTTGTATGTACAATAATCTCTTCCACAGTTCCACCTTTCACCAACACGAGAATAACAGATCTTCTGAAGAACAACACAACTTTAACGTGGGCCGATTTCTCTTGGGGCCTGGGTCACCTTAGATCAAAATGTTTATTTATAAAATTATAACTTTATATGATAATCTGATTTTTTTCAATGCCCCCCAAAACAAAGCAACGCATGTTTTCTCCAATTTCTTTTTTTTTTTTCAATTTGTCAATTGATAACAATTTTCCCCTCAAAGATGGTCTGATCATGATCAAATTAACTATTTATCCACCTTTTTTATGTTATATCTCTCCATTGAATTTTTTAACATAAATATCTATTTATTTTAAAAAATTGCTCTCCTTGTAAGAGATAAAATGGGTAATACTTTAGTTCATTTGGCGTTCAAGATTCCTAAATACTGCCTAGCCGAAATGTTCTTCTTACCATCAATATATATGATTTGGGCCTAGCAGGCTTTGATAGGGCCCATTCTGAGATGGGAGGTTCCACATGGGGGTTATGCTAGGTGCACCTAGCATTATTACTGGTGCACCCAGTATTTTAAGTGAATGGACGAAAATGTCCTTCACTCAAGTTGATCCGTATGACTCATACGGATCAAATTCATCTGTACAAACCATACGGATGCACCAGTATTTTAATTGAATGGACGAAAATATCCTTCACTCAAATTGATCTGTATGACTCATACGGATCAAGTTCATCCGTACAAACCATACGGATCAATTTGATCCGTATGTTTAAATTATACTTATGAATTACATGATCCGTATGAAATATATGGATCATGTAATCCGTAAATATAATTTAAACATACAGATCAACCATGAACTCGCATACCTTTAAGGCAGAGTAATTTTAGAATTAACACAAAATGCTGGATGCACAAGCAATAAAATTGGTGCACCTAGCAACACTCTCCACATGGGCATCTTAATCCTACCAGAGAGAGTTTGGCCTACTAATATTTTGGAGACATTTATTTCCTGCACTTCCTGTTGCATTCCGAAAAATTCATTCCACAGTATACATTTATATTTCAAAATAAATTTTTTGAAATGCAATGGGAGATACAAGATATAATAATGAGAATGCATGATACAATAGCCAATTTTCCGTGAGAGGATCCATAACAACTCATTAAGATGGTCCAAAATCCATCATGTACAGATAGTAATGGAGTAGAGGAGTATTCATATCTAAGAAGGATTGTATATCAATGGCTCTAAGATTATCTTTGTTTGTTTTACAAGTAGAAAATTTTCTGTCACGTGAATTCTTTAGTGGGATAGACCTTCTCTCTATAACTGCAAGCCTCCTAATCGAGTACTTACCTGAAATGGAACAGCATAATATAATAGATGTGTGTTTTTTTCTTTTTCTTTTCAATACTCCGAACTGATATAAGTTTCAAGGAATTCTCTTCAATGTTCAGGCTCTTGAGAACAAACGTTCTTTTAGAAACCCTATATACACATGTTTAAATATAAACCATTAAATAATATTTAAATTATATAGATTAAAAGATAAATATACACATGTTTTCTTAACTAGTCATCTGACTAATGACTAATTTTATTGGAGTTTAAAGTAAAATCGTTCTTTTAAAACACACACGTACATTATTCTTGTGGCCTTGTGGGGGAGACAACGAAAAGTAGTAAGTACTTAAAGGTTGAATATATAATCTAAAAAATACCCCATTAATAAAGTGTCACGTGAAATAAGATCTCAAAAGGGTGCATTGAGTTGTTTGTCCATGTGTGAAAAGAACAGGCCATATGCCAAAAGTAGATAAGAAATTGTTTGATGAGTACTACTTATAGTGACATCCAATTAACAATTAAATTGTGCAGGGTTCTAAAAAGTAAAAACATATTATATTACACATTTACATATATCAAGTTTTGATTTTGCTACGATGTTTCATTTTCTTAACTCTGCATTTATTAATTTGAATAGTGTTTACGTAATAATTTCTTTTTTTTTTGTTTGGGCCAAATGGATGGGATGTGGGACTAGATCATTGACTGGCTAAGCGCCTGAGCCCAATAGAACATATAGGGTATGTACAGCTTTATTAAGTTTAAGGGAATTGCTAGGGGCACCCAGCAACATTGCTGGTGCACCCAGCAATTTTTAAAAAACCCAAAAATGCTCTTGTACGTTTTCCTTTTATAAAAATCTATTTTTTTTCATTCTTCCTTTTTGCTTTCTCTCTCCTGCGTTTCCTCCATTCCGGTGCGCGTTTTTTCCATTCTGGTGCGTTTTCTCTGTTCTGGTGCTTGTGTTGTGCGATTTTTGTCGGTGCTGGTTGTGCTTGTGCTCTGCTTTGGTGTGATATTTGTCAACTAAGGTACGTAGCTGGTTTTGTGTGGTTGATTGTTTATTTTTGGTAGTAGAATGGTGTAAGCGTTTCAGATTCGACGCAAAAAATTTTCTTCCAGGGAAGACATTACAAGTGCAGAAGAAAAAAACTTGTTCCGTGGAGTCTCGTGGAAGACGTCTTCCGTGAGATTCCACAGAAGAAGCATTCTTCCGCAGTTGTAATGTCAACTGCGGAAGACAGCTTCTTCCGTGGAGTAATTCGTTTTATGATTTTCTTGTTTTAAGATTATTTTGAATGTTATTTTGGTTAATTCTATTTGTAATTTATGTGAAACATAAAAATATATTTGTTGGTTGAATTGTTAATTTTTTTTGCCTAGGTTGAGGTATTTTTTGGTTAAATGAGCTTTGTAGGTTATAATTTTGGAATTATGTAATTAAAAGTTGAATTTGGTTATGTATATGTAGATTAAATATTTGTGTGAGGTTGTCAAATGTTGAATTAGTTTGATATTCATAGTTTGCAAATTTTTTTGGGTTGCTGTATTATTCAAATTATTTAGTTGAATGTTGAATCAGGTGATAGTTATACTTTGAATTAAGATGGACGAAGATCAATGGGCATATTACAGTGCGATGTTCGAAGAAGTTGATATGGATTTTCAAAATGAAGAAGATTGTGGTGTGAATGAAGCACATGTTGATTGTTCAGATGCTTTTAATACTTCTCAGGTAATCATGTCGATCAGTTTTAATTGTTTGGTCTAATGTATGATTTGTGTAAAAATTAATATGTCGTGGTTGTGTCCTAGGTCTTTGAAACCCGAGAAGATGTTTTGAAGTGGGCTTGAACAGTTTCCCATGAAAATGGTTTTGTTGCAGTAATTATGAGGTCTGATACATATACTGGCAACAGAGGAAGAACTTCATTTGTGTTAATTGGGTGTGAAAGGAGCAGTAAGTTCAAGGGTGGGAAGAAAGAATTTGTTAGAAGAGACACAGGTACTAGAAAATGTGGTTGTCCATTTAAGATTCGTGGAAAACCAGTGCACGGATGTGAAGGTTGGGCGGTGAAGCTGATATGTGGAATTCACAACCATGAATTGGCGAAGACCTTAGTTGGACATCCATATGCTGGGAGATTGACAGATGATGAGAAGAATATCATTGCTGATATGACGAAGTCGAATGTGAAACCAAGAAACATCCTGCTAACGTTGAAGGAGCACAACAGCAGCAGTTACACCATAATCAAACAAATCTACAATGCAAGAAGTGCATACCGTTCTTCAATAAGAGGAGATGACAGTGAAATGCAACACCTAATGAGGCTCCTTGAACGTGACCAATACATTCATTGGCATAGATTGAAGGATGGAGATGTGGTGCGTGATTTGTTTTGGTGTCACCCAGATGCAGTTAAGTTATGTAACACATGTCATCTTGTTTTTTTGATAGACAATACCTACAAAACAAATAGGTACAGGCTCCCATTGCTTGACATTGTGGGGGTGACACCAACCGGGATGACTTTCTCTGCTGGGTTTGCATATCTTGTATGGGCATTGGAACGGTTTCGAGGCCTTTTTTTAAGAAATGATCGCCTTCCTGTTGTTATTGTCACAGACAGAGACCTAGCCCTGATGAATGCTGTGAAAGTTGTGTTTCCGGAGTGTAAGAATTTGTTGTGCAGGTTTCACATAGACAAGAATGTGAAGGCAAAGTGTAAATCACTTGTTGGTCAAAAGAATGCTTGGGAGTACGTAATGGATAGCTGGGGTAACCTGGTAGATTGTCCTTCGGAACAGGAGTTCTCTGAGCACCTTCAAAGGTTTCAAGTAGCGTGTTCCCCGTGGCCAATGTTCACTGACTACGTATGTGAGACATGGATTGTCCCACACAAGGAGAAATTTATCTTGGCCTGGACGAATAAGGTGATGCACCTAGGCAACACAACAACAAATAGGTATTTAAATGTTTTATTATATTAGTCAAGTTTCTTTTAATGATTGTTTGGAACATTATTGTTATTAATTTGTCTTCTCTGTTGTGTGTTTTAAATGTAGGATTGAATTTGCTCATTGGTCTTTGAAGAAGATATTACAGAATAGCGTTGGAGACCTCTGTAGTGTTTGGGATGCAATGAACAACATGATGACGCTGCAACACACTGAAATTAGAGCATCATTCGAAATAAGTACGCATGTCGTTGGTCATGTTTTTAAGAAAACATTATACAAGAGGCTTCTGGGAATGGTGTCAAGGTACGCTTTAAATGAAATTTCGATTGAGTTTGAGCGCGTACGTTTTTCTGGGAATGGTGTCAAGGTACGCTTTAAATGAAATTTCGATTGAGTTTGAGCGCGTACGTTATTTGAAAGACAATGTGTCTTCTTGTGGGTGTGTCTTGAGAACCACGCTAGGTCTTCCTTGTGCATGCGAGCTACAAAGGTACGAGGGTGGTAGCATCCCACTGGATGCAATCCATATGTACTGGAGGAGACTTAATTTTTCAAACCAGGGGCTATGTGAGGCCAAAGTGAGCATCAAGGAAGAGATTGATAGAATACATAAAAGATTTGAGGAACTTGATGTTTGCGAGAAAGTTACTTTCAAGAGTAAACTCTGAGAATTTGTGTTTCCCGATGAGACCTCTATGTGCCCTCTTCCAACAAAGGTTAGGACGAAAGGTGCCCCGGAAAAGGTAATGAAAAGAAGCGAAAGATCGACAAAGCGTGATCCATCTTATTGGGAGTATGTTGATGCTTATCATTCGGTTCAAAACAGCAACACCTCAGTCAGACCTAGTGCATCATCTTTTGCACCACCGAAGCCAGCAAGGATGATCCCCATGTTGGATCAATTTCCGCCATTTATGCATGGTTTCCTTGAGGATGTTGTTGATGTGAAAGTGGATGGTAATTGTGGATATCGGTCAGTTTCCGCTTTGTTAGGTATGGGAGAAGAGTGTTGGGCCATGATGCGTAATGAATTGATTAAAGAACTTGGCAAATGGTCACAAGACTACATAAAGATCTTTGGTGGCACGAAGAGATATGAACAGCTGAGGTTGTCCCTACACCTGGATAGGTAATCCAAGGTATGTGTTTTATGCTTTTTATTTACATAAGTAATGTTTATATGACTGACACGTGTATTTGTTATGTGATTTAGGTTAGTATGGACAAATGGATGGATATAAAGGATATGGGATATGTAATTGCGTCAAGATATAATGTAATCCTTGTATCATTGTCACGCCAACAGAGCTTCACATTTTTTCCTCTCAGAAGTCGACCACCGGCCGATTCTGTTGTGCATCGCATAATATGCGTCGGTCATGTGTATGGCAGTCATTTTGTTCAGGTCCATTGAAAATTCGTTTACTCAAATAATTTCAATTATTGAATGTGTTGGTTTGTTTGTTTAACTTATTATTGTAATTTCACTTACAACAGGTTTTTCTGAAAGATCGTTGTCCCTTACTGCCTATGGCGTTGTTGTGGTCAAGCAATGCGTATCCAGAGGCAAAACAATGGCCAACTGCATATGTAGGTAGAATGCAACAATACTTAAGCCTAATGACAATTAATACAACGCATGTAGACCTAAGCGGACACTGAACTTGTAATATTTATGTATGTATATGTACATTGGATTTATGTTCATGTAATTAATCAATTGTTCCGTGAACAAGTGTTATTGTGTCAAATTGTTATATTTGTGTTGAATTGAATGCTAGTTATATGTTTCTAATAGGCCGAAAACCAACTGTTTTGATTTTTGGTGCCTCCGTTTGAGGTGCGATTCGATGGAACGGGGCACTGCTTTTATTTTTTTTTGGGTTCCATGACGTGAAAACATGCCAAATAGCGGCCCTGGACAATCTCAAGCGGCTCCCATATAATTTAAAAAAAAAGCCCGAACAGGGATACTTAGGCATGTTTCTAAAAGGCACAAAACCAATTTTTTTTATTCTTTACTGTACATATATATATGGTTAAAATATATAATTTCAGAATAGTTATAAATTTTAACATTTAAATTACAAATTATTTTATCTTCTTTATTTTATATATTCAAATGTCATTATAAATGTGACTCATGTGTGTGGTTTATATTTAAATTTCAAACATATATTTATAGAGAGACAAACAAAAATCATAAATGATGTAAGTAAATGTGTTTTATGACATACATAAACAAATACAAAAATTAATAATTTAAGTACAATAAAAATATAAATCCTAATCTATGCGGCGTCTCTGGCGCAGCCTAAGACTTTCATCTGCTGTGTCACCTCTAGCTCTCCTTAGACAACGAGTCATGATGTCATGTAAGTCAGTGCCCTCAGTGACCATCCTGAGGTTGATGACCCGCTCCAAATCCTCAACAATCGCTCCTAAATCCTGAGCCATCCCTTGACATCCTTCGCAGTGAACCTGTCACAGTCAAAACAACAAAGTCAGTATCACATTTTAAAAAAAAATTAAATTATGAAAAACTACAGAAGTTATGCTTACCACTGAATGCGTAGGGAGATCGGTCGCGACTGAAACCTCGGAGATGGGTGGCTCGACGAACTCCTCATGATGAGGGGGAGGCGGATGTCTCCGCACAGCTGTCTCCTCGGTCCGCGTGACGAATGGGTGCGATATCCGAAAAAACCACTCCATGTAGTCTGGCGCCACCTGTCCAAGAACTACACAGAGCTCCCCTGAAGGCACCAAATGGTTTGAAAAATGCAGCCACCGGTCATCTATATCATCACCCGTCAAAGAATCACAAACCGGCGGCGGAGGGACAGTCTGAAGGTAGCCAAACTGTCGAAGAACCCGCTCAGGTCGAACGTACACCACAATCTGACCCCATCAGAGCTGGCCGATGTACGACGATATCAAGTCAAAGGCCCTGGCTCCCCGGTGCTCACCATAGGGCATCCATCACACGTCAGTCACACTCAGGGCATCCAAACGTCTCCGATACGAGGCTCCCTTGATCCTCATCATATGAGCCTTACCTGTAAGCCACCTGCAGGCATGTGGGCTCCCTTCATCATAAGCATCATGAACGACGGATGTATGCACTGTAGGAAAGTGCTCGTATATCCAGCACTACAAACACATAGTCAACATCAATACATAAAAAAAAGAGATTCAATGCTACTTCAATTTAAATTATCAGTGATAATACGTACATGGAGAAGTGTAATATAACCGCCCAACTGCCGTGTAGAGGCCAGCGACGCGTCATTCAGATGGTCGTACATGTGGACTAATGCAGCTGCTCCGCAGGCGAATCCCCCTACCTGGGCCAGGTCCCTGAAAGCCTTTAGGTGCACGACATGTACATGGGTTGAACTCTTGTTGGCGAAAACAGTACAACCCACCAAGTGGAGCAGATACGTGCGGGCTGCTACAACCCATCGTCTGGCCCTGCACGGACTCTTATACAAGTCCCGAAGCCACCCCAACTAGACATGAGGCCCACCAGCTTGTCAGGTCTCAAATGTAGCCTCCTCATGACTAACCTCAAGAAGCTCCGTCAGTAGACCAATGGCGTCTGAAGTGACAAGCGGCTCGAACGTATGCAGCGCGCCAGTGATGGGAAGGTGTAGGAGTGACGCCATGTCACCCAACGTGATCGTCAACTCGCCTACTGGCAGGTGGAACGTGCTAGTCTCGCGATGCCACTTCTCGAAGAAGGCGGATATGAGTCCAGGATCAGTGGTGATAACATAACACCTGATCAGTGGACTCAATCTGGTGCCAGCAATCAACCCTTCGATCTCAGGCGCTGGTCTCCCAATTTTATCTACTTTTCTACCGTGGGAGACCAACTTCAGATCGGGTCGTTCCTAAATTGAATAACAATTTATAATAACGTGTATATAAAAAACAATCCAACTACAAATAATTTTTATGTAATTAGTCAACATTAAAAACTACGTACCTGTCCACTCTAGATGTTATGTGCGACATGCTCAGCATAATCGGTCAAAATCGATGGGTCGCGTGGTCCACTGGGGAATCCCTCATCTGCAGCAGGTGACCCCAAGCTCCCATCAGTAGCCACTCCCTCTGTCTGAACAGCATCGGCAGCGCCTGTCATCTCTGGGGTGGCATCAGACACATGAGGAACATCCTCATGCAACTGAGGCACATCCTCATGTCTCTCAGTGACATCCTCACGCAGACGAACCTATTGCCTACGTGCTGAAGCAGTAGGCCTGCAATGCCGAGGAACATCAGCCTCATGCGCATCCTCACTAATGCCTCTACCTCTACCAGCTCCTAACGCACGACCTAAACCTCGTGTTCTAACCATGATCTGAAATCATGAAGAACATTTATTTTTTTTCAGTCAAATTAAATATTCAAATAATTGGTAACAAAGCTTTGTCATTACAAATTTGTTCAAACACATGTTTTGTATGTTTCTTACTAATATGTTCAAATTAAGTTTTCAAACCTCTATTTGCATGTAAGGTTGAAATGCCACTGTGTATTTCATAAGCTCTATCGTATTTTCTTTTGATGCTTAAATGGAGCTCCCTTTGTACACATCATTTATTTTTATTCTTTCATATATAAGTATTTCATAAGCTCTTAATCTCTTCAATGAAGTAACTCTGCTTAGGTGGTTAAATGAATTAGGTGCTTAAATGAGTCTCATCAAAATGCTTAGATTGTTACATTTTATCGATAACTTATTTATTAAGTTATAATTATCTTTATTTATGAATTAATTAAAATTAAAATTTAGATTGTTACATTTTTTCAGACTATTATTATGTGAAATATTTATGATAAAAAAAATAATAATTCAACTATATTTTATTTAAAATGATAGTTATTATTATGCTAAAATCACATAGTTACTTCCTAATGCATATATAAATCACACCAAATATAATTTCAATTTAGACATCCTAACAATTCAATTTAGACATCCTCATGCATATATAAATCACACCAAATATAATTTCATTTTACATACAAACGCAATTTTTAATAGCAACTAAATAGCACAAACTACCTAATAATATGAACAAATTCAGGTATAATCTAAAAAAAACAAAAAAAAAATACATAGCAAAACATGATCCGCGGAAGAACTTCCGCGATAAGAAAATGTATCCTGCGGAAGAAGCTTCCGCAGGTTCTTTCGCGACAACAAAATGTAGCCTGCGGAAGAAGGTTCTGCAGGATCTTCCGCGGGTCCGCGGAAGACAACGTTCTTCCACTGGATCACGCGGAAGATCCTGCAGAACCTTCTTCCGTTGGATCACGCGGAAGATCCTGCAGAAGCTTCTTCCGCAGGAATTCGCGGAAGAACCTTCCACACTTCTTCCGCGGGAGTTCCCAGAAGCCCCTTTCCTACGCGTGGAAGAACCTTCGTCTTCAACCTCCGGCACCACAGGTCACTAATGTCGTCTATCTTAAGGTTCCTACAGCCATTTACGCCATTCAAACAGTTACGAGGAGGTTAGAAGACTAACCTTGATGGCGGAGGACACGAACAACAACTTCAATGGAGGACACGAGGGCTCGGAGGAAGGAAATGAGGGCGCAGAGGAAGAAGGCCAATATCGGGGAAGAAGAAGCACGAATGGAGATTGTTGGGTGCACAGGGAAGAAACAAGCGCAGAAGCAAGGGGAAGAAGAAAGCTATCGCGGAAGAACAATCTTTTTTTTTTTAATTACGTTACTTTTATTTTTTAAACGAAGGGTATTTTGGGTACTTCATTGAATTGCTGGGTGCACTAGCAATTTTGCTGGGTGCACCTAGCAACAACCTAAGTTTAATTAGGTCTTGAGTCACATTTGGTTAACTTACGGTTATCCAATCTAGTTAAGACAACTTAGCATACCCCAACTATTTGTAAACCCAACCCTACTACAACGGTGAAGCCTAGTACCCACCATGGGTCCTTGGCCAGGTTTATCCCAAAACACACTCTGCAATATTTCAAGGGGAGTTGATATTGACCCTTCCAAATTTGCTATTGGCCCCTAACAACACATGGAAAAGACTAAAATATCCTTTCTTCTTCCTCCAATTATTGGCACCCACCCTTCCCACCACCCTCTCTTCCTTTCTTTTCTTTTTCCTTTCCTCATCCCTTCCTTTCTCCTTCCCTTTTTCCCCATCTATTCCCTCCTTGCCTCACAAAGCCCTCCCTATTCATGGTATTTCTTTTTGTGTTTCTCAACATAATGGAAACACAATTTCATTGTGCAATTTGAACAATGGAATTGTGATTCTATTTTTTTTCTTTTTCTGGTTTTCTAGTAACCATAATGAAATCACATTGTGTTGTAGAATTCTCCTTATAACAAAATCGTGACTATGTTGTGTTGTAATTTTTGTACAATACACAACAAAATCACATTTTCATTGCATATTTTGTCGCACCTCACTAATGTAACAGAAGTGTGTTTCCACTATACAAAGTGGGGAAATGTATCTTTAAAATTTTCAATGTTGATAGGGCCAAGAGCAATGTTGTTTGGAGTCAATAGTAACTCCCTATTTCAAGGCATTGTCTACCATGAATAAATAAGACTTATTAAATATAAGTAGGACACATAAAATTATGTGATTTTTAATACATTTTAGTATATATATATAGTAGAATGCATTCAAAATAATTTGTTAGAGATTTATTAAAATTGTTCTTAAACATTATGGGTGAGTTTGTTTAAACTTTCAAAAAAGCAACTTTAAAATAAACCTTTTTTATGTATGAACTTTTTTAGGAAACATATAGTATTTGCTTCTTAGAATAAGCAGAAAACCATTTTTTAAGCATAACCAATTTAGACAAACATATTAAAAAAAATAGAAAGTTACTTATTGTTGACTCATTGGCAACTACACCAATTTGTTACAAGTAGTAAAATATTCAGAAGTTTAAGTGTCGAATTTAACGGGACTTTGTTTGTACTTAGATTGATACAAACCCAATTTACAAGCAAGAGATAAGAAATTTAAATGTAAAAATGAAAGAAATTAAGAGAGAGAAAGGATAAGAAATTTAAAATAAAAGATTAGGAGATCAAATAAAAATTAGATTAAAGTAAAAGATAAGAAATGTAGAAGATAAAATAGATAAGATGAAAAGTAAAAGATAAAGATAATGATAAAAAGGTGAATTCAGAATGTGATAATGTTGGGACCTAGCATGCCTTATTTGTTTAAGATGTATTATTTTGGATTTTTTTTTTCTATCAATTAGTTAATTTGTTCCTACCTACATCTATTATAATACTTGTCCCTGATGTCTCACGATGACAAACCTATCTTACCTATCTATCTCCCAGATGTCTTCGCAAAGACTCAATAGATAAAATGCATGAAGTTCTAATTTTAGATGTTTGCTTTGATGCATGGGCATAATGCAATCACTCTATATTTAGCAATGATTTTATTAAGATATCTCTTCCTTTGAGTTTTATTAGAAATTACCCTCTTTCGAACAAATAATCTCTAAAATTGATGCATATAAGACATTCCTTGTAATTCTACTGAGGATTATCCTCTTTC
Organism: Glycine soja; assembly: GCF_004193775.1. Taxonomy (NCBI): domain Eukaryota; kingdom Viridiplantae; phylum Streptophyta; class Magnoliopsida; order Fabales; family Fabaceae; genus Glycine; species Glycine soja. The sequence continues at coordinate 27,897,810 of NC_041014.1, read as the reverse complement.
GAGCGCCTAACCCTTAAAGATGATGCAAGGATGAATGATACATGAAATTAAAATAAGAAAGAATAATAGGAAAGAAAACATTTGTTTGCATTGATAGATATGAAGCATATAATACATCTTTTGGCCCTAACTAAAGGGGTTTAGCCTCTCATTGTCATGAAAGGCTTTCAACTTTTTCTTCAAGTTTTTGCATCAATTTTCCTTCAAAGCACTTGAAATCTTCTTCTTTTAAATTTTGCTGATAAAAAATTATAAAGATATTAATTTTTTTATTATTTCATTAAAAACAACATTAAAGTAAAGTAATTGCAATTATTCTTAGTCAAAATTGACTATCAAATTAATTCAAATTTCGTAGTTATCACTTATTTTATTAAAATAAATATTAATTTTAACAAATAAGTTTAAACAAACTGATCTATAAGTGAGGTGAGTGTCGGACAAATTTATCTTTATGTTTATCCAACATGAAAATTTGTTAGGGTTATTTACTTGAATTCAACCCAATCAAGACCTGTTAAGTTAAGAAGATGATCAAGTCAATTTGATCTTAGTGTTATGCAAAGAGATATTAGTGTTATAAATAATACTAGAAACATATTCTCTAACGTGTTCTTTTAAATATATATTTTTTATTGGTTAAAATTGATTGAAAACTATAAAATTAAGAAAGAAATTCATTAATTAAATAAGATATGAAATTAATGAATTTTGTAATTTTTAATAAATTTTAATTAATGAAAGAAAATTTATTCAAAAGAGTGTGTTTTTGGTTCTTAGCATTTCTCCTAGTGTTATACTTAGTGGGGAAAATATGAGAAAATCAATTAAGGTACCTAGGTTGGTTAGGTGTAAAGACTATTGGATACCACCATTGAAAAAGTGGAATGTATAACTTTTAGTCCCATAAAAAAAAAAGGTCAAAGGAGACTAATAAATGACATGGAAAAAATTATTAAAAAGGATTTTATAGTGAAAAATATCCCTTAGAATTTGGTTTTTTAACTCATTGGTTTTTAATGGTTCATTCAAGTAACTAACCTTGTTTAGTGAGATACGGCTATTGTTAGTGTTCTTTTAAAAACAAGTATTTTTTTTTTGTTTTATTGGTTGATTTTGTTTATAAATATGATTTTGAGAATTAAAAAAAGTGAATTGTGTTTTTTTATAATTACCATAAGAGTCTTTGGCTCTTTAGTGAAATTGTGAATTGTGAAGTATTTTCATAAGTTATAATCTTTTCAGTGGATTATGAAATTAATTTTTAATTAATACTTAGAGACACATAAAATTATTCACTCTTTCTTAAAATTAAACTCGGATTCTCCTTTACAAATTGAATATGTAATAGATGTATCATAAAATTAAAAGAAAGATTACAAATGGCCTAGGTGTCTAAGTGTGGTGGCTGTCCATACTCCCAGGTGACTGGTTAGACCTCAGCATAGTGCTTTTATTATGAAAAGAACTATTCTACGAGAGAAATGGAGGGGATAAAAGAAGAGAGTTTCGACAATAAGTTATTACCAAAGAACTTTTATGCTGGATATTGTTTCAATCTCAAATATGAATTGGAGAGCAAATATCACCATCCACTACCGCGGATTTATTATGTTATGACCATCACCGCCAACAACAAAAAGTTTGTGATCTTTGGATTTTTCCGTCCAAAATAGACTATTCAAAATAATTGGGAAATCTCAGCTACATTAACTGATCAAGATTCAATCTAACAGTCTCTAATTTTTCAAAAGAAAAGTAAGTTTTAACTTAATAATAGAAAAGGGTGAAAAGCTTAAATGTAAGTTCGACCTGATTGGAAAGACACGTAGTTTCAATTGTTTTGTTGCAATCATCATAATCCCGGAGCTTTGATAAACAATAGAACTCGTTTTTGCTTTCCAATTATTATAGATGATCAGACATACACGGATTTAAAATTGTCACATCAAATTAAAGTTCCTAAAAATAATTTACCAAAATAATTAATTATAATTTAATTTTTGCTGTATGAAAGTTGTCGTGTTAGATGAAATTAAACCATGCATTAACAAATCCATTCTCAATTTGGATGAGAGAAAAAATAATTATGCAATCATAAAGAGTGTATCTTTTATAACAAAACGAGATATCATTAAAATGATATTGTTTATTTTATTAAAAAAAATTGACGGGGTATATTATATGCATTCTCTGTTTATTGGAAACTACTACATTAATTTCAAGAGAAAAAGCAAATCTATCAATCTTTCGCCACAGAAGAATAAAATAAATAAATAAAAAACAAAGCTTAATATTAAATTAATGGTGATGAGTTGCCCACTTGTCATATGACCTAAATTCGATGGATATAGAAACGGCAAAGGTTCGTAGAATATATAGAATAAAAAAGTACAAAATGACCATCCGAAGGATAGAAAGTCAATTCAAGAATTTCAAATAGCATTTATATCAAACAATCTTTTTTTAAGCTATGCATAATCCATAGGATTGATCGATGTAGATGTGATAACCCATAGGCAACGCTAATTCCTATATATTCTATTGAGGGATCAGCTGTACTGCAATAATCAGGAAAAATAAATAAATCACCGAGTACATATATCAACTTACATCAATTATTCAATCTTAATTAATAATTTTGAATTTGAGTTTAGAATATGTGATTAACTTGAGAAAAGAGTTTTTCTATATATAATACATAATGTCTTTTAACAAAATAAAAAATTCAGGAAACCAAATAAAGCTCGCAAATTATTGGCTTTCCTTTCTTCACTCCTATTGATGAAAGTAAGAGATTAATTGGATGATGGAAAACTTTTATGGGTGGTGGATGAGTTATATGAGCTTGACAATTGGCCTTCAAAGCAAAACCCTTCTACTTTATTTTCTTTCTTTCGTTCTTCTTTGATTTTTAATATATTATTATTCATTCAAAAGTGGACCTCTTAAGCTCAATAGTGGAGAATATTTGATGGATGATTTACTCGTACTAATGGGAAAAGGGAAAACGAAGAAGTGGTTGGTTGGAAAAGAGGCTTGTGCACTTCAAAGTGGAGGATGCAAGAAAAACCCTTTTTCATGCTTGGAGGGGCCCTATGTTTTTTTTTTTTTCCTAGGTAGAAAAAAGGTAGTGTTGTATGATGGAGGCTGTCATAGTGAGGCAAAACCCTTGTCCATGTCAAGAACACTACATAAAATACTGGTTTTCATTGATTGTGACCCTAAAGGTCAATTGCTTAAGAGTGATGTACCATGAGAGATTTGATTATTGTAGCGCGTATTGTGTTGGAAGGAAGTGCTTTTCACATAATAATAGTATTATTAATTGTTAATCATCATTCTTTGGTGCCATAGCTAGCTTTGGTGCAATGTTTATCCACACCACCAGTCTTATTAAAATGGACCTCTGCTACATGTCCATATGGACCACATCCATTCATATATAATTAACTTCAAATCATAGTACAAATTAAGATGAATTGACCAATGGGAGTCACATAGGTATAAGTTTGACACCGTGTGACAAATCTTTATTTTTTATTTGCAGAAATTTTGTATGTTTTAATCTTAATATGAACCCGTATTATCAGTAATATCAAATTATTATAATTTATTAATATAAGTTATTGATCTGGCTAGTATTAAATTAAACCTCTCGAATAAGATATTGAGTTTAAGTTTTTATATTAAAAAAAATATAATTAAGAGAAAGTCAAATTTTTTTTAGAAGAAAATAAATTTTCGATAAAATTAATAGATAATTTGTACCAATAATATGATAATAAAAAATATTATAATTTATAGTCGAATTGCACACCGAACCCTCTCCAGCCCCACTGACCCGACACCATCTGATAGCATCACCTCCCACACAGTTGGCGAACCCATGCAGCCATTGACGCCCCATAACACAGCATGCTCAAGCCCAGACATACGTAGCTCTCTCTTATCGTATTATAATTTATTATCTTGTTTGTTTCCTTTTTCGCTTATTTCTATTTTTTTTTTGTGTGTCTGTGTTAGTGTAGTGTTCTGTTCACGTGCTATTCTTCACTGTTCATATTGGCAATTTCTTTGCTTTTCATTTCGGATTTTATTTTAATTAATGGGTTTCTAAATGAATGTTAATCTTGAATTTGTGTACATATATAATGATAAAGCCAAGTGACGTAAAAAGTTGTTACATGTTCATACTCCATTTTTATAGTTAGGATGATAATCATAATAATAACAAATTACAGCATTTATAATCTAAAGTAATTAAATTGAGATTAAAGTTGGTTTGATGGTAAAACGAGAAAAAAAGAAAGAGAAAAGTTATGAGTTTGATTCTTTTCACTAACCAATGAATTAATAATTAATATTTGGTGATAAAAGAAAATAATTAAATTGAAATTAAGTTTTATGATTAATTAGACACAACATTAATTTTAAAATGAAATTAGCAATAGGAAAATGATTGATCGGAGGTGACATCCTCATAACCTTTAAAATTTAGGCCCAAATATGATAGTTTGATAGTTTTTTTTTCTAGAATAAAAATATTGTGCAATTGTGATAAGAAATATTAAAATTAAACTTTTTGAATGTGTTTGTTTTATGGATTAAAAGTATTTTCTCGAGAATATATACATGTGAATGTAATATTTTTATGTTTGTTACAATTTTATAAAAAGTATTTATGGGTATTATTATTTTTGGGAATGTTATAATATTTTTTATAGTTTTCCTACATTTCTAGTCTCATTAGGAGGGAGTGGGAAACTAATATTTCCATGAAAATTAAATATGAGAATTTATTGTCTAATACAAATGTAATTTTTTTTTATTTTATTTAATCAAACATATTTCTTTTAAAAAATAATCAAAAAAATAATATTTTCATATTATATTCTAGGATTCCCGAAAATGTAACCTGAAATAAATCTCCCGTTTAATTTAACTAGCACAGACAAAATTATGATGGTATCTTAAAAAGAAAAAGGGATTTATTGGACGTGACGCTTTCTTGATTAATCCTTAGGTTTTAAGACACAAGCTGCAACAACTTGGTGTTTAAAACTCTTCTTTAAAATAAAAATGTCATAACAAAATTAATTTGATAAAAAAATATTAATTTGAAGTTAAAACGTCTAATGGATATGAGCTATGATTGGAAAATGGCTGGAGCGTACACTTTTGCGAATAATAATCTTACATTTTAGGGTGCATGAGCTATGGTAGTTTAGAAATCTTAAAATTAATAAAAATTAAAATTAAAAATATCAAAATAGAGATATTTTTTAGTAAAATAATTAACTCTAATTCTTTATTGTACCCGTAGTCCGTAGATACATAGGAACAGTAAAGATCACTCTTATTGAGTTAAGATAGAAAAATAATATAATAAGAATTCCTTTTTTTCAAAAATAAAAAATTAATACGCATCAAAATAAAACAAATGCACTTATTAAATAAAAAAACCTTTGTCACATAGTTTTTAATTATTTAATTTTAGGGAGAGATGAATATTTTAAAGGTTATCAAAATTACTTAGTTAACCAGGTAATTATTTTTTTATAAAATATACATGGTAGGATGTTAATATATTTCTGCATATAATTAACTCTTGAACTTAAAATATTATTTTTAAGAGGTTTTTTCATTATTTTTCCTTAAAAAATATTGGGTGACAACTCCGTATTAAAAATATTAATTGTCATCCTAGCCCGATTTTGATTGCGACAGTATGAACAAATAGTTCACATAAATATGAATTAATAAAGTCATAGAGAATTAACTGATATAAAAAATGAGTTTAACGCACTGTATAAAATTATTTTTACACAAATATTTAATAAAATTTGACTGTCTTATTATAATATTAACCTATTAATTAATATGAGGTGGCAGTAAGATAAATTCTTATTACATGTATGTGACAAAATAAATTAAACTTTATATTGACGTATTAGGTATTAGATAATGATTATATATGCATAAATTTAATATAATCAAATATCTAGAAAAGAATATTTTTTAAGGTTTTAGATATGTGATCAAAATGTAATATATATTGAGAGAGAAAGTTTGCTACAAGTACATTCAATTCCAGATTTTGAGAATGGTAGAATGAGGATAAAATCTTGCATTGCTTCTCTCTGTAAGCAATTATTTTGAGTAGGAAATGTTTTATTGATATCATAATTAAGGGCATCCACTTGATCTTTATTTTGGCTTAGCTTGGAATGGCAAAGGGAGTTCAAACCAGCATCGAATATAGTTGACAAAGATTACATTGCATCATTAATGTTGATTGGGATGGTTGGTCCTTTAGAGTTCGAGGACTAGGGGTCTCTCAAGCATAAAGCTAACTATTAATTTATTGGAAGTGTATCAAATTTGTTATAAGTAGTAAAATACTCAAAAGTGCAAGTGTTTAATTCACAGAGACTTTGTTTGTACTTAAATTAATGCAAATATAAGTTAAAAATAATAAATAAAGAATTTAAAATAAAGATAAAAAAATATATTATATAAGATAAAGATTTAAAAGAAAGGATAAAAGATTTAAAGATAAAAATAGAAGATAGAGAAGATAAAATATTTAAATTAAGATATGATAAAGATAAAAGAAAATAGAAGATAAAAGATAAAATAAGAAAAGTAAAAGATAAAAATAGAAGATAAAAATAAAATAAAATCAGAACTTGATAAGGTTGGGACTTGGTCTGTCTTGTTTGCATAGGATGTATGAGTTTATGATTTTTCTTTATCAATTTAGGTAATTCTATTATACACACATTTGTTCAATTACTTGCCCCTGTTTCCTCAGGATGACAACCCTATTTTATTTATCTATCTTCCAAATTCCTTTGCAAAGACCCAACAAAAAAGATACATGAAGTATGAATTCTAGATGTTTGCAAGAATGCATGGGCATAAAATTATCATTCTATTCCTAGCAATAATTTTCTTATGAAATTTTTTCTTTTTGTTCTATTAGAAGTTACCTTCTTCCGAGCGTCTAACCCCTAAAACCAATGCATATCTTCTTTAAATTTTATTTAGAAGTTACCCTCTCCCGAGCGTCTAACCCCTAACAGATATAAAGATGAATAATGCAAGATAAAAGCAGAAAATATAATAGAATAGAAAACATCTTTGCATTGATAAATAGTGAGTACATCATATATTGCTTGCCTTTTAGGCTTGTCAGGCCCTAACTAGGGATTTAGCCACTCATGGCCATTGAGGGCTTTACAATTGATGGGGTATAAGAACTGATGCGATAAGAGGGGTGAAAGAAAGTAAATGAAACCCTAGGAGAGGGATTCTATGGTGTGTCTCCTCCTTGGTTTGTCTCTCTTTTTATAGTTGTTGAAATGAACTTGGGTCTAATGCTAAAAATCTTCCTCAAGATATTTTTTTAATATTTTTTGGATTTGTTTTTCTTTTAATCATATTCCTGGTATTTTGAATATTTTCTCGATCTTTTTATCTTGTAATCTCTCATTTTCATATCTGCAAGCCATAAATAAGAAAAATATCAAATCTTAATAGTTAAGCCAAACATAACTCCTAAATAAATATTTTTAAAGATATTTTCAATATATTTTTATTATCAAAATAACTCATATTTAGCAGTTATCAGTAAGAAAAAGGGATTCATATTTCTTTCGGTTAGCCTTCTTACAACATACATAGGTATATATAAAGCATCATGTAGGATGTTGTGTGCCTGAAACAAAATTACCAATTTTGCAATAATAGAAATATAAAACAGAAAGGATAATGGTAGACAAAGGTGGGACAACATCTCCTAGCTAGCCAAAGCTATTATGTCTACTCAGCAATCTCTAACAGATTCTGTTAAACAAAATCCTCAAGGTGTCTTGGTGGAATGATCTTCCTCTTGGGCCTCCCATTCAAGCATATGTTGTGCTCCTGCTGTATTTCCTCATTCCTATCATTCCCTAGCCAATAAAAAAACACCTTGTCCTCAAGGTGCTGAGACTTTAAACCATGGCTCAATGAGGCTTCAAAATAGGATCTGTATCCATAGCAAGAAAAAATACAAAAAGTAATTGGAGTGCAAAATTGAGTATGAGAATTGGGCTTGGGAATTACTATGGGCTATGTGAGACTTGGAATATTTTTTTAAGAAAAAGGAATTGACATGTCAAACGGTGATTGGAGGATTGGGTCTTGAAAGCAAGGACTGAGATTGAGAGTAAGGAGAAAAAAACTGGAAAGCAAAGGATGGAGATGGGAACGTGAGTGGGCAAATAAAAATGAGAGGTTAGGAATTGTATTGGAGGTGGGTGGGTGGGTGGCAACTGATAAATGAGAAGCAAATGAAAGGCAAATGAAAGGTGTCGAAGGAGTAGAGCAGGGTGGTCGTGTCCTCCTACTCCACGGGCTCTTTCACGCGCTGAGCCACTAGTTCCTTCTTCGCCATTTCCTCAAGAGCGACGACAATATTATTATTATTGGCGTCGTCGTTGTCCATGAGAACGATTGGTAGAGAGGGTGAAATTGCGATGATTTTGGAAAGTAAATTAGGGATCGTTAAGGTGAGAAAAGGCCTGGCATTGACGATCTGCTTAGCGATTTCACGAGTGCTGTTGAAGGGAGAATTGACCAAATGGAGCAACCCAGGTGGTTGAGCCAGTCGAAGAAACAAAAGGCCTCTTCGCCAAGATCGCTAATTTTGTAAGGGCTGGGAAACGACGTTGGATGGAGCAGAATGTCGCATCTTCTATGAAGCTCCGGGTCGAGGTTGGGAAACCAATCACCGTAGTTGGTGGTTAAATCTTGGCCCATGTTGAGTTGAGTTAAGGAAGAAGAAAAGAAAGCGAAACCATAACAATTTGAAGGCCAGTGACGACGTCAAAGATGGGAGATAGGAGCACATTGTAGAGATGGAAAAATTTTACCATGACATATATGACAACATTGAAATCCCTCTGACAAACCCTTATGCGCGAAAAATTGTTTCGTCACCAGAGCGGTCACCTCCGATGAGAAATCTGGCTCTAATATTGATCATGACATCATCGAAATGAGTTTTGCTGCCAACTGCTTCTCTAGAGACATCGACGACATGATTTCTATGTTGTGTTGCTCCATCGATGCAATTATCGTTGTGGAAGCCATAAGTAACCTTCAAGAGTTGTCTATTGGTGGTGACTTCGCAGTGGCAGAAAATGGGAAGTATTGAGTGGTCTCAAGAAGAGCCATCCTTTGAAGAAATTTGTCCAGTTTGTGGACATGGCATTTTGAGCAGCAATGAGGTTGAGTTGATTGGAGGTGAGTTTCACGATGACTTCTTCAATGCGGTCCATATTGAACTTGGAACGAGTGGAGTCAACCATTGATGCTCTTAATGAAAGCACGAAACATTAGGATTCAAAAACAGGATTCCTAGAGTTCGAGGACTAGGGGCCTCCCAAGCACAAAGTTAAGAAAGAGGAATTTATATTTTTTCTGGTCTACCTTCTTACGAGATACATAGGTATACATAAAGCATCGCATAGGATGTTGTGTGCTTGAAACAGAATTTCCAATTCTGCAGTAACAAAAAGGATAAAACATAAATGATGATGGTAAACAAAGATGCGACAACATCTCCTAGCTAGCCAATGCTATTATGCTAGCTCGACGGTCTAACAGATTTTGTTAAACAAAATCCTTGAGGTGTCTTGGTGGAATGATCTTCCTCTTGGGCCTCTCATTCAAGCTTGTGTTTGTTGGAACAAGAGGCCTCAGAATAATTAAGAAGGGGGGGGGGTTGAATTAATTATGAACGTGCTTGACTAATTAAAAATTTATCCTTCTTAATGTCTAGATTCAATTAGGTTTTACTACTAAGTTATGAGAAAGTAAAGAACAGAAACAATAACTTAGACAAAAGTAAAGCGGAAATAAAAAGTGCACAGTTGAAAAGTAAAGAGTGTAGGGAAGAAAAAAACAAACACAAGTTTTATACTGGTTAGGCAACAACCCGTGCCTACATCCAATCCTCAAGCAACCTCTTGAGATTTCCTTTCCTTATAAAAATCCTTTACAAGCAAAGAGCCACAAAGGATGTACCCTCCCTTGTTCTCTTTGAACAACCAAGTAGATGTACTTTCTACTTGAAGCGAACCACAAAGGATGTAGCCCCCCTTTTGTTCATTATTACAACCAAAAGAAGCTACCCGCTTCTTGCACAGAATTCTCAGACGATTAGTTCTTTGAATTCAGTGTTTGGGCAAAGAATTCTCAGACGGTTAGTTATTTGAATTCTTTGTTTGGGGAATCAAAAGAATTTTCAAACGGTTAGTTCTTTGAATTCTTTTGGCAAGAGGGAAAATGAAAGAAGAAGAAGAGAAAAACAGAAGGATAGCACAGTTTTTGTTTTTGCAGAATTTTTCTTTCTTCAAGGAAAGATTGAACAAAAACATAAAATGAATTTTGCAAAGGTTTTGCAAGAGAAAAGCAGTGGAAAGTTTTGCGTAATCAGATGTGTTTTTCTGTGTTATTGTATATTTAAAATGCATACCAAGGTCTTATATTTATAGAACCTTGATACCTTTTGAGAAAACCATGTTAAGAGTTATAACTTTTAACATTTTCTTTAAAAACATTCACTGATAATCGATTACCATAATAGTGTAATCGATTACACAATGTATTTTATGAAAAATTGTGACTCTTCACAATTGGATTTGAATTCTAACGTTCAGATTCACTTGTAATCGATTACTAATATAGTGTAATCGATTACACTATTTGAAAATCAATTTGGAACGTTGCAAAGCATTGAAACCAGTTTGAAAACCATCTTGGTCACTGGTAATCGATTACTACCAAATGGTAATCAATTACCAGAGAGTAAAAACTTTGATAACTTAGAAGATTTCAAAAAATCCTTTTTAAAACAAAAAGTGTGCTATTTGATGTTTTTTTGAAAAATACTTTTTACTACCTACTTTGACTTGGCTTAATGCTTCTTGATTTCTTCATTTGATTCTTGAATCTTTGAGTGAAATCTTGAATGCTTGATTCTTTAATCTTGAAACAACTCTTTGAGCTTTGTCATCATCAAAACATCTTGGTGAATCATCATGGTAACTTTGCTTATATAGTGTTGTGCTCCTGCTGTATTTCCTCACTCCTATCATAGTTTTTATATCCCCACTAACACACAAGTTCATTTATCACAATAAGGAGCTAGTAAAGGACAATCATTGTAAGCCAAATGTCTGCCACATAAGACCATATAGAGAAAGAAAACTAATGATAAAAAATATCACAATAATGTCTTTGCATTTTGCAAGCCTTGTAAACAGAGACTATTTCTTGGTTCTTGGTTTGATTGGTTTCTTTCTAGTTTTAACATATTCTAGATGAAGGGTTTGCTAGTCTCAATCTGATGCACTTCACCTAAGGGGAAATTGTTACACAAGTTTCAAATTTTGCAATAATTTAGTTGTTTGAAAAATAAAATATAGATGACATTTAAATTACAATTATATTAATGTTTTACCTCTATTTAATTCTTTCTTCATAATAATTCAAACAATAGGGTTGACAAAGGATACATGGAGCAGAAAGTGTTTTCATTTCATTTCATTCTCTCTATAAAAAAATACATGAAGTATACATGAAGACAAACAATGCAACATGGAATATATATATTAGTGTTTTTATATGTAATGAGAATTGAAGACAATTCTAGAGATTTATAACATATAATTACTCTATTCAACCAATTAAACTAAACTCTCTTATATATTTTAATAATGTGTATAAATAAGATGGAAGTCATGCATTACAATTTGCAAAAAATGAGACTCCGCAACGCTAATCAATTCGCACAAATAGATTATCACAAGCTTTATGTTGGTTTAAAGCTTTCGATTAGCTGTCTTCTACCTACATATGTATGTGTGATTAAGTAATAGGATAAACATCGACCAACCTTCCCTTTTGATGTCAATCGCTATCAGTAGCCTTGGTTCTAGGAACAAGCCTTATTTCTTTATATATCCACCTTACACCGAGATGATGATGATGATAGTGCCAAACAAGAATAGCTAAAATAGTCTGTGATATTCAAATTATGATAGTATAGGTGGTATGGCTTTTCAATCTTTCATAAATCAAACAAATTTAACTTTTACAAAAGCAGAACAATGACTTGCAGTGGTGTACAAAACTCACATTTCATTGAACCATTAATGACCTTCTGCAAAATACTAATTATCTTGCAAAACAGTAATTGCATTATTAAGGCACACACATCAACTTTTAAAATGTCCCAACATTATGAATAAATATATAGGATCTACTAATCAGTGCTCTTAGGTTAAGAAATAAAAAAAATAGAAAGATTTTATCGAAGATTACATTCGAAATCATGAAAAACTATATATATACTGTGAGATCTGATAAAAAAATATTATAAGATTAGCTCTTAATATATTGATTAATATTTTTCATAAATATATTATAAGATGGTCGGACTCTTTATTAAAATTGGATCAATTGAACTCAAAATTCAAGGTTATTAAGATATTTTATCTATTTTTTTTTCATTTTTTTTAAATCAGATGTATTTTTCTTTAGATACAATCCTATTTAAATTTGTAATTCACGTGATTATAGGGGTTTAGCTATCCAAAACATTTTTTTTGAAGGAAATTAGGTTTGTACCACTTGAACTAACTATCATTAGTTCCCTCCCATTATTTTGATTATGTGCCAAAATTTTAAAGTTTTAATCACAAATATATTATAGAAATAGATGTTTGGTAAATTAAACTATTAAAATTGCATTTTTTTTAAAGAAAAGCAAAATTGATATATTAATGTAACAAATTGCAATTAGTGTTTACATAAAATTAGCATAAATTAATGTTTAACTTTTTGTGGTCCAACTATGATAAGAAACTCCCTTATACTTTTTCTACAACTGTACCTTTTTCACACAAGGTAAATTGAGATGTCAATTTGCAATGAATGATATATACTATTCGCTATGATAGTGTACCCAGTACCCTGCACTTTTGTAATTTTCTCTTTGACTTTCGTTTAATTCAAGCAAGTGTATATTTGACAATATTGGTTTGATCTTTCTTATGATTTAATTATAATTATAATTTACATTTAAACAAATATTTAAAACGAGTCTTTAAAAGGCTTTGTTTGTCATAATCAAATTATGGTTAGGCTAGCTTAGGGTGAAAATATACGGGGTCAAACACTGTTTTGTTTAAATAGATTTCACATGTTTTTAAAAATTAAAGCTCAAACTATGTCTATTAAGTGTCATAAGGCTTTTTTATAGGTTTGACCTAAGTTTTATGAAAGTTGGATTTAACATGGTTATATACATATTAAAGCATATTTTATATTAAAAATTTTATAGGTCTAATTATTCTTAAATAATTGCTAATCAATTAATAAGCCAGTGAGAAAATATGTAAAATAATCTATAAGTTGTGAAAATTAAAATTACTACGACTCTAGGCATGATGAGACAAGAGTATAAAAAGTAAAGTTAGTTAGACTTTTTAAGAGTTAAATTTGACTTGTTTATATCATAAGTCAGTTTTAATGTTTAATATGACCTTCATAATCATTTATTTAAGTCTTTATTTTGCAATCAGACATCTAAGTTAAATAAGCCATACTGATCCTTTATCATCAACCTTATGCTACAGTACTATTAATCTTATAGCAATTTACGTGAAACACTTCATGATTTATCATCTTATGATCGGGTAATCGGTGGATATCTCTTCACTCTAAATACAGCACCTATCATTTTTATTTTCTTATCACATCAAATCACATATATCTTACACTTTTTCTCATCTTTTTTTCTGTCTCACAAGGTGTTATTTATATATACGTGGAGGCGTTAACCAATCTTTTTCGTTCTTATCTCTTGGAAACCACCTCTTATGCATGAAAGATGCATGCATATATGGCTTTGCTGTAATAATTTTGCACGAGGAAATGAAGATTGCATTCTTGTAAATCGTTGAAACTTGTATAACTATTGCAAAACTAATCCTTCAAATACAATTTCCCAGAATATGGTCCTTCCACGAATATCCCTCTTATTTATGTGAAACCATGTGATCTTGCACCACCACCTACCGTTAACACCTTTTAGCAAGATCAGCCCCTAGGAATCCAGGAAGAGATAACCAATAGAATCATATCTAGACCAAATCTTGAGAAAATATTAGGAGGATGGTTTATATACATGTGTATATATTGAGCAGTAAATGTGTGACTGTTCGGACAAAAGGGAGCTAGCTTGGAAAGAAAAAGAGATAAAGTGATAGATTTAATGGAAAAGAAAAAGAAATAAAATAAGAGTGAGCTGTGAAATGGTTAACTACAATTAAGGTGTTAATAAGTGAAAATATATTGTTACAATTAAATAAACTCAATTTTTATATATATCTTGTATTTTTATTGTTACTATATCATTTATGACATTTATTGCTTTTTTCTATCTTTTATTCTTAAGGTGAATGCACTTAAACATACAACCTTAGAATGCGAAGTCAACATATTTTTGCAATTAAAAAATGTGTTTAGTTTCGAACTTTTAGTTCAGACACTTTTCAAAGGGAGAGAGGAAGTAATGAAACCATTTTTATTATTAATCACCCGACACTGCACTGAATAATCACATTCGCTAAGATATAAAAAATGAAAAAAAAAATAATTTTATCCTCACAAATACGTGTATGAAATTGTTTCAATGGGAATCCTAAGGCTAACATAAACGAATGGTAAAGTTAATTTTTTTATTAAAAAAAATCTCTAGACAAGAATTTTTTCCCACTAGTTTCTTTTACGTAAATTGATCTCAATCTTTCAAAAGTTAATCATGATAGTATAATTATTAAGTAGATGACCATGTGATACATGTTAAATAGTCAACCACACTTTTAACATTTTTCTTTTCTCTTGGTAAACTCACTCACTTTTTTTTCTTAAATAATAAACTAATAAAAAGAAAGTGAAGCAAAAGATTCAAGAAGCGACACATCAGATTAGGTTATTCCAAATTAATTTGCTGTCAAGCACCTGGATCCATTTGGCTTCACTCGTAAACCTGGAGAGTGGAACATTCTCGCAATTTAATTGTGGAGTATTGTTACTTTGGAAGGATCTAATCATGACTACATGTTTATCTAGGTTGAATCAAATTCAGTCAATGTTTTCAATTTAATTAGTTCAGTTAAGGATAGCTGCCCATTGACCCATTTTGTGAACAGGGGCAGATCCAAACAATAAATATCAGTGTGGTTAAAATATAAAAGAAATTATAGACTAAAATATATTGAAAATAAGAAATAATGTTGTTTAATGAAATATATTTACAATGAAAATCGTCTACTACCCATTTTTTGAAAATGAGCTAAAATAACATCATTGTTGATTGTTCCAAGAACATCTCTTTCTATAAAAGTTACAAGACGATCATTTAACCATTGATCACCCATTTTGTTACATAGCTGACTCTTCACAAACTTCATAGCTGAAAAAACACGTTCCAAGCTTGCAGTTGCTACCGGCAAGACTAAAGCCAACTTCAGAAGCCTATAAACTATATCAAATGTGTTGCACTTTTTTGTTTTCACAAGCTTTGCACAAAGGTCTGAAAGTCCTTTTAACTTTGCAAATTTTGGATCACATCGAACATTTCTAACATAATTCTGAAGCTGATGTCACACCACCACTTTCGGCACATCTACAAAATCATTTGGATAAAGTTCAACCATCCTCAACAATTTTTTCACATCAAAAGCTTCAAATGATGATGAGGGACTCAAACATGAAACACATTGTAAACGTTCAGTATTCTCTTCATCAAACCTAGCATTGACATCATGCAACTGCAAATCTAAAACACTAAATAAACAATCATGCTTATAATGATGCAAATTAGAAACACTAGAAGTGGTAGCATGTCGTCTAGGTTTCTTCCCTTGCACATACGGTGCATCCAAATCAGGCATATCAATATCATGCTTATTGCAAATTTCCATAACCTTAGATATAAGTTCTTCCCATCCATCATTCCTCATTTCTTGTAATTCTTCTTTGGTGGCTTTGACAAGTGATAAAGCATTCAAAAGATCTTGATCACGCTTTTGTAGCGCTACACTTAAATCATTTGTAAATCCTAAAATCTCAACCATCATGTATAACATGAAAATAAAATCAAAGGACTGAAGCACATCTAGCAAAAGCATAGTTTCACCATATTTTTCAAATGATGTATCTTTCCCGACTTCTTCAAGTACCTCAATAATGGCACCATATATAGTCATCAAACTAGTGAGAGTCCTAAAGTGGGAACCCCAACGAGTGTCACCCGCTCTAGCAATAGACGATTCTTGATTTAATCCACTGTCAGTCTCTATCTGACCCTGTTCAATCAATTTAGCAAATTGAGATACATGTTTGTCCCGAAGCAATTCTTGTCTCTTATTAGAAGACCGTATGAAATTAACAAGCATATTGACCTTATCGAAAAAACCACTAACATCTTTGTGAGTCTTAGCACATGCAACAAGTGCCAATTGAAGTTGATGGGCAAAACAATGCACATAATAAGCAGATGGATTTTCATTTTGAATTAAAGTTCTCAAACCACCAAACTTACCTCGCATATTGCTAGCTCCATCATATCCTTGCCCCCTTATGCTAGATAAACTCAAGCCATTAATAGACAACAACTTCTCAAGTGCCTCCTTAAGTGACTTAGCACTTGTTTCTTTAACACTAACAATCCCAAGAAACCTTTCTTTTACCAAACCTTCACTATTAACATAGCGAATAACAACAATCATTTGTTCTTTACCAGCAACATCACCGGATTCATCAATCAAAACACAAAATACATCATCCGCAATATCACATACAATTTGTTGAGTTATTTCACATGCACAAGCAGCAGCAAGATCCTTTTGAATCGTAGGAGCAGTCATAAAGTTATTGCCCGGAGCACAATCTATTACATTAGCTATCTCTGGGTTAATTTCCTTTAAAATGTCCACCAACTCAAGAAATGGCTCCTTAAATAAAGAGTTAAAGGACTCGTCACTCCCTCTAAATGGCATGCCACACCTCAAAAGAAACTTAGTAGCTATAAGAGATGTGTTTACACGAACACGATATTCGAAATTCATTTGTTTAGTTTGATTAACAAATGCAGCCTTAATACTTTGGTTTGGGTTCATGAGAGCATAACTCATATGCACACAATCAACATGACTATTGGAAGAAGTAGCATGATTAGCCAATCTTTGAGAATTCTTCCAATCACTAAACCCCTCGGTCACAAAGTGATCTCCCCCGTATTTAGAGACATTCTTAAACAAAAAACATGGCAAGCAAAATGCTAGGTCCTTAGATTCACTATAATCAATCCAATCATACAAATCAAACCAATTTTTGCCAAATCTACGTCTTTGATTACCTTTAAGAGACCAAGGGTAAACGAAATTATGAGGAGGTTGATGACGACCTATTTTTAAATAAGCTTTCCTTACCTCATTTTGGATGTGAGGATGATAGCTTGAAATTGGAGGCCTAATTCCTGGATATGTTTCCAACAATTCATAATCAACAACTTTAATACTCTCACTTGGATGTTGAGTTTCTAATGCTTCTAGATTTACCGAAGAAGTAGATTTGTCTCTAGAAAGCACAGGAAAAAATTTCTTCATCCTATAAAGAGACAATGAAACCACTAAAATTAGTTAATTATCTAACTCAAAGCCACTGTTATCTTTAGCTGTGCATTAATAATTCATTACAAGAAGTTGAATTTTGAGGTTTATCTGGTGAAAAAGGAAAAGGACCAAGTCCCTAAAAGAGGAAGGAAAAAGAAACAAAATGGACAGAGCAAAAGCAATTTTCTTATTGTTAAAATGCCTATCTCAACAACTAGATTTTCCAATTCCTTCATGAAAGCATAAATAAGGGAATGGATTAAACTGAACACTCTTTACTCCTTTGTTCTCTCTCTCTCTCTCTTTGGTTAGTCATGGCATCCATTGCAACAATTTTGCTAGTATGTTTGTTTTAAGAGCTAAGACCTATAACTTTTTATTGTTAATTATGAACAAGTTAAGATTTTTTTTTAATTTGAGAATTTTTATATATAGTCAGTATGAATTATATAAACTGTATAAAAATTTTGAAAATAGCAGTCATATTGTTATGCACTATCAACTATACTACTATAGCAATTTTGGTGTCAGCTGCTACGCGTCTGCTATCTGGGATTGATAGAAATAACTAAGTATGCCTACAATTAATATTATGTCAATAGTTGTGATGCTATTAGCTCAAGAGTTAAACAAGAAAGGAGTCCAACAAGGCATGCCATCAGTTAACATCGACATAAAAAAAAGGTATGATATTTAAATTAAGAGGTTTATCCTTTACTGATTGCATCATTACAAAAATAAAAATTCAGAAGATTTAAATGTTCTAAATGCTCTGAACTCAACTTTATTCACATGCTCTTTATAAATTACAAGATGTGCAATGTGAAATGTAATAGTAATAGAAAGGAGTTTTGGAGCATTATTTTCAATACACCCAAGAAAACTATCAAAATATTGAAATAAGAGCTCTAAGCTTTTATAACAAAGAAAATAAAAAGTCAATTTAAACATGAAAGTAGATCAGGAAAATTGTATTAAGCCTAAGGTAATATTGGATTTTATTAATCATCGCACATTAGAAAACAAGCCCAGGTAATGTTGCAATGCATCATAATGTATATAAAGTTTACCTAGGCAGGTTATTTATGCTAGGCTCAGTATGATAAGAAATGCACTAAAGATAAACCTCGTTACACTCTTTGTTAATAACTCAATATTTCTAAGAAAAAGGAAGGCATATGATGATCAGTAGGAGCAAGGCTGTTAATAATCTAAGCTATTTTTGGAGGCCTAATTCCTGGATTTGTTTCCAACGATTCATAATCAAGGCTGTTAATAATCTAAGCTATTTCATGAAAACCTTACCTCAACAAAGTCGTGGAACGGTGGAAGGGAAGAGGCGGAGTCGCGGAGAGGTCGAGAGGGGAGGCAGCGGCAGCGCACGATGCAGTGGAAGAATAGGCGCAGTTCACCGTGAACGAGAGAGAGAAGGAAACCTAGGTCGTGCAACACAGCAGCAATGAACAAGAGAGAGAAGGAAGTTTTATTTTAAAAAAACCTATTAATCAAAATGACGTCGTTTTGAAACCAAAAAAAAAAAAAACTTAAAAATTCTGGTGTGGCTATAGCCACACTCTGACTCAGCGTGGGTCCGCCCCTGCTTGTGAAGCTCTCTCGCGATTCAAAAGTTGGCTTCCTCAATAGGACATGGAAACTCATAATTAGAATATGCCATGTTTTATGGAGATAATAATCTTTCTTTGTTCTTCTTATCATAGGTATTCTTTATAAACGAGAAAATGATGTATTTAACGAAAGAATCTATGTTCGATTTTTATTATGTGTAAAATTATTTTGGGTCAAAGACAATCACAAATCGTGAGTGAAATTAATCTAATATATGATCCAATGAATTGAGAAACACTTATATCCTTTGACTCAAGACTAAAAAAAATATTTATACAAAATAATATGTGATTTAAAAATACAAAAGGAGATCCCAACAAAAAAAACAAAATCAAAAAGGATCTACACATGATTTATAAAGGATTTGCACGCATGTAGTATGTCAAACTCATATATATCAACTTGCCTTTATTCATACCCCTATTATAAATTATTTTTATGTGTTATCATATATGAGATTCTCTCTGTCCATAACAAAATGAAGATTTTTATTTCTTTTAATCTAAGTTTGGCATATGGATTAAAAGAAATTAAAAATTGATATTTAAATATAGAAAACATGTGTTTTAAAAAATACAAAAATGATATCCCAACAAAATAAATTGGAGAGGTTTTGTATGTTTGTCACGTATCAATTTCATATATGTTAACTTATTTTCATTCCTACATCCTACTGTAAATCCCTTTTTTGTGTTCTCATATAAAAAGTTCTCTCAGTCCATAACAAAATGTAGATTTTCATTGCTTTTAATGTAAGTCTAGCACGTGGATTAAAATAAATCTAACAATTGATATTTAAATAGAGAAAAACGTGTATTTTAATAAATCAAAATAAAAATCTCAACCAAACAAATCAAAGAGAATTTGAATGTCGATTGAAGAGAATCTACATATCAATTTGATATATGTTAACATGCCTTCATTGACACACTCTATTGGAAATCAATTTTATGCATTCTCACATATAAAGTTTCCTTAATTCATAGCAAAATGTGGATTTTTGTTTCATTTAATCTAAGCACCACATGTGGATTAAAAGAAATCTAACAATTAAAATTTAAATGTAAAAAAAATGTGTTTTAAACAAAAGGAAAACAAAATCCCAATAAAATGAATAAAAGAGGATTTATACGTAGAATGAAGAGAATTTGTATGTCAATCACATGTCAGTTTTATATATGGTAATTTGTCTTCATTCATACATCTTATTATAAATCACTTTTACATGTTTTCATCTATCATGTTCCCTTTTATCCATAGTAAAAAAAATAGATTTCCACTTCTTTTAATCTAAGTCTGACATGAGTTAAAAGAAATCTAACAAATGATATTTAAGTAGATAAAAAAATGTGTTTTAAAAATGAAAAATGAATTATAGAGAATTTTGTCTCCTTGGCAAGCATACCAAGTTGCACAAGTAGTATAAAACGGTAAGACCGAGTATCGAATTCCACAGAGATTATGCTTGTACTCAGAGTTATACGTATATCTAACACTTAAACAATTAGTGAGTCAAATTGAATCTTGTTCATTAATTAACTATAAGTATAAACTAAAAGGAATGAACTACAAAGCAAGAAACATGAAGGGTTAGAAGGCAAACGCTCGAAGTTGTGAGATGGTGTTGTGATGAGTTAAAGAATGTGTTGGGGGCTCCTCTTGCCAGAACTTTTCTTGATGTAATCTTAATAGATTTTTCTCTTTTAACATTAATATAATTATTACCTGCATCTACTAGTGTATTCTAACCAATATCCCTCGAGTGAAAGAACCTAAATCACTTAATATCACTCTCAATCCCTTTGTAATTGATTACTAAATGATTTGCATTAAGAGCAAAGATGCATGAACAAACTAAAGAAACCACTCTATCCCTATATATGACTCACTTTAGCTATTCTTTCCAAGTTCTTAGCATACAAACATTTCCTAATATTTGTATCCTAAAACAATACATAAAGATGGATGATCAAATCATAAATATGTGAATAAGCACAAAGATGAATAATAATAACAACATTATATCAAAAGACAGTTTAGAATCATCACATCAAAGAGAGTTTGGTTTGCAAAGCTCCCAACAATGAGTGGTTTTAGCCTCTCATTGCCATGAGAGACTTACAAATATAAAAGTGGGATGAAAGGAAAAAAATGGAAGAGAAATGGATTGAAACGGATCGGCCAAGGCTCCGGAAATGGATTTTCCTTCTACTGGCTTCTTGCTTTCCTCTGCTTCTTTTTTTATTTCTTCTTTTGGTTTCTTCATCCTTGAGGAAACAAAATGTTTCCTTTCCTTTTTATATGATTCACCAATTAATTGGCCAATAAAAACTCTCTTGTGCGCTTAGCGCGAAACTCGCGCTAAGCGTGCATGTTGATAAGTGTTATGCACACGCTATTTGTATATTGAAATCACATAACAATTATCTCATTTTTTTTATCTTTTATTGCTTATTTTGTGTTAAAACAAAAGGACTTAGCTTCTTCTAAGTTTTTATTCAGAAGGTACTAAAAAGTTAAAGATTTTAGAGTAATTTTTGTTGTATTTTGTGTAGAGTTGAGTTGTAGTAGAGACATGGAAGAGGATGAATGAACAAAGTGTCACACTCAGTGCAACCTCCTCGCTCAGTGAGTCAGAACTGCTAAGCCCAAGTTAGCCGCTTAGTGCAAGGAGCTACATTGAAAGACAGTTGTCACGAGCAAACACGCTAAGCGCACATCCCACGCTTAACGCGTGGCTACTTTAGAGTCGCGCTAAGCGCATAAGAGAGCTCTAATTGGCCAATTGGTTGGTGAGGCATATAAAAGAAAAGGAAACATATTTTGTTTCCTTAGACATGAAGGAAGCCAACAAAAGCAAAAGAAGATAAGTAGAGGAAAGCAAGCAGCCGGTGCAAGGAAAATCTGTTTTCGGAGCTCTGGCCGATTCGTTTCAATCCATTTTTCTTCCATTTTTTCCCTTTCATCCCACCTTTATTTTTGTAAGTCTCTTATGAAAATGAAAGGCTAAAAACCACCCGTTGTTGGGAGCCCTACAATCCAAACTCTTTTTTATGTTATGATTCTAAACTATATTCTAATATAATGTTATTATTATTATTCATCCCTATGCTTATTTACATACTTATGGTTTGATCATCCATCTTTATGTATTGTTTTAGGATATAAATATTGGAAAATATTTGTATGCTAAGAACTTGGAAAGAATATCTAAAGTGAGTCATATCTAGGGATAGAATGGTTTCTTTAGCCTGTTCATGCATTTTTGCTCTTAATGCAAATCATTTAGTAATCAATCGCCAATGGAATGAAAGTGATATTAAGTGGTTTAGGTTCTTTCACTCGAGGGATCTTGGTTAGGATAGACTAGTAGATGCGGATAATAACCATATTAATGTTAAGAAGAGAAAAATTCATTAAGATTACATCAAGAGAAGTTCTAGCAAGTAGAGCTCCCAACACGTTCCTTAAATCACCACAACACCATCTCACAACTTCGAGCGTTTGTTTTCTCAACTTTCATATTTCTTGCTTTGTAGTTAATTCTTTTTATCTTATACTTGTAGTTAATCAATGAACAATATCTGATTTGAATCCCTAATTGCTTAATCATATATATATAACTCTGAGTACAAGCACAATCTCTGTGGAATACGATACTCGATCTTACCGTTTATACTACCTATGCAACTTGGAACGCTTGCAAGGAGACAACACATGTCCAGCTGGATCAAGTGATCTTGCGCTAAGCGTGGGATGTGTGCTTAACGCGCTTGCTCGTGATAATTGTCTTCCAATGTGGCTTCTTGTGCTAAGCGGCTTGCTTGGGTTGAGCGGTTATGACTCGCTGAGCGAGGAGGTTGCGTTGAGTGTGACACTTCAGTTCAATAATCCTCTTCCATGCCTCTATTTCAACTCTACACAAAATACAACCAAAATTACTCTTAAATCATTAACATTAGCATCCTCTGGATAAAAACTTAGAAGAAGCTAAGTCATATTGTTTTAACACACAATAAGTAATAAAAGATAAGAAAATGAGATAATTACTATGTAATTTTAATATACAAATAACTTATGCATAACACTTATCAGAGAATCTATATATGAACCGAAGAAAATTTACATATTAGTTGCATGTCAATTTCATATATGATAACTTGTCTTCATTCGAAAATCTCACTACAAATGACTTTTATGTGTTCTTATTTATGAAGTTTCGTCTCTCCATAGAAAAAAGTGTAGATTTTCATTTATTTTAATCTAAGCCTAGCATGTGGATTAAAAAAAATATAAAAATTAATATTTAAACGTCATGTTGTAATAAATGCAAAATGAAATCCCAACAAAATGAATATGTGAGATTCTACATGTGGACCAAAGAAAATTTGCATGTTAATCGCGTGTCAATTCCATATATGCTAACTTGTCTTCATCGGTCAATCTCATTACGAATCACTTTTATGTGTTTTCATTTATGAAGTTCCCTCTCGCCATAGCAAATTGAAGATTTTTGTTTATTTTAATCTAAATGTGACACATGGATTAAAATATATTAAAAAAATATAAAAGTAAAAAAAGTGGCATAATAAATGCAAAAAGAAATCTCAACAAAATGAATCGGTGAGATTCTACACGTGGACCAAAGAGGATCTGCATGTTAATCACGTGTCAATTTCATATATGTTAACTTGTCTTCATTCGTACATCCTACTATAAATCACTTTTACGTGATTTCCTATATCATGTTCCCTTTGTTCGTAGCAAAATATAGATTTAAACTTATTTTAATCTAAATATGTGTTAGTCATTATTTACGATTAACTTTTGTATTGAATAGTTACATGAAATTAGCCTCTTTCCCCAAATTTATGGTTCTTTTTGTAGGAATTGTACATATTTTCATGTTTAGTTTGATTTTATACAGTAAATACTCCCATTTTGTGAATTAATGCTGAAATCACTTCATTCTCAGGCCAAAAGAAAAAAAATGCCAAGCAACTGGTGTCTTGCTAAGCGAGGCATATATGCTTAGCGAGTGACATCCGCTAAGCGAGGCACTAAAATCGCTTAGCGTGATAGGAAACCCTAGATGAGGATCAGCCAGAGATGTGCTCGCTCAAGGCGCCGCAATGCTCGCCCAAGTAGTCATTTGTCTCTTCTCGCGCAAAGCGCGCCCAGCTCGTTAAGCCAAATTTCACTAACTCGCGCTTAGCGAGTCAATCTTGCTAAACGAGCCTTCAGAATCTGAAATGTCAAGGAATCTTTAAAACACTGAAGTTGGCGGAAACTAAGAGGAGGAGTCAAAAAACAGAGCCAAGAGAGAAGCTAGAACGACAGAAACAAGCCTCCAAGAGAGTTTAGGTTAGAGGAGTGAGATTAGGGTTCTAGAGGTTGAAGGAGACATCCTCAACCATTCTTAGCCATTTTCTTCCCTCAAAATCTATCCTTTATGCTGAAAGTTCATTACTTGTAATGGAAGGCTAAACTTCTTGTTGGGGAGTTCTGTTGAACCTTTGATGTAAAACTCTCTTACTGTTTATTTAAGGTTGTTTTTTATGTGTTCATTGCTTCTATCTATGCTTATTTTTGCATGATTGTGGCTTGATCATCCATTTGTATGTATAGTTAGGATTTTTAGTACTGGGAAGTACATTAAAACCTTAGAACTTGACAGAGCAAGCTAGAAAAATGTATGTCTAGGAATGGAGTGCAGCAATCTAGTCCTTATTATGCTGTAATCGTAATGCAACTCTTTTAGGCTCAATTTTTTGAAGGATCAAGGGCAAGGTTTAAATAGAGTTAAGCCCATTCACTCGAGGGATCTTGGTTTGGGTAATTTCTCAGCATAAGAACACTATGATAACATTAAATAGAGAAAAATATTTAACAACATCAAAGGAAATTTAGTAGGACGACCCAACGTGCTTTTTACTTGACTGTTTTTACTTCTCAACCTCTAGATATATTATTTTGTGTTTAACTAGATTTTTATACATAAATCCAACTCAGCATTTACTTGCTTTACACAAATGTTTGCTCATTAAACATATATCTTCTGAATGAAATAAGTTCCCTGTGGATACGATATTCGGTTCTTACCATTTTATATTACTTGTGTGACTCAGTACACTTGCTGATTTGCATCGCAGAATATTAGTGAACAAGTTTTTGCTTCGGGAAACAATATGACACGTGAGTCAAAACAAATCTAATAAGTGATATTTAAATGGAGAAAAACATGTGTTTAAGAAATGCAAAACAAATAAGAAAAGATCTACATGTGAACGGAAGAGAATTTGCATGTCAATTATGTGTCGAATTCATATGTGTTAACTTGTCTTCATTCTTACGTCTCCCTACAATCACTTTTACGTGCTCTCATTTATGAAGTTCATTCAATCCATAGCAATGTGTAGATTTTCATTTCTTTTTTTGTCTTAACCATTTGGTTCATCAGGAGAAAGGGACCATCACTAATTTGGAATTCGGCTGGAAAGTAAGTAAAGTATTATCAAGAATTATTTCTGCCAAGAATCGAACTCGAGTAGTACTCAAACATTCAACCTTAACTTTAGCATATTAACCACTTGTGTCCAATCACTTGGTTAGATTTTCATTTCTTTTAATCTAAGTCTAACCGTGGAATAAAAGAAATCTAAAAATTGATATTTAAATGTAGAAAACGTGTATTTTAAAAAATGCAAAATGAAATCCCAATAAAACTAATTGGTGAAGTTCTACACGTGGACCGAAGAGAATCTGCAGTCAATCGCGTGTCACTTCCGTATATCTTAAATTCTCTTCATTCATAAATCTCACCACAAATCACTTTTATGTGTTCTCATTTATGAAGTTCCCTCACTCTATAGCAAAACATTAAAAAACGTGTTATGATAAATGCAAAATGAATCTGTGATATTCTACACATGGACCAAAGATGATCTGCATGTCAATCGCGTGTCAATTTCATATATGCTAACTTGCCTTCATTAGTAAATCTCATTACAAATCACTTTTGTGTGTTTTCATTTATGAAGTTCCCTCACTTCATAGAAAATTGAAGATTTTCATTTATTTTAATCTAAGTCTGACACTTGGATTAAAACAATGAAAAAAAATATAAAATTAAAAAAAGTGGCATCATAAATGCAAAATGAAATCTCAACAAAATGAATCGGTGAGATTCTACACCTGGACCGAAGAAGATCTGCATGTCAATTGCGTGTCAATTTCATATATGTTAACTTGTCTTCATTCGTACATCCTACTATAAGTCACTTTTACATGATTTCCTATATCATGTTCCCTTTGTCCGTAGCAAAATATAGATTTAAACTTATTTTAATCTAAATATGACACGTGAGTCAAAACAAATCTAATAAGTGATATTTAAATGAAGAAAAACTTCTGTTTAAGAAATGCAAAACAAATCAAAAAAGATCTACATGTGGACAGAAGAGGATTTGCATGTCATTCACGTGTCGAGTTCATGTGTTAACTTGTCTTCATTTTTACGTCTCCCTACAATCACTTTAACATGCTCTCATTTACGAAATTCATTCAATCCATAGCAATGTGTAGATTTTCATTTTTTTTGTCTTAACCCTTTGGTTCATCAGGAGAAAGGGACTCTCATTAATCTGGAATTCAGTCAGGAGGTAGGTAAAGTCTGGCCAAGAATTGCTTCTGCTCAAAATTTAACTCGAGTAGTACTCAAATGATTCAACCTTAACTTTAGCATATTAATCACTTGTGTCCAATCATTTGGTTAGATTTTCATTTCTTTTAATCTAAGTTTGACCGTGGATTAAAAGGAATCTAAAAATTTGTATTTAAATGTAGAAAAAGTGTATTTTAATAAATGCAAAATGAAATCCCAATAAAAACTAATTGGCGAGGTTTTACACGTGGACCAAAAAGAATTTGCATGTCAATCGCGTGTCAGCTTCGTATATCTTAAATTCTCTTCATTCATAAATCTCACCACAAATTACTTTTATGTGTTCTCATTTATGAAGTTCCCTCACTTCATAGCAAAACGTTAGAAAACGTGTTATGATAAATGCAAAATGAAATCCCAACAAAATGAATATGTGATATTCTACACGTGGACCAAAGATGATCTGCATGTCAATCGCGTGTCAATTTCATATATGCTAACTTGCCTTCATTAGTAAATCTCATTACAAATCACTTTTGTGTGTTTTCATTTATGAAGTTCCCTCATTCCATAGCAAATTGAAGATTTTCATTTATTTTAATCTAAGTTTGACACATGGATTAGAAAAATGAAAAAAATATTTAAAAGTAAAAATAAGTGGCATTATAAATGCAAAATGAAATCTCAATAAAATGAATCGGTGAGATTCTACACATGGACCAAAGAAGATCTGCATGTCAATTGCTTGTCAATTTCATATATGTTAACTTATCTTCATTTGTACATCCTACTATAAATCACTTTCACATGATTTCCTATATCATGTTCCCTTTATCCATAGCAAAATATAGATTTACACTTATTTTAATCTAAATATGACACGTGAGTTAAAACAAATCTAATAAGTGATATTTAAATGGAGCAAGGCATGTGTTTAAGAAATACATAACAAATAAAAAAAAATCTACATGTGGACGGAAGAGGATTTGCATGTCAGTCGCGTGTCGAATTCATATATGTTAACTTGTCTTCATTCTTACGTGTCCTTACAATCACTTTAGCGTTCTCTCATTTATGAAGTTCATTCAATCCATAACAATGTGTAGATTTTCATTTATTTTTTTGTCTTAAAACGCTTTGGTTCATCACAAGAAAGGGACCCTCAATAATCTGGAATTCGGCCAGGAGATAAGTAAAGTCTGGCCAAGAATTGTTTCCACCAAGAATCGAACTTGAGTAGTACTTAAACGATTCAACCTTAACTTTAGCATATTAACCACTTGTGTCCAATCACTTGGTTAGATTTTCATTTCTTTTAATCTAAGTCTGATCATGGATTAAAAGAAATCTAAAAATTGATATTTAAATGTAGAAAACCTGTATTTTAAATAATGCAAAATGAAATCCCAATAAAATAATTGGCGAGGTTCTACACGTGGACCAAAGAGAATCTGCATGTCAATCACGTGTCAGTTTCGTATATCTTAAATTCTCTTCATTCATAAATCTCACCACAAATCACTTTTATGTGTTCTCATTTATGAAGTTTCCTCACTCCATAGCAAAACATTAAAAAAAGCGTGTTATGATAAATGCAAAATGAAATCCCAACAAAATGAATCTGTGATATTCTACACGTGGACCAAAAATGACCTGCATGTCAATCGCGTGTCAATTTCATATATGCTAACTTGTCTTTATTAGTAAATCTCAGTATAAATCACTTTTGTGTGTTTTCATTTATGAAGTTCCCTCACTCTATAGCAAATTGAAGATTTTCATTTATTTTAATCTAAGTCTGACACATGGATTAAAACAATGAAAAAAAATATTTAAAAGTAAAAAGTGGCATTATAAATGCAAAATGAAATCTCAATAAAATGAATCGGTGAGATTTTACACGTGGATCGAAGAGGATCTGCATGTCAATCGCGTGTCGAATTCCATATATGCTAACTTGTCTTCATTCGTACATCATACTATAAATCACTTTTGCGTGATTTCCTATATCATGTTCCCTTTGTTCGTAGCAAAATATAAATTTACACTTACTTTAATCTAAATCTGACATGTCAGTTAAAAGAAATCTAATAAGTAATATTTAAATGGAGAAAAACAGTGTTTAAAAAAATGCAAAACAAATCAAAAAAGATTTACATGTGGACCAAAGAGAATTTGCATGTCAATCGCGTGTCTATTTCATGTGTTAACTTATCTTCGTTCTTATGTCTTACTACAAATCATTTAACGTGCTCTCATCTATGAAGTTCATTCAATTTGTAACAATGTGTAGATTTTCATTTCTTTTAATCTAAGTTTGACAGCAGATTAAAAGATATCTAAAAATTGATATTTAAATGTTAAAAAAAGCGTGTTTTAATAAATGCAAAATAAAATTCCAACAAAATTAATCGGTGAGATTCTACACCTGAACTGAACAGAATTTGCATGTTAATCGTGTGTCAGTTCTATATATTTTAACATGTCTTTATTCGTATATCCTACTATAAATCACTTTTACGTGTTTTTATATATGATGCTCGCTAGGTTCATAAATAAAAAAAAAAAAAAGGTTTCCACTTCTTTTAATCTAATAAAGGAAAATTTACATTTTACTATGGACCGAAGATGGTTTGCATGCCTCGGAGACCATTATGATGAATCCATAAACTAAATTTAGGTGCCTTTCTCAACATAAATTTGAACTTTTATTTTCACATTATACGAAACTAGTCATTTTTACTCAACCTAAAAGATAATCGTAGCCATTAAAAAAAGGCCCTCTTTGGATACACTAGAGACATGAGGCCCTCTTAGTGGCTTTATTTTTTTTTTCCTTCTCGCTTTCTCATGATACTTATAATGTATGTGCTACTTTCATAACCCGGTTAAAATAAGGATAACTATCCATAATTAAGGTCATGAAGTTAATTCTCAATACCTTCTACATTAGATGAAACAAGTAAAATATTTAAAAGAATAATAAGAACAGCCTGTCTTTATGGCATTGATAAGAATATCTTTTTACGCTTGAATATGTGAACTTCATGGGCTGAGGATGGAAATTAAAATTGAGTAATCTTCAAATAACTTATGATAATTTACATTGTTTCTTAATGTTACTTTTAATCAAAGCATTTTATCATAATAATCATTTGACTTCACCTAAGTGGCGTGCAAATTTACTTTCAATAAGAAAATCCGTTAGGTAAAACTCTTGAAGGAAATTTTCTTTTCGGGTTACATTGGATGGAAATTCAGTTCGCTTTTTCTTGTTGGGAGAAAATTTTCCAAATATTTTCGATCATGTGCTCTAAAAGGAAAAATGAAAATCAACGCAAAACAAAAATTCTCAAGCATAGAAATTAAACACCCAAAGAATAATATCATCACATCACTTTTCAATTTCCAAATCAAGATGCTTTCATCTTTCCACTTTATCCACAAATAATCGCATTCTTAGAAATTATTCACTAAAGAGTAACAATTAAAATCACAGAAAACACAACCGCGATGCAAGGTTTTTATTCATGAAAAGAAACAACTTAAAAGCTAGACAAGACTAAAATTACAACACCTCTTTGATTCATTTATTAAAAAATCAGACAACAAAAGATTAAAAAGATCGACACAATCAATATCCTCGCATGGACCACTCCCTCCCCCTCCAACAAAAGTGAAAGAGTTAATTCAAGTTAATCAATCTCAGAAGTCACAACAACACATTATAAAGATAAAAGATTAAAACGAAAAGGACATCATAATACTGAAGAATTAAACAAATTATATAATAATAATAATTTAGAGAAAGGAAAACAAAACACTAAAGAGGAGAAACGGTAATTATGAGAGCACAATTACAAATTACAGTCTTTCTTTGGGTTTTCTTTTTACTTTTTTTTTTTTGTTCACCCTCTCATTTATTTATCCTCTTGCTGCCTGGAAGGCTCACTGACTCGGTCACTGACTCAGTTCACTGGAACAAGTCCAATTAATCTATAGTTTTACATTCACTGAGTCAAGCCACTAGACTCGCTGGAGGAGGGAAGCTTCCAAGCGGAGGTAGCGATGAGTGGCCTAGTGTGCCAGCCAAGCATGAGGCAGCCGTTATTCTCCTCAACCCTATACCCATCACCGCCTGCGAATAGAGCAAGTAGCATACTCGCTTGCTTGAATGCGTTGGACCCGAGATGAACCGGGTCGAACCCGGCCGAGTCCAATCTCCCCCTCCACTGAGTCAAAGTCTCGTGCCGCTCGACCCGGTCCGGGCCCTCGTAAGCCACCACGTTGCAAATCTGTCTCCCAAGGTACAACTCGGACATCAACAGATCCTGACTCGGCGAGCCCAACCCGGTCGAAGAAGAAGACGAACCCTCAAGCGAGTCGAAAAGACTGGAATAGTAATGCAAGGCTTCAGTGAACCGGTCTAGAAAACCCGGTCCGTTGTGGTTCGCTTCTTGTTCCACGATGGTAACGATCTGGGGATTAATTTTCTTGACAGTGTCCAAGACCTTGTCGACGGATCCGGACCGGGCGAGCATGCGGTGGAGTTCGAAGACGGAATTCACTGCCACGGCTTCCCCGGGTCGGATCTCGAGCATATTCGGGTCGAGATCCGCGAGGCTGTTGCAAACGAAGCCGCGGAATTCGAACTGGACGCCGATGATTTGGGCCAATTGGGCTAATTTCAAGCCCACCTGCTGCAGCGCGTCGGTGTTGTCGGGCTGTGGGGGCCCGATTCCGGTTAAACGGAAAGTCGGGGGCCCGCCGGGCCGTAATGCGAGGGCCTGCATGAGTGCCGGCCACTGCATCCCTTGTTTGAGGCCGAAATCGATGACGTGGACTTTCCCGGCGGTGGCGAAGGCTTCGAGGATGGCCTGATTCGCGGTGAAGTGCGCGAATTTGAGATAAGGGCAAGACTCGTAAAAGTGCATGTGGAGAACGTCGGAGAAGGAGGAATCGAGGGTTTCTTCGGGGAAGATTCCGTAGATTCTACGCGCCAGGGCTTGGGCGAAGTAGGAAGCAACCTTCCTCATGGCGCCGGCTTGGGAAGCCGCGAGTATGCCCACGTGCTTGACGAGCGCGTCGGCGAGCTTGAGATTCTCCTGCTGAACGGCCTCCGCGCACGCCAGGAGAGTGTGGACGAGACGCACGCCGGCTTCCTGATGGTCAACGAGGACGACATGGCGCGTGGGCTCAGACGCGGCGGAGTCTGCTGATTCCGCTGGAGATGGCTTGAGGCGCTTGTTGATGTTGTTGTTAGCCGTTTCGATTTCGTCGAGGTGGTTGTCTTGAGGAAGAGGAGGAGGGTAGGCTGCTATGCCAGGAATGGCTCTGAGGTCATATTCGGAATCGTCGTTGAAAACAGGGGCTGTGCTGTTGATGATGTTGTTGTTGTTGTCGATCAAGAAAGAAGATGGATCGAGGTTGTTGTTGGGTTCGGGGTTGAGTTCGGTTAACATGCTTTGGACCCAGGAATAGAGATCTGTAGGGTCGTAATGAACGGTGTCGGAGGCCAGGTGGGAAATTCCGTCTTCCTGGGCACAACCCATGACCATCTCCAACTGCTCCAGCTTCTGTGCCACGTCAGCCATGTCGGAAGCACGAACCTTGTACCCCAACGCCGCCAGCAACTCGTCCATCCCCTGTTGTTGTTGTTGCTGTTGTTGCTGCTGCTGCTGCTGTTGCTCTTCCTCCCACATCTTCGCCTTCCCGTTTGACTGCATTGAGGAACACTCACCCTTCACAGTCCCTCCGGCGGCGCCGCCGCCGCCGCAGCTATCTTTGTGGTCCCTCTTCATCACGAATTCAATTCAACTCCTGAAGAATGGAATTAGAATTGGTGATTTGGATTTGGAATTGGGTCATAGGAAAAGAAAATTGGGTTGTGGAGTTTCAAGTGAGACGAGAGAGAGAAAACAGAGAGAGAGAGAGAAAGAAGGGTGGAAATGGGGAAAGATAAGGAACAATGGAGGCCATAATAATGGAATGAATTCTTTATTTATTTATATTTTTATTTATGCAAAAAGTTTGGATGTTGAGTGTGATATTTACTTGGAGGGAGTGAGTATTTTTAATTGTGTGCGGAATTAAAGAATGAAGGTCCGGGGGCATCAAAAGAGAAAGAGGCGTGGCAGCACCGCAATGCCAAGAAAGATGCCCATGATAGTGTACAGCTCGTGCATACAGCAGACACCATACACTAGAAAATCAGGTGCCCGTACGCTTCATCGATTGAGGGTCTTGGGGACCGAGAATGATCGTGGGCTCCACCTTTTCTACAATCACCTTCACGCGCCTCTTTTTCTTAATCCTAGTAATCATTCACGGATTCAAGAATTACCCCTTCACCATTACATTAAATTAGCCACTTGGAACTTGGAACCAACCATATTGTTCAAAAGGCAATGCTATGTTTAGTAGTACAAAATATACTTTGATAGTATTTGATTGGGCTCCATCATTTATATTTGACTTTTGAAAATTAATTCCGGTTAATGTCCCTTTACTCATTATTATTTCTTGGTACATATATGTCCTATGTTTTCCTTACTTTTCTTCACATACTCATGCTCTGCTGTTTATGTATACTTGCTCATGTGTTTAGCAAGAGTAGTAAATACTAAACTAAACTCATCTGTACTCACCAAAATATTCATTTAACATGCTCTAGTTTAATTTCATCCAATTTTTTTGCAAGTGAAGAACAATCCTTGTCAAAATCACTAGTTATATCAAGTCAAGTGGATAGCCGTATTTATGCTCCACCCTTCTAAAAGATGTGATCGATCTGCAGGATCTCAAGTACGTGTTGGATAATAAAATAAATTTTTATTTAAAAAGGAAGGTATTTATATAACTTTAGAAATCTATTACTCCTCTAAAAAAAAATAAAAAATCTATTACTATATTAGTTATGTAAATTCTTGTGTTGTGAACAATTAATCTCAACAAAATACAAATCATAACTCACTCTGCAAACTAATGCTAGCAATGTAAAAGGCATTTATTTTAATGTAACGGATGCAACTTTAATAAATGAAATGACATTATTGTAGCTTTAGCATTTATTCATTCATCCTAAAATACGGGTTTTCTTTTTTCCTCCATAGGCTTGCTATTTTAGTGTCATACTTTCTTTGCTTTTAAAAAGTTATTTTTCTCTTTTGTCATAGTTTCTGTAGCTATTTTCTAGAGAGAAAAAAAGTAAAAAATATCCATAAAAACATTCTTCTTAGCAAATTTGACAGATTATAATTTTGAAAATAACCAATACAAATATCTTCATCTTCATTAGAGGATTAATTTTTATTCGGATGAAATAATGCAAGGAGTCATTGTTGAATTCAACACTCCACCACTTGCATATTTAAAATATGAGAAAATGATAAGAATATATATATAAAAAACTGAAATGAGGGTGGTATTCGTATGAGGGGTGGCCTATGGCAAGTATGTGTGGTCGGCTTCCGTAGGTTGAGTGGGGAATAACTTCCCGCGACGCACATGAAGGAGAGATCAAGGGGACGGGTCAACTTTGGTCTCCACGCGCCACACTTTCACGCCAAACAGTGACTCAAAGTTAGCAATTTGCCAGGTGGCGTGTTCCAATGGCGCGTGAATGCCACGCGTTACGTGAGCGTGGTGAATGAGAGATGTGATGAGTTGCAACGCGGGCCCACTGAAATAGGGGGTCTGTGCTGAGAGAAATCAACGAGGACGGGGATTCAGACGTCAACATCGATTTTAGGACCATCCGACGTGGGACCCACTGTCCAAAAACAAAAACAAAACATTACTACTACTCTATTTTCTCTCTCTCTCTCCTGAGAGAAACGGGATGCCAGCAAAGCACGTTCCCTATAACAGCGATATTATCTTTCTTTTTTCCTAAGTTAAAATGTTAACAAACATACGTTGTTGTTTTTTAATTGCTACATCATTGAAATATACAGTTTACTAATTTAGAAAAGAAAAAAAAAGTAATTACATTTTGTAGCCGTAAAAACTTTTTTAAAATGGAAATTATAAGAAAAAGATCCATCAAGAGAAAACGGTGCTATTACGGTTACCTTTGACGAGACTGTGTGAAAAGGGTAGCGTCCTCATCATCCGCAGGGCATGAGGTTATTAGGCAAACATAAACACCAAAGTTATTAGGGTGACATTATTAGCCAATTCATACACAGAGTCACAGACATTAAATTTATAATCATGTTTTTAAAAAATTATTAGTGTTTTTATTATTGTTAGATAAAAAAAAAAAAAAAGTGATTTGATTTGAGTAATATTGTGAGTACAGTTTGTAGAGTAATTGGGAAGAGGCACTGACAGGTGGTGTGGTCAGTGATATATGAAAGGGGAGAGGGCCATGGCCATGTGATTCTGCCACGTTTCACAGATTCTCTTGTCCCCGTGGTCACTCTTTCTGCACCACCCTCACTCCCTCATTCACACCCTGCTTCCTTCTCTCTTCTGTATCACTTTCAGTATCTCTCCATTTTTATTTTTATTTTCTCTCTCCTCTACTCTTTGCATTTTTAAATCATCCGTTCCAATTAATCTCGATCATCGTTTTTTCCCGAATTAAAACTTAACCCTAAGTACTACTCCTAGAAGCTTATCCAATCCAATTCCAAAACAATGGTCAATCAAATATGTGTCCCTATATGACAGTTGAGATCGTGCCATGATTAAACAACGGTTGTACTAACTGGCTCCAATGACTAATCACCAAAGACTCTCAACATCAATTCTGGGGTATCCATAATTTGGTTTAAAGTAAAGTAGTACTTATATTTACTCTTCTTGCATTGCATCTCATGGGATCAGAAATAAAGAACACTACCAAGAAATTAATAATTTTAATTTCACTTACAACTTACAAGTTACAACAAATATTCGTGTACAATATTATTTTATTGTTATAAATTATTGGTTTTCAGTTAGGATTTAAATTGTTTTTCTTTCAAAGTAAAGGTCTACTATAGTATCTAATTATTTATGGGGAATTAACGTCAAAAACAAATTATACTATTCATGGAAATACAACACCATTTTGTACCTAGTAAAATGGAGATATTTATTTCTTTTAATCTAAGTCTAATTAAAAGAAATCGAATAATTGATATTTATCTGGAATAAAATGTGTTTTAAAAAATATAAAATGAGATCTAAACAAAAAAAAAATTGAGAGGATTTGCATGTGGACCAAAGAAGCTCTACATGTCAATTGCTTCTTGATTTCATATATGTTAATACACTGAGTTGTAAATCATTTTTATGTGTTTCCCTAAATAAGGTTTCCTCAATCCATTACACAATATAGATTTTCATTTCTTTTAATCTAAGTATGAGACATGGATTAAAAGAAATTTAAATTGATATTTAAATGAAGAGAAATATGTGTTTTAAAAAATTGTAAAATGAGATTCCAACAAAACAAATCGGAAATGATATGGGCATGGATCAAATGAGATTTGCATGTCAATCACATGTTAGTTTCATATACGTCAACTTGTGTTCATTATGTTAGTTTCATATACGTCAACTTGTGTTCATTTGTACACTCCTTACTGCAAATCACTTTTGCATGTTCACATACATGAAGTTCCCTCAATCAAAAGCAAAATGTGGATTTTCATTTCCCTTCATCTAAGTCTGGTCTATGGATTAAATGAAATCTAACAATTGATTTTTAGTTGGAGAAAAACATGAGGTTTAAAAATGCAAAATGAGATCCCAGCAAAACAAATCGAAGAGGATCTACATGTTAGTTATGTGTCAATTTCATATATGACAATTGACACATGGAGTAAAAGGATTCTAAAAATTGATTTTTAAATGCAAAAAAAAAAGATG
This sequence comes from Glycine soja, assembly GCF_004193775.1. NCBI lineage: Eukaryota > Viridiplantae > Streptophyta > Magnoliopsida > Fabales > Fabaceae > Glycine > Glycine soja. Next base: position 27,860,922 of record NC_041014.1, on the reverse strand, counting down.
TGTTTCAATAAATGCAAAATGAGATCCCAACAAAATGAATACGAGAGTATCTACATTCTACGCGTGGACGGAAGAGAATTTGCATGTCAATTGCGTGTCAAGTTCATATATGTGAACTTCTCTTTATTTGCACACCTAGTATAAGTGACTTTTAAGCATTCTCATATATGAAGCTCCCTTAGTGCATATCAAAATGTAGATTTCCTTTTTTTAATTTAATTTTGACACGTGAATTAAGAGAAATGTTACAATTAATATTTAAATAGATTAAAACTTATGTTTTAATAACTGCAAAACAAATCAAAGAGGATTTACACTTGGACCGGAAAGGATTGCATGTTAGTTGCGTGTCAATTTTATACATGATAATTGACATGTGGAGTAAAAGAAATCTAAAAATTAATTTTTAAATGGATAAAGACATATTTTTAAAAGTGTAAAACAAGATCCCAACTAAAGAAATTAGTGAGAATATCCATGTGGGTCAAAGAGGATTTGCATGTTAGTCGCATGTCAATTTCATATGTGTCAACTTGTCTTCATTCGTCCATCTTATTGTAAGTTCACATATATTGACATGTGGATTAAAAGAAATCTAGCAATTGATATTTAGATAGAGAAAAAAAAACACATATTTTAAAAAAATGTAAGATGAGATCCTTAACAAATTGAATTGAAGATGATCTACATGTAGATTAAAGAGAATATGCATGTTAGTTGTCTATCAATTTCATATATGACAATTGATAAGTGAAGTATAAAAAATCTAAAAATTGATTTTTAAATAGAAAGGAACATATGTTATAACAAGTACAAAAGGAGATCTCAACTAAATAAATCAATGAAGATATTCAAAGGAGATCTCATAAAATTTCCATATTTAATTAAATAAGTATAATTTTATTATAATTTATAAATATTTATACAAAAAGATAAACACTTGGCACGTAGAAATTTAATAGGATTTGACTAATATTTTTTTCGTATAAAGCCAGACCATTAAATGATAAAGTACTTCTAAATACTATGACAACGTCACAACCTTGGTTAAGGGGTAAGAGGTGAGAGTACCAAACCATTCACATCAAACAGCATTTGTTATAATATTCTTTCTATGTACCAAGTAATTTGAAGAACACAGGTAGGAAATTAGTAATTTCCTACACAGATCTAGCTAGTTAAGATCTTCAGATTTATTTGAGAGGAAGAATAACTTATCAAGAAAAACAAATTTCTGTTCACACATGTAATTAATTAATCCTTTAATAAATTCATAAATATGGAAATTTCGCTGAAAAAAAAAATTACAGACATTGATCCCTAACTTACAGTTACAAATTAAGAGCCCCCACCCACCACCAAAACAACAATGGGATAAAGACCAAACCAAACAATACAATTGAGGAAAATCCTCTAGTTTGGTTAAACCACTACGCATGATAATACTGAAAGCTTGTACCCCACTAAAAAAAAAAGTGACAAACATTGCGTTTTAGTTTCTTTAATGCAGAGCATTCAAAGTTTCTGGCGTTGTTTTGGCAGAGAGCCTAAGGTTTTTATATATATTTTTGTTTTTCTGGTGTTATGGACACGCATTTTGGTGTTGGTGTAGTAGACATTGTACAAATGAAGCTCGACAGCCCCACAAGAAACCCGTAAATGCAAATGCCTTATCCTGTTTGTGTTTGTGTTGCGGCATGGGAAGTGGACCTTTAGCTTTCGATCATCACAAAAACTAGTCACACTAGAGGAATTGCCGACATAGTCAACGCTCAAAGTCTTCAATTCTGTCATTAATTATCCTAGACTTATAATTTAAGAAAAAAAAGTCTTACAACCTAAATGTTAGGATGTAGTACTACAATTAATTTCTTTTGTGATGAATAGCCAGCATTCAGAAACAAGCCATTCATCTTATATAGTTGTTTTAAATAATGTTATTTAACATTTTTTTCATTAAAACAGATAATAGAAGTTACTTGTATAAATATTGTTACATATATAAATAACTGTTGTTTAACAACATTATATTATAAATAATATGTTTTTTAAGTATTGCAAGGACATACAGAATTAATTTAAATATTTACTTTAATAATCTTAATATTAAAAAAAAATTTATAACATATTTAAATTTATGAAAAATTAAAATAAACAACTTATTTTAACAACAACCTATTATAAATGTTCTGACGGTCTATATTGATATAATAATAGCTATCTAATGATTTCTAATAAAATTACTCTGGAATACATTCTTGAATTTTTACGTTTTCTGAATTAATTCATTCGAATTACAAGTTATTTTTGTTACTTTTTTTTTCTTGTACGTCTTTCTTCACTTTTAGAGTTATTCAACCTTTAGATTCTTTTTGTTTAATTTTCTTACAGTTATTGTTAATGGTTTTAAATAAATCAAAATCGAGGTTTATCAAAATTGTTAATAAATTAATATATATATATATATATATATATATATATATATATATATATATCTTACATATATTAATTAAAACAGAAAAAAAGTAAAATACACTTACAATATTATATTTTATTTATTTGTAGATTTTAATGACTTTTAATCTTACTCTTACAGATCATAATAAAGATATTTAAATATTACTTTATTTTATTTTATTTTAACACATTTCATTAATATATTTATATTTTATTTACACTAATAATAATAATAATAATTAATACAAAGTACCTCTTAATTTTATAAACAAACTCACGCTCACACAGATGGATATATAAGATATGTACCCAAAAAAATGTATATATAAGAAAATACTACATTTTTTCTCTCTAAAAATATACAATATTTTAAATTTTTTCTCTATTCATCACATTATTTATTATGTTTTTAGTTCTCTCTTTTTCTTTTTTTCTCTCTCTCTTTTATATAGTTATACATATTGTATGACTTATTCTACAAATAACATTTATCATTTAATCAATCAAGTTGGTTCATGAATCAATGGAGTCAAATAATACATAATTCAAGCTTAACTCGCTTATTTAACAAGTTCAATTTTTAATTTATGTTCAACTCATTTGATTCATGAATCAAATTCAACAAGTTAATTATTGAGTCAAGTTGGTTTGGATCATGTCAGTCTTATTTGAGATAATCACTTGACATTTTGTTAAACACATGACAATTAAGAAGTGACACATAATAGTAGTCACAAAAAATGGTAATTTCATATTTTTTAAAGATTTTGGAGATCCCGCATTGACTAATGATATAGCCAAAGCAGTGTATGTAAATAGAGGATAATCTTCATTACACAAGCATTTTTGTAGAACTAAATTAGGCTCAAAAACCAAATGTTAAGATGATATCAAGGTCTATCCTACTAATTGTTAATGAGTCTATTCGGTCACTCATTATCGAATCGTTATTGGATCACCGACCGATATTCAGTTATACAAAATTTACATTTGAGATGTTCAATCCTCCATATGGATGTGATGGAGATCACATATGAATTAGTGATATAGTCAAAGTAGTGTATACCAATGAGAAAAAACTCTCACATCATAAATTAGTTTTGTGAAATTAGTTAAACTCAAACCAAATTCTAGAAATGAAAATTGAAGACAAAATTTTACAAAAATAAAAATAAAACTTGTTCATTTTATAGGGACTAAAATCATAAATAAATCTGAATAGTTATTGAATAGTGTCCAGATTATTATAACTTCAATCAATAAGTTATTTGATAATTCAATGCATCTTATTCAAACCAAAACAATTTGGATTGAGTTTTAAAATAAGATTAATTGAATTATCAAAATTAAGTTAATTTTAATTGTTTTTTTTTCTAAAAAATGATCAAATAAATCCAAGAACACCCCTATCATGGTCCCTTTGTATAAAATATATTAGTAAGTTTCTAGTGCATTGCATATTTTTTTATAAGTTTTTAAAAAATTAGATAGAGAATTGAAGAAAATAATATGTTTTGATTGAAAATAAATCAAATTAAAATTAACTAATGGAATTCAATATCCATAAAACATATAAATTAAATTAAATACTTAATGACATCTTCATCACATTCAAAATCTTCAAGCAACAATTGTGGTCTCAATAGTGCCTTGTCTTTGTCTTCTTATTCTTTTATTAGAAGTATGCGCTTCAATATAAGAATAGAATTGTGGTCTCAATGGTGCCTTGTCAAATGTGAATTTAAAATACGCAAATTCTTATCCATAATTGGTTTGCTAAACCCTTCGCACACACAAAAAAAAAAAAAAATGGTTTGCTAAAACTCTATTACTTCTTTCTTCAAACTATCTAAAAAAAATTGTATGAAACCATGTAAACATGTACTGCCCTGTCTTTATTTAAAGACCCATTCAGCTCATTCACACTCCATTAAAAAAATAGTTAATTTCATTAAATTTATTAATAATACGTATTATTCTTTCAAAAGTACCCTTATTTTTTTAAAAAAAAAATCATTCATTTTCCAATCAATTGTTTCTCATCCAATAATTAATATTTGGAGAGATAATAATTAATTAAGAATATTTTACAAAAAAAATAATAGTTAATGAATCTAAAAATTAAACAAAAAATCTTATAAAAGAACACAAACAATATTTTTAAAAATGATCTTATAAATAAGTACTAACAAAACTTAGATTCTACATATCACTATAAGTTAAAGCATTAATAAACTCTCGTTCAAAAAAAATCAATATGATTGTCTCCAAGAACGACTAGAGACAGATCAAGCTAGGCTAATTAGATTTTTCAAGGTTCACAAGAACAATTTGAATTAACTCTTAATTAATATATATGAGTCTTACCTTTATATTTATTTATTTTTACCCTACTTAATATATTTAAAAGTCTAACCTAACTTGAAAGAATTTCCCTTTAAAAAAACCTTAAAAGCATTTTTAAGGGCCTATAAAAGTTCACAAGCCTATTAACCTAATAGGTTGGCAAACCTATCAACACAAACAAGTCAGAAGTATCATTAAAATAAGTAGTTGTCATGGCATTACTTAGGCGATACTTAACAACAATCATTAAAAACGTAAACGAGAAAAAATATAAAGACTAAGATTAATCAAAATTTTATTTAGAGAATAATAATATAAATTATCAAAAGTTGAGAGAAAAAAACACATTTTTCTCTATTTTAAATTTATACTGACAATACAATTCATTACACTAAAGATAAGATGTGCTGATGGTATATATATCAAATTTTCATATCAATGTAATGTCTAATAATAATATACAAATTCATAATGTCTATATTAACTATTTAAATTTTAGAATATAAAAAAATTATATCAACAAAGGTAAAGCCAATACTGAAATAGACGAAATCTATGTTTTACAGGTAAAGCCAGCACTAAACCTGTGTTTTATTTTCGTCTAACAAGTAAATTATTCAAACCAACTTATAAACTACATTGCTTTTTTTTATTTTCTACATTACCCTAGTGTCATGTGAATCATACTCCTTAATTATTTGTGTTATCCTTGATTCTCAATCAGGATTTCGCTTTGCATCCTCGTGCTTCTATCATCACACGGATAAGCCTTGGGTTATCTCTTTTTATTATGTGCTGAGAGAACAAAACCAATGTGCAGATTGATTAGCTAGACAAGACTCTCTTATAGAGAGATACTTTACATATATACAATCTATGTCCTCCTGCTCTTGTTGTGGCAGATGCAATAGAAACATCCTTTGTTAGGTTGTTATCCCTTTTCTGCTTTTTTATTTTATTTCTTAATGATAAAAAAATTTCTTCAATTGTTATGTATAATTATTTTTATTTTTATCTTTAATATTAATTAATAATATTTTGAGTGGAAATTGAGTGCAATACGTAAGAAAATAGCATATATATGCTTGGTTTTATTCAACAAAAAAATAAACGTTACCTCAATTTTGCCCTTTTAATATGCAGTCTTTCTTTCCTTTTTTTTTTTTTTGTATGAGTATGTCGCAAATCATAATCATTGATTTATTGTTTTGGCATAGAATTTTTTATTATGTTATATATATTCAAATACAAAATGATTGTTAAAAAAACAAAATAAAATTAGGATAAAATGTGGAGATAATAAGATTTTCTTAAATTAAGCAAATCAAATAATTATGGCCTATATACAAAAAAAAAAAAAGCAAATCAAATTATGAACGCGAAATTAAAAATCAACCTCCACTCACTAATGTCGACTTTCGATCATCAAAATATTGACCCTCTTTGAAGTTGAACTCGAGCAGTAACTTTCAGCTTTACTATGAAAGTGATTATATATAATTTAGGTCTAATTATTCTTTTAGTTACTGAATTTGAGTGTGTTTTTTTTTTAAAAAAATTGAGTTCTTGAAATCTATTTAAGACATTAATTTTTTCAATAAATATTTTTTTATACATATAAATCAGAAATCAAACTCATGATTAATATAAAAGATAAAATTATTTATTTATCATGTCACTCTCCAATAATATTAATATTAAGCCTATAATTTTTGTAAAAGGATATCAAATAATTGTACTATAGATATATATTGATAAGCAAAGAGAGTGATAATCAGATATTTCAAAAAGAAAATTGTACGGGTCTTTTCAAATGGATGGCGATTTGTTCTTACTTTCTTGAAAGTTGACATATCAAATCCATTGAAATGGGAATCTAGTCATTTCTTGTATTTTTCCATCATAATCAAGTTAAATATGTTGCCTCAAGCAGAAAAGGTGCTTTAGAATATTTAATTTATGCTATTTAATATGGTCGTCTATCTCTTTATCTTTTTCACGAGGAAGTTTTTCAATCTACATCGTTCGTGACAAGTATTTCGTTTATTTTAATTATAATTATATATATATATATATATAAGTTCATAAAATAAAAAAATTATTTGTTTTTTAATAAAAATAACACCCATATGTTAGTATTTCAAAAGTAAATTTAAATTTTAACAACCACAAATATATAAAGTTTAATGTAATATTATAAAAATAATTTGACCTAATTTTTAAAATAAATTGGCCGGTTCGAGGGTCAAATCAGAGCTAGCTCGCCGGAGTTATATTCTAATTAATGAATGATATCTACAATAATAATAATAATAATAAAAAGCAACCTTGATAACCAAGTACGTAATGAAGTATAATACAATAATAGCCACCAATACTTTCTAGCTAACATTGTAAGTAAGATAGTCACTATCCTCCCATAATTTGGTTGAACATAACCCGTGTGCATCATGTCAAAGGGTCATCTTAATTAATTTCTTGATTTTCCATTTTCTTTCTCCTTTTTTAACACACTTTTTTTTTTGTAGCTTTTATTCTTTCACAATTTCATCCAAATGATAAAGTGTAAACTTTAAGAATCAACAACATCTAATAAGAAGACTAATAAATTAAAATATGATTTTTTTTCGTTACTCACACATGTGGTGCTTCCTTTATTTTCCCGTGTTTGTCATTTCATCCTAGCTGTGCAATTTTTCTCCTCGTTCAAATACAACTCCACGAGATTCCTTTGGTTGCTGATAAAGTTCCAAATCCTGCTGATACTGTGTTGTGTGTTGTACCTTTACGTTAAACCAACACTTGGCATCAATTTTTAAATGGAATATATATATATATAATTAAACACCAATCTCAGTGCATGAAGTGCATATTATATGGTTATATCAGATCAAGAAAATCACTTAATTATTGAACATAATTGCTAAGCCTGAGGTTACTGTCGCTTAATAGTTTGCGCCAGCAGCAAATTATACAAACAAGATACATTCCACCAAGTGATCAAGAGTTTAAATAATGACATGTCCTGATCTAAGCTCCACTGATTATCACCCTCTACATTATTGGGATTATTAATTTAGAATAATTATTGAATGCATAAACCCACATTGCCGCATTCGATGAAATCACTTTGAAAATAATTTAAGAGCTAACCATATGGCACACACACATATATGGTTGGGAAATGGATGTGTAAACATTTATTTAATAAGAAAATATGAAGCATTGACCCAAGGCTTTTGGCATAGTTGTTCTTGCTGCCGCGCCCTCTAAGCTAGCTCCCTATAGGGAGTGCCCAAATGGAATTTTATGTTCAAATTAACCAAACGGCCTCATGTACACAAATGATGGTAAAAAAATAAATAAAAATAGTTGGCTTAATTAGATTTTTTTTTTTGTGTAATTAGGAGGAATTAGATGTTTCTTATTTGACACCCAATTAATCTTTTCCCACCAGATCAATTTATTTTGAAATAAAATAATATATCCAATTATAAATCATGTCTAAGTCAAAAATTGAACTTTTAAATATTAAATCTTATGTCAATAACTTTTTATTTAATTAGAAATTTAAATATTGAAACTAGAGAATTGATGTGAATAAACTTTCCACGGCTGCCCATGAATTTTGGATTTGGGTATTTTAAAATAAGGGATGCACTTCTTTTTGATTGAATGGAGTAAACACAAAAACTACCCTAATATATAGTACTAGGGGGAAAGAAAGACCCTTACCTAATAATTTAACAAGAGGGGTATCATATCAAAACATGATCAAGGTGGAGTCACATGCTCAAGATCACACAAGTGGGGCCTAATTAGCCAGTCAATCAGTTAGGTACAATGCAATTCCCTTCTCGTGGAGTCTTGTTGTGTAATCTGAGTTTGTCAAATTAAATTTCCTTATATGAACAACAACATACATCATTGGAAACAAGGATGAGAGCAATTCCGTTTCCATGAAACCAATTCAACTACACATGATGATCAGACTCCATCTAAAGTGTGATGACAGAAAAACAACTACACAGAAATTATGATTTGATACTCATCAAAATCTGTAATTTATAAGATTCTTATTACTTACTGTCAAATTTTATGTAATAATTGAATTAAAATAGAGATAAAAACTAATGAGTACAGCGAAGGAGAGTTTTCATACCTCAGGAAGGGAAGAAAGAAAATTATGGTAACAGAGACCGAATAGTTATAGTTTCCCTTCACTACACGTGAATAGGATTATTGGAATTCACTTTCCATCCCTTTCGGTGGCACGAGTGGGTTTAGGACAAGAAAGGAAAGATCCAACCCATTGTCGGGTTTAATGGTGATGATTTATCCTCTTTTTTTTTTTAAAGATTAAAAGGTAAAAAATGTCCCCAAGTTCTACCGTCACCATACTAGAGGAGCCTATATATTAATTTTTGGCAAACTATCCTTGGACGAATAAATTATTGCATCTTATCTTATCAAAGGAAAAAAAAAAACTTATTGCAGATTAGAATTTATATATTTTGACACAACTTTGCCTAGGAGCATTTCAGTGAAAATTAGTGAGCATTTTAAAAAAAAATATAATTATAACCTCAATAATCAATGATTAAAAAATGTAATTTAAGGGTTGCTTGAGATTAATATCGATTTTAAGTTCTAAAAGTTAACGTAATTTTTTAGTCTTGCAATTTAGTTTCAATTTTAAGTGATATTCAAATTTCACAAATTTTAAATTTAAACTATACAAGTCACACGCGTATAAAAAAATCTACGTACAAATCACACAAAATTTCAATTAATTAGCCTAGTTTCAAATATTTTCTCATCTTTAACCTTAACTCCATTTTCTTTGTCTTTTGAGTGGCCTTTTAGGGTCTAGTTATTCTGAGAATGGTTTATGTTGACCTTTTCTGGTTATAACTGGATGCCTTTTATATTCAAATAAATTAGTGTCTTCTTAGGCATTCTTTGACTCAACAGAGAATGAAAAGCGAGAAAGAACTTTAGGTTTCATCATCGTCTATTGGATCCTGAGGAATTTAGGTTTGATTCTTAAAGATTCATGACGTTCCTTCTTTATGTTTTATGCTTAGTGACTCCATGAGTTTCTTCTCGTTAGGTTATGTTAGGATGAACCTTTATTTGATTCTAATGTAATTAATTTTCCTTTTTGAATCACATTTCTTTTTATGCAAATTAAATTCTTGGACTTACCATTAATGCTTTGCCGCAATCGAACTTTGTTAGAAAATAAATCAATATATAACCTAAATCTTGCAACCAAAATTAAAAAAATATAATATCAGATTTTTATTTTTATTTTTTGTTCACGAGACTCATTTTTATATGATTTTTTATCATATTTATGAGCCATTTCGAATTAAATATAAGTTGAATTTCATAACTTTCATGTAAGTAAATTTAATGAAACAAATTTTATATCTCAAATTAATAAAAAAAAATAATTCAAAATCATGTTACAAATGATCATTGTCACTTTAAAAATATAAATGGTTAAATTAAACTTTTTGAAAGAAAATTAACGTTACCCGCCCTTATGGGACCAAATCTAATATAATTAAAAGTATATTTTAGTGAGAGAAAAATATAGTTTAACACAAAAAGTATAAATAAAATATTTGCATCTTTCGTAAAAGAAATGTGTAATTATAACCTTAAAAAATATATCGCATCATATTTTAGTGCTTTAGTAGATGGTAAATACCCAATTAATCGCCACGCTGCGCTGCCTATGCCTAAATTTAGCTATTTCATAAAACGTTCCTAGTTAAAAGTTAAGTAAGAACTAAGAAGTGATGATCGAAGTTTAATTGTTTAAGGTTTGTTCTAGGCTTATAGCAATATCCTAACAAGTATACCATTGAAAGTCATTATTAAAAAAAGCACAATCTACATCGATTATTTTAAACATATTAAGTCGATTGGCGTGATGTCGTAGAAAACTAATAGATCTACGATGATGGTTAAACACAATCGTCTTAGAATGTACTATATAGTACTTTATAAGACGGTTACCTGTAGAATCGTCTTAGAAAATTATTTTTTTAAAAATAAAGTTGAATCTTTCTAAAGGCCTCTTACTTTGGTTTTTTTCACTCATCATTTCAAGTGTCCTATTTAAGTGGCTATGCTAGCATAAGGTCATGTTTTACACAATACCAAATTACTTAACAACATATGAAAGTACTTTATTATTAAAAACAAAAAACACAAAACAAACATATAGGAGACTGTCCTCATTAAACTTCATAAATTTGCGGAAGAAAAAGATTAATTTAATTTTGCACAAAAATAGAGGTCAAAATATATAGCAACTAATTAATTATAAATACATGTAGGTTACTATATTATATCCCAAAAAAATACAGCAAGATGCAAAATTATCTACAAAAAGTTCACCTGACTTGATTGGTCAAGCAGTGCGCTTCCAATTAAACCAGGCGCAATAATGGTCATTGTTGTTGTGGTTCTTGAGAGAAAAAATCTGGAATGAACCTTGTGCTACAGCACGCACATTTATGTTCGCCTGTTTTCAATTTTAATAACAATAGCACACAAAAGAACAACAAAAGATAGTGATTGCACCTGAGATATCATAATAACATTAGCTCCAACGTCTTTTACTACACCAAAAATAGCGCTAGCTGTACCTGGAACACCAGTCATTTCGGTTATGCAAAAAGAACAACTATAGAGACTACAACTTTGAGGAGACAAGCACAAAATGACTGCAATTCATGACTCACCCCTCTACATTTACAAGTGCCAAGTTGTCTATTGTTGTAATGCCTTTGACATAATTTTTGAATATCTGCTTATCTTCATCACCAATAATAGAAGGGTGGCAAATCTTTGTTCCAGAAGAAGAGAGGTTGAAGACATTCCTTATTATAATGGGAATGCCATATCTAACTGGAATTATTGTGCGTGGTTGTAAGACATTGGCACCAAAATAAGATTGCGAAAGATGTAGTTTGAAAGTTAGACTCCTAAATTTTATTGTCACAACTAGCTTTTACACTTTCCGGAATCAAACTTACCATTCCCCACGCTTCTTGATAAGACAGTGTCTTCAAAATCACAACATCACCAACTGCAGAATATATCTATACTAAATTAAACCGACACTAAGGCTGTAGAAGTGTAGAACATAAAGCAAAGCAAAAGCATCATCACATAACAAACCTTTTCTAAGATCTGCACTATACACACCATCAACATCTGTCCAAATTATGACCTGACGAGCCCTGAACAGAGCACCCATAATTGTTGCCGAGAAATCACTTCAATCTCTCTAGAGAGTAGTAGGAATTTTCTGAGATGTGCTTGCAATAAATCCTACCTTAGATGGATTTAGAGCGTACCATTTCTCAAGTCTTCGTTCAGACTCCAAACATAGCTAGCTATTACTCCATACTCTAGAAGCATGACCACTGGCATTGATCATTGTCAGTAGTTTAAATTATCAAAATTCTTTTTGTACAAAAAGCAATTATACATTCAGTATAAATTTCTGAAAGAGGCATCGTTGCCAACGGCAGAGAAAATGTAAAAGCGCACAATTAACTCAAGCAATTACAAACTCTATCATAATCACTAGTCAGATTATATAGATAGTATTCAATTGAGAAAATAGAGAATCATAATTAGCACAAACAACAAATAAGACATATGATTATCGAAGCAAAATTCAAGTACCATTATGGAGCAATAAGGGGAATTCGGTCCAACACTGAGGCCGCGTAGAAATCTCTTTCACAAAATGAATAATATCTTTCGTGGTTCCAGGTACCGCATCGTCGCTGTTGCTCCGTTGTTGATCATGCTCCAACTGCAACAACTGAGAAGCGAACTTGGAGATTCTGGTGACGACTCTGTTCCAGGAAATGTGCTAGAGAGAGTTCTTGAAGCTTCCGCCGATCTCCACAAGATCGTTCCGGATTCCGATCAGAGCTTGCGAGGAGGAGAAATCACCGGCGGGGGTGGAGGAAGAAGAAGAAGAAGAAGAAAAAGAAGAGGAAGAGGAAGACGACGGCGACAGAGCGAGGGAGTTGGCGACACTGCGAAAAATATGCGATATGTCGTCCTTGACGCAATGGCGATCGATGGCGGCTTACGGCGGCGAAGACGAGTGGATAACGGTGCGGTCGTGGAGATTAGAAGATTTTGGGTTGGGGTGGTTGGACTTGAAGAGCTAAGACATTTTTCTTTTAATTTCAAAGACTTGGCGGCGTGGGCATGGAGCAAGGTGGCGAGGAGCGAGGAGGTGAGGGTTGAGAGGGAGAGGAGTGTATGGAAGCTTCTAGGGCACGAAGGAGCAAAAAAAGAGAATAAAAAGGTGAGCAAAACTCAGACGATTTTATTAAAAACCCATCTTTGAATATTTTGAATACTTACTTTCTAAAACGGTCACTCGTTGTATAATTTTTATTATTTATAAAATTATTTTTGTGTGATATTTTAAGACAATTTCGAATAACTATTTTAAAATGTATATAGTAAAAAATATTTTTTTTAGTAGTGAGTGAAACAAAGATATATGCAATTTGTGATTTTTTGGTCCCAAAACAAGTAGTAAGGATATGTGCCACTATTGTTGAAGCAACTTTACACTCTACAAAAGGCAAAATTGAATTATGGGTGTCCACTTTTTTAGAGCAAGTCATTGTCTATCCCAAAAACAATTCCCACACACATGCATCTCTTTCCATGTGATCTTAAGGGACACGTTTGGGTCCGTGGTCCTAATGTTGTCCATAAGAAGTTGATTTGTAGGTCTTCAAGCCGAATTACATTGACATAATGATTTTTTCCCTTTAGTAACAAGAGTGTATACTTCAACGTTTTCTATTTCTTTCTTTACGTATGAAAACTAGTATATCGATTATTTATTGTATTATATGGTAAAATTAAATTAAAAATATAAATATTTTAAATTAATTATAATACTTTTAAAAATTAACAGAAAAAGTGGTATTACAAAACAAGTTTACTTAATATAAAAGTGTGTTTTTATGGATAAGTTATCTATTTATAAACATAAATAAATCGTTTTGGAAGTAAAATGTAGGAGGATTATAAATTAAAAATAGCAAGCAAACATTTTATCGAGTTTTTATTATAGTTAAAATTAAAAATACTTTTAAAAAAATACTTCTAATTGAATCCCTAAACACCAACATTATTATTATTATTATGCATAACATTGATGCATTAATATGGAAGTGTTCATTTTCAATGCATGACTTCCTAAGGAAACCCTTTTCTTAAATAGTAGTAAAATTTATTTTTCAATTATTGTTAAAAATGAGGATATACAAGGTGCAACGGTTTGTGTTTCAAGATGGTTCAACCAAAGCCACAGTTAATAGTGTCAGCTTGAGCTTCAACTGGCCAACACTCACGCTAGGATAGAGCAAACCTTAAAATCAAGTTATAGAAAATAATATATTCTAATAGTATATATAATATTAAATAATAGGTTTAATTATTCATTTTGGTTCCAATAATTTTATAAATTATATTTTTTAGTTCTTATAGTTTGAAAATAATTTCTTTAGTCCCTATAATTTATATCTTAATTCTCTTTTAGTTCCTATAATTTGAAAGTGGTTTTTTTAGTCCTTATAATTTATATTTTAATTCTCTTTTAATCATTATAATTTGAAAGTGGTCTTTTTAGTCTTATACCTTATATTTTAATTCTCTTTTAATATTTACCATCAAAATATGAGTAATATTATCAATTATAATTATCTACAAAAATATTAACAAGTAATTCATAACTAATTTATCGCAAGATAATTTATAATAAAAAATAGTTGATAATTTATAACTAATTTGTAGATGATTATATATATATATATATATATATATATATATATATATATATATATATATATATATATATTGTAACAATAACTAAAAGGTAATTAAAATATAAATTATATGAACTAAAAAAATCACCTTTAAACTATATGGACTAAAAGAGAATTAAAATATAAAATCACTTTTAAATTATAAGGACTAAAAGAGAATTAAAATATAAATTATAGAGACAAAAAATATTACTTTCAAATTATAAGAATTAAAATATATAAATCATTAAATTATAGGAACCAAATAAATAATTAAACTTAAATAATATATTATGAGTCTTCATAAGGTCTATATGCTCTGATAAAAAATTTCAAGTTGGAACTAAGATAAACTCGTCCTGTAATAAAATCATGAGTAAAATAAGTTTGGAGTTTGGAGTTTGATGTGCCATGGTGCATATAGATTACATATGCAGTCAAGGTTTGTAGTAGCGAGTGGGGTTTTGATCAGGTTTAGGGTTAAGGTTATTGGTGGATAGACTCAGTTTGGATTTGAGAGAAAGTAGTAACGGTTGCTATAATCTTATTTATTTATTTTTATCGATTAATATTAATTGTTATTTGTTAATATTGTTAGTTTGTATTAATTGAGAAATTTAAATCCATCACCTTTCTTTCATTTTCTTTTTCTTTTATTATTAAATCAATCTTATATCTTCAGTATTACTCATTCTAATATGAAAAAATTGGAGAATTGAGCAGCTTCACAAGATAAAATAAGATACGTGTTAAATTTAGTAGCTACTAGTATACTAGTAGGTAGTGTTCACTTCATAACAGTTTTAATTCAACAAACATAATATTTATGTTATAATCATTATTCGTGGTTTTGGCTAGCTAGCAGTTTTTATTTTGTGGCCACAAGAAGATAACTATGATATTCTTCATAATAGCCTATCACGTGATTGGATTTGTAAGTTGGTTTTGTTAGAATTGGAAATGTCATCAACAACATGGATCCCTGTAATTTATTTCTATAATGTACATATATACCACGTGACATGAGATGATGATGATGATTATATTTCTCTGTTTTTTATAAATAGAAAAATTCAAAAGAATATAGGATTTTCTCTCAAGTATTTACACTCGCTTCAACGTAATTCATTTTTTTTTTTATTTAGTCAGTTGAGAATTTCAGACATTGCAGATACTCGTTAGCATCTAAATACCAAGTGCGTCAAATAACTTCATTATTTCGAAATCAAACATTGAAGACACTGGAAGGATTTACGTACTTAGAAGAAAAAAAAAGACACGTTCATTAAAAAGAGAAAAGGCAAAAGATGGAGAGCCATTGCAAAAATAGCAAAGGAAAGCACAATAGGCTATTTTTGGCCTAGTAACACTTTGATAAACTATTTAACAAAAAGCCTAGCCTAGTATTTTAAGGATTCCTAAATCTTGTATGAGGGCTTTTTTAGTCCTTTATAGCATTATAGAGATGTTATATTTGTATTCATTTTTTCTCTTCACACCAAACATTTACACTGTTGTTAATCTTATCAACCACAGTGAAATGTGATTGAATAGCTATTCAAAATTGTTTTATATTGATAGTGAATCATCATTAAACTCATAATTAAAACTAAATAAATAAGTAAATATTTATACGGGCGTTTTTTGTTTTAGATAAATATAAACTACAAATTAAAATTTTAAAATGAAAATCTAAATATTAGACTGTTTTATCATAGAGAAATCAAATTCAATTGCATAGCATGTGAGTATGTCTGCCCCATATAGTCTACGGACTTAGCGGACTGGTCTATATTTGATAAAAAAATAAAAAATAAAAAATAAAAATTTAAAATATAAAATTTGACTCATTTTAAAAATTAACTATGAATTGTCTAATAAAGTCTAAAATGATAACATAATTTACCTCTTAAGCGGTCTAAAAAGTATTTTTTATATTATATTTACTTAATTTATAATTTTGTTAATCAAAATACTATATCATTATTCCCCTATTATTTAATTATATAATTATATAAAAAGTACTTAAATTTTTACACTTTTTTTATTTTACTTTGTTTATATTTCTTATTTATTAGTATTGTATTTTTTTATATTAAAATATAAAAAGTCTATCAGATTCACAAGGTCCAAGATAAAATCCATTTAACTCATATATATTAAGTATGACGGACTAAAAAAACCCACACAAACAGACTCCAGATATCAAAATTTACGAGTGTTGCTAGGTGCAACCAGCATTATTGTTGGTATACCCAACATTCCTTGAAAGTGGCAAAACTGCCCCTGCTAATTTCTCCTGTTATGGATTAAGTTGATCCGTATGTCTTAAAAATAAAATTACGGATCAATTTGATCCGTAAAAGACTTACGGATCAAGTTGATCTGTAAGTCTTGAAAATTAACTTATGAATCAACTTGATCCATAAAAGGTATTTCTATCTTTTTGTGGTTAGTACTGGGTGCACCAACAATAATGCTGGGTGCACCTAGCAACACTCAATTTATATACTATGCCTGTTGTGAGTTTGGCGGGTGATCGGACCCAAGCCCGTTTGTGCATCATTAATTGCTTATAGATGTTGAGAGAAGGAAAAAATAGTTTTTTTTATTAGGATACATTATTATGTTAAAATGGAGATTAATTAGATTTGTTTATAGTAATTTTGAATTTATATTTTGTAAATAAAAATGTGTAATCATTTACTTTATGAATTAAATAATGCAAACCAATTTTTTAAAATAACGAGAATTAGTTTTTGTTTGTATATATTAAAAACCAGAAGAAGTAAAATATTAAATTTCCATCCACTAAATTTTTTATATCACTAATTGATTAAAAAGTACCTTAAACATACTTTTAAATATTTATTTATTATAAAAATTAACAATTTTATCAAACAAAGTAGTAATTTTTTGAGGTAAATACATGATGTTGTTGTGGAAACGTTGTATAGTGCCACGTAAACATCGCGGGAACCAAAAGCACAACAACGCAACATCATCATCAGCTTCAGCAATGTCCACTGTGAGAGTTCAAGTTTCGGCGTGTGTGTTTTCTGCCACCGTCAACAACCTTTGCCTCCGCCAAAACGCCGTCGTTTCCTTCAGAAAGAAGAAGCTTCTCAGATTGGTCTCAATGTCTTCCGTTCCTCCTTCCCAACCCTTCGAAATCGCCGTTAAAGCTTCCGTCACCACACCCAACAGGCTCGGCGACTGTAACATCTTATATTCTCTCACCTTTTTACGCTTCTTTTTTTGTTTGTTCGATTGATGTTAAAAATTACTATCACATAAACAGATAAATGATGTGCATGAATGTATTAGAGAAATGTTGGCATGTATGAAGATGGAGGAACACAAATTAGGATGTATCTAGACTTCAACTATGTCCACGTGCATTCTCAATTTTCACTCCTTCTGTCACTTTCTTTATCAGAAACTATAATGGATGTTTGGACTGTGAAAATGTTTTCTGTTGTCATGTTTTTACATAAAATAACATAAATAAAATTTCTCAATAAGCACTTATAGGAGAAGAAAATAACAAGGTAAAATGAATTAAGTTTTCTTATAAGTTATAATTAGCTTATGCACAAGTTAAAATCAGCTTTTTTTTAGAATCTAAAGGAGATAGTTTCTATAAATTAGCTTGTGCTTAAGTTAATTTTAACTTGTGAGAGAAGCTTAGTTTATTTTACTTTCTTATTTTCTTCTATTATAATTTATAAGTACTTATTGAGAAATTTACCCAAACAACCTTTCTCGATCTCAACTGATGTGTGTGTGTAATTGTAGTACAAGAGATTCGGCGATTTCCCTTGTTTTGAGAGTAGGGATTGACTTTTTCCATATTTTGTTGTTTCAATTCCATGATGTAGGTATTAGGTAATGCCAACAGAGTCTTTATCCTGGCATTATAGAGAGCTAATTATGCATGTACTTTGTATTTAAGAAAACAAAATATGATTTTGGTTGATTTATTTGAGCTTTAAACTCAGGGTAGTACTAGTACCTATGATTAGTTAGTTTGACTCTTTGAATTGTCTTTTCAGGCCCTTTTTGCCAAAGGGTGTTGCTGACACTGGAGGAAAAACATCTACCTTATGACCCCAAGTTGGTGGATTTGACCAACAAGCCAGAATGGTGACCTTCTGCTCCATTTATTTGAGCTAATTTTATTTATTTTATTTTATTTTCCTTTTAGAGCTGCTATCTTCATAAAACTGAGTCATCTACAGACCACATGATCCTCTTACTACTTTATATTTTGTTTTGTTGGTTTAGGTTCCTTAAAGTCAATCCTGATGGTAAAGTTCCTGTCATAAAGTTTGATGAGAAGTGGGTTCCTGATTCAGATATTATTACTCAAACATTGGAAGAGAAGTATCCCAGCCCCCCATTGTTGACCCCACCTGAAAAGGCCACGGCGTATGCATTTGGCTTATAGATCTAGTTGTTCTTAGTTGTACATTGCTTTGAATTTTTAGAAAAATGCATGATGAACTCATACATGCTTAAACACAGTTTTTTTTTTCATACTGCTTTATTTATTTCCAATTTTTGGTTTCCTTCTACTACGTGTCAGTTTTTTATTCTTTGATGCATACATGGCTATATTAAATTTAAACGCACACAATTGCCTAATGTGTATGCATGTGTTTTTTTCTTTAGGGGGTCAAAGATCTTTTCAACATTTATTGGTTTTCTCAAGAGCAAGGATCCCAATGATGGAACAGAACAAGCATTACTTAGTGAACTGAGCTCTTTCAGTGATTACATCAAGGAAAATGTATGACATTTTTCTGCTTTTCTCTCTCTGCTATTTGTTTGCAATCTTGATTAGGTTTTTGATTTAGTTATGGAATTTCAGCCACAGAAGAAATGCAATGGATTTTTTTTACACAAATCATTATCCTTATTGCACGGTTTCCCATTTTGAACTGAAATTTGGACTTCAACCCTGGTAAGATTTAAGCTAAATGGTAAAGTGTGAAAATTGAATTACCTGAAGTTGGTATTACAAAAAAAAACTTGCAAAGGAAGGATTATAACATTAGAAGTGAAAGTGACTTGTTGAAGCTGTCATTTAAATCCTTTACACAAACTGAGTATGCATAGTTCTATCTGCCTCTGCAACTGATAAAGCTGGGATTGGCTCCAATTTGAACCAGAATTTTTGTGCTAGCAATATCAATCAAAGTGTGCAGCAATTTTTTGTCATACATGCCAGTAATCTTCATTGTCTGATGAGTGATAATTAGAAACTTCAGATAACATGTTCATGGAGAGCAGTGGGCGTGTTGATTGTGCAGTATTGTGATCAGCTGTGCACACATCTATATCTCCATTATCATTAGTCATCTCAGAATTTTCTTCCTCATCCAATTTCATCACATATAGGTGGCCTCACTAATGCTTCAACTTGCTACGGCCTAGGGGTGAATCATTCATCACAGAACATACTCAAGCTCTTTTTGCTCTTCTATCAGGCATCTCAGCATCAGTAAAGAACCTGAGTGGTTTGGTTATGATAGCTGGTGGTTGTTTTTGTGCATTTTGGCTAGGTAGGGGTATTGTATGTAGGTGAAAAGGCTTTATTTAAGGGGTTAGGTGCTGTTTGCAAAAGGTTTGGGGTTGATTTGGTGAAGTTTGAAGTGCTGGTGGGTTTTGGGTTAGAGACATGTGATCTGGAGGCTTCATTTAATCTAGCAAGATTAGCTGCATGGGTAAGAGAAGTGGGATTTAACATTCTTGCTTGAATCTGTGTGATGCTCAAGGCCTGCTAAAAAATGCTGTGGGTATGTTCAGGGGACAATGTCACTTGTGTCAAGGCCATGTCCCCAAGGCATTAATAAACTCCTATACTCTTTAGTTTGCTACACTTGTATCAGCTCCCAGAGTTGATCCTCAAAATTTTCCCAGAAGCGTAAAGAAATATCTGTTATATATTAATCGGGATACAATGGGAACCTTGATTTCTTATAATCCAGGTGCCATTATAACTCACTACCATTCAAATGTATTGAAGCCAAATGGACCTTTGATTCAGGAGATGTATTATCAAGAGCTTAACATTGCTCACATCTGTGTTGCCACTCCTTTAACTTTGTCCCATTGAACCTTGGGAACTCAATTTTGGAGATGCAAGTAGCATATAAATTATGAGATTGATGAGAAGCATGGTACCTAGTGGTTACACTTAGGTTTCTTAGGCATTGCAGGTGTCTCATTGGGGTTTCTTTGAAATCTTGTTGCCAGTTATATGGGTCTCTTTGAAAATAAATTTAGTCAATTGTTTCTGTGATATCTAATTACATCAGCTAAATAAGACTGGCAAAAACTTAGGGACCAAGTGGCCCAAAACTCTTGATCCAGTATACATTGTGCTTCCCTAAACTAGGTACAATTGCCTGATTCCAACCTAGTAGATGGAGATATAAGCTAATATATCTCCCATTCTTAGTGGAAAACTCTATTAACCATTTCCATGACTTGGATGACCACATGGAAACTTGCTCTTTGAATAATTTAAGTGGCCCGATAACTCCCATAATATCATAATGTTTATCTATCAGTGAGTATGGAGAACTTGGTCCAAGATGGTTATATGTTTTCAACTTGTAGGATTTTGTTTTCTTGTTTTTATCCTAGATTCTATCTCGTTTTTTTTAAAGCTTTGAGGAAGCCTTTTTTATATTATCTAAAGTCTGCACTGTTTAACAAATTGCAGGAACCTTCTACTTTATTTAATTGACTGATTTTTTTTCCTCTTTATAGGGTCCTTTCATCAACGGTAGTGAGATATCTGCAGCTGACCTATCACTTGGACCAAAGCTATACCATTTAGAGATTGCTTTGGGGCATTATAAGAAATGGACAGTGCCTGATTCACTTACCTCTTTGAAGTCTTATATGAAGGTATGTTCAAGATGAGCCTAACCATTCAACATCATATCATTTTTCCTGTACTTTAAGGAACTTTTCAAATCTAGAATTGTGTGCAGGAGGCTACTTTAGTAGATTCATATGTATGCTGACGATGTTTCTCAAACATTAATAATAGTTAAGAAAATTTGTGGAAATCGTATTTCAAAAGATATTCTGCATTGTCCGTGTCAGTGTTATCAATGGCGGATGGCGGAAGGTCGAAATTCCACCATATAAACATGCCATTGCGCCTTATGGAACCACCATGGCAGGTCTCCCTTCACAAATTGCCTATAGTGATTGGCAAAAAAATCACCACGCCATTCCGTCATGGCGGCACCTTAATTTGGAATTTCTTCAGAACACAAAACTCAAATATTTCACTAAAGATGCAGAAGATGTTTTTGCTTCTGCATACCTTGAATGTTTTACAGGTAAGAGTGCTATAAAGGTTAAAAAATTGACCCGGTATTATAATCCAACTTAGAGTGTCATATTAATGAAATATTTTGGCAAAATTTTACTGATGTATATTAACATCCTGGGGTTAATTTCTGAACGAAGTTCTCTAATTGATTGTTTGTCAGGTAGTTGTTGACCCATGATCCATAAGAATTCTTTGTTTGAGTTTGCTGTTTGCTATGCCTATACCTAGTAATGCTTTGAAAATTCTTTCGTTGTGTAAATGACCATTTTGGAGGGAAGTAATTGTCGGACTTTTTATACATTCAAGACTAAATCAGATTTTTTGTTGTTTTAGAGACTAAATTGTTACTAGTTTACATTTTCAGAGACCAAAATGGTTATTTATCTTATCCTTCTTTTGTTTAAGTTGCTGTTTGCTATAGCTAATAATGTAGAACCGTACAGGTCATTTTCTCGAGGGAATCGTTCGTTAAAACAAGTGCACAACCACAGGATGTCATTGAAGGTTGGCGTCCTAAAGTGGAAGGCTAATATTCACTGATCATTTCCATGAGACTATACCCCAACAAGTAGCAATCCATCAAGAGTTCTAGACCTATATAGTTTTGTACTATTATATAACCTTATTTATTTACTATGCACTATGGAACAATTATTTATTAAAAATAGTTGTTGGCTTCAGATTGCAACATGTTTGATAAGGAGGCCAGAAGACTTGCATTTCATGTAGATGAAAATAGTTGCATTCCCTACAATAAATAAGAATTGCATTCCTTATTTTGCTTAAGCAAGTGATGGGCTAATGATTATTGTGGTGTTGTTGACTCTGGTCTTAATTAAAAGATATATATCTCAAAAGCAACAATATATGTTATTACGAGAAATAAAAGTAGCATATTCTTTTGAATACTCCCTTGTTGACATTTTTTAGAAAATATAAAATTTTCTGGGTCTTACATTTTTTATTTGGTGAGTTTCTTAATTTTAATCAATACTTATTATGATTTTTTTTATTTCATTTCAAATTATAAAAATAATTTGTAATTATACATGTGTATTACCTTTATAAATATTAGTGTGTTTATGTGCGATGCACGGGAGAATTTTTTTTAAGGGAAGGGTAAAATAATTATTTTATTATGTATATATAATTATCTATTTCTTTTAAAAGCTGCATAGTTAAAACAATATTTTTTTTTTGAAAACCGTGGATAGTTAAGACGATATTTTCAAAAATGTTAAATTCGATTTTTTTATATTAAATTTTTTTTTTAAAATCTCCTATTTGATTTTGGCCAAAAAGACTTATGCTTAGTAATACGGTTTACAAAAATGAATTGATTTTTTTTATATTAAATTTCTTTTTAAGAAAACTCCTATTTACAATCTACTTTAAAAAATAATTAAGATGTTATATGTAAGTTGATATACTGTTTTACCTAAAAGTGTAAGTTTTAAATTATAAAAAATAAATAAGTACTTTTGTGCACCATTTGAACTCTATAATAGGCAAGGATTTTATATGTTAATAATAATATTTTTGTCATCTTAAAACTAATTTGCATTTGAAGTTAATAATAATTATATTGTTTAAAAGTAAAATTATTATTTTGATTATTATTGAAGCATGAAATATATAAAAAAAAAAAACCTTTCATATCTTTAATAATGTCAATATAAAAGTATTTTGAATAATTTAAAGTATAAAATCAATTACTTATACATCAACTGAGTTTATTAATATTGAATGCACCAATTCCTATAAAGGGAGTCTAGTACTCATATGTTAGTCAAGATAAGATGTGTCAGGGTTGTAATTTTTTTTTAATTACCGGTTTAATTTTATTTATAATTTTTAAACTTATTTCTTTTGATACATGATAGTTAAGTGAATTTTTTAATCACGTAAGTTTAATAAGTGAATTTTTTAACCCGTTAAATTTATGTTTTAATTTTTAAATGATTTTTGTCGTCAAATTTTTTAATTTTGTATTAACTTTAAAAACTAAAATGGATAAATTTAAAAATTATAAAAATTAAATAGATAATAACATTTTTTTAAATATGCATTTTTAAAATTGCTTCCTTCCTCTGAGTTTTTTGAAAACTTGTTAAAACCCTCAAAATTTACCTTCTTGAAGTTTAAATTTTTCAACCTTCAAGGTTCGAAGTTTTCAATAAAACAATTATGTGGCATCAAACTTTTTTTTTTTGAAGTAATTTTTTTAGGCTGGAATAAAGTTTGAATGTGAAGTTTCTATTTTCTTTTAATTAAATTAACTTTGTATTTAATGCTTTGTTCGTGTGTGTTAAAAATTTGTGAGAGTTGAAGTAAATGTGTGTTTAAAATAAAAATAAAAAATAAAATAGCCTATCTAGCCAATGCCACTTGCTAGTCCCCTCTAGCCTATCTAGTCAATGCTACTGGCTAGTTCCCTTTAGCCCTATGGTGCAAACCGCTAGTCAAACTGGCTAGACCTAGTGCATGGCCAATTCGTCAATGGGAGTGACAAAACTAATGGAACTCACCAGTAGCAATGACATTTTCTCCACGTGTCAAATCCAGGATAAACTCGTCAATATAATTGATGATTTACATGTAATTTACGTAAAAAAAAACAGTGTCATCGTGCAAATAATTTTAAAAGAGACTTATTTGAATAATAAATTTGTAAAAGTGTTACCTTTAAGATAATTTGCCACACTTTGAAACCACATTAAGCAAATTTTGGGTTTCAATCCAAAAACGCCAAAGTAACCTGCCTGTTACTTTTTCGTGCGTTACCTTTAACGCGTACACAAACAAATAGTGCCCTTTGATATTGTTAATAAATTTAAAAATATATATTTATTATAAATATCATATAAGAACGCAAAAGAAAATATAAATAATATAATTTTACGTATTTTAATGGAAATATTTTTTAATTATTTAACTAATATTCTAAAAATATTAATTATCATTTGTGTTAGAATGATTGACCTAACATTCCTAAGTTTGAACTCGAAATCAATTTGCTTTCCAACGTCCACCAAGTTATTTCGGCCAAAGATATGTGAGTACTAATTTATTCTAAAAGCAAGCTAAAATTTTAAATATGATTCTGTTATTTGTGTCAGAATTTGATTTTAATCCCTCTATAATTTAATTTAAGAATTTAATTTTAAATTTTTTTAATTTTGTTACTCTAGTCTTTAATTTTAAAATTATATTGAAGGTTGATTGATAATTGGTTATGTATTTTTATTACATGTTGACAGATACTTATTGTGATTTTATTGAAAATTGATATTAATTAAGTGTATGAAATTAATGTTCAATATGAGAGAATGGTAATTAATGTTGACAAGTATTCAACTTTGAAATAAAACAAAGATTGGAAACAAAAATCAATGGACTAAATTGTGAATTAAACTATAAGGAGGGAAACAAAATTGAATTCAAAGACAAATAAAAAAATTAAATTTATAATTTTACCTTAAATACTTAGTAAAAGGATAATTAAAAAGAATGGAATTATTGTAAAAAAGAGTACGTGGCTGTTGGGTGTGGAATCTGTTAATGTAGAAACCACAGAAGTAATGTTGGCTTAGGTAGTAGCTACCACCGAACACTGAACAACCATATCCGAAGGAGAGAGACGACACACGCAGTATCCGTACGGTCCTTTTTTACATCAATTTGGACTCTGTTTCTGTTGCCCTCACCCTTACACCAACCTCATTTTCCGGATTCAGCTTCTGGACTCAACCGCGGGCCCCACTCCAATCACCATCATCCATAACATAACCAAACCAGGGACATCTTCGTACTTTCACATCTCCATTTTTTAAAATAAAACTTCCGCCACGTCATCGATCCGAGTGTCCTCCTCCAGTTAAAGACCCAGCCGTCAGATCACCGTCCCTTCCGCGATTCCCATCCGTCGATATATTCTCTCATTGGAAAAGAAAGAAAAAGCTTTTTGTTTTTTTTATTTATTTATTATCTTCCTTCAAACAAGACACTCCCGTGTGTATGAAAAGAAGAAGAAGAAACTTTGTAAGCTCAATTTGTTTCCAAGGTTGCTCTGGGAATCCGAGGTTCTAAACTCTGCAACTAACTTTAATGGCAACTGGGCAAGTCATTAATAAACCTCCTCCTTCACTGCCTCCGTACCCTGAGGTATATTCTAACTCTTTTTAATCTTTTTTTTTTCTAGCTACTATAATTGATCTAACATTACCCTATTTATCCACTGATCTAAATCTAGTCCAATTTAAAAATACATGTTCAGGTTTATTTATTTATTTATTTTTCACTGTTTTGACTATAATTGAACATTTTCATGCGAATTTCATAATCATAAATATAGACAAATAAGTGATGTGTTAATTTTTTTACCATAGATATAGAAGGGAAAAAAAGGTTGATTCTACCATTCTACTTTTATGAAATTATTATTAAGTGATGGGTTAATTTTTTTAAAAGGAAATAATTATGAAGACTGAGTTAAGGTGTGTAATTTATCTATAGATGATTCTGGAGGCAATTGAAGCACTGAATGAAGAGAATGGTTCGAATAAATCATCAATTTCGAAGTACATCGAATCCACCTATGGTGGATTGCCTCAGGCCCACAAGGTTTTGCTCAATGTGCACCTCGCGAAAATGAGGGAAAGTGGAGTGCTAGTGTTTTGGAAGAACAACTACACCAAGCGTGACCCAAATGCGCCGCCACGGCGGGGCCGTGGCAGGCCACCCAAGCCCAAGGAGCCTCTGCCACCGGGCACTGTCTTATCACCGCCCAGGCCCAGGGGCCGTCCTTCGAAGGACCCAAATGACCTGCAGAAGCCTCTTAAGGCTTCGGTGGTGGGTAGTGGTAGGCCTCGAGGCCGGCCCAGAAAAATGGCCTGGCCCACTGGAGGCCTTGGCAAAGTATCACCGGCCTCTAAGGCGAAGCCTGTCACTAGTAGTGGGAGGCCCAGAGGTAGGCCTCCCAAAGTGAAGCCCGTGTTCACTGAAATTAGTGTTTGACTATAAAGGCTTATAGGGCTTGCATGGAATAGGGAAGTGTTGTTTCTACAAAAAGTTGGACTGAGTAACGGTTGTGTGTGTTTACTAGATTCTTCTCTTATGTGTTACACTTAGCTGAAATGCTGAATTGTTGTGTACAATCGTGTGGTGTAGTGTAGTGTAGTTAGTTGCTGAGGCTTTGTTCGTTTGTAAATTGTAACTGTGAAAATAGGACAATGGGTGGAGCTAATGGACGCAATCTCTCAAATTCTTGATGTGAAGAGTCTGTGTGTTATGCACCAAATTGATTGGAGGCAAAATCTTTAATACTGTTGCTTGCATGTTTTATTTGGATCAATTTTGGAGAAATAGTAATTATTTTGATTTTCACTAGATTTTTCAAGAAATTAGTAAAAGCGGAATTATTATTTTTATATAAGTAAGCTGAATTAATCATGCACTTAATTGACTGGTGCTGTGGTATTGTCTTTTTACTCTTTAAGCACTTTACTACTCCAGTGTTTGAAATGTGTAAAAGGCATATCAATTACCAAATCATTCTGTGCATGTGTTGTTTGTGGAATAATGGAGTGGGCATAAGCATGAAAATCATTGGATCCTTTGTTGGCAAGATCAACACTAGGCCAATTTGAGGGATGACCGGATGAGTGGCAGATTAACTTCCTAATCCCTGTTGCATGTCGTTATTACGTTACAACTTACATGAGTTCATGGTGGTTAAACAAAAAATGGAGACTCATGATATTTTGATTTTTTTTTAAGTTCTCTTTTTTTAAATTTTTATTTCATTATTTATCTGGCCTGGTACTTTTGCCCTCTTCCTCTTTTCATCATCCTTTTCACACTCTTTAGTGTTATCTGCCAAATTAGAGAGAATGAATTTTGATTGAAGACTGTTTTATTTTATTTTTCCATTTCTCTCGTTTTTCAGCTGAAGGAGGGAATTATTCTTTAGATAAATAGTATTTTTCTGTCTTTCATTTCACGGTTTTTTCAGGTTTTGCAAATGATTGCTTAATTTTTCTTTTCTTTTTACCTATTTCACGTTCAAATGGTTTCATAGTGGATCATTTGACTGATTATATCCCATGAGTTGTTACTCTCACGTAAGTAATTTAACCATTCACACCTATAAGTTTGATATTTGGTGGACTAAACCTATCCTATAGGAGTTGACTCTCATATATGAACTAATTCACAATATCTCATTAATTTCTAAAGAGTCAATCATAGACTCACATACCATAATAATCGAGCACACTTTGGCTTTTGGGGGTTTATACAAATCTAATAATATAGAGTATGTTTTTGAAACCCTTAGAGTGTGATGACAATACTAGATAACACACCACATCCCTTACATGTCATAGACACAGAATCATGTAATTGTACCTGATATGAAGCTGGCAAGATCTTATGTGCACAAGCGCATGGCTCACATGAGCCATTGCCAGAGCAAAACACATAGAGGATTTCAAAAAGACATCTTATCTTATATAAATAAAGGTAACCTGTATGATTCATCTTAAGTTCATGATTAGGTAAAGATGTGAAAGGTGTTGGCGAAGGTTATTGAGCTTTAAGGATACTTTGTTCTCTCACTTTTTAGCATCTTTCGAAAGCAACACTTAGTTTTATATTTAATTGTAAACAATTAAAATTTTAAGACTAAATATCTATAACTACCTTTACCTTCACATATTTTGTAAATCTAAAATAATAGTATTAAAATCTAAAAGACACAGAGGAAATAGAGTAATTTACTTTTTAAAAAAAACAGAACATTTTAAGTAGTAGTAATGATGATCATTTCTTCCACACTTCAACAATATATAATCGTTAATAAAGTTATATACATTATTAATGGAGGATATTCAAATTCATAAAAGATTAACAATAATCAATTCGAAAGGTATAAATAGGAAACATATTTTTTCAAATTATATATTTAAAATGTGTAACAATTCTAAATAATATTAATTTTGCTAAAAGTTCCTTCTTCGAAACTCTGATTTATATAATGATTATCATTTGAAACTTTCACCAGTTAGTATGCTCTACACTCGCCTCTTATGAGGATCTTGTGTATCAGAATGTCGAATATTGATATCAATTGGTGGATTATCTCTATGGTTTGTAGATATCTTGCATCAAAATTATTCTAGACTCCTTATTACCTTGGGTATGGCTCAATAGCATAATGGATATACTGAGATAATTGATATTTATAAGCTCTCAAAGAGGCAATCCATCCGCTTGGTATCAGAGCCTGGTTTGTCCCGAGGGAGAGTATCAGATGGTAATTATTATATGAGGACGAGGAGTAAGAGAACTTCTTTACAAATGGCAGAAACTTCTGAAAAGCAACCTATTTTGTTAAATTCTACTCTTTCCCTACCCAGAAATATATCCAAAACCCTTTAAGAAAAAATAGAAAATCTTGTGGAATATTCATATATTCCAGAAGACGCCCAGATATCTCAGTCCCTAAATCCCTTGTTAAGTCCTTATAACATATTCAAAAGACATCGTTACTCGTTAAGATCTATCACCAGTTTGATCACCACTAGAAGACCCCATATGAAAGAATATGTCCAGTCTTTAAGAATGGACCAGTGCTCGCTAACTGCTACTTCTGAGGAGCAATATGTCAATATTGAAATCCCCGAACAACTTATCAGAGGATGGCAACAACAGGGATACACCCATCTTCACTATGGAGCCATTAGGCTGGTATTATCCTTACATGGCAGAAGAGGACTTCCCGTGACTGCCAAAGTCTCCCTTCTGGACTCCAGTTACATCCACTATGAAAATGTTGTGATCGGAACTATACTAACTACTCTTCATGCTGGAAGTGTGGTTCTCACCATCTTTCCAAATTACAACGTCAGTTTGAAAGATCTCACTCTCTCACAAAGAATGAAAGTCCAAATCCAGATCACTGGAGCAGAACAAGTATCTGAAGCTCATTCTGCTACCTTGCATCATTAGATTATATATAGATTGCAGAATCATGCTGTCAATCTATATCTACCTACTAGCCATGACAGTGCTCTCTTTATCCTAGTTAATAACCAGGAAGAAACTCCATCCATTGTCCAGATCCCCAGAAACATTTCTAGAAAAGAATTGCAGGAGCTGATCCCTCTTCATTGGGTGACCGGTTACGAGAAACTCAGAGAGAATACTAAGCCTCTTAGTACTTCTCAGGCATTTTCAGAAGATCAGTAGATGGGCTTATGACCACAACCTTCAAGAAACCAGATGAAGACAGTAGTAGCAACTTTTCAGAGGTTTTTCATTCTTTAATGATAAAACCTAGAGTTAAAGAAGACAACAGAATGTCGATATTTGCCATCAAGGCAGATGGAGGTGTGATATATTCAGATAAAGTAAATGGATACTTTATCTGGGATGTTGCTCCAGAAATGTGTGATTCAGACTGTTTCTGTGATGATCATAATGGAGACACAGATGAAGATACGGATGATGATGAGGAGGATAGATGGAAGCCAAATCCAAGGCCTTGCAAACCACCTCCACCACCACAAAGAAGGAGTGACCCTGAAAATGAACCATGGACGGGGATAAAGAAAAGATATCCAAAAGACCCTTTTTGGAAAGAAAAAAGGATGGCGGAAATCCTAGGCTGGAGTCATCCATCTCTAAAGATTCCTGAAGCACCTATACCTTGCATGATGTTTTCCTTCACATCCTATGATCAAGAGTTTCCATCTCTTGATAGAAAAACAGATCCAGTGACAAAGGTTTCAACCAAGCCTTACATAACTCCTACGGAAGTAGGGCCAGAAGGAAAGCTCAAAAGCCCTAGCCAAGCCGAAGAAGTTTTAAACTGGCAAACAAATAATGTCAGAGCCCAAAATCATCTCTTGAAAAAGATAGATGAGAAGATTGACAAGATATGTACCCAAGTGAGCATAAATGATGAAAAGCTACAGTACTTGTCTGATAGGATGAAAAAGCAATACCAATAACTTTCCAAAGAAATTGCTCGCTTTGAAGAAGAATAGAGAAAGACCACTTTTGGGGCAGCGTCTAATGCCAACGAAAGATAAATAAGGAGGCTTAAAGCTCAAGTCCAAGATCTAGATCGATACATAGAATCAAAGATGATAGAAAAACAAAAGTTTGTCTTAGATCCTTATTCCATTTTAACCCCTCCTTCTCCTACTTTCTATTCTCTAGATTATTTCTTTCCCAAAGCTAGCCAGTTCTGGTCTTTGCCCACAGCTTCAGCTTATAAGAAAAAACCAAAACCTCCAAAGAAAGAATCTACAAGATTAAATATCTCTTCCCAAGAGTCAGTCGAATCTCCTACAAGAGTAGGAGAAACTCAAAAGAATGACCCTCATGACTTTCAAGATTCTCAGGATCCATATTCCCAGTTTTCGATTCAACAAAAGCTAGAAGCCTTAGAAGGATCTGATGAAACTAGAACAGAATCTGAAGGATCTTCGTCAGAGACAAAAAAATCTTATTCTGATGAAGAAGAAAAGATTGGATACATGGACATTTCGAACATTTTGATGGCTCGCTCCACAGAAGAACCATTCTATGATTCTCCTGTACAAGAAGAACCAGTGATTTCAAAGAGTTCATCCTCCAAGCCAAATGCAGGACCTTGGTTTACCCTTGATGATACTCCCCCAAGAGAATAGAGAAAAAAACTCATCGAGATGGGAGCATGGCTGGATACAAAATTCATGAAAGATGCTGATCCTTACGAAGTGATTGAAGAATTTTGTTGTCGGATGACGGGAACACTGAAGGAATGGTACCACAATCTAGGAGCTGTGCGTCAAAATCAGTTCCATGAATTAGGATCTACCGCATTTGTTCTAAGAACTCTCCATCAAGAATTTATCGGAGAAGGGAAAATCATTGAAAGAAAGATGAGGCAAGAATTCTTTGAGATGAGGTGTTGTTCTTTAAAAATAAAAGATTTAGACAGACACTTCTAAAGAATGAAGCAGAGATTTTATCTTCTCAATGGTCTCCATGATTCGAGCCTGAAGAATACATATATGACATCATTACCAGAAGAGATACAACCAGAATTGAACAAGATGGTAGCAGCCGCCCAAATGAATTTTTCTACCATGTCTATGGGACAAATCCATCAATTCACTTTGGAGGTGGTTGACAAATTATGCAGACAACACCAGTATTTCTCAGACATCATGAACAGAAAAGCCAAGTATACCAGAGCTTGCAAAAAACCTTACTTACTTGGAAATCAAATGCAGAGAGAAAAAACTTGCCATTGCTCACCGAAGAAAAAGAAAGCCTTACAAACTCACACAAAGGAGAAAAGAAGGCCATTGAAGTTTTTCAGGAGAAGCCAAAGGAGAGGAAAATCCAGGGGACAAAGATGTTTCATATGCAACCAGACAAGACATTTTGCAAAAAATTATCCTAAGAAGTCACAAAAAGCCATCAGACTAATCTCTCTCATCTCCAAATCGGTGAATATGATGATATAGAATCTCTGTACTGTGAACAGAGTGAGCCAGATGATGAGATTGAATTTGCCTTAAACCAGACAGATGATGAATCCACAGCACCTCCCATCCCCATCTTCTCCATACAAGAAGAACAATCTATCAAGCCTGCGATTCCTCAACCATGTGTTGAAATTCAGGTGTTGGCAAAAAAGTTTGAAAAGCCAATTAAGGTTATTGCCTTTATAGATATTGGAGCTCAAAGGACGATGATGGATCCAGATATTCTTCCACAAGAATATTGGAAAAATGAAGTAGCCTATCTTGTAGCAGCTGGTGGAAAAGTTTTTAGAACTGACTTAGTAACACATGCTCTTATAGGCATCAAGTTTTTTCCCTAGTTGTATTATCTGGACCAAGGTAATTGAAAGCAATTTGTCTGATAGAGATCTCCTCGTAAGAATGAATGTGTATACTGCCGTGAAATAAACTCCAAATACATAAGTGAATTCATACTAAAATGATTTTGTTACTAGAAATTAAATAAGCAAGATTAATGTTGCTTATTATTTAAAATATAATTTTGGTTTTTCTATTTTTTAAAATTTATAATTTGATCCTTTTATTTTAAAATAAATGTATTTAATTCTCATATTTTCTTAATCTGTAATTTTAATCTTTTAATTTTAAAATAGAGACATTTAATCCTTTAATTTTATAAAATATGTAACTTTTATCCTTCCATCAAATTTAAAATGCATACAAAAAATGTTTCGTGTGACTTTTGGAGCTTATTGCACACTTCATTGTAATTGAAAACCTAAAACCAACTATGGCTAATGTTTCTACAAATCTTATATTCCTATCCAAAGACACTGAAAAGTATGTTGCTACGAAGTGATTTGTGATGATGAATAATGGCGACATTTAAAAATTAACAAGGGGGATTGATGCGTTTTCTGTAAAATACAGTATTATGTTTGCTGGTCACATAATGCATATACACAATATTCCGTCTTTTTCTTTTTGAAACTGTGGGTAGAGTAGCAATTACGTTAGCAACAGGCAAAAAAAATGGTAGAAGTAAATAAGCTTTTTTTCAGTGCTAATAACCCTTTTTTTGTTGTTGAAAGAGTAACCCATTAATTTTTTAACTTTTAAACTTCAGTTCATTGGCTTTGATTTGGTCGCAAGTTGGATTTTTTGGTACATGGTTGTAAGTTGGTGGGATTGTATTATTATTATTAGTATTATGGTTGTTGTGGTTGTTATTGTTAAAAAAATAACAAATTGAAAGTTAAATAATATGTCTATTCTGAGATATTAAATGTATTTTTTTTATTCCATACTTATCATAAAAAATAGTAGGAGAATCTGTAAAAAGATGGAGTAAAAAAAAATAACATTTGCAATTTGGGTTGAATTAATCTAACAAAATTAAAAATAAAAAAATATAAAAAATGTTGACTCATTATTAAGTTGACATATCAAATAAATGAATCATCCAAACATTTTTTTAGGAGAAATCATCCAAACATAAACATAATGTTCTATAAAAGTTATCATCATCAGGAGTTGAATAAATATAGTGCAAAACAACATAAAATCTTTAATTGTTCGCAAAATATTATGTCCAACAAAACAATATTTAATCAAACAATGCATAAAACATTTAATAGAGAACAAAAAATCAACTAATGGATCTGTTGAGCCTAACCAACTATTTTGACTAATTAGGTGAACAAATTGTGTCAGATTAAAATATTTAACACAAATCAGTTTGACGGGTTAAATAGATTAATTTGTTGGGTTCAACTCAATTTGACATTGGTGAACTCAATCGTCTGTTGTGTCAAGTTTGAAAAACTTCTGAGAAATTTGCTTGACTTTTTTTAATATAACTTATATATTTTTAAATAAATCATATATTATGCAATTAATTACATTTTAATTCAAATAATTTATAAAATTAAATAATTATTTTTTTCCTAAAAATGGATAAAATTTAGATATACTTCATGAAATATTTTTAGTGTTGTTATTTTTGTTGTGTACAATGACAGTAATAAGGTTTGAATTTTAAATCATCCGAACTATTTAAATCAACCACTGCTAGATTGACTCTAAATCCACTTTATCGGGTTTTTAGTAATATTTTCTAATCAAAACTAGACTTTCACCTTTGTAATTTCCTTGATAAAACTTTGTGTAGATTACTATGAGTTACTAAGAAAAAACTCCAGTTCAAAATAAAGAATAACAACAAAAGAATTTAAGCAATTATATTTGTACGACTAATATTATCATAAGTCATCTCTTAACGGATTGTCTTTGCTTTTTAGAGTTGTAGGTGGACTATGTAACATGACAGACTAAAAGCAATAACATAAAATAAATACTGGTTAACAAATATAACTGCAAGTTTTTTATGACATTAAATTCAATTTATTGCATTTTTCTCGTTACGAAGTATAGGACCTTAAAACAAGGCCTTTATGCCGCAAAAAATGACTAACAAAATCAGTAATACTCAAGTCTTTTGCACTTAGGATGCCTACCTACATTATTTTTTAGAGGAAAACATCTAACTTTGCTCTTTACGAATATCTGTTAACAAATATTCAAAATAGAGCATACAACTAAAATATCATTATGTTTTTAGGGTGCTTTGATAAATGACAATTTTTTTTTTTTTGTGTAAATCTCTTGTAATGTCATCTCCATTTGGGAACTAAAAGCGATTCTTCCTATTAAGCAATGCTTCTTAATAAGACTCAACCGTTAGAGGTAGATCTTGTGAAGCATTAGGTGCTTATCTGAACATTTATAAAAAAAATATTAAAAAATGTTTTTGTATAAATCTCTTGTAAGATAATCTTCATTTGTGAGACCGACAACAATGCTTCCCCGTGCATCTTCACAAGACCCAACCATTGAAGGTGGATCTTGTGAAGCATTGAGTGCTTTTTGAGCATTTTATATAAAAAAAAGAGGATATTTTTGTAAGTATATAATTATGACAAAAAATAATTAATGTTGATGAAATGTAGG
This sequence comes from Glycine soja, assembly GCF_004193775.1. Taxonomy (NCBI): domain Eukaryota; kingdom Viridiplantae; phylum Streptophyta; class Magnoliopsida; order Fabales; family Fabaceae; genus Glycine; species Glycine soja. Next base: position 27,825,358 of record NC_041014.1, on the reverse strand, counting down.
GATTATGTATGCTTAATTGTAAAAGTTATTTAATAAATTTGTAAAGTTGTGTTGAAAAGAATAATTGTTTAACACATAAAATAAATAAATAAATGGTGTGTAATGATGAAACTTATTTAAAATATATAAATAATAAAATGATGAATTGAAAATGATATAACAAAGAAAAGGAAAAAATAAATAAAAATGAAATGTGAAATAATTAATGAACAACATAGAAAGAAATAAAAAAAACAATATACTATAAAAAAATCTAATATAAAATCAGTGAAAGTGATTTTGCTAAATATGTCAGGCATCATGGGTATAACACTTTTTGAGCACCCTTAAAACTTTGAATAATTATTTAAAAAAAATCTAAAAACATGTTTTCGTGTCATGGTAGTATTCTATACTTTAATGCCCAAATTTTATAAAGAAAAAAAAGCGTAAGTAATAATTAAGGTGGTTTCCTCATGAAAAAAAAAAAAGCAAGAAAAACTAATAAAGAAGGGCACTTTATAAAAATTCCTGAACACTCACCTACTACTTCATCAATCTGAGTGATCCCACATAATGAATTCTCAATCGTATGATCATCAACCATTTCGTGAATCTAAGTCATCCACGGCCTTGAAAAATGAACAAGGGGAGAAAAGATGAATGGTTTCCATATTTTTTTATTTGTTATGCAAAATTTTAATTCATTTGTCTGCCTTTAAATCTAACCTGAAGGGTAACTGCAAGTGTCATTCACATCAAGGTTCTTCCTTTTCTTGGAAATTTTAAACCTTCATAGTGGGGTGTAGCACACATCCAAGCTGCTTCATCATCTGCAACAATGACAATCAAAGAAATTAGTCAACTTTCATCACTTCTCCCATACCGAGGTGAGCTCAATTACCACTTTTTTGCCCGTTCTCCAAAATTGTATAGTTAGTTAATTGTTATGCATTTATAATTGATTTAACCTTTTTCACTCACACGCCTCTTTAAAACAAGAATTCTCTTTTAATTGTGTGCCTACCTTTTTAATTAAGTTTTAATCCTCTTAGAAGAAAAAAGTCTTTTTTTTTTTTTTGTTTTCTTATATGATAATTTAGCAGCTGTTGTAGATTGTTGTGGTTGTATTCTTTAGATGTTGGATATGCTTAGCTAATTGTAATTATGTAGCATCTTTAAATGAGAAAAAAAAAGAATAACTTGGCTTCTTTGAATTTCAAGCAAAACCACAAGTTTTTTTTCTTTTGACTATTGTGTTGTCTTTTTTTTCTTCTTCTTTGGTTCGTCTAAAGTGGTTCATTTCTCACAAACTCGTTAAGCCGAGCTATAATTTTGACATGTTACAAGTTACGTTATTGAAAAAAAATCATATATTAAAGATACTTGTGTTCCTTATATGTTCTGTTGCAGATGATAATGGAAGCAAGTGAAGCTCTAGGTGAGAATGGTGAAAATAAATCAACGATATCAAAGCACATAAAGATCATTTGTGATGAGTTGCACCAACACACTCAACCTTTTTGAGTATCCACCTTAACAAGATGAAAGAAAGAGGTCAGATATTGTTTTGGAAAAACAACTATATGAAGCCTTACCAAATGCCACACCAAAAAAAGGATGTGGAAGGCCATCTAAGCTTAAAGTTCCTTTCCCCCCAAGTACTGCTATGTCCTCACCAAAGCCAAGGGGTCGCCCTCCAAAGGACCCTAATGCTCCACAAAATTCAACAAGTGTCAAAGTGTCAAGTGGGAGTAGTGGGACCATGTTTCGGAAGAACAACAATATGAAGTCTAACCTAAGAGTTCCACCAAAGAGAGGATGTGGAAGGCCACCTAAGCCTAAAGTTCCCCTTCCTCCAAGTACTATTTTGTTCTCACCAAGGCCGAGGGATCACCCTCCAAAGGACCCTAATACTCCACAAAAGTCAATAAGTGTTAAAGTGTTAAGTGGGAGTAGTGAGATCATGTTTAAGAAGAACAACTATTTAAAGTCTAACACAAATGCTTCACTAAAGAAAGTGCACCCAAGCCTAAAGTTTCATTTCCCTCAAGTACTGGTTTGTCCCCACCAAGGCCTAGGGGTTGCCCTCCAAAGGACCCTAATGTTCCACAAATGTCAACAAATGCCAAAGTGTCAAGACCAAGGGGGAGACCTAGGAAGGTTGTTAGGATTGGGGTGACATCAATGCCTTTCTCCATTAGAAGACCATGAGGGAGACCTAAGAAGGTTGTTAGGATTGGGGTGGCATCAATGCCTTTCTCCATTAGAAGGCCATGGGGTAGGCCTCCTAAAGCAAGACCTAAGTTAGAAGTGGTAGATGAAAACTAGATAATACTCATTTGGTGACCAAAATGTGGTGATTTGGAACTCATCGTTATTTATATAAGTGATTTTGGTTTTAGTAATTTTTTATTTCCTGTGTCATGTATTTGCTTTCTAAAATCTTGTAGTGGACTAAATTATAAGGAACCTTTGTTGGTTTCTAATGATCAAAGAAGACAACAGCAGGAATTGACGTTGAATTATTTTTTTCTTGTGATGTTTTAACTTGCAAATTCATATTATGAAAAAAACGTGTTGTCTCTTGTGATTATTCTCTTTGATTATTTGTTTTTGAAATTAAGGATAATATTCATTGAAACAAAATAAGGGAGTTTGACCAAAAGGTGATAATTCCATTTCGAATTTACCAAATATGGGTATTTTTTTTAATTAATCCCCAAATGGGAATAAGTCATAGGATTTTTTTATGACTTTTGGGTATGAAATGGTAAAATAATTCACAACTTCATTTTTTAACAGTGAAGTCATAAAAAATCAAATGACTTTAGTTTTTTTTCTTCTAATAATTTATATAAAATTGTAAATTTTTCACGACTTCAAAGTCGTGATTAATTTTTTAATTTTAAATTAACTTTGAACGACTTTAAAGTTGTTTTAATTATAATTTATATTTTGATTTTTACTATTTTATTTTTCTATCATAACGTCGTGCACGATAACTCTTTGGTATAAGTTTATTCGTCTCCTGTCTCTTTTTCTTTTAACATACTTATTTTTAATATACTTTTCAATTAATATAAAAAATATATTTGCACAAACAATAAATATTGTTGCCTTTCTTTTATAATTTTATATTTCATGTTATGATGTTTATACTACTCTAATTTTTGATAGACCGTCATACACGATAAGTGTCTAATAATATAAGTTCATTTTTCTCTTATTTTATTTAATATTTTATATATTTTGTTTTATAAATTATTATTTGTTAAATTTAGAAATGAAAAGGAATCTAAACGGTAAAGATTAATAATCTATAAATAACTCCTTATTCATTTTATCTAATTATTATTAGTTCAGAAAATATTAATTAAAAAATTAAAGGTTAAGAATAAAAAAATAAAAGTCATTGGATTATAAAAGAACTAGTCGTTTTAATTATAATTATTATTTGGACAACTTTAAAGTCGTAAATTATAAAAAATATTAATTATAATTATTTTTAATTTTAAAATAATTAAAAAACTAATCATGAAATATAAAATTATAATTAAAATGACTTTAAAGTTGTTCAAAATTAATTTTTAAAAAAATTAATCACAATTTTGAAATTGTAAAAATTCCTACTTATTTTCATTTAGGAATTAATTAAGAAATATCCGAATTTGATAAATTAAATGAAATTTTCCTTTTGATCAAGTTCTCACAAAATGATCCTAGGTCTTGTATCATCCCACAAAAAGGGACATTGGACAAAAAAAAAATCCCACAAAAAGGGTTGGATTTGGAAAGGTAATTCCTCAACCCAAATTGAACTTTAGTGTTTAATGGATACACTTGAAAGAACCTTGTACGCTACTTATAGAAATAGAAAATTTATCGTACAATAACAAATAGATATAATAAATATTTTTTTAATAAAAGTAATATATGACGTGATGATGATTAAATCTCTATAATAAATTATTATCAACATTTAAGTAATAATATAACAGGAAGAAACCAATCGAATGAATGAATTCTTTTATGATCATTTATTAGTATTATAAACAGGTGTTATGAAAACTAGTTTGTTGATTAATTCTGTCGAGATATTAGGTCAAATGTTTATATATATATATAGAATGTGATTAATCTATATTTTATATCAAATAAATTTATTATAATGATCAACCTATGAATATTATACAAATATTTATTATTATAAATTAATCTTTAGATATTATCATTAAATTATCACAAAGTTTTTTATTTTTTAAGACTAAATATAAAAATTATTAAATGATCATAAATAAATATAATAAAAATATGTAAAATACATAAATATTAAATTATATTATGATCGATATAATAATAATTAATTGTTTAATATTATTATGAAGATAAAAAATAATAATATAAAAACATATTATATATTATTCAATAATTAATTAATGATAATTTAACATATCATAGAAAATGTAAAAGAATAAAAATAATATTTTTATTAAAAGGTAAAAAAACTCATCAACGAGATCAAATCGAATCGGATCAATTTGGTTTGGATTATTCGAATTGGTCAAATTCAATTGGGTTAAACCGGGTTATTTGAATTTCCTGTTCCATAGTTTAGTCGGACGGCTGGTCACCGGATCTAGTCGAACCGGTCCGGTTCGGTTTATAACTATGTTTTGCATAGATTACCAATTTCAGTAAAAAAGAAAATAGATTAGCAGTTTCAGTAAAAAAAAAAAAAATTATCAATTCTAGTATTACAAATTACAGTACGAATTTAGTTACGTGTTGAAGTGGGAATTTTGAGTTGTGATGTGTGACTCTTGTTTATTTGCTTTGTTTTGCTTTATCGCGGGACGCGGTACTAAGGACAGTGAAAGGACGAGAAAGCCCCTGAGAGCTTATTAAAGTGACACAAAACAGTATCAAAATTGTTTCCGAGAAGCTAAGCTAAACCCAAAAGCTCTCTTACGCTGAAACCCTAAAACCCCTCTTTCTCTCACACGCATGGATCTTTCCTCTCCTTTTCCTTCCAAACCCTAATTTTCGCTCCTGCTTGTTTTTAATCATCGGTTCTTCGCCCCCCAAAACACTCAATCACACACTCTCTCTTCCTCTCTTATCTGATTCTCGCTTCACACACGTGTTTCTCTTATCATCTCAAGGTATTCCCCCCTCCCCCCCCCCCCCCCCCCCTTTTTTTTGGCCTATTTATTTTTGTTCTTTCAATTGTGATGTTCTTGTATGTGTGTGATTGTTTTGCGTTTTCGCAGTGTTAGTTTTCTCTATCGAGATCATTCCACTGTTTTCGCTTTTTCCTAAAAAAAAAATTCGGGCAAGTCTCCATGGAAATTTGGGAATTTAAATTTGGGGTCAAATTCAGACTGAAGAAAGATTTTGTTTTATAAGACAATTATATTGGGGTTTATTATTAATTGTAATGCGTGCAAGAAAAATTCATAAAGGAGTCGTTTAGGTTGGATCTGCTAGTTCATGCCTGAGAGTTTGTGGTCTTGAAATCGTTAATTATAATTGGGCGTGTTAAGCTGAGATTGGTTATTCAGTTCTGGGTGTTGACTGTTTAATTATACCAATAGTCACATGACGTATGAAGTTAAACCGAAGTATTGTTTTATGAGCAATAGTACTGGTTGTCATAGTCCTGTCGTTCTGTTGTTTAATTTCTACATGGTTTGATTTCATTAGGTTCTGGGATGCGTAGGTATAACTTGTTTGGTATCTTTTGATTTTGCAGGGCTATATCATTATTGAAGTTTTGTGAAGCGTTTGACTTGTGTTAAGTTACGAGTATAATGGCTTCTTCCTTGGACATGTCACTTGATGATAGAATAAAGAACAGAAGTAACAACAGAGGGAGAGGTAGAGGAGGACGTGGCAGAGCTCATTCTGGCCGTGGACCAAGCGGCACTCTTAATGGTAGAAGAATGGTTGGTGCTGTTAATAGTAGAAGAATGGCTGGTGCTGGTAATGGTGGAAGAACAACTGGTGCTGTTCGTAGAGGGCCTCTTATGGTTAACACTCGGCCGTCGTCGTATGCTATTGCCAAGGCAAGCTCAAAAAACGTGGATGCTTATACATGTGCTTGAGAATCTGATATGCTAAATAATACCCAATTATGAGACGATTCAGCATTATAGAAACTCAAAAGTCAAAAGCAAGTGGAATCCCCTTCTTTAGTATTTGTTCCATGGAGAAGCTCATGCTCGATCATTTTGCATCATCAATGCCTTTGTCATAGTTCCATAATGTCACAATTAATATGCACCTAAGAGTTGTTTGCTTTTGTTTTGGGGGGCTTTGCTACAGATCTCTGATGTGTGCAGGAGTTCTTTGGTGATTCCTGGCATATTATGTGAAGGAGCTTCATTTGGTGAATTTCAAAATGGAGCTCTTACCAGTAGCACAAAAAACTTATAACAATAAGTGGGGTTAAATTCTCTAATCCATGCTAATCCATTTCATTTACATGAGATGACTTTAAATGTTTGGCTGGTTTTGTGTGGACCGGTGTTCTGTTGGATCCTCTTGCTAAGTTGGGTTCTACAGTGCAAGAATTCAGTATACTTCCCTAATTCATGGTATTTTGCAAAGGAGCTTTTCGCATAGAACCAGAACTGGAGCTCTCACTAGTAGCATAGCACCGGTTTATATGCAGAGGGTTGAATTCTTACTCCCGTTTACCATCTTACACCTAGAACATTGATGTTTGAGTACAAGTTCTCTTTTAAATATATGTTACCATGGTCAGATCTACTTCGTTAATAGCGTGTTTTGTTTTGTTTTTTTTTTTATGGGGATTTTCCTGCTGACTGATGTTGAAGAATGGTGAATATCTTTTTTCTGGTCATAATCTGATGTTTTGCCACTTTGGAAACTGTTCTGTTCTTTGGCCAGTCTATTCGCAGAGCTAGGCCTTTTCCATGGCAGCATGATTTGTTTGAAGATAGCCTAAGAGCTGCAGGGATTCAAGGAGTAGAAGTTGGCACCAAGTTGTATGTTTCCAATTTGGACCATGGAGTGACCAATGAAGACATAAGGGTATATACTATGTTGTATCATCATATGATTCATTCTTAGTCACTGTTTCTACCCAATCTATCTGGAAGTTCTCTTGAAACTTGATTTGCAATTCAGGAACTTTTCTCTGAGCTTGGAGAGTTGAAGCGTTTTGCTGTTCATTATGACAAAAATGGACATCCAAGTGTAAGTGTTGAGTTTTGTGTTGTAAATTCAGCTACCGTTTTGTTTTAGCTTATAGTTAGTGGCTGCTTTGCCATTTTTATTTACAATATTCAAAGTGTTTCTGCAAAATAATTGAGCTAGCCATGCCTTTTTTATTCCCCTTTTTAATATAATTTATGTTCCAGCAAGTAGTACTGTGCATAGCAGTTTTGTTTTATGTATGAGTTTTCCCAGATGTGTTGTTGCCAGTTTTCTTGGCTAACTCTTTGATATAAACTGTGTAACAGGGTTCAGCTGAAGTCGTTTATACTAGAAGAAGTGATGCATTTGCTGCCCTTAAACGATATAATAACGTACTTTTGGATGGAAAGCCCATGAAGATTGAGATTGTTGGTTCCAATTCAGAATTGCCCATAAGTGCTCGGGTAAATGTCACTGGGGTGAATGGACGTAGGAAGAGGACTGTTGTAATGACGTAAGTTATTTTGGTTTCCTTTTCTTGTTAAAATTTGAGGCTCCTATTGATTTCTGTAACCTTTTCTTCCCATTTGGAAGATGAATATAAAAAAATTTGGTCCAAACACTACATTAATTAAGCAGTAAAGCTTTTATTATGACAGGAATGTCTGTCTATATTGCATGTTTATATTCAAATTCTGAAAATATGATGTCAATTCTGCATGATTGATACATGCTGCAACTGGAAAAAATTTTTTCTTTAATTTTATTATTAGAATTTGTGCAGAACCTAAAGGAAAAAATAGCTTTTATTGATGAACCCTAAAATCCCCAGTTGTTGTGCCAATGCGGAAGCAGCCTTGGGCTAGGATTAGAATAATAAAAAATGAATGATTTCCTTGGATGTTTTGGTAGTCCAGGATTCTTCCCACTCCCCTCTCTTTATTAATGTGCGCAGTATGCCTTGTTTCTTCTACCATCTCAGCCTGCCCAACGAAACTAACTTCCTCATTGAGAGATACCTAACTAACTACTAATGGGTATCTTTCAATAGTCCTCCCAAAAGTTTCATTTAGTCCTCAAGGTGAATGACTTGTGACTGCTTAAATGAAATTCCATTGATGTTTAACTGTTTGAAGTATGATTTCATCTGGCAGTCCTAGAATAGCTTCTGTTTGTCCTGAGTCAAACACAATTACACAAACTTGTTGATGCCCCCCTTCCTTTCTCAAATGATAAAATGCTTTCTCTCTCAACCCCCATCTTTATTTATAGGCAATGTGCCTTATTTCTTCTACTATCACAGCTTGCTCAACTAACTAATTAACTAACTCCATTGCCAACAGACAACTGACTACTAATGGGTATCTATCAGTTATAAAGTTGTTTAAATCCTTCATCTCCTGGTAGAAATTAAAAATACTGTTTCAGATTATGTGCTGATAGGGGTGTTGGCTATGTTGCAGGTCTAGAGGTGGACAAGCTGGAGGTGGTCCTGCTATGCCTACACGTGGTGCTGGGTAAGCCTTTTAGATAATTTTTTACTGAAATTTGTGTTGAGCTTTTGTACAAGTGCTTGTATATCAAGTGGTGCAAGATATCATAGATTCATAGTAGTATGAAAATTTTGGTAATATATTTAAGGTTCTCTTCATGTACTATTAGTTAAAAGTGGTTTTTGTTGTGATCTTAGATTTACAAAGAGTTCAGTTGATAAATATCAAGCTGTTGCTTAGCAGTCTGATTTAAGAAACACATGTGAAGAATCATTTGCTATGTAGTTGTTTTTGGTGGCAAGAAAATAAAATGCTAGCTGTAGGAATATAACTTTTAAGCTCTTGAGCATTCTCAGAAAATATTAGAAGTCCATGTGAACAATCACAGGCCATAATTGTTTTTTGATAGCATGAAAAGGTAAAATGGCAGATAGAAAATAAAGTCGGTCAATCTATAGTTAATAGTTTAACGATCTAGAATCTCCCTGGAATGTGCCTGTAATAGGTTTTGCTTGAAGTGGGTAGATTATCACCAGTCTGTTCCTTGTTTAGAAAATTCATTTGGCTTTGACTGATATGTGTGTACTAGCCCACTTTCTTTAAAAGATTTCTCTGATGTGGTAAGCTCAAATTATGGAGGCTATGAATTGAACTCGTACTAGTAATAGTATATGATGTCCTTTCCTCTGTTCAGGATGTTGTATTTCTGTTGATACCATTATTAAAATATTATTAGGTAATACTGTTGCATTCAAGTGGTGTCTAACCCTGCACTTTACAAGTAACGTAAGTTGTTTTGGTTTCAAATAATAGACGTTTGGTTTGTAGGTATGGTTTAAACATGGGGAAGATGCATCTGTGTGATTTGTCTTTTTTTATGATCTGATGTGTGGTAGTGAAAGTGAAGACTTATATCTGTTGTTAAGTATTGGTTTGTGTTGCATGTTAACTTCATTAGATCCGGAAGCCACAGTCATATGACAATATACAATCACAGAAATGGCTCTGTATTGTTTTTTTGTAGTCCGTGATGTAACAAGTTATATATTTCACTTGTTATTTATTGTTTATATTGTTTATGCAGTTGGGGACGTCGAGGTGGCCCAAGGAGTGGCAGTGGACGTGGTGGAGCTGGAGGTCGAGGTCGTGGTCGCGGCAGGGGTGGAGCTGGAGGTAGAGGTCGTGGGAGAAAGGACGCTGTTGAGAAGTCAGCGGAGGAACTTGACAAGGAGCTGGAGACCTATCATGCTGAGGCCATGAACATCTCTTGATCTCGGAAGCCCCAGTTTATTTTGTAATATTACTTAAGATTGGCTTCCTTGTACAAAAGCTCGTTTCCTTGGCGTTTACTTTGAATCTCTTACTGCTTGGTGCTTTTAAACATGCCATCCTATTTGACCGCATTTAAGTCTTGTTGGAGGCTGAATGATCAACTTAGGGATTTTTGAAGTTCAGAGATATAGCTTATAGTTTCATTTGCGTATCATTAATTACTTGCTACTTGTTGCTTGCTACGGTAAGTGATCACGAAAATTTAATGCATTTGCAACCATACAATATCGTAAAAATCAGCAGTTATGGGCATGTACAATGGGCATGCCCCGTAGAATAATATTTTCATAAATAGTTTTAACTCAATTCTCTTTGAAGATAATTTTTTTGAAAGTCATTATTATTGTTTTTTACTAGTTATAACTCAACGCTAATTTTTTTGCCTTCCCTGTCTTTTACGTCTTAAACTAATTTTTCCTTGTCGTGATGTCTGTTCTTGAGTCCTATTAAGTGGCACAGAATCTGTTTCAACAGTGGAGAATGTGAAGCACAAACTAGTAGAACAAAAAATGTTTACAATCAGGAACATTACTCATGAGTAGCACACCTTGCAGTGCTTTCTCATTTCATAACATGTTGAAATGATCCTATACAAGGGAAACCTCAAGTTCAAACAATTCAGGACTAAAACAAAATACCACTTATCAACTGTAATTCCTCTGGACTCTGGTATACGCCTGGGGGTCCAAGCAATTGTAACTATCTTTTTACATGAATTAACAAACTCAAGAATACCTAGAACAAACAAAAGAACCAAATATATGAATGGATGTGAATATCTAGAGTTTAAAACCATAAGAGAGATACGTTATTGTGTGACATTCGTATCCCTTTTCAGGTTTTGTTCTCCCATTCCCGTCTCTCTCTTATTTTTTAGTAGTTTTTCAACTACATCATCCCAGTTTGACCTTCCACCACTAGATTTTGATTGGTTACTTGAGACGTTATTTCTTCCATTACCGGATGCATCATCACCTTCATTGTTCTCAGACGGTTCGTTCTCTGCAGTGTCCACTGCATGAGGTACATTTAAGCTAACAGCTCTTTCCAAAGCATCTCTATGTTCTTTCTCTATGGTCTTCAACCTCTGAAACTTTTGTACAGTTGGAGGGTCTGTCACAGTTTCAGAGCTCTGAGCCTTCATTAACTAAAAGGGAATACCAACAACAGTCAGAAATTCGTTACATGCAGAGAAAACTTCAACAGAACTTTGATCCATAAATTACATTGTAACAAGTTTTTTCTATTCCTAGTTCTTTTTTTTTGGTGTATATACTTAGGGTTTTTATGTTCCTAGTTTGGATTACAAAATCAAATGGTAGATATTTCCTTACTTGTAAAGCTTTCTCAGCTTCCCTTTCAATCCAAATAATTCCATGATCTGATGTTGCATTACAGGACAAGACTATATGCTCAAATCTTCCATCAACGGGAATAGCAGTCCTCACTTCAGGAGGAAATCTCCCACATCTGTGTACACCAAGCAACAGTGAATTTTATTATTTGAAACAACATATTACTTATAGCCGTAAGTCAGGACAAGATTTCACGATGCAAATGATTTCTCAGTCACACTTCATGAACTATTTCCTTGTGCCAAAACTATTAAAATTAGATACTATTCATTTATGCATCTATCCCCTAAAATATCATGAAAATGCTCATTTATGGGATCATAGAATATACTCAAGTTCATGAAATACGGAATTCCTTCAATGCATTTAGAAAGAAAAAAGGGGAAATTCAGACGGGGAAGGCAACAACATCTGAACTAGCAGAACGAAGATGACATAAAGTGTATCACTCAGTCTTGGAATTGTAAAAGGTCTGAACCGCAAAAATATGAAAACTCTGCTAACTACTCCACAAGACAGAGTAGAAACTTGCCCTCATCTAATGAAACAGGGTGGATGACTCTCTCTCTCACACACACATAGAGGGAATAGGTAAAGAAGGGTAGTGATAAAAGGATAATCCTTCTGCTTACCAAATAAAAAGGCAGAAATGTATGACTTGTTATAACTTAATTCTTAGGCATAAGAAGAAAAAGAAAAATTTAATGAATCATGCTCTTAGCCAACTATATTGATGAAGTCATTTCAGCACTAAAGGAGTAAAGGGTTATGTAATACATAGTCACCGTTCAAGTAAAGTAGCAAACTAGCAATTAAAACATTTACAATCTTCAGCAGAAACTATAGGTTACTTGAGTCAAATTCCTTTGTCTAGGGTTTACAAGAATTACAGCAACTAGAGAGGACCTTATTTTACTTTTGCACCAGACCAAGCATACTAAACAAGATAATAATTAATATATTCCCATAACATTCATGCTTGGAGAGGAGTTTACTATGAACAGAACAGTTTACAAGTCAATACCTGCAAAATTTTCTCTCCACAATATGGTACATTCTTCCAGGTGCATAAAGCCTCCTTGGATCTCTAAGCTTTCTACCCTCAGGTATGAAGGTGTCTCTCAGGCAAACCAAGAACAATAAGCAGGGCAAGCTGTTTAAATCATCAAGGCCTGGTTTAAGAGATCATCATGATATTTTACTATGCTCCGTAATAAACAAAAAAAAAAAAAAAAAATCAAGAACTAATCACATGCACTTCAAAGTTGAAACCCAATGTGCCCATATCCATATCACAGAAAGGGCAATACCAACCAGAATATTGATTTGAATATATCTTCCAATGGAGTAGCAGTTCTTGGCAAGAAATCATCCTGCACAAAAAAAAAAAAAATCAAATATTACAATTGGAATCAGAATCATAATCATACGTTTAAATAAAACTTATGAATGAACATTTTTAAATATCTCCACATAAGATTAGTAACAACAAGCAGGTTGATGAGGAAAAATAAAAGAAAATTCCATCCATCCATATTCTTCTTTATTTTTATTATCATAGTATAGGTACGAAGTATCTACTATCTGTATTCTATCAAAAAGATAAGAGAGAAAAATACCTTTATTTATTATTCACACATTACATTACTTACATCTTACCTTAAATAAGAACATCTTTTGCCAAATTAATTTTAAGCACATATTTCCTTATAAGGATATAATTTCAACCATTTAATCACAAGTTTCTACGTCCTTTGGCCTCACTAAGCATTTTTGTTATCTAAGAAATCAAACCAAACAAATGTAAACAAACAACAGCTGCACTATGCTCCGGCTGACAAAAGTCTTGTAGAAAACATTTGAAAACAATAAACTTATTTTCGCATAAATAATTAGAAAAACATTACTAGTCTGGCTAACCACAGTGTTGTAAGGTCAAGAAACAAAAAGAGGAAAACATTCAGTGTAAAAAATCATAAGAGAGCCGCAAAAATATCATATCTCCCAATAAAAACATTTTTAGTTTTTGAGTTTGTTAACTAACATTTGCCATAAAAACTAACAACCAAAGTAGTGACAAAAAGAAGCATTGATGTGTAAGGTATGTAGATGTAGATTGTAACCTGCAAAACAATAGAATGAATGAAATTGGCATACTTGACAGCCAAATTGAGGGACATACACCTAGCTGGAGCAAGCGCATAGCAACGAATCTTCTCCTTGGGAATCCCACCCAAACGGTCCCTATGATTCACAACCAAAATCGTCAACAGCGACACCACCCCAGAACCCAACGAATGCCCCGCGAAAACCATCTCATACTCCAAACCATTCTCCACCCACAACCGCTTCAGCGTCTCCGATTCACGGTTGAGCAGCCACACCGCCGATTTCAACAACCCACGATGAACGTATCCACCATCAAACATCTGCTGCCCCAACCGGTTATCGAGGAGAACTTTATAGTCACTTTCTTTGGCGAGGTTGAGGCCTCGCACGGCGAGCACGATCTCTTTGTGGTCGTGGTCGAGGTAGATTACGTAGGGCGGCGCGTGGCCGAGCGTGTCCTCGTAGGTCACGCGCTTGATGATGCAGTCGGGGTTGAGGCGGTGGTTGGGGGTACGGAGATCGGGCTCGTAGTTGGCGAGGATGAGGCGGCAGACGCGTGGGACCGGGTCGAACTCGTCGGCGGTGGCGGAGGGCCACGTGGCGCTGTCGTAGCTGCCCACGTAGGTGCAGCGCTTCCACAGCCACCGCGCGCAGCCCAGCACGAACACACACTCCACCACCCCGCATGACGCAGACATGGAAATGGAATGTGACTATGTGTGTCTGTTCATTCAGGCAGAACAGAATGGAAGATTCGCGTCTGAGGTTGCTACAAGCTTTAGCTGGAGAGAGACAGAGACACTAAGGTTAAGATATTTTGTTTCACAGCTTCCATGTGCTCTTTAGATTCTCACTTTACTCTTTAGTCTTTAATGCTATTAAACAATCATTTAATAGGATTAAATGCTACTACTTCATATTGTATAAGAAAAACAAATCCTTTTTTCTTAGTTTCAAATATTTTTTTAACTAATTTTATTTTATTTTAATATTATTATTCTAATATATTTTTCATTTAATTGAGGTCCTAGGTGAACAAAAAATTATTTTTTTAATTAAATTTGATATAATTCAATGTGATAAACTAACTTTCTTGTTAGTGTGTAATATTTTTTTTCTTATATTTGAGATCAAATGAAATAATTACAATGGGACAAAAGAAATATTCTTTTTAAGCAAATACTAATCAGTGTATTTAGAATATATTAATTAACAAATTTAAAACTATTTTTTTAAATTAAAATATGTAAAATTGTGTTACTTATAATTTTTTTTTACACTTACTATTTTCAAAATAAATATTTTTCTATATTTCTTATCAAATGTCAAAAGAATACTAATTAATATTTTTTTTCTTTTTATTAGGGTACTAGTGTAAACTAACTATCTACCATAATTATATATAACCAATTTCCTTTGGCTAATTTCACTAATCACTTTTATGTTTTGTTTGATTTAAAAAAATGGAAGAAAAGAAAAGAAAAAAAGAAGTGAATATGAGATGTTTTCTGAATTATTTGATGGAAAATAAAGATAAAAAATATAAGTTTTAAATATGTTAAAAGATTATACCCAAAATTATGCCAATACATTAAAAAGAATCATAAAAAAAAGAAAATAATATCATTTTAATCTTTTTAAACAAAAAGCTTATTTTCTCTCCAATTTGAGAAGAAACAAATTTGTGGTGAGTTTCATTCAGAATTGTATTTCCTTTCTTCTTATTTCATGAATCAAACGAGGAAGAGAAACAAAATTAACAAGCTTTTTTTTCTCTCTTTTCGTTCCCTCTCCTCTTACCTCAACCAAATAATTCCCTAATGATGTTTTTTTTAAACATGCATGTTCTTTTATCTATAATATTTAAATATAAGATTTTACTTCAATTGTGTTTGAAAACTCGTTGAGAATAGATGAATTATATGTATAATTTTAAAATAGCTTGATTTTTTATGCACATTTTTTTACATTATTAGCAATTAGAAATTATAAGGTAATTATTATCAAATTAATACACTTATTACACATGAATAATGTGTGATTAAATGATAGTAATATAATTTTATACTATATTTTAATTGTTTTTTAAATTATATTAATAGGTATTTATAAATTTGAGGTTGTTATTTTTTATTTGGTGTTACAATGATAACTTTTTCTGTCGAAAAAGTTCCCAAAAAGGAAAAAAAAACTGTCGAAAAAGTTCTCAAAAAGGAAAAAAAATACCGTAAAGTTATAATTAAACTTATTATAAAAAATATCTAAATCAATTGATTGAATATATATATATATATATACATATATATATATATATATATATGAATTTATAAATTTTTTTGATAGTGTATTTAATTTTTAGTAATAAAAAAACTTAACCTCAAAATAATTTTAATAATGATTAGTGCTCCACCTCCATCATATAATTCTTTGGAGTTCCTATCTCAGATTTCCATTTGGAGGAAATAACAGCCAGAGAAATTAATAATGCACTAGGAATTAATGATACATCATATTCAGAAAACAAAGAACAAAGACAAATCATAGGTTGAATTCAAATCTTTGAAAAACATTCTGACATGAAAAGAAAGAAATTCCCCTGCTTTTTGATTTGTACTTTTCTGCTTTCCTGCTGTTTAAGGTCTGACCTTATGAACAATATAAAACTTGTCAAAGTTCCATCTCCATCTATGTGCATGCACTTACAGAATTTTTCCCACGTAATTTTTTTTGAAGGCTGCTATATGGAAGACATTAATACTTTTATACATGAATCATGGCGAGAGTTGGAGGCTTACGCTTGCTAAGAAAATATGCTAAAGTTTGTTTTCAAGATGCACCATCCTTGAGTTGTTAACTTTAGCTATCCGCAGGGTCTCCTTTTTTAAGTTCCACACCAAATATTGGACAGTAATACCAAGAAACACGCTCAATCTATTACATATACAGGAAGTTGCCATGTTCAGATTGGCATAGACGCATAGTGTAACAAAATTTTGGACTTAAAAAGAATGATCTTATTCGTATATAATTAAGAAAACATTTACTAAAACTAAAATTATATTGGACAAGATATTTTAGTTAGTTTTTAACTTTTTTACCAGTTAAAAAATCTATTTGGTAGTTTGATAAATAGTTTTTTTTATTAACTTTTTAGTAATTTTTAACATTTTTTTAAATGTTAACTTTTAGTTTTTTATATTTTCTTTCACTTTTATTTTTAACAAATTTTGCTTGATTGGACTTAACAAGTCATTTGCTTTAATTTTTATAATTAAATATCAGTGAAGAAGTTGAAATAAAATATTATTTTTTTGAAAAGGAAAAGTGCATGTTTCCAAGTACAACAAGTATATATTGAGAAAAATCTAAGTCTCATATTAACTAGTGATACAACGAATATAAAGTGTATAAGTAAGAGATAACTCTTACCCTATGAATTAACTTTTGGGATTGAGTTAGACTCAAATTCGTATTCTATGATGGTACCCGAAACTATCTTAAATCCGTTAAATGGATTACCCACTATGTCATCCATATACCAAGTCCTATATTGCTAGGTGTGAGAAGGTGTATTGGAAAAAAAAAATCTAAATTCAATATTAGTTAGAAATAAGGTCAATATAAAGTATATAATTAAAAAACAATACTCACCATATGAGTTAACTTTTGAGATTGTGTTAGACTCAAATTCATTCTAAAAGTATATCTCCAACTTAAAGGAAAGAACCTTGTTGCCTCATTCCACCCTCTTTCAAAGCAAACAATCACCAACCCACAACACAAGCATCCTTCACTCTCATCACATTTTTTAAATTAACGAAAGTTAGGAGCTTTGCAATGGAATCTACGATGATACTAGCAATTAATAATGAGAACCCATAGTCTAGGATTCTGTGCTCTCACAGTTACCGGACAATATAGATTGTTGTGATTAGTTTTGGTTTGAGTTGAACCTCGAGTGATGGGAGGACACTGGGAGTTACTATAGGCCCAATTAAATTATTATTGGCCCCTATTGAACATTGCAAAATCAAAATTTCCTTTCCAATTTTTGGCACCACCCTTTCCCACGGCCGTTTCTTTCTTCCTTTCCTCTTTCACTCTCTTTTCTCCTTGCCTCACGCAGCTTTTCCTTGTGTGTGATATTTTTTTTCCGTGTTTTTCAACATAACAAATTGCATAATAGAATCGTGATTCCATTTTTTTTTCAATTGTGCCAATCCTATGATTCCGTTGTGGTGTAGTATTTGCCTCAACATAATTTTGATTCTATTATGCACTTTTTTATTAATCGTGCACATAATGAAATCGTGATTCTCTTGTATATTTTTTTCTTAAATCCAATTACATAACAAAATTATGATTTCGCTGCATTAGTAGAGGTGTGGAAAAATGTACAACGATGCATTGCACAACAAAATTGCACTTCTGTTGCACATGTTTATTGCACCCTCACACTAATGAAGCGGAAGTATGTTTCCATTGTGCATAGTGGAAAATGGTATTTTTGGAAATTTCAAATGTTGGTAGGGGTCAATAGTAAAGGGTGGTGGTGGCCAATAACAAATCCCTAGGGCATTGGGTGGGCTGGATTTTTTGGACTAGGCGTAACTCGGTAGCTTTTGATGGAGTTCTTTAATTTAGCTTTTTTATTCAATACTTTTAAACCGGATTCTTTTTATTGAATCAATTGAGCTAACAATTCACAATTCATTGACCCATTAGGCTCTGGTTCAACTTAGTGGTAGAAAATTTGGATAGTTTCTATCAGGTCCAGATTCAAATTTCTTTGTTATTAACTTGTATTGTACAAACAAAATCATAATTTTTATTGATTTAGTTATAATTAAATCTATGACATGTGTGTATATTTAGTAGTAAATTAATATAAATATATAAAAAATTAAGTTAGATTAAATTTTAAACTAATTTAAAGATCTGTCTATTATGTGTCCTACAAAAGTAATAAGAGTTCAAGTGTTAAATAAGTATTGTTAATAAAAATAAATAAATATTATTTAGATACACTTTAGAATGTAATAATATAAAAAAACTCACAAAAGAAATACCAAAATAGTTAGTATATTGTCCTCATCCCTTAGTCACAAGGACTTGCATTTGAATCAGAGGTTGAAGCCTATTCCTGTTTGAACCATTATCTACAGAAATACTAGTAATATAGTATTTTTTGAACCTTTTTAAGACACTTTTTTATTGTTGATTAAAATTGGTTGAAAATAAGAAATTATTTAAGTCTTACACCTTATTTAATGGACTATTTTATAGTTTTAATAAAATTAGATAAATAAAAAAAAAATGTGTCAAAAGGAATGTATTACCTGAGAAAAAGTGTTGCTACCGCTCCTATTGTACAAAATTGCATGGGCAAATAAGAGAGCATGCAACCCAACTAGCATATAACATCGCCTTCTTATCTACCGCTAATTTTTAAAATAAACAATGCATATTCTGACGTTCATAAGTTTATAGCAAAACCACTCCCCATAGTAGAAGTACTATCACCATTAGAAGGCTTCTAATTCCCAATTCACCACTATGGAGATTGGAGGCAGAAGAAACTGAATTTGTGGAATTCAGTGATGATAACGTGACGTTGGGGAAGCTGCCATTGATTCCAAGACTGCACATGTTCATATTAATCACTCATAAGCATAAATAATGGCACAAAGAAACACATAGTTAACGAAATGAGGCTAAAAGGCAAATTTCTTACCTTCCTGGAAATACACAGGATCCATGACCTGCAGTCATTCAAAATGTCCTTAGTTATACTACATATCAGCAATACAGCTCTACAAAATTTGCTGCTAAAACAGCCTTTTGGTCGCTCATACTTATTTTAGTTTCATTTTGATCTTTAAGTTTAAAATGTTTCTTTTTGGTTCTTCAAAGTATCTGTATTACACCAAGTTGATCTTTCTACCAGTTTATCACACTAACTTAGTCAAATTGGTGATACATGACAAACTGTAAGAAATGTCACATCAGATAAACGTTTGTTCGTCATGTCACTAAAATTAGCACGGTTAGTTAGTGTGGTCAACTAATGGAAGAACTAATTTGGTCTAACCGAGATTTCAAGAACCAAAGTGAAATCTTTTTTTTTTTTTCAACTTAGGGGATCAAACTGAAACTAAAACTTAAAATGGGACCAAGTAGCAAAAATTTGCCATGTCATATCAACCAGAATATTGCATATATAGTCTTGAAGGAAATGGTCATTTACTTGGATTGGTGGTGGAGATTGTAGCCATGTCATTGAAATCACAAGACTGAGTAGACTTTCCCATCTGATGATAGTAAGTGTCAAAAGCATAATTTGCATGTGCAACCACATTGTCTGGTTCATAACATGGTTGTCCTTGCAGCAAAGGAGAGCAATCCACCTTGCCAGGTCCACAAGCCCAATCTATTCCAGCCTGCAGCATCTTAGGATCAGCACCATCCTTAGCAACACAGTAAGTTTGATTGGTGGTGTCATTTGCCAACACTCCTCCTGATTCTGTCAAGTGCAAAACATAAACAGGTTTTCCATTTGCATCAAATAAGCCCCAGTTTTTCTCTGACAATGGTCCTGCCTTTGCATCCTCATTGTAGAGCTCATAGATGAAAGTACTAACACCAATTCCGGGGTGTTTTGGAGTTCCGGTTATGTTAAGCACATGCTTGATCAAGTTGCTGTTGTAAGTGTTTGCATTTTCCACTGTTGCATCAGGTTCATTGGAGTCACCTTTTGATGGCCAACCTGTTTCTGTCACCACCACAGGAATGTTAGTGTAATTAAGAAAAGCCATGGCAAAGTATGCTGCATCAATCACAGCATCAAACACATTGGAGTAGTGGAGAAGGGTGTTAGAATCAATGGCTTCTTTGTTTGGAGGGAGTGGTTTGAAGAGTGCATAGTCCAATGGAATCACACCATTTGACTGCATGTAGTCATAGTAAGGGTAGATGTTGAGCATGAGATAAGAGTCAGTGGTTTGCAAGAAATCAAGCATTGGAACCAAGACCGGATTCAGCGAGCGGTTGAAGAAGGCTTGTGAAGGTGGGAATGAATCAAGGATCATGGAGGAGGAAAGGGGTGTTGAGACTTTGATTTGGTGATCAAGATTGGAAGCAACAAGTGCTGAGTGAAGGAACTTAAGGGCACTGACAAGCACTTTCGCTGCATAGGGGAGGGTAGTTAAGACCTCAGAACCAACACAAATAGTTGTTATATTAGTGGCAGGGTAATGTGCTATCACATTATGGGAAACCCATTTTGCTGCTGTGGTATTTGATTGACCAATTGCTAGGATCTCTTGATTAGGGACAGATACAGCAACTTGAATTCTTGTGTTTGCAAGGGCAATGAGCATAGCTTGGTCAGCATCATACAACCTAACATGTCGAATTTGCTGTGCTTTAAGTAGTGCTACTACTTGAGTGGGGTGAGGCATATCTGAGAGGTCTCTTCCAATATTCACCCCTATAAATGGTTCTGCAAGGAACAAACACAAAGGTACCATTAAAAACATTAAGTTTCAGACCTGAGTCATCACTGTTTAACTAGTCAAATAAACAAGGCTGGTTTGGAACCGCATGCAGGCAGATTCTTTTGCATATTTTGCTCTTCAAATCAATCCAGATTTTGGAGGGAAATATAATGTAGTTGATTATTTTGTTACGAAGTATGCTCAACTGTTTGTGTAAAATGTAAGTATTTGAAAGAAAAAAAAATGGTTGATTTGCTTTCTTTTGAAGATTTAAATATTGTGATGTGTGAAAATTTTAAAATGATATAGATAATTTATTAAAAAGGTAAACTTTTTTCCAAAATAATTTCAGCACTAGCCTCTCCAGTGAAGTGCTTACACGAATTATTTAACTTTAAACAACATTGTTTAATTTTTTTTTTCATTAATAAAGATGACATAGAATTGCTTATATAAACAATCATTTCTTAAAATGTTTATATCATAAATAACATATTTTTCAAGTATTGTAGAACTTGTAAATTTAAGTTAAGAACTCACTTTATCAATCTTAACATTGAAGTAAATTTTTGTGTTAAGTGTTTAAATTTATGTAAAATTATAAGGCCCAAAAATTAAGATAAACAATCCATCTATATATCTATACATAGTAAATACTTTTAAAAGTGCTACAAGAGTTTACACATCTCCAAATGTGGGGTTAAAAGACTATAGATGACTAAAGACGTCCTACCACATTTAATATATTGGAAGACTACAGATGGACCATATGGCCATTCAAGAAGAACAATTAATAAAAGCATATCTACCCTCTTCTTTTTCTTCCTTTTTTTTTCCATTTTACTTTACACACATTAATTGCTGATCTGAACTTCTTTCAAGCCAAAATAACCAACAGGTACATTCATGCTTTGAAACTAAAGGGGGGGAAAACATGGGAAAACAAGAACAATGGACTGCTTCCATGCCTTCATTACTCTACTCAACTCCATCCATAACATGCCCTTGAAAAGTTAAAACCTTTAGTCTTTGAACATCTACACTAATAAAATATTATATAGAAAACACTCTATACAGCCAGGCCTAGGGTGTGCAAGTGCTAGGGGTATTTGTGGAGTGAAAATGGAAGGCAAGGAAATGAGTGCTTGTGCTAATGTCTTTTTACATAGTAAAATTTCACTGCCACCAAACAACCAATCCCTCCCCTACATCTCATTGAACACTCTTAACAACTAGGAATTGTCCAAAATCTCTTTCGTTTTTTTTCAAGACTGAGCAAGAAATAAAAGCTGGAGAGTACTCCATGCAGTTCAAGTAAATGAAGTTTATGTGCAAACTGAACAATGCCAGCTCATGTTAAATGTAGATTAAAAACGCAAACAACATTAGAAGTGAAAAAACATGGATCTCTTGACAAAGAACACATCTGCAAAAAGAAAGAACAACAACAAATAATATTATATATAGGGAAATAAAACTTCCTACTCACCTTCATCAATAGCAACAACGCATACTGCAAAAAGAAGCAGAAGAAAGTGTTTGGCCATTGTGTAAATCTCCCTAACAAACTTGGTGAAAAAACTCAAGAAATGAAGTGTTTGAGAGAAAAAAGGAGCAAGTCAGAAAAATGGAAAGAACAACAAGGTGGGGTGAATGCCGTAGGAAAGAGGGAGCAAGATCAAGATAGTATCATAGGTAGAAAGGCTGTTAGAGAGATCAAATGGCTAAGGAATCATCTATCTGCTATGTCTTGGATTTTCACAGGCAAAAGTAGCAGAAAACCAAGACAAGGACTGAGGAATGAGGCAAACACACACTTTACTAGCTTCTATTCATTTTTATATAATAATTTATAGAAAATAAAGGAGACTACATATATATATATATATATATATATATATATATATATATACTGTACAAATCATAATCCCATTCATTTAATTTTCTTTCCCTCTCTTGCTATTGGTCACCATGAGTCAAAGCTCCCATTTGTTTTGCGTAAAATCTGCATTAAAAAAAAATGTGACATTTTCCTGAATATTGTTATTGAATTATATATAAATGACCTTTTCTATCATATATTAGTGAAATCATTTGTTCATAATCATGTATATCTCTAATTATTTGCCTATCCTTATGTAAGATATGTGGTATAATTATAAATAATTAATTCAGATATATGGTATAATTGAAAAAAATCATTAAAGAAAATAATAATTTAATTAATTTATTACATCAATATTAAAAATATTATTTACATTAAAATCGTTTCAATTTTATTTTTCTTACCTATTGGTGCACTGCCATATTATATAGCCAGTGCACCAATATTAACTTGTAGAGTTATAGAGTGTTGGCTTCAAAATTCAATATACAATAAGATTGAATATTTTTTTATTAAACAATAATATAAAATAATTTCTTAAACTTGATATTTCATTACTTCATATTATAACTTGTTCGTTTACTGTGTCCTAGTCGTTAAAGTAGGAGGCACTGCCCGAAGTTTTGTTTTGTTTTAGTCCTCTAGTTGTAAAGTTAAGCATACTTGGAGTGTATTAATGAGATAAGGACTTGAAAGTTGAAACCAATCAAAAGTTGGAGCGTTTTGAAAACCGTTATATTGCTTGTTAGTACGTGATTAATAGTAATTAAATAACATTATATATGAAACTGTACATAATTATTTTTTTATTTATATTATTTATTTACTCTATATAAACACGTATTTCAAAAAATATTATTTGAAATTTAAAAAATAACTTTTATTATCAATATTTTATAGAAAACATTCTCCTTTTGAAAACATAAAAGCAAGAAGAACAGTAGGGTGGGACCTACAATTCTCGAAGGCACAAAAAAGGCTAACACCAGGAGGCAACGGTCACTTTTATCCGCCCTTCGAATTTCACACCTATTAATTATATTTATTTATACGATTAAAAAAAACTTTAGTTTTTTGTTAAGTTTTTTTTATGAATAAAAAAAACTTTAGTTTGTTTGATATAGTTGAATGTTTTTAATTTTTAGTATATAAATAAAAATTTAAATATTTTATAGTGATTATTTTTTATTAACACATTTTATTTTTTTAGTTTCCATTGAAAGAATAATTCAAATTTTAAATTTTTGAAATATTGTTTAGATTAAAACATATTATCTAATATTTTTGGATTATCATAATATTAATATAAAATATTCATTATCGAGTATTTTTTTTATTGAAATCTTTTGTTCGTGCTAATAATGTTTTCTCTCTCTCTCTATTTATAAGGTTTACTTGAGATTTTTCTTACTTAGGGATCCAAGCTTAGTTTCATTCATAAAAAAAAGGCAAAAACATGTTAATAGATATTATCTAATATTTAAGATGATGTTTATATATATATTAATATTGATAGTTTGTGTCAAAAAAATATCAATAGCTTATTTTTATGATATCTTATTTTTTTATTATTGTTTGAATATTTTTATATTTTACTGTTTATTTTAACCATTACATCATTAACATAATAAAAGTATGCTACTTTAATTTTATTTTAAATTTGATTAGAAATAATTTTAGATTTAGTATAAGTTAAATAATAGAATACACAACATGAGAAAGTTAAGATAAGTAAATGTAATAAATATAATTAAAATAATTTATCTATAAATATTAATTACAAATATTTAAAATTAATTAATAACTACAACTATAAATGTCCTAAATTATATTTTTATTAATAAAATAACATTGAAATTATATAATACCATATAAACATGCATATTTTTGTCATTTTATACTTATTAGCTTTTTTAACAATTGGTTGTATATTTTTTTACATCAGTTGTAGATATAACCAATGTAAAAGAGTATGACAATCCAAATAGGAGGCACCACTCATGCTATATAGGACAAAAAAAAGGAGCATAAAGTATTACTCAAGGTGACGTCTCTTGCATCTTATGTAGGGGTGCGTATATGAACTGGTTTGTCCTGTTTAAGGCCTGACCCATGAAGCTTGTGTTTTATATGGGATGGATAAATTTGGTCGGTAAAATAAGTTATTTTTTTAAAAAAGTTTGTATCTGATCCACAAAGCTCATAGACAAATGGACCTATTTGCGGGCCTAAATTATTATTATTATTTTTAAAAAAGTCTAAAATTAGAGCAATTTTTTTGGTTTTATTTTTAGGCTAAAATATAAGATTTTTTTTATTGACTAGAAGAATATATTAAAAATGAGAATACAAGTAATCTTAACATTAAGTTCAAATAGTCTTAAACATAATGTAAAATATCATGAAGATTACAACTTATCCAATAAATGTCAAAGTTCATGCATTGCATAAATACAAACATTAAATATTCCTGTAGTCTTAACAATAGTCAAAATACTTGAAATAGAAACCAACTAAACATCCTTAGAGTCTTAACCATTAAAACATTTAAATACACATAACTAAATCTCAAATACACCAAACAAACATAATCAAGATTCAAGCATTTCCAATCACAACATTTGACTCCATGTTTGATGTAGCTTCACTATCCTTCTCAATCTCCACACTTTCATCTTCTTTTCCTACAACTTATTACAACATCATAAGTATAAAATAAGTATGTTAGTTAAAAAGATAAATAATAAATAATTTACTGTAACATATAAGAAAGTAATATAACATTTACCATCAAATCTTAATCTTCAACTTCTAGTACATATCAAGGCTTGCACATTTTTCAGGAAGAAGTGTAGTTCGGTATTTATTAAGCACCCTAGAACTAATGCTAAATGCTGATTTGGAAGCCATAGTTATAATTTGAATGCTTAAAATGCCACAAGCTAGCAATGCAAGTTCTGGAAACCTAGCTTTATTCTCCTTCCAATATTGCAAAAGATCCAAATTTGAATGATATTGAGAAGAAAGTTTTTGCACTTCCAAATGTGTCCAAATGAGATTTATCCACATTTGACAAAGTTTCATTCTCATATTGTATAAACTCCTATGTTATTTTTAAAAAAATCGTAAGGTAAAAAAATATTAAAGTAAACAAAATAAAAAGACTAAAAGAATAAAGAAAAACATGAAATTACGTTCACAATAAGCCATTATGATGATGTTGATGACTTTCCACTAACAAAAGTATTAACAGGTGAAGTCTTTTGTGATGAACTTTGACTTAAAGCAACATTGCAAGTTGTTTCTTTTTTCGAATACAACTTAACATAGTCATTATATAAAATATACAACTTGTGCTTCACAATTTTTAACTTTGCTTTGATAGCCATTGAATCAAGACCAAGCTTTGAATAATAGAATCTCAAAAATCCAAACTTGTAACGAGGATCTAGAATGCACCCAAAGGATAGAACCATGCTATAATCACTCCAATATTTATCATTTTTCCATTTCAGTTGTCATGGCTCTAATTGTCTCATCTTCATTAATCACATTTCAATCAACAAGCATTCAATTTTCCTCACTTGCATGAAATACAAATTGGACGTAGGATAAAAACAACCAGATATCAACTCAGTGATTTCATAGAATGAATGCAAAAATTCACACATTTTTTCACTTGTATCCTATTCTTCATTAGTAAGACAATTCACATAGCCTCTATCTTCAAATGTAAGACTACTAAAAGCACGTTGGTACAAAAGTGCACTCTCAAGCATAAAAAAGAAGAATTCCACCTAGTAACAACATCTAAACGCAAACCCATCTTGGTATTAATACCACCCACTTTAGCAACACAATCTTTTAAAGCCTTCATTCTTCCCTCTGACCCCTTAACATACTTAATGCTTTCTCTAATTTTATGAATACTACTACCAACAACTTTCAACCCCTCTTGAACAATAAGATTTAAAATGTGAGCAACACATCGAATATGAAAATAATCACCACCACACAATAAACCATTAGAATGCAAAAGAAGTCTATCCTTCAAAGACTCTTGCATTATATTATTAGAAGATGCATTATCTAAAGTCAATGAAAAGATTTTACATTCAATCCCCCAATCTTCCATGAAACTACAAAATATTTTGGTCATTTCACGCCCAGAATGTGGAGGAGGAAAATGACAAAAATTCAGTATTTTGGTATGCAACTTCTAATTTTGATCAACATAATGTGCAAGCAATGCAATATAACCCTCTGAAGTACAAGAAGTCCACACATTTGCAGTCAAGTTTATTCTACCAGGCAGTTTAGACAAAACATGTTTCAACTTTGGCTTATCATTATCGTATAATTTGTTCATATTCCAAGTGACAACACGCGTAGAGGGTATCTTAGCTTCATGAAACAAATACAATATGATGTGGACATGACCAAGAGCAAGGGCAAGGATCCACTTGAAGGAATTGGAGGACCTATGACAAGGGCTAGAGCAAGGAAAGCCAAGGAAGCTCTTCAACAAGTGTTGTCCATACTATTTGAATACAAGCCCAAGTTTCAAGGAGAAAAGTCCAAGGTTGTGAGTTGTATCATGACCCAAATGGAGGAAGACTAAATGACACCACTTTGTCTCAATTTTAGAGTGTTTAGTTTGTCTAAATAATGGCCCAATCCTTGTAAAGTTGGCTGACCAAAAATATGTTTTGGGTTAATCAACTAAAAGGGCTTTAGTTAGGTTTAGTTCAAGTTGTAATAAGGGCCCAATTGGCAACCTAGGCATCAGCCTTTTGGGAGACCAAATGATGGCTGACTTGATGGTTGTTGGGGGTGACTTTTGGTTGCCACAATTTCAGTTACATTCAGCCATTAAGTTCTTTAATTCCCTAGGTTAATGGCATTAAGTTCTTTTGATTCTAGGTTAGTAGGTCATTACTAAAATCTGATGTAAAGCTTCTATATAAGCTGAACCATTTTATCAATAAACATAAGTTGAGTTTTATTCAGAAAATTAGAGTTTATCTCTTTTATCTTAGTGAGAGTGATTCTCCTAAATTCTTGAGTGATTCAAGAACACCCTGACTGTATCAAAGGACTTTCATAACCTTTGTGTGTTTCCCTCGCCAGAAAGAGTGATTCTTTCCTTCCTTTCATCTTCAACCTTGTTATTTCAAACCACAATTCCAGAAAATTCACTTCTGCACAGAATTATCTCGTGGCCATAACTCCCATTTTACGCACTCAAATTAAGTGATTCTTGAGCCTAAATTGAATTTCAAAACGAGACCTTTCACCTCGTTTTGGAATCACCTCATTTGGAGTCCTGTAGCTTGAGTTATTGTCATTTCTATATTTCTGTCCAGCCATCATTTAACCTACGTTTTACCATCCCATTCATCCATTTTATGCCAAGAACCACCTTATTAAGACCCACGAAATTAACCACAATATTTTCCATCCTTTCCTTAATCAATTTCCGCATTTTCCATCAAAGTTTAATCCTAGACGATCCTAAGTCAGCCCTTGTGCCATGAAGGTTCATATCACAATATCAACTCCCTAAACCTTTTATATTCAACAAAAAGTATGCGAGATCATGTTTAATTATAATCATAAAAATCTTCTCATCTAACACCTCTTGATCAATTATTTTACTTCTTAATTTTCCAATATGATCAAGCACAAGTTTCCTGACATTGGACTTTGCAATTGAATGTGGATTTTTCTCACATATTGTCATATGAGAAATTAAAGTTGAAGTTCCACTCAAACTCCCATCGCCCACAAGGTCTTTCTTACAATACTTACACTTGGCCCTCAATTTTCCATTAGGATGTTTAACAGCTTTGTCAAAAAATGCCTCACACCACATGGAAGATTCCTAGACCTTTTATTTGGCCTTTCAGACTTATTAGGTTCATCTTCTTCAATTTCATTAGGTGGAATATTATTTTCATTTACTTCAACATTTTCATCCAACAAAGCCTCAAAAGAATCCATAGTTGAATAATTAAATAAAAAATTTCCTATTAGGCCACTACAAATTAAATAAGAATTTACAAATAGAACACCCACATACATTACAAAACAAGAACACATATGCCATAATGACTAGGGCAATGTCAAGTAAAGGGATTAGCTATATTTGTATCAAGCACATTAGCTCCCTATTTGTCAAGTCCGAATTCAACAAATAAAACACACATATGTCTTTCCCCACTTAACAATTAAAAATTCAACAAATAAAACACACATATGTCTTTCCCCACTTAACAATAAAAATTCATGGAGCCACTTGCTCCATCAAAAATTCAGAATTAACAGTTTGCCAAAACTCGTAGCTTGATCAAATACAAGCAACTTGTTTTTGTCAAGAAGCTATAAAACCATTAAGCATCAAATGGAAAGTAGCTATCTAACTAAAGTGATGAAGCTGTTCATACACCATTAAATCAATTATGGTGAACAAAATTAGTTCAAAGTTGACCTCAAATTACAGAATATTGCTAAAAAAATAGAAACGTTGACACTCACTGAAGATGGGACAAGGAGTTTTCTCATTCCTCAAAATCGAAACCCAGTGCTTGATTAACGGATGAGGAGGCACATACACCTTCAAATACACAACAAACAGAGAAATCAATCAAACAAGACACCTTAGAGGAATCACCAAATACATTATCTCACACAGTCACACACACACACACACAAGCATAACTTTGGAGGTCGACACATGAGTTCGAGGTTCAAATCAGAGGCACGAGCATGCGCTCAAGGTTGACGCACGAGTTCGAATCAGGTGTCGCATGGCCGCGTAGGTGCATAACGCCATTGACGCGATGACCAGAGAATGCACGGTGGCGAGAGGACCATAATGAAGTTTTGAGTGAGAAGTGACATTGAGCATAAGTTCGATGCAACACGAGAAGAAATGAGGAATAAGAGTTTGGTGACTTTTGTCCCTAACCATTAGCATGAGTGCACGAGATTGAGTTAGTGACAACAAAACACATAACTACATAAGTGCACAGTTTAATGGACTAGTTTGTGAGCCCACAGATTAAGCCTGCAAACTCCATGGGTTTCACAGATCGAGCTCAAAAACCACCTATAGTTATATGGGCTTTTAAAAAATAGGTATGTTATCCACGAGGTCTGTGAGCTTAATGGATCGGCTCCCAAACCTGAGCCTGTATACCCACCTTTAATCCTATGTGACAAAAACAACCAATGTTAGATTAATTGTTTCAAAATTGCACCAAATCAGTAAATATTTTTCTTTTTTAACCCATTTTGATCAATAAGTCTTCCAAAATGTGTTACAAATTTAAAGTTGAGGGTTACTCAATTAGAAGACATTATATATACGAGACATTGAAAATTAAAGAAACATGTGGTGGTTTTCCAATGAAAAGTAAGGAGCAAATCTATATGATTATGAAGTTACGATATACTTAAATAGTTGAATCTATAAATTGGTTATGGCTTATGCAACTCAATTTCATGTCTACATTAACCCTCCTCTACGGGTCCAAATCTTGTTTAAATATCTTTTAAGGGTGTCACTATTACTACTACAATTGCTAATAACACTAACCACATGTGGTAATGAGATTACCCACGTGGGTGCCTTTCAGTTGTATTATGAAACTATCCTTTAGGAGGAAACACACTGAAATCATATTCTCGTTTCCTATATGGGGGGGAGAAAAACAAATGACAATGGAAACATGATTCTGTTTTACAAGTAGGGATAGGAATAGGCCAGACCGGCCTACAGGGGCTTACGATGTAACATCCCAATTTTTGTAATCTAGATTAAAAAGGATTGTTATTTATAAATAAATAGAGTTTTAGAAAAATGATGAGATTTTATAAATAAATAAATAAGGAGATATAATTATTAATTAAAATAATGATTGGAGAGAAAATAAAAAGGGTATTTCATTTATTTGTTTGATAGAAAATAAAATAGAATTTGTTTTTATAAAATAAATAAATAAATAAATATAGAGCAAATAATAGGCTAAGTACCATAGGTATAAATAGTTATGTTAAGTCAGATGCCTCTTTTTGGCCTCATTTTTGTTTTTTCCCTTCTCCTCTCAAAACCCTTTCTTTTTCCCGCAGCCCACCAAACCTGTCTCAGAAAAACGACGATCTCGAACTCGTTCACCGTTGGATCGTCATGAAATTTGAGTACAACGTTCGCGACCCAATTTCGAACATTTTCACCGTTGGGAATTTCAAAATAATATTTGAGATTAGAGGAAAACCCTTCGCATTGTAGCATTTTAATTTCCCGCAGAAACCCAAAACTGTCTCGGTAAAACTACGATCCTGGTTTTGTTAACTGTTGGATTTTCATGAAATTTGGATATGTTGTTTGAAATTAAATTTCACACAATTGAACCGTTGCGATTTTTGAGATAATATTTGTGGAGGGAGAAAAAGGAATTGCATGAAGGTAGTACAAGTGGAGGTTTCAATCTCTTCTCCGTCTCTCTAACGTTTGGGAATTCTATCGGAGCAGTCAGAGGAATAACTGAAGGAATCACAGGGAACCGCTAAAGATGTTACTATCGCTGGCTGAAGACACGTGAGTCCGCTCAGAGGTAAGGGATGAGTTATTCACAATTGAGGGTTAGTGAGAACATGTGTAGGGATCCTTAGAGAACTAAATTTGGGTTTATTTTGGGATGTTTATTGAATTATATTTTTTCTTTATGATTATGAATACAATATTATTGTGTTATATGTACCAATTGATGTCCTGATTAGAATTGATTGATAAACTTGAGTGCTCTTGATGTCTTTGTGTTTAACTCATGATTTTGATTAATTGATTTTGATACAATTGTGAGAAACTATTTCAGAGGTTTTACATCCCATGTTGTGATAAAATCTTTTGTATAAATTGTTATGTTGAGGTTATGAAATGATGATTCAAACTGTGAGTATGTGATAAATTGAACATGTGACGGATGATGAAATACATGTGTATTGAGATGAGATGTGTGTATTGAGTTGTGAACTATGAACTGTGCAATCACACAATTGTAAGACCCTTTAAGGGCGACGAGTATTGTGATGTGATCCACTGTGGGAACCCGACGAGTTAAAATAATTTTGAAAACAATTGAGTAAATGTGTGTATTGCATAATTCATAAGTGTGGAAGCAAAGCTTCATGATGAATCAACATGATTCAAAGGTGTTTTGATGATAACAATGATGACAACAAAAGATGATGATAAAGGTGATGAACAAAAAGCTCAAAAGATCAAAGAACAACTCAAGTGAATCAAAAAACATCTCAAGTAAATCAAGAACAAGTCAAGAGTTCAACAATCAAGAAGAATTCAAGACTCAAGAAGAAAGTCTACAATCAAGAATCAAGATTCAAGATTCAAGATCTCAAGAATCAAGATTCAAGAATGAAGAAAAGACTCAATCAAGATAAGTATTAAATTTTTTTTTCAAAACTTTGAATAGCACATGAGTTTTTGAAAAAACCTTTACCAAAGAGTTTTAACTCTTTGGTAATCGATTACCATATTGTTGTAATCGATTACCAGTAGCAAAATGAGTTTGAAAAAGTTTTCAAACTGAATTTACAACGTTCCAAATATTTTCAAAAGGCTGTAATCGATTATAATGTTTTGGTAATCGATTACTAGTGCCCTTGAACGTTGAAATTCAAATTTAAATGTGAAGAGTCACATCCTTTCATTCAAAAGCTTTGTGTAATTGATTACACTTATTTGGTAATCGATTACCAGTGTTTGTTTCTGAAAAATCTAAAGATGTAACTCTTCAAAAAGGTTTTGACTTTTTCAAATGGGTTTTAAGTTTTTCTAAAAAGTTATAACTCTTCTGAATGGCCTTCTTGACCAGACATGAAGAATCTATAAAAGCAATACTTTGTTTTGCATTTTCTAATCAATCAAATCAATTAGTCTTTCCAACAATCTCATACAATCCTTTACAAGCCTTGAATCTCTTTGAATCTCTTTGAACTTCTTCTTCTTCTTTGTACCAAAAGCTTTCTGAAGTTTTCTGGTTTTCTAAACCTTGAAAACTTGTGCTATTCATTCTCTTCTCCCTTTGCCAAAAAGAATTCGCCAAGGACTAACCGCCTGAATTCTTTTTGTGTCTCTCTTCTTTCTTTTCCAAAAGAACAATGGACTAACCGCCTGAATTCTTTTTGTGTCTCTCTTCTTTCTTTTCCAAAAGAACAATGGACTAACCGCCTGAATTCTTTTGTGTCTCCCTTCTCCTTTGTCAAAGAATTCAAAACGACACAGTTTGAGAATTCTTTTGATTCTTCCCATTTCCTAATACAAAAGCGTTCAAAGGTTTAACCGCCTGAGAATTCTTTTGTATCCCCATTCACAAAGTATCAAAGGTGTAACAGCCTGAGATATTTGTCTTAACACATTGGAGGGTACATCCTTTGTGGTACAAGTAGAGGGTACATCTACTTGGGTTTGACTGAGAACAAGAGAGGGTACATCTCTTGTGGATCAGTTCTAGTGGAGGATACATCCACTAGGTTCAAAGAGAAAAAGGGAGGGTACATCCCTTGTGGATCTTTGCTTGTAAAAGGATTTTTATAAGGTTGAAAGAAATCCCAAGGACCGCAGGTTGCTTGGGGACTGGAGGTAGGCACAGGTTGTTGCCGAACCAATATAAAAATTCTTGTGTGTTTGTTTCCTTCTTCCCTACTCTTTTACTTTCCGTTGTGCATTTAATTTTCGCTTTTACTTTCCGTTAAGTTTCTCTTCTACTCCATATTCTCTTAACAACAAAAGTAAAAGCCTTAAAAGAGTAATTTTTAATTGGTAAAGTTTTAGGAATAATTAATTCAACCCCCCCTTCTTAATTATTCTGAGGCCACTCGATCCAACAATAAGTAAAGTGTATATGATTCATGAGATGTGATAACATGTTAAATTGAGATTATACCATGGTGATTGGGATTAAGTGTATGTGATAAATTGAGTATGTATATGATTGAGATATATATGTGCATTGAGGTGTTGTGTGCATTGAGTCGTGAACTATGAATTGTACAATCACACGACCATAAGTCCTTTTTAGGGCGACGAGTTAATGCTAAGTCCCTTTTAGGGCGACGAGTTAATGTTAAGTCCCTTTTAGGGCGACGAGTTGATGCTAAGTCCCTTTTTGGGCGACGAGTTAATGATAAGACCCTTAAAGGGCGACGAGTTAAAATTATTTTGAGAACAATTGAGGAGTCGTGTGTTTTGTACAGTTTATAGATAGAGTCTGTGTGCTAAAATGTTTTCTGGGTTGGACCTGAATCAGGAGGGAGAGGCCCTGGCGGGCTCTTCGGAGTGTAGGCCTTGGGGGTCACACGGTTTGAGTGCTCCTTTAAGCCTATGTTGATCCCATATGGTTGGAGCATTCTCGCAAAGCACTGTGACCCTGATTGGTCTCCCTATGATATTACCTAATGAGAGTGACTTGACTTGCTAGTGTGTGGTTTGTCTTGTCATGTACTCCTAGGCGCCCGACGAGGTTTTTCACTGACATGGTACCACATTGCATATAGGCTTGAGTCTTAGCATAACCGTTGCATACGCTTGCTAATTGTTTATTATGAAATTGATGTGTTATTATGTCTTGATCAGAGTGTGTGATTCCTGTGTATTGTGATTGATGATTGAAAGGTGTGATTGGTTATGGGTGTTTTTGCAATTTCATTTTATCCTTATAATTATTACAGTGAATTATATATGTTTGACAAACCAATTGTTGTGAAATTGATATGCTATTGTGTTGAGCGTGAACCCTATAAATTGAGTACTTTTTCTAATTAATATGAATTGATGAAATAATGTGAGATATGCTAAGTAAATTGTATTTGGATACTATATGTTGTGTTGTTTCTCTCTAGTAGTTAGAAATGTGATAACTCACTCCCGGTTTGCTGTTTGTGTTTGGATCATGTGATGATCTTGAACTTTGTGTTCGGGGGAGCAGATGAATAGGTGGATGACTATGAAGAATCTCATGCTAGAGGACACGGGAACACCACGCTCTGATAGGATGTGACATTAGGATATAGGTTCTATATTAATTGCATGAAACTTAGATGACATTCTTTGAGCCGAGATGACTTTATTATTTATTTGGACAAGTTTGAATATGATGTAGAAGAAAGTGAATGTGAGCCTTTTACCCATTTGAAAGGCTTGTATTTAAAAAAATGTTTTAAAAATACTTTTAATTAATATTTAAATTTTTATTCCTTTATTAATATATATGTGAGGGGTAGAGGGTGTCACATACGACCTGACCTATATAAAATCTGGCCTGGACTGGCCTATATAATTAAAAGGTTAGGCTCAAGCTTTTTTAAAAGCCTATTAAATTAAATAGACCAGACTTAGGCTTATTAAAAAACCTTATAAGCCTGATAGGCCGGCCTATATATATGTATGTATACTTATATTATTTTTTGGGTACCAATTTATACTTATGTTATTTTTTGGGTACAATTAATTTTTTTTTTGAAATTAGCAGACTTTGATTACACATTACTGCTCCATAACTTTCATTCCTATAATCAAGTAAGACTTTAATTATAATTTAGGTGTGAGTCATGTGCCCCTTTATATTCCTTATTATTTTTATTGGCTTTCCTATTCCTGTTAATGTTTTTTTTTTCCTTTAACTTTCCTATTACGTTCCTACTCAGAGCAAATGAATATTAAAGATTTAATATGTGAAGAAGGCTATCAGGCCAGACTAGGCTTTTAAAAAGGTCAAACCGAGCCAAAATAAAATCCTTTGATAGGCTATAGGCCAAGCTCAGGCCTCAAAAATTCATCGTAGGCTAGGCTCATGCCTTTTAAAGTCTGGCCTGACCTGGCCTATTCCCACCCATGTTTACAAGTGTGCAACAAAATCAAATTTTCGTTGCACGCTTGGGGTGAAAAAAAAGTAATGGAAATACATTTTCGTTGTTGTACAATGCACAACAAAGTCGTATTTTCGATCACCATCCTAAACCCACATTCCCAAACAACAACAACGAAACCTGTAATAGAAAAGGGGGGCAAGGGGTGAGCAAATCTTGACGATGTGCGACAAGGGGTGCACAAATCTCGATGAAGACGTCAACGTTGGTGGATCATCGACGAGGGCGAGGTGGATAAGGATGGGGTTATGCATGGTGGTTGGTGGACAAAGATGGGTCATGCGCAGTGGTGGTGGACGGTGGTGGGGGATCGAGAATTCTGAGGGGAATGGGAGGGGTGTAGGGATTTGTTGAGTGGGCAAGAAAGAAATTTCCCAAGGTTGGTAGTGCCAATAGCAAGGGTTGGTAATGTGAGTAGAAGTTCCCATCTTTTAAATTAGCCCACTCACATGTTGGATTGAGTTGAGCCAACTCAATCTTTTATCCACGACATTTACTTTTTGCACTTCACCACCTTCTTCCTGCACTTTCCATTTTCATTGTGTGGACAAGATTATCCTTAATGAGTTTCAACACTCACTTCCCCCAAATGTATTCTAGAATACGTATTCCATAATAGGCTTGAAAATCTCCAAATGCGTTTTTACTAAAATGTGTTTTGGAATTCCTATTTCATAAGCCAAAAATCAAAAGTTTGGTATTACAAAATAAGTGTTTTGTAACAAATTTTTGGATTTACAAGTGTATTACGAAATGAGGATTCCATAATAGACTTGAAATCCTCCAAATGTGTTCTAGAATACCTATTCCATAAGCCAAAAATCATATGTTTTGTATTACGAAATAGATATTCCATAACACATTTCTAGACTTACAAGTGTATTATGAAATGGATATTTCATAATAGACATGAAAATCTCCAAATGTGTTTTGCCTACTTTGTAGAAGTTAAACACCTACACCATAACAGAATAAAAGCCAAACACTTGCTTACCTTTGCAAGTGTCGCACCGAGAAGGTGACTAAGGGAAGTGCGTTGTGTGATTGAGGGCAACAACAATGTCACATTGGATTGCTAACCTAGGGAATGGAGTTGCCGAAAAGGGATTGTCGACTCATTTGGAGATTTTTAAGTCTATTATGAAATACTTATGTCATAATACACTTGTAAATCCAAATGTTTGCTACATAACACCTATTTCGTAACACCTTTTGGTTTTTGGATTATGGAATGGGTATTCTAAAATACATTTTGGAAAAGGAAATATTGAGACTCTTTAAAAATAATTTTGTCCACACAATCAAAATGGAAAGTGCAAGATGCAAGTGGTGAAGTTGATAAAGTAAAAGCCTTTATCCACTTTAGAACATATATAAAAGGCCCAAAGGACTAAAATAGCCCACAATTTTTTTCAGTGAAAAACACAACT
The DNA here is from genome assembly GCF_004193775.1 of Glycine soja. Lineage (NCBI taxonomy): Eukaryota > Viridiplantae > Streptophyta > Magnoliopsida > Fabales > Fabaceae > Glycine > Glycine soja. The sequence continues at coordinate 27,788,164 of NC_041014.1, read as the reverse complement.
CATCATTCCCTGCAAATTATGATCCATAAGATAAACCTCTTCCCGTATGGGCATAAAAAATTATACTAAAGAAGTTGACAAAAAAAAAAAGGACTAAAGAAATTCGGGTTTTGTACTTTAATAGGACAATGAGGACTGGGTTACAGTTTTTGCCTTAATACCATTCTTGTTAACACATAATAGAGATCTAAATTTAAATTTGTCTCCCATAAACAATCGTAATAACTATATTTTACTCGTTCAACACATATAAACATTTTAAATAAATTTGCGTAATAATTAATTATAATGTCACAATTAATTTTTCTATTATAAATTAAAAAATATTCAGCATAAATGTTTAATCCCCAAAGATAAATTAATATAATTAATTTTACTAACAAATAAATCAAGCAATATTTAAATTATGAGTGAGAGATCAATTCTAAACCTATAGCTACTCATGAAAGATGGGGTGAGTTAAGTGCCTGCATGAGTGCTAGTCCGGATGAAACTTTAGTGTACATACATTGTATTATAATAGTCAACATTTATAATATATTAATATTATTATTTCATTAGCTTTGTGCTTGCAATTGAATTGTTAAATTAGTTCTAAAATTTAGATCTTTTATTGAGAATGATTCATCAAGCCTTCAAGGGTTACCAGTACGTATCACTGCTGATAATGGTTGTCAGCTTTTGTTTTCTGTTTTTCTATTAGGACCCTTTGCTTTGCCCATGAGAAAAAAAATGAGAAAGATAGTAAAGAAAAGAATACTGCTTTTTAGATAGATAATAATATTTTTCTAATGTTTGATCGTTTAATGAACATGATCTTTTCATTTTCCCTTTCTCCTTTTCCACATCCACCAGTAACTTCCACTCATTACATAGTATAGTTTTCAACTTAATGATTTCCAGCTTATACTTATTCAGCTTCAACATGGAACTTCTCGAATTTAAATTCAATGTTCAATTCATGTCCTCTAGTAATTTCTCCTCCAAAAGTGCTTCTTTCTAACAAGATTTCAATTCATATAAAGACAAGTCAGATGACTATACTATGATCCACTTCTCACGTCATATCAACTTCAAAGCATCAAGGGATTATCCAATGTAATTCTTGCACTGCATACAGAAAATTCCAGTAATACCAATTGGACCTACACAACTCAGAAAATGAAACATAAAAATAAAAAGAGAGAACTTATATATTTAATTAATTATATAGTAACTTCCTTTTGCAACAAAACCGACCAATAGTTTTCCTTGGAACCGGAAAGCACATGATGTTTCCTTTTCCAACTAATTCAAAATGTTAACATGTGTCGAAAAGTTACTGAAGCAACATAGAAAATACAATTGATCATATGAAAGACTAAAAATGCAAAGCCATATGAAAATGTCTGGCCCTCAATGGTTTATGTGTATGTGTGTGTATCTTTATGCACCTACACATATAACACATGTATTTGTTATATTGGAGCTGGTCATGGAATAGAATGGATGGGTACCCTCCAAAACATAATGTCCGTCCCTCCTCATATACTCTAATGCGACTGCAGAAGCCATAATGTGGCTGCAGAAGATAATGTTTTTTCTAAAATGGATGGGGTACAATCCAATCTGGAAAAGGCTTTTTGCAATATCCATTCATCATAGTCATCAGATAAAGTGTGGAGTATACTATCATATATGAAATATATACATTTATACAAATGGGAAAATGTTGCTGAAACTAGTAATTATATTCTCCTCTTTTTATTGTCTTTTCTTTTACTTTTATTTTCTTTATATATAAAAAAGAGTTCCTTGTAGAACTTTGATCTCTTGTGTCTTTTTATTGTTCCTGTGCATTGGCTACTAGCACTGTCATCACCCTGAGACACTGAAAAAAGTTATATTATTCAGAGTCTTCCATATACGTTCGTAAATCTTATTCACACACGGGCGGTGTGAATGTGGACCTAGTCTAAGGATTATCCAAAGGATATGGTTAACCAGTTTTCTTTTAAGGATATTATTAAGGAATTAAAAGAGAAAAATAATTATTATATACATTATAGAAAAATTTAAATAAGATTATAAATAACAGAATTTTCTCTTTTTTTAATAAAAATATTTTTACTTTAAATTTTTTAATTAATATTTTTAGAATATTGGTTAATTTTAGTCTTATCGAAAATGCAAATTAAATAAGGAAATCTAACCCAAAGTTTCATTCTTAAATTTCCCTTTCTCGATCCACTTACTTGCAATTCCGATTTCTTTATAATCCATACAGCCAGATAATTTTTTTTTTCCAATATTCTTTTGCGAGATTTTTAATATACGTTAGAAAAATGAAGATACCAAAATGTCGTTTCAACCAAACAAATAGGACAAGTATTATTGTGCCAAAGCTAGTTTGTTGCTTGAGCCATTCAATAGTGGGAAATTAATTATACTAGGAGAGTATAGCACAATATACTATGTTGAATTTGTAAGTTTTTCTAAATCTCGAAGGAAGTATATGACCCTTTGAATGACCAAAGCATTACGAAATCGTCTATAATTAACAACTATCAAAATTGAACTGAGGGTGTTTATAAAAATAAAAACGTGCTAAGCATGAAAGTGGAAAAAGAAAAAAAAAAGGAATTTGGAGCATATATATACTAGGTATATAATAAATTGAAGGTATTGGAAACATCAAAGCTGACTTGTAAACATGCACTCATTGGAGCATTGATTCATTTTAACTAATGATGAAAAGGATGCCAGATATATAGATTATAGAGGGTGTACTACTCTCTAAGCTCCTTCTCATCAAACACTTTCTCACTTTGGAGGCATATATAGGTGAGACACATGAGGGTCCCAACATCCTCCAATGGAATTCATGCGCGTTTGGGTCCACTGTTCCAGTCATTTTGGTAGACTTAGTCGCCCGCCCCAACCAAAGGGGCCATATACAATAAACCATCATTTCTCATAGTTCTTACATAACTTTCCTAATTTGGGTATCTGATTCAATGCTCGATGTCTATTTAAAACAAAGATACCAATAAATCGTTGATTTAAATGATATTAGATTTTATTTTTTTAAGTAAAATTTTGAATAAATTCTGAAAATAAAAAAATATAATTAAAGAAGCAAAATCCTATATACAGGCCATATTGTAACATTCTAATCCTAGTGTCTTTTTTATATGGTCCGTATTGTGCTCATATCATGCACGATCACGTAATTTGTATACAAGTAGTATCTCTTTATTTTAATTATATAGTGAATATGCTCTTATATCATCTTAGAATGAATAATGTAAGAGATTTAACTTAATTCTAAAAGTTAATTCAAGGAATAAGTATTATTCATCATTTATATATTAATTTGATTTTATTTTTAAATGATGTAGAACTTGAGTATTTTTAAATCGTATAAAATATAAGTTGAAAAGATGTTAATTTCTTCTTTCTTTTTTATGATTTATGACCTTGTTAAAGTTATACATAATTGATGTTGGCAGTTCTCACAACCTTTAGAAGGATAAGCTTAAAAGTCAGTTACGTACTACTAGCTTCTTTGAAAGTATGAACGATATTAGGGATTCGCCGCTGGTAATTGTGAGTTGTGGCAAGAGGACTCAAGCTGTAATTATGGTGGTAATAATAACTAATAAGACAGTCAATAAAATTGACAAATTCCTAGTGATGTATGATTCGATCTTCTAACAACTGCTTTCAAGAGATTTGACTCTAAATATCTCGTCAACAAATCAATTACACACCCTGAATTACGTTTCATATAAGAAAGTTTGTGTGGTAAGAACCAATAATCTTGCTCCGACAAAAACTGTTTAATCCTGATTACTCTTAAAATTGAAAAATTAGTATGATTTAGAATTACTAATAAGTAACTAAGTTTTATCAACTTATTTTTGTAAATTTAAAAATTTGATTACATGTCACATTAAAATTGATTAGGACTAAAATTTTTGTGCGATCACATAATACGGATTGGCAAAGGCAAAAAAACTACACATTAAAATGGCAAGATCCGATTAATAATTGAGTTAAAGTAAATAAAAATCTGAAAAGTGAAGTGGGTGGCAAAAAAATTGGACTATTGTTCACTTTAACCTAATTATTCGTTAGGTATTGCCATTTGAGAGCCTAGTCTCTTAGTCTTTTGCCTGCATATGATCTCACGAAATTTTGCTAATTATTCACATGTCTTATCCTTAGGCACACCAATGTTTTATCATGTTCAATTAGTTGCTACTATGAACATGCATTCCACACACTTTATCATGTACTTAACGATGAACATGAAAAATGGAAGCTAAATTCGGCATATGAAATTCTGAATAGTTATTCAAATAAGTGATAAACCTACATCATACTGACTCCCTCATTTTTTAGAAAATTGCATGTATGAGGATTGTTGACAACACTTCTTTACGAATTTGATTGAAAATCGCCAATTATCTTGGTCTTATTTCTCATTTAATTATTGTTTTTCAATATATATATTTAGAAATGAGATTCACAATATTAAAAAAATAACATTCTACATTGCTCCATTGATGACGGTTTTCAAAAAATTGTCGTTGACGAAAATACAATGCCAATTTTGTAAATAAATTGAAATAACATCGATTTTATAAAAATCGTCTTTGTTTACCGTGTTCAACGACAATTAATAGGAAAATCGTTGTGATTTTGTAAGTTCAATGACGATTATCATAAAACTGTTGTGGTTTTCGAAAAGGTCACACCCTCTCACTACTCGAAACTAGCTCTCAGCCTTCGTATGTCTTCTTTCTTCCTTTGAATCTCCATTCCTTTCTCGCCTCCCAACATCCCGAATATCCCTTCCATTCTCGCCTCAAAACTTTGTCCTTGTCGAATCGGTTTCGTGATGTCAACCATGGAGGTGCAAATCTTGGAGAGAAGATCATATCTGGTGGCTCCGTTGGTAGATATGGTGGCTCCAATGGTAGAGCTAGTGTCTCTATGGAGCAGTTGCATCGCCACCATGACACCAGATCTCGAATCGGAGCATAAAAAGTAGCACAACACCATGGGAGAAGTAGCAAGAATGAAAGCAGAGTTGTTCAAAGACAGTGAATAAGATCCCTATAACGACATTTTGAGCGAGAGCAAGGACTTGTGAATGACGACGAAAGAGGTTATGATGACAACTCACGTAATGAAAGAAGAGATAGATGACTACATCGTTAACAGGTCATTATCGTTGAAACCGATGGAAGGGTTGCACGAGGTGGGTCCTCTACTGTTCCTGAAGAAGACGTTCGGAATAGCGGAGGACCCTCACACTAACCCCATTGTGTCATGGAGCCAAACTCGTGACATTTTCATTGTTTGGGACTCTCACAAATTCTTTAAATCCCTTCTCCCAAAGTACTTCAAGCACAACAATTTTTCGAACTTCGTTCGCTAGCTCAACACCTATGTCAGTCAAATTTCCCACTTCCTTAGCTTTTCTTCTATGTCTCATTAATTTTCTCTAAAATTTCTATTTCTTCTTCTTTCTGGAAAATTATACTTATACTAATACATGAAATTAGCACTAATTACCTCTTTGCTTACTTATTTAGCCCTGCAGGATTTTTACATTTTTAAATTGTAGTTATGTGGTTTTGGACTAGCTTCATGGACTTCTGCACCTTCAGTCCCTTTCCTTTGCAAAACTGTGAAAGGAACATTTGGGTATGAATTACAGAAGTTCGATTTGTCAACCAAGAATTTTATTTTGAATTTGACGCTGCGTTATATAAAAAATTATCCTAACTTTTTTTTATCGTTAAATAATTAAATTGAAAAAAAGCTAAATATTTTTATTTTCCGAGTAACCCGAAGAACATTCCCTTACAAAGAGGTTTACCTATCAAATTTGGCATCATAATATTGTTTGAATCAACCACGAAAATAGCAAAATAGTTTTGATCTTCATAAACAAGATTCTATGGTAGGATCGGCCTACTATCTCAGCGATCTCGTGGGGAGTAAATGAAATAATTAAATAAAATGTGTTTTCAATTTGAATTATTTGATTTAATATTAATTAAGAAAATTATTACCCAATATGTGGATCGTATTCTTCCGACTTAATTAGTAATCTTAGAATATACAGTTATATTAAATATTCAAATAAAAAGTTTTATTCTATAATCACATCTTGTTTAAGTAAAATTATCTCTAATGAAACTTGTAGAAAAAAAAATGTATATAATTAACCTTGTGAAAATAAAATTCTTCATACTAACATACTAATAAAACGAGTGTTTAAATATTGAGCAATGATATTAATATATTTCCACGAAAGTATAAATATGAATTTAATTTATACATATTTAATTTTTTTTTTTACAGAAACTCCCAATAGAAATTTAATTTGCTGCCATATTATATTCATGAATTAAATAATTTAATGATAGAATGATTTTTTTTATTATATATATATATATATATATATATATATATATATGTAAGTTATATAATTACAATACATATAAATTAAATTCGGAAAATATTATAAAAAATACGTTAATTTATAATGGATATAACGCGACATCTTGGCGCATAAAATTGTGTTCACAAGGATAATCTTTGACATATGAATTGCCAAAGTCCGAGGGCTATGAAATGAACATTAATTTTGTCGTCCAGGCAAAGACAATATATGTGCCAAAAAGAGTGTGTGAACTGAATGCAATATCTTGATGAAAGTCCAAAGATTTGGAACCCATGACAAAGCCAGAACTCCATAAAAGATGGCAAAATCACAATTGCATTTTCAAAGACCATGTAACGAAGGATTATGAGCCAAAATAAAATAGTGAGTGCGAGAGAAAATTCAACTCTTTCTGTTAGCTCCATTTTCACAGGTCAATTCTCTTTGAATGATTTTGTACTTTTCACAAAACACAAATGGGAATCCTTCCATTTTCTATAGCTTCCTCAAAATTTGGGGTAATATTATAATAATTATTCTATCACAAACGCGTTTTGAGGCTCCTTTACAAGTTGGAGCTTATAATGTGCAATGCCTGAAATCCCTGAATGCTACTGTGTGATGATCATCAATCTTTAAAAAGAAAGTGGTTCCGATGAATACACGTAATTTATTAACATTTATTAATCCTCTCCACCTGCCGTCATATGAAGTAAAAAAATGAATTTGTCAAATGATAAATTAATTCATATACATGACTTAACTTTTTTTTAAAAAAGAATAGAAATAACTTTTTTAGTATATTAAATGCTGACTAGTTTTTCGTTAAATCACTTTTTATTTTTTTATTCCAATATGTAACGGTGGAATATATGTTGTTGGGCCTTCTTATATATTCCATGTAGGTCTTTGAAAAAAGTTAAGAAATGTACTAATCAGTATTCTCTGTAGTGCAGGTCTTTGAAAAATGAAAAGTCATACATGTCAACTAGCATGTACAATAATTATTAATGAAACTTGAAAAATTTATATGACAAATGTTAATCAATTTGAAATTAATCTAGCAATATAACTGATATCAAAGACAGTATTTGTGCCAAAAATCTAGCAATATAACTTCTGTGAGATGGAAAACATAAAGAAAGAGCTGGGGGTCAAAATTTAACTGATATGAATTAGTAGATGTTACTTAATTAAGTTGCATTCATTATGAGAAGTCTATACAAAATATTTGTAACAATAATATTTCTCTTCTCTCTACAATTACTGTGTTAACACGGAAAATCAATTAGTGAAGGCTTCCAATTTAATGTCTAATTATCAAACTCTTGAGTTAACTCATTAACTTTTATAAATTTACAAGTTTGTTTGTGAGTTGACTTGTGTGTAAATTCTCTTTTTAGTAGACTCTAAACTTTATAAACTCTACGTAAACTCGGTATACTTTAGAGTTTAGCACCGAGTCAACAAGTTAAAACAATTAGATTAAAATGTAAATCATTTTGAATTATTTTTTATCTGTTTAGTGTTCAACATATTTTAATTTAGTGTGTTATTTCCGAATAAAAAAAATTTCACCTTTAATAACATCAAACCCTTATTTTCTAATGATATAAAACCCTTGATGAAAATGATTTACACTGATATAACATCTACAAATTATTATCTAGTAATGATATATTAATTATTAGAATTGATTATTTAAGTATTATAAAATTTATGATTTATTATTTTATTTTATTATATTATTAAAATATTTAATTGGTATATTATTTATAAATATATTATTATTATTTTTATATGAAATAAATTCTTACAAATTTAAATTTACAAGTTGAATGTTCACTGCAGTTTATAAAACTTTGATAAATTTATCTAAATGCTCGAGTTAGTTACAAGTTTGACTGGCCGAAGGTAAGGTGTACTTGCCGACGACTTTAAGATGAAGCTTGCTTCTTTGTTTGACTTGGTGTACGGATAACTTCATTCATTTTCTCTCTGTTCATTTTCATGTGTAGTTTTTATTTTAAAAATGAGAAATAAAAAAGAGATGATTTTTTGTAATGTCTAAAAATCACACCTGCATATTTCAACAAATGAAGATCACAAAGAAAATATTTTCCTATGTATAAACTACGTACAAACATATTTAATCTATTATATAATATAGTTATTTCAGAGTCATTTAAAAAAACTATTATTTTTAACTTCTAATAAAGGTACTAAAATTGTTTTATTTTTTGGGGTATTGCTTTTTTTTAAGAAAATAGATTATATATATTTTATGAAATTTTTAAACATATTTTTTAATCTAAAACATTTTTCTTTTAAAAAATTATTAAAAAAATAAAAAAAAATCACTTTTTGTTTTGTTAAAGCTACAAGTATCTTTGGTAACTGAGTTGAAGTGAAATAAGACTATTATAAATGATAAATATTACTTTCCCACTATTCGATACAATTGCATATTTATAAATTTAAAATCACCAATTAGACCGATATAATTTTGTGTTAATTGATATTCACACAATGATAAAATAAAAAATTACTTTAAAGAAGTGTTATAAAAGGATTGTTTGATTTTATTTATGAAAACAAATTAGGCTGGGTTCTGGATAATATTGAAATACTTAAAATATTTTTGCAATGAATTTCTTGTCTTTTTTATTTATTAATGTATATTAAGTTGTTTGTTTTTTTTTGTTACGGATTGACCCTATGGGCATTTTACTCATCCAAGAAACTACTTTTTATTAGTGCCTGATTCTTATACCTATATTTAAACAAATAAAAATTTAAATTATTTAAATTTATCATTTTCAAATTTATTGAATAATAATCTTATTTGAACTCAGTTAGTGTTCAATTTATTGAAAGGGAATTTAACTTCTTAAATCTAATCATATTTATTGAAGTGAAATAAATTCCTATAAATAATTGCAATCTTTTTCACCCCAATGATAAATAAGAATTTTGTCCGTTATCTGAACATCTTTTGAAGAAAATATTGTAATCTTAGCTTGCAAATAAGATATGCTGGCTGTCATGATGTAAAGTATAAACAATCGTATATCTTCGTATTTAAGACGTATTTTATGATTGGGTTAATTTAGCAAGTCTTACCTTTAGAACCAAGTCTTAACAACTCTAGGCTCTACCAAAGCGCAAGGCCACTGGAGCACTGATCAAGGGTTTAGCAGAATTAATAATTAATTATCTGCCAGGCAAAACTATTATGACTCATTATTATATTGTTAATGCAAGTAAAGGTTGATCTTTCTTGAGAGGAAAATAAAGATTCATTCAGTTGACAAGTATCAATTTTTTTTTATAAGAACATTGGTTCAAATGTAATGTCTAAGTATTTTTATAAGCGTATTTGATGTTAATATACACAAATATTTATAGAAGTTGTGTTTATTAGATACATTAATCTAATCGATTAACGTACAATAACGTTCTGCATATAATTTATAGATGATTAGTTTTTTTAACCATGCTTACAGGGATCCGATTTCTTAGTTGTGTATGAAAAATATTTTATTGGGAGGGACAAATTTTTTTTCTATAATCTTTATATCTTGAGGGTTAGTTTTATAACTTTCAACTATGTGATATTTTTTTTAATCATCGATTAATTTGTAAATTTGGTTTATTAAATTAAATATGATTGATTATTAAATTTATCATTCCATCTCACTATTTTATTGCATTACTAATTATCCATACCTCTTAATAATTGTAACTTTTCCAATTTACTTGTGATTTTTAGAATAAGCGATAGTAACACTTAATTCAAATTTTGGTTTACAGGAGAATATCCTTTTTTATTCCAATTTACTTGTGATTTTTAGAATAAGACATAGTAATACTTATTCAAATTTTGGTTTACAGGAGAATATCCTTTTTTATAAAACTAAACTACATCTTATTTACCAATAATCCTCAAATAATATTAAACTAGTATTTCAACTGTGAATTATATGGGATAAATATTAAATTTATAGTAAATAAATATTTTTTGAATATGTAAATTATATTTTAGACTTATAACAATTTAAATTTTAATAAAAGATTATTTTTAAACTATTGGCAATGTTTTAAAAAAACTATATATTGAAATTCAATTTAGCAACAAAGATAAAAGAAAATAGAATGAATGAAATATGTAGTTAAAAAATAATTGTACAAATAAAAATAAATTAAAGGATGATAATTTGAAGTTATTGAAAACCTTTTTTTTTTTGCTAGTTGCAAGAGTATTGTGAAATACACAATCAAAAGAGAAAAGAGAGATAACATAAAAAAAAGTTTAAGAGAGTGGGACAATATTATTTTACTTATTTATTATTCTAATTAATAATACAAGAATAAACAAATATTTTTTACAAAAGAAACACAACATCTTATATCTTAATCATTCTACTGAAAAAAATCATTTTTATTTAGGATATTTCTCTGTTATATAAGTTTTTTTTCTTCCATTCACAATCAAATAAGAAGAAAGAAAACCATTTTTTTCCTATCAAACAATTAAAAAAATCATCTTCATTTTTTTTCCCTTTAATTTTCTTCCTTCAACCATGGCCACCATTTTACTTATTACTGTGCCTGCAAGCTTGCCGCGCCAGCTAAGATCTAAACCAGCGAAACACTACGTACCACCTTAGACCAGTCTTTGTCTCTTCACTAACAAAGCTCAATCTTTTCACCAAACAATATTGTTCGTTCCAAAAGTGTAATCTAAATGACTGCTGTTAAATAGAATGTGAATAAAAGTCTTAATTAATTTGGTGACCCACGCTATACATTACTCTAACACACATCTCATTTGCTCACTCGTTCTTTCAACCTACCCACTAGAAAATTGTCTTTCTTTTGCTTTCAGCATCATGCATGTGTTTATAACAAAAATACAATAAGATAAAAAAGTTAAACCCCACAACATATTGTAAGTTATAACCCCCCCATCTTTTATGACATTTGCTAGATTTTAATTGTTGGCTGTGTTTAGTTTTGAAGTTTTGCTATTGATTTTCGATTTGATTGTGGTCCAAAACCCTGTTAGTATATTTCTTTATGTGGCAAATGTCAATGGTGAATTGTTAATGACAAATGTCCAATACTCATTTCTGTGCAACTACAAGTGGTATATTCCCTATTGCAAATAACGCAATTTCTAATAAGAGATCATATTTTCATGTAAAAAAATGGAGACTGAAATTTATAATACTATAATGGATAATTGATGTTAAAAAGAAAAAAAAAGTTGAATGGGAATATTATATGGACAATTTAAAAATACCACATAACATAGCACTGCACATAATTGATTGATTTCGAATAAAAATTAGCTTGTTGTTTGTCATAAATTGGTCAAGATGTTATTTTGTGGCATTTACTGCGAAAATTTCTGATGCTTGCTTCACAATCCATTGAATCCAATAAATGCTGACTGACATTTTGGTTTAGGATGCAAATTATAACTATTTCAAGGATGAAAAAAAGATAAATCCCTAGTGGTAGATCTAGGAACTATTCCTTTATTTTCTATTCTTTTTGTTTAACCCAGTAGTAATTTTGAGCAGTTCAACTTCTCACTTGAAGTTATCGCAAGCGGGAAGAAATAAATTTCTTGAATAAAATATTGTTGATTGGTACTTGTTGCTAAAAAAAATGAAGATAAAGAAAGTAATTAACAAAGGATGAATAGGGAACCATATGTTTGGTAAATATAATTAATAAGTTAGCTTTAGTTAAACTGAAAATGAAAAGAAAACAGTTATGGGATCAACCTTTAGTTGACATACAACTTAAATTTTAGTCTTCTTTATCTTTTAGACTCTAGATTAAAAGAATTAAAAGAATGTGTATCTTTTATCATTTTAGATTAATCTCTTTGAGTCAATTAATTAGCTACTTCCTAAATCGACCTAATTCTCAAGACTAGTCCTACACTCGGATTAAGAATGACATTAAATAAGATTTTAATTTGTATTCAATGAAAGTGTAAAAAATTTATATTATTGACTTATCAAAATTCATATTATAATAGATATTATTTTTAAGATAATGATTATAAAAAATCAATAAATTTATATGTATAATAATTTATGATTATATGACAATATTATTAAAGTGAGAAGATGATATTCTCAAAATTACTTCATTAAATAAAATCGTTAAATAAAAAGGTTAAATTAGTTTTTTTAATCTTTTAATTTATTTTTTAAATTTAATTTGGTTCTTTAGTTTTTTCTTTTTAAATTTAATTTGATACTTAATTTTTAAAATTGAATCAATTTGTCATTTAGTCTAAATGATAAAAAATAACATTTTAGGATAATTTAAAACTACTACTACTAAGTGGTTTTAAACCACCACAAAATACATATTTCTCAAAACAATGAATCAATTTTAAAAGTCAGAATATCAAATTGAATCCAAAAATAATTAAATGACGAAATTGAATCGATTTTAAAATTAAATAATCAAATTAAACAAAAAAAAGTTAGATGACCAAATTAAACCTAAATAATAAATTAGAGAAAAAAAATAATTTAATCAAATAAAAAAACAATCTTATTTAATTAATTTTTTTCCAATCTTTATACAGTAAGAAACATGATAAAGTTTCATTTAATTGATAATAAGGACTTCAAAAGTTTCCAGTATAATCAAGTATGCCCTGACCAGGCAACAACAAATCAACACCTTTGCACTACCATATACAAGATATCTTTTCCCTTTATTATAAGGTGAAAAGTTGGGGAACAAAAAAAGTGGATAAATACACTAAACAAGAATCCTGATTTTCTTTTTATTTTCTTTTGCAACAACTTAAAAGAACAATTACAAGTAAGCAGCCGGGGAGAGAGGAGAAAAAAAAATTTCAAATCAAAACAAGCCATAGGCCCAAGAATCTGAATCCATGATCACTCTTGGGTACTGATTGATAGGAGCCTCAAACACTTGCTTTCTGTCACCATCACCATCATCATCATTAATAAGCAAATTCCAACTTCTAATAAAGTCATCATCCCACAAGGCCATGCTGCTATTGTTATTATTGTCAAAATTAGTATCATTGTAATCATCAGACCACTCAAAATCTGGGAGCAGAAGGTCTTCAAGGAAGTTGGATGAATTTGAATTTGAAGATGCTGATGTTGATGTTGAAGATGATGTAGTAGTAGTAGTGGTTGGTGAAGTGGAAGAAGGAGCAGAAGGAACTAGAATCTCATTTGATTCTATTATGGGAACTTCATCAGTGCAGAACTCATTCATTAGTTCCCATGAGTCAAATAAGGGTGTCATAATTTGGTCTTCCTCCTTGGCTTCTTCAGTGATGGTTAATGATTCAATTGAACTCTCTGGCTTCTCTGGCTCCTTGTTTTGCTCTTTTTCAGGTTCAAATTTGGTGTCTTTCTCAACTGGGATAGGTTCTTCTTGTTGTTCTTGCAATGGTTGGTGGGTTTGTTGTTCATCTGGTTGGGCTTGAGTTTGCTCAGTTTTATTGGAAAGTGGCTTGTGAGTAACAGGATCAATTCCCATTTTCTTGAGCTTTTTCTTTATGTGGGTGTTCCAGTGATTCTTGATCTCATTATCAGTTCTTCCTGGGAGATGAGAAGCAATCTTAGACCATCTGCATAAGGGAGGAAAAAAAAACAAGATATCAGTAATTAGTAAAGGAATCACAATTATTATTATTAAAAAAATGATTCCAACAAAAGGTCCATACTAGGAATGTGTTTACATAGGAAAAATAACTTTAAGTCTACTAGACATTAGAAAGTTACTATATTTAAGATGTCATGGAAGTTACAAAATCAGAAAAAATTGTCCATAAAGACAAACTTGGCCATCATTTCTTTATTAATAGTTCCTTTTTATTTTTAAAAAATATATTAAGGAAGATATAGTAAAGAAAAAAAAGACTCGGTCTGCAATTTTTACACGTCTTCTCCTTCTGGCAGGAGTATGATATTATGGGACCATGTCTTCTTTTTTTTTTCTTTTCTTCTGATGAATAAAGAAAATACCACTTGAGGGGCGTGTATTATAGAAATGATAGCTTCGATTTAGTTATTGCTTTTGGCATGATTGAGAGTACTGTACCAGTTAATTAATTAATCAATTAAAAAAATGTTCATTAAGGAATGGCTAAGCATGCAGAACAGGGGAAACAGAGTGTGTGTAGGGGAAAGAACCTATTGCCAAGTTGAGCATGGAGATCAATGACCATTTTCTCTTCATATTCTGATAGAAGGCCTCTCTTCAAGTCTGGCCTCAGATAATTTGTCCACCTGAGCCTGCAACTTTTGCCACACCTTAACAGCCCTGCATGAAAGAATAACCAAATTTGCTAAGTCACCATATTGATTATTACTTTCTTTTGAGAGTCTGAATAAAAAAAATGCAAATGAACATTAAGCTTTATTTATTCCACTTAACCCTTTCCCCATATAATGATGTTAAAGAAACAACACAACCCTTTATTTTTCTTGCTTCCTTGAAATCAAAATGCTTAAAAGATATTCAAAAAGATATCTTCAAAAAGGTGTTAAGAATATGTCCATGTCCATTTTTGAATGCTTGCTTTTCATTCTCTTTGAATGGGAACAAAATGGAAATAGAATGAGCACAGCACCAGCAGGCAGCAAAGTTGGCCAAAACCAATTGTCCAAAATGCAAAAAATTAATGAAACATTTCAAGATTTTTCATAGCCAAATTGCTATCATATAAGCATATGTGGCTAGTCCCATTAAGGAAATGAGTGGCTTCAATAACAAGGACCATAATAATAGAGCCTTAGAGTTAAAGACATGCACCAAGAGAAGAAGCAATGAAAGGAGACCTGCTAGTTTAGGGACAGCTCTCCAGCAACATTGGCCATTAGTGAGGATGAAATTGATGAGTTTCTTATCCTCCTCTGCGGTCCATGGCCCCTTCTTCAACCCCACTTTGTCACAGCAAGGTTGCCTTCCCATTTTTTCTTTTTGGTTCTATTCGACAAAACTCAAATGCCAACAAAGTCTATCTGGAATTGAACTGAGAGAGGTTCAAATTAATATTGGTATAGCGAGAGAGAAAGAGAGAGAGAAAGAGAGGGAGACTTAGAGTTCCTAAGAATATGCACATAACAAGGTGGGATAGAGCAGCACCACCTACTTATTTATATATAAAATTCAAACCCCTCTTATTAACTCCAAACTCCTCTAACCCCACTACCACAATTATCTTCTTTTTTTCATTTTTATTTTCAGCTATTTATTCCTCACTCAATTTAGATTTAGGTTTAATTTTTTTTCTTAAATATATTTAAGGATCACAATAATAAATAATCAAATTTTATTTTACGTTCCTAATATATATTTTTATTATTTTAAATTTTGATATATTAAAAATTTTATTTTGAATTATGTGATAAAGAAATACGTGACACTATCATAATATTAAAAAGATTAATTTATAAGACAACGTATCAAAATAAAATTTAACAACTTAAACATATTTAGGTTTTTGTTTTGTATTTTTTATTTTTTTATTATTAGTGGCCTATGACACGTGTTGTCCAGGGATGAGACACGGTCCACACGTGCTAGGGTCTTTTGTCAGAAAACGCCACATCATCGAACTTCTTTGCTTGGGTTGGAAGCGTGAGATACTCCACTAACTCAATCCTCTCCTAAAACAGTAATAGTACAAATAAGCGTAAAATTCCATAAATAATAGGAGCACAGCAGCACCAAGTCTTTTCGCTATTCTTTTTATTTTGTTGACACTTTCATCTATACTTGGTATGATTATGACGGAGACAACTCTGAAATTCACGCGACTCTATGAATATCAGGTTTCACACGGTGTAACTTGCAATATAAAAGAACCATTTTACACAGGCAATGTAAAAGCATAAACTGATAAAGTGAATTCATCACTTCAACAACTTGTTTTTTCATATGTTACGTTGGTTGAAAATTGTCATTCTGGAGTATTGTATATTGGTCACGGAAACTTGAATATTTTAGTCAAGTGTATCATATGTTTAAATATGTTAATTAGTTAATAAGAGATCAATATAAACTAAAAGTTAATTTAAGAGGTTGTTACCTATCAATTGTATCTTTTTTTTAATGTGATAGAAGAGAGAAATAAGCATACGTAAATAGAGACTTCTTGATTTTTTTTAATAGGAGTTCTTTTTGTTTTAATATGGGATTTCAAAACATTTCCTAATTAAGACCTTACCAGTTATACCACTTGGCAGAAAAATATATATAATCAAATATAAAGGAGTAGCCACCGGTGTCTAAGGATCCTTAAATACACATGCATTTGTTTTTTGGTTTATCACCATTATCCTTCATGGACAAATCTTATTTATGGTATTCAGGAATTAAATATATGAACACCTCTTTTAATAAAGATACAAGTTTAACTTATTATAAAAGACTAATTCCTTCTGTTAAACTCAATTACCATCGGTTATATACATGAGCTCTTTACCTATGATAAGACCAAGAAAATATATATTTATATAAGATCATACTTTTTGAGCTTTGGCCAAAATTACATGAACAAAATTATATAAAAAAAATTATATTTGATTTCTTGATGGACTTGAATATATGAGAAGATTTACAGCTCGAATCTGTCTACGAGGGGAGAAAGAATAATTCGATATCATTTGGCTAGCTAGAAACTTTTGTTTTTCGGAATAAACATGTACTTATAATTTTTTATACTTCATCATAAAATAAGTCATTATACAAAAATGTTGAGAGAGAGAGAGAGAGAGTAGATTTAGTGGTGTGATAGTATTAAATTTAGATAAGATCAGTCGGTTTGATTGATGAGTTCGTTAGGTAACACAATAGATTGGTCAATTTTAAAACTTAAGATGCCCAAATTAAATTGCCATCATTCTAAACCAAGTTGAATCATACTAAATCAATATTAGTTTTGTGACTTCAACAATTGTACAAAAATTGTTTCCGTTACTGATCAAAATTAGACTTTGCATATATAAATAGGGCAGCATTGGGATTGGTTGGTTGGATATTTTGTACAGGGAAGCATGTTCATAATTAGTCATTGCTAATTTTATTACTCTTGAACCTGCTGATAGCTTATTGGGGTAACCGGCTTTCTGTTGTGAGGGATATAAGTAGCTGCCATGTGATAAGGATCTCGTATAATTAAGTAGTTATGAGTTGAAAAAGACTGTATTCGTGCACTTGTATATGGGTTTTGGCACCTTGTGCCATTGATAATATACTATTTTGTTTTTCTGATATATATATATATAGACTTTGCATCTTGAGAATAGATATATCTGCAGTGCTATCAACCATTAAACTGAATATCCAAAATTCCAAACCAAGTCAATGTTCAAGCCAAGATTTAATGTGCACCACATAATTGAATAGGTCCACACATTCTCTTGTTTTCACTTGAAAGCAAAAACACCAAAACTTTACCTTTCAAAACGTAAAGAAATACTAGTACTATATATATACTCCTTGTTCCCTTTATTTACTATGACACATCACACATGTAATCTCCTCTCCTTTGTATTTCCTTTTTGTAACTAAAGTCTGGTTGCGACATTTTACAACAGCAATAAAATAAAGATGCATGAAGATGTGTGTTTAAAGTAACAAAAAAGAACTAAGTGTATAAACAATATAAATTAATAACTAATATTTCCAATAAAAAAAGTGTTTATAAGTTGGATTTCAAAAATTAAAACAAGTGAAATGAAATAATTTCTAACAAATTTTTTTCTTCTAATTATATATAATTGATAGATAACCGAATCTCATATTATGTAGATATAACTTAATTAGTTGAATGAAAAACATAAATTACTCTGTCCTTTAAAAAAGAGAGTAGACATCAAATTTTCTTATATGATGACAGCTCCAATATCTTTTAACCAAAGTAAATTTGAAAAATGCAACCCTATAATATTGTTCTAATGAAGACATGAAATTTTAGATATATAATATAATCATAGATTTTACATATGAATTAAATAGTAGTTATAATATGTTTACCTCTCTCTCTCTCTATATATATATATGTCACAGCGGAGTAATGAATATCATATATAATTCATCCTAGCTAGAGGAACATGCTATTACATACAAGGTGCATGCATAGATCAACACTAGATATATATAGCTGAGATGAAGGATCCCTCGTTGGAACTAAGATGGTAGCTAGGAAAGTAGCAGCTGTTTCACACAAGAGGGTAGATATAGACAAGGTGCATAAACCTACAGCAGCAAACCTCTATATGGAATTGGCTTGTTGCCACATGTAGTCACCGATGAGATCGATTGAGTGAAAAGGGTCGATGGATTATGTATTCATTATTTGGTTTTGTGCTATTGCTAGCTTTCGGGTAATAATAGTCAACCATTTTGTTGCTTGCGAGCGAGGTGATGATTAATTTGCGGGAATCTTGATTAATTTGCCTGTTGTTTATTAATTTCTAGCTAAACAATTCTGTTGGAAAGGTATATATATACGTCTCACGAGGACTGGTCAATGATAATTAATATAGCTGAGATGGCTGATTCATATACATGATCAGGTGCAAGAATATCTATATATGTGAAGTTTTCTGATTCTAACTAGGTTAATTTCCAATTCCAACGCTTGGCCGTGGTACCCTTAATTTCAGTCATGATTCACAACAACAACTGCTTCAAGTTATGCCTGGTATGAATTCTTCTATCCAGACTTTGACAACTCTGTTTAATATTTAACAAACCTCCCAGAGAAGATAACTTCTCGGGAGCCTTATAGGCTATGTGACCTATGGCATGTTTGAACACACACTACACACATATATAGAATAGAAATTTAGGCTCAGATTCTAAACATCTTTTTCTTTATTTTACATATATAATAGCCAGCCTATATATATAACCCACTCTACCTGCAGATTAAATCAACAATCAATTGATTATCATTTGATTTTTTTTTTTCCATCCACAAATATTAATTATTAATTTTTTATTAATAGAAAGAATCAAATCTATGACTTTTCTCTTTTTTTTTTCCTTTTATTACCAAGTCAATTTTATAATTTCTTATCATTGGATTTAAGTGATTGGAAACTTGATCTGATGAAGCCAGGTCCAAGGTAATGAATTGAACTTTGGTCAATATTGCTTGGAATCAACATATTCAAACTTGGTTAGGTTATATGGCTGATGCAGCTAAACTCTCCTTAATTAGCAGTAGTAATTAACAAACCGTTGACATTAATGGCCGTGTAATCTCATATATCCCAACTACCGTTGAAGCCGTTAGGATTTGATTCTTGGTCATTGACAAAGTGAGGGTAATTGGTGTTTGTCGTGAAAGGAATTAAGTACACGGATACGTTGGCCAACCTTAGTCATAAAAAATGGTTTTCTGAACTAAATAAAATTAAGTAAGAAAATACAAAGATATCTACCTTTATTTGAAATATCTATAGTTTAAGCTACTTTTAATTGATACATATATTCTTACTAGATATAGACAAATTGTTCTAGAGTAGTTAGATTTACAAAAAAAAAGTGTATTGTATAAAGAGAATTTTTTAATACGAGTTTGTATTGTATGAGGATTTGCACTATTAATTTTCAGTAGGTGAAGTTGTAGTACGTTGAGGTGCATGTATTTAAATTTAAAATAAAATGTGAATTAAGACTCTTTTGGAGTTATAATTTTTCTCACTCCTTGTATGTAAGAAATTTCTTTTATAAAACAATAGGATGATCTGTTATCATTTTTAATTATTTATTCTCATTTTTCATTAATTACTTTTAATCATAAGACTCTAAATTTTATTCAGAGTGATTTTTCAATGGAGTCAAAAGTA
Source organism: Glycine soja (assembly GCF_004193775.1). Lineage (NCBI taxonomy): Eukaryota > Viridiplantae > Streptophyta > Magnoliopsida > Fabales > Fabaceae > Glycine > Glycine soja. Next base: position 27,767,839 of record NC_041014.1, on the reverse strand, counting down.
TTATTTATATTTTTGTCTATTTATATCTAATAAAAAAATTAAGAAAGTCAAAACCAATATTTTTTTTTGGGACATTAAGGCATCTCAAATAGGAGATCCCATTTTAGATTTTTAATTATCTTTTTGATGGATATGGTAGTGTCACATAACTCTTAAGATCTCCTAGATCTTTTACTCCAATAATAAATTTTATTTTGAAATCTTAAATCATTTTTGTAGATCCCACAATGGATCCGCCTTTTAATATTTATTTATAAATTATTTTAAAATAATGAAAATAAATAATTATATATTTTTTTAATTAAAAAATTATAATAAAAATATAAAATTTATTAATAATTAAAATATTTATTTATCAATATAATTTAAACTTACAATAATACATAAAATTATTTAAAAAAATATAAATATCGACATTGAACAACAAAAAACTATCGTACACAATAGAAATAGAAAAGAACTATTGTGCATGATAGACAAAAAAATAACTTTTTTAAAAAATAGTGCAGATCTTGATGATTCTTATAGAAGAATCAGATTTTCATATACAACTCCAATAATAAATCTTAAAAAAAATCAAATCTTGAAGTTAAATTTTTTTTTCAAGAACCATTATTGGAGATGACCTAACAATACTTAGCTAGCTCTAGAGATTAATCTGTTTTATGACATATGATATCATCAAAGTGGAGCTTACCTCATTTAACATTGTTTATTTTTATAAATAGGTTAAGAATTGAATTCTGATTAACATGTTCAAAAGAAATAATTATTTATCGACTATTTTTTTTAACTTTGTTGGTATAAAAACAATTTATAAAAAAAAAATGAGAATGCTATTAATTTTAGTCTTAAACAGATAGATTCTTATTCTTATTTAACTATGCAACGAACAGCTTTAATATAGGATAAACTTATACTCAATTTGACCCATCATTTATAGGATTATATACATATATAACTTTGTTTTGTTTGTTATTGGGAAGGATCTCAATTTCCCTAATGAGTATTGTTCAACTGCCACAGGGAGCATTGTGTCTTTTACACCCGATATCTATAAAATATTTTGCTTTAGTTTTGGTTGGTACGTATATGTTGCTATGATCAGGGGAATTGCGAATTTGTTTTTCTACGTCCGAGGAGACACTGGAAACACATTTATGATAAGGACCCTCCCCTACACACTACAGGGCAAAATTAATGATTTAATTTATTGATACTTGTTTTTGTCAACAGGAAATGTTCAAATATAATTGGAGTATTTTCATGCTGTTTCTCTGCTGGTTAGGGGAACAAGATGGTTCTGGTAAGAGATCAAATGCTTGATTGAAACTTATTATACACAGAAACACAAGATTTTTAAATCTCTTACTATAAGGTAAAATACTAGGATCACGTACAAATTAAATTTCTTATCGAACCACTCTTCTTTTCCTTTTCCTTTTTGGTTGAGTCGGTCAAAGTTTAGTTTGATCACGATATATCTTTTAAATGCTTGACTTACCCTTTATATTGAGAGTATTGTGAAGATATTTGAGCAATCTTGGCATGTAACATTGGACAACGAAAATACTTGAAGTGTTATTTGAAGAATACATGAAACTATATGCTCATCTATCAGAGATTTAATTATTTAAAGATTATTGGGTAGTTTGACTGTGATTTTGTGAGATGCCTAAATAACATACACTTCACATCTGAATACATCTCAAGTTGGTTAGATGAGTTATCTCTCAAAAGTTGACAAAATAAACTTTTATACCTTCTTCAACTATAACAATAGAGTTTGTAGCTTCATTACTACAAATGTAATGTTTAACAACATTTTTTTATCTAATACTTAATAAAAATGTCACTATAAACTTTTGACGACATTTAAAAAATGTCTTAAAATTATAAATAAATGTTAATAATATATTTTTGCAACATTTATCAAATGTTGCATATAACCCATGTTAAAACTTTTTTGCAACATTTTCAGGCTTTAGCAACATAAACTATATTTAACATTTGATAAAATGTCACAAAAATATATTAATAATATTTATTCATAATTTGATAACATTTTTTGAATGTGACAAAAAACTTTTAACAATATATTTTATTTAAGTGTTAGACAAAAGATATTGTTAAAAGTCACATATGTAATAGTACTTGTTATTATTAGGTGTCCAAATACAAGATATGATTGTAAAATTTTGTCACTAACCCATGAGTTATTACGAGCATTCAGAGACCATGAAGATTTATTCTCATAATAACTCGACAATGCTATACTCCTATAATAATAGAAATTCTACTAAGTCAAGGTTTTTTGACATAAAATATTTGATTATGTAAGAAATAATTTAGGAAAATAATATCTATAGAACATGAGTGTTGTTTATGAAATTGTCTTAGTTTAGTGAAAGTCTTACTTTGTTTCATGTTTAGTACAAATTGTTTTATTTTTTAATTGCTTGCAAAAATAAAAGAATTAAGATTACATTTTGTGAGTTTATTTTTAAACTAATTTTGTATCTTGTGTAATAATTGTTTTACATGCAAGGATTTTAATTTGGCCCAGCTAAAGACTAAAGAATTATTAGTTGGAGGGTATGCTTGGGATCTTATTATATGTAATTTGCATGCTACTTATTCACAATGATCTATCTCATTGAGTATATTAATGTGATGATCATTGTGGTTTAGTCATATTTAACCATTGTGATGAAAGCTATAATGGTTCCATTGTTAATATATGAAATGGATTTGATTATTAAAGTGAAAGTCTAACAATGAATAATATTTTTTCTCTTGAACAACAAAAATGAATAGTATGCGAATGTGTTTAAAGAATTTGTAAAATAATTTTTTAAGGAAAAATAATGAGTCCATCTAGGAGATTGTTAAAAAATTTTATTTTCTTGTCTAATGTGAGCTCAATAATGACAACTATATTAGTTATTTATATATTTATCATAAATAATTTAGGCTTTATTTAAGTGATTAAAATTAAATGAGTTGTTAGATCACTAAAAAAACTTGATATAGATAGATAGATAGATATCATTAGCGAATAATGAAAACTTTATATTCATTTTATATCCTTAGTCAATTTATTGTAGTTGTCATTTTATCTCTCAAATGTTGTGATTTTGGTAAAAAAAAAATTAGAGACACATGTATTTTTCATTAAAGATAATCCTACTTAAGAGAGATATGATCATTATTGGCCTACCTAAAATTTAAACTCAAGACTAATAGTTAAGTTGAAGTAACTACATATGGGTTGATACACATATTTCAATAGTATGTTTAGCCTGTATTAAACTTTAGTGTTTGTTCCTTTGGACATACATATATAGTTTAATATTTATAATTAAGATTAGCTAGTTCAATGTTTATGCTATAACACTTTTTTTTTCATTTAATTTGTTAATTGCTTTGTAAAATTATTTTAACATACCTTAGGAAAGGTCACTTCCCTTGCTAATTTTATGCGAAAGAATTTATTTATTAATTTTATTATGTTTTAAAATATTTCTTAATTATTTTAAAAAATTAATGAAGTGTTATTTTTAGAAATAATTTCATATATTGATCCTTTACTTAAATACTTAATTTATTCATAACTATATTTTAACATTTTAAATGAATTTCAATTACGATACACTAACACTCGGACAATATAAAAATATTTTTTATCATTATTTAATCATAAATTATTATATATAATAAGTTTATTATTTTTTATGGATGATGATTATTTTAAAGTTGATATCTAAGTAATTTTTACTTAATTAGTTGTTTTGTGATACTTTTCACAATAATAATATATCAAAGTTAAATTCTTTTAAATAAATGTACTATTAATCAATAGTTGTCATTACCACCATCCTAATATGGGATGAAGGAATTAGTAGAGTTGTAGCGAGCCATGTTAATAGAAAAATAATATGGTTAATAAGTTGAACTTAATAAGATATTGGATTCAAATTTTGCATATGGAAATAATATAGTTAAAAAAGGTTTTATTTTCACTAAAAATAATTAATCAAATTTTTCTATAAAAATTAATTATTGACAAAGTAAATACTTCATATCTTACAACATGATAAAAAAAAAGGTATATAGGCAAAATTTTATGTCCTTGTATTTTATTTTTTATTATTAATATGAAATATTTATCGATTTTGTTGATGATTAATCTTTATTGAAAAATTTGACTAATTATTCTTAATGTAATTTTATTTTCCAATCAATTTTTTTTCATCTATAAAATTTAAACCCATGATATTACCTAAAAAAAATTCAATCTAATACCACTTAAAATGGCGTCTTATTGATTATTTCCTTATGTTGTGTCAATATTCACTTGGCGACCTCTATAACGCATTGTTGGTGACGCAGGAGTTTCTCATTTCAGTTTTCTTAAACATGTTTGATGTGTACTTCGTTGTAGTTTGAGAGTAATTGTTGGCCCTCGTGAAACTGCAAATTCAATGAATTTTCTATGATTTATTATTCCAAATATTCTTTCTTATATATGATATTTTTATAAATTATAAGTATCAGATATGCCAAAAGACAATTATATTCAAACTGAATAATTAAATTATTATAGATAATAAAATTCTTTATTCAAACACATTTAACGTAACTTCATATATAATACTCAAATTTGTTGAGAATATTAGTTAAATTGAAATAACACTACATTAATTAACGTTACTTTCATTTGTATTTGTAAGACTCGATTAACTAATTTATTAAGATTAAAAAAATAATTAATTTAGTTGATAGTAATAAATTTGAATTAAATTTATATATTTTTTCTAAATACAGTTATCATTAATGTTTTTTTTTCTTTTAAATGCATGTTAATATAATCTCTTTTGGAGATATTTTTAGTTTAAAAATAATTAATACATAATATAATATGAATTGCATCTTATATAAATGAACAAATAAATTAAAAAAAAATTGAGTCTTATAAAAATATATAGTAACGGAGATAGTATTATTTACGTGTTCAAGGCTTATGATTTTTTATTTATTTAAAACATACTGTATGGTTTATTAATATTTACAATCTCTTTCCAGTTATTATATCCGGGTTAGTTAGTTATCAAATCATGTGCCTAATTTTTATTCAAGCAAATGGCAAGTGATTACTGTGATTCTTTATCAATTTATATATATATGTTAAATGTTTAAAAGTTTGAAACAATAACATGATATATAAATATTACGCAAGGCTTCTCTAACTTTTTGATAGCCCATTTGTCTATAATATTTATAACTCAATTTTAGATTTTTTTTTTTATTTTATTTTCTACGATTGGGACATGATAACAACACAAATTGATATAGGTTAGAATAACAAGGTCAAATCTAAATATATAGAGAAAAAAATTGTAACTGAATTAACGCTTGTATATATCTCTCCCATGCACGACAAAAGGAAAGCTGAGATTTTCCTTAACAATAAGTCGGCCAACAACAACAAACTATTAAGAGAAAGAGAAGTTGCAGGTAGCAAAAATCAAACTTAAACCTAATAATTTAGATTCCAATTAATCCTACCCATACGTAAACCAATTCTATGGTCAACAAATAAAATGACTACACATTTGAGCATTCCTTATTCGATGGAGTCACCTTCGTTTAATGATTAAGAAGCTCCTGAGCCTATGGAATTGCATAACGCACTGCTCTTAATTAATATTTTTAAAAAAGAAGTTAGCGTATTTAATTAGAAGCATAATATTTACTTTATCAAATATCTTTTTTTTTTCTAAATGTTTGAGAATGATCTAACACATTTGCGTATCCATGCAGCTGATACTTTCATGGAGACATTCATTATCATAGTAGTTGTTTCATGAATTAATTTATTTCCTCTAAACTTGTGTAACATCGATTACGAGTCCAATGTTGATATTTCTGTAATCGTCTCTGTGCAAGGGGTCATATATAACCAGACAAGACTATGGAGTCACCTAAACAAATGGTAAAACTTAATCATGTTAAAATGAAATGTAATTACGTATCAAAAAATGAAATGTAATTGCGTTACGTTTTCTCCTTCAACTCAATGTACTAGTATTTTTAAGCAATCTTATTATTAATGAATTAGTTAGTTTATCAAAAAAATTAATGCAGCATTAATACTGTTAACTAGGAATTTATTATTTCCTTGATTAGAATTCTCAATCTTCAAGACAACTTTACAAGGGTTGTGTTGTTAAATATTGCTTTTAGGCATTAATTGGTTAAAGAATTAATACTCCGTATGCTTTTTTTAAGGAATACTCCGTATGTGTTGTGTTATTAATTTGTACAACTTTACAAGAGCTGATAAATTATCTACTCATAAGTATATGATTCTTATAAATTAGTAGTTGACAGGAAGTCATTAATTAATTTAGTAATCTTCACTTGATTCTTAGAAATACAGTTTCAATTCATTAAAATTTGATAAGGAGAACTTTGTTATTATTCTTAATATAGTCTTGCTTGACTTGAGACCAAATTGAGAGTATCAAACTCAAAAAAAAAAAAAAATCTGAAATTTAGAAGAAAAAGAAATTAAAAATATCATGTTTTTGTGATTTGGTTAGCTCCAATTAATATAGATTTTTTTCCAAGGAAAATCAAAGTGTCAATATAAGTATAAAATGTGTTACACGAAAAGTATGATGTAGAGGGGATATATTAAATTACTATATTGCAACAAAATTATCTATTAGTACAGAGCTCATACTATTAGTTTAGATTTATAAAGGTCTATGTTGACAGTTCAATTTCTATCAGACAAAGTTTATATCAACAAAGACAAACTTAATTACTGACAAAACTGATACTAAATAAATCTTTTTATTTGTAATTATTCAAAATAAAGGAAAATAAAATAATAAAAAATTAACAAATGTTATGGTAAAAAAATATTTTGAACATATTTTAATTCTATATATATATATATATATATATATGTGTGTATATTAAATACATCATATGTTTGAAAACAAATATCATATTAATAAATTAAAACAAGTAAAAGGCTATATGGGTAAAGAGAGAGAGAGAGTTCAGTCTCTTATTTAATTATATACCTTTTATATATTTTAATTCATTGATGAGACTTTTCACAAGCTAAAATTTATTTACGTGCAATTATATATATATATATATATATATATATATATTAAAAATAAAAAATACATTTTTTATAGCTTTTTGCGAAGGAGTATCCAACCCTCTTTGTTCATGTAGAAGAAAATGAACCATCAACAACCCTGGGCAGTAGCAAGGTTTGAATTATATATATACATTTTCTATGCTTTTGACTCGTGACAGGATATCGTTTTTTATTTAGTGAGTGAGTTAGGCAGATATTATATGCGCAATGTTACTTGAATTGCACTCTCTTCTTAAATATTTTTTCCAAATGATAAATTATTTAGAAAGCGAAAGCTTCCAATAAGAGCATGTAAGAAAAAACATGCTTATACGGCATCTGTATTAATTCGATGAAAAATTATTATAACCTGATGAAAATCACTAGGAGAGGAAGGAAATTAATTAATTATTTTCGGGTGCTTTCAAATCATGTGTGTTAAAAGTAAAAAAAAAAATAATTATTATTAATACTGATAAGTCATATATAAGTGCCACCACATGCTCCTTATAATTTTTTTGAAATGTATTAATTAAAATTTTAAAAAGTAATCACATGGAACACTTATTACAATCTACAAGGCTAAACAACATTTTTTTTTTCTGGGGCTACGATCGAACTTGACCATATGTTGTTAAAGCAATATGCTGACCCATATCTAAAACAGATAATATTCTTGAGTTCTCAATTGGTATAAATTAAATATGTTTCGCGTGTATAGTGAGATCAACATTTTTCTAACCGCCCCTGTTTTTCTATATTATGTAATTACATTGTAATGTAAACACTTGGTACCTCTTGCAAATAAACATTGAACTCTCTCCACGCACACATGATTATGAGTAGCAAATTCAATAAAGTTAACAAAGTTTTAAAAAAACATATTTTTTTTTTAGAAAATACAATTTTTTCATTCATTCTATTATTGCTACGATAAAGAATAATTATTTTTTAAACCGGTGAGTCAACAAGATAAGATAGGATAAATACAAGTTTTATTCATAAATAATAATATCAACCAAGGGAAAGAAGCCAAATTAAAAGTGCAACAGTTTTGTTATCTCAAATCCCAAGATGCGTTCATAATTGATAAAAAAAAAAAGCTAATCAATAAATAACACAAGTGTAAGTTATATATTGATAATAAAAAAAAAAACCCCAAAGTGCATAACATGCTGAGTCAACAAGTCACTGGCTCAACCTCTAAACCTGTAGGGTCAAATGGGGTCACATTGGATCTATGACATGATTGATTTCTTTAGTGATTTAAATTGATGATTAGTTGATTGATTCCCAATTTAATGTGTTGATTCGTCCAATCTGAGTCGAGTTTGATAAAACAGGTAATAACTCTAATGTTTAGAGCATGTTTGACAACTATTATTTCTCCAATTTCAATTGTTTTCATGAAAGAAAAAAACGGTTTATAAAATAAGCTGATTTTTTTGGAACAACAACTGGAATTTAGTATAAATAAATAAATTGTTTTTATGAATATGAAAATTTGTAGCTCATGATTATTTTACAACATTTTATTTTTCTTTCAACTGCTTTTATACCATTGAAAATTAGTTTCCCACCTTTAGATATAATAGTTTTTAGAGTAAATTATGTGGATTCCTCCTAAAGTTTACACTTATTACTCTAGATATCATTCTCTTATGTAATCTAACAAAATAAATTCTAATTTATTATCTCGTGCAACACCGGGTACTCCTCCCATCCACTCGCACTCTCATTATTTTTGCAAACTGTGCTTTATATCCCTCTATTTTTTAATTTTATTTTAGTATCCGTTGTCAAGTTAGCTTACTAAAAACAAGATTCAACAAAAATATATGGATTAAAAACATATTTTATGTTTTTGTTAATCACCGTTACTACTACTAGGAAATGTAATTAAAAATGTTGATTACGTTGATCCCAAAATATTTGGAGAAATTATCAATATTAGTTATAAAGTTTGATGTTTAACCATTATCTAGTGGTCTCAAATAGGAGATATAAGTTTATCCCGGTGGTTCAATGAGTAAAGGAAGAAAGGGAGAAGAAGAGCTTACGAGTTCGAATTAACATTGGTCACTTTGAAGTCATATCTCGGTCTAGAACAAAATTAATTAATAATTATTTATATGAAATATTTTCTTAATAAATTTGATAATATAATATTATTGTATAACTTACATCTAATCCGAATCAAAGGACAACGCTTTGCATATTGATTTGCATTTTTTTTAATTTCTTCTCTTTGAATTAAATAATATGCAGGAAGAGAGAGATCATAAACGAGGACAAAGACAACCCAGAATATTTTAGCTTTGTTGTGCATGAAACATGCATTCATTATATAAAGTTTTCTAAAATGAGTTTTTTATAACGTTATTAGGCTAAATATTAGGAAAAAGATACATCTCCAAAAAGTAAGAAAGAAATGTTGCATGTAAATCTAATGTTTTCCATTTCCTTAAATAAAGGTATTCATTTTACTTCATATAATAATAATTTTGCTTTACTTCCATTGTCATAAAAGAAACACTAAGAAAAACTAAAACTATATTTTAATTTTAATATATTTTGTTTCTTTTAGAAAAAGACTTTAATACGTACTTCCAATAATTTAGTTCGACTCAAATATCTGTATTTAACAATAATTCTGTAAATCGAAAAAAAAAACAATAATTCTTTCATGTTTAGTTGATTATAAAAATGTGACTGCTTAAATATAAAAATTGTTACTAAATCAAATTAAATATATTTATATAATTCAAATTACAGAAGTTTATCGTAGAATATTTTACGTGTCTTAGAAGTTAGGTTGAGTACAATTTTTCTCTTTTTTTGTTTTTGTAATTGAGCTCATACATTGGTTGTCGGATCCGGCCAACATCAACAAACTGAATAAGCTAATTGTTAATCCCATTTTTTTAAAAGGATTAAGTAATGAAAGTTTTTAGTTTTATTTTATTTTTTACTGTCCCTGAGAGAGCATGCATATATGATATAATAATATTATTAGCTATGCATGATTGTTTTATCTTTCTGTAAAAAAAGAAGATTGTTTTATCTTTTGAACAAATAACTGACTTTTAAACGAAATTAAAAATATAAAAATAATAATTGTGTAATTTTTTTATAAGAAAAACACAAAAGGCACTGTTTCAGGGTTTTTTTATAAATTAAAACAACATCTTTTAATGAAAATTAAAAATAAATTCAATAAAAAAAATATTTTCGTTGAAAGTTTAAACAAATACCTTATAGCAGTGCATCAAGAGCTTATTTGAGTGACTTGTCTTTAAAATAACATAATTTTAACTCTTTCCTTGGTGAATTTTAACCCCTATGGCTTATATCTCATTATTTAGAAAATATTTTATTTAATTTTCCATCTGTAACCAACTGACGTGACATGCACATTAACTATTTATATCAATGCACGTGCTTCTTTAATTTCATTTTTTTTAATGGATTAGTTTCTTTTAAATTTTGAGGTCATTCTAACGTATGGCTGGTGTATGCAAACTGCAAACAACTGTTGTTTTTTGAAAGGCAAGTGCAAACTACTGTGCCATAGTGTTGTTATCTTATTACGTAAAAGGTATTTGAAATTTCAAATAATTAAGAACGTTATATATATATAAATTAACAGAGAAATTTTAATTAGTTAACTGATGTGAAACTTTGATAATTTACATGATCGATATAGGCTAAAAACCCATTTTCATTATTTTATTTAAAATAATATTGTTAAAATTCTTAAGAAAATTTATTTTAATAATTTTTATATAATACCGTATTTTGAACCGTTACACGCATTTGAGTTTTAATATTATTATATTTTAAATTTTAAACAGGATAGATCTTATTTTCAATAATTAAGAGAACTATAAAAAATCCACAAGAAAGTATGAAACTAATCTCAATTTATTTTCTTTATCACACACTCCATGGTCACTACTTAATCGTATATCAACAGAAATATGTCAGCTAGTGTTTCTCACGTACACAAAATTTACACAATAAAAAAGCCTTTACTCTCTGTCCCTCTCTATTCTCTAGATATAAATGAAAAATTAAAAAAAAATTATATATACAATATTCGATAAATAGTCAAGATTGGTTGTATTTGTTCTTGATCAACCTCATGTTAAACACGGGCCATTCTAGTATATATTATCATGGTATTCACTTTATGTATCTAGACTTACTACCTCGGTTAATTTCCTATTAGATAATTGAAATATGCTTTATATCATAAAAAAGAAAATGTTATTAATACAGCCTTTATTATATTAATTAAAATTTATTATGTTTTGAAATCATGAGAGATGTTAAGTGCCTTATAAATTTTTGGTTTTTCTAATATTTTTAAACTAATAAAAGAGAATTATATGAATTTTAAAAAATCAGTTAGAAACGTATATTTATAACATTTTTCCTAAGAGAAAATTGAGCCTAATATTGTACTATTTTACCAACTACAACTAGTGACACTTCCTTATCCACCAGTGAAATTCTAGCTCACCATGCTTTATAGAAGACAAATATTATTAATAATTAATACAATATACTTTCTACCATATTTTTTTAATATAATTTCTAGTTTGTAATATTTTAAAATTTATTAAAAATTGTATAATTATAAAGACTTATAAAAATTGTGATTTATAATAAATTTTTATTAAATAATATTGCTAGTATTTTTCATTTTGATATCACTTCTTGATATAGCGACCTTTCTCCATTTATATATGATAATAGTTAGTACTGAGGCTGCTAATAAACTTAGCAGACATCAATATATATATATATATATATATTCCTTTATTAACCATTTTTCTTTTTTATTACTTCAACATTAGAATTTTTTTTTTTTTGCAATTTGATTAAGGGAATTTGTCAAAATCCTTCTTCAATGGGGAGATAAATGAAACTTCGATTACCGTTATCCCAAGGTGGAGAATGTAATGAAAGTGAGAGACGTTTGGTCTATTAGTCTTTGTAATGTGTCTTACAAGACTATTACAAAGATCTTATCATGCGGATTGAAGTCTATTGTGGAAGAATTGGTGAGCCCTTGTCAATGCAACTTCATTCCAAATCGTCAAAGTAGTGAGAATATTGTGATAGTGTAGGAAATTTTTCACTCTATGAGAAAGAAGACGGGAGCTAAGGGCTGGATGGCTATCAAAATTGATTTAGAGAAAGCTTATAACTGCTTGAATTGGAGGTTTATTAAGGAGACTCTAATTGACATTGTTGCCCAGACAATTTTGTTAACTTGATTTGGTACTATATTACAACTTCTAGAATGAGTTTACTTTGGAATGGTGAAGTGCTTGATGACTTTACTCCATCTAGGGGAGGGGAGTGCGGCAAGGTGATCCTATATCCCCATATTTTTTTGTGCTATGTATTGAGCGTCTCTTCTATCTCATTTGTGTTGTTGTTGATAATAAATTTTGAAAACTTATTGAAATTACTAGATGGGCTCCCAAAATTTCTCACTTGGCTTTTGCAGATGACCTCCTTCTCTTTGCAGGGGCACCATCTAATCAAATTGGAGTAATTAAGCATGTTCTGAATTTGTTTTGTATGAGCTCTGGCTAGAAAGTCAACCTACATCTTCTTTTCTAAAATGTTGGTTGGAGACAACGTCAAGAGTTGACCAACATGCATCTTTCTAAAAATTTTGCTTTCTAAAATTAATCGAAGGTTGTCTAATTGGAAAGCTTCCCATTTGTCTTTTGCGGGAAGAACTACTATGGTGTAATCTATTTTGCAGGCTCTTCTATCTTATGCTATGCAGACCATGTATATGCCCACTGCCATCTCTGATGAGATTAACAAGAAGTGTAGACAATTTATTTGGGGGAGACAATGGAAAATTGTAATATTCATATGGTAGCTTGGAAGAGAATTTGTCTTTCTAAACACAATGATGGATTGTGCTTAAGAACTGCTAAAAAGTTCAATAATGCTTTCATGAGGAAGCTGGGTTGGGGCCTCTGCCATAAGCATAATGAGTTATAGGTGTGTGTTGTCAAAGCCAAATATAAATGTAGAGCAGATGTGCTCCCATTGGTTGATGATAAGAGATTTGGATGTAAAAGCAAATAACACAAGAAAGAGGATTGAATTGTGTTTTTAGACTATAAAAGTGTTTTCTTTACACTATAAAACACTTTTATCGTCTAATGAATATAATGAGATCAAACGATAAGAAAAACAACTTTCTTTAAAAATAAGTTGTGAAATCTAAAACAAATTAAAAATTGTTGATGGATTGATAAGTGCACCAATTTGTCTCAAGTAATAAAGTTAAAATGGAAGTTCGAGTATCGTATCCACAAAGACTTTGTTTGTAATTATGTAAATAAATATTTGATTAAGAAAAAGATTTGGAAAGGTTGTAAAAAATAATAATTTAAATTGACAAAAAATTAAATCAAACAAAAGGAGAAATTAAAAAATAATTTAAATTAAAAAACATAAAAATTAGAGAACCCAATAATATTATAGAAGTATATTCAGAAGATGATAATGTTGGAAACTTAGCCTACCAGAGCTCCTCTTTGATGTAATGTTAATGATTTTTCTCCATTTATAATTATTCCAATTTACACCTGCATTTACTAGTATACTCTAACTTTGGTCCACCGAATGAAAGAACCTAATTTATCTATTTTTTTCTCCCAAATCCCTTTACATATCTAAAATAATAAATTGCATTAAGAATAGAGATGTATAATAGGCTAAACAAAAATCAACATATCCCTAGTGATAACTTTATTTAGATACCCTTTCCAAGTTATATTAGAAAATAATATTTTCCAACACTACCCCTAAAACTTACCATGCAAATGGATGATCAAGCCACAAATAATAATATTAAGCACAAGAAAGGATAATGCAAAAGTAATATTATTAAATAGATAGGAATAGAAATTGCATCAAGAGTAGTTGGTTGCCAAGTTCCCAACAAAGGGAGTTTAACCTCCTTTGCTTTAGGTAAAGAATTGTATTCTCTTGGAATTTTTGTGTGTTTTTTCCTTCTTCTCTCTCCTTCTTTTATAGGTGCAGATTAGCTCAGATAAGCGGGCTTTTGAATTAGTCTATTTCCTTAATTAGTTTTGTTTTCCTTAATTAGCTTCACTTTCCTTAATTATTCATATTTTCCTTAATTATTTCTGTTTTCCTGAATTTTCCTATTTTTTGGGCTTTATTTTACTCGCTAAGCATCATAAATTCATCACTTTTAATATTCTCCAAAAACTTAAATGATGTTAATTTAATAATTATTTGCTCAAAAAGGAAGAATTAGAAGAGAAAATTTACAAATTCCTATATAATTTAACCCCCAAAATATACTCATAATTAGACGTTATAAAAAATCCTTTGTTGGTTTAAACATGAAAGCACACAAAGAATTTATATTGGTTCATCTCAACTTCAAGACTACATCCAATTCTTGACAACTACCAAGTTTCTACTAACTTATCAAAGTTATAAATATTGTTCACTATCATTTTTGGCTCTTACACTTGCAAGTTCTATCCCAAGCTTGACTTAAACCCATTATTCTTTATCCTACTAAGCTATTGTTAGCTCTAAACAAATCAACAAGATTTGTTAGAAGGTTGTTCACTAGCTAAAATATGATAATTTAATAGAGAGATAAATCACTTAACACTCTTAGTTTTTTCGCTCAAGATATACAAGGTGTTTTGAAAGCTTTGTATCCTTACAAGAATTTACAGAAAGCTTTAGAAAAAATAATGAAAGAATAATTCATGTAGGTATTCATATCTTGTTTCTTCAAAACTTCTTCTTTATATACATTTCATCTCCAAGTATCCATTGTCTCTCAAAGGTTGAATTCTTTACTCTATTCTTCGTTTGAGATCTTGAGCCCTTGTGACATTTAATGATTAAATGCACATCCTTTCTTTATGCAAAGTTCATACTGATAGGATAGTATTTTATACTTCAGTAGGAAATTCATTTTTTTCATCATAACAAATATGCAATAACAGAACGCACCTTTTGATGAGAATCAATATCTTTTAAACTGTAGGCTTCTTTTATTCTTCATAGGACTTTGATAAATTCTAAAAGAATATTTTCTTCATGAAAGAATCTTAGACATAAAGTATTAAATAAGGGTCTTAAATACACTATTTAACTGCTATCTAATGAGTGTATTGTCTGAAAATTTTAGAGCATACAAACAAATCATGATCTAATAACATATTAGACACAATTTTTATTATTTGTATTTATTTGCATCTAGTCAAAATAATTAGGAATTATGATTCATCTTTAAGATATAAATGTCTTCTGACTTAACATTGTATCAAAGGCGTGGAGGGGTGTTTGTAATAATTGCAAGGAGGTGCAGAAGAATTTAATCTGGAATATAAGGGGATGATAATTCTGTTAGTTTCTGGAATGACCACTGGATTCCCAACCATGGTCTCTTAAAACTTGATGCCACCAAAGGGATTCCTCTGACCAAGCTTCAAAGTTGGTTTCTGACTAGTTACAGCTTATGGGGAGTGGGATTATCGAAGCTTTGCTGGCCTTATTTCACCTCACCTGTGCAATTGGATTAGAGTTACAGCCCCACCGCATTCTATGAAAGGAGTTGATAGTTTTTCTTGAGCTAATACCTCTGATGGGAGCTTTTCCTTAGCTACTGCATATAAAAGCATTTATGGGGGGAACTTGGGGAATCCTAGCCCCTTTCTCAAAGCCTTGTGGAAGTGGCATGGGCCAGAGAGGATTCGGCTTTTCTTATGGAAGTTAGGGAATTCTGGTCTTCTTACGAATGCAGACAGGAGAAGGCATTTGTCTGACAGCGATGAGTGTGTGCAGTGTAGCAATCAGGTGGAAGATGTTTATCACATTTTTGGTTTCTGTCCAGCAGCTTATAAGTTTTGGGAAGAAATTAACATCATGTCCAATTTCCCTGATTTTTTCTTCCTGAATTTTTATGACTGGATGCTTGCTCATATTAAGTCAGATGTTATGATAAAGGGTAGAAGATGGTCCCTGCTTTTTGTTATTTTGCTAGATAACTTATGGAGGAATAAAAATGATGTTATTTTTAATAATATGCATCTGTCTGCTAAAGAGATTATCCTTCGTGCTTTGAATCAAGTAAAAATTACAAGTGTTAATTGACTATCGTCACCAGTCCTTGTTCAACCACCATCAAAACAGCTTGAGATCCATCCAACGTACATTCATATGATGGTAATTAATCAGTTCGACAAGAGTAATATTTAAGTTAAACCCTGATCATTCATTATTTATATAAATATAATTAATATTGATTTCTCTCGTCCTAGTACACAATTCATGTCCATATATTTCGTATCAACTCATTTTATTTATATATTATTTTTCTTCTCAGGTAGCTTCATGGAAATTCAATCATACAATGCATGCATGCACACAACTGTTGTGTCATAAACGTTGCATTCGAAGTCAGTTCAATCAAACACGTCATTATATTTGAAACAGCTTCTTCGGAAAAAGATAATAATAATAATAATAATAATAATAATAATAATAATAATAATAATAATTTACTAATTAATTCTTGATTGGTAGCCATAATTGACACAAGTTGGTAAGGAAATCGTTAGCAATAACATCATCGTGGTCATCATATATCTGGTTGGTAATCATAATTAAAGTGAAGTGATTGAATATAAGTTATTAAGTGATTGAACTTAAATTGAATTGTTCTGGTGTTACTCGAGTTTAATTTTTGTGGAAATATTTCTCGATTCAATTTTATTTATTTTTTATTGAATTTTAAATTAGTCAGAATATTTTTCTCCTACTAAATTAAAAGATTAAAGACAAAAAAAAAACATTTTTTACGCTTCATACCAAACACAAAAAAAATATTTTTTACGCTTCATACCAAACACGAGACTTAGGAGTGTAATAGTTAATCCAGATCAAACTTGTTTCATTTGAGATCGGATAAAGACTGCTTAAAAATGACTTGATTAGATTAAATAAATAAATATGTAGTATGAGTATATAGATTTATTACAATTGAAAATAAATAAACAAGGATGTACTAATATTTTAGTTTTCGGAAATCGGAATCCACGAGACAATTTTTCTTTACGAGTTTATACGTTAGAGATTAATTCGGTATAAGTAGAAAATATATTTTATTAGTAAATGAATATTTATTTTTAGAATAGACTGTAATTTTTATTTTTTAGAAAATATATGAATTTTAATTTTAATAATGTGTTTAATTATAATAAGTAGATAAGTGTTCAAATATTAATAATATTTTTACTACTAAATTTATAATGAAAATATTTACATGCATCTGAATATAAAAAAAAAATACATTATATAAAATGTATTAATACTTGAAAATATATTGTGAATTATACAAGAATCTTTTGACCTTTAATTATAGTAAAACTAAAATAAAAATTAAAATTAGGAAAATATGTATAAATAATTCAAAAATAATTAAAACAAATATTTTAAATTTTTGAAAAGAATAATAAAGTTATAAATTTGAGAAGAAATCAGTTGACTTTACAGAAAGTAGTTTATATTTGAAATAAAAAATAAATTTTAATTTATTTTCTTTGCGCAATTAAAGTTGAGATTTGAAGAATAACATTTTCAAGCAAAATTTCAAAAGCAATTAATGATTTGGTCGAGAACTTTTAAAATATAAAAAACAAACATCAATACAAAAGCATTATGCTTTTTAGTAAAGTAAAATATCATCTCTTATTTTTTTTAGTAAAGATCAACATTTATAATATAGGAAGTAAATTTTTTTTATTATGTTTTTAATATCTAAATTATGAAGATAAATATTTGCTTCCCACAAAATTTAAACTTTCAATAAATTTTTATTGATATCTAAATTAATAAGCATTTACATTATTATTAAAATGACAACCTCATAAAAAAATTATTAATACGTGAATACATCTATATATCATAGGTCACTATTACATAAAAGAACTTTAATATCGATTCTAGAAAAGTTTCAACATTGATTCTAGAACCGATGTTGAAATGGTCGTCAATGAAAGTAGACATTTTTAATATTGGTTTTAAAATTGATGTTGAAAATCATTATTTACATCGGTTCTAATTGAAACTAATATAGAAATATGGTCAAAATTGTGTATTTTAAAACACTTTCTACATCGATTCGGAAAATATCGATGTTAAAAGTCCTATACAACACCAATTTTTGGCAAAACCAATATAAAAAGTGTTTTTATAACAGTTTTAAAAAAAATCGATGTTGTAAAGACACTTTTTACATTAATTTTAGATCAACCAATATTATTTTTTTACAAAATATTTAATTATAATAATAACAATAATAAATTTCACAGTTTAATATATTGAATTATATATTGATTCTATTCCTCTATTTTAAGGAGATAACCCTATCATAAACTTATAAGCTAAAAAAAAGTGTTTCTTAAATATATTAATACAAAAAAAAAACATTTTATTCTACTTAAAAACACATCATATTCACATTTCAGTGTGATTAGATTGAGTTGTAAAATGGTGGGCTAATTACCATCCCCAACAACACAAAATTTTGGTGGCCATTGACAAATATGTTGTCACATTTAAGATCTCTATGTTATCACAAGAGGATTATGGTTGTATAAATACTCCAAACCACTTAGAATTTGGCGAACCCAATTCTTAACTGCTCTGATATGAACTCTTTTGTAGTTCTTCCAATACCTATAAACATAAATACATAGTATGTTAACACAAATATAATATAATTTATGAAATATAGGTGGTTAATTTAAGCTACGTGGATTAGTAAACAAGGTTTAGGGACTGAGTGATTACTCTCTAAGGGTGTCGGAGGTGAACAATTCAGTGACGAAGTTGAAGGTTCTGTTGTTGACATACTTCCAAGAACCATAAAAGATCATCATAGAGTCATGGTTGAGGTGCTTAAGGAGATGAACCTCTGAATAAAGGCACTGGAGTTGCTCTGGTGAGTGAAAAACATCACCAATCTTGACTTGGTTCCAAGCCACTTCAATCCCTAGTAACTTATCAAATGCCCTATACACAGTCTTCATTGCTCCTTTCCCCATAACATCCCTGAACTACAAGCACCAACAAATCACAATAGTACAAGTGAATTAGTCAATTAGATTAACCAACATTTAATATATAACAGATTACATTAATACTTTAACATAACTATGGATTGAGCACAAGCCATTCAGTTTGCATCCTTATAGAGTCACTCTAGAATCAACCAAATCCTAGAACCAACCACTTTTTAACATGTAAGGCAAGTCCTCTTATCATCAAGTCTTTCAATCATCAATTTCATAAATGAAAGTCACAAAAACGCTACTTCATTACTCAAATTGGCTAATAATAGAATAATAAAACTAACAAATTCAAATTATTATTCTCTCATTAAATTGCTCCCTGGTATAAACAACTAACTATGTGACTTTCCTATGTAATTTAGAAGATAGTTTTAGTTCTCAATTCAAATTGAACATCTATCATACATTAATATGGTAAATAGAAACTAATTCATCATCAACTCATCTCTTAATTAACAACTTTCTATAAACTTATGCTACATAACACATCAATTAGTAAGATGAAAAATGATAATCACTTGCATCCTTTGTTACATTATCTGTTCCATGAAGCTCTAGTTATCAATGATCATTAATGGAAAAAAAAACTCATGTCACATGAAGCTCTAGTTACCTTCTTAACCATCTATAATCAACATTACTTACACTGTTAGTAATCTGCTTATAAGCCAGGTCGTTTAGGTATGTGAACGAGGTACCAGAGTCAAATATTGCATGAAACTCAAGATCAGCAGCATTTCCCTCCACAATAATTTGGGTATCGGTGATGTTATAAGTAGGGCTGGAAAGAAATACACATGTTAAAGTATGCACTAGTTAAATTAAGTTAGACTCAATAATTTCTTCTACAGTTTTTGTTTTATGTTTCTTTTTCTTTTACCAAAGAAGTTTAGGGGAGGGGAAGGCTGCTACATTTTAAGGTCAAGGCATGTCATGAGCCTCAACTGGAATCAAGCCAAAGACTTTTTAAATACCAATTCAGCCAGCACTATTTCATTTTTATTCTTTTTTGGTATGTTTCAGTATGTATCTAGGTGGCCATTTCTTGTTTAGACTAAAAGGAGAGAAGAATAACTACTTGCTGCAATGCCCTGAGGTTGAATGGTGTCTTTCATTGGACCAAGCTACTATTATCCCCAAATGTGATTCTTCCAAGACCATTAGATCCAAAACACATTGAAAAAGAATTCAAAGTGAGCCTTTCTTTGGCTAGGATACTTGGGACAGATTCATTACCCATTCCTAGTCCAAATAGACCATTTGGAGTTGCCCCATCCAAAAATGCACCAGTCTAAACTTGGCCACAACTGCCCCATATTGAATGACAAATAATAATGAACAGGTTATTAAAGACAAGTGAAGCCAAAGAAAAAGTTGATTATACCTAGCAGTTTCAAAGAATAAGAATCAAACAGAATCTATGATTGTGAAATAATAGTTTAATTTCAAGGATCATTTTGGATGTGGACATGTGGTTATTATTATGGGTATCATCAAACGTCCTAGAGGTGAAGTTTTTGCCAAATTCCTAAAGCAGTGTAATACAGTTTGGTTATTATTATGGGTATCATCAAACGTCCTAGAGGTGAAGTTTTTGCCAAATTCCTAAAGCAGTGTAATACAGTTTGGTTATTATTATAGGTATCAAATGAAGGGCATTGTCTTTGTAGCTCACATAAGTTGCTTTTGCACAGAACGAATTGGCTTGTGGATTATCCTTTAAGATCATATATATATTAAAAGCAATTTTCTGTCAGATAAAAGTATTAAGAAAGTGTCATTAAATTTAAACTTCTACATCAGAGACAAAAACAATATGATTCCATTTAACAAAGATTAAGTGACTATCGAGATATCCTTCACAAATAGTTACATTTAACATAAAATATATATTGGGTACAATGTCGTCCATAGTAAGTTTATTTACAGCCTCGTGCATGGGGTCTCATTTATGTGCAGCCTTAAACCAAAAGGGGTGAAAGTTTATTTTCATTTTTAAAAAAAAAAAATGAACCACTCACTAAAAGAAAACAATATATGTTATAGACCAATACACAAACAAAAGCACAGCTTACTCAATCATAAAAATGTTCACATATTAGATATGATAGACTTTAATTTCCTTTAAAATGTTGTGATTTCCAAAATTCCAGAACTCCATCTACTTTAATTTCCTTTGTTCCAACCGATTTTATAATAATGGAAAAAAGTGATAGATCAATGCTAGGCAAAAAAGTTGCCTCAGCTAAAAGAATTGCTACAGACATGATACCGAGTATAACAGCCAAGCCTTTCTCAACTTGTTTCCTTAAAATGCATTTTCATAAAAATTCAGCAAAGAAGCACCATTTATTCAGAATGACAAGCTCTAACCAAAATATTCCATACTCAAAAAAGGAAGAAGAATATGGAGTCGCCCATGCATGATTATACAATGCAAGAAACCTAATCGAGAAAGATAAGAAAAAGTGAGATGAAATTCAACAAACTTTGAAGCCGAAAACAACATAGGTAATTAGGTATGTATGAGCAAATTCGGTTGACTTGCCGCCAGTTCTGTCAATACTATATTCAAATCCTCTCATTTCAAAACCAAGGGAGGTCAGTTTAATTAGCACTATATGTATATATAATTTCTTACCACAAAAGAAAATTATGTAAAATAGAATTATCATACAGGAGGTTTCATTTACATAGGACGAAAGCACAACTAAACAAGTAGGATACAGAGCATTATCTTTTAAATAATATCTTAATACATAGAAAGAGTAAAATGTTAATGAGCATCAGAGAAAACTAATACAAACAGAATTATAAACTAAAATTAGCCAATGCCATTCTAGATGCAGCAAAGAAATATTAAGTGACGTTAGGAACAAATGGGTTGAATTATTACCTAAAGTATCAAATAAGGACCCCAACTTGTCGGTCTAAGCAGGTTTAATGCTTGAATTACATTCCCTGAAATTACAGCAATATTGAGGTCTAATGCCAAAATTAGACCTCAATATCCAATGGAACAATATTTCTGAGCTCAAGATACAACATTCTTATCTCAAGTAAGCTCCAGTTTTGCAGAAAAAGATAAATGGACAAAAATATGCAAAAATTTATAGTCAAAAGCATTGCAAAGTTTCACCTGACAGGGAACACTGCCACCTCTAAAGTACAGTAGGCATTCAAAAGGAAGTTCATCTCGGCCAGCTCGACCACTTTCCTGTCAAAAAATATAAGTTGCATAAAAACCATCCCTGGGCTTTCTTTAACCTGCCAGCTTAAGCATTTAGGATCAAAGGTCCTTTGTATTAAAGCCTCTTTACAATCCCTATTTATCTTCATTAAATTGATTTGGGCAATGACCTTTTATCCTGACAAATATTTTATATCAATAATAATAATTAGTTTTCAATTCCTTTAATTATTTAGCCGTGCAAATCTGTGCAAATCTGTTATTTCCAATTCTGATTTGTTGAGAATTATTAGGAGATTGGTAGCTTGATTCACTACATATTAGGGTTGTTCACTTGTATATATATCACTGTAAATTAATATCAAATTTATCAATAAAAGTTACAAACTTATTCCTCTATATGGTATCAGCCTAAACGATCCACCCATTCCCTATTTCTTCAATTAAGGACGTCGTTCCCCACCCTTGCCTCCCATGGCCGACAACAACTCCTTCATTCCCAACCCCCATGAGCCATCCAAACCCCTTGCTTGCATCACTTTCACCAATGTCACCAAACTTCTTCCCAACAATTATCCTAATTGGAAACAACAAGTTGAAGCTCTCCTTGATGGCTATGATCTCCTCCAATATCCAGATGGATCTTTTCCTGCACCGTCAGAAACGATCCTCACCGCTCCAACATCTTCGACGCCGACTCCGTCGGAAACGACCCCCACCACTGCATCACTTCCGGTAACAACTCAGAATCCTGCTTACCAAACCTGGCGTCGACAGGACCGCCTTATATATGGTGCTCTCCTCACCACTCTCTCTAATGAAGTGGCCTCCCTGGTGTCTCAAACCAAGACCTCGCATGATCTCTGGATCCTTCTCAAAAACACTTATGCCAAAGCATCTCGCAGCCATCTCAAGCAGTTAAAGGAACGTCTCCGTACGGCTTCCAAAGGTACCCAATCCATCACTACCTATATGCATCACCTAAAGCAAACTGCAGATCTCCTTGCATCACTTGGCTCTCCTGTTTCTGTTGAAGACATGACTGATTATGTCTTACACGGTCTCGACGACGGCTATAGAGCAATCATTGATGTCGTGAATGCAAGGGACACCCCAATCAATTTTGATGACCTCCATGAACGGCTTCTGATTCAGGAACTTTCAATTGGTGCTGCCCAAAGACAAACTCCTGCCCCGCTGACAGCCTTGAATGCTCAGGCTCGACCCAATTCCAATGACAAATCTCGGCATGGACAAAACCCTGCACAATCAACTCAACGCACTGGCACTCGCAAACCTTTTCTCGGCCGCTGTCTGTGGTGCAACATCAAAGGTCATGTTCTCTCTCAGTGCAAAACCTTCCAGCAGCAGCATCCTAGTGTCCCACCGCCACCTCGTAACTCTCCGGCCCACACTGGACAGGTTCAGGTCAATACTGCAACTGCCGGCCCATCGCAACATGATTTTCTGTTTGACAGTGGAGCGACACATCACGTAACCAATGATCTCGATAATCTGGCGCTTCATCATCCGTACACTGGTCCTGACTCACTGTTTATGGGTAATGGTTCAGGTTTAAACATCACTCATTCTGGAACACTTTTACTTAATGATTTATCCTTGTCTAATGCTTTGTGTGTTCCTTCCATGAAACAAAAAATAATCTCTGTCTCTAAACTTACCCAACAAACTAACTCTGCTGTTGTTTTCCTGCCAAACTCCTTTTATGTGAAGGACTTGCAGACGGGTCACACAACCCATAAAGGCTCATGTGTGGATGAACTCTATCTCTGGCCCGCCACCTCACCCTCCGTCCACACGGTTCGAACAGAATCTTCTGCATCATGGCATCATAGGCTTGGGCACCCTTCATCTTCTATTTTCAAATTTGTTCAGAAACATTTTTCCTTAGGCTCAAATAAATTTTCGCAATCCGATTGTAACTCGTGTCAAATTAGCAAAAGTCATAAACTTTCATTCCATGAATCCACTCTTAAATCTTGTTATCTATTAGAAATAATTTTCTCTGATGTCTGGACTTCTCCTATTTTATCAATTGATGGTCTTCGCTATTAGTACATGCTTGTTGATCATTTTACTCGCTATATTTGGCTATATCCAATGAAACGAAAATCTGATGTGCAAACTATATTTCCCAAATTTAAATTGCTAGTTGAAAATTTCTATCATCACAAAATAAAAATTCTTTACACAGATAATGGTGGCGAATATATTGGTCTTCGCCCTTTTTTACTAAATCATGGTATAAGTCATCATACAACGCCACCTCATACACCTGAACATAATGGAATTTCAGAACGCCGGAATCGTCACATTGCTGAAACCGGTCTCTCTCTTCTCCATCACTTGGGCTTGCCCCTCACCTATTGGCCTCACGCCATGACCACCGCCGCTTATCTCATAAATCGCCTCCCAACTCCAATTCTTGGGTACCAATCACCCTATTCTAAATTGCTCAACATTAGTCTGGATTATCATAAGTTAAAGTGTTTTGGATGTTTGTGTTTTCCCTGGATTAAACCATATGCTAACCATAAACTTGCACCAAAGTCTGCTATGTGTGTTTTTGTAGGTTACTCGGCTGATCAACATGCATATTTGTGTCTCGATCCCACAACAGGAAGGATCTACACCTCTCGGCATGTGAAGTTCGTTGAATCTGAATTCCCGTTCAACTCCCTAGTAACTCACGCTAGTCCAAGTCCGGAGCAACAAACAGGCCCACTTCAACTCTCCATCTTACAACCCATGAACCCACCGGAAGATTCATCTCCTGTCCCTTCCTCCCCATCCATCACCAACTCCCCATATATGGCCCAGTCCTCCACCGAACCCACAAACCCCACTCAATCTCCTCCTCCAACCTCACAATCATCCCCGCAACTCTCTGCTCCACCACCCCAAACCATTGTCAACCCAAATGGAGGTGGGATCATCACTCGGTCTAAAAACAACATTATCAAACCCATCCAAAAGCTTAATCTCCATGTCCAAGCCTCCTCTCCCATTGAACCCAACACCATCACCCAGGCCCTTCGCGACCCTGATTGGCGCTCAGCCATGCAAGCCGAATTTGATGCCTTACACCACAACAACACTTGGGATCCTTTCAGTCGGTCCTCTGATCAAAATTTGGTTGGCTGTAAATGGGTATTTCGAATCAAACGAAATCCAGACGGATCAATTGATCGTTACAAGGCTCGGTTAGTCGCCAAAGGGTTTCACCAACGCTCTGGTTGGGACTATACAGAAACTTTTAGCCCCGTTGTTAAACCGGTGACCATTCGCATTGTCCTAACTCTTGCAGTTCGTCAAGGGTGGCCCATACGTCAGCTTGATGTCAACAATGCATTTCTTCAAGGGACACTTAAGGAGGAAGTCTTCATGATACAACCACCTGGTTTTGTCAACAAAAACTTTCCTGATCATGTTTGTCGCCTCAAAAAGGCACTCTATGGGCTAAAGCAAGCACCCCGCGCTTGGTATACGGAGCTTCGCATATTCCTGTTCTCCCTTGGTTTTGTCAATTCCACTGCAGATGCATCTCTTTTCATCTACCAAAAACCAGAGGTTACACTTTACTTATTAGTATATGTTGATGATATAATTATCACTGGAAATTCATCTACAGAGCTGTCCAAACTCATTGCCACACTTGCTGCTCGGTTTTCGTTAAAAGATCTTGGATGTCTCAGTTATTTCTTGGGTGTTGAAGTAATTCCTTCCGTTGCAGGAATGTTTCTTTCACAAAGGAAATATATCATTGATCTGCTACATAAATCAGGCATGACAAATACAAAACCAGCATCCACTCCTTTGTCAGCGAGTGTTCAATTACTTAAGGATTCTGGTGATCTCCTACCCTCTCCAAATGAGTACCGCACACTGGTTGGAAGCCTTCAATACTTGAGTCTTACACGTCCAGACATCGCCTTCAGCACTAACAAACTCGCACAGTTCATTCAAAATCCAAGAACGGCGCATTGGTCTGCACTCAAACGAGTGCTCCGATATTTGGCGGGCTCTTGTGACAAAGGCGTCTTCATCTCAACGACTGCTCCTTTGACCTTTCATGCCTACTCGGATGCTGATTGGGCTGGTGACAAGGATGATTATGTTTCAACCACTGGTTACTTGTTGTATCTCGGTAACACTCCCATCTCCTGGAGCTCCCGCAAACAACGTTCTGTTGCTCGATCATCAACTGGAGCAGAATACAAAGCCTTGGCTGACACGGCTAGTGAACTATTATGGGTTCTTTCCTTGTTCACAGAACTTGGTCACATGCCCACTGCCAATCCAGTCATATACTATGACAATCTTGGTGCCACAAATCTCAGTGCTAATCCTGTCTTCCACTCTCGGATGAAACATATAGCCTTAGCCTACCACTTTGTCCGAGAACATGTTCAACATGGCAAGTTTCGAGTGTCTTTTGTGTCTACCGATGATCAACTTGCTGATATTCTAACAAAGCCTCTGCTTCGCCCTCGGTTCGAATCGCTACTGTCCAAGTTGTATCTCTCATCCAGATTATACAACTTGCGGGAGGATATCAATAATAATAATTAGTTTTCAATTCCTTTAATTATTTAGCCGTGCAAATCTGTGCAAATCTCTTATTTCCAATTCTGATTTGTTGAGAATTATTAGGAGATTGGTAACTTGATTCACTACATATTAGGGCTGTTCACTTGTATATATATCACTGTAAACTAATATCAAATTTATCAATAAAAGTTACAAACTTATTCCTCTATATTTTATACCAAATTCTGTTGTAAAATACAAAGTATGGAATGTTTTCTAAATATATTTTTAAATAGATAAAAAGGTTTAAGGTTTATGGTATTATTTGGAGGGAAATATTCATGTGCCACTAACTATATCCATCATGGAAAGTCTTATCACTTAACAGAGTCTTCTAAACCTCGAAGCAAACACAAAAGACGAATGACTAACAATCCAAAATTCCATATAACTTTGTCTTTATTGTTGATAATCACAATTTCACAATCTACTATGAATCGATGCATAGTTGCAGTTAGTCAAAATAGGCTAATAAGTAAACCGAAAAATGAAGCCAAATACAAAAATATTCCAGAAAACTTCTTCATTCATTCTTAAAATGAACAAGTCAACAACCATTGACATTCATAAAATAGATGAATTTGACAAACATGATTCAGAAAAAGTCTAGAGAGCATATCATTATGAACTCACATAGAGGATTATTTATATTTGTACTACATCAAAATCAACAAACTAACCTCCTCTTCTTTTTATCTTATCCAGGAATAATCTCCTCCATTTTTATCTCCGCACTTTAGATTACTATTTTTTGAGCTAACTAGATTAGTATCCAAGACTCCAACTAACCTAAGCCTTCTTCTACAATCCCTCATTTTTTGAGAGAAGTAGATAGTAT
Source organism: Glycine soja (assembly GCF_004193775.1). NCBI lineage: Eukaryota > Viridiplantae > Streptophyta > Magnoliopsida > Fabales > Fabaceae > Glycine > Glycine soja. Next base: position 27,739,871 of record NC_041014.1, on the reverse strand, counting down.
CATTTTGGGCCTTCTAAGATTTATGTCAAGGTCATTCTATTCGCGTTCCTCTTGATTCTCATCACACCTTACTTTTTTACTTTCACATTCCCAAAATACTCCCATTCTATTTGTTAAATTTGCACCTCCCTCTTGCACAACCATCAACTGGTTTCTCACTTTTTTCATCAACCTTCCTTCACCTTTCTCATTGTCTTCCTCAATTAGTTTTGAGATCCTATGTTGTTTCCTTATGTGTGGCAGTGTGTGCCATTTTTGTGGAGTTGAAGCCGAAACTACCAAACACATTCTGCTAACTTGCATGCAAGCACAACGAATTTGTTTTGGTTCAAACCTTTCACTTCGAATCCCAGTTGGTGAATACAGTTTCGCAGATTGGGTGGAGAAATGGTTAGAGCAGGAAGACATGGAGGTGGTGAAATACGTTTTTAACATGTTATATGGGCAATCTGGAAAGCAAGGAACAGGCTTGTGTACCCAGATGAACATTACATTCCAACCTTCCTCAACATGTTTCATGGGTTGACTGGTCAATGTTGGGTCCTCATCCGACAACCTATGGGAGAGCCAATATAACTGTGGCTTTTATAGTCTATAAGGAATATTGGATCCCTTTTGTTACCTCTTTGCTCGCAAGTTTGACCCAAGTGCATTGGAACCCTTCTTAACCTTTCTTTAGAAGTCATGAACTTTTGAACTATCTTTTATTTAAGTATACAAAAGATGAGATATTTAACTTATTTTTTTCGATCACTGGATTTTGGTGAAGAATTTAACAAATTCACTACAAAATCATTTTGCATTGTAATAGTTGTACATGTGTTATCAGAGAATTTTTTGTTTTCTGCTGGAGAATAACATATTGTTGTAGAAATTGCATTTTATTTCTTTGAAGAAGGAATCAATCAATACAAAAATTTTATGTATTGAGACTCAAATCCTTATGGTTCACATTGGCAGGAGACAGAAACTTTCTCCAAATCTTCAACTTGTAGTAGACAGAATTAAGTTCCCATAGGCCCAGGTGCCCTCGAATTAAGTTCCCATAGGCTAGCAATAAGAATGTTTTTTTTATTATTATTCTTTTGGTCATTTAACTGCAAAACATTTTTGTGATATTTTTTCAATTGTAAAATTTTCTTCTTCGGACTTTTTAAAGGCAAGAATGTTTAATTTTATTGTGTTTATAGGCTATGGAGAAGTTAAATAAGGGAATTTTAAAAAAATGTGATATACAAGTTAATTTTAACTTCTATAAATTAAAATTTGGTTTTTTATCTCCATAATTTATTTTATTTTCTTCTCCTTGATAATGATTTTGTTAATTACTTTGTTAAATTTGACACTTCTTTTTGGATACAAACTTTAAAATAATATTTATGTAAAAAAAATAAAAATAAAAAATAAAAACAAAGCTCATTCTGTGCAACTTGTCTATAAAAAAATTAACTTTATATTAATGAAATTTAACTTCTGCTTTCCTTTCCATGGCTACCAGCAGCCATGCCCATGCGGCGGCTAACGGTGGCCAGTCAACCACATTAGCATCTGATTATATTAGAAATATAATATTGTGCACCTAAGTATTGACCAAATTATGTAGAGTATGAATTCAAAATTCACTAAAAATAATTAAATTATGATTAAGGATAAGTGGGCGTCCAAGCATAAAATAATCATACCAAAATACTGAAAATATTTCATAGTCTTCAAATAAACAAAAGATGAAATTGATGAAGGTTGATGAAAAGAATAATAGGTGTTATCTCTCGTTATCAGGTCGATTAATCAGAGATATGAAACAAATAGCAACAATAAATTTCTGAATGTCGTAATGGCTGATGTATTTTCTATCGCTTTTTCTCGTGGGTGTTTTTTGGGATGGACCCTTTCTTGCACCAAAAAATATTAAGAAATTAATATTTAGCTTTTTATAAATAAATAAAAAAACCTTCAAGTTCACACACACAAAAAAAAAAAAAAACTATAACGCTCTCAAACCCTGATACACGTATTTTTTGTTGTAAGTTGTAACTTGCAATGCATGCTAGAGATTGCTCTTTATTTTCATAAAATAAATTATTAATAATTTTATTAAATTTCATTCATTTTATATACTTTTGAGATGAATCCTTTTGATGAAATTCTTTATGATTACGTAAAATGAAGATCTCAATATCATGCTTTCAGTATTTTTTAGAGAAAAAAATATATTTTTTTATATTTTTTAGATGATTTATATAATATATATTTTAAAACTTCATCTATTTATATTGAGGTTTCCTACTAGGATATAAAGTAATACTTTTGAATATTTAACATAAATGTTAAAAAGAAGTTAAAAGAAAATATTATTCTTTCATTAATTGATCAAATAAATTTCCTACTTGCTTTTTCTCATATATTTTTCCTAGTATCGAATAAGATGTGAGTGTTCAGCTGCATGCATCATTATTGAAATGTAAATCTCTCCTTGATTTTTAAGAATATTGAGTAGAATATACAATAAGATTAAGTCTCGACCAAGTTTTTAATAAGTGACTGAAAATGCAAATCAATCATAAGGTGTGAATGTGAATGTGATGTGTATATAGGTCATACATAAGCCTTTAATTTTTTTTAAAAAAATTAAGTAATTAACATAACAACCCTTATTTTTAGATTTAGTTTTTCAAAATAACAAATAACGACTAAACATATTCATAGATAAAAAATGAAATCCACTTTTTAACGAAATCTTTCTTATTAACCGAAATTTATTAAAAAATATTCATAACCACTCTTTTGAAAGTTATTAAATAGAAACTATATTTTATATCGTGAATGTCACTTCTTATTCAATAAGTCATACTCATAAATTTGTAATCTAAAAAAAATGAGAAATAAACTTATTTTAAAAGTGATTCTTTTTTAGAATTATTTTTTATTCTCATCACTTATTTTCTTAAAATTTAATAACTGAAATTAATTACTTATTATAATTATTAAATATTAAAATAATAAATAGTAAAGATGAGGAGTAACTTAAAGTTACTCTCACAGTAACTTCATTCCTCCTCTTCAAAAAAATCTAAACCAATAGAAAGTATATTTGAAGAAATATATATACTTAAAAAAATATTTTCCTAACACTCTATTAACAAAATCCCAAAAACTCTCTACCTTTCCTTTTTGTTATTTATTTTAATGTTTTTGTTAAGTGTTGGGTCTTACCATGAGCCTTATTGTTGTAATTGTAAGCATGAGCCCCACTGATGGAGAATCTAGCGTAACACTTCCCCAAGAACACACATCCTAATAATCTGCAGCACCACACTCACTCCTTAGCCATCCGATCACATCCCCAACACAAACCTAACACTTTGCGAAACTCAAATCCCCATAACAGTACGCCACACCCCTCACCTCCCCCAACCCGCAAACCCGAAAATATCCACCCGAACCCACCAACCCGCATCCATCTAACCCGATCCGAACTCCATGGTGGGGCCCACAACTCTTGAAAACGACTGTCTTGTCCTCCGCTCCCAGGAACATGACATTGTCGTATTTCACGAAGCAACCGACCAGTTGGATGGTGTCGCCGCACGTTGCCAAGCAGAGGTTTTCGGCATCGGGGACGCAGTCTCAGGCATGGCGAGGTCTCTACCGCACTGGTGGAGACCGTAGATGGCGTCGCCGCTCTAGGTGGACCCCACCACGATGAGGTTGTTGTAGGAGGAGTATATGGCCAAGTTCAGGTTCGACTCGTAGGGCGAGTTGGCGGTGTAACGTTGCTGCGTGCACCTCCCATAGAGGAAAAAATCCGCTGGAGAAAAGAAACAAACAACAGAAAAGGTGGCGAAGGAGATTATTAAGGTTAACTTTGTTTTCGCCAATAGTAGTCTCTTTTGTGACGTACGAGGTTGATGAGAGTGAATGAGTAGTTGAGTTAATGCATGTTGTTTGTGGTAGTGCTACTGAATTATATGCATGTATGTCATGGTGGATTTGATTTGGTGATATAAATAACCTGGAGAATGAAGGTTGGATATGGTGCTACTGAATTATGTGCATGTATGTCATGGTGGCTATTGCTTGAGAATAGAGGTTGGACATGGAGTTGCTTTAAATAACTTGTTGGAACAATAAAATTCTCACACACACTCACACTATCCACTCAGTATCACTCTATGTTAGAGAATAATAGAAAATGATGAAGGAATTGATTGAGAAAAAATAGAGAGGACTTAGAATCTTGAAAAAACTTATGCACTCTCATACTTCTCATTGATGATCACTATTATTTTTATACACATTGCACATGTAGTTATAACAAACTTTATAACTGTCAAATTAACTTCAAAATGAATCACTAACTAACTGAATTATAGCATACATCAACATTCCTCCTTAATTCAGATTTTTCAAGGATGTCACTCCTAACTTGTCTCTCAATTCCTTGAACTTGATAGACTTCAATGGCTTAGTTAGTATGTCTGCAACTTGATCTTCAGACCTACAAAACTCCAATTCAAGTTTCTCTTTACTCACTTGATCACACAAGAAATGAAACTTGGTTTCAATATGTTTACTCCTGCCATGTGCCACAGGATGCTTGGCTAAATCAATTGCTGATTTTTTATCAATCAACAACCTCATAGGACTGCAATCTCTCAAGTTCAATTCTTCCATTAAAGCTTCCAGCCATAGAGCTTGACACATTGCCATAGCAATAGCAATATATTTTGCTTCACATGTTGACAAAGCAATTACACTCTGATTCTTTAAGCACCAAGAGATTGGTGTTGTTCCAAATTTGAAAACATACCCAGGAATGCTTTTCCTATCATCCTTATCTCCACACCTATTTGAATTAGTATAACCAAACACTTCTCCTTCTATATTCTTTTGACTGTAAGGATATAAAATGCCAAGATCCAATGTTCCTTTCACATACCTCATAATCCTCTTTGTTGTCGGGAAGTGAGGTTTCTTTGGTTTCTCCATAAACCTGCTTATCAACCCAACACAATAGGCAATGTCAGGTTTGGTGTTACATAGGTACCTCAATGAGCCTATAATTTGCTTGTACAAGGTAGGATCAACTTCTTTCTCATTCCCATCTATTTGTAGCTTAATTTCAGTTCTAGTTAGTGTAATCACAGAATTGTACTCCATCATATTGAACCTCTTCAGAATGTCTTCTGCATACTTCTTTTGATGCATGAAAATCCCTTTACTAGTAGAAACAAATTCAATACCCAGGAAGTATGATAGTTCACCAAGATTAGACATCTCCAATTCTTCCATTATTCTTCCTTTGAACACTCTCATATCTTCTTTACTACTGTCAGTCACTAGTAAATCATCTACATAAAGACATATTATCAAAAACTCACAAGAATCTGTGTTTCTGACATAAACTCCATGCTCAATAGTGCACTTGGTGAAATTCTGCTGGACTAGGAAGCTATCAATTCTCATATTCTAGGCTCTAGGAGCCTCCTTAAGGCCATATAGTGCCTTATTCAACTTATAAACTTTATCCTCTTGACCTGCCACTACATAACCCGGTGGTTGAGTTATGTAGACTTCTTCTTTAAGTGGCCCATTCAAAAATGTTGACTTCACATCAAGTTGATATAGAGACCAGTTTCTGTTGCTAGCAGCTACCACAATGAGCCTAACAGTTTCAAGTCTTACAACTGGAGCGAAAACCTCATTGTAGTCCAAGCCATGTTTAGGCAGAAATCCCCTTGCTACTAATCTTGCCTTATACTTGGATACATTTCCATTAGGCTTTACTTTAGTCTTATAGACCCATTTCACATCAATTGGTCTTTTTCCTTGAGGTAAGTGGACTAACTCCCAAGTCTGGTTCTTCTCAATTGATCTTAATTCTTCTTCCATAGGTGCTCTCCAATGTGAACTTTGTGATGCTTCATCATGATTCATTGGTTCTGATTCAGCAAGTAGAGCAAAGTGCACAAAATCCCCTTCTACAGTGATTGCTATATCAGGATACAATTCATACACTCTGAGTGTTTGTGGTACTTGTCTCCCTCGTTGTGACCTTTTGAGTTGCTCTCCACCTTATGGTACATCATCTTCACTTTGTTTGTCTTCAAGGTTCACAATCACCTTTCTTTCACCATTGTCAGCAGCATTTATTTCCTAATTCCAGCCCTTGGTTTCATCTATCAAGACATCTCTGTTAATCACAACCTTCCTCATTCTAGGATCATACAACTTGTAGGCACCGGCTGGATGATATCCAATGAGTATCATTGGTTCAGCCTTGTCATTAAGTTTCTTTCTGATATGCTCAGGCACATGCTTAAAACACAGTGAACCAAATATTCTGAGATGACTCACACTAGGCTTCTTTTCTGACCATGCTTCTTCAGGTGTGTATCCCTGCAATCTCTTAGTGGGACATCTGTTTAGAATATACACAACAGTAGAAGTTGCATCTCCCCAGAAGTAATGAGGCATTCCCTTCCCTTTCATCATGCTCCTAGCCATGTTTAGAATGGTTCTGTTTCTTCTCTCAGCAACACCATTATGCTGAGGTGTATAAGGAGATGTCATTTCATGAATTATTCCCTCTTCATCACAAAATACTTAAAATTCATATGAGTTATACTCACTACCTCCATTTGTTCTAAGCACTTTGATTACTTTATCACTCTGTTTTTCACTCAACAGCTTAAACTTCTTAAAGATGTTAAACACTTCACTTTTCTGCTTAATGAGATAGATCCACATTTTTCTAGTAAATTCATCAATGAATGACACAAAGTAACTATTACCTCCTAGGGATTTCACTTCAAAAGGATTACACACATCAGAATAGATCACTTCAAGCTTTCTTTTGGATTTGATTGGAATTTCTAACTTGAAAGAATTCCTTGGTTGCTTTGACACACAGCACTCAACACATAACTGTTTTGGTATCTCAACTTGAGGGAGACCATCAACCATTTTCTTACCTTTCAATTCACTCAACACCAAACCTGTGATGCCACATCCAGCTTTCATCACTTATAGAAGCAGCCAAGCATTGAAATTCTGCAATCTGAATTCCAATCTTGAATGTTCTATTTCTTGACAAAGGGACTTTTAGAATCAACCTCTTATTGCTATCAAACATCTTCAGTTGGTTGTCCTCCATCTGCATTGAGTAGCCCTTTTCTAGCAATTGTCCCAAACTCAGCAAATTATTCTTCATATTGGGAACATACAAACTTGATCTTGCTCTTCACCTTATCATCAATGTTTACAAACCACTCTTTATGTCCAGTCATGTGATTGGAATAGCCTGTGCCAAGATACCACATATTAACACTGTCTTCTTTTGAGTTTGTAGTTTCCATTAGTAACACTTTATCAGAGTCAAAATCTTCATCTTGTACCAATTGAGTCTCATCTGCATTTCTTGGAACCCTTTTATTTATGCATTCATCTACAAAATGTCCTCATTTCTTACAATTATAACACTAAATTCCTTTCTTGTTGAATTTTTTCTTGCCCACTTTGTGATTCCCTTCACTTTTCTTGTCAATCTCTTCATTCTGGTTATGATTTCCAGAACTGTTGGAGCCCTTACCTGACCCCTTCCACTTATTGTTCTTCCACCTTCCCTTTCCCTTCTTATTCTTGCCACCATCATAGTTGTTCCCTTTGGTTGTTTGGGCTTGCATAGCTTGCTCAGCTGATCTTTGCGAGTTTCTTTCATTGAGCCTCATCTCTTGAGCTTCAAGTATTCCTTGCAGTTCTTCAATCTTCATTTCTTCAAGATCCTGGCTTTGCTCAATTGCCACCACTATATGATCGAATCTTGGTGTCAAGGTTTTTAATACCTTGTCAATGATCCCCAAGTCTGATTGCTTGTCACCATAAGCATTCATTTGATTTGTAATTGCCAAGATTCAAGAAAATAACTCACCAATATTTTCTTGATCACTCATTTGTAGAAGTTCATACTGCCTTCTCAAGTTCTGCAACTTCACCTTCTTGAGTTTGCTATCCCCTACATAGGATTTCTCTAGAGTATCCCATGCCTTCTTTGCAGTATCAGTAGATCTAATCTTCTGGAAATTATCTGCATCTACACATTGATGAATAATGAACAATGTCTTTGCATCTCTTTTCATCAAATCAGGGCGAGCCACCTTTTGCGCATCAGTTGAGTTCCTTTCAGGTTCTTGAACCCCTTCTTGCACCACTTTTGTCACATCTTGAAATCAAAAGCTTACCTTCATCTGAGCACACCAATCCTCATAGTTCTTGCCTATGAGAACAGGCATAGATGCTGGAAAATTTCTATTCGAGGAAGCCATCTTAATTTTGGTATCCAGGGATCTTGAACCTCAGCTCTGAATACCAATTTGTCGAAACAATAAAGTTCTCACACGCACTCACACTATGCACTCACTATCACTCTATGTTAAAGAATAAGAGAAGATGATGAAGGAATTGATTGAGAAAAAATAGAGAGGACTTAGAATCTTGAAAAAACTTTTGCACTCTCATACTTTTCATTGATAATCACTATTATTTTTATACACATTGCACATGTTGCTATAACAAACTTCATAGCTGTCAAACTAATTTCAAAATAAATCACTAACTAGCTAACTGAATTACACCATACATCAACATAGCCAAGTCCGTCCACGCCATGGTCATGTCATCAACGGTGAATAAAACAGAAAGAAACTCTTGTTCATAATTTTACTGCCAACCATGTGGGGTCTGTCTAGTTCTTTTCTTTTGGATAATAATTGTTAGACAAGTATAGTATAAGTATATGAAAAGAATTAACATTCAATATGCTATTTAATATCTAAAGAAAGGAATATATATATATATATATATATATATATATATATATATATATATATATATATAGATATATATAGTGAGATATATAAAATTATAAGGGATTCATATATTACTCATAAATATATACATAGATTATATGATTTGATAGATAAAAAGATATTGTTGTTGTCCTTATACAATATGAAGGTTTGCAATTATCAATCACCTTACTAAATAGTTATCTCAACTTTTTTTTTGGATACATATGGGAAAATAGTGATTTGAATTTTGAATGTAAATATGTAATTACATTAATTTATTAAAGATCCATATCATGATTCTATATAAGTTAAACATTATTTTTAGTGAAAAATACTTAATTTCTCTACAATAAATATTACTATTTAATTTGGATCTAAAATTTCATATAAACTATTCAAACTCCTGTTAAAATACTTTATTTTTTTATAAGAAGGTCACACGATATTATATTGTTATATAAATTAAATTAGGTCTATATATAAACTTTAGGCTGAAAACAGAGAAAACTGCCTCGGGTATAACAGTTAATTAATGTGATAAAAAGAATATTATAATTAATCTTCCTTTTTTTTCTCTCTTGGTTTTCGTCATGTCTACTTTGTCGCGATTCCTTAATCCAACGTAACTTTTCGTTTTTAAAATTCTGCCTTTTCTTTTTAACTAAAAGAATAATGCTAAACCCTTTTATAACTAAGTATAAACTTAATCATTGTAGTTATTGCTGTATCAATCAGTATATGTATTCAGTTCTGGTTTGAATATACTACTAGTATTTTATGATAGCAAAAGAGAAAGGTATGAGTTACGTATCCAGAAACAAAGTGAGGATTATAGTGATAGCATGGCCCGAAGCTACTATATGATATCATCATTTTAAATTCAAGTTTGTAGGGCATAACTTAAATTTCTCGTTAGGACTAAGGGAGGTTGAGAAAACAAGAAGAGCCAACGATGAAGTCGGTTCACTGTTACCAAGAACCCACGTACTCACGCACTAAAATCAATTTCTAAAATCTAATGACAAATATTCAAAATTACTATAATCTCCGATCGTCGCAATGCTATACATGCATGACATTTATATGGAATTCAGGGCCTCTGAAAAAGTACACAATCAGACACAGGTAAGAAGTGACTTTAATACTTCCCCTATTAGCGACTTTAGCATACATTAATATACGTATTAATTGTAAAGTAATCCTCACACACTCAGATAGGAACGGGCTTTTAACACTTTTTCCCTTATTAGCACAGTATAACTTTTTTTTTTCGAGTGAAGACGCCAAAGTACAACTGTGACATCGCACTACACCTCCAATCTTCAAGAATGTCATGTTCATTTTATAGCAAACAAAACTAGCTAGCTAGAATATTCATTTTAGTATATAGTATAGGTCTAATTCTTGGCACATTAATTGGAAAATAGCCTTTCATAGTTTATATTGAAATAGCTAGCTGAGAAGTCACTACCAAAGGGCACTACTGAACACTGAACATCGAGTTGGTTTTGCAGCATGAAAATTATATATGCAAGCTAGCTTTGAGCTTTCTCATGTGAACTTGAAAGAGAAAAGTAGTGGGCCTTAAATAATAGCATGCATGTTGAGAACACTACAGGAAAGTCACGGGAAAGTTTAGTTTGAGTATAGACAAAATCACAAAGGAATTTTACCTGTTATTTCCATTTTTCACCATGCCCATTGCAGTTAGTAAATTACAGTTTCCAATTTCAAAATGGTCCCCCAATGAGATCACCTTCAACTGCTCTAACATATATAGATATAAGTTAACAAAAAGTAGGTTCCCTACTATAAAGTCTATAACGTGTGTAACAAAAAAAAAATATACGTTAGATATAATGATTAGTACGTAAAAACCACACTCATATGAAATTTCTGACTTCTTTAACAACATTTTGAACTCATTTACTTAAACCAAAAGTTTAGATCGATATATCCATTTAGGCTAATAAGGCTAAAGGCTCACACTCACAATTGTCCATTCCAGCCTTACTACCGATAGAGGAAAAGGAACGAAAAGTCGATGACAAAGATTCAACTAAATATAGTGTTAAAGTTCAGACAAATAACATTAAAGACGGACGATATATTTCGTGTTTAACAAACAATCTATTTATCTTAACATTATTTTCCATTATAAAACAACACTTACCGAGACGCTTTCTTTTATTTTAAGCTAATTTTTTTCTGGTTCCACCAATTGATCATGCATCGGAAATCAAGAATTTGAGATTTGCACTTTTGCAGTACTTAAAGACTCTAATAAACCATCAATTTAATCTCTGGAGTATTTTCTACTCTCTTATGTAGTCCTAAAATAATAAAACTATACTATAAATAATATCTCAAATATTGAATATTCATTAGTAGTTCCTAAGTTGTAATACTTTTACTAACGTGTAGGGACTAATTTGATTTTAGTACTTACTTAGAAGATACTTATTATAATTTCTAATATTTGGAATCCTTTGGGGATGAAATGCAAGGTTTATTCAGTTAAAGACGACCCTAAAACAATCTGTAAGTTGTCCTGTTAAAAATTGCAAAATGAGTTGATAAACTCAAAGCTCAAAACAAGTTATTTTGGAGTACCAGACCAGAACTACTAAAATTGAAAATGATGTAACGAAATAGGTCTTAAAATATTGTAACGAAAACAGGTCAAAATTCTGTCTAGACCAAACCGTTAATGTAACAACAAAAGGCTACTTAGTCTGGTGATTATTCACTTGAAGACAATTGGTGTTCTGTTTCCCCTTTCTTTAGTTAAGTCCTAAGTCCTAAACAATAGACTATAAGATTAAGCAAACCCTGAGCGAAACTTAAAGTAAAATTTAAGAGAAATATTTTATTTTAAATGTGATAGTTATATAGTAGGCTTTTTTGGTTAATATACATGGATTCTTTGTCAACATATGAAACCTTTTACTTCATAAAAACGAATAACAAATAAATTTTTTTTAGGCTTAAAGTTTGAACTTTAATTACTTTATCTTTAGTCGATCCAACGGTTAAGATCCAAACACTTGAAATTTAATGCATTGATGAGGTCTTGCCCTCACTAAAAAACAAGACCAAAGAAAAGTTCGTGGTCTCTTTGGTTCTTTTCTTCCCTCTCTTCTCACTATTTTCATATATACTGTTGGTCTGTCGCATATATGCATGGTTTCTTAGCCACCACCAGTTCATCATGTTATGAAGTGCGGGTGTGTTTCACACAGTTCATAAACACAATGAGTGAGTGAGATAGGAGAGGAAAACGTAACTTTCAAAGTTGTATTGGTAATCTTAAAGTGCGTTTGTCTTGGTCTCTTACTTTTAGCCTCTAACACATGCACAGCTATTGTATCCCACGCTCTTATTCTGAAAAGTTATTTCTAAAATATAAATTTGCATTCCAAAATGCAATGGGAAATGTAGGATAAATAGAAGGAATACAAGAAATAAATGCCCACATGCAGGCTTGCACCGCTAGCCCATAAATTGTCTTTGTCATCTACAACTTGAAATGGGCATTATATCCTGCACTTTCACTATTATATTGGACATCTCTCATTATATTCTACAAAGTCCATTCTAGAATGTGAATTTACGTTTCAAAATATAATGGGAAATACAGCATGTAATAATAGAGAATGCAGGATACAATAGCCCTTGAAATCATATAGGCCAGCCCACAACAATGCATGGGCCCAAAAAGTTCAAACTTTCTAATTCGGAAAATAGGACACTCGATATATATCCAAACATCTACACACCCTTCTTCCTCCTCACCTTTTAATTCCTTCAAATTTTTACCTCGCCAAGATTTTTTTGCTTTGCCTTGTTTCTTCAGCACCACTTAAAGACCAAAACAGAATGTGTTCGAAATCGACAATTTATATAGCTAGGTTTTTTTTTACTAAAATTATTGCTAAAAAGAGTAGACTTAACCACTTATGATAACTAATTTACTAATGTATTGCATTACTCCATGGTCCAACACGCTAACTTGGGTTGGGCTTACCTCTTGTTAAAAAAGCAAGTCGATACAACTCAGTTTGTTTTGTTTTTTTTTAGCAAAAACATTCATAATTCGGCTCAAGTCACCACAAGTTGATGGGTTAAGTACTGAATTGCCTTATGAGTTAACTCAGTTTTTCATTTTAAAAGACAAGAAAAAATACAGAAATTGGAAAACATTAATTAATACAACAATAAAATATTAATTCATAACAAAAATGATGAAAATAAAAATATCAGAAAATTTTAAAATAAAAAAAAATTGAAAGTTTTAGAACAAAAAAAAAAAAGTAACATGGGTTTGCTTTGCTCATATGGATTGACTAACCACAACCCGCAAGTGAGTCAAGCCAAATAAATCTAGAAGAATGTGAAGCAATACCTTTTTTAACCTGTGTGTGTGTGTGTAATAACTTGTAGAGTAGAGAAGTTTGACACTCAGCAGCTTTAACTACACTTTTCTTTACTTAATTAATAGTGTTTTTAATTTCTTTGGTTTAGATTAAGTGTAATTGTTATCATTCAGATTCTTCTATTTTTAAAAAGTAATAAAATTGGTCATGTCATCAATTTTTTATTATCTATAACACTATATCCCTTAGTATTTTGTTTTCTATTCAAATAGTTGATTTTTTTTTATGAATTTTGAATATAAAACAACTCTAACGTTTAAGGAAACAAAATTGATGCGTAATGTTGCATTCTTCACACCTTTTTGTTTTGTTTCCATCTCTACCTTCCCGAGTAGGTGCTATATTTTCAATTGTTCAATACAGTGTTCCGGAAACTTTTTTTCAATTGTTCAAAGTAACTTTCAAAAATAAGTTTCAAGAAAAAAAAAAAAGAATCAGTCTCAAAATTAAATTTCAAAAGAATATGTTCTTTTATATAATTTCAGATAGTTCTGATATTTAATTTTTTGAATGATAAAATTAAACACTTGTCAATGGCTCTATTGGAATATAAAAGAAAAAAGGAAGGTACAAATAAAATCTCTCTTACATTAGCTGATTAAGCTCAATTCTTCTCTAGACTTCAGCGTCATTGGGCTTGGCCTATGTTCAGCAAGCGATGAGCCCAAACGTTGTATCACATAGTCAACTGTTTAAGAATCAACTGATTCAACTCCAAATTCTCTTACTTTGACCTTATCTGACACGTCCTACTTTTGCATCAAAGTCTATCCTTGTTAACAAGAATAAATTTTACCCAAAAAAATCATGATGATACCTTGTGATCTAAAAAAAATGGTAATATCATGAAAAAATAAAAGCAATTATTTGTTACTTTGTCTTCACCGTAAAAAAATAATTAATTATTTTCATTATAAATTCAATCCGAACACACTATTAGGATATCTCCTCTAATAATATTTATGTAGCCACAAAGTCTTACATCATATAGGAGTTGAGGTCACAAATCATTTATAAATATTTTTTTCTTTCAACCCGTGAAGTATCTTTTATAAGAATAAAACCGTGACGGTCGACCAAACCTAAGTAGACAATATCTCATAGGATCTTTGAGGATGCCTGCGGATTTGAGTTTGTCACAAATGCTAAAGCTGGAACTCAGCATTGTAAGTCAAGCAAATGATGAAGCTAGGTGGATCCCCCTATCCTTTTGATATCATGGTTTTCGACCATTTTGACTCTTTAATAACATGGTCCCAAAAGTAAATTGGGCCTGGTTCTTACGGTGGGAGTGGTTCAATCGTTGTGCCTGCGGAGTGTGTATTTTGATTCTCAAACAATTGGTCAACTCATAAATTGATTCTCTTTATAAAAGGTGAGCTTATTCAAATTTCAAAGTGTGCATTTCCTGAGCTGGCTTTTGGGATATATCAAGAGTTTCCTTTGATACTCCTCCCCAACTCAGGTACACCTTTTTCGTGGGGTCTTAGTCTTATTGCTAATGGCGAAGGATCTTTCTCCATTTATTAGAAGCACAGCTAGATTGCTAAATATTAATGCTAAACTTCGTAACTCTATGCCCCACAGTTGTTAAGTACTACCAGCTTTTGTCCCATGAATCTTTCCCACTTTGTGCCATGCACGTTTCTTCCCCTTGGATTGTCCCATTGGTGTAACAGTTTGCCAATTGATGTGTGTAAACAATCAACAATTATTGGATCATTTGGTCAGAGATTGGTCCATTTAAATAAATTTTTTGGTACTTTTGCCCCCCACTTCCTTCCCTCCCTCCGACCAATACATCCTCTATGAAGCTCTCGGTAGTGAGTCCAATATTTGGATAACCTCTCTCTTCAGTCTCTTGTGGTATAAAGCCATAAAGATCAACTAAATGGTTTAGATTGATCAGCTTTGACTTCCCAAAAAATTGGTACCAAACATTTTTTTATAACATCGATCCACTCTCAATTGGCATCAATTGAAATGAACAAAAATTTTAAGTCGTAACTTTTACAATATCGGAATTCATATAGTACATCAGATAAATCCTCAGATTTAAGGGATTCAGTGATGAAGAAAGAAAGGAGGAAAGAGAAATCGTGGACATCTGACCACTAACAAAAATTAGCAATCAATAACTAACATTTACCAATAAAAAAAATCAAACTCAATGTCCCAAAGAAATGTATTCCAAGATGCAAAGAAAACAAAGGGCACTATCTATCTACACTCCTATCTTGTTGAAGGTATAACAAAACAAAGGATAATTTGTTAGTTATAACAATCTATCTTATTGAAGGTATAACCAAACAAAGGATAATTGTTAGTTATAACAACTGACACACATGCTGCCACAACTAAGTAAGGAATAAAAAAAAAAAGAGAGCTTATACAATAAAGTCAAGATGGTATGATCTCAAATAGACTAGTTAATATGATCCAGTAATTTGTGTACCAAATGGAGCCAATCCCTAAACATTAGTTTTGTTTAACAAAGTCTATAAACGATGAAATTTTAGTTCGTGCTGCACAAAACCTGCCTTCCAGTAAAGGGAAGAGAACTAAAAACCCTCAAACGATAATCAATTAGTAAAAAAGTGGGATGAATAGTTGGAATAAAAGTTGGATCTTCTCATATTTTAACAAAGCCTTATTCCCCTTCTTAACATTATCACAACTCTGTTGCTAGAAAAAAGAGAGCAATTCGTTTGTGGACTAATGGGTATCCCACAAGCCTCACAATAATACAGATATAGTGAATTCCCACACATAGATGTAAATTCCCTTTCTAAAGGGAAAAAAAATAGGGGGAATCACCAACTTCTATGTGATCTACTATCTATTATTATTTTTATATACTATGATTTGGCTCAATTCTTCTGGATCCTACTCCTCAAAAAAGTTGAGCTCTACCCTCCAAAGATGCTACACTATTTACAGAAGCAGATTTGGCATCTCCTTTGCAGTTCATAGATCCAAGAACTCGCTTATTATCACGATAATGACCAAGTTGTTTTTGACCAGAGAGACGATTTACAAGTCTGTCTAGAGCTTCCTTCATCCACCAGTGTTGACAAACTTCCCTTGCTTCTGTGACGCTCATCTAAAGGGAAAATTTTCAAACACAAAATTATAAGATAATCATTCAATGTGTTCATCTTTTTTTGAACGGCTTAATTATTAGTTACTGACCCATATTCTTTGACGAACGTTTTGCTCTGGCCAGAACTCCAATTGTTCTTGAACAAGTAAAGGGAACATGTAGCCTTCATAGAAAGTGTCATGAGTCTTGCTCTTGAAACTCCATTTGCCCAATTTACCCTGCACCACCATAAAAAAATAAATGATTAGAAGCTATTTTTTTAGTTTGCCAATTTATTAAAAAAAAAAAAAACTTTGATGAAGTTCCATATTTACTCTTAGTTATGTTTTTCAATTAAAGATTTTAAAAGAAATCTTTGCTACACTAATTTTTCGAGATAAAATACTAAAAATGCTTTTGAAATTGCATCTAAAATTTTATAATTGCTTTTATAGCCCAACATTAAGAGTAAATGGCTCACCCCAACAATGCCTCGCACCCCAGCTTCCTCCATGGTTTCTCTCAAAGCTGCCTCCTTTTTTGATTCGTCTAATTCCCAGCCTCCCTGTTATTTGGTCAACCAAAATAAATTATAAATGAATAGAGGGTAATAAAATAAATGGAAATAATGTGTAATTTTTTAGTTGTTGATTATTGACAAATAATTGGGTGGGTGTGGGTCTACCTTTGGAAATAGCATCCCTTTTCCTTTCTGGGAACTAATAACCAGAACTTCCAATTCATCAGAAACAACATCCAAGGAAGTCTTCTCCCCAATCTTAAATCTGTACGGTATGCATCTGCATGAACATGATTGCAAACACAAAATTAGTAAAAAAACAAAAAAACAAAAATAAAAGTATAACATAAAACTCCGTAGAGAAACAATGCAATCCCGAATTCACCAACTAGTTTATTTTCAATTCCCTCATTAGAAACTCATTTTCTAATTCTTAGTACCCACAAACTCATAACCTTAACACAACTTGCCCATACAAGAACAAAGCCTTAGGGAATAAAAAATGGTTTCCGAAATCACCAAAACCAAAACCCCATCGTGAAAAACAGTTTTTTTTTTCACTTAAAACAAAGATAGAATTAGAAACACGGATGAGAACAGAATTTATATGAAAACCCATTATCCCAAAATTAAAGAAGAAGAGAGGATAAGGAAGAGACGAACCCCACAACTTGGCGACGACCTTTTCTATAACGTTGCAACTCCCTACCGGTACGAGAAACCAATGCCGCAACATTTTCTTGGGAAACCACAGCCACCATTTTCTTTTCTTTTTTTTAAATTTTTACCTTTTCTAAGGATGTTTGAAACAAAGAGTTTAAGGAACAAGAGAAGGAACAGAAACAACAACAACAACAACAAACGAAAGCAAATTGTGTTCAGTAGATAGCATGAGAGGAAGTGAAGAAGGGGACACCTTTTAATAATGGTAACCGGTTAGAGAGAGAGTGTGTGTGAGTGTCCTCACAGGAGAGAGAAAATAATTTTGTTTTATTTTATGTTGAAATTATTTTTAAAAAAATATAAAATAAAGAAACTAGAGAAGGGGAGTGACGTTAGACGTTAGACGTTGGAGGTGGGATCCACTTTGTAGCAGATCTGCCGCAAATGCATGCAACCCTACGACACGTGTGCATGACGTGTCACATGATTTCCTACCTGGCTTTCAATATCTGTTGGCTTCACAACACTTTCTATTTTGTTTCTGAAAGTAATTATAAAAAATGGAAGAAAATTAATTTAAGGAGAAAAACTGAAAACCAAAAAGCTGCTGTGTTTATCTAGATGTGAATAAGACTTGTAATTTCAGCTACTAGAAGCTGTCACGGCTCAGTTGATTTTCTTTTTTTCCATCAAGTATCATGACTTTTTTGTGAATTTCATACTTTGAGATTGATATTTGATAGTGATTGACACTTTCTCGAAAAAATTGAGTTGAAAAGTTTCCTGGTTCTTAAATGTAACTAACAATTTTATGGTTAATGACTTGATAAAATTTATTAATGGTTCGTGTTTTATTTATGTAATAATATGATTAAAAAAATATATTTTTTATTTTCATTAAATTAAAATGTATCTTTTTTATTTTTAAGGCTTGATTATATTTTTTTTATATCGATTACACATCTAATAAATATAAATATAATGTTTATTTACATCATTTATAAATATAATCAATATAAAAAAATTAAATATAAAAAAGTTATACACCTTCATATATTTAAACTTTATTTCAACAAAAAAAATACACATTTTTATTTAATAAGGACCAAAAATTTATTATAAATTTTATAAGAATAAAAAACATAATTAATAATTTTACAAGAATGAAAAACATTTAAGTCTAATAATAATAAATTATAATAGCTTTTAATTAAATTACAAATATAAATAAATGTTTGGAGTAAAATGTTATGATATTTTACATGTATTCATAAACTTCTTACTTATCAACGAGATTTATTTTATAATTTATATATTTATTTAATATTTAAAATAAATAGGTTTAGATGGTTAGAAAATCATTGTAAAAAAAAATAAGACGTGACTCTCATATAAGTCACATATATAATGTGAGGAAACAAAAATATTAACGGATAAAAAGCTCAAAAATTAAAATCAATCAATTTTTTATTAAGGACTAAAAATAAAAAATCTAAAAAATTAAGAGATTAAAAACATAATTAACTCAAATAATTAATGAGCAGTTAGCAACATATCAGAAGTCATGACAACTGCATAAACTTGCATTTTTTAATATAAATATTAACCGTACCTTTGTTTAGAAATATATAAATATTTTATTCACTCCTAGTTTATTGGATAACAATAGTAAGATAATATATTCATGATTTAATAAAAAAAATTATAGACTCTTGAATTAGTAAATATTAATGATAAAAAAACAGAAATTCCTTTTATTGATACCAGTTTAATTTTCGTATTATGCATTATTTAAAAAAATAGTTTCCCATATAGAATCGAGCTATGGCCTTAATTAACTCTAAAAAATTGTATTGATCGAAGTTCATTTTTTGTTGACTGAGATTTAAATTGTACACATATAGCAGTGATTTAGTTCGATCCAATTGAGTAAAATAGTAAATACACCTACAAAAAGTATTTCAAGCTCAAGTTAATTGAAATTTTATCATATTGATAATATATAATAAATATTTATCTAATACTGTGATATTAATTATATTTATAGATAGGATTATGAGATGACTTCGATTTCTTAATATGAGACCTAATGCCTCCAAGAAATACTATTATCACATTTTAACGTAATAACAACACAATTTTACTCTAGATCAGGAGTGTTCCACTGTGTTCATGTGGGTTTATTGTAAAAATCCCAAGTTTAGGTGATGATATTGACTTTAAACAACATTTAATACATTGGACTGGTTCTGTTAAAAATAAATAAAGAAATTGGACTAATAAAACTTTGGATTGAGGTAACCAATTATATGATTTAAACCTCGTGTTGAACAACAGTTAACAAAAAAAAAATACACTAATCATTTTTAGAGTTTCGTAAAACGACACAAAGACTCCTTATTTTTTAAATCATTATAATAATATTTTTTTAAGAGTGCTAGAGGAATATTTTAAATATTAAGAGAGTGTTCGTATAACATATAAGAGGATAAAGCGTAATATGTTGAAGCATAAAAGGAGATTGATGTAAGAATAAAAAAAAACATGTAATTTAAGAAAATTTCAAAAAGTACGAGTATAGTTTTTTAAAAATATAAATAAATAAGTAGAAACAGATAATGAATATATATATATATATATATATATATATATATATATAATATGAGGAAGGATTAAGGTTTACTAAAAAAAATATTTTATTATTAATCTTTTTGAAATCTAATGGTTATAATGAATCACTAATATTAACTATTAAATTTCAAGAAAATAAAAAGATGTTTATTTCACTGTATTTTTAGGGATATGAAGGTAGGAATGTTTATTCTCATGTTTATTAGGAGGTTATCAAAAAAATATTTTTGGGTATCTTTCATTCCATGAAAGTTGGATTCCCATTGGGCATTTGTTCCATGAATTTGAGTATATTTTAAGGAATAATATGTTTGGAAATGTTATTCCCATAAAAGATTAAATAAAAAAATAAATGAGGTAAAATAAGAGAAAATGATATATCATTTTAAACATTCTCATGGGAATATACGATTCTCGTTTCTTTACATATATAGTGCCATATGAACACTACTTGGAGTTCATATATTTTTCTTTAAAATTATAAGTTTTAACAAATGTCAAACTAATAGTGTGAAAACTAAATAAAACATTATAGCCTCATCATTCTAGTTAAGATGATCTAGAGGTATGTTAGTCGTTTGATTACAAAGAAATTTGTTCAGCGAAATACGATAGAGAAATATTAGACAAAGTTTAGAATTGAGGAGATGTAAGAAATGTATATATTTTTATTTAAAAGAGAAAAGAATGGTAGATAGTACAATAACTTATTGGCCAAGTAGCTAGCTAGATCCGATAATAGTTTGCTTAAAGAAAAATCAGTTTGAAAAATATTAAACTCGAACAGTTTGGTCCAGATATTGAATTTTTTAGTACAATAACTTATTGAATTTTCTTTTTAACACACCTTCTTTTAAAAAGGTTGAAATTTATTTGAAATGCAAAAAAGTATAAGTCTCACATCCTATATATAGAATCTCTTTATTAATGTTATAGTTTTTAATAAATTGTGACTAATAAAAAGATTTTTTTTTTTTTTGGAGAACGAGAAAAAAAAATATATCGACCATTATCGATAAAAAAAAATGATATTAACCATTATATTTTAATTTTGAATAATCAATATTAAAGCATATAAGTGATGTGGGTTTTGTGACAAATCACATGATTATTTGAAGTAATCGTGTGATTTTAATTTCTTCTTTACTGCAAAAAGTTTATAATTAGCATTTCATTAATAAGCTTAACATCAATACAATGAGAAGAAGAATGAAAAAATTATGGACAAACATAGGATCGTCTAAGTGACTTAATTCGTTTGTCTACGAATAAAATCACATACAAAGTTACCAATCAAAGAAAGAGCGTGCTTGCATGCAATCACTAGAGTGCTAAGTTCCAAGCTTAAGACAGTGTTCTGATCATCTATGTATAGTTTTGCAATACATATATATATATATATATATATATATATATACTTTGTCTCGCTCTTACTCGATTGAGTCGATTCTAAAGTTTGTTTCCAAAGCTTTAGACTCTTGATTCCTTAATTGGTTTATTCTTATCAGTTATATCAAATCTAATCCACAGACAACCTTAATGAATAATATAATAAAAAAGAAGAAAATTTTTAAAAATAGTGAGATAATTATAAAATAAATTTAATTGATTATATATATTGATAATACAATTTTTTAATGTTATTATTCAATAATAAATATCAAATAATTGACATTGATTTTTTAATATTTACGTACGTTAAAATCATATTCAAAATGATATATTAAAATTAAACTCCTATGAAATCTTGAATGTGACAAAATTATGGTTAAGAAATTAAGGAGGTGTTTAATAGTGGAGAAAATTTTTTATTTCTTGAAAATCTTACGCTGAAAACCTTAGTCTTTCATATTTGGTATTCATTTTAAAAAAATTAACAATTCATGAGAAATGATATTTTTTAGAAATGTTTTGTAAATAGTTTCCCACAAAAACTTTTGTATAAGGAAGTGAAAATCTTATTTTTCCAAGTTTAATTTTTCTTGTATTACACTAAGAATAACATAATACTCTTATTACATTAAGGTAAATGGTAAAAAATATCTAATAACTCTTTAATTTGTGAAAGATTTATCTAAATATTTTCAATAGTCAATTAAAAATAATACTCTTATTACACTAAGATTTATTCATTTTCAAGAAACATAATTCACAAGAATTCATGATTTTTGAGACATAAAAAAACTTTCTCTCCTTCCAAATGCTCCCTAAAAGAAATTTTTTTTATTAGAATACTTTTTTCTTACTCAGCAAAAGGAAAAAAATCAATAGTGTACTGTCATAATTTTCAATACAACCATTTCAATAAAAAAAAATTGATTCTTTAATAAGTGTCCTTAGTTTAGTTAGTTAATTAGCAGAACTAAATATTCTGAAAAATAAAACCCAACCCAAATTACACGGAATAGCATATATGTAGTTAAGTATAGTACCAAAGATAAAATTAGGGAAATGGACCAATTGGATGAAAAAGAAGGTAAAGTAGGATCAGGCGAAGGGAGAAGAAATGGGAGAGGAAAACCAGAGGACACTGATAAGAAGAGGGACCACTCAATCACATGAAGATGCTGCAGATCACGCACCGCATTCAGTTTTCATAGAAGAGAAAAAAAACCAACTCATTATTTGATTTGTGTGTTATGTGTGAAAGAGTTGAATCCAAATCTAGAGTCGTCTTTGCACATGTCTTTGTCATCCCCGGCATCATATTTAATCCTCTCTTATCAAATTCCTATCATCATTTCATTGAAATGATGGATAGAGTGTTGTTCGTTACCAATAAAATCAGCTTTACCTAGAAAACTCTCAACCTCTCTTTTATTTCAAAATAAATATTATCCTTTTTCGGATATGTTTTTCAAAGAAATCAGTGTATTTAATGGATCAACGTAGACTGTCTCTGATTCATATGGTTATCTAAAAAATTAATTAACAAATTATAGAATTAAAACTAAGAGTGTATGAATGAAAATTAGAAAATTAATTGATTGATATGATTGAATTGAAACCATTTACTACTAAACTTTGATGATTAATTGTTACATATAAAAATTGTCTAAAAAGTCGTGTTTATATTTTGACCGTTCGACAAACATACTGTAAAGGATTAAATCACATATCCACTTATGCATTTACATCACATATTCAATGCTTGGTGGAAAATATTCACTTATACAATTTTGTAAGGAATATCATAATGCATAAAATATAAGTCAACAATTGCTAAGTTCTCCCAATATTTTTGGAAAAATTAATAAAGGACTTATTATTTATTTACACTTTAATTAGTGAAATATGATTTATTTTAAATTTTATTTATTTTCAATAATCTTTAGAGGCATAAAACAAACATTCTCAACTCCGAGCTGGAGTTAATTAAGTAGAGTAAGACAAACATATGACATATTATAGGTTTAAGTCTCTACTTGTATTTTTGTGGTGAAATAAATATAAGTATTTTTGTTTCTTACCTTAAATTGAAGTGTCATCCTCTATTCCTAAATTTTTATTATATAAAAAAAGACATTTTCTACCTTACATTGTTTCATGCATATATAGAAATACCAAATATAAATAGGGATCAAAATTGTTGGAAAAAAACAGAAAAATTAAAATCATAAATTAAAAATTATAGAGAACTAAAATTGTAATTTAGTCTATCAGCAAAAATTAGGTTTGGCCTTTGGCCCCCAATGATGTGCTGATTCAACTGACCATGACGTGTAGAAACAAATTAAACACTGCTTTCATTTCAAAGAATACTTTTAAAAAAAAAGGTTAACGTTTCTTCGTGCATGTAACACATGTCCCTATGACTATAACAAGCCCATAGAAAAAGTTGTTTTGTAAAGAGTCGAATTCCTTAAAAACAATGGCTGAGAATGAGACAAACACTGCTTTCGTTTCAAAAAATACTTCAAACAAAAGCTATCCATTCATGCATGTAATACAAAGTGAAACTTTTTTGGGCATCGTTATAATTAACAAGCCCACAGAATGTTAGTTTTACAAATTAAATGAGTCGAATTTCTTCAAAACAATGGCTGAGAATGAAACAAGGACAGTTGTCACGGTTCTAATCAAAGCTGATGATAATATGTCAACTTGTGATACGAATTGCGTTTTCCTTCCATCCAAATGCTAATACACTTTCTTTACAATGAAGTGTTAATCACGCCAAGCTTCTATATAATGGAAATGTTTGTCAAATGAAGAAGACAGCAAAAACAAAAAGCAAAAAGCAACGTGAAGAAATCTAGACTGGTTCAGCTAGTTTAATTAAATATTTTTTATTTTTTTACTTTTGCCAATTCCAATTATTCGAGTAAAACTCAATGAATCAAACCAATTTTCTTTTTTTTTATTTTTATTTTTCCATCTTTAATAGGTGATCTAATATATTTAAGTATTGTTCACGTTTGAATTTTGATACTCCAAAGATAAAGGTTCTAAAATCGTTACAAAATCTTAAATCATATGTCAAGATGATAAGAGAGAGTCATTTTTTATTTATGAAATGTGACTAGGTTTAAGGTCTCAAATTTATTATTAGAGGTTTAATTGTTTCGCTATTGTCTATTCAATATTCTTTCAATCACTATTAATCAGTCTCGATGAAGTGTTTGGTTGAATGGTGTATAATCCTTTAAACATTGAGTCTTATAACATAAATGTCTAAAGATTAGTCAATTTTCATGGAAGAATCGTCCCAGACAATATATAATCCTCCAAGCATTAAGCTTTGTGATGTAAATACTTAAAGATGAATATAGTAAGAATTGTCATAGGAACCTATTAAACCCATTTGTTTTAGGGTTCAATCAAACTCTAATAAGTAATAATTCATTGACCTTATCAAATGGGATGTTAAGCCCTCTCCAAGCACAGTCTGTAATCTTTTAGAAGTAGACCTTTTATTTTAATCTGATTTAAATATACCAGGCTTGTTAAGATATATAGGATGTTGGCCTACAACCAACCATCCCCCTTCCAGGACTTATCTTGATTTTAATACTATCAATGATCACTGCTATAAGAAAATATACAAATTAGTTTATATTTAACTATTTCTATATATACTTAAACCCATTCCGATAAATTGATAATATCATCAGCTTCTGCAAGACAGGAATTGGAAGGACCATTCCTAAACTTGAAAGGTGCCTAAATTTTAGCTGTCATGTGGACGTGGTTGGTGGATCGGTGGCATTTTTTATATGTATAGATACAAATTAAATTAGAAGAACCGAACAAACTATAGGATCGATTTAATTAGTGCATGTTGGATTTTTAATTCCGTTCGTTAAAAGTAATTTTGTTAATGAATTATAGTGCATGTTGGATTTTTAATTCCGTTCGTTAAAAGTAATTTTGTTAATGAATTAGGATCTCTACTTTTTACTTTCATCCGTTGAATTTGTATTAAAATGTGTGTTTTAGTATTTTCAACTGCAAATCAAATATAGTCTTAATTTTCAATTAAATCTCTTTGGTGGAAATTTATCTTTTATTTAACATACAAATTAAAGTAAGAGTTAGGTACGTCTATCAATTAAATATATTGGCTTCCAACTTCATTTTATATAATATGTTTAGATATATCATTTCACAGATTGAATCATTAATTTCTGTATTCCTATTACATGGAACACAATAAAACTTTGACTAATATATAATTAAGTGTTCCTTTTGGTTTGAGGGAGGGATATCAGTACTATAATCTTTAATACACTCTTTATAATAAGTTAAAAATTGTAAAATTATGAATAAATCTCATTAAATTAAAAATAAGATTCATAAATAGAATTATTTCTTATAAATTCCAATCACTAGTAATATGGGTTTAAAAGAGTATACTGTATAATGAAAAATGTATTTATTACTATAGTTTCTTGTTTTAGCATACTCTACAACTGTCCTATAGAAATGTGAGACAAATGTGGATCTTAATTAGGCGATGATCATTATTGTTTTTACCTTTTTTTATTGTAAGATACAAAATCACATTGTAATTATATCGCACTATCTTTCAATCAACAAAGGGAAACAAAAAGTCTGCCGTGAAAACAATAAAAAGAAAAATCCATTTGTAATGATCATCATATTGATATTAAATTTTTCTAGAAGAGAAAAATTGAAAGGTAGAAGTCATGAACAGTAGCAAAATTGAAGTCAACCCTTTTAATTTGAGGAGACTTGGTTCTGCAACGCCGCACATCGTTTCTTCGAGACTGCGACTTAATATATGGTTGGATGGTGAAGCAATTGCTCCGCAATATATCCAAACGGAAGTCTTAAGAAACATGAAATTGATTCAATCTAATACACACAATGCATCAATAAGCCAATAATTAATTCACCACTGTCATCCAACCAAAGAGGAAGAAAAACAATGTCATAGTATTAAACATTAACACTTCTTGTAATATAGATAGATATAGTTTCTCACAAAATATTTTTTCAATAGTCACACATTAAACATGAACACTTCTTGTCATAAAAATTTCAGTCATGACTTTTTACATTGTAAATGTTAATTCTTTTTACTAGACCCAATTTTTTATGGTTCAAAATCAGTAAAAATCATGCGTATACTTTTCTTAAGTATTTATTAAAAGTTTAATAATAATGTAGTGATAGTATAAAATAATTTTATAAAATAATTTTATATTATCAATTAAATACGATAATGTAAAACTTAGTATATAACTTTTTTTTCACTGAGGAGTGTTATGAACATACACTCTGACGTTAATGTAGGATTTGCAAAATTTTATTTTAAAAAAAATTAATTAATTAGAAAATATGTTTATTTATTAATAAATATTAATTATTAATTTGTTAATTTTTTGTCAGCAAGAAAATTTGAATCCATGTTTTTTTTCTTTTTTTATTTCTTTATTATTAAATTAACCTTAATATTCTTTTGATAAAATATATTTAAAAGAATGTTTTATTAATATTTCTTAATCTCATTTATTAATGAGATATTCCAGTCGTTAACATGACACATATATGAATTTGTCCTTTTATGTAAGCAATGGAAATGGTCGAATTTCACGAATTGGCCAAAAGCATGCATGCATCTCCATGCGCCCAAGTTCCAAGAAAATTATGCAAACCCAATACAACTATCCCACCAATAAGATTTCTGTTTACATCACTTTCCACACCAAACTATTAATATTGAAATTTTTAATTTATGACAAAAACAGTATTATTACAATTTTTAACGCATGCATGCATGCATGCTTGGATTCATAGCTAATAAAAAATAATCTCTGGTTTGGATTATAAGAAAAAAAGGATGTCATTTTTAATTAAAAATAAATATTTTTTTATTAGAATTTGATATCAAATATAAAAGAAATTCTTAATTTTATTAAATGAAAAATATTTTGGAGAGATTCTCATCTAATAAAATATATTTTGATAAAATTTAGTTATATTTAAAAAAATAAGAAGTTTTTGTTGCTCATTATCGAAACGGATGGAAGGGTGCAAATAATCCATACTTTCACTATATGCCTAAGCAACGATTGAAAGTTTCTTAGCTTAAGAACAAACCGGACAGAGACACGACCGTTATATTTGAATATTCTTTTGTCTTTTTTCTGTTTACACTTTCTCGAACTGCGAGAGTCATTGAAGTTCACATAAGATGTTTTTTTATTAATAAATATTAATTATTATTTTATTATAATAAAAGAAATAAAACCTACCCCTTTTTCTTTCTTTCTTTCTTACTCCCTCAACCTTATAATTTCGTATTCACATATACGATGGTTGTTGATCATTGACATTAAACTAACAAAGTCCCACCAAAATTAGCCACCATTTCGGCGTTAATTAATTTACAAACTTGAGGATGGGGGTTGACATTATTTTAACTTATCTCATAATTTTTAGCATAATCAAGAGACTCGGATTGATTCTCAACTTGAAATATTTATTGGATCAGAGATTAATCTAATAAATCAATACACTCACGTGATTCGATGTATAATAAATTTTATAATAAGACTACATATATTTTATATTTGCCATCAATTTGGCTGGTAACCAACTTGGTCGTGTTCAACTAATAAATTTACCAAAAATAAGAAAAAGAAAACCAAGTTTGAAAAACCAGTTTATAGTGGTTTAATTGCACAATTGGTCGAATTAAAGACTCAAACCACTCAGGTGATCAATTCCCAGTTCAATGGATTGATCCTATTGGTCAGAGCTAAGTCGAATAAGATTGGTTTCTGGTGTTCATTAATTATAATAATTTTTAGGTTCACTAATAATAATACTAGTATTATACCAATCAAATTAAGAAACGATAGTTGATGTTGAGATTAAGTTAATAAGAGTAATATGAATTATTGTTAATCTTAAGGCTTAATGGGAATGGTCAATGGCAGAATAACGCTAGCTCCCATGGCTGAATAAGATTCCCTGTGGTGATTAGTTAAAAAAAAAGAATGCAGAATCCTCCGCAAATGCGCATGTTTAGCAACGAATCAGCAAATATTTTGTTGTTTCCAGAGATTCACGAACACACACACACCACACAATTAGTTGGTCGGTGTGTGGTGGACATTGGTTCTGCTACCTATAACCTAACAAAGAAAGGATCTTTGATATGATTCATCGTGCCCTCAAACATTATATATATTCAAGTACTTCTACTAATTTCCTTTACCTACTTACGTCTTACTCTGTCATACAAAAACAAAAAAGCTCAAAACGTCTTACAATAAGTTTTAACACATACTTTATACCCCTATAGTATACCTTTAACGCTTTTAAAAAAAATTAATTTCCATGCAATCTGAAAATTTAAATTATTTTAAAATAATTATTTTAAAAATTAATAATTTTATCATACATATAAATTATAATTAAATAATTGTTTAAAACTTTTAACGTATAACATTTTTTCTCATTTTAAAATTGGTCTCCTTAACTAATGCCTTGAGAATATTTATTAAGAAATTAATGAGAAAATATTTATTGTAAAAATTATAGACGCAAAGAAAATCATGGATAACATAATTTTATGCATTTCAATAAAAAAATTATTTTTAAATTATGTTTGACGAGACATTCAGATAGTTTCTAATTTTTTTTTACTAGTTGAAAATTGATTTAACTGTTCAATCAATATATTTTTAGTATATTCTAACATTTTTTAAAATATTAACTTCTAATTTTTTATATTTTTATTCTTAATATATTTATTCATATTTCTTGTTACTTTTTTAAATAAATTATAGTTTTATTATTTTTTATCATTTTACACTTTTTAACTACTTCAACAACTAATTTTATTAAACACTTATCATTTAATAAGTTAATTTCATCTTTCAACTTTTAACTACTAACTAATTTTTCATATAGACTAATTTTATCAAATATAATCTTAATTCTTTAACTGATACCTTTCGCTAATATGATAATATAATCACGGTAATGGTAAGGCCAAGCTTCATCATAGTTTAGGAGGATTCCTTAACTAGATAATTTTATTTTGAAAAAATTTAAGTTAGTATTACTTCCTTCCTTAACCCAGTGTAAGAAAAAAAATTCACAAAATAATTGTTGTTTTAATTTTATAATATAATATTAATTATTTTTTTCACTTATATCTTTTATAATATTAATGATATGGGTTAATAAAATTAAAAAAAATGAATTAATGATAATAAGATTAATTTTATAAAATTATTATTTTCTTTTATTTATTTATTAATTTTTTTGTCAGTGTAAAATAATTTAAAATAATAATTATAATGGGTGGGAGGGAGTATTATTTTTAATTAAAATGATAGTTTATATCAATAGCATACACAGTAATATAAAAAAGAAGTCACTTGTACAGTTCCCAAGTTGCCTTTTTATTTGCTTTCAAACTTCTTTAGCTTACCTCATAACTAAAGCAAAGGGTGAGTGTGGCCAGCTCAAAATATTGTTAGTGCATTGATAGCATGTTTATTGGCAAATGAATTCAGGCTTTAAAAGAAAAAGCGAGGGTAACGAATATATTACAGTTGTGTTAATATGAACCTTTTCTTCAATTGGAGGATTCTGTCAAGTGATAACATAATCCAAGGATCCACTTGGATAGTTTCAAATTTCAATGCTAGAAGATCTGGGTAATTTTTGTCCAAAGCTACTATTATAAAGAAGTATTTTTTTATCGGTTAGAAAGAAGTATTTAACTCCTTTAAAATAAATAATAGTAGTATATTTTAAAATTAGATCAAGTATATTTATATTCATTAATTAAAATTGAGATAAAACATATTTGCATTATAATATATTATGAATTTGATTTGATTTAATAATTATGAATATATTTTATTTTTTAAATTGTATCCCTTTACTTAAAGAAACAAAATCACGAAAAAAAAATACATGTTATTGTATGATTTGAAAATCTAATAGTAGTATAAGGATGAGCTTTATGCAAGTGTTGTGCTATATCTAGATCTCTAGGGCAGGAACCTTTTCTAGCTATAGGCTACGGAGCAAATTGCGTATTGTCTTCACTATTTCCTTCTAAATTCCTGGTACAGCACATTAAATTTCCAGTCAGACAGCACCATTATTATAAATTTTCAATGTAATTAATGAATTCCCCCGACAATGCACAAGCAATTGAACAAAAATATCAATGCTCTGTTACATATACAACAATAACAGGCCAAACTCGTAGTACTATTATAACAACCCATGTGTATGCTGAGATTTCATGCCTTACTTGAAGGTTGCAGCATATGCTCATATACAGATGAAGTTATGTCAAACTATAAATTAATTCGTATTTTAGATAGGTACTCAAAGAAAATATTATCCTTATGTTTTTTTTATTATAATTAACTAGTATGTTAAACTATACTAATATTAATTGGTCCCCACATTGTTCACGGAAGCAAAAGTCGTAGCAAAGATAATAAGAAAAAAAACCCTTTTTCCTAGCAATTATTCTTCATTCCCGCGTAAAATATGTGGTAAAATAAATTGACATACACGCACGCAATTTCCAAGGATGAAATAATTCAGACTGTGATCACAATACGAGAGATTTAGTGCATTCGTGGTAATTAATATGGAGTTCTTACTTACACGCAAAGGATTACTACTTCTTTAAGTTATGGACAGTGATATTAATTGCTTCCATCTCCAATCCCTATTAATTTTTGTGGTTATTGCTTTCCAATTGTAACCTTTGGAGTTTCCATTTTATGGTTTAACCTATTACTTATTGAACTCACTTTTGTATCATCTACGTTATTTAGGTCATAAAAAGAAGAAAATGAAAGGGAAAACCATGGGGACCACGTATTCTGTAGAGATCAGGCAAATTGTCCATTTGAAAGACTTAGGTATAGAGGTCAATACCCCACATTAATTTAATTGATAGCCCACGTTATTTTCTTTCATTTATTTAACAATTTCCTTTTCTTTTGAACCTTACACTATAGGTGCACAAACTGCATCATGAAAATGGAAATTGGCCCACCGATGTGCATGCTGTCCACAAAGGAATGGTTAGGAGGGCAAAGGTTCCCTATTTGTGGGGTTTGGATGTGCTCTCCATGACATCAACCACTAGTAACCCTAGACGAAACGTCATTAGAGGATTCTTTTTTTTTTGGCCAACTTATGCAACCTTATAAAAGAAATCTAAAATATTGTTATTATTTTCCCTTTTTTTGGTGCTTAAGATTTGTGGGAGGTGTTGTCCAATTTTCTCGTCTGGTTATATACAACATCGATATGACGACATTATTATATGGGACCACGCATGAGACAAGATACATCATCCAGCATGGGTGCTTCAATTCGGTCCATTCAACCATAAGCTAGCATTAAATTAGAATCAGGGTGGTGCTAGTGGAGTATATTAAGTATTGTTTGTCTTGGATTGAATAACCTTTCTCTCATAATCAAATATTATTGGTTTCTTTCCACATTTACATTCATATTTTGATCAATTATACAACGAGTCTTTCTTCCCCCCTCATTAATGTATCACACCATAACCAATAACATGGTCTCATGTGTTCTTGTTTAGCCGAAATTGAATACAAGCCCAATAATTAGAAACATGGTTTTAGGGGGTGCCACATTATGTTTTAGGAGGTGCAAAGGGAGTTCTCTAATTGTGGGTCTTTTGTAAGAATGTTGCTTCTTGCATCTCCCTGCACCCATTACATTTCAGAATGCTCACATTACATTAATATATTTAGATTATTCATGAATATATATATATATATATATATGGAAAAAATTCAATGGACAATTAAACTTTAGTAGTTAAAATGAGACCTGTAATATTTTTTATCGAAAATAAATTTCATTAATCCAACCTTTGAATAAAAAGTGCTCATATGAACGTGGCAGCAAACTTGTGAAGTATTCAGTTTTGATAGCTTGCCAAACCTTATAAGATACAGGTCATGCGACTAATCCACATAAGCTCAATATTGCTTAAGCAATCGCTTGAAACCACTAACATCTGATTTCTCACAACAATAATTCTCATTAAAGGCAATCCAATGAGATATAAGAAAGCCAACGGAGTCACCAGTAATTGCTACACACAAGAATTTCTTTCATTCATTCACTCCAATTCATTGCGATACTGTTACAGTTATATACTATGACTTAACGATCAAATGCTATCTTGACTATTGATGCGCTCTTCTGTACAGAACCTGCAATCTAAGTAATCAAACAATACAACAACAAGATGCTAACAACTTAATGACCATTAGATGTATCATGTTAAGCACATATTTAACTGTACTAATCGAATGCATCAGAAGCTTCTGATGTTACATCAGACTCTTCTTCCTCGAGTTCTTCCATTTCATCAATTTTGAGCGATCTAGTGGCAGAAGACATCTTGTTCATTGCTGCCGTTTTGCTTGCTCTCTGTGAGCGACTTATTACAGAATGATGGGTGGTAGGAACTGCAGAAGGTGAATCTTCATCAGAACTTTCTTCCTCAATCCTTACCCTTCTCCTGGAACGTGTTGGCCTAGTTGGGGGTGCAGCTGGTGTTTGTGGCATTGAAACAGAACCATTCAAATCCAGGTCGCAATCAAGTTCCAATTTCCCTTCAATATATAAGATGAGAAGGCACATATGAGCAGTAAAAAAGGTTTTCAAGGGGGAAAGCATTTGGTTTGCAAAGATGTTCAATAGGCAAATGAATTAAGTATATCAAAAATTAAGATTAAAATTGACTTCCTAATACTGCATTTTTTTTTCTGATGTGTTAATCAAATCTTGTATCATGGAAAATGAGAGGGAAAGGTAAAACATGTACCCTGAAGTCCTGAACGAGTGATATTTCAAGTTAGTGATTTAATTTATAAGTTAGCTAGTTCACTTGCTTGATTGAACAAATCCCTTTTTCCCCCACGACACATCATAATAATAACAACTAGAATCAGTACGTGGCCCGATCACCATTTGAGGCTTAAGACAGTTGCAACAGAATATTACCAAAGGCTAGGTATTTTTTTCATTTCAAACATATTAGAAGAGAAAAATAAAGAGTTACCCAAAATAAGATTAACTTCATCTTGCATCAATTCCTGATCTGGTTGATTATCTACTGTCATGAGACGTTCAGACATGCGTTTCAATTCCTTAACAATATCTTTCTCTGAAGATGCACATTCTAGCACGCGACATAAAAGCCTCCTCATAAATTTTATTGGTCCTTGTTCTGATATCCGAAACTGAAGCAAAACAAGTATTCTACATAAAGCCGACACATATGCCTTCTCAGCTGCTGTCTTCTTCGATTGAAAGCTTGCCACCTTAACAAAGTGAAGGATAAGAAGCAAAAAGAAATAGAACAAACAATCGTTAATTAAATTTGAATCATGCAGCATTTTCATTTAACGGTTAACCATCTGATACAAAATCCATGTATGTCATTTTCATTTAACAATATCAACTGACGCCTATATACAATGAATGTTTCTTAGATGTAGTTTCTATATCAGATTTAGAACGTAGCAATTAAAGCAGAATTCTAGGGACTACCACTATCGATTCATACTAAGATGAAGCCTTATAATATTATGCCAATTGCCAGGTGAACAAAAAAGCAAATATTAGCATATCTTTAAATAACTCCAAATTTGTGGATGATTACCTCTACGGCTAAGCGTAGTGCGAGCCCCTCCTCACCACATTCAAATGGAACTTCCACACAACTATCTATGACTTGTGGATGTTCCGTGCTAGTATTTTCACAATCTGGTTGAGTCTCTTTAACGTATAAGGGAATCTGCACCATCTGCAGCATAAAACGGGAAGCTTGAACAGCACGCTTACGCATCTGCGACACCATAAAAGTAGAACCCGCAGAATTGCCAAAAATTCCTGGCCACATTGAACGCATTGCTGGAATGAAACTTTTCGTTATGCACCTCTGTATTCATAGAAATAAAACAACTAAGGCGTTATCTCTGACATTCAATAAATTAAAAAGTAAGAATGGTGGACAAGGTAGTACACAGAAAATATGATATAAGTGATGCTTGCCTTATGATTGGCTGAGAGACATGGGTAAAGCTCGAAGAAAACAGATAAGCATTGCTTCAATCTGGCAAACAAGCGACAAATTAAATCTCAATGAGCTGCCAGTACAGTGCAAGAATAATACAAACATGGTAGGGGGAGATGAACAAATCTCACCTGTGCAAGTGTTCCGACACGTCAGTGAAATACAAGTAAATGAGCTTTGATAAAATAACAGGATGCAAAGAAGCTGGTATGCTTGGATAGTTGTCACTTAAGAGAAGAATTTTGGCAAACCCCTCTCCAAGAATAGCATGAACGCACTCATCTTCGTTGCTAGGTAAAGGACTCGCCCAGTCATCATTTTCAAAGCCGCCATATAAGATATCAAGCGTCCCAACATCTAATTCCTCTTCTGAATCAGAAAAGTTCAGAGGAGAAAAAGTCGTCTTCTCACTGTTTAATTGGCATGGAATACTGAGGTTTAACATCTTGTCAACTTCTTGAGGACCATACCACATCACGAGATCAATTAATGCCTTACAAGCCTCTATACTGATTGAATGCGGCCCCTTAATATATGAAATCCTCAACTGTTTCAAAAGTTCTGCACTTGGTTTCCTTTCCAAAAGGCCAAAAAGGCCAAGGCATCTGATTGCAATCCTTTGCACATCCAAATGAGATTGTTTTGCCTGAGTATTTAATTTCACACATCAGTAAACAAATAGCAACCAATGCCCTTAAACATGTACCAGTGTGGGCTGAGTTGGTCCTCATCAAGCCATTTTCTAAATAGCAAGTCATAATTCATTGGAAATTTAATACCTTCCAACAATACATACTTGAAATGTATGGTATTGTGGTATATGTATGTATAGACTATATATCATTTTCTATGTTTTCTTAATAATTCGTTTAATATCATGTCAACATTATCATAATTCACCTATCTATAAGGAACCGAACTGAAGGAATAACATCAATAAATGAGGCATTCATTAACTATTTACGATTGGATAGATTAGTAAATTTATTTTGTAGCCATGAGCCAAATTTTATCTAAATTCTCGCCTAATTTTAATTATGGCAAAAGATTGATTAAGTTCCTTCACAATTTTTTGATGATGATGCAAGAATCAATTCTTATCGAAATAAACCTGCTAAAATTTATTAATATAAAAAATAAAGTTAGCTAAATGCCTAAAAACAATAGAGAATGCAACAATTTATTACCCCCGGTAGTAGTAAAGATTGGAGTAGCTCATCAGGTTCAATAGCCTTGCCCTGAAGAAAGCGAAGTGATTTTGCATTTTTAAGCAAAAGGCCAGTAAGAGAGAGGCTGTGCATCCACTGCACATAATCTGCTGTTCTCTCCCTGCAAGGTTGGGCGAGCTCTTCTATTATTGCCAGAATAACTTCTTCAAATTCACCAGGAGCAGCATGGACTTTCCTTGCTAAACTGGCTACAGCTTCAGCCCAATCATTGTCCCCACCAAAACTTAATCCATCTCCAAGAACAACTATATTCCCTTCATCATCATCCTCATGCTCAGGAGGCTTGCACATAAGCTCATGCAGAAATGCACCAGCAGTCTTTCTATTTGTAACATCAGAAAAATCAAACATGCAACCAAGCAAAAGCAGCTGCCGGCATGCAAAGCGATGGTTTGATCCTGAAGATATTAGATTAGTCATTAGACCACTTAAGTATGTATTAAACGGTTTGGAGTATATCAGTATCATTCATATAAACTTATACTCACCAGCATTAGTATGAGCTCTGACCAATTCTATATATTCACCAACTGTTGCAGGAAGAATTTTTTCTAGAAGGTCATTTTTATCTGATGCTTCTGCTGCAT
Organism: Glycine soja; assembly: GCF_004193775.1. Lineage (NCBI taxonomy): Eukaryota > Viridiplantae > Streptophyta > Magnoliopsida > Fabales > Fabaceae > Glycine > Glycine soja. Next base: position 27,703,293 of record NC_041014.1, on the reverse strand, counting down.
ATACTTCTGCTTCAGTACCCATTGTTGCTGCAGCATCAGAGCCTTTGGCCTATTGGGGCACAATTCAAAATCCTTAGTGATTCCAAAACAAAGAAGAAAACCATAATAATTGTAAATTAAATTCCAAAATGTATAGTATCAACACATGATGAAACAAGTCAGAATTTTGACTAAAGAAAAGCATTATTATTTTTATAATTTCTTATAGCAAATTCTGGCTACCAGTAACATTCATTGATATTCTAGCGGAATAATAAATGTAGACAGCTTTATTCAAATTACAGTGGTATCACTGGTATGTTGACATCTTATATCAGCTTTGCACTAATTTTTGCATTTAACCACTAATCTATAATAAACAAAATGAGACAAAACATGCCTCTGCTTTTTTCTTGGGTTGCACTTATAAAGATAACTAAATGTGAAAATTGGATATATTCATTTTCACTCACATGTGCTTCTGACTGTAAATGCTTGCAAACAGTTCTCCAATAAAGAGCAGCCTCTGCTTCCATCGGATGAATGCTTGGTGGGCAATGAACCGCATCCCCTACAATTTAAATGGGAAACAATAAAGTATGCTACACAATACCACTCAGGTTTAATCTAATTTCCACCTAGCAGTTAAAAAATAATTGGTTAACTTCTCATAATAGCATTCAAGAAACTAGATTCCTGGAGGCAATAAAATAGCAGTTGTTAAAGTACCAGATGGCGCAGGGACACAGTCACGCAGCTTCAGTCAATATATTTGTCCAACCAACCATTTCTATAAACCTTTTTGCTTTTTGAACTCATGTTTGTGAAAATTGAAATAGTTAGCCACCAAATATTCGAAAACTTGATTATTTAGCATTGTCACAAACATGACATCAACCCAAGAATTTAAATTTCATTTTGATAGATTTAATCATGTAATATGTAACAACTAACAACTCTTAAAGGTAAAAAATTATAAAATTAAATAAATAAATAACAAATTAAAGTGCAAATATTTAGCTAACCTTCTGTTCTGTCACCATTTGATGATATGTACTGCTGGATACTTGCACCATTCTGTAGTTTTACCAAACCAGCTTTAAGAAGCGCCTCCATTACAGATTCACTAACTGATTCATAGGTTTCAACATCAAGATACTTCAAAAGTTCTATAGTATCACCATTACAACACTTCATGAGCCATTCATCTTTCAATAGTTTAAAACATTCTTTTGAGACAGCAACAGACCGGTCAGCAAGTCCTCTCCGAAGAATTACTGTCCTGAGTTTAATGCTACAGAAACCAGGCAAATGAGAGGGAAAAGGGTTAGACAAGGGTACTTAAGTAAATTTACAGTGGAAAAATGTTTGAAGAGATTGCAATATAGTAAGATATCCACCCTTTGTGACTGTAATTATAGGATTCCATAACACTACATGATCTATAAATTTCTTTTAGAAAAAACGGATAATAATCTTCAAATATACATTAAAACAGGGGGCAAACACAAAGAAGACAAATTATACCAATTACAAATTATTAGTGTAGCGACAATAGATGAGAGGTTACAGAAGAGGACATGCATAGAAGACATAGAAAGTATTAGTCTTTGTAAAATGGAAGAAAAGATTGAGATCTTCTAACTTGTAGTGTGGATTTTAGAAAGTGACCGTAGCCACTAGTTAGAAAAATAAATGGAGTGATTATCATTATCCATGTGCTTGCATTAATGAAAACAAAGATCATTGGTTTTAATTTTTCAACAGTGTAAACCCCCTTCACATTAAAGGATCCAAATCCTAGGTGGAAACTAGTATATACAATGTTAGATGATGGCGATAGTATTATTATTGCTTTACTATAGGGGAACTTTACCTTAAGCTTTGAAGAGGAAATTTATTAGCTAGAACACAGTATGCTGCTTTGCGTACAGATTCACTCACATCCAAGGTACAATCAATGATAACTTGAGAGGTTGCACTAGAAGGAGGCAAAGATAAAACAATCATCTTGCGAACATCCTGCACACCATTTCAAAATTATTAACGAGAATACTACCTATCTGCATGCGTATGTAGTATTAAGATGTGTACCAGCAATCCTAAAATGTTTTGTGCAGATATTGTTCCATTCAAAGACACTACACAAGATTCAAGACTCCAAAATTAGATTAAAAAGAAAAATCCATATCGATATAGTCCAAATCCAAAAATATATCCCTTTTAGTCAAATCTTTAAAGTAACAGAAAATCAAAATTTAATGTACCCAAATAATCATAAGGTGCAGGGGAAATCTCTGAAATAATCGTGTAACCATGGTCATGTCACAATACAATGCAAATCCGTGCTAATATGAGAAGTTAATAGCCAACAGAATATAATCTAATAGTAACCTATTAATTAAAAACCCTGAACACAAAACAGCGCATAAAGGCATCAAGGGAGGAAACAGAAAAAGAAATTCACATGAACCAATTGGGACACTCACCGCATTCTGCTCCAAAGGAAGCACCTCGAGGAACAAATCAAGGATGTCACTATTCACAGAGTCATTCACGAAGCGCGAAAGCGCTCTAACCGCAAAAGTACGCACCACAGGGATCTTGTCTCGCACCCTCACCTTCATCCACTCTATCACCTCATCCCATATCTCATTGCTAACTTCAGCATCATCCGGTAGCCGCAATATTATCTACGATTCAACCAATCGGAGAAATTAACTCTAATTTCAACTATCGCTGCACACTCACATCTTCTGTGTAATCCTAGACGGTGAAATTATAATCGTTTTCCACCTTAGTATCAGACTTCATAAAACTTTCACTTCGGTCACTAATTTTTTAAATTTAATGTTGCAAAATAGACTAATATGAATAAAATTTTGTAACATTTTGCAAAACTAGAGATTAAATATTTGCTCGGAAGCTGAGAGAAATGGAGAATTCAATACCTCAGAGACGATCTGGCAGGCTCGGAACCTGGCGGTTTTGTTTGATGCCGTGGCGGCAGCGAGGAGGAACTTGAGGAAGTGGTCGAGGAACTCATCGGAAGCAGCAGCGGTGGTGGCGACGGCGAAGGCGGAGACGAAGAAAACAACGCGGTCGGCGGAAGCAAGGCGCCTCTGAAAGTCGAAGAGAGGAGTTAGGGTTTTAGAGAAGGCGGAGAAGAAGTGCGAATGAGAAGAGGATTTGGATCGGAGAAGCGAGAATTCCTTGAGCTTTCGGTTGTGAGTGGCGTATGAGGTTCGAGCCTCGTCGAGAATTGCGGCGATTTTCAGCATCAATCGCTTCGCTTCTTCTGCATCGTTCTCCTCCATGACTCTCTCTTCGATGAAGTGAATGTGAAAAGGAGTGTGTCAATGAATTCTGAAGTCTGAACTGAATCTCAATCGTAGCGTTTTGGTTTTGAATTTGAGCGGGAGTTGGAGTTTTAGTCGATTTGGGCCTAAGTCATTATAGGCCGTTACGGCTCACATATAGGGTGATGCTCGGTGCACCAGCATTATTGCTTGTGCACCCAACAATTGTTTTTAATTCCCTAAATGCCCCTGGTGTCTTCTTCCTTTTGAAGTTGGTTGCAGTGTTATTTTTTCTCTTATGCCTCCATTGTTTTTTTCTTCACTTTCTCCCTCTATTGTTGATTCGTGTTGGTTTTTCATTATTGAGAGAGTTGCCGGTTAGGTCGAGGTGAAAGTGTTACGGGTCGGTGGTGATTGTTGCGATGGTTGTTTCGTCGTCGTCGACATTTAAGGTACACCATTTTGCTGCATTTTGCTGGGTGTGCGTGAGTTGATCCGCATGTGTAAGTTATAAGTATGGATCAAGTTGATTCGTAAGATCTATACAGATCAAGTTGATCCGTAAGATCTATACAAATTAAGTTGATCCGTAAGTTAAAATTACACCTACGGATCAAGTTGATCCGTATAACTCATAGGGATCAACTATGACTCATATAGATCAACTATGACTCATACAGATCAAGTTAATACATATGAGTCATATGGATCAACTTGAGTGAAAGACATTTTCGTCCATTCACTTAAAATGCTGGGTTCACCAGCAATAATGCTAGATGCACCAAGCATCACCCTCACATATATCATGGACAACGACTTGCCATTGGCCTCCCATATATCTTTCAAAATTTTAAAAAATGCAATTCCCCATAATGCACAACCTAAATACACTTCTATTGGGGTGCTAAAAACATTGTACAACATAAATTGTGATTTCAATGTATATATATATATATTTTTTTTTGCACTCCCATTAGTGCAGCAAAAGTGTATTTTCATTGTGCAACTAAGTTTGTAAAAAGAAATGCACAACAGAATCATAATTTTATTGTGCAAGTAAGAGTTAACAAAGAATGTACAACAAAAACATGACTATGTTGCCCAGGAATCATGGTTTTGTTGTACACTTTTTTTGTTTTTTCATTGTTTGACAGGTAAAATTAACTTAGAAATTAATTGCATAATTTGCAATCTAACAAAATTATGATTTTATTGAATTACAATTCTTGTAACATAATATAATTATGATTTTATTACGTCACAATTTTTATGGTACAATAAAAGCATAATTTCATTGTGTTATAGACATTATAGATGAAGGAAAGGAGACGAAAAATATTTTGATATTTGCGTATTAATTATAGGGGTTAAAAACAATTTTAAAGGACCAATATCAATTTCCCATGTACAATAATAAAACAGCCCAAAAAAAAATCCCTCTATTTGCATCTTTGTTAAATTCTGCCACACGTATGCAAGAAAATGAATTACTGAAAAAAATTATATACCGGCATTTTATGAGATTAGAATTATTTATGCCTCCCTTGCATACTTCTCCTTGTTATTTTTAAGAGAATAAATAATATATTCATAAATAATATAATTTTTTAATATGTTTAATCACAAATTATAATATGTGATGAGTTGATTGACTTTTATAATTAATTAGGAAGACCCAAAAAGACTATAAGAGAGGTTATCAAAAAGGATATCGAACTTAATGATTTGGATAGAAGTATGGTACTTGATAGAACATTATGGCGGAAGTTTATCCATGTAGCCGACCCCACCTAGTGGAATAAGGCGTTGTTATTGTTATTGTTGTTGTTGATAGTTTCATGCTAATGTACATTTCTTTGGAATAAAATTAAAGAGAGAAATAGAGGATAAAAGAGAAAGAAGTGAAAAAAAAAATTTTACATGTTATTCATTTAACACGTGACAATAACAACCTGACTGTTGTTATAATACTATTTATAAGTATTCGATAATAACACATTTTGTATTTGTATTATTATTAGCATTGTTGACACAAATGCTACATAACCTTTACAATCATTCAATACAATGATCTTCACATGGATTCATCACCAAATTTTACATCACAATTTCAACCAATTACTTGAACCAATTATCGGATTTTCCCATTAGTTGAATAATTATTAGAGTCTAAAATACCCAAGTGATTTTCCATTCACGAGAAAGGAATAGAACATAAATTAAACACTAAATCATCTCAAAACCTTGAGCTATTAAATGTATAATTCCTTACCATTCACTTTTATGCTATTCAATACCTTTAAATCTAATGTAAAATTTCTTAGTCACAGCAACATACTCCAAACAACTTGCTATGCTATTTGGTAACCTCTGTCCATGGAACTCGAGTACTTCATTTTTTATTTTCCTGCATACAATAAATACTCTTCAGTCTCTTCTGACATCATCAATGATCACACTAAAAAACTTTTACTCTTTCAAATCGAACCAATACAAATAAAAATCATTAGAATTAATATTGTCATAATCAAAACGCGGCGACGAGCATAAACTACACAATTGTAAAAGACTTATGTCACATTGCCGTGAGGCTTAATTACAGCATATATTAATTACAAGATATAAGATTAATTTAATGATAAAAAAAATAAAGAAAAAGATCAATTATGAATTCAAATTCTTCCATTAATAAATTAACCACTAACATTTATTGATAAATTAACCTAAATATTAGTCTCCAATTATGTACGAAGTACGACAGTTTTTAACTCTTCTCTATATATGTACTGTAGCTATATTTGATCTGTTCAGATTAGAACAGGTGTTAATTATTTAAAAGAAACGATGGTATGGTAGTAGTTATCGTTGAAATTTTATTTAAAAAGTGCATGATGATATTAACCAGGTAGATATAGCCTAGCTAGCTACGTTGTTTACAATGACAAACTAACTTAACTACTTAAGCTTTTTCCATTACTGACATTAAAAACTGATGCCGGTCTTGCTCTATCCAAAAGGCTACTTTTTTAATGTTCCATGATTGACAGAGTTATAAATTTTACTTTTTAATTAACATTTTAGTGGTCCATGTTCTACGGAATCTTCATATCGGAGCATAGTTGACAAATAACTAGAAGGGTAGATGGCAACTTTAAGTTGGATCATAGAAGAAAAAAAAAGTTGTTTAAGTTTATCTCATTTGTTTAAATAAGTGTAATTGAAGTCTTGGACTTCTGTGTTAAAAAAATAGAAAAATATTGTATGTTCAGTCTATAATTTTAGTTGAATTTCATTTTAATTCATTTACTTTTAAATTAATAAATTTAGTCTTTTAACTTAAAAAAATACGTGAATTTAGTCTCAACTCATATTTAAAAGTAACATTTAGTAGACATTTTTTATCACTACAAACTTAGAGAAAGGACTAATTTTTTTTTTTTTACATTAAAGGATTAAATTTATCAAATTTGAAAGTACAAATACCAAAAATCAAGTTTGATTAAAAATACATGAATTAAAAACATATTTTTTTAAACAAAACTTGAACTTAATTTATTTAACTCATTTATAAATTTTTTTGTTTTTTTATTTTTAAAATTACATTTAACCTTGTTGATTTAGTATTTGACACAAAATGTATTACTAAATGATAATTTATAAATAAAAATATGTGCTTAACATATAACTTGTGAAATTCAAATATTGTACACTATCACATTTTTCATAATCCAATAAAATAAATTTATAACTTAACTACTTAAAAAAAACTTCAAAAACAATTTTTTAAGCCTCTTAACAAAATACACATTTTCATTATGAATATAATGGGACAAACACAGGCACACGAAAAATAAATAATAAATATACATGTAATTGGTGTGATCTATTTTAAAAAATTTAAATGAAATTGAAAGTTTATAATTTTTGGGATAAAAATGTCCATTAAAAAAGTGGATATCAAATGAGATTATTCTTTTTATAATAGTTATAGATAAATAACAAAAAGATAGTAAAATCCTTATAATGAATGTAAATAAATGATTTATTTACTAGTCATCAAATATTAAGTTTGAGTTTATTTATTTAATTAAACAAACAAGCATTTAAGAGTCAGATTTAAATAGATCATAAATAACGATAGTCTCATTTACCCTTGTATAAGTAATCTTGCTTTCAAAGTATAACGATAGTCTCATTTACATTCGTATAAGTAACCATGTTTTCAAAGTATACAACAAAGAATCAAACTCTCACATTCATGTGTATGAGATATCTTTGTAAAAAAAGTTAACTCCCCAACAGATCTTAACACATACTTAGAAAGATTAACTTGTAACTTTCAATTAGAGGATATTATCAATAATATATATCTAATAAGACTGTTTCTAATATAAAATGAGTAAAACACCAATTTCATTCCAAAAGTAGGAGGTGTTTGTCAATTGGGTCCTTAAAGTAATAAAATAACAAAAGCATCCTTAAAAGTTCCTATGTTTATCATCTAATCTTTAAACTTAACTATTTTTTATTATTTTAATCCTCAAAAGTAGGTTAATGTTGTCACTTAAATCACATTTTTTTAGTTTTGGACTAAAATGAGTGACAAAATGTATTTTCAAGAACTTTTTTTATTTTACTATTTCCAAGAACTAGAATAACGGGGTCTCACACTTTTAAGAACAAAACTAGTCATTTAGGCAATGAAAAATAATGTTGTCGATGACTACATTTGCAGAAAAATGAATTGTGTAACAGGCTAACAGTAGCTGTATCAAGCTACACACCTTGAAGATGTACACAAGAAGCAAAGCCTGCAATTGATAAATTGGCACTAGATGCCACACACTCTAGGACACTAATAAAAGAGAAGTAAAACCCGTCATCTCCTACAATGTTGCCCCCTCGTCATCTCCAAGTCTAACTATCCAAGTTTTTTTTTTTCATCAACAATGAGTCAATGACAATAACAAAGCCATTTTGGTGCTTTCAATAAACCCTATGACAGACACAGAAGTTTTGTGTAATTTGCACTAGGCATGCATAGCGATCGAGTCACCACAGATTTTTGAATCCGAAACTGAAAACTCATTTTCCGCATAGGCTAGGAAAAAAAAAGTCTGATGGTTATTAACTTAAGAAAATTATTAATCAGACTTCTTAGAACATTAGTTAAAAAATTAAAATATACAAATTTATGATATTCGTAATCTTTTTTACGCCCTCGTATAATTTTCATAATAAATATTTTTTTCTTGAAGTTCTTTAATTAATATCCTGAAAAGACTAATAAGCAATAACATCAATTTAAAATAGTAGTATTATATTAGAGTAAATTTATGCTATGCTAATTAGTTATAGTTAGTGACAAAGATGAGTATGAGGAGTTTTGACCAAAAGGGATAATTCTATTTGAAATTTTTTAAATAGGGTAATTTTTTTTAATTAATTCTTAAATAAGGATAAGTCGTACGAATTTTTATGACGTCGAAAAAAAATTGACAACTTCAATCTTTTCTTATAGTGGAGTCATAAAAACTCCAATTACTTCTGTTTTAATATTTTTAATATATATATATATATATATATATATATATATATATATATATAATTGTAAAATTTATAATGACTTCAAAGTTGTGCTAATTTTTTTTCAAAATTAATTTTGAACAACTTTAAAGTAGTTTTAATTTTTATGGCTTCTCTATTTTTTAATAGTTTTTGTTTCAATGTTTTTAATATTTTTCATACCTATATTAAAAAATAATATTAACTTAAAATTTATCAAATAATATTAAAGTCTTTTAATTATTTTTTATATTCATCATTAAGTAAACTAATAATTTCATACAATATCATTAATTAATTTTATTTGATAAAATTATTTTAATATTAACAACAGAAATAATTTAATAATAAAAATAGTTGTTAAAATGAAAACAACATAATACATTAATATAAATTAAATAATACAAAGTAAACACAAATATAAAATTAAAAAATAAAAATAATATTAGTTTTCAACTTGTCTATATGGACACTTATTATAATTATGTCTTTCAAATCTAAACCATGAACATTTCTAGTTATCGGACATCATCCCACTATTAACATTTTTCATTTTTTCTTAAACTAATCTATGTGTAGTACTTTTTAATTTGAATTTAAGTCTTTTGTCGACACCATTTTTTTAATTTACAAAACAAATAACAGTCCACAAAATAAATAATAATCCTTAACATTAGTAACAAAAATATAGACAATATTAAATAAAACAATATACGGAAGTATAAATTAAAACTAATTTAATTTTTTTAAGAAAATTTAGCATGACTTTGAGTTGTAAAATTTTTTATGACTTTAAATAAATAATTAAAAAAATAGCACGACTTTGAAATCATTATAAATTTTATGACTTTATATAAAAAAAATTAAAATAAAAACTGAAATTGTTGGAGTTATTACGACTCTAATATCTAATTACAAAAAATTAGGCCTATTGATATTCTTAATTTAACCTCTTTTGGAATTTTGACACATGTACACTTTGGGGGTGTTTTAGTCAATTCAAATTTTTGTGCTATTAAAAAGTTATGTACCAAGAATGAGATAGAACTGAGCTATTAAAATGCGCTTTTAAAAAATTTTGATTATCAGAGAGAACAATGGTTGACATAAGGTGATTCACTCTGTTGCACCCTGCTCTTCCTCTTCTCCGGCTATCATCGAACTCTCACTTCCTTCCTTTCTTCTCTATCATATCACCAAAAACCCTTTGTTCTCTATCATCAAAAACAACTTCTCTCAACCTTCCTCTCCTTGGTTGCTCTCTCAATGTCCATCTCCTTCAAATTTGTTCTTAAGGAAGTGTTTTGTAACGCCTTGAAATTTCGATAACTGAAAATAGATGTTTGATGTTTATCTTGTGTTATTTGATTACTTGATAAATTTGGATGATTTAAGGTATTGTGTGAATTAGTCATGTATGATTTACTTGATGTGGATGTTGAGTTATGTGGACTTTTATTGACTTAGGTCGAAATTATGAGATTTCAAGTTTTACCTAAATCTGTTTCATTAAAATTGTGATGTTGAATTCGTTAACCGTTGGATTGCCTTCAATTTTGGATTGTAGGCTTGCAACCCAATTTTGCATGTTTTAAATGTTGGGATTTGCAATATAACATCTAGAGTATGAGATATGATATTTTCCCCAAAGCAGTAAAATTTGTTGGAGCAGAATTCGTCCAAGCGAGCCAAATTTCGCTTGGGCGAGTCTTGCAGGCTACAAATACGTCCAGCAGCATAAAACAACCATTTTTACCTCCATCTCTTCCCCTAAACCCTCCCCCAACACCCCCAACCTCCTCCACCACCACCACTGACCATAGGTGACTGCCATAAGCCGCCTTTGCTTGCCGTCGGACCATGGCACAAAGAAAAACAGTTTAATCGGAGAGGATCTTCAAAACACAACTCGAGGATTTGGTAGAGAAAGAAGCCTCCAATCCTCCCTTCGTAGTTTCTTCGAGGTAACCATGATTTCTATGCTTTTTCCTAGTTAGTTTGAGTCTATATTTGCATCTCCTATGACTTGGGTACCATTATGGGATGTTTTTACACTTCATTTAGAAAACCCTTGAAAAGTTACCTTTTATAAAATATACTTTATTTTTGTAACATTTGTTGAACCCTGGTCACAGTAGCCTAATCAGAATTTCAAAATGACGTCTCTTTGATATGGATCTCAAAACATCCTTTTAGCCCTTTTTTAAATTGGATGGGTATTTGACCCCAAAAGATGATATTAACCTTGTCTTTGAAATCTATACTAAATTATCTTTGATTTGGGGATAACTGCGAAATTTGAGTTTAATTGATAGTCAATTTTGGCTAAGAACGATTTGAATTCCTTCACTTTATTGTTGTTATTAATGAAATAATGAGAAATTTAATATCATTGTAATTTTTTACCAGCAGGATTCAAAAGAATAAAATTTCAAGTGCTTTGGAGGAAAATTGGTGCAAAAACATGAAGAAAAAAGTTAAAGATTAGGACAGCTCGCTTAGCGCACAAGACAAGCCTAGCACGTCTCATCGCTTAACGGCCAGCTCACGCTTAGCACAAAGAAGGCCCACAAGAAATTCCAAAGGCGCGCTTAGCGTGAATCCTGCCCTAAGCGTGTGATCACTGTCATACTCGCTAAGCTCAGAAGACCCACTTAGCGCAAGGTCGCGTGAATTTTAAACTACCTTAGGCCTATAAAAGGAGAGTAGAAAGCAAAGGAAAAAAACATCGAGACTCAGAGCTCTCTAATGAATGCATCCTAAGCCTGAGTATCTCTAATAAGAGAAACCCTTTTTCTATGTCCATTATGCCCTTCTCCTCCTTTATCCATCCCTCTTTTCTATCCATATGAACCCCTAAAGTGCAAAGTCTCTCATGACAATGAGAGGCTAAAACCTCTTTGTTGGGAGCCTAGTAGCCAACAGCCTTGTAATGTAACTTCTTTTACTATCTATTAAATGTAATTTTTGTTTGTATTGTCTCTTTTTTGCTCTTCATTATATTGTATGGTTTGATCATCTATGCATTTGTTTTAGGGATTATACATTGGGAAATGGTAATTTCTAATGAAATGGAAAAGGGCATCTAAACAACTCATTGTTAGGAATAGAATGATCTTGTTTTGCCTATGCATACATCTCCATACTTTATGCAATTTACTATTTTGTCTTTGCAAAGGGATTTAGGAGAGATAATAGATAAATTAGGTTCTTCATCATGAGGGATCAAGGTTGAGTGTCTAATTAGATATGGGTGAAAATTGGAATAACATTAAATAGAGAAACATGTTAATATTGCATGAAGGATAGTTAGGCATGCTAGGCTAGCATATTTAAATTCTAAATTTATCTCTAAGCATTCAAACACATTATCATCTTTATCTTCTATCTTTATCATCTTTTACTTTAAATCTCTATCTTATGTTCTGTCTCTCTTTATCTTTTATTTTAAATTTCCTTATCTCTTGTTGGTAAATTGGGTTTGCACCAATCTAAGTACAAACAAAGTTCATGTGGACTCGACACTCAGCCTTTCATTTTACTTTACTACTTGTGACAAATTGGTGCACTTGCCAACAAGTTAACATTTGGTATATAGAGCTCTGCGTTTGGACGAACGGATGTGAACCTAAGAGATCTTAGAACAACACCACAAGGAACTAACAGAGAGAGATATAGATAAGTGGGGGGAGTTTATTATTTGTTTAGAATTTTTGATACCATAGTTGGGGTCAAGGAACCCAATTATGGGGATGTATGTTTGTCCTTGTGCATGTTGGTTTTCAAGAAAAACTGTATTTTTAACTAATGGGATATGATATATTTGTTATTGATGTGCATGCTGGTTTTCAAGAAAAATTGTATTTTTAACTAATTGGATATGATATATTTGTTATTGATGTGCATGTTGGTTTTCAAGAAAAACTGTGTTTTTAACTAATGTGATGTGATATATTTGTTATTAATGATTTAAATTGTCAATGATGTTGTTGTTGTATTGATTGAAATTTTTGGAAAAAGTCTTAGTTACAGAGGAAACTCTGTCCAAAATTTTATATCTGTTTTTCTATTTACTTCTTTATTAAATTTTAAATGGGCATAAGAGTTGGTTTTGAATACCATAGTTGTCCTCTTTAATTTAGCATTTTTCTTAAAATATTAGTCTCATGATATTATGGATTCTTGTTGTATGAGGTTTATGTTGTCGGAAGACCTGGGGAATGTGAATCCCATGCATGAATTTATATGTATGTATGTGGAATGTGATTGCTTGTGATGTTGAGATGAGATTATATTGATGTTGACAATAACATTGAAATGAGATGATGTTGATGATGTATGTTGTGTATGTACATGGGTGGTGCAGTGACCATATTGGATATCCCTGGAAGGGGAAATAGAGTGTTTAAAGAGTTTTAAGCATCCCTGGAGAAAGAAGGGGATGACTTAGAATCTTTAATTATACATGGTCAGTGCATTGATGATGCTCATGTTTCATATTTCATATTGCATAAAAATAGTATAAACTTTGTTAGTAAGTACACGTAATTTTTCATGAGGAAAAATACTTGTACTTGGGGGCAAGTCACTCAGTTTGGAACTTCCTTGAGACTCATGCTGATCACTATGGGGGGAAGTTGCATGTGCACGACAGGGTGACCTCGACACTTGTTGCCTAGTTTTCCTAAGTGAGAGTGTCATGTAGACGCGCTTAGGCTATTTCCTGATAAATGGTACCACGTTGCATTTTAGAATTGAGTTAGGTACATGCATCATTCTGAGCATAATTGATTTGAATTATGAAAAAGTTGATGACTAGTTTGTTAAGTGTATGTTGAACCGATGGGTTATTGAGAATGATTGTGTTTATTGTTATTGTTTTCTTGTTAATCATTGTCATTTGGTGTTTGTTGATCTTTTATGATAAACTCACCCTTGCAATTTTTTTACCGTCTGATTGATGCTTGTGATGATCTTGAACTTTCATTCATGGGAGAAGATGAGCAGCAGTAGGTGACTTGGAGGGAAGTCTTTTGTTAGAGCCGTCAAATCAACGTGATAATGTTAGAATTTATTTTAGGGGAGAGTTGTGTTTTGTTATCAACTCTTCCTTAGTTGGTTCCTTGAATTTTTTGATTGGGCATGTAAGTCCCAAGTTTAGATATATGTAAAAATTGAATTATGTTCTGACATTTGAATGATGTATAGTGGTTTAATAGATGTATATGTGTGTGTATGTGTGTCTTTATTCACGTGTTTGTGCGTTATTTGATGAATGTACATCGCGAAAAATTTATCATCATTTTCATAATCAAATTAATGGAGCTTTCACTTAAAATTGAAATGTCACATTTTATAGTTAGTAATATTGTAGCGACGAGGCGGGTCATTACATTAATGGTATCAGAGCAAGTCGAACCTTTTGGCCAGTGAGTTGTGAGTCTGTTATGTTCCTCTGTACGTTCTCTGGTTACCTCGTTGAATGCTTGGTGTTTATTGTTTGGATTTGGAACTTACTCACTTTGTTGTGTTTCCATGAGTGATAGAGATTTGATTGATGTAGTGATAACATGTCTGTATCCCTGATATATGTTATACCATGAATTTCAATGTCTTGTCATGAGTTATCAGACTGGCCATCTGTATAATTTGTGAAGTGAAATGGGATGACATGGCAAGCGGTCAGAAATATGAAGGATGGAAAATGAGTGTTATTGTCTCAAGGGAAGACTATTTTAGAGGAGTATTTTCTTGAGGCATCAACTCTCAAGAGTAACTTAAGTAGTGGGACTCCAGATCGATATGAAATCATCTTATCCTTTTTATTGTGTGTATTTCTTCCATGCTCTCACTTCCTGTTGTGCATAGGGAGTAATGGCTGGACAAAATTATCATGCGATAGTTGATGCTCTCCATGCCTTAACCCAGATTATAGGGAACCATAATAAAGGAGAAGCTACAAGAGTTGTTGAGTATCAAGGGTTTGATCACTTCCAAAGAAATAATCCCCCTACTTTGAATGGAGGATACAACCCTGATGGTGCTCAGAATTGGATACGGGAGATTGAGAAAATCTTCTGAGTGATGGCATGTCCAAAGGAGCAAAAGGTTTCTTTTGGCATCTACACTCTGGTAGAAGAAGCTGAGTATTGGTGGGAGAACACTCGCCAATGCTGGGAGGCTGAAGGTCAAGTTGTGACTTGGGAAACCTTCAAGAGGGTATTTATGGAGAAATACTTCCCTGAAGATGTTAGGAACAACAAAGAGATGGAATTCCTTGAGCTCAAGCAAGGGAACACGACTGTAGCTGAATACGCAACCAAGTTTGAAGAGCTAGTGAGGTATTTTCCTCATTACCAAGGAAGGGATGGTGAAAGCTCAAAATGTGTGAATTTTTTTAATAGCTTGCGACCTAAGGTGAAGCAAGCTATGAATTATCAAGGTGTTCATCAATTCTTACTATTGGTGAACATGTGTAGAATTTGGGATGAAGACTTCTGAGATAGGGCAGCGTATTATCAAAGTACGGGTCCAATGAAGAACAAGAAGAATGGATCCTAAAATCGAGGAAAACCATACCCGATCCCTCCTAAGCATTATGGTAATCGCCCTAGCAATCAGAGAACTACTGCTATGGGGTTTTCTGGTGGTAGTGGTAGCAAACCTTCAACTTTCTTAGCTTAGATAGTTTGTTACAGGTGTGGTAAGCCAAGCCATATTTCTTCAAATTGTGCAGACAAAGACATGACATGTTTCAACTGCAGACAGAAGGGCCAAATTTAGAGGGATTGCCCACATCCTAAGAAGGAGCGAAATGGTGGAGGTCTGAATGACCAAACTGGACGTCCGAAAGCCACAAGAAGAGTCTTTACTCTTAATGGCATCAAAGCTTAGAAATCCAAAGATTTAATCCAAGGTAAATGTTTCATAAGTGGGATTCCATTACTTGTGCTATTTGATTTCAGTGCAACACATTCCTTTATATCTTATTCCTATGTAGAGAAACTTAAGCTTTATGTGTCTTTTTTAAATAAAGATCTGGTAGTAGAGATCCTAACTAGTGGTTTTGGGTTAACTTCTAATGTGTGTTTGAATTGTCCTGTGGAAATTTATGGTAGAACATTCTTAATTGATATGATTTGTTTGCCTTTGAGCCAAATTGATGTTATTCTGGGTATGGCCTAGTTATCTTCCAACCATGTCTTGTTAAATTGTTTTGATAAAACTGTGATGTTTGATATTTTGGAGTGAGTAAGGATGAAATGTTTATTTCTGCCAACCAAGTTGTGACATCTTTAAAAGAAGATGCTCAAGTGCACATGATCTTGTCTAACCTGGAAGTAAAAACCAAGGTTTCCATGTGTGACCTCCCTATTGTGAGAGAATTTCCTGAGGATATATCCGGTTTACCACCTGAAAGAGAGAGTTTTTCATAGACCTAGTACCCGGTGTTGGACCCATATCCATAGCCCTTATAGGATGTCTCTTATAGAGTTAGTCGAGCTTAAGAAACAATTAGAGGATTTATTGGATAAGCAGTTTATGAGACCTAGTGTGTCTCCATGGGGAGCACCAGTGTTGTTAGAGAAGAAGAAAGATGGCACCATGAGGTTGTGTGTAGACTACCGCCAATTGAATAAGGTGACGATTAAGAATAAGTACTCTTTGCCTAGAATAGATGACCTTATGGATCAGCTTGGTTGGGGCTTGTGTGTTTAGCAAGATAGATGTTTGATCAAGTTACCATCAGATCCGAGTGAAGTCTGAGGATATTTCAAAGACTGCTTTTAGGACCCGTTATGGTCACTATGAGTATTTGGTTATGTCCTTTGGTGTGACTAATGCCCATGGTGTGTTTATGGTTACATTAATAGAATCTTTCACCCCTATCTTGGCAACAACAATTTAAATAGTTGACAAAATCAATGAATATGTGTTGTCGTTAATTCCAAGCACCTTTTTCAAATATTAGCTTATGAATCTTGCAAATTACATTCCACACAAATTAAATTATATGTAGAATCTTTCTTATTTTCTTTTTATTATTGTAGGGGATGAAAACAAAATATTTGAGCTCAGATTCTATTGACAATTTTGAATCAATTGAGAGCCAAAATTTTGATGCACTTACACCAGAATTTCTGAACCCTCTTAGAACATCCGGCCTTCCAAATCATAAGATAAAATTGAAGGTTGGCACACCAATCATGCTTTTAAGGAATATTGATCGATCAAAAGGGTCGTCCAATGGTACTCGCTTGATTGTCACAAGGCTAGCAAATCATGTTATTGGAGTAAAGATCATGTCTGCAAATACAACTAGTAATGAGATATATATACCACGCATGTCTATGTCTCCATCATAGTCTCCATGGCCTTTTAAACTCATTAGGAGACAATTTCGATCATTGTCTCATATGCAGTGACAATCAACAAATCTTAAGGTCAATCACTAGTAAGCGTTGGTTTATACTTGCCTAGGCCAATGTTTAGTCACGGTAAGTTATACATGGGCGTTTCTAGAGTTCAAAGCGAACAAGGACTAAGATCCTCATCCATGACAAGGAAAGAAAACCATTGACATCTACTCTCAATGTTGTTTTCAAAGAGGTTTTCCAAAACCTTTAATGGATACATCTTTAATTTTTTCATGATAATTACTAAGTGATTTTAAATATGTTTGCATCTACTACTATCACATTTCATTGATAAAACTAATAAGCCCACCTGCCAATTAATTTCAATTTTTTGATGCCATATTGAAATTACAGGACTTTATGGAGAGGATTATTTTTTGAGCATGTAAGTTGCTGTTAAAATTTGACTCGATATGTATATATTAGTGAATATCAAAATCTCTAATTGATTCATATTAAAATGTGTTACCCCTTATATGTAGATTTACATTTCAGATGGATCCATATCCCATAAAATTCGTTGGTTTGCCTATTCCTTTTTTATGTAAGTAATTTATTTTATATTGTTCCTTTCTACTAGAACCTAACATAATGTAATCCTCACATTGTCATTCATTTACTTAATTAAAAGTTTTACACTTTTCAATTTATGTGCAGGTGATGCAATTTGTTATCCAAACAATAGTGCAAATTTATAGTTCAATAGATGATACTACCAAATCATAGTAATTAATTGAAGAATACAAAAAAAAAAATATCTATCATAAAATCCACTTCTTTTGAATTAATATTTTGTATTCTTCAACTAAATGCTTCTTTGATTAAGCAGTATTATTATACACATGATTTGGCAGTATAACAAACATGTTAGCTTAATTTTAGTAATGTTTGGGGATTTTTTTGTTGTTATTATCAGGGACTGTTCAGAGTCAATGATTCACTGGATTACTGAATTTTTTTATCGCATAGATGGCTAAATTAGAATTTTAGGATTACATTACTAAAAAACAGACTTACTCAATTTCACATGCTGAATTTTCTGAAAGAAATATACATAATTAGATTATTTCACTTTGTGTATGTGTGTATATGTGTGTGTTTATGGTTTGCTTTCTTATCAGTAATATCAGGGACTGTTTTTTAAAGTACTTATTATAAATCGAAATTCTCCAAGCAAACCAGAATGTAATGTGAGATTTAATTGCTCCCTCTGAATTCATACATTGTATTTGCTGGAAATCTTTATGATCACTTCCAACAATATCCAAGCAATTTGAGATGCACATGAAATTCTGTTAGTGGATGTCTTAGCCAGTGCGTGCTTGAGAAATGTGGATTTGAACTATAAATATAAGTGTTGCTCAGGGTAATGCATTGCCACGTGGTTGCTTTTGTTGTTGTTTGGTTATGCCATATCATAGGGAATGGATGAATGATGCAAATACATGGATGCTTGTTGTTTCATATAGCTAGGAGTAAGTTGGCATAATTTTATAAGTGGGGGGCACAATCTGGTCTACTAATTTTTTACTGATGTAAAATTTAGAGATTGTTTAGTATGTAAGGCATAAGCAAGAAAATGAGGAAATGGAATGAGATGCCAAGTGTTGTATGTGTCTGATCATCGAAAGTGTGCTAAAATTAGAGCAATAAGAGCAGGTTCAAGATTTCACATAGAGTAGGTGCAGTTTTAAAGTCATTCTCATTATCTTGATTGAATGTGGTAGAATAAAGATTCACTCTCATAATCTGATTTATTATAAAGTCACCCTTTTAATTGCTGTTAGGAATAGAGTTATAATCTTTTTAATGTATTCTTATATTTGGTTTGGTTTCAATGAACAATTTGTATCTTTTTTTCATTCTTGTAGCTTAAAAGTTACTATAATGTTTATAGTAATTAATTTAGTAGCTCTTTTTATAAATTAAATTATAAAAACTAAAACGATTTGGGTGTACAGACAGGTTACTAACTAGTTTATTATAAAAAACGCTGAAATCGTCAATTTTTTTACGATTTCATATCAAAAAGTTATAAAAATATCTACAACTTATCCCTATTTGAAAATTATTCCCATTTAGTGAAATTACTCCGTTTTCATCAAAATCCCACGTATAGATGAACGAACAAGAAGTGATTTTACACCAAGTAATATGCTCGCTGTCATGTTCATGGCATCATTTTCAATGTTTTTTAATGAATAAATAATAATAATCAATTGTTAGTATTTTGTTAGTAAAAAAAATCAAACTTTTAATATTTTAAATTGTCGTCATACTCAATGCTTAATGATATAAAAAATGATTTTTTTAACTTGTGCAAAGTTAGATAAGTTAAGCCCTATCAATTATCCACTTTTCACTTACTATTACTATAACTACCTAGTTCATTGTGATTCTTAAAAAAAAACCAAAAATTTCTCTCTCCTATTAATGACAGGATAATAATCTCTCTCTTCTCATTAATTAATAGAAAATTTACTGTCTCTTCAAATGGTACAACTAAATATTTTTCCTAAAAACCAATTTTCTTCGCATCCCTCTGCATTCTGCGAGTCTCCAATTGCAATAAAAGTGTAAAATTTGTTTCATATATGAAATGCTGAAAACAAACTTTGAATAACTTTGACATATGATAATAATTTATTAAACGTTTTTTTCTCGGATGTCTTTCGTTATACGTTTGTAATGTTATTTCATTGTTAGAAAAGGAGCAAAACATTATATTTCAAATTAAAAATTATACTAGCAAATAGCAATTAATAAAACGCCCTAATGTTACCTTGCTTCCTTGACTCTCTGATATCTCTAGCATTTTGGATTAAAGACTTGAAACCAATCCGTTGAAGTAAAATGTTTTTTAAAAAAAGTAACCGCAATATTTTTTTTTCTTCCATACGCAACACGTTAAAAAAAATTCTTTAAAAAAAATATTTGACTTAATATTCTTTATTAGTGCTTACATAAATATAAATTATTTGACTAATATATTAATTTATAAATATAAAATTGAATCTTCCATTATAACATTATTACAAGCATATAATAAAAAACTTCCGAGAAAAAACGCTTGATAAATTATTATATGTCAAATTTATTCAAAGTTTGTTTTCGGCATTTTATGAAGCAAATTTTACCTTTTTGTTGCAATTGGATGCGAAGGTAATTGGTTTGGGAAAAATATTTAATTGTACAATTTGAAGAGCTGGTAAATTTCTATTACTTGATGGGAAGAGAGAGATTATATATATTAGTATAGGAAGGTGAGTTTGTATCATAATTAGGAGAGAGAAATTAATCTTTTCAAAGAATCACAATTAACTAGATAAGTATAATTAGTGAAAAGTATATAATTAATAGGACTTAACCTGGGTAAAGTTGTACAGGTGAGAAAAATCGTATAAAAAAACAAAAAATGAGAGGACAACAGTACATGTTCTTGTCTAGAAAATATAATAATGTGGACTTTGGAGAGGCATTCTTGACTATATTGGTGCTGGTGCCATCAATTAATTGAAGTGTATAGTATATATGTACACAATGATGATGACAATACTAATAGAACCATTTCTCTCATTGTTTCTGGTTTCTAATGTAATTAAGCTGGGTGCATATGCTAGATTATTTTGTTTGTCTTTCTCATCCTTTCATCATCACTTTCGTCACCAATCCATAGAAAATAACAAGTCCTTTTCTCGTTATTTTTTTAACTAAAATATCT
The DNA here is from genome assembly GCF_004193775.1 of Glycine soja. NCBI lineage: Eukaryota > Viridiplantae > Streptophyta > Magnoliopsida > Fabales > Fabaceae > Glycine > Glycine soja. The sequence continues at coordinate 27,682,312 of NC_041014.1, read as the reverse complement.
TTTTATTATATGGTTTCTATGATATATATATATATATATATATATATATATATATATATATATATATATATATATATATATATATATAAATCCTCATAGAGTAGTCCAGCTAGAATCATGTTGTATCAGTCATCGGACGTCTATTAGATTCTTTCATTCTCCAATGGCATAAAAAAATTCTCATCCAGAAAAAAGAAAAAACATATACGATGTCATCATTAGTTTATTGAGAGATCATAGTACCCTAATTTACTTACATATTGATTCAATGAAGTTTTTAATTTAAGGTAGTTTTGAAAGAAGAAGCAATTAATTAAATGGGCCATGTCACCTTATGCGGCGCAGTTCATGCAAGTTTACTAATTATTGATAATTAAAAAGTTTATGTGATGTTAGGACTAGACGCAGCAAGTGTGTAATTAAGTAATTATCGTTAATTTGTTATTGTCAAATTAACAGCAATATGAGCTCACTGGCAACCAAATATGTCCTTTGAAGACAACCAAATAACATTCAATGAGAGCCAATATTTCAACGTCTTTTAGCATGCAGCCAATAATATTCTAAACAATTTTATATAACATTTTATCATTTAAGCTACTATCTCTTTAAGTAAGAAATTTCTAACCTTATACTACTAGTAAACACTTTGATTCTGTGTTCAATTATTTTTTTTATCTTTGTATTTAAAACCTTTTGAATCAACTAATTAAACTGCTTTAGCAATTTCACTTCTAATGATTCTTAACAATTTTTCCTGAATGATCTGAATTCTTCTTTTTTTTATACATTGATAAATCTACTAGAATTATATAAGAATTTGCATATGAATAAAATCAATTCTTAATTTGCAGTAACCAAATAACAACGACAAGATATACAATATATATTGCAAATTGACTCATACAGTAGTTCTAAATTTCTAATGAAAATACTGACGTTTATAAGATGCAAAGAAAACCATTCACAACCTTCAACTTAAATAGAAAACTAAAAGGTCGATTTTCATATTCCCAATATAAAATAATGGGTCGATTCCTTATATTTTCTTCTGTAAACCTGAATAAATAATTACTTCGTGACATACTGTGCATCTCAACCGCTAAGGACTTAATTGGTTTAAACGGTTTTCCAAATACTATAAAAAAAATTATGCTTTCATTGAAATTATTTTATAATTCGTGTATTAATTAATCTTAACCATTATTTCAATACCAGATGACGAAACAATCAGGCGCTCAGTTGCTTTGAAATAAAAAGTTAATAAGATATTCCATTGTCAATTATAAACGGGTAAAGTATAAATTAATGATTATTACTCAATTAATAATACATGTTGAATTATGAAAAAGATTTGAGTTTGATTTTTGTAAAATATACTCATGAGAAAGATGATAAATTTTATGTGTGACTAAATTTTAACGGATGATTATTTTAGTTTCATATCAAATCTAAAATTTGTAAAAATATATTGAATTATCACTTGGAAGACAAAAGTATAGTATCAAATAAAAAAAGGGGTAAAAGATAAATTTATGAGGAAATAATAAAGAAAACTCTTCAGGATGTTCTCTAGTTTTCACAAGTTAGTTGAGTAGCTAGAAATATTTAAGTTTCGTTAAAAAAAGTTTGGTCTATGTTAATAGTTCCAATATATTATATAGACACGCTACACTGTCTACTGTGCAGAGAAGTTTTAGAGTTGTTTTCCTATGTCATGTGAAGTCAGAACAAAAAGGTGCTTTCCTTTTTTATCATTTTTTATTTATATAAAAAATAATAATCCATTGAAGTCTGGCAGATGATTAGTTTATCATCTAAATTCAAAATATCAAATCATACATTTGATTTAGGGGCTTTATTTAATTTAATTAGGTTTAAATATATTTTCTTTTTATAATTTAGTATTTTTTTTATTTTCGTTTCTAAAGAAAAAATTATTTTAATTCTTATAAAATATTTTTTATTTTTTATCGTTAAAGTATTTTAAATAATACTTTTTACTGTATAAGTTAATATCTAAATTTCTTTAAAGATGACAAATAAAAAAAATACGTTAAAATGACTAAAATGAAAAAAAAATGATTTATAAGAATAAAAATGAAAAAAAGCTTAAATTATAAGATGAAAAAATATTTAAATCAATTTAATATATTCAAATTTGATAAGAGTGTGTAACTAATAGGATTTTTTTTTATAAATACATTTTCTCTCTCCTGCTTTTTCTCATTCTATACTAATTCACAATTTAATTTTCAATATATACTATTTGAAATTTTCTTTCTCCTTTTCATTTTTTTTAATTTAAAATATTATAAAATATAAATATTATATTATATAATTTTTTTAATTGATTTTAAAATTACTTATTTATTAAATTAAATTTTATAATTTTGTTTTTTATTTTTTTAAAAGAAAATGATATTATTAAATATAATTATTTTTGTTTTATTATTTAATTTACTTAAGATATTTTTTAGGTGAATATTTTTATTTAAAATCTGAATTTTCTAATTTAATTATTTTTAATATAATTATATTACTAAATATAATTAGTTTTTTTATGTCATTAGATTTAATTAAAAATGAGAAGACTTTTTGTTTAACAATTTATTTATAGAATAACATTATATTGCATTATTAATAAAATACTTAAACAATTACACTTGGCTAAGGAAAAACTTAATATGGAGATATGTTAGGACAATTGTCTCTGTTATGACCATGTTGTAGGCAAATTCCACATTTTTTACTACTTTCCCGTTTATTTTCTTCTTCGTCCATCTAAATGGGAATACGAGCTGAAACGGGACGACCTTTTGTAATCATCTTTCTCCTTGGATCAGAACCCCACTGATCTTGTTCATATTCTTGCCACATTGACTCGGGTGACAGTAAACCCAAGGATTTCTCGTAGACATGAAAAATGTGTTGTAAAGTGAATAACATCGGCACATAGTTCATGGGATCAACATTGACAAATTTACAAGTAGTCATGACATGAGAATATGGTAAGTGTTTAGCCTAATATTCACCACAATCACACTTTTGGGATTGTAACACTACTATAAACCTTCTAGGTGGTCTGTGTGTTTGAAGTGGGGATTGAGTCTCTATTATAATAAAAGTATAATTGTGTCTGTCGAATTCATTTACAACGTGTGTATTAGATTCTTGATAGCCATATGTCTCCAAATTGTGTGTTTTTAACATGGAATTAACAGACTCAGACAAATTGGTAGTCATATGTCTCCAAAGTTTTCCCTCATCAAAGCATTATACCCAATTTTGTTTGGGTAATTGATGAAGCCATTCAGCTGCAATTTTGTTTAGGAAAAAACCCCAAGCTGAAGTTGTCTCCCCTTCTACAATGGCGTAGGCAATCAGAAAGATATGGTTAGCTCCATCTTGTGCTGTAGCTGTACCAGTATACTTCCCGTAAAGCCATGTACCATCTACTTGTACTATGGGTTTGCAATATGCAAAGCCTTTAATGCATGGACCAAATGACCAAAAGACACATCTAAACATTCTTTTGCTCGATACAATTTCTCTTTTGTCATACACAAGATCTGTTTGAGCAGCGACCACAGTCCCGAGAATAGAAGATTGCAAAGCTCCCAAAAGTTTTGGCAGTTTGGCATATGATTCTTCCCGGTTTCCATGAATCATCTCCAACGCTCTTTGCTTTGCTAACAATGTCTTATTGTAGGATGGGATATAATTCATGAACGTTTTGATCTCTGCAATCAACGTCTTGATGGAGATGGTTGAGTTTGTTTTGACAATTGGTTGGATGATCTGTGTTATGACGTGTTTGTCAAGTTGTCAATGATCTTGTCTAAACATTGACGCGAGACAAGTGTGATGACCTCTGATACTCTTGATAATCCATTTGTTATACCTCTTTGAATTACATGCGCCTAAGATCGTCATTGTCTTGTAGTTGTGTTGCTGAAATATAACGTGTCTGACCTTGATGAAATGAAATAAGGACACAAAATAACAATTAAGCAACTTTTTCAGCTGCTCCAGTAAGGAGACAATTGTTAATTTTTCAAATGAATTATGTAAACGTAATAGGTCGTCTGCAATGTGACCATTGTGGTAAATGATGGTCAAATTTTCTTTAGGTGGAGCCATTGTGGTAAAGAAAGGGATAAAGATAATAATAGAAAAGAGAGAAAGAGTTTTGTGGCTAGGTAGTAGTGAGAGTGCTTTGAGACTCAGTGTCTTTTCTCTTTAGCTTCACTCCCTCCTTTTTGGACTTGCGCTTGATGTCAACAAATCTTCTTTATTTATATTTTTTTATATCCTTTGGATTTGTTTTGCTTTTCTTTTCACATCTGTAAACCATAGATAAGAAAAATATCAATTCATATCATTTAAGCAAAAAATAATTGCTAATTAAATATCTTTAAAGATATTTTCAATATATTTTTATTATAAAAAATAGTTCATATTTAGTCATTATTAATATCTTTTGGATATTTTTTTTCATATCTCCAAACCATAAATAATAAAAATATCAATTATTATTACTTAAGCAAAAAATAACTGCTAAATAAATATTTTTAAAGATATTTTCAATATTTTTATTTAAAGATATTTTCAATAAATATTTTTAAAGATATTTTCAATATAGTAGTTACTACTCTTTGACATTTTATGCCTATTGTAAAAAGTAGATGTATCAATTTTTTTTACTGTCTTTTTTAGTTTATTTTAATACTACTAACTAATCTTCTTATTTTTTTAATTAACGAACATAACAAAAAAAATATCAACAACACATAAATTTAATTACAAAAATATATACAAAGTAACTAAAAAATTGTACTCTAATTTTATCCAATTTTTTTATTTTTCTTTATCTGTATATTTTTTCTTTAAAAAAATTATAAAATTTAATTTAATAAATAAGTAATTTTAAAACCAATTAAAAAAATTATATAATATAATATTTATATTTTATAATATTTTAAATTAATAAAAAACAAAAAGAAGAGAGAAAGTTTTAAGTAATGTATATTAAGAATTAAATTGTAAAATAGTGTAAATTAAAAAAAAATAAGAAAAAGAAAGTGTATTTACAAAAAGAAAAACCTAACTAATAGTCAACCCACCCTTGTCCGTTGCACACTTGCACCTAACGTGTGACTATGTGGTGGTTGAATTTGAGAGTTGTGGTTGTGGTCTGAGAAAAAAATTTGTTAATTATAACGTATATTCAAGATTCGCTCCCGTGATAAGTTTTTTAAATTTGGGATTTTATAAAGTTTAATTATATGTTTTTTTTACAAAAAAATAATTATGTTTTTTATATGATTTTAAAAATGATAAATTTATTATAATATATTAATATGGTACCATAAAATGTCAACTGCTTTATAATATGTTTGGTATTATATGTCAGCTATTTTTTTAGTTTAGTAGTTAAAAAATTTGTTTGAGGAATATTTTTGATAACCTGTAAGGTTTCTTGAAATACGACCTGAAGTAATAAATGATAGTTTTTTTTCTTTTAATTTTTTATATTAATTTTTATTTTTGTCCTTAAATATTTTTTAGATTTAAAAAAATTATTTAAGATAAAATTTTATTACTTTTTTATATAATTATATATTTTTTAACTACTTAAATATATAATTTTATTAAATATTCATTATTCAATCAGATAACTTTTGAAGTTCTAATTAACTTTTCAATTAATTTTATAAAACATATTAGACTCAATAACATTTTTTAAATATCTTATACACTAACACACTATATTTCCTTGATGATGTAAGTATTGTACCATCTTTTTTTTGTGTTAAAATATATACTTGCATTCGTTGACAAAGGCGAATATATTATATTTTACTTTACTATAAAAAAATATTGTTAAAAATAGTTTGAAATTTTAAATATTACACTTTTCTCTTTTTATTTTAAAAATATACATTTTTCACAATAATTGAAAATATACCATAATTTTCACTACTTTTTTAGTTTTATAAAAAAATATAATAATTTTTATCAAAGGATAATTATATGAACAGAAAATCATTTGTTAACATATTTCTCCATTTTTCCGACTAAAATATGTTACTAAAATATTTTATTGTTACAATCTATTTTTTTGTCTTAAATTCTTTACTCTAGTAATGAAATTCAGATTACCTATTATATTATAGACATTAGTGCAGTATTTAACTAATTGTTCTAATATTTTCTTATAATTTTTTAATTATAAAAGATAATTGGAATAAACATTGCTTAATTTATTCGTACGTAGAAGGCAAGTTAGGTAACCAACAGACTGAATTTTTTTAAAGTGAACTCCCTAAAACTCCACTACTATTCTAACGGGTAAAATTGTATTTTTTATTTCTTAGTTATCTTTAATTTTAATTTTGATTTTTCTTTAAAATAAATTATTGACACATTTAATCATTTAATTATATTCAATATTGTAAATATGATTCTTAAGTTTAGATTTAGACTGTTACATAGGAATGTTGACCGTCACATGTTACAACTTGATTGGACGATGATTGTAACATGTTTTGGATGTTGACAACAACAATATATTTTCATCATTCATAAAGTCTACATTCAATCACAATATGACACACGTGACCATCAACATTTTTATATGTCTAAATCTAAATTTGAGAATTATATTTACAGCATTGAACATAATTAAACACTAAATACGACAATAATTTTAAAAAAACTAAAATTAAAATTAGAGAAAAATACAAAACCAAAAATATAATTTTATCATTTAAAGAAGTAGCACTGATGTGCTGTTCGTGCATGACCTACTTTGCCATGCGGATATTTTAGTATCTTTATCGGATTTGACCAAATTACATCCATCCACAAAGATAAGATTTCAGTGTACGGCAAATATCATCCAACAGGCCACCACCAACCACTATATATTCTCTACATTAGATTATTACACGAAGACGAAGTAATAAAATTAGAAGCTTCCTGGAAAAAAATAAAGAAAGAAATATATACACTTAATTTAGATGAAAAGTAAAGCAATGACGAACAAAATTAAAGAGATAAAAATAAAACAAAATTTTCATATTTGGATAGACAAAAAGAAAAGGAAAAAAGTGACAATTTAATACTTTTTTTCAATAAAGTAAAATAAAATAAATAATTTTTAAAAATTCTGTTTCCATATAAAGTAGAATAACTATCTTAAATATGAATAAAAAAAAGAACTGTCTTAAATGAAAGTATTTTATGGTATTATTAATCGAAGTTTTAGGGAATATATATTGTTCATCTATGTTTTTAGATTAAGTTTTAATATTTAAAAAAAAAATCAATACTTAAAATAAAATTGTATCACAATATAAATTACTTATCATAAATATAAATCATATTTTGTAAATTAAAAATATTTATTGTTACAAATTTTACTTATAATATAATATATTCAAAAAGTATTTATTTATTAGAAATACATTTTTTATGAAATAAGAGGAGTATTATGAACATACTCTCTAACACATTCTATAACTATCATTGATTTAAATTTAATTTATTAAAAAATACAAAATCAAAAGATAAACTTATTAAATAATAAGTGAAATTCACAAAAAATGTGATTTATAATTAATTCCAAATAAAAGGAGAAAGTGTGTCAACAATAGTGTGTTAGTATTGCTATATCTTCTCTATAAAATAAAAGTTATAATGTAATTTTTGGGTTTTATTTTTCTAAATTTATAATTTTAGTCTTTCTATTTTTTAATCGAAATATTTTGTTTCCTACTTTTTAAAAATCATAATTTTAGTCATCTTTTTTTAATTGAGATATTTTGTTTCATACCTTTTAAAAAAATATGTGATTTTAGTCTCCTTTTTTAAATTTAGACTTGATTATGTACTTTTTAAATTATTCTTAATAAATTAATTTTGTTAACAATCAAATAATTAAAAAAACATTTATCTTATGAATAATAAATAAATGTATGCCGGTCAATCTTTACAAAATACATAAATCAACATTTTACCATAACGACTAAAATTTCTGATTTTTTAAAGGTGGACTAAAATCACATATTTAAAAAATTAAGGAAACAAAAATTAGTGCGTATTTAACTAATTGTTCTAATACTTTCTTATAATTTTTTAATTATAAAAGATAATTGGAATCAACATTGTTTAATTTATTTGTAAGGCAATTTAGGTAACCAACTAACCATGTCATGTCAGACCGAATTCTTTTTAAGTGAACTCCCCAAAAGTAATCAGTATTTCGGTACTATTCTAATAGGTAAAAGTGTAATTTTTTATCTTACTATTTGTTTCTAATTTCGATTTTAGTTTTTCTTTAAAATTATTGACGCATTTAGTCCTCCAATTATGTTCTCCCGTAAATGTAGTCTCTAAGTATAAATTTAGACGTTGATTGTTATGTTGACCACTGCATGTTACTTTCTGATTGAATGGATAACTGTTAGTATCATATTTTGATTGGACGTGAATAATAACAATACATTTTCATCATTTATAGAGTTAACATTCAGTCAGAACTTGTCACGTGGTGATCATCATCATCCAACCAAAATGTGACATTGTGACCGTCAACATTTTTATTTGTCTAAATCTAGATTTCATAATCACATTTATGGGATTGAACATAATTAGAAACTAAATGTGTCAATAATTTTAAAAAGCAACTAAAATCAAAATTAGAGACAACTAAGAAATAAAAATATAATTTTATCATTTTAAAAAGTAGCACGGCTGTACTGTTCGTGTGCATGGCGTACTTTGCCATGCGGATACTTTAGCAACTTGAAGGATACGCCCACAAAGGTATGTTTGGTTTCTGGTGATTTTAGTCCACCTTTAAAAAAAATCAGTCGTTTTAGTCATTATGGTTAACTTAAAATGTTAATTTATGTATTTTCTAAAAATTAACCAACATATGTTTATTTATTATTCATAAGATAAATGTTTTTTTTTAATTATTTTATTGCTCACAAAATTTATTTATTAAGAATAATTAAAAAAGAATATAATCATTAATCAAGTCTAAAATTAAAAAAGACTAAAATCACATTTTTTAAAATGTATGGAACAAAATGATTCCATTAAAAAAAAAGAACTAAAATTGTGATTTTTTTAAAAGTAAGAAACAAAATATTTAAATTAAAAAATAAAAAAACTACAATTATAAATTTAAAAAAATAGAGGACAAAAATTACATTATAACTTTTATTTTATAGAAAAGATATAGCAATACTAACACACTATTGTTAACACACTTTCTACTTTTAGTTAGAATTTATTATAAATTATATTTTTTGTGAATGTCACTTATTATTTAATAAGTTTATCTTTTGATTTTGTATTTTTTAATAAATTAAATTTTAACCAATGATAGTTATAAAATGTGTTAGAGAGTATGTTTATAATACTCCACTTATTTCATAAAAATTGTATTTTTAATAAATAAATACTTTTGAATATATTATATTATAAGTAAAATTTGTAACACTAAATATTTTTAATTTACAAAATATGATTTATATTTATGATAAGTAATTTATATTGTGATACAATTTTATTTTTAAGTATTAATATTTTTTTGAAATATTAAAACTTAATCTAAAAACAAAGATGAACAATATATATTCCCTAAAACTTCGATTAAAAAATAATACCATAAAATACTTTCATTTAAGACAGTATTTGTTTTTTTTTTTTTTGGATTCATATTTAAGATAGTTATTCTACTTTATATAGAAACAGAATTTTTAAAAATTATTTATTTTATTATACTTTATTGAAAAAATGTATTAAATTGTCACTTTTTTCCTTTTCTTTTTGTCTACCCAAATATGAAATTTTTGTTTTGTTTTTATCTCTTTAATTTTGTTTGTCATTGCTTTAGTTTTCATCTAAATTAAGTGTATATATTTCTTTCTTTATTTTTTTTCCAGGAAGCTTCTAATTTTATTACTTGGTCTTCGTGTAATAGTCTAATGTAGAGAATAAATAGTGGTTGGTGTTGGCCTGTTGAATGATCTTTGCCGTACACTGAAATCTTTTTGCATGGATGTAATTTGGTCAAATCCGATAAAGATACTTTATATATTTTAACTAACACAACTTAGAAGAAAAGATAATTCAAGAATCATTTACCGAAGAAAAAAAAAATGTAACACTGACTATCGTTTAGCATACCTTTTGGAAAAGTAAGTAGCTCGCGAATTTGATATCGAAGCAATTAATTGAAGATACATGTTAAGTATATATACTAGAGTTTAAGTGCATGTTTAATTTTTAGTTTAAATTATTGTGACACAAATGTTAAGATAAATTTAATTGAATAAAAGTAAAATAAACACAAAAGAAAAGATTCTAATAATATCTTAACAACTAAAGTTTGGCGTCATCAATGTTTTTAATCAAACATATTCTAAGTGTGTTTGATTCGAATTTATCTTGATTTGATTTTTTTAAAATCAAGATATTTAATTATTTTATTTAAAAAATAGGCAATTTTAATTCTTTCATCAATTAATCATTAATTGATTTAAAATTAAATATTGATTATGATGTGATATATTAATGCTGACATGAAACTTATGTAGATAAGTGAGGTAATGATCATGTAAAAAAATTAAATAAAATGAAAAATAAAAAATATTTTAATATGAATCAAATTTAAAATCCTTTATTTATAGACAAAATAATAAATCACTAAGATACTTATTTTATTTAGTTAATTATATTAACATTGGTTTTTATATATTATTAGTCAAGAGTTATTAATATTTTTAATTATCCAAATTTATAAATTAAAAATATTTAATATATAAATATTTTTTAATTTTACCTTAACAATTAGAATAAACATAATTTGTATATTAAAATAATTTTTTTAAATGTAAATAATTTGCATATTAATTTATGAAATTAATTATAAATTGGTAAAATAAAAATAAAAATATGTAAGCTATTAAAAATAAAAACATATAGAATGATATAAAATAAAATTAAAAAGGTTTATATATTAAATATATTTTAATTATAAATTTTGATAATTTTTTTTTAAAAGTTAATAACTCTTAACTAATGACACATAGAAAATAAGATTAATATAATTAACTAAATAAAACAGGTTTGTTAGTGTTTTATTATTTTATTTATAAATAAAAAAATTCATGAGTTCAATTCTTATTAAGACTTTTTTTTATTTTTCAATTCATTTAATCTTTTTCTACAAAGCTAAGGGATTAAAATTACAATTTAATCCTAAAACTAATAAGTATGAATATGAATCTTTTGAATTCAGAAATGCACTACTAAAAAATACACAAAGGTTATCAATTGTCTCGAACACTTAAGGTGCATTTGATTTCCTAAAAAATAAGGGAATGAACGACACAAAAATATTTGTCTAATGTTTAATTTTAAAAATGAGTGAAGGACACTACGAAATAAAGAATGATCAACCGGATAAATACTCAAAAATTTGTAACTTATTAAACTTGTACAACTTTTTATCCAGTGTTTGACAAAAGTAAAAATATAATATTATCCCTATTTCCTAATTTTTCGTTATCTCACGCATTTTTTTTTCTTTTTTTCATATGCGTCTCCTTCTCTAAATCTCCCTCTCCAAATGGCATACTTTAATCGTCAACGAGAGCTATATAGATTGAAGTTGTTTCCTTTTTGCTTATTATTTCTTTATTTTTTTTCATTGTTAATTTATTCAAATGTTCTCATCATTATTTTCCTCCTTTTTGGTATGTTTTTTTTTTCTTTTGGCCAACTTTGGCGAGACCGCGACATGTCATCGCGCTACCACTACCATCGTCGTGACCCTGTGGCAGCCTCGCGCTTTTGTTATGCCGTGAAGGTGCTACTAATCTATCTAGGATTTTATAGTAAAATTTGTATTATTTTATTCAGTGTACAAACACATCAAACAAGATATAATACAAAATTACTTGTAATGTATACCGACCATGAAATAACGTACAATACCAAATTATCCTGTAATTCAATTATTTGTCAAGTTTTGTTTTGTTTATATATATTTTTTTTACAAATCAAACACATCCTTAATCAATTAGTGATGTTTTTTTTTTCCAAAAAAAAAACTAGGTAGAACAAATGAGAGCCATAGAAAACTAGTCTCTCTTTGTCATTGTGCTCGATTTGTTTGCCATTTTTCATCTTGTAGTGTGGAAATAATTTTAAGTAAGATCCACCAACTTTTTTTTTATTTCTTTTCATTACTATATCAAAAGACTTTTATTTAGAACATTTTCTCTATTTTCTGTCCATTTAATTTATACACTATTTTTCCTTCTAACAAACAGAGTGTATTGGAGTCTTCCACCCTTTCATTAACCCCGGTCACTATCAATACTATTTTCTCGATATTTTTTTAATAAAAAATTATAAAAATATATTAATATTATTAAGTACTAGTATTGTATTTTATAGTATTTTTTTTCTAAATCACGAACAGCTCAATGTTTATGGTTGAGATTATCTTTGACAATTTAACTGAAAGCTCAAAAGTCAGTTTATTATTAATCACAATTAGTTGATAAAATTAATTATTAAAGTAGTTAGAAAATATAAAATAGTATAAATAATATATTTAAAAATGATAATAAGAAAATTAAATAAATATTTTAAAAATAAAATTAAAAAAACTAAAAACTTAACATTTTAAAAAATAATTCTTCAAGTAGTCTTTTAAAAAATTCTAAAAACTTATAAAAAACATTAAGAACTATTTAAAAAAAAATATTTATTAAAACAATAAACTAATTTTTTAACCAGTAAAAAAAATTAAAAATTAAACTAAAATGATTTTGATAGGTTATTATCATTCTTCCGTTTTTTCAGTAAAAAAAATCATTCTCCTGATTTTTTCAACTTAGCATAATTTGGTCAAAGAAAAAAAAGTTACTTAAAATATTTTAGACTTTATTTATAGATTGTTTGAGTGGCGGTGGGGCCTGGCAAGGACTCCGCGTTGCGAATTTGGGAGTGGGTGAGAATCTCGAGACTCGGTGGGTCCCGCACATGTAAAACTGCGTAATATTTATTGAAGATGAGCCACTTGCAGCACAAGACACGTGTCGGTAAAAACCCTCAAACTCAAGTGGTGGCGTCCTTAGCCGTACACTCAACTGTGACAGAATCTCCTGCCTCAAAAATCAAAATCCCAATGCTCATCACTCCTTTAACTACACGCCACACTATTTAGGTATCAACCTACCCACCAACCCTTAACTCAAAAGGCAAATAATAATCGCTCTCCTAATTTAAATTAAAAATATTTTTAGTCAAAAATTAAAAATAATGTTACCCTATTAAATTTTTAAGGTTTTTTTTATCATTTTTCAATGAATATTTTTTTGTTTTACTTCTTTAAAGATCAATACAAAAAATTAAATGCTAACTAGTGTCTTTATCACATTAGTTAAAAAACTTAAAAAATAAATATTTTGATTAAAAGACGAATAAATGTGTTATTCATAATTATTATTGTATTCTCATATAATTCATGTAATAAATATTTTTATTTTAATTCCTTAATCAATATTCTTATATTATTGATTATCAAAACCTATAAAAAGTATAATGGTTTAAATATGTATTTAATTTTTATAATTTAGTATTTTTTTGCATTTTGTTTTTATAAAATTATTTTTTTAGTTTTTATAAATTATGTTTGTTTTATTTTTAGTTGTCGAAAAACTTTAAGAGCACTTTGCACAATTAAAATTTTTATATAAATTACTATAAAATAAAATAAAAACATAATTTATAAGAAATAAAAATATGTTTAAGCTAAATGTTATTAATAAAAAATATCTTATTAATTAGTATTTTAAAGACACTGATTACCAAAAAAAATATTTATTATAAAATCATAAGAAAGTATATAAAAAATTATAAATAGCATAATTTTATATATTTTAATAAAAAAATTATATTTAAACTTTTTAAGTTCTTTAACTGTGTTCTCTTTAAAAAGAACTTTTTTTTAACTATGTTAGCATTTGCCAAATAAAAAATAAAGAAGCTAACACCACCGCAATCATGGATTGGTCTAGTGTTCACTTTTATCTGGTCAAGACTTGAACTCATCCTATTGGCCACTTCCCTTTGTCCATCTCTCTTTTCTCACTTTTTTTCACCCTCGTGATTGTCACGTTGGTTTGCATTTAACAAAGAAATCAATCTAGTAGAGAAAACATTTTATATGTCCAATTCTTGTTTGTTATTTAAATTTGTGAATGATTAGTAGTGGCTAACATGTGCTGTGGTTAAAAATAATACTAGTATAATTAAGAAAAAATACTCCACTAAAAAATGATTACTAAACTTTCATGTGATTTGTGTGCGTGTGAAATAAAAGAAAAGAAACTCCTAAAAATCGTTAAAAAAAACACTATTGACATTACATCAACTTTTAAGGTAAACTAAAATTTGTTAATTTATCTGCTATCCGATTAGCTTCTTTTAAGGTATGCAAATTGATATTATGTATCAATAATATGATACCCACAAAAAGTATAAAGTGTATAATTTTTTATATAATATTTTAATTATAAATTCTCATATATAATAAATTATTGGCATTAATAATAGTTATTTTAAAATTTATACCAATAATAATTTTTAATTAGTTGATAGCATAAATATTTTATAATAACATCGTACAAAAATTAAACTTTATGAACTTTGTCTTCCATTTTTTTTCAAATTTAATTTAATTTTTATATATTATCTTTGTAAAAAGATTTACACTATCAACTAATAACAAATAATTGTTGTTATAATATTTAAAATAATTATTATAAAAATTAATACACTTATCATATATAATATTTTGTGATTATAATATTTTGTGATTAAATGATATTCTAATGTTTTTTATACTTTCAAAACATACATTAAATATCTATTATCTTAATATTTTATATTTCAATCTCTTCAATTAAAATGAAATAAAATGTATATACAAAAGCATGCTAACCAACTCCGAGTTTACAAAAGGACATTTTTAACTAGCTAGCAAAGAAAGACAAAAGCTTGAGCCTTTTAAAACGTGGGTATTTTATTATTTAAAGAATTAGTCTTGTATGGATATATTATACACCATTCGGGGGAAAAGGTGTATACCGCATGCATAATCATGTTAAGTATTTAATAGAAGTAGTAATGAAAAGATATACTACACATGTTGCATTTGGCTTTTTTACGTATATAATTAAACTGAGTGGGTTCTAAAGTTGAGGAACTAAATGATATATTAGTTAAATAAAACAATGAATACTTTAATTAATTTCACATTACATTAAAATGATGAGCGATTTAGCTCATGCGTGTGTCGATTTATAACTAATATTTTTCTATGTAAAGTTTTTTGACAAAAGGTCCCTTACTTAGTAATAAGTGGATGTTCTAACTTTTTTGATCGATATAATTAAATTATATTTTCAAGAAACTTATAATTTTGCTTTTAAAAAAAGAAACTTATAATTGAATCAAAATTAACATGACAGACAATTTAAGGTTAAAGTATATATATTTTAGATAAATTTTATCGTAAACACTTATAAAGAAAAAAACAAAATGAATC
Source organism: Glycine soja (assembly GCF_004193775.1). Taxonomy (NCBI): domain Eukaryota; kingdom Viridiplantae; phylum Streptophyta; class Magnoliopsida; order Fabales; family Fabaceae; genus Glycine; species Glycine soja. The sequence continues at coordinate 27,666,669 of NC_041014.1, read as the reverse complement.
AAAATTTTCTTATATGTTTAAATTTAAATTATACATTTCATCTTCTTAGAGAAATTAGATAAAAGAGTTTCTAAAAAATATATCAATTAATTTTAACATATGAAATAAGTTTTATTGATTTTTTTATATTGTTTTTCTTCGTTTTTTACGGGTTCTTAGATGTTAGTTGAAAATTTTATTTCAACTAAACCTAATTAAGAAATGTTTAAACGGAATGTCGGGTAGGTGAAAGTCATCAGTGTTGGATGAGATGGTGATTGGGAGAAACATTCCCTTAAATGGTCACTTGAATTGCTTGTTCTTGTTCCGACGACATTCGTAAAATAGCATAAGAAACAAAAAAGAAAAGATTATGCAGAGAAATAATTTATTAGATCTAGACTCTACATGTTTTTTTTGGTGACTAATTTTTTGATAATACATTAAAGTATTATGCTTCGTTTTTTTTTTTTGGTGAATAAAGTATTATACCTCGTAATAGAATGTCACTAATTATAATTATTTGTCTCCATCATTATGCCAACTGTCAACTATATCTAAAATTATAATCATGCCATTTTATTATGTGGTATTAGTGGTTGAAAGCTCACAATATATAACATATCATATAAACACCATTTTTTTTTATAGAAAAACTAAGTTAAGTCAAATGAATTTGTTTTGATTTTCAAATTGAATTTTATATTAAAATGATTTAAAAGTTAAAATACATTAAGCATTAATTGAATCGATTTTTCTTTGAACATGTTTACATAGCATTTATTTTCTTTAGGTACAATGATATTTCAAGTTAGCATGGACAAGATGTCAAGATATTTCGAAGCGAGTGTTCCGGGGTGTATTTGATTTAATTCTTAAATTTTAAAATTATTTTATAAAATAATTTTAAAAATTAATATTTAAAGAATATGTGTAGAGGAAGATGTAAACGTGTAAAAAGACAAAAAAATCCAAATAATAGAAAATTGAAAATAAAAAACTAAAGATTGGTTTGGGTTGATTGTGAGTTTTTGATTTTCGGGTTCTAAATAGAATTTTTAAAACAAAATGGGTGTGACAAAAATGGAGTTGAAAATATTTTAAAATCATTTTTGAAACATTTTTATACTTATTTTTAAAATTAAGAAAAAAGATTTTGTGAATTTGATTTTTAGTTTTAAAAAAACTCATATTTAATAATAACATTTTTTGTTGTCACCACTATCATAACTAGGTGCCACCATTATGACAACTAGTGTAACATTCCTAATCTTTTACTTCTCGTATTCTCTCACACTATGTTATTTTATTTAACTTCCTTGTTGATCAGAACCCTCAACTAGTTAGAATCTTCTATAGGTAACCCTTAGAATGCATTTGCATAAAGAATTTTAATTAAGGAAAGTAATTTATTCGAGAATTTAAATTTCTTTAATTTAAAATTCATTGTTTGGATGTTTTTTTATGAATAATTTAAATTTTTGGAATTTTAAAACAGAATTTTAAACAACTAAAAATGTAGAATTTCAATTTTTTTTCTAAAATGTGAGAAATTAAAATTCTCTTCTTGATAGAAGAACCTTGCTCTCTTCATCCTTTATAACCTTCATCCTCTCTTCCACCTAAAAGTTCTCGAAATTTCGTTTTTGAACTCACGACTCTTCTCTCATACTGATGATCCTCTTCTTCAAGAAACACCCGTCTAAGCTCGCTGAGCATCAATTGGGTGTGAGCGTAGGAGGACACGTAGAACTGTACCCGCTAGTCAGGGGAACAATCCTCGCTACCCATCATGCGACGAAGGTGCTCACCGGCGTGGAGGGCCTAGGCCATGTCTTGTGCCGTTGACTAAATGGTTGGGTGTGATAGTGTACACTGTCATGTTCTGGTTCCCTCTTGAAATTTCATTTTCGAACTCACGACTCTTCTCTCATACTGATGATCCTCTTCTTCAAGAAACACTCGTCTAAGCTCGCTGAGCATCAATCGGGTGTGAGCGTAGGGGGACACATAGAACTGTACCCGCTAGTCAGGGGAACAATCCTTGCTACCCATCACGCGACGAAGGTGCTCACCGACGTGGAGGGCCTAGACCATGTCTTGTGCCGTTGACTGAATGGTTGGGTGTGGTGGTATACACTGTCATGTTCTGGTTTCCTTGTGTACACTGTTATAAAAAACCAAAAATTACATTTTAGTCAAATATAAAATTCTTTCCATGTTTAATGTTTTCATTTCAAGTAAGATGTAATAATATATTTCTTTAAGAAAACAAGAATACAATGTTTTTTAATTGATTTAAAAGTGAAAAAAATGTGATAAGATAAGAAATAAAATACACATAAAGATTATTCCATTTTAATATGATATGAACCGAGTTGAATAATATATGTGAGTTTTTTTTTTATTGAATAATGTAAGTGAGTTGCAAATTTTAATATTCAAAATTTGATTCATACGAATGAGAGGAGCTAAATATGAAAATTAATTATATATTTATTTTTCTTAATTTTCTGTCCATGCTTTAAAAATAATCTAATATGATAATTTAAATTATTTATTATTAATTTTATCCTATGTAATGAATGTATTAAAATAATGTAATTATAAAGCTAAAATTGAAATCTTTTAAATAAATGCTTAGTATTAAGTCTTGTAAATAAAAAATATAATTAAAAAATTATAATAAAAATAATCAGTTAAATTTTTGACAAAAATAAAATTAACAAATTCAATAAATATTCAACCATTTACACCTGTATTATTGCAAAAAGAAAAGAAGAAGAAAAAAAACACTGAATCCAACGTGTCAGTTACCCGGTGAATGAGTATTAATGGACCCACCATCGTAGATTCTTCTCCCAAACAATTCCAAACACATTTTTGAAACGCAGCTGCCAATTGAAAAATTTATTATATTATTTAACAATTCCACCTAATATCATGGTTATTATTGTGATTTAATTTTTATAACTTATTATGAAAAAACAAAGCATTAAATGTTATCCGTTGATTGTAACAGTAAGACTTCAATGATTATGTACGGAAAAATGATTTTATATTATAAGTTAATTAAAAATTATATTTATTTTAATTTTGACATAATTATTATAAAAATTAATAAATTATTTTATATGAAAGATTTGTAATAAATAACTATATAAAATTATTTTATATTATTAATATATAATTTATTTTGTTTATTATAATTAAAGTCAACATATTTATGATGAATTATTTAGAATGATTGGTAAGATATTTTATGATGTGAATGTATAATTTTTTTTATCTCATTGTTTTCTAAATTGTTCTTTATTTATTATATTTTTTATTGTTTTTCAAAATCCATTATTTTAATTCGCATTTGGATTTTGTCATTTAATTTTTTTTAACAAATAAAAAATATTTGACTTATTATTATTGAGTTACTAAAGGAAGAAAAAATTAAAATAAGTTAATATTCAGTATAGAAATGATTTAATTGGAAAAAAAAAAACTATTGGTATAGTCAATTACGTATTGAATCTGAGGAGTAGAATTTGGTAGGGAGAGAACAAACCCACTATAAAATGCCCACACCCCTGCCTCGCTGTTCTCACATCTTCTTTTACGTATTGAATCTCAGAATTCTCTAAAAGAGATCTTTTTCTGCTCTTTGAAGAAAGAAGGGTCTTTGCTTGATTTTGGAGATGTCTCTGCTCTCAGATCTCATCAACCTTAACCTCTCCGATACCACCGAGAAGGTGATCGCAGAGTACATATGGTTAGTCTCTTTTCTCTCTCTGTTTCTCCCTGTCTCACAAAGTTTTTTTTTGGTTCTGTACGAACACCAACATAACAACCTGGGAAAATGTTTATGTTTGTGTCTGTTAGTGTGTACATGGTTTTTTTACGTGTGCAGGAACTTTTTTTTTTCTGGGATGAAAAAAAATGCTTTTTTTTCTTCTCATGTTGGGTGTGGTTTATTTTTACTAATCTTTTATTTGATCACTGACACTAAGTTGGGTCTAACGGAAGACATTAGTCTGTTTCTCTCGTTACATGAACAGATCAAAGTTTCCAATTTTTCTGATGGAAAAATGCTGAAGTTTTAGTCTTTCCCCACTTGAGAGGAACCAAAGAAATAAAACTTTTATTTGATCCATCACTCCACTCTACTCTATTCTACTACTTGCTTTTGTTCCACCCCTTTTAAAATGACCCTAGAGAAGTTTGATCTCTGAGTTCTGAATTCATGATATATCTCATTAACTGGAGTATTGCAGGAATTGAAATTACTTTTTCTTCTATGATTTCCCCTGTTTTTTTCTTTTCTTTTTTGCGGGTGTTCCATTTTTTGTGTGTTTATGAGATGTATTTTATTCTCTCTCGATTTCTCAGCCTCCTTTTTGATTTTTTTTGGGGTCGTTCCGCTTTTGAAGTGTTAAATCTATAAGAATGTTTCCTCTGTTTTGACTTTGTCTTTTGGTGGTTATGCTATTTGATCACTTCAAAGATGAGTTTGCTTGGAATTAATTTGAGAAAGGAAGATTCTTTTTCCATGTTTCTTTCTTGTTGCTTGTTACTTAGTTTCTTGCTTTTATAAAATACAACCTAAATTATTCTTCATGCTCACTATCAAATGAAAGCAACTTGTTAGACCATATTTTTTCGGATAAAATTTTTCCCTTTTGATGCATTCTAACATTTTTATTATTCACCATGGTAGGATCGGTGGATCAGGAATGGACCTGAGGAGCAAAGCAAGGGTAATTCACTTTTTTTTTTGTAGCAAACTATAAAAATAAAATAAGTTCATTCGTTTTTCTGTTTAACTAATGCAAGTGTAAAAATTTTCTTGGCATATAGACTCTCCCAGGACCAGTTAGCGACCCTTCAGAGCTTCCCAAGTGGAACTATGATGGTTCCAGCACAGGTCAAGCTCCTGGTGAAGACAGTGAAGTGATTTTATAGTATGGTTTTTTTAATCCTATCTAATCACAATATCTCCCCCATAAATACAAATTTGTATTTTTTTCTTTCCATTTTATTTATATTCCATTATTTACTTATATGGGATTGATTCAATACAGCCCACAAGCCATTTTCAGGGATCCATTCAGAAGGGGTAACAATATCTTGGTGAGTTTGGTTTTTTGCTTTTACAACTTTGTTTTCCTAAAAAGTTTACAATACTCACATCACTGAGCTAGATCCCCTTGTTTTTTTTTTTTTTGTTTATACACTTACAATGTGTAAAGATTACACCAACATGATTTTTAAAGTAATTATTATAAAAATCAACAATTAAATTATTTATATTGGTTAAAAAAAATCTTTGATGCCTACAACTTTGATTTATTCTAGGTTATCTGTGATGCCTACACTCCTGCTGGAGAACCTATTCCCACTAACAAGAGGCACGCTGCTGCCAAGGTTTTCAGCCATCCTGATGTTGTTGCTGAAGTGCCATGGTATCTATTGTTGTTTCATTGCTGTTTGAAATAACATTTTCTCACTAGTTTTCATTTCTCTGACCAATTGGTGCATGGTTTTTTATTAGGTACGGTATTGAACAAGAATACACCTTGTTGCAGAAAGATATCCAATGGCCTCTTGGGTGGCCTGTTGGTGGTTTCCCTGGACCTCAGGTGAATACTAACTTTCATTAATGTTTTAATTTTTAGGGTTGTTACTTTACACATATGAAACTCATATATTGTCCATTTGACTCATTTAACTCAAATTATCAATTTTTACACTTATTGGGACTCTTATAGAGACAATGATTATAATCCCTTAGCAATATCAAAACTTTGTCTTTAACCCTACTTCTATAAAGTTTGTTGGAACCCAATTTAAGCTTGCCTTTGAGTGTCTTTTATTGAAAAAATCATATTGTTTACTTATTACTATTAGCTTATAGTACAGCTGTTCTACATTTTATATTTAGGAACAACATTGTTGTTTTGTTTGTTCCAACAGGGTCCATACTACTGTGGTGTTGGCGCTGACAAGGCTTTTGGCCGTGACATTGTTGACGCACACTACAAAGCCTGTATTTATGCTGGCATCAACATCAGTGGAATTAATGGAGAAGTGATGCCCGGTCAGGTAACTTGGAAAGAAAAATAATATTATGCACTTATTTTCGTTCTAATCGTTGATTACCCTTTTAGTATTTTCATTTATTGTTTGGTGCAAAATATATTTCAATTAAATCTCATCTATGATTTTGTATAATACACTATAACTTGCTTTTTTATAAAAAAAAAAAGAATGAAGATAGTATTAAATTTAATTCAATGTGTATGTAGTGGGAATTCCAAGTTGGACCTTCAGTTGGAATCTCAGCTGGTGATGAGATTTGGGCAGCTCGTTACATCTTGGAGGTAGGTAGCACATGATGACTTACTAGTGTTAATGTACCTATCTTAACATTGCAACTAACATTCTTTGTTTTTCTATGGTAACAAACAGAGGATCACTGAGATTGCTGGTGTGGTGGTTTCCTTTGACCCCAAGCCAATTAAGGTTATTTTTTTTCTCTCTCTCAAGTTTTCTCCCCTTTATGGTAAAGTTATTTTCCCATCACATTTGTTCGAACCCCATGAAAAAACATAGGTATTTTAGGCATTTTATTTGTTCAAATGATGTTGACTATTGTTGTTTGGGTCATTACAAAATTAGGGTGATTGGAATGGTGCTGGTGCTCACACAAACTACAGGTAACCTTTTTTCACTTGACCAAAAGGACTAAACTAAGATAAATTCTCTTTGCTTTTCATGCTTGACCAGTGCATACTATTAATATAATGTTGCAGCACCAAGTCCATGAGAGAAGATGGTGGCTATGAAGTGATCAAAGCAGCAATTGACAAGTTGGGGAAGAAGCACAAGGAGCACATTGCTGCTTATGGAGAAGGCAACGAACGTCGTTTGACAGGACGCCACGAAACCGCTGACATCAACACCTTCTTATGGGTAAGAAACAAAAATAAAAATGACCAAACCCATACCATGTTCCTTTGAACTAACTTTAACTTGACACATTTTTTCCATGTGAGACCAAACATTATGGACCCTTTGTACCTAACCAAAAACTTTAGGGAACCCTTTGAGAAGATATTTCTTTTTTTGTTTGTTTTCATTTTAACTTTCAAAATAGTTACTTTCTTTTAATTGCACCATGATTGGTAACATTGCGGCTTGAACTCAACCGTAATTTTCTGAAGTAATGCGTTGATCTCACTGTGATTTTCTCCTCAACGTGGATTTTTACTACCAATCCAGACACAGCCACCACTTAATTTTTTGTAATTAAGATTGAAAATAAAAAGAATATTTTCATGTACCAAATTGTCACAAGTTTTCTCATTGTTTAGACTTGAGACCAAGTTATAATAAGGTGTTTATATTATTTGATTTGATTATTGTTTAGGGAGTTGCAAACCGTGGAGCTTCTGTTAGGGTTGGGAGAGACACAGAGAAAGCAGGGAAGGGATATTTTGAGGACAGAAGGCCAGCTTCCAACATGGACCCATACGTGGTTACTTCCATGATTGCAGACACAACCATTCTGTGGAAGCCATGAGCAAAACCTGCATGTTTTCTCCCTTTGGATGGAAAGGAACAGTTATGCTTTTCTTAGTAGGATTTGGTCTCTCTCTTTTTACCTTTTGATTGGTACTATGGTTGGTGCCTTGTTGGTTGGTGCAACTAACTGGCAAGGGTTGTTCATTGTTTTCTTCTATTCCTTTCCCTCGTTTTCCGATTGTTACAATGACAATAATTTAATGGTTATTATCAGTCTTGAACAAAGAAATGCTGATTGTGAAGTATAATAATAATATATGAAATTGTCATGTTCATTGGAGTAGGAATTTGTTTCTGTTGCTGGATTTGTCTCGTGGTATAATTTGATTTGTGAACTGATTTACAGTTCAGAGATTATGAGATAAATAAGATTACGGCTGAGAGATTACGTTATAAAGAATAATAAATGAAAAATTAGGTAAAATGTATTTTTTAAAAAAGATAAATGATAATTAATTATGATAAAAAAATTAGCCAAAATTACATTTTTCATCTTCCGGGTTCGGATTTGGTGATAGAGAAGGATCAAATTTACAATTTTTTTAAAAATGTAACATGTTCGGATTTGGTGATAAATAATATTTTTTTAGTGCTTAAAGTATCATTTAAAACATTGGACAAAAAACGCTATTAAGAATAAAACAAAAACATTTATAAAGAAGATAAAATTATAAGGATTAAAAATATATTTAAAATATAATTATAGGCTTAAATATATTTTAATAATAAAATAGTGGGTGAAATTCTCTGGTTACTTGTTATAATAAATCTTGTTAGAAATACTAACTTGGGACTATCAAGTTAGACTGAGAAAACTTTCTTCCAACCTGGCTTATTGGGCTGAATTGACCTAAACTAAGTAAGGTCCGAAACATATTCTAAAATATTAAAAAAATAATTAGTTTAAGAAATACTTTACTCTTTGAAGTTATTTTGATGACACTAACACAAACAATGTATTACTGGGAGTCCAACAACAACTTACCAAGCCAAATAAAAGAATAATTGGTTAATATTTTTTGGTGAATGAGAATAATTAGTTAAATTATTCCTTAAAAGATACAAAGTCACTATATTAAATAAATTTAGTCGGTTTTTTTCCAAAAATAATTATCATAATTTTCAAAGTAAATAGTTGCTATAATATATATATATATATATATATATATATATATATATTTAAAATTTGAGGAACAAATTTGTCAATATAAAAATCTTAATTACATTTGGAAAAAAAATAAAATTAAAAACATTTTTTTTAACAGATGAGATGAGAAAGCATTAAAAAAGTATAAATACATTGAATAATATTTCACAACATTTAACGAAACTTTACCTTTGCGTAGAAGTCACATAATTTTTAAAATTGATTGCGATGTGATGTGTTATCTTACACAGAGCCAAGATATATAACTGTATTTTAGTTTCTTTAATTTTGATTATTTTTTTTCGATTAAATCAAATTTCTTTGTTTAAAAATTAAACAAATTAAACTCTGTGACATACTTTTTTGTTTACATAAAGATCTTAAGTTGATGCTAATAAAATAATTTTAAAAGTTTCAAACCTAACAGATTAGTAAAACTTAAATAGTTATTATATAAAACGCGTGATTAAAAATTGAAGATAAAAAAATTAGTTTTTTTAAAGTAAAATTCAATATTTTAATTATTAAATTTTCAGTAGAGTAAAATTTTCGACAACTTAAGCTTCGAGTAAAAAAAAAGATTAAATTTTCTTAATTTTAAAAACAATTTTTTAAATGATAAACTAAAAAAAGTTGACACATTAAAATTAATAAGGGAAAAGTTAATCCTGATACTTTTCTTGTATTAACAAAAAAAAAATTGACACTAAAATAAATGAGATTAGTAACTATGCACAGTAAAAAATTCAATCACAAATATTTTTTAAAATAATTATTCTAAACTATTAGCATCCGTTTAGTAGAGTAAACATAAATGAAAAATAAATAAATTAAGATGAAAATTTAGAATTAAAGTATACAATAAAAGTATGAATCCCCATATCATGTTTATTTTTTTAATTTTCATCTTCTTTTATTTTCAAACGAACATGATGATCTTATTGCATAACATTTTTTTTTCTGTAAATAAATAAGAAAAAAGAAAAAAACATTGAAGCTTAAACCCACACCAAAACTCTTTGAACTCTGCAGTATCTACCTGATTAGTTGTTAATCTTCTCCGGTGGAAAAGAAAAGATGTCTCTGCGTGTGGCGGCAGCAAGTTTGCTAAAAAAACTTCGCTTTCCGGCTTCACATTTCTTTGCTGCGTCTACAGCAACCACAAATGCATTTTCCGGTATGCAAAACCATTGAAATTTGATGACACCCTTTACATTCATTCTCTTATTACATGTCTCTTCTGGGTTTTGTTTGTTTTAAACTCTTATGGTGATTAGGGTCATACCTTTTTATTTTTGAATTTTAGATGATGGGTTGTGTATAAATGAGTGGCATAATCCATACAAGATTATGGTTGTGAAAGTTTCACTCTTATTAATATATCATGATGGTGTTAATTGGCAGGAAAAATCAAAATGGGAACTTTGGTGCATAACATTGCATCTTCCTAGTTTATACTACTTCCAAAAAGGAGTTCCCTTATTTAGTGTCCATTCTGAGTTTGGTGTTTATTGGAATTGAAAATGAAACAGAAAAACTGTTACTCCAGATTTCCCACAAAGCCCCTTACCCTTACACCCATTTCCTAATTTTAAGGAAATGAACTTTTTTTTTTCTTTCCCTTTGACATTGAAATTGAAATTTTACATATTTACAGGTTTTGCACACATCATTGTTGACTTTTGCTGCATAGGTAGATTCATGGTTGATTAATTTGTGAATGGACAATGATTTTGTTATCCTGCAAGGAAGATGATATTTGCCTATCCTTACTTTCTTGTTGTTTTTATGTTATTCCAGGTAAACTCAAACTTTTCCGTTGGTATCAAACTGGTGCACATGGTTGTAGGATAGATCTCAGGGATCCTTGTCTATGGATTGTTATGTCTGGACATGTAGGTATGTTTTTATTTTTACATCTCTTGAGCCATGTTTTCTAACAACTAACATATAAAAATGTTATATTCTCATTTAAACATTTTCAAATTGTAATGATGCTGTATCTGTAATTCTGTGATAATTATTCCATGTTTTATTCCTATCTTTTGCAGCAATAAAAAGAAATTATATATTTTTTATGAAGAGAGCTCTTCCATTTGATAGGTAGATAGTAAAGTTGAATCCTTTTCATTTTTAAATGAGGGTCAAGGGGAAAGTTTCTGATCTTTTTAAATGTTAATTCCTTAATCTTGTTTTTCTTTTTCTAGCTTCTATTTCACATGCTTATAGAACAAATGCAACAGAAGTCTTAATCAGCTTCCTTTCCTATATTGTTAAACAGTTGAAAGAAAACTGGTTCACCCAAAACCAAAAGGTTAGCTTTCTAGGTGCAGGCCCAAAGATTGGTTTCATCTCTAAGATGCTCCGCATTAAAGGCTTCAAGCTTGAAGCATGGATAAAGCATGCACTCACTCCTATGTTAACATTTGATTTAATTAAGATAGTAAGGACTGTGACGATTGAAATCCTCTGACAACTCTTTGATACTGTGTAAAGGAAACAATTCACCCAAAACTTTTAAGATGTTAAAGCATGAAGAGGATGGTTTTTGATGTTTGAGTAAACAACTTAAGTGCTTATTTAATAGAAGTTTATCAGGTGAGCTTATTTTGATAAGCTTCACCACGAAGCCTAATGAAAAGCTAATGATATAGTGATGGAATGAAGCTAATGTGAAATGTCTTGAACCAAGTACTTCAAGAGCTTAAACTATTAGGTGAGAACACAAATGAATTAACATTTCTAATGTGCACGCCACCTTACTTGAGCCCTTTGGGCTTACAATGCTTAGACCCACCTGCCTTGTATTGAAGTTCAACTTTTATTAGAAGAATTGGTGCAACAAGGATTGAACTCTAGATTACTTGGTCATAGATTTTCTGATACTTTGTCTTGAGCCAATTATCCCAAAAGCTTAAGTGGTTAAGTGAAGACACGTGAATGATTGTATTTTGACATCTCTAAGACTGTAACAATAAATTTTAAGGGCATGATCTACTTGATATGAAATTTAAATCATTTAACCTGATGAATATTTGTTGAGAATTTTATCCCATGGAAAACTATTTAATATTGTAGCACTCATTAATCATTATCAACATTGAAAGTTATAAACATTATTCTCGTATAATTTAAATTGACTAATCTGATTTTTGTGCAGCAATGACTTTAGGAATTAGTGCCAGCACTGTATTTGCAGAAGATGCAACAACTGAAGCATCTTCTGATAATGACCCAGGGGGTGACTTAATCGGATTGAGAAAAATTGAGGATGACTCTGTAGTATCAAACATACATACAGCAAAATGGAGAGTCTTTACAGATAAAGCGAGACAATTTTTTCTTCAGGCATGCTATTTCTTCCTGTTTCTTTGTTATTAAGTTCTATTATACACCTCACATTGTGGGAAAAGATTGTTGTTGTTGACTATTTATTTATGCATTTTCTGCCAGGGAAAACTAGATGAAGCTGAAAAACTCTTCCTTTCTGCTATAGAAGAAGCTAAAGAAGGTTTTGGCGAGAAAGACCCGCATGTTGCTTCTGCATGCAACAATCTGGTCATTTTACTTGCAGTTGATGATTGTTTCTTAATTTATTCTATTTTTGATAAGATTTTTTCTTTCTTAATTTATTATATTTTTGATAAAGGAGTTTTGTAGGAGAGAAAAAGGTAAGAATACAACTAGGGGAGGACAAGGTTACCTCCTACTTAAAAAAACTAAAAGAAAAGAGATCAATAGTCTTATTATTTATGTATGCAGTAAATCTTTCCAAGCTCACTGCATATCAGACGGGATACTCTCCATGAAAGCAATCATCAGTGCACCTCATAAAGGCTGAAATTGAAAACACAATCTTCTAATTATTGGAAACACTTCTTGAGTCTGTTCCTTTCTCTTCTTTTTCAAAATGTATTTTTAGTCTTCTAGTTCTTTGATGTTTGTTGGAGATCTCACATCGATTAAAATAGTATATATAAGTGAGAGGCAACCCTTATCTCATGAGGTAGCTTTTGGGGCTGAGTAAGTTTCAAATCCAAATTCTAAAACGGTATCAAAGCCTATTCTAGCAATTGTTGTTTGGCCTATTGGGTCACCCATTGTTGAACCCTCGACAAATGTCCAGTCACATAAACTTCACGCTTGGTTCCTGTCCTCAGTGTGGGGTGTGTGTTAAAGATCTCACATTGACTAGTGATATAGCCAAAATAGTGTATATAAATGGGGGAGCAATCCTCACTTTTTGAGCTATCTTATTGCAATGTTAATCGTCTTATTTTCTTTTTTGTAAAGCAGTCCAATTGGCTGATTATTCATGAATGATCCTTTGTTGTTTAGGCTAGTTGAGAAAGTAAATGACGCTGATAATGCACAACTCATTTTGATTATTATTATTTCAGGCAGAATTGTACAGGGTCAAAAAGGCATTTGACAAAGCAGAACCCTTGTATTTGGAAGCTATCAACATATTAGAGGAATCTTTTGGTCCTGATGATGTACGGTAGGGTGCAATTACTGTGCTACCATCATAAATAATGCTTCATCTACTTTCAATTGTATAAGTTGAAGATCATTACTAGGAACCAAAAATGTGTATACAGTAAATGAATAGAAATGAGATGATATAGAGCTTGCATCAATCAGGTATAGTGCCCATGAAGTAAAGGGACATAAATGATGATCTAGGGCTTGCATGGACTTGGGTCTTGGAAAGATAAAATTCTGAAAAGGAGGAACAAAAAGAGATAAGAAATGTACTTGAAAGTTTCATCTTAATCTCATTGTATCAAATAAATGAAAACACTGCATTAAGCTTTGTGGAATTAGGAAACTCATCAAGATTTTGTCTGTCTGCTGTAAAGATCAGCTTGCTAACAACAATAGCAACAACAAAGCCTTATCCCACTAGGTGAGGTTGGATACATGAATCACACGGCTAAAGATCAGCTTGCTGATGTTTTCACAAAATCTTTGTGGGAACCTAGCATAATGTATATATCTGATAAATTGAATGCATATGATATTATGATATGATATATATGCTCTAGCTTGAGAGAGTGTGTTGAGATATTTGGTATAATTAGGGAACATCAGGCAAGTACCTCTTTCCATTATTTCTCTAGATATATTGATTCTAATTTCTAAATTTATTGGATTGGTTCTCTCAACCTTTCATATAAATATGGTGTTGTTGTCATTTGATAAATGCAACATTCTTTATTCTGAATTAAAGTAGGGACTAAAACCAAAATTGAGGTAATTTAGGGTAGAAAATGTATTTAAACTATATATGTGTGTGTGTAGCCTTTAGTATGATGAATTTCATTGGGCCTGATGGCTTCAATTTGAATCTTTGATCTTGCAGGGTTGGGGTTGCTGTTCACAACCTTGGGCAGTTCTACCTTGGACAGCGGAAGTTGGAAGAAGCTCGTGTTAGCTATGAGGTAATTTGTTGAATTCAGCTATCTTTGTCTTGGTGATATGTTTTTTGCCCCATTATTGCATAGATAAGAAGATAATTTCATTCAACAGTTCTAATTAATCCCCGCCAACTTTACCCTACTCTCATATAACTGTCCTGTACTTTCAACTTTAGCAATTAAATCCCACAAATTACCCCATTTTCAGGGACACTTTTTAATCTGGTGCCGTGGGGCATTACTTTCTTGAGGAAAACACCGTTGCTATTACCAACCATGCAATGTTTTTCTACACCAAATTGACAAAATCTAAGCCTCACTGTTTCTTGGGCCCACAACAAACTCCACAACCGAACACATGGTCTCTTCTCTTATCTCCTACTTGTGGCTAAAGAGAATCTCTTAATGAAGACAAAAGTTAGATAAAAGCCCTTAATAAGTTGGATCAAAACTCTTAATAAGTATTAAGTTCTATAAGAAAAGGTCCTGAAAAAGGGTTAAATGATAACCTAAAGAAATGAAAGCACTCTTCCAATTTTCTAAGCAGTTGAGAATCTTTTGAATGTGGATATCTTAGACCATTTACTCATTCTATTTTTGCATTTTTATGTAATGGAACCAAATTTCATCATTTTTGGATCCTGAATGTTGGTATTTTTGTTTGTTCATTTTCGGTTATTCCTCTTTTCCTCTCTCACATGTAATCTGTTTGTGACACTGACATGGTTTATATTGTAGTTAGTCTTATTCCTTTATGTTCTTTCAGTTCTAGTGACCACTTTCCTCCTTTTATTTTTTGTTTTTTGACAGCGTGCTTTGAAGGTATGGACTTATTATTATCAGGGAGAGACAATTATTTTCCTCTATCACTTTGTATTTCATTGTTATTTCTTGACGTTATTTCTGTGGTTGATGATTGAGGCTGTATGTTGTCTTGATTTTTAGCATGTGATAATGACTATTTATTCAGATAAAAAGGCGTGTTCTGGGGTATGGCCATTCAGAATGTTCAGATACAATGTATCATCTAGGAGTGGTAATTATTTGTCCTTTTACACTACTATTTTTTATTCTTGTTTGTTCTGTTTGTTAAAGTAGTCTAATATGTCAGAATTAAAAACGAAGGAGCATGATGCATGAGAGTCACTCACTAGTCACTACTATTTTCACATAACTTAAGAGTCTTAGACATGCTACCACATCTGTTTCCCCCAAAAAATGAGTGAAAATGTGGATGGGAGATCATTTATTTGTTTTAGAATGTAGGGTAGAAGAGAGATACAACTTTGTTTTAGATATTCTTAGTACCTCCTCTTTCATAAAGTTATGGGGGTACTTTTGTGTCTTAAGCTTGACAAACATATATTTTTAGGTTTGCTTTTCCTTATTTTGACATAACAGAGTATTTCTATTCTTTTCTCTGATTTCTACTTTGTGTTTTTTGAATGAATAGTTTCTTTTACATATATTTTCAGTCTGTGCTGTGAAGCAATGCTCCATAATAACTTGGTAGTCATTAAAGAATCAGAGATTTAAAAGGATAACTTATGCAATTTCTCTAGGATAGAATAATTTTCTTGCTTCTTTTAGGTTTTATGCTTACTGGGTTCAGTCAGAATGTCATTGTTCATTGGTGACTTATTTTTCTCTTTGCTGCTTTTCCGAAGTTGGAATTTTTGCTCAAATGAGGATTTTATTCTACAATAATTGTGTTCAGGTACTGTATCTTCAAGGAAAAGAAAGGGATGCTGAGGCCCTTATTAAGGACTCTATAAGGATGCTAGAGGTATGTGAACCTTCTTTTTGTAACTTAAATTTCCCCCCACAGTGGGGTTGGTAATTATTATTATTGTTATTGTTGTTGTTGTTATTATTGTGCTTAAGCTAATTTGTTTACGCATCTAGGAAGGTGGTGAAGGAGAGTCTTTTGTATGCATTAGAAGACTACGATACCTTTCACAGGTGGCCTTTTAATCCTTTTTCCTCCCAATTCTTTGTTGATAAATAATCTATGATTGGATAACAACATAAAAAACCTTTATACTTAATCTTAATAGAAACTTATGCTATCTCATGGGAATCGAGAGTTTGGGTCAGTTATAATAGTTATTGGTAGAAAGTTGGAGCAATCATTTATTATCAGAATATGTGTAATAATAACTGTCATTAACAGTTATGTATTATTATAATATGTTCAATAGTAACTATTGTGTTGACAGTTTAGGGCAGAAAGTTAGGAGCAGTTGCATATTATTAAAATGTGTGTTATTGTGTAAATAGAATAATACATGTGTTTCTCTTGTAAGTTGGACAGAGAACTAATCTTTGTAAGTGGACATCAAATACTGCTGTATTCTAAGGAATTTTTTATGATGACAGCTATGGTGTAAATAGAATAATACTGTTCATTTAGTGTTTTATAAATATCTATAGGTGGAGAAAGGGAACCTAAAACCTATGTCACACAATCCAAGTATACTTGAGTGGTAAAATAGTGTTACATATAAGTGTTCAGACACAAAACTAGATATTAGATAAATAAAAATTATTCTCTCTCCACCTGAAAATTTTAACTTTGGGAAGAGTTGGTTCTTGATATTGTATTGGATTTTTTTTACCAATTGGTAAGGAGTTTGATATTCCTTGCATTCTTCATAATTTAATTATGAATTCCAGCTTAAGCTAAAATGAGTTTGTGCGTTGTCCACCCTCAAAGTGGGTCTGTTCCAAAGTTTCTGTTTACTTTTTCATCCTAACTTTCTTACTTATATCAAGTTATTGCTATATTCTTTTAGATATATATGAAGTCACATCGAATTGCTGAAGCTGAAATGGTCCAGAGAAAGATCCTGCATGTTATGGAATTGTCAAAGGTTCTTTTTGTTAACTTCTTTGTCTTTTGCTTTGAATTGGCTTTCTTGTTAACCATGATGCATGCATGTTTTATAAATTTATAAATACTGGGTAAGTGGATTTTATTTTATTTTATTTTTTAAAAAGTGGTTAAGTGAAAGAAACTTCTGCTTAATGAAATTATCCTCGTCAAATACAATTTGTCTAAGTTGATTTAGTTTCTTCATTTGGGTGAATTAGTGGTTGCATCTTATTTGCTACTTTTTCTGTCACTTTTAGTGTCGTGCCATTGTCATGGTTTAGGGGTATAGGGATGGGCAAGACAAGTTGGTTTCTTTTCCTGATGCATTGAGCAGGCCCATAGATAGGGTGGTTGAGCACTATTATTTTCTGTTCTTAAGTTTAGTTGTGATAGAATGCTGTTTCTACTCTTGCTGAATAACTATTAAAGTCTTTTAAGTTATTCTTATGTAGATTGACATTTTTGTTATTAGCATATTTAATTTGTTTGATCAAATAACAGTATGGTGATAATAGATAATTGGGCTGTAATTTTTGAACAAGTTAGGAGTTGGATTTCTCACAAAACAATCATGATTTCATAATTCATAAAACTATTATTATTACTTGACAATCGTGGAAAGTAGTATGACTGGCTCTAGTGACAGATTGATATTTTATGATGTTCCTTGGCTGGCATTTTTTAATCTTCCTTTTCCATTTGCTACTTTCTGTTTTCATTTAGAATTAGTTGTGTTGATCTTACTCAATGAAATTAGAAAATGTTGCAAGAACAGTTTTGTCACAAATCTGTTGTCATCGTCAAAAACATGATGCATTTGGTGTAATACAGGGATGGTATTTCTTGGACACTGTTATTGCAGCTGAATCTTTGGCTCTGACCCTGCAAGCATCTGGCAATACAAAAGATTCTAAAGAGCTTCTTGAAAGGTTATTACAATACTTGAAACCTGGGAAATTAATTTTTATATTCTTTTCGCTTCATTTAATTTTTATTTTATACAAATGAAATCCTCACTTTTTTTTTTCCTTGCAGATGTCTTAATGTCCGGAAGGACTTACTTCCCAGTGACCATATTCAGGTATGTTCTTTGACAGGGATTTTGGTAGTTCCAAATTCCAATTCTATTTAAATTTCAAATCCCATATTGAATGCAAAGCTGATATTTTCTTTATTCATGGTCAGATAGGTGCAAACTTACTTCATCTAGCAAGAGTGGCAATGCTTGATTGCAGTCAACATAAAAAGTTGGATGTTTCTAGAGCTAAAGCTGAGCTTGATATGGCAAAGAATCATTTGTATAATTCCATAAGGTTTGGATTAGTTTGATATGGCTGTCTCTTTCTCAACTACTTCTGAATATCAGAACTCAATCAATTTGACATGTTTGTTTCTTTTTTCAGTGTAAATTATTCTTTCTTTTTACAATGCAGTTTTTATCAGTTATTTCTCTGTCCATGACTTGTGGACAGGTGGAATTTGATGTCATACATACAATTGCTCAATCTTTTCATGTACAGCATTTAGATTGGGTTGGTTCACTTAAGGAAAGGATAAAAAACATATTTACTTAGTTCTGAAATAGATTTATTTTATTATTCCTTTTTTAACATGATTCATATTAATGAATGTGAAGGAACATTCAACTAATAGACCATGCAGATAAATAAAATACCTCATTTGAAAGGGAGAAACCTGGTAGAACAATCAACTACCTCACCGCAGTGAGGCATTATGCTTTCAACCTCCTTGGACCTGCTTCGGTTAATTTTTGGCTGAAACTTATTGTGCTGTAACCTGATGATCCTTATTAAATTATATTTGCTGAAGAAAACTTTTGTGCTTTAGTTTCCTCCCAACATTAAAGGATTACACAAGTAACTTCCCCATTAAGAATTGGATTGTTCTTATATTTAATTTTTAATTTTGAAGGGTAATATTTGGTTTAAGGTCTAGGCCTTTGCTTGGCTTGGCCAGCAATTACTAGCCATCTCCTGAAAGTTCATGAACATCTTATAAGTTTGTAGAATAAAGCACATTTATGATAGGCCATTTCTTGTTCCATCTCAGGATTTCACGTCAATGTTTGGAGAAGGTATTGAAACAAAAGGACAAGTTAAAGAAATTCAGTAAGCCTGGAGATTCTAGAAAGGAAGGCCAAGTAGCACTGGCCATATTGGTCAGTCCCCCTCCCCGGATTGTTACACTCCTCTTATGCATGTATATTAAAACAAGATTGTGATTCGTACTCTTCTGCGAATAAAAATGATTTGTTTATTAAAGTAGAAATGTAATTTTTACAGTTGCAATCACTCTATACGTTGTCATCAGTGGAGTTAGATAAGCAAGAATTGCAGGAGATTCAGGTTAGATTACCAGCCTTGATGGCAGTGCAATTAGGTTCAAGTCCCAGAGAAATGAGAAAAACTGCAAATATCATATTTCTACTTGATTAAGTGTTGGTGTTCTTTTGTAAAGCAGGAAAGAGATAATATTAACATCGAGGCTCAGGAGGCACTTCTTCAATGCATTTCTACTTACAAGGAGGTAAACATATTTGTGTGATGATTTTTCTTGGGAGCTTTGCATGACGCTAATTTTTCTAGTGAATTATTCCTCATAAGTAATTAATTTAGTGTTATGGAATACTACTTAGTAATAGAACGCTATTTCAAATCAAAAGTTTATATTTTTTCTTTCGGAGGAAAGCATTTATATATACTTGCATCAAGATTATACATTTTATTTTTAAGCCAGAACAGAAGTTACGGTGAGTGCCACAATTTATTCATGATCTCATGTAGCAATCCCTGCAACTGCAAGATGGTTTTATTAAAAAAAAAAAACCGTATTATAGAAAACAAGTTTTACCATATGCAATGGGAAATGTTCTGTTGATTAATTGATGGTTCTATTTCTGTTAAAAAAAGTTAGTCTATGCATTGATAATGTAAAGAATTTTTACACTGTTATCTAATAACAATTTGTTGTTATGTATGGTAAATTTTCTGATTTTTACAATAATTACCTTTAAAGTCATGCTAACCATGTTTCTGATTAGTTAACAATGTAAATTTTTTTCACATTGATCCTACGTAGAAATTAAACTCAAATACTTTGGATGTGTGCTTAGTAGTAGCTTTTACAATGGTCCAAAATATTAGGGATTGTGAATGGTCCATAAATGAGGATTGTCCATTTTACATTACAAAATATTTGTTTCATTAATTAATATAAAATGAACGACTCTGATCAATATACCATCCGTGGTCCCTAATATTTTGAGAGCAATGAAGTCATTACCAAAACGTATACAAGTTTGTTGCTTTATGAATTACCTGTAGCATGTAAACATCACCTAATATTTCTGGCTTGTATTTCATTTACTTACCTGCATTTCAGACTATTCATTTCACTAATTTAAAAGACTTGAATTATGCATATGTTAGTACTAGTGATTATACTTGGATTGTAGAGATCATACAGATAACAGATTACTAGTATTAGCAAATAGTTACATTCAGAATTAGAAAGTAAGGGAGTGAACATCTTCCATTATTTCACATGTGATTATGGAAATTTATTACTACTTCACTCTTCCTTTGCAGTTTGTACATAAGAGGTCAATTGCTGATACCCCTGAAATAAAGAACGAGTATCTTTCATGTTTAAAGCGCGCTCAAAATTTGTTTGGTCATAAAGTTGATGAATAGCCAAGCAATCAAGAGGATTTCCGATCGCTGAATCAAACACCTTGATTGATTTTTTTTCTTTCTTTCTATGGAGGGATATTTTTGTTGATAAAGAAAATAATTTTAAAGAAAATTTTTTACTCAGAAGAAATAAATAGACCAAGCTTGATAACTAAGTCAAATGCCACTAGCCATGGCGTCATAATTATTGTCAAACCACACTTGGTGTGGATGTTAAATACATTACCTTGATATTGGATTGTTCTATGCTCAGTATTATTCTTTGATGTCACTTCAATTGTTACTAATTCTTCTTTTTTGGTAATTAATTGTTACTAATTCCCGCTAATCTTATTCAAGAAATCAAGTTTTTCCATGCTGGGAAAATTGTAGTGCTAAATTTTTTGGTGATTGAGCCATAATGTCTTCATTATAGGTGGGAGGAGAAGAAGTTTACGGAAATCCAAATATAAAGATGCCTTTATTGTCAGCAAAGTTGCATGGAGACCATGAAAGAATATGACACTAAGTATCCATTTGATTTATAAGCAACATTAATTTCCCTGATTGTAACACATTCTAATGAAGTTAATGTGAAAATATATTCTAATATCATCTAATGATTTAAAAATAATTTTTATCAAATTTATTTGGATAAATACTCAATTTAGTCCTTGAATTTGTAAGGCGTTGACATTTGGGTTCCACCATTTATTTCTTCGGTTAACACAAATGATGTAGTCTATGTGGCATTAATGGATCATTTTGACAATGAGAAGTTGTGTTGAGTGGGATGTTGACTTTGGATTGATGAAATTGTCACTTGAAATTTTGATGGACAAATTTGTTAGTTTGAAAAATTTTCCATGTTTTACCGCATGTGTAATACAAAACGAAATAAATCTTTGTTATTTATTCTCACCAATGCCTACTGGTTGTGTCTTCTGGTGTTTTTGCCTTCTCTAAGTGAGAGTGAGAGTCAAAGGGAGAGAGAAACCCTTCGACGAGTGGAAGCTGCCATCAATGATTGTGCTTTGATAAACTTTTGAAGACCAAACCAATCGTTCTCCATTGATTTGGTCAGAAGGTAAGCATTTGATAATGGACTATTCACATTTTTTTGTTCCTTTTTTGTGGAAGTTGTTTGGTTGTGTGTAGCTATGTCTTGAGTTTTTTTCGTTGTTGTTTGTTCCTTCTCTTAAGTTTTTCTGATGTTAAAAAAACTATCGTTTTTCGTTTCCAGAACAAAGTTAGGGTTTAGGGTTTGTATTGATATGTTTCTGTTAGAGTGTGGGTGCACTCTATTTTTGGTATAAAAAATTTGACAATGGGTACTGATACTAGTTTAGATATTGAAATCATGATGTTTTTGGTTATAAAAATTGTGTCTTTGTGTTGGTGCTTAAGTAGATGGTCTTGTGTGTGAAGAAATTAATCATGTTGTTCTTTTCATGGGTCGTAGAATTCTAATCACATCGATCTTGTTGTGCACCACAAGGGTAGATTCAACAAGGATGATATGACACATTGGAATATGTGGACGGTGAGTTCTATGTTTGGGAGAATTATGAAAGATGACAGTGTGGACTATTTTTGACTTGTGCAACTGTGCTTTTTTTTTTTTATCCTAGCATTAATGAGGATTATGCATTGCTTTAGTTGGAGAATGATAAAGATATCTTGCACATGTGCCACATGGGTATTGCTCACCCTAACAAATATGTGCATACACTTTGAACATATAGTGGATGATTTCCCAATTCTGGTAGGTGGTGTGCCTGATAAGGTTGTGGTGAATCAAACTGAGGATGAAGTTCAAGATATTGATGTTGATCTTGACAAGGAAATTGAAAGGATTGTTAACCAAATTCAGAATCAAGTTAATGACTCTATGAGAAAAGATTCACAAATTAATATCATTCTCATACCACGAAAAGAAGACTTGAGCATCTAAAGAAATCTAGAAGGGATTAGAATAAAGGTCAAGTCAACAGTAGTAGACTCGAAAGAACTTACAAGAAAACCACTGACAAAAGATGTAATCTTTCTGGTCACAACTGTAGGGGATGTACAAATGGTGGTATTCCACCAAGACCCAAAAATTGGCAACCACCACCACTTGAAGAGTCTGATAACACCCAATCTTAACAAGTTGTAAAAATAAATTTTGTTTTTTGTTTTTGTTATTGTTATATTATGCATGTTGGAGCTTTACTTATATTTGTCTTTAACTCTTATAGGATGAGATTGATTGTTCTCAATTTGCATCCACTGCAGAACAACCTCCAACAGTGTCAATGGTTGACTCTGGAGGTCAACCTAAGCCTATAACAGTGCAAACAAGTCTTCTACCACAAGTTGAGTTAAATCCCTTATTCTTTGCATATTGTAGCATGCATGACCTACACTAATTATTGTCATTAAATTCATTAGTTGCAGGAACCAAATTTCGTGTTTGTTCAGCCAACACCTACATTTAGGCCTCTTCTAACTAGGCCTACTGCACCTATCAGGATACCATTCCTAGCTGGACCTTCACCAAGGATGATAAAACCTAACTTCATGAGCTTCATTCTCAGACCAGGGATGCCACAAAGGGAAAACATGAAGAAGTGATAATATTTATTGTTCTTATATTTTTTTTATGTGTATGCTAATTGGAACTTCAACAAGTGTTATGATGGTTTGTTTTTTTGGAGAATTTCCATTATGACATCTTTGTTGTTGTCATTTGGCCGTTAGTTGTTTATTTTGGGCGGTGCTATAGTTATTAGTTTTTGCTTATTTTTTGGTATTGTCGTAGCGGATTTTTTTTTTATCTTTAATAGTTTAAGAATGAAATTAATTGTGTTATGTTTGAGGCCAAGATTATGGTGGACCAGGTCCTTAAGTGGTCCATAATGAACCAATTTTATTTATGGTTGGATTTATCTTATTCATAGTGTTGCACTCTACACTCACCCCATTGGATCTTTTCCTCCCGACTCTTTCTCCACCCTTCACTGTTAACACCGTTCACTCTTCCGATCCATTTCCTCTATTCGTCATTCTCATCATTACCGTAGTTAACAACCATGGTTTCGCCACCACCGCCATCACCTATGACATCTCTTATAGCAAGCACATCTTCCACTGTTGACTTCCTTGCCAAGATCAAAACTTTTTGGGACACAAAATGTGACACCCTCTATCCCGACATACATACAAATAAGAAAAACATATAAAATGCAGAATTTAATTAAATCAATTTTATCAAAATCACGTACACAAATTCATGTGGTAAAGGGTCACATTCACTTCACTATTACTAAATAAAACTTATTAAAAACATATTTGACTAAGAACAAGGCCGTCAAAGTTTATAAAAGAAATCTTGTTAAACAATGGAATAAAATAAAGTAAAATAACATCATGCAATTGAAATAAAAACTCATGCTCCAATATCACATCCTATCAGAGCATTGTGTCCCAGCGTCCTCTAGCACGAGGTTCTTTAAAGTCATCCTCCTAGTCATTTGCTTCCATAAACATAAGGTTCGATATCATCACAGGATCCAAATACAAACAATACACAAAGAATGAATTATCACATTTCTAAAAAAAAATACAGATAAACAAAGACAAAATCAAAATAAATTATAGAAATATTTATAACATAGCTCAACTTAATACAATCCACGTTACTTCACTACTTTATCATTTAAAATTCATTTTTTAATCACCAATCACATTACACATAAATCACACACTCAAGTCAAGACGTAACAACACTCATCAATTTCATGATAAACAATTCACAGACGTTATGCAACAATTATACTAAGACTCAAACCTATATGTAATGTGGTACCATGTTAGTGAAAAACCACACTGGGGCGCTTAGGAGTACATAACAAGACACACCACACCATGGGTATGCCAAGTCACTCTCACTAAGTAAAATCATAAAGTGACCAATCAGGGTTACTCTGTTTTGCGAGAATGCTCCAACCATATGGGATCAACATAGGCTTAAAGGAGCACTCAAACTGAATGTCTTTACCCCTAAGGCCTAGACTCTGAAGAATCCGTTAGGGCTTCACCTTCCCGATTCAGGTCTAACCCCTATAACAACTTTTGCACGCAGACACTGCTAATGAATTATACAATACCCACGATCTCATACTCGTGTTTTAAATACGTTTAACACATTGCGCTACAATTTAACACTTTAGGTTCCTAATTTGGAACCCTACACTTTCCCTTTTAACACTTTGCGCATAAACATTTTTCTCAAGGTAAACACCAATCGAGTTATTGTATAATTCACAGCTCATAACACAAGTATTGTCACATCAAGTATTAACCACACTTATTCACAACCATATCTATGTCCACAATTTAAAATCTCATAATGTCATAATTCATCATCACATGTTTACGTTATCTCATAAATTAATACATGTTCAACTTTTCACTTATACACAATTTCAATCACAATTTCATGATCCCAATATAAAAATCTCATAATTATAATCATACATGAAGAATTACAATACAATAAACATCCCTAAATAAATCTCAATTTAATCTTCTAAGAATCCCTAGACATGTTCATTCTAATCTCAATTGTGATAAACTCATCCATTACCTCTAAGCGGGCTCACCTGTGTAGTCCAATAGTGATAGTGACATCTCTAGAGGTTTTCTAAGGTTCCTCAAGTTTTTCCTCTGTCTGCTCTGTTAGGATTTCCAAACGTTAGAGAGAAGGAGAAGGGATTGGAGCCTCCAGTTCACTGTCTTCGTGAGATGATAATTTCTCCCTCCAAAGACATTATGTTACAAATCCCAACGGTGAAGATGTGCATAAATGCATTTTCAATATGGTGTCCAAATTTCAAGACGATCCAACGGTTAATGAGTCCGGGATCATAGTTTTACTGAGATAGGTTTGGGTATATGCGGGAAAAACAAAGAGATATATGCAAGGGACATTCCCCTTACTACAAATATTATTTTAAAAATCCCAATGGTGTTTATGTGAAAAAATAAGTTCCAAACATGGTGTTCAAATTTTACGACGACCCAACGGTTAAAAGTTCGGGGTCATCGTTTTACTGAGATAGATTTGGGTGTATGCGAGAAAAATAGAGGGTTTTGGGAGAGAAAGAAGGGAAAACGAAATTGAGAGAAAGAGGAAGTATAGAGATGTATCGTCAATGTGAAAACTGACCTAATATGTATCTATTTATAACTAGGGTACTTAGGACCTCTTATTTACTCTATTTTTCTTCATTTTATCATTTTATAAAAAGAAACTTGATTTTACTCCCTATCAAATGAATAAATAAAACATTTTTAAGGATATATAGTTATTTTATTGACCTTAAAACTATTATTTTAATTAATAAAATTCTTTCTCCTTATTTATTTAATTATAAAAACTTCATTATTTTTCTAAAACTCTATTTATTTTTAAATAAAATCTTTTTTAATTTATTTTACGAAAAATGGGATGCTGCACATAACAAGAAAACTAGTGCACCTCATCAATGTTGATGACGGTCATGTCCCTCACCAACGATTATTAGATCTAGTCAGTGTTGCATGCTTACACAACAACATTGGTGTTGCCCCGTCAGAGGCGTTTGAATTACGACCACCACTATCGCCAGGGATTTGGATGAGGACCTCTTTGATGGCTTCCAATAGCGCAAGGAGGAGCCGACAATGGAAAAAATAGTGTCGTGGTGGAAGAGGTTTCCAACCACAGTGGACAATGACAGCGAAACAAAACATGTGATCTTGCGGTGGTTGCTTTGTTGACCTGTTAAGCTCTTCCTCAAATGTTATTGTAAAGTTATGTAAAGTTTATTCCTTTTTGTAAATTTGTTTACAGGTTTGGTTTTTGAGGCATGAGTTTTACTATTAAGGATTCAAAGTTCAGTAATAGAAAAATAAGAATGCGATGAAAATGCTCTCTTTTTAATCAATCAAGTTATGAATTTTCTAATTTTTTGAGATTTTTTTTACATTTCCATTTGGTTCTTGTTGTGATGATTTTAAGTGGAATTTACTTTGGATTATATTATTAGTTTTAATGTCGTGTGTTGCATTTCACTTCTTGACCCTGGAATAACCCTAATTTGGTGTTTTTAGGGTACTAGTAATCTGTGAAAGAGACAATGGTTGTCAACGAAAATGGATTGTTAGGGAGAAGAAAAGACGATGGTGGGGAGGAAAGAATTAAAAAAAAAAACATTGCCACCGGAAACTGCCTTTGGAGGCAACAAATGGTGGTTGGGACTCGGAAGGTTGTCGAAGGGGTAACAAAAGGAATAAATCTAGTGTAGATTGGATAGATTGCTATCATATGGATAAGATAAATCCATCCATTAATAAAATTAGTTCACACTGGACCACTTAAGAACCTAGTCCATTGTGGTTTTAGCCTATATATGATTAGTATTAATGTTAAAGTCCTTAAGTTCAATATTATATTACACTAAATCTTTCAATTTCCATTATACAACAAAGCTGCCAATATACACCATGCAAAAGGGATATAATCTGACCATCTCATTTTTATAAATAAGTGACAAATCAGTCTCTTAATAATATTACTTGATGTTAATTAAATACATGAATCTAACAAGTTGTTGACAAATTAGTCCAACGTGTACACCTACAAACATTTCCATTTCATGCTATCTAACAACCCATTCACCATTCCTAAACTAGCCATAAACAAACCACCATAAGAAGAAGATTTGCGCAACAAAAAAAGATAACAATGGGAGAAGAAAACAAGGGGATGGACATTGGAGGAGGAGAAGATATAAACCTTGGTTGGGGAGAAGAAGAGGATGAGCGTAGGAGAAGATGAAGTTGTTGGGGGAGAAGAATATTAGCGGTTACTTTGTTGTTGTAAAAAAATGAAAATTCATCCAAACTGATAAATTGCTACATCGTAATTTCAAGTGACAATTTAGTCCATTCGAGTCAACATCCCACTCAGTACAATTTCTCACTATGAAAATGGTCCCTTAATGTCACGTAGATTGTGTCCTTTGTGTTAACGAAAAAAATACATGGTGGGATGAATTTGTTGGTCTTTTTACAAATTGAGGGACAAAATTTTGTTTTTTCAAAATTCAGAGATCCAAGTGTTAACATCTTACAAATTCAAGGACTAAATTGAATATTAACCCAATTTACTTTCGTAAAAAACATTTAAGTAAATGGATCCTACTCTAAAGCTCTGCAATCACCAAAAGAAGATACTACTCACAAGCTTTGCAATCACCAAAAGAGAGATTATGATGAAAGCATAAAGGGAGCATTGATTGTGAACTTTCAATAAACCACCACACTATAGTGGGACATATGAAAATAACACAGTTTTGAAGTGGTTTTTTTCTTTTTAGTTTAACTAGAGGTATTTGAAGTTTCTTATTTGACATTCAACTAATCTAATCCTTTCTCATCGAGTCAGTCCATTTTGCGAGTAAATTAAGTAGTATTGCTATTTGTGATTTCATGCTCAAGTCGATGATTGAACCCTAGACCTTGATTAAAAAATCCAAGTCCCAAACCACTTTTGACAACAACTTTTGTTCCTTTGAACCTGGAAGCCTCAAAAAAATGTTGGAGAATAATCCTTTCTTGGTGTACACAAGTCAAAAAAATACATTGCAGAAGGCCAAACCAATTTCTCACAAGAACCAAACTACCACACATCTTTAAACTTCTAGTAGCTCCGAATACCCATATCTTCAATAAATGATGTTATTAAATTCTGACACCACCATTGTGAAACACCTCAAAAAATTTAGACATGTGAAATTCTCAACCACAACACATTGCATTGCATGGTGGAACATAAAATTTCCAAAAACACATTGACATTTTCTCAAAAAAAGAAAGTGGTCTCAATTCTCATGTCATCCAAGTTCTTTTCTCCAAACTCTCTAGTTGAGATCAGAAAGAAGCCTCATGAAAAAACCACAGATGAATTGGCCATTTTGAAAGCAACTGCGTCGGCATGGTTCCAACATGGTTCAGGCTATGAAGGAAATGCTAAGAATGAGTTTGATGTCACAAGAACTCAACGTGTGGCAAGGCCTTCACGTTACAAGTTAGAAGCTATGAGAATGGCAAAGGAAGCACCCTCAAATTCAATTTACACCAATAATTATAAACCTCTTCTTGACACATGTGAAGTTCAATGCATTTCAAGGCAATTGGATAGGCTTATTATAGAGTCTGGCCATAGCAACAAATGTGGCAATGACAACAACAATGCAAATAATAATGATGGTAAGGATAATGGTAATAGAAGGACAAAGAGGTAATGTAGTGGGTTGCACTACTTTGTCAACCAAGTGTGTACCTGTGGTTCATCTGACCAAGTGTCCAATAGGGGTCAATCATGCTTTGTGATCATTTTTTTTTATCAACAAATATTAGTTTGTTAAAATGGTAATTTTCTCAGTAAAGGAGATCAAACCCGTTATCTTTGCCTCTTAACTTCTCTCTTTACCATCCAATCAACATTATATCTCCATGCTTTGTGATAATGATTTGTTTTCCATCACTAGGTTTTAGTTTGGTGATCGATTGGCATGTCTAGTATCTCAACTGCTTGTACCCATCAATGTTATTATAGATATATATTTTTTAGTAAATACATAAGAAATTTTAGCTATAAGCTTATCTATGTTGAAACATTTGGGATGAACATGTTCATACAAGAAAAAATAAATAACAAAAGTTTTGATTTCTTGGACGATGGATAAGATCTCAAAGGAGTCGGTGTAATTAAATGAGTTTTGGTGAATGGTAGCTTGTCAAAAGGCCTTTTAATTTGGACCCAGTCATGTGATTTCTGGGTCTGCTAGCCTAACCTTCCATGTAGGGCATATTATAACTGAAAGATATTTGATAATCTTTACCTCGGCGTACTGAAAGTACGTGAATTCAATGCTGTCAGATGTTTCCTTCTCTCAAAATAAAAATTAGTACATTAGCAATTGTTCAAGATGAAAAATAGTCCTAATTGAGTTAATCACTATTAGATTCATCACTCTGCAGTCTGCACAAATGTGATGGCTACGTGTACAGTTCAACTTTTGATTTCTATCACTATTTGCCACTCATATTGTTAACTCTATCTATCAGTAGGTTAAATTAATCAAGTTTGGTTTTACAGTAATCACTTCTCTTTTAGAACATCACTTAAATTAATCTTTTATCAATGAAACTACTAAGATTAGGGCGAACATTCACACACTGAGCTAGCTTATGTTCACACATATATCTTCACGCACGCCCGCGCATACAAAAAAAAGTTAAAAATGGTATTCACATAATTTTTTACTCTTTGAATTGGTCACGCATGTTCGAGTCTGATATATAGTTGTGCAAAAGTTCAAAGCCGTATTTTGACGGAGGATATTGAATTTTAACCATATTATTATGGTCAGTTGTAAGTATGTGACATATTGGTACCACATGAGAGCATAGAGATGGAAAGAGATTCGACAATATTAATATATAGGGAAACTGTATATATGGGGAAACAATTTGGTGGTTGCTTTGTAGAAATCTGATGGGGTCTGTGGTAGACTAGAAATTAAGTACTGGCTTGAAGGAAATTAATGGTTTCTTGTTATGTAGTAATTAAGCTTGTTAATTAGCACTATTAGATGCAAATTCAATTTGGGGTGGGTGTCATGACAGGTTAATTTCCTTTGCCAATATAGATAATTACATACTAATTACTATTAGTTAAGCTGAGAGAGTACGTAGCTTCGTGTGGCTTATTAAGATCTAGGTTTTACTCTAGCTATGTTATTCTAGAATCTGTCTATTGCCAAGGCAAGAGCAAAACCTTTCCGTTATCAAAACTACTAATTGGACTTGTCATGCACAATTTTTCTTTCAATAATTTTCATTTGCACTTATACATTACAATTGAGAGAAGTTCGTGCTCT
The DNA here is from genome assembly GCF_004193775.1 of Glycine soja. Taxonomy (NCBI): domain Eukaryota; kingdom Viridiplantae; phylum Streptophyta; class Magnoliopsida; order Fabales; family Fabaceae; genus Glycine; species Glycine soja. Next base: position 27,636,007 of record NC_041014.1, on the reverse strand, counting down.
TTTAAAATGACATAAAAAAAAAAGATATAATGGTGAAGAATTCTTGTGAGGTAAAATATGGATTTAACATAAGTCACAACAATTGAGCCCTTGGTGAGGGAATTAGGTAGGTTTTATAAGATCCTTTTAGTGTATATTTGAATGAATATTGATTTTAAAATAATGTAATTTATATTTGGATATTTTAATATTATTTTTTTACAAAATGAATATTTTTATTATAAAAATAAGTTAATATTAAACTTAGTGTAAACTTTTTATCTAATATAAAAGTGACTTATAATTGTTTTAACTCAGAATGAATTCTATTTCCTTAATTAATTCTTTAACGTAAAATTAAATATAAAGAAAAATTACCTAATTAAAATCACGTTAATTAACTGATATTCCAATTTGATTACAAAGAATCTGACGTGAAATCAAATACATTATACACTAAGTTTAAATTTTATTATGACATCGGACAATAAAAAGATAGATTCAGCATTTACGATGAGTTGTTAATGATTATACTAAAGGATGACTTAGCATGGTTGTTACGAAGTCACGATAACTCTCTGATGGTTGTTACAAAGTCACGATAAGTCCCCTATATATATGTGATTCGAATGGAGTGCTTCTTAATAAATAAAACAAATTGTTTCAATTGCAAATGCTAGAAGACGAAGTTAGGGTCACTTGTTAACTTTAGATACTGAAATATATTTGATTAAGTGGGGAACAAGATGGTTCATTAACTACCTGATATGGATGCCCAAGTTGATTTTTAAAGAAAGTGCTGAGCTGTGTGTGATGCCAAAGTGGTGGTGATAGATATGCAGAAGCAAGCAACATGTTTCAACAATCTGCTTGCTACTTCGTATGAAGGAATTCTCATTTTCATTTCTCACATATCACAGCCTATGGTATATTTTCAGATATTCACCATTAATAAGTTCTTTAAAGTGCACTTTGTGAAAACTAAAAAATAATTAATTCTTAGTGACACCAGCCCTCACCATAAAAAATATGAATCAACTGACGTCAATTTAACTAGATATTTCTCATTGGAATCCGATGTTAAATAATTGAAGGAAAAATATTATCGTCCCTAGTTATATTAAAATTAAGTTTTTGTTGTTTATATAAGTAACAATTGCTCATGAGTAAAAAAATATTTTCTTGTTATTAAAGGATCATTTAAGGGAGTAATTTAAAAATTACATAAAATTATATTATTAGAGTAAAATATATGAGTTGCTTAATTATGATGTGATATTGTAAGAATCAATTAACATAAAATAAAAAAACTCAAAATGAATTATTTAGATTATACTCATTTGAGATGCTCTTGTACAAGGAAAAAAAAATTCTAAACAAATAAAGTTGTTTATTGATCATTACCGATTGAAAGCAGGTTCTAATCACATTTCAAATTTGTGGCAAAAAAATAATTAAGAATGATTAATGGACTTTATTCAGTCTCTAAATCAATTTTGATAATGATTAAATATTTTCAATTTTTAATTAGTTTCTAAATTGACCTCTTTATATATAGTGACTAAACATTTTAATCCTTTAAATTAGTCTTTAATTAATAATTTTAATTTTCAGTAATTAGCATCATTCTTTTTTGTTTGCTAGTAATTATTAAGGAGCAAAAGAAGCAACTAGCAAGTACTGGTAATTATCATTATCCTTTTTATTTGCAAGTAAATTGTAATTATCAAGGAGCAAAAGTAGCAACTAGCAAGTACTGGTAATTATCATTATCCTTTTTATTTGCAAGTAAATTGTAATTATCAAGGAGCAAAAGTAGCAACTAGCAAGTACTGGTAAATGATAATAACATTAATTTTTGAAAGGTGATAATGAACATTATTCTTTTACATTTGCTAGTAAATAGTGCTTATTAGGGAGCAAAAGTAGCTACTAGCAAGTGCTGGGTTGTAACCAGCGTCTAGCATCTTATTAGAGAAACGCTTATTTGTATTTTATACTTAAACTGAACTCAATTAAGCATCAACATGGCTTTATTTTTTTAAGATGAAAATGACTTTATTTAATTTTAATAATAATAAATAAAGCAAATCAAAGAAGAAGAAAAAAATAGAAAAGTGTAAACTGTTGTGGGCCCAAACTAATACTATTTACGGCCCTATTGTGAGGCTGATGGTGATTTGGGCTGGGACCATGTTTTTCATTCTCGTTTAAGAAGCGACCAATTCAAGACCCAGATGAAGAACAATAACAACGAATTCAAGTTTTTTGTGTTTGTAATTGCATTACAACTTGAAATGGCAAGCACCTATCAAGGGAGGGAGCCAAATGTTAAAGCAAATAAGGGTATAATTATTAGTATCAAATTATTTAATGAATTACTATCATAATATATTTATTATATTAAAAGTAAATACTTGATATATCCTTGATTATTCATTTTAAAAACAAGGATGGAGGAAAAAAAGTAAAAAGAGGGATAAAAAGGCAGAATAATTCTGTGTCATTTAATTTACATGTTTTGTGATAAGAGCAAAAGTCCTCATCCAAGATTCCAAATAATATTTCTTCAAATAAATATCTCTAAATTTTCTCTAAACCTGAGTGATAAATTTTTTTCTCAATAGTATATTGAGATCTCAAATTCAAAATAACTAACTGCTTAAACCAAAATAATTTATTTTCATTTGATTTACGCGTTTAATAATAAGGCCAGAACTCCTAATCAAAGGTCCCAAATTCTATTTCTTGAAAATTAGAAAATATCTAATGCTTGTCCAATATTCCAATAGTTAAATCAACCTGTTAAAATTTGATCATAACTACCTTTATTTGACTCTTATTATTTGGCGTTATCAATTGACATTAGGACACATTCAATGATAAAAACTTAAGATACGTATGAGTATTTTAGAGCATATTAAATTATTTTTTATTTTTAAAAAACTTTAAAGATGAGTTATTTATATAAAATATTCATGCCAAAACTTAAATAAATAAAAAAAAAAAAACCCACAATGCTAACTAGACTTCTCGAACAACAAAAATCATCGTAAGAAATTAATCAAGCATCTTTCATTGGAAATCATATCTTTGTTACATAATTTCTTTAATATTGATCCATTAGAAAATAAGCTATGCTGTGAATTCAAGTTAAAATATCGTCGGTGTTCGTGTATCCCATGACCTGTAATGTAATGCCAATAAAGCAAAGTTTTTCCTTATCTCTTTTCCTTGTCTGGCTCTCTCCCAACCAAGTCCCAACTAAAGGCTAAAGCAATGAAGCAGCACATAATACAAAACACAAAGACATCATGAAAAACTGAAAAATCTGAGACCAAAGCTGGCTTGCAGTAAGTACTGAATGAAATATATAATAAAAGGATCTGGCTAACAAATACTCTTAGAATATTATGGTTAAAGAACTAAATAAAAAAATATTAAATGATAACCAGGATTCCTCCAAACATTACTTAAGGAATTAAAAAAAAAAATATATATATATATATATATATATATATATATATATATATTTTTTTTTAATTCCTTAAGTAATGTTTGGAGGAATCCTGGTTATCATTTATCATAATAATAAAATAATTGTAGTGATAAATTAGAAGGCCGAGGGAAAGGGTTGGGACCATTCCCACATATGTGCAACCCCAAACACACCTACTCCCCTGCACATAACGTAATTGGCCCTTCCTTTTCCCTTTTGGTTTCCACCTTATCAATTCACTTCAGCCTTTGAAATTTAAATTTGCACCTTTTTCAAGGAATTGGGCAGTGTCTCTTGTACCCATGTGGAATATTATATGCTAACTTTGGTCATCTCTCTTGTTTCTTTTGAGCTGAAAATGAGAGATTCTTCTAATTTCCAACTTAGCCATAGCTGTAAAATAAATAAATAGCACTCCAATTGTTTGTGTAATTATTTACTGGGTCGGATAACGTTGCCTTGGGATTGCACTTTTATTTTTCTCGAGACTCCAGTGGGGTGAAGTCTGCTCCACGATTTTCATGGCCAGCTGGCTCCTATAAATAATGTTCCTCTAAATACTATTGTGATTCTGACGTAACCTACTTTCCATCTATTCTCCCCTGGAAGAAACCCTTTACCTTTTTCAGTTTCAGCTATTCCTTGTCTACACGTGGTTAGATAAATATTTGCTAATAATTACTACTGCCATTTTATTAATATTCACAAAAAATAAATCCCAATTACAGTATTTTATTTTTGCTTTTGAATTATTTTTATATATGTAAGAGACTCTCCTATTTTATTTAATAATTTTTAAAAAAATATACAGTATAAAACATTTTTATATTATTATTTAATTATAAGTCATGATTGATATGATTTTTAGAATAATTATTATAAAAATTTAATAAATTTATCATGCATAATTAATTATAATATAATTAGATAATGAGTGTGTAGTCTATTTTTTCTAATAAAAATATTAAAAAAATTGAATATAACTGATAGTTTCTTAATTTGAAAATAAATTTAAGCAAATCAAAACTTTAAAGTCTGGATAATTATAAAATCTAAAACTAGGGACTATTGTATTTAATCCCTCTCTAACTCATTTATGGCTATGGGCCATTCCCTGTTTGCTTCTTTGACCAATTGACCCACTATGTAATTATAATCCTTACGACTAAGATGTCCCAGTGGCTTCCTTCTGGCATTTATTCACAAAAAGAGGTCTCCTTGTGTTAATTTCCAATTTCATGAAAAAAGAGAGTTAACATTTGCTAAAAAGAAATCGTTTAAATTCCTCTAGCTTATTTGTTTCTACGCAACCCTTGAAATAATTGCTCCTAACTAATTAGCCGTTTTAGTTTTAAAAAAATCCACTGCATGCTAGTACCTTTTAAGTTGAGACAAGATTCTGAAATAAAAAAAAAAAGGGTAAGACAAATTAATTTATGAACAGAAGTCTCAAAATGAAATAGTAAGGGGGTCCATAGAAATAAAAAAAAATGGCACAAAGGCATTTCAAAACCACATAAATGTTGTAATAACTCTTATAGTTTATTTTCAACTTTTCAGCAATGTATTAGTGTATTATACTTTAGTGTATTACGTATAAATGCAGATTTGTATACAAAAACAATTGAAGTGGTGAAATGATTAAACTGGTTATAAAAGGAGCTCTAACTATATATTTTTTTTTGAATGAGAGGGGGAACTATAATTTATATTTAAAGGTATGTCAATTAAGTAATAACCAAATGCAATTAATTCCAAATTAATAATAACTTTATACTACACTATATTTCTGACATACTTGAACAATTTGTGCATCGGCAATTTATATATATATACACTTTCCTATATTTCCATTAATTTTTCTTTATAATATACACTCCTTTTTCTCAAATTGTTTATCTTTTAAATGCAACATAGTTTTTTGAAATTTTATTAATTAGACAATTTATTATTATAAAATATTTTTATTTAATAAGTTTATCATTATTAAATAAGTTAAAACATAGTTGTAAACTCACATACTCCATTTCATATTATTTATCTTTCAAGGTAATATGTACATGTTTTAAGAAAAATATTTTTTATACAAATTATTACAGCGAAATAGTTTTTTTCTGACAAAAATACTTTATTGAAAATGATAAGATGCAACTGTAAATTCATTTAACTATTAAAGTGAAATACTAATAAAAAACGAATATCATTACAAAAAATATTTTTATTGGATTAAATATAATTTTAGTTCTTATAAATTCATAAATTCATGTTGCTTTTTCAATTTTGATTTTTGTAAATATTTTTATTTATTTTTATTCACTATAAATTTATGTTTTTTTTAATTTAATCCCTGTAAATTTTTCATTTTCAATTTCTATAAGTTTACGTTAATTCTTTTGAGATTCTAATTTTTATTTCATTTTTAGTTACGGTAAGTCCGTGCTTTAAGGACTAAAATTAAAAAAAAATATAAAATTATAAGAATTTAAATGAACTAAAAAAATATATTAAAATTAAAATTAGAAAAAATACAAACTTAAAATGACTAATAATAAACAATTTTTTTTTATAAAAACTCTAAATTCATATTTAATTATTTTTTTATTTTTCTATAATGACATGTATGTTTTACAATAATATAAAAGACTTGTTCAAATCAAACTCAATGTTGGTGAGGGATTGAAGTTGGCTTTGAGCTTTACGAGTGGTGGCTGTAAATAAGTTTCTAGTTGTATAATATGTAGAAGATGATGCACATATATCTTTGGACATTAACATGTGGCGTTGCTCATTGTGTGAGTAGGTGATTGTCATGCATGCAGTGTCTTGGTCAATGCATTTAGAGATGGAGTATCACAGCGAGCTACATTATGTCGAGTTAATAGGAGGATTATTGTACTAGGGGTTATAATAAGGATATATCGGTGACACCACGGTCAAGAGAGAAGGAAAAAAAGAAAAAGTGGTGAATTTGATTGAATTGAGATAAAATTATATTTTTTTCTCATAATTTATCTCTAATTTTGATTTTGGTCTTTCTTTAAAATTATTAATTAATTTTGTCCTCTTAATTTATTCAATCATACAATTTTGGTCTCTAATCCAGACTTGAACGTTGAGTATTACAAAAGAATATTAACGGATATGTGTCACGTTTTTATTGGATGATGACTGTCACGTGTCATGTTCTGATTGAATGTCGAATCCATATGACAGTTAACATTCATTTATAACCGTCATCATCTAATTCTGGTCTGAGAGATCAAGATTGCGTGATTGTATAAAATAAGAGAACAAAATTTGTCAATAATTTTAAAGGAGAACCAAAATTAAAATTAGAGACAAATTAAAGGACCAAAAATGTAATTTTATCTTGAATTTAAGGTTAATAAAAATTAATAAATCAATAATTATTATTAATTAATAATTATTGATAAAGTTAAATTATATTTTTAGTCTCTTTATAATTCTTAATCCACAACTTTGATTTCTCAAAAAAAAAATTCTCTCAAGACTTTAGTTTCTATATCTTAGAAAATCAGAAATTTTGGTTAAATAATTAATTTTACATATATATATATATATATATATATATATATATATATATATAGATAGATAGATAGATATAGATATATTTCTTTTATTTAATTAAACATTAAATCTAAAATATTGACTTGAGAATTAAGATATCATAAAAAATTAGTTAATTAAAATGAATAAAAATCCAAAATTTAATATTGAACAAAAATTTTAAAAAATTGAAGAAGAAAAACCAAAATTACAAAAAAAATGAGAATTAAAATTACAATTTAGACTGAAAAAATAGAAAGATTGTATTAAGCAAAAGGTAAGCCTAGACACAACCTAGATCAAAACTCAAAATAACACATGTACTCATAAGTCATAACAAAGGCAGAGTAAATATTTTATAAGAGATTTTAATAAATTGAAATATAATGAAAAACTAATTAATACTTTACTTTTGAAAAATAGCAAATTAATATCATACAATAAATTAAAATACTCAAAAGACTGTAAAAAATATAAGCCGGACCAATACATCTCTTCACACTCACCATAACTATTAATTTGGGTGATCCTTGGAGATTTTTTTTTCTTGAGAAATCATTTTAATCAAAGCATTAAATACTAGGGACACTAGGCAGTTGGAAAGTATCTTTCGTTTATTAGTGGTAGTACCATGCAAATTTAGTCTATATAATACATACATAGTACAGAAAAGTTATAGGTCCTGCAAAGAATTAAATACATTTTGATAAATAAATTTACATTTTAAATACAATGAAATGTAAAAATAGTTTTCTTAGAAATAATGATTAATATTTGCAAAAATTATTTACATGATGCCATCAGGAAAAAACAAAGAGCTACACAAGTTCACGAGTTGTGGTGCCACTTCTAATTAGTTGCTATTAATTGTAAATTAATATTGTTTCCATCCTTACCACTGTTACCAGACCTCCTTGTTTCTACTTTACTACAGTGTAGATTAAAATTTATTAACCAAAAATGCAGTTAATCTATGCTAATAAGCACCACGTGAACGAAATTTATTAAGAGTTCGATTAATTTTGTATAAATATAGAATTTAAAACTCGAGATATACTAAAATAATAATATAATTTATCTTAATGTTTTTAATAATTTAATGCTATCTTAACTTTTGTTTGATTGTATTTCTAGGCATGTGCTTCTTGATATATAATAACGAGAAAAATAAAACAATAATTGCAATAGAAAATATATAGATTGGTTTATTGAACTAAAAAAAAAAGAGTTGAAGCATTTTGCTTAATTAGAGGATTATTTGTTTCACAAAAGCAAAACCACATTGAACGTACACAAATAAAAATGATTTGATGACAAAAATCAAGTTAGGTGTGTAGGGTAATACTAATTAATAAATAAACAAAAAATAAAACCAACCATTCATTCTATTTTTGTGTGGGACATGTGTGAGGAGATTTTTGTGCGTGTAGGTAACATTACTGTATTTCCCTTATAATTCATATTTAATTTTATTTTTTCTATCAATAATTACAGGCTGTGCATAAGTATTACTCAAAGGACAGTTTAAGTATATTGGATGACTAATGAAAATTAAAATACGAATGGTAGATTTTTTTACTGAAAAAATACCAATGAGAGTTAATGTGTTTGTTTGGGTAAAAAATAAAAAGGAAAGTCAAAGTTCATATAAAAGTATTTTTTTAATAAGAATATATCAAAAGTTATATTAGAATACATGGATGTATGAAAAGAATAATTAATCTGTGACTAATTAAACTAACTCTAATAACAAAGTGATGAATCTAAATTAATCATGATTAAATTATATTTATATTAAAAAGTTAAAGATTAATTTTTTAAGATATTAAATTTAATTTCTTTCAACAAATATTTTTTTAAATACATAAATAGAACTATAAAGATTAACCACATATTTAAAAATAAAAATTATTTATCAATTATATTATATGATATTAATTTTTAATTTTTAATTTTTTAATCCTATATCAAATTGAAGGTTAGTAAATAGTAAAAAATGCAAGTGACGACGACCACTTTATGTATTCCTATATATAAGTAACAATTTTGTTAACGATTTTAATCATACGAAAGATATTGTCGGGAATTAGAAGGAGCAGTTAGTGTCTTGGGCGGCGAACAAAGCAGCTGTTCTTGTCCCATTCCAGCTCAGTTCTTCGTAATAGTAAAATCTTGTTTCTTCACTTTGCTCCTTCTTCTAGTACTAATGCTTTTGTCTTATCTTATCAAACCAATAATATTCTTTTACCTTTTTGGGTACATCTTAATTTTATACTATTCTCGTATTGTTAAAATCACTTTTTGTGGCGGCACGGCATGGCATGGTCTTTCTTCTGTGAGAAAACTTGGTTAATAAAATTGAAATTGAGATTAAAAAAACATTATTTTACTCACAAAAGGAATCATTATACTAACTTTTTCTTACATTGGTATATTGTATTTTCACTCTTCTTAATTGAAAAGCTACACTGCCTTTCATTTCTATGTGTCAGCATGATGATAATTATCAAAAAATATGATAGTTGCCTGTAATATTTTTAACATTAATATATCTCAACGTACATATAAGAATAATATACAAAGTAAAAGAGATAATAGGTATAAGTCTTTCATCTTTTAAAAAAAAAATGTACAAGTTTTCTTCATACAGTAGTTTTTTTTCTTTTTCGCTCCAGTTGTACCTCTTTCCCTCCTTGTGAAGATACATTAAAAAAAAACAATTGCAAAACAAAACGTATATATGACAACTTTGGCTTTACTCACAATTAGCAAGTGTTGGCAACGTGAAATTGAAGGCTTAAAGATTGAGATGATAGAGACATGCACGTGCCATGAGAGAGACAGAGAGAATCAATAAAATAAATTAATTAGATTTAAAAAAATGAAAAGATACATAACCCACAAATTAAATTACAGTTGTTTTACTAAAGGAAAAAGTGGCCTTTTTTTTTAAAGTTTTTCTTGTCTAAAATAAAATATAAAAAAATAAATTCCACACAAACATATAGAAGTTTTTATTTTTTTATTTTTAAATATAATCATACCGAAGTTAATATATATATATATATATATATATATATGTATGAATGAATGTTGAACCCTAATATGTATAAATGCCTATTACTGGTGGTGTCTCCCTAAGACTTTTCTAAATAGTAAATAAATAAATAAGATGAGTCATATTCAATCCGCAAGACCGCCACTTTATAACTCGCTAATGTTATATATATAGTGTGTTTGTGTTCTCTTAAACGCAATGCAAAAACAACTCTTTCCTTGTAATTTTTATATCGGAAAGTGTATTTTTTTCATTCAACATGATTCTAACGCAGTTCCAAACATGTTATTAATTTCAAGAAAGCCAACGCCATTGAAGAGAAAGAAAAAAAAAACTGCATAGGACAAAAAATAAATGTAATGGAAGGGATTGTATCAACTACTATTAGAGATTGAGGGGGTGCTTCAGTTACTCAATCTTATATATCATTACTCCTTTTATTAAAACTCGCTTTCTTTCAACATAAAGGCCATAAAACATTAATTTGTTTTTAATGAGCATTATAATTACACTTGCATTACAATGTTAACGTGATACCAGATCGAGGGTTGGCAAACCAAACAAAGTAGTACTAGTATTAGGTTACCCGTTTGTACAATTGCACCTCATTCAAATCACGCGTTTGAGGGTCGCGAAAAGTGAATCCTTTAGCATGACATTCAGAACACGCTTAGCATGCTAATCATGCTTTAGCCTAAAGAGCCACCCAATATTGATTGATAGTATTCCATTCTGTAAACGAATGTGAGCATTGAGTATCAAATTAGTAGTTAACTACTACTATAAGAATAGCTAAAAGCTAAAAATTAAAAATATTACCCTAACTACATAATATTTGCACAGCCTATGCAAATAAAATGTTTTAAGGAGGACATTCACATTCTCGTATACATTATTATATTATATCTCAAAAAACAAAGCAATGGTTCATATATATTAAATATTAATTAATATATGTAAATAATACACATCCTCTAATTAATCCTCATTATATACAATAGTCTCTCAGTGTACAAGATATAACTTGTGTGCCTTCACACATCTTCCAAAAGCAGTTGGCGTCATCATGGCAACAGTTGTAGAACTTTCTTTTTCTTCCTCGCTCTTGGACCGTTGGATTTCAACCATATCATCATGATCATATGCCTGATCACACACGTGACACGTTGATATTCCCTTGGTACAAAAAAATCTCTAGTTACCAACAGCTGACACACGCAAGTTACATGCACCAACACATATCTAACGTTTCCCCCATTCTACTTAGCCAATCTACTACAATCAGCCGTACCAAAACCCATTCTGCGATTGACCAGATCAAACTCCACCCACAGATTCTGCTGATGGAAATTCCCAATAATGTTACTGGCCGCACCCAATTTATCAGAGTTCGCAATCCCGATGCAGTGAACCCCACCCTCCACGGTAGCCAGAACCCTCTCCTTGGGAACCACTATTTGCACCCCCTTCTCGAACTCAAACACCATGTCCCCTATTAGCCGTCCGATCTCAATCGCATTCCCATCGAAACACATGTCCGCAACACCACCGTACACGTAACCCTTCTTCATCCTGGGGCCCACAGCCCTAACTACTTCAGCCCGCACTTTATCATAAGCCTCGTTAACAAGGTAAGTAAACTCGGATCCGGAGTCAAGCATGGTTTGACCCGACCCACCAGCATCGGCACGAAAAACCGCCGGCGAGATGTTGAGTTTTCTTCCTCCGATTCTTATCCCCTGTAAGGCTACAGTGTAGGCCAAAGGATCGAGATTCGGCATGCGTTGACTCCGAGCAAAAGTCAACATTTCGATGTACCGAAACGTGTTGGAATTCGGGTTGTGGCCAAGGTAGAACGACCCGGTTGGAGTGTACCCAGGTCGGGTCACGCGGGTGGGGACACAGTAGGAGAATTTTGTAATTTTGGACTGGGAAGCGAAGGAGAGGCGTCCGCGGTTCATTCCCAAAATGCCCCTGGGGTCGGTGGACTCGGTGGCGCAGCCGAGGATGAGAGGGGGGGTAAAAAGGGAACGCGAAAAAGTGAATTTTTCTCTGACGAGATTGCCCTCGGCGTAAGTGCCGTCGGCGTAGAAGTAGGAGTAGTGGCAGAGGCGGTTCTGGTCGCAGGAGGTGGGGAGGGTAAAATCGGGAATTCGGGGCTTGCAGACAGGGTGAGTACACGGAAGGGTAGAAAAGGTAGAGGAGAGAGAAGGGTCAAACGACGCCGTTGGGGGAGGCTTCGCGGGTGCTTTTTTGTGACACTGAATCCACGAGAGCTGGCTTCCGGTGTCCAACACCATGGGCTGGACCTGCGGTGGGGTACCAATGGGAAGGTCCACGATTAAAGCCATGGAGTATTTGAAAGACAACTTGTAGTTGTAAGGAGAAGAAGGTGGTGATTTAAGTTGTGTGTTGTTGTTGTTTGTGTTTGCAATGAGTGAGTTGCGTAGCATCATCTTGAGAGCGGTGTTGGTGGAGAGGGAGAGTGATGTGAGAGGGAAAGAGAGTGAGAATAATGAGGTTGAGTTGTTAGTGGTGGTGGTGGTGGTGGTGTGGTTGAGTTGTACAGAGAGGTGTATGGAGGAGAGAAGAAAAAAGAACAAGAAATGCATGTTTGAAAACAGTGATGATGGAGGCATAATGATGTTTGTGTTTGTGTTTGTGTGAATGTGAGTATCGCAGGTTGTGTTTGTATATATAGCGGGGGAAAGGAAGAAGAAAAAGAGAGGCTGGGGGAACAAAGAAACGCCAAAAGAAGACGCGTTTTCTTCGGTTGAGTGGGGTGGATCTTATTATTCTTTCATTTGGCAGAGAAAGAAAGACACACACTCAGATCTACTATCTTGTGATCCCACCCAATTAAATTAGGGTTCAGATATTTAAAATTGGAAGGTGTGTCTTGGTTAGATGATTTTATAATTCTCATTTATTTATGTGAACGGGTATCTGTCCTATGATCTCTTTCTGCTTCCCTACGCCCCTTCTTTATTACACTTGTGGATATTTCTGGACACGTAAAGCAAATTTTTATTTTATTCAAAACACATCTCTACTTAATTATAATTATACTACTAGATTACTAGTACTTCAATTGTATTCACTTTTGATTTTTAATGGTTAAGTACTTAAGTTAAATGCCATTGTTTCTAATTTGTTGAAATTCTACACTTTAGTTTTATTTTAGAAAGAAATGAAAAAAATGTGGAGGGGGTTTATTTATAATTTAAGCTTAAGTAAGATTTTGTTGTATTAAGAAGAAGATTGGCATTTGATTTAGGGCAAGTGGGAATGGGACGTTGATGTTAGTCAACTACACTACAGCTGGTGCCAAGCTAGTTAGAAGAAATAAGAAGAGGAAGAAGCCCTAACCCACCATTATACTGTAGTGTAGGACAGTAGGTTATATGTAGGTGGTCAACACGAGATGAAAAAGAAAGTGTTAACACGCACTCCAAGATTATTTATTTTGATTGGATCCCGTTCGAGTGCAGCTTATATTAAAATAAATACACTTTCCGCAGTTATTATTATGTTAATGGTTGAATTTTCAGTCATATTTGTACGACTAATACTCCTACTATTGACTATGCTTAATTATTTAAAAGAATGAGTGTTAAACGGATTTAATATTTCTACAATATGTATAATTTTAATAAGAATATTTTATTTTCCTAGTTCATATTTTTTAGCAGTGACCACTGTTCAATATTTATTTAGATTTAACATATTATTACCTATAGATATTTTGACTTAAATATATTTTTTATACTAGTAATATGTATTTTTTTTAATTTATTACCTAAATTCAAACTTTTAATTTTGATGCATGTGGTTAGTTTAAATTCGTTAAGTGAAGATTTAATATTTTGTTTATATGTCATTAATTTTAATTCATTAAATAATGATGTAACAAATTAATTTAGATGGTAACTAGAAAAAGATATATTACAGCTTAATTTTAAATAAATAAATAAATTGATACTTTGTTTTGTCTTTAACTATAAAAACGTATTCATAAAAAAAAACTAGACAAATTGTATATCAAATTTTAGATGCATTAATTATTAATTTTCTTTTACTCTGTGATTTTTTAGTTTATAATTTCTTATTTTTGACAAAAACAAATACAATTAATTCATTAAATTATTATTCATATAGTTAATATTGTAAATTGGTAACTGAAAAGAAATTCTAAAAAAGAAAGCTCACCTCACTTAAAAATAATTGGTATACTTATTAACTCACTATCATCAACTAAAATTATAAGAAAAAATGTGAATTAACATAAGTTAAAAGTGGACGCTAAGTAATAAAAATTGACTCTTTTAATTGACGTTATGTTTAAAAGCTGTGTCAAATTAAAAATTGTTAGCACTAATATTAGTGTCTACCTATTCGACGATAACATTAGCGTCATCTTGCCGCCGACACTATATGTGTCGACTAATAGGGATCGACTCTAAAGTAAACATTGAGAGGAGAAAACAAAATTGTTATGAATACGTGGAGTTCAATTCGGTAACAAGTAAAAAATTTTGTTTTTAACACAAAATTGGTAAACTATATTGTAGTAAAAAACCAATACATGACTCTAAAAATGGGGATAAAGATCTCTTGTTTATTAATTCAAAACAAATTTATAAAAAAATCATATTCAAGAAATCAGATACCAAGATTAAATTTATGAACATTAGTTTATTGTTATAAAAAAATCAAAACCAATCAAGTTTTCATTTCAGTTTTCAATCCTTATTCATTTTTTTAAACTAAATTATTTACATTAATCTGCTACGTGACAAGCATTTACAATATAAATGTCTATATACGTACATGCATACAATTATATAAACAATAAGGATGTTATGACGATATTATAACTTTAAAATTAAGCAATTGTCGACTTAAAAAAAAGAATAAAAAATAGAGAAGCAATTGTTATCGAAAATTATTGAGCCGCAAGTTTTTTTTTTCCCAACTTAAAATCCCATGACTTTTGCAAAAAAATGTCTGCACATTTTGTTGTACATTACAAAATTTGTTTACTTGCATTTTATACTAACAGCTCACACACTTTGTCTCCTAACCTGAATGCATGCGTTTGAAAATTTGTCCGACAATAACTTGCAAATTTATCTAATATTTTGTCAATAGGTACACTTCTTGTTTTTAGAGATAAATGTGGCTCGTAAAACGACCACCAAATGGATAGCTTCTTTAAGACACATTTATGTATGCTGTGTTTGGTTGAGGAAATGAGAAGAGATAAATAGAAAAAAAAATGTGTGATCCTTATTGTGTCTCATATCTCTTATAATTTATTTTAATTAAAAAAAATGTATTTGCATCCTTTTTTTTTCATCTTTTAAATTAAACACAACATAAGCCAACCGAATTAGGTAACTATCATGTATATCATTGTTTTTAGTGAGGCTTGATATTTTTTAAAATTTTATTAACAACTAATTAAGAATGTTTTCCTGGAACTTAAGGCGAGAATGTTAATTGGGGCGGCCCTTCTTAAATTTTATGAGTATTGATATATTTTTCTATAATTTCTCCTCTTAGTTAATATTAAAAAAATATTTAATGTCTTAAAATATGAAATGCATTCATTACTTATCTTATAAAAAAAAATTTAGAATAATTCATTATATATAAGTTTGTGTTTTTTGTTAATTTTTTATATTATAAAGAAAAATTAAGGGTTCAAATCTCACTGTATTAATTAAACTATAGGTTAAATTAATTTTTTCTCTCTTTTTATTTATATTATTCAATTTGGATATTTTATTTTTAAAGTTTTTAATTTGGTCTTGTAATTTTTCTATAAAAAAAAGTCCAAAGTTATCCTTCCGTCCATTTTTTTTTGACACACCTTCCGTCCAGGTTGATACTAATAATGCTAAAGAAAACAAATAAAGCGCAACATTGAATATTGTTTAAAAAAAATCAAAAAGCAAAATTGAATATTCTATAAATAAAAAGATCAAATTCAATAATAAAAATAAAAGAGAGACCAAATGAACAATTTAATATGGATCATTGACTCAATAATTTTTTTAAATGTTTTATTACTGTTTTTTCCTTATTTATCTACATACATAACAATTCTATTTAATATCCTTTTCAAAATATAAATATTATTAAATGCGTGAATCAACTTACATAAAATTATTTTGATTTAATTAATAATTTTAAATTCAAGTCTTGATTATATAATTGTGTTAAATATTTTAAGAAAACATTTTGTTACTTATCGTAATTTATTAACCTGAGCAAGATTATTTTCTAGAAAGAATATATGAAATTTCATAAAAAAAAAATATGTTTATGAAATATGAGATTTTTTATTTTTATAAAAAAAAGAATAAATATATTTTTCATATTTTTAAATATGGTTAAGTTGATTTTAGTTTTTTTTTTCCTAAATTTTGGTTTTCATAAATTTTAAAACTTTTTTATATGATTCCTATATATATTTTACGGCATATGCCACCTCACAACGGTCACTCATATAACATATTTAAATATATTCATCTTACATTATCATTAAATGGTAACAAAAAACATTTTAAAAAGTAAAAGTTATCAAGATGAAAACTAACAAAAATAATTTTAAAAATACAATAAACTTTAACCACATTCACAAGAATTTAAAACACATTTAAGTTCAAATAATTTATTTTTTTACAAAAGTTCAAAGAAATTATTAACTTTGGTGTATGTTAAGTACTTTTTAGACTTTAGAGTGTAAAATAAAACAGCCACTGAAAGATAATAAAAAAAAACTCATTTTTTGCATAGAATTAATAATTTTACATGCAAACTTAATAAAACTTACTTTAAATCTTTTTAAAAATATAAATTACTTTTCTATGAACTCATTTTTAGTCAAACTTCATTTTACAAAATCAATTTAAACCCAAATAGACGGCATGCGATTCCATGGGCACAGTAGAGATTGCTCAAAGGGCCATGTATTTGGATAAAGAAACAAAATACAACATCTGCGCAATTAAAGAATCAGATGGACAATTAGCTAACTGTTTGAGTGAATTAAAATAATAAACAAAATATTTTATTTTTATTTTATTGAAATGAACTGAATATGGTAGGTCGTATTCAGGGAGGACAAAAATGCCCTGAATAATCACTGAATATGGTGGGGTCGTATTCAGGGAAGGACAACCACATGATATTAGAAAAATATGAACATCAGTCTTCGAAATTGACTTTGATATCTAAAAGTAATATAAAAATAAAAATTGAAGTACAAGAAATATTCTTAACAATTATTATTAATTTAAATTACTTTAAATTAATCATAAAGACTGACCACAACAAAACTGTAAATAATAATAATAATAATAATAATTAGGATTAAATATGAAATGAGTTCATGTAAGTTCACACTTTTTTTTTTGGAATAATTCTTTTCTTCTTTATTTTTATTTTTAGCTGATGTAAATTTATATATATTTTTTTAATTTGGGTTGTTGTAAGTTTTATTTTTTATTTTTAGTTAATTTTTGTAATTTTTTTTTTCAATTTGAGTCCCTATTTCCTAAAGCATGAACTTATAAGAATAAAAATAAAAAAAATGAAATTTTAATTGAATTAAAATAAAAAAATATAAATTTACAAGGACTAAAAAAAATTACAAGGATTAAAATTGAAAAAATATAAACTTATATGAATTACAAATGAAGAAAAAAAACTTATAGAGATCAAAATTAAAAAAAAAAAGGTGAACTTACATGTAATAAAATTCCTATTTAAGCCTATCAATTAATAATATCTTTTTCTGTTAAGTTCCCACATCATTCATCGCCATTTCTTCCTTGTTTTGTTTGGATAATGAGAAAAATAAAATAAGAGAGAATAAAGAATGAATAAATAATGAACATACTTTTAACGTGTTTCGATTGTAAGGAATAAGAAATAAGTAAAAAAAAAGACTAAAGTTGAGTTTTTTCTACATTAATTTGGTTGGTTAGAAAAGTAGAGAAAAATAAAAAGAGTTTTCTTGTAAAGACATATTACCTTAATATATATTGATCCTGTGAAATAGAAAAGAAATAACAAAATTAAAATCATAATTTTGTGTGAATTTCACTTTTTTTATTTCTTATTTTTCCATTTTCTTCTTATCAAAGGAAATATTTTATTTTGAGATGAAATCACACTTTATTTTCTATATATATATATATATATATATACACATAACACTTGCCTTCCAAAAAAAATAAATAATTAAAACTATTGTTTTCTCTCCCAGTTTTCTCTTCTCAACCTCATTGAAACAAACAAAGGGTTAATCCTTTCTTTTTCTTTGAATTTTTAATTTAGCCCATAAATTAGATTCTTCAGTGACATTTAATAATAAAAAAAATTGTCTAAAGGAATCTTTCCTAAGTTAACTAAGAAAATTATTAGACAGAACATCAAACCAGTGATATTGGATATCAAATTCTAAACACATCAAAATGACAAAATATATAAAGAAGTAAGTCACGGGTCACAAGAACATTTTGACTAATTAGAATCAGAAATTGGAGCAGACTCGTTAATATTGTCGGTAATCTTACTAACATTTCATTATGGAAAATGGTATAAACATAAAGGACAAGAAATTAATCGACACTGCGCCGGCACTAGAGAGGAATGTGTTCAACAGAATCAAGTAAGGTAACATGAAACAGACTAATTGTAATACATAATTTTTAATCTCTATTAAAAGTCTAAAAGAGACATGCAAATTTAATATCTGATTAATTATATTTAGAGTAAAATTATTTCTTATAAAATATATATTATTAATGAAATTAATGGTCATAGACGGGGCAAAAACCAATTGTCCTGATCTGCATGTAGGGCCACAAAAAGAGTTCTTATTATTAGAGCTTCTCGAAACTTAATTTAGATTCTTAACTTTTTTTTAAGTGATTTCTTTATTATTGCATGAAATTTAAGAATATTCACTAATTTTCACTCCCATAATAAAACTCAACTTCAATTTTTACTTTATTTTCTGTGGATTGCATTTTATTTCTTCACTCACATTAGGATCTCATTTTGACTTAGAAAATAGGTTTTTTTATTTTTATTTGTTAGACAACCTTGCTAGTACTTACATATATTAGTTTTTTTTTAAAAAAAAAAATACATATATAAGTAACTTTTGTAGAATCTCACTTACTTGAATAATATTTCAAGTTGCTTAACTTTTAGAAGCAACATAAACAATTGCATTAGAATTATATTGCTATTTAATTATACAAAATAAGTTTTTGTTGAACCGATAAAAACTAGAGCATGTAAATTTGTATTAAATAAGTATTAAAATCATGTTCTTTATTGATTAATTTAAAAATAATAAATTCAAATAAAAGAAACAAGCCAACCATCATATTGTAAAAATTGAATAGGTCTTACTTAAAGTCATTAGAGTTTTTCTTTTCTTAAGAAATCAACTGAAGTTATAGAATTATTAAAAAAAAGATAAACTATATGTTTGATAAAAGATTATCTTTATGAGATAATTATTTTTTTTATCATTTTTCTTCGAAAATAATATATTAAGAGTTTTTTTTTAAATAATCAAACAAATACAAACTAAAATAATTAATTATTAATAAAATTCCTTCTCAATTTCTAACCCTGTGTTGGGTTGAAGATTTTTTTTAGTTATTTAGTACGGGAGATAGTGGAAGAAAAGAAAAATACAACACATTAAAAAATGTTTTATGTATTAAATATTTTTATGTAACTACATATATTAAAATAATATTTTTTGTTTACGTCTCTCTTTATAATTTTCAAATAATTTGGACTTAATTACTGAAATTTGTAAAAAAAAAATATATAATACAATTATATGAAAATTCAAATACACTAGAATTTATTTCCTATATTAGTATATATAAGTTCCATTGAATCCCTAGCGAATTGACACTGCAAATGATATATCTTATATTGTCATTTATATTTCTCACTTACATTTTTTTCATACAAAGAAAAAAAATAGAAAACTCTTTGTTGTCTTACATTGATGGTAAAAAAATTATATATTATAAATTAAATAACCTAATTTAGATGTCTATCCCATCATTAGGGTTTCCATAATAGAGTTCCTACTCCCTGGACCAAACAAGTTTACTACTGAAACTTTTAACGCCCTAAAAAAATTATGGCTAATGAAAAACCTTTCAAGTTCAGTTCTCATCTATATGACATTTCTTGTTCAGTTCTCATCCTACTAAGAAATAGTGGAATTAGGTATATACAACAGATGGTAAAAAAAAAAAAAAAAAGAAGGTGCATGACCCACTCAATAATTGATGGAGAAACAGTTATTTCATCTTGTACGTGTCAGCCATTTAGGTGGGAATTTTGGACCCCTCTTTCAAGTTTCACCTTGATAGGGAAGAAAAGAAAAAGCAAGATAATAGTCACATATAGTCTCATAGACCATATGTAGCATAATGAGATGAGATGAGAGTTATCTGGTCAAATTGGACTTTATATATGTAAGCATTCAACAAGTCAGTGAAGATTAGTTATATATGTCTATGGATCACTTTGAAGAGACATCGATCCACTTAAGCATTTTCACTCATAATTATCCCTTGATCAGTAAATACTTAGACCATGAAAGTTATATAATCTCGTGGGACATGACAAAATTTAATTATAGTGATGATCAATCTTATCCGATAGCAATTAAAACGTGAAATATAAAGTCGTAGCTTAGGTAAGTGGGACTAAGTACTCGATTTTTGTGAGAGACATGGAAAAGAAAGAAGCTGAATCGATTAATGTATGGTCACCATCATGGACCAGGGTCAACCAGGATTCCAGCACTTGTCATTAGCTTTTTAATGATTTTTTTTAAACTTATGAGTACGAGCACATATGACATGATCATCTACCCCCCCTTTTAAATTGTTAGTCTTTGATTCATACCCGTTAAGAGGTGTAGTTGTAAAGAAGGAAAGAGGGGGCAAGAATGAAGAAACTGGTACAATATATATCAATGCAAGTTATTTACTCGACCATGTGAATGTGAATGGTGCAAGAATAAAAAAACTAAAATTTAAATTTTATGTTTATCAATATTTGTTATTAATTTTTTAAAGTAAAAAAATTACATATTAACTAAAAAACCACATATCTTTCTTTTGTTTAAAGTATAAGATTTTTTTTTTTTTAGTTTTTACTTTAGTCCCACCTCACTTTCTGTTGAATCAACTCACATAATTATAAATATTTTCAAGTACTGAGTGGGCTACTAGAAGCTAAAAGTGGCATAGAGGGCCCTGAGTCCATCACTATGTGGTCCAGAGGAGGCACAAGACTCTGTTTGGGTTTCCATGTGCTTTGTTTCACAACCTCCTCAAAGCACATTACCACTTGACCAAACGGGTATGGACTTGTTCCCCCACCCATCCTTCGTTTCATTTTCTTGTGTTGTCTTAAAACAAAAGGAAAAGAAGATCGAGTAGAATGAAGTGTTGGCACCCATAGAAATCTAAGTAGAAAAAAGCACCAAATGAGATCTAAATAAGAACAAAAAATACAAAGGAAAAGTTGGTTAAACCTGTGTTTATCTAAAAACAATCAATGTAATTATTATGTCTTTTAAAAACTTATCTGAGCAAGAAATTATTGTAGGTAATAATTGCATGTAATTGGAATTCAATGAGAGGAAGGCAGATAACATATGAACTACTAATTATTTTAAAATTTTAATTGAAGGAGTATAAATAATTTAATTATTTTACCAACCTAACCATCTTCTTTTATTTTTCACTCTCCCAAGTGAGCGGAGGTTAGCAAGGTTCGACATCGCTATAAAAGAAATTCTATATACACACTAGTGGTTTGATATTAATTGGGTTCTTTTTCTAATGTAGTTTTAATTTATCTAATTGGATTTAAATTGTAATTAAAACATATTATTAGTACTTAAATATTAGAATGTACTACCAATACGTCCTTATACCGGTTCAAAACCGCTGAACCGGTCACAGATCGATAAAAATTAATGAGTTAATCAATTTTACCAATTTTCACTTAAAACTTTTTTCTTAAAAAAAACTTTCAAAATAATGTCACTTTGATTTTAAAATAATATATATTATAACTTATGACACTAAAGGAAAATTTACCTTTTGCTATTATTAATTTATGCATATTATGTTATTTTTTATTCAATATTACTGGAATATATTATATTAAAATATTTTAAAAAATATTTTAATAAAGTATGTTTGACTTCAATTCCATCATTGACCCTTAAACTAGTGTCTTAACTAGTTTGATAATGAATCCATTCTAAAAACATTGGAATATACATACATGATATTGTAACCAAGGGTCAATGCACATTATGTTACATTAATAAAGGTAATTGTAAGGCTTTAAATTTTTTGTTCGTTAGTAAAAGAAAAAAGTTGTACTATGTTCTCCCTACTACGTACTATTGTGAGAGTAATGTCTAGAGTAATTGTAATTTAACTTTGATTAAAAAAAAATATTAGATACCATACTAAATATTATTTAGAAATAAATAATATATGGGTAATATGACTACTAAAGTAAATTATGAATATATTTTTTTATATATTTGAGAAAATTGAAAAAGTGTGTTTAAAATTTAAAAATTACTTTTGGGATAAAACATTTCAATAAAATTTTTTATATGCAGGTTAAACTAACTCAAAACTCTGAATATATGGATCAATTAATTTGAAATTATTTCAGTTTAATTAAGAGTATTAAATATTCAACTGCATTAAATACTTGAAGAGTGAATATTATGTTTACGGTCAAATAAAAAAAAATTAATTCAAATTTATTAAATATTTAATTTATTTATTAATTAAAAATTCATATTTATAAAACTAAAAACAATATCTATCCCGAAGGTAAAATAAAATAATTAGTTTAGTAAGGGGTACAAAATATTAAATTTATGGGCTTCCACTGCCAAAATAGGATTAAGAGCATAGAAATAGCTTGAAAGGTTCTAATGAATGGTTTAGTACTTTAGTTTGAAGGAGAAAAAAAGATAAGAAATTTTAATGCATAGAAGAGGAAGTAGAAAGACACTTTATTTATTTTACAAGGAAGAAAAATAAAATAATTTGAATCGTTGTATGTTTTGAATAGACAAATAAATTTATTAAATTTATTTTGATCACTGGAAAAGCTTTTCTCTTTGTTTTTCTTCAAACCTTTCAAATTTTTAAGTGGAGCAAAAAATTGAGTTAAACGAAATTTTAACTCCCTTTATTTCTTTCTCCACTACTTCAATCTAAAACAACAATAATAATAACAATGTGATATTATAATAATATTATTTCTTCTTATTGTTCCATACTAGGCTTATAGAGCTCAATTAGTCAAAATAACTAAAGTTTCTATTTGACATCTAACTTATCCCCTTCCACTGGGTAGTCCTTTTTTTCTTTCAAAACATGGATAAATTTAGGGTTTCAATGGTGTCCTGGAAATCGTAGAGTTTTATTTCTTCTGGTTTAGAAAGAAACAACCCAACAAGCATCCAAATAGGGACAGACATTGGGGTTAATGCATGCTAGCGTTGATGTTGATCAATAATTCACATTAAGCAGCAATAATGCATGACAGTGGCATTAAACCTAATTTTCTCTTGTCGTGGCAAAGAAATGGAACAAAGGAAGCCAAAGCTTTCAGAATATATAATGATGCGAGGAATTGCATGGTTAATTGTATAAGGACAACAAATCTTATAACTTTAGACCATCTATATTTTTAATGCATGGGGGACATGATCAACTACGACAAGAACAGGTGAAGCGTATCGGGTACGCTTGAGAGAACTAGATATTATACTATGATAGATTGATAGATATTCTATATATGTGGATTCGGTGGTCAATCATGTGAGTATTACTTAATACTTATTACTATAAATGAAGTTTCCTTGTCATGCATTGCACCAAATAAAGTTTCAGCAGGTGATCAATAAGACAAAAACTGAGTTTTTAATTTAATATGTTAGCACAATTAAGTTTGAATTAACTTATTTTTACTTTATTAGGATAATTTATATGTAAATTTTGAAATTAAATAATAAGTCTATATTGCAGTAAAAAAAAGAAGTCTATATTGATATATAGGTGAGCTCATAGGCGCATCTCTCACAATGAATGTATTTAAATGAGTTAACTAAATTAACCAATACATATCAAATTTATTTGCCTTTTGTTTTTAGATTATAATCAACATATTTCAAATAGAGTTTTGATTAACGCATATTTCGATTATAAAATTAATTATTTAAATAATATTTTTATGTACCTTTATAAATTATGCTCTCTTTGGATTAGAAGTGAAGATTTTTTTGAGAGTATAATAACAATAATGAGGATAGAACCTAAGTCTTCATACATAACCAAATGCCCCACTAAGTAGATAGGAAAGAAATAAAAGAAAAAACATAATATAAAATATCAAATATGTGAATAAAAGTAAAAGAAAAGAAGTAAAACAAAAATCTCAGCTTATTTAGATGAGTGAAAAAGAGAGTAGAAATAAATAAATAAATAATGTAAAAATATTTTTTATATAGTTATAAAATAAATTTAACTCCAAAAAAATAAAATTTTTACTTCATTATTTTTTCTTAACATAGATTACTTATTATTTTATTTAATTTTGCTTTCATTCTGTGTGTGTACTCACACCCCTATTGTTTACAATGGATGTTGTTGGGCTAGCTAGAAAAGTGAAATGGCACAATTTATTCTCTACCTCTTTATGACTTCATCTACGATTTATCTGGCTCTCTAAGAATGGAAATATAGAAAATTGCAGATTTAAAAAAAAAAAAGTGAAGAAAAAAAAATCTTTTGAGAATCCTTTCACCGTTTAAAACTGAAGGATAAATTCCCAATTTGAGAATCCTTTTGCAATTTGTGGTTTATAATCCTCTTATCCATTTATCACAGCCCAGTTGCGCATTAGAAATGAATCAAAGCTGGAGTTTAAGGCCCATTTAGAAATGTGGGCTACCAGAGAGTTAGACCCATATGGGCCAGCATTAATTTATATTCGTTTAATTTAGTATCACTAACAAATTTTTAGCCAAAAAAATAAAATAAAAATAAAAATTCAGGAGCAGATTATGTAACCTTAGTTTCAAGTTCTCATGCTAAATAAAATTTTCCAATTAATTAAATTACAAAATGCAGAAGCAAAAACTAGTTGTGCTGCAAATACAAGTAGGATGGAGTTATTTTAAGAAAAACTTTAAAAGAGTTACTCAATAACTCGAAGGAGAATAATAGAGAAATTATTCATACAAAAGCATATATTTGGAGAATAAAAAAAACTAATCCGACGGGTTAGATTTAGCGTAAATGTTTTGTCTTAACTAGGTTGCTTTATTAACTTGGCAGATTAGATATATAAAATATTTCAAAGTTAATACATCTATTCTTCTATTTACTATATTATAAAAGTTTGTCCTCCCGAACTGATGTCAACAAACTTTTTGCCACATGTCACTATTTCCCTTCTCCTCATATTTTTTACTCTTTTCCTAACACCTTTTCTTGCTTTATTTCATCTTCTTTTTTTTGTTTTTCTTTTTTTTCTTCTTCTTCTTCATACCTCTCACTCTCAGGTACTCCTTCCCATCCCTTCTTCTATATTATTCTCAAACCCACTTCATAAATTTTTATTTCTTTTTCTTCTTTTTTATATTTATATATATATATATATATATATATATATATATATTAATAACTACAATTTTATTTATATTATATCACTATTTCATATCATTTATTTATAAAAATTTATATTTCATAATTTATAATAACTGCTCTTTTTTTTAAAAGCCTCTTTTAAAAATTTAAAAATAATTTATTCTATAAAATAAATCAAATAAAACATTTATTAAGATAGTTTAATATAAATTAAAAAATTTATTAACAAGTGTCGGATAAAAAGTATATATTCATAATATTTTTTAATACTTTTGTTGTAAATAGTATCAATTTTTGTGTTTAAAGGTAAAGCTATATTTATATATAATATATAATGAGAGATCAGATTACACTATCTCTCTTCATATATATATATAGTACACTATCTCTCTCCATAGAGTATATGCAGATATTTATGAATATTTACTGAAAAAAATACAATTTAACTATAATTTTTATTGATTTTAACATTTTCATAAGAAAATAGGTTAAAGAGACCAAAACTAAAATTATTCAATTATTAATTTTGTACAATTACTCTACACAATTTTTAAATAATTTTATTTAAATATTTAAAATGCTTCAATCTCATAAGTCAAAATAAAAGATAATAAACTAAAACAATTTGATCTCATAAGTATAAACAAATTATTTAAATAAAAACATATAAGTAATTTTATTATAATGAGTATTTAACGAGTACGTTGGGTGGGTACCTTGATATTTAATGGTTATCGAATATACCTGTCTAAGTTATTTGCAAGTATCTATCTATCTTTAATCTGTCGCAAATTTTATCTTATCTGCGGATACTAGTATTTTTGTCATTCCTATTTAGAACACGAAATTATTTAAATATATATATTAATTGATAATAACTTTACATTATCAATAATAAACTGTGTTTATGATTTTATTCATATATATATATATATATTATTTTTATTTTAAATTTATTATATATTTTTACATATTTTTATAGATACACATACAAATAACATTTTTATGAATTATAAAATCCAAAAATGCAACCCGTGCAATCTCACGGGTACTTACTAGAAGTATATTATAAGTGTGTGTGTCCATTTTTTGGGTATAAAAATAAAAATGGCATTGTTGTCTTCATCTAATCTAAAGCTTAAGCTGTCAAAGGTGATTGCAAGCCGGCCATCCTGCAAATAAGGTGAGCATATCTGATCTCATCGTGAAAAATTGTTAAGAGTCTTTTATTTAGTTCCTGTAATTGTTAATGATTCTCCCTTTTGTTGAGCAATAACTTTGCAAATTTAGCTGCTTTCTTATTCTCTTGCCATCTATCTATGGTTATTTATTTCCTAGAGTTAGTGATAGTTGAAAATTTGATAGAGGTTGAGAGATGGCTGGTTGTGGCTTAAAACAAATTCAAGATGTTTATGGAAAGTTCTTCCTTTAAAGTGTGGTATGAATATATGGTGCCACCATTGTGATTAATTTGTGATAATATGTTTTGCTCACAAATAGATAGATGGCATTGATGTTTATGTGCTTGTAAAATTTGGAAGGGGGAGAATACCGAGTTATTGTAGTTTATGAAGGGAAATTGTTGCTGCCTCAGTGCCACATAGTTGTCTCAGTGGAAACACACTCTCAGCATGTGGCCATTTATGAGGGAGAATGCATATGATGTGTATAATCCAATCTGTTCGGTCATTATAAAGATGTTTACTGATTATATGTTGAATATTTATCTGATTGTTAGTTGAACTTTTCTGTGCATACTCCGTACCTTCCTTAGGTCCTAATCTTGAAACCTAATTAAGTCACGAAGTATACTCCAAAATCTTATTCCTTTCCATTCTGTTAAATTGGAGATTTATTCATCTGAAAAATAAAAATCCATGTTTAATTTATGCGAGCCTCACTGAATTCCTCACTTTGATCTGTAAAATGCAAATCCTTTTATCTTTGATCCCTCACCCTCCTTTTTTTCTGTTTCTTGGGGAACAAAATCTGTAACTTGTTTGCAACATGAGCATTTGTCATGAACACACGATCACCCCTTTCCTGAAGTTCAACATCTACAAAAAATTTATGTTTGAGCAGAATCCAATTGGTACTGAATTTGCATCTGAAGGCTTTCTTAGTATATGTTTATGCATGTTTTATGGATGATTCCAAATTGTTCCCAAGTTAATTTAATTGGGAAAAATGGGTTTTTAGTCAAATATGGTCAAGGTAATTTGGTTCTCAAACTTTATAAAAATGTGGACTTAGTCCCCCTCTCTAAGAATTCATCATGTTTTTTGAAGTTAGAAAGGACTAATCCATGTTTTGAAGTTTGAGGACAAAATTCATCATATGAAAGTCCAAGGACCTTGAGTACATTTGATTGAAAATATAGGGACTAAAAACACATTTTTCCCATTTTAATTTATGACACCAATTTCAGTCTTTTTTTGACTGAGTCTCTGCGCATTTCAAACTTAGTTGACAGGAGCCTGTGACTCCAGAAGCCAGCATTTCATTTATGATCATTGGTTGTTTACAACCCTGAAATGGATGTTGAAAAAGTGGTGCATACTGGAGGCTGCCACTGTAAGAGTGTAAGGTGGAAAGTGGTTGCTCCTTCGAGTGTTGTGGCATGGGATTGCAACTGCTCAACCTGCTACATGAGAGCCAATACTCATTTCATTGTACCAGCTAACAATTTTGAGCTTTTGGGAGATTCTGAGAAGTTTCTTACAACTTACACTTTCGGCACTCACACTGCAAAGCACACATTCTGTAAAATCTGTGGCATAACCTCATTCTATCGTCCACGCTCAAACCCAGATGGGGTTGCAGTTACATTCAGGTGTGTTGACCCGGGAACGTTGACACACGTTGAAATCAGGTATTTTGATGGGAAGAATTGGGACAGTGCATATACTCAGACAGGTATCTCTTCATATTCAAAGGTGGAGAAGTAACTCTCGTGACATTAAGTGGTGAAAAATATTGATCACTAGTAGTCCTTCATAAAGTTTTCATTCTCCAGAGACATTGTGTACTCTTGTGGAATGTTCACAGATAAATCTGACATCGTACAATGAGAAAAAATGTTCACAGCCAAAGTGTTTATTTGATTGATGTACTCTTGTTGTAGAATGTCTATGCTTCAAGTTCTAAGGTTTCAACTTGTATGTCAAATCTATGGTCTTTCATGATCATGAAACGTAAAAAATAAAAAGAGACAACTTCTGATATTGATGTTTGAGTTATACAAATGCAAATGAATTCATGAACAAAAGAAACATAGAACTGTAGTCCTCAATTTACACGACAATATAGTTCCTCAATATAAAAAAGCTTGCATCGGCCTAGGTTGTCAATTGTCACCAAGGAAAAGGTGTGTGTCCAACCCACCAAATTAAATTCAGAACTTTAACCAAAACATTTTAGCTTTGTCTGGCAAACTAACATCACAAGAAATGGCAGAACTTGAGTCCTTTGCTTTGGCATATGCTATCAGGGGGGTTAGATACATGGAAGGAATGTTACTCTACTATTTTCTTCTTGAAAAGCTGCATAATGAAGTGCATCGCTCATACTAGTGTACCTAAAGTATTTTGTTGCTGTAACTTTGAGAAACGGATCAGTATGCTGTTTAATTGGTTTGAACTCTGCTGCTCCATATTTGTGTGTATCTAACTTCTAGCCATTGTCCACAAGATCCTCTCTTCTTCCCCAGCAACTCAATCTCTTGAGACCTGTATTATTCTGCATAAAACCAAAGTGAGTTACAGTTACAATTAAGAATAAATAAAAAATCAACTCAAATTCAATGGGAATTAGCAACTAGCACAGTAGCACTACGTACTCTCCCTTAGTTACATAATGAGCTATATCTTCACCATATTGCTAGCAAATTATTTTTTTTAAGAATAAGCGACAAGATAGCTTATGTGAGAATACTAAACTAGTCATAAAATTGTTCCATACATATAGTTCGGTTCAATTTGTAAAAGCAATTTGGTTTGGTTTTTTATAGTACAGTGCAGTTAAGTTTCTTTTTTACATATCCCTACTTTTAATTTAACAGTTAGATTAATAAAACTTAATATATAAAAAGTTATTAAAGAGAATAAATATATATTATTTTTAATTTTTGTTTGAAGTATGAGTTTTTTTTCCCTAAATGTTATTTTTTTCTTCACAATTTCAAATCCATTCCTTACTATAGCCCCGTATAGTTTTTAGTAAATAATCATAAACGACTAATGAGTAAAAAAATAACATAAATTGTCTAAAAAACATACGTAATTGCTATGTTTTAGTTAGGTCGCTATATTGACTTCAGATAAAATATCTCAAAGTTATACATAGATGAAAATGTAAAGTTATCTTCATCTAATCTTAAAGCTGCCAAAAGTGTCTGCATACCAGCCACCCTACAAGTAAGGTAAGCACATCTGGCTTCCCATCTGATTCCATCAGATGAAAAATTGTTAAGAATCTTTTGATCTGTTTCTTGCATAGGTTTGTGCTATACTTGTTAACAATTCTCCCTTTTTTTGAGCAATAACTTTACAAACTTAGTTGCTTTGTTATTCTCTTGCATCTATCAATGTTTTCTTAGATAGTGTTGAAAATTTGGTAAGATTCTTGTAAATTTGATACAAGTGATGATGAGAGGGGCTTAAACAATTTCAAGATGCCACTCATGTTTATGGAAAGTTCTTCCTTTAAAGTGGTATCAGTATATGGTGCCAGGGTTGTGATTATTTTGTGATAACATGTTTGCTCACAAATAGATAGACATCATTGATGTTTTTGTGAATGTAAATTATGGAAGGGAGAAAACCAAAAGAAGTGAATGCTTAGTTTTTGTAGTTTCAAGCAAAAATATTGCTGGCTTGCTGCCTCAGTGGTTCAGTGCAATATAGTTATCTCAGTGAAACAAACTCACAGAGTCACAGTGCATGTCTGCATACATGATTATGTATTTTAATTTTCTTGAAGCTTTCTTAGTAGGATAGTTACCAAGCCAAGCCAGGGAATGCATGACTCATTTAAGAATATGATCACTTCACTGATTATAAGTTGAATTTTTATGTGCATACTCGGTACCTTCATTAGGTCCTCATCTTGAAACTTTATTGAGTCACACAAGTGTATACTCCAAAACATTATTCCTTCCCATTCTGTTAAATTGAGGATTTGTTCATCTCAAAAACAAAAATCCATGTTTATTTTATGCAAGCCTCTGAAATCACACTTTGATTTGCACAATACAAAATCCTTTTATCTGAGTCCTCACCCTCTCTTCTTTTTAACTATCTTTCTTGGCGAACAAAGTATATAATTTGTTAGCAACAACATATGAATATTTGTCATGAACTCACAATCACCCCTTTCTCGAGGTTCAATATCTATAAAATAATGTATTTTGAACAGAATCCATCTGTTACTGAGTTTGTATCTAAAGGCTTTCTTAGTATCTATTGTATAGATATGGTTCCAAATTGTTCCCCACTTAACTTTAATTTATGATATTTGTCCATGACAAACTATAGCTGACAAGAGCCAGTGACTCCAGAGGCCAAGATTCCGTTCGCGATTATTGGTTATTTAGAAGCCTGAAATGGATGCTGAAAAAGTGTGGCATACTGGAGGGTGCCATTGTAAGAGTGTAAGGAGGAAAGTGATTGCTCCTTCCAGTGTTGTTGCATGGGATTGCAACTGCCCAAACTGCTACATGAAAGTGATTGCTCCTTCCAGTGCTGTCAATTTTGAGCTTTTGGGAGATTCTCACAAGTTTCTTACAACTTACACTTTTGGCACTCACACTGCAAAGCACACATTCTGTAAAATCTGTGGCATAACCTCATTCTATTATCATCCACGCTCAAACACAGATGGGATTGCTGTTACATTTAAGGGTGTTGACCCTGGAACGTTGACACACGTTGAAATCAGGCATGCTGATGGGAAGAATTGGGAAAGGGCAGTTATTGAGACAGACATCGCTTCATATTCAAAGGTGCAGAAGTAACTCTCTTAACATCAAGGAGCAAAAAACAGTGATCACTAGCAGTCCTGCTTGAAGTTTTCATTCCGTAGATACATTGTATTTGCTACTGCAAATGGGAAAAGATAAATCTGACATTATGCAATAATGAAATGTTCCTAGGTTTTGGAATGTTTATGCTTCTAGTTATAAGGTTAAAATCAGTGTATATATTTCTTGTACTGTCAGTCAATTAGAAGTTTAACTTAAAATATTTAAAATAATTATTGCAATAGTCAACAAATTTACCGTTTATGACAATTATAATTAAATTCATTTAATAAGCAATGTTTCAACCGTGCATAATCACCTTTGTTTTATAAATAACACATGCAAAGAATTCATGAAGAACAGAAACATAGAACTGCTGTTGAATAAAACAGCAAGTATAACCTCAAAATGGATTGTCCACAACATGATAAATAAGATGAAAACCATATATATCAAGAAGAAAGTGGCATTTTGTGATCCGAGTTTTTAATTTCCCAAATTTTGTATTTTGTTGCAGCCTCTTCATTTTGATATAGTTAGAACTCTGTCAATATTTCTACCAAATTCTCAAATTTTCAAATGTAATATTGGACTAAAGGATTTCAAAGTTCCAACTCATTTCAATTTGTCACTTCTATCTTTCTGTCACAGTTTCCCCCTTCGGTAAACTAGTACGTCGAATTTACCTTGGGCTTAAACTTCATAGCAACAGTAAATAATTTGCAATAAGAATTTGACGATGCACTTTCCTGACTATGGAAAATTGATTAGACGAGTAAACCTTCACAATCAGTTGGATAACTCAAATTGTACATGGCAACAGTTCTAAAAAGTGGTGCTTCCACACCGCATATTACAAATGGAACAGATAAATCCTAGTTTTAATTTATTGGATACTTCCAACATCCAATAAGTTTTTGGCAAGCAATCTTGCATGGCCAGGAAGGGAAAAACGTGAATCTTCTTTATTGAAACCAAAAAATAAAAAATCCATGTTTCACTTCTTCAACAGCATGGCACTGCATTGTGCCATTATCTTTGATGCCCTTGTAATGGCATCAGTCATATAGAAATTCTCAACTACAGTCCCGAATGGGGTGGTGTCCACCTTCTCAGAGAAGGTTGGTCTGAGTGAAGATGGTAATGTGGCAGGCTCTCTCTCATCCATTTTCACAAGGTTTGGGGCTACAGTACTGATTCGAGCACGAACGGCCCCAATTGTATCATAGGGCAAACGCACTCCTGCCACCTCAGATAGAGCTCGAATTATCTTCCAATCATCTCTGGAGTCACCAACTGTTGGAACTGCAGGCAATGTTTGTTGTGAGAAACCATCGGTATTTTCATAGGTCCCTTCCTTCTCACTGAATGCTGCTGCTGGCAAAACAACATTTGCCCGATAAACACTCTTGTCACCGTGGTGACCTTGATAAACAACAAAAGCATCATCTGGGATCTTGTCTAAGTTAACATCATCAGCACCCATCAAATATACAAATTTTGCAGACTCAAGGCTTTTCTCAGATTGTGGAACAAGTCCAAGGTCAAGCGCAGCAGCCTGGGCAGCATGGAGAAGCAATACATTAAGGCCATTCCAGTCAGGTCTGACAACATTTGCTTTTTGTGCAATGGTTTCAACAGCAGCAAAAATTGCATCCTGATCCTTCCTCTCAAAAACCCCAGCACCGACAATGATAACAGGGTTTTTGGCATTTGAGAGTGTCTTGAAAAATGGGTGGCGACCCTCAGCAATTTCAAGGAGTGTTTGAGGGCCAGTACCAAGATGTTGGTGATCGTAGTTGAAATCAGTGGCAGGCCCAATGTACCCAACTTTGGCTTGGTTTGCTCTGACAGTTTTGCGTATTCTGGCATTAACCATGGCAGCTTCCACCCGTGGCTGCAAATTTGAGAATGAACGCATAAGATAATCAAAGACACCAGAAGCAACAAAAAAGTATGCATGCATAGAAGATCCCAGCCCTATATATAACTAGTAGATGAGCTCAGTCAAAAACACAAAATACTTCAAATTGTTGAATAACACAAGCTCCTCCATGTCATAAATTTTAAAAGCCCCAAAACAACAGTTATCAAAATAAAATCCAGTGCAGATACAGGATATTGCTAAACAATTTATTGATATGAAAATCCCATTTTCTACAGCCGCATGTCATTGTAAGACTTCAGACTGACCACTTATAGCTGTTGTCATCAGAGTATAAAGAGAGCTGAAGGTATCCGAGGGTAGTGGCAACAGAATAGAATAAAAACCTAGAATCCCTAATTTGTTAACAAGCCAAAAAAATAGGAAAAATCAAAACCATTAAATTTAAAAAATCAACAAAAAGTCATAAACCTTGTATAATACTTAAATTTACATAAGTGGATTGCTAAATAATTATGGGATGAAGTACTTAAAAAAATTATTTAGTCTAACACAGGAATCATTTGACCATCTGTAACATTAAAAAACATGCATATTATTAAAATACATTAGAGAGATAATGAGATATACCTGGGAGCCAACCAACAGGAACGCATCCGCTTTTTCAAGACCAGCAATGCTAGTATTCATAATATATCCTGATCTGAAATCAGCATTAGTATTTACACCAATGCCTTCACCCCATACATCATTTGACCCCATCCTATTTATGAAATCTTTTAGTGCAATCATGGACTCAGCATCAGAAAGTTTGCCAGCTATGCCAACAATTTCTTCCGGTTTGACTTGGTGGGCAACCTCTGCTACCACAGCAAGAGCATCACGCCAGTTAACAGGCTTAAAGCGTCCATCAGAACCACGAATCATGGGGTCATTTAACCTCTGCCTTTTCAAACCATCATAACAAAAGCGGGTTTTGTCTGAAATCCATTCTTCATTTATGTCCTGCAATGGGCAAGCAGAACAAGCTTTAAAAATAGCAAACTATGGAAAGAAGCCAACCTCTTCTCCCCCTAAGAAGATTTTTTTTTCTTTTCATTTTAGAAAAAGAGAGAGATCTTCCTATTGGTAATAGCTCTAAGTATACCCAAAAGCATAAAAACATCAAACAATTTGCCCAAATTAAGCATTATCAAGTCAATCCAGAAAATGAGAAACCCCTTGGTCCCAAAAGATCAATCCTTACAGGTACTCCTCACTAGTTGCTCATATAATTACAATGTGGATTCAATTAAAATACAGAATTGGATTCTCTCACGTGAGCTTTTCGCATGAACTATTATTATGGAGGAAGGCACAAAAGTATTTGTAGCACAATTTGTGGGGCCGTATACAGTAGATGTGGGACTCTGTACAGCCTTCTCCCTCTCTCCACATGATCCTATCTTGTGACAAATTAAAATGATAGGATCTCAATCACTGTAAACATAAATTAACATTTTATAACAATATAGTCAAGGCATACTCTATGACTCATGGTCAATGGCCCAAACACACTTAAAACCTAATTACATTCCCTCCAACAACCCTCTCCCAAAAAAATAAGAGTAAAAATATCATCATGTATTCAGTTACAAATAATCTGAATAACCACTCAGAGTGATTTATTTGAGCCCATAAGGTCATAATTTTTTAGCCAACCTGGTCCTTGTTGTCAGTTTTCTTTTTTATTCTTCTTTAATTTTCAAATCCACATCATTGTAATTATTTCAACTAACAGAAAGTAATATTGAAATTAAGATAAAAAAATATATCATCAATTTTAAGTACTACATGTATAGTTCCTTTAACCATGTGTAATGTGTTTCAGAGGCTGCTGGTAAAGAAAGTTTGAAAATCATCTTGCTTATGCCATAAAAGTAACTGTCATACAACAACAAAAGCCTTATTCCACCAGGGACGAAAAGTAGTAACTGTCATAACACAATGAAAAAAAATCTACAGCCAAATAAATAGATCAAGGCCAAAATTCATCAGAATACTGTTTTGGTAAAGCATCAATTCCTATTAAGTTTTAGATCAACTTAGTGAACAAAAATTCATTTTCCAAACAAACTCATACCATAAAAACAAGGGAGAAGTACTTCTTAAGCACCAGCAACAATGGGACTACACTTTTTCTTGCAGAAATTAAATCATTTTAAAAACCACAAAGAAAATTGAAGCCTCAGCAATCACAAACAGTTCAACAAAACATTTCCATGGGAACCTAACCTCATTTAAACGAGGAACAATGCGCATCACTTCAGGTCCTCTGCTATCAATTCGAATATTGGATCCAACTGCATCAGTAACATCAATGGTCTCTGTGCCCTTCAACTCCCAATTCCGGGCTTTAAATGCAAAAGGTTTTGACGTGAGAGCTCCCACGGGACAGATATCTATGACATTTCCAGAAAGCTCACTTGTCAAAAGTTTTTCAACATATGTTCCAATCTCCTCTCCACTGCCACGACCTAACATGCCAAGATCCTGAACCCCAGCAACCTCTGTTGCAAATCTAACACACCTGTTGAAAGAAAGAAACATTCCACCAGAGCCCTTTCAGGCACTCAGATTAAAGTATTTAATAATTTTTTAGAAGAAATAAGTCATAATATGATTTCCAATGTGTAACATGTTTAATAAAATCTGCATTCACAATAATCAGATTTACAGGGAAAAAAATAAAGTTTAGTCCAATATTGACCTTGTACATTGAATGCACCGAGTCATCACAGTCTTCACCAGAGGTCCAAGATTTTTATCTACCACAGATCTCTTCACTTCAGTGAACCGCCCACGATCAGAGCCAAATGCCATTGACTGATCCTGAAGATCACATTCCCCACCCTGATCACAAATTGGGCAATCTAATGGATGATTCATCAATAAAAACTCCATCACTCCTTCTCGAGCCTTCTTTGCCACAGGTGTGTCAGTCTTAATTTTCATCCCTAAAGATGAGCATCTCATTAGATTACATCTTTAACAAGAATCATAGCAACAACTGGTTAAAAACCTCATTAAAACAAAATCCAAGGATGCTTATCTGTTTTTGTGTGCAAATGAGTGCATATGAATACTACATGAGTATAAAAGTAAGATCTTGTAGAAAAACGAAGATACCATCAGCAAAACCAACTGACAAATCATAATTTTATCTCAAAATGTCTCCATAATTTAAAAAATAATAATTTATAGTGCAAATAGAAAAAAAAGGAGAAGAAACCTAAAAATAATGAAAAAATGCAAACTATTTTACATAAAAACTGCAAAATTAGCAATGAACCAAACATAACAGATTACACTATCAACTATCATCCGATCACAAAAATTGCCATGCATGATAGGTCTATTGACATTTACAATAACTACCTTAAAAGTCATCAACAACAACAACAACAACAACAACGCCTTATCCCACTAGGTGGGGTCGGCTACATGGATCAACTTCCGCCATAATGTTCTATCAAGTACCATACTTCTATCCAAACCATTAATTTCGAGATCCTTTTTGATAACCTCTCTTATAGTCTTTTTGGGTCTTCCTCTGCCTCGAATTGTTTGTCTTCTCTCCATCTGGTCTACTCTCCTCACTACAGAGTCTACCGGTCTTCTCTCTACATGCCCAAACCACCTAAGTCTATTTTCCACCACCTTAAAAGTCATCATATCATGATTTCAGATTGGTTGACAGACCCAAAAAAAATTTAGACAAACAGTGCATAGAAATTAAACTCTATTACAGAACACATAAATGCCATCTGGGCAACTTAATGATGTATTAAAATCAAATATAACTCATTGAATTTCACTAGCATCACCATTATCCACAAACTACAATGTGCCAATAACACAAACCAATCAAATCTCACAACTATTCCAACAAACTAGAAATTTGAGACTGAACATAACAGGAAGAAACCAGAAAGTCATCAACTAAGTTCGATAATGTCCATCTAAAATCCTATCTATGCTATATGGAAACCAAACAAAGAACAATTCATCAAATTAATCAAATTAAAACAAATGCAGAATCCTTCTAATCACCAACAATATCAAACTCTAACGAATTAAATGTCCATCTAAAATCTATGCAGTGGAAACCAAACAAAGAACAATTCATCAAATTAATCAAACTAAAACAAATCAGAGTATGCAGAATCACTCTAAACACCAACAACATCAAACTCTAACGAACTAAATCGTCATCATATCAGATGATCACAAAACAGACACCAAAATCAGGAAATTGAAGAGGCTAACCAGGGAGAGCGGGCATGGCGCAAGAGGCGACAGGTTTGGGCGATTTCTCGACCTCGACGAGGCACATGCGGCAGTTTCCGGCGATGGAGAGTCTGCTGTGGTAGCAGAACCTCGGGATGTCGACGCCGGCGACCTCGCAGGCCTGAAGAACGGTCATTCCTTTCGGGATTTTCACGGGGTAGCCATCCACGAACACCTCGATGGCGTCCTCGGGGTTCGAGAAGTGGACGCGGGCGCCGGCGAGCGGAGTCCGCGGCGGGAGATCGGGCGCCGGCGGCTGCTCCGGCTGTGCGGCGCTGGCTTCGGGATTCTGAAGCTCAGGCTTGGAGACGATGGTTCGGAGGAGAAAAGTGGTAGGGTTTTGGGAACCGAGGAGGAGCCTTGAGGTGGGTCTTATGGCCTTCGAAGCTAACAAACCCAACCCCATTTTTTCTTCTGCTTCTTGTTTTTGTTCTTCCGATTCGCTCTCTGTTTGCTTTCGATAGATTGTGACTTTTTTTGGAGTGGGATTTGGAGATGCAACACGCGAAGGTCGCAGATCGTTGAAGGAATCTTTCGGTTTTTGAAGCTGCGATGTAAGAGTGTGTCTGTGTGTTGGGTGAAGAAGAAAATGGTCTTTCAGATATGGGTGGGTGGGTGGGTGGGTGGGTGGGTGATTCGACCAGCGATTTGGGTTTGACCCGACCTGATGCTTCTAATAAATAGTTGAAAATGAATGACAATTGCTTTGAGGCCTTTCCATTTCAATGTTGGAAAATGGGTATTTAAATTCTGAACTTCCCATACTTATCGTGTACTTCTCATGAATGTGTGAAAAGATTAAAATATCTTAATACCTCCCTTAGACTAATCATAGTCTTAAGACCTGCGATAACACCTTCCTCACAAGCATACTTGCACCGTAACGACACCTTCTTTACCCGTGACGATTGTGACCTCGTCCAGCACATCACGCCACCTACTTCACCATCCCACAACGATGGCGACCTCATCCTCCACGCACAAACCCCTGCACCCTCCTCACTACACTACACCACCACCACCTTAGATGAGTTTCAAGTTATCGTGTCAGGAAGGGTATATGTTGTGAAACAATAAATTTGGAATGACCATTCCATAAGTAAATTTTGACTTACTGAAAGGTTATTTTGAGAATAGTTTTAGAGCACTTTATTTCATAATGGTCATTCCAAAAGGTAATTTTTACCTTTCGAAATAGTTTTTTTGGGAATAGTTTAGAACACTTATTGTTATGATGGAAGATAATTTTACCTTTTGGAATGATCATTTTGGAATAGTTTTGGATCACTTATTTCTATTTTGAAATAGTCATTCCGAAAGGTAAAAATTAGCTTCTAGAATGGTTATGTATCATCCTATTCCAGAATGACCATTTTGAAAGTTATTTTTCACCTCTAGATTAACCATTCTGGAATAGAAATAAGTGCTCCAAAACTATTCCAGAATGACCATTCTAAAATAAAAGTTCTTAGTGAAAAGGGTTATTTTTGTCCATATACATAAAATGGTTGGTTGAGGATTCAAATGCCTGGAAAAATGAAGTTACTAGATTTCTTTGGAAATGCCCATTTTCAGTTTTGAGTGTTGAGTTTTAGTTTTGAAATAACAGACTTAAAACAAACCAAAAACTAAGACCCCATTTGGGGTGGTTTTCTGTTTCCAATTTTGAAATTATTAAAAATTAAACCCAGTTTCAGTTTTGAGTGTTGAGTTTTAGTTTTGAATTTTTAGAAGCTGTTGTAAGTTCCTCATCGTTGCTACTTCGTGAAACCCATCTCCACCGTCCTCAACTCGTTTTCCTTCAAGAAGCCCTAACAGCCTCTGCCGCTGCAGCATCAAGTCTACCAGCCCTTCTGCCCTCCCCCGATGCCCCTTCCCTCCCAATTCGGCATCCTCAAAATCATTGGCCGAATTGACATCCTCGCCAACCGCTTGAGCTCTGGTACGAGTACACGCCCTTAATCACTTCCCTAATCCGTGAAGGCTTCTCCCCTTTGAGAATCG
This sequence comes from Glycine soja, assembly GCF_004193775.1. Classification (NCBI taxonomy): domain Eukaryota; kingdom Viridiplantae; phylum Streptophyta; class Magnoliopsida; order Fabales; family Fabaceae; genus Glycine; species Glycine soja. The sequence goes on along the minus strand of NC_041014.1, from coordinate 27,595,909 downwards.
AAGAAACCACTGGCATCTCTGGCGTCGAGCAAAACTGACTCATCGTCAGTGCACAGGTCCACAACTCCCTCATCCACTCTAAGGCTGACCCCGACCTCCTCGTCGCCTTCGAGACCGGTGACACCCTCTACTTCGACACATATATAAATAAATAAATATATAAATATATTGGTAAACAAATTCACGCGGGTAAAAGGTTCACATTCACTTCATTATTATCAAATATAACTTATTAAAAATATATTTGGCTCAAAACAAGGCCGTCAAAATTTATAAAATATTTTGTTAAATCAGTGAGGTAAAATAAAATAGACTAACATCATGCAATTAATATAAAAACCTATACCCCAATGTCACATCCTATCAGAGCATTGTGTCCCGACGTCCTTCAGCACAAGGTTCCTTAAAGCAATTCACGTAGTCATCTGCTCCCTTGAACACAAAGTTCAAGATCATCACAGGATCCAAACACAAACAACACGCAGGAAGTGAGTTATCACATTCCTAACTAATAGAGAAACAAGACAACTAGATGTACATATCATATAAATGAGAGACAACTTACTTAAACATAACTCACGTAATTCCACCACTTTATCATTTAAAATTCATTTTTCGATCTTCAATCACATTACACAAGAATCACACACTCCGATCAAGACATAATAACACATCAATTTCATAATAAACAATTAGCAAGCATTATGCAACAATTATGCTAAGACTTAAACCTATATGCAATGTGGTACCATGTCAGTGAAAAACTACCCTAGGACGCTTAGGAGTGCATAACAAGACACATCACAAAATGAGTATGTCAGATTACTCTTACTAAGTAAAATCATAGGGAGACTAGTTAGGGTCGCGCTATTTTGCAAAAATGCTCCAACCATGTGGGATCAGCTCATGCTTAAAGGAATACTCAAACCGGGTGTATTTACCCCCAAGGCCTACACTCTGAAGAGTCTGTCAAGGCCTCTCCCTCCTGATTCAGGTCCAACCCCTAAAACAATTTTTGCATGTAGACATTACTCATGAATTATACAATACCCACAACCTCACACTCGTGTTTTAAACACGTACAATACATTGCGCTACAATTTAACACTGGTTCCTAAATAAGAAACCTACACTTTTTCTTTAACACAACGCATCAACACTTTTCTCAAGATAAACACTGGTCGGGTTATTGTACAATTCACAGCTTACAACACAAGTAATGTCACATAAAGTGTTAACCACACACTTATTCACAACCAAAACTCATATTCACAATTTCACATCTCATAATGTCATAATCCACCATCACATGTTTACATATGTTTCGCAAATTAACACATGTTCAACTTTGCACTTATACTGAATCTCAAAGTAACATATTATTCCACAATTCATCACATATTACATTCGTAGACACTGCTCATGAATTATACAATACTCATGACCTCTCACTCGTGTTTCAAACACGTTTAACACATTGCGTTACAATTTAACACTGGTTCCTAAATAGGAAAACCTACACTTTCTCTTTAACACTGCGCATAAACATCTTTCTCAATATCAACACTGGTCGGGTTATTGTATAATTCACAGCTCACAACATAAGTATTGTCACATCAAATGTTAAAACACACTTATTCACAACCAAATATCATGTCCACAATTTAACATCTCATAATGTCACAATCAATCATTTCATGTTTATATGTATCTCGTAAATTGACACGTTCCACTTTGTACTACTCAATCTCCATAATAATATTACAATGTCATTATAATAATTTATTACACCTCATAACTCATATACACATCACACAATAATCATATTTGCATGACACAATATATATAGTAAATCAAGCTACATTATTTTTAATCAAAAGAATTTTTATAACAATTAATTTAATATTACATCAAAAGAAATTGCTACTAGACATTAACCTTACAACTTTCTTTAATTTATTATTTTAGCATTACAATAAATATATACACATAACATGTTGATCATCATCGTGGAAAAATTAGAATAAGACAATAATTTGTATAAAATAAGTCATTGAATAATATTATTTAGAGTATAATTCACGTTAATAAAAAGAACTCAATTTTTTTAAGAGTTCACACTCAATACAAGAACACATCAATTTCATAATAATTTCTCGCTAGGACATCAACTGGTTCTTCAAACATATATAATTCACAATTATAATTATAAGGATAGAATCAAAAATTGCAAAAACACCCAAAAACCCATTCCAATTGATACTCTGAAGATCCCTACACATGTTCTCACTAATCCCCAATTGTAAATAACTCATCCCTTACCTCGATGTAGTCACTCAAGTGTTCCCCGTTATCAATTGTGATGTTTCTGGTGCTCTCTAAAGCTCCTCATCCGGTTGCTCTGTTAGGATTCCCAAACGTTAGAGAAAAAGAGAAGAGACTGAAGCCTCTATTCCATGGTCCTACGTGTGATGCATCTTTGTCCCTCCGTAGACATTATTTTGCAAATCCCAATGGTGAAGACGTGCGGAAATGAATATTGAACCACATATAAAACTTTCACAACAATCCAACGGTTAACAAATCCGTCATCGTAGTTTTACTGAGACAATTTTGTGTTTCTATGGGAAAAGAAAAAGCTACGATGCAAAGGGTATTCCTCTCATCTCCAACATCTTTTCGTTATTCCCAATCGTGAGAATGCTCGGAATTGAGTTGAGAACATGATGCTTAAATTTTACGACGATCCAACGGTAAATGTGTCCGAGATCATCATTTTTTCTGGGATAGGTTTGGTGGTATGTGGAAAAAGAGAGGGTTTTGGGAAGATGAGAGGGGAAAACGAAATTGAGAGGAAGAGGAGGCGTAGAAGATATCGTTAGTCTGAACACTAACCTAACATGTCGTTATTTATAGCTAGGGTACTCACAACCTATCATTTACTCTATTTATTTATTTTATAAAAAGAAACTTTATTTTATTCTCTATCAAATGAATAAATAAAATATCCTTTTTATTTTCTCTCAAACAAATTATTTTAATTAATAAAGTTATTTCTCCTTATTTATTTAATTATAAAAACCTCATCATTTTTCTAAAACTTTATTTATTTATAAATAACAATCCTTTTTGAATTAGCTTACAAAAAAATGGTATGTTACACCAAGCTTCTCTATGAGATCCATTTCCTCAGTGCCTCACAATTGCACACTTCCTCATCGAGAATCGCCGCAATGGGAAGGCCGCGTAGGAGCTAGCACATTCTATGAAGGATTTCCTGAGCCAGCGCAAGGATAAAGGATTAGGGATTGGTGAAGAGGGAAATACGGTGGATGCAAGGGGTGTTGCACGTGTTTCGGTGGTGCGAGGCTGAGGATTAGGGAGGTGGCAGAGGCAAGTTCGATTATGGTGTTGTCGGTCTCCGCAGAGGAGGATGATGTAAACCCATTTGCACAAGGGTTGAGGATGGATCTTTAAAGGTTTTTTTTTCTTGTATGAAATTTAGAAAAATGGAATGGATAAGGAGAATGAAGAAGGTGGTTGGAAGAATCGCTCCTCCGGAATTGGTGTCACACACAAGGTTGTGTTCCTTGATAAACCAATTTCTTGAATCACTTGAGTAACTAAGGAGATTTACTCTCATACTTTAGAAGGTGATTAAAACTCAATTCAATGTTTGTTTTCTTATTAGAAAATGTGCAGCCCATAAATATGAATGACATCAAGTTGGTTACACAAGTGAGAAGATAAAATGATCACCAATAACAACAATTGATGGTGTCATTAAACCTAGAATTAATAACAACAATTGATGGTGTCATTATACCTAATTAAAACTGGAATTAAGACACAAAAACATATGGAAAATTGTGCAACTCCTTGGTCAGCCAAGAGGCAGCCACAATCCTAGAGTTTTCACCTTATTAAACCTTAATTTCTTTAAATTAAAACAAGCCCATGGGTGGTGCAAATCCAAAGAGAATTGACAGCCACTTTAACACAAGTTTGAGCCTTTATTTCAACTAACAAAATGCTAATAAAATCACTCAACAAAAGTGACACCCTGTACTCTTCTTGGAACATGGTGCAATTGACAATCCGAAGCTTCTCCAATTGTAACCTAGGTTTAAATTCAAATAGCATGATTAACACTTGTTGAAGAGCTTCTTTGACCTTCTTTGTTCTAACCCTTGTCATAGGTCCTCCAAGTCCTTCTAAAGGTTCCTTATCCTTATTTCTTGCCTTGTCCTCATCAGAGGAGAAGTAGATTTTGCTAGTCTTTGTGGCAGATGAGAGACGAACAATAGAGTAAAGGGAGAGGTAATTGAGGTAGAAGTAGAGGTTAGGATAAACCAACAACTAAAATCTATAAACCTATTTTTATTGTTTTTAAAAAAAGTTCAAATTTGATTTGAAAAGAAGAAAAAAATTCAACTCAACTATTTTAGCCGAACATGTTTCAATTTTCAAATTGTATTTTAAAACTGAAAACCGCAAACTTACAACCACCTTTGAACGAGGTCTAACGTTTATATTTTAATAAATAATATATGCATTGATTTGGGATCATTATGTAATACGTGTAAAATATTTACTATTATTTTTATTGATGACTAATACTATCTTTGGTCTTTTATATATATATATATATATATAAGAAATGAATATTTAATACATCACACATCAAAACAAGTAAAAATGATTTAATTGGTTAATTTTAAGTAAGTAGAGTTTTATTTCTATAGACTATTGTACTCAACTTGATAACCATGTTTCAAAACAAAAACATACATGTCATATTTTATTTGAATTATTATTTTTCTTTTACTTTGAATATATGATAATCACGAAATGCTATTAGAATATGTTTGGATGGAGGAATTTAAAATTCTAAGAATTTCAAATACTTCAATTGAAATTCTTTTATTTTCAAAATTTTATGTTTGGATAAAAAAAATTAAAATTATGAAGGTGAAAAAAAATGAATGAAAAAAAAAAGAAGATATGGTTAGTGTGCTAGTTATACGTGTTTCTCTACGCTCACACTCAATCGATGTTCCACGAGCTCAGACCGTGTTTCTTGAGAAAGATTATAAGAAGAGAATTTCAATTTCTTACCTTTTAGAAGGAAATTAAAATTTCAGATTTTTAGTTGTTTAAAATTCTGTTTTAAAATTTCAAAATTTTAAATTTTTCAAAAAAAAACATCCAAACAGTAAATTCTAGATTACAGAAATTCAATTTCTCTGATAAATTACTTTTCTCAATTAAAATTCTCTATCCAAATATACTCTTAGAGTATTTATAATGGAAATCGCTAAAGAGTTGTTTAACAAAATAATATTATTTTGGTATGTTACATATAATTTTGAGTTAAGATTAAAGAATTATTTATATAAATAATTATTACTCATGAGTTGTTTAACTTTGTATTAAATATAATAAATTAAGTTAAACATCATTTGAGATGCTCTTAGGTTGATCTTATCCAATAGTTAAAAAACGTTTAATTATAATTTTTTATTTATTTATATCTTTATAAAAACAAAAAATAGTACTTGTAAAGTTTTTTTTAATTTTAGTCCTTGCTTCTTTTTTTTTTTCAATTTGTCATATATATAATTTTAATTCTTATAATATTTTGTAGAAAAAATGATAGTAAAAACTAAAAGCAAATATTCACATATTACAAACACAAACGACAACAAAAAAAAAACTGAACATATTAAAGGAATTAATAAGAAAAATTAACAAACGACAATTTTGAAAGAAATGACTTTATAAGAACCAAAACAAAACAAAAAATAAAAATATATTAGTGACCAACCAAAAACAAATCTTAATTGGTATAATTATATCATTCAATTAAATAGAAAAAATAAATAAAAGAAATCCCAACCTTGTTTATCAGTAAGAAAGGATTGTTCTATCATTCAATTAAATAAAAAAAATCAAAAGAAATCCCAACCTTGTTTGTCAACAAGAGAGGATTGATTCACTATTCGTCCATTAAACAGTTAAACCCACATTTTTTTGGTTTCACAGTTAAACCATATGATGACTCATTGGCAACTAATAAATTAAAACCATTAACCAAATAAAAATCATGTAGTCACTAACTAGGCATTTACAGCACAAGCTAATTTGAACTATTTTCATTATATTTCCTTACACTTGCCTACAAGTGACAAAAATGATCGTGTCATAGAGAAATTTCTGAAATAGAATTAATGAACACAAGAATGCGGCCCCAAATACTGCACATCCTTGGAAACTCTTCAGAAACGGTTAATTTGCCTATCAAATGACCCTAATCCCCATTATAATTTACTAGTTTCACAAAATTTACCAGTTAGATTCTGGAAGTTAAATGTCAATCCCTCTTCATTGCTTTGTTGAAAAAGGCTCTTGCGGTTGCTATCGCAAGATATGCAAAGACTGTCAGAGTGATGCCCCCAAACAGAACAAGACGATCATAAGCCACATTTTGTACTATGTAGACCCGCATACCTATCGTATTCCAGTTGCTCTCTGTCCAGACAGGGTCCACAACCCCCATTTTGTCAGAGGAATTAGGGGGCAAAACATTCCACACTCCTGATTCAAATTTTAGCCGTGTTGAATAAGCCGGAACATACCTGTAAAGGATTAAACATTAACGTAAAATTACAGCACATACATTTAGCCATTTATTCGTGCCAAGCCAACAAGAAGCGCATTACATGACCTGGCATATAAATACATTGTGCAATCTACCTAATTGCATACTCCATATGAGCATACTTACAAGGTGCCAATTTGTGATGTAAAGTGATGATTTTAGAACACGATGAGACAAGTGAGGACACCGCCTCTTTAAAGGATGCAAAACGAGTAGAGTCCACCTAGTTTAGTGAATATGGCTGTGCATGTATGTGAACCTGTTAGCTCTCTTGTGGGTGTCAAAAGCTACCTTAATTAAGTTGCACACCTAAGTGGCTTAGCGTCTCATTCTATCTCATCTAAAACTCACCGATGTGGAACAGAAAAGCAAAACTAGTAGTTTAAAAGGAGCTTTTAAGCTAAAACTACTAAATAACTATTTTTAAAACTCTTATTTTAAGCTTTAAGGTAGCTTTAAAGTCATAAAAAGTTGAACCAAACATAGCCTTTGACAAGGAAAATACCTCGTTGTAGAGAGAACACAAACTCCCTTGCCATCAGTCTCTGCTTTGATGCATACTTCATCTCTACCATTGCAACCATGTTGACAATCTGAACTATTATTCTCCCTTGGGATAGAAGTTCTGTCAGCCAGAAAATTCCAGATGAACCTGGGAACATCATTGATGTATCCTGTATATGGTGTAGATGAAGGTTCGTCCAAGATAACACCTACGTAATGGCTTGGACAGGTTGACATGGGTGAAATATATTTTGTCACCAATTCACAAGAAAGACCAGGATCACAGTCCAACAAACAACCCATAAGTTGTTCAACAAGTGAGACATTAACATTTATAGCAGCCAAAGTAGAATTTTGTACATCTTCAGTTTCACTGGCAAGCATGTAAAGGGTTCGGGCAATGAGAGAAGCAGCAGCAACTACAGCTGATGAATTTACATTTGCTGCATTATTTATACAAAAATAAGAATGCATGTGACATAAGAGGCAGCAATTAAGGATAAGACGAGCAAGAAAAAGAAAATAATGCTAAGAGCATAGAGTAGCTCACATAAATCATCAAGATGACTATGGTAGAACTTGTTGACAAAGACAGAGTCAAAATCTTCTAGGACAACACCAGAGATTGCAGGATTCTGATCAAAAGGAGGGAAAGAACAAAAGAAAAAGATTAATAACCAATGGATTTTTTTTAATCATATGCCAATATACAAATGAGGTTATTCAACATAGTACATTCACAAAAGCAGTCAATTTATGCCAATAAGAATGACGTTAGATTTATTAATAAGAAAATGATTTGATACAACATGGCATATTAAAAATGGGGTCAACAGCATCTTCTGCCTAACTTATTGAAGTAGTTGCAGACTTCTCATAACCTTTTTTTATTAGAGCATGTAATTGTAATCTGTCCACAGTACTGGCCCACCATTTAAATATGGGGTTAACACTTATCGATACTACTCAAAATGTGATGCTCAAATGTCTAATATCATGCACATGACTATATTGAGTGTCCATGTATCCAAATAAGCACAATCTGTGAGATTAATATCAAATTAATTTCAAGAAAATGTGCAGGAATCTTGCTATATGAATGCTACAGATAGAAAAAGGTCACTCAATGACACTTAATGATCTCTAATGTAAGAAAGAATAAATAAGAACCATGAGATCAAGAAGGCTCCATAAGAACTTCTGAAACACTATATTCACAAACTTAGCTCAATTGACCATGTCCTTTCCATATGAAGAATTTCACCATTGTACAGTCTGAACTTTTAAAACGTTCATTTTAAGAAACCACCACTAGACACTAGTTACAGAGGATTAATATTCTGGTAACTGTTTCTGGGATTCCTAGCCAGCTCTTTTCACAATATCATTATTTGGGGGGAGGTGGGGGGAGAAAAAAAGAGTAATATCTATGCAGCACCTTTTCCAAAAAGGACATCAAAGAGGATGGAGGTATCCCAGGATTTGAGGCACTTGCAGATGCTATCTTTATGTTTTCAGATATCAGTGACTCCTGTGCACGTTTCAAGGCAGCCACTGTCTGATTTGTGGCAGAAGAATCCTGCATTGATGAAGTGTTAGTCATAAGCAGATTTGGCATGTTTCTCTAATTCTGGTAGTGCATACACAGCAACTATGTATCATAATGCACGATAACCCATTAAAATAGCAAAATTTTCTATTAAGAGTCGTGAATGTGCACATAGTTGACAGATCAATCAAGATCTCACCCCCTCTTTATGAGCAAAAAAGTTTTTAACACCTTGACTGAGACCCTTTCCAACAGAACCAATTTCAATGACCTGCGAAATACCAGCCAGGAAAGAATAAGTTAGATTATTAGCAGAAAAAAATAATCTAGTAGAGGCATTTACTAACAGTCTAGCTTATAAAGTGCAGCACGTTAGATCCCCCTCTAATACTACCCAGCAGTTATATTTACTAGGAAGATAAGAAATACCGTTTCAATTAATGTATGATTAAGGCCATGAACAGCATCTGAGTGCATGTCAAGTTCTACCAAAAATCTCCTACTTCCAAGGTAACCCCATGCCTCTCCAGTGAAAACTGCAAAAACAAGCTGCATTGAGTTCAAGAAACTATCAGCAATAAAGTTTAGACTAGTGGAAATATGTCAGTAAAGTACTTGGTTCTTGAGCATTAACAGATTTTAATAAGCAACCCTGGAAGTTTGAAAGCATAAAGCACCAAACAATAGGAACTATAATGCACGTGTGTACGATAAACCCTATACAATTACATTTCTATCCCACCTCCTGGGATGGTAAGAGTAACCATAAGTTTCATGTCATTGGTGTAATTAGTGCACTCCCACCAACAAAATATAACTCACATGCCTCAAGAAGATCACCAATAATTAAGATATTTACCCCATGAAAAGATCTTGAGGTAAAGAAAAAACCAAATACATAAAAGGAAAGTTAGATAAACTCACAGCTAAATGACAATGAAAAAATTTAAGTTACACTTACATGGACCAAAAACTGAAATGAAAAAAAAGGAGTAAAAATCCATGGACCATCTTGAACACACCTGTTTACTAAGGTCACCAAGACCATCCAAATGAGAAAGTGCATCAACAGCTGCTAGTAATGCAATTAAACCCTGTAAAGTAATCAATACATTAGGCTATAATTTGATTTAGGGATAGGCAAATATCATAAAGAGACACATAATTTGGCCAGAAATAGAGAGAATTTTAGTAGATGCACATGCACTTACAGAAATAGGGGAGTCTGCACCAAGACTTCTGTCCCGAAAAAATGAAGCAGAATCCATAGATGCCACTGTCAATAAAATGGGCTTAGACTGTTGTAAGGATGAAATGTTGATCGGAGGAAGAGATGACCAGACACTGCCTTCCATATGAAACATACACAAATTAAAATAAAATATAATGGTGAAATTATAATTTTGTTTGCAAAATGAGAAGGGAAGGATATTAAGATATTCTTCATATAGATCCAGGGCAGCTTATTTCCACTGGGAAGAATGTGATGTTTAATCTTTTGCATTTTGATGATATTATCAATCCATCCAATCTAATAGTGGATACCATATTCACTCCATGCTTTCTCCAGTACATGAACCCACCTTTCTTACAGCAATATAAAGTATAAACTCATAGCAGATCTTATTTTATATATGGCAATACTCTATACACATACAAAAGGATAGCTTTTGAGGTTCCAAGCAATTATCAGCCAAAAATCTGAAATTTTGGTCTTGAATATCTTGCATGATTAACATTGTATCTAGTTTAACAGCATTTATAGAATAGAGCCCAAGAAACTTCACCTGTATCCACCTAAAGGAAGGCAAGTTTCTTCTTTTAAACAAGACTCTGAATCATGTGTTCCAGATTTCACTGTCTAATTGAAGATTAAAAAATAAAAAGCAAATAATGAAACATTTTTCTTCATAAGCTAGATAATATTCTTTACAAGATAATCTGAATCATACCTGCATCACCAGATCAAACTCAGCCACATTAGAAGTATAAGATTTCTTTTTGTCCTCATTCTTTGTTACAAACTGTACAAACAAGAGAGAGAATTAAACTACTTTATTTTTACATACAGAATAACAAAATTTATATCAGAGCACTATAAAATTTATGGCAATGGAATTAACAATATCACTAAAATTATGTAGATTTGTGTAGCTCTCTCTCTCTCTCTCTCCCTATACATAAATAAATAAACAAGCAGCCTTTATTTACTAGGTGTAGTTGGCTGTATGGATCAATAAACTGACTGACTACAATGAATCATCACCAGTATTTTGCAAGTATAAGAACATGAAAATTCCAAGCAATACCTCTTGAAGAGTCTTTGAGCCACTTTCTGTGAGTAAAAATACAGGAAACTTGTAGGATTTCCACATAATACCAGAACCCTGCAGATGTTGAGCCAAAAATAAAAAATAAGTAACACAAATATATTGGCAATATTCCCACCATAGACATGCTTGACCTATTAATTTGTTTATTGAATAATAGATTTATGTCACTGGATTTTAACAATGTACATCCATCAAAATTAAGAACCATAAAAAGCAGAATTACATTCTGCAAAAAATGATCAAGTTAAAGTTGGAAAATGATTATTGGTATTTGGTAACAAGCAAGGATAAAAGAAAAGGACAAATAATTGATGCTGTCATGAGCTATAAATAAGCCAAGAAACTTGATGAAAAAGGACAGTTCATATTATACAATTGAATTCCATTGGTAGCTGGTATTATGATAAAGAGCGAATTGAGCTTGTGGAAACTTTTGGTCCGGAGAAAATCCTACACATGACAAAAAAAGATGTTATCACAGACAGCTCTATACACTATGATCACTCTAACTTTGTTTGAAATCAGACAATGAGCAAATCAATACTATTTACCCTTTAACTTATTCTGCACATCACCCGTTGGTTCAACCAGTACACCAAGGACTTTACTAGCAAAGCTAGAGTCATCTGATATTCTGAAAGGGGAAATAAATATTCAGAAAACAAACACAATTTGATGAATCACAACCAACATTTCTTAAAAGTAACTAAGAAAGAACAACATTTCTTCCCAGAAGCAAAGTTACAAATATTCCATAACTTTCAGTTAAACTTAAATGCAATAGTAAAGTTTGGCACCTCTTAATTCTTAAAACAGAATCGTTGAAATATGATACCTAGTAAAGAGAGTTGGAAACTCATCCAGTGAAACCAATATAGCAGAAGGCTCAGCTATTTTGTCAACATTTTCGAACCTTAAAATTGGAGCCACAACCTTATCTCGTCCAGGATCTACGAATTCGAAAACAATAAAAGCAAAGAAAAACTCCATCGCTATTTAACTTGCAATCAGTCCTTAAAATCACAATTAATCGAAAAAACGCAAAAGAGAGAGAGAGAGAGAGAATGCGAGAGGTTGGAGACTCACTTGAACAACCGATGGTGCCAGAGAGATTCATCAGGCGCACGCAAGGATAACCGTCGATGGAAGCGTACATAGTGTTCTGAAGATCAGGCACTGATTCCATGGAGCTCGATTGTCCTGCGAAAAGGAAACGCGAACAGTGAGAAATGACAGTTAAAATTGTGAAGAAATCGCAAATCGGAGAATGAAATCAACGAGGTACCTGAGAAGCAGGAGGGAAGGTGGAAGGTGAAGAAGAAGAAGAAGAGAGAGAAAACGGTTAGCTCCATGGATGGATGAATAAACCCTAGTGATTAGTGAGAATGGTGCATGTGCATGTGCAGGGGCAGAGAGTGTGTGTGAGTGGGTTTTCTTTTCTTCTTCTTCTTCTTCTTCTCACCTTTCTTCCTCTCTCTTGATTCTGAAATTGGTAGGATTCTATGATTTCTTAGAGATCAAACGCACCGTACGGTTTTGATTCAGCTTCCAAATTAGGATTGCTTTGCTTGGGTGGGGTCCACTGCTTCATCAAACTTCAATCGGACATAGGAATTTTATTTGTTTTTTTTTTAAGGACAAAACTTATCTAGTTGGTTAGTTGTATTGGTGTTAGGCGTTTTTTCAATTAAAATTAGAGTTTTACTTTATTAATTTTGATCATTTTTAATGTAAATTTTTGTTACGCAAATTATCAAAATAAAATTCTAATTTTAATTAGAATAAAGTACAAACTACAAACAATACTTCAATAACTTTTGTATGTAAATTTTAGTTTAACCGCTTTTTTTTTTTTAATTAAACATCAAAATCTAGTTAAATTTGGTATATGAATTTTTTTAAAGATAGGTCTCAACCTTTTCAAAAACTTAATCTATTTTGAAAGCTTACAGTAAAACGTTTAACAAGATAAATATACCCACTTTTAAATGTGCTAACAAATTTAAACATTTATGTACGTCAACAAATTTTAAGTTTTTAAATAAACTAATAAATAAAATTTAACTAATCAGAAAAAATAGAATTTAATTACAATGTCCTTGTAAAATTTTTTTATACTGTTATTCAAGCAATATTGCATGTTAAAACTATTGATTTTTGTAATAATTAATTTAATAATCATATTTAAGATTGTTTTTAGTTAATTTGTAGCATAAAATTTGAATAAACCAATCTCTTATTAATATTTTTTAAATGATAACAAACTTGTTTTTTCAACCAAAATTTATAATTATGTTTAATAAATACACCTAAATCAAGTCAGAAATAATGCCATAATCCCCAACTTTAGGACCCCCACTACACAAATTCCTAATTAATATCTATGCATTAGTTTAACTTACATATATCATTTGAAGCTATTTTTCATTATTCATCTTCTCCGGATCATGACAATGGATAGATTAATTTGATTACCACATTAGATTTGCATTCAGCAGTTGAATATCTAACAAACTTTCCAACCTTGTATTCAACTTAAAATATCTCTCACATTCTACTATTTTTGCAGTTCGTAGCATAAATTTCTGTAGAAAAGTTTTTGTTTTTCAGTCACATGTAAGTGGCGCTCAGGCTATGAGGCTAAATTACTCTTCGGTAGAGAAGGAGCTGCATTGTACATTATTTTTTTAATGTTATATATAATTCTATTTTTTTTATTATGAAAATCAAAGATAATACTAAAAGATTTATAATATTCACACATTTCATGAATCAACTAAATTATTTGTTTATTTTATGATGATATTCTTATTCTTATTCCTATACACTTACACATCTCATAATTTATAAAGATTTGCCCCCACTATCCTAGGCATAAAAAATAATACTGATTAATGTCAGCTAATTAGTTAAATGTTTCTTCAGCGATGGAAAATATCAGAAGATATCGTGCTTTAATGATTTCATCATTTTGATTCTATAGATTAGATGTGTAGTATCTAAAATATCATTTTAGGATTTTTTTTCCAATTATTAATTACATTACTACTGTATTAAGTAAGATTTTTTTGTCAAAATAGAAAAATATACAATCCATCACACACAGCTGTGCCTTCCAAGAAAAATCACACACAGCTGTCACAAACGTTCCATTCCTTTGATAGTAATTTATAGCATTTTTGTTTTCTTTAGATTTTCAAATGAATATTAATCCTGATTCTCTTTAAAGTAAAGATTTATATGACTTCCCATAACTTTTTTTCTTTACCAATTATGTTTGATTTTATAAGTTGAAGGAATCGTTCTGTTTGATGAACATGTTATTGAGAATCTTGTATCTTTCATATAAGCATTTATCATAAAATGATGTGAGGCAACTACAATTCAAGACTGAAGCATAAAACTTTGTGACAATATAAATTTTATAAATGAGAATATGTTTTCTCAATGCACTCTGATTCTACTCATTGAATTCCATACTTATATTGCTTATTATTCCGTTCGAATATCTTAGTAACAAATGTATTCTGTATCCTCCATTGATGGAAGGACACTTAAACTTAACATCTCCTTGTCGTTAGACATATATTTGGTATTGAATGGTTCATGTCAATGCTGCTAAGAGTAAATTAATGTAAAATAAATTTGGTTACCACAAAGTGATGTATATAAAGAAGAAACTGCTTCAACAAGAAAACCACAACAAACAACGTTGGTCCAATTTGCACATTTTTTTGTTACTGTTTTTTCATCAGCACCATGACTAGAAAGAAGGTGAAGTTGGCATTCATAGCCAATGACTCAGCTAGGAAGGCAACATTCAAGAAAAGGAAGAAGGGTCTAATGAAGAAGGTTAGTGAACTTAGCACCCTTTGTGGGATTGATGCATGTGCAATTGTTTACAGTTCCTATGATCCTCAACCTGAGGTTTGGCCATCCCCAATGGGGGTTCAAAGGGTGCTTAGTAAGTTCAGGAGAATGCCTGAACTGGAGCAAAGCAAGAAGATGGTGAACCAAGAGAGTTTTCTGAGGCAGAGGATCATGAAGGCCAAAGACCAGTTGAAGAAACAAAGGAAGGATAATAGGGAAAAGGAGATGACTCAGCTCATGTTTCAATACCTTAGTGCAGGTAAGATCATGCACAATATAAGCATGGTTGACTTGAATGATCTGGCTTGGTTGATTGACCAGAACTTGAAGGATATCAACAGAAGGATTGAGGTGTTGACTAAGAATGTTCAAAGTCAACCACAAATTGCAGCACCAGTGGTGACTGATGTTGTTGCCAAGGTTGAAGACAATGGACAAGGGAGTCAGCATGGCCAGCAGGGGTTTGATATCAACGTGGATCTCATGCAGAAGCAGAATTGGTTTATGAATTTGATGAATAATGGCAGCGGCGGTGGTGGTGCTGGGAATGAGGCTATGCCTTTTGTTGGAGATGTTAATCAACAAAATGGCTTTTGGCCTAATCCTTTTTTCCATTGAAAAATGTCACGTGCTTGGTTTAATGTTTAGCTATCATGGCACGAAAATAAGTGAACATGGATTCATTCATAGTCTAGGAGTCGCATGTTTATTTCTTTGTTTCACCACTTTGTAAATAGCTCAGGTTTACTTTCAATAAGGATTGTTGTTGAGTAGAATGAATACCCTTTTGGTGTGGCTGTTTATTTGAAGATTTGGTATTCACTAAAATGATGAGATATTGGTTTAAAGCTTTGAATACCCACACTGGTTACCAACCTATATTAAAAAGAGTCGGAAAAAACTTTATCCTATAAATTATTTATAATTTCTTATCACCTTAAAAAAATTCATCACCTTTCATAATATGGCTAGGTTTTGTTTAGCAGAAAAATTGAAATACAGAAATAGA
Source organism: Glycine soja (assembly GCF_004193775.1). Lineage (NCBI taxonomy): Eukaryota > Viridiplantae > Streptophyta > Magnoliopsida > Fabales > Fabaceae > Glycine > Glycine soja. Next base: position 27,579,983 of record NC_041014.1, on the reverse strand, counting down.
TGGCTTGAATGTAGTATAAGATCTCATGACATTATCACTAGGATTGTGGCCAAGGCCATCATTGCTTCTACGGTTCTACCGTTAACTATCAACACCACCACCACCTTCACTATAATGTAAACCATGTCCTAAGTCAAAAGCTTTGCCCTCTAAAATTTTTCCGAAGGACTAAATATGACAAATTTGCTTCAATTGTTTCTTTTCAGCATACTTCTTAACCATAAATATCTAGGATTTCCAATTGTGACTAGCAAGGTGACAAATGCTGATTTTAGCTTTATCATTGATAAATTAAACTCAAGATTGGTAGGTTGGAAAGGAAAACTTCTCAATAAAGGGTGGAGAGTAACTCCGGCTTCATCTATTCTTCCATATCATATGCAAAACTTTTGGCTTGCTGAGGAACTTTATGTGGAAGGGTAGTTCTTAGTCTTCTACCAATTAGAGCCTTGTGATGTGAAGTGAGAAAGCATTGCTCAACCAAAAAACAAATGGTGGCCTTGGTAATGGTAAGCATGTGTGGAATATGATGTGCAGTAAGGACTAGGGACAGCTTCTTATATTTGGAGATCATTTTCTCATGCTGCTCAAATTCTTAGACCAGGATTCAGTTTTCATGTCCGCAAGGTAAATTTCTTTATGGTACGATAATTGAATCAAGGAAGGTGCCATTTGTAACATGGTTCAGTATATAAATAGAGTGATGAGTATTTTTGTTGATAATACTGCTGCGGATCTCTCAATTTGGACTTCCACAACTGCTGCTTATTTTGCAAAGGATGGATATAAGTAGCTTCAGCAAACAATCATGAAACGTTTAAGACTGTTGAGATATCATATGATTTTGTTATTGTTGAGAAATAATTCTGATATGGTTTATTTCCTTATTTATGTTATTGTTTCAGTTTCCTAGTTACTATTTTTATGCAATTGATCCTGATTGTAAAAATCCTTATAATCAAGGGATCCATCCTATCATTATTTGTATTCAATTCCATTATTGTAAATAAAGAGTTGAGGAATCATTCTCCTAAAGCATTCAAATCATTCCTAGTCTGATATTCAAGTTGATATCAGAGCTACTATTCACATACTGTTTGACTTCTCTTGGACCTCTGCTGCTATTTGTGTGCTGTTGGTATTGTTCATTCACCCTCATGGCAGATAATACTGGAAGAAGAGGTGGCCGTGGTGCCCGAGGCGGCTGTGGTGCCCGAGGCGGCTGTGGTGCCAGAGATAAGTGCCATGAATTGATTGGCTTCCCGGATAAATCTACAGCAGCCCCTTGTCTTCAACATCTGACCAACAAGTGGAAAGCAACACCCAAAATATTTTGTCAAACACTGAATATAAAGAATACCTCCAATACAAGGCAGCCCAACAAGCTTCTGCCACCATTGCTCTCAGTCTAGTAATTCGACCGTTTGCATTTCTCATTCAACTTTTGTTGGATCTTGGATCCTAGACTCTGGTGCTTCTGATCACATAGCTGGTAATCCCTCACTCGTCACAAACTAAATTCTCTCACCACACCCCTTTCCTATCTTTAAAATATGTCCCTTTAGCACCCGTGTCTCTCTTCTTTCTTCAAGCTTAAATTGGCTTTAGCAGTGTCATTGAATGATGTGATTTTTCTCATCACTACGTCCTTTTGTACGTTTGGTTTTTTTTATTCAAGTGCTTGTTGGTTTATTGAACTTGCTTCAAAATCAATCGGAAAACAAATACTATACACCATATGGAAGACAATGATATAAAAAGATGCTTCTCTGTATTTGGCTATTTGCCACAACCATGGTTATTACTTATTAGTACATTCTAACTAATTACATCGAATCAATTTTCCAAAATGAATTCAAAGAATCAATTAATGTGTGTATCTTTTTACAGCAAAGAATTTTGAATCAATAAATTGACCTATACAAATAATAAAAATAAAGAATAAATGAATCTAGTTGCCATTAATCACAAATTAGAATGGCTTCTTAAGATGCTTGAAATCCAATGATGATGAGTCAGTGCACTCCGCTTTGTTCCTGTAACCATTCAACAGTTTCAACAACCGGGTAGCATTCTCCTTGGTGCTCTCATCACACCCAACCTGCAGCATAACCAAGAGCTTCTGAAAAACCCCAACTTGAAGTGCCTCAACCAGAACGCCTTCCTCCCTCTTGTCACAAATCTTCCTTAGAATAGACACAGCAAAACTTGAAGCCAATGGTGACACCCTCAAAAGCTTCTTAACAACAAGAGGCAAGGCAAGAGCATTGGTTTCAACAACCTCCTTCCCCTTTTGGCAATCACAAATGCAATCCAACACCCCAAGTGCCTTCTCACACACCCCTTTTTCTCCATCAACAATAGCCTCAAGCAAAAGTGAAACCAAACCCAGCTCCACAAATCTTTGAACAATCCCCTCTCTATTCGCAGCCGCCGAAGAAACCAAGTTAAAAATTGTTGCCAAACAAGCCTTTGTGGAAGTACTACTCCCAATAGACTCCCTAAGCATCTTAACCAAAGCCTCAACAACATTTCCAACCTTGGCCAATTCTTGCACACACACTTCTTTAAGCAACAAAGCAGCACTTTGCCTTGATGCAAGGTCTTTCCCTTCTAGAAACCAAACCAATGAATTCAAAGAAGCTCTTGAACTCAATTTAGAAACACCCTCTTCCCCAAATGGGATCATCCATGTCATCACCTCCAAAACCTCCTCCAAAACAACCACATGCTTATCAATAGAGTTACTTGAGAAACAATCAAAGGCATATGCAAGAACAGCACCAGCACCAGCACCAACTATGCACCTCTTGTTCCTCTCACTCTCTCTACCCCAAACCTTAATCTTTCCAACCAACTCCTGACACCTCTTATTGTCCCCACGCTGGCAAGCCGACAAGATCCTCGTACAAGTGTCGGATACCTCGTAGCTGGAGATGGGAATACGAGGAGTGGGGATTCTTTCAATCCCATAAGAACTGTTTTGGACGCACCAATCCTGAATCATCATGCGAATGGCATGGTTGGGGATGAGGTCGAAGGTTGTCAGCACCTGGTTGGTGACGGGGCAGGTTCTGTTTTCTCCCTCGATCCACTTCTCGATGCTCACACGGTCGTAGGTAATGCCGGTTGATAAAGTCACCGGATCTGTCATCAGCTCCAAACTCACCGGACAGCGAAAGTGGTTGGGAATCACAACCTCAACTTCTAATAGTTGACTTTGTTCCTTCTCCTTCTTTGCACGGCGGAAAACGTTTCTTCTAGTCCAAGACAAAACCATTTTTGATGATATATCTTACTACAAAGCAAGGAACTCTTTGTTTCTTTCTTTCTTTCTTTTGTTGTGTTTTTTGGTTTGATGAAGTTGTGAGGTGAATGAGAGAATATGATATGAGGAAAAGAAGGTTGCGTGGTTGGTATATATATAGATGGGTGTGCGGAGGAGATGAGGATGGGTCAAAGTAGTTAGCTTGGTGAGATGAGTGGTTGAATGAAGAATTTTTCAAATCAAATGAAATATTAATGTTTTTTATATAGTATACATATTGGTGTGTGACTGTGTGTGTAGGTATGGGAGGGAATATGAACGTTGACCGTTCAAAGGTTGAAGATGTGGAGGGTAAGGTTTGAGATTTAGGATTGAAGGAGAACTATGATTCGTGGAATAAAGATGCTACCAAACGCTCTTGGTCCTAAATCGATGGCTTAACAAAGTAGTAGTCATACCATATACTATATATTATATTATTAGCTTCATCATCACCACCATAATTTTATCTATTTAATTTAGTAATTTAATATTTAAATTTTGATTTTATATATGAAATAAATCACATTTTAAGAAAATATTTACTTTTGTATTGTGTGCTGATGATCGCAATAAAAATTAATCACATCTTTTTTGACAGAGAAACTATTGCATATCATTACCATAATTAAAATAAATAAAATACTACTATTACTACTTATACTATGCCTACACGGACTCGAATTAATTAGAACGACTTGGATTTGCCTTTTAGAGCACTGCGCGTGTGCTAGCCAGCCAGCATTGTAGCGTGTACGCGTGCACCTGCGTAAGCCTCTTTGCATTTGCGTTCGCTACTCTAGCCGCGTACGCGCAGTGACAACTACAACCTGAGAAAGAGAAATAATATAAATATATACAATAATGATATTTATATATTTGTATAATATTATTTTATGTATTTTTTCTTATCATCTCATATTATATACTTTTTAGTTGAAAATCTTATTATATACATCATATCTTTTACTTTTTTTATTTTTTCTTCTTTATTCATCTTTCTTTCTTACACATTTTTTGTCTTAAAAAGTAAATTAAATGTATAAATAATATTATTCTTTATAAATTGGAGTTAAATCACGTTGATACTTCTTTGAATCTTATGCTGAGAGAAGTTAAATCACATGACTCGCTCAATTATTAGAATTAAATCACGAGCTATTTTTATTTATTTATCAATATTTCAGTCAAGTATATATGAATGTAGGTAAAATTAATTTTAAACAATATTGATTTTGAATAATGTGATTTATATTTAGTTTTTTTATTATAAAAATAACTTTTTTTTTTAATAAATACAAAAATTATCTAAAGTTACTTCAACTAAAAAATAATTTTAAACCTAAAATAGTTATGGATTTTTTTTACATGAAATCAAATACGTAAAAATTGATGTAAAATCAATTTTGAACCCAAAATCAATTTTTTTGCATGCAACCAAACACACACTAAGATATTTAGAGTTATTGGATTAATCCATTCAAGATTTGGTTTAAGTTGTGTAAATCTAAAAGCTTAAACTTGAAATCTAATTATATAATTATCTCTATTATCATTGTCAACACTAATGTCATGAAATCATGGTTGTGGTGATCTTGATGATGATAAGGATCATGACAATGAAAATGATAACAATTATGATGATGAATTAAAGACAATTTTAAAAAGAATGATGTGACAATTGAGATATTAATTTTAATATCAATTAATCATTTTATTTGATTTATTTTTTTTGGTTTAATTACATAAAAATATAAATTAGTGTACTTATTAACTTAAAAATTAGCTTATATAAACCATATTTGTAATTGCTATTATATTTTGTAGTTTCTTTATATAAGTGAGTGCACAACATTTGTACTCAGCTGTTGTGATCAAGTTCAGGTACTTGTGGGCACTCGTGCTTTGAACTGAGTTTTAATAATATCATTACTTGACCCTTAAAAAAAACTTAAATATTTTGGTTGAATGTGTACTTTATATATATATATATATATATATATATATATATATATATATATATATAATGCACGTTTGATTGGACACTGAGGAATTGATTCTGAATTTGAAATATATTTTTATATGTTTAGTTTCATATTAAAAAAAATCAAAATTAATTTTAGGTCCAAAATTAATTCAGGATTGAAATAATTTTAAATAGTTTTTATGTTAAATCCAAAATTTCATATAAAATTTTACTAACTTGATTTTATAATAAATCATCCAAACATAAATTACACCACTTCAAAATTAATATTACCAACGTCTATTTAAACACACACTTAGATTTTAGTCAAATTAATTGAAGTTCATTATTATATATAGATTATGGTTGCATGATAAAAAAGGGTAAAGCAAACAAAATTACGTGTATATTTTATCAGTCTCATGCAATAACTTTCCCATCCACTGTTACATAAGTTCACACTTTTTCATATAAAAAGGAAACCCCATCACAATCTCATTCAATCATCCACATGCATGTAATTCAACTTGGAACTCATTGGTTCAAAAGAATCTGATATCATGTAAATGAATTAACCATGACATTTGATTTACATCTCTTAACATTAACTGAAGGATTAAGACATGATCCTAAGATGAAAAATAAATATTCTGCAAACAATATTCTATTCTCAATTTGGCAGCATAAGGCTGAAAACAAATGCTGAAGAAGTACAAGATTAACCGTGGAAGAGACTATAACATGGAAAATGACAAACAACTTCAAATAGAAAAAGCCAGCAAGAAGCATTGAGAATGAAAATACACTACAGAACCACCAACCATTACAAGTATTTACAACCACACATGATCACCTACCATCTGTTGATGTGAAAGACTCCACAAATCCATACGGACGCGTAAGTATGCTTGTATGAGTGTTATCCAAGCTAGGATGTTAGCAGCAGCACACATAAGAATGAAGATTCATCACCTTCATCACCTGCAACACACGAACGGCCAAAGCGAAACACCACGCAACCCAAATACTTGGAAGATTACGCATGAGATCAAACACGTGACTGCATGCATGGTTACGAGTTCGTTAGTCAGTTAGCTTAAGTAGTTACGAACCGTTAGGGTCGTTAGCATCGTTAGCTCCTTGTAACTAACAGAAACGTGTTGTATAAAAGCTTGATGATATGAGAATAAACTCAGAGTGATATTTCAGAAGAAAGTTAGCTTAGTAAGAAGGCCCTTGACCTCGAATCAAGGAACCCATAGCTCGTAATCACCACGTTCCCTTCCTTTTCCCTCTCCCTCACGACCGGCTCATATCAACTGGTCCGACCTGCCACCCATGGCGGAGCACGAAACCCGCCGCACCACCATCGACCGCCTAGAAGAAGCCATTACCGCCCTTTCCGAGAGACATTCCGACCTTGCCAACAAAGTCGAAGCCATGTGTGAACACCTCTCGCACCTCTCTCACCCCACCCCGCCATCAACTCAACCTTCGTTTCCCTCCAGACCACCCGTCAAGCTGGATGTCCCTCGGTTCGACGGCCATGATCCACTGGGTTGGATCTTCAAAATCTCGCAGTTCTTTGAGTATCAAGGAACCCCGGAGGAAGAACGCATTACAGTAGCCTCTTTCTACCTTGATGGGCCAGCACTCAGCTGGTTCCAATGGATGTTCAGGAACGGATTCATCATGTCGTGGCCGGCGCTGCTCCAGGCAATTGAGGCTCGCTTCGCTCCATCGTTCTACGATGACCCGCGAGGAACTTTGTTCAAGTTAACCCAAAGGAGCTCAGTCACGGAGTACCTCACCGAGTTCGAGAGGTTAGCTAATCGTATCATCGGACTCTCCCCTTTGGTGCTGCTTAGTTGCTTTATCTCCGATCTAAGTCTGGAGATCAGACGTGAAGTACAAGCTTTTCAACCTATCTCATTACCACAAGCCACCTCATTAGCTCGTCTTCAGGAAGACAAAATAAACGACCGAAAGAAACACTACTCCCGGCCTTCACCTTTATCCTCATTTCCACCACCACAACCACCCTCCTCACATCCAAACAGTAACCTCCATACTACACCCAAAACCCCTTTTATCCAAAGAACACAAGAGGACATGGCCTACAGACGTGAAAAGGGCCTATGTTATAATTGCGATGAGAAATGGAGCTCATCGCACAGATGCAAGGGACGCGTCTTGCTTCTCATCGCTGATTCTGACGAGTCTTCCCTGACGGGATCATCTTTCGATGAACAAACGCCCACACTCCCCCACGAACCTAATCTTGACCCACTCGAACCTCACTCAACCTTCGACCCAACCCCATTTCAACCCCATATATCCTCTATGCCATGGCAGGAGTTCCTGCTACAAACACCTTTCATCTTTATGGCTCCATTAATAACACACACGTCATTATTTTGATCGATAGCGGGAGCACACATAATTTCATTCAACCACGAATCGCAAAGTTCTTGAATCTTCCCTTTGAAGACACGATTTCTCTCAGAGTAATGGTAGGAAATGGCTCAGTCATGGATTGCAGGCAATTGTGTGCTGCTACAAAGCTTATTGTCCAAGAACATGAATTCACGGTCACCTTGCGTGTACTTCCGGTGAGTGGAGCTGAGGTAGTCCTCGGTGTCGAATGGCTTCGCACCTTGGGTCCCGTCGTCACCAACTACACTTCCTTCACCATGCAATTCTCACACGAAGGCAAGCCTATCAACCTTTACGCGGATGTTCAGTCAAACTCTTTCCTCGCCTCAGCTACCCAGGTTCGACGAATGCTATCCACCAGTTCAACTTCAAGTCTCTTCCACCTTGCACTTCTACCCACCCCTCCAACAGATCAACCTCCACACCCTTCCCATACCATTCCCGCCATTAACAATATCTTGCTCAAGTACCAAGCATTGTTTCAGCAACCTTCATCTCTTCCCCCTTCCAGACACCACAATCACCATATTAATATCCTTCCTGTAGCTAACCCCATCAACGTGCGCCCATATAGATATCCCCATTTCTAGAAGACGAAAACCAAGCGTCAAGTCATAGCATTGTTGGACTCCAGTCTCATCCGGCCAAGCCATAGTCCATTTTCTTCTCTGGTGTTACTGGTGAAGAAGAAAGATGGTACATAGCGGATGTGTGTCGATTATAGAGCATTAAAGGCAATCACGGTCCGAGATCGATTCCTTCTCCCAATGATTGACGAGTTGCTCGACAAATTAGGTAATGCTTCGTGGTTCTCAAAGCTTGATTTGTGGCAAGGATTTCATCAAATCCTCATGGCAGAAGAAGACATCGAGAAAAATGCCTTCTGAACCCACCACGGTCATTATGAATATCGAGTGATGCTGTTCGGCCTCTACAACGCGCCATCTACATTTCAATCTGCCATGAACGCTCTACTCAACCCCTTCCTGAGGAAATTTGCAGAAGTCTTCTTCGATGACATCCTCATATATAGCGCAACCCTCAATGATCATCTTCAACATCTAGAATGCATCTTCAACTCACTGTTGCAGGCTCGTTATTACCTCAAGCATTCAAAATTTTTGTTTGGCCAATGCCAACTTGATTACTTGGGCCACGTCGTCTCGGGCAGCAGTGTCAGGCCAGACCCAACAAAAATCAAGGCCATCGTGGATTGGAGTATCCCACGATCTACAAGAGACCTTAGAGCATTCTTAGGCCTCACAGGCTTCTATCGAAAATTTGTGAAAGGATACGTTGCCCTCGCTGCGCCATTGACAAAGCTTCTCTGCAAAAATTCATTTCACTGGACGTCGAAATCTCAAGCCGCCTTCGATACTTTGAAGGAAGTTATGACAGCTGCGCCGGTATTAGCCCTACCGAACTTCACTCTTCCCTTCATTATAGAAACAGATGCATCAAACACGGCTATGGGAGTTGTGCTCCACCAACACGGTCACCCCATAGCTTACTTTAGCAAACCCTTCTGCCAGCGACTCCAACATGCCTCAGCTTACGTTAGAGAATTGCACGCCATCATCGCCGCGGTTCGAAAATGGCGGCAGTATTTACTGGGTCATAAGTTCATCGTCTTCATCGATCACCGGAGTCTTCGTGAACTCATGTCTCAGGTGGTCCAGACGTCGGAACAGCAGTTCTATTTGGCCAAGCTTCTTGGATACGACTATGATATCCAATATAAGGCGGGTACTTCTAACATTGTCGCTGATTCGCTATCTCGTAGGGATGAACCTTCTTCAGGCCAGTACTTGGTTCTCTCTGTACCTCACCCAGCTAAAGGCAACCCTTATGGCTAGCTCAAAGTTCCAGAAGCAACGAGAAGCCATTCAGTCTCAGCCTGAAGCACACCCTGAATTTTCCATTTTAGATGACTTTATCATCTTCAAAGGTGCTATATGGTTAGATTCCCAAAATCCGTTTATTCCTTCCTTACTCCATGAGTATCATGCAACCCCTGTGGGTGGTCATTTTGGAATCAAGAAGACCCTGCACCGCCTTCAGTCCAACTTCCAATGGCACAACATGATCTAGGACGTCAAGACTTTCATTCGTGAGTGTGCAGTATGCCAACAGATCAAACACATCACATGCAAGAGCGCGGGCTTGTTGCAATCAATCCCTATGCTGGCCAGAGTTTGGGAGGACCTCTCCATGGACTTCGTGACCCACCTCCCCAGCTCCCAAGGATTCATGACGATCATAGTAGTAGTTGATAGATTCTCTAAAGGCGTCCACTTCGGTGCCTTACCAACGCAGTTCACAGCTTTCATAGTAGCCACGTTATTCATGGATACTATATGCAAACTCCATGGATTCCCGCGAAGCATCATATCAGATCGTGACCCGATCTTCATCAGCTCGTTTTGGAAGGAGCTCTTCAAGATGAGCGGCACCACGTTACGCATGAGCACTGCCTACCATCCTCAAACAGATGGTCAGACAGAAGTGATGAATCAAACACTCGAGCAATATTTGCATTCCTTCGTGCATCACCAACCCGTGTCTTGGTTCAAGTTCCTCGCACTGGCAGAATGGTCGTACAACACCTCACAGCACGCAAGTACTGGGTTAACCCCGTACGAGGTGATCTATGGTAAGGCCCCTCCAACTTTCTCCAGCTATCTCCGCGGTTCGTCCCGTAATGACGTCGTAGACTCAGTGTTGGGTACACGAGAAGAGGTCCATGCGCTACTCAAACGCAAACTCCTCAAGGCTCAGGAAAACATGAAGTTCTTCGCAGACCAGTCATGACGAGAAGTTGTTTACGAAGTGGACCAAATGGTTTACGTAAAGCTGAGACCCCACCGACAGTCTTCACTTCGCTCACAACCTTCAAACAAGCTCACCAAGCGTTACTTCGGTCCCTTTCGAGTTTTGGAACATATCGGCAAGGTGGCTTATCGATTGCAGTTGCCTGAGGGATCCAAGCTACATCCCGTATTCCACTGTTCCTTACTCCGACCTCACTATGGTCCCTTGGAACTACCGCAAGCCCCTCTTCCCCCAGATGCGTCCCACAATAGCCCCATATTGGAACTTCTCACTATTCTGGATTCTCGCGTGGATTCTTCTACTCAACCCCCCACACGCATGGTCTTGGTGCAATGGGTTGGGGTACCCCTAGAAGACTCGACCTGGGAACGCTGAGACGATATTCGAAGCAACCACCACCTTGAGGACAAGGTGGTTTTCCCAGGGGTGGATAGTGTTAGCAGCAGCACGCATAAGAATGAAGATTCATCACCTGCAACACACGAACGGCCAAAGCGAAACACCACGCAACCCAAATACTTGGAAGATTACGCATGAGATCAAACACGTGACTGCATGCATGGTTACGAGTTCGTTAGTCAGTTAGCTTAAGTAGTTACGAACCATTAGGGTCGTTAGCATCGTTAGCTCCTTGTAACTAACAGAAACGTGTTGTATAAAAGCTTGATGATATGAGAATAAACTCAGAGTGATATTTCAGAAGAAAGTTAGCTTAGTAAGGAGGCCCTTGACCTCGAATCAAGGAACCCATAGCTCGTAATCACCACGTTCCCTTCCTTTTCCCTCTCCCTCACGACCAGCTCATATCATAGGAGGTAGGAGTGTGGAAGAAGAAGATTCCATTTGGCTTCTACCTTCATAAGCCTGCCATTTCTTCAATGCTTGTGGTAAAGACATGGCTAGGTCAATGCCATATACATCTTCAGAACTTTGATCAGATGGTTTCCAAAGTTCTACAAGAGAAGAAAGCACATTAACAGCATGACCTGTGTCTGGCCTTTGATATGGCTCCCTTGCACAACAATGGCCAGCTAACTCAGCCACGGTGTGGATACTAGCAAGTGTTTCCTCATTGAGCTCAATTGTGTGGTCAATGGCTTTCTGGAATGAGTCTTTATTTACATACATTCTACATTACCATGTTACAAGGTGCATGCTATCCTCTGGTTGGGTATCATCAAGTGTTCTTCTTCCAGTTATTAGCTCCATCAATATTACCCCAAAGCTGAACACATCAACTTTAGTTGTCACACGACCAGTAACTGCAAGCAGATATCATGGCATTGTTAGACACCTATTTGGTTGAACTTAATCAACAACAAAATTTTGATAGTAACAATTACAAGCAAAAATCAGTTTCACAATTGATATAAGAAAAGCAAGGTTACCTTCCTAATGAAATGAAAGTTACCAGTTGCTTATAAAGCATTCCAGACACTATATCTTGCTATTCAAATGCAAATAAAACTAGATTTTATGATATACTTTTTGCTGAGATACTTAGCCATTGACTTGAAATGTATAGCCAACATCCAAACCAAACCAATATCTAGATCAAGAACAGACCATCTCTACTTGCTTCTTTCAAAATAATTCAAAGAATAGATAAAATATTATACATTGACGGTGTAAAGATCATCTAATCACAAATTTTCAATTGTCATGTACTGTAAAATTGTTTACTTATATTTTAACTAGCTTAAAATTCATATCAAGATGATTTCTAATTAGTTGATAGTGTAAAAGCTTTCACACTAACATTGCATGTCTATTAAACTCTAATTCAAAATAGATTTATAACAAAGAAAGTGCTTAGAGAAGGGGAATAAAAACAAGAAGATACCTGCGTATTTTGGTGCCAAATATCCAAAAGTTCCAGCAATCCTTGTTTCTGTGGTAGCTTTTCCTTCTGGAGCAAGACGCACAAGACCAAAATCTGAAACCTTTGCTCTCATATCATCTCCAAGGAGAATGTTTAAAGGCTTTAAATCTCTATGAATGAAGCTTTGATGGGCCAAGCTATGAAGGTACTCAACAACCCTTGTCAAATCTAAGGCAATGGTCAATCTTCTGTTCCACTCCAATGGCTTCAGTCCTTCTTCCATCCAATTAAAAAGGTGTATACTTAATGTCCCCTGAGGCATGTACTCATACACAAGAAGCTTCTCATTCCCATCCAAGCAGTAACCAAGAAGAGAAACAAGATGCCGGTGGCGAACCTTGGTCAAAACAACAATTTCAGACTTAAATTCTGTTGCACCTTTCCCACTAATTGCCCCCGACTCCATCCTTTTCACAACAATCTTTGGGTCGTCATGCAGTTCACCTTTGTAAACCGTTCCAAAACCTCCTTGTCCCAGTATATTCTTCTCACTGAAATTGTCAGTGACATTCCTCAGAACTTGTATAGAAATAATCATGTTTCCTGCTTCACCCATTTGAATATCCCCCGCCTCACTGCCAGCCATGGTTCGCATTCCAATTCCACTAACATCAACACTAAGACTTGAAGCTGCAACCGTTATCTTCACATTTTCACTGTCCAATCCAGAATGCCGTGGATGAATAACCATTGCATTTGGACTCTGCACCTTGCTCAATCGTTTCTGCTTCATCCTAAACAGACAAAAAACCAAGAAACCAATCACCAAAACCAACACCACACCACCAATCACAACAAACACAATCACCACTACATGTGAGGATTTTTTCCCATCATTTTCTTCACTTCTGTTCGGAGCTGTTGAATTCAGTGGACCTAAAGGTGATGATCTTGGCCCTGGGCTGGGCTTATCCTTCCCTATGTCCTTATTCCCATTTGTGGTAAGAACCACATGGCTCTTAAAACTCGGGATCTTCCCATAAAGACGATTGTTTGCAACATTCAATTCAACAAGCCCGGGCAAAAAAGCCAACTCTTTTGGAATTGGCCCAATGAGATTATTATCAGCAAGCACAAGCCTTTGCAGTGATTTAAGCAAACCAAACTCAGGAGCTATAGTACCCTCAAGACCCATCTTCTGAAAATTAACAAAGTAATATCCCCCCACCGCGACAAGTAACCCCAATCCAATCCGCACAAGGATTATTCCCCTTCCAATTCCTAGCAAACCTTCTAGGATACCCTAAAACCCTCACAACAGAAAGCAGAATCTCCACCCTTGGATCACAATTCCCTACATGCGACAAACAAAAACTATTAGAATCATCACCCAAATCCAAATCCACCTCAACCCCAGAACCAAACTCAGGCACTGCCCCCTGAAACAAGTTATTAGTCAAGTTCATAACGTTGAGTGATTTCAACCCCAACAAAGACTCGGGAACAGGACTCGTGAAAGCATTATCCATCAAGTTCAAATCTTGCAAGCTTTCCAACCCAGAAAATTTAGGAAGAGGCCCAGTAACGGCATTGGAATGCAACCAAACCTGCGTCAACGATGTCATGTTCTGCAAAACATCAACATTACCGCCAAGGTTGTTGCTTTCACCACTCTTTTGTCCGTTCAACCAGAGGGTCTCAATCTGCGACCCGAAAAAGCTCAAAGGCAACACACCCTCGAGATTATTGAAGGCCAAGTGCAAGTGGGTCAACGTGGGAAGGCTCGAGAAGAAATCCGGGAGCGTTCCGACAATGTTGGCTGAATTCGTGGAAATTTTTTGGAGGGAAGAACAGTTAACGACGCTGTCAGGGATTTTCCAAGGTTTGAACGGGTTGTTGTCGATCTCGACGCTTTGAAGCTCCGACAAGCCGATGAAGAAGTCGTTAGGAATGGAATAGAATTGGTTATTGCTAAGAATGAGGACTTGGAGGGAGCTTAAACCGTTTAGGCTCAGAAGATGACCCAAAATGTTGTTGAATTGGAGCTCCAAGCGTTCCAATTGGGTCAAGGTTTGGATCACGGTGGGGTTGGGGAGTGTCCCCTGGAGGCCCTGGTGCCCGATTTGGATCCGGGCGACCCGTTTTACCTCTTCGGAGCGCACGACGTGTTTCCACTTACACGGGTCCGGGTCGGACCACCCGAGAGATTCGGGCGGGTTGAGGGTGTCCCTGAGGGCGAGCATTGCTGAGGTGTCATCTTGGGAGTGTGCATAGAGGATTACGGAGAGGAAACAAGAGGGGTATGTAGCGATGTGGGACTTGTGGTTCCTCATAGTGAAGAAGATGGAGGGAGAAAGGTGGTGGTGTGAAATGGGTGGGGGGTGTGTGGGAAGTGAAGTGAAGCAGTGAGAGACGGGCACATGGAGGTGGGAACCACGTTGTTTTTATAATGATTTAGTGTTATTTTTTATTTTTATTCGTATAAATTTTTTGTTTTAATCATTTAAAATATATATATATATATATATATATATTTTAAAACACTTTAAATAATATTTTTTTATTATTTAAAACATTTTTTATTATTTAAAGTGCTATGGATAACATCAAAACAAAAAAAATATCTTATAAGAATAAAAAAATTACTAAATTATTAAAACAAAGAAGATATTTAAATCTTTTTTAACTAGATTTTTTTTCATAAAAAATAAATGATTAATTTTTTTAAATATCTAAAATTTATTTAAGAAATTAATTTTTTTTAATAAATATTTTTTTCATACATACAAGTCAAAAATCTAATTCATGACTACATATTCAAGAATAGATTTATTTATTTATCAATAATGTCACATCATATTAATAAAAAAGTAGAATTCTTTATTGAAAAATATTAATATTTATTTTGTTAGAAAAAAATTAAAACCACCTCAATAGCACTTTGAAAAGGTGTGACTTTACCACTAGTTGGTGTGGTTCTGGCAAGTGGGGGCCACTAGCTAGCCAACTTGGCATGTTGGAATTGTGTTTTCCATTGGAGGAGAAGAGGGAAGAGGAGTGGGGATGGGAAATTGTTACGGTTGACAGTTGGAGGGATTTTGTTTGTCTGTGATGAAAGGCACTGTGAATCTTATCTAACTGTTTTTTGTTGATACGGTTCAGATTCAGAGTATTGCTGGCGTGGTATTAGGCGTGTAGCTGAGTTGAGATCATGTGTTTATGTCTTTTACGGAAAAGGGGAAAAAAGAAAACAAATGATAGATTGGTGATTATGGTTGGATATTTTGTGAGATGTGTAATCATTTTGTATAGGGGATATTGCTCTTAATCATTTTGGAGATATATGTACTCTTGGCTGGTTTCTACTATACTCTATTATCAATTCATCACCATCAATAATAATAGTAATAATTATAAGATTTTCAAAGTTCAACATAAAAATCCACCATAAATTGTTTTATGTCTACCCTCTTCAATGTATAGGAAATTAAAATTAAAATCTAAGCACAATTACCTCTATTGTTAGTTACTTCTATATATTTAGTGTTTCCCCCTCCAATTAATTGTTTCAGTTATAGATAATCCTCAAGTGAGCATTATAAGTTATGATTGCTTGAGCCTTTAACTATAAGCCGCAAAACTAGGGTCCTCAACCTATACTAAGCTGAACTTGTAAATCTCAGGTTAACTCCAAGATTTAAGTATTTGGCTTAGAGTGCAAACTCAATCTATGATGAACTTAAGATTAGTCTAATATAAAGTCAATTCATGTAGAACTTAGCTTGTATTTGACCAAAGGTCGACCAAGAAATTATTGAGTATTGATCTAGAATTTATACTCAACTCAAGATGGATTTAAGGTAAGTTTAAACTCGGACAAGTTTATAATTTTCCTACTTAGGCAACATTGGACTTGAAATTAACCTAAAAGCTAAATTCTCAACCTAAAATTCAAGTTTAGCTGACGATAAACTTTGAGGTCAACGTAAGAGCTCAAGGTAATTTAAATAATAACAGTAATAAAGAAAGCATTATCCTCTAAATATATTAATTTTTTCATTTTCATTTAATATTTTATTTGTGAAGTGAAGAATAACTATCAAATGTTGGATCTGTTGTTTCAAAGTTTGATAGGAACACCTTTTTATAAAATTGATGATAATAATTACAATATATACTTCAATCAATTTTAATTTTACTTTTTTTTATAGTGAAGTAGTGTATTTCTATGGAAAGAATTTAATACCCACGTTAGACAAAAAATCTATTCACCTACTTGTAAATATAGAAAAAGTTAAATAACTTGGACATAATAATAATACTCAAAATATCCAATAACAAAACTGAGACTTGTTGACCGTGAATACTACGTCAAGATCAACACGTGGACAACTAAATAAGGTCAATTGGCATGTAGTCAGTTAGAAGGAAGTTGAATTTATAAAACAAATATAAATAAATAAATAGAACAGTAATGGAATAATAAAATGACTTTAATTGTGGTGAAGTTGTTTATTCATTGGAGGTTGGGCTCGATCTCTCACAAATAGGCATGACAATGGGGTCCGAATCTGTGGGGTCCGCCCCGGACCCGCTCCGATTTTGACGGGAAAATCCGAGTTGACCGGAGTCGGGATCGGGTTTTTCCCGATAGCCAAATTCGGGTTCGGGATCGGGGATGGGATTCTCAATACCCGCCCCGAACCCGTACCAGAACCCGCCCCGCTAATTATTAATATATATATAACACATTGAAATATGAAATTATTAGATTAAATTTTATGTTAATGTTGAATTGAATTTTATGTTTTATTTAAAATTATATTTTTTATTTTATGAAAAATTATATTTTTTAATAAAATTTTATAAAAATGTCGAAGGCGGGGCGGGGAAAACCCGACCCCGGTCGGGGACGGGGATGAGGTGTAAATACACACACCCGTCGATTTCGGGGGCGGGGGTGGGGAGGGAAATGGGGAGTCGGGGTGGGGTAAACAAAACCCGACCTCGACCCGCCCCGTTGCCATGCCTACTCACAAACACGAGCATGATGATTTCTTGTAGTTCTAAGCGGAATTAATTACTGGCAGAGATTTTATTTTATTTTAACAAAGTTTCTTATTCATTTTTCCTTGTATTTTGTTACCATCTCCAAGATAAATAATGGATGATCTTAAACTGTAACGAAAAGTATTTATGATCTTATGTAAATTACTTAATCTTCTCATTGCTAGGTTCAATTTATTTTGAAGTATAAAATACAAAGAACATGTTAACGTTCATATCATAAGTGTAGTTGGGAATTGTGAAATAAGAATACATAATTTAATTTTTAGTCTTTTATTAATCAAAGTCATGTATGTGTGTAATTTACTTGTAGTCACACAAAAAACGTGTAGTTTATTATGTTGACCATATTAACTATATTTCAACTGTCACTCGTTCATCAACCAAGCATTAATAAATAAATTGTGTGAAGAAAATTAAGTTCTGTGGTACGTAGATGCTACTCGCGAAATACAATAGACGTTTGATGGAGGCATATATGCAGTTTCCCCTACCTTTTTCACTTCTCAAAATTAATATGCAGTTTTTTGTGTGACTATAAGTAAATTACAATTTAATTATAGGTCCAAGTTAGTGATTACCATCTTTGGGAGGCTATGATAGCAGTTTCACCGAAAAGAAAAGAAAAATAACTATGATAGCAGTTGGCAGCCATGTTGGCTTTTGGCTTGTAAAAGAGAAAAAGTTCGAAACATTATTTTTACCGGAAATTATAAATAGAGTTTCAAGAGTTATGATTAAAGAAAATAAATACTTTTCTAATTTGTCCAAAAATATTAATCGAGTTATATACGTACATAAAAACTCTACGTTTACTCTGCTAGTTGGAAATGGTGGGAAAGTAAACCTTAATTATCAAAATTTCAACCTTCAAACCTTAGTTGCTAGCAACAAGCTACCACTAAATAACTCAATGGTTTAGTGCATGATTAAACCTTCTGTTTCAGTATTTTCTAGCACGAGATTCTTTAAAGTCATCCACCTAATCATCTGTTCTCACGAATACAAGGTTCAAGATCATCATAAGATCTAAACATAAATAACAGATAGAAAGTGAGTTATCACATTCCTAAACAGATAGAAATGAATGAAAGCACACATATATAATAAAAGTATAATAAGCTCAACTTAGCACAATTCACTTCATGTTATCACTCATTGCATAACATCATTTGTCTCAATGATTTAATTACAAAATCATATTTTACACTTTCACATTAATCATGTGTTCAGAATAACACATCTCAAAAACAACATAACATATCACACTTACACAATTCATTACCCACAATCACGTAACAAGTCACAATGATCATTATACAGACATTATGCAAAAGATACACTAAAACTTAATTTTATAAGCAATGTGGTACCATGTCAGTGAAAAATCTCGTTGGGCACCTAGGAGTACATGACAAGACAGACCACACACTAGTAAGTCAAGTCACTCTCACTAGGTAAAATCATAGGGAAACCAATCAGGGTCACGCTATTTTGCGAGAATGCTCCAATCATGTGGGATCAACAAAGACTTAAAGAACCACTCAAACATTTACCCCCAAGGCCTAGACTCGAAAAAGTCCATGGCTTCTCTCTCTTGATTCAGGTCCAACTTAAAAAATATTTTAGTACGAAAACTCTATCTATGAATTATACAAAACACAGACTTCTCAATTGTTTGCAAAATAATTTTAACTCTCCGAGTCTCAAAGTGATTAAATTTGTCGGGTTCCCACAGTGGATCCTATCATAATACTCATCGCGCATTAACTTGTCATTCTTAAAGGGTCTTACAGTCATGTGATTATACGGTTCATAGCTCACAACTCAATGTACACAACATCTCAATACACATGTATCTTACAATTCAACACATATTCAATTCATTACATACACCTATTCTCTTCACAATGTTATAATCTTAGAGCAACATGTTTTCACACCCTCATGAATCATATACACATCACACATTATTAATATATACATGGCACAAACACAAACTTTACCTATGAATTATGCAATACACACAACTACTCAATTATTTTCAAAATCATTTTAACTCGTTGCGCCTCAAAGTGATTCAACTCGTTGGGTTTTCACAGTGGATCCAATCACAATATTCATCATGCATTAACTCGTCGCCCTTAAAGAGTATTACAGTTGTGTGATTGCACAGTTCATAGCTCACAACTCAATACATACAATATCTTAATACACATGTATCTTACAATTAATCACATATTCAATTTTTCACTTATGCACAATCTCAATTACAATTTCATGATCCCAATATAACAATTTATCACGTTAATCTAGTAAATCTTGTCCAAAATACAAACGAATTATACAAAAATGTTTCTCACAACATGGGTAGTAAAATCACTTAAACAATTTCTCATAATCATATTAAAATCAAAGGAATCAAAATCGTAGGTTCAAAACACAAAAAACACCAAGCGTACTCAATTTTATCAACCAATTTGCATTAGGACATCAATTGATCCGTCAAACATAACAATCTTGTGATTATAATCATAAAGGCAAAATTGTAATCATAAACATCCAAAATAAATTCCCATTTTATCCTCTAAGGATTCCTACACATGTTCATTTTAATCCCAATTGTGATAAATTCATTCCTTACCTCTAAGTGGGCTCACGTGTGTAGTGCGACAGTGATAGCAACGTCTTTAGTGGTTTCCTAAGATTCCTTAAGCCTTTCTTCCTCTTCCAAAACCCTATCTTTTTGAAAACCCTAACATAGCAAGTGTGATAGGGTTTTGGAAGAGGAAGAAAGACTTGAGGAATCTTAGGAAACCACCAGAGTTGTCGCTATCGCTGTCAGACTACACATGTGAGCCCGCTTAGAGGTAAAGGATGAATTTATCACAATTGGGATTAGAATGAACATGTGTAGGGATCCTTAGAAGATCAAATTAAGGTTAATTTTGGGGTGTTTTATGCGTTTTAATTTTGCCTATATAATGATAACTACGAATTGCTCATGTTTGACGGGTCAATTAATGCCCTGATGTGAATTGGATGGTTTAATTGAGTGTTTGGCTTTAAATGTTAAAAACCTAGAAATTTGTGAATTCTTGATTCTTGCACGTTTTCTTGAAATTGATTAAGGGGTTTTGTTCCCTATGATGTGATAATGTGTTAGTGAGAAGGTATGATGAGACATGTGTTGTGAACAACTGTGGAATTAATACATTCCTCAATGTGATTATACATGTTATTGTGAAGTGTAAAGTGATGACATTGAGTTGTGAGTTATGAACTGTATAATCACACAACTGTAAGACCCTTCAAGGGCAACGAGTTAATTCGCAACGATTATTGTGATGAGATTCACTGTGGGAACTCGACGAGTTGAATCACTTTGAGGCATAATGAGTTAAAATGATTTTACAAACAATTGAGTAGTTGTGTGTATTGCATAGTTCAAACTTCAGTGACACACATATGATTTTAAACACCAGTTTTAATGAGATGATTAGTCATGTGAACATAACATATTAGTATTATTACTGTGTGATATGTATATGATGCATGAGGCATGATAACATGATGTCTTGGGATTATGAAAGTGTGATGAACTGTGTGTAAGTGACAAATTGAGTATGTGTTAAATTGTGAGATCACACGTGTATTAAGCTGTTGTGAGCTATGAACCGTACAATCACATGACTGTAAGACCCTTTAAGGGCGACGAGTTAATGCACGACGAGTATTGTGATGGATCCACTATGGAACCCGACGAGTTGAATCACTTAGAGGCGCGACGAGTTAAAATTATTATGGGAACAATTGAGGAGTCATGTGTTTTGTATAGTTCATAGATAGAGTCTTCATGTTAAAATATTTTCTGAGTTGGACCTGAATCAGGAGGGAGAGGCCTTGAAGGACTATTTGGAGTCTAGGCCTTGGGAGTAAATACACCCGGTTTGAGTATTCCTTTAAGCCTATGTCGATCCCATATGGTTAGAGTATTTTCACAAAAAGCGTGACCTTGATTGCTCTCTCTATGATTTTACCTAGTGAGAGTGACTTGACTTACCGATGTATGACTTGTCTTGTCATGTACTCCTAGGCACCTGATGAGATTTTTCACTGACCTGATACCACATTGCATATAAAATTGAGTCTTAGTGTATTTGTTGCATAATGTCTATGTAATGATCATTGTGATTTGTTACGTGATGGTGAATAATGAATTGTGTGAGCATGAGATGTTGTATTGTACTTGAATGTGTTGTTCTGAACACGTGATTATGTGAAAGTGTGAAATGTGATTTTGTGATTAGATTCTTGGGACAAGTGATGTTACATGAGTGGTAAAATGATGTGAATTGTGCTAAGTTGAGCTTGTTATACTTATATTATATATGTGCCTTCATTTATCTCTACCTGTTTAGGAATGTAATAACTCACTCCCTGTGTTTTGTTTGTGTTTGGATCCTGTCAGGATCTCAAAGCTTGTGTTCATGGGAGCAGATAACTAGGTGCATAACTTTAAAAAATCTTGTGTTAGGGGATGTTCGGACACAATGCTCTAATAGGATGTGACATTGGAACATGAGTTTGTGTTTCAATTGCATCATGTTCTAAGCATATTATTTTACTTTATTTTATTTTGCTGCTTAATTTGAGTTCTTTTGTAAACTTGGACGGTCTTGTTTTGAGCCGGAGATGTTTTTAATAAGTTTTATTTGGTAAAAGTGAATCGAATGTGACCGTTTTACCCACGTGAATTTGTTTAAGTGATTTGAATAAAATTGATTTAATTAAATTCTGCATTTTTATATGTTTTTCTTATTTATATGTATATCGGGATAGATGGTATCACAAAATCAAATTCGTGTTTCAAACTTTCTTCCTTCTACGCTGCTGCACTGCACTGCACCCTTAAGAAGAAGCAAGTTTTGTGTTGTCATTGAGCTGCATGTGTGTGGGAGGAAGTTTTGTTTCAGTCCAAAACCTCTGAAATTCCTAGGTGGGGAGGAAGTTCAATCAATGTGTGGTAACTGTACTTGAGTTAAATTTTGCTTCATGAATTATTATTGATTGGGATTGAGGTACTGATTTTTGTGTGCCTTCTTTAAATTATGTAACAGAAGCCAAAAAAAAAATATCAATGAAAAATATTTGTATCTACATAAGCCACTTGGGGGCCTGGTAACTGGGCTACTATAACAGTTTATACAAAACTCTTGAAAACTATGCCAGGAAGTGATAGGCATAATAATAATCATAATAGAAAAACTAATCATGACGATATATATTAAATTAGTTGTTGCAAAAAACTAATAATAGTATAAGCTTAATATTTTGTTGGTAATTATTGGAATAGTGGAAATGCCTTTAATTTGAGGACATTTAGGTTTGTCATATGATACACTTGTTTGAGTTCTGATACATTTTAGAATCTATTTGATAAAGGACTACACAAATGAAGAAAAGTATGTTCCTACATCAAATAAGCAGGCATCATGCATATCTTTCATTCATTCATATATGTTATTTTATTATAGCTATTTATAAAAGACTACACAAGTGCAAGGTTTAGAAATTATAATTTCTACAGAATAGCATTGATGTTGCAGCAATCTTGAAATATTTTTCTATGAACTTTTTTAAATGATTAGATGGTTTGTTTTGAGTTGGATCAAAGTTTATGTTGCTTTACAAGAACTTGGATCTCAAAGAAATGTAGGTTTAATAAATCCATTACAGTCATGAGGGATAGTGATGAGGTAATCTGGTCATTTCTAATTAGCTAATTGATTTCTTTTCTCTGTTGCAGAATAAGTAGTCAGAACCTTCTATTATTGAGAAAAGGAGGGATGGTGATGAGGTATACTGGTAGATAATACTGCAATGTTATCACATGTGACATTTGTTGGTCATAACGAGAGGGTTATGTTATTCTTAAATAGACATGGAGTTAATTGCCTAATTATTCATGGGTGTAAAACATGTTCTCCTCTGGAATAAATTATGAATTAGTTCCATATATTTGGATTTTCTGCCAAAAGAATTTCTTAATGGTGATTTTGTTTATTTTCCCAATTCGCATCCTGTTCTTATCAGACTTTTGTTTGTTTCTATATCTTGAGTATCATAGCTGCTGAGCAGCAAGTGTGATATCTCCTTTAGATATTTGCAGCAAATGGTGTCACAAGAAAGTTCTCCAATAAACTTCACTATGAGAGCGTAAGAATATGCCCTGTTGTCCTTTTGCACTCTTATGTGATATGCAATTACTTAATTTGTTAAGTTTGTAAATTTTGATTCAAGGTATGATTATGTTATTGCACTGTGTCCTGGATGGAGCAGCAAAAAATTACCAAAGGGTCCTTCTAAAAGGTACTGCCTTCCTTTTAATATCAACTTTATTTAATTTTTGGCCCTTAGTTCTGATCAACAATTTTCCATTAGCTGTTTTTTGTAGGACTCTCACTCTTTTTCCTTTTCCTTCTGTACCTGCAAATGTATACATTTCTGTCTATTTTATTGTTATATAATTCTTTTTGTCCACTTCTCAACAATATGCTTATTGTTCTTATAGTTCTATACTGATTTTGTTTATTGGTTTGTACTGTGGCTATAGGTTTATAATTTTGCCTATCATGTGTATATGTAATTTTAGGTATTCTTCATCGCACATTAATTTTTTTAGAAGATTATTCTCTATTCCCAATTCACTTATATTGTGAATCATGTTTCTGTGGGCTACTTAAGTATTTTTTTATAACTTGTCTAACAGAGCTTTTTATGATAGAGTCGTCCACTTCATCCTTTCAATGCTATTAAACACTTCGCTCCTGAATACTCTGAGGAGGGAACTTCTAGGATTCCTGCAGCAGAATGCAATATTGGTGTGGGGACTATGGACTGCAAAAAGTTCATTGCTATATCCTCATGGTGGCACAAAATCTTTGGCCAGAGATTATGCCCTACTATTGTTTAGCAAGAATTTGAATGTTCATTCCTCTGATGTGAATGTTCGAGTTGAACTTGATACTCCTGTGAGGAACTGCCTGAATATATTTGTCTTGGAAAGATCTAATCTTACTGGAAACTCAGAGCTTCCTGATGAGTCATTCAAAATACTCTATCCAAATATATTTGGAAGCATATTGTTAGTTAACTTCATATGGTTTTCAAGGCATATTGGCTTTACAAGGCTTTGATGGTTAATTTCACGCCGCTTTACAAGACATATTGTTGTTCAAAAAACATCTATCCTTTGGTGATTTCCCATCTTCAAATGATCATTGAGATGATATTTGGAAGCATATTGGTGTGTTTTGAGTGATAGGTTTATTGAAGGATTTTCTGTGGACATGGGCAAGTGATCCAAAAAGAGATAATCTTGTTGATTGGGATTGTGTTGCAGAAATGAGGGGGCTAAAGTCTAGGCAATAGTTTTTCTCTAAAACTATTTCTTTGGCAGCGAAAAGGCTTTGGTGGTTTCCTTTAAAAACAAAATTCTTCATGGAAATTGGTTATTTGGATTAAATCTGGTTTAGATTGGGATAGGTTTGGAATGCCACTGATGCCAGTCCTTGAAATTTCATCTCAAGGAGATGCATAGTTCTAACCACTTACTTTATCACTCTTAGTCAGGGTGATTGCAATTGTATGAGGGGAAAATTCTTATACCAATTGACATTCCCTCAAAAGTGAATTTGGCCCAACAGAACTTCTATATTTTTATCTTCTTGTTTGGGTTACAGTTGTCTTATGCTGATTCTATTTATGACATCAGCTTTCAAATGATATACCAAGGATTTCACGAAATGGCAGTTTCCAAAATTATGCTTTCAAATGATATACCAAGGATTTCACGAAATGACAGTTTCCAAAACCATGCTTTCAAAGGGAGATTCTAAAATTTCTGTGGATGCATATCACAGTCTTGACGGTCCACATAATGAGTTGAAGGCTGTCTTAAGTGAAGTTGTTAGGAATGAAGGGAATAATGGTGGACCTAGTGGTACGATGGAACCAAATGAATCATTACTCAATCATGAGGTGGGCCCTAGAGAATGGAAGGTATATTCTAGAAGGGGGAAAAGAGTCACAAAGGGGTAGCTGTACTCTGGTGACGTGTGGAGAGAGAGATGAGCTAGTAACTAATTTCCCTTGTTATAAGGAGTGAGAATGAGGGAGAGAAGGTACCTTGGATTCTAGTGAATTGATAGAATGGTTAGGCAGCAATAGCTGGCCTATAGGAGCCACTGCTCTGTGTTAGATCTAGGGATTTCATTCCTCTTATTCTGTAAAATCTCCATTGTCATTATAATAAAGCTCATTTATACAATATTACTGTTTCATTCCTTTACATTCTGCTAGTTGTGTTTTCTAGTTCCTAACAATTTGGTCCGACCTGCCGGATATTTCGTTAACAGGACCAGTGAATGCCACCAAAACAAAACCAACTCACACTGATCAGAAGAATGGATGCTAGAGTCGCATCGTTAGAAGAAGAAATCGCGGGAGTCAAAACCACGCTGTCAGCCATAGAAAGAAACCAAGCTCTTCTCATCTCAATGATGGAGAAGAGCCTTGGGAAATCCATACTCACGGAGGAAGAGGGCGAAGGTGGGAACGGAGGTCCGGCGGAGTCAGGCGGAGACGGGTCGGGGAAGAAGACGGCGAGTTCTGCTTCGCGAAAGATGCAGAGCGACGTGATTTCTGAGTTTCGACAATCGGCGAAGAAGGTGGAGCTACCTATGTTTGATGGAGAGGATCCGGCTGGATGGATCTCTCGAGCAGAAGTGTACTTTCGGGTGCAGGACACTACTCCGGCCGTGAAGGTAGATCTGGCCCAGTTGTGTATGGAGGGGCCAACTATACATTTCTTCAATTCCTTACTCAATGAGGAAGAAGAACTGACCTGGGAGCGATTGAAGGGAGCGTTGGTGGAGAGATATGGAGGCCGTGGTGAAGGAGATGTGTATGAACAGCTGACAGCCCTCCGGCAAGTGGGGACGGTGGATGAGTATATCACCGAGTTTGAGTATCTCACAGCTCAAATTCCTCCATTACCGGACAAACAATTTTCCGGTTACTTTTTACACGGGTTGAAGACGGATATTAAAGGGAAAGTGAGGAGTTTATCGGCGGTGGGAAATTTGAGTCGAGGGAAATTGCTACAGGTGACAAGGGTGGTGGAACGAGAGGTTAGGGGTGATGCTGGAACGGGTATTAGTAAACACCCCAAATCGGGTCATGGGTCATCCAAACCCGGGTTTGGTGGGTCCAGTAAGGGAGGTGGAGCTGACTGGGTGATGGTCAAAGGGAAGGAGAATGGGCCTAGTGGAGGTAGTAAGGGAGGTGGTTTTGGGCCCAGAAGTGAAAAAGAAAGAAACGGCCCACGTGATAGAGGTTTCTCTCATTTATCTTACAATGAGTTGCTTGAGAGGAAACAAAAGGGGCTGTGTTTCAAATGTGGGGGTCCTTTTCACCCAAAACATCAATGCCCTGATAAACACTTGAGGGTTTTGATAACTGAGGAGGAGGAAACGGAGGAAGGAGGAGGAAAACTATTGGCAGTAGAGGTGGAAGATGAAGAAGGGGGGTCTGAAGGAGAGATGAGCATATTGAGCTTACTCCAATTGGGCCAGTTGGGCACTGATAAGCCTCAGTCTATCCAGTTGAAAGGTGCAGTGAATGGGGTGCCAGTAGTAATTTTGGTGGACAGTGGGGCTACCCACAACTTTATTGATAAAAGATTGGTGCAAAAAATGAGCTGGGCTGTGGACAATTCAACTTCTATGTGTATCAAGTTGGGAGATGGAACTAAGGCCCAATCCATAGGGGTCTGTCCAGACTTGGGCGTTGAGGTAGGAGAGGTGCAGTTAGCAATACGAGCCCATTTGTTTGATTTGGGTGGTGTGGATATTGTTTTGGGGGTGGATTGGTTGAGAACCTTGGGAGATATTATTATGAATTGGAACAAGCACACCATGAGTTTTTGGCATAACAAAAAATGGGTGACCCTTCAAGGGTTGAATGATAACATGGAAACCTTGAATAGTATTGTGGGAGGCACCAACAGAGGAGGAAAAGGGTGGATGTGGAGTATAGAGAAGAAGAGGGGTGATGAGAATGATCTCAATATTGGGCAACAAAAGGAGTTGGAGGGGTTGTTGTCTAAATATGAGGACATTTTCAAAGAGCCTAGGGGGTTACCACCAAGGAGAAAGAAAGAGCACGCTATCAATTTGAAAGGAGGGCTGGAGGCTGTCAACGTGAGGCCTTATAGATATCCTCATCATCACAAAAACGAGATAGAGAAGCAAGTCAAAGAGTTGTTGGCAGCAGGGGTGATAAGGCCTAGCACGAGCTCTTTCTCTAGTCCGGTGATTCTTGTTAAGAAGAAGGATGGTTCATGGAGAATGTGCATTGATTATAGAGCACTTAACAAGGCCACAATTCCGGACAAATTC
The DNA here is from genome assembly GCF_004193775.1 of Glycine soja. Taxonomy (NCBI): domain Eukaryota; kingdom Viridiplantae; phylum Streptophyta; class Magnoliopsida; order Fabales; family Fabaceae; genus Glycine; species Glycine soja. The sequence goes on along the minus strand of NC_041014.1, from coordinate 27,552,090 downwards.
CCAATTCCGGTGATAGAGGAGCTGCTTGATGAACTTCACGGAGCAACAATTTTCTCCAAATTGGATCTCAAATCCGGGTACCATCAAGTCAGGGTCCACGAAGAAGATATCCATAAGACGGCGTTTCGCACCCATGAAGGACATTACGAATTCCTAGTGATGCCTTTTGGGTTAATGAACGCTCCCTCCACATTCCAAAGTTTGATGAATGAGGTATTTCGAGTACACTTAAGGAAGTTTGTGTTAGTGTTCTTTGATGATATTCTTGTCTATAGTAGAGATTGGACTACACACTTATGTCATTTAGAAGAAGTGTTGAGAGTCTTGAAATTACATGGGCTGGTAGCTAATAAGAAAAAGTGTCATTTTGCACAAAAATCTGTGGACTATTTGGGGCATGTGATATCTGGAAAAGGTGTAGATGTGGATCCTAATAAAGTAGAAAGTGTGGTGAAGTGGCCAACTCCCAAGAATGTTAAAGGGGTGAGGGGATTCTTGGGCCTGACGGGCTACTATAGAAAATTCATAAGAAACTATGGGAAGGTAGCTAGACCCTTGACTGCATTGACAAAGAAAGATGCTTTTACATGGAATGAAGAGACTCACAAGGCTTTTGAGGCTTTGAAAGAGAGTCTTACAACTGCCCCTGTTCTTGCTTTACCAGATTTCACTAAAGAATTCACCATTGAATGTGATGCTTCAGGTGTGGGGATTGGAGCTATATTGATGCAAGAAAAACGACCTATTGCTTACTTTAGTAAGGCATTAGGGGTGAGAAATGTGGCCAAATCAGCCTATGAGAAGGAGTTGATGGCTGTAGGGTTGGCTATACAACATTGGAAGCCTTATTTGTTAGGGAGGCGTTTTACAGTGTCCACAGATCAGAAGAGTCTCAAACAACTGTTGCAGCAGAAAATTGTAACAGTAGAGCAGCAAAATTGGGCTGCAAAGTTGTTGGGGTTTGATTTCAATATTGTTTACAAACCAGGAAAATTGAATAGAGGTGCAGATGCACTATCTAGAGTTCATGAAGGAGGTGAAGTATGTGTGATGACTTCTAGTTTGCAATGGAAGGATGCAGACATTTTGAGAGAAGAATTTGCCCAAGACCCACATTTACAAAAGATAGTAAATGATTTACAACAGAATAAGGACTCTAGGCCAGGCTTTGAATTCAAGCAAGGGGTGTTATTGTATGACGGACGACTGGTGATTTCAAGTAAGTCAGTGTTGATTCCCACTTTGTTGAAGGAATTCCATGAAACTTCACAAGGTGGACATTCTGGTTTCTACAGAACATACAGGCGGTTGGCTGCTAATGTGTACTGGGTAGGCATGAAAAATGTTGTTCAGGAGTTTGTGAGAAGTTGTGATGTTTGCCAACGCCAAAAATATTTGGCTAGTTCACCTGGAGGACTGCTACAACCTCTTCCTATACCAGACAGAATTTGGGAAGACATTTCTATGGATTTTATAACTGGACTACCCAAATCTAAGGGGTTTGAGGCTATTTTGGTAGTGGTAGATCGTTTATCAAAATATTGCCATTTCATTGCTTTGAAGCATCCCTATACAGCCAGAACAATAGCAGAGGTGTTTGTGAAGGAAATTGTTAGGCTCCATGGTGTACCTTTATCAATTGTAAGTGATAGAGATCCCATATTTATGAGCAACTTTTGGAGGGAGATGTTCAAACTATAGGGGACTAAGCTGAAGATGAGTAGTGCTTACCACCCAGAATCAGATGGCCAAACAGAAGTGGTTAATAGATGTTTGGAAACTTATCTAAGATGCTTCATATCTGACCAACCGAAAACATGGGTGCATTGGGTTCCATGGGCAGAATATTGGTTTAACACCACTTATCATGCTTCAACAGGCAAGAATCCCTTTGAGGTGGTTTATGGAAGGACTCCCCCAACTATTATACGATGGATCCAAGGAGAAGTTAGAGTGGAGGCAGTACAAAAGGAGCTTTTAGACAGAGATGAAGCTATCAAACAATTAAAAGTTCACTTGTTGAGAGCCCAAGATAGGATGAAACAGTTTGCTGATAAGAAGAGATGTGACAGGAGCTTTTCCATAGGAGAATGGGTGTTTGTCAAGCTAAGGGCCCATAGACAAAAGTCAGTAGTCTCACGTATTTGTCCTAAACTAGCAGCAAAATACTTTGGTCCTTATCCAGTGGTCTCACGCATAGGGGCAGTTGCTTACAAATTAAAGCTGCCTGAAGACTCCCGCGTGCATCCTGTATTTCACGTGTCCTTGTTAAAGAAAGCTGTGGGGTCCTACAATGGAGAGGAGACTTTACTAGATGACTTAGATGGAGAGAAGGACAATACTTTTGAACCGGACACAGTCTTGGCACAGAGGACTGTACAAGTACAGGGTGAAGAGGTAAGGCAGGTCCTAGTGCAATGGAAAGGACGAAATATAGAGGAGGCTACATGGGAAGAGGCAGTGATGATGACAAGTCAGTTTCCAAACTTTAGCCTTGAGGACAAGGCAGTAATTTCAGATGGAGGTGTTGTTAGGAATGAAGGGAATAATGGTGGACCTAGTGGTACGATGGAACCAAATGAATCATTACTCAATCATGAGGTGGGCCCTAGAGAATGGAAGGTATATTCTAGAAGGGGGAAAAGAGTCACAAAGGGGTAGCTGTACTCTGGTGACGTGTGGAGAGAGAGATGAGCTAGTAACTAATTTCCCTTGTTATAAGGAGTGAGAATGAGGGAGAGAAGGTACCTTGGATTCTAGTGAATTGATAGAATGGTTAGGCAGCAATAGCTGGCCTATAGGAGCCACTGCTCTGTGTCAGATCTAGGGATTTCATTCCTCTTATTCTGTAAAATCTCCATTGTCATTATAATAAAGCTCATTTATACAATATTACTGTTTCATTCCTTTACATTCTGCTAGTTGTGTTTTCTGGTTCCTAACAGAAGTTGCATGTGAACTCCATGGTTATTATGTGTTGAGATCATCACAAGATGTACAAATTAGTGCAAAATAGTCTGGGGCCTACAAATTACAAAGTATTTTCTTCTCCTATAAATACTTACTCGGATAAAGATAGGAACATTGATGATAATAGAGTTCTGGCTCTAGAAGCAATGTATTATTATTATCAGTGATAAACTCGTCATTAGAAGCAATGAAAAGCTCTCAACTTTACATATGCCCTGTTTGGATAAACTTATGATGACTGGATCACTGATAAATGATAGTAATACATTGCATATTTGCAGTTGAAGATGTTGAGCTTTTTGTTTCTGGATAATGGGCTCGTGATAGTTTTACAGTTTACATCAAGTATCTATGTGTTGTTTACATCAATATGACTCTCCGTTGTTAATTTTACAGTTTACATCAAGTATCAATAGATTAATCGCCTATATATAATGACATTCTTGCATGCTTAATCACTGCTCAATTAGTTCAGTATCATGGGCTGTTGATCGAGTCAAATTAATTTAATGTTTCAGCTACCAAAACAAAAGAGTTAAACCAAGTGCTTGATCATTGTATTATAGGCTTTTGATCCATTATTAAATTTGAAAAAAGTTTTCATCAGTGACATATATAAAGCTAGTAAGTTTTATCCCATTGTTCCATATATATACTCATGCATCTATGTGCGTTCACTTGGACTCTTAATGGCCAGGGTTAGAGATTGAACTTTGAAGGTTTTATTTATTTACTTATTGTTAACAATAGAGCAATGAGTACTAGAACATGGAAAGGATGCAAATAACTAAGGTATATATAAACAAGGGAAGGGAACCTTGCACAACCTAAAACAAGTAGTTGCTTTAGGCTTTGATCAATTGCTTTATAAACAAGACAAAAAAAGTAGAATGAATGCCACCTGCATAGCCATATCAAATGAAATCAGATAATGATCTTGACATGGAGGGAACACAAATAAATGTTGCAAAATCATTCGTAAATATGATCATGTTTCCTCATTTTGCATCAATTATTATTGCTTATATGACTCTGGTGAATCTTATCATCCAGCCCAAGGGATACCCTTTCTGACCACTGATGGTTAGACTTAGGCATGGAGTTGACAATACTACTATTGGATGCCTAGGGATGTTATAGGAGATGTTTGGTGGAGTACTTCTAGGAGTTTTCTAGTTGTAGTTGTCTATATTTAGCAACCATGTAGGGTTAGATCCTACTGGAGTTATTGATGTATTCTATATATACATGTATGTCACAGGTGCCTGCTCATTCCTTTTGTAGACCTTGACACTAATTCATTACAACTTTGATAAATGTATCTAGATATGTGTGTTATCTTCTACAGACATGTCTATTTTAGATTCTGTTACCTATCTTTATAAACTGTTTATTAGGCACTTATGGAAGAAACAACTTGAAAAACGTATCTTGTGAAAGTATGTCATGCTTCTTATTTTACAAATTACTTTGTTATATGTGAGCTTATTCCCTGCTCTTTATTCAAATATAACTACACTGAGAAAATAAAATCTAAGTTTCGAAAAATGTGAAAAATTTACCCTCTTTTACGTCATCTTCAAAAACTACAAAGTTTATTTTCACTACCCTTGAGCTAAAAAGAGAGTTAGGTACCATCAAGTATGAGAATCAACTGAAGTAAGATTGTTTTAACTTTATTAGAAGTCTCGAGTTCTAGTCTTGAATACGCAGTAGTGTTAAATACTCGGAGGGAAAATTTTGTTACTTTATATTGAACATGATTGTTTAAAGTGGAGAATATATGTGGTCTAGAAAGAAAAAAAAAAGAGTTAGGTCCTGGTAGCAGTTGATGTTTCCTACCTTCTCCAAAAGTGTGGTTGATCCTCCTTTCAATCTCTATCCGGCTAGAGTACATACTCGTCTTACCATAGTTGTGTGATTATTTCTGTTGCTACTAGCAGGAAATATCGTAGCAATTGCAAGAGCTGCTTTTTGAATCACTTTCTAAACTGAGATGCTTGTCTGCATCTTCCCAAGCCAATATTACTCCCCTAAAATTAATTGCCCAAAACTCTAGTCCATTTAAGCCTTTATCGACTTCAAATTTTAGAATTGAATTGATTTAATTGTTGAATATTATGGTACATTTACGAGTGCATGAGCACCAATAGATAAAAAAGAAAAAAAAGAAACAAACATCATATTAAGGAGAAAAAAAAAAAGACAACTGTGAGATAGAATATTATGCATGCTCTTGTGATTTGAGTAAAGGAAACATCTGAAAAGGAAAAAAGAGATGCCGCATGGCACATATATCAGATCAACTTTAAGATGTCAACATGGAATGAATGTGGTGCATAGACACAAGTTAATCCATCTAAGGTATATGTACCCAAGAATCTTTACACTATAACACTTCCACCATTTTTATGCTGATGTTTAATTTGGTCATAATGTCCTATGCCAGCAGCATCCAATCCTCTATTGTTTTTATAAATGCTCTTAGCACAAACCAATAGTGTTTGCTAGCAAGTAGTTTATCTTTTGATCTCCCAACCCAACGATACCAATCGGTATCTAAAATTCAAATTAGATTGGAATCATGATGAACATGTATTTGATAGAAGGTGCAATATAGGAAAAGGCATGGCTATGAATGACTAAGCCTAGTCTCTGGTGGGCTCTTACTAATCAGCACTAACTATATGTTTGTACTAAACAATTGTAAAGAAGGAAGGAAGCATGAGAATATATTAATTAGTCACCAAACCAAGTGGAAGAAACTGCCTTAAAATACATCAATAGATTAGAGACTATAATTATCAAAATAAAGGAGTTAATATTTATATCCTCTGCACTAAAATATCAACGCTTATTGCTTATGATATGCATTTAGGCCTTGTAATGACAGATATGAATTGGGGTGTGTGGTGGGGACCACCTTGGCAGTCCAGGGTGTGATGGGAACTGCACCAAGCGGCGGAAACATGGACATGTCTCTCTCTAACTGCCATGACCAAAAGGTGAAGTGTCACTTGTCATATGTGTGATCAAATAAGTGAAAAAAATGTAAGATAGACATCAAATGTGTAATAATGTTGGCTTTAACACGTGTATTATAAGCTTCTCTTTAGAAAATAAAAAAAAATATTGGCTATGGTATAGTTTTTTTAGTTTGAATCCGACGATAATTTATGATTACATGATGATGGGATATAAAAAAAATTATATTTAGTGTATAATTTTTATAGAAATAAAAAAAAATTATAATAATTCACGCATCATACTTAAACAACTAAATTAAATTCTTAATCGAATTATCAATGTCTTATAATTGTAGGGTTACCGAGAAAAAAAAATAAAAATTCTTAGATTGTATTGTTTAGGTAAAATTGTATTTTTTGTCCTCCACTTTGTCTTCAATTTTGGATTTTGTTCCTCGTTAAAATTATTCATGAATTTTGTTTCAGCCCACAACTCTGAACTTTGACTGTTACAATGTACTTCATCCAATAAGAACGTGACATGTGACAGTCATTGTAACAGATAGCCGTCCAATCGTGGACTGGGAGACCAACATTGTATGATTTGATGAGATACGAGAACAAAATTCGTAAATAATTTTACCGAGGAATAAAATCCGAAATTAAAAATAAAATGAGAAACCAAATTTACAATTTTTTATTACTTTCTTGGGCTCTTAAAAGAAATATTTTTTCTTGATGATCACTCTGTGATATGATTAAGAAGATCACTAATCTGTTTTGAACATTCGGCCTTAACGGATTCATTGGTTGGTATTCCTCCAGCTTAGGGTCCTTTTAAGTGCAAAATCAATTGAAAATTTGCTTTAATTTGAGGAGCCTGTGTATTCTTTTAACACCGTTCTCTACTTCATCTCCCCTTTTAAACACTTGCTTAAGCTTCTTATAATTTCCCATTAAAAATATTGTTTTATAAATAAGAGTGGTAAAACATGGGGCACTTCTAATATCACTAAACAGAGTGTCGATGAAATGTTGATGAATATTTAACTACTTCTACTTGCATTAATCTACATTAACTTTAACTTTGGTTGTTAATTTGAACGCAAACATGGGTAATTGTTTTGTTATTTATTTGTGGTGCACTATTTTAATGTTCTTTCTTTAATATTTTATGTTTTAAAAAATTATTTATTATGAAAATTATGGGACAAGGTAAAAAAAAATCATGAAAACATAATATTGTGTATTCTAATATTTTTTTTTATTTTTAATTAATGTTTCAAAGACATTCGTTAATATTTATCTTCTATAAATTTGTTGTGCATTTTCAATTAATGATTCTTTGAAAGAAAAGAAAAAAAAATCATGTGAGATCCAGTTAGAATATGTATATAATATATTGGTCATAAATTTTTGTATAGGAAAATTATGTATGAAAATTTTATGTTAGTAGATACTTATAGAGATAAAAAGATAAAAGAAAAAGAATATAAATGTAATAAGTAATATAATATGATAAAAAAATATCAATAGAATATTTACACGCTTAAGATGTAAAAAATAATTACTCTTTTAGTTTTATACTAATAGATAATAGATAGCTCTTCATACACCCTGCCCCTTTTGCCCATTAGACAAGTGCTTCCTTTCATATTCTTTTTATATTCACGGTATTGCTGTGGTTAATTTTCGTTCCAATTTTACCAATTATTTTTCGGCCAATGCAACAATGCAAGGTTGGTGCTTTAAAGATTACAATGAAGCACAAAATCTTAACATCAAATACATTTACACAGACACAATAATCTTAAAAATTGACAGCCTTAAAGTAATTGATCACTAGTCAGTTAAAGCAAAATAATTTATTTAATTTATTGGAAGATACATTGTATCTGGTCCATCTATATTAATTAGAACATAATATTACTTCCTCTGATATATTATAATTATGTTCTTAGATTATTTTGTGCATATCAATAAATAAATAAAAAGATAATAATTTTATAAAATTAATTTTAATTAATTTATATTTTATTTTTATAATCCATATTATTAATATCATAAGGGATATAAATAAATAAAAATATATTTAATCTTACATTAAAAAATTAAAATGATAATTTTTTTTGTATAATTTTTTTTCCTACAAAGCAATTATAATGAGAATAAGAGAATAAAATAGTACTTGTTTTAAGATATTTTAAAATCTTACACTAATCAACATAATAAAGTATGTTATTTACTTCAATATAAGTTAATTTATTTTATTTAAAACTTGTTGAAAATATTTTAACATATATTATAATGTTAGATAAAGTGATTATGATCATTATGAGCGAATACGGATTCAATGACTTAAACGAGAGAAAGTCATAATTTTCTATCATTTTAGACTATTAAATCAATATCACCATTTAGATTTCTCTAAATGTTGTAAAAGAAATTTTTGTGAGGGTGTAAAATCACCACAAAATTTCTAACAATTACAAATCTTAGAAATTTTTTATTGTACAAACAATTTCTGCCAGTTTAATAGCCGGAAATTTCAAAAACAAATAAATATGAAAAATGAATTAATAATCAAACTAAAAAATATTTTCTAAAACAAGCGAGAAATTTCTTTTAAAAAAAAAACAAGTGGGAAAATCTAAGCTATTAAATTGATTTAATAGACTGGGAGGAGGAAAAGTCGCCATCACTTCCCCTCCTTAAAGTCTCAGTTCATTTCCATTCTGATTATAAATTGTTAGTTTAATAAAGCTTTTATTGTGGTTTTATTTTTCATTGTGACTCTCAGTCTAACATTTCTGGACAAAAAAAGAAGATAAAATTAAAGGTGTTGACATGGGCATTTTTATATTTTTATAAATTGTATAGGTAGATTGTAAAGGTTTTGAATGCTGCCATTGTTGGGTAGCTTAGCATGATGGATTTTGTGAGACCCATTTGTTTCCTAACCATGTCACAAGCAGTAGTATCATATACTAACACGCGTGGCTGAAATTAAAGATCAAAGGAAGTAAAAGGGTCATTCCCAAGTTGAAAAGAGCAAATGATGGACCTATGGCCATCATGATTCTATAATTTCGTGCGTGGAATAATGTCACTTTAATGAGGGAGTTGAGGGCCATGATATCCCTTCAGTCTCTTTCCATGATGGGTTAATTTGCTATTTTTTCTATATGCATTTCATTGGAGTTTAGCTCGTTGAGGATTATTAAATATTATCTAATTTACATCGAATATTTTTTTTCTTTACTATTTTTTTATCATGATATTATATGAAATAATCTTAAAAAACGGTGATTAATAGATTTAAAGTATAAATCACTTGATTAAAAAAACACAGTTGTTATAATTATCTTTCATTGTGTTTATAAGACACTTGGGAGTTTATAAACTATTAGTTTGAGTTAGTTTAATCAACTTTGTTTTACACACTAGTTTATTTTTAGTAATTTTTAATTTACTTTCTATAAGTTTTTTTTTTAATTTCTTTCTATTCTCACTGATTTACTTGAGAATTTTTTTAATCTTTTTAAATCAAAAATTAAATTATATCTTTATATGTCATTTTGCACTCTTTAATTAGGTTATTAGCTAGTTTTATAAAACAAGATAATATATATTAATTATTATTAAATTTTCATTAATAAAACATTATATATGTCGTTAATTATTATAAATAAATTTAGTGACTTTTTTTTTATCTAAATCATATATATTTTTATTAGAAACAATTATATTCAAATCGGAAAAATCTTTTATAAGTTGATTCACATGTTTATTGATTTTTCACTCAATTCTTATAATAAAATTTCATTCTCACTTGTGAAGATAAGAAAGTTTTATCATCGTATACTCATAATTAAATCAGTATTATAAGAATATTTTATTCTCTTTTATCATTCATGATAAACATATTGTATGTCACTTTTCAAAAATATTAACATGTTTCTTGTAGGAACTGTCACCCTACGGTTATGAATCAAAGTACAGCTGCATTAGATATACCTAAATCCAAATTCCTTCATTTTTAATTATCATTAATTTTTTATATTCTCTACTAAACTTTGTTATTCTGCAAGATGACTAGTGATCACTGATCACGTTGTTGATGAGTGTGTGATGTTTTCACCTAATTAATATTGAGGGAATAGGCAATTTAGTCCATGAGATTGTACTCATTTTGCATATTAGTCTCTAACTTAATATTAAATTCAAAATAGTCTCTATCTTTGCATAAGTGTTGCAAAATAGTCATTCCGTTAAATTTTAAAGTAACGCTGTTAGTGAGGTCAATTTTAGTGTCACGTAGACTATCCAACGTGACACTAAAGGATGACGTGGCATGACACGTGGATGTGCCTCCTAAAAGTTGCTACATCATTTGATGATAACAAAACGAGTAAATAGGCAATTTAGTCCCTGACTTTGTACCCCTGTTGCATATTAGTCCCTAACTTAATGAAAAATTTAAAATAGTCTCTATCTTTTACATAAGTGTTGCAAAATAGTCTCTAACTTAAAAAATGCCAGAAATCATGCTTAAAGTGTCCATGCATTACAAAGGTTGTGCCTAGCACGATTTCTGGCAGCGCAGATTCCTCCTTGGATTCCTTATCATCTTTTGATTACTCTGATTTTTTCTCTTCTTCTTTCTTTTCTTCTTCATTTGTTTTTTTCTCCTCCACTTTGTTTTCCTCTGATTTTTTCTCTTCCTATTCAAAACACACAAAAAAATCAGAACCCAGAATGATACATTGATGGTAATTGAAGAAAAAAAAAAGAGGAAAAGAAAATGGTTATGCAAACCTCGCCCATTGGTGTTGACAGCTACAAAGATAAGGTTGTTGCTGTGAATTTTTGGTTCTTTTTATTTGTGCAAGTGTGTGTGAGTTCTGTTTCGTATATATGCCTCAATTGGTTCAAAACCATCAAATTTGAAGAAGCCACTCATTCTATCATCATCAAATGACGTGACACTAAAATTGACCTCATTAACAACATTACATTAAAATTTAACGGAATGACTATTTTACAATACTTATGTAAAAGATAGGGACTATTTTGAATTTTTCATTAAGTTAAGGACTAATATACAACAGGGGTACAAAGTCAGGGACTAAATTGCCTATTTACTCGTTTTGTTATCATCAAATGACGTGACATCAGCCACGTCCATGTGTCATGTCACGTCATCCTTTAGTGCCACGTGGATAGTCCACGTGGCACTAAAATTGATCTCACTAACGGTGTTACTTTAAAATTTAACGGAAAGATTATTTTGCAACATTTATGCAAAGATATGGACTATTTTGAATTTAATATTAAGTTAAGGACTAATATGCAAAATAGGTACAATCTCATGGACTAAATTGCCTATTCACTCAATTAATATTAGGTTAGCTGAGATTTTAATATAATTTTAGGTGATTTAATATGAATCTGAACACGCATTAACAACATTATCATTGCTAACATGGTCAAATGGGCATTGATTGTACTTTTCAAAATGATTGTTATTCATGAACTTTCATTTAGATCTGTTAAAAAGAATATTTTAGATGTTTTTCTCTATTTTTTATTTTTTTTACAAATGCTCTAATTATTTAACCTACATACAATTCATGTAAACCAAAAGTAGCTAAGATGTCATGCAATCGATTATATTTATTTGAGAAAGAAATTAAAAATTAAAGTCTTATTTTATTATTAAACTGTCAAATGGCTTCCGTCACAGTCACAGTCACGGTCAATAGACTTAGACCTTAATTGATTCAAAACTTAAATAAAAGATATACACAAGGAAGATAGAAATAGAAAAGTGTATGCTTAAATTGGTATTTATATGTTTTATTTGGCGATTCTTTATTCTTAACTAAGTTTTTAATTAGCCTTAAAAAATTCGAGAGTTCTCATTTTGTTCTTTTATTTTTATTTTATTTTATTTTTCAAACAAGCTCTTTATAAATTTTTTTTACTAATACATTATAAGTTTTTTATTTCTAATTCCTTTAAATATCACATATATTTAGTGTAGATGATTAACATACTGCAATTGTAAAACTAACCTTAGATCCTTTTAATAAAGTTTTAATTTGAACTTAATTTGTAGATGAAAAATATATAATCGAAAGAAAAGATATTAATAATGATAGATCTTAACAAAAGTAAATGATAAAATCAGTAAATACTAAACAACTTAAAAATAATTTCACTTTTTTGTCTGAGTGTCGAATTCACATAGATTTTAGTTGTATTTAAAGTGATACAAACCCAATTTTTAAACAATTAAAAGAAGTAGATGAGATAAAGAATTGTAAATATGAAATTTGAGGGTAAAAGAAAAAAAAAACAATAGTTTAAAGGCAGAAAGATGAGTTTAGAAGGAAAATATATTGGGCTCTAACATGTCAAAACTACTTGTGATGTAATGTTTCCACCCACATATACTAAGACACTATATTTGATTTTCCGCATGAAGAGTTTAATTTATATATTCTTTTCTCTCAAATTTCTTTGTAAAGATAAAAATAATAAATCACATTAAGATTAGATATTCATGAAATAGGCTAAACAAATATCAATATATTTTTAGCAATGATTTCATTTAGATACCATTTTCAGTTCTTTGGAAAATAATCATTTTTCAATGTATTATCCCCTAATCACTATATGATGATCAAACCATAATAAATAGGTAGACATAGAAAAGAGTAATAAAAACAGGATCACATTAAATAGATAATAAAAAGAGTTACATTATAAGAGTTGGTTTGCTTGGCTCCCAATGGTGTTTAGCCTCTCACGACTTTACACTAGGCTAATGTGAATGGAAGAAGAGATTGAATGACTAAAAGAAGGGATGAAAAGAAGGGCTAGAGAATGAGGGTTTCTCCTATGAGAGATGTTCCGGCTTGATATATTCAATAGAGAGCTCTGAGACTCTGTGTTTTTCTCTTTTGTTTCCTACTCTTTTTATAAGCCTAAGGTAACTTACTTTTTACGCTAACTTCGTGCTGAGCACGCGCACTCCTAGGCTTAGCGAGAATGACGGTTTAATCACGCGCTTAGCGTGGAGTTTGCGCGACCTTGGACTTTCTTGTGGGTCTTCTTCGCGCTAAGCGTGAGTTGACCCCCTAAGCGAACATGCGTTGAGCCGATCTTGTGCGCTAACGAGTTGTCCAAATCTCTAACTTTTGTTCAAGATTTTTTCTTCCTGTTTTTACATTAATTTTCCTCCAAAGCACTTAAAATTTTCTTGTTGATAAAAAATTATAATGATATTAATTTCTTCATTATTTAATTAAAAATAAAAGTAAAATAACTTTTTAACCAAAATTAACTATCAATTTAACAATAAATACTAAACAACTTAAAAATAATTTCACTTTTTTGTTTACTCTCTTTAGTAAAACAAACATAAAATACTTTACTTTCAAATCATTTCCCTTTTAACTAGTCACTCGTGACTTTGAGGAAAAAGAAAAAAATTCCCTAAAGCCAACCTACTACTTCCGTGAGTTAGAAACGCAACCTAGGTAAGGGAAGGACATGTGCTGTATTGTTTATGGTCCAGTCGCAGCGTGGTAGTTAGAAAATAGGAGAAACAAATAATAATGTTAATGTTATAGCCTTATAGGGATAGCATATAGTTTAATTTGGACGTGATAGATGGAATATATGAAACTATAAAATCCGACCCGACCCCATGCATTATGGAGTTATCTGAAGCACTTTTGAAGTGGGGATGAGAGAGAGAAATAAAAAGAGAGACAAGAGAATCTTTGATGGGAATAATGACTACACTGTTACCTTGTTCTTACTTCTTTTCCTATACTATATTCAATCAACCTTGTCAGTAGTTTCGCCCTTTTTACATATGTCATGGAACCAAGCAGATGTTGTTTGCTTTCTCTAAAAAGGCCCAAAATTCTAACAAAAAAAAAAAAAAAAGACTTATATAATGTCTCAACACATTCAAAAGTAAACCACATTTTTTCTCTGTAGTACACATGTTCTCAGATAAAATTATAATGAACCAGTAAAATTCTTTTTCTTTTTTTAATATTTAACATAATTATATATTCTAACTTAAGATAAAACAATCTAGTATCAATTCATATTTCATTAATAAAAGTATCACACATATGATTATACTTTCTCTCTCTTTAAATTTTGTATTTCCCAACACCTTTTGCTCTGATTTCTCTGTTCCCCCAACTCTCCACTCCCATCTTACCTTTGCTTTCCCATAATTAAACATCCACCATCTCACTGTCTCTATTTACTCTTTCTTTATTTTTATTCCTTTTCAGTTAAATTGGTTTTTAATATCAGAACAACAAAACCTCATTGCTCTCACTTTACCCTCTATTAGTGGTGTTTAAGTCGAGCATGAGAAAAAACATGAGACTTGTTTTGTCTTCTCATAATCAACCACACCAAGAGAAGCAACCAACAAGGGAAAAAATACTACATATCATACATGTCTCCAATTCCAAAGCAGTTTATAGGTGATATCAGAAGCAAGCCACTTTTTTCACTTGATCTTGAAACTTGAGAGAGGTTATGTGTGATACTCTTTTACTGTCATCCCTGTACTGAACTGCTGCTTGTCTTCTTGCTTTGGTTTTTCTACTTTTCTCCTTGTCTTTAGTCTCTTTCTTGGTTTCTAGACAAGTTTTGAATCACTGGAAAGACTACATGTTTCACTGGAAATCCTACCTTCAAACGTTTCATCAACCCATCTTTGCTCTAGTTTTTGCCTTATTTACTCCACCTCCGAATTCTATAGTGATTTTCCTCTCTAAATTATTTACAAGTAATTCTTCTTTCCCTCCTAGCTAGAATTGGCATTGAAGAAAAATGAAACAAGTATCTGCATGCAAATTCTGACTTGGGATATGCACAAGTTGTTATTCTTCAATATGTTATATTTTGGATTCTTTCTCTTGTGTGATAACAATAACATGGAATATGGTAGTTACTCACTCTATCTTTTACTGTCTCTCAATGTTACCTTGCACTTACAAACTGACAGAGTACGAGTTTAAACTTGGAGCTGGATTCTTTCTATATCTTTTTCTCCTTTTTCTCTTTTATTTTTCAATGCTAAAGGACTGACTGAGGTACAATCCATGATGGTGATTTGGTTGTTGGAAATCTATAGTTAGAAAATTGGACGCAATTCTCAGATAGTAGAAATCAAATACTATCTGGATCATGCTGATTGTAGTCCGATCTTTTTTTTAGACTAAGACCCAAAATTGAAAACCTTTTTCATTTTTTTAATCATTGATTACATTGATAAAAATTAAGAAGTCAGATTTAAGTGAAATTAGTCACTTTGACTTACCCTTTTTACTTAAATTATAAATAAAAAAGCAGTAGGAAACAGAATAAACAGTAGCAATAAATGTCAGAATATTTACTTCTGTAATCTTTATTATGTTTTATTTCTCTTAAATTTCCAATTACAAATTCGGGATAGATCATAAATGAGTAGGTTGTTACTAATTGAAGTGGTAGGAATTTGATTTCACGGATTCACCAAAGTACTCGGACCAAGATGAATGTAAATTCACTATTTATTGGTCAACTTATAGTTCATGGCATGTATCCTAGCTACCTTATTCCAGATTTTCACATACTTACATATGAGTGGGCTAGATAACAAACATTAGGAACAGTTCCTTGCATGAAGAGTTCAGTGGGATTTTCCAATCTGAATTGGCAATTGGTATCTAGTTCAACATTAAATTTCAATCATGCACTTAGGATTCTTGTTTTATTGATTTTTTTTCTTCAGCCTAAAATTGCAGAATAGGCTAGAGATAGTGGTATCTCAGCAACATAAGATAAGATCTAGAAACCTTACTTAGGGAAGAGTGTAATTAATTATTATTTCACTAGCCAATATTTGGTCTCTGGGTCATAGACTAAGAAAGATGGATTTTGTTTTAAAAAATAATTAAGGAAAATATCTGACCATTGAATTTGATTTCAGGTAGCATAGGTAAAATTCAATAACATTACAAAAAGAAAAAACCAAACTGGTTTTGTAGATGTTTATCATTATGGGGTTGTAATGGTATCATTGATATGCGTCCCATTTGTTTGTAATAAGATAAGGTACCAATGGCTTTTATTGTACATTCTGCTTTCAACCAATGCACAATTTTTTTTGAATCATGTACTAAGGTTAGATTTTAGTGCCTGCTTCTTTTACCATTTAGGTAGGCCAACATGTTGCAAAACAAGCAAAGGAAGTGCCTAGTACAAATGCTTTTTATAGCAAAAAGTCCAAGGCACTTGAATCACAGCACATGCCATCATTTCCATCTCAATGGAAATGTGTCTCTCTGCCAGGCTGCCAGCACTAGTCGTACGTCTTCCACAAAGGAAAAGATAAAGCATAGGATGTTTGTTTTTTATGCCCATATTGGATTACTTATACTCTTTCTCATAAATGGAACCTCTTCTTTGGGGAGGATGAGCAGTTTTATGCTCTTTCAAGTTAGATTAGATGCTTACTAATTGTGACTGTGGTCAAACTGACTCAAGAATTTGGAATTTCTTGTTATGATGCTTACTAAATGTTTTAACTGTTGGATTTTCATTGCAGGACCAAACAGTTCAACTTCAAGCTCTGAAATGGATTTTTTTATGATGGTGGATTGCTGCACTTATTTGGGCTATTTAGCTTGAAAACTTAGCACGGCTAAATCATGAAACAACACTTTGATCTTGAAGTGGTGGCCTCAGAAGAATATGAATCTGAAGTTAGCAGCCTGGTTACTTCCAATATATCAATTCAAGAAACCTATGCAGGTCCTTGCAGTGACAACCTCACCAAATTTTTCAATGTCACAAATCCAATAGAACTTCATCTCCATTCAGATTCTATCTCCCTTGACTTAACTCTAAAGTTCAACAACAATGACTTGGTGGTTAGAAATTCAGCAGGACTCTCCTTCTCAAGCACTAGTGAGAGCAGCATTAATGATCCTCCCTCTCAAACTAATCCAGCGAACAATCCGCGAGTCTTCTCTTGCAATTACTGCAAGCGAAAGTTTTTCAGCTCGCAGGCTCTTGGAGGACACCAAAATGCGCACAAGAGAGAAAGAACAATTGCAAAGAGAGCAATGCGAATGGGGATCTTCTCTGAGAGATATGAAAGTCTAGCATCTCTCCCCTTTAATGGTTCTTTCAGGTCCTTAGGGATAAAGGCACACTCTTCTCTGCACCATGGTTTTGTGCCAACAACGAAAAGCAGTGCAAGATTTGAGCAAGGATATGTTGGTCTTCCAATATTCTTGGAGGAGGATGAGGAAGAACTCTTGTGGCAAGGTAGTTACCATCAGGTTCCCTCTGAGGGAGGCCATACTCATCAGAATTTCTCACTGAGTGGAAGTTCAATTTTGAGTTTCGTTGGGGAGAACGCGAATCATCCACCTGAGTTGACATTGAAACTTTGAAGGGGTTATTTGTACAGTAGGACATGCATGCAAGGCAATGGTGCCAGATTGATCAATATTATTGTCATTAAACTTGCTGGATCTTATGTAGTTTTCACTTACAAATCATTGTTTTGGTGTTTTTTGCTCTGTATGTGCTGTTATTGTATAATTACTCTGGGAGGACAAGTTTGGAGGTTCTGTGTTTGTCATATAAGTCAAGTTTTTTTCTACTTTAAATTACTGACCTACTGTCTTCTCTGTATCATTTGTTTCTACTATGGATTATGTTGAATAATGAACTATTTAGCTCCTTTGATTATAGGAAAAAAAGAAAAACAATTGAGATTTCTATGTTTATATCTTCTATCAGCTAGCAATTAGGACTCGTATTGACAAATGAAATTCCACTCTTTTGACGTGTTATCTTATATATGGTCAGAAAAGACATGGTATATCACAGTTTTAACAAACCATGAAAGATAAACGCAACATATTTGATTAGGAGTTGCAACACATAACACACAAGAACCAGAAAAAACAAGCATAGATAGATGGTTCACATTAGACTTTCAGTCTCATTTGGAGAATGATAGAGTTGGATTGGATCATACTCCTAGAATCATGCCAAATATGGCCACGAATGTCTAACCAACGCATCTGAAAAAACGTTACTGAACATCATACAACTTCATAAAAATCAATTGGATCATACCTTAACCTTATCCTATGTGAACCAATCATTTTTGCATTTATAATTTTTTTCACTCTTTCACTTTATTAAAACATAGCATTTTCATTTTTTTTTTGGTTTATTATGAATCCATATATGTTTTGCATTTAGGCAGACATTATAACATGCATGCATGCATCGACATGGTGGCAATCCGCCTATTCGTCTAAAAAAAGGACATTGTATCCGTACTGGTAGATATAACAAATTTAGAAAACCAAATCAATCCGTTGGACCGATTGATGATTTTTTTTTAGAGGCTATATTCATATTCATTACAAGTTTTTATGCACAAATTTATAAAATATTTCTTCATATGATCCTATATATTCAGGATCTAACATCTTAATATCAAAAGAGAAAATAAATTTTTAATTTATGGATAATATCTTTAGAGAAAAATGCATATGTATTAATAGTGTGTAAAAAAATTTATATAATTATTTCATCACAATTTATTATGTGTAATAATTTTGTTACTTTTAAAATAATTTAAATAATAATTTATGATGACATGATAATATAAAATTGTTTTATACCTACATAAACATTAAACTCATTTTGTAAATCTAAACAACACCACCATATAAAGATAAGATAATACATTTTTAAATCTAAATGATATACTAGAGTTTTGTAATAAGAAATTTGAATTGCCTATCAAACATCAATCGAGTGCAGTGCAGGATTTTCAAACCAAATAATATAAATACTCCAAAAATATATTTTAAATAGTAGTATGATTTTTATACAAGAGAGATAGACAAATTGATTTACTTCTTACTATACGTACGTGTTTTATTACTTTGGTGCGTTGCGTTGCATTTTTTTCTTTATCAACATGTAGCAAAAAAAAAAAAAAAAAAATATATATATATATATATATATATATATATATATATATATAATACAATTTTCCGTGAGAATATTTTCTTAAGCAAGGGTATGAGAATAACTAATGACAACTATTAGATTAGGATTAAAAATAATAGACGATTTAAATTAAAACATTTAAAAAGTTAAGTTAAAATATAATATAATATTTAAATTTCTATAAAATATATCAACAAATCATGTCTTAAAATATCTCAATCATCTTTAACTAATTATTGTCATCACAATTATTATTACCTCTATCGACATAACTGTCATCATCATTAGTTTATTATTGTTATCATCATAGTTATCATCATCTTTGTTGTTATTATTATTGTATTGTTGTCATGACTATCAATGATGACAATGATGATAATAAAAATAATAATGACGATGATTATGATGATAATGGTAAAATAGTGACAACAATATACATGCTCACGAAGAAGAAAACTGCAACCTTGGATAAAACAGAATCGAAAATTGGAAAACTTCCCAACGTGCAAAAAAGTTTCTAACGTATAGCAAAAGGAAAATGACACAGTCAATTAAATACCCCTAAAAGATTGGAAGTGAGAATATAAGAAACTAAGAAAGACACAAAAATATAATGATAATTTTTCTTTATCTTTTGAAAAAATGATTCTAAAAAGAAAAATATTTTTACTTTAAACTTCAAGTTATATATAATAAAATTATTATCGTAAAAAATATAATAAATTTATTTTGCATCGCGTACACATCTTTCTAACAAACATAAAAATAGTTTGACAGTGATTAATTTGATTCGATTTTTATATTATTTTTTAATTCATCATCTCGTACATTCGTTTACTTATCATATATATTATATAAATTTGAGATATTATATATTATATATAATATATATATGAATCTTATATATATTGTAAATAATAATATTATATATATATATATATATATATATATATATATATATATATATACCTTAAATCGTTCTCTATTGCTAAGAAAGCATGACAAAACTAAAAGAAATCTAAATTTTGTTAGGATGTTCCGGAGATGTAGAAAAAAATAGTAATATGTTGATTTTAAAATCCTCCGTTACAACGATAAAAAAAAAACACAAATATTGTAGTAATTAGAAACCTAGTAAAATAGGAAATTATGACAAAATAATAAGATTAGAATAGAAGAAAGAAAATAAGAAAACAGCACAAAAAAAGTACAGGATATACTCAGTTTTTTATATCTGCACATCAAAATTCTCACATTTTAATAAAAAGAAAAAGAAAAACAAAAAGAAAAAACCTGTATTTTGAAAAATAAAATAAAAAAGATGAGTAATTATTTATTATAATTGAATATATTATCTTGTAAAAAAAAAGAGTATATTATTATAACTACGGTCCTACCATTAGGTGGTTCAGCTTCGTGAGCAAGCTTGAAACGGATTGTAACGGTTACGCGCCTTTTCGGACCGAACGCACCGTTTCATTCGTTTATGTCTTTCAAACGGGCAAAAGTTGTGTCTAATTGTTTCCTTCCTCCTATATAAATAAGGTTGACTACTTCAATTTTTTTTTATCTTTTATCAAATCTTTGGTTCTTGCAAGTTATAACACAATAAATTTGTTTCATTTGCGTGTCATTCACTCATTCAATAATTATCTTAAAATTTAAAATTAGACCTAACTCAATTTTAGAAAATCGATTTATAAATTGATGATTTCTTATTATATATATATATATATATATATATATATATATATATATATATATATATATATATATATATATAAAAGAATGTGGGATCTCTAACAATTTACTTGGAATTTTTGCTGCTTGACTTCAAAATTTTGTTCATTCGTGTTTCTTGTCAAACTTTAATTAACAGCTCTTTCGTTCTTCTTGGTTTTCATTCCGACAATTTCTACTTGTCGTTTTTTGGTATTGCAGCGGCAAAACGGTGCAACAGTTGAGCGATATTAATTTACTAGTTATTTAGCCATCATACTCAAAATCCAGATTCTAAATTCATGTTAATGATAGCATAAAAACTAAAAAGATACGAAAAGAATTATTTTTAATAATTTCTTTTTTTTTTATTTGGTTTTGTTTGGAAATCCTTGTTTTCTAGTAGAATGGGTCTCAGAATCGATGTAAAAATTGTTTTCTAGCCGTGACTGTATTATGTAATTCAACAGTTGTTACTATAATAGTAGTCACTTTATTTTAATTGAAAAGAATTATATAACGGGTGTTTCATGTTGGATCACTTGGATGCTTTCACATTATTTTTTTCTACTTTTTTATCGTTTAGAAATACTAAATTGGGTCCTATATTTACGTAGAGAATCATAATTGATTATACGATCCCTATCATGATTTGAAGTTGTAAAAGATTTTAATGGATTATCTGAAATCCAAATTTGTGATATTATTTTTTTGTGATTTACGATGGTGACTTGTAAAGAAGAAAAAAATAAGAAGGAAAATTTACTCGTAAGGACTTCAGTTTGCTTTGTTCCGACTTTATATTTCTTGAATCCCAAGTTTCACTTTCCTTATATATCCCTTTCAAGCATAACCTTAAATTATTGACACACTATTGAAAATAGAAAATTTGCCGAGGTAGACTTTCCTTACAAATTGTTACTCTCTCTCTCTCTCTTTGTTCTCCGCGTTAAAAAGAAGGAAAGAGAATAAAGGGGTATCAATATTCAATAATGTTCCTAGTTTTGCTTATTCTACAATTAGAAAGCCACGATGAGATTTAATTAGCCATCTTCACTCTCTTCCCAGAAGTTAACGTTTTAAACACTCAACTTTAGGTTCGAGACATCCAACAATAGGGTCTAATTAAGGGGTTTGGCATAGAAAAGCAAAGCAGTAATGTAAATTAAGAGTTTTGATAGTCTCCAAACTTTGTTTCCCTTTGCCTTCATAAACACGTAGTTTGCAGCAAAGAAACATAAGACTGAGGTGTTGTCCAGAAAAAAGAAAAAAGAACAAAGAACAAATAATTATTTGCAATTAAAACAAAACTGAATGTAAATATTTGGAGTAAATTATATTAAAAGCCAACCGTCATAATTCCTAGTGTACCATTACACCATATAACATAAGCAGCCTACTAGAAATTATTCATTCTTGTCCCAAACAAACATTTTGATCTCCTAAAAAAAACAAACATTTTGCTTTTGTAGTCCTCTGTACTGAAAACAACCTTTTGCTTTGTGTTGGTCAAATTTATAATTTTATATCTTAATGTTGACATGTGAAGTTTATATGGCATGTTTCAGCTTCTCAATTGATTTCATATTCTGGATTTCGTCCTTTATTTTTTTAGTGATTGTGTGGAACATAATCTCTATAACCATTTAAGTTATGAAACAAATAGTTTTTTGACGACAAAAGTTTATTAGTTTTATGGTGTGTCTGATGCAGACTTGATTATCGTTGCAGATCTTGGACATAAATTCTGATAAAATTCTCCCCAATGGTGGATCATCGGAGTCATCTTCTTGTTTTTATTTTACTCTTATTCTTATTAAGGGGCGAGTCATGGGGATGGTTTTCATCATCTCAGGAGACTCCCTCTAGTGACAAGGCTCATGCCAATGAAGGCAATTTTAGAGTTCCAAGTGCTGAGTTCTCTATTGAGTCCTTCAATGACCACAAGGGAGTGAAGTTAATAGAAAATGCTAAGAAGAAAATGATTAGCTCAAACTCGTGCTGGCAAAATGCTTATCAACATCTTTTTGCTGGGTGTTCTGAAATCTTGGCTGTTGATGAGAAGAGGTCTAGATTGGCTTGGCACCTAAGTGATTGCTTTCAGAGGGATTCTGGCAGGTCTCCTTTTCCCCATTGTGACCCCAAATCTTCCATTGCTGTATGCTCAAGATCCTTAGATGACCTTGCCCATAAGGTTTACCTTGAATTCTACCTCGAAACCAACACCATTTGTTATCAATTGCAGTTAAGTGCAATTTCTTTTCCCAATTCATCATATTTCTTTTCTTATTTGTGTTTTTTCTTTTTCTTTTGATTTGTTTGTCTCAACTTGACTATAAAGTTTTATATACACAGGGCACATGCATTCAAATATGAAACTGAGAGACTTGTGACTGAATTAAAAAATTCAGCCCAATATGTTGAGGACAAGTTAGATAGCATTGAAGAGAAATCAGAACATCTATTACAAGGCTCAAGACAGATTCATGATTCTCTTGATTCAATTGGTAGCCACACAAAACAAGTAGCTCAAACTGCTAAAAATCTGGAAGGTCACATTGATTCTGTATTAACCCATTCGAGGAGTGTTTACGATCAAACTACAAAAATTGCATTATCACAAACACAGATAAAAGAAGGGCAAGAGAATATGAAGAGAAGCTTGAAGGATGGGGTAGCGATGCTCAAAGACTCTTACAATTATTTGGGCAAAGAAATTGAAAAGATAAGAAATGAAGCCATTGAGATTGAAAATGAGGTAATTAAAGTTGGAAATGCCATGTCATCAAGGATGGACAACCTGCAAAGCAAAGCTGGGGATATTGGGAATATGACTGGGATTTCCTTAGATAAGCAACAACAACTTTTAGATGGGCAATCCACAGCACTTGAGGGCCTAAACTCATTGACTGAGTTTCAAGCCAAAGCACTAGAAGAGAGCAGGTAGATAAGTTAACTCTCGTAAATTTGAATTCAGAAATTATATTTGAAAAAATATTGAACTCCTTGGTGTATTGCAGGAAAACCCTACAATATTTTGCTGAATATGGGCATCGACAACATGAAGAGCTTATTCAGCGTCAACAACAGATTAAAGGATTTCATGATCGTTTAATGGAAAACTCAAGGGAAATATTGTCTTCTCAGGTTTGCAATTTATTGTAGACTATTGGTTTTATATATATGAATTCTTAATGAATTTTTAACCAAGAATTTCTATTTCTACTTTACAGGAATCTTTTGAATCAAAGCAAGCTTCCATGTTTGTTGTTTTAGACAGGATTTTTGCTTTGCAAAATACCTTGTTACTTGAATCAAGAATGATCAAAGCTTTCTTCGTTTATTCCATATTAATCTTTGTCATCTTCATGTTGACCAGTACAAAGCAAACATACAATATCAGGCCATTCCTATACATAGGTATGTATAACAATTAGTGTTTTTGGTTTATAAATCTCTATTTAATTATTTGACTAAATTTCATTGGTTGTTTACAGAGCTTTGTGCTACTCTCGTTGTGGAAGTACTCATTATCCGATTAACAAGTGATAACATTGAGCACCAAACGTGGATAATAAGCATGGTCCGATTATTCTTCATGGTAGCAGCCTTAGTTCAACTTCTACATGCCATTTTCACATACAAGTAAGTGTACAAATATTAGAAGTTGGCTATTCAAATGTCAATTTTATATCTTATAGAATTGCTTGTTAATCATGCAGGAACTATGAGACCTTGAACCATCAAATGCTGCTAACTCTGATAAACAAGGTTAACAGTATGCAAAAAGAAAAGGAGTTGTCATGGGACTTGGATTCTGATTATGAGGATTGGTCTGAATGGGTAGATGCCGATTTACCTGATGATGTGAATTGCCTTGATGATCCTGACTATATACTTCCACAAGAAGTTGCAGAGAATTCAATGACAGTTAAAAAAAATTATAATCTACGCAATCACAATCTTTTTCATTGATTGTTTACCACCCCAATACTAATTTAGTAATTAGAACTTTGATGTCATCAGGTGCATATCTCTTTATTCCGTTAACTAGTTTTATGATTCTGGATTATGTACGTACTAGTGTATGTGTAACCTGTTATTTCACTACATATGAAGGTTGGTATGTAGTGGGGAGATACTAATATACGTAAATATAAATATAGTTGGAAACATATGTAACACAATTACTTGTGATTAGGAGTAGTTGACTTCTGAGAATTTTCGCTATATTCCGATGGTAGAAATGTTTTATCTAAGTTCTAATCAAATACACTCATTAAATTTTTGGAATATAAGTTCAAAACCTACACCAACATCAAATTTGTGAATTTCTATTTTTCACAATAGTAACCCGGTGCATCCAGAAGTTATATAATGATTTCACCCATAATGTTTCCACACCTTTTTACCTCATTATCCCCTAATCAGTTACAGTTTTCACTGAACCAAAATTCAATTCTTATCAGTTACAGTTAAATTCTATTTTTCAAATGGTTTTTATCCTAAGTTTACTAGCGTCTGAACTGAAAAAAAACTATAATTAATGAAAATTGATTATAAATTATCATTGATCATTGATTTCAATGGCAAATTTCATCATCCATACTACTTACAGTAACACGAACGATTCTGAGAAAAGTGAAACTGATTTTATATCTCTTGTTACGATCACTCTGCTCTGCTCGAAACTGATTAGGAATAGCAGTTCCAAAAGATGGTTTCTCTTGTTACAATTCATGACTTATCTGTTCCCATTTTCAAACACTCGGTTGGCTCAAGGTGCTTCTGATGGCGGCATTGGATTAAGGTGTTTGATGAAGGATCTGTTGGATTGTTGACAACAGGCTATGTAACCATCTATTTACAAGCAAACAGATTTGCAGCCAAGCTCTAGTGACTTGTTCACTGCATCAACTACCAGTTGAGTCTTTCCACTGATTTCAAGCCATTTGGTAGAGGGTTTAGACCCACAATCTCTAATACCAGCAACAAAAACTCTTGCACCATTAGAGCCTCTTGTGGGAGCTCACTGGACACATGAACTTCCTCTGGTTTCACATTCCACCCAATGTGAAGATCAACAAACTTAGCACCAAGTGTGAGGTCGAATGAAGCACACTAGTCTCGCCGTATGGGATTATGAAGTCCCTGAGATGCAGAGAGCCATTGGAACCACATATGGCCAGGTCCATGGAAGTGTGAGAAAGAAAGGAGCAGTGAATGGTTGCAAGTGTTTGGTTGGGTTGATCCCACAGCAAAGAAGCTGTGATGGACAAGATGACGCCGGCGTCGTTTCTTGTGGAATCAGGAAGAGCAGTGAAAGAGGTTGCCCACAAGGAAGCACCAATGCAGTACCAGGCCAAGCCACCAAGTGCACCAAGACCATCCAACTATGGCTTTACTTTAATGTCACTCTCTAGGAATTCAGGTGTCGCTGGCATTGTTGATGTGCTATGGATCTTCAAAACATTGCAAATTATAAATGTGTCAGTTTCAATAATAGAGTTAAATCTTTAGGCAGCAAAAAAAAAACGTTTAATTTTCATATACTGTGATTATAAAGTTTCTTACATTAGCAAACAAATGTATAGAAATAACTAAATAGTTTGGATAACAGTGTTAAAAAACAATTACTTAGTACATTCTAATTAAAATTCTTACTAATAATTGTTGGGAAATCAACGCTTTTATATCAATGTTGATATCATTGTTGGATAATCAACTCTCTCATAAATAAAATTACTCTCATCCACAAAGGATCATGAGAACACACACAAAGATTACACCGTAGAAAAAATAATAATAAACACAAGAATTTAACGTGGTTCGACACTTCTTGCCTACCGTCCACAGAACCCACTCAAAAAGTATTTTATTATCACAAAATTGACTACACAAAATTGATTAAAAGATTGTAACTCACTCCAAATAGTGTATCACTCTACAAACCCGAATACCCCACTCAACGGTTACAAGAAATGATAACATTCTCACGCAAAGTTTGTTTCACAATCTCTCTTCTCACATACTCTCTTTTCATGTGTTGTGTTATTCTACTAATTCTTTTCTTTATTTATAGTGAAGATTGTCACCAACTTCTAATGCATTCATTTAACTAAGATTCATCTAATAAAATGCAATCTTTCACTTTGAATTTAAGTCACCTAAACTTTAGTGATAAAAATTTAATTTACAATATATATGTACCTTATCTTTTGACTTAAAACTCTACAATAATAATGATTCCAAAATTCTAATGCAATGTATTATCGTAAATATAATAATTTAATTATAATGCATCAACAATATTTTAGTTTTTTGGTTTAATTTCTATAAATTGTCAATTTTTATTCTGTCAATCAATAAAAAATTATAACATATGATTTTTAAGGTAATTATTATAAAAATTAATAAAATTATTATATGATCATTTGTGATTATTGCATGACAATATATAAATCCTTTGCACTACAACAAACAATCAGACTATTTAGTCTTATATCTTACACAAAAATGAAGATATATTACGGAACACTTTTTGGGTTATTGCATGATGCACTACACTGTATTTGAACTTTACTTAAGTCGGTAATTAATCTCAATAAAGTGAATTAAACTATAACAAGGTCTTAGTAGACTTATTTAATAAATTGGATGTTCTATAGCAAAAATTTCTTACACAACTATAATAATAATCATGGTTTTGAATTGTTGCCTTGCAATCGCAATTACGGTTGCATCAGTGGCATCTCTCTGCAATTGCTTGTAATGTAAAAGTTTTTTGGCTCACCGCGAGTTCAATTTTAAACCATGATAAACCAAATAAAAATGTACAATAATCAAATGATTGGAACTTGGAAGACTTACAAAACGAACTGGTCCAATGCTGTTATTAGCAGAAAGAGGAACAGAGAACAACAAGTCTTGGATGTGAGCAGTTCTAGGGTGATGCAACCACATGCTACAGTCCATGAACTGTACGCCGTTGGATTCAACCGCTTCCAAGATCCGATCAAGTTCCGCCACTTCAAGAGCCACGGGCTTCTCCACCAGCACGTGCTTCTTTTTATTGGCGGCCATAACCGCCCACCGCACGTGCAGACTCGTGGGGAGAGGGAAGTACACGGCATCCACGCCTGGGTCCTCCAGCACCTGATCGTAGCTCCCGTAAACCCTCACGCTCGCCGGAAACCCGTTCTCGGCGGCGAACTTCTCCGCCTTCTCTTTCGAACGGTTCGCGATGGCGCAGAGAGTGGCGTTCGGTGACAGACCAATGGCTCGTGCCACTTTTCTGGCGATGTTGGCGCAGCCTAAGATGCCTAAACGCACCGTTTTACTGTTCTCGCCCATGTTTTCGATTCAGGTAAGTTAGTTATCAAGATTTTGGAGGAAGAAATTGTTTTGGATAGGAATAGGATAGTGCCAAGAGCTGCCACAAAAAATCGTTTTGGTGGGGCTTCCTGTTGATTTTATGATTCTAATTTCTAGGATCAGTTTGAAATTCATTTTCTATTCAGACAATATAATCAATAAGGTTGTTGTTTAAATAAATTTATTGGTAAATATTTATAGAAGAAGATAATAAGAAAACAATATCAACTAAAGATTATGATTTTAAAAGAAATTATTTTAAGGTGAAAAAATTATGAATTTTAAATTTTATGTAAAAATATTATGATTTATCATATTTCTTCATGAGACTTTTATAATAGTTTGAATTTTAATGAATGTATATTATAAAAATTTAAAATATTTAATTTTTTTATAAATTTAAAAGATTTGAAAAAATTATCTGAATTTTTAAAAATACCTTAAAAATTATAAGAGTAATAATAAGAAATGATGAGATTTAAAAAAAAATAGTATAATTTTTTTAATCTTTTTATAGTTATATTGAGTTTAGTTTTATATTCTTTTATACTAATCTTTCTTATAATAAAATTTTCTCATTTTTAGTTTTGGATTTGAGTAATTGTTTTAAAATTATACGTTAATTTTTTGATTTTTTTTATTATTATAATTATTTCATAATAAATCTAATTAAATGTTTAAATGAGATGTAATAATAAATCATAGAAGAGAATAATGAAGATAGAAAATTAATAAGAATGTTATTAAATTATATAGATGATGAAATTAAAAGTAACACTTACGAAATTATTATGACGAGTAGATGAACATAGTCATCATAAAAAATCATAATTAGTCTTAGCGTATACAATAAATATTAATTTAATTTAAAAAATAAAAGAAAAGCACACAGGAAAATAATATATTTGATATTTTTATTTCAAAAGATTAGAAAATATATATACCAATCAAATTTGATAATTTTTAATAAATTTCAACTAATTATAGAAAAGCCTTTAAAAAAAGAAAATATAAAGAGAGTGTCACTATCATTCATTCCAGTTTTTAGTTAGTGTATTTATAATATTATATATTTTTTCTTAAATTTTTACACATCAAAATAGGAGAAAAGAAATGTTTTCTTTATTTTCAACCAAACAACTTAATAATTATCATCTTTTATACTACTTTTTTTTTCCTTTTTCTTTCTTAAACCAAACCTACTTTCTTTCCATTTTTAGTAATAAAAAGGCTCTTCCAACTAAAGTTTTTTATCCAAAAAAAAAAAACTCATACAAAAATTTACTTAAAAAATTGAATCCTATTTTATTTGAATCAAGGTAATATTGGTACACAAAACCAAACGTATAGTACATGCATGCATATCAACATATTCCTAAAAGACGTTCCAAATTCAATATCATTTCTCTTACTCAATCAATCCCTTGATTGTCAACAGTCAACCAAATCCCCTTAAACCACGATCTCATCTTAACCGCGCAAATTAATCGCTCGCTTTAAAGCCAGTCTCACCTCACTTAACCAGTTCCAATGCAGATCACTGCTACTATTTAATAAAGAGGAACAAAAAATAATAATAATAATAATAATAATATAATTTATGACGCGATAAGAAGTGATATGGTAAAAAATAACATGTCTTAAACATTCGTTTAGAAATAACAAGATCTTTATGTATTTTTACTCTAGTATATTTGTTTCTTTTTCGGTTAATTCTAAATTACTAAGATCTTTCTTTTCTTGACGAAGCTGAAGATTACAAAAAAAAAAAAGTATTAGTTTCTCTCTTTCGGCCGCCATATATACTAGTGACACACTCTCAAGTTCGTTATAACTATCCTCACGTAAACCAAACAAAGAAACAAAGGCTCTGGTTCATTCGCAATGGATCCAGAAACAGAACAAGGCTCAGAATTCTCAATCGAATTGCAATCGAAAGCGTTCCAAGTTCTAAGCTCAAACGACAACACCGCAATGGAAACCCTCTTCTCCCACCTCTTCTACTCTCCTCATTCCGAACAACTCCGATCCCAAGCACTCGAATTCTTTCAATGCTGCAAACACCACCACCCCGATCTTCTCTTCATCAAACTCTTCTTCCTCCTCCGTTCCACTCCTCTCCCCGAAACTCGCGCCAACGCCGCACGCGCCTTGCACCTCCTCAACCCCTCCCACCTCTGGCCCAACCTTAAGCCCATCGCCCAGGCCCACCTCAAGGCCCACTTCCTCAACTTCCTCTCCGACGAACCTTCCCTCCACGTCCTCCGCCTCGCCTCCCATCTCCTCGCTCAAACCGTCTCCGTTATCTTCAAAACTCACCAAACCTGGCCTGAGCTCCTCAATTTTTTACTCTCCTCCATCTCCTCCGATGAAAACAAGCGCCGCGAGGTCGCCGCGCTTGTCTTCGCCAGGCTCCCAAACGACTGCCGTTTTCTCGTCCACAACGCGCTCAGGGACAACAAACGCCTTCTTCACGCGTCGTTTCTGCGCTGCCTCGCGTCGTCCTGCCCCGACGTCCAGGTCGCCGCGTTCGGCGCCGTCGTCAGCTTGATCCCTCTGTTCTCCGAAACTAAGCTCTTCCACGAGCTCCTCCGCGCCCTCATGGTTGGCGTCTTCACGCTCCTGCATGGCCACGAAGGAAGCTACTTCAAAATCGCGTTCGCGGAGTTGATAAATCTGGTTTCTCGCCAGCCGCAGCTTTTGAAACCCTACATGAACGACATGGTTCTCGACGTGCTTCAGATCGCGGAGAGCGGTGGCTTGAGCGACGAAACGCACCGTTTGGCGTTTGAGTTGGTGATGGCCATGGCGGAGGAGAAGGAGTACGAGAACGTCTTCGCTAACCTTCCTTACAGGATTGTGTGCAAGCTGTTCCTTGTTCCGATGAAGATGTTGCAGCGCCTCGCGGAGGACGATGGTGAGCGTGAATTGAAAAACGAGAAGGTTTTTGATGTTTACGAGTTTGGAATGAAGAGCTTGAAGAAGCTTTGCGTTGTGCTCGGAGCGAGTAAAGCCGTGCCTGTTGCGTTTGAAGTGTTTCGGCTTCACTTAGATGATGATGCGGAATATTGGAAGGAGCGCCATGCAGGAATCACAATGCTCAGTGTGATCGCAGAAGAGTTCTCTGATGAAATGGTGACTAAATCATTAATTTTTAGAATTTTATTAAATAATATTTTGACGTACAAGATATAAATATATTTACGTTTTTCTATACTTTGTATACTGATTTCAGAAAACTCGATGTTTTCTTCTGGAGAATGTTATCTTATTAGTGATTGGTTAACTTTTCATGTGCTGTATGTATTTTGTGATGATTTGTTCATCGCTGTGCAGGTATTGATGGAAAATTTTCTGGTTGGAGTGGTGACCAAAATTTTGAAGTCAATGCAAGACTCTCATACTCAAGTTCGGTTGGCAACTTTCAAATTTATGGAGACTCCTACAAACTTTGTTCAGGTGGTGCAAA
Organism: Glycine soja; assembly: GCF_004193775.1. NCBI lineage: Eukaryota > Viridiplantae > Streptophyta > Magnoliopsida > Fabales > Fabaceae > Glycine > Glycine soja. The sequence continues at coordinate 27,520,521 of NC_041014.1, read as the reverse complement.
TCCTTTACCATCACAGGCTTGTGCATGCTTTTTGCACTGCACTCGACAATGAACAGGTCGTTAAAGTGAAGGTATGGTAGATGTGATTGAATGGTATGTTGTATTTCATGCTAGAGCTGTTGCCACTACTTCCATAATCCATTGATAGTTGCTTCTTCTACCTGAAATATTCATACTTGGGGAACCATTTAGAAGTACTTGCATATCGATCTACTTACTATTTGACTGAATTAATTTAGTTTTAGGGTTCACTTCATCCATATATATTTTAGATTTCCTTGGTCTGCTTGATTTGATTCTGGTGGTACCTCAGACCGTACAAAGCTGATGGTTCTATTCTTTGGTGGTAGAGGTTTCGTGATACTTCAGTGTTGGTTGGAAGATGTGTTTTTACTTGGAAACACTATCGACTTGACTTCTCTATTATTCTTTTTCAGGCTGTCCCATTGTTGTACTTTTGAAATGATATTATTTTTATAATTTTTAAAATTGAATCATAATTAAATATTAACATGACTGTTATGTGATGTCGTTTTGAATGGATAGTACAGAAATAATTTAAAAAAGAACAACAAAATAACTATTATGTGATGTCGTTTTGAATGGATAGTATAAAAATAACTTGAAAAGGAACAACAAAAAAGACAGATTAAAAACATTACCTCCCAAATAATTTTCTAATTATTTTTTGGTCTGCCAATCATAACTAAATAAACACATATCGGAAGTAGTTAAAAAATGCCCCCTCCCATGCTATGTTATTACTTAATTATAATCCAATGATGCTTTTAATTTTGAAAGAAGTGTTTTCTCCTACAAATCTATTCTCTTTTACTTTTTATCTGTCTTGTGATATTTTACGAGGAATGTAAAGGTAAGTATAAAAATAACGATGTGAAAAAATAAAAACATCTTCTGACAGTTTTTCTTTAAAATGAATACTTAAGTGTGAACATTGGCAATGTTTGGAAGCATGAACCGTGCCCAGATATCTTGCTCATTTCCCCTCATACCCTTCAATTCTTTACATTTTCAGTTCCCAAACACATCATTAACACTATTGTTATCATCAGCATGTGTGTCTTTTACTTTTAAGTCATTTTTAAACATGTCTTATAAGCTAATAATCTTATCACTTATGTTGCTTTTCTAGGAACAAGCTGCCTCAGCAATGCAATTTTTCCTAAAGAACACTTTGCCAGAAAGCTTAACACTAAATAAGACTGCGGAAACTGTATTAGGAAAATTGTTGCCATTGATTCAGGTAAGAATTATTATCTTACAGTATGCTGGATTCAGTCTCTGTGGAAAGGTTATCACATAATTTACCATTACTAATTTGGTAGGTGTGCCTTGTAAGATTGTCAATCTGAACTTTCCATTAAGGCTCATAATACTTTAATCTCCATGACCCAATCATTATGGTCCACTTATTTGATGTTTTCGGCTTTTCACATGCAGGACAAAGATAGTGCCGAGATAAGAGGTATTGCTTTGTCAACTTTAAATATAGTTGCACAACGGTGTCATGAAGTGGCTAACAAGTAATCTTCCTTTTTGCTTCTTGTATGCACGATACATTTATGGATCTCAACGATATGATACATTTGAAAACTTACTGTTTGTTTTACTTTGTAGGTACTGTGCAATTTATCTTCCCATCTTACTGGAAGCATGCAAGGACTATAATTATTATATCAGAGAGGTTTCCTGCCTCGTGCTATCTTGGTTTCATTCTTAATGTAGTTGTTCTATATCCAATTATTTATTTTGCCCCCTTTTTCAGGAGGCAGCACGGGGAATTCGAATTTGTGCAGAGCTTGGAACACAACAGTTGAAGCCTTTTATCAATAGTATCATGTTTGTTCCATAATTTGCAATATTATTAATAATTTCACAACTAAGAAGATATTTTTTGTCCTTTTTAGGAATATTGTCAGAACTCGGTGTTTTGATGAACAATCCAAGTCCACTGAATGAAAAAGCGCATGATATTGCAGTTTCTGCTCTAGGAAGAATTTGTGAATTCCATCGTGAATGCATTGATGGCTCTCAGGTAATATTTTTCTTCTGTCAATTGTATCTTTAGAGGTTACGGTATTTCCTAGCCTTTTCTTCAATTTTTTTGCCAGAAAAATATTTCAGTATATTCTCTACATAAAACTAAACTTTGCAATTTTATTTACTAATTATTTATACAATCCAAACTTAATTAAGATTTTATGATCCCGAACTAATCCCATTTTTTAAAAGTTAGAGTTGACATTACAATTCTAGAATTAAAATTTCCATTCTAATTTTATTGTCAACATAGATCCTAATTTTTTTTTTTCTACTTAGTAGACTGCTTTCACCTGTTATATATAAATACTCTCCCTTCAGAACATACAAAGTTCTTTTCAAGTTCTGGCGAACATATTTCACTACTGGTGACCACTGACCATATACAAAATAAGGAAAAAGGAAGTACTATTTTTTATTTTTTTTACCTTTTACACTTACAGATGGTTCCTGCCTGGTTAAGTTTCTTGCCACTTAGAAATGATTTGATTGAAGCCAAACTTATGCATGAACAGCTTTGTTTAATGGCTGAAAGGTGAGAAAGTATAAAATATATTTTTTTTGAATTATTAGTTTTCAATACAAGCAGGTTTGATTAACGAAATGCTTTAATTTTCAGATTTGATAAGGACCTTTTAGGAGCTGATAGTCAAAACTTTATCAAGATTATTGTAGTGCTTCTTGAGGTGAGTTATCCACACGTATATACCTATTTGTCCGATTTCATTCTTTCTCTTTTGTCTGCCGATTTTGAGATGTTTACACACTTGACAGGTATCGATTTTATTTTGCATTCTTGTCTAAAGAATATCTAGGACATTGAAAATCAATTAGATTACCATGATTCATTTAAGCCACAGAAAGTCCACCATTTTTGGGTTTCATTCTGTTGTCCTTTTCTAAACATAGTCTCCACATCAAGCAGAGATGAATTGATTTTTATGCTGCTAGAATCAAGGAAGTTTACAAATATTGCAGTTACATTCTCATGTAGACAAATGTTGTAAGTTTATAATTCCATGCATTGCCCCATGGAATAACATTTGACATCCAAAATAATCAACAAACATGGATTGTAAGGGGGGAGCTTTGACATGATAAAGGTTGCTGCTTGTGACATTTGACTCTCCAGTCAAGGGCAGTATGGCTGAGTACATTTGACTCTCCAAATCGTTTTCCAATCATAGATTGCATTTGTTCATGGACATTTTGATGCTCCGCAGAAGAATTGCAACCATCATTTAAATTGTTTATGTAAACACCAGAAACAGATGATCACAAGAGTGAAGAAGTTGAAGGAAGAGTTGGGAAATGACTAGATGTGCTTTTATTATTATTCTTATGTATATGCCTAGATTTCTGATGAAAAAACACTTTTTTATGATTGTTATAAAATGGAAAGCATAATTTGGTTGAGATTAATTATGAAATTTGAATTTATTTTAATGGTTTTATATCATGGAACAACTTGCTAATTTTGTACACATTATAAACATGATTTTTAAAATTATTGAATATTGATCACTTTATATGTTCTCCCATATCTGGTGGAATATATTTTTATTACAGATTATTGATAAGAGTGACAAATTAGCTACAGCACAAACAATCCAGCAGGTGGAAAATTTGCTGAGGCAGCTTGGGCGGTGTATTCCACGTAGTGCGTTTGATACAATTTTTTCATCTTTGAATGCCCAGCAAAGGGCATTACTATTGTCTTTGTTATACTCCTAGCTTTTTCTCTCTTCTTTTACAAAGAAAAAGAAACATGTACATTAATTCTTTCACAGGAAGAAAATTTGTATAGTCATTGATTTCTGCAATCTTCCTTGCCATATAATACTGTAAAATTGTACAAACTCTGAATAAATGAACTCATTCTGTTACAATTTATAATTTTTCTCAGCTTTTATAGTAAAAGTTGTGCAATATAATTGGTGCGAAACTCAAATTCGAATTCCTAACAACAGCAACAACGCAGGTGAAGATGATTCATCTAATTACAAGATAAAATATGAATTAGATTGTGTGGATGAATTGGGTCAAGTTTGGCAATAACGGAAATGATAAAGTTTCTCTATATATTTTTTTAATTTGAGACTCAGTTTAACTTCAATTAATTCAAATAAGCAAGGGGAAACCCCTTCTGAAAGCTATCAATACTTTGCCAAAAAAATAATTTAAAAGAACAATGATAAAAAAGGGGCGAATAATTGCATTGATCTCACGCGTAACAAGAGAAATTCTCCCTGAAAAATCCTGGAAAACTTAACAGAAAAGGAGCAAGGCATATTTCAGGCAAGCTGATAAAAGAATGGTAACACAAGCTATTTATAAGTATTGTTACTACAGCCTGCAAAATTACCATCTTATCATTCTTTCAATAAACAAACCATCAGAGATTGCCAATTAACACAACATAAATGGGAAAGGGAAAAGAAAACCTTTGACATGAACAAAAAGCCAAAATTCCATAAAATACTAATCAAGGTAGAAGAAGCTTTTTTTCATTCCGTCATGTTATCCTCTTCATCTTCATGCTCACTCAGATCAAGATCAGCCAACAACTCCTCCAATGGAACAGAAGATTCATCACCATCAGAAGGCTTGTACTCTTTATTTCGGTACAATGATATGTTGAACCTCATTTCAGGGTTTTCTTCCAGATCTTGAATGAATTGTTCATATTCTGAGACCATTTTATCTTGATCAACTCTTCCCTTATCATCAACCTCCATCTCAAGTGATTTAAGCTTCCATGAACGAGGCTTCCCACGCTTCTTTTGGTGCTTCTCTTCATAACTCTTCTTTATTAAAATAGCTTCAGGAATGTGTCCTTTGTACTTGTCCAATTCCATGTCATTACTATTAGCCCCATACAGATCATAACCAAGAGCATAATCACCAGGATTTAGAAGATGGCCAAGATGAGTCTTGATGTTAAATATCGTGTCGTTCTTTCCAAAATCTGAAACACGAGCCACCTGAGCATCTGCTAAACGATATTTCGTGCCACCAATAGTGACCTCAGATGAAACAGTCTCCACATCCAGCACTATATATTCCACCAATTGTCTGCTAGTAAGTAACGACTTAAAGGATGTTCTCCAGTACTGATCAGCATCTATGAAACAGTGTCTCAAGGTAAATGGATCGAGCAAAGCAATGCTGTTGGTAACCTTGGTGCAAATCACAAGTGGACCAATATTTCCCAAACTAACAGCAACTCTAGGAGGCAGACAGATTAAATCCTCACGGCAAATAGGGCTGATTTCAACAGAAAATGTATATTTGTAGTTGTAGTTATTACTCTTTGGATCATGAGAAACAAGCTGCTTATCATGGCGGCTCCTTACCGGAGCAACTTTCCCAATAAACTCCACAAATTTGACTCCATGACTTCGATTAGAGAAAAAGAAGTCGATACCTTGTTCCATCTGCTTGATTCGTATAGCAGTGGCAGCAGCACCATGCTTCAGAATCAGCTGCTCCAAATAAAAGAAAGTACGCCTGTGAGAAACGTGTTGCCTGAGTTGCACAGCAGCAACCCACTGGTCAGGATTAGCCTGGACCCTAGAACAGGATTCACACATATGTTCTTGTTGAACATACTCGACGGGATAAGACTGTTCGAGTATTGCTCCATTCAGAACCTCCTTCTGAACCTTGACCTTGACTTTTACCCTCCTGGAATGCGGCTCAGTCCAAATGAACTCAGCGTGCACCAACCTCACTTTATTCGAATTCAAATTCTTCTGCAATTTCTTCAAGCAAAATGTCAACAGCTCCTTCGATTCCAGCTGCAGCTTGACCCAACTTCTTGGTGGCTGCAAGTAACTTTCACACTCAGGGCAATGCACCAGCACTAGACGCTTCAGCAGTCCTTCTGTAATATCGACTTCCGAGCGCAGACACTTCACACACATATTAGCAGCATTTGGTTGCATTGGAATTCCACATTTGCAGCACAAAACACTGCCAATTGTTTGGTTAACCATGAACATACCAGATTCCTGTGCCATGCCGGATGAACCAAACATATTGATTGAACGAAGATACTATTTCCCTGTTCCAATTTTTTAAAAGATAAAAGAGCATGAGCACACGAAAAAAGGATTATATGAAAGCTTTCAATTGGAAAATTAAAAATAAACAAAAGAAAAGAGCCAAAGCTCACGTTGATTGATCAAAACTTGTGAAATATTCTGATTTATAAGGGAAAACAAAGGCGCAAATATGCATATAGTCTTTCGAACATATTGCAAGAATAAATAAAAAGCATTCAACATAAGGAATAAAAGATCAACAAAACGAGTACCGAATTGACAAGTGAAAAATTCAGAAGCTTGGAACAAAAATACAATACACCCACAAGCATAAATTCGTTAAAAAACTAAAAAAGATGAAATCTGAGTAGAGATTGGCATGGAGAAATTAAGAACATGGAACCGAAAGAAAGCAGAAGAAAAGAGTTTCTAACAAGGTATTCAATCACAAAAATACGATTAAAAAAACAATGAATTGAAAGACTTACTGTGTAGAGAAGGGTGATGGAGAGGTAGATCAGTAGTTTCTGCTGAGAAACAAGGTGAAGATGGAGGCAGCAGGCGTAGGAACAACCTATTAATATGGGAGACACCGAAACACCAAAACAAAACGAAGTTGAAAACAAATTCTATGACGGTGTGGCCATGTAGTCTTCTAGAAACTATGGGCTTTGACCCGAAACATTTAACATGGGCTTCGAGCCCTATTACTCATCAGCCCAAAACATAATTCTTTTTTTAATGTTTAGTTTTTTTATATCAGTTTTGAATTAGTTTTCACCATTTTTAGACCCCAATTTAAACAATTCTCTCTAATTATAAAAATGTTTTATTTTTTAAATTACTAAACCGGTCACTAAATTAATTCTTAATTACTAAGAGAATCTAATTTAATTGATTAAACAAAATGTGTGAATTTTATAAATCCTTGGATACTGTGTTTAATTTTATTTTATTTTTTCCTTTCAAAAATGTCAAAATTATTAATAAACTCAAACATAGTATAAGGAGTTATCAACCTTTATATACCACGTAGCCCATGTAAATAACAAGGCAAAAGAAAGACATGCATAGATAATAAATATTATTTTTAGCAAAAAAAAAGTACATAAATAATAATTTTTCATGGAATTCAAAATCTCGTTTTAATGAAGATAAGATCGATAAACATCAGGAAAAATATTATTTAGTTATATTATTAATGATTTTGATTAATTAATTTAATCTATAACAATATATAAATGATATATCCTCTCTTTTGATATACACATTTTGTGTAACGATCTTGCCCCTAAATTAATTAGGAAATTATCATATATTATATTTCCCACCAACACTCATGTGCAACCGCTCATGTATTAATTAGGAAATTAAGAAATTATGGAAGCTATTCAGTTTGTTTTAAATATAAAATCATATGCCACTACTAATTCACGCTTTGTGACTTATGGAAGTTACTCAATTTGTTTTAAATACAAACATAACCTGCAGTCCCACTACTAATCTACGGGAGGGAGTTGCTTTCACATTAACAACACAATTAATATGACGAATAATAATAGGATTGGCATCTATCGGACAACTAACCAGTCCACAAGTTATCAACAACCTAGTACAAGTCTCTTCATCTTTAAAATATAAATTTTATATTTTTTTCTACTATTCATTTTAGATGTATGTAATTTTTTTTTAAATAACACTATGTAGTATTTTATATATAATTTATATCTATAACAATAAATAAAAAAATATCTCTTTAAGTAATTGTCTTTGTTCTCCATTTTTTAGATTATTTAATCCTTTAAAACTTATCTTCATAAATAAATCCATATACTTAGTTAAAGAATAAAATGGAAAAACAATATAAGCATAAAAAGTTTTAAAAGTTCAATTCAGTAACCCACGATCCCATGTAATCTCCTTTTTCTCATTTCAATTTTTTCAGTTCATTAATCAATCCATTAATAACAATATATTTATCAAGAAAAAATAACAATATCAATAATATTAGTTACATGGAAGCATTTCCAATACTAGCGGTAGAAAATTAAGATTGTTTTACATTTAAAATATATAACAATAATAAATAGAAAAAAAAATATTTGTATACTCAAAGAGATTTGGTATAAAATAATTTCATATCTTTTTATTTTTATATTTAAAAATATAAACTATATCATATCTTTTTATTTTAAAGAGCAACTTCCTGATATAAGACAAATATCATTATTAAATATTTACATGACTATTTCAGATAACTAATCACATGATCTGATAATGATATGTAGCAATATAATTTTATTCTTATTTTATGGACAACATAAAATATTTATTTGATTAAATTAAATTCTCTAATTTAATTATCAAATAATTTTTTTTTTGCAAAGATTGAAACATATGTTCAATACTAAACCGATAGTAAATTAATCATAATTAATTTATTAATCAAGGTAGGTGTCTAGTTATATTCTTAACGTTGGAACAACATGAAGTAACATATTTTACCTTCAAAAATTAATAGAAGAATATTTATTTCCATCATTTACAACTAAATGTTAACTCTAGAGTATAGTATTATTGTCAAACTTTAATAAGTTAACACATTGTATTTAATCAATGAATGACTTCAATTTTTTTTCTTTCATTAATTGTTTTGACCAAGGTTTTAATTCTATCATAGAGTTCAAATTCATTACCTAGAATTGATGAATTTCTTGTTAATTACTCATTAATTCTACAAGTATTTAATCATATTTAATATTCATTCAACTAGTATCCTAAAATATTAGGTGTTCGAAATTAAAATATAATAAATAACTTGTTAATTACTATGATAATCTTATGTCAAAGGAAACTATTATATTTCTTATTGAATTTCCTATTCGAGGAAAACGTCGAAAAAAATAGAACGTGTGGGTTACGAACTTTAAGTGTGAAAGGTTCGAGAGTTGTTTTTACGCACGGAGAAGGTATTAGTACCCCACGCGTCCGTCACAAGGGATGACAACCTTCAATCAAGTATGCAAATATGACTTCAAAACTACGTATTTTCCCCTTTTTATGTTTTTATGTATTTTCCCTTTTTATGTTTTTTAGCTTTTTATGGGTCTTTTGTATTTTATATCTTTTTGTGTTTTTTATGTTTTTATGATTTTTTGTGCCTTTTTATGTTTTTTACTTTTTTGTGGTCGACAAGGGTGTTTCCCTCGCTCCTATGTATTCCTCAATTGCGATAAGGAAATCAAAACTACGTAGTTCTTTCAAAAACGGTAAAGTTATGGGTTGATTTTATGCTTTTGAACGGTCCAAGTTAACCGATAAAAGCAAAGATGATCATTTAAGGCGTTGGACCTTAAAACGGTTTTAAGTGACTTTGCAAACAAAGCTTGATTTGTGAGTTGATTTTAGCCTTAGTTTCACTTTGGTTATTAGTCAATTGATTCAAGGAAACTTTCAAAGAAAAACGTCCGATTGATTTTGTTGATTATTTTATTCAAAGATATTTTGATTATTTTATTATTATTTTTTCAAGATATTTTGATTATTTTATTATTTTTTTGAAGATATTTTGATTATTTAATTATTATTTTGCCTTTTTTTATTTAACCGAGATTACAGCGTGAACGATCAGTTGAATTTTATTTTAACAGTGATTAAACGAGATTACAACACAAATGATCGATTGAAATTCATTTTATCATTTATTAGGCGAGATAACAACTTAAATAAACAGTAAAAAAACTCGTTAAAATCGAAAGAAAAGAAAACCGAAAGTGAACAAAATGAAGATGAAAGCAAACGAAACAAGAAATGAATTGAAAGTCTCGGATTCGAACACTTACCAGTTAAAGACCGAAGAACGAACGAAGAACGGTGAAGAACGGCGAAAAATCTTCACAGATTTGCTCACAGAAACGTCTCAGAAGCGTTACGGAAGCACCTGGACTTGGATTTTCTTCATAGAAACACGTTTTTTCACCCAAAACAACTGAAATGCATAGCGTAGAGGTCAGGGATCCTTGAAACTCAGCCTCCTCCCCCTATTTATAGGAGAAATGGGGAGTTGCTTGCCGTCTAGAGGCTTCTTGAGGAAGATTTATGAGCGCACCCCAATTACTAAGTTCACCCCCCCTTTTCATACTTTACGGAAAAGTTACAAAAGCCTTATAGGAGCGTTTCAGAATTGATTTTCCTGTTTTTTTCTCTTCCCTTTCACCAAATTAAGTGAAATATGTCAACCCAAAGCCTCGGATGCCCTGGATGTCCCACAGAGGCTTCTTGAGGAAGATTCCTGAATGCGCCCTGTAATTGATAAATTCACCCCCCTTCTAGAATGTTCTGGATGAAGTTTCTTGAGTGCACCCCCATATTTGATAAGTTCACCCCCGCTTTTGTGTTTTTGGCTGTTTTCTTTCTGAAACGTCCCAAAACTTTAAGGATTCCATGACAATGAGTATTAAACATTTTGAAGTGGTCAAACGGAGGTCGCATGCCGACAAACAATGGTCCCCGGACGAAATTAGGGTATAACATTGGCCAAATCAGCAAACCATGGACTTTCATTCATCATGAATAGCGATTCATTTGGAAATTCATCTCTTATCTCCAGCTCCTTCAAAGTCACTTCTTTATTGACTAGTCTTGACAAGTGGTCAGCTACTAGATTTTTAGATCCCTTCTCATCTTGATTAACTAGATCAAATTCTTGAAGCAATAGAATTCACCTGATTAACCTCGGCTTGGAATTAGCTTTAGTCAACAAGTACTTAATGGCTGCATGGTCAGTGTAAACAATAACTTTTGATCCCACCAGGTATGATATGAATTTCTCTAGAGCATAGACAATTGCGAGCATTTCCTTCTCCGTGGTGGCATAATTCAGCTGAGCATCATTTAAAACTTTACTTTCATAATAGATAGCATGGAAAATTCTGCGCTTCCTCTGGCCCAACACAACACCCACAACATAATCACTTGCATCGCACATGAGCTCAAATTCTTGGCTCCAATCCGGTGTTGTAATGACGAGAGCGGACACTAAACTGGTCTTTAAGGTGTTGAATGACTTCAAACACTCTTCATCGAACAAAAAGACAGTGTCCTTGTTGAGCAAGTTACTGAGCGATTTGGTAATCTTCGAAAAATCTTTTATAAACCGCCTATAAAACCCAACATGCCCAAAAAAGCTTCTTACTCCCTTGACATTCATTGGAGGAGGTAGCTTTTCAATCACATCAATCTTCGCTTTATCTACCTCAATCCCTCTCACAAAGATTTTGTGTCCCAAAACAATCCTTTTTGAACCATAAAATGACATTTTTCCCAATTAAGTACCAGGTTGGTCTCTTCACATCGTTGCAAGACCCGCTCTAAATTTGCTAGACAATAATCGAAGGATGAGCCGAAAACAGAGAAGTCATCCATAAATACCTCAATGCACTTCTCCAGCATGTCGGCAAATATTTCCATCATGCATCGTTGAAACGTAGCAGGAGCATTGCAAAGACCGAAGAGCATTCTTCTCTAAGCAAACACACCAAAGGGGCATGTGAATGTTGTCTTCTCTTGATCATTCGGGTCCACAACAATTTGGTGTTAACCAGAGTATCCATCTAGGAAACAATAGAATGATTGTCCAGCTAATCTCTCAAGCATCTAATCCATGAAGGAAAGAGGAAAGTGATCTTTCCTTGTGGCATCATTTAACTTTCTGTAATCGATGCACATCCTCCACCCCGTGACTGTTCTTGTGGGGATCAAATCATTCTTCTCATTCCGGATTACTGTCATGCCACCTTTCTTAGGAACTACTTGCACAGGGCTAACCCATGCACTGTCAGAGATAGGATAGATGAGGCCTGCTTCTAGCAATTTAAGCGCTTCTTTCTGCACTTCCTACTTCATAGAAGGATTCAATCTTCTTTGCGCCTGTCTCACAGGCTTGTACTCGGTTTCCATGTTAATTTTATGCATGCAATAGGAAGGGCTAATTCCCTTAAGGTCATAAATGTGCCATCCAATAGCTGCCTTGTGCTTCTTCAAAACCTCCACTAGTCGAGACTCCTCATTATCCGTCAAAGAGTTGCTGATAATCACTGGATTTGCTTCATTCTCTCCCAAGAACACATATTTCAGATGCTCTGGTAGAGTCTTTAGGTCCATTTTAGCCTTCTCTGTAGGAACGTCCTTCTTCAATTCTTCAAACACAACTTTTTCTGAAGAACTTCCCTCCAATCCTTCTAACTCTTCTAGGTAGTTATGCAATTCTTTCTCTTCCTCTTTTGTCAGACAATCCATGGCATTGGTCAGTGCTTTTTCTAATGGGGATTGCAATACCATAGCTCTAGCCATCGTGTCCACCTCCTGTTCAACCTTCTCCACCTTAAAACATGCTTTATGGTCACTTGGATGCTTCATTGTGTCAAACAAATTAAAAGTAACCTTCTGATCATCAACACTCATTTCAAGGTTACCCTTTCCCATATCAACCATGCATTTGGCTGTCAACATGAATGGACGACCTAAGATCAGTGGAATCTCAGCATCTTCTTCTATGTCCATGACCACAAAATCAGCAGGGAATGTGAAGTGACGCACATTGACCAATACATCTTCCACTACACCATATGGCCTTGTGATTGAACGATCCGCTAACTGCAGTGTCATTCTAGTTGGTAGGATCTCCAGATTTCCTATCTTTCTGCACATGGATAGGGGCATTAAATTTATGCTAGCCCCTAATTCAATAAGCGCCTTTCCAACTGACACAACACCAATAGAGCATGGAATAGTGACAGTCCCTGGATCCTTGTATTTTGGTGGAAGGATCCTCTGAATGACATCACTACAATTGTCTTCCACCACAATGTTGTCACTATGGATGTACTTGCCCATCTTGGTAAGTAGATCTTTGAGAACTTTGTGTAAAGTGGCATCTGTTATAAGGCTTCTCCAAAGGGAATAATGATTTCCAATTTCTTGAAAATGTTAAGGAAACGAGCAAAGTATCGCTCCTTGTCCTTTTTAAACGACACTAAAGGATATGGTGTTTCCCTTTCTGAATTGGGGACAACCTCTTTCTTCTTCTCCCTCACTAGCTCACTCTTGGTCTTTTTCTCCACATTATCTTTTGTAGAAGCAAGCTTCATGATGATGAATCAAGATTGATTCAAGTAGTTTTGATGTTGATAAAGATGATGACAAAAAGCCCAAAGAATGATTTCAAGATTGAGTCAACAATTCAAGAATCAAGAGAAGTTTGATTTCAAGATTCAAGAGAAGATGAATTCAAGATTCAAGAGAATAAATCAAGAAGACTTCATAAGGGAAGTATTGAAAATATTTTTCAAAAAACAAACATAGCACAATTTTGTTTTTCAAAAGAGTTTTTCTCAAATTTTCTAAGTTACCAGAGTTTTTACTCTCTGGTAATCGATTATCAGTTTCTTGTAATCGATTACCAGTGGCAAAGTTTGATTTCAAAAGTTTTCAACTGAATTTACAACGTTCCAATTGATTTCAAAATGGTGTAATCGATTACAAGATTTTGGTAATCGATTACCAGTGCATCTGAACGTTGAAATTCAAATTCAATTGTGAAGAGTCACATCCTTTCATAAAATGCTTTGTGTAATCAATTACAAGGATTTGGTAATCGATTACCAGTGACAAGTTTTGAACAAAAATAAAAAAATGTAACTCTTCCAATGGTTTTCAGATTTTTCTAAAGGTTATAACTCTTTCAATGATTTTCTTGACCAGACTTCAAGAGTCTATAAAAGCAAAACCTTGATTTGCATTTGAAATATACTAACAACCTTTACAAACAACTTTTCCACATATTCTTTTACAACCTTTGAATCTCTTTGAACATTTTCTTGAACTTCTTCTTCTTCTTCTTCCTTTGCAAAAGCTTTCTAAAGTTTTCTGGTTTTTTCAAACCTTGAAAACAGAAGTGTGTTATTCATCTTTTTCATTCCTTTCTCTCTTTGCCAAAAAGAATTCGCCAAGGACTAACTGCCTGAATTCTTTTTGTGTCTCTCTTCTCCCTTTTCCAAAAGAACGAAAGACTAACCGGCTGAATTCTTTTGTGTCTTCCTTCTCCCTTTTCAAAGAATTCAAAACGACACAGTCTGAGAATTCTTTTGATTCTTCCCTTTCCCTTAAATAAAATATTTCAAAGGACTAACCGCCTGAGATATCTTTTGTTTCCCCTTCACAAAGTTTCAAAGGACTAACCGCCTGAGAACTTTGTCTTAACACATTGGAGGGTACATCCTTTGTGGTACAAGTAGAGGATACATCTACTTGGGTTGTTGTAACTGAGAACAAGAGAGAGTATATCTCTTGTATATCAGTTCTAGTGGAGGGTACATCCATTAGGTTGTTCAAAGAGAACAAGAGATGATACATCCCTTGTGGATCTTTGCTTGTAAAGGACTTTACAAGGTTGAAAAGAAATTTCAAGGACCGCAGGTCGCTTGGGGACTGGATGTAGGCACGGGTTGTTGCCGAACTAATATAAAACTCTTGTGTTTGTCTTCTTCTTCCCTACACTCTTTAATTTCCGCTGTACATTTTAATTATCGTTTTTACTTTTGGTTAAGTTTCCATTTCTGTTATTCACTTTCTTAACATTATAATAAAAGCCTAAGAGGGTAGATTTTTAATTAGTAAAGTTTTAGTAATAATTAATTCAACCCCCCCTTCTTAATTATTCTGAGGCCACTTGATCCAACATCTTTTCTCTCATTCCCCTCACTGTCTCTCTTTTTGGTATTTTTTTCATTTTCTTCCTCATCAACCTCATTTATTTTTCTCTCTCCCATCTGATCTCCCTCTTTTTCTTTCTTTTCCTCAGCTCCTAAATTCTCTTCTTCATTGGTCCTTCCCTCATTCTCCACAACTAATTCCCTTTTGCTTCTAGTCATAATAGCTTTACACTCTTCTTTGGGATTCTTCTCTGTATTTGCTCCAAAGCCTCAAGAAGAATTTTCAGCTATTTGTTTGCCCAGTTTCCCCACTTGGATTTCTAAGTTTTTGATGGCTGACTCAGTGTTCTTATGATTAGACATTGAAACCTTCATAAATAGAGCCAAAGTTTCTTCCAGCTTGGTGGTTCTCTCATACAAGTTAGGCCTTTGATTAGGAGGTCTATTGGAAGGTCCTCCTTGATCCTTGTTGAACTGATTACATGGGTGTGATCTCCACTCTTGCCCTTGATTTTGATTGAAGTTTCCTCCTTGCTGGTAACCTGAAAAACCGCCTGAGTGAAATCCTTATCTATTTTGGTTCCCCATATAGTTTACCTCTTTAGTTGCATCATCTTGGGCTATACAATAGTCGGATTCATGAGCTCCTCCATAAATACTGTAGCCTCTAACTTGCATAACTGTTGAATGAGAAGGCTGAGCCGCTTGCAACTGTTTTGGGAATTTGCTAAGTGTCTCCATGAGTGATTCAAGCTGTTTGGTTGACAGCTTATTCTGTGCCAACAATGTGTCGTGTGAGGAAAGCTCCAACAGGCTTCTTTTTGTGGCATTATGCGTCCTATCACACAAGATAGCATGATCACTGGCTGCCATGTTCTCAATAAGCTCCATTGCTTCCTCTGGAGTCTTCAACTTAATCTTTCCTCCGGCTGAAGCATCTAACAATTGCTTGGACTGTGGCCTCAAACCGCCAATGAATATATTCAGCTGAATAAGCTCGATGAATCCATGAGTCGGTGTCTTCCACAACAAGCCACATAATCGTTCTAGAGCTTCACTCAAAGACTCCTCCGAAAACTGATGAAATGAGGAAATTGCTGCTTTGCCTTCAGCTGTCTTGGATTCAGGGAAATACTTCTTCAAGAATTTATCTACTACTTCTTCCCATGTCTTCAAACTATTTCCCTTGAAAGATTGCAACCATCTCTTTGCTTCACCTGCTAGACCGGCATCCCTGCTATCTTCACTATGTTGCAAATTTCTATATAAGTTGTAAGGTGTGCATAAGGGTCTTCTTTAGGCAAGCCATGGAAAAGATTTCCTTGAGTCAGCTGAATCAAGGAGTGTGGATAAGAAATGTTGTGTGCTTGGACTTCTGACCGCGCAATACTTGTGAAAAATTGTGGCACGGTGGAGTTGGAATAATCCTCAAGAGTCACCCTCTGTGGTTGATTATCTGCCATATTAGCTTCAGATGCACCAACTTCGGATTCCCTCAAATTTGTAGGAAATGATGATGACGATTCAGATGAAAGAGTTCTCTCGCCACTTGGATTGGTTGTCCTCTCTTGTAAAGCTTTCCTCCTCTTCTCAGTGTTGTTTCTCTTGCAAGTAGCTTCGATCTCCAAATTTATGGAGTTAAATCCCCTGCTGGAGTTTTACCTTGCATACAATAAGTAACTAAACAGAGCAACAGTTAACCAAGTTAAGAGATAAAATTTAAATTGTAAATAGTCACAGGAAACAATCAAAGAATAAAGAATAAATGTTTCCAAACTGAATTATACTTCTAAGTGGAAAGAAATTCCTCGGCAACGGCGCCAAAAACTTGTTCCTTCTGCTGGTAGACAAGTTTACCGATTCGCACAAGTAGTATATAAAACGGTAAGATCGAGTATCGTATCCACAGAAAATTTGTTTCACGTAGACTATGTATATTCAGTATGTAAACACTTTTTAAGCTTGAAAATAAGTAAATATTAAGTAGTAAATTAGGTTTTCCTCAATATTAACTACGTGGACAATATTAAAATACTCAAAGCTGTAAAATGTGACAAATATCAAGTTAAAAGCGTTGGGGAGTTTCCTGCTGAAATTTCTCATGTCGTATAAAAGGATTTTTCTCTATTTAACGTTATCCTAGTGTTCTTACACCGAGAAAATATTCAGACCATGATTCCTCACATGAATGAACCTAACTCTCTTAGCTTTTGTTCTTGATTCCTTAACAAGCTCGTTCTAAAAGAGTTGCACTAAGCATACAGTGTAAAATATACTAGATTATTGCACTCCATTCCTAGACATACAAATTTCTAGCTTGATCTATCAAGTTCTAAGGTTTTAAAGCATTTTCCAACACTAAAAAGCCTAACTAAACATACAAATGGTTGATCACGCCACAAACATGTAAAATAAATATGGATGGAAGCAAAGAACACCAGAAAGTAACATTAAATAGATAGTTAGAACATTACATCAAGAGTTTTAGTAGTTACTCCTCAACAAAGAGGTTCTAGCCTTCCATTACAAGTAAAGTTTCAAAATATAAAGAAAATGTTTTTGGTGAAAGAAAATGGAAGAAGATGAAGGAGAATGTCTTCTCTAGCCTCTCAGCCCTATTTCTCTCTGTTTTTCACATAGAAAGGCTTGGCTAGACTTTGGTTGTTGTTAGTGACCTTTGGTTTCCGCCAATCTCAGTGTTTTAAAGGCTCTTGGACTTCTCAGTACACGAAGGCTCGCTTAGCGAGCATGTCTCGCTGAGCGAGGGTAAGTGAAAATTTGCTTAGTGAGCTTGGGGGCGGTAAGCGCAAGAAGAGACAACGTCCTCGCTGGGCAAGCTTGTTGCGCGTTGAGCATGCAGATCTCTGACTTATCCTCTTCTAGGGTTTCCCATCCGCTAAGCCAGCTGGCTGCCTCACTAAGCGGATGAGGCTTGCTTAGCCAATTTGCCTCGCTAAGCGAGTTCATCAGTAGCTTTTTGCACCTTCTCTTCTTTGGCCTACAAACTGAGTTGAATTCAACATTAGGTCACAAAAATGGAGTTTCTACTCTATAAAATCACATAAGAAAGAAAATATATACAATTTCCACAAAAAGAATCATAAATTTGAGGCACGTTGATGTTTTCTTGCAAATTTTCAATAGAATACTAACTCATGAATAACAACTAACAAGCAGCTAGAGGTCTGTATATCTAGGAATAGAATGCAGTAATCTAGTATACTTTGTACCGTGTACGTACTGCAACTCCCTTAGAATGAGTTTGTTGAGGAATCAAGGACTAAAACTAAAAGAGTTAAGCTCTTTTATATGAGGAATCATGGTCTGAGTAAATCGATGGTGCAAGAACACTAGAATAATATTAAATAGAGAAAAACCTATTAGTACGGCAAGAGGAAGTTCAGTAGAATACTCCCCGACGCTTTTATTTTGATATTTATTCCGTTTTACAGCTTTGTGTTCATTTTGTCATTTGTTTAAGTAGTAGAATTGATCAAAGAAAACCAAACCATTAATGAGTTCTTTATTTTATTACCAAAGCTAAAAATGTTTACATACTGAATATACGACATCTAAGTAAAACAAATTTCCTATGAACACGATAATTAGACTTACCGTTTTAAATACTACTTGTGCAAATTGATATACTTGCCAATTGTTTAACATCTAGCATAAATTAATTTCATGCAATATAAATGGTTGGAGACTACCATTGTTATTTGCACTGATATTCTATTTATTTTTTGTTGTGAGATTTTAATTTTATTAATTTACTCTTTGTTGTAAGTATTATTTTTCGTGAGTATTTTTACTTGGATTTTGCGGGGAAGATTTAGCAATGAATATGATGTTGTGGTAGAAAGGTTGGAAGATTATCAATTGAGTCTTTTCAAAGCCTTAAGTTTTACTATCTATATTTTTTTGCATCTTATTTGTTTGTATGGGCTGGTTTGGTTATGTTATTTTTTTTTATCAGGTGTTGTAATTCTTAGCTTGGGTGTATATCAATAATTTTTCTATCATTTGAATTTTCGTAATGCAAGGTAAGTTTCTATCTGAAAATTATTCACTCAAGTTTTTCATTATTATTATTGTAATTTCCAGTCATAGGAGTGGATTTTATTTTCAAATTTTGTTTATCAATTTCCAAGTATAATGATGTGTTATTGTGTTGTGTTGACAGGATGGTTCAATGATTTTTTTGAGCTGATTTTCTATTTTTATTCTTCTAATCCCAGATTCTGCATCGTACAAGGCCCATAAACGATATAGGACAGAGCTTCATGTAATTCAATATAAGGAATGTTTACTTTTAGAGGTCATATACATAATTGTACATGAATTGGACCCCAAACATGTAGCAATTGTATACCAATTAATTATATATATTTATATTTAAATTTGAGTCTAACACTGATGAAGTTACCAACAACCAGGAAGGTTTAAGGTTTGTGCTCAAAACCTAATGAATGTGTGGCTACTTTTATTTTTTATTTTTTTTCTCCTTCATTGTTTTTGGTATTATTCCAAGTTGTGTCAATATTTTCTGGTATTTTTTTTTTTACAAATATTTTAGACTGCGTTATAAATCTATTGATATATGTGTCCTTTTAAAAAACACTCTTGGAAAAATATATAAGATGAAATAAGTTTTTTTGTATCTAATGATTTTTTAAGCTTTCTATTTTATGATTTTTATATTAAATAATTACTTTTTTAATTCTTTACTCAATATCTTAAGGATACTTGTTAGTAAGACTCATCTATACTTTATATCTATAATATAAAATAATCTAATCTCATTTTTAAAATATTTCTATCCTTCAAGTATTACAAATTACTTTACTATTTTATTTCAACATCCAATATTAGTTACATTAAAAAATAATATTTAATTGTATATGTAACTAAATTTAGTTCCAAAATAAATAAAAAATACTGTATAAATTAAAGTATAAACTTGCAAATACACAGTACCTAGTATTTCAATCAGCAAAAAAAATCCGATTCAAAATTCTATCGAAAATGTTTTAAAGACAAAAAAATAAAACAAATATATTTTGTAAGTACTAAAATGAAATAAAGATACATGGATGAAAATTAAAAAATATTAAGTTGTAGGAAAAATATTTAAGCATTAAATCTATACTTACTGATAATAAAGAAAATATCTGATTTGGTATCTATATTTCATTCAACAATTTTATTTTTAAACTTTTAAATTTTTTTCTAACCCAAAGTAACTTTCCACTACTTATATATGTATCTTTTTTTTTTAGTTTTTATTACTCATTTATAAAATTTAGAACCCTAGTATTTAACAATGTGAAAGGTTGGTTAAGATGATAAGGAGTGAAATCATCAACAAAGAAGTGGGCTTAAATTTTCATAACCCAAATGAGAACTTATTTGATGAATCTTTTCATATATGTAAATGCTCATAAGTACTTATTACTTTAATCATCTAAAGTTTTTCTTATAATTTTTTTTTTAATAGTGCTGACTTCATTCTAAAGGAAGCTAATCAGAGCGTCCAGGTGGACGATAAAGCTGAAAATATGGTGCCGACGTGCTTCTCACTCTCTGACTGATGTGTCGATCTTGGCACTCACACATGGGATCCACCTTGATGCAATCTTCTTAAAAACATATATAGAATCTAATCACACTTTTTCTCCGCTTCCTGCAACTGAAAATGGCAGAGACTTCCAACGGCAACGGCGTCTACGTCGATGAAGAAGAACAAGAAGTAGTAAAGTTGAAGCAGAAAACGCAAAGAGTGAAAGAAACCTTGCCGGAGGTCCTTAACCGCATCGCCTCCGCCATTCTCTTCCCGGAACCTGCCTACTCCGGATCCCTACTTCGCCGGATCAAACTCTCCGTCGCCGACCACGCTCCTCTCCTTCCCGAAGCTTCCAAAAACTCCGCCCGCGACGTTCTCCTCTGGACTCGCCGCGGCACTCCCTTCCGCCCGCTCTTCGTCATCTCCGTAAGAATAAAATAATTTATTCAATCCAGTTATAATATTTCTTCGATATGTTTGATTGAATCGAGATTCCTCGCTGTTTATGAATCTTTTCATTCTTGAAAAATTCTCCATGCGTTTCTCTTGGTTAAATATTTCAATCATATAATTGGACCTGGGAGTAACTGATTATCAACTTGAAGTGTTTTCTTTTTATAAAATGTTGAGAATTTAATTAGGATGTGTATATATGTTTTTTTTTAATACTTTTATTCAATCAGACAGCAATTGTTACATTTTTTGTGTTTTGATTTTAGTTAAAATTAATTTTGAATTGAAGAGATGTATATTATTTGCATGTTTTTATTTTAAAAGCAAGTCAGTAGAAAAATATTGATCTAACACAATCTGTCTAAAGTTTGTTCAAGTCAAAATTAATTCTGAACCATAATTTCTCAGTGTGTAACCTTCGTAACGTTATTTCTGATGATTCATTGTGAACCTAAACATGCATAATAATTACTTTAAAAAATACTACTATTTAGCATGATTTGTGATTAGTTTGTAAACATGAAAATTAAACTCTTTTACTAATTCAGTAAAAAAAATAAACTCTTTGATTAATAATTATAAAAATGTAATTAATTTGTTGTTCTGTTCTGTTTTTGAAATTTTATGAAATAAATCATTTCCTTTCGAAAAACATTGATTAATTAATGCAAATAAGGAAGCATCTTTATAGTTTTTAATTAATGAAAATAATGAAAATAGAAAAATAAAGATGCATTGTCTTGGATTAAGGAGTACTAGTTCAATAAGTTATGGCATTGTATTGCAGATGCAAAAATAAGCTAATGAAAAAGGATGCTTAAAGAGGGGTTCTGATGGATTTGTTTACCTGTAGATTATCATCACTAGAATTCAAAGCATGCAGGGCTGTTTCTTTTCTTGATACTGAACCTGGGAAAAACCACATGGAGATGCATGATGTCACTTATCAGTTTTGATGTCGTTCCTTTTGTAATCATAATAGTTATAATAATGATGAACCGTGTTCTATATGTTTCTAAAAACGATGAATTAATATTAAATAAGAAACCATATTATATTCATATCAAGGAAGATTTATGATGAGATAAATTTATCTTTTGTTTTGAAAGTTTATGATTTGTTGTTTTTCCTTATTGCTGCAGGTTGGGACGGTTACTTTTGTTGCTTTGACAGCACTGCTTGTATTTATGCTTTTCTTTCTAGCTGCAACCATAAATGCCATTGTCATATCGTTGCTGATATCTTTGGCAGCTGCAGGAGGATTCCTGGCTCTTTTCTTTGCTTTTGTTACAGCTATATACATTGGAGCATTAGCAATTGCCATATTTGCTATTTCAGTTACCACATTTTGGTCAATTGTGGCTATTCTGATAATCACAGGTAACAAGTTGTTTGGTCACCTCATCCTTTTCTCTTTCCTTTTCCACACTTTGTGCTTTAGGTTTGATTTTGTTTGCTATTACATTGTTATCAAAACTTTTATCAGTTGTGTGAAATTCAACAGTTTGAGTACAGCTATAGACATATATCTCTTCCATAAGACGTGCCTTTGAATAAGATTTGAAATGATATAAACTGCATCCTTCTGTTACAATTACGCAGACTTTGTGTATACTAACAGTAAGAAAAGTACTTGTGGCTGTGCGTACTAAGTACTACTAACAGTAGAAAAGTACTTGTGCATACTGACAGTTAGATTTTGCATGTTCCCATCCTAGTTTCTGCATGTATATTATACATTGATCAAATGGATGTTTACAATTTTTCATATGATTTCACTGGTATTGGGCTTATCTTTGTGAAAAGACCAACTGAACTCCTAATGAGCATGGGTGATGTAATAATGGTAATGGGCTATGTTATATGTCCACTATCAGAATTTTGCTGCACTTGGCAGCTTAAGCTTACCAGTCAAACAGTTGCCACATACCAACATTGCCTGGTGTGGTGGATTCCTTCCTTAGAATTTCATAAAATTATAGACTAATTTAAATGAAAATGAAAGCCACCAGGGAGGTTCTATGGCATCACTTGATGGATTACAACGTTTAAACAGATTAAGGATCACTACCCTCCAACCATTGCACTTTCTATCTCATCAGCACTCAACATAAGCTCACGCACAGAATGCTTCCAGGCTTTCAACACCTCTCACACGATGATCGAAATGGGTATTATCTGATGGGATGCTTAGACTGGGGACTCTGGCTTTTTATAGAGTCAGTTTCTGTCCATCCTTGAAACTAACCCCTAACGATCAGGATATGTCGATAATGGTTATATCCCACTAACATGACTGCTATTAATGACCAGATAAATTAGTGAGAATAACAGGAGTAGTGGTTGAGAAATATTAGGATCTTAAGATTTTAATTTTAAAATTCAAAATAAGTCTAACATTCTCCTTCCACTTGGCCCAGTATTTCTCACACTTTATGATATCTACACTACTGAGAACCTTATGCTCACACCCAAAAGTTAATTACATGAATCATGGACCTAATAAAATGATTATTACCTTCCATGTATCACAATATAATCACCCTTAGTAAAAAAAACAACAATTTAACTAAATGAACATGTTCAAAATTTATTATTGAGTTCAAATTTCATGTCTTACTCAACCAAATGTATACATA
This sequence comes from Glycine soja, assembly GCF_004193775.1. NCBI lineage: Eukaryota > Viridiplantae > Streptophyta > Magnoliopsida > Fabales > Fabaceae > Glycine > Glycine soja. The sequence continues at coordinate 27,497,048 of NC_041014.1, read as the reverse complement.
AAAATGAGAAGAAAAAAACTAAAAATAAAGTTTCATTACATTCAAAGAGACTTTACATAACTAAATCAAGTCTCATACACATTACATGATCCTTGAACAACTTAGTTGGCATGCCTTTTGTCAATGGATCTGCGACCATTAATTCAGTGCTAATGTGTTCAATGATGATTTCATTTGCTTTCACATGTTCCCTCATGGCTAAGATACTTTAAGTCGATGTGCTTGCTTCTTGCTTTGACTTCCACTTTTATCACTAACTTAATTGCAGTTGATTTTACCCTCTTCATTCTAAAATATAAGATTACATTGATGTTTCTTTGATGGATTTTCTGATTTTCATAATGTTTCTTTTGTTATTTTTTCTCTGGGTTAACACTCAACACTACTGGACATGGAAATCAATATGAACCAGGTTTTATTGGATTCATTTACACTGTGTGGCTGGTAACTAGAAAAAGCTTTGGATTTGCTAAACACTCCTTGGACGTGACCGGCTCTGCAATTTCATCTTACACTACTGCACGGCATGCCCACCACCTAATACACACGAATTCAAAGTAGGGGATGATCACAAACAGAGACTTATGTACAAATCTTAAGCTACATGTCCGTGTTTTGGACTGACGCGAGCTTCTTTTGGCTGGTATGAAGTCTTGTTCTTAGATCCTTCATAGTTTGGTTTCAATCACAATCCTTTGTTTTATATCTGAATAGAGAGATGTTTAGGTAAATAAGCCAGGTTATTGTGTGTTGTGTTTGAAGTTTGATGTTAATACAAAACAGTGGGTTTTCTTCTGTAGCCACCTAGTTACCTGGTGTAATGCAACTTATAGCTGATATGAAATGAAATTTGTGTGTAAATGATGTAATTTTGGAACGAGTTATGTGTTTGCTGCACTTGTGGGAACAACTATATACATGCGGTACTTGTACAGCCACACGTCACGTAATTTAATCACATCATATTCTCATATATTTATATTTTGTTATAAAGCTAGAATGCAGAATTTCGATTTGGTATTGCTATTTTTTTTAAATCTTTCCACTGAGATAAAATAGTGATTTTATTCCACCACTAAGATATAGCCAAAACAGGCTTTGGACAAGCACGGAAAATAAAGGGAAACTTAAAAGTTAGATCCTAGCAGTGAAGGCATTACATCAAACAGTGTCACGTTTGGTATTTTACTAAAATCAATTTCTCACTCCGTAATACAGTTCCGATGTAAAATTCGTGATTGAGATTAATCTGGGTATACATTTTAATCAAATGTAACCATTTAAAATCAGTTATGTTAAAATTGGTTTTTACTCCAATTTAAAACAGACAGACCAACCCACCCACTTTTTTGGTTGAAAGATCAAAATCTTCAAGAACAACAAAGGCCTGAAGACCCAAAGACATACAGCAATGGGCTAAGAAAAGCTAGCCCAACAATAAACAGATTTGCAGTACATCAGGCTGCTCCACTAGTATGGCCATTTATTTCAGAAAACCCATTCGAGAGAGAAAGAGAGGGGGAGAGAGAGAAAGAAATTATGTATTATTTTTGTGAGATTCACATTTTACACTTTATTTTAATTAAAAAAATTATTTTTTATTTCAATCCTCTAAATCAAATACATCTTTAGGGCATTTGAGTAAACTTGATAGGCTGATCCAAACTTATTCATTTGGGTGGAGTTTTTTTCTTGGTTGAGTCAAACTTGAATCAGCTTAAATATATTTGGCTTTGGTTGGTTGAAGTATCTAGTTTATAATTCCAACCTGTAAATTTGATGAGCTGATATGATGGGGCACAGTTTTTTTTAAACAAAAAAAAAAACTGGCTAGTTCCTAATAAATAGTCCATTGTTTAAATTTCTAGAGTTCTTTGGCTCTGTGCCTTTATAAAGCCATTGCAAATATAAAAGATAAAATTATATTTTTTGTCCTTTAGTTTATCTCTAGTTTCGGATTTGGTCCCCCAGTAATTTAATTTACAAATTTGGTCTCCTTATTTTGTAAAATCGTGCAATGTTGGTCCCCCAGGTCACAATTGGACGTTGACGGTTAACAAGTGATGTTGATTGCCACGTGTCACGTTCTTATTGGATGATGACTGTCACGTGTCATTTTCTGATTGGTCAATGAAAACAACAATTCATTTCATCTTTCATGGAATTGACATCTAATCAGAACATGACACGTGACAGTCATCATCCAATAAGAACGTGACACGTGACGGTCAACATCACTTGTTAATGGTCAACATCAAATTGTGATGTGGAAGATCAATATTGCACGATTTTACAAAATAGGGGACCAAATTTGTGAATTAAATTACTAGGGGACCAAATCTGAAACTAAAGATAAACTGGGAAGCCAAATTTACAATTTTTCCAATATAAAAAACACTATACGTGTATTATTATACAAAACTTAGGAATTTAGCATCTCGTTGTCTTTTTTTTCTTCTTAAATCTGTGTTCCTCACGGATCCACCTCTTGTTTATTTTTTTACTTATAATGTAAAAAAAATTACCCCTATAAAAAACTTATTATTCCTATAAGATAATTTTTTAAATATATATATATAATAAAAAAAGAGAATAAATTCATACTAATTTTATTATTTTATTTTTTAAAATTTTTAGATTTAATTACTATTTTAGTCCTTCAGTTTATTTTTTAGAATTAATTTGGTCCCTTTAATTTTAAAAGATTTAATTAGTTTCTTTATTTTTTAAAATGAGTTTAATTTGATCTCATTTTTCTTCCACCATTTCTGAATATTTTTTAAAAAATGAGATCAAATTGAATCTATTAAAAAAATATAAAGCCCTAATTAGAATTTTTTTTTAAAATAAAGAAACTAAATTGCATCTAATATATATAAATTAAGGGATAAAATTCAATCTTTTTAAAATAAAATGACTAAATTGAACCTAAGAAAATTAGAGAGCCAAATTAATAACCTAATTTTTTATGTTCCAATTCCTCTAATAGACATTCAACATAACACAATGATTCATTTACTAACTTACACTACATGTTTTCATTTGAGTAAGTTCATCCTTATTCTCAAATAAAGCAAGAAATGAATTAAGAGAGATTGTCATTTAAGATGTTTTTCTGCAATTAATTTTGTGAAAAATAAAATATGTCATCACATGGGAGAAGATGAATGGTTGAATGATTGTTTGGTTACATACATAAATAGATATATATTTTTTAAATATTAACAATGAAACAATTAGAGAGCATTTTCAATAAAAATGCATAAAGGACAATTGTAATTTTTAAAAGTTTAAGTATTTTCGATTATTCTTTTGTCATGATATTATGTATTTTGTAAAATTTTATGATTTTTTATTTTGTAGAAATATTATAAACTATTTTTTGTCCTCCCTAAAAAAATTCTAGATCCATCACTTCTCATAACCATAGGCTATGACTATGTTTAACAAGATATTTAAGTTAACTTTTAACCTTTTTTTTATCAGTTGACAAGCTCATTTGGTTGTCTGATAAATTAATTTTTTTAATAGCTTCTAGTGTTTTTTGAAACATTATTTGAAGTAACTAGCTTCCAGCTACTAGCTAACTTTTAACTTTGATCTAGAAGTTGAAAAACTAACTTATTAAATTAGAAATGTTCAGTAAAACTAATTGTTAGCTAAAAAGTATAAAATGATAAAAAAAACAATAAAATCATGATTTATTATTAAAAGATAACAAAGAAAATAAATAAATATATCAATAATAAAATTGGAAGAAAATATCAAAAGTTAGAAACCAACGTTTTAGAAAATACTACTTCAAATAACTTTTCAAAAAAACACTTGAAACATATTTATAAGTTACTAAAAAAATTTGTTCATCGAACAACTAAATAAATTTTTAATGAGTAAAAAAAATTAAAAATTAATTAAAATAACTTGCCAAACATAATTGTAAGTAACATAATAAATTTAATTTGTTAATTGCGTTTAACTGAATCTAAAATATAAAAAAAAGTAAATTTTAAACAAGTTTATAAAAATGAAACCCGTGCATCCGATCTAAACCATGCTAATTTCGTTTGGGTTTGGCAAATAAAATACAAGAACCTAAACCAGCCTAATCCATGTACACCTGGTATCTATTCAATCATCCATAAGGATTATAAGAATTTTTTTTTTTAAGTTTAATTACCCATTTAATTTTTATAGTTTCCAAATTTCTCTTTTAATTTTTATAGTTAATAAGTGAATTTTTTAGTTACTGAAGTGTATATTATAATTTCCAAATAGTCTTTGTAGTTAATTTTTTTTAACTCCGTAGTTAAAAAAATTTAACTGTATAGATCATTTGGAAATTATAATATAAATTTTATGGACTAAAAATTTATTTATTGACTATAAAAACTAAAAGAGATAAGTTTGGAAACTATAAAGAATAACTAGGAAGATTTACGTACTAAGATATTTTAAAATTAAAAAAAGATAAAAAAAATAAAATAATAATGTTTTTATTATTAATCATAAATATTTTATTACAGTAAATATGAACGAATTAAAAAATAAGACTTTTAAAAAACAAGACGCATCATCTTTATAGATATGATGCATCATTATTTAAACTTTAAAAAACATATTTATATGAAGATTGATTAAGGTTGCAATAATTTCAAATTTTAATTAATTTAAAAAAGATACTGTTAATTTGATATAGTATATCAAAGTTTAAAATGGTTTAAAATAAAAATTAAATTGAAATAAAATTTAAAATGAATAAAAAATTATAGATTAAAAAATAAATACTTAATTTAGAAGTTACATCTTCATTTTTATCGTCTTATCGTAGTAGGGGGGATAAGAAATCCTAACTTAAGCTTTATGTAGTTGTGAATTACTTGCTCATTTCATATATTTATTTAGCTTAACTACTTATTTGTTATTGTTGTTATTATTTCTATGAATTTGATACTCATGGATGATGCTATAACCCTTCTTATAACCGGTTGAAATGAAATATTAAACTAGGAACTGAAAATGAACTTAAGCAACATAGTTTGTGATAGTCTAGGAGCAAGGTTTATTATTTATGAAATCTCAAATAATCTCAATTGAGATTTTTTTTGTCGAAGAAATTAAATAGAAGATCTACTAGAGGAATTGAATTTCAACTAACATGGTAATTAAATTTGATATTCAAGTTCATTTAATTTTCTAGAAATTAGATTGAGATAAATCTTGATTGCTTGGGTAAGGATCGAAAACACTTATACTCTAACGTCTTTTGTATTGTGAAATCCTATTTTACTCATTTTGATCTATCTCTTTTAATTTAATATTATTTTACATATTGGATTAGTTTAATGTTGTCCGTCTGACAAGTGTACCAAAATGTCCAAGTAATAAAAATTCGGAAGTTCGAGTGTTGATTTTCACATTGACTTTGTTTTGTATTCGCGTTGGATAATTTCCAATTTATAAGAAGAAAAAATGGAATAAGGTAAAAGATGAGCTAAAAGAAACAATAACTAAAATAATAGATATTAATAAGAGACAAAAAAATATAATAGGGAATTCAATGAGATGAGAATGCTAGGACTTAACATGTCTTATTTGTCTAAGATGTATTATTTTAGATTTTTCTCTATCAATTAGGTGAATTTTTCCTACCCACATCTATTAAAATACTTGCCCCTGATGTCTCAGGATGACAAACCTATCTTACTTATCTATCTCACAAATGTCTTTGCAAATACTCAATAGATAAAATGTATGAAGTTCTAATTCTAGGTGTTTGCTTTGATGTATGGGCATAATGTAACCACTCTATGTCTAGCAATGATTTTATTAAGATATCCCTTCCATTTAGTTATATTAGAAATTATCCTCTGTGGAGTAACTAATTCCTAAGACTGATGCATGTAAGACCTTCCTTGTATTTTTATTAAGGATTATCCTCTATCGAGCACCTAACCCTTAAAAATGATGCAAGACTGAATGATACATGAAATTAAAATAAGAAAGAATAATAGGAAACAAAACACCTGTTTGCATTGATAGATATGAAGTATACAATACATCTTTTGATTTTTTAGGTCTGCCAGACCGTAACTAAGGGTTTAGCCTCTCATGGCCATAAGGGGTCTTACATTTGAAAATGGGTATAGAAATTGATGGAGGAGAAGGGATGGAAAAAAGGAATTGAAATAATGTAAGAGAAGAAAGAATTTCCTAAGGAAGAGTTCTTAGGCTTTAGGTGTGTATTAGAGTGCTCTGAGACTCGGTATATCTTTTCTCCTTGGCTTGACTACCTTTTTATAGTTGTTGGAGTGGACTTGGGCCTGCATACTCGCACTAAGCCTGCACTGCTCGCTTAACGCAGGTGCCTATTTTTCGCACTTAGTGCGCCTCTTCCCGCTTAGCACTAGTTCATGTTTTCGCGCTTAGCGTACCTCTTCCCGCTTAGCGAGGGTACCTATATTTGCACTGGGCGCATTGATAACTACTAAATATGAGCTATTTTTGATAATAAAAATATATTAAAAATATCGTTAAAAATATTTATTTAGCAGTTATTTTTGGCTTAAATGATATGAATTGATATTTTTCTTATTTATGGCTTGCAGATTTGAAAAGGAAAAATTAAAATAAAAAAAAGATCCAAAAGATATCAAAAAGATAAATAAGGAAGATTTTTTGCATTAAGCCCAAGTCCACTCCAGCAGTGATAAAAAAGGAGTCAAGCCAAGGAGGAAAACACCGAGTCTCAGAGCCTTCCAGTGCATAAATCCATATCCTAAGCCTCTCCCATAGGGGAAATATTCTTCTTAGCCAATCTCCCCTCTGTTTTGGCTTGTTACTTGTCATCTATCACTCCCTTAGCCTTTGAATTGTAAAGCCTCTCATGACTATGAGAGGCTAAATGTAACGACCCGCCTTGTCGCTACGGTATCCACACTCTAATATTTGATAATCTCAATTTTTTTCTTTTTATAAAAAGAACTCCCTTAATTTTTGCTTATGAAAATAGAAGTGATTTTGTTACAACATAAATTCATCCAACAACACGCCATTACTTAAGTGAATATGCATAATTACATAGAAAACAATAATTCGGTACATGTCATACACATAACGAAAATTAAATATATTCATATATATAATTAAAATTCCAGTTTTACATCTTTAACTCAACAAAATAAAACTTTAAAACCAACTACGGAGGAGTTGATTACAAAACACAACTCTCTCCTAAAATAACGCCAACGTCATCACGTCAGCTCGGCAGCTCCTCACCAGAATCTTACTCCCTATACCCTGCCACTGTCATTCTGCTCCCACGAACAAGGTTCGTGATCATCACAGGTATCAACCACACGATACAAAATTGCAAGGGTGAGTTTATTATAAAAGAACCAATACCAATTCCAAATAACCACAATTAGCAAGGAACATAGGCAAACATGATAAGCATACGCAACAATCATTATTCAACACTCATATCCAACAAATATTCATCATCCACATCCAACAATTACTCATCATCCATCCATGGACCCAATCAAGACTGCACAGAATGATGCATGCACCTGACTCAACACTCAGATGCAATGTGGTACGTACCAACAACAACCAAATCTCAGGAAATAGCCTAAGCGTGTCCACACGACACTCTCACTTAGGAAACTTTGCTGAGTTTGTCGAGATCACCCGGTTGTGCACGTAACAGCCCCCCTCCCATAGGTGATCAGCCTGGGAGCCCAAAGGTGTTCCCTACCAGGTGACAAGCCCCCTAGTACAAAGTACATTTGACCACAGTTACTCTATTTCCTGTGTCGTATGAGCTATGATCACGGCCAAAAGTAAGTGCCAAAGACCATGGACCAATTAAAGCGCCTAAGCATCCCCTCATAAATGCTTAGATTCTCTAACCACACTAGTTACTCATGTCTGGGCCATCCGACAAGGTCAATGCACTCTACCCCCCATGACATACACTCCATACGACGTATGATCGTGGCCAAAAGCAGGTGCCAAAGACCCTGGAAGGTCAGTGCATAGTGCCCCCCACGAACATACACAACATGCACATGCCAATGCATTTCCAACATCAATCAACATTTCATTTCCATGTCATTCACAACATAAATATCATCTCATCTCAATGACGTTATCAACAACAACAACAACCTCATTTCATATTCACATATTCATCAATAATAACAATTCATGTTGACATGGTCTTTATTAACAACGTCATCTCAAATCAATATCATCATAATTATCATTATCATCACATATCAATTAAAATCCTCAATAGCAACATCAATAACAATTCAAACAAACACAACAATATCATTTCCACACGCACGGTCTTCAAACAACACATTTCAAACAACCAAAACAATATCATTCATCACAATACATATATATATATATATATATATATATATATATATATATATATATATATATATATATATCGCATCCCATTAGTTAAAACATAATTTTCTTTGAAGAAAAATCAGCAAGCAACAGGGACAGACATATATCCTCATAGCTAGGTTCCCTGACCCTAACTATGGTGTTAAAACGGTAAATTTTATAATAAACTCCCCTTACCTATCGTGAGCTACCCCGCGGATTCCTCGTCGCGTCACTTGAAGATTCCTTTTTGTCCTTGCTCGTCGATTCCACACAAGCCTCTCAAAAGAAAACGAAAGGTCAGATTAGGGTTTTCGTTCCCTATCGAAACCGCAAGCCAAGTTGGAAGATTCCGCTTCGGTTGAAGGGTTCCTCTCGGTATGGGTTTTCAATGGAGAACAATGATGGTTTGTGGTGGTTAATGGTGGCTGTGGGTGATGGAAAAAGTTCTTGGAACTTTAGAAATGGTTTTGGAAGAAAGAAAGAAGAATAAATGATGTTTTTCCTAAGCTACACGAAAGCAAAGGCTGAAGTGCTTAAATAAGAAATGCTCTCGGGAACGGAAGCTTTGAGCACACTCCAGATATCTTCTCAAAGATCCCAACGGTCAGATCATGGAAAAGTGTCTTGTGAAGTTGCAGACCAAATTTCGAGAAGATCCAACGGTTAACGAAGGCTGGGCAGAGTTTTTACCGAGGCAGCTTCATGTAACTTTCTCTAGAAGCTTCATTAAGAGGCTTCCTCCAGAAGCTTCCTCGTGGCTTCTTTGAGAAGCTTTTTCAAGAGGCTTCTTTGAGAAGCTAGATCCTTATCTATCCACACCCCTCTTTTAACTAAATTAACCTCCTTAAAAATAACTATGGATGAAAATAATGCAACAAATAATCAAACATCAAACATAATTACTAATAATATATATATATATATATATATATATATATATATATATATATATATATATATATATATATATATATATATATATATCAGGGTGTTACACTAAACCCCTTCAGTTGGGACCTGGCAGCAAAAAACTCTTGTAATGTAACTATTCTTCTTATCTATTAATGCAATTTCAATTTCTATTGTTCTTTCTTGCTTTTATTGTTATTGTGTGGTTTGGCCATCCATGCATCTATTTTAGGGATTATTCATTGGGAAGTGGTAGCATCTAAAAGAGTTGGGAAAGAACATCTCAACAATACATTGCTAGGGATAACTTGATTTTGTTGTGCCTTTGCATAACATCTTTTTACTTAATGTTGTTTATTATTCTGTCTTTACAAAGGGATTTGGGAGAAAGAATATATAAATTAGGCTCTTCAATGTGAGTGGTCCTGGTTGAGTATATTAGCAGATGTGAGGTTGAAATTGGGAAAGCATTCAATAGAGAACATCGTTAAAATTGCATCAAGGGTAGTTAGGCATGCTAGGTCCTAACATTATCTTATTCTGAACAGACCCTTAACACAAAAGCCATTGTTTAATTTTCTTGTTATTTTCCCTTTTACCTTCTCTACTTCAAATTTCATCCTATCTTATCTTTGATTCATCTTAACTTATCGTTCATTTTTCTTATCTCATCTTTCTTTATCTTCTATCTTCTTTTATCTCTATCATCTTTTAATTCAAATATTTTCTATCTTTTATTTTTATCTTTAAATATTTATCTTTTTTGCAAAATCTTTATCTTATCTCCTATCTATTATTTCCTTATCTCTTGCTTTTAAATTGGGTTTGCATCAATCTAAGTACAAACAAAGTTTATGTGGATTCGACACTCGGACTTCCGAGTACTTTACTACTTGTCACAAAATTGGTACACTTGCCAATCGGTTAACATGTTTTTGGCGCCGTTGTCGGGGACTTTGTTTTTCGTATTTAGTTGTTACATATTACAATCTGAAAAGAAATTTTTAATTTTGTTCTATTTTATTTTCTCTTCTGTGATAACCTGAACGGTAGTGCTCTCTTTTCTTGTATGCGAGGTACAATCGCAAGGGAAAAACTTGTTCCCTTGGAACAAGAGATTGAAGCAACTTGCAGAAAGAACGACGCCACAAGGAAAAGGAGGGAACAACTAGAAGTGCAAAGCAATCAAGAAGAGGGAGGACTTTCACCATCTGAACGATCCTCTTCCAGTCCACACTTTGTCTTTGAGGAACGCAACATGGCAAAAGACCATCAGAGAATGACGCTAGAGGACTACTCTAGCTCCTCCATACCACAGTACTTCATCAGCATAGCCAGGCTAGAGGTGTAGCCGGCCAACATCTCATACTCACATTCCCTCATCCAGCTGATTCAGGGGAATCTATTCCACGGACTACCAAGCAAAGATCCGTACGCACATTTGGCCACATACATCGAGATCTGCAACACGGTAAAGATAGCAAGAGTACCTGAAGATGTCGTCCGCCTCAACTTATTTTCTTTCTCTTTGGCTGGTGAAACAAAAAGATGGCTTCACTCGTTCAAGGGGAATAGCCTACAGACATGGGACGAGGTGGTGGAGAAGTTCCTAAAGAAATATTTTCTGGAATCCAAGACCGCAGAGGGTAAGGTAGAAATCTCATCCTTCCACCAACACCCTAACGAATCATTGAGTGAAGCACTTGACCTCTTCCAGGGGTTACTCCGGAAGACTCCTACGCATGGGTTCAATGAGCCATTTCAGCTAAACATTTTTATTGAAGGCCTACGACCTCAGTCTAAGCAACTCCTCGATGCCTCAGCCGGAGGGAAGATCAAGCTGAAGACCCTAGAAGAAGCCATGGAGCTTATAGAGAATATGACAGCCAGCGATCAAGCCATTCTTTGTGATCGAGCCCAAATACCTACAAAGAAAAGCCTTCTTGAGCTCACTCCTCAAGATGCAATGTTGGCTCAAAATAAGCTTTTGGCCAAAACCTTGGAGACCCTCATCGTGACTCTGAGTAATCTTCCTCAAAAACTACATGCAGTGCAACCTCCATTAGTCTTACACAATGGAGGATGCGACATTCGTGGAGGTGCTCATGAGTCAGGCTCATGCATGGTTCAAAACACAACTAACGAGGTCAACTACATGGGAAATTAGAATCACCAGGGATTCTAGCAGAGCGGACCACCAGGCTTCTATCAGAGAGGCAACTTTTCGCAGGGCCAAGGATGGAGATCTCATCGAGCGAATAATATCAACCAAGGGGGACCATCCTATCAGCATCCCAGCCAAGAGCCAAGTCATCAAGAGAAACCTACTAACATAGAAGAGTTGTTGATACAGTTCATGCAGAAGACTGAGTCACATATGAAAAACACCGATGCAACAATTAGAAATTTGGAAGTTCAAATAGGCCAATTAGCTCAAAAGATGGCTAAAAGGCCCACTAGAACTTTCAGGGCCAACACTAAGAAGAATCCAAAGGAGGAATGCAAGGCAGTTGTCACCAGAAGCCAAAGACAGAAGAATGAAGAAACTGAAAAAGTGTTGCAGGATGCAGACAAAGAAGAGGATGCTGAAGAGGAGGAGAAAACGCCACCACAGAAGACCAAGATGCACCCAGACCATGAAACCAAGAGAGAGGAACCACTGGTTGTGATAAAAGAGGCATCGTATCCTCTGGTGCCAACAAAGAAGGATAAAGAATGTTACTTCAGGCGGTTCCTTAACATATTCAAAAGGCTAGAGATTACTATTCCTTTTGTAGAGGCCCTACAGCAGATGTCGTTATACTCAAAGTTCTTAAAGGACCTCCTCGCTAAGAAGGGAAAGTACATCAACAACGAGACCATTGTCGTAGGAGGCAACTATAGCGCAATGATTTAGAAGTTGCCTCCTAAGTTCAAAGACCCAGGAAGCGTCACCATCCATTGCTCTATTGGAGACATATCGGTAGGAAAGGCTCTTATTGACTTAGGAGCAAGTATCAATTTAATGTCGCTTTCCATGTGTAGGAGAATATGGAACCTAAAAATTGACTCCACTAGGATGACACTCCAGCTCACAGATCGCTCCATCGCTAGACCATTTGGAGTAGTGGAAGACGTCCTGGTCAAAGTCTGCCACTTCACCTTTCTGGTGGACTTTGTAATCATGGACATTGAAGAAGATGCTGAGATCCCTTTGATTTTGGGTCGGCCATTCATGGTGACTGCAAAATGCGTTGTGGACATGGGAAATGACAACTTGGAGATGAGTGTGGAAGACCAGAAAGCCACCTTCAACTTGTTTGAAGTAAGTAAGCATCCCAGTGATAACAAGACTTGTTTTAAGGTGGAGGAAATTGAGCAAAAAGGTAAGCTTGTTAGGGGGCACCTAAATTCTTTGTTCCTAGAAGAAAATGAAGTCAAACCAGTAGTGAATCATAAAGACTCTTCTAGTATCTTTCTGGGGCCAAAGCACACCAAGACCCAAGCCACTCCAGACATTCCACCAGCTCCTCCACTAGTGGTCCCTCCGCCAGTTATCTCTCCTCCACCTATCGGCCAAACTTCTATGTTTTTTTCTCAGCCAGAACAACTTCTCTCTATGTTGCATAGCCTCCACCATAGCTGATACTTACTAATGCAGAACCTTCACCTTCTCTCCCTCCAGCAACCAGTGATGACGCCGGAGGAATTCCTAGCCTAGGTTGTTTGGCCAGGAGGCAAATGTCCTTCTGTTAGGAGGGGTGACACCTTTGGTGTAGCTAAAGATGATTATGTTGCGGACATCAGAGATGCTCATAGAGCTTGGGATCCAGGACCTACACAGGATTGAGAGCCCAATATTTTTACCAGGAATAATTTTTTTTCCTTTCTTTTCTTTATTTTTATTGTCTTTAATTTTTCTTTCCTTGTTGGTTGCTTGTTTCCTTATTTTAATTTTAGCGGTTTGTTTTTGTTTAATTTCAGCCGCTAATTCAAGTAGTTTAATTTCAGTCATTGAATAAAAAGTTTGCATGATAGAGACAGAGGAAATTAGTAATGGGCTGTGACTTGTTCTAGATAAATTGATGCATGGGATACTGTGTACTGATGAGATAATTATGACAACTCTGATTCTTGTGTAAGCAGGCATCATTGTGAGTGATGAAGTATGAATCGAAAACACAAAAGAAGAGGTTAGCATGCTTGAACGAAAATCATGGTATGGTAAGCCAAGTACTTCATAAATGTCCGGTGAGTTGTGCAAAACTTTGATTATGAGATTGTTCTTAATTTCCAGATTTTGCATAATTCTTAGACTGTTTGAGTACATACAGAATGTGGAAAGGATCGAGGCGATGTTTGTATTAAATTGTTCAGCCACTTAGCCAAATAGCCAACCTATTATTTGAATGGATCCCTTGCACCCTGTTGAGCCTAATGCAATTAATTGTTTTTGAAACCTGAGCCTAATGAAATTAATGAACACGTTATCTTAGGTTGTAGGAGAGCACGGGTCAAGGCAAATCTACCCTTAATTTGGGGGAGTTGAAATTTTGGTTGGGTGAAAAATTTTGTTTCAAGAACGTCACCAACAGCACACACACAAAGATAAAATATGATGAGTTGCTACAGTACCAGTTCAATTTCCATTGAAAAAAAATGTTTCAAATAAAGAGTTGATAGCAACCTAAGTTCTAAATTTGTGTGCTGTTAGGAATAGCAGGAATGTTGGGGCTATAAAATATAAAGCCATGGGTTATATGAAAATATTAGGTAGGTGCTCTCATAGAACCTAATTTTGAATCCCAAGAAAAACCATGAGTTCCTTGTTAGCTCGGCCACATTACAAGCCTAAAAAGTCCTTAGTGATCCACAATATGTGTGTATGATTACATTAACCTAGATGAAGTACAAAGTTGGGAATATTAAATTAATTCGTTAGACTGAAATCACTTTTAGCCAAGACACTTGTGCGATGAGGGAAACACTAGCCTTGTGAGGAATGAAGTATGGTAAGTCTGCCTTGATGAAGTCTTTACTTGCTAACCTTTTGCATCTCCATGTGTATTCCTTCATACTTCCATCACAAGATCAAGACAAATGCAAGCTCAGGATCAGTCAGTGAAAGGTTTGAAAAGGTTTCATAGTTATCTCATGTGTTGATACATTCAGAACTTGTCTTTTGCTTGAGGACAAGCAAAGTTTTCAATTTAGGGGATTTTTATAACGGTTAAATATGAACTATTTTTGATAATAAAAGTATATTGAAAATATTGTTAAAGATATTTATTTAGCAGTTATTTTTGGCTTAAATGATATGAATTGATATTTTTCTTATTTATGGCTTACAGATTTGAAAAGAGAAGATTAAAATAAATAAAAAAAAGATCCAAAAGATGTCAAAAAGATAAATAAGGAAGATTTTTTGCATCAACCCCAAGTCCACTCCAGCAGCTATAAAAAGGGAGTCAAGCCAAGGAGGAAACACACCGAGTCTTAGAGCCTTCCAGTGCATAAATCCATATCCTAAGCCTCTCCTGTAGGGGAAATCTTCTTCTTAGCCATTCTGCCCCTTGTTTTGGCTTGTTACTTGTCATCTATCACTCCCTTAGCCTTTGAATTGTAAAGCCTCTCATGACTATGAGAGGCTAAACCCCCTTAGTTGGGACCTAGCAGCCAAAAGCTCTTGTAATGTAACTATTCTTCTTATCTATTAATGTGATTTTAGTTTCTATTGTTCTTTCTTGCTTTTATTATTATTGTGTGGTTTGGCCATCCATGCATTTGTTTTAGGGATTATTCATTGGGAAGTGGTAATGTCTAAAAGAACTACGAAAGAACATCTCAACATTACATTGCTAGGGATAGCGTGATTTTGTTGTGTCTGTGCATAACATCTTTTTACTTAATGTTGTTTATTATTCTGTCTTTGCAAAGGGATTTGGGAGAGAGAATATAAAAATTAGGCTCTTCAGCGTGAGGGATCCGAATTGAGTATATTAGTAGATGTGAGATGGAAATTGGGAAAGCATTCAATAGAGAACATCGTTAAAATTGCATCAAGGGTAGTTAGGCATACTAGGTCCCAACATTATCTTATTCTGAACAAACCTTTAACACAAAAGTCATTGTTTAATTTTCTTGTTATTTTCCCTTTTACCTTCTCTACTTCAAATTTCATCCTATCTTATCTTTGATTCATCTTATCTTATCGTTCATTTTCTTATCTTATCTTTCTTTATCTTCTATCTTCTTTTATCTTTATCATCTTTTAATTCAAATATTTTCTATCTTCTATTTTTATCTTTAAATATTTATCTTTTCTGCTAAATCTTTATCTTATCTCCTATCTATTATTTCCTTATCTCTTGCTTTTAAATTGGGTTTGCATCAATCTAAGTACAAACAAATTTCTTATGGATTCGACCCTCAGACTTCCGAGTACTTTACTACTTGTCACAAAATTGGTACACTTGCCAATCGGTTAACACACATGGTGAGCGCATCTTGGGCTGGGCCTTTTTCATATGAGGGCTCACCCCCCATTAGTAAAGGGCTGGACTCCTAGCCGAGCAACCTGCTGGATGAAGGCCTCTAAGGCGTAAGTGGTGGGTCCATCCCCAGGTGTACGGAGAGTTTGTGAAGACCTTGAACAATAATATATTGGCCCTGGTAGATGGACCGGAGCATCTGACTATGCGTGTTGGGCGTGTGCTACTTACTTAGCGTGCCTATTCCTGTTCTTCATCTGCTAAGAACTCATTTAGCGCGTTGGCTTTTGGTCTTAAAGGTTAAAACCTTCTTCTCTTCTTCCTCTTTCTCTCCTTCTTTGTCTGCCCTTCCTTCCTTAGACTGGTCTCCTTCAGCTTCCTCTTCTTCTCCTTGCGCTTTCCTCTGGCTTCTAGTCAACACCACCTTGCATTCCTCCTTCGGGTTCTTCTCTGTGTTAGCTCCAAAGCTACTGGTGGGTTTTTCGACCATTCGTTTGGCTAATTGTCCCACTTGTATCTCCAGGTTCTTGATAGATGACTCCATGCTCCTGTAGTTGGACATGGATATCTGCATAAATTGAGTTAATGTCTCTTCAAGCTTGCTGGTCTTATCATAAAGATCAATCCCTTGGTTGGAATTCAGGCCAGGTTGACTTCTTTGCTCTTTGTTGAACTGGTTCCCCAAATGACTCCTCCAGCTTATGCCCTGTGTGAAATTCCTCCCTTGGTTGAATCCCGACAGTCCTCCTTGGTTGTAGCCTTGGAATCTGTAGCGATTTTGAGCTCCCATGTAGTTCACTTCCCTGGAAGAATCTTCTTGGGCTATGCATTACCCTAGCATGTGTGCTCCACCGTAGATGTGGCATCCCTCTATTTTGCATGATTGAAGAATGAGAGGGATTTACCGCTTGTAGTTGTTGAGGGAGCTTGCTGAAGGTCTCCGTCAAGGCCTTTATTTGTCAGGCCAATAGCTTGTTTTGGACCAATGTTGCATCTTGAGTTGTGAGTTCTAGAAGGCTCCTCTTTGTTGACGTGTAGGCTCGATCACGAAGGATAGCGTGATCACTGGCTCCCATGTTCTCTATCAGCTCCATTACCTCCTCTGTTGTCTTCATCTTGATTTTTCCCCTTACAGATGCATCAAGGAGTTGCTTTGATTGTGGTCACAAGCCATCTATGTGGATGTTTAATTGCACCAACTCGTTGTACCCATATATAGGCGTCTTTTTGAGTAGTTTGTGAAAACGGTCGAGCGTCTCGCTGAGTGATTCATCGGGGAATTGATGGAATGAGGATATTTCCATCTTCCCCTCTATAGTCTTTAACTCTGGAAAGTATTTCTTTATGAAATTTTCTATAACTTCTTCCCAGGTCCACAAGCTATTGCCTTTAAAGGAGTGTAGCCACCTTTTTGCTTACCCTGCCAAAGAAATAGAGAAAAGATTAAGGTGTATGGCATTCTCGGGAACACCAGCTATCTTCACCGTGTTACAAATTTCTGTGTAGGTGGCAAGATAAGCATAAGGATCCTTGTTCGGTAGACCGTGGAAGAGGTTTCCTTGTATCGGTTGTATAAGAGAGTGGGGATAATATATGTTGGCCACTTGAACCTCCGGCCTTGCAATACTAGTGAAGAATTGGGGGGTAGTTGTACTAGAGTTATTGATAACTGTTAAATATGAGTTGCTTTTTATAATAAAAATTAATGAAATTATCCTTAAAAATGATTATTTAGCAGTTATTCATGCTTAATTATTAAGAACTAATGTTTTTCTTATTCATGGCTTGTAGATATGAAAATGAGGAATTAAAAGCCTAAAAGCTGAAGAAAATAAGCAAAAAAATTGAACAAGGCCCAGCCCATTGTGTGCTTAGCGCTAAAACAAGCACTGGCGCTAAGCGAGGGAGAGGCGTGGTGCTCAGGGCGAAGTTAAGCACCCGCGTTAAGCGAGCAGAACGCGCTAAGCATGAATACAAGCACCCGCGCTAAGCGAGCAGAGTGTGCTAAGCGTGAGTACATAAGCCCAAGTCCACTTTAGCAACTATAAAAAGAGAGTCAAGCCAAGGAGAAAAGACACACTGAGTCTCAGAGCACTCTAATACATATCTAAAGCCTGAGAACTCTCCCTTAGGGAATTCTTTGTTCTCTTTCATCATTTTCTAATTTCTATTCCCTTTTTCCATCCCTTCTCCTCCACCAATTCTAAACCCCTTCTTCAATATAAGACTCTTATGGCTATGAGAGACTAAACTCTTAGTTATGGCCTGACAAGCCTAAAAAGCTAAAAGATGTATTGTACACTTCATATTTATCAATGCAAACAAGTGTTTTCTTTCCTATTATCCTTTCTTACTTTTAATTTCATGCATCATTCATCCTTGCATCATCTTTGGGGGTTAGGTGCTCGACAGAGGGTAATCCTTAATAGAAATACAAGGAAGGTCTTGCATGCATCTGTTCTAGGAATTAGTCGCTCGGCAGAAGATAATTTCTAATAGAACTAAAAGGAAATAGTATCTTAATAAAATCATTGCTAGATATAGAGTGATTGCATTATGCGCATGCATCAAAGCAAGCATCTAGAATTAGAACTTCATGCATTTTATCTATTGAATCTTTGCAAAGACATTTGAGATATAAATAGGTAAAATAGGTTTGTCATTGTGAGACATAAGGGACAAGTAATCTAATAGATGTGGGTAAGATAAATTCACCTGACTGATAAAGAAAAATAAAAAATAATACGTCTTAGGCAAATAAGACATGCTAGAATTAGAACTTCATGCATTTTATCTATTGAATCTTTGCAAAAACATTTGGGAGATAAATAGGTAAAATAGGCTAGTCATCATGAGACATCAGGAGCAAGTAAACTAATAGATGTGGGTAAGATAAATTCACTTGATAAAGAAAAATAAAAAATAATATGTCTTAGGAAAATAAGACATGCTAGGTTCTAATATTCTCATTTTATTGAATTCTCTATTAATTCTTTTGTTTCCTACTATTTTCCTTGTCTACTAATATCTGTTATTGTTTACTATTCTTATTACCCATCTTTTATCTCATTTTATCTCTTCTCTTATAAATTGAAAATTATACAATACAAGTACAAAACAAAGTCTCTGTGGAAATCGACACTCGTACTTGTGAGTCTTTACTTCTTGGACATTTGGTACACTTGCCAAATGGTTAACAGTAGTCCTCTAGTGTCACTTAGTGTGCATGCTCCTCTTCCATTTGATAGTAGCTTTGTGGAGAAGGTGGAGGTGAGGGTTGAGTGTTTCCTTGTATTTCTTGCTCTCTTCTTCTTCTTGCAGCGTTGTTACACCTGCAAGTGACTTCAATTTCCAGATTTAGTGGAGCTAAATCTTTAGTTGCAGTTCTACCTCACATACACAAAAATAAGCACTACCGTGAAAATTATAGAAGAAAAATAATGGAGAAGAAAATTAATGAATAAAATTAAAATTATAAATAAATAAAAAATAAAGAATGAAAAAATTAATTCTTACAAATTGAAAATGTATGGCAACCAAGTACGAAAAATAAAGTCCTTGACAACAGCGCCAAAAACTTGTTGACCGTTTGGTAAGTGTACCAAAATGTCTAAGTAGTAAAGACTCGAAGTCCGAGTGTCGATTTTCACAGGGACTTTGTTTTGTACTCGCGTTGGATAATTTCCAATTTATAAGAGGAAAAGATGAGATGAGGTAAAACATGAGCGAAAAGAAACAATAACTAAAATAATAGATATTAATAAGAGACAAAAAATATAATAGAAAATTCGATGAGATGAGAATATTAGGACTTAGCATGCCTTATTTGCCTAAGATATATTATTTTAAATTTTTCTTATCAATTAGGTGAATTTTTTCTACTCACATCTATTAGAATACTTGTCTCTGATGTCTCACGATGACAAGCCTATCTTACCTATCTATCTCTCAAATATCTTTGCAAAGACTCAATAGATAAAATGCATGAAGTTCTAATTCTAGATGTTTGCTTTGATGCATGGGCATAATGCAATCACTCTATGTCTAGCAATGATTTTATTAAGATAATCACTCATTTTAGTTCTATTAGAAGTTACTCTCTGTCGAACGACTAATACCTAAAATTGATGCATGTAAGACCTTCCTTGTATTTTTATTAAGGATTACCCTCTGTCGAGCACCTAACCCCTAAAGATGATACAATGACAAATGATACATGAAATTAAAATAAGAAAGGACAATAGGAAAAAAAAATACCTATTTGCATTGATAGATATATGAAGTGTACAATATATCTTTTTGCATTTTAGGCTTGCCAGACTCTAACTAAGGGTTTAACCTCTCATAATCATAAAGAGTCTTACACTTGAAAAAGGGTATAGAAACTGATGGTGGAGAAGGGAATAGAAAATAATGGAAGAAAAGAAAAAATTTCCTAAGGGAGAGTTCTCAGGCTTTAGGTGTGTATTAGAGTACTCTAACACTCGATGTGTTTTTTCTTCTTGACTTGACTCTCTTTTTATAGTTACTGAAGTGGACTCGAGTCTGCGTTATTTCTCATATTTAACACTTATCATTTAGTTATAGCAATCTAATGAAGTTCATCACAAGCAATAAAGTTGAGTTTGAATAACGATGAATTTGTAGCAATCTAACGAATCTCATAATTAATTAAGATAACTTTTATTTATTTTCGTATGAGGAGAATATTAATAATAAATAATAATTTTTGTTAGTCTTATTTTCAACCTTATATAATGATGCATACCTGCTTTTTATATGCAAACCATAAAAAAAACTTTAAATGTTAATTTTGTTTTATTTCATCGTTCACCTCCATTACATTTTTCACTTCCTTTATCCAACAACTCGAAATGTTGTTTAATTTCATCTTTCACTTTCTCTATATTCTTTGTCGATACACTATATTTTCAACCCATGCATGGATATGTTTCTATACACATTCTCTTTATAAGAAAACCATAAATTAAAAAAATGAGTTTGTATATATTACCATTCCTAATTAAGCTATTTTGATGTGACTTTTTGTATGGTTAGAATACTTTTCATTCTTAAAGTTTTGACAATGTATAACTTACACAACAATCAACTCTTTTGCGCAATTCTTCTTCATTCAGCCAAAGACTTTCCCATTTAATAATGTTCATATCTTTTACTTGATTGATAACCTCCTCAATTTTGTTATCTATTAGCCCAAAGTGATTCTTATTTAATTTCACCATTTTAGATGTTCCTTTATCCTCCACAATATACGGGTTCCACCTAGCTTTCTCATGTATCATGCAATTTCTTTGTAAATTTTTTTTTTCTTTAAATTAAACCTATACCTCTTTAATTCTGAATGGCTTTAGGCCTCAGTTTTATTCATTTTTCTAATATTTTGGATTGCAATGTTACAACACATTGATTTGAGAAACCCCTCTTCATTCCTTTCTGAATTAAGTTTTTGTTCATGGAAAGATTTCGTGCAGCTAGTCATGCAGAATTGACATCGTTGGATATATAGGACCGTTCAAATTTTAATTACATATTTTAAGACTAATTTGTCAAGGAAAAATATAAACAGACAAATCTTCATCTATCTATGTTTCAATTAACTGACTGTGAATTTATTATAAATCCCTAATTGCAGGGAATTTTAGTCCCTTTGTTCATACATTCTTTGGATATAAAAAAGTGTGCGCGGTAGATCTACTAATTCTAGATTTCCATTAAACACTTTCATTTCTTTGCTTCACCCATGATCAATGCTTCCTTTTCACCACAGTCCCTATAACCTGTTATATAGTGACTCTCTCCATTCTTTGCTTGACGCAATAATTCATTTTCCTTCATTGATCTATCTCCGCTTTCTTTACGTGCTTAGTTTTAAATTATTTCAGTAATCACTATACATACTTTATGTACTTCTAGTATTTTTCATTACTATTTCTTATTATGATTTAAATATTAACTTACTGATTCATGATTTAATAATTATTTAGCACCTTATATTCTCTTTGGTTTGTACGTAAACCTCAAATTCTTAGGAATGCCTCTTTTGGATTAATTGTTGGACTTGCATTGATAATAAAGTTTAAATTGCCTTTTATATATATATATATATATATATATATATATATATATGTGTGTACGCGCGCGCACACATGTGTGTGATTTTCTTCCCATGTAAAATACCATAACTTTTACGGAATAGTGTAATATTAATAACTATATATTTATCCTATTGAACTTGGCTAAATATTTTAGTAGGGTTTGATATATATGCTGAGAAAAAATGAAATACAGCAAGAGGAAAAGAAGACGAGAATTCCACCGTTTAATCAAAATAAGTTTTATATTTTCTTCCCCCTTCTTCCTCTCTATCTCTCTTCATTGTTCTTCTGCATTAATTTGCAGCTGCTACATATCAGTTTCTTCCCTGTACCTCATCCTCACCAATAAATAAAATGTTAAATACAAGAAAAAGGCTAAACAAAATTGTTCATGAAGTCATAAAACTTCCAAAAAAGGATAAACTTAGCGGAACTATATAGGGCTTTTACTTTTTCTGCCTGAATATATATTTTTATATATAGTACCACCTTTCTATTTCAGGAAAGATTATGAAGTTTGTCACATGTTACCGGGTTGTAATTAAACTAATTAAGCAAACTAGCTAGAGACAATAAAGGGAACCAATGAAAATTAGGCTTGCCCTTTGCCATTCCAGTCCGGTCTCCCTAATGTGAACTCCAAGCTTGGGTTCTTGCACTCTAAATTCGATCCTGACAAACTGTTCTTGAGTTGGGTTGAATCACACTCCTGCTAATTAGGGAAATATGCAATCATTCATACATGAAGTATGCTATATTAACTACATCAATTACAAGTATATAACCCATGTTAATTAGTAACATGAATTTGAGGTATGATATATTAATAACAACAATTATAAGTATATGACCCATATTAATTAGTACCTGAATTTGATGCCCTCCTGATATTTGCTGCGACTGGAAGATTGGGGGTCTGAAACCATCTATGTCGTTAGAGTTATTTTGTTGCCATGGTTCTCTACTGCTGATCAATTAAGATCACAAGGACGCAAGCAAGTCAAAAGAAATTGTATTAGTGACATTGCTCCTATATAGATATACCAAATAATATATACACTAATAATTTAAACAAGTTTTACACTATTATTCAATTACAAATAAATATATATGCCTCTCAAAAAAAATAATGGTAAGTTGATTTTAACGATAACTGTTTTATAAGTCATGCATATTTACCATAATTATGAAAGTCAATGCATTGCAAAACTTTACTATATGTGTACTTTGTAATAAGCTTGATTAATCTTCATCACAAATTTTTCCTTGAGCATCTGAGCTTGGAGAGGGCAGGGAATACAGATGGTTTTGGTAGGATTAATTGAAGGACAGACATAGTTGGTAAGAGTGGAAATTTCTATTCTGGCCTAAGAAGCTATATGCATCACATGTCTCAACTGAATTGCAAGACCATAGCATTCAAATCATGGTGGTGCAATAGAAAAAAGTGAAAACACTCGGATTTAAGTAGCTCAAAGCTTTTAGGTTGAATCCACTTTATATTGTGTTGGTGCATTATGTGTTTTTATCTTGGACCATTGTTATTCCAAAAAAGATAATCTTATTCAATTAGGGAACATTCACAGTAAAGTAAGACTAATCCCAGTTTAGTTTTTCTTTTTCATAGACTCGGAAGTTAAGATCAGTTCAAGAAGAATCAGATATGAACTATGAACTATCTATTGTGTGTCTTGTGAAACATATCATGAATCTTTTTGGCTCGTTTTTACTCTCAATCATAACAACCAAAACTACTTTAACGAATTACATTTACATGTTATAAGAATATCAAAATCATAATTAATCAAGCAACATCATAGCAGATTAGCAGTCAACACAAGAGATTAAAAAAGATATCTGTTGTCTAATCATTGTCAATTTGTCACGAAATATCTTCCATATACAATATATTTAATGTTGAGCTTGAAATATTGTTACTTTATCTCAGGCGTAGTTAAGATATATCAAGATCTGAAGGACCAAACTAATTTAGTTTTTATAAACTATGGGTTCTGGACAAAATTTCAAAGATAGAGTCACACATATAATTTCAAAGAAGAAACAATCACAGCACATGCATAAATTCGAAAAGTGTCTTATATTTGTGATCCAAAAAAACAAAAAAAAAAGATTTAAATATAAGAAGTGAAAATTTTATTTTTAGCCTTTTATGAAATTATTATTTTTGATCTATTATGCATGTATAGTCTCCTATTTTTATTAACCAATGATTTAGTGAGAAATGTATCTATATATTTTGTTATATCGATAGAAATTGTTGGATAAAGAAAAAAAATGAAAAAAAAAATCAAACCAACTTATAAATTTTGGTTGCTAAATTACTTTTCTTTGTGTGAATATATATTGCATTAAAAGAGAATCATTTAAAACAAATGTAAGCCTACATATTACAATCATGATAAAAGTTACACTATATAAAAAAGTAACAAAGGACTCATTGCGATATATTGATGTGGTCAGGCAAGGCACATGCTTACTGCCAGTCATACGTACAACATAACTCCATTATTATTCAAACTTACGATTATCAGCCTTTTGCTTCCACCAAAGCTGACATTTCTTTAATGATTTGTTTTAAACCATTAGTTTAAGCTTACGACAAACAGAAGTGGTGTTAGTCTAAAGTTTAGTAAATCAAGAAACTGAATGAGAGAGAGAGAGGCCTCTCAAGTTTTAGAAGATCATGGTTATGATGAAAGTATAACTAGACGCATGAATACATACATTGTTGAAGACAATGTTAAGGGTCAACGTCAAAAGTAGTGAACAATTTGGAAGATTTTTAAATGGAATTAGAACACCTTCTCCCCTCCCCAAAAAAACAAAAGGTTACCTGCTAGCTATCTTTACTTGCAAGAGAGGCAATTCATCCCCTTGGAGTATAAATCTATCTTTTGCGCGCTCTTTTTGGGAAAAAAAAAACTCTTAAGTATGTACATGCATGTATTTATATGTGTATGCATGATTCCAATTGTTTATGTTAATCACTTAGTTATATGTTCTGATATAATTAGTGCAATGAGTAGATACATGAGAATCCATCCAGCATTTTCTGTCGCAACATCTTCAAGATATAAAAGCAAAGAACTGTAATTTCAAGTGAACTTAAATAGGATATGCACATTTCCCCACACTATATGATATATTTCAAAATACATTGTTAATAAGTAGTAATATAATCTTGAAGGAAGACATACTCAATACGAAGGATTTAACCATTTGTGTTTTATGCAATCTATAGTATGAGGAAGGAGAATAACACTCACATACAATTTTTACAATATTCAATATTTAAGATAAAATATGCATTTGACAGTAGTAATAAGTAGGTAGTAATAGGACACACACACTTCTAAAAGGAGAAAATAGAGAGGGCAAAAAGAAAAGTGAATGAGAAGCCTCGGGTTGCTTTCCTTTTATCCTAATTAACGTTGGATTATCATGTCTTGTAGCTTTCTTTTGACATTGGCTACATATCTATGGAGAAAAAAAAATTAACAAATGTACAAAGATATATAAAGGAAACAAAAGAAAGAAGAAAATCAAACACAAGTAAAGCAAAAGCTGCCACAAGAACCCTTTTTATTCTTCATAAAAAAGAGTGTAATGGTTGGACGTGCGTTGATTTCTAAGAGAGATAGCATGCAAAAGCAAAAGAAATCAATCAACGCAGTGTCCCAAAACAAACATTAAAAATTTACGTCCATACTAGCACACAAAACATATGAAACAATTTTATATATATACTCCAAAAAGAGAAAGAGAAATTTATAATATGTTACCTTGAAGAGTTACTCCATAGTGTGTTGTTGGCTGAAGAGTAGTCCATATCTTGTTGCACTGGTCGATCCGAAAGGCTTCTTTGGTCTGAAAATTGACGCATTCCACCACTGCTTCCCATTGGAGACATGTCATCTTCTCCTGATCCATCTGAAAGGCCTACAACAAAATAAAACAATGACACAAAATTAATATTCATATATGTATGTATGCATGCATGCACGCATCTTCATAAATTTTATATGATTTGTCTTGGAGTAATGTGCAAGTCTTATTGGATATCTTATATATATCTTAGTAAAAAAAAGCCTTAATAATAAAGGTTTGCACACAGTATAAGGTTAAGAGAGTTACAATAGAAAACAAAATGGATCAGATAATACTTGCACGGTAAAAAAAAAGGAAGCAGCGGTAAAAATATGTCTGAAAAGAACAACGTAAGTGGCATTTTCATTTTATATAGTGTTACATATAAACGAAATGAAATTAGTGTAGAAAAAAGACAAGACTATGCTTAATAAAGGAAAAAAATGGTTGAAGGTTAAGCAATATGAATTACCTGAAGAAGCAGCAGGCTTGTCAGTGGTCTTAACAGTTCGATACATCTGGGAAGTAGAAATCACATAAACAAGGCATTTTCATTTCCACACTTTAAATAGAACTACATGAACAAGTACACTCACACATGTAATATATAATATAGTTATTCTTTTTCATGAAATAAATTATAAAGAAAAAGAAATAAAATAGATGGTGATTCCCATTTAGATCCCCTTCAATTCAACATTGTCTCTCTCTCTCTCCCTCTTCTATGTTATAGCCTCTGGATTGTCTGTGGTTTCCTCATTAATCACGAGGTTGATGTTTGATAAGGTGGTAATGAGAGGGTGTATTATTGGTAAATGATGACTTTTGTCTGTTGTTTCTTTCTCTCTCTCTATAAGCAGAAGCTGTGCGTGTCTGATTCGTTTCAGACGATAAAGCCTCCTACTAAGCTCACTACAGTCTTTAAATTCATCCACTCCCACATTCACTGCTTTCTTTTATCGGCTAATGTGCCTCTCTTGGAGACACCAAAACAAAACACAAGAGAAAGAGAGAGAGAAACCAAACATAAAACATTACATACCTGCAAATGGCTTTTCACATGAGCTAATGTGAGATCCTTCACATCCATGAGCTCAAGAACTGACTTTGGTGTAGCTCCTAAAATTCATCGGCTAGATAACATTAGCCAAAAAGCCTAAAAGAGGAAAAGAAAGAAGAAGAAGAAGGAAAAAAAAAAAAAAGAAACCTACTACCCAACAGTCTAATGCACATTCTTTCATTACAAGAAAATAAGATATTACTAGTATATGACAAGTGAAACTAAAGTCAAAAGTTTTATATAAAAAAAAAAAAGAGTATATTTTAAAAAGAAGGGACTGAAATTTGAAAGGAAAGAAGAAACAGTGGAAAAAAAGTATGGGGAAAAAAAACATAAGTAATTTATCTTTAATTAATTACTTTCATGGCCACCAAGAAGCTCCACAGCATGGACAAATCGAGCGTGGAGTGTGCTTGTCCACCGCATTCTCGGTGCTCTCATGCTCCTCTTTGCTGGCAACTTTGGTAAAAATCTTGATCTCATCAACCCTGAAGAGACCTCAAGATGAGAGGGTCCAGGTCCAACCCCATATTGTGGTGATGACGATGATGATGATGAGTGGTGATGGTGGTGCAATGGATGATGAGATTTGAAAGCCTCCCCGGAAAATCCATTAAACCTTGTGGCTGTTGCAGCCCTATACGCCGCGGGGTTTGTGGTCCCACCTGAGCAGCTCAGGTAGGACATGGGATCCAGACCCCCTGCTGTTGCTGCGGTCGCGACGAAGTAGGGTGCAGCTGGAGAAGAAGAAGAAGAAGAAGGGCATAGAGGAGAACAAGAAGAGGACAAAGAGGGATATGTAGGCATGTGATGATATAAACACATTTTGGCATGATGATCCTTGTCTGATCTTGAATGTTCCAAGGGCAAGAAAGGGAATGAACGGTTGTGATACACCGGAATCCCCTTGATTGGCCTCATTCCTTCTGATGACACATCAAGCAAAGAAACCCCATAGTTTATGTGACTCATGTGATTGGAGGAGCTTGTAGTAGTACTTGTCGTTGCTCTTGAAGCATTAGAATGGTGTTGATGAAGATGTTGCAAATGAGCCTTTTGGGTTTGATAATAAGGGTTATTGTTGATGTTGTTGTTATGTGGTGGTGGTTCTTCAAGAGCTCCTCCACCTCTTCCTCCTCCTCCAACACTGAAATTCCTTCCCAAAGAAAGCTCGGTGTGAGCTTGAGAAGGGAAATTTGTGCTTCTTGAATTGTGTGCCTCATAATTGATGCCACCACCACCACCGGATGTGTTGTTATTGTTGTTGTTATTGCTGCAAATCAAAGAAGAGGAAGAGGAAGTGCTTGGTGGACTTATGTGAAGGGAAAGATCTGGTATAGAAGTTGAAGTAGGTTCAATGAAAATCCCTTCCAAGGGCATCTTCTTTAGAAGGGGTATATAGCTTGATGGTTACAGAATATATATGAGAGAGATATAAAGAGACAGAGAGAGAGAGAAAGAGGGTGCTTCTCTTTTCCTTTATTAAAATCAGATTTTGAGATTAAAGTGCAATATTCACAGGCAAGAGAAACTGTGTAACAATCCTTTTGTTTTGTTCTTCTTCAGTGCTCTTCAACACACATATGATGAAATCAATTCTTTTTTTTTTTCTCTATTTTTTCCTTTGCTCTTTTTAGGCTTTCCCCGGGACAGAATCTGGAAAGCTAAAACTCTAAGCTATCAGAGAAGAAAACTTTGTGCTTTTGAATGAACCAAAAAACTAAAAAGAATAATAGTAATTATTATAAGAGAATTGAAGAAGATTGTACAAGAGAGAGAAAGCTAAGAAGAAAAAGGAAGAATGAATGATAGCAGTATTTAGTGAACAAAAACAGACATACTCAAGAGAAAGCGGAAGAGAGAGTGTGAAGAGAGGACGGTAGAGTGAGAGAGACAGATAGATAGGAAGAGATAGGAGGCAGTGATGTTCAGCTAACAGTGGAGAGATGAGAAGGGAATTTAATTTAATTTTTTTTTCATGGTGAGAGGCTACAAATCTTTCAAGAGGAGACTAATCCCACTCATAACAATTGTGACTCGTTTAATTTTTTTTTTTACATATAATAAAAATTAAATATAATTTTTTTATTAAATAAATTATTTTTATGAATGTGAACATGATAGAATCTTATATAATTACATTAATTTTTTAAATTAAATTTAATTTCTTTTATAAATAAATGGAAGAAAGGAAAATGGAAAAGAATTCCAGAAAGTCATGGAAAAGAAAAAACAGGTGGATTTGCGTTTTGTTTTCCTCGAGAGTATATCTTGGAAAATGACACTAGTGAGACGTATGATACACAAACATTATTAATTTTTTTAAAGTGTCGAAGGATTTTAAATATTTACAAATGAGACATTAGAGGATAAGAAGACTACATATGCGGAATTTCCTTAATTAAATACATATTAACAGGCGCAACAATCCAAGCTCAATTTGAGATAGACGTGATGAAGATGATACATGTGTGTGGTTGGTTTAGATGAAAGGAACCCCAAATTTCATAAACACGTGGTCTTGAGTTTATTATGCTTTCATGTGTGTGTGAAAAAATAAATTAAATTAAAATTATAGGGAGGTCTGCGTTTTGACTTTTCTGTTTCTTATTAATAGTGTTGAAAAATTTACTTTGAGTGGTTTGTCCCATATTAATTAAGAAAGGGTTGAATAAAAAATATATAAGAGATGTCATCCATATCCTTAATATCTTACAGTTTTTCTTGTCAAAAAAAAATCTTATGGTTTTTAACAGAGGCATGGTATATATTTTTTTGGTAACTCTTGTTATATTAGCTTGTTAATTCTTTCATATGCTTCCTCAAACTCTTCAATAATTAGTATCAGAGTGAAATTAGTTAGGTTAGTCAATAGTCGGGTAGTGAGTGAGGACTCTCCAACAAATTAAATAAGAAAATCATTACAAGAAAAATTAAAATTAGTACAAATAATTTATATATAATTTTTAAAAAAATCATCACTAAAATTTTAAAAATAAAAGAAATTAAAAAAATGAGAGGAAGTAATAAATTTAAGTTTATGCCTTGATCTTCATTATGATATCATAATATTGGATGAATGCTTGGTATTTTAAGACATTGAAACATATGAAAAAAGATAATATATTTGGATTAATGTTTAAAACCAAACATATATTTATCACTATGCCAAAAACAAAATATAATTTCTCATTTTTGTATATTATGAAATAAAAATTTGATTGCATTTAGCAACGAATTAATAAATTGTATGATTATTTCATAAAAACAATTAACGTTTTTACTAAATTTTATCATAATTTTAAAGAAATATTTTATAATACTGTGTCACATAAGTAAAATTAGCAAGGATAAGTAGCTATTTGTAAGAAGAGATCAAATTATGAAAAAATTTATTTTTTTATAAAAATATATCAACTCAAGTCATTAAAAAATGTTGGTGGTAAGAACTAAATTTGATGATTAAAAAGAAAAAAATCATCGTGTCTCCAAATTAACTTATATATATATAAACCGAAAACAAGTCCATGTCATGTCAATTACATTAAAGAAAGATTTTTGTGAGCTTTAAAGATCAAAAACACAGAAGAGCTAGAGATTATGAATGTGTATGTATATTCTTGAAGAATGATTAATAATATTCAGTGTTAATCATTAAGTAAATATCATTTATCAAATCAAAAATAATTAATGATAAAATGCATCATTAAGTATAAGTCATATAACTAAAATTAATAATTAATTTAAAATTGAAAAAAATTACATAATATAAATATGTAAAGCTTAATGTAAAAAATATACTATTTAACAAATATGATCATATTAAATATATTTTTTTTTATCGATTTATACCAAATTTTATGATAATTAAATTCGTCAAAATAAGTAATATCGTAACGATGCTTTATATAACTTAAGAAGTATGTTTCAAGTAATTATATTATAATTAAAAATAAATAAATTAAAATAAGATTTTGAGATACAGATAAAAAGGTGTTCTCTATGGGTGTAGAATGTAGATGAGCATTGGGTGAACTGGAATCATATTTGTAAAGTCTAAATACTTATGCAATAATGAGTAATCGAGTGTCTTACCTCCGACTCCATTTCACTACTTTACTAAAGATTAATCTATTTTATTTTTTTTATTCATAAAAATTAAACTTAAAAACCAAAAATTTATAATAATTCACACAATTAAATGAACTAAACCCCTTTGTGTAAACAAAAAAACTAAATCCCTTTAACTAATCTATTTCTTTACATTTGTCTTCCATTTGACACCATGGGAACGTTTTAAATGTTACGTGCATTTGTTAATAAAAGACAAATACTAACAAGCATCGCTCAAAGGATTGGTTAGCCCCTAATTAAAAATGTACTTCCTCCATTCTTAAATATAAGAGATTGTTTTAAAATTTTCTTGTTTCTTTAATTTTATAAGACTCACTTTTAATTGTTACCTGTAATGATTAATTTTTTTTTATCAAAATATAATTTTACTTTGATCGATTAATAATAAATGGTATCTCCTTCTCTCACGAGGATAGAAGAATTGAAGAGTTCATTTTTTAAAATTAAAACTTCATTATTATTATTCTCTTCATAAATTAATTATTTAAGGATAGCTTTAAAAACTATTACAATTATAAATAATTTTAATACTAATAACTAAATTAATTTATTTTCTTAATTATGTGTGTGAATTAGTTAATATTTTATAATTAAGAACCTGGGGAGTATACTATATTAAAAGTTAATATTGCACATTAAACACATCTAAGGGAGAAGGATGGGATTGCGTAGCTCTTCTTATTTCTCTCTCTGGTCAAAACCCACAAATTAATTTATTGTACAAAAAATTTATGATAATTTTCCATGAAACATATTAGAAACATAAAAACAACATCATGTATGACACATTCTTCCCCTCTCCTCAGTGTTTAAGTATATAAATATCTCTATCTTTCTACACAATTTATGTATAGAAAATATATGTCTATTTATTATTAAATTAATGAAATAGTGTCTCATTTTCTTGCTTAAATGGGAAAAGTCAGTTATAGTTAGGACAAAGCTTTTATATGTTGTTTACCTTTTCAAATTCTCTGGTCGTAATCGATTTATATAATATTCCGTGTACAAGCTACTAGTATTAATGAAAATTCCTTAAAAAAAGTATTAATGAAAAAAAAATCATTGACCCAAGTGTGAGTGAGAAAGGAGTACACAAGGGGTTTTTTGTTTGCTTCTCCATTTATATATAGGCACCTAAAAAAACTGAATTAATTAATGACCTCCACATGGAAAATTAAACTACATATTTTATATATGTAATTAATTCCATAAAAAGCTTTAACACTTTCCAGAAACAGTCCTCATTAATTAATTAATTAATTAAAAACAAATTTCTATTTTAAGGATTCTAAAATTATAAATGAAGTAATAATATTTAATATATTATTTTTCAATTATTTCTAAATACTAAGAATGCGTCTAAAAAAAAAAAGAATGTGTCTGAAACCAGTTTTCACGTTAAACAGGAGCTTTATACTTTTCAATACTTAAATATAGAAGCAAGATGAGTGTTGGATTGATGTTAATTATAACTTTAGTTGAACCCAATTGATATCCGTAAACACACTAAAATTTTAACCCTTTAACATAATCAATATTTTTAATTTTTTCTACAGTCCCTATTTTTAATTTATTTTTAGAAATGATATTTGTATAATAATTTATATAAATTGTTTTATTTATATTATATATATTTTTGTAATAATATTTTTTTTAAAAATAAAGTATCCCACAACCTATTTGATAGTCAAAGAATTAAATCTATATCATATACTTTAAAGAGTTCAAATTACTAGTCACTAAGTTGCATCTTGTGAGTGTCAATATATTATTGTTATAAATGATTAATACTAATGACTAATTTTTATTAAAAATTTTATCTTACTTTTACTGAAAATTTCCATTTTTTCATATTTAAAGTCAATTTTATTTAAGAATCAGATTCAATTTTATTAGATTGCATATCATGTTAGTTTTTCTTTTACTTATTAAACCATGCCAAAGTACAGTTATATACTATTCCACACAAAGGGAAGTAAACAGCTCAAAATCATGCGCTTTCTTCCAATTTTTTCTCTTGAAATGATTGAAAAAAAAAACCTCTAGCATTGACCAAAAAGACGGAGTGTCAGGTTTCCAAAACCCTAGGCTAAATCAACGATAATCATAATTTATTACACACAATAAGGGATCCTTAACTCTTACTATCGGGAACTAACCCACAAATTTAATGTCTGACACCGTAGCTTTGGGGTGGGGTGTCACCTTTTTAATCAAGCACTTAATATGAAGGTTTTTTTTTTATTCAGTGTGCCACCATCTACAATGTACCGAAGAAGAAGGAGACACTAAAATTCGTAAACACTGTTCTGAAGCCTCATTAAATACCAAAAACGGGTACAGTGATTTTCAATTTTGCTTCTAAAACTCTTTTTCCTTCTAACCCTTCTGCCAAATTTTTGACGCATTCTCACTAGAAAATGGTCTTTAACCGACATGCACAGTGAAGTAGTTAAATATTTCATTCAAATTGTTCGTCGTATAATGGCAAATATTTAATGGTAACCAGTTTTTTTACAGAGCACGATCTTGGAATTACATAAGACCTGAATCAGACTTTTGTCCTCATTATGCACGGGAACTTATACTAGAATATATATGAATACACTTGGTTGATTAATTAATAAGAGCTAATTAATAAACATCATAATCATTTAGATATAATATAAACGTCAAGTTTAATATAGGGATTTTCTAAATTAACTTTCTTAGTCTTCTAAATTATATCTTGAATTGGAATCCCTCATCATTTTGTCATCGACAAGTATAATGTCATAATCAACATCCGTAATTTGACATGTTATCTATAAGACTATATCAGTTAGAACTGAAAGTCCTAATGTAAAAGGTTTTGTTAAATGGGTGAAAAATTATTAGACGACGATATATACCTTTTTCTGCGTTGTGTGGGTCAAACTCTTGGAACACTCCACATGGAAAAAAAATCTGGACAGTAATGTCGAAATTCTATATTATTATAATTTCTGTTCTCATTGAACTTTGACATATAGCTGGAAAAAAAAAAATGATTTCCGACCTTAAGAGCCAAATAGTAAACTGTGTGCTTTAACATCCATGGGCATTTTCTATCTGTTGACACACTCAAAATAGTCCCACTCGGAGAACGATCCATATGACTATATGAACCGGTATAATCATTAGATGTAAATAATGGTCAGAAATACGCATATGTATTCCCACAAGTCGGCAACTAGGTCTTTCTCGAGTCAATTAATCAATTATAAAAATATTATATATATATATATATATATATATATATATATATATATATATATATATATAACTCAGTCCGAGGTAAAATTCAATTAAGTTAAAATTTTGGTTTGCTATGGTCATATTAGTTTCTTTTAAAGACCTACCTTCACCCACCATTTTTAAAAAAAAATTGCATCCTTCGAGTCAAATTATCCACCAATCCGATCCAACATTCATGACCTATATTATCATAGCCTCTTCACCTCTTATAATTGAGACTAAAGGGTTGTATATAACCTTCAGATGGAGGATCTTTACCGACCCGATATATGACAGGGCCAGGTTCATCACGAAAAGCCATTGTAATAGCTTATTTCCCTAGCCTGCAGCAACACCTCGGATATACTGGGAGAAGATATTCATGTACAATTTTGATAACTGGTCCTTAACCTTGAATATCAAGCAAACGTTCAAACGACTTAAAAAGCCAAAAGAAAAAAAAGACAGATGACACTTTGAATGTTATCTAGTTAGGTCACCTCCAACGTTAAAGAAAACCTATATCGAAACAAAAAATATCAAGTAATAAATTTTATTATAATATCATTGGTATGATATATTGTTTGTTATTAATTGTTTTCATTAACAATATTGTATAATTTCAAGATATGTTTAGTGTCATCAACTTTTTAAGTGTAATTTTATTTATTTCCAAAAAAATAAAATAAAAATGATTTTTGCATCCATTTTAGACTCAAACTTGCCCTTCGATATCCAAAATGGTTATTGAATTTAGTATAGCCATCAACCGTAAGTATATTCTAGTTTAATTTGTAATCTCAAATTTAAATCCTAAATACACATAGCTATTTTAAATATTTAGAATCGGAGTTTTGTTATTCGATCATAATAATCTTATCTTTTTTTAGAAGTTATTTTTTTATTGGGAATGTATATGGTCTATAAAAATAGAAGTTTCAATTTCATGAATAAACATATATGAATATGATAAATCATACGTTTAACTAGATATTCTTTACGTGTTGATTATATTGTATAGAGATAAATTTATTTATTCTATTGAAAGTTGATTTAAACAATTTTATGAATATCAAATAAAGTGTATTTTTTATATAAATTCTAAATAAAAAATTGGATGAAGATTAATTCAAAACTTATATTGCCTTAATCTTTAAATGATTTTAAGTTCTAGTAATTATTATAATATTAAAAAATATTAATGTATTTTAAAAATGAAAATATTAAAAGAAATTCACACTCCATTAAAAATATTAATTTATATAAAAAAAGTATACTAATGTTAAATGCGTACGTTGATACTAGCTACTATTACTTATAAATATTGATGAAAATACTAATATATAAATTTTGCTATTGTTGAAAGTGTTCGTAAAAATTAAAATTATTCAAATCTTTTTTAGATTAATTATATTATGAATACTGCAGTGAATGAATTTGCAATTTTATGAATTAAGATTAAAAATACTTAATAATTATAAAATTTTGTTCAATATTTTATAGTTAATGAAAAATAAAATAAACCAATTATATTAAATTAAACTTATATATAGAGAGAGAGAGTCTACCGCACTTGTAATAGACTAAATAGTTTAAACAATCATACAAGCCGTGATCTTGACTGCATTTGCATTTGCGTCATGATTGTTCGCTGTTTCAAACAGTACTAAAAAAAATACCGAGTTATATCTATAAGCAGAAGAAAAAACATGAAAATTTCAATATTTTTAATAAATAAAAGAAGATAGTGTTCATTAATACTCCTGTGTCTACCGCCATTCATATTTAAATAAAATTATTTAAAATATTCCTTTCGTTTATTGAGAGCATTTAGAAATGGAGTCATCTTTTTAATGTGATTGTTGTTTTTTAGGGTTATGATTGTTGACCCCTTGTTGGTGTTGGAATGGATAGTGCAGTATTAAATTTTCATGTTGGACATAGTTATTAGCTAGATTTATTGTAAGTTATTTTTGTTTTCTGACTGACAATTGGTGTATTAATATGAGAGGATGTATTGGTCATTCACTCGTATAAGATAGACTTTTTAAGCTTACTTGTGACAATAATTATGCTGCAATAAATGGATTAGAATATATCATATTCTTTTTTATTTACTTTCATTGAAAAATAAAATAAAAATGTTTAAAATTTATAAAATTGAATTAAAAAACAGAGACAATATCAGATGTCAGACCCTAAAGTAAAAAATTCTAATAACGTCACATATATAATAAGTGTTTAACTTCAAAATCAAACAGTTTTTTATGCGTAAATCAATCAGTTTGATGACTCGACATTAATATTCCTACATTTACAACTAACAACTTTATCTCAAGAGATTCAGTTTAATGGAAAACTATAATTAATTTGTTCACGAAATGTGTGCTAATGTTTTGCATTCGGGCACAAATATTTTTCTCAAAAGAAAACAAGCATCAACAACATAATGTTGAAATATAATCCATCTGTGAAATAGCTATGCAGAAAAGACCTTGTGCCTTATGGCAAAATCATCAATGTGAAACGAGTATCTCAAATTAAACAATGGCTAAGTGTATCAATTCCATATGTGCCCCTATACAAACATGAACTTGTGTGTGCCAATACATATTATATGTCGAGAGGTTACCAATTGATAATTTTTTATCTATACTTGCATTTTGTAGTATTTTTTGGTACCATTATTTTAATATTTCTTGTGTTTTGAATTTTGTTTATACTCACTTTATTGGTTATGTTTTGAATAAATGTGTTACTTGATTAGGTTTTAGGGTTTTTTTGTGTGATCTTGGGTTGTTTTATATTATTTGTTAGAAATTTATTGAATATAGAAGACAAAAGAAGATCTACGGATTCACTAACCTCGCTTAAGTGACACCAATTTTGGGTTGCATAAGCGAATTTCTTGGAGAAAAAAAATGAAGTTTCTAACCTCGCTTAAGCGAGACTAAGTTGTGGGCTGCTTAAGCGAGCTTTAATGAAGAAGACAACGTTTATAAAAGAGGGCACCTCTAAGACAGAAATTGAAGAGTTATGATCTCTTGTGTTTTTGAGACACCAAGGTTAGAGAACAATTTGTGATGACTTCCATGTTTTACGCTTGTCCTTGGATCAATTCTTCATCAATTCATGTTTTTCCCATGGTTATGAGTAGCTAATTAAATTCATGTTTTGTTGGGGTTTAATGTTATTATATTTACTTTCATGTAATTGCTATACTTTACTATTCAATAAAGTTTTGTTATTGCTCTTCTGTGTAATGCTTCATTTTAGCCTTATCAATCATTTATATGATTCTATAATTTTTCAATTGTTATTGAGAAATTCAATTGACTGTGAACTTAAAAACACAACCAATTTTTTATACCAAAGGATAGTGTAAAGAGAACTGAAAAAAAAAAACTTGAATGAAATAATTTTTTTCTTCAGAATTAATCCAATTTAATCCCCGAACATCTCAATTAAATTACTATTCATCCTCAATTTGTTTAGTTTAAATTACTCACATGATCCCTTAATTTTATTTTTGGTTGCAATTTGATCTTATTTATTAAAAGTTATAAAATGAATCCTTTAAAAATTATTTTTTAGCATGTTGATCCCTTAGAGAAACTAATTATTTTTAATTTTGAGACACAATTTTGAAATTTTTTTGATTGAATAAAAATGTGAATTTATCTCATAAGATTCACTTACATAATAATTATAGAACTTAAGTAATTTTTGGAAGAAAAAAAAACATAAATGAGAAGCAAATTGCATGAAAAACATGTCCCACTAGTAAAAAAAAACTAAAAAACCTTCCAAATAATCTAAAATAATTGCTCATGAGATTCACTTTTTACCTAATTTTTATGTTGTTTATGTTCTTTTTTTATAATTTTTCATATAGATGAATCTAAAAAGATATATTTAATGTCGTGAACCAATAAAAAAATATTCAAAATTATGTTTCAAAATTAAAAATATCAGTTTTTTGGAAAATGATCAATATGTCATGAAATAAGTACTTAAAAAAATATTTTACAACTTTTTAATATAAAAAATTATAATCTAAAATAAAGTTAAAGAATTATGTGAGTAATTTAACCATTTATGTATTGGGATTTTTATCTTCTTTTTTTCACAAGAGATTTTTATGTTATACAAGCATGCATCGGATATGTTATTAGCATATATACATCATAAGAAAAAAGCAGAATGATTAGGAAATTAAGCTAGAAACAGAGAGGGCAAGGGAAAAGATTTGGAATTGACAACATATATAATTCTACCTTTCAGAAATTCGCCATTGATCATATTTTTTTTATCATTGTCTGAGAACAGGTTTTCCCCCACATGCATGTCATTTATTGGTTGTCAGGTTGACAAGAATGTATGGTGGAGAATATGGAATAGCTTGTGCCATCAAACTTAGTATATTCGGTGCAGACCCTATACCATTCCAATGATGTTGGTTGGTTCCTTCATCAATCACAGACCATTTGATCAACCCGGTCCCACCTAAAATAACATATGCTCCACGTAATATTAATCTATGATGACACCAAGATATGATTGTAAAATTAAAATTAAGGGCATGTAATCAAAAGAAGTTATGTACTTATATCTAAACTGTCTCTCTCTAAATTTTATGTATTTATGATAAGCACAAGGGCTTATAATCTACTATTGTTTATTATATTAAAAATATTTTCTAAAAAATTAATTATTAATTATGACTTTTTCATTCTACTAGCTATTATTTTCCTTCCTTTTTACTTAATATTTTAAAGGGAATATTTGTTTTTATTTATCATTGTAATTGCAAAACAAATAATATTTTTTCATATTTTAATTATGTTTTTATAATTAAATATATTTATCTAATTATCATATATTTTATCCAATAATTATAAAATAAAATTATAAATTATTGAAAAATTAAGAAATAAAGAAGTTAAATTAATAAATCATATTCCTTAATTGTATTATTAAATATTATATTTTATTGTATTTTAAATAAATTTTAATTTTTCTTTAAAAAATTAATTTGGAAAAACACACACACATCATGTCTTGGGGGAGGTGGGAGTGGAGGTGGAGGTGGAGGTGGGTGTGGGTGGTGGTGTAATCCAGATAGGTTTTCAACATTCATGTTCAGAGAGTTGAGTCCCTTTCTCAAGTGTGGAGAACTATCTTGTCAAAAATGAGTTCTTTTACACTAGTTTTTTTTTTGTTTTTGTCGAGGATTATGGATATTTTTATGGTTTTGGTACATGTTTTGAAATTCTTTATTATTATGCATGTGTGCCTAAGCCTATAGCTAAGACTATGTCACATCATATGTTTTGATCTTTAATGTTTTTCCAGTCTTAATACGACATATAATGTTTCTTTGTTTAATTTGGTTTATTTTATTGCTTTTTTGGCAAATAGTTTATTTTATTGCTTTAAATGATATGCTATAAAATGATCACTCTTGATATAATTTTAGTTAATTGATTGATCTACAACCACATACTATAGTTAATTAATGAGCCAATGAAATAAATCAAATTTGGGTGATTTGGAGGACTAATCATATATTCCAACTCAATGGTGCATTATACTTTGTGAAAGCATGGTGTTGTTCTGTTTTTTTATCAAGTCATTCACAGTGGAAAACATAAGGCAAAAAGAAAGTCACATTAGTCATTTAACATATTTTCATTATTTTGCATTTTTTTGTACTTTTTTATTCAACTAAATTAACAGAGATTTTTCATTTTTTTTCTTTTACTTTCTTTTAATACAAAAATAATATTTTTATTTTATTTTTTGGGAAACATAATGCGTAATATTTTTATTTTATTTTATTACCAAACAGAGTATTAAGTTACATTTCCCATTTTAGTTATTATTTCTTGGGTTAAATATGATTTTAAGCTTTTCAATATTAACCCACATATTAGTTTTAATCCTCCAAAAATAATTTTATTACATTTGGTATCCAAAATTTTTAAAACTATCTTTTTAAGTAATTTATTTAATTCCGATTATTTTTCAGTTAAAAGTTTACCGTAGTAGGCTAGTAGCTATTTCAACATTAGCATTTTTTACGCACTAGCATTTAGTGTGCCAATGCAAGAATAAAAAAATAATCATATTACTACATGGTCATTATTTTCAAATCAGTACATACAATTAAACTGATAAATTACCTATGTCAAGGGCGGACCGAGACTGCAGGGGAGGTCAATCACAAAAAATAAAAAATAAAAAAAAATCTAACAATTATATATTATTAATTTTTATATAAAATATTTATAATGTGATGTTTCAATAGGTTAAATTTCGTCTATCAAAACACATAAAGATTTTCTTATATGTCACGGAAATAATTAATAATTAATAATTTTTCAACATTTTTTTTCAATATATACTAACAAACATTTGATAAAAAAAATTTATCTTCCATCTTATTACAAAATATTGTCTTGTTAGTAAAATATTAAATATAAATAATGAAAAATTAAAATTAAAAAAAAAATCTTTCTTTTATGTGATGTGGTGTCCTTCAATCTTAGTCAATGTTGCCAATGAACTTGTGACTGCAACAAATGTTATTGTACATTTTCATAATTTAAAAATTGTAACAATCTTCACTCAATATAGTGAAACTTGTTTATATAAGATTTTTTTTATCAAGTCTTATTTATATAAGATTTGAAAAATAAAAATTCCTTCAATCGCAAAAAAAAATAGAGTTTAACAATTAGATATTAATTATATAATAACTAAAATTTAATTAAATATAATATTTATATGCAAGTTTCTTAAAAAAGATAACATTACCATTAATTTTATCATTTAAAAAAAGTTAAGCGATAAAAATTGATTATGTAATAACTAAGTTTGATAAAATATATTGAGATAGGATTTCTTAAAAAAACTAGTGTTGATTTTATAATTTAAAAAATAACGTTAAGAGATAGAAACTAATTACATAATAATTTATTTATTTTTTAAAAATATAATATTTAATTTTTAAATTAGATTTATTTACATCAAGTAAGTCTAAGTCAGTTAATTGAATAAGGTACATGTGTGTTTGTAAACCTCTTATTACTATGTTAAATTCCTATGGATAAAAAGATAATTTTTTTTACTTAATAAAAAATCAGTTTCTTTAAAATAAATATAATATTAATCTTTTTTTTTTAAATTGTAAAAAATTCAGGGGGCACCAACGTCCCTTCCTTCCTTCATGGGTGTCAAGTAAATTTTTTAAAATTTTGGACATCAAATAAAATAGGCGAAGAACTACAACCAATATAAGTCAATATTTAAAAGATCAAAATTATATTTAAACTTTATTTCTTTGAATTAGATATGAAGGGATACCGGGAGGAAATCTCAACATCTTTTCCATAAAAAAACTTGTTAGTTGTTTTTAAAATTATTGCATATAGATAACATGTCTAATTTTACACTTAATCAATCTTCATACATAATTTATTCCGATCCTATTTTTTTCATTTTAATTTTTAATCTCTAAATAATTTTTTTAGTGTTTTTGTTCCTTTCTTTTTTTTAATAGTTTTAGTTTCTGTTATCAAATAATATTATTAATTGATAACATACCAATCACATTCACAGTATAATGGTTAATCTTATCATGGATGGAGTGTCACATATTTTTTTTGGTAAATTGTGATTTTAATTCCTAATAAATTATTCTGACATCATAATCAGGTCTAAAAATACGAAGGATTAAAGATATTTTATAAAAAAATTATATTTAATTGTTTTATCATACTTTTTAATGATGTGACAAGTCACATGATTATTATGTTATTAATTAATGTTGTTAGTTGATAGGAGAGACTTCTTGTAAAAATGATGTTTAAGGTGCAATATTTCTAGTGAAACATGAAAATCTATAGTAAATTGGTTTTACTTTCTTGAGAAGGTGCCATAAAGAAATATACACGTCTAGCCAATATAATGTATTTATTTTTTGCTGCGTAAGATAACCTCTAGCCAATAGTCAAATTAATTGGTTTGGCTTAATGGACTAAACGAGCCAGATTAAACTAACAAATATGTGATCTATAGGAACTTTTAGCTAGTTTGGTGTGACCAGCTTTTCACACCTTAAACTGCTTGGTCGAGCTAGATCGACCGAATGTCCCATTTCATCATCTTCCTAAAAAATAACAAAGAAATCTATTTAAGAAGCTCACATTTACCAATATTGCTCTTCCATACTTATCTACTAATCATACCCAACTATATTGATCCAATTTATTTTATTTTCTTATTTATTATCTTGTAAATGTTTATGAGAAAATTAAATTACCTAAACATAACTATATCTGCATGTATTTACAAATTCCATGAAGAAATAATGACGTAAATATAAAAGGGGATTTAGATTTTGCAGTACACAAACGTAACGCAGCCGTTGTCAGCGAAAGCATTTATGTGCATGCGTTCTCTCACCCACGTTTCTCGTGGGGTTGACAAATTAAAACGAATTGAAATGAGGAAAAAGGGTTTGATTTTCAAGTAGCATATACCACATAAATAAAACTAAAGAATAAAAGAATGGAATGTACACGGAATCGTAGTATGGTCATCCGACCCCAATGCTCTCCCATAAATGTGATTATTTGTACAAATTCAAATCAAACCCACCTAAAAAAATGAGAGAAAAAGATCACCCATGCCTTTTTGATGCTCAATATGAGCAACCAAACCACA
Organism: Glycine soja; assembly: GCF_004193775.1. Classification (NCBI taxonomy): domain Eukaryota; kingdom Viridiplantae; phylum Streptophyta; class Magnoliopsida; order Fabales; family Fabaceae; genus Glycine; species Glycine soja. The sequence goes on along the minus strand of NC_041014.1, from coordinate 27,454,077 downwards.
TGACCCAAACATCCATCCCTCTCTCTTTAATTGGCAAAATTTCACTATGAAACGTCTCCTCTTACCAAGTGAATGCTCTTTTCATACTTTGATAGAGTTTTTGGTGATCACCATCATGTACCTTTTCCTATAGCCTAAGAATGGAATTACCTTTTACAAGTGATGGTCATTGCGTTCCTTGAAAGTTGATCGTAGCAAACGTACTTCAAAAAGGTCTTTACCCTCTCTTATTAGGATTCATTCTTGAGAGTTTTTGCCTTTTCCTATGCCTATGTAAATACGTCACCGGTTTCGTGCCTCTATAAGTAACGCTCCATCAATTTCAAATGCTCCCAACCATCGTCACTTACTATGTTATGTTCAATAAGCAAATTGTTATGACATTACCACGAAAATATAGGAAAGTTTGTTAAAACTTATTTTTTTAAAAAAAAATACTTATTTTTATAAAATAAACAATTTAATATTTTATAATATATTTGTTTAACATGCTTCTATTTTAAAAAAATAATTTTCTATTTATTTTGAGAAACAAATGTTATATGATTCTTATATAAATACTTTTTTTTAAAAAAAGAATACGTATTTTAAAATCACTTATTTTAATTTTAAAAAAACTGGTTCGTAATCTATCTTTATGCCTAAACTCAAGATTATATGGTGATTGAATCGAAATAGTCTAAACCCCAATTTTCCAAATCATCTATTAATTAGTTCGAATCCATCTTCATTCCTCTATAATTACCTACTGAAAACACTTCCAACATTGTGTTAAAATATAGAAGTTTTTAAATAGAATATTGAAGATAAAAGTCTTAAATCATCATTTTAAATAAATAAATGTTATCTTATAAAAATATTATTGAACAGTGATATATATTTTAAAATATTTTATCTTTCATAAATAATACTCAAAATTATTTAATTCATATTGTATATAATAAAATATTTTAAAATCACGTTTAATTTTTTTATTAATTAAAATGAATTTGATATATTTAAAATTAAAAATTGTAAACGTGTTCATGAATCAAAAGAGCATTATAAAACTGAGTAAATAATATAGTTAAATATATTTTTTAATATATATTGGCATTTTTAAATTTATTTAAATAAATAATTTTTCTTATAATTCTTGAACCATAATACGGATGTTTTTAAACATTTTATATTTAAAAATTAATTTAGTTAATATTATATGCAATAAAACTTTGTAAATCATCTTTGAAATTATTTTTTATTAATTAAAATATTTTTTACTGTCCCTAGAATTAAAAATTTTAAATATACATTTCAATACATTTATATATTTTTGTTATCATTAAAATGACGTTATGTTAATTAAATTAAAGTGCAATTTTACAAGTTGAAAATGTTAAAAGACATGTATTTATTATATTAAAATAAAAATTATTTAGTTCTTAACTTAAAAAAAATTAAAATAGATTAATAAAATATATTTAATTAATATTTTCTATCTGTAAGACTCTTCAAAAAAAATTCTAAAAAATAATCTATTTTAATTTTTTTAATTCATTTAATTTTTATTTAAAATAACAATCAATTTCACAATTTAATTAATGTCTAAAACGTAATTTGGATGTACCAAAGTACGTAATATTCTAATCTTTCCCGATCTAATTTTTTCTCTGTACAATTAATTAATCATGTATTCGTAATATTAATATTTCTTTTTTATGAGTGCATGAAAATGGAAAACGAAAAAAAGCTATGATTGGGGGACAAGTAAATCTAGTACATGGTATTTTTAAAATGGTCCATATATCTTAGTAGAATACGTGCCTTTGGCCGACAAAATGTTTTTTTTTTCCTCATAAACTATATGGTGCTCAAAGCATGCTACTCAAAATTTTCAAAAATGAAAAATTCTACATGAAATATTAAATTGTACCGACAGTATGTATGAACAGTAAACTCAGAAGTAGCACATTTGGTGACCAATGTAGCTTATGCTAGCCAAAACAGGTTATACAAGTTTTACTCTACGTCAAATATCATATACTAAAATATCTTTAAATTTCACAATATTTTTTTATATATCAACCACAGGAAATGTTATTAATATTTAAATAATTATGAGAATACTAAGCATATTTAAACTATTAGAAAGAGGAAGTCTAAAATATGTCTATAGCTTACAAGCTTGTTTCAAATACTGTAAAAGACATAAACACCGGTCCAAAAAAGAAGAATAGCTCCCTTTAGCTTTTATAATATAATTATGTCGCGGCATATGACTAATTGCACCATAAAAAGGATATATGATTTGGTAAATTTGAGATTTAAGAACAATATACCCCACATCCAACCACCACCTATATCACTTCAAACGTAATTTCGAGATTTTAGTTTCTATATTTATATATATAATCATTGACTCTAAAAGGTTCTTGCAAGTCTTCCATGCACATCTACATGTAAGAAAATAAATTTTGCACAAAAAAAGATAAAAAATAAATTAATTAAACGTCCTAATATTTGTCCTTTTTAAAACTGCGTTGATAGTTGGTTAGGCCTATGCGCACAAAAAGTTGTATAATTTCATAGTCACGACATTCACTATATACTGCTGATGATAATATTAGAAGGAGTTGTCTATTCTAGGTTTTGGATGTTAGGACGAAGATATTTCCTTCTCTTTAGGGGAATTATACTGTAAAGGGTCCCAAGACCCAATGGCGTTGTGTGAAAAGTCCCAATTGATGATGTATGTCACTACAATACATATGGATATACATGGCTGAAAAGAAATATAAACCAATAATGATAGTGAACTATCATGCACTACAACTGCATATGTAGCCCTTTTGATATGATCGATTCATAAGAGAAAGTAGAACAATTTAATGATTATTTTGTGAGAATTTTGGACCTCAAGATTTTGCTATCAAATTTGTCATTCCATGTATATCATACCCACCCATCAATAATTTTTATATGCTTACACTCTTATAAAGAGTATTTTTTTTTTCTTTTCATTTCTTTGGAGTATTATGATTGCAATTTCATATCATAGACACTATGTTATCATATAAATGAAACTCTATTTTCAAAACTTGGCTCCTTCTCAAGATCTCTTGTGAGACCCACCATATATTCAATGCACAAGTGGAAACAAGCTGGTGGTTTAAGATGAGTTGCCATACGATTTGTTATCTCAACTTCCAACCATATATATATATATATATATATATATATATATATATATATATATATATATATATATATATATATGCAAAAAGATATGACTTATTATAATAAATTAGAACTATAAATATGTCATATATCCATACATGAAATATAAATTTGGTAAGGTACTCATATGGTTTAATGCTTCATATTTGGGTTAAATATGTTTTTATTTCTAAATCTTTTGCAAAATTCACTTTTAGTTTGAACAAATTTCTTAATATATATTTTTGGTCTTTATATTTTTTCTATTAATAGTTTTAATATTTACTATCAAGTAACAAATAGTAATCACATGACTTATCACACCATCAACTAATTTGATATGACAATCAATATAAATTCTTTTGGTAAATTATATTTTTAATCCTTTATAAACTAATCTATTGTCATAAATTAATCTAAAAAGATGAGATTAAAAATATAGTTTAACAAAAAAAATTACATGTGATTATCACATTAAATTTATTAATGAGGTGACAAATCATGTGTTTGACATGTCATCAGTTAATATTGCTATGGATATAAGTAAATGACAAAGAATATATTATAAATATACAAGTGTTTTGTGAATTAATTTTTTTTTTATCAAAGTCTAGTTTTATTTGTTCTGTAATTTGGTGATTCTATGGTGAATTGGTAATGAAATTGGATGACAAATATCTATTATGTATCAAGGAAGTTGTGTGTTTCAATATTATTTTTTAAATAGTATTTCTACATTAGTGGTAATTATATTATTGATCTAGAAAATTCACTTTTTATTGGCTGACAACAATTGCTCTTAAAAGTGTTTTTTTTACTAGTGCGATGACTAGTGCATGAGTGGAGATCTATCATTTCATGAGTGTTTTGCACCCATAAGCAACTTCAATGAACTGATTTTCTTTTCTTTTCTAAATTCTATTTACAGGAGCTCTATTTTTCACTAAATTGTAAAAGATAAAGGGTAACATAGCATTAACTTAAATAGTGTACAAATGGACTCTTTGGTGTAGGTACTTTCTTACATTTTCACTTTTGGGATTTCAGCTAAAGGAGAAATTTCAGATATGGGCCTATATCTTTTCCGTATCTTTCATTTTTCCAAATCCCATTTTCAATTAACCTTCTTAAAATCAATCTAAGATGTATAAAAAAAAATGAAATCAATTCAACGGGATTTTGTATTATTGATACGGTTTGAGAGCACCAACAACCATAGATATAAAAAGCAAAAAGAGATGTGGTTTTAAAGAACTGCGACACCTAGAAAGCATAATTCACTGAAATGACAATAATGGACCCCCAGATAAGACCAAGCATAGACAGGAATGGTCAGGATAAATAGCAGAAGCCACCATTGACAAGCTTGGAATCTACATTCGTAATACCAAAATGAGTCTCTTTAAATTTAAGCTTTATTTTTTCCCCCTAAATTCAATTCCCATTTCATTTTTCTATTTCAATTAGACAGTACTACACTCGGCCCTTTAAACTTATGATGTTGTATTGTACAAACTTAATCCTTATTTGTATTTATATGATTAATATATATGTAGGGGCCGGGGTTAATGCATGTGTTGCAGAGATGCAATATAATGTATTTACCAAAAAATAGAGATGCAATATAAAACTATTAATATGACTATAAAACTTAACAATTCAAACTTTTGAAATAATTGAATTGTAACATAATATCAGAATTTTTATTGTAAATAATTTAAAGCTGGGTCGATCTTTAGTGCCTTTATTCTTCTATTAGAAAAGTTAACTTTTAAGTACGAAAAACAGATAAATTTGTACATGTATCTTCACTTAGCTATTTAATATTGCTACTAGTGCATTTCACCGACCTAACAACCGAATAACAGCTATTCAATAGCTTGAATATACGGCCCACTAAATATGTCATGTGAGTTATACGTATGCTTCTGAATCTACATGCATAGGAACTATTATTATTTTTTAATTATTTATTGTTATTCTTTTCATTTATAGATGAGGGGTACGAATTTGAGTGGAAAGCAACTGTAATTGGTTCAATGTAACCATACATATTGATTGTGTAAAAGGATTGACTTTCTCTATCAGAGACATTACATATACACAATCACGGAGACACATTCTGAAGAGGCATGCATGTATATATATGTACCAAAGAAAAAAAATGAGAAATTAAAAACCCGAATTTTTAACATTGGTCCCCTCATATGAAGCAGTGAGATGAAAGAAAGAAGTGTGTGACAAACACAATAGTCCAAATTGAAGAAAAGGGGGACTTCTTTTAATTACCATGAAGCCACAAATGAAAAAATAACTGCTCGAGAAAAGTACCTGTGGAAACATTATGTAATAGGAAATAAAGGGTACCAAAGAGAACAAAAGCAAAGCAGAAAGAGAAACATGAATATTGCTGGCTGACTGTGTGAAATAGAAAGAGAGAGAGAGAGAGAGTATGTGTTATGATCAACAACATCCACCTGCCACGTTGTCCCTTACTGAAGCGATTTAGAAGCTTTAAAGCAATAATTGGTGTGATGATGGCAATAAGGATCAAAACAAAGAAGAAAAACAGATTTGTATTTGTTCGGATATGATTTTAGTTAGAAAGAGTGTGTGAGAGAGAATGTGTTGGGGGAATTATGTAAGAATAAAAGAGAGTTCAGTATTTGCTTGGAAGGACAAAATTTGCCTTGTTTTATATTATTGTTTATTTTAAAAATAATGCTCCAAGTCCAAGCAGGGTAGAATTTATTGAGTTTAAGATTGATGAGAAGCTAGATTCCCGGAGGTCATGTGTCTGAGAGAAAGAGTAACAAATTAAGAAACTAAAATGTCCTCGTATTAATTAATAATCATTAACATAATATCCGGTGTACAGTTCTATACCTTAAAGAATAAAAAATAGCCTAAAAATTTAAACCATTATTAATTATTAATATATGACAACAGTCAATATCTTTTAAATGATCAGATCAGGGATTGAACTGATTGAGAGATCAACATAATTCTCACAATATTCAATGATTCAATGGTGATTGAATAGAGTCAAATATAGGCAATAGTTTAATATTCATTTTTAATATTATATATTTCATAATGTTGCAAGAAAAAAATTTATTTTAAAATAGTTGTTAATTTAGTTTTTTAATATAACATTAATTTAGTGTTTCTATTTGTATTCCTTATAATATTAGTGATATAAACATAAAAAATTAAAAATAAATTAATAATAATAAAGTTAATTTTGTATTCTTTTTTATTCATTTATTAATTTTGATGATATATGTAAAATAATATAGGATGATAATTATAATGAGACGGAGAGAGTAATATTTCAACAGAAATTACTATAAAATTAATAAGAAAATTAAATAAAGTGAAATTTTAAATTAATATAAAAGGATCATGTTATATATATATATATATATATATATATATATATATATATATATATATATATATATATATGTGTGTGTGTGTGTGTTTTAAGAAGTAATTAAGGCTTCATAATAAATGGTTAAATAATGGCCATGTATATTACATTTCATATATGGAAATTTGTTTATTTTAAGAAATTTTTAGAAAAAATAAAATAAAATAAAAAAGAAAGCAAAAAAATTTTATTTTTGAAAAAAAATAACTAGTTCAAACTGATTGATTTTCGTACTAATTTTAATCGGTTCTTGGCCAATTATTTTTAGTTTTTTTAAGACCACATATATTCTATATAGAAAGCAATTTAATTTTCTTGGGTGAAAAATTTTCTTTTTAAATGTTTAATATAACTAGATATTTAAACTCATATTTAAAGCTACTTATTAAACTAAAAAAATCTTATAACAGTAAGATCACGTATTTGGTGATACCAACGTATTTTCATTCCCCAAATCTTGGTTTAACTATAGAAATAAATTAGTCTAATTTTTAAAACTATAATAAAAGCTTAATTTTAAATATTTAATTATATACATGTTAGATGTTTGTGTGAGAGAGAAACTAAGAATATATTGGGGAATGAAAGTCTCCGATGATTCTGCCGGACCCTACCCTTTTGACTCTTCCAATTTGAAACTAATGATAGAGATAGAGTGAGATATTCAACCCATTCCGATCCAGTTGTGTATGTTCTGTTTCTCCATCTACAAAATTCTATTGGACTTATAATAATAATAATTACATATTACTGAGTGAAATTAATTTTTAATTCAATAAATTAAAACACCAAGAAAACAAACACAAACTGAGTGCAGTGTAGTAGCTAGTTCGATCAATTCACCTCAACATAAACATTCTTGTGGATCGAAAGTCCAAACACAAACACACACACATGATGTATACGGTCTCAAACAGCTGTCCCAACTAATTCCATCTCTACACTTGCTTTTCCCTTTGGCCCCACCCCTGTCACGTATCCTAATACAACTTTGGAAAAAACTTGTTGTGGAGAGAGAAAAAGCACTTTCGTAATTCCCAAAACCAAAGTGTACACTGTAGGAAGGTCCTTGTTCTTTTTTCTTTGCCTCCTCTATTGACATGTAAAATGATATCATTTTCAGCAATGCTCTCAAGTCCTACCACACCACACCACCATCGCCAAAGTTAACCTAATTCCCGTCCCTTTCCTTTCCTTTACCTAAAGTTATACTATATATTATAACTATTCATTTCATGTACCCTTCTCCTCTCGATCTTTTTATCTTTTGCATGGGGGAATAATTTCAATCTGTCTTTTGTTCTGCATGTGATAAAGCATAATAATATATATTGCCTGACCAACAAGTCAAGTAATAAAGTCCCACCTTACTTTTTTATTTTTGGGTAAACTAGCTAGGACTCCCCCACTTTCCTTTCAAAAGATATTTCACTACGCCATGCATGGGCACACCTTTAGGCAACATTACCAAAATAACTCTTCTCAAAGTTTAAATGGTAAAGTGATCAAGTCGTAGGATATGGCCTTAAGAGCATATTATACATGGAAAACGTACATATTTGTTTTTATCATGTGTCAATCTTAAATTTTAATTGAAAAAATTATTTACAATATGTTAATGGTTTGAATTAGTCTTGGAGTCGTTACTTTGAGAAAAGAAAAATACTTAATTAATTACTAGTCAGATGATAATTAATATAATAACTTTATCTATTTTTTATTATAATGTTATTGATGTGAAATATCTACTAATTTTATTGATGATTAATTTTTATTAAAAAATTTGATGATAATTTTTAATGGATTCTCTTCTTGCAACTATATATTTTCTATCTATAAGATTTGAAGTGGAAATCTTGCTTAAAAAGCTCACCTTAATTCCATCTGAATCAACATCATATTGGTAACAATATTTTTATCAGTGAAGACTTCTTGTGAAAGACAAAAAAGTAAAAAGCTAAAAATTAATAAAAGCACCAATGATCAAACTTCTGATTATCTAATCACAAATGTTTCAATAATAGGTTAACAACTACCACTTCTTAGTGTAGTTTGAACTAAATATGAACATTATCTCATTAAAGAGCTGCATAAAAAGATTATTCTTAAATATTTGTAAGACAATAAGTAAAGATATTTTAGTCTAAATTTGTATAAATGATTTTTTTTTTAATTTGTGTGGAAAAAACTTAAACAACTAAAAATTAGGAAATTAAAGGGGAGAGTATTACCTTTGTCCCTTTATATAGAAACTAGTAGCTCCTTCCATATTTTTAGACGTTTGACCTTCTGTTTTTATCCCAAAATAATTGATATTTTATCATTTTAATGTTTAATTATTTATGTTTTCTCAATAATTTTAACGATAATTTGACAAAAATAATACAAATAATTAAAAAATAAAAATACATCTTTTACTTAAAATCAAAATTATAGGTACATCTGAATAGATAAAAAAAAAGAAAAAGAAAGAGGAGGCATACAAATTTACCACCCCTGAGGCTGAGAGTAGTGATTATTGAAAATATATAAAAATAGAAAGAAAAAAAAACATTGACAAAGTCACGTGACAGATTTTAGATATGTCTAACAGAGCTGTAGTTTTTTCTCTGTAATATTTAATATGTTTAGATTGACTGGTGTTTATGATTTCAACAACGACGAATCCTCCTAATCTTGAGGAGAGCATCTCGGGTATAATCCTACCTTGCTTATACAAATAAAGTATAGTTTTGACTTACCCCAACCTCCAACCCATAAAAGAAAAATAAAAGAACAAATTAATTTCAAAGAGAATACATATACCTTAAAATTTATTTATACCTTAGTTTCTGTGTAATCTCTGTTATATGCCATGCGTGCTACTTGAAATCCATGATGATAGAAATATATAATGAACATAGACTCCTGTGAATCTGGTCATTTTCAAAATGTATGTACCAATTCTAACTAGGACAATATACTGGCGTGCATTAAAAAACGAAAGGACATAAATGATGTTGACTTGAAATTGTCTAACGTACAATTTACACGAGTCGATGCCATCCTACAGTAATCACAGCTTTTAACAAATCAACTTCATAGATGAAAGTAGCATCTCTCCTCTCCATGTTCTCTAATAAAATATTGTAGTATTGTTTAGCATTTTGAAATAACCATAAGAAATTATATCAACTAATTAAGGTAAGTGAAAGCTTAATCCAAAATTTAGAAGTGGCAATACTTTGTTTTCAAACCTATTGCTAGCTAAATGTACACAGCTGCCAAATCAGTTTGATCAGAAAATGACATCTACGTATTAGAACACAATTAGGAGTTTATTTTTAATCAACAACCAAATTTATTAAAATACTAGAATATAAGGAATATTCCAATCTTACGCATACAATATCAGAATGTTGTACAGGTCCAGAGAGGCACTTTTCAATTCACACCTCCAAGGGTCCCTTTTGAATATATTTTTAAAGAGCTTATTCACAACCTATTTATTATCTTATAAAAATAGCTTATAATATCTTCTTAAACTGTTTTCAGCTCATAATATTTCAATAATTTTTTTTCTGATATTCAATTAAAACTTTTAAATGGTATAAATAAGTCTTGCGATATTCAATTAAAATTTTTAGAATTTTTTAAAAGAGTGCAACAAAATCTGGTGGTATTTAATTATGATATTTTATGACTTAAAAAAATTTTGGTATTAAAAATATACAAATTTTGATAGATTGTTTTTAAGATGAAGTTAGATGGATCTCATCTGATTTTGTAGTATAAGACATTTATTAAACAATCTTTCCCAAATCCTTAAGATTTTGCTAGACTCTTCTTTGTGTCTATTGATTTGCAGATCTTCTTTTCTCGCATCACATATCATCTTCGCTCTTCAGTATCCAACAAAAAAAGGGATTTATTCAACTGAAAGAGGTATCAAATAGATACCAAAAAATAATATTCTTGGATGTGAGTCATATATGTTTTTCATCTTCTTTTGAAACTAAAAAATGTCATACATATTTTTTTCCTTTGCACTTTTATGTTTATTTTTAAATCAAATTAACATTTGTCTTAAATGTCAAGGTTAATCATGTTTTTTTTATACTAACTATATATGTTCATTACCTGTTCGACATAATATTTTCATGACTATCATTTTTAATTTTATCCTCTCCATAACACAATAATCCTCCTACAAAATTTTTACTCTTATCAGTCCCTTTAGTATATGTTTATTATTTCATTTCATTTAAACATGTTATTGGATTTATCATTAAATAATTGTAGTAATTGAAAAAAAAATAGTGTATAATTTTAAATCTATTGTTCAAATCCAAAAATAAGGATGAGAAGATGTTATTACAAGAAATATTACTATAAGACTTAAAGTTAGAATTATTTTAGCTATTAAAAGATTAAAAAATTATAATAATTTTACTTTTTTTATCCAAATCTCATTATTTCTTATTACTTTTTTCATCAATTTTTATAATTTTAAATGTATTTTTAAAAATTCATAGAATTATTTTAAATCTTTTAAATTCTTACGATATAAATCTATTAAAATTCAAATTATCATAAAAATCTCATAAAAAAATTTGATAAATTATAATATTCATACTTAATCTTTAAAATTCAAAAATTTATTTTATACTAAAATAATCTTTTAAAATGATAATCTTATACATCCCTTAATTCGTATACAAACGTTTAAGTATTTAATTTTTCAGTTACAAAATCAACTTATATACACAATTACTTTTATATATATATATATATATATATATATATATATATATATGGTCGTGTATTATAGAAATCTAAATAATTGAGGCAGTGCTGACATTCAAAACTCTGGTGCTATTTGCTAAGATAATTTTTTTAATGCTTTGATTGGACTACGCATTAATTCTCTCCCATTCGTACTCATTGTGCAGCTAGCTAGCTAGCAATACTTCATATTTGGTTGATTGGACCAATGGGGAATTTAACTCTTATTTTGGACACATTTCAAAGAATATATTAGAAAATTAAAGTAGGGAAAGGGGGCAGGGATGTCTGTAAAACCTGTGACATTTTTATTGATTTCACGTGGCAATTTGGGTATATGGATTTGGCTATTCCCAATATTCTCTGGGTTTTACTTGCATCCGGTTGATAATTAGGACAAAGCCTGAATGTCAATGTCCAATTATTATACATTCAAATGAAAATCAAAGATATATAAATACTAGCATAGTACTACTAGTAGTATTTGTTAATGTTCCAGGGAAGACAATAAGCAGGGACCATAATTATCATTGTCGCCTAAAACGTGATTTGCAATGTCAAACGCCTGGATAGTGGCTAAATGTAACCTTCCTAACTTTAAACAATCAAGCCTTTATAATTATTTCCCCACTATATGCTTTGTTAAAGTTATTGTACTACACACTCACTATAAACAAATAATTTAATTTAATGGTCATATTCTATTTGTATATACATTTAATTATAAATTATTATTTAAATTATTTTAAGATATTTTTTAAAAAGTTAATAAACTTATTATACATAATAAATTATGATTAGTTATTTTTATCATAAACAAATGTCATTCTATGGTATGTGAAGTATGTAATTAAGATTAGAACAAGAAAACAAATAAAAGAGCAAGTAGCATTGTATGCAAAGTATAAACACGAAGAAAGAAATGGAAGGTGTGAGAAAGACATGTCAATGTGGAGTTTTGTTATGTAAAGTGAGGAATTGAAGAAAGGAACTAGGGTCCAAATTTTCATCCCTTATGACAAGCGAATAAATTGAAGGTGAAAGACCACCACCCAAAGAATGTACCGTACAGTGTCCACCACCTACATACCCAACTCAACCACCCACCTTCCCATCAATCACCGAAATTCATTTCATCCACCACTTTGCACTCGTACAATTGTACCTCTATCTCTCCTCTATGCGTGTGTGTATATATACATACATCCCTCCTCATTCTCATATATGTGTCCAAATAATCACCCATCAACATTCAAAATATATATAATTTCAATATTTTATCAAAGCCAAATGATTTTTTTTCATAAGAGTAGACGTGGAGATGAAATTTGCGGTGATTAATTAATTTTCATGAGGGTCAAAGCAAGAGATAAGAATCGTTGTAGTGAATTGGCTACATGATACATTATTACAATTGACACATGGAACAAAGTTGTACACTTTGACGTTGACATATTAATGTGTGCATGAGACTGAGAGAAAGTGAAAGGAAGTAACGTTGAATAGTAGAGGAGATAATGGCGGGTGAAGGATAGACAGTGTCGGTATATGCGGAGGTGAAAAGGAATGAAAGCTTTGTGTCTTTAGTTTTACTGTTTTAGTATACTAGTTAATTAATTAATGCAAGACACCGGATTCTTATACAAATTTATTTTATGGTATAAATATTTTATATTTAAAAATTAAAAGTTTTCATTTGAGTGCATATATTATTCTTACGTTAACGATTTTTTTATCAAAATAAATATTATTGGATGAAATTAATTAAAATGCATTGACAGTATTTTTCTTTTATTTTTACATTTTTATCGACTCATGACTTATATTATAATTAAAAATTCTTAACTTTTATAAGAATTGGAATGTTAAACTGGTTTGCTAAGAAAGGGGTTAGGATGGAACACTCTTGGAAGCTTTTTGGAATTATCCTCCTCGTGATATATTCAGGCAAACCTCCTTGCTGAATGCTGATGCAATATTAGGGACGTGCTAAATTAGGTATAGTAATTGTTTTGTTTTATTAATTTCTAATGTACCAACAAAACTAAAACAAAAAAATCATTCTTGATTTTGGAACACATTATTTCACTTATTGAATCATTTGCAGGCAGAATTAAATTTTACGAATGAGATAAATTTCTATTTGGATAAAGTTATTGATCGCAAAATTACTTCAGCATGCTCTAATGATATATTTTTTTGTTGTTATAAGCTCAATTAAGTATATAAAAGTATGTATCTGTGATTACTTTAAAATTAGTAATTTTTGTGTGTTTAAAGACTGAATTCCAAACAAATAACAAAAATATTTTCTTAGTGTAAGTGTTCAAGCTGTTAAAAAAAAGTGTAAGTGTTCAAAGATTGAGTTTATGTTTGATAAACAGCTCAAAACAAGACAAGAAAAATGATGTTTTTTTACCGCAACAAGAAAAAGGATTTTTATTCCATACTTGTTGTATTTAAAAATAAAACAAAATACAAATTTGAAAAATGGTATATTTTATTTTTATTGAAATGCATGTTAAATCATCAATAAGATGTTAAATGTACTGTTACATTTTGTTCTGCGTAAACTTAATTATTCTTTTAATAAAAAATAATGACATGTCAATATCTTAGAGGAAGGAAAATAAATTTATTAAACATATAGGGCAAGATTTTTAAAGTGGGATAATTGATTTGGCTATTTGGCCCATTCCTCGAAAAGAGAATAATAAATGCAAAGGGCCCGAAGCATACAGTACTTCTTTGGCAGAACAGAAATGTAAGTCCTGATGTGAGAGGTGAGGAAATGATTTTGTAATCGATTGCTTTATGATTGATGAACATTGAAAAAGTGTGCAATTGACAGTGAGATAGAGAGAGAATAGTGGGGGTGGAAAAAGTTCTTCTTTTTTTAATCCAAAGGCTCTTTATTTTAACTTTCACTTTTTCAACTCTGACATATCAAGAAAAGTGATCAGAGAAGGGAGCAATTAATTATGAGGTTATGATGACTCTATGATCAACAATGCAGGCCATGCATGGTGTAGTTGGCTTGTTTAATGCAGTACCCTTTGTACTATATATATATATATATATATATATATATATATATATAGACACACACACTGAAGGACACATTGCTGTGCTTTTTAATTACATTTTTAAAAAAGCTTCTTTCCTCTCAAATCAATTTTTCATTTTAAAATTTTCTTATTATTTTTTTTATCATATTATATGTGTTAAATATTTATCAATTTTATAAATAGTAAATTTTGATACAATAAAATACATTAATCAATTGGTGTAAAATTATTTTAACCTAAGCAGTAATCTCATTTAAGTTTTGGATCCGAGTTGTTTCATCTTTGTTATCTAGAATGATTTTGCCTTACTCGTATTATATTATCTTTAATAGAAGAAATATGTAGTTTAAACAAAAAAAAAAAAAAACTAATCTTTGTTTCAAAAAAAATTACTATAGTTAGCCAATGGTGAGAGAAGTTAAGATTGATACACAAAATTTTTAATTCAATTCTCTTTATGTTGTTATACATTAGATAAAAAAAATATTTTTAAAAAAATCTAGTTAATTATCTTCAAAAATATATATTTTTTCTTTCACACACTTAAACTTGAGAGTTTATTAAAAAAATGCAGTTCTATTTACACTAATAACATGTTTGCAAATTGTAAATTGTGTATTGGTATATGGGAGTAGAAGAGAGGGAGAGGGTATGTGAAATATATATGAATAATAATAGTAGAATTATTATTTGCATTGTGTGTGTTGAAGTGCATGCGTGTGTGGGAGAGGATAGAGAGTGACTGAGCTTTCACATCATGGCTTGTTAAGGGCCCTGAGAAGCGAGGCTGACAATGTCCTTCACGAAAGTCGCTGACTCTATTGTCTGCCCCGCATTTAAAGCGCGCTCTGTTTCTGTAACGTCCAACTCTTTGTAACTTTGTGCCGTATATATTGGCCCCTCTTCCTTCAATATACTATCATTCTATATTTTATTCAGACTTCCATTCCATACATTATACATCATACATGCCCCTTTTTCTTTTCTTCAATTCAAACTAATAAAATCCCTCTATCATATAATATAATAATCATTTCTAATTCACAAATTAATTTAATTTTATGAATAATCAATCTTTGATACCACCTACCCCTCTACTCTACTAATTAGTATATGTGTCTATTCATTTTTTTAACATAATATTAATATAGGGTTATTTCTATCACAAACAGTAATAAAGTTTTATTAGAGATTAGAAATATATATAAGATGAATATTTTTTTTTTAATAATTTTTTTTATATTTAATAGTCAATCAAAATTTAAATCCTGTTATAAGTCGCTACAACTTATGTAAACAATTATTGATGATGCTCACTTATTAGACTTGTGCAAACAAGCATTTAGCATGGATCCACTGCTCATATCACATTGGTGCTTATTATTATTTCTGATGGGGCCAAAGTTGGGAAGAAGTGGTGGTGAGTCTGGCAAAAAATCCTGGTCTTCTCTATGTCTTACATTAGTTTGAAAATTGTGTCATTAACAGAAATGGTATTACCAAAGCATGTTTTCCTTTGTCCGCAAAATAAAACGCAGTAATGCAATGTCACTGCCAGTCAACCACCAAAGGGGGGGAACATTTCCCCTTATTTAATCACCATGCATTTAGGGTTAATTTTTCAAGCAGGCCTATAAAAAGTTAACTTTGGATTTGTAGTTTTTTTTTTTTACGTACAGTCAAAAGCTCTGCTTTCTTTGTTTTCTTTTATGTTGGGTACCAGAATAGGAAAAATTGTAAGTTCAGTTCAGTTATGTGTCATCTGGGATTTGTCCTAGAGGTGGGTGGGGCGGGTTACAACATGAAAACAAAACGTTACTAGTTTAGATCTTGCCATTAATTTATTATAAAGGGTTGAGACCATAGTAGGTCTTCTCTTGGAACTTGGGTTTTGATTGCTCTCCCAAGTCTTTGTCATTTTCTTTAATGCAATTGCAATTCATCACTTTGAGCTCTCATCTCATCACATTCCTTGTGATCTTCCCAAATTACTTTAACTAACTAATTATATATCCAAATTGAAATACTTTCCATGATACAACTTCGTGTGTGGTCCTTTATTGCATACCAATTTAATTACACAATTCAGAAAAGCTGAAGACTTTTAATTAAATAATAAATTCAATAAAGAGAACAGAAATATGAGATATATATGTGCTTTTTCTTCTCAACTTGATCTTAAACCAAACTTTAAAGATCACAAATGGGGGACCAAGAAAGTATAGAGAGATGATATGGGGTGGTCCAATTCTTTGTTGGACCGTGATCCAACAATAATAACGGACTTAGAACATTTTCTCTTAGCTAAGAAGTGCTTCGGCCATCAACAGTGTACTAATAACTTTTATCTATCTATATTTGCAGGTTCATCTTAAATAGAGTGAGATTTGTCCTTGGTAATAGTATATACCAATTAGGGGTAGATATCTAAAATACCTATGTGCACAGTGTCTTCACCATCAAAGTTGTTGGGAAAATTTAAGATCAACAATGAACAATGTCTACCACGTTAGGTAAAGTATAAGGGACTACAAGGCATCAAGCGGATCAGAGAACGGAATAAGGCATAAAGATATTAAACTCAAAGTCAGTTATATATTTGTTTTATAGGGTTCTAGGAACTAGGGTTGTACCACAAGAAATGGTCCTCAATAGAAGCCTACAACTAGGTCAGGTTTTGGCTCATAAGGAATCACCCTGATCAGTCCTTCTCACCTCCATAATTTCATTTTTGTTTTTCTAGGAATCTAGAACTTTGCATTCATTTCTGTTCCAACGTTGTCTCAGTTTCATAATCATCACTTGGAATAATTCAACTACGAATAACAGCTAATCAACTAATTAGTAATTTACCTCTCCCCCTAACTAATTAGAAATTAATGAAAGATGATAATTATAATAAGAACGAACAATGAGGTGAAGCAATAACTAAAATAAAATATATTACGTAGCTAAGTCTTCTAGAAACCTTTTGACGTGCAGCAATATTATTACCAAGTATGGTAAATAAAACAGCTTGGAACTTTTGTGGTGGGTGGGAGCAAAACCTGCCCTCTTCTTACCCATTAATGAAATTAGTGATAAAAGAAACTGAATAAAATTAGTCTTCCTTTTAGGGCTTCATCAGGCACACTTGTAACAAGACTAACATTCTCAAATTTCTAAACAAAAACTAAATGTAATTAGCGTAAAACTAATTTCAATTTTGACATTTTATCCCTCTCAAATACCCATTGCATTCTAGCTACCAGTTAGTCAATTACGTGACAGAAAAAAGTTCAAAATTGAATTAGAAGTTCTGGGCTATGAATACGATTTCTTGATGGCGGCTATAGGCCCAAGTAAGTGAGTGCAACAATATGGGCTCGAATATTGGGTTGAAGGCAGCTATTGGGCATATGGACTATCATGCACCTTTGTTGGGGTATTTTTTCATGTACCCTAATATCTCAAACTGCACCTGCTTTATATTTCGAAAAGGATAGTCTAGAGTGTAAAACTGCATTTTGAGTTAGGAATAAAGTATTTGAACACCCCAATGCCGAATGACATCATAATTCATAAGAGAGATAGAGAGAGAAGAAAGAGTATAACAACTTGATGCTTTGTACCAATTTTTTGTCGCCATAAATTAATTTTTATATTTTAGTTGCTACAATTTGCATTTTTAAAATCATCAAAAAGTGTTAATTTATTATGGATGGACTAAAAATGATAATTTTTCAAAAATTAGAGACTAAAATAATATATTTAAATTTCAGGGATTAAAAAAGCAAACCACCAATCAGATACTAAAACAATAATTAAGAAAAAAAAAACAATGTGACTTGTCATTTTGTGTAATCACGGGCCACTCTAATGACTATGGGAATCTCTTGTTCTTTTCGGGCCCTTTGTTGCCCGTTTCATATTCAAATGCAAACCAGGAAAAAAAAATACATGTGGGCTCTTTAGAAAAAAAGTTGTAATCGCTTTCATATAATCTTTTAATTCATAATATATAAATAAATTGTAATATTATATATTTTTACTTAAAAAAGTGGTAAAACAAGCAAACAGTCTTAGATACCCCAATACACCAGTACAGGATCACCAAAAAAACTACTACAAAAGCCTAAACATCAATATATGTTACTTAGTCACATCTACTCAACTAGTAATTGAGAGGCTAGGAGATCTCTTAGAGTAGGATTTCTCACCAAATAAGATTTTAGGAACATATATATAAGTGAAAATTTTCGAAGAGGATGAAAATTAACTTTAAGTCCTTTATCGCTTATGTTGACCTAAATTAACTAATATATATATATATATATATATATATATATATATATATATATATATATATATATATATTATATTTTTATTTTCTCTTCTAAGTAATTTTTATTTTAAGATTAAATTACTCATTTAATTCCTATAGTTTTACAATTCTTATCTTTTTAGTCCCTATAGTTTGAAAGTAGTTTTTTTAGTCTCTATAATTTACATTTTAATTCTCTTTTAGTCCCTATAGTTTAAAAGTGTTCTTTTTAGTCCTTATAATTTGTATTTTAATTCTGTTTTAGTCCCTATAATTTGTATTTTAATTACCTTATAGTTCTTATTACAAAAAAATATATAAAAATAATTAGCTACAAATTAGTTATAAATTATCAACTATTTTTTTATTACAAATTATCTTGCGATAAATTAATTACGAATTACTTATTAATATTTTTGTAGTTAATTGTAATTGATAATATTACTTATATTTTGATGGTAAGGATTAAAATGAAATTAAAATATAAAGTATAAGGACTAAAAATATCACTTTTAAATTATAAGGACTAAAATGAAATTAAGATATAAATTATAAGGACTCAAAAAATCACTTTGAAACTATATGAACTAAAAGAGAATTAAAATATAAATTAGAGAGATTAAAAAAATCACTTTAAAACTATAAAGATTAAAATGTACAAATGATAAAAAAAATGAATAATTAAATCTTATTTAAAAAAAATGTTAAAGAAAATTATATAAAGATGATAAAATAATTTTCCATAGATGTAAATATGTTTTTATTTCTTTAATATAATTGCATCTTGACCTTTTCTTTTTACTCCCATTTCTAGTGAAACAAACAACTTACTTATATCTTAATCTCTTCTTTCAAAACAAACACACTATTAATACATGAAATAAATGAAATGCAGAACATTAACACAATAATTATATAATTTTTTCCTTTTTATATTAAAACTAAATTATCATTTTTAAAAACAATAGACTTGTTGAAAAATCATAATATCTAGCATAACCAAAACATATTTAATTATACATTAGATATAAATCATGTTAAAAAATTATTAGTACCTTTTTTATATAAATGACCTTATAAATTATAAAATACTATGAAACACTCCCTAAAAAAGAATATTAATTAATATTAATATCTAATTAATATGAAGGTTACTTGAAGTTCAATTCAATATTCGATCCAAGTGACAAAAAAAAGAAGGTTTATTCAATCTTTTGGAGGCCTGAGTGTCATCTCCAATCCATAGCTTGCAATTCCCGGCAAGCACAGTGATTGGTGTCCAGAAAGGCTTCAGCTTGCTCCTCCCTTCTCAACTTCAACAATTTCGCTGTAACACTTCTTCTCTCATTCTCGCAGTTTCACATTTTTACAACATTTCTCCAAATTTTATGTTTTAGTTTATGGGATATGGAGATTGTGTTCACATGTGATTTGGGTCTGATTTTGATTTTGCGTTTGTGGGGTTATGGTTCCCAGGAGAACATGTTTTGTGGTGCACTAATGTTGTTCGATGAAATGCCCCACTGTCGTGATATTTTTCAATGGCTGGACCCTTTGCATCGGAAAGCTTAACCCATTTCTAATTCTTTGTTTCGTTTTATATTCAACGTCAAGAATTGTTCTCTATGGCTGCTTGTGCTTGGTTGAGCTAACATGCTCTGTTGAAAGCATCATTCTCAGTTAGTTTGTATTGGGAGTTTCTTGCTTTTGCTTGGTTTTAGGGAGAGTAATCATAAACTGATTCAAAGTAAAAGAGGATTTTTTCCCTCTTCCTGGGTTCCATGTTAATGTTTTATGGCTCATGCCTGGTCCATTTTGAATACTTTTATACTTTTATTGTTTATTATTGGGACAATAATAGAAATTTAGTTCCAATTAAAGTAATTGGCGGGGAGGATATATTCAGTGACAGACTGATCCCAAGAGTGAGTTTATTTTGATTTGGTTTGAAGATTACTTCCTTCACAGGTGCTGTCTGCCAGATTTTAGTGTGCTGTTATTGTGGTGGTTTTGTTAATAAATTTAAATTATTTATTAACTTGAGAGTTTATCTTCGACATTCTAATTTTGTAAATTTATTTATCTATATGTAAATAGTTCTACAAAATGTATGAATGAAAAATTTTCATGCAATCTGATTTCAAACAAAACAATATTTTTATTATGAAGTTATGAACAAACAAATAGAAAATTGTCATAGAACTGATTTTTTAGGAAAAAGAAATTCTATTTGATGCTGGCACCTAGCACTGTTTGAGAGCATTAAGGTTCCATTTTTGTGTCTGTATAATTGTATGTATTGACATTTTGATTCTTTTCCTAATTTCTAATATTGGAAAAGATTCATTCATTTATTTTGGTTCTTGATCAAATGATACGTATAATTTTATTACAAAATAATTGTTTTCATCTATGATCAATATTTCAGCACCCAAACATTTCTAAACATGCTTCACAGAAGTTTATACTTATTTTCTTTTCTTGCAGATAGCACTTAATGTCCTGTTGTTGTAGGGACATCAGTCTTGCTAAACATGATATGGTCAAGGCTAAGTAGGAGAACTCATCTTTTGCCATCCCTTAAGACTTTGCAAACAAACTCTCTTGAATCCAGGTTATGTGATGTTGCACTAATTCCTATATTTTTGTTAATTTTGTCTCAGATTATTAATTCTTTTATGGGGTATGTTCTGAAACATATTGGCGATAAAATGAATGGAATTATACTTTACTTCTTAGGCAGACTTCTCAAACCAATTGTTCTCTCTAATTAGTGTTTTGTTCTAATTATAGAGATACATATATGTGCAATGAAACCTTTTGCTTCTCTAAAGTCTGACTTCCAAAAAGAAAATGTGAAGAAATTAGTTTCTAATGAGTTATTTGTAGATAATTTTGTTTTTATTCAGATGCCTGTCTATCATTCCTAAAGGATCAAGTTACAAGTTCACTAATCCTAGTTCCAGCTTCCAACACAATTTTTCTTGTTATATACGGTTATCAAAGTTTAAGCAAGAATTGAGTACAAAATCATTCCATCTGTGTTGCCGCTCTTCAGCTTTTGCTTCACAGTATGTTGGAAAGTCATGTGCCATACCTGGTTTCCGACACTTCTCATCTCATGCATCCAAAGAACAGAAATCCCGAAAGATGCTTTTATACTTGACGGGCTTAGTTTTTGCTATGGTTGGGTGCACATATGCTGCAGTTCCCCTATACAGGAGATTTTGCCAAGCAACTGGCTATGGGGGAACTGTTACCCGGCGTGAGGTGTGTTTGAGTTGGTTTTCTATGGTTTTTCGTTCTTTCATCAACTGGGTTGGCAATTTTACTTTTTTTTATCTGTTGATTACGAAAATTTGCACTTTTCAGACTGTTGAAGAAAAGATTGCTCGACATGATACCAATAATACAGTCACCACAAGGTGTTGTTTTTTTCTTATTAGATGTTATATTTTTACGAGGGCGAGCCCTGGTGCAGCGGTAAAGTTGTGCCTTGGTGACTTGTTGGTCATGGGTTCGAATTCGGAAACAGCCTCTTTGCATATGCAAGGGTAAGGCTGCGTACAATATCCCTCCCCCATACCTTCGCATAGCGAAGAGCCTCTGGGCAATGGGGTACGAAGAAAAAAAAAAAAAGATGTTATATTTTTACCATCAATCATAGGATTAATTTTTTCTTCAGGTTGATTGTTGTATGGTTATTAGAAATAGCTGTTGATTTCCCTAGAAATTTTGAAAGAAAAAAATTCATTATTTCCCTGTTCCTCACATGGTGGTTCAATTTCTTTGAGCTGCTTTGTTTCCTTCATTTATACTGTGCATTCATATAAGATAGTACTTGGGCAAAAAAAACTAAGCAAATGAAGGAAAACTTAAAAATATATTTGTTCAGCTTTATGCTGTACCAGAAGATTACTCCATAAAACTTGCCTATTCTGAACCATCAACAGTAGTACCTTTACCTTACTTTTGATATGTCAAAGGAAAATTAATTAATGATTTAATAAGAGATAAGCTTACAACTTTACGAGAAATTATTCAATAAACCTCCATTCCGGTGTGGTGTTTTGGAAGCTAGCTTTTCTGCAGTTGTAACTATTATTGGGTTGATGAGTTTTTTTCTTTTACAGGGAAATTGTGGTCCAGTTCAATGCTGATATTGCTGATGGGATGCCATGGAAGTTTGTTCCCACACAGAGACAGGTTTTTCTTTACTTAACATTTTGCACCTTACAGAAAACATTCTGCATTTCCATCACAAAGAGGATATATTAACTTACATGTGAAAGTATTATTTAAGATAACATTTAATTTTATTTCTTGGAGCTGTTAATTTTATTTGTACTAGTCCATGATAATTTAAGAATGGAAACTCAAAGAACTAGTAATAGTCAAGTCAAGTTAAAGACCGAGCTTTTGTTTAAAAAGTCATATCATAGTTTAAATATTTGGGGTACAAATGGTATTTTTAAATCTAAATCTAGTTGTATGCTTACCTTACACTTTCACATTTGATTGTGTTTGAGCTCTTGCTGACTTGCAAATGTTTCACGTGCCATTAAAAAAGTTGGATATTAAGGAGAATGAAAAAGTTAAAACTGTAATGTGGAATTATTCATTTATTCTACCAGGTTAGGGTCAAGCCCGGTGAAAGTGCCCTCGCATTTTATACTGCCGAAAACAAAAGTTCTACTCCAATAACAGGTGTTTCTACGTATAATGTCACTCCTATGAAGGTACTAACTACTAATTAATACTCTGTTCTATTGTATAACAATGATTATTCGTGAACTCTACAATTACATACTTAAGATTTTTGGAAGTTTATAATATAAAATGTCCCTTTGATTAAAACCTTGACTTTTGGCCGAGAACTTTATATCGATTTTTAAGTCTGCCAGTTGCAAGTCTTTTTTTTTTATCTCTTTTCTGTCTTATTGAAGAATGATTTCTTCCCTATTCTCCCCTTCCTAATACTTCCCAAATATTCATTTTACAAAAAATGTCCAAATTATAAATTTTCTCATACAGGCTGCAGTGTACTTCAATAAAATTCAATGCTTCTGCTTTGAGGAGCAGCGACTTCTTCCTGGAGAGCAGATTGACATGCCTGTAAGTGATTTTAAACTGAACTCCTATGTATCCACAATGCCCATACATCTAATACTATGTTGCTTGTACTGTAGGTATTCTTTTATATTGACCCGGAATTTGAGACGGATCCTAAAATGAATGGTATCAATAACATTATATTATCATATACCTTCTTCAAGGTTTCTGAGGAATAACACCAACTTGAATGTTTACATGAGAATCAAATAACAAGCTCCCTCCATTTCAAAGGACAAAGATGTATAATACATTGATGAAGCTCAAGTTTTGGTTTACTTATGGTGGCTGACATAAAAGACTAAAATTCATTTACTTATTTGTTTAGGACATATAAAGAAGGTTGCCTCTTCTGTATGATTGCCAAGTTCTTGAATATTTTCAGCTTCAGCAAAACTACCAGAAAACCCTTGTGATCAAGTTTTGAAGGTTCAAGGTACCATGCCGTGACATTTGGAATTATGCTGATTAAGTTAATGCAAGCCGAGGTTTGGAGTACCTCTTGAAATTAGCCATTTAGATGAATGAATCATTTTGCTTTCAGAATTTATTGATTGTAAAATTTATCTGAAGAACTGTAAAGGTTGAGATATATTCGCAAAATGGTAAGTGACAATGACGTCTATGACCAGGTGAAACTAGCATGGTATGAATTTTGGTGATAGTTTAACGGGTCATTTATCTTTATACTTTTACAAAACCTAATTATTTTCAATATATAGTTGACAGTTTGTAGAGTTTGTTTATTTTTTATGTTTTAAATAATTATTTTTTATATGGTTCTTTTGTATTCTGGTCAAATAAACCATGCCACGAAACTAGATACTATAACAAGGTAGATTTCCATGAACTAGTTGGCATTTTTTTTGTTTGCTTTATTGTGGTTTACTATGTTAAAAATATTTCGATCGTTCGGAGTTTTTTTTTTTTTTTTGAAAATCTGACCTTTATTGAAACAAAAGAATGTAAACATTTTGCTAATTTTATTACGAAAGAAATGGTATTTAGCTATTATTATTATTATTATTATTATTATTATTATTATTATTATTAAAACTAAGGTTAGAAAAAAGGTGTAGAATCTCATTTATCTATTAAAGTTTATCAAACAGTTGAAATTCTCAACATTTTATTTTATTCATCAAATATAGTTTAGAAATTATTGATTTACTTTAATTAATTAAGTGTAAAGAAAAAAATATTTTTTGAATTTTGAGATATCAAATTGATAAAATTAATTTATGAGAACAGAGTGATTATTAGTATATTTCTTTACAAAGATAAAATATGTATATATTATAGTTTTTTTACAATTTAAAAAATTCAATATAATTATTTAGTGATATAATTGAATCTGAATATAGAAATAATTATAATAAATTTTAACAAGATTATAAGAACTTTCATATAGTCTTAGAACTCTTTTTTTTTCGTAAAACAGGACAGAATTGCTTGTGAGTCATTCAATGTAATTGGATGTGTGTGAAAATTAATTTAAAGCATGGGTCTTGCATTCAAATGTGTTAAGGTGATAGAAATTGATTATGATGTGTAGCTAGTCAAGTACCTTTTTTTTGTTTTTTTTTTTTTTGTACAGGTCAAATACAAGTTTTATGTTTAATTTATTCTAAAATTAGAACTTCATCTTGAGAACCTATTAAATATAGGTTAGCATTTAGGGTCGGTACTTAATATTTTTCTTCTTCTGAAAGCAAGTATCTTTACAAACGAAAGTTATGAGACTAACTTGCGTGAAAGTAGACTACTAATTAAGGCACAACTCTCCCCATAAATGTTGTTTTCACATAAGTAGATATTTCAAACTCCTATCATATGCTTAAAGAGTCCAAACTATTAACCACTTAAGTTACGCCTTGTGGATATTTTTTGAGTCAATTGGCTCTTATATTAGTAGCTAAGACATCATACTTAAATTTTATCCATTCTATAATCATTATTTATCACAATACTACCTCTAATCCAATATATAATTTTTTTTTACATAATTCATTTAAACCAATAAAATATAATTACGTGAGTTAATATGTTATAAATTTTAATTTTATTTCAAGATTACCTATGACATTAAATGATTTAAAGTATGATTATTTTTCAAACTAATGAATATATTTTATTTTATTAATTCTTCAATAAATGTACAAAGAGTAATTGTTAGGGTAAAAAGATAATTTAACAATAAAGTAATCTTATATTTCTTGTAATTAGGACCAAGAAAATGTTATCTCTTGTTTTTTATATATATGATTACAAAAAAGATTAAAAAATAACGTATAATAATAATGGTGGCAAGTGCCGAAAATAACATCACTAATAACTGTAATAATAACATGGATGATAATAATGATAAAAATATCAAGTGCTCTAAAATTAATATTTGTTGCATACTGTGTGATAAAGATATGAACATTTTTAAATATTTAGAATTGAAAACAACTTATAAAACTAACTACTTTATAATTTCATAGAATGATGATGAAGTTGAGATTCTAATATTTTAAAAATCAAATCAAATATAAGAATATAAATTAATAAAAAAAATTACAATTTTAAGCTTAATTTAACTTCATGCTAAATTCTAGACAGCACATGTATACTTATATTTGATTAGTAGTAAAAGTTACAATCGCTATGATAAGCTTTACTTCTTTTTATACCTTTGTTTTCACTGCTCCTAACACCTATGGCAATTGACAAGCCTTCCAAAATGAAAACCTTTACAGCTTGCCATGGCTCACGCCACCAAAGAATGACAACTGCGTCTGCCTGCGTGTGAGAATAAACAAGTGTTGTCATAATCTCCAATAATAAAAGAACAAAACAAGGTTTTTCAAACCCATTTTGAACGTATTATCTGTGTTTTCAACTATATGAGTATTAATTTTTCATTATTAATTCTGTGTATGACACAAGACGTGAGAGACCAACAAACAAGTATATTGTATGGCCTTATTGTAGTATATATAAGAATAAGTGCTGACTCTCACTAATCATCAACGAGAATATTTGCTGACTGAAAATTCATGGTAGTTGAGACTTTCTGATCATGTTCAGTTAGAATGCTGTCTTTTCCATTGTCAAATTGAAAATTAAAGAGAGAGAGAGTTGCACTAATTTGTTAAAGTCTTGTTGGAGGCTTTATCATATATGATGGAAATATGGATACCCCACAAGCTTCAACTGCAAGCATTATGCTATGTGGTGCCTTGTAGTAGGTTGATTTTCGATTCACAACCTAACGAATTGGATGACATTCTGCTTACCCTCTCTTCTTCACAAAACCAAAATTTATTTCTGGCACCGTGTCTTTGGCTTGGGTTGACGGCTTCAAGAAGAAACATTTGAAAACTTGCTCTGAACAACCCTTTTATTTGCCCATTCGTTTTCTCAGCTTTTATCCCTGTCCTTATCTTCTTGTGGAAATGAAAACGACTTGCTCCAACTGTGTCGAGCCCATCAGATAAACCTTCAACTTCAAATATAAAGAACCAAAGTATGCAATATATAAACATATTGCATAGAGTAATACATTGATACTTCAATAGTATATATATATATCATTAGTTATATTTTAATCATCAAAAGAATGAAAAAACACATGTATCTGTATTTGTATAGAAAATTAAATTATATTGATGTAAAAACTTAGATCAATCATTACATCATTTAATAATTTTTACTTAGATAATTTATTTTTAAAACTTATCGTTTGATTAAAAGCTTTTTTTACGTAGGTGATGTTTAAAAAAAATTATTAATACAAAATTATTTGATAACTCTTTTATTATATACATTAAAGTTGATGTAATATATATATATATATATATATATATATATATATATATATAAATCATAACATCTTATTATTGTTTATTTTATAATAAAATTTGACATAAATAATTAAGATAATATATAATTATAATTTAGTAGTTGAATCAATAAAAATTATATTTAAATATAATTTTATATAGTTATTTATGATGTAATAGTGAAAGTTATATTGGTGTAATTTAATTTCTTCCCATACATATATATATATGTTGAAAAAAAATCTATTTACTTTAAGAATTTAATTTTTATACACGGTCAACATAAATAATGTAACTATATAGCAATTGTTAAAAAATATATATATAAAATATGACAAAAATTGATCATCTTTCCATTCATGATAATATATGATTGGATAATAGTAAAAAAAAATGTATTTTTTTAAAAAAAATATTTGTGTTTCCATGTGATATTTTAAAAAGTAAGTTTAGAAAAACTGGTTTGGTTTTATTGATAATGTAAAATTACTTTAATAATTATTTTTATTCAACAAAATGTTAAAAGTTTGGATAAATGATTATTTTGATTTTTGAAGGTGTAAATTGATAATAATTTAGTTCTTAAAAGAACAAATTTTTTTATCTAATCCTTAAAAATATAAAAAATTATTAAATTTATAAAATCATTTTATTATTAAATTACGTTTCTGACCGTTTTCGTGCGAACAATTCAATCTCCTTAAACAAACAAATTTAATGAAAGATGTGACAATTTTTTAGGTGATGTACTGCTGAATATTCAAAAGCAGACGAAATAGAAATGCGAAACTTAGATTCAAGACAAAGCATTGAAAAGCATATAACAGGAATTGAAAAGACTCGCATTGCAATTGTACAATATTGATCCATGATGATGTCGTACCGAATGAAAGAATTATGGATTCGGAATGAAAGATTTTAATTATAAAAGATAAGAAAGAATAATGCACATGAATTGACATATTGTTCATTGAATCTGAATGTCACTAGAATTAACTAATTGATTAAGAAGATATAGAGTGTAATTCAAGTTGTCTGTGCGTTTATTAACCAGCGACAATATCACATCGTACAGAAGAATTTAACATTAATTTCAACAAATAAATAATGAGCTACATTGTCGTTTTGTCATTTTAATGTATCTGATTAGTTTTCTCCTTCGAAGCACTAAGTCACTAACTTTTGCTGCTTAGTGCATTTAATTAACTTTTCTATAATTAGGATTTGCGCTTAGCATAACGCATCATTCATTAAACTTCGTAATATGGTAACTACAATAATAATAATAATAGATGAAATCACAAGAAAGCATTATCACCCCCTCCCATACGAGTGATAACAACTTGCAGATTACTATTTAGCCATTTGTACAGTTTAGTTCCTTAATTACAAAACAGATATCATGTTTAGATTAAAAATTAACAACGTCATTACGAATTTTCAGTAACTGGCAAGGTTGTTGCGATGAAATAAAGTCTCTAATTTGGTGTGAGACCCCAATGAAGCAACAAACATGATTTATTAGAAAAAAAAAAAGCATTAAGTAATAAGAATTTAACTTGTATATTTATACGGCCAACTAATAAAAAATTAAGATAAGTATAACTTTTAGACCAATAAAAAATCATGAAAAACATGACTTTTAATATAATTATTATTAAAGTGAATAAATTTATTAAATTTATAATTGTATGATAAAATCACATGATAAATTATCATATTTTTATTACCATATTATTATTAATATCCAATGATTAATTTTTGTCAAAAAAATTTCATTTTTAATGAAATTCTCTTCTTTTCATCACATTTTTTTTTATCTATAAAACTCAAATTCCATAATTTGTTTAAGGGGACCAACGACTTGTTGGTTGATAAATTACCATATAGGTTAGAAAATGAAACCATAGCATATAATAAGGTAATTTGGGAGAAATAGTTGATGATAGTATTAAGGATTAAATGACAGAGCACCGATGTGAAGCTGAGGCAGTGCTGAGATTAGTGCAGATTGAAGAATGTGGTTAGGGAGTGTCTTAGGTTGGTTTGACGGCTTCAACAAGAAACATTTGAAAGCGGGTTATTAACAACCTTTTGGCTGGTCATCACTTTTTGCTCTTTCAAAAGTACTGTACTCTTGTTGTGGCAATGAAAGTGACTCAATTCAAATGTGCCAAAGTCAATCAAATGTACTTTCTTACTTGAAATGTCTAAATGTAAACACAATGCATTTATATCCATACATATATGCAGGTCTAAGTGCGTGTTTGGATAACCTACGGAATCGATTCTGGCAGCCAAAATCATGGTGTGAAAAAAAAAATGATTTTGCTTCACCCTGCCGCGTATCCAAACACATGATAAACTGTGTTTGAGATTAAATATAAGAAAGTTACTGGAGTGCAAAAATCTAAATGTAAAAAAGGCACTTTAAATGAGACACTGAACTACATACTAGATATTATGAATCAGAGTAAGAGTTAATTTTGTCATGTTTGAAGGTAGTTTATATTCATCATTGCGTATTACGGTGATGTAGATTAATTCTACTGACTAATGCAGAAGATATTGAAATGAAAGATTATATATAAATAAGGATAGGAAAATCAGGGATTATTTTTCTTTTATTCTTGAAGAACTTAATAGAGCCTATAACATAATAAGTCTATAACAACTAAAGAGGACATGAATCAATTATTATGATCTAATTTTAGTTAAATCAGTGGTCTTGAGTTTGAGTTTTGTGTATGTGCAAAAGAAAAGAAAAGGTTTTGTTATCTTTTTTCAACTCACGCAGGATTGCCTCCCTTCTACATGTAGTCTCATACCAAAAAATAACAGATCTTACACTGTATTTTATTGTTAATCCTCTCCCTTTTTTTGGTATTGAGCTCACATTTTCCCACATAGACATGAAAATTCGATACTGATGGCATATTGGCATTTCCCTTGGTGCTCTACCAGAGCAGAAGTTGATTATTTTTTCTTGCTTTACTTGTAATTGATTATATGCTTTTGCCAACTTGACATGCACTAATTAAACATGCAAATTTTCTCTATTTCAAAATACTATTAAAGTCATGGGCCTTTTAGTATTCATTCAATATTACATAATTAAAGTGACACCAACAACCATAATGAGTGGACGTATTTCCAATTATCTAACAGGCACCTCAGTGTTCTCCACATGATCAAATTCAACATGCTAGTAAACTCAAGATTAATCAATGTGAACCAGGGATTATCCCTCACTTAAGCCAAGTGGAAATTTGAAGGAACATAGCAAGGTTTGACAAATATATGGCTGAGAGGGAGGTTTAATCAGAAAGTTTGGTACAAGAAAGCATGCAAATCCTAGAGCATGCTGGTGATGTGGCAACAGAAAATAAAATTTTCAGACAGTTACCAACCTCCAAACTTCATCTTTTCCCACTCTTTATATACTCCCCTCATCAGCTCAGTTACTGCTACACACACACATTCCACTTAGTTAAACATGGAGAAATCAGGCTCTAACAGTCCTAAATCTGCTTTGAAGGTTGGGAAGCTTAGTTTTTTTCTTTTTTCTTTTTTTGTTCTATACTTCTATTCCCTCTTAGTAGTAGAATAGCATGTCCTGACGGTTTCACTTCTTTTGTATTTTCCTTAATTTTCCATGGAAAAGTTTGTGAAGACCACATCTCAGTCTGCAGCTCAATGGAGCAGTACTAATTCAAGAGGAATGGTGAGATTATGCCTAGCTTTACCCTCACATATATATAAGCCTTAAAAAGCCCTCCTTATTTCATTGCCACATTTAGTTGCCCCTTAAAAAAAGTTTAGCTTCCATGGCATGCATGGATGGTTTTGGGTTTAGAATTTACATTCCATCAATAGTAGGACACACAGAAGTCATTGAAAGATAGCATTTCTGCACTTGTTTAGAGTATGTTTGGTTTGCAGTTGTAAAATTACGTTTGAGGCTGCAAAAGTAATTTTGCTAATAGATCAGAACCCTTGCTTTTGCGTTTATTTTGCTTTTATTCGTTGAATTGAATTGAAACAGACGTCACAGTATTTCCAATTGCAAATCAAACATGCACTTAGTTGTTTTATTTCAGTTCATCTTAAAGTTGAAAGTTATGAAGCAACTGCATCACCTCTGAATGACAGTGAAAGAAAAGAGATCGATCAGTGAGAAGTGTTATTTAAGTAACACCTCTTGCATAATTAGATGGTGATACAAATACAACCTTTGTTTTGTTTTGTTTTTTTGTGAGAAAGCACATCTATATACATAGATGCATCAAGTTGGATTTCCCCCTTGTGCCTCTAATCCATTATGTATATATGGATGTTTTATTTTGTCTGTGACACCACACTTTGTGTTATTATCATTACCCTAACACACACACATTTACGAAATGATAATTTACATAAAATCTAGTTTAAACATGCATGCATATTAACTTTTGTCACAAGTATTGAATATCCCATTTAGCATTAAAAAAGAGTGAATATCCCATTTCACCTTTTCAGTATTATCATTGAAGTTGTCTTAACTACCCCATCCACCCAACAAGTTTATCCACGCAACTTTCTCCATGCTATCAATTATTGATTTAAAAATTGACAAAATCTCTTGTACCTCTCTAAAATTTGAAAAAAATAATTAATCCTAGCTATAACCAATGATAGCTTTTCCGACAAAAAGAAAAAAACCAGAAAACATCATTGGCCCAGAATTATCCACCTAAAAATGATAATGGCCTATTTCCTTCTTTAAAATGGATAATATTGTGGAGTCTGACACGAAAGGCATATATTTTGTACTATGTAAATTTAGTTTTCTCTTATTTCTCCAATTTCATATTTTTCTTTTTTTTTTTTCATTTGATACTTTCTATAAGTTTTAGTTTACTTCTAAAAAGTAAAAAGGAAATTTCCCTTTTTCTCCCAAGTAGTTGTTATAAGCATATGCAGAAATTGTACATGGCCAATATGTTTTAGACATATTGGACCACTGTTATATTCACCTAGATTATTCATGCACCATGCAGTCCCTTTCAATAACTTAGATCAAGTGCATTACCCCACAATGGGCCCCATAATGATCACGCGAGTACTTGGTCTCACTAATATTATTATTATTGTTATGCCTTTTTACTCTTCTCTGTTTTCTTCCTTCTCAATTATTCTATGTATGATTGGTTATTTAGAAACCCTTCTAGCTTATTATACATGAATCATGATTGCCACCTAAATAGACATAATTGGATGTTTCACAGACAAAAGATGTACTCAAAGACAAGTTCTATGACAAGACTAAATAAGTAACATGATATAGTATATACCAATTAGTATGTAAATTTCTACAGTGTATAAATTTCTTATTTCAAATTTGGTGCGCCATTTTTTTTGTCTAGGCTTCACGAAGGTCTCCACCCAAAGAAAGTTACATGGTATAGTATATACAAATTAGTGTGTATATTTCTACTGAATGTAAATTTCTTAATTATTTCAAATTTGGTGAGCCATTTTTCTCTTTGTCTAGGCTTCAAGAAGGTCTCCACCCAAAGAAAGTAACATGGTATATAGTACATACGAGTTAGTATGTAAATTTCTACATTATGAAATTCTTTTCTTTCAAAATTTGTTGAGCCATTTTTGTTTATGCATAGGCTCCACCAAGGTCTCCACCAAAAGAAAATACTAAGCCACAAGAATTCAAACTCCACACCCAAGAAAGAGCTGTCAAGCGTGCAATGTTCAATTATGCTGTAAGATAATGTGAACAATATCAGTGCTGAAGTTAGGAATTAGCTTTCTATGATTAATGAATGTGGTTTTGAATTCATGCACAGGTGACAACAAAATTCTATATCATGGAGCTGCAAAAGAAACAAGAGGAGAAGCTGCAAAAGGTAGTCACATATTAATGAAGTTTTATATATATATATATATATATATATATATATATATATATATATATATATATATATATATATATATACACATACATACATGGTTCTATTTATATGAGAATGAGAATAGCATTTGAGAGAACTTCATATATATGAGATTAATTGAGTTAATTTGGAGCAGTTGATTGAAGAGGAAGAGGTTCGTTTGCTGAGGAAGGAAATGGTTCCAAGAGCTCAATTGATGCCTTATTTTGATAAGCCATTCCTCCCACAAAGGTAAAGGACAATGAATGAAACTGACTAGGATATATGTGTGTGTGTGTGTGGCTAGAAATTAAAAATAAAATGGAAAGAATGGATCAAGAAGAACTTATTGGCTATGTAGAATTCAAGTATATATTAACTAACTTTAATGACTAAAGAATAAAAGTATTAACAATGGGAAATTTGAAGAACAAGATATAAAATTTGACATGCAGGTCAAGCAGGGGTGTTCCAAGAGAATCATGCCTCCACATGATGAGCAGCAAGTGCTGGAGCTGCAGCATTGCCAATGAAATGTACAACTTGCACCACTATGGTCATCAAGCTCTCAAGCCCATTAAGTAGAAAGCTTTGTGGGAAGGAGCATGTAAAATGTACACTATCCATGTATTCTTTTCATCCTTGTATTCCATGCATGTTGTACACTATCTATAGGGAAACTTAGAGTTTTGTACCATACCATGCGACTACCTAGCTCCTTGATTAGGCGGCGATCGAGGAGATGTTTTGATGATGTTTTTTCTTTGTCACAAAAATAAAGATCAACCATGTATTTTTGGTGTGCCTTGTACCCTTTGGAAACCAACAGAATAGAATTATCACTTTGCATGTGAAACACTCCTATGCATTGCCATTAACCCTTTAGTATTATTCTATTATTTTGACGCATCTGATTCTAGAGTCAGGTCCTCTATTTATAATTGAGATAGATTGACCCTTAAACTATCACATAAATATTTTGTTATCACAAACAATTTCTCTACTAATTGTTTTTTATACACGTTGCTATATTTAAAGGAATCAAATGAAAAGTAGTGAGTGCCAAGCAAACTTTCAACTTAGCACGTAGCTATAACTAAATCAATTATCTGATTATTTCTAACTGTATTTGTGCTTTAAAATCATATCATTCAGCTACTCAATGGTACATGCATGTCAACTGTCAAGTAGCTAATTTGAAACTACAACAAACTCAGGTTTAAGATAGCTTTAATTAATATAAAAAATGAAAGGTTAAATTGAAATTTTCATCATCTAAATTTCTCAAATCCATGATTTTGGTCCTTCTAAAATTTAATTGTAGCATTTGATCTCCCTAATCCTATAAATTAGTGATTTTGGTTCTAGATTATTAACTAACAATTATGATTAATTGAGTTATTAAATTAATTATAAATTAATCAAAATCATTAGGGTTAATAGTTTTGTACAACATTGTATTCCTCTCATTCTCAACAAACACTTCTTCTACCTCCATTGCCGCAAGTGACTCTACCGTAACATCACGTTAAGATTAATAATTTTTTATTAATTTTTTAATGACTAATAATTTTTATTTAATTAATAATTAACTTAATATTGCTAATAATCATAATTATTAGTTAATAATCTATCAGGAGATCAAAATCGCACATTTATAAAATTAAGAAGATTAAATATTACAATTAAAAATCAAGAAAACCAAAATCATAAATTTAAAAAACTAGAGGAACAAAATTACAATTCCACCTAAATTAAAAAAAAAACTAAACGGTCAACCAATTGAACTTGACGACTGGACCAAAATTCTTAATTTTAAAAAATTGTGGAGATTAAATAAAATAGTTATATCAAAATTGTATTTTAGTTATAAAAAATTATTATTGAACCATCATGATCGATTTTTTGTGTCAGTATGCCGTTGCAATAATTGGTTTGAGTTTATATACTCAATTTTCGGCAATGTGGTCCACTTCATTTTGTACATTTGCTCAATGTGTTTGCCTTTTGTCCATATCACTCATCATACACATTGTTTTAGAAAATATTATATAAAATATATAAACGTATGCATGACAGCATATGAATATGTAATGAGTATTGTAGGTGCATCTGAAATATTGTTTGTGTATCCAATATTAAAAAAAATTTAAAAATACCCTTAAGACAATTAAAGAAAAACAATTATTGTTTAAAAATATAATTTAAAATAATCAATTTTTTATTTAAAAATTAAACAATAACTATCTACAAACAAAAAAATATTTATATTTAATAAAAAATAAATATTTAAAAAAAGATCAAAATAATATTTTTATAAATAAAAAAACATTTACTATTAAAAAATAAATAAAAATAATTTATTAATAAATTAAAAAACATACGGATTAACTAATCCATATAATTCATACGGATTAGCTAATCCGTATGTGTTACACAGGTAAAAAACGCAATCCTAAACAAAAAAAAAAAGCCTTACCTCAACGACAGAAAAGCACGACAATGGTGTAGATAACCTGAACGGAGCCAATGGAAATTGACAACGACAGTGGCGTGACAACTATAACGCAGAGACGGAGGAGGAAGAAGCTGCCTTGCGGTGGAAGCATGTATGGAATACACGAAGGAGATGAGAGAGAGGGTTTTAAAGTTTAAGTGAAAGACATTTTTGCCGCTTCACTTAAATTGTTGGGTGTCCAAGCAATTTTGTTGGGTGCATCTAACAACAGCCATATGTAACCTACAAAGAGTAAAATTTGAGGCCCATTACTTTAGCCACCAAATTTCTCTTAAAAGGCGGACAATGTAAGTAAATAATAGGTTAAAATATAATTTTTCTTCCCATATTTTTTTTAAATATGTATTTTTAGTCTTCTTATTTTTTAATTGAGATATTTCATTCTCATTTTTAAAAAATTCAAGATTTAGTCTCCCATTTTTTAATTGAGACATTTTGTCTCTCACTTTTAAAAAATCTGTAATTTTAGTTATTATAATCAATTTCAAGAGTTGATCTATGTGCTCTATAAATGTTATTGACTCACAACAGTTTGTTTATTATACATATGACAATTTTTTTTAAAAATGATTTAATTGCTAACAAGCTTAATTTATTAAAAAAACAATTAAAAAAGTACATAATCAACAAATCTAAAATTGACCAAGGGAACTAAAATCGTAAAATTTTTAAAGGTGGGGGATGAAATGTCTCAATTAAAAAAATAGAGGGACTAAAATTACATATTTTTTGAAAAGTGGAGGACAAATGTTTCAATTAAAAAATAGAGAAACTAAAATCACATATTTGAAAAAATAAGAGTATGAAAATTACATTTTAGGAGCCTAAATAATACTTGTCTTTGTTCCTATTTATAAAATATTATCAACAAAAAAATTTATTTCTTATTATAAGACTTCATTTTATCTCTCTTGTACATTAATTATTTTTTTTTTTACTAAAATACCCTAAATTATATTTTTTTCTCTCCTATGAAGATTGAAGATGAGTAGGTTCCCGACAAAGTTAAGGATAAATTTAAAAAAATATTATAATTATAAATAAATTTAAACTAATAACTAAACTAACTAAGTTTTTAATAAACAAAAATTAATTAACTATGTCTTATAATTAAGGATGAAGAGAATATAAAGAATTAGATAGAAAGGGTTTTAGACTTTAGAAAGGACCGACATCCTCTATCATTAAGAAAATTGTTTCATATAAATATATCATAAAAAAAGAGATATAAAATTAATTTGATGGTTAAGAAAAAAGAAAATGAGAAAAATATTGTGGATTTTAATTTTTTCTACTAACAAAAATTAATGATTAACATTAACGGATAAAAGAAATATAAAAAAAATTGTACACGACCGAGTAATTGGTTTATTGAACAAAATACCAACTTGAACCACAAATAAAATTAAGCAAAATGTATTCCACATAGAAGGAAACACAGGCCAAACCAGGTATCACTTTACAGTTCTTGAGTGTTTGATAAGATCACATCTGTTAACTGATCCTTGCGTGAAATCACATAGTAGCAGACATCTTTGCGGCTGGGTTTAATCAGCAAAAACCAACTGGCACCATCTTTAGGTTGGATAGTATCAATTAAATCGACATTTGCTTCACCAAAAAATAAAATTAAATCGACATTTCCTTAGAGATGGAAAAATTGCAAATACCAAATACTATCAGCCCTAATTCTTGTTTCACCTTTGTTTATCTGTTATCTTTTTTCTCTTTCTTTCTGTCTTTTCCACTAACAACAAAGATGATTTTTTGTTCTTTTTAATAAATAAAAAAATCCATGCCTAATTAGGTGTTTTCAACAACAAAACTACGTTTAAAAATTTAAAGGAACGAACTAGAATCAGGCTTTAAATAATAATAGAACAATAAATAGCTGTTTCAAAAGTCAAACATAAAAATATGGGACAATGGAAAATTTTCCAATATAAAGAAGGCAAAATTTTCATTCGAAGCTGATTAAAAAAAAAATCATTCGACATCAATATAACACGCCCCGGAAATAATATGATTATCCTCCACAGGAGAAGGGAGGGTCGAGACAATAATCTATTTGCTTTCCTATTTCTCAACTTTACACATGTTTGAACTTTTAAACAGATAAAGGCCACCTATAATAGCCTACCAAACTTTAAAGCTCTTTCTGATAGATGGCACCGTTGAAACTATTTATAAAGTCTTTTTCAGTTCACTC
This sequence comes from Glycine soja, assembly GCF_004193775.1. Classification (NCBI taxonomy): domain Eukaryota; kingdom Viridiplantae; phylum Streptophyta; class Magnoliopsida; order Fabales; family Fabaceae; genus Glycine; species Glycine soja. Next base: position 27,415,721 of record NC_041014.1, on the reverse strand, counting down.
TACCACAAGGTCAATCACATGGGTTTTGTCTCCCATATTTTCACCAGCTGCTCAACTGTTTCTGGATTTTAGAATTGTGAGATGACCTACCACCTTTGTCTTTGTAGGAATTTCTGGCAGCAACAGTCTTCCGTCCCTTATGAGCTTTCGCTATGGCGCATCGTCTTTGCTTACTCAAGTTCTTAACGAGTTCAGCTTCATTTTGCAATGCTTCTTCATTGTTTTCCTCCTGTGAATCAAAATTAACACTATTGAGGCTCATGCAAAAGCCAAATAACAAGGTTTCTATATAGAAAAATATAAAGCTCCGTTGTGCCCTTTAGATTTTGACAGAAAATAGATCTTAACGAAAAACTAAATCAAATTGATAATGGTCTACCATTACCGTTCTGAACTAAACCAAGGAACCATGCAAGATTGCAAGGAAATAATGTTCTACAAAGAGGCAATACAAGGAAATAATGTTCTGAACTAAATCAAATGGATAATGATCTACCACATCACAGTTTACCAATTTCTTATAAATATATGTCTAACTTTTTAAAGAGGCAATACAAGGAAATAATGTTCTGCACTAAACAAAGTTACAATAATAAAATGAGCATATGACTGAGAAAAATCTAGATTCGGATTACCATACAAGTCACATCAAGATTAGAGAAGAAATGCACTAGAACTCTAGAAGAGCATAGGCATAACATACATACATGCTATTTCCCAAAATAAATCATCATGGCTCAGCCTTTACGACAAGAAATTCTTTGAATTGAATATTATGCAGAGGGAAAAGGAAGCTGCACAAACATAGCATTGAGATAACCACCCACAATAAAAAGAATAAAACATTGCTTACATTGTCACTTACAACTTCCTTTTCAGATCCACTGCTTTCACGTGCTTCACAACTCTCCTCTTTCCCTTGACATTTGTATCCCTCATTCTGGTTAAAACATAATAACAATCCTTCAATCAAGATTGCAGAAAACAGAATAGCACAACGAATGAAATAAGCTGAAAAAAATATGGCAGAATATATATATGTCCACCAGTCAATGGACGAAATAAAAAACAAACTTCAGATGAACTGTTGGATATTAAAATTTACATATCACATCTCACTTATCATATTACAGAAGATACCATATTTAATCTTACAATCAGAACAATGAAAATATCAAGCTTGGCCATCTCAAGCCCAGGAAGTAAGTTTGATATTCTTCCTATGTTCAGCACGGGTTTGCCAAACAAATACCCATAATCCATTAGCATAAATTATGTTTTTTTTTTTTGAGATAGCATAAATTATATGTTGTGCATCTGTATATTAGACTCGAGGGTAACAACAGTTTGATTGCAGATGGTCATTATCCTTTACTTCATAATTGCATTACCTATTCTGACAGTCCTCCATAGATGGGATGCAGAGTAAAGAACCTGGCTGTCATGGTTTTTCTCAAGTTGTCCCATCACCTAAGTGACAAATATGTTGATGTGTAATGTTTTCAAATTATGATTCAATTAATAGATAATTTGAACCCTTTTCTTTCATTTGCAGAAAAAATGGAGCTAATTTCCTTATCAATCTATCTGTATTTATCTTCTTCACTGCCACAAAGAGTGATGTTAAATATTTATGCTATGCTTCAGTTTATTTTCATCACAACACGTAGGACACACGTATTTTATTTGTCTGATTCTCAGATAAAAGTATTATATTAAAGATGTTGGCACCATCAACTTTAACCAATGCAGAAACCAGCTTCCATATTTCCACCAGGCTATCATGGATATATAACTAAGCATCAACAATGTAATAATAAAACCTTCCCTTCTGTTCCTATTACCATTGAACTCAACCCAATTCAATCATTCAATCTTAGGTTCGATCCTCACCAAAAATAAAGACATTACCTGTTCTAACAAATGTGAAGAATCACCATCTACAGTGTCTGCTTCATTCAGGTCTTCCACTAAGTCAACCCCTTCACTATCTGAATTTGTATCACTTTCTGCCCCGCCTTCAATGAACTGCACATAGATTTGAAGACCTTTGAGGCTGACAATCTATAAATTATAAATAAAAACAGACAATTCTAATCCCCATGTGTGATAATGATATTATGCTTTGCCAAATGGAGATTCCATGGTTGGTATTGGCAGCTAAGCCAAAAGAGGTGGAAAATATAAAAAGCAAAGCTGTGTTGCCTTTTGAAACAACATGATCTCCGTTTTTTCTTCCTCATCCCACATAGAACAAGAAAAACACAATACCCTTTGAATATCTTCTTCATTCTTTCTAGTAAAGCCACTGGCAGCAAGTTCCCTATCTAGAAAACCAGCACTTCTTTCTATTGAAGAAAAACAGGGTTTTCCAGCTTCATCTCTCCCTTCATCAGAATCATCATTATCATCTATGCTTTCTTGAAAAGAAAGATTGAACCTGAGACAGAGAAGAGAGACTAAATATGAAGATAACTGATTTAGCAGCCACATACTAGATCTAAAATCGTTCCACAGGTTCAGCAATGAAAGATATATCAGCCATTCAATGATTCAATCAAAAACAGGACAGGAGATGAAACATGCATAAGAGTACTATCTATGTACCAAAAACAAATGAATTGTTTTTTTACTAAATTCTTCAGGTTAACTAAAGGTATAAAACATATAAGAGAAATATAAGGCATAGATAAAGTAAATTATCATTAAAAAAATTCAAACTTATTAGTATTACCAAAAGAAATACCAAGACAAGAATTTATTATTTGATCAAGTAGCATGAAAAAGGCAAGGAAAGTCTATGTTCTAACGAACAAACTTCACTTTCTTTGAAAAACGAGTGTTACAAATATTTCTTCACTGAGGTGTGTGACTTAAAATGTGCTTCCTTTACTTTCTTTGCTAACTTGGGAGAACAAGAAAATAGCATTAGCATGGCAGGGGGATAGAGTCCCCAACCCAACAACAGGCCTTCTATCTTTTCTATTTCTAGGGTGACTCTTATGATGGGCTCAGTCTGGCTGATTGACAACTTTTAATCAAAATTGATTAATCAGATAAACAAATCTGAAATCACTACCCATATATCATTGTACAATATTTCAAAATTTCAAGTTTTTCAGATGACTTTAATGCTAGCTACATTCAATGTAATATTAAAACTGTACTCAAAAAGAGGAAAAAGGAATCAGATAAATACATCTCACAAGTCACAACAGGATACTTCATATTAACAACTAAAAACTGCCTATTAATTATATATAGATGCAAGTTAGACTGAAAATATTCAAGAGCAAAACTACAGAATTTTTCCCAAAATGAAGGGCATGACCTTAGAGGAAGCTCTTTGTTTGGTGAAAGAATAAGATAATTGAAGACATACTTTAAAGGAAATAACACTGAGAATCATGAGTTCAAGTCCTCTGAACATGTCTTTGATATCTTTTACTAAATGCACTTTCTAACAAGCTGCCAACTTGTGATAACAGACACACCTAATTACTTAGTAATATATAGAATTTAAGCCCACGGTTTGGGCAAGTGACATGAGAATATCACTTCTATTTTTCCCTAACATCATTTTGAGTTACCAAGACAACAATATATTAAAAATAATATGCAAAAGCAACTATAGAGTTGACAAATACATGATGCAAAAATAACAGCCTACCTTTTCCTGAAAAACTTAAAGATGCATTCAACATCACGGTCAAAGTACCTGAAACAAGGATAAATAATGTTGTTAAGCCAGAAATAAAACATGTGTCTTTTCCATTAATACCTTATCTTTAAGGCATACAACTTACGCATTTCTGTTACTATTTGTAAATTTTCATCATTATATTTTTACTATGAATATTGACTTTAAACATAAAAAATATTAAATGTATATGCCCACATACTACTTTCAATTTATAATAAAAAAAACTAGTACATGTAAATTTAAGGTATTAACCCCCAAAAAATATATTTTAAAAATAAAAAAAGTTCTATAAGCATATTCTAACTCATAAATTGATGTGCCAAACTTAAATCATTACCTTAAAAGATTTGAAATGAGACTTAGAAAGAAATCTAAAATTCGAATTACTAAAGTCTATTATGTTGATTTTATATCTCACACATTTAAAGATATATGTATGATGTATCTGCATAAACAACTTAATATATGACTTACAGAAAGATTATTTTTCAGGGGAGGGGGAGTAAACTACGAGAGAAAGATTCATCACTTGTATGCTATATGTTAGCCTATTAAATTCTCAATGAAGTGTGATTAGAATGCAAATGACATGCAAATTTTGTAAACTTCATTAGCAAAAAACAACAAAACATGACGAAGTGACAAGCATGGCTAGGAATTGTGATAACAAGTCAAAAGAAAATTATGAGAAAGATTATCATACAAGGAGGAGACTCTTACATCTGCGCATTACGGTGCGACACAGATACCATTTGTGGAAAATCAATCATTGTAATTTTTTCATCATCATCAATCTACAATGAATGGAATTCAGTGTGTGAACCAGAAGCAAAAGCCAACAGAATAACTGATTTCATGAAATTAAATTTAGAATTCCTTTAATCATTATGCTGGCATGTTAAAGCATACCATGATGTTAAATTCATTGAAATCACAATGAATGAGACCATGTTCTGCCAACCGAACAACCTGACCAAGAATTGCCTCAAAAACTGTCTCTGGATTCTGTAACTGCTTAACCTGAACACTGCATTTGAAAAACCAAATGAACAGATCAGGAAATTGTTACCAAAACCAGCAAAAAAGGTGAAAGGAATACTACAAACAAGAAAGCCAGTTTGAGAATAACGGATAAAAGGAGAAAACTTTAAAAGTTAGCAAAATTAAAGAAGGAAACTTACAGAGGGTAACCCTGGACGAGTGACATGACTACACAATGTCTATTGTTTTCTATTGCATTTGGAACAGGGAATCCATGTGTTTCCAAAGCCTGCTCAAGCAAAGCATATGTCACTAGCAAATCAAACAAAATATAACAATTCAAGTATACAGTTACATAGACTAAAAATGAGAGGAAGGTAAAACAAAACCTTCATGAAAGCAAATTCTTTAAGCGCAGCAAGGCGAGACAAATAGAGCCAGTTATAACTACTGCGATGTCTCAAGTAGTCACGCTTAGATTTGACAGCTCTAAAAGAGACTCTACCAAGCCTATGCAACTTCATAGCTAGAACTGTTCCGTCTTCACGGGCAACCTCAAATATATCTAGCAGAGTACAAACAGCAACACAATTAGCAGAAAACGTCTGAAATGTGATTGAACAAAGGGCACCACATCAGAAGAACATTAACTAAAATACCAGATTCCTTTCCAACGCCAATCTGACGTCCAACAGCCACAAACACTCCTTTGTTCACCATAGTCTTAATGGCAAGAAAATCATAACCAAGGTAGGTAAGGCGGAATCCATCATCTAAAAGTAAATAAATCTCTCACATATTAGACGGTCATTCAAATGAACTTCAATATATTTATATCATTATGCTTATGATCACAATTTTTTTTTACTATGACAATGTTCAACAAGGCATTTCAGCTAATTTCTAGCTTTTTATACTAGCAAACAAGCCTATTTGACGGTTCAGTAAACAAGTTTTTTTTAGTAGCTTTTACCATATTTTGAAACGTTACTTGAAGAGTTGAAATAACATTTTTTTTACAACGTTTCTTGAAGTAGCATTTTTAAAATGCTAACTTCTAGCTTCTTATATTTTCTTTCATTTTTATCATTAATATATTTATCAAATTTCCTAATTACCCTTTTTGAATAAATCATAGTTTTATTATCTTTCTGTCAGTTTACATTTTTAAGCTAATTCAAGAGCTAGTTCTACCGAACATTTATGTTTTAATAAGCTAGTTTTTCAGCTTCCACTTTCCAACCTCCAAGTAGTTTTTTGGCTAGTTTTGCCAAACATAGTCTATGAATAATAATAAATAGATTAGAAGGTACTAACATTTAGAGGAGTCGTGGTGCAACAACTTATGCTTGAGCAAGTTTTTCAAAACCTTGTACGTGCCTCCATGCCTACAAACATAAACATAAAAATTAATAATAAAATAATAACAAAAAAGTGAACATGGAAGTGTGTTGAAGGTTACTTGAGACGCGCAATTCGGTCTATGAGTTCAGTGGGTACGATTTCATGCTGCAACAGAGGGAAGAATTTCATTAATTTCGGCTCAAAAAATAATATTTAAACCGGAATTTAAAAGGAGGGGAAAAAGAAAAACCCACATTCCGCATGCCCAATTCAACAGCAGTGAGAACCCTAAAATCATCTTTGGAGAGATATCTCAAGACATCTACGTCAAGCTTCATTCTTAATGAAAAGGTCGTGCGAAAGTACGTGGAGCTTCTGCAGAGTGCACAACTCACTGTGTTATTCTTCAGCAACGCAAGTTCAATTCGTACCAAAACGGAACAATGGAGGGGAAGCCATGCTTAGGGCAGATCATAAACTCTGATTTGGGCCGGGCCGGGGCGGGAAATCGTTAAACCGGCCCTTTGATATGAACGGTACGGGTTCAGTAATTACTATTTACACTTCCTATTTTTCAAACTTCTAGGGATGGTGAATTGGTGGTTACTGGTTAGAGACTTCTAATAAACTCCACCGGGTATTTACTTAATGCACCCCAAAATTTGTAAAGTCTCCATTTTACCCTTTTCTTCTCACTCACTCTTCTTCTCTCCATCTTCCTCTTCATCGTGGGGGTGGCACTTGTGTGGATTGGAACGATGGCAGCTCTGATTAAGTCACGATGATGATTTTTCAAGGAGAGTGATGTTGCTAAAGCAGGAAATAGTGTCTATTGTGGATTGAGCAATTCATAATAAATTTGTATTATGGATTGCTCCGTAATGTATTTTTTTTATTATAGATTGTTCAATCCACTTTTGAACTAAAAGATTTGAATGAAAAATTATTATCTCCAATGTTGAAAGTTATGTATTGTATCGCATCACCTAACTATGTTTTTCTCTTAGTATAAATTTTTTTTATAACATTTTATTTAATTTTCATAAGTATAAAAATATATGATATATGATATATATTATTTTCCTTTGGATAAACGATCAAATTTATACTGAAAGTGTGAGATGTTTATAAATTGATTCCTGAAAAATAAAAAATTTAAATTTAATCTTTAAATGTATAAAAAATGCAATAAATTAATTTTATCGACATTCTAACAATAAATTGATCTCAAACTTTATGACTTAATGTCAAATTAATTCTTAAAAAATATAACTTATTAATTGATTCTTAAACATTATAACTTAATGATAAAATAATATCACAAATTTAATAAAAAGACTAATTTATTGTTCTTTTTACACATTTAATAATTAAATTTGTATTTTTTTATATTTCAACTTCCGAAGACTATTTTATCATAGGGTCACATTTTTTGAAATGAATTTCACTATTTATTCCTTTTCTTTATTTCTTTTTCTTTCATCCTACTTGGTACATATTGCGATTGAAATTATTGGGATATACGGTTGAAATTATTACGATACATACGTAATCTAACATATAAAAATAAAATGAAAAAAAATAAACAAATTTTTTTATCCTTTAGCAAAAAATACTTTTACCTCAAACATGCACTTATTTGTTTCCTTCTACCATCTTATCTATACATATGATATCTCCCAACCAAACATTCTCGTATATCTCCATTCTCTTCTCTTTCACTGTCTATCTCGGTTGACGTGGTACTTGTAGAAAGAAAGAGCTTTCTTCACTTCACCAAAAAAAAAAAAAAAGAGCTTTCTGCTGTTAAACCATGATCATGCTGAAAATTTAAGCCCTGGAAGAAAAGTGAATTTTTGATTCACAGCAGCATTTTTATTTTTCTTATTTTAAAAGATGAATGCTTTGATGTTTCAGCCCAATACAGCATCTTATTATCCACGTTTGGATGTCCCACAAATCAAGGCATGCAAGAGCATGCGAGAATTGAAGCAAGTGCATGCGTTTTTGGTCAAAACAGGACAAACCCATGACAATGCAATAGCAACAGAGATTCTCAGGCTCAGTGCCACCTCTGATTTTCGTGATATTGGGTATGCCCTCTCGGTGTTCGACCAATTGCCTGAACGAAATTGCTTTGCTTGGAACACTGTCATAAGGGCACTTGCTGAAACCCAAGATAGGCACTTGGATGCCTTGTTGGTTTTCTGTCAAATGCTGTCTGAGGCAACGGTGGAGCCTAACCAGTTCACTTTCCCGTCAGTGTTGAAGGCCTGTGCGGTCATGGCCAGGTTGGCAGAAGGAAAGCAGGTTCATGGGTTGCTTCTTAAGTTTGGATTGGTGGATGATGAGTTTGTTGTCACTAATTTGCTAAGAATGTATGTGATGTGTGGGAGTATGGAGGATGCTAATGTTTTGTTTTATCGGAATGTTGAGGGTGTTGATGATGTGAGGAACTTGGTGAGAGATGAGAGGGGGAGAGAGTTTAATGTGGTTTTATGCAATGTGATGGTTGATGGGTATGCAAGAGTTGGGAACCTTAAGGCTGCTAGGGAATTGTTTGACAGGATGGCTCAAAGGAGTGTGGTTTCTTGGAATGTGATGATTTCTGGGTATGCTCAAAATGGGTTTTATAAGGAGGCCATTGAGATTTTTCATAGGATGATGCAGATGGGAGACGTGTTGCCGAACCGGGTGACTTTGGTCAGTGTGCTGCCTGCGATTTCGCGTCTTGGAGTGCTGGAGTTGGGGAAATGGGTGCATTTGTACGCGGAGAAGAATAAGATTCGGATTGATGATGTGCTTGGCTCGGCTCTGGTTGATATGTATGCCAAGTGTGGGAGCATAGAGAAGGCAATTCAGGTCTTTGAGAGGCTGCCTCAAAATAATGTTATAACATGGAATGCTGTTATTGGTGGTCTTGCCATGCATGGTAAAGCCAATGATATCTTTAATTATTTGTCGAGGATGGAAAAATGTGGAATATCCCCTAGTGATGTTACTTACATAGCCATCTTGAGTGCTTGTAGCCATGCAGGTTTAGTGGACGAGGGAAGATCATTTTTTAATGACATGGTTAATAGCGTTGGATTAAAGCCTAAAATAGAACACTATGGATGCATGGTTGACCTCCTGGGTCGTGCTGGTTATCTTGAAGAAGCAGAAGAGCTTATATTGAACATGCCAATGAAACCGGATGATGTCATATGGAAGGCCTTGCTTGGTGCTTCTAAGATGCATAAAAATATCAAAATTGGTATGCGTGCTGCAGAGGTTTTAATGCAAATGGCTCCTCATGATAGTGGGGCATATGTGGCTCTCTCCAACATGTATGCCTCATCAGGGAATTGGGATGGAGTTGCGGCGGTGAGGTTAATGATGAAAGATATGGACATAAGGAAAGACCCTGGATGTAGTTGGATTGAAATCGATGGTGTTATTCATGAGTTCCTTGTTGAAGATGATTCCCATTCTAGAGCCAAAGACATACACTCAATGTTGGAGGAAATTTCAAACAAGTTGAGCTTGGAAGGTCACATGCCAGACACCACGCAAGTGTTGCTCAAGATGGATGAGAAACGTAAAGAAAGTGTGCTGCACTACCACAGTGAGAAGATTGCTGTTGCTTTTGGCTTAATTAGTACACCTCCAAAGACACCACTTTGCATTGTCAAGAATTTGCGAATTTGTGAAGATTGCCATTCCTCAATGAAATTAATCTCAAAAATGTACGAGCGTAAGATAGTTATTAGAGACAGGAAGCGTTTTCACCATTTTGAACATGGTTCATGTTCTTGTATGGACTACTGGTAGTTTGTTAGTCCTTTGCAACAGAGTTACCCAACTTAAACTAACTTCCCTTACATATTTGTAAATACAGCTTTGTATTAATGAATGTACATCAAAGGGCATTTTCAATGCTTCAGACGTAAAATAATGTCTTCTTTCATTTAGTCCTAAAATACTAGTACTTAATACAATCCTAAAAATTGAGTAAAAAATAATAATAAACACATAATATAAAGTACAATTTCTGATAATTGTTTCATTGCTTGGCTATGTCCTTCTTTGAACATCCATTTCTACCATAAGTATCAACATTAGCGAAGCGTTATTTTTGGTGGTGGTGTTTTGCTCTGATCAAAGGTAGGCAGGTTTTTCATTGAATTGTTTTTGTTGTTCATCTATTAACCCATCGTTTTTTTACTTATTAAATAACATGTTCCTTATCTAAGCCAACCCTTGCTTATTAAATATTAACCCGAAAAATATTGTCAGTTTATGCCTTCATGAAATATTGATCGTTGTGATTGTCCAATTTTTGCTTTCCGCATACTGATATTTTGTTTGATGATGTTTTCTGCTTTAAGAGGGAAGAGTTATGATTTGTTATCACTTTGATTTATAAATTTAGCAGGTTTCTGACATAGGGATGGTAAATTACAACAAAAGACAGAGAAAGATCTAGGTGATTACTATAGACTATATAGTCCTCGACATTTAGTGAACAACTCCTGCAAAACACCTTTAGTGCTTTGCTTTTTTTATTTTTTACTTTTTCTCGAATAAATACAATACAAGAACATAAATGCAAATCTTTAATTGTGGGTATTCATATGTCTACACAAGACGAGATGGTTAACATAAACAATTTTTTCTTTTAAAAAAAACAAACAATTTTTAGCATGATTATCATTCGTAATCCAGACATATATATTGGTTGGTCCATATAAAACATTCTAAAAAGGGTATTTTAAATTTTTCATATTTAAATTATGTTAATCGTAGCAGAATTCTCGAAACCATATCAAACCTTTCAGTCCAACTGGCTAGTCAATTATTTTATGGAATAATTCAAATTTGGCTTATTATTTTGTATATTTATTATTGATTATTAGTCACTGCATATGCACGATTGGACTAATGACCTACTAATCCGTCACCTAGTCCCTTGGCTTGTTGATACTTGAATTAAGTTTAGAAATCTAATAAATATATAGCCAATGATATAAAATGCCCTATTCTATTTTGTTACAAAAACCTAATAATCCCCTACCATTCTATCATCTACATAAATCACCCTTCAAAATTTCAAATTAGCATCATGCCTCGGTAAACACCCTTTTTTTTTGTTTTTGAGTACATTTTTTTTTTCATACTATGGTATAAACTATATCAAGCCATCACTAGGAGGAGTATAACACAAAATCCAAAGAGAGATACTATTATACAATAGTGAGCTTTCACTTCACTTCACTTCAACCCTTGGTCCTTATAATGGTGATGGAGCCTCTACCCTGAGTGTGAATCCTAGTAAGAGCTGCCACTGCTTTACCTGAAATTCCAAAAGCACGATTTGAAATGCATGAATGAGTGAGAGAATCTCCCACAGGGTGTGGAATTGGCTTTGATGGACTCATCAGCATCTGGTGATTTATATCTTTGAGGGTTGTTTCCCCTTCAACTCCTCCAGGCTTCACCAACTCAAATGGATAAGCTATTCTCTTCCAATGACCCCCTGAATAAGAAAAAAGGCACAAAAGGGCACTTGAGTGAGCCATTAATTTGTAAACAAAAGAAAGAAAGAAAGATAAAGAAGTTGTGGAATAATAAGATGCATGGAGTGCTAAATCAAGTAAATCATTTTTTGTGTTAGAATAAAAGAAGAGTAAATAGTTTATGCACTCACCATGTAAAGAATTTTCATATTGGCATCTAATTATAAATTTTATGATAAATTTATTTATTTTTATGATAATTATTTTAAAAGTTTTATTTATCATGATTGGTTAACAATGTAAAATCGTTTACACTGAGTGCATAGAAATTAAAACTCATAAAAGAATATGGTACTTGAAACTGAAGCATTACTTTCATCGGACTCTGTAGATGCATAGCTCCTCTGAGAAGAATCATGCTTGATTGCAGCTGCATGTGTATCATTTTGTGATGATGATAGGTCCCTAGTGGCAGTGCTGAAGTTTTTATGGTCTGTAAAGAAATAATTTGCAGTGTTAGTGGTGGGTATGTTTTGATTATTATCACTGCTACCAAAAAATTGATGTTAGGCTGGTCATTTATTGCAAATTCTAAACTCCTTTTATGTACATACATAGAATCTCTACCCAAACAATAGTCTTGTGAATAAAGCAAATGGGTAGAGATAAACTGAACTAGAATAATAAACATAAGTCCACAAACATTATTATTATCAATGAAGTTATTTCCCAAATAAAGCAAGATTGAAAATGATACCAGGGCATACCATGAAGGATTTGGGAAGTTGAAGAAAATGTTGGCAATAAGTCCTCCTGATCAACCAAATATTGGCTTTTCTGTAATTAATTAAATAAATTATCATGTTTCATAATATTTTGACAATATAAACTTGGGGAATAACAATATTGAGCAAAAGTAGAACATGATGAAACCATATATACATAGTTAACCTTTTGATCTTGAGAATAGGATGGTATGTTGTGTTGCTTGCACCAAATACCCCAACCTGCAATAGCATCTTCAAGGTACCCAGTAGATGTGTCAGATGCAAACCAAGACTCTGCTGCAGCAACAACAACAACAACAACATAGAGGCATAATAAGCAAAATAAGATCGCAAACAAGTAGAACCAGCTAGTAGTGCCAGCTAGCTAGTAATAGTGTTCTTTGGAAACAAAAGAAGCCCTTAAAAGGAAACTGAAAAAGGATAGCATATATACCAAGAGTCAGATCTGAGTGAGTGACTCCAATGTCCAATTCCATGGAGGCAAAGGCAACGAGAATGAGAACACAAACTATTGAGGGCGGTAGTACTAAGCTTTGAGGCCCTCTTGTTAATAGAACATTCATATAAGTGAACAAAAGAACTACTGTGTTTCACTTAAATTATTGTCATGGGGCCCTTGGAAACTCTGAAAATACCCACCCACCTAACCTTACATTAGTCAATGCAAATGGAAAATAATAAATGGGCCACATTAATTAGAATGTTGATTATGCAATGTGACTTCAAGTTGATGAAATTTTTTGGTCTGATTATATTGAGGGACGTCTTTAATCACTAAACAAAAAATATCAAAACAAGCTTTTTGGTCACCTCCAAATTTATGAAATTATGCACCTTTTCTATGGTGGTTGCTAGGGCAAGAGCAACAATGTGACATCATATAAGATTAAAAGGTAATGCATCTGGAAAAAAATATTAAAAAGGCGACTTGATCTCAAGGCTTCTTTGAGATGATGTTTCTTTAATTATTTGTCCACATCCCCATGTTGACTACAGAAAGGTTGGAGAAGCCTAAAGAGAGATAATGAGATGTGTGGTTTCTTTTTTTATTTTAACTTTTTTAAAATGTTTTTTTTTCTTTTTAATATTTAGGCATTGGAGATATTATTTTACAACAGGAAACAAGTTAAGCATGACACACAAAATTAAACTTGATTATACTATTGTTGTACGAAGTTGAAATAACCATTGTACCAAAAAATAGTTGAACTAAACTTAGAAAATGTAACAAAGTGAACAATAGTAGGCTATTCCTAATGGAGATCATTCAAAGCATCACTATCTGCTTTTCCAATTCGCTATATATCTTTTTCTATGGTATGGATTTTCAAAGCATGAATAACAATCTTCTTTTCCTTATTCGTTTACTTCTTTTTTCTTTAGTGTAGTTTTCTTTATACCCCTGTTCTCTGTAAAACAAGGAGGACAATTGAAGCCACGCCGAATACTTTGGCTTTTGAAGCTTCCCATAATTCTGCCTTATATTTTATTTCTTTTACTTTTACTTATCCCTTTTTTTATTGGCTTTATTTTTCTCAAATACTTTCTTTTTCTTTTTCCTTAGATACTTTTATTCATCCCTTTACTTTTTTATTGGATTTATTTTTCTTAAATACTTTTTATTTTATTTTTCTTAAATACTTTTATTCATCCCTTTGTTTTTCTTAAATAATTTTAGTTGGTGAGGTAGGTGGTTATATTACTAACACTACTGCAAGAGTAGAAAGAGTGGTTGATTTGCAGTAATTTTCATGTGAATGTGAGGAAGGAAATGAAGAAAAGAACAGGAAAGAAAAAGTAGATAAGGAAATAAATATCAATTTGAAACTTTGACTTTGGCAGACCCTGCATAAAGGAACAATGAGTCTTCCATTTATTATTTTCTTATCCTGAAATGTCGTATGGAAATGAGCAATGTTATTTATATAGATAATTTTTATATAATAAGTTATTGTACTCAAAGGAGAGATAATATATATATATATATATATATATATATATATATATATATATATGATAAAATAGGTGATAAGTTGGAGACGGATAAAAAAAAGAGAGTAATAATACATCTAATGGATAACATTATTCTTTGAAAATGAGCTTAGAAATCATATAGCGTAACCTAATGTTAGAAGTGCAGTACAAGCAAATATACAATAATTGTCGTGTGTGGATACTAAAATGATATTTTGTGTGTGTGTTTCGTCTATATATTTAATTTATTTAAAATTTCAATTAATAGGGAATTATGACCAAGTCAATTTATTTAACTGTTTCGTCTATATTCTTTTTCTGGTGCAAAGATTGTTAATACTCAAGTTGTGCTGAAAATGTGTAAAAAGTCAAACATTTTCCTTTACAACATTTATTAATTTCCGTTCTTAAAAGTGAAGGAAAATAAATTTGGGATAATTTTTATGTGAAAAAACTGTATAAAAAATCTACACAAACTTTTCAACTTCTATTTGAAAGCAATAATAGAAAAATGGGGCAATTTTTTGTTAAACACTATATCAAAGACATTTGAATTATTATTTAATATGTGGAAAGTTATATAAACCATAATAAAAGTGTTCCTATCTTTATACACATGTCAAATTTTGAATATTTAAGGGATAACGCGATATAGACTATTTTCTCATTCATACTTTGTTTACTTTTTATTTTAGGTTTAATTACTATTCTTACCGTACCCCTAACTTCTTAACTTTTCACAAATGTTACTTTAAAAAAATTAATTTAGTACATTTTATCCCAATATTTATGAAATTTGTAAATTTTACTTCCAACAAATTAATTTAACAGATTTTATTCAAACTTTTAAGAATTTTATGAACTTTAATCTACATCAATTTACTTCTAACATAATCACATTTTGTATTTCCAACTTTTTATTTTTGACAAAATTTACATCCAACTTTTTTATTTTTGGCAAATTTTACTCAAACTATTATGCTTATTAATAGATAATGAAAGTGTTCCTATCTTTATACACATATCAAATTTGAATACTTAAGAGATAACACGGCAGTCTCTATCTAAGGTTTTCTCTATCATACTTTGTTTACCTTTTATTTTAAGTTTAATTATACTTTTTATTCCTATTTTTTTAATTTTTGACAAATTTTACTTTTAACAAATTAATTTGATACATTTTACGTTAATTTTTAAAAAAATTTACGAATTTTATCCTCTTCTAATTTACTCTTAATATAATTACACTTTTATCTCTAACTTTTTAATTTTTAGTAAATTTTACTTCCAATAGATTAATTTGACGCATTTTATCTCAAATTTTAAGAAACTTACAAATTTTACCCTCCATCCAATTTTTTTTGGTAAATTTTACACTCAAGTTTTTTAATTTTTTTGGCAAATTTTATCTCTAATTTTTTATGTTTTTGTCAAATTTTACCTTCAACTTTAATGTTTATTAATAAATAAATAACAAAGTAAAATTTGCAAGTTTCTTAAAAAATTGAGGGAAATGTGTCAAATTAATTTGTTAAGAGTAAAATTCATCAAAAATTAAAAAAATTGGGATAAAAAGTACAATTAAGCTTTTATTTTATTTTGCCAACTTCTTAATTATTATTTTTCTAACTTTATACTTGTTTTAATAAATTTGAGTATAATTTCTTTCTTTTTGTTTTATAAAAGTTTCTTTTGTTTCAACTACTAAAATATGAATTGTCTTCATTTTATAAACTAATGTAACTTACTTTTTACATTTTCTCCAAACCTAATATCATGACCCAGTGCCATTCCAGATGTAATAACTCTGTAATACTCTTTTCTGTTTAGAAACTTTTGATATTACTAAGAACACACAAAATTTCATATTTATTAGATTGTTACACATGTCTAATGATGAGAATTGCCTTGTCAAAAGGAAAAAGAAGAAATCCTATCTATATAAAGGAAACCAGGGTTACATAATTTCTATCGTAACAACTAACAAGTAATAACCTCCCACTTCAATGTTGGAAAACTTTTTGTTGATCCTATTCATAAATATCATCCTCTCGAAGAACACAAATATAATAGTTATAGAAAGAAAAAGATCGAAGTTATCAGTGAGATTTTTTTAATCGATAAATATTAGTCGTTAAGATTAATTTTTAACTGTTTATTATCATTGTGTATTTTTATCTTGCATGAGATTTAGCTCATATAATATTGATTTGACATTAATTTGGGACTTTTCTCGTTCAGTTTTTTGTTTTTTTATGGAGATTGTCTTCATAAAATTAGATAATTAAGATGTTCTTCTCCTTTTTTAAAAAAAAAACTATAACATAATGTATTTATAAAATAATTAATTTTAGCGTTTCTTTATTTATGTGGCAATATTTTTCATCAATTTTTTTATTTATAATGCAGCTCCTTTTTTGTTGATTTTATCTGTATAAAAATGACATATTACAGTCTCACATTAACGCAAAATGCCCTTGTATTTTCCAGAAGTGAGCTTCTTTTTTCTTTTTTTTATTCTGCGTTTCAAATATTGCACCCGTGATCTTATTTTTGCGTTGGACAAATAAAAATGAATCACATTTTTTCCATCTCATTACACTTTTGCAAGTTGCACTCAAATGAAAATGACATTAATCCCTCTTTCAAACAAGGTAGAATTCAGTTTTTCTTTTTGGTAAATAAAAGTCCAAGAATATGTTATTCCTGTTTTGGTCAAACTGGAATCTATGAATTGATAGACATAATGAAATGAATCTTGGAGATTTCATGGAACAAATGAATGAACGTACTTTTTGTTGGCACCAAGACCAAAAAAAAGTCCACAAATGACCAGCAAACCAAACTAGTCCGTGTTCATCAGCTTCATGGGCTCTATATGATTATGAGTTATGGCTAGCTAATCACATTGTTCAAGCCCACTTCTAAAGCTGCTTGTAATTGTAAACAATATAAAATACAAAATAATGATAACTTTACTCATGTTTTTTCAACGAGTCAAAGGATATTAACAGATTATTAAATTAGATTGATTTTGAAAAAAAAAATTGATTTAATTACTTTGATTTCCTTAGTCATTCATCCAATCTGTTTGATATAAAATTTAAATCTAATCCTTTTTTTTCATCCCATTTGGTGGATCAGAGTTTTAGTGGACGCAAGTTTGACCATGCTCTGAAGCATGGAGCAAAAAATGGCCTCTTTGTTATCACACAGGGTTGATTTGTGGATAGTGTCAGGAAAAATGGTAATTGAGTTCAATTGTTTTCAATTGACATGTTTCTTTCTTCTTTTTTTTGTTAGCTTTCTTGGTGACTATGATTCATCCCTCATGCTATAGATACAGGAACCTGATACAACTTTCATATTTGCATCTTTTCACCTCATGTTGAAGCACTCAAAGAGTCAAAGTATTAGTCTAATTGTATTTTTAGAAACTAGACATTCTTCTTGTGATCACAGTCAGCAGTGCAGTTTTTGGTGATTATCTGTCTACACACTGCTGCTCATTTAGATCGTAATTAAGCTTAAATTGTTACACATACCTTTTTCATTTCATGGTATTATTTAAATCAAAGAGTCCACTGGATTTGTCTCATAAACTTAAATCTAATCTAATTCAATTTAAAGTGGTCTAGATTGAATTAATTATTTTTTTTTTTGAATTTTTCTTTTATTTTTTGTGATGGTATTAAATAAATAATAAGATATCTAATAAAAATAGTGAAAGATCATTGAAAAAAAATATAAAAAATATCATCTGTAAGACATTATATAGCTAATAATAATATAAATATTCATATATAGACTATTAAAAATAAATTTACAGAACTTTATTATTATTATTATTATTATATAAAAGAAGAAAAATTTGATATAAAAGAAAAATTATACTTTCAGATATCTAGAGAAAGAGAAAATAAAATAAAATCAATAAGTATAATAAATGAGTTGATAGAAAATGAGATGAAAAAAAGCATAAAATAGATTTAAAAAAATAATAAGATGTAAACAAATTAAATTTGTAATGAAAAAGTATGATACGCTACTATATAATAGAGAATATTGCATCTCATGATATGGATAAAGCAAATTAATTCATAAAGAAGCCAAAGGACTGTGATAGAGTCCTTTATGTTTTCTCTCTAGTTGGCATAGGAATTAAAGCCAATATTAATTAAAGACGCCATGTAGGACTGAATTAGAGTCCTTTATGTTTTCTTTCTAGTTGGCATTGAAAATGGAGTGAGATTTTAAGATTGTTTGGAGTAAAAGAACGGTAAAGTATGCGAGTTAAAGCCAAAACTCCAAAAATTCAGCCCCACCTGTGCAAAACTTTTAGGGCAGTTATGGTGGAATGAGCATACATGAGAAATATATAACAATGCCAAACATTGAAAAATAGTGTCTTGTGTCATGAAAAAAGGAGAGAAAAGAAAATAGTGTCTTTGACTTTTTCTAATAAGATTAACAAACGGATTATTTGTCTCATTACTATTAATTATTATAATGGTTGAAAAAGAAGTTTCTTGAACATCAATTCTCAACGCGCAGTATTCATTCTTTTTTCCATTTTCAAACCAACGTTTCTTTGAGCAACTGCTTCTGTTTTGGGTTCCAAACTCTTTCAATTATCAATTTATAATGTTGAAGCTTTCCTCTAGCTTTTCCATTAACTATCTGTTAAATGTAAAATAATTAAATTTATCATCCTTTATGAATTAATCACGGAAATAAATGTATATATCGATCGGGAAATCACTTTTGTCAATGATTAATTAAACACAAAAATATATCAATTAATACTTAACTTATATAATTATCTTTAACTGTATTATTATATTCAGAGTCGACAGTAGAATTAGCAAATTGTATTCTTAAGAAAGAATGCATTCAGAAATGTATCTTCAAGATAATAATAATAATAATAATAATAATAATAATAATAATAATAATAATAATAATAATAATAATATCATAATTTTTCTTATAGGCAATTTTTTAATTATAAATGATAAAACTTAGCACAAGATATGGCAAAGTTTTGTAAAAATTACGCGGGAGCAAAGATATATCAATCTAAAATAATAATCAACAATGTCAATATGTCATAATAAATTTCTCATATAACAAAAATTATATATTTAATTCCAAGTTATGCCACCTTTGTTGTGGTTCACTCAATCTATAGTCATGTTATTGCAAAGATGACTACCAACTAAAAAATAATAAGAAAATCCGCTGATGTGAGTGTAACTGCTTGTGACTAATCTGAGTGTAAATGCTCACAAATTTTTACTGGTTATAAACGGTATTGATCGGGAACTTAAAAAACAAATATTAATGTTATTCCAAATGGTTTTTTCTTAGATGATGTATTCCAAATGATATTTGGAGTTAAGGAAACGGGACTCAAGTATCTAATGATGGTGGTGACCCATTAAATTAAGGTACAACAACTTAGTTATTCAAAAGGAGCAACTTGGACAAGGTGAAGCACATGGTGGCACAATGTTGGAATCTAATAGTTTCTGGGACATATGGCCCATGGCTAACATGAACATTATATTTATGGGACTTGTTTTCCCATCCATAGGCTGTTGCTTATAAATCCTAGCCATGCATTTTTTTTCATTAATAGGTGGAATCTTTTATAAATTGGATAGATGATTGATCAAGTTGGTGAAATCGTGAAACCCTGATTTATGATTTAGTACATGTTTGGATGCAAGTCTCGATTAGCATATGTGTATCAAAATTAAAGTTAGACATACTTAATTTTTGTGTTTTTTTTCTTAGGTTAAATGACATATTTGATGACGATCCAAACATATGTTTAACAGGATTGACTCAAAAGGTAAAGTCACTAAAATTTAAACTTTAGGTCCATTATAATTTATTTTTATATAATTATATAAAATTTAAAAAATTACATGATGCTTCAGGGTTCATCCATGTTGAACTAAAATCTAACCAGTAATAATTAAATGTCTTTGGATAAGATTTGTAGCTTGGATGCACATCACTCGAAATAAATAATAAATATTTGTGTTATATTTTAAGTAAATCTCGTGTGTAGATGTTGAACTAAACATGCTATAAATATATTTCAAATATTATATATTTTTTCTCGTCTCCTTTATAAGAAAAGAAATTGATTCTACATTTATTAAAAAAAATCAATTAATTTCATTAAATTCTGTTAGTCTGAAAACAAAGACAAATTTTTTTTTAAAACTATTTTTCATTGAAATTTGATATATATATATATATATATATATATATATATATAACATTAAAAAAATTTAGTGTTATTAAATGATTAAATGAAAGATATTTTAAAGATAATCTCATTTAATAAGATAAAATTAATTAATTTTTGCTTATATTGAAATAAAAAAAAATATTTTTTTCCTTATGAAAGAAATTGGAGAGAGTAATATATTAACTAAATGATTAATTTTTATCGAGGAATCTGATTGATTATTTTTAATAATATCTCTTTTTCTAATTATATTTTTCTTTTTTTCTTCAATAAATTTGAACTCAGCTCCACTTGAAGATACTTACTTTTTATTTGATTTTTTTTTTTTTTTTTGGTTTTCACCAAAGATAACTCCAAACCAAAAGTGGACCATTTACATGATTAAGACTCGAACATCAGACAATATAGTTAAGAAAATTAACTATTACCAATTTACTAACTATACTGACCATAATTTTCTGCTCCATTAATTTTCTGAGTTATCTGAACTAATACCTTAATTGATTCTCTATCCAGTAGTTGACTGAACCCGGGGGATTTTTAATACTCCATTTTTTTCTTTGGTGAGATTGAAGTCAAGATCCTCATTATAGTGCCCGTGAAGAGGAGTACTAATGTTTCTAGGGAGCTACTATAATTGTCTATTTCCTTTCTTTCTTATTACATTGAATTGAAACAAAAAACTCAACGTGTGAGGGGGATGTGCCTCACGTTAATGTTGACTTTTGATGACGATCCCAAAATATCTAAAATTTGGTTTTTTTTGCTATGCATTGTTTCACTATTTTCTTTTCGCTTCCTTATTTTGTTTGAAGGTATATCCTCTAAAAATAGTTAAAAATTATTAATGCAAACAATTTAATTGGAGATTGTAGTCTGTATAATTAATGTAGATAGTTGGATTGTTTGTTGAAAAATTCATATATGTTTATAAATTAGAGGGTGGGAGGAAGAAGGAAGGAAGAGGAAAGAGATCAAAGTACATTTTTATCGTAAAACTACATACTATTATATACTATTATCTTATAAGTACTTTTCAATAATAATAATAATAACTAGTTTTAAATGCATATTTTTATTAACAAATTAATTTTAATGTATCATTTTTTATTTGAGAGTGATTGTGTGTGTAAAAACATGCATATGCAATTTTGTTATATTCTTACAATATTTTATCAAGTTAATGTATTAAAATATGTTAAAAGACTCTATAAATATAGATATGGTGTAAATTGAGAAACGCAAGAAGGGAATAATGCAAATGAAGGTACTTTCGAAAAATGAAAATGAGCAAGTATGCAGTAGATTAGGACAGTTTCATCTTTTAATTCAGAACGATTCTCTCCCTTCGTTTTTCATCCAATCTATGGACAAACCCAATTCTAACATGAGATCCACGTTAACTTTTCATTTCTCTCTTTCAATGTTAAGTTCCAAATGATAAAACATGTGAGTTTTTTAAACCTTTTCCTTCCTCCTTTATACCAACTTTCAATTTCTATTAAAACAAAAAGCAATAAAAGTGTATACACTTGTCACTGTCGTTTATTCATAGGCGATCATTGTGTAAAAAAATTGATACATAATGTTCTACTTCTTTCAATTAATTAATTTGAAATTTTAATACCATTGTTACTTAAATATTTGTCCAAACTGCGATCACATTATTAATTATTTAATAGTTCATTATTCCATTAGAAATATTTTTAAAAAAAAGTTAAATAAAAGACTCAAATTACTATATGTGATTTATAAAAAAGTTATATAAATATTTCAAATTGTATAAATATGGTGTTTTGATCTTTTTATTTAATTTTCCCTTTAATACTTTATTTTACTGGTGAGTGCTCTAGTGATCTGTATCTCGTGATAAATATATATTTAGAATCTAAACTTAGAAACAACCTAAAAAATAATAATAAATTTTTTATCTAAATCGTAATTAATTAGACCTTTCCAAACTCACAACTAATGCATGTTAGCAAGAATTTTCAAACACTAGACCACTTGAATCAGTTCAGTACATTTGCACGTACGTTGCCTTCAGCTTTTATTAAATATAAACAATACTACCATGATATTGTGTCATTATATATACTCCTTATGCCATACAATATACTATTTTTTTTTAATTTGCTTTTACTTCTTTAATAAATTATATTGATGCAAATGATAAAATAAATTTACAAAACAAAAAACTTGCTCAATAATTATTACCTTAGTTTTCAAAAGGTTACTATGGGACACCTTCTACCCTAACATACATATAAATAAAAAAAACATATAAAAATACAGAATTAACTAAAATGATTTTATTTTAAGCATAAAAGAGTTCATGTGAGTAAAATGGTCATATTCGTTTTACTATTACCAAATAAAACGTATTAAAAATATATCTGACTCAGAACAAAACCGTCAAAGTTTACAAAAGAAATATCGTTAAACAGTGGAATGAAATAAAGTAAAATAGCATCATGCAATTAAACTAAAAACTCATACCCCAATGTCATATCCTATCAGAGCATTGTGTCCCAGCGTCCTCTAACATGAGGTTCTTTAAAGTCATTCACCTAGTCATCTGCTCCCACAAACACAAGTTTCAAGATCATCACAAGATCCAAATACAAACAACACACAGGGAGTGAGTTATCACATTTCTAAATAAAATACAGATAAACAAAGATATAATCAATATAAATTGTAGAAGTATTTATAACATAGCTCAACTTAATACAATTCATGTTACTTCACCACTTTATCATTTAAAATTCATTTTTCAATCGCTAATCACATTACACATGAATCACACACTCGAGTCAAGACGTAATAACACTCATCAATTTCATAATAGACAATTCATAAGTGTTATGCAAAAATTATACTAAGACTCAAGCCTATATGCAATATGATACCATGTTAGTAAAAAACAACACCATGGCGCTTAGGATTACATAACAAGATACACCACACAATGAGTATGTCAGGTCACTCTCACTAAGTAAAATCATAAGATGACTAGCCATGGTCACTCTATTTTGTGAGAGTGCTCCAACCATATGGGATCAACATAGTCTTAAAGGAGCACTCAAATTGAGTATATTTACCCCCAAGGCTTAGACTTCAAAGAATCCGTTAGGGTTTCACCTTCCTGATTCAGGTCCAACCCCTAAAATAATTTTTGCATGCAAACACTGCTCATGAATTATACAATACTCATTATCTCACACCTGTTTTCAAACACATCTAACACAATACGCTACAATTTAACACCTCAGGTTCCTAACTTGGAACCCTACACTTTCGTTTTAACACCTCGCGCATTAACATTTTTCTCAAGGTAAACACCAGTCGATTATTGTATAATTTACAACTCACAACACAAGTAATTGTCACATCAAGTATTAACTACACACTTATTCACAACCATATCTCATGTCTACAATTTAGCATCTCAAAATGTCACAATCCATCATCACATGTTTACGTGTATCTCGCAAATTAACACATGTTCAACTTTGCACTCATATTCAATCTCAATAACAATGTTATAATCTCAAAGCAACATGTTATCTCGCAATTCATCACATATTCAATTTATTATGCTAATCTAGTAAATCTTATCCAAAACACAAACAAATTATACAAAAATGTTTCTCACAACATGGGGAGTAAAATCCCTCAAACAATTTTACATAATCATACATGAAGAATTATAATACAATAAACATCCAAAAATAAACATCAATTTGATCATCTAAGGATCTCTACACATGTTCATTCTAACCCCAATTGCGATAAATTCATCTCTTACATCTAAGCAAGCTCAAGTGTGTAGTTCGACAGTGATATTGACATCTCTAACAGTTTCCCAAGATTCCCCAAGTTTGTCCTCTAGTTGCTCTCTTAGGGTTTTTGAGCGTTACAAAGAAGGAGAAGGGATTGAAACTCCATTTCACTATCCCCGTGTGTGGGGAATTTCTCTCACCATAGACACTATGTTGATAATTCTAACAGTGGGGATGTGAGAAAATGTGTTCCAAACTTGGTGTGCAAATTTCACAATGATCCAACGACTGACGAGTCTGAGATCCTAATTTTACTGGGATATATTTGGGAGTATGCAGGAAAAACAAAGAGCTAAGTGTGAGGGACATTTCCCTCACCATATACATTATTTCAAAAATTCCAATGGTGAGTATGCGTGAAAATAAATGTCAAACCTGGTGTTTTAATTTCAGGATAATCCAACGATTTACAAGTCCGAGATTGTCGTTTTACTGAGACAGTTTTTGGGTGTATGCGAGAAAAAGAGAGAGCTTTGGGAGAGAAAGAAAGGAAAACGAAATTGAGAGGAAGAGAAAGCGTAGAGACGTATCGTCAATTTAAAAACTAACATAGTATTTCTCTATTTATGATTAGGGTACTCAAGACCTATTATTTACTCTAGTTTTCTTTATTTCATTATTTTATAAAAAAATTATATTTTACTTGCTATCAAATGAATAAATAAGATGTTTTTTCTAAGGACATATATCTATTTTATTTACCTTAAAACAATTATTTTAATTAATAAAATTATTTCTCCTTATTTATTTAATTATAAAAATCTCATTATTTTTCTAAAACTCTTTATTTTTACATAAAATCTTTTTTAATTTATTTTACAAAAAATGAGATGTTACATACTCATCTAATATTTATTCTTATTTTTCATTACAATTATTGTATGTGGTCTAATATTAGTTGATTAGTTAGGAAGTTAGCTGACAACCTTAGATAGTTATTTTTTGTTATTCTGTTAATAACAGATGGCATGTCATCATATGTATATTAGTTCTATTTTCTATTAATAAAATAACATTAATGTTTTTTGTTTCCACAACCAATTCATCTTCTTGATTCATAACAAGTGGTATCAATAGCTGAGTTGAGATCATAAGGGAAAGAAGGAAGAAAACCATGGCTCTCGCAATAATGGAGATTGAAAAATTCATTGGTGGAATAAACGATTTCAGTCTATGGCGGTGAAGATGAATGCATTGCTTGTTCATCAAGGCTTGGATGTAGCCCTTTTAAAGGAAGTAATCACAAAGATAGAAAAGAAGAAATGCGCAAATGTGACGAAGAAGGCTCACAGTGCAATCTTGCTTAGTCTTGGAGATGAAGTGCTTCGGGAAGTGACTAAAGAAAAGTCTGCCAAGGTGGTTTGGGATAAGCTGGAGGATTTTTACTTGAAGAAGACCTTATCAAATAGATTATATCTCAAGAAACTCTTGTATGCTTTGTTGATGGAGGACGAAAAGCCCTTGAAGAAGCATTTGGATGATTTTAATATGATCATCTTAGACCTTAAGAGCATTGACGTAAAGATAGATGATGAAGATCAAGTCACCACTCTATTGAGTTCTCTTCCCAAGCGATTTGAGCATTTTGTTGATACAATGTTGTATAGGAAGGCTACTCTATCAATAGATGAGGTCAAGGCTGCGTTGAACTCAAAAGAAAATCAAAGGGAGAACGACTCCAAGAAGGAAGAGATTTTTTAAGGGCTAGTTGCAAGTAACAAGAATCAGAAGGATTTCAAGAATAACAAATCAAAGTCTAAAAATAAGAAGAAGAAATGTTTCCTCTATGACAAAAATGAGCACTTCAAGAAAGACTACCTAAGCAAGTCAAGGTTCAATGATGGAACAAGCACAATGTAGATGTGGTTGTGGCTCAAAAAGGATATGGCAGTGCAAAGACTCTTGCTATATTAGAAAATGATTCTCAAAAGGAATGGATCTTGAATTTAGGGTGCTCATTCCACATGTGCCCCAATAAAGGTTGGTTGGGAAATTACAAGCAAATAGATGGAAGTACTGTACTGCTAGGAAATAATAAGTCTTGTAAGGTTATTGGGATTGGTTCATTAAGAATCAAGATGCACAATGGAATAGAGAGGGTGTTGGAAGATGTGATACATGTTCTAGAATTGAAGAGAAATTCGATCTCCTTAGGCACATTGGACAAGGAGGGTTGTGGCTACAAGTGTGACCGTGGTAGCCTTGAAATATAAAAGGGGAAGAATCTAATCATGAGAGGAGTAAGGAAGAATGGATTGGATTCCTTGGCTGGACAGACAATTTTTGCTTATTATGCAAATGTTGTAACTGATGATAACACAAAGTCATGGCACCACAGATTGACACGTATCAGTTAGAAAGGGCAGGAAGAGTTAGCAAAATAAGGTGCTTTTCGGCAAGACAAGATTGAGCCACTAAAGTTTTGTGAGCATTGTCACCAGCACTAATACCAACAATGCAACTCTTGATTATGTGCATGCAGATCTATGGGGACCATCAAGAATTGAGTCACATGGAGGGGCAAGGTATTTTCTATCCTTAGTAAATAACTTCTCCAAAAAGCTTTGGATTTACTTTCTAAAACACAAGAATGAGGTTGTCAAGGTGTTTGAATAATGAGAAATTTAAGCTGAAACTCAAACAGGAAGAAAGGTGAAGAAATTAAGGATAGATAATGGACTTGAATTATGTGATAAAAGGTTCAAAACCTTATGCAAACAGAATGGTATTGCTAGGCACTTAATTGTGAGAGGGACACCACGACAAAATGGCTTGTTGGAGAGGTTCAACAGAATCATACTTGAAAGAGTTAGGTGCATGTTGAATCATGTTGCTCTGCCAAAGTCCTCCTGGGCAGAGGCTGTAAGCACTGTTTTCTACTGCATAAATAGAAGCCTATCAACTACCATAGGCTAAGACATTTGGTTGTATTGCTTATGCTTATCTAAAGTAGGATAAGTTGGAACCAAGGGCCTTGAAGTGTATCTTCATAGGCTATCCATAAGGAGTAAAGGGATACGAGCTATGGTGTTTAGAACTTGGACACAAGAAGTGCATCATCAGCAGAAATGTAGTGTTTAATGAACTACAAATGAAAAATTAAATTGTGCCATTCAAGTCTGCTGGAAGTCAGAGTTCACAGGTTCAAGTGAAGTCTGAAGAGAGTGTGACTACTCAACTTCATGAGGAATCAACAGTGGCAAGAGACAAGTTTGTTCCTGTATCTAGACAAGCAAATGAAGAAGCATCTCAGGATTACTTTTTGGATAGAGATAGGGAAGTGAGGACAATCAAACCTCCTGAAAGATATGGTCATGCAGATTTGATCTCCTGTGCTTTAATAGTTGGAAAGAGATTGAAGATCATGAGGAACCGCAGTCCTATGATAAGGCCATAAGTAGTAAGGATAGTTTAAAATGGATTTTGATCTCCTGTGCTGTAATAGTTGGAAAGAGATTGAAGATCATGAGGAACCGCAATCCTATGATGAGGCCATAAGCAGTAAGGATAGTTTAAAATGGATTGAAGCTATGAAAGAAGAAATGGTTTCTCTAGAAAAGAATCAAACCTAGACACTTTTAGATTGTCCTAAAAGTGTTAGTCGTTTTTTACGACTAACTTTTATATTTAATAGCCGCATGAAATTAGCATCTTTCTCCCAATTTATGGTTCTTTTTGTAGGAATTACACATATTTTCATGTTTAGTTTATTTTACTCAGTAGATACTCCCAATTTTGTGAATTAATGTGAATCAACTTCAGTTTCAGGCTAAAAGAAGAAGGAGGTTCAAGCAGTTGGTGTCTCGCTAAGCGAACCATATGCGCTTAGCGAGTGACATCCGCTAAGCGAGGCACATAGTTGTGGAAGCAATGCCTTCAAAGGTTATTTTGATGATGCCAAAGAATTCAAGAATCAAGAGAAAGATTCAAGATAAGTTTCAAGTTTCAAGTTTTCAAGAATCAAGAGAAAGATTCAAGAGAAGTTTCAAGTTTCAAGTTTTCAAGAATCAAGAATCAAGAATAATCAAGAACAAGATTCAAGACTTAAGATTCAAGAATCAAGAGAAGACTTAATCAAGATAAGTATGAAAAGGTTTTTTCAAAAACTGAGTAGCACATGGATTTTTCTCAAAACATGTTTACCAAAGAGTTTTTACTCTCTGGTAATCGATTACCAGATTGTTGTAATCGATTACCAGTAGCAAAATGGATTTGAAAAAGTTTTCAAATGAATTTACAACGTTCCAATTGATTTCAAAAAAGCTGTAATCGATTACAATGTTTTGGTAATCGATTATCAGTGCCTTTGAACGTTGAAATTCAAATTCAAATGTGAAGAGTCACATCCTTTCACACAAAAGCTTTGTGTAATCGATTACACTAATTTGGTAATCAATTACCAGTGGTTGTTTATGAATAAATCAAAAGATGTAACTCTTCAAATGGTTTTTGACTTTTTCAAATTGGTTTTAAGTTCTTCTAAAATTTATAAATCTTAAAAATGGTTCTCTTGACCAGAAGAGTCTATAAAAGCAAGGCTTTGTTTTGTATTTTCAATCAATCTTTCTAAGCAATCTTTCTATCAATTCATCTCAATCATTTCTTTCAATCATCTTTTAATATTTTCTTTCATCTCTTTCAACAGTTGTTCTGTTTCATCTTCTCTTCATCTTTCTAAAAGTTTTTGTTCAAAACTTTCTCTTCCAACAAAAGTTCTTTGTTCAAAAACTTGTGTTATTCATCTTTTTCATTCTCTTCTCCCTTTGCCAAAAAGAATTCGCCAAGGACTAACTGCCTGAATTCTTTTTGTGTCTCTCTTTTCCCTTTTCAAAAGAACGAAAGACTAACCACCTGAATACTTTTGTGTCTCCCTTCTCCCTTGTCAAAGAATTCAAAACGACACAGTCTGAGAATTCTTTTGATTCTTCCCTTTCCCTATACAAAAGTGTTCAAAGGACTAACCGCCTGAGAATTCTTTTGTATCCCCATTCACAAAGTATCAAAGGTTTAACAGCCTGAGATCTTTGTCTTAACACATTGGAAGGTACATCCTTTGTGGTACAAGTAGATGGTACATTTACTTGGGTTGTTGACTGAGAACAAGAGAGGGTACATCTCTTGTGGATCAGTTCTAGTGGAGGGTACATCCACTAGGTTCAAAGAGAACAAGGGAGGGTACATCCCTTATGGATCTTTGCTTGTAAATGGATTTTTACAAGGTTGAAAGAAATCTCAAGGACCGCAGGTCGCTTGAGGACTGGATGTAGGCACGGGTTGTTGCCGAACCAGTATAAAAACTCTTGTGTGTTTGTCTCCTTCTTCCCTGCTCTTTTACTTTCCGTTGTGCATTTAATTTCCGCTTTTACTTTCTGTTAAGTTTCTCTTCTACTCCTCATTCTCTTAACAATTTAGTAAAAGCCTTAGAAGAGTAATTTTTTAATTAGTAAAGGTTTAGGAATAATTAATTCAACCCCCCTTCTTAATTATTCTGAGGTCACTCGATCCAACAATAGCTCGCTTAGCGTGATAGGAAGCCCTAGAAGAGGATCAACCAGAGATGTGCTCGCCCAGTGCGCCGCAAACTCGCCCAATGAGTCGTTTGTCCCTTCTCGCACTCAGCGCGCCCAGCTCGCTAAGTCAAAGAGCCTTTAAAGCAGAGCAAGATAAGAGAAGAAGTTAGAGCGACAAACCACCAGCCTCCAAAAGAGTCTAGGTTAGAGGGGTGAGATTAGGGTTCTAGAGGTTGAAGGAGACATCCTCAACCATCCTCAACCATTTTCTTCCCTAAAAATCTGTACTTTGTGCTGAAAAGTTCATTGCTTGTAATGGAAGGCTAAATCTCTTATTGGGAAGTTCTGTAGAACCTTTGATGTAATACTCTTTCACTATCTATTTAATGATGTTCTTATGTGTTCATTGCTTCTATCTATACTTATTTTTACATGTTTGTGGCTTAATCACCCATTTGTATGTATAGTTAGGATTTTTAGCATTGGGAAGTGCTTTAAAGCCTTAGAACTTGATAGAGCAAGCTAGAAAACTGTATGTCTAAGAATGGAGTGCAGTGATTTAGTCTTTATTATGCTGTAATCTTAATTCAACTCATTTAAACTAAGTTTGTTGAGGGATCAAGGATGAAGTTTAAATAGAGTTAGGCCCATTCACTCGAGGAATTTTGGTTTGGGTAATTTTTCAGCATAAGAACACTAAAACAACGTTAAATAGAGAAAAACCTTTAACAACATCAAAGTAAGTTCAGTAGAATGACCCAACGCTTTTTACTTGACTGTTTTTACTTCTCAACTTCTAGACTTCTAGACATTTTAGTTTGTAGTTAATTAGATTTTCATATAAAAACCCCATTTAATATTTACTTGCTTTAAACAAATGTTTGTTCATTGAACATATATTTTCCGAATGAAACAAGTTCCCTGTGATTCGATACTCGGTTTTACCGTTTTATATTACTTGTGCGACTCAATACACTTTCTAATTAGCATCGCAGAAGAGCGAACAAAAAGGCAGACAATTGTTGGATATAAAGGAAGAAGGTATTGAAGGAGTTCAAAGTGCAAGGTTCAAAGCTAGGCTAGTAGCTCTTGGATTTACTTAAAAGGAAGAAGTAGATTTTGTAGAAATCTTCTCACATGTGCTAAAACATAGTTCAATAAGAGTTTTTCTTGCTATGGTAGCTCATTTTGATATGGAGCTTGAACAAATAGATGTCAAAACAACCTTTTTGCAAGGGAAGTTGAACGAGACCATTTATATGAAGCAACCTACTAGTTTTTGTCAAAAAGGGTGATGAACAGAAGGTGTGTTTGCTCAATCGGTTCTTATATGGTCTTAAACAGTCTCCTAGGATGTGGTATAAGTGTTTTGATGATTATATAATTAAAATTGGATTCTCTAGGAGTGCTTATGACTGCTGTGTGTACTACAAATGTCACAAGAATAAGAAACCAATTTACTTGTTGCTCTATGTTGATGATATTCTATTGGTCAGCCAAAGTATGGCTAAAATTGCTAGAGTTAAGAGATTATTGAATCTAGAGTTTGAGATAAAAGATCTTGGACATGCTAAGAAGATCATTGGTATAGAAATAACCAGGAATAGGAAGGAAAAAATGTTGTACCTATCTCAAGTAGATTACCTCAAAAGGGTCTTGGAAGGATTCAATTTAAAAGGAACAAAGTCAGTTACCACTCCCCTAACACAACACTTTAAGTTGTCTAAGGAACAAGAACCAAAGTTTGATGAAGATACAACTTATATGCAGAAAGTTCCATATGCTAGTGTTGTTGGAAGTATCATGTACTTCATGGTGTGTTGCAGGCCAGATTTGTCATACTTTATGAGTGTGGTAGGCAGATTTATGGCAAATCCAGGCAAGAGGCATTGGGAGGATGCTAAATGGGTTTTGAGGTATATATCTGGGACCATTGATGCTGGATTGAAGTATGCTAATCAAGGTGAAGTTCCTAGTATTGAAGGGTATATGGATTTTGATTTTGCTAAGAGCATTGATACAAGAAAGTCCACTACTGGCTATGCTTTCAAGGTGTTTGGAAACTTAGTCAATTGAAGGGCTAATTTGCAGTCAGTAGTGGCCTTATCCACTACTGAAGTTGAATACATAGCAACTAATGAAACTGTAAAGGAATCATTGTGGTTAAGAGACTTGGTTTTAGAACTACTTCAAGTGAAAGAGTTGAAAACCACTGTAATTCATTATGACAGTCAAAGTGCAGTGAGTTTGAGCAAGAACCAAGTATATCATGACAGAAGAAAGCATGTGGATATCAAGTATCACTTCATTCAAGATATAATCAAGAGTGAAGTTATTGCTATTAAGAAGATATCTACAAATGAGAATGTTGTAGACATGCTCACAAAAGCTTTACCCTCTAAGAAGTTCAACTATTATTTACAGTTGTTGAATAATACTGGTTCTAACTAAGCCTTAAAACAAGGTGAAGATTGTTGTATGTGGTCTAATATTAGTTGGTTAGTTTGGGGGAGGGGGGCGTAGCTGGCAGCCTTAGGTAGTTATTTTATGTTATTCTATTAATAATTGTTGGCATGTCATCACATGTATATTAGTTCTATTTTCTGTTAATAAAATAACACTAATGGTTTATGTTTCCATAACCAATTCATGTTCTTGATTCATAACAGCAACAACCATGCATATACGTACATGTCAGTCTAAGTGACTCACAAATTACTCGTGCTAAACTTTATTCATAAAAAACAATTAACAAAGCAAGAGATAAGGAATTTAAAATAGAAGATAAAGAAAGAAAAAGATAAGAAGGATAAGAAATTTAAAATAGAAGATTAGGAGATAAGATAAAAATTTAAAGAGATGAGAGATTAAAGTAAAAGACAAGAAATGTAGAAGATAAAGATAACGATTCTTAAAGATAAATTCAAAATTTAAAATATGTTGGAGCCTAGCATGTCAAAACTACTTGTAATGCAATATTAATGAATTTTTCTATCTAATGAAATCCCCATTTCCACTCGCATCTACTAAGACACTCTATATTTGGTTTCCCGCATGAAGAGCCTAACTTATTTATTCTTTTCTTCCAAATTTCTTTGCAAAGATAAAAATAATAAATCGCGTTAAGATTAGAGATGCATGAATTGGGAAAAACAAATATCAATCTATTTCTAGCAATGATTTTATTTAGATACCCTTCCCCAATTTTTTAGAAAATAATCATTTTTCAATGCATTACCCTCTAAACATTATATGGATGATCATGTCATAATAAACAGAAAAGCACAGAAGAATAATAGAAACAAGATTACATTAAATAGATAATGGAAAATAGTTACATTACAAGAGTTTGGTCTGTCGGGCTCCCAACAAAGGGGTTTAGCCTCTCATTGTCATGAAAGACTTTACACTTTAGGGGCTAATGTGGATGGAAGAAAGGGCTAGATGACTAGAAGAAAGAAAGGGAGGAATGGCTAAAGAAGGAGGGTTTCCCCTATGAAATAGGCTCAGGCTTTGGATTTTTTCACTAGATAGCTCTGAGACTCAATGTGTCTTTTCCTCCTGCTCTTTACTCCTTTTATAGGCCTAATGTAACTTACTTTTCACGCTAACTTTGCATTGAATGTGCACTCCTGGGCTTAGTGAGAATGGTGGTTTAATCACGCGGTTAGCGCGATGTGCACACTAAGCGCGACCTTGGGCTTTCTCGTGGGCCTTCTTCGCGCTAAGCGTGAGTTGATCGCTAAGCGAGCATGAGTGCTGAGCCGGTATCGCGTGCTAAGCGAGCCGTCTAATTCTTCTAACTTTTCTTCAAGGATTTTTCTTCCAGTTTTTGCATTAATTTTCCTCTAAAGCACTTGAAATCTTCTTCTTTTGAATTATGCTAATAAAAAACTGTAAAGATATTAATTTCTTTATTATTTCATTAAAAATAACAGTAAAGTAAAGAAATTATAATCATTCTTAACCAAAATTGACTACCAAATTAACTCAAATTTCGTAATTATTAAATGATCATCATTTTGTATAAGTGATACCCATTTAAATAATATACAATTAGAGGAGAGAAAATTAGATTGCTTATACGTGGTTTATAGGACCTACCGAAATTCAAATAAACAACTCAAGTAAGGTTACATTGTTACATAATAATATTCATATTGAATTTAAGTTGACATTTTAAAAACTTTTTTTTTTTTGCATATCATAAATGTTCTCCACCGACAATAATTTTGTTCAAATTAAGTAGAACTATTACGAGTATCAAAACTTTATTCTCTCAAAATATTCAAACTAAATTACTTAGATGTATATGTGGTTTACAAGACCCACCGAAATTCAAATAAGTAACTCAAGTAATGTTCCACCATTACAATACCATTCATATTCAATTTATGAATTTTTCTTTTAACTTTAATTCGACATTTTAAAAACTTTTTTTTTACATATCATAAATTTTTTCCACAGACAATAATTTTGTTCAAAATAGGTAGAGCTATTATGAACATCAAAACTTTATTCTCTCAACATTCAAACCGGATTGCTTAAAAGTATACGTGGTTTACAAGACCCACCAAAATCCAAATAAACAACTTAAGTAATGTTTCCACCATTACAATAACATTCATATTGAATTTATGAATTTTGCTTTTAACTTTAAGCTGATGTTTTAAAAACTTTTTTTTTTATATATCATAAATGTTATCCACGACAATAATTTTGTTCAAATTAGGTAGGACTATTATGAACATCAAAACTTTATTCTCTCAAAACATTCAAACCGGATTGCTTAGATGCATATGTGGTTTACAAGACCCACCGAAATTCAAATAAGTAACTCATGTAACATTCCACCGTTACAATAGCATTCATATTGAATTTATGAATTTTTCTTTTAACTTTAAGTGGACATTTTAAAAACTTTTTTTTACATATCATAAATATTTTTTACTTACAACAATTTTATTCAAACTAGATAGGATTATTGTGAATACCAAAACTTTATTCTCTCAAAACATTCAAATCAAATTACTTAAATGTATATATGATTTACAAGACTCACCAAAATTCAAATAAGTAACTCAAATAACGTTTCATCTTTACAATAACATTCATACTAAATTCATGATTTTTTCTTTTAATATGACATTTTAAAACCTTATTTTTCATGGATCCTAATTTTTTTCCTATCAAAAATTTTATTTAAACTAAATAAAACAATTATAAGTAAAAGAACTTTCCTCTCTCAAAATATTAAAACCGGATTCCTTATATGTATATGTGCTTACATTGTTACACTAATATTCATACTAAATTTATAAATTTTACTTTTAGGTTGACATTTTAAAAACTTTATTTTTTTATGAATGATAACTGTTTTTTCACCAAAAATAATTTTGTTGAGACTAAATAAATCTATTAAGAGTGTTAAAACTTTTCTCTCTCAATATATTTAATGCAATTACTAATGACATATTCAATAGTTTAGTAGAGAGTACTAATTAAGTTAATACAACTTTACATCAATTCATGTAAAACTTTTTTATTACTAAAAAAGAAGACAGATCCAGAATCCAACCACAACATCGCTTAGAGCCATTACCATTTCCTCAGTCATCATTTCCACACACACACACACACACACACACACACACACATATATATATATATATATATATATATATATATATATATATATATATTATGATATCAGTCACCTAACCAACCACGTAGTAAGTCTTTTACAACCACACGTAAACTAGCAAAGACAATCTATAGTGCATTTGTCCTTTCTTCGAATTTTTTAAAGAAATGTAAACCGCTATTCTATAGTATTTCTATTCTACACAAATTTTCCAGTTTCCATTTTTAATTATGACGGTGAAACACATAACCGTTACGAGTGTGTGAAAAGTGCAGACCCACCACCCCCAACACAGTGTCTCCACTCCCTCCTTTGAATTTTCTGCCATTATTATTCCTTTGTTTCGTTCTTCCGTTTTTACACTTTCCCCCATACTTCTCTTCTGCATTCGGAAAAAATTAAAACCAATCAATTAAGCACAGCATAACAAAAACTTGCATTAAAAACGCACTCAAACAACAACACTACTAATAGTACTACTACCCCCAACCTCGTCAAGGTAAAACCCAACAACAACAAAAACAACCTTAACCATTCCAACATTATTTTCACTGTTTCCTCGGCATCACCGAATCAGAACATGAACATCCATCCCCATTTCCCAATGTCACCACTTCAAACACCCTTCTTCATCACCTTCTTCTTCCTATGTTGTCTCAATGCCTCTTCTTCTATTTTCGCCACCACCCAATTTGACTTTGCGACTTTAACTATGAGCACTTTGAAGCTTCTCGGCGATGCCCATTTGAACAACAACACCGTCAGCCTCACCGGCGACCCCGCCGTCCCCAACTCCGCCGCCGGCAGAGCCCTATACTCCGCCCCCGTCAGATTCCGGCAACCGGGCACCCCTTCTCCGGCGAGCTTCTCCACCTTCTTCTCCTTCTCCGTCACCAACCTCAACCCCTCCTCCGTCGGCGGCGGCCTCGCCTTCGTCATCTCGCCGGACTCCTCCGCCGTCGGCGACCCCGGCGGCTTCCTCGGCCTCCAGACCGCCGCCGGCGGAACCTTCCTCGCCGTGGAATTCGACACCCTTATGGACGTGGAATTCAGCGACGTCAACGGAAACCACGTCGGGTTGGACCTAAACAGCGTCGTTTCGACGCAAGTTTCCGACTTGGGAACCATCGGAGTGGATCTCAAAAGCGGCGACTCGGTGAACGCATGGATCGAGTACGACGGAAACGCCAAAGGGTTGCGCGTTTGGGTCTCGTACTCGAACCTTCGTCCCAAAGATCCGATTTTGAAGGTGGATCTCGATGTGGGTATGTACGTTGACGATTTCATGTATGTGGGTTTTTCTGGGTCTACACAAGGTAGCACCGAGGTTCACAGTGTTGAGTGGTGGAGTTTTAATTCTTCTTTCGATTCCGCGGCGGCTCCTGCCGCCGCCACGTCTGTGCAAAAGGAGCGTAAGTCTTCTAAGAAGAGTACTGTGGGGGCAGTTGCTGGGGTTGTCACTGCTGGTGCTTTTGTTCTTGCTCTCTTTGCTGGTGCGTTGATTTGGTTGTATTCTAACAAGGTTAAGTACTATGTGAAGAAGCTTGATCATTCTATTGAGTCGGAGATTATTAGAATGCCTAAGGAGTTTAGCTACAAGGAGCTGAAGTTGGCCACTAAGGGGTTCAGTGCTAATAGGGTCATTGGTCATGGAGCTTTCGGGACTGTTTACAAGGGCGTGTTGCCAGAGAGCGGCGACATTGTTGCGGTGAAGAGGTGTAACCATAGTGGTCAGGGGAAGAATGAGTTTTTGTCTGAGTTGTCTATAATTGGAAGTCTAAGGCATAGGAATTTGGTTCACCTTCAAGGTTGGTGCCATGAGAAAGGTGAGATTTTGTTGGTGTATGACTTGATGCCAAATGGGAGTCTAGATAAGGCCTTGTATGAGTCTAGAATGGCTCTGTCTTGGCCTCATAGGCTCAAAATTTTGTTAGGCGTGTCGTCTGTTTTGGCCTACTTGCATCATGAATGCGAAAACCAGGTAATTCATAGGGACATTAAGACTAGTAACATTATGTTAGATGAAGGGTTCAATGCTAGGTTAGGTGATTTTGGTTTGGCGAGGCAAACGGAACATGACAAGTCTCCCGATGCCACCGTAGCTGCTGGGACAATGGGGTACCTCGCGCCTGAGTACGTGCTTACCGGTAGAGCCACTGAGAAAACTGATGTGTTTAGCTATGGTGCTGTGGTTCTTGAGGTGGCCAGTGGGAGGAGGCCTATTGAGAAAGATGATGATGCTGCTGCTGGGAATGGTAAAGTTGGAATTAGCAGCAATTTGGTGGAATGGGTTTGGAGTTTGCATCAAGATGGTAAGTTGCTAACGGCAGCTGATCCGAGACTTGAAGGCGAGTTTGAGGAAGGGGAGATGAGGAAGGTACTCTTGATTGGATTAGCTTGCTCACACCCTGATTCAATGGCAAGACCTACTATGAGGTGTGTGGTTCAGATGCTGCTGGGTGAGGCTGAAGTGCCTATTGTCCCTAGAGCCAAGCCATCTACTAGTTACAGTACTTCTCAACTCTTAATGAACTTGCAAGATAGTGATACTGACTGTAAGAATGGTATGATCACAATCTCTACCTCTTCATCAGAGAACAGCTCCAATGGCAAAGATATAGTCTGATGGAAGTCTTTGGCTGAGATCTTGTCATTTTTTTTTAATTATTTACTCAAAATGTAGATAGAGTGAAATGTATTCTTTTGCTCATGTATGTAAACTCCAATAACATTACAATTATAGGCCTTCTTGAGAAAGGAAAGAATTTTGGGGATTATGCAATTTTGCCTCTGGCATTCATAGTTTATGGTAGAGTGCTTCTGTTGTACATTTTTATACAAATTAAATTAAATGGATCTCGGTGAGTAGAAATGCAAGATGCTGGTGTTGAGTTTGAGTGTTACATGCAATCTGGGGAAGGTCGTGGATTTGTATATATTGTTGTTTCACTTCTAATTCGTGTGCAGTGGTTTAGTGCTAGTTGGAGTTAACTAACTTATGCTAAATACCATTTTCTTTGGACAATTAGATTTCACCTACCATGGTATAATGAAAACAGCAATTTCTCTAAAGCTTTCTCCCTTTCTTTTAGAAATCCAGGCTTTGTACTGTATCTTACATTCATAAGAAATGACAATTTTATTCCCTTTTCTGTTTTGGTGTAACATAGCTTTTTAGTATAATGTTATGGCACCAAGTCTTTTTTGTATCATTTTGCTAATTTGCTGAATGCATTTTTAGAATTTTATGGAAGGACAAATATCTGTTTAATAGCAACATTTTTCACCCTGGGTGCTTGACTGATAGCTTATGCATATAGCTGAATATATATTACATCTGAAGTTCATCATTTACTTTTTAATATCAACTATTAATTTATTTCTAGTGTCTTCCATGTGATATTTTCATGTATCAGCCTTGCTATCTATGCTTCTCTTTGGGATACTATTACAACTCACCAGGGCTTCAAGTCTGTCACATTGACCTTTCTTTTGATGGTGACATTGGAACTGTATTGTTGATATTTGTACATGGGTGTGAGAATCATATACTACTTCAGTCTTTTTTAAAAATTTTATTTTTGTTTTGTATGATGGACAGCTGGACTTGAAGGCTCAAGTTGGGTAGTGATCATTGTGTTAGTGAAGACCTAGATCTGTCTCCCTTGTAAGGATTCTATGGAAAATATCGAAAACCAATGAATGATGCCACTTTTCTAATACTTCAAGTGGAAGTTTAGCCTGTATTTGATTTCAACCGAATACTTAATTTTGGTTGAAATTGTTTGTGCTTCTTTCCTTTGGCATGACTTGTATTTTTTTACACAATTAATTATCCTCAAAATGAGACTCCAACATTTCTAACTCCGATTTTGCTAGTAATTTTTTTTTACTTAGATTGCACTGCAGCCAACCATTGTTATGTTAAGCATGACTTATATGTGAGATCGTACGTACACTTCCATTTTATATTCAAATAATAAACCCCTTCTATGCTGGAAGGGGTGTGCAAAGCGCAGTTCAAGGAAAAAATCGATCCGGTTTCGAATTGATTTAAATTCTTTAAACCAAATCTGAGAACCAATTTTTAAAACCAATTTAGAATCAAACTGATTTTAAGAATTGATGCGAGAATGAGCTGATTTTAAACCGGCTTTAAGAATCAAACAAGTTTTGAACTAGTTTTTAAAACTTTTTTTTTTTTAACTATTCCAGTTTTAGAAAAAAAAATTGATTATTAAGTGAATCAAACCAGTTTTAAAGCTAGTTCAGTTCAAACAGAACTAATTTACAAAAATGATTTGTTTTATTTAACTGAATCAGTTTAGTTTAAAAATCAATTCTATTCGATGCAAT
Source organism: Glycine soja (assembly GCF_004193775.1). Lineage (NCBI taxonomy): Eukaryota > Viridiplantae > Streptophyta > Magnoliopsida > Fabales > Fabaceae > Glycine > Glycine soja. The sequence goes on along the minus strand of NC_041014.1, from coordinate 27,375,813 downwards.
CAGAAAACAGTTAAGTTCAAATCGGTTTATATCCACACCCTTGCAGGTTATAGTTACTGTACTCTTCTTTTCTTAGGCATGTTGAGATCATATTCAAGATATTCGAAAAGCTACCTTACCCAAGAGATAAAGTTTAGTCTATTTGGTAAATAATTTTAGTAGCTTAGAACAACTGCAGCGGTAGTCAAAAACGATTCTTAAATAATAAGAACTAGTGCTTAATTTTATTACACCGTTAGAGGCGCATCGTATCTGGTGCTTAAAAAATGAAAAGTAACCTTTTTATTGTCAAAAAGTAACAGTTTAAAGTATGAAAAGATAATGCATGCTACTTATCGGTGGAACCCATTTAGTTAGTTTTGTAGAGGTATTGGGTTGGAGAGATTGGGTTCTTATGAATAGCTTAAATTGAAAAAGGTAAAAATGAGTAATGTGAAATGAGATTTACTTAAGAACCCAAATGAAAGATCTTGCCTTTGACATGATCTTATAAGATACTTTGACTAATTGCTCCTTATGAATTTGTTGTTTTTCCATTCCTAACATTGATCCTCAAATATTGAATACTCAACCTTTTGGGTTGGTTGGGCTTTTGACCAATTTAGCAGGCTATTGCAAATGGGCCTGCTTAGAGATAAGCATAATTTAAACTTGAACAAAAAAAAAAATGTGAACATATCATATGGAAGATAAATATAATTCATGATTCAGAAAATAGTCAAAAATACAGTGAATCATACTTATACAGATGAAAATACAGTTTGATATTTGCCTCTCATCAATAAGCAACCGAATCAGATAAATAGCTTGACTCAATCAAAAGTACTTACTCCTCAAATATATATATGAAAAAAAGAACTAGAATAAGGCAGGGATAGGCACAACACAACACAACACACCCTTGAAGCTAACTCTAACAAACACCATTCATCTTGTCATTGTTCTTCTTCCTCTCCAACACAAACTTCTTCCAAATGGCAGTGATTTCCCTCTGAGTCTCCATAGCACTCTTCTTAGCAACCACTACCTTGCCATTTTCTTCAGCAGTGACTGTCACACTAGTGCTGCTTATGACCCTAGCAGGAAGTGAATCAAGCTCATGCAGAACCTTCTCAACATCGGCCACGAGGCGCTCTGCGAGAGTCCTCGAGAAGTCCTCCCTGATGACAACACGAAGCACTGTGACATGTTGAGCATCTGGGGGCATGGTGTATGCTGGCACTATCCACCCAAAGCGCCTTAAGAAGTCAGAGATTTGGAATTCATCAAAGTGGGTGTGGTCTTTCAGTGTGAATGCCACCAAAGGCACTCCATTGTCTTTGGAAACAATTGAAAATCTCCCTGTTTTCTCTAGTCCTTCTTTCAGCACCAACATGTTGTCTCTGCAGTTTTCCATCACGTTTCTATATCCCTGCAATCCCATTTTATGTAATCAAGCTATATATGTGAATCTTTCACAAAATATGATACTACATGTATGAATGAGAAATGATAATAATACACTCCTTGCGCATTTTTTTTATATTATAATCTTTGGTAGAAATATAATAGGAGTTTATTTTTCATACACTTTGACCGTAAAAAGTTTTACATTCTCTATCAATTAGAAATCATCCTCAAAATGATCACTTTAAAAATTGTTATTATAAAGTATAATAGGATTGTAATTTTGATGCACTGTTAGTGTATAGTATAATAGGATTTTATTTTTGATGCACTGTTAGTGTATAAAGTCTTATATTTTCCATCAATCAAAAATCATCTTTAAAATGACTTTAAAAATTGGTATTATAAACATTAAGAGACTTAATTATTATATATATGATGTGTGATTGAATAATATTATAATTTTATATCATAAACACATTTCAATTAAATTATTAGGATTCACAAAATTATAAGCAAGATTTATTAAATAAAAAGTGTGACTCGTGACATTTCGTGTCTCTCGATGAATTTTTCCTAATAATAAAGAATGTGTTAAAAAACAATTGGGTCTCTTGGTTGATCTTATTACCTCAAAACCAAGGCGAATTAGTTGGTAGTATTGAGCAATGACTTGGCTAGAACCTGCATTGCATATTTTGTGAAACAATGAGTACATACTCGTGCATAAACCAAAGAATGGTTGTGGCAGAAAGCACAAGTAATAAATTTGCTTTGTTGTTAATTAGTAGTACTTAGATATAACTAAAACTGAGCAATTCAATTATGTTTTACCTTTGGAGAAGTTAAGGGTGAAGGTGGGTTGATCAGCACCAAGATAGTTTATGTGAAAGATGAGTTCCTCAGGCAAGTCCTCCTTGCTTCTCCAGATAACCCAACCGATTCCAGCATAGACCAAACCATACTTGTGGCCACTAACATTGATGCTCTTCACTAGTGGTAACCGGAAGTCCCACTCAAGCTCTGGGTAAAGAAATGGGGCAATGAAGCCACCACTTGCTGCATCAACATGAATAGGAGTGTCCCACCTACCAAACACTTTCACATGTCAATTCATAAGGTCTAAAATTTTAAAATAATTCTAAATCTTCATCTAATATAATATCCACATACTAATCTTCTTAGGCTAAATTTATAGTTGTCAATTAAATTACTTGTTTTTTTTATCCTTTGATAAATCGAATAAATAAGTCTTATAAATAGAAACAGAATAATATTATATAATTTTAATACAAGATTAGAAATGTTTTTGAAAGTTTCTTTACGAAAAAAACTCTATTTAAAAAAATTCTCAAAAACACTTATGACTTCCAAACAAGTCCTAAATATATTTGACTTTTGATTTAATACTTTCTATATAGAATATGATTTGATACTTTCTATATAGAATATATATAAGATATTCAATCTAGACATGCATGGTGTATAAATGTAAGGAACATTTAAGTAAAGGGAGCTAGAGGGAGGAAGGAAAGAAGGCAGAGACACACCCAGTTATTTTATTCTTTTCAATTAGGAGATCATTTAAGCGTTTGACATCTTCAAATTCTCCATTTAGTGTTGAACCAAGGATAGCAGCAACACAAATAGTGTTCTCATCCACCAATTCCACGGCCTTTTCAGGGTCCATCACATAGTAATCATCACGGAGCTTCACCTCCTTCAACTCCACCTCAAAGTACCTTGCAAATTTCTCCCAGCAAACCTGAACACACATAATTAATCAATTAAAACTCTGATTAGTTCCATACTATATTACTCAACAAACAATGCTCTTGAAAAATTAATAAAAATGTTTTGAAGTGTATGTACCTGAACGTTGGCTCCAGTGACAATGTTGGGTTTGTCAAAAGGTTTTCCCTCTTGTTTCCTTCTGTTTTGCCACTTTCTTTTGAATGCCAATCCAGCTAACATTATGGCCTCTGATGAGCCAACCGTGCCAACACCAACTGCAGCCTCAGTCTCTTCTAGTGGTGCATTGAAAAGATGAGCTATCATGTTAACACATCGATTCTGCATGCATATATACAATACAAGTAATTAAGAAATATGGTACTTCAATACTCAATACGTACCTTTTCTAGAAAATAAAACATTCAACAAAATTACAAATAGCCTTTCAAAAATATGACTGAATAATGAACATTGTTATGATATATCAATATCAGCAGAAAATTCTTTGTCAACATTGTTATGGTAGTATTAAATATTCTTACAATTTTAAGCTACAAAAATATATCCCCCCACCCCCGCAAAAGCAGCAAAATATTACTTCGATTGTTTGAAGTTTAAAGTTGATTTTGAACAAGTTTACCAAAGAAGGCGATACAATTATAAAACTGTTTTAATAATTATATATAGGGGGTGAGCATGATCCAACCCGAGGTTATTTGGACAGATTTTAAAAATAGATCCAGTATATTTTCTTATGATGAGTTCGAGTTATGATTTGGGTTCTCCTGACTCAGTTTAATTAACATTAATACTTTCTTAAAATGTATAAGCTTTTTTTTAACAATCATGTATTAATAATAAAAAATTATCGAATAAATAATATTTTGCATAATATGATACTATATTTATAATAAAATTATTTATTTTGAAATATTTTTCATAAAATATATCTTTATTTAAATTTATACCCATTTGTATCTCCTCAAAAGTTTTTTGGAATAAGATATTCCCTTTCATCTTATGTACATAAAACTTTTATTTAATTCAAGAAAATAAGAAATTTAACTAATTAATCAATAATATTAAATCTATCTTTAATATATATAAAATTTTAAATTACTTTTTAAATTGTTGAGGCATCATTTCTTAAGCTATTTTTACTTAATTAATGTATTTTCATTTAAATAATGACTTTTACATTGCATAGGAAGAGGAAAATTAAATGAAAGAGATAACCCTTCGAGAGAAAAAAAGTGTTTAAAAATTTTAATTGGTTGAAGGTCACTAATCCAAATAATCCAAGAAATTGTTTGAGAGAAAAAAAAATTTAGCCAAATTCAATATAAAAGAAGACAGTTTTGAACATCTTTTTTAAAAAAATATTCTTATTTTTAATCCTAAAATAATTTTAAATAAAAACGATCACATTAGTTAATTATATATTATACGTATTTATCTTATAATATTATAACATCATCAGTGATGAATCTAGAAACCTTATAAAGGGGTTAAAATTATTTTTTCTTCCTTTATAATTATATAAATATCTAAATTTTAATAAATAATAATTTTTTAAAGTAACTATTTTTAAACATAAAGTCAAAACTAATATTTATATTAAATGATGATAACTTTAATTTTTATTATAATAATAATAAACACACAATTAGTTTTACATAAAATTAAGTATCACTTTAATCATTATAATAAAATAACAAATACAATTAATTTTACTAAATCTTATATTAATTAATATTAACCATACGCAATCTTATATTAATTAATATTAATCATTATTATAATAACATCCTATAAAATTAATTTTATACTAATTAACTTAAAAATGTATCAAGAGAAGGGGCTGAAGCCCCCGCTCCCCCTCTATATTCATACCTGAACATGATCTTTTGTGTTAATTAAATTTTTCTTAATTTTTTTTTCTAAAATTTCATACGAAATTTTTATTTGATATATTACAAAGTAATATATATATATATATATATATATATAATTATTTTCAAATTGATCTAATGTAAACTACAATTGAATTAATACCTTTATTTGATGGTCTCATTAAAAATATAGGTTTGTATGGAATGATACAAATAATGTTCAGGAGCTTTTGGTGCCGACATAGAAAAATGACCCGATATTACTATTAGGGTCCACTGCGGTTCCGTTTAGAAAAACGTGGTACCTAACTTTATCAAACCATTGAATATACTAATGTTTTGAGGCTCCACAGTACTATTACTATGTGCCTTTGGGATTCTTCTTTATTCACATTTTTTGTGATCCTCAAAGTACTTTTTCTAGCCATCCATTATGGTTGTCCTCTTTCCTTATTAGTTTTATATATATTCAAAGTTACGCACTGCCTATATTATGACAACTCAGATCCACATTATTGTTGGGAACAAAAAAGCTAGGCATGCTTTCATTTTAAGTAAACACAAGAATGCAAGTAGTAATATTTTATTCTTGTGATTGATCCGAAGGTTATAGACCCTATGGTTGCATTTGTTATTGGTTGATAAGGGTTAAATTTTTTTTATCCATTATAACTCATTTATCTTATTCAATTAATTAAATTAAATTTTCTTTAATTTTATTCTCTATATTCTTAATTATAATACTTAATTACTTATTTCATCATAATTAAAAAAGTGATTGATTTTCTTATCATTATATATATATATATAAACTATTTTTATTATTAATCATCTTCTCTTTTTATTCTAGTTATTTACCAGTAGAACAATGTATCTAAATAGATACTCTTTTTTATTCTGAAATAGTAGTATTTTAAATTTTTCTGTATAACCAAAGAGTTACAAGAGAAATATTAGGAATACATTTTTAAAAAAAAATTATAAAAAAAAATTGATGAGTCACATGTCATATTTAATAATTTTTTCTCTTAATTTTGTAATTTTTAATAAATTTTTGTCAATCAGAGATGATGTGTTTAAAAAATAAATTATGTTTTTTTATAGACTAGAGGTATGAGGTATGTTTTGTTGTGGACAATTATGCTTCAGATGAAATTCGAGATTTTGAGTTAAATTACAACAACTACAAGCCATTGATTCATAAATTTAGTGGTAAAAATAAAAAATAAATTTTATTATATTTTGTTAGTATTTTCTAATTTACCTAATGAAAACATGTTAGACAATAACTAATAAACTTTATGTTTCAAAATTCAATTGCAAAAATAATTAAGAAAATTAATTTCCAAGATAAAATTTACTTTAAAACGAAAGAATAAGTATTCACAAATTATTTCAAATGTAAATTTTAAAATATTTATTATAAAAATCAACAAATTTAATATATATATATATATAATATGTTATTATTAAATAGTAGTAATAATATAAAAAAAAATCTTTTTAGTGTAAGTATAACAATCTAAATAAATTATGTACCGAAAAAATAATTTAAATAAATTCACAAAGTTGACATTGGGGAAGAAAAAGAAAAGAAGCATTGGCTCATGTGCATCTCATTTTCATTTCCATTTCCCTTTCCCAGGATAACGATCGTTATTACATTGTCAGTGACCAGACGTGAATAGTAATTACTCTTTATGAGTAATAAACTAATAATGAGTTGGATGGAATTATGGAAAATAAAGAGAAAAAAAAAAGAGTGATGGATATAATGTGTAATGAAAAGATTAAAAAGAGAAAAAGAATGGAGAATAATATGGAAGTGTAAATAGATAGATGATTTTAGTTTTTATATTGTTGGCGATAACTTATAATCTTGATAAGTTGTTTCAAAGTCAGTCGAAATAATAACAAATAAGATATTTTAAGTGGCTTTTATAATTTTGGGAAAGATAATTCACTAAAAGATTGAGATAAGTAATTTGACTCATTTACATCCAAATCAGGATATTTGGAATCTATATTATATAAGGAGATATTATTTTTACTAATTCAAATTGAAATGTGATATAAAATTAATTTATTTCTAACATCATATTTGTAATTAGTGTATTTAATATAGTTAGAAGCTCCAGTTCCATATCAAGGATGTTTGGGATCCTAGCTTAATTTTTTTTTAAATGTTCTGTTTCAAAAATAAGCAATTTTTTTGTTTTACTAAAAAAACAAGCTATTCTTAAGAAGCTGAAAATTTATAGTTTATGATTATTTTCTAACCACTTTTTTTCTTTCAATTGTTTTTATACTATTTTACTATTTAAAAGCTGATTTTTTGTTGCATTTAATTAAAAAAATAATTATTTTTAAATAAATTTTCAGAAAACTTATCAAAATATTGATTACGATTATAATTGATTATAAGAATATAATCATAATCAAAATTCGTTTGGAATAAATCTAAATTTCACTGCTATTTCAAACATATTTTAAAACAGTATATTCTTTTTACCAAAAAATAATACTCCAATTGAAATTTTTAATGTCTTCGTTTTTGGAGTAGTATATTTTTTATTATCAATTAAAATAAGAAGAAAAGATTAATTAGGATAGGCGACAAATACAAAAGGAAAAGAATATTCAAAGAAGACCGTACCAAACCGGGAAATTGAATACTGTATCCAACAAATAATTAAAAAGAAAATTAAGGTCCAGGAGTTTTTGATAAATCATATTCTTTTTTTCATAAAAAAATTTTAATTAAAATATTTAAAATTCTTAAAATTTAAAATTTTTCATAATTTTAAATTCTTCCCTCCGAACACATTCTAAAAGAGTTTTATCATATTAAGAAATTTAGCTGACTTGCTTAATTTGAAATAATAAAAAATTAAAATAACTGCGGTGTAAGCAAAAATTGATATACCTGCTCAGATTTGGAAATCAGTTTTTTTTTTTCTTTTTTCTTTTACTGATAGTAAATGTTACACACTTATTAAAGGAAGACAATGACATTATCACATAGTACATCGAACTTCGATCTGCAACTTGAATTATGAAAGTATATTTTATTATTAACCAAAAAAAATAAAAAATAAAAAAGCGTGATTGTTGCATATGATGTAGGAGGGAAATCCTAATCAACTAAGAGTTACGGCATTTGGAAAATCAGTCAAGACAGGGCCAGAAAAGGACTGTTACTAACATTTGTAAATGTTTAGATGAAATTGTTTTATACTTTGAATAAGTCCACGGAAGAATGGTAGATGGAAATTTGGGTTTTGAAGTTAAGAAAAATCATCTTAATATAATTAAAATATATATTTAAATTATTTTTATATATAAATGTGGTAAGTAGTATTACATCAAGATCTATTTTCCTAAAGTCAGCAACTCTTTTTAGAGAGTTATTGGTGGAAAAAAAAAATAATAGTTAATATCATGTGTACATGCATAACAAATTATAAGTGTATTAAACTATTATTTGTTAATTTTTTCATCAACTTTTAAAATTGGTTATTTATTTTTACTATTTTAGAATAACCAAATTTGCACATCAAACACTTTTTTCTTCTTTTTTTTAATAGAACAAAGTTAAAAAGAATTAATTTTCAAAAGTTAGGAAGATAAAGTTAGATGAAAACAAATCATGCATATATAAAGAAAAAAAAAAAGATAAAAACAAATCACTTGGATTAGTATTCTTACAAAAGTCAAATGAAAGTTAACCACCCCACTAAATCAAACCCAACAATTACTTTTATATATTTATTGTTCCTTTCCTTATGTGAAGAAAAGTAAAGAAAAGAGTTAGTTACCTGTAACTCAGTGGTGACAGGATACTCGTCCATGTCAACATAGTTCTTATTAATGGCAGCCATGATGAGTTTATCACACTCTGGCTCCATCCAGGTTGTCACAAATGATGCCAAGTTCAACCTTGGGTTCCCATCCAACATCAACTCATCGTTTATTATTTGATACGCTGCCTCCTTTGGTATCGACTCCTCCGGCATCTTAAACCTATATCAATATCAAATTAAATACAACTCAGATCCATAACATATACTATACTATATCAAACTAAGAAGAATTTAATACACACCCCCATCAATCACATATATATAGATTCATGTGAAACTTTTTGAAAAAAATCTTGTATATATATATTAACATCAAGTTAATTAGAGATATAAGATTGACCTAATGATTAAAAAAGATATCGAAAAAGAAGAAGAGAGAATTCGAGTTTTTTAGAAATTAGATCTTCTAATACGAACCCTAATAAAAACTCTTTAGATTTTTCATAACAATAACTTTAAAGACAATTGTAAAATGGTCGTAAAAAGGTTTTTCATAACAATATTTTTTAGTAGTAGTGTAGATAAAATAAAATAAAAAAAAGAAACACCGAGCTGGGCAGTGTTGGGCCAATTGATTAATAATCGGACAAGAACAAAACAACATTGATTAATTCGTCAGTATATAAACATAGTATGAACATTATTTATATAAATCACATGCCTGGGAAGCGAAGTTCTGACATATCGAGAAGCGAAGGTTGAGTGGATAGAGACGTCGGATTCGGAGGCGGTTTTGGAGAGAACCATGGCAGAGAGAGAGAAAGAGATAGAAAAAACTTAGAAAGAGTGAGTTTGAGTATGGGAGATGAAATGGAACATAGAGAGGACTTTCTAGCTAGCTATTTAAATAGGGACAAGTAGATGTAGTGTGAAAGATGTACTAATTGAATCCACTCACTACGACAAATCAAATGTAGGGTATGATTTACAACCAGATGTAATAATGAGTACTTATTCAAAGTTTTGCATTTGAATAAAATTGTAGGAAATAAAAAAAATAAAAAATATTTAATGTGCTTTTATCTTTTAAAATATTTTCTAAAAACGAATAAGTCTTAGATGACTTTTGTACTTTTAACAGATTAAAGATTTTCTTTTTATAATGTGCTTTTGAATTTACTAGTATAATAGAAACATGTCATTTATAAAAGTCATTGATCAATCCTTCACAAAAAAAAAGTTATTGAAGTTTTATTTTATTTCACCATAAAATAATATATTAATAATATAGTATTTTGTTTCGTTTTTAATTGCACTACATTTTATTTTAGTCATGGGATGATATCCAAACATAGATCTACAATTTTTGTGACAATTTTATATGTATATATGACATAGGTTTAAATATTATTTTAGACTATATATTTTAAAGATTAAAATGAACAAAATAACTTTAAAAAAATAAAATACTCAAATTATATGAACTGAAATGATTAATGCGTCAACATAGACAACAATATTGCGCTAGACTTCATTTATCTTGTAATTATTGAAGGAAACTCATTTAACAATAAAAATAAAAAAAATAAAAAAATGTTTCTAAGATTAAAATAATCAAAATAATTTGATAGTGACTAAAAAAAATAAAATGACTAAAATATAAGGATTAAAATAAATTATGTAATATATTTATTTTGTTTGGAGTTTGGACCACTTAACGGGTACAATGGACACATCAATAATCAAATATATATATAAAAGGTGTACAATCGAATGAAATAGAATTAATTTCCTTAATTATATTAATAATTCAAATAATAGAATAAATTATTTATTTTTATTATAAAGATTTAAATATTGATATGATAATCTTATGTCACTTCATTCTTAATTATTTTATTTTAAATCACATGTTGATCCTAAGTTAAGGTTAATATTTTCGGTCGTACAATATATCTATTTATTTATTTATTTTTCTCTTCAAAGTGTGTATTAAGAGTAAAGTGAAATGGAGTTATCATATTATTATTTTATTTTAATAACAAAATAAATAATTTATTCACTGTTTGTTATTTTGGACACTTTATATCTCCTCTACTAGTGTTTGAAAAGATAATCAATGGAAACTTCGATTTTAAATATAAATTATAATGTTTATACTTAAATACAAATTCTTATTATATTAACGGACACATTTTACGTTAAGTTTTAAATACAATTATATTTGAAAATTAGAAAGCTTAATGTTTGAAAATTTTTCATTTAACACAAATATTTATATTTTATAATTACAAAATGAATTTTTTCTTGTGTGTCACGCTCGAATTAACACAAATTAAAAGTTACGTTAATTTTGATTTTTTTTTAGATTTTAATTGTGATTTTGAATATTATATAAATACCATTGCGTATAGAAAAGGGAAAGTTGAAACTTGACTATGGTTAAGAAGACGAAATTCTTGGTATTATAAGAAAAATTAATATCAGTTAGACATGCATATACTATGAGTGCGTTAGACAACATTTTGAGCAAATCGAAAGTTTATTTTACTACGTGAAAAAGTTATTTAAACAAAAATGAACTTTTGTAATTGAATAGTTTTTTTCTTTCATTTTCCCATATTTGTGTTTATTAATGTTATATGATATATTTCTTATACATATTTCAAAACAGGTACAGTGACGTAGTAATTCTCATACTTGTGCAAAGACTTGTCGTAACCTTAAAATCTTGAATTTGAACCTAAGCTATAGCCAATAAGGTTGTATTTCCACATCTGCACTTCACTACCGTCTACCGCGTCAATATTAAATCAACAATGAATCAAAATTATACGGTTCTAAAATTATAAATTATCAAATTTATTTTACTAAAAATGCTAAAAGTAAAAATAAACTTTTTTTTTATCGAACATTGATTAAAATATTAATTGTAGTTTGAAACTTTTGTTTGATAGGAGAAATAAAATAATATTCCCTCGTCACGTTCTTGGTAGTTGGTACTAATAGAATATTCTAATTTAGACTATTTCTTGATATAGCTCCCACGTTCACATTAAATTCACATCACCTAGGAATATTATATTATATAAGAAAATGTTGTGCTTTTTAGACAAAAGCTTTATTATTATTGTGTGACCAAAAGCTTTAAACAAATAGACTCAAAGCATGAAGCCATATTAACTTTTTAAAAAAATTATAATAATTTGAAGATTGATTTCTCATTTAAAATTGTAATTCGGAAAACACGAGAGTTAAACTTTTGTCGTCTAAAGAATAATTTGAGATCATATAAACGACAACCTAAACACCAATAAATAAATGTTTATCTTCAAATTTTAATAAGTTTATATCGCAATGCATTTTAAATAAAAAATTATATATTTATATATATTTTTACTTTAAAAATCAGTTTAGGATTCTTTTATTTATTTTTCTGAAAGAAAACATCATTATTGAAAAAATGTCTTCAAAATTTTATAATAATCACAATTTTCCTTAAATGTAAAAATTAAAAAATACTACTATCATTTTAGTATTTTTACAAATAAAAAATAATAATACCCGAACAAGTGCTGATATTTCATTTAACAACCCTCAACCATGTGCACGAGTTAGTCTTCTCGAAACATGTCTATATATTTATTTTTCCTCCCCAAATTAACATCATAAAATGTAAATAACGGAAAATATTTGTCGGTGATCGACACCACAATCTTTTGGTTCAGAGAGAAAACAGCCAATGATGATATTTCCCCAGTTTTCAATTCAATAGTTTATTCAAAAAAATCTTACAAAGGCGATCGTGTAAATTATGGATATTATTCCAAAGGTTTATCCAGCTGTGTAGTTTAATTATTTTATCTTATCTAAAAAGGTAATCATAATGTGCTTTCTCTAAAAAAAACATTTTGTTTTTCAGTGTTATAAAACTTAATATTTTACTATTTTGCTTTGCTGTGCTTTACTCAAGTATCGTAAACTAATTTCATATATCTTCTTAATAAAAATATTGTTTTTTCCTCATTGTTTAATTCAAAATCGTTGTTTAATAATTTTTTTTACCTTTTGAATATCATAAATTAATTATTTACAAAAAAATATAAATTTAAAATATTTCATGCATATATATATAGACAATGTGCAATTTTAATATACAGTCCCCCCCTACATTACATACTTTTATTGAATAAAAAATATAATATTCTATTTAATAACATTGAATATTTTGAATATCATAAATGAATACAAAAAATATAAATTTAAAATATTTCATGCATATATATACAATGTATAATTTTAAAATGCGTCAATGGTGCTAGTTACCCCGGCCCCCACCCTATATCACTTACTTTTATTGAATAATTAAAAAATATAATATTATATTTAATAACATTGAATATTATTGTAAAACACACACACGCTAAAAAATCTAAGTAAGTTAGAAAATAAAAGTTATAAATTTTCTTTTTATACAAAATATTAGTAAATATGCTTAATAATAACTTAATGAATCCTCCTATAAAAAGAAACTTAATATATCCAAAATAGCTTTCATTAAAAAAAGATTCTTATAATTACGAAAAGACTAATAATTTCTTAACACATTCTAAGTGATTTGAAGTATGTTTGGATTGTTGTTATGACAACCCCAACCTACATTTTTAGAAGAAATACCTTCAATGTATATGCGGTAAAGTAACATTGATTTATTGAGTTTTGTGATACCGCAAGTTCATAAAAAATACAAACATACACTTATAAGTTTGGAACGAACATGATTTTTACTACCATCAAGAAAAAAAGTGAGTAATTTATTATGTATTTACTATCAATTTTCTTATTTTACGAATTTAGTTTTTATATATTAATAAAAAAATTACAGTCAACTAATTAAAAATGGTCTTATATATAATTTTTAAAATATTTATTATAAAATTGATAATTTGACTTTTTTAAAGTATAAACTACACATATTTTTATTTTCATCACACCAATTCATTCATACGAGTCAATTTATAACTTATTTGACTCATAATTCATTAGCTTTTTTTACAGGACCATAATTCTAGTGAATCAATCAATAAATTATACATATTGGTATAATTCAAATAATTAATATATAACTCATTAATTTGCCTGTAGTCTGTTAACCTATATTTACTTTTCATCTCTGATTTCGGTAGTTTAAACCTATATTTGAAACTTTGAAACTATAATTTATGTGTGTTGAGTGTTGATTATGTACATGTTTGCTTTATAGTCATCACGACATATGTTTTAACGGAGATTCAATAGATAAAAATAAAATTAAAATAAAATTTTAATTCTTTTTAAAAAATACTTTTATCTTTAAAGTTACTTTCCATCTGATTTTTAAACATCATCTATATTATTTGTTCGAATTAGAGTAAATATAATTGGAAAACTTAGAATTCCACATAGTTAACTCTGTTCAATAATATATGAATAAAGTGACTATAGTTATCGACTTATCGAGCAATCATCGCAGCTAATCTGATTAGGGAACGAGTAAATGGATCTACAATACTACATCAGAAGAGGATATATAATAAATAATAATATTTAAGAAATTTGTATTCTATATATAATTAAATTATTACATAAGAAGTTGTAATTTATATCATAGATGCTCTGAACATTTAGAGGGGAATTTTTTGGCCGTCATTTAAGATAGCATAAAGATAGTTTTTCCGCTTGCAAAAGCAGTGATGAAACTTTCGATATCAAATGAGAAATACGCGATATAGAATCGAAGGAGAGTGGCTTTGGGAGCTTCTAATACACTAAGTCGCAATCTGCCAACTGTTTTATATTAATGTCGTGAATTAGTCAATACTAGTTTTCATTATAGTGGGTGCGAAGAATATTAACTTTGGTGTCCAATTATTCGTTTCTCATCATCATCTGCAAAACTTAAGCCTTTGATAGTGCAACGTTAGCAGCATTAATTGAATGACTTTATATTACATGCAAAACTACGTCATCTTTCGACTCAGTCTTCCTTATTTAAGACGGTACGTACCAAAAGCAAAGATTGTTAATTTTGGTTCTTGGAGAATTTTCAAATTTGGCTCGTTAGTTAGAATTATATTTCATATCTTCCTATGCAAGAATATTCCTCAGGACAATGTTTCCATATCGGTTCTCAGTTTAGTAACAAGAAGCCTATTGTTTTCCAACTTTTACACAATTTTATGTATTTGCCATTATAGCTAGCATTTGAATGTGGCCGACATCTTTTTCCATCGTATCTTTTTTACATGATTTCTTATAACATTTTCTTTATTGTTGAAGAATATGATCCACTAAAGTAAATGACAAAAGAGACATGCCTAAACTATACAAAAAAAGAAAGAAGAGAATGTTGAATTGGTAGCATTTCTCTTGTCTTCAATGACAAGATAAAAAAGAAACATCAGTTTTTCAGAAAATCATCTCTAGAACATTCTTTAAGAAATTAGTAAAATATTTAACAATTTTATTAGGGGAGGATCGAAATTATTCATATCATTCTCGTTCACTATCCCGTATGTGTTTTGGAATAGTCAGGACTGCTCTTGAACTGGATTTGTTTAAAAAAGCCACTAATCCAATACACTTGTTTTGGGGTAATTGAATTCCGCACCACCCTTGTTACATCCCGCACCTCCCAGTTTTTTAAAAATCACAACCTATCCCTTCTACCTTCTTCTAATCCTGTGCTTCCCTTCTTCCTCTTCTTTCTACTGCAGTCAGCTCAAGTCCAAAGCCTCTCCTTTCCTATTATTTACTTCTTCTCCAACTCAACTCTTCTTCCCATAATTGACGTTCCTATTTCGAGTTTTGAATCTATTCCTAAAACAGGCGTTCCATAAGGGTATAAATACTCTTATGGAATCACCCTTTAAAAAGAAAAAAAAATCTTATATAACACCTTTCCCATAAGCAAAAAAAGTGCTTCCAGGATGACAATTTCAAAAGATAAAAAATGCATTTCTGGATTGTAATTTTTGCTTCTGAAATGATCCTTTTACAAGCTAAAATAGAATTTTTTGGAACACCCTTTATGGAATATACAAAATATACTTCTGGAAAAAGCTACTACAAATTGTACTTGTTGCTTTCTGCAAGTACAATGATGATTTTTGAAACCCCCTTTTTAGAATATAAAAAATACACTTTCAAAAAGATTACTTTAGATTTTAAAACCAGCATTCCAAAATGACCTTTCCATAAGAAAAAATGCTTCAAAAAGATTATTCCAGAAGCATTTTTTTTCTTACAAAAAGTTCATTTCAGAAGCTTTTTATGGTCAATTAAATTTGATGAAGGGAAAAAGGAGATGAAAATTTCATTAAGGATATTATTGTATTTTCATTGAATTAGAGGGGGTACAGGATTCAACTTGGGAGTGTAGGGTTCAAGTCCCATGTTTCCCGTACTAACTAGCTTGGGAATCATGGGGGCTTGGAAACTAAATAAAATGTTTAGACAATTGCTTTACGCACCCAGCACATTTCTTGTATACTTAATATTTTTTCATTTTTCCAAAATTACCCTGACAAACTTATAGATTCATAATCTGTAAGCTTGCAAGTTCGTAATCCACAAGCTTACGGATTAGAAATTTAATGCACCAAAATTAATTTTCATAAAATTTATTATATAAATTTACATGTGCAATAAATATACATTAGAAATTTTAGTGTTATATATAACGACATTAATTTTTTTATAACATAATTGACCTATTAGCTCAGTTAGTTGGAACATTGTGTTAATAATTTGAAAGTCACATGTTGAATCCTGTATGGACCATTAACTTTAAATTAATTTGCAAAACATATTTTCTTTAAAAAAAATTTAAAAAAATCATATGGACCCATAAGGAGTACGAATCCTTAAATTTGTGAGGGTTAATTTTGAAAATAATGAAAAATATTGGGTGTACAAGAAAAGACGTATACTGCACAAAGCAATTGCCAAAAGTTTGCCCTCATAGGCCTGTTCTTAATGGACTAACTTTCGGTATCCAAATTCGAACCCATGTTGAATGGGCTAACTAAAAGATTAGGGCCATTTTGATTTTTTTTTATATATTTTTTTTCTTAAACAAAAAGTAGTAGCATGGAAGTGATAGAACTCTGCCACTTGGTTCAACATCTGTAAATATTGTTGCTTCCTGCTCCTCAGTATTTTGCTTCATGCATCCCATTACTTCCCGGAAAACCTAATTTGAAATATAAAATTACATTTTGGATATAATATAATGAAGTGCACGAAGCAAAATATATAGTGCAAGAAAGTTTTAGTTACGTGAAAATAATTTCCATCTAAAATTAATTTTCTAGGTATTATGGTTGGTTTAAGTGATATTTAACTCAGATTTTTAAAGTAAGATTTTAAATTTGAATCTTATAAATATGAATGAAAAAAAACATAATTAAAAAAAAGATACCATTAAAGATCAATCTAATTTTTTATATAGATTAATCTTTAATAAAACTTATGAATGATCTACACCAATAAATAAAAGGATGCCAAAAAAATATATTAAATCTTTTATTTTACCAACTTGGTGATTAAAATTTTGATATTATTTATTTTATCAAAAGATTTCTAATTTTCATATTCTTTAACAGTTGAACACGTTCTCAAATTTTATCCAGGGATTTACACCGACTGATTTGGATTAGGTTTAACTAAACCTATTAATTAAACCAATCAAAATACTTCGATTAGAATTGTATCAGGCTTGCACATCTTTCTTATCAAACCTAATCTGAACTAACTCCATCAATAATATGTTAGTATGAGTTAAGTTTATTGTATCCAAAAAGTTAAAATTTGTTTTATTTTTTTCCTAAAATATATTTTCTATCTCATGCCTATTTCGGATTATCAATAATGAGAAGGAAAAAGTTACGTATACAACCAAAAATTTCACCCACCCAAACTATACCTTTTTTAGGCAATCAAATTAACACAATCCAACCACAATTTCAACACCACAATGAAATCTAAGAGTGTAAAATCATGGAAAAACTCTAGTAAAACAAAAATAAAAAATCCAAGCACACAAATTTAATTAATCCAATAACTCAAAATCAACAAACCCTCATAATGTGGATTTTATCTTATAATTATAGAAAAATTAAAACATATCATATATTTTAGTACGAAAAAGAAGTGTAAATTCTGAAATAAATAAAAATCTAATTTTAATCTCCATTCCCTATTATGAGCGTAGTTTACTAAAAAAAATAAGGAATGTATTTTACTCATATTTTATTACTAAAAAGAAAAGTATAATGCTGAAATAGAAAGAAAAAAAATAATTTAAACCTCTTCACAATTATTAGGTATGTAAGTTACTCATAAATATCTTTTGTCGGCATAATAAAATATAAAAAATAAATTATACATAGTATAAAATAATTTTACATCAATCCTCAATTATAAAACATCACGTTTTATAGATTTATTAAATTTATTAACTTTTACTTTAATTATCTTATAAATTATGTTAATAATAATTTTTAATTGATTGATAATATAATTTCTCTTGAGCATTATGATCAAATTTTAAAGTCATTTACTTAATCATATAATTTCACACACGAGATTATCACAGGATCGAAATACAAACAACAATAAACATGGAGTAGGTATCACATTTTTAAATGAAATATAAATAAACAAAAACATAATCAACATAAATTATAAAAATGTTTATAATATAACTCAACTTAATGCAAACCATAATACTTCATCAATTTATCATTTAAAATTTAATTTTCAATCATCAAACACGTTACACTTAAATTACACGTCTGAGTTCGAATCAAGATGTAACAACTACAATGATGAAATATTGCTCAAGAGAGAGTGTAAAGTCGGGAGGTGAAACAAGATTGCCTAAAATGAACAGGGAGACGAAGAATTCATCACGTGGCAACCCCCATGCTGCCTGCTGGTTGCACCATGCGGTTGGTGAACACTGGACAGTTAAGTGTAGAAGGCATTTCTAGCAATACGTACTTCTCCTTTCCGCTATATATATTCAGCAGTGGCAGCACCCGATTAATTAATATGCCAAAACCAAAATCACTCTATTTTTTAGCACCAACTTCAATTATTACAACAAAGTATAATTAATTAGGCAGAGAAATATGGTGGTGAAGGTGTATGGTCCTGCAAGTGCAGCCTGTCCTCAAAGGGTGTTGGTTTGCCTCTTAGAGAAAGGAGTAGAGTTTGAACTTGTGCATGTTGATCTTGATCTAGGAGAGCATAAGAAACCTGAATTTCTTCTCAGACAGGTGGACTCAACCTACCTTGAATAATTTGGTTAATTAAGTTCTAAGATTTCCTAGGCACACACACAAAGTTTCAATTCAATAAATGAATTATGTCTTACCTTTTGTCATTAGTTTCTGTGTTTATACTTTGTGGAATTTCAAGGGATTTTTTCATGTAATTATTATGTGTAACGAATTGACCTACTCTTGCTCTTGATAACTAAGGGGATTTACATTTTTTGCAGCCCTTTGGTCAAGTTCCAGCTGTGGAGGATGGTGATTTTAGGCTCTTCGGTAAGAAATTAAAGCACCAAAAAATGAAAATGTTTTTGGCTTTAGCTAATTTCTGTTACTCGCTCGCTTTTTAATGTTCTTCAAAATTTAATGTTTTTTCTCTTCCATTAAGATATAAATTTTAAGAGTGAATTCTTACGTTTATCATCTAAAGAAATAACTCATTTTAATCTTTAAATTTAGTCATTAATTATACAAAGTGTCATTAAATTGATTGTTTTAATGGGCTAAAAAATCACTGTACGTCTGTACAGAATCCTAATTTAATTATTATAATAAAATTTTCTTATTCCATTTAATTTTCACCAGGCCTTTTCTTCCCTTCAATTTGATCAGAATGAGTAAAATATCTAAATAGAAAAGCAATGAAGTTATTTATTTCAATATATTTAAATTCACAACATTTCTTATTTTATTTCGCTCCTTTTTTCATTATATATTTGAATTCAAGATCTAATTTAATCTCGTAAAAATACATACGAGAGTGAGATCTAAAACTCTATTATCTCTAAACTTATAAGATGAGAACGGTTCAAGTATTATTATAATTTGGTCGAGGACATGAGAACTCAATATATATTTTTACCTTATATCTTTACCAATTTAAGTTTTCTATTAACAATAATTATATTAATACACCTCACTTTTTTTCTCTATTCTTTTTGTTTTGTTTTATTTTATTTTTCCTTTGGACGTGATTTCTTTTGGTGAGTATGTGAAACTGATGTACGATCATTTTGTTGCCTTCACATATATAGTCATCCAACAACGTTAGGCTGTTCTGAGGGATCCAATTAAGTTGTGTTCGTTTAAAGATAAAGAGGGAAAATAAATAAAAAAGTAAAATAATATGAAATTCATATTATTACACTTTATTTTAATTCAAAATTTTTATCCCAATTTATTTTCTTTTTATTACTTTCATCTCTACAGATTTTTAATGTGATTTTTTTTAATCTTATTTATTATACAGAATCCAGGGCTATTATAAGGTACTATGCATCAAAATTTGCAGACCGTGGCCCTGACCTATTGGGTAAAACCTTAGAGGAGAGGGCCCTAGTGGAGCAGTGGCTTGAAGTAGAGGCACACAACTTCAACAATTTGTGCTTCAATATCATGTTTCAGCTTGTGATCCTACCAAAGATGGGTAAGCCTGGGGACCTGGCCTTGGCACACAAATGTGAGCAAGATCTAAAAAAGGTGCTTGATGTGTATGAAAGTAGGCTCTCTCAAAGCACATATCTTGCTGGAGATAACTTCACTTTGGCTGATCTTAGCCACCTTCCAGGGCTTGGACACCTCATTGAGGAAGCCAAATTGGGGCACTTGGTCACTGAGAGGAAGAATGTGAGTGCTTGGTGGGAGAAAATTTCAAGTAGGCCAGCTTGGAAGAAGTTAAAGGATTTGGTTCATTAATTAAGAGAGTGACTGAGAATTATGATTGTTATTTTTACATATTTTTTTTCTTTTTGGCTTCCTAGTGTATGAAATGGGTGTGTGGCAAATAATGATTAAATAATGGGTGTGTGTCATGTTTTATTATTACGAAAATTCAAAACATCTGTTTCAGTTTAGGCTGCAAATTCATGGCGTGGAGAAAAATAATTTCTTATGCAGCTTATTGAATGGTCAAGAATAAAAAGTTGAAAGTTTATATATTCAGAACTTCTTCAATAATTTATAACTTCATTATGAAATAACATCAGTATGCACCATTTTGTTGCAAGTTACATATCTCAAAAAAATTAGTCCATTTGTATCTTTTCTTTATTTATTGAAAGAGCTGAATGTATACACTAATAAAAGGTGTTTGGATGTATTATTATAATCCTCATTCTTTATTTATACAAAAGGCTGCATAAATACATTATACCAATACAATTTCGAGACTACTTTGTGTTATTTTTTCAAATGTAGAAGATAATATTTTACTGGAAAAAACTGAAGTAATGTCATGCTAAGAAAGTGTATTCTGAAAATGTGGTTGAGAACTTGAGATGTATTGCATGCGTAAATGCTTATGTTCAGATGGTTTACACTTGCAACTTGCAAGTTTGGGTTTCTCTGTTTCTCTTGTAACAATTACACTTTTAGCAAGATGACCCACCTATTGCAGCAATTCAGTTGAAAGAAATATTTGGCTGATATATTTCCATATACAATAAGCTAAAATCTGTATAGGCATATTATTATTAAGGAGAGCACCAATATGGTTTTAACATATGTTCTTTGTTATCTGGAGAATTCTAGATGCAAACGAGAATATTTGAATGTCATTTTAGTGTCAGATACCCTCTGTTCATTTCTCCAACTTAACTAAAAAGAGAGATTGAATAGCTTCATTTGGAATTTCCAATGATATCTCATTGTGATTAAGACGACAAATATATCTTTGATTATCCTAAGAGTATATACATCTTTGATCATCCCCTCAATCTTAGGCCTGGGCAAAAAGTCCAAATTTGCCAAAATCCTCCATAAATGTATTGGCTATAGAATAGACAGATGCTACCCTTGCAAAAATATATACCAACATAGGAGGCGAAAAAAAAACCATAAAAAATGGATCAGATTTAATTGGCTTGGTTTCTCTAGAGTGAAAAAATTGCAAAAATGAGATATATTATGTCATTTTAGTGTCAGATACCCCTTTGTTCTTTTATCCATTCTAACAAAAAACTGAATAACTTTATTTGGAGTTTGCAATGTTATCAAGATAACAGTTTTAATCAAAATAAAAAGAGGAAGATAAAAGACACATCACCATACAGGTCTACATAAAACAAACATCCATAGTGCAATCACTTGAGAATTGACATAATTATCAAGGACATACCTCAAAAAACATTAACAGAGTAGAGTACTCAAGAACTCCAACCTGCATTATGGAAACCCAAAAGAGAATGGCCTTCAACATATATCAGCCTTATTATTGGCTTTCCACTTCCTCAAATTCTTCTTCCTCTTCCACTAACTCTTCTTTCAGATATTCCGTTCAACAGTCCTAATCTTTTTGATGTGTGATATTTGGTTCCAACACTCTCCAGCTCGTGGCTTGTATTTTCTGCATAACTCAGGACAATCTGCAATTTCCAAGTGTTCAAGGGCACTGACGCAATGGATGCCATATGGAAGAGACTGCAACTTGGGACAATCTGCGATATAAGTACTTTCAGACAAGTTAGCTTTGGCAGCCAATCTGGAAGCACCTCAAGATTATCGCAGTTGTCTAGCATCAAGGATACTAATGTGTTGACAGATCCTTGAAGCCAATGAGACAAATTCACTAGCTGTGGAGAAGAATAAAACATTATTGTTTTCAGCCTTAAGTTGAAATTTTGATCTTCATGGCCATTGGATAATTCCAACTTGTCACAGTTGTCAACTCTCAAATACTCTAATGCAGGAAAATGTTTACTGTCAAGTGGCAAAGACTATAATCTGTTACAGCTACTAACATCCAATGCTTTAAGAATAGGGAGTTCTACCCCTAAGAATAAAGACTCCACTTTGTCACAACATTCAATTGTCAAATATTGAAGAGAACTCAAGTTTGCAATCTTGTTCTCAGGCAAAACAGCTTGCTTTGTGGTTATCCCAAAATTATAGAGACTGATCAAGCTTTTTAGACCTTTGGACAATGCTTCAAGCTCCATGCTTCCACGTAAAGACAGAATTTGCAAATTTTGGAGCTTACAAATGGAATTAGGAAGTCTCTTAATTTTCTTATTATTACAAAGATTGAGATATCTTAAGTGTTTTAACTTTCCAATGAGGCAAAGTTTCAAATGTAGAATCACTTAAATCCAAAATCTACAAGTATTTGTACATCAAAATCAATGTAAAGAAAATCTTGGCAAATCATTCACTGGTGGCTCCCACGCCATTGTTAGGAAATAAAATGGTTCTCATACCTACTGATTTTGCAGTGAATGATTTGCCATGCAAATCTTCTTCGACAAACAAGTAGACACTTAACTTTTACAAGATACAGGGGAAGATCATGCACCAAATCATGTATTTTAAATAAATAGGAAATGCCATAGTTGACAAAATCTTGAATAAAAGATCTTGACACCAGTTCATGCAAATACTGATTGGTAACATCTAACGGTGTCCTATCCTTTTCTGGTGATGTAAGGAAGAATCTGAGTGACCCGGGAAAGGTTACATTAAATAGGCAAGAGATTGTAGCTTAAAGTGCTGGTAGAATGTCATCTTTTCCGGTGGAAAATTCCAAACTTCATTGTTTCTCACATATTCCCACTCATTTGCCTCAAATTTTGAAAATAGCAAAGTTCTCACTGAAAATGGAATGCCTCTGCATTTTTTCACAATTTCTTTGCCAATATTTATCAAATGAGGATACTTTTCTTCTTCTTCTTTCTCTTTAAATGCCCATTTGACAAGATGCCACAATGAATCCTCCAAAAAAAGGCCTTCTAAAATATGAGAGGGAACGGTACCCATCATGGAAGCAACAAAATGATTATGTGTAGTCACAGGAATTTTACTTCCATCAGCACCTATTTGTATTAAATCTCTCAACTCAACCCTATTTAACATGGTTCTCATTCCACACATCATCCAAGAAAAGTAAGAATTTTCGACCAGCAAGTTTGTTTCTCAATTGCTTTTGCAGCTGCTCTATATCCAATATGTTAAAATTCAGTTGGGGATCAGGAGCATCAGCAAGAAAAGCAGAATCATTAGCAGAGTTGATGATTTTAATAACCAGTTGCTTAATGTCGAAGTCTTCAGAAACACACACCCACATCTTCAAAGGGAAACACTCATGAATCCTCTTATCATTGAACACAAACTTTGCAAGAGTGGACTTTCCCAAGCCTTCCATTCCCACAATGGGGATAACATAGAGACTATTACAATCATCATTGGGATCTTGCTGATTCAAGAGCTTTATGATCTCTCCTTTGTCTTGTTCCCTTCCTGTGACATCTGAATCAGTCACATAGGAATGCGTCATCTCCCTTCTATGCACAAACTTTTGCCTATCAGCTGCAACCTTGTCTAGTCTCTAATTTGTTTAGCCATTCTATAACGAAAAACAAGTGGATTAGAACTTGAGAAGAAGCGACCTACCTTTGTTTTTATGGTACCATGAGCTCTGACCACTTCCTTTAGCAGTGTTTCAGATTCAAATTCAACCAGCACAGCTTAGGCATCATAGAAGACACACTTGATCTGCTTCAGCTATTCGCATAGCTCATGGTTCTGCTCCTGCTTTTTCTCTGCATCCAACAGCACAGCCTTGAGTAATGAGAGTGTCTGTTTAAACTCTTGCAGATGATGGTATAAACCCAGCACCTGAGAAGCTTATTCATAAGCTCCAGAAGCAAGCTTTGCTGAAGAGGAATGATTCAGCCATGGCTGATAGCTTCAACCAGGGTTATTAGGGTATAAGAAGGCTAAAGCTAAAATTGAGAATAAAAAATATCTGACTTCATTCATAGGTTAAGGTTAGGTGAACCACTTCATAGCTAAAAATAACCTGTTATATTCTCAATTTTTAAAAAATTTATGAATTTTACTCTTAATAAAATTGTGCTTTTTATATGTAATTTTTTATTTTTTGGCCAAAATTTAAAATTAATTTTTAATTTATTTTTAAAATTTTATTTTTTAATTTTTTAGAAAATCTTACTTCAACTTTTATATTTATTAACAAATAAATGATAGGAGAATAAAACTAACAAGTTTCTAAAAAATTGTGGATAAAGTATATCAAATTAAAAAGTTGAGATCTTTTAAAGAAAAACAATTTAATCAGGGCCATACAAGTGGCTAGTCATCTAATGACTATTTTAGGAAAAGCAACAAAGGTATTTAGCAATTGGACTAGGGTCCAAATTACTTAAGCACACAGTGTTTTAGACATAATTTGGTAGAGTGAAATAGAATGAAAATATTTTTATTAAAGTAATGATTGGAAGAGGATGTAGAGGAAAAGTGAAACCTCTCTCATCTAAGAAAGTTTCTCCCCTCAGAAACCATTGAACGCATTAATGTCATCCTTCCTCCAAGGCGGATTGCAGAAGATGATGAACCCCTTTGGCATGAAGACAGGTCAGAAAACTTTAGTGTTTATAGTGGCTATCATTGGATTCTTAATTCTTGTGCTGTAAAATGGGGTGTTGGTTACACTTAATCAGTGCCAATCATAAAGCTTCTTTTGTTACTCTAAATTTGATTAATTCTTTGTGGAGGGAATCCTCTGATATTTGGATTGCTATTTGGGTTGTTGCTTGTCATTCTCTCCTTGGTTGTGGAGAAACAAGCATGTGCATGATCAATGTTTTGTAAAACATTTCTAGTCTTA
This sequence comes from Glycine soja, assembly GCF_004193775.1. Classification (NCBI taxonomy): domain Eukaryota; kingdom Viridiplantae; phylum Streptophyta; class Magnoliopsida; order Fabales; family Fabaceae; genus Glycine; species Glycine soja. The sequence continues at coordinate 27,350,060 of NC_041014.1, read as the reverse complement.
GGAGGCTATTCTGAAATGCTGGATGAATTATCAAGGCCAACTCACCAACTTGTTTTGTCTAAACCGAAGCATGAAATTTTTATCAGATGGATCCTTCCACACAGGAGCAGAACTTAGTTCAATGTGAGGGGCAATACCTCCCATAAAGGAGGTGCAGAAAGCAACTTGGGAGGTACCGGAAGCAATAGTCCTCACTTAGTCCCTATGTAGTTCATTTCTTGGGCTTTTAAGTCCTTGTTATTACAAGAAAAAAATTAGTGTAGTGGAAGCATGAGATCCATACTACCCTAGAAACAGATTTGCAGTGAAATGGGTTTGAATCTTGCAAATCACCATCGCTTTCTCAAACCCTTTTTTCTCCATTAAAGCCAACTCAAAGGCCTAAGACCCAGATTTGCAGAGATTCAAACATTTTTACCAGATTTGCTTTTGTTCTAATAATGTGTAACTTGGGTTTCCAAGATTTTCAATTCTATTTGAATTTGAAAGCATGATTTGGGAACGTCTTTTTATGTTTTTCTTTTTCTTTTTTTTATTGTCCTTTACTACAAAAGAAGATGTCCAAGGACGATGATTGCATGAATTCACAACCACATCTATTGAAGGTGGATTCCATTGGAATGAATCAATTTTTGACAATAAAATAACAATTCAATGAATTATTTTTTATGATGAATTTCAATAATTTTACAAAACCTCTTAGTAAGATATAAATACTTCGCTCATTCAACAATTTCACTCCCACCCTTTCAATGACGATGAGAGAGGCAGGATGGATTCTTTTTCCATTGGTAATCAAACTTTCAATTTAGTTTACAAAACTTTTTTCAATGACAATTTCGTTCAGACATTATCTACTAAAAGAATTGTATTCTTTTTGTCTTACCATGAAGTTACATCTTTTAATATAGGATAAATATTTATTTTAGTCCATAAAATAATAACAGTCCCTAAAATGGTAACAAATTAATCTTAAAAAATAAAAAAATTTAAATTTAATTTTTAAATATAAAAAAATATAACAAATTTGATACTCCAAGTCTATTTTATCAAGTTATAATATTCAAAAATAAATTTGACAATAACTTACATTTGCATATTTTTATATATTCAGAAACTATATTGATTTTTTATATCATTCTAAATTCGATTTAAGATATTCATCGAATACAATCAGGTTTAAATGTTACACATCATTTAAAATAGTTAAATTTTAACACAATGTAAGTATAATGGTCTATAAATGGCCAATATTATGTTTTCTTCCTTAACTTTCATTTAAATTATCATTTAAATCCAATCAACTTTTAATTTTCCATAACAAGTATGAAAATCTATGAACTGTTTAGTCTCATAGCTTTAGAACATACCACTAATAAGATACATTGCATGTATAAGGGCTGTAACAGAAGAGCCAAACTTGCAGTCCACATGTGAAGCAGCGCAAGCATTAAACTCCTGTTCTTTATTTTCTGGAGAATTCTAATAGCACCTAGGAATATCCAAATATTCAGATTCAGATACCCTTTTGTTCATTTCTCCAACATTTTTTAAAATTAATTAACTTTTGGAATTCCCATTCATGTTTTAATAAAATATTCATTTTTCCAGCTTAACTATAAAAATATTTACTTGGATAAAATAAAAAAAAAAACCCGGTTCTACCTCCTCTCCTTTTTTATGTAGAGAATGAATCTTTTTACAGACTTTGCAATCACATTAAATGTGATTAAAACGACCAACAACTCAAATCATACCAAGAGTTTATATTATTCACAAATCCATTACCTAGAACAGAATTAAAATGCATAGTAATCCTCGAATTGTTTTAATTGGCCATAACCAAAGATGATCTAACACATTCAAAAATCTATATGAACCCTCCCATTAAGTGTATATAAAAAAGATGCATAGATGGATCAGATTTATTTGGCTTGGATTCTCAAAAGAGAAAAATCGCACCGTATGTTCAGCGTCGTTCATCTGGGGAAATAATCATCACATCCATATTACAATGCAAAACACCAATCCTACACACTAATACCAATAGCAAACACTAAATTCCAACAATTTTTAAAATTAAAGCCTCTAAAAATATATTCTAACACATTAATTTGAGTTGCTAGGAATATTTGGAATTTGTAATCATATCTAAATGTGATTAAAACGACCAACAACATCTTGGGTCATCCCAAAATTATATCCTCAAATCGAAGAATTGTTAATAATTAGCCATAAAACAGAGTTGTTAACCCACTCAAAAAACTATATGAACCCTCTTAAAGTGCATACAAAAAGTTACACGGATGGATCAGATTTATTAGGCTTGGTTTCTCGAAAGAGAAAAATCGCACAGTATGTTCAGCTTCGATCATCTGGGGAAATAATCATCACATCCATCACGTAATGCAACCCATTACTAGAAACACCAAATTCTAATAAACAATAATCAAATCAAAGTTCACATGTTCCTATTAATCCAACTTCAATTAAAACTTCTAAAATATATTCTAACACATTAAATTGAGTTGTTAGGGATATTTGGAATTTGCAATCATTATCATATCTAAATGGGATTAAAACGAACAACTTGGACCATCCTAAATTTATATTCACAAAACTATGACGTGGAACTGAAATAAAGTTACAAACTATTCCTCAAATAGTTATAAACAATTGGCCACGAAACAGAGATGATAACCAATTACGAAGTCTATATGAATCCTTCTAGAGTGTATACAAAAAAGATGCTTAAATGGATCAGATTTATTGGCTTGGTTTCTCGAAAGAGAAAAAATCGCTCAGTATGTTCAGCGTCGATCATCTGGGGAAATAATCATCACATCCATCTTGCAATGCAACCCACTACTAGACACAATAATACAAGAAAACCAAATTCCAACAAATAACTATCAAACCAAAGTCTACATGTTCCTATAAATCCAACTGATAATTTAAACCTCTAATATTGTAACACATTAAATTGAGTTGGTAGGGAGAGTTCTGGCTTTGAAAATTCAATCTTCCAAAAGAAGGTTGAATTATGTGATTAGCAAAGTTAGAATCAACTTTGACCATATGGGGAAAGTGACATCACATCTTTTCGAACTCTACCACTATCCACACCTAAATTCAAATTAAAAAATACAACCAAAGCATGCATCATAAACCTACTTCTTATCACAATAACCCAAAAAACAATAATAGAAAAAAAGGAACAAAAGAAGCAAATTTGAGAACTTTTTTAAAGCAGCAGAGAATTTTCCTACTCTGCAATGGAAACTGATATAAAAACAGCACAAAGGAGATTGCAGAAAGGGATTACTATAGCGTCAGCTCATACACAGTACCCACAGGGTTCAGAGCACAGGTAATCAGTAAATTGACGCGTCAATCGCCACAAATGAGGCATACCCAAAACGCAGAAACAAACCCTAAAATTAAAAACTCTGAAAGTTGAGACTTTAGAGAGAGAAGAGTGGCGATTGAATGAAAATACAATGAAGGGGGTTTATAAAGGGATGAATGAGAGGAGTGCGCCGTAGAAACCCTAATTTAGGATTTCATAGATTTCGAAAGGGGTTAGCGGAGGTGACCCAGTGGGCCTATTTTAGTTCATTATTGGATCAGTCCACATATCACACCGGTCTGAATAAAAAAATGATATATAAATATATTTTTTCAAACACAAAGTTTCAAAAAAAATGTTTGCTCTTGTTTTTTAAATAGCTTTATTTTTTTTTGGAAAAAAATAATTTCAAAAGATTAATTTTAAAATTAATATTTTTTAAGTTTTTAAAATTAAAAACTAAAAATATCTCTATATTTTTTTGGTTTTCTAGTTTCATTTTTTTGTTATCTATATTCTTTTTAGATTTTTACATTTGCTTCATTTTTTAAAATTATTTTATAAATAATTTTTAAAAATAAAATATAAACAAACACATCCTATTATACAAGTGTTAGAACCATTATTTTTCAAATAACAACTTAAGTATTATCGATAACTTTTTTCCAAACTTTCAAGTTACAACTTAAGAATTCTTTGAACACAACGTCTCTTCACTTCTTAAGGGAAATGATTAAGGAGATAAAACTTACATACTCACTTTTGTCTTAAAAAGATGAATATACAAATTTAATACAAGTCTTTTGTTTTCACTCATAAACACTTAGCAATATTTTGCAATACAATGAAGATATTAAAGATTTTATGTTCACATTGACTTGATCGCTAGAGTGTTGTCTTTGTTAATAACTTGTTTGTTTATCTTTTTTATATATGTAGTAGAAATACAATAATAGAAAGAGTAAGCAAATAAAAGACTAGTTGTGCCTAATAAACAAGGTTCTTAGGGCATTAACCATTAACATAGGTTTCAGTTTAGGAGGACAAGTATCCAAACTAAGGAGATGATCATTCTTCGAAGCTCCTTTTTTTGCGAGCCAATTTGCACAAGTGTTCCCTTCACAATGGGAGTGTCTGAACATGAGCTTCCAATGAAGGTGGAGGAAGCTTATAATCTTTTGAATAAAAAGATAGAAGATATGAGAAGAAATGACTCCATCTGTGATGAGTTGAAAAGTCACTTTTGAATTTGATTCACAAGTTAGATGTTGAACTCCTTTAAGCCAAGTCACACTAATGCCATGATATATAGCTTGAAGTTTTGCATTTTTGTTGGATGAACTTCCACATGATCCATAAAAGCCCATGATCCAAGGACCATGATTGTCGCGAATAAGACCACCAAACGCCGCCTTGTTCGAATTACCAAAATAGTTGCCATCAACATTGAGTTTGTGCTTTCCAATTTGAGGTGGTTGTCATTGGATGAACCTTTCCTGCTTTTGACGAATGTTCTCTACCGCAAGTCCTAGAAACTATTTCAAGTAAACTATGGATTTGGTTCATCACTAATATGACAAGAATGACACGATCTAAAAAGACTTTTGTTGTTCCTTGCCTTCCAAATGTGCAAACAGGAAATAGCAAAAAGAACTTTATGGTCTACCAAGAAGTTCCTTTGAAGCCAAGTCAAGCTATTATCATCTAAAACATGAAATTGAACATCAAGCTGGAGAAGATTCCAAATCTGAGTAGCCTTCAGGCAAAGAAGAAGAAGATGTAGGATAAACTCCTACAAATAACCACACCTGCCATAAGAGAAATAATTGGCAATATGTTTGTTAGTGCAAAAAATATTTAGTGGGAGACTTTGATGATTAGTCAACCAAAGAAAGCATCTAATATTTTTTGGGAGCCTAAGAGCCCACACCCAAGAATCCCTCCCTATGGAGCTAATAATGGATTAGTGAGCTTGAGTTAGCTAACATATTGCAAAAGAGGCAGTGTAAGCACCATTAGAGGAATGTCCCTATGTGATCTCATCTAGAATATTAGAATTAATAAAAGGGCTATGGACTTTTCCCTTCAGCCAATCAGGAACGATTGAGATACCTTATCCCAATTACAATTACCACAATTTTGCAAGTCCTTTAACGTGATCAACATCTTGTAATTGAATCTCAACATCACCAAGTTGTTTATAAATAATGCCTTTGGTAGTCCATCTATCATACCAAAGTGAGAGGTCTCCTTTACCCACCCGAAATATGAAACCAGGTTCAAGCTCCTCAATTGCTTTTACAATAGAGACCGAATTGCAAGATGACCCTAGAAATTCTCTTCTGTGAAGAATAAAGTTTTTGTGTAAGTACTTTTCCTTTATTAACTTGACCCAAGGCTTGAAGGGTATGCGAAGGATTGTCCAAACATCCTAGTAAGACAATGTTAACCTCCCTAGTTTGTCTCACACCAAGGCTCTATTGTTCTTTGTTTGTGTGATGGTCTTCCAATTAACCATGATTATATAGAGCCCCAAATGAACTTTCTCGTAGAATTATCAAGGGTATCACAAAGAGTTGAGGTAACCAATGGTTTTGCATAATGTAGGCGGAAATAGAGTTAAGGACAAACTTACAAAGGGTGACTGTACCCGCTCTATTAAGTAGTTTTTCCTTTCATCCTACTAAACGAGAGTTCACTTTATAAAGCACAAAGGCAAAATGGTATTCTTGACCCTCCGCATGATCAGGGGGAAACCCAAATATTTGCCAATATCCATAGTATTATGGAAACCAAGGATAAATGCAAATTTATAAGTCTTTGAGATATGTTTTTGGACACAAGAAAAATGAGATTTTTGCACATTAGTTTTGAGGTCTGAAGCCTTGTAGAAGAAGTCTAAAGGATTCTTAACCACTCTAACATGTTTTGCATTGACTGCATAGAACAACAAATAGTCATCTACGAAAAAAAGTGGGAGAAAGTTGGATCAGATTTTGCAACTTTAATGGGATGACAAGTATTACCATTAACCAGATCCTGAATGTGACAAGCCATCTTTTCCATACAAAGTTCTTGTTCACAAAATTAGACACTTGAATTCTCTCATTAGTCTTGGTAGAGTAGCTTCATAGTGGGTCATGATACGAGTGATAATGCCCTTATTGCTCAAGAGATTGTTCATAGCATGCACAAGAAGAAAGAAAAGTTAGGCTTTATTATGTACAAACTTGACTTTGAAAAAGTCTATGATAGAGTTGATTGGGATTTTCTCCATAACACTTTGGCCTAGTTTGGTTTCCCCTCATCCATCATCAACTTAATCTTGAATTGCACCACTGCTGCATCTCTGTCTCTAAAGATGAATAATGATATTCTTGAGAGTTTCTCATCTCTAAGGGGCCTTAAGCATGGGGACCTAGGGTTGTGCAAAAAAAAAATCCAAATATATAAAACCAATCCATATCCAATCCAATCTAAGCCACTTTAAATCCAATTAAATGGTCTGGTTTTATATCCAAATCCAATTTTTTGGATTTTAAATCCAATCCAATTAATTGGATATGGATTGGATATTTGTTTAGATTTTAAAATCCAACACAATTTTTTGGATGATGACGACTAGGTTTTTTTGGCCAACTTCGGTAGGAGCTATTTTTTTGTTGATCTCATCTAGAGTTATTCTGGCCAACGTCAATTGATGATGTTTTTAAGCCATCATCAGTTGACACTGTTTATTGGTTAATGTCGATGTCGACTATTTGGCAAGTGTACCAAAATGTCCAAGTAGTAAAGACTCGGAAGTCCAAGTGTCGATTTCCATAGAGACTTTATTTTGTACCTGTGTTGGATAATTTCCAATTTATAAAAATAGAAGATGAGATGAGGTATAAAAGATGAGTTTAAAAGAATAGGAGATAAAATAATAGCTATTAATAGAAGACAAAAGAAATAACAGGGAATTCAATGAGATGGAAATGTTAGGACCTAACATGCCTTATTTGCCTAAGATGTATTGTTTTATATTTTTCTTTACCAATTAGGTGAATTTTCCCTACCCACATCTATTAGAATACTTGCCCTTGATGTCACACGATGACAAACCTATTTTACCTATCTATCTCTCAAATGTCTTTGCAAAGACTCAATAGATAAAATGCATGAAGTCCTAATTCTAAATGTTTGATGCATGTGCATAATGCAATCACTATTTTTCTAGAAATGATTTTATTAAGATATCTCTTTCTTTTAGTTTTATTAGAAATTACCCTGTGTTGAGCGACTAATCCCTAAAACTGATGCATATAAGATATTCCTTGTATTCCTATTAAAGATTACCCTCTGTCAAACACCTAACCCCTAAAGATGATGCAAAGATGAATGATACATGAAATTAAAGTAAGAAAGGATAATATGAAAGAAAACACCTATTTGCATTGATAGATATGAAGCATACAATACATCTTTTAGTTTTTTAGGCTTGTCAGATCTTAACTAAGGGTTTAGCCTCTCATAGCCATAAGGGGCCTTACATTTGAAAAGGGGTATAGAAACTGATGGAGGAGGAGGGATGGAAAAAGGGAATATAAAATAATGGAAGAGAAGAAAGAGTTCCCTAAGGGAGAGTTCTCAGGCTTTGGGTGTGTATTAAAGTGCTCTGAGACTCAGTGTCTTTTCTCCTTATCTTGACCTTCTTTTTATAGTTGTTGGAGTGGACTTGGGTTTGCGTAATCGCCCTTAGCGCGCCTCTTCTCGCTTAGCGCCAGTGCGCGTTTTCGTGTTGAGCGCGTCTTTGGCTAGGCCTGATGCCAAAATCTTCCTTTTTCATATTTTTGCTATTTTCTGTATCTTTTTTGGCTTTTAATCCCTCCTTTTCATATCTGTAAGCCATAAATAAGAAAAACATCAATTCTTAACAATTAAGCACAAATAACTACTAAATAAATATTTTAAAGATTATTTTAATTATATTTTAATTATAAAAAATAACTCATATTTAGCAATTATCAGTCGGTAAGTATTTTCTCAGCCAACATTGGTCAAGACTATTTTTTGACCGATGTCGTCCAAAGTTTTTTTTGGCCGACATCAATCGTGGTTATTTTTTGGTTGACATTAGTTAGGATTTTTTTTTTCTCGATATCTGTTGAGATTATTTTTTGGTTGACATCAGGTAGGTTTTTCAGCTGACATGGACTAAGGTATTTTTGGCCGACATCAGATGAGACTATTTTTTTGCCGACGTTGGCTAGGATTTTTTTAGTCGACATTGGTCGTAAAATATCATCGATAGACATTGGCCAAAAAAGCCTAGCTAACGTCAGCCAAAATATTCCCCCAATTGATGTCAATAAAAAAACCATAGTTGATGTCAACAAAAAATATCCCTAGCCAACCCAACCAAAAGAAATAGTCATGGTCGATGTTGGTCAAGAAACCCTAGCTAGCACCAAAAAAATAGTTTCAACCAATGTCAGCCAAAAAACTTAGCCAACGTCGACCAAAAAATAGTCACGGTTGATGTTGGCAAAAAATATCAATGACCGGCATCGACCCAAAACAAACCTTATTGATGTCGGCCACAAAACCCTAACCAACATCGTCCAAAAACTAGTCACAATCAATGTTGATCAAAAAATCCCTAGTCAGTGTCGGCTAAAGATTATCACCAATTGACATTGACTACAAACCCTAGCGGACCTCAACAAAAAAAATCTTACATAAGATCGACCAAAAACATCCTTGATTGACATTGATCGAAAATGCACTGACCGACTTCAGCCGAAAAATAGTCCTGGTTGACGTCGATCTAAAAATATTTGGGCTGATGTCAGTTGAAATTGCCTTAGTTGAGGTAGACCGAAAATACCCTAACCAAGATCGATCGAAAATAGTCTTGACCAAGGTCGATTGAAAATAGATCTTAAACGGACAAGTGTGTTAACTCGTTGACAAGTGTATCAAATTGTCATAAGTAGTATAGTACTCAGAAGTCCGAGTGTCGAATCCATAGAGACTTTATTTGTACTTAGATTAATGCCAACCCAAGTTAAAAGCAATGGATAAAGAATTTAAAATAAAGATAAAGAAATATATTAGATAAGATAAAGATTTAAAAGAAAGGATAAAAGATTTAAAGATAAAAATAGAAGATACAAAAGATAAAATATTTAAATTAATATATGATAAAGATAAAAGAAAATAGAAGATAAAAGATAAGAAAAGTAAAAGATAAAAATAGAATAGAAAAATAAAATAAAATTAGAATTTGATAAGGTTGGGACCTGCCCTGTTTGCCTATGATGTATGAGTTTATGATTTTTCTTATCAATTTAGGTAATTCTATTCTACCCACATTTGTTTGTCTAATTAATATATAATAAAATTAGACAAGTCTATTTTATTTATCTATCTTCCAAATTCCTTTGTAAAGACTCAACAAATAAAATGCATGAAGTATGAATTCTAGATGTTTGCAAGAATGCATGGACATAAAATTATCATTCTATTCCTAGCAATGATTTTCTTATGAAATCCTTTCTTTTTGTTCTATTAGAAGTTACCCTCTTCCAAACGTCTAACCCCTAAAACCAATGCATGCATACCTTCTTTAAATCTTATTTAGAAGTTACTCTCTCCCGAGTGTCTAATCCCTAACAGAATATAAAGATGAATAATGCAGGATAAAAGCAAAAAAGATAATAGAATAGAAAACACCTTTGCATTAATAAATAGTGAGTACATCATACATCGCTTGACTTTTAGCCACTCATGGTCAGTGAGGACTTTACAATGGATGAGGTATAATAACTAATGGGATAAAAGGGGTAAAAGAAAGGAAGGGAGTAAATGAAACCCCTAGGAGAGGGGTTATGTGGTGTTCTTTTCTGCTTGGCTTGACTCCTCCTTTTTAGAAATCTTCCTTTTTGATATTTTTGATATTTTTTGAATTTGTTTTGCTTTTAATCATATTTTCTTGAGACTTCCTGATATGTTGGATATTTTCTCGATCTTTTCCTCTTTTAATCTCTCCTTATCATATCTCAAGCCATAAATAAGAAAAATATCAAATCTTAATATTTAAGCCAAAGATAACTGTTAAATAAATATATATTTTTAAAGATGTGTATGTCATCTCTCTTCAATATTCTTCAAGATGTGTATGTCATATATGTTTCTCTTATTCTTTTAGAATAAAAAATGTCAAATATACACCTTTCCTATGCACTTTTTCGTTTGTTTTTTAAATTAAATTAATGTTTGTCTTATGTGTTAAAGCTAATAATATTTTCCTTACACTGACTATGTTCATCACCTACTTGACATAATATTTTCATGACTGTCACCCTTAATTTCGTCATCCACATAACTCATAATCCTCTTACAAAATTTTCACCCTTACCACTCCCTTCTGGTTTATGCTTATTATTATACTCCATTTAAACATGTCATTGAATTTATCATGAAATAATTATAATAATTAATAAAAAATCAAAAAACTAATGTATAATTTTAAATCTATTGTTCTAATCTAAAAGTAAGAATGAGAAGGTATTATTGTAACAAGAATTAATATATGAGGACATAAGATTAGAATCAATTTAATTATTAAAAGATTAAAAAACTATATTGATTTTACGTTTTTTTATTCAAACTTTATCATTTTTTATTATTTCTTTCCGAAATTCTTGTAATTTTGAATGTTTTTAAAAATTTATAAAATCTTTTTAAATCTTATAAACTTATAAATTTTTTTCAGATACTTTAAATTCTTATTATATAAATTTATTAAAATCCAAACTATTAATAAAAAAATTTACTAAGCCTTTGAAATCCATGAGACTTTTTTATGTTAAAATAATCTTTTGAAATTATAATCCAATATATTTTCTTAAATTGTTCTAGATTGAAAATTAAACTAAATTTAAATTTTAAATCAAACACATTAGACTGAAAAATTAAGAAAATCCAAATGATTGAATGCTTTATTCTCGTACATAGATTTGACGTTAAATTGCGAAGTGATTGAAACAAAATAACTTTTCTAGTTATCCACAGTTGACATTTATTTTAGCAAAGAGACTATGATACAAAAACCAACTTTGGACGAAACTCAACGACAAGGCATCACACAGTTATAGCAAATGCCTTGAAGAATGAAGATGTCAGCTTTTGCATATTCTTTTTCTCATGGTCACACACAACCATATAGCACAACAACGAGACACAAAGAAGAAAAGAATAATTCTGACTTAGAGATACCATTCACATTGTTCATGGCAAAGCTAGGTTCTTCCTCAATTCATGCGCCTCTGTAATGGGGCCATTTTTACCCCCAAAAGTTATGTCACGAATCACTAAACATGATAATAATAATAATGTACACGTAAATAGCTAAGCATATAAATTGAGAATGAGGCACATCTCCATAGAGCAACAACCACATACCATCTTCCTTCAGGACTTTCCAAAACCTTAATTCCTTCATTATTATTATTATTTCTCTCTTGAAATGGCTTCTTCACCGCTCTTGACAGGCAAAGAATTGGTAACCAATGACATGCCTGATAATGCAATGAGGCCAAGTTGGTACCATGTGAAGAGGTGCTTTGCTAAGTACATTGAGAAGGGGAGAAGGATTATGAAACTTCATGACTTGATGGAAGAAATGGAGCATGTCATAGACGACAACAATGAGAGGAATCAAGTGTTGGAGGGGAACCTTGGCTTCTTATTGAGTTGTACACAGGTTTTTACTTTACTTTTTTATTTTTTATTCACCTTGTGAATGTTATAATGTGACATTATTATTAGCCTCTGGATTTTAATGTTGGACACTTGATATACTTGCAGGAAGCTGCTGTTGATCCACCTTATGTTGCCTTTGCAGTAAGGCCAAATCCTGGAGTTTGGGAATTTGTAAGAGTGAGCTCTGAAGATCTTTCAGTTGAACCTATATCCTCCACAGATTACCTCAAATTCAAGGAAAGTGTATATGACGAAGAATGGTATGTCATGTTTCTTCATTTTTATAAGTTTCAACCATTTCTGCCTTCTTTGCATTGATTAACCTTCTAAACAACTTCTGTCAGTGTCACCCTTCTCCCCTCATTTTCATTTATTTTCTTAACAATGCTTACTCACCCCAATTCAGATAATGCATTATTATTTTTAATCAATGATAATAGGTAATTTAAAGATATTCACTAGTTATTGTTATTTAAGACAATCTAGTAGCATTGTGTAGTAGCCTAATAGCAATTTATGAACTTAAAAAATTTCTGCCACTTAATTTCTCATCAATGATTATCTATTTCCACTTTTCCCTTTGTATGGATATTAAAGCTACACAACTGAAATTTCCTCTACCCTGACAAGTGACAACCAGCAGAAATGTAGCTTTGATTCTTAAAATGACGTGAAAAACTACACAGAAAAATTCTATAGTATTTCCAAAGTTGGTCCAGCTCAATATTTACGGACAACAAATAATAAATTGTAAGCAAATTCTTAAGCAACAATTTACAAGGATTGAGGGGGAAAATAGAAAAAGAAGTCTCACAGGTGATTAGATTAGTAATCATAATTTATTTTATACTGTAATTAACTTAAAGCTAGTACGCTATAAATCATATATCACAGCAAGTAATAAATTGAAGTATGTCATTGTCATATCATATTAATATACAGTGTTTTCTTTTAAGTGTAGGACTAGAGATGCACTAGCCCAATATAACAACTCAAGTGTTCAATATTTGTACCTTGCCACATGAAAGTAGTCTACAACAGCTAGATATGTTTCGGCAACAATCTATTGATCATTAACTTGGGTCTATGTTTCAGGGCAAACGATGAAAACTCATTTGAAGCAGATTTTGGAGCATTTGATTTCCCTATTCCAAACTTAACCCTGCCTTCTTCAATTGGAAATGGACTCCATTTCGTTTCAAAGTTCTTAACTTCAAGGTTTAGCGGGAAACTAACAAAAACACAACCTATAGTGGACTACTTAGTATCACTAAACCATCAAGGAGAAGTAAGTGGAATAGCACAACATCAAACTTGATAAAACATTACCAACGACTTTCTTTTTTTTCCTTTAAACATACTTTTGTCATTAATCATCCCTTTTGTCATCTACAATGGTAGAGCCTGATGATCAGTGATACCCTTAGTTCTGCTGCAAAGCTTCAGCTGGCACTGATGGTGGCTGATGGACATCTCTCAGCACTTCCCAAGGATGCCCCTTATCAGGATTTTGAGCCAAAGTAAACCCCTTCATGTTTCTTAAAATTGTACTATATTTTTACTTACTAATTTAATAATCAATATCATTTTCACTCATAGGCTCAAGGAGTGGGGTTTTGAGAGAGGATGGGGAGATACTGCAGGAAGAGTGAAGGAGACAATGGGAACTCTATCAGAAATACTACAAGCTCCAGATGCAGTGAATTTGGAGAAGTTTTTTAGCAGGGTTCCTACAATTTTCAATGTTGTGATATTCTCTATACATGGTTATTTTGGACAAGCAGATGTTCTTGGCTTGCCAGACACCGGTGGACAGGTAACATTTCTTAACTTGAGTTATTAAGTGAGAATCTTGGAAATGAATTTACAATCCTTGCCAACTTTAACATTGTGCAATTTGGAACAGGTAGTTTACATACTGGATCAAGTTAGAGCTCTTGAAGCTGAGTTGTTGCTCAGAATTAAGCAACAAGGTCTAAATGTAAAGCCTCAGATTCTTGTAGTAAGTTATCAAACATACAAGTGATCCCTTTCTATATATGTACAACTTACTTTTTAATAGAATTATGCAAGTATATTATTGGCCATGACAGGTCACAAGGCTCATCCCTGATGCTCAAGGAACCAAGTGTAATCAGGAGTTGGAACCAATCATTGATACCAAACACTCCAACATTCTACGTGTTCCTTTTCACACAGATAAAGGAATCTTGCGCCAATGGGTCTCTCGCTTTGACATTTATCCTTATCTTGAGAGGTTTACTAAGGTATATATATGCTAACACTTGTTCGGTAGCTTCTACCTGTAATGAATTTTGCTATCCGATCAGTTTATGGTTTTTGTTAATAGGATGCCACAGTCAAGATTCTCAACCTCATGGATGGAAAACCAGATCTTATTATTGGAAATTACACTGATGGGAATTTGGTAGCATCTCTTATGGCTAACAAACTTAGGATAACTCAGGTTACTACCCTCTTATTGAAAATTTCCTGTTCAGCAACTTTTGTGGCTGTAAGGATGTCCTTGTTGCTGTATAAATTAATTCCTCAGGTTGCTTGGAAACCAGGGAACTGTTGCACATGCTTTAGAGAAGACTAAGTATGAAGATTCAGATGTCAAGTGGAAAGAATTAGATCCCAAGTATCACTTCTCTTGTCAATTCATGGCTGATACAATTGCAATGAATGCATCAGATTTCATCATAACCAGCACCTATCAGGAAATTGCAGGAAGGTTAGAAATATTTTTTGACATCCTTTCTCTTGATTGCCTGGAAAATGGAATTTTGTCTGGCACACTCAAGAAATTTATTTACATAGTTTATAAAATAGTACCAATATCAAAATTGATAGAAACAAGAGAATTAATAAAATAAAGAAGAAAAATCAATTGAAGTTTGTAACATATTTAGTTCTGAAAGTTCTTGTTTGCAGCAAAGATAGACCAGGACAATATGAAAGTCATGCTGCATTTACACTCCCAGGGCTGTGTAGGGTTGTTTCAGGGATAAATGTATTTGATCCCAAGTTCAACATAGCTGCACCTGGAGCTGACCAGTCTGTCTATTTCCCTTACACAGACAAAGTCAAAAGACTCACTCAATTTTTTCCTGCCATTGAAGACCTGTTGTACAGTAAAGTGGATACCAATGAGCATATGTAAGACTCAGTTGCTGCTTTTTTTGTGTTTAATGTTTAGATAAGAATTACTATATTCTTCCAAAATGGTTAATTTTCTCTGCTGAATATATATCTTTGAAGCAGTGGATATCTAGAAAACAGGAGAAAACCTATAATCTTCTCAATGGCAAGGTTTGATGTTGTGAAGAACTTGACCGGTTTAGTTGAGTGGTATGGGAATAACCAAAGACTGAGAAAGATGGTGAACCTTGTCATAGTTGGAGGCTTCTTTGACCCTTTGAAATCCAAAGATAGGGAGGAAATGGCAGAGATAAGAAAGATGCATGATTTGGTAGCAAAGTATCAACTCAAGGGTCAATTCAGATGGATTGCTGCACAAACTGATCGATATCGAAATGGAGAGCTATACCGCTTCATTGCTGACACAAAGGGAGCTTTTGTGCAGCCTGCTTTGTATGAAGCATTTGGTCTCACTGTCATTGAAGCTATGAACTGTGGTTTGCCTACTTTTGCTACCAACCAAGGAGGTCCAGCAGAAATCATTGTTGACGGGATCTCCGGCTTCCACATTGATCCTCACAATGGAGAAGAATCAAGCAACAAAATTGCTGATTTCTTTGAAAAATGCTTACAAGATTCAGCACATTGGAATAGAATTTCAGCAGCCGGATTGCAGCGCATAAATGAATGGTAAACACGTGCAACATCAATTTCATAGATTACTATTTCTGTAGTACGCAAACTATAATGCATTGGTAGCAACATTTAATCAAATTCCATTTTGATGCCTTTGTTTTGTAGCTATACATGGAAGATCTATGCAAACAAGATGTTGAACATGGGGAGCAGTTATACCTTCTGGAGGCGGGTGAATAATGAACAAAAAGAGGCAAAGCAAAGATACATCAAGATGTTCTACAATCTTATGTACAAGAATTTGGTAAGTCAGCATATTTTGTTGTTAGAAACAAATACAGAACAATTATTGTCATACAATAAGAATAACTACCACTTTTGATGTGTCAATGCTACAGGTGAAGACTGTACCTGTTCCAAATCATGAACCTCAACAACCACAACCAGTGGTGTCCAAGAAGCAAAGTGTCAAAAAACAAGGCACAAGGTATGCTGCACCATCAATAAAGATTTTTTTTAGCAACAAAATTGAAGTTACTTAAAATGTTGAACTTCCTCTAACATCTTTTTTCCTTCTCCCCCCTTTTTTTCTCTTTCTTGCTGCAGCAAACGTTCACAGTCTGGATTGCAAAGGTAAGATTTAACTAATTAATTGTCTTGGATTAGTTCATCATTTTCACATGTGCATAAACTTACGAAATTCTTGCTTCTTTTCAGCTTATTTGGAGCTTAATGGCATTAAGTTTCAATCACAAAGCAGTAAGCAAGTCAATTTCTAGGGTATATCATGGGACACGACTCATCAGTGATATCTTTCTTTGATCTTTTATTCTATATATATATATATATATCTCATGTTCTTAAAAAATAAATTCTGTATTACTACAAAATGACAACTATTTCTTTGTGATCAATAAGATTTGTGAGGAGATCTAAATGAAACATATAGAAAGATAGACAGCTCTGGCGACCTTGTAGGTTACCTTTTTTCTTTTTTTACTTAGAGGAATATACTAAGGTTATGTTTACAAGATTAGTTGAAAGTTGAAAATCTATAATTAAAAGCTTTTAAGTTAATTTATTAATCATAAGTATTTGATAAAATTAAGTGTTAAAATAATTAAAAAATGTAAAATGACATAAATAATATATTTTTAAAAAATAATAAGAAAATTAAATAAATATTTTAAGGATAAAAAGAAAATAAAATATAAAAAATCAAAAGCTAAAAGTTAGCGTTTCATAAAAAATTACTTCAAATGGCACTTAAAAATATATTAGAATTCACTAAAAGAATAATATAAATTATTTAAAAAAACTTATTTATCAAACAATTAAACAAATTTTTTAACTAATAAAAAAAAGTTAAAAACTAACTTAATTGATTGATGTACCATAGCGTAAATAAATACTAACAAAGGACTTCAATATTATTTTTTAAGGGGGCAATAAAAAAATCTTAACTTAGAAAATAACATTTAAATTTTGACATGCATAACACACAAGAAATTTAATTTGTAACTAACATTTTTTTATTAGCAAAAGTTATATATAATTGTATTGAGCTTAATTAAGAGATACTAAATATGTAATAACCAATAAAAAAAATAGCAGCATGCAGAAGAATTTTATTTCCTCTCAAACACGAATTAATTCACTAAAATTTGATTCGCTATTCATTACCAACCTAATTGATGCAACTAAGTACAAAAAGAAACTAATTATACAGGGGATCTGTACTTCAGGGTGCCTTTTATAGACGTACAAGGGAAATATTAAAACTAAATGGTACAAGTTGTAATAAATGATTAAAACTAATTATTTTAATAAGTGATGAAGGAAAGAAATTAATCTTTTAGTGAATTTTAAAAAAATTTAAAATTATGAGAAATTAAAATTATGAGGATGAAAAAAATGAATGAAAAAAAGAGAAAATATGATTGATGTGCTAGTTATATGTTTGGATGAGTGAATTTAAAATTATGAGAAATTTCTTTTGGATAAGAGAAATTCTCATTAATTTCTTTTGTGTTTGGATAAAAAAAATTAAAATTATGAGGATGAAAAAAATGAATGAAAAAAAAAGAAAATATGATTGATGTGCTAGTTATATGTGTTCCTCCTGTGTGTTCACACCCGATCGATATTCTAGGAACTCAAACGGTGTTTGTTTCTTGAAGAAGGCGGTAAGAAGAGAATTTTAATTTCTCACCCTTTAGAAGGAAATTGAAATTCCAGATTTTTAGTTGTTTAAAATTCTATTTTAAAATTTCAAAATTTTAAATTCTTCATAAAAAGTGTTCAAACAATGAATTCTAAATTACAAAAATTCAAATTCTCTTGATAAATTACTTTCCTCAGTTAAAATTCTCTATCCAAACGCATTCAAAGAGAATTCAAAAGTGAATTCACAATTCAACATTCATCCACAAAAGTATATAGAACATCGTCTAATACAAAAATAAAATAGAATGTCGTCGTCTCTTCCTTTGGTTTATTTTTATCATCTTTATTTAAAATAAAAGATACTATTTACAAAATAAAATCCTAATTAAAAGAAACTATCAACCCTAGTCTAAATCGATGGTAGTTCTTCAGTAGCTACATGATTTCAAAACATCGATGCAGTGTTTATGTTACAAGGACTTTATTTCGAAAATGATACTTGGCTCAACTGTAATAACCGATTATCATGTTGTATCAGTTTCCGATAGTATTTGTCAAGATCTCCTGGAGGAAAACCAAGGGAATGTACCCTGTTCAAAAGGAATAGTTAATAATAAAGATAATCATAACAATAAAATAAAATAAAATAAATAAATATAAAGGAATGCATACTGGTGTTTCAAAGCATGACCTCCCGTGAAGTCATTTGATGGCTCCCATTTAGGATGACTTCGTGGATTTGGTGGATCAATGTGGCGAAAGAATGTGGGTGCCTTAGCCAGCTGATGAAAAAAAAAAATGGTACATGTTGGTGCCTTAACCAGCTGATGAAAAAAAAGTAAGTCACTGAAAATAGGAAAATATACCTTAATTTGAAGAATTCCATGCTTATTTTCTTCTATAATGGCTCGCATGGCCAAAATGTTCTGCCATGGTACTTCAATCTTGTACTTAATCCCACCTTGTATATCAAATATCTCCCAGGCAAGTCTTTTTGTAGCATAGTAAAATCCAACCATCAAAGTACCTTTATGTGTAGCCAAAAACTGTACATGTACATTTATGCATGAAATTTAATTTTAAACATAAAGAATTGAGTATTATTTTTAATAAAACCCAAATTATTTCTGCATTCAGTATCATAACTTACCTTATATTCTCCAATCCTAAGACCAGTAGCAGGAAAAATATCAGCCCGTAAATCATTAGGTATTAAAGGTGCACTGATCCTTTTTCTTTCATAACTAGCATTCACGGTATCCTCTATTGATTTGATTGTAGACTCTTGTAGTGTCAATCCGATCGGTGGCGGTTTGTCGATATTCTGCTTCAAATTCGAGATGAGCTGCTCTTTCTGTACACAACATTATTCAAAGTATACATAAGTTTAATCACATCAAATATTTCGAATAATAAAATTAAATATATAAAAGTGGGAAAAATAATCATTTGTATAAATGTATACAACATTATTTAATCAAATATATTAATTCGAGATGAGCTGCTCTTTCTGTACACAACATTATTTAATCAAATATATTTTTTTAATGCAAATCTTTTTATTAATTAAAATTTATTAAAAATTATAAAAGTAGGAAAAATAATCATTTGTATAAAAGATTACTGACGTGGACGAGCAATAATTTATCCTCTAGGGTGTAGTGGTGGTCTTGTTAACCTCAGAGTTAACTTTTTATATTAAAAACTTGAGAGGAATAAGAATCTAATTAACTAGAGAAATTTAATCCATCATGAACAAAAAACTTTATGGAATGAAAAAATTGAAACAAAAGAGGTACATACATATACTGTTAGTGTTGCGTTCAGAGCATTCGCTGCTGCAGCAGTGCTATTAATCGTGCTTCGAAACTGAGTATTCGGAGGGCTTCGTCGTGGATTGGCTTCGTCATTGGCATCGTAAGAACGTGGCCTCTTGTTCATCTTAGACCTGTGATTTAGGTTACAAAACAATATTAGTTTATATAATTAATAAATTAACAAGAGAATCGAAAACATGAAAGTATTTTTTTGGTAGAAACAAGTTGTGAAAGAATCGAAGGAGGATAGAGCTGTTAAGCAAACCGGTGTTGCATTGCTTCGTCTTTGGAAGAAAGTGATCAAGAGCGTGAGGTGTTGGTTCTTCTGCGGTAACTTTAACTTCACGTAAACTTGCTTAAACTTAAACCCTAGTTATGACTTATGATGGGTTCATTCATTTGTTAGCTATTTATAGAAAGGAATAGGGCGGGAGATTTTGCCTCCAAAATTTTTTAAAAAAATTCCATGCACGTGAAATAATAATACTAATTAAATGATAATTCATTCATTCAAATTGGCGGTCATGATAAAAAAATAAGAAAATCTGTAAGGATATTGATTTTTCTTTCCTTTTTTTTGGGAATCTTTAAGTATATTGATATGATAAGATAGAATAATATGATATGGTTATTTAATGGTTCAATTAATAAAGATAAAATCTGTAATGTAGATGTTGGGTGTAAAATTTCGAATGCACGTTTTTGTTTTTCCATGAATAAAAGCTCTTTCTTTTTATTGGAGAAATAGAATATAAACCTACCCTCATGTTTTTTCAATGAAAAAAAAAAAAGAGCAAAAAAAGCATGATCGAAGCAATTAAACCTCAAATAAGGTGGGAATTTTTTTTAATTTAGAGGGACGACTACTTGGAGAACTTCATAAAAAATTGTGACGACTCTTTATCGCGAGGGTAACTAATTATAAATACTGATAATTAGTTTTTTTTTCTTTCTGAATATACTGATAATTAGTAAGTAGTAACATCTTAAGAAAATTATTGTACTCCAAAAGTTATAATCCAAAATAAGGGATAGACATATAGACATGAATCAGAGAAATTATTTTATGGTGTGGGATTATATGATCTCAATCAATTTTTACTTAATATTTAACCATCTTACTTGGAGATTGGACAGACTATGATGCCATATCATACAACAATTTCTCCATAAATCGCTAATTGGTATTATTTATTAAGGAACAGGAATTCTTTCTTTAACCCAAGGAGATGAAATGTTTGTTCAAGTATATATGGTTAAATTGTCACCAGAAATAGGTAGAATTCTCATGTGTGTCAAGCTATAGATACTAGTTGCTGACTGAAAATAATAATAACAACAATAAAATACAAAGTATAAATCCTAAATTCAAAAATTGGGATTAAAAAAAAAAAAAAAATAGTGTTGACGGTTGACTGTTGATTGTTTATAACACTATACCTATTTTTGAACTTGAAAGATAATCATCCACATGCTACTATGGTAGGCTCCATTGCTGTGGATGTGTCCCTATCACACATTTCGGGACCAATGTTTATAGGTACTTCTCCCTGCAAGATGAATTAGCATGAGATGTTGAAAATACAACAAAGCATCTTGCAATTTCTTTAACTTTAAGCTGCAGTGAGAATATACCTTTGCAATGTTCCTAAAATATGTCATTGTGTAATTTCCAGTGGGAAATAAAACTTCAATAAGATCTGCTAGTGCCAATTGAGGTTGGGACACAGCTCCATTATACCAGTCTTCACATACATAAATATATATTAATGAAAAGTAAGTTATCAATATCAAGTAGCACAAGCTTCATGCAAAAATAGAAAATGAACTCAAATGATCAATTGGATTTTCTAAACTACCATGATAAGACTAAAGAGGGCTTTCTTTTTCTTGGTCACTAAAGCAAGGAATAAATATTGAGTAGGTACTTTACTAGAAAAATCATGTAGAAAACATCTTTCAAATAACACCGAAGTTAAATTAAAAGGTAAATTTAAAGCTAGTGAATTTGTCATATCAGTCATTAAAATTCAACACACTTGTGTATATGTAAGAGACACATGCATAATGCATTTGATAAATGCATTTTGGATTGACATACTTACCAAGAGCTACAGAATTATAAACCCTTTTGTCATATCTCCATAGACTTGTGTTTGAAATAAAGGAAAAACAAGAACGATCTTCAACATTTAGATTTTGGATAAATGCTGACATGGTGTAGTTGACTGGATCAGATGTTAGTGTTTCATCAATGACTACTTCCGCAGTCTGCATGAGAAATAATGTTTAATCAACAAAAACTAATAAACAAAAAGAAATTTAAGGCAATGAAAAAAACCCCCTCTGTTTTTCAATTCTTGGAATTACTTTCAATTCCAACAAATTAGAATGTAGGTCTATGTAAAAAGCATCATGCATCATCTCATGTTAATGGACTATTCCATTAGTATGGAAAATAGATTTACACTATCTGTATATCATGCAGTTAACTAATGTAGAGGCAATCCTAATCCTAATCCTAAGCCTAATGCTTTACATTATTTTCCTGATACCATATGACATTTTTTATTGATATAGCTTAGAAAACTTTCTTTTTCAAGAAGTTCTACTAAGTACAGGCTTTACATAATTTAGATTTCCAATAATATTAGTTACTCAATGTTCTGATACTGCATATAATTCAACTTACACATAGGATGGCATGAAATTCCTCCAAGTCATCAGGATCAGAGACATTGTAAGTGTTTTTGTTGGCACCCAAAATCTCTCCGCCTGCATCTTGCACGTACTGTTTGCAAAGTTTGCACAACAAAAGTTTAGAAAGTGATAACCAAAAAAAAAAGTATAAGCGCTAAAATGCAATAAGAAAGTGATTGAAAAATATGAAGTATGAGCAGTATAATAGTGCAAATTTACAACTCAAGCATTTAATCAATGGGAACTGGTTGCTAATAATAATGAAGAAAATAGTTATAGTTTAGAAACATCACTCATGCCATATTTAATTTCTCTAACAGCTATGTTCTGATACCTTCAATTGATACTTTTCCTGTGTAAAAGACCAAAGACCCTGAAATGATGAAATTTCAGATGTTAATGCATTTTTATCCATGAACAAAAGGCTAAAAGCCATGTTCAGTAGTTGGCTCCAAATGATTTGAAGAGAGAAAAAGAGAAACAATTTTGAAAGGGCTAATAGAGGTTAGAGGGTCTATTGCTTTTGTTTAGATGCTAAAACAACAGCATCCTTATGTGCAAATTGTAACAAAGTTCCAGGAAAGGTACATGGAAGATTGTTTTTAAGAAGTAGGAAAGAATTAGGTAATGCTATGTGTGCTATCAAAGATACATACATTTTTATACCTCATCCAAGCTACCGTTGGCTTGAATGTTGTCCTAGTTGTGGCAACTTTAGCCAAGCACAAATAGTTCACCTTAACCTACAAGATAGCAAATCACTTGGTCAGACTAACATGTATCACAAAATCTAATCAGTTATTAGCACAGAAAATTATAAAAAAGATGGTTGAGTAATCTCCAAATGCAACTTTTAGCTTATGCACACAAACTTGTGAATTTTAAAGTAAACTTATGGCACAAGAAGTAGAGGCATGTTGCCACCTGTTGATGCATTCCACATTTAAATTTCTGTGCTAGGTATGTAAATGTGTGACTGAATTCTAATGATTTAACTAATGGAAGTTTTCAGCTCTGTTTTATCCCAGAGAAACTGGTCCCACATTTTCATGTTCAGAAATTAATGGTGTGATGTTCAAAAGATGAAAGAAGTTGGAAATTTATGTGTTTGATATCTGGAGCAAACCGTCTGCACAAGCACCTAAAAGGCCACAAAAGGAGAATTAGTTATGGTGGGTCTGTTTGATAATGTAGTTAAATTCTACTATGTTTATCTTGTGTTTTATGCTAAAATACTAAATATGTGGCCATTTTTCAACTATATGATTCTCAATCTAATTCTTCTGCCCTTGCACAAATAAATGCATTTTCTGTGCTTTTGTATTCATATGGATTTAATTAAGTTGATAGTAATAGGCTAGCAGCTTACAAGATACATTTTAACAAATAGAAATACAAGAAAAACAGTAGTTTCACCCTAAAGTACAACCGGAAAAGTAATGTAGACTGAAACAATTAAGGACTAGGCAACAAACTGAATTTAATCCTAAAACTTAGTTGACTTCTGTTCAATAATTCTTAGAATCTAATCCCAACAGCTTAGGCTTAGCAAGACCCCAAGTAGAAATTTCTAATAAAAAGGTCCAGTCTAGCACTTGGACTGAACAACATGAAGAACTACAAGGTTACAGAATAATAATGATGGTAGAAGTTGCTGAAAATATATTCAATCGTATAATATTTTAGTTATTCATTGGACTGAGTGGTGTGCTTACTGCTGTATAGACTTGATTGGCTCTAGCTTCAACATTTGCAAAAGCTCCCATGAATTTGATCCATTCTGCTCTCTATCAAAGTAAATGCAGTAAATCTTTAAGCATTCCAAGCACATAAATGGTAAAATATCTCTCTTTTTCATTGATGAGTGTATAAGTTAATATGCATCTTAAATATTTTATGAATCTTTCAAGTAGGTTCTTCATCAGTAATCAGATTAAGTTAGCTGGCAAAACTGGATTAAATACACCATTCTTCCGGAAATCCTTCATGGTACTATGTACCATATGATACAGTGCAAGAAAAATAAGGATGGATGACAACAAATTCCTCCAATGTGCTGCTTGGTAACGGAAAATATAGAGTTAGGTATGCAGTTGTAACTTGTAAGGAATCATCCATGTATTAGCTGGCAATAGTTCTGTTATAGGAATTTTAATTTTTATTTCTTAATTCTTTCTTTTTGAGCAAATAATTATTAAATTAATATCATTTAAGTTTTTGTGCAAATAATATTAAAAGTAATGAATTTATTATGCTTAGTGAATAAAATAAAGCCCAAGGATAATTAATGAAAGCATGACTAATTAAGAAAATGAGGCTAATTAAGGAAAGGAGAATAATTAAGGAAAACATCCTAATTAAGGAAATGATGATTAATTAATCAACATTCCTATCCAATTAGTAAGTGTATTTGCAACTCCTTTCCAGTAGCTTATCTTGTGATAAATATATGACAAGTTCTTTATATCTGCATATTATTAATTTTTCAATATCAATGGCATATTGTTGAACTCTTACTCTCCGTTATGGAGGAAAGATTTATCTAATGAATGCCAAAAAATTAAGATTTTAGAGTTAAGACTAAGCTTTGCAAACTGTGACAATTCTCAATCAAAGCTTGGATGGAAAAGGTTTACAGTTTACTGGTTCTTGAAGTAACTATACTATGCACATCTGAAGCATAAGCAAATGTTGGTTTTAGAAACATCCAGGTAATCTATGTCCATGGCACTACCTTAAACATATGTTCTTATCCTTTTGGCTATTGGAAATTTATATGGAGAGTAATTTTTAGTTGCATACCTGCAAAGGAGTATCTTCCATAAATGGAACAAAAGTTGCAAAATTGCAAGCTGGCTGCTGATCAGTGTCACTAAGAAAGTATGAAGAGAACTCTGCAAGCTTTTGGTAATCACTATTATTGAACATTTCTAGCTGTCCTCCTTGATACAGTTTCAACACACATGGAGAAGCCACATAGTCTGAGGTTATGCCTTTCAAGCTCTCCACTAAACCTAAAAGCTGCTCAAAACAAGAATATGAAGAAATAAGAAGGCAAAGAGGGAATGCAAACTCTTCTATCTTGTTCTTGGCAAAACACAACAAAACCGTTTAATATGTAAACTTGCAGTAATAAGGGATTCTCACCTCTACAAAGGAGACTTGAGTTCCAATCCCAGATGAAAAAGAAAAAAGTTTGTCAGAACATAGGTGAAAAAGATACAATAACAGTATAAATTTGCTGGTCAAGAAAAAGAATGATTAAATTGAATTGCCAAATCATTTGGTTTAGCATCGGCTCGTTGAGCTGATTTCTAATTTGCTTTGGTGAATAAATGTACGATTTGTGGTATTATATGCTATAGATTCTTGATTCCAGAGAAAAAGAAAATGAACAAGGTGAGTGAGACAGAGTAGGGAGATAGGAATATGCTCGGCATACCCGGAAAAAAAGTTGTATCAACAGAATAGTTTGACAATGGAATGACAAATGATTTGATTCTTGATGTGCAATATTTAGTCCTTGATGCAATCCTTGAATTATTCTGCCAGAATTGATGGAAGAAAATTGAGTAGGCTAGAAACACAGCATAGCATGAAAAATTCAGCAAACATGAAAAATAGTAATTTGTATGTTTGATTCCATATTTCCAACAGAAGAAACGACAGAGTCAATTTAAGTAAACAGAACGTGGTATCTTCCTTTACAGGTTATTATTATTATTATTAACTGCTATACTAATATAAGATCTATTTTAAAATTCCCCTATCTTTCATTAGAAATGACTTTGGCACTTAGCTAATACAGGTAGCTACTGTCCCTAATCAAATTGTTAAAAAAATACGATCTGGGCAGCTAGATAGGTTGATCATACAAATGTATTAAACATAACGATCAATTTGTTGTCTTTTGCCTTAAAAATTGATCAATTTGTTATCTTCCCAGAAGACATCATCGTCTCTTTTTTTTTTTTTTTCAGTTGGAGAAAGTGCTAAAGATAGTCATATTATTTTGATATCAGATATAAAGCCATAACTTATGAAAAACAATTTCTAAAATTATTTTGAATCAACTTATAAAAATGTCATACACACCCTTAATTTTCTTATACTCATGTAAGCTAAAAAATAAAGACACAAGTCCCTATCATTTTTCCATTTCATAATTTTCTTATATAACAAAAAACCAAAGAAAACCTAAGGACCTATGGCTATTAGTACCCTGCCTTACTTAAGAATTCAAAGATAGTAAAAAAAAAGTATATCTCCATACTCACCTGGAGAAGAAGGTAGCTCTGGCCATCAGCAGAATTCTTAATGACTTTGAAGGTCTGGCCATAGTAGATGTGGAAGTTTCCAGCATCTTCCACCTTTGAAAAGTTACCTACTTTCACTGCTGGGGAGGCTCCATGGACACATCCACAGTTAAATAACCAAACCAATGCTAAGAAGGAGAAGGCTTGCAGCCAAGAACTAGAAGGAGCTGAATCCATGAGCTGAATGAGGTACCTCTTGCTATATAAAAATAATGTGATCATTCATTGGAGCTGCTAATTATATTAAGCATGCTTACTCATTATCTTTATTTTAAGCCACTTTTAGAAGGAAAAAAGTTATTTAACTTTTTAGGCATTTATATGATGCTAAACTGCACAAATTCTGTGTTGTAGAGGGAGTGGTGCACTTTGCAGCTTTTTCAAGATAAATGGATTGGAACAGTGTTCAAAAAAATGTAAGGCTGGTTTCTTATAGCGGTATGAAATATACAATAAATAGGATGCATATTTTGAATTAAAATAAAATATAAAATATGAATTT
This sequence comes from Glycine soja, assembly GCF_004193775.1. Lineage (NCBI taxonomy): Eukaryota > Viridiplantae > Streptophyta > Magnoliopsida > Fabales > Fabaceae > Glycine > Glycine soja. Next base: position 27,322,682 of record NC_041014.1, on the reverse strand, counting down.
CACATTATTTTAGTATTTATTTCTCTCCTTTCTTTCTTTTTTTTTTTTCTCTTCAAAGCAACACACCGTCGAGCTTGAAGAGTGAATGAATTGTTGGCATCTAGCTAGTGGGGGGTGTGTACACTTTTTTATATATTTAATTACAAGAGAAGAGGAAACAGTAAGTGGCCCGTGAACCCATCTTTGGGTTGTTTATGTCATCTTTTTCTTCATCACACCTTGTTGTTGGTTCTTACTTAGTTACATCTTTTTCTTTTGTCACTTTCTTTGATACCCTGATGAATGTGAGTGATACACCGGTAATAAATCATCCATGTGCTATGCACTCACCTTTGTTCAACCACTACCCATCTCATTTTCACGTTCAAAATACACCTTGCAGCTTGCACAGGAACAGTTTGTTTTTTGTTTTTTGTTTTAATCCCACCACCGTTAATTCTATTTTAATGTTTTTTCAACCAATCACTCATACGAAGTTAGTTACTTTTTGAAGTTTTTTACCTTAAAAAAAAATGGGCATATAAAAAAAGTTGTCATATGGCTTGTTCAGGAAAAACATTAAAAAAAAGTTGTTATCTTGTCACATTCTTACATGCATCGATAAAATATAGTAATTTGAAAATGGCTGTAAAATAATAATTTTTTCAATGACGCGGATCTATATATGCCTAGTGAACAAAAATTCTCTTTTACCAACAAAGATATTAGAATTGAAAGGGCATTATAATAAGGGATTCAAAGTTTTAAACAATTATTAGAAAGTGATATCTTTAATCAGGTAATTATGATAATTTTGTAGTTACTTGATTATCATATTTAAAAGTTTGTCAAAACTGTTATTTTACGTCTTTATATGAAGTGGAAACTTCGTTATAGGCATCATATAGTACATGAATCCAAATTTAACTAATGAAAAAAAAAACTTGTTTTTGTTGATGTAATCATTAGTTGATTGAATCAAAATTTATTTTTCTCTAACGTTAAAGTTTTTTTTTTGTTAAATAGTAATTGAGTAAACAAATAATACTTTCGCAGTATATATCAAAGGCTTCATGATTGGACATGTGAAGATGATCAATCGTCTCGTGATAGCTAGCTTCCCGGATCATGTAGAAATTGACAACTTCGTGTTTGGTGACAAAATCCAACAGAAAAAGATATATGTGCATTGGTTGTTGAGGCTTACAGAATACTATTATTATTCAATGAAGGCTGAATTCAACTAACAATAAAGGATTTAGTTTCTTAAAATGAGAGAGTACACTTATGAGGAGATGACCAAGAGTAAGCACAAAGATTTATTTGAAGGACTTGAAGGACCTATGACAAGAGTTAGAGTAAGGAAAGTAAAAAAAGCTCTTCAACAAGTGTTGTCCATACTATTTGAATACAAGCCCAAGTTTCAAGGAGAAAAGTCCAAGATTGTGAGTTGTATCATGGCCCAAATGGAGGAGGATTAAATGACACTACTTTGTCTCAATTTTAGAGTGTTTAGTTTGTCTAAATAATGACTCAATCCTTGTAAAGTTGGCTGACCAAAAATATGTTTTGGGTTAATCAACTAAAATGACTTTAGTTAGGTTTAGTTCAAGTTGTAATAAGAGCCCAATTGAAAACCTAGGCATCAGCCTTTTGGGAGACCAAATGGTGGCTGACTTGATGGCTGTTGGGGGTGACTTTTGGTTGCCACAATTTCAGTTACACTCAGTCATTAAGTTCTTTAATTCCCTAGGTTAATGGCATTAAGTTATTTTAATTCTAGGTTAGTGGGTCATTACTAAAATCTGATGTAAAGCTTCTATATAAGCTGAACCATTTTATCAATAAACACAAGTTGAGTTTTATTCAAAAAATTAGAGTTTATCTCTTTTATCTTAGTAAGAGTGATTCTCCTAAATTTTTGAGTGATTCAAGAACACCCTGGCTGTATCAAAGGACTTTCACAACCTTTGTGTGTTGCCCTCGCCAGAAAGAGTGATTCTTTCCTTCCTTTCATCTTCAACCTTGTTCTTTCAAACCACAATTCCAGAAAATCCACTTCTGCCCAGAATTATCTCGTGGCCATAACTCCCATTTTATGTACTCAAATTAAGTGATTCTTGAGCCTAAATTGAATTTCAAAACGAGACCTTTCACCTCGTTTTGGAATCACCTCATTTGGAGCCCTGTAACTTGAGTTATTGCCATTTCTATATTTCTGTCCAGCCACCACTTAACCTACATTTTACCATCCCATTCATCCATTTTATGCCAAGAACCACCTTATTAAGACCCACAAAATTAACCACCTTATTTTCCATCCTTTCCTTAATCAATTTCCGCATTTTCCATCAAGGTTTAATCCTAGACCATCCTAAGTCAACCCTTGTTTGATCTCTTTGTTATATAAAAAAAAATAGAAATTCGTATAAGCAAAACAAATAAAAAAAATAAAATTGGGCTGAATGGTTCATGCTTGAAGAACTTTTTTTTCAAAAAAATCTCTTTAAGGTAATATATTGGTTGTATGAAGGATTGTTACTTGAATTCCTAAAGTCTGAATTTTATTTCCTTCAATTGTGCCTAAAAACATTGTTAGCCTTTTTCTTGGTTAACCTTTTCCTTGTCTCTCTAACCTTACCTTACACATATTGGTGAATTGTTCTTTGCTATGGCCATAATCTCTTGAATTGCCTAAGAACTCAAGGGGAATTAGAGTGGTAAAAGGCAAGAGTGTTTTCATTAGAGAAAAGCCATAATTGTGTGATACACTTGAGTGGGTGAGGTATTCAAACAACAACTATAATTGTCTTGTTACATTTGATTTGTTTGTTTGAGATGTCAGGTACTAATCCTGATGATGGAGTGGGGTTTTCGCAATTCCAAATGCAAGCTTTGATACAACATTTGGAGAGGTTAGTGAAACAACGAGATGATGCGCTCCATGAGAGGTTGGATCAAATGGAGAATAGAGATCATAATGAAGAAGAAAGGAGGAGAAGAGGGAATAATGGTGTTCCTAGACAAAACCGAATTGATGGTATTAAACTCAACATTCCTCCCTTTAAAGGAAAGAATGATCTGGAGGCCTACTTGGAGTGAGAGATGAAAATAGAGCATGTTTTCTCATGCAAAAACTATGAGGAGGACCAAAAGGTGAAGCTTGCCGCCATGGAGTTTTCCGACTATGCTCTTGTGTGGTGGAACAAGCTACAAAAGGAGAGAACAAGAAATGAAGAGCCAATGGTTGATACATGAGCGAAAATGAAAAGGATCATGAGGAAGCGGTATGTGCCGGCTAGTTACTCAAGGGATTTGAAATTCAAGCTCCAAAAACTAACCCAAGGCAACAAAGGGGTTGAGGAGTATTTCAAGGAAATGGATGTGCTCATGATTCAAGCAAAGATTGAAGAAGATGAGGAGGTAACTATGGCTCGATTTCTTAATGGCTTGACTAATGATATTCGTGATATTGTTGAGCTGTAGGAGTTTGTTGAAATGGATGATTTGCTTCACAAAGCAATCCAAGTAGAGCAACAATTAAAAAGGAAAGGAGTGGCTAAAAGGAGTTTTACCAACTTTGGTTCTTCTAGTTGGAAAGACAAAGGTAAGAAAGATGGGGCTGATACTTCTAGTAGTTCCACACCTACCCCATCAAAAAATCGCTCAAAGTCCCAAGAGGAACCCTCTAAAAGGAGTAGAAATGTGAAGTGTTTCAAGTGCCAAGGCCCAAGACACTATGCTTATGAGTGCCCTAACAAAAGGTCCATGGTTCTTAGAGATGGAGAATATATAAGTGAATCTGATGTTGAAGAAGAAGAGGAGAGTGAGTACACAGAGGAAGAGGAGACTCCGGAGGGAGATTTATTGATGATTAGATGATTACTTGGTGGTCAATTGAAGCATGAGGAGGAGAGCCAAAGAGAAAACATCTTTCATACTAGATGTTTAATCAATGACAAGGTGTGCATGGTGATCATTGATGGAGGTAGTTGCACCAATGTGGCTAGTGCTAGATTAGTGTCAAAGCTACATTTAGCTACTAAACCACATCCTAGGCCATACAAACTTCAATGGCTTAGTAAGGATGGAGAGGTGCAAGTAAGGCAGCAAGTTGAAGTGGACGTTTCCATTGGGAAATACAATGATAAGGTACTTTGTGATGTTGTTCCTATGGAGGCTAGTCACTTATTTTTGGGGAGACCATGAAAATTTGATAAAAGAGCCAATCATGATGGTTACACCAACAAGATCTCTTTCATGCACCAAGACAAAAAGATTGTGCTCAAACCATTGAGTCCACAAGAAGTGTGTGAGGATCAAAAGAAAATGAGAGAAAAACTTCTTCAAGAGAAAAGAGAAAAAGAAAAAGTGAGCAAAACACTTGAGAGTGAGAAAAGGAGGGAAACACTTGAGAGGTAAAAGAGTGAACAAAAGAAGAGTGAAACACTTAAAGTGAGGGAGAGCTATTTAGCCACAAAAAGTGAGGTCAAGAGGTTGTTTCGTGCTAAACAGTCACTATACATCTTGTTTTGCAAAAATCAGATTTTGACCACTAACACTTTTGATGATTTTGAAGTGCCTTCTAGTGTTAAAACTCTTATGAAGGATTTTCAAGATATGTTTCCATCAAATGTGCCAAGTAGACTACCACCTTTGAGGGAAATTGAGCATCAAATTGATCTCATTCCGAGAGCTTCTTTGCCCAATAGGCCAGCCTATAGAAGTAATCCACAAGAAACCAAAAAGATTCAAAGACAAGTGGATGAACTCATTAGCAAAGGTTGGGTAAGAGATAGTATGATTCCTTGTGCTGTCCCAGTGATTTTGGTCCTTAAAAAGGATGGGACATGGCGTATGTGTTCCAATTGTAGAGCCCTTAATAACATCACTATTAAATATAGGCATCTTATACCTAGGCTTGATGATTTTCTTGATGAATTGCATGGTGCATGTTACTTCTCTAAAATCGATTTAAAAAGTGGATACAATCAAATTAGGATTAGAGAATGGGATGAATGGAAAACTACTTTTAAAACAAAATATGGTTTGTATGAATGGTTGGTTATGCCTTTTGGCCTAACTAACGCTCGTAGCACTTTCATGAGATTAATGAACCATATCTTGAGAGAGTTCATAGGAAAGTTCGTTGTGGTGTACTTTGATGATATTCTTATCTATAGCACTTCACTTGATTTGCATATTGATCATTTAAAATCTGTCTAGACTGTGCTTAGAGAAGAACAATTGTATGTCAATCTTGAAAAATGCATCTTTTGTACTAACCATGTTGTGTTTCTTGGTTTTGTTGTGAGTTCAAAAGGAGTGCAAGTTGATGAGGAGAAGGTTAGGGCTATTCAAGAATGGCCTACACCTAAGTCCGTGACCGAGGTGAGGAGTTTTCATGGCTTAGCAAGTTTTTATAGACGATTTGTGAAGGGTTTTAGCACATTGGCAGCACCTCTCAATGAAGTGCTCAAGAAAAATGTTGGTTTCAAATGGGGAGAGAAACAAGAAGAAGCTTTCAATGTTCTTAAGCAAAAGCTAACTAATGCCCCCATACTTGCGTTGCCAAACTTTAAAAAATCTTTTGAAATTGAGTGTGATGCTTCAAATGTTGGGATTGGGGCTGTGTTGATGCAAGAAGGTCATCCAATTGCTTATTTTAGTGAAAAGTTAAGTGGTCCTACCCTTAACTATTCAACTTATGATAAGGAGTTGTATGCCTTAGTATGGGCTTTGAAAACATAACAACACTACCTTTATCCCAAGAAATTTGTCATTCATAGTGACCATGAGTCCCTCAAATATATCAAGGGGCAAGGCAAGCTTAACAAAAGGCATGTGAAGTGGGTGGAATTCCTAGAGCAATTCCCTTATGTTATTAAACATAAAAAGGGAAAAGGTAATATTGTAGCCGATGCTCTTTCTCGGCGTCATGCATTACTTTCTATGCTTGAAACAAAATTGATTGGTCTTGAATTTTTTAAAAGCATGTATGAAAATGATGAAACTTTTGGAGAAATTTTTAAAAATTGTGAAAAATTTTCAGAAAATGGTTTCTTTAGACATGGAGGCTTTCTTTTCAAAGAAAACAAATTGTGTGTGCCTAAATATTCTACTAGAAATTTGCTTGTTTGTGAAGCACATGAACGAGGTTTAATGGGGAATTTTGGGGTCCAAAAGACTCTAGAAACATTACAAGAACATTTTTATTGGCCTCATATGAAAAAGGATGTGCATAAATTTTGTAAACATTGCATTGTATGTAAAAAGGCAAAGTCTAAGGTAAAGCCTCATGGATTGTATACTCCATTGTCAATTCCGGAGTATCCTTGGATTGATTTATCCATGGATTTTTTTTTGGAGCTGCCAAAAACAAGAAATGGTAGAGATTCCATTTTTATGGTTGTTGATAGGTTTTCTAAAATGACTCATTTTATTCCATGTAAAAAAGTTGATGATGCTTCCCTTGTGGCTGATTTGTTTTTCAAGGAGATTGTGAGACTCCATAGTTTGCCAAGGAGCATTGTTAGTGATAGGAACTCTAAGTTCCTAAGCCATTTTTGGAGGACTTTGTGGAGCAAGTTGGACACTAAATTGTTATTTTCAACCACTTGTCACCCACAAACCGATGGGCAAAAGAAAGTTGTTAATAGGACTTTGGGAAATTTGCTTAGGACAATTTTGAGGAAGAACTTAAAAACTTGGGAAGCTTGTTTAGCCCAAGTTGAATTTGCTTACAATAGAGTTGTTCATAGCACCACTAATTGTTCTCCTTTTGAAGTTGTTTATGGTTTTAACCCACTAACTTCTCTTGATCTTTTGCCTATGCCTAATGTTTCTATTTTTAAGCATTAAGAAGGTCAAGCAAAGGCGGACTATGTGAAGAAGCTTCATGAGAGAGCCAAAGATCAAACTGAGAGGAAAAATAAAAGCTATGCTAAACAAGCCAACAAAGGGAGATAGAAGGTTGTTTTCGAACACGAAGATTGGGTTTGGGTGCACATGAGAAAAGAAAGGTTTTCAGAATAAAGGAAATCAAAGCTTCAACCAAGGGGAGATGGACCATTTCAAGTGCTTGAAAGAATCAATGACAATGCTTACAAAGTTGAGCTTCCCGATGAGTATAATGTTAGTTCCACCTTCAATGTCTCTGACTTATCTCTTTTTGATGCAGATGGAGAATCCGATTTGAGGACAAATCCTTCTCAAGAGGGAGAGAATGATAAGGACATGACCAAGAGCAAGGACAAAAATCCACTTGAAGGACTTGGAGGACTTATGACAAGGGCTAGAGCAAGGAAAGTCAAGTAAGCTCTTCAACAAGTGTTGTCCATACTATTTGAATACAAGCCCAAGTTTCAAGGAGAAAAGTCCAAGGTTGTGAGTTGTATCATGGCCCAAATGGAGGAGGACTAAATGACACCACTTTGTCTCAATTTTATAGTGTTTAGTTTATCTAAATAATGGCCCAATCCTTATAAAGTTGGCTGACCAAAAATATGTTTTGGATTAATCAACTAAAAGAGCTTTAGTTAGGTTTAGTTCAAGTTGTAATAAGGGCCCAATTGGCAACCTAGGCATCAACCTTTTGGGAGACCAAATGGTGGCTGACTTGATGGCTATTGGGGGTGACTTTTGGTTGCCACAATTTCAGTTACACTCAGCCATTAAGTTCTTTAATCCCCTAGGTTAATGACATTAAGTTCTTTTAATTCTAGGTTAGTGGGTCATTACTAAAATCTGATGTAAAGCTTCTATATAAGCTGAACCATTTTATCAATAAACACAAGTTGAGTTTTATTCAAAAAATTAGAGTTTATCTCTTTTATCTTAGTGAGAGTGATTCTCCTATATTTTTGAGTGATTCAAGAACACCCTGGCTGTATCAAAAGACTTTCACAACCTTTGTGTGTTGCCCTCGCCAGAAAGAGTGATTCTTTCCTTCCTTTCATCTTCAACCTTGTTCTTTCAAACCACAATTCCAAAAAATCCAGACAATACACATGCCAGAAGATAAGATATATTAAAATAAAATAAAAATAGTGCTTCCGAAGATAACTGCGCAATACCTGGCCTTATTTTCTCTTTGAATCCTTCGAATCCTTCGAATCTCTCCGAAGATAACTGCCCTCTGTAATAGCAAGCAAAACACATGCTTGTATCAAGTGTGTATTGATTTTGTCCGAATATATACATAAAAAAAAGAAAGAAAAAAACAAAAATGATGATTCGATTAATTAAAACAAAAATAAGAAAAGAGCAACGGACCTTTGAACAAAGAGAGGAAGTACCTTTGAAGAGAGGGGATTTGGGAAGCGAGAGAAGAAAAGAAAAATCAAAGCCTGGAACAAGAAACCGAGAGAAATTTTGGGGGTAATCTGAAGAAAGGGGTTTTGGGAATCTTTAATGAAGAGAAATAGGAAGTTGTGACTGAAAGAGGGGTTTTGTAATTTTTTTGAGAGGGAATTTTTTTTTTGAGGGGTTTTGTGATTTTTTTGAGAGGGAATTTTTTTTGAAGGGGGTTTTGTGATTTTTTTGAGAGGGAATTTTTTTTTGAGGGGTTTTGTGATTTTTTTGAGAGGGAATTTTTTTTGGAGGGGTTTTGTGATTTTTTTAAGAGGGAATTTTTTTTTGAGGGGTTTTATGATTTTTTTGAGAGGAAATATTTTTTTTTGCTGGAAAGAAAACATGATTTATTTTATTTTAAAGAGAAAAGAGTGGGAAAATAATATTTAATTAGCAGAGGTTATAAACCTCCACAAATTAAGCACAAAAAATTGTAGTTTTTAATAAATTAAGGAGGTTTTTAAAACCTCCGCAAAATAACCTCCATTATTTAACATTTTTTTGTAGTGATCAACTAAAAGAGCTTTAGTTAGGTTTAGTTCAAGTTGTAATAAGGGCCCAATTGACAACCTAGGCATCAGCCTTTTGGGAGACCAAATGGTGGCTGACTTGATGGCTATTGGGGGTGACTTTTGGTTGCCACAATTTCAGTTACACTCAGCCATTAAGTTCTTTAATCCCCTAGGTTAATGACATTAAGTTCTTTTAATTCTAGGTTAGTGGGTCATTACTAAAATCTGATGTAAAGCTTCTATATAAGCTGAACCATTTTATCAATAAACACAAGTTGAGTTTTATTCAAAAAATTAGAGTTTATCTCTTTTATCTTAGTGAGAATGATTCTCCTAAATTTTTGAGTGATTCAAGAACACCCTGGCTGTATCAAAAGACTTTCACAACCTTTGTGTGTTGCCCTCGCCAGAAAGAGTGATTCTTTCCTTCCTTTCATCTTCAACCTTGTTCTTTCAAACCACAATTCCAAAAAATCCACTTCTGCCCAGAATTATCTCGTGGCCATAACTCTCATTTTACACACTCAAATTAAATGATTCTTGAGCCTAAATTGAATTTCAAATCGAGACCTTTCACCTCATTTGGAGTCCTATAGCTTGAGTTATTGTCATTTCTATATTTCTGTCCAGCCACCACTTAACCTACGTTTTACCATCCCATTCATCCATTTTGTGCCAAGAACCACCTTATTAAGACTCACGAAATTAATCACCTTATTTTCCATTATTTCCTTAATCAATTTCCACATTTTCCATCAAGGTTTAATCCTAGACGATCCTAAGTCAACCCTTGTGTCATGAGGGTTCATATCAACACTTTTAGGTATAAAAGTATAATAATTATTATTAATAATTAAAAATTAACAGTTGAAATTATAATTATTTAAAATTTTATTATGACTGTTAATTATTTTTTAATCAATAATTATAAAAGTAATTTGGTACAGTTATCTAATCGCAAATGAAATATATAATAATTTTATTTATTTATAAAAATTATATTTACCATGAATGGTTGATCGTTGATGTATAAAATTAAACCCTAAATAAATTTACTATAGATTACAGAAATAATTTTGTATCCAAAGTAATTATACTTAAGTAGGATAAGATTCATTATAAACAACACATTTTTTCTCCGAAAATTTCATGTAATTATATGTTCAATATTAAAATTAAAAATCATTAATTAAGTTAGAATTGTCATATTAGTTTTTTTTTTATATCGAAGTAACCGTATTAGCTGATTTATCTAATCGGTGTAAGCATTGACGAGACGCCGTCGAAAGCATTTTATTAGTTTGATATTCTCGAATATCTGTAGCTAATGATTTTAATTTTCTTTTCGAAAACTATAAGAGACATATACTGACATTTGAATAAGTTTGATTATCGATAACAGCCTAACAGGAGGCAGAGATACTATGAATAATATCAATAATAGAAATAAGGAAAGACTTTTACCTTCTTTGTGTGGATTCAATCAATAATCATTTTTTTTCTTGGTAGACAACTCTCTTTAAGGAGATTTTTTAACGTCTAGGAGCTAGTTGATCAGTCACTGGAACTGAATAAATCTGTTTGTTGAAGCCTTATCTGATATTTTTGGAGTTGCCTCTACTGGTAATACTGTTAGTGGTAGATATTATTCATCATTAATAATACTAATCAGTAATTTAGTCTTTATATCATATAAAATAAATGTTTATTTTATACAATTAAAAATTATAATAAAAAAATATATTTATACTAATATTTTAGTTTGTGCGATGCACATATTATTATTTTATATAACTAAAATTTATAATATATAAATTATTTTATAATTAAAATTTGTAACAAATAAATATTATAAAAATATAAATTATATTTTAGATTTATGATAAATAATTTATATTGTGATATATATAATATTTGTCTGTTAAAGAGAAATTTTCATATCTTTAACTTTGGGGTGAATTCTTTGCATTTGAGATTTATTCTTGAGAATGTTTCTCAAGTTTGTGTTATGTAGTAGGTTCTTACATTGTGTGAGGGTATTATGGTAGGTTTCAAAAATAGTGACAAATGTGGTGTGCTCATATTTGTGAGTTTGTTTGTAATTATTGTTATTGATTTATGTAAATTCAAACTCAAATTGTTAGAATAAACTGGCTATCACATGTTGTAATTGAACTATAGTATAAAAATTATTGTATAATCCTTTCTTCTTCATCTTTCTACTTTCTTGTATTGGTTATTTACTTCTTTATAATTTTTAGTTAATTTCATTTCATATTTCAGTTTATCTTATGTAAAATTGAACCTAGGAATTGAGTGCCTCAAAGCATCATATACCAACCAAATCAATTCAGGTGATATTCTGATTTTGGATATATCAAAGAAGTTTTTTGAAAAGAATTTTTCAATTAAAGATTTATTTAGGGAAAAAAAATAAGTCTCTAATTATATTCAACTTAATTTGAAAAGATAAATAAGGGAGGTGATGAGTGTTTATTTAAAAACTAGGGGAAGTGTATGTGACATTTAAGGAAACTTCAAGGAAGGTAAGTGTCATTTCTCTTTGATTCTTTTTAATACTTGATCTATAACTTCACGGATTAAATAAAAAATAAAAGTATACAATTCTATTAATCCAATTGAATACAATTAATTCTTAATCAAAGTGACATGTTTAACCAAGTAAAATACAAGTATGTGGATACATCAATCCCCCTAGGAGAAGTCCAATATGAGAATTTAATGTGATCCTTCTAATTAAGTTAGAAACTAAAAACAAAATAAAATTAGGTATATAACCTCTAAGAGTCAACTATAACATGATTAGCCCACATGGTACAAAGAGCCAATGATATGGTGAGGAAAATGCCTATCTTCTTCAAGACCACACCAAATCCTTTCCCACATTTAATACCAACAGACCAAAAAATTTCTTGTTCATTCCATATGATATTATTCTCAGCTGGTAATTGTCTCATTTTCTTCATGGTGTTAGCACCATCAAAGCATTTGGGGTCTGGTTTCAAATCTTCACCTACTTGCTCCTTCAAACAAACACAATGCACCAACAAAAGTGCAAAGATGAATACAAGGGCACTTGCTATTGTGTTTGATGGCTTGATCAGCTTCCCCATCACATAAGCCCTAAACTTTCTAAAGAAAGAGTGCCCTTGGTTAACCATTACTACTGCATTCTCTATAGATTGATTTTCAGCCAGTACTGGATTGAGTTGAACTTTGACGGTTTGTGAAGGAGCTATTTGATGAAAGAATGTATCAGCTACTTGGCGAGTGGAGACAAACATTCCATGACTGACTTTTGTTTCCTCAACAACCTCAAAGTTTGTAGAATTTGAATAGTCAATGTTACCCTCATCTATGAAGTTCTCATTGGGGTCGTCAGTATTGATGAATCCCATTGAGAAATCATCAATGTCAGTATCATTGAGTTCTTTGTTGCTATTGTGCTGCTCAGATACTACTGAAAACAAAAGATCATGTTAATTTTGTTACTCAGAAAAAGAAAACTATATATTGATAAATTTGTTCATGACCAAGGTCATTACAAAAAGCAATTATGTACAGAAAATACCTTGCACCTCATTTTCTTCCCTGTTAGCTTGGAAGTTTGAGATATGCTCAATTGGCACAATCTTTTGCTCTTCCATAAAGCCCTATGTCAAATTAGACAAAGAGAAATTGATGTACAGCAAACAATCTTTTGTACTAACATATGTACAACGAAGAGATAAAAAGAGAATTGAAAAATAAATGAGAAAGATATTATTATACTAATAATATAGTTCTTATGCAAGTAATCATACAAACTCCAGCATTTAATTTACTTATTAGCAACTACTGTACCTTTTGGGGGTCTAGTCCAGCAACATCAGTGTTCCAAATTTAATTGATATTTAATTATATGCAATTTGCTTCATAGTATAAATTTAAAACCCATTTTTAATTTGTGTCCATACCTTGAGCCAATAATGAATGTCTAAGATTGAATATACGATCTTAAATATGCCGGAAATATGCATGCTTCTAATTAAACTAAAAACTAGCATTAATTACACAGCATACCTTTTCCATATTTTTGCTGGACATTCCAACCCATCTTAAATTCTCTACCATCCTCTCTGTCTTGAATCCATCATCAAGATCCCCGATCTCTATTGATCTTGCGTTAGGGTCTTCCCATGCTATATTGTCAACAAATCCCATGGTGTTCATATCATTCACATGATTGTAATTGGTGCCAACCATAAAAGTGAAATCACTTTCATGAGGAGGAGCGTAGTTGTTTTCATTGGCACCAAATGCCTGTGCTGATGAGTAGTTGGATTGATTTATTAATTCCTGGGAAGCATGAGCAACTGAAAGAATTTCCTGCAAGATATCTGTTTCATTATTTCTGCTTCCTCCGCACATATTGGAAGCCGAGGCTTGTGCCATCTTCAGCTCGGAAATGCCAACTTGAGGGAAGTCCTGCTGCACCTCCAAAGGAGGCATGGTAAACCTATGCTGCATCCTTGCACACTCTAGTGCTATATCCACCTGCATGCAAATCATATCATATCATGTGCATATGATTCACTAGTTTAATAAACATGTATTGTCAATCTTAATTTTCTTACACTAACGACTAATCAGAAGTCATTCTTACTATACGACTTTTAAAATATAATGATTTAATATTTGACAGCCATTAGATATATATTATCTTGTAACTTACCCAACTCCTCTCAAGTTTGAATTAAAGTTAAAAAAAAGTTGAATACTTTTATTCATACTTAATTTAACTATGATTTTAAAATTATTAGTTATTATTTTCATTTTAATCCAAATTGTAATGGGACTTATAACATCATTAGTGAAAGAACTCATTTTAGATTTTTAGATCATTTTTTGTTGGTCTCATAATATTACATAAAATGTAAAAAAAAATTCTCATTTTTTATTTTAGTGATAAAATCCAATTTAAATTCTTAAATTTTACTTAGACAGAATTTTATTTTTTAAAAAAACTAATTAGTTCTTGAGAGTTCAAGAAACCAATTAAAGATGTTCTTAGTAATAAGAAACGATGATAAAGCATAATGGAATATAATTAGTTGGAAAAGCGTGAAACAAAAAGGGGATATATAAAGTGTAATATGCCCTAAGATTTTATTTAATTATGTCTACAAAAACCTTATAGGTAGTAGCTAGGTACCTTTGATGGAGGGTAACTCATAGATCCATAATTGGGAAATGAAGAAGTAGATGTTGGAAGATTGAGTAAGTCTTCTGATGATAAGAAGTGTGACCATGTCCCAGTATTATTATTATTATTATCCCTTTTCGTCCCACCATTGATATTGATATTGAGAGAAGACCCAATATTTATGTTTGGGGATGGGCATGTATCCCACGGCATCAAATAATTTGAGCTCTCTAAAACTTCTCCTCTTCCTTCTGAGTATAGCTCAATGTCAATGCTTGATGATTGATCACTTGTCATCTGATTTGCATGGCTAAGAACATTAACATAGTGCTGATCTCCAACTTTTGGGGGAATCACTGCAGTCTTCTTGAACACACGGCAAAGAGCATATGCATCCTGAAACCACACATGTCAAAATATAATTACAATTAAAGCTTAACCCTCTAGAATTTAAAAAGTAATTAAATAATCACAACTTCTGAAATGACAATTTGTGTAGATTTATTTCGTAAGAATTTATGTGCATACAATTCAGTTTCAAAATCTATCAACTTCATCATGACATTATTGTCTCTCAAATCTGGTTAAATTCAATTTAAAAGAACTAATTTACCATAAAGTTGACAAATTGGAAGATAATTGTATATACTCAAATTTACAATGAACAAATAAAGCTATTACTTTTGATAATAATAAAATTATATATTTACTCATTACATGTTTTGTAATTAAAGAAGCATACATATTTTTTTATCAATAAATTAATTGTTAATTTATTAATTTTTGTTAACATTAAGATGGAATCCATGATCTTTTTTTCTTTCTTTCTTAACCACGCACTTATAATTTTATATCTCCAAAGAAAGAAAGAAACATACATATAATACCTGAGTATAAGAAAATGAATGGAAGAGAAAGGAAATGAGAAGAAGGTGAACCTACCTGCAAGCCTGAATTAGTTTCGCACTGAGTCTCATCAAGACGGTACTCATGCATAACCCAACCGGTGCGGCAACCATGTGGTGCCCTACCTCTATAGTAAACTAGGGTTTTCTTCATCCCTATTGCACGGCTCTGAGAATTCACCTTACGGTCCTTCCCTGTGGCTTTCCAATACCCAGATTTTGTTGCACGATTGGTCCTTGATCCATTAGGGTACTTCCTATCTCTAGGGCTGAAGAAATACCACTCCAAATCTTTCCCCGGTAACAATGACTTCCCTGTATATATGTAGTGTAAGTAACAATAACATTAATCCATGTTCATTAATTTCAAACTTGCATTGGTTATTACCACGAAAAAAAAGTACTACTAAATGAGTTTATAAAAAGTAATGAAAATTAGAAACTCTAGGTATATACATTGATTGCATGGAGTCATGTGTGTATATCATGTGGAGAATACTATAAATTTCTAATTCTTTTTCTTTTGTTGACTGTTTTTGACTTGGGAATCCCACTATTCCCTCATTACTATGTCTTGACGTTCACAATAACAATAGGATTATAGGAAGTAGTACCAACCCTATATTTGAAGGGCCTATATCCTGCCTACAACGTACGACGCATACATCATATCCCTAGATATTTTATGCGAAAGCAGAAAAATATACTTGACCAATAAAGCAAGTATGTGTTTTCATGCATGATTGGGTAAAGACCACAACCAAATAGTACTAGTACTGTCTAAAGAAGCTTGCTCCCCACTTTTTTAAGATTCTTTTGCATAGCCATTAACTAATAATGATTCGTCAATCAAAAAGCAAATTATAATAGGTGTTTTAAACATGGGTATGCATGCTAAAGTTAATTAGTATATTCAAAAACTCAATTCAACAAACTAATCAAAAAAATTCTACATCTTTTTTGTTCGATCAAAGAATGAGCAATTAATCCATTTAGATATGTATATAACTATATTTCCATGCATGATATTCACAAAAAAAAACTATATATCTATGCATGACATGATGAAAAATTGTTGTGTCATATGTGTGTGGAAGTGTTAAGTTTTAATTAATTACCTGGCAAGTCCCATGGTTCACACTTATAAAGATCAACTTCAGGGATGATCTCTAACTCAATCTTACGACCGTTTATCTTTCTTTTCAGGTAATAAGAAACGAGTTCTTCGTCTGTGGGGTGGAACCTAAACCCAGGAGGCAATGAAACAGGAGCCATATTCATTTATATAAATATCTGAATCTAACTGAAATAAACTATATGGAGCTATATAGTTGCCTCGTGACCGTAATAAAAACTGTGGCACAAGGCCTCAATTCCAAGCCAAGATCACCAATTCTATAAATCAAAACCCTGCCATATAAAACAAAAACAAAAACAAAAAACCTTAATAGCAAACTCAAACAAACTTATATTTCTTTACATAGTACTTGTATATTGAACAAACATAGTATTATAAGGGAGATAGATAGATAGATGAGACCTTAATTGGGGAGGAAGAAGATCCAAAGAGAGAGGAAGAAGATGAGAGAAAGTGTTGGGAGGGAGGGAGAGTGGAATGTTGGGGTTGCTTGGGGTTTTGATAAAGAAGACAAAAAGAGAAGGAGAGAGAAGATTGGAAAAACAAAAAGAAAAATTCGAAGCTGTCTGTCTCTATCTTTCTTTTTCTCTTTGAAGTACTTTTCGTTTGTTTTTTGATCAAATGGATGATTCCTCTTATCTTTGGCTTGAAGCTTGAATTAAGGGATCATTACATTTCTCTAACATTATATATAAACTATCTTGTGTTCTCCAATGATCCTATGCTTCCTGATTGTTCTTTCTTAGATTCTGACATATGACAATACATATGAATGGATGCAATTCGATCAAACCTTTATTCCTTGGATTAAGAATCTATACATTAACGTGAGGAAACTGTACCCAACGAACTTTGGCGGCTATTCCCAACTGAACTAACGACCCTTTCACACTTCCTTTTGTTTCCATATTCATTCTTTTGAGCTTCATAAGTGCATGCCCTTCCTTTTCTTTCCCCTTCTCTTCAACTTTTGTTTCTTTACGTAGATTTTATGTTTAGAAATATAATATAATGCTTGAAGAATGATAACTTTGATTTGAAGGTTTGGAATTTGAATCTCAATTCGTTGAGTCAGACAATAATGATGTTATGATTGACTACAGGAATATATATGTTGATTAGGGTTGATTAACATATTAAACGTTCACAATGAGTACTGTGTGTGTGTTTAATTTGTACCAATTATAATATGCAAAAAAGCAGGAAATACATTTAGTATTTGTCTGTAAAATATTTGGGGAGAAAAAACCTGAGTGTACTTATATTATCGGGATAAGGAGGCTTTAATTTTGACTAGCTAATATATTTAATCTTGCAAACATGTCGCGAGGTCTGAAAAATATTTGCAAAAAAAGATTAATACCACATTATAGCTCCCTTCTATTTTAAAATATTTGAAAACATTTTTCACACTTAATTTTGATTGATTGATTGATTTATATTTTCAAAATCAAAGCATACTAATTCATGTAAACCTCTAGAAGAGGCAGGCCGCAAATATTAGCTTTCATGATTCATAGTGGCGATCTGGGTGTTGTCTCTTTTTAAACAGATAATCGAGTTATTTGTCTTTTTCTGTTCTTTCCATTAAAAAACTACTAATTATTTTGATTGATTTTCTTTTTTTCAAAATCAAAGCAAAAACTAATTCATGTACATCTCTAGAAGAGACCAGGCAGCAAATATTAGCCTTTATTGATACATACCGGCGATCTGAGTGTTGTCTCCCTTGAACAGAATCAAATTATTTGTCTTATATTTTTTCCATTAAAAAACTAATTATTTTGATTTTTTTTTTCAAAATCAAAGCAAAAGCTATAATTTACACCTCTAGAAGAGACCAGGAACGACCCAAAAAAAGAAAAGAAGAGACCAGGCCACAAATATTAGCTTTTATGATATGACAATTAATCTGGCTGTTGTCTTTCTTGAAACAGAATCAAATTATCTGTCTTTTCTATTCTTTTCATTAAAAAACTAACATTTTGGTAAATGAAAAATTATCCTTTAAAAGATATTTTTTTATTAAAATGTTATTTTTCATTAAGAAAAAGAAAGAAAGAAAAAGAGTAACTCAGGTGTGAGTGTGAATTACCGCCTCCTGAAACAAAACAAAAAAATCATAGATTTATTTCAAAATAAATAAATCATATTATACTATAGTAATATTTTTTTCATCATTTTATTAATACGAAATATTTTTTTAAAAAACAGTAAATAAATTTTATCAAAAACCATAAACACACACACACAAAAAAAAAGTATTCTGCTCTTAACAGTATTTATTCTATTATAATAATATTAATCTAAATTATATATGGAAAGTCTATATATTATTTAGATAAAAATTTATATATATATATATAGAAGAGTTTTTATCTAAATTATGCGTAGACTTTTCATTTAACTAATTCTAAAATTAATTCAATCACTCAATAATCATGATTGAAGTAGTGAAAAGTAACGAATTAATTGTTAAAAAAAATAAAAGTTTAATTAGAGATTTAATTAAAGGAGATACCTAAATTATATAAAGAAGTGTTTATGAAACACATGCGTAACACAAGTTAAGTTAAATATTGATGAATGATGATAGCCAATGTCCAATAGGTTATTCTAAAGCGGGACCCATGTGGGGCCAGCCTTTGCCACGTGAAACAAAAAAAGCATCCACGCGGCATGGTGGGATCACTTGTAAGTTATCTCATGCTTTTCCCATCGATGCCAATTGCCAAAGTTCCCTAACATATGTCTATCTCATGTTTTCCCTTTCATGAATCCATCTTTTGGTGCTTTTCTCCTTTATGAGTTTATGCTGCCATTGCTTCTTCTTTTTTTCTTCCTCAAATATAACACTATCCATTTTTTCTAATTTGGGAAAAAGGGGCGATGAAGGTTTATGCTAATTAGGCTAGCTGAACTGAAACATACATATATAGAAGTAGCTTCTTTGCTACCAAATCACATTCACACCCTCCCTTTATTCTTTAGATTTGTTCCATTCACAATGAATAAATTCTTATTAAGGAATCTCTTCACAAAAATGCATTAAAGCCTCTGTTGTGTCCCTAATCAGAGATCCAAGCCCAATTAAACACTTGGAGGCTACGTTTGAGATCGTAGTCAAAACTCAGATAGATAACCCAAATGTTGCTGGACCCATATGAAGAACTCGCTTTTGGAACATTTTTTTAATAACCCTACTGTTGATCATTTTTTAGAAAAGAAATATTGAAATTCAGTTTAGGGATTTTTTTTTTTTTTGTGTCAACTTAAGAAAAAGTGTTGGAAGAATTATTTTTGAATTTTCAAAATTTCAATTTCTCACGAGTCTATAATTTACTTGAAATTAAAGTGATCGTATTTATATGTTCAAGTTACAAGAATTTTAAGAAAATCTCAATTTGAGTTTGAAGTTTAAGCCAGTTAAGCAAGGTAAAAAAAGAAAATGACTAAGTATCGAAGGTGAAGAGTTCAGGTGAAGGAATTCGAGAAGATCGATCGGTCAAGGAACAAGTTATCTTCAATTATTAAAGTTACTCAGATTAAGTACATGCAAGATCTTTTTTTTACAACCAATATATGTCAAGATCTTAAATAATTAATTTTAGACACTTAAACATGTGTTTGTGATCGTTAGAGTTAAAAATCTATAAATAAGACCTTTTTTGTAAGTCATTTTTTGTTGTTGAAACACCATACATAAAACAATGGCATTTTTTCCTGCACCCCATACACAACACACAAAACTACATTTCGGATTATACCTTTTCCGAAATTAAAAGTGATGGTGCTTGAACCATTTTAATCAATTTAATTTAATTTTATATCTAAATATTCAAAAAAAAATTTAAGTTCAATTAATCAAATTGATTTCGTAAAAACAAATCGATTAATCGAATTAGTTTTGTAAAATATACCATTTTTTTTTCAGCTACTTCTTTTTCTTATACACCTTATATTTTATGGGCTGCAGGAAGAAACATCCCATAAAATACCCAAACACCTACAAGCTTATACGTTGAGAATGATTGCCATTCTTGAGAGTTAATGTGCATGTTTTCAGTCAAGTTTAAATAAAAGTCTCCACATTTTCATCCTTCCTACTTTATCTTTGACTTATTTTTCAATCTTTACATTTCCAACAGTTAATCTCTTGCATTTCTACTTCTTCATTTTTCTTTTCTTTTCTTTTTGAATTTCATTTTAACTTCTTTTTTTTTTTACGTTTGGTGTCATTTAACTTTTATTAGTAATTTATTTTCTTTGCACTTTAGAATTCCATTTAGTATTTTCGAAGTTACATCCTAACTTTTTTTATATAAAAAAAAATCAAATTATTTGTTCTTTCACATTTAAAGACATACGGAATAAATGTTGAAATATTAGAAGCGGAAATTGAACAACTTTATAATGCTAAAATAAAATAAAATTAAAATAATAATTAAGAGACACATTGTTATTTGTGACTGTACACCGGAATGAATACCCCCAAGAAACTCATGAACAAAAAAGACACGCTATTATTTGTGACTGTACACTTGATCTTTATTTCTTTCTGGCCTAAAGCTCTAGCCAACAACATCATTATCTCCTTCCCACTAAGAACTATAGGTGAAAATTGCTAAAGATGAATGGCATGAAGAAAAAAAAAATTAGCCTTTCACCTGACTTTGGCTAGTGTTATTATTTATATATCCTTCAATCCCATACTTGTGATACACCGTCACTTGATTCTCTTCCCACCATTTTTCAGCTTCCTTCTCTGAGAATCGCTTTCGACTACAAAACCACACATGCCACGGTCATTCAAACACATTATGATAAAAATTTGTAACCATAACAAAACACCTAAACGATCTTAGGCCATTCCCCAATAGTGGGGCCATTATGAGATGCTACCAAGTGTTCAAAAGAAAGTACGTGCAAAAAAATATCATTACTCATAGCATGTTTGGGGTGATGGTAAGGTGAATCAAAATCAATTATAAAATCTTAGTGAATGCAAAGTAACATATAATTGCTTTGAAAAAATCAGTGACATTAATTTTAAGATAATTACCGTATAATTTTAAAGGATATCCAAACGTGTCATTAAATTTGTTGTGGGTAAGCACTGGGTCAGAATAGACATTACCTAAATCTCACTCGCTTAAGGCCTTTTTTCCCGCATGGCAAAGTTGTAAATGTGATGTAAACACCGAGCTCGTATTGTTCTACCCATTCAGCCTTCAAGCCATCAATATTGTTGTCTTGTTGAGATTCTGCTCTATTTATGTTAGAATTATCAATTTTGGGGAACAAACTTCTCCCAAATTTGGATTTTAATGTGTCAGAGAATACTATAGGGGAATTGGATAGACTATCCACGCTGACATCTCGTGGACTCTTCATTTCTGTATGTATGGGTGCCACGTTAGGCACAAATTCATTTGGCCCAACTTTTCCTTCTTGTCCAACGTTATCTTTTCCTGATATTGTATGAAGCTGCAAATGTAATGGTGATAGATACATCAATTATTGTGTACAAGGAATGAAAATTCAAATTATAAAGATTGCATACCATTTCAATATTTGATATCATGCACAAATTTCATATCCTAACTTTAGTGGCATTATGCTATATGTTGTCAACGATTCGGCAAAATGTGGTCAATATTTCATAACTTACAAATTCAATTCAATAAGGAGGTTGAAAATTCTAGCATTCCAACTTAAAACTAATTCAAATAATTATAATGATAATAAAGAACTTACCCTCAGTGCTAAAGCTTTTATGACCTCTTTTGCTGCCTTACACTTAGCAGCTTCCTCTCTTGCTACAAACCAACTCTCCTCAATTTTTTGTCGACACTCTTGTATTTTACGGTTTTTGAGCTCACACTGCTCTTCAAGTCTCTTAGCCTATCCAATAATATGAAACAGTAGCATAAGAAAGTCTCTTCAAGAAAAGTAAATGCAACTCCCAAATGAGTAGGAAACGTATAATTTACAACTGAAGGATATAGAGAACTCGGAATGAAAGGAATGTTGCACCCCAAAAGGCTAAAATGTGACAACAGTTATACCAATGGAAACTAAAAAAATTAATACAATTGCTTAAAATGGAAGAAAAATAAGGATTGGAAGAAAAATAAACATGTAGAGTGTGCCAGAAAGGCATTAAAAACATGATTCAATAGTTTGAAGGTGACGCAAAAGGCGATCTTTTTTGTTGAATTATGTATATATACAAAATTTCTTCATACCCCATTGCCCAGAGGCTCTTCTATGCGATGATAATTTGACAACAACAGAAAAAAGAAGATAATTGTGGTCTAAATAAGGACAATGATTTTATGGTGAATTAAAAAAAATCATTAAAAGAAAAAAAAACTTAGCAGGGAAAATAATATAATTTTACAGTTTTTGCACATGCAAGAACAATATTGCAACAAAAACATGTTAAAATTAAAGCAATTTAAAAGTTGCTATTATGTGGAGTCAATACCTCAGCTCTAAGCCTATGAACTTCTTCAAGGAGCACCTTGTCAGACTTTGTTGTATCAGTCTCCACATTGGAGGAGAAGTTATATGCTGTAGATTCCACATTAAAGGGAGAAACTGTGGCTAATTTATTTTTGGATGAAGAAACATGAACAACTGGATTTTCTGTACAATTTATTTGAAACATGGCAGGGCATGGAACTTGCCCCCACTGTGGCATTCCACCTAGCATAGAAGAACTGTCTTCTACATCCTGCTGAATTTCTTGATGGTTTTTCCAATCCTTTCGTCCACTTGGCATGCTTTTCCTGTAACATGACTGACCAAGTGATAACATAGGACCTTGTGTCACAGTTGTCTCTCCCCTATCTTCAGTCACATCAGAAATTTTGTGTTGATGCTTCAACACCTGCTGAGTGTTGTAATTTCTGGACTTTGATGCCATTACTGAATGGGCACCCCCCTGTCGTTTATCGAAACACTGATCACAAACTCGAAAAGCCTTGCTCTTACTAGGGGCTAGAGGTGCGTTTGTAATTTTTTTACTACTACAAGCACGACAGAACAAAAGACCACAATTATAGCAGTTGTGCTTCTTCCTTGTGAACCCAAATGGCAACCTACAACCACTACAAGTTGACTGGTCACTAATAGAAATAGGTTTGTGTAAACAGATTGCAGCTGTGAAGCTTGGACCACAAGTAATAGTATTTACCTGTCTGTCTCTTAGAGCCTCAACAAAACAAGGTGTGTATCTGTCTTCAGTATCACCTAGCCCCAGTTGGCCATTTTCACCTCTGCCCCATGTGTAGACACTCCCTGCTGAAGTCAAAACAGCAACATGATATGAACCGGTTGATATCACTTTAACAAACTCTTGTTTGAGTTGTCCTTCAACAATCACTACTTTATCCCTGGCATGTGGATTTCCTAGTTGTCCATATTTGGCACTTCCCATTGCAAAAACCTTGCCCATGTTAGTGAGTGCTACAGTCAACATTCTTCCACATGACACTTGAACAAAATCATAGTCAACAAGTTGTGTAACACGTGTTGGTACAATCTTGTTTCCATTATCTACATGACCAAGCCTCCCTTCATCTCCATCACCCCATGTAAACAACTTACCACTAGCACTATTGTACCTAAAACGGTCTAACATGACTTCAACAATAGCAGCTGTATGCCATGATCCACAAGCAGCAGACCTCACCCGCAGACCATTAAGAGATTCAACTTCTTTTGGACTTGAATAGCTCCGAAGATCGCCATGGCCAAGAACCCCAAATGTACCATCTCCATAAGTAAATAACCTCCCACAACTAGAGACAATTGCAGTATGCCATTCCCCACAAGCAACACTTGAGATACTAATACCATCTAAGGGTCCACCAAGTCTTTGTGGTATCCACTGACTTCTAGTTCTTCCTTCATTCAATAAATCTGCACAACAAACATCGTTCCCCCAAGTATATACTTCACCAGAATCTGTCAAAGCACATGTATGATACTCACCACAAGCAACAGTTTTTACATGAAGACCATTAAGAGAATCAACTATTTTGGGGGAGCTAATGTCCATATCAATTTTTTGCCCCAGTCTTCCCCACTTCCCTTGACCCCAGCAAAACACTTCCCCTTGTTTTGTAACTAAGGCAGCATGTTTTCCTCCTAAAGCTATGTTATGAACATCTAACATTGCAGTGGATTCTAGTAACTTTGGCACTAAAGAATAAATTCCAGGATGGACAAACCTTTCATTCACAATCCCTACAAGACATCCAATCCCTCCACCCCATATCATTACATCCTTCAACACATTACTTTTTCCTACATGCGGGGTGGTAAAATGCATCAGATAGCTATCGGACAAATTCTTCTTGTGCTCCTTATCAATGCGGGTTGACTCAATGTTGCCATGAATATCTGGATCAATGTATGGAGAACTTGCCACTGAACTATCTGTTACGCCATGAGTGCTGGAGAGGAAAGATGCCGATGAATAAAAGTTATCAGATGTACATGACAAGCCATCAGAAAAGCACCTTTCAGAAAGTGACATAGTGGGACTTGCACATACGCTATGTACCTTCAAAATAATAACAACAAAGTAAGTTATTTATTTTTTTGGAGATAAAGTGATGTCTAAGTTATTTATATTAACAAGGCAAAGAGAAATAAATACATGCAAAATGCTTGTAGTATGATATTATTATTGAACCTTCATCATTCTGTGCTTAGCTAAAGTAATAAGGTTTTTTATAGTCTAAATTCGTTTATGCCAAAAAAATAAAAAGTTAAAATCATTTGAAGTTTAGTGATGATAGTGTTTTCTCTATCATCGAAGGAATGATCAATTTGGTCTAAAATTAAGAATCTAGACGAAAATGAAGGAGACAAAGTCAAAGTTTATGCCAATCATACAAATAAAAATGTATGTTTGTAGAAATTCGAACACATGTATAGTGGCATACATCCCTTTTATTGTTGCTTCTCTTTTTCTTGATGTGCATGGACATAGAACCTAATGAAAATTATGCTAATCAATTGTAATCAATGCTAAAATTTTCTTCGATAAAATATAGCACATCTCTTTTGAACCTAAACATTCAGAAATGAGATATCTTATTGTTTAGCCTTTCCCACCCTTCAGAACAGTAGAGATTTAATAATAACATAAGCTAACTTATAAATCAGAGGTTAAAGAAACATTTTCATTGTTTTAATAAACTTAAAACCTTATAATTCACAGCATATGAAAATAACTACGAAAGAAAATGACATAGTTTTACTCAAAAAATTAGATTTTACTTTCTTATAAACTCCTCATGTTAGATTATTATACACGTGAGATAACTACAAAAAGATATCTCATTAATTATATATTGATAACCTAACAAAGAAGATGTATGAAAACCTGAGTAAATTGAGAGGTATCGTCCAGAAGGCCAAGATTTTTCTTTCTTCTTAAGATTCCAGCAGGACTACTAACACAACTCTGCACCCCTTTGCAACTTCTTAAACTACTAAAAGCTCTAGGATGCTGACACCTAGAAATCACAGCTTTCAAGGCAACAAACCAAGAAGCAGCTTGTGCTTTGTCCTTGCATATCTATAGTTCAAAAGAAATAAATGTCTAGTCAAGCTATAAATATGGGAAAACAAATTCAGTTATATGTCATGTGTTTACCACAATTCACGAATATTACCAGATCAAGAGAACGTTCACCATTAGCACAGATTAGTGAAAATGAATGACACTCCTTTTCGGACTCATTTTGCCTCTGGGACCTTATCTGAAAATGGTGAGCCATTTATTAGACCAAAACATGATTTTAACTCTTCCATTTCTCTTTCAAACTGTCATATTCACTTGGAATGCATCAAGTGTGAACACATGAATGTTTGTTACGTACATGTTCCTGCCCTTGAACGATTTTGGTAACTACACTCAATCGCAAATGCTTTTCCTGTTGTCCTGAGTACCAAATCAAATTTCTCTCATCCTAGAATTAGAGGAGAGGAAGATATATTTTAGTAACTTTATCATAATGCAATGGAGAAAATAAGACCAATTAATGAAATTTCAAAATCCCGTGATGTTTATCATTTCATCTTCATGCAACAAAAAACATCTGATCTAATTTTTCTTAATTGGTATTTAATAGAAGTCAAATTTAATTTTCCTCCATCAAATGATAGTTGACACTGATATACAAAAGTTCACGAAAAAAAAAATAGTACTCAATCGAAGACTAACTTGCTTCTTTATTTTTAGAAAAATATAGATACAAAATAACATCAGAAATTCAAAGCCAGTATTTTGAGAAAGACAATGGAAATAATATAGTATGGAACATCAATGGGTATGGTGCTTCTAAATTCAACACATAAGAAATTTGGAGAACAAATGTACTAAGAAACGTGGTCCATAAACAAGTTTCATATTAAAGGAATGGTCATAACTATAAGAACCTTCTAAAATAATTTGTCATCGCACTTATGGCCTACCTGAGAAAGTCTGAAAGGACAGAGCTTCGGCTTTCCTCTACGACCACACTTAAGTAAATATGCACCTTTCTTGATAGATACAATTGCCTGAACAAAAAGACAAACCAAATTTTCAGTGTTGGAAAAAAAGAAAACCGGTTGTCTAGGAGATAAGGTAAACAAACCATAGAAAAGATTGGACAAATATAGAAACTAAATCAAAACATCAATTGCATTAGCTATGTCAAGACAAACACCATAACACTCACATAAATGTGTGCATATCACCAGTATAGGTATGTGTGCATACTCAAAAGAAAATAAGTAGAGAAACAACAATAAAGATCATCAACACATAATTTGTGTTCAAAGATTCTTTTGGTCTAAAAATATTACTCTAAACCAAAAGATGGTGAATTTCAGCCTAAATAGTATTCAACATAAAATTACAAGAATGTAATCATGTAATAACCAAATTGGCAACTGGTGACAACTAATCCCTCGTCTTGCATGTTTTTAAGAACAAATACTTTGAAGGAGGGACAACCAATTCAACCCTGAATTTTTACCAACGAGATTGCAACAATTAAAAATCAACAATAGTAGATGAATGTGTACTAGGTGATGTGTGTTGAAAAATTAATAAATTCGAGTCAAGTCATTGTCATAAACAAATGAATTGTTCACAAAGAAAATGGGAGTGATTCTAAATTTTGAACTAAAACTAGAATTTAGAATGGAAAAAAAAAAAAAAAAAAAAAACATAACAGTTTATTCACATTTTTAAGGAAACTACACTTTCAACCATAAGGTCAAACAACTAAAAAATAATATTAAAAAGGAGAATGTGTTTTATCAGCAATGAAACCTGGGATTATTTCAAAACCACAAAAATTTGAAAGATTGGAAATAAGAGAAAAAGGTGAGAACATGTGAACAACACTAGAGAGACCATGACTTTGAAATAGTGCCAAAAGAAGAAGGTGAAGAATTGACATAAAAACTGGAAATAGAAAAAAAGAAAATGAAAAACATGACCTGTTCAATAGCTCTGTCAAATGGGACTGCTGCCAAGGACTCTTCTTCCATTGTCATGTTGTAGTTTCATGGAAGAGAGAATGGCAGACAAGGGACACAGAAAAAGAGTCCTTCCTTGATTTTCACAATAAGTGGAACCTTATCATTTACAGCAAAATGATTAATGAGAGGTAAGAATGCAGAAGATGTTTTGTCTCTCTTTCTCTTTCTTTTTCTCTCTGAAGTGTCTGAATGAACAGAAGAACATAACATAAGAAACAATTCATACAAAACAAAAGTATTATTATGATCAGTCAATGCCGTAATGTACTCTACTCATTGGTCACTAATTATTATTTGGACAAAAACGTTAAACAACCACGTATTTTGTTAGTATTCCACAATTTCCTTTTAAACAACCACTTAATAAAAAATATAATTTTAAGAACTAATTAACATTTCTTATAAAAAAAATATATTGAGATGTTCTTACCGTTAATGTTAAACCATATTTCGATATATTAGTTTCTCATTTATTAAAGTCACTGCATATGGTAATGTTGGTATTTGGCCAATACGAGCTAATTAATGTAAATCATGCTAACTAATTGCACAATAATTAAAAAAAATACAACTACCAGTCTACCACTTGTCGTCAATTTACAAATTCAATGTTTTAGGTTACCACTTAAAATTTCCGTGAAAAAAAAGGCTACCAATTAAAAAGTTGCCGCATCAAGTAAATGAAAACCGAAACACAATTAACCAAACACACATGTAATTGAGTAATGAAATTCAGAGATTCATATACTAGCTAAACGAATTATTTATTCACAATGTAAAATTAATTAGTTTTTTTTATGCGTTATTGTTAGTTTTATTATAAATATTAGTGGAAGAGGATTAGAACCCGCAACCTCTCTTTTCATCCTTTATCCCACTACTAAAGCAATCTTATATATCCATAAAAAATTAATTATTAAGCATTAATCTCTCTCTTCCTCTTAGCAAATAAATTCAATTGTAAGCTTGTCTCGAGTGACAAAGAATAATATAATTTATAATTGTTACATATAAAATATTAAACAAGCAGCACATTCACCTCCATAACCAAGTAAAGGAAAAAAATATGCTTGTGCATGCACACCAACCTACTCTTCTCCTATTCTCCATGCATGTATTCCCCCAAAATTCTAGCCTCACTTTTAATATATTTATGAGTGCATGTGCATATTATGACCTGTATACAGATATACTACGTTGCGATCAGCGAAGGAAATGGATATCATGATATATTGTAGGCGGCTAGAAGAGAAGAGAAGAGAATATTTCGTTCCCAAGCAATGAATTAATGATTTGTGTATAGTTCAAAATAAAATATATGCCTATTTTCC
This sequence comes from Glycine soja, assembly GCF_004193775.1. Classification (NCBI taxonomy): domain Eukaryota; kingdom Viridiplantae; phylum Streptophyta; class Magnoliopsida; order Fabales; family Fabaceae; genus Glycine; species Glycine soja. The sequence goes on along the minus strand of NC_041014.1, from coordinate 27,293,703 downwards.
TATGTTCTATTACTATGGTTAACCTACATGTTCGCGTATGGTCATTTTCAACCCTCCTTTTCAAACAAAACGGCAAAATTACTTTACTTTAGTTTTAGTGTTTTTGGAATTGATAAAGAATTCACTTCTTTCCGCTTATAAGTTTTATTTTAATGCATTTATTTCTATAAATTCGATGTATTATACGTCATATATCTCGAGATAATCCTAACTAGCTATTGGATACTCCTATTTGAATAACAGTAGACAATGTGCAATTCATTGCATTAGTTTGTAGGTTCCTAAACTATTTGATAATTTTTAATTAAATAAAAAATTAATTAAAAAATAAATATAAATTTAAGGATCAAATTAGAAAAGAAAAGAAAACAAGAACCTACTCATTAATTTAACTTTTTTATATCTGTCTTTCATGTTTTATTGTGTAACTTTCATCACAACCTGAATTAAATATTTATAAAAAACAAAATTAAAATCAAAAGGTAATACAATGATTCAAAATTTTCATTTTACTTTTTTATTGTTTTTCTAGTTAAGAAACTAAATTTTATTGCACAAAATATAAACTTGGTCATTTTCAAACGAAATGGACCTTGTGCAAACTGCAAACAGCAAGATCCATACAAACCAAAAAAACCGAAGCCTGGGCTGACCCAGTTCGCCCTTGTAAATTCAGCAAAAGAAAAATAATAAATAAATAGATAAAATAAAAGTTAAATTATAACTTTAGGGTCCTAAAAATGTAATTCAGTAAGAATAAAATTTCTGATTTAATCCTTAAAAAGTATGAAAGTTAAATCTGTTATTAAGTTTAGTGAGACCATTTAACATATTGAAGGATTTTTTTATTTTTTTTCCTTAACTTCTGTGATGAAAAAGAGATTGAAACAAATTTAAAATTGGATCTGAAAAAACTTATTTTTGCCAAGATCGAACCCTGGAGTAGTACCTAACCATTTGACCTTAACTTGAATATTCAAGGACTATTTGAAAAGTTATAATTTTCTTCACTATTACACCCAGGCCCGCCGGCGGACGGAGGAGTGGCGCCGCCGCAATGGCCATCTGGACTCGGACAGAGCGATGATGAGAGAGAATGAGAGCGAAACCGTGCAATTACTATGCTCTCTCTAATTCGTTCATTCGAGAGGTCTAAGGTTTACCTACTGTCGCCGTAAAAGACGACGGCGGCGGCCGTGACGTGCACCGCCGGCGGCGGAGATGAAGGAAGAGCAGTTGCTGCCGTAATGTGACCCAGGGGAGTGAAATTACTATAATGCCCTCTCTATGAATTTTGTTTCTGACGACAAGCTGGTTTGAGAGAGAAGAGAAGAGAATCTCTCTCACACCACAGTGAGAGAGAAAAAGGACGAAACAGAAGAAGAAGAAAAGGAAGAATGTGTGGTAGTATTGAAAAAAATCTAAGTCACACGTTTGAATGTTTTTGCATCCGTATATAAAATATATAAATAAGTGAAGGATAATTTTCATTTTATATAAATTAATTTTTAGAATTGAATTAGATCTCTAAATTTATATTCTAAACATTGTAAGATAATAGAGTAACTAGGGAAACCAAACCAGAAACAGAATCTAATCTATAAGCTTTCGACATTTTGCTTTCACAGCCAAGAGTGCTAGCTAGTGCAAAACGCTTCCCTGTTTGGATCCTAATCACTCATCCACGTTTTACCAAATTTTCACATCAAAATGTATCATAGCTAATCTGTTGGTTTCACGTTTTAGAGATGTGATTTTCAATTAATTAATAATGGCAAAAGTGTGTGGGGGTGAGTGAGCGTTGAAGCCAGAATCAGAGGAAGAAAAAATTCAGTGTGCTTTCTTTACTTTTTGCTCATTTTTATTTGAACCCAGAACACACTCACAATCACAGGTATAGCAAATAAAACAAGAATAAAAATTTTGAGGGAGAAGAAGAGAGAAAAATTTACCAAGAATTGGGCTTGTTTCCAATGCCGAATGATGAAGGAATGTTAAGTGGGTTTCTTGGTAGACAATGTGATGCTAGGAACATGAACGAGGACACACTCTGTCTTTGAGTCTTCCCTTTTTCTTTGATTCTCTTTCTCTCCTTACCTTAACTTTCTGTTTCTTGTTTTCACTGTGTATCACTCAGTCACAGCATTCTCTGCACAAAACTCGCTCCTTATCATTGTTCATGTCCTAATATATAATGGACTCCTTTCAGGATATAGACAAACTGCTCAAAACCAATTTCTCACTATAAATAATAATTCACTTTGCTTATATTTTATTCTTTTATCATATTTTACTTACTTTACATCCAATTTTGAATTAGTTATTATCACTCAATAGTAACTACTCTTTTTTTACTACATGTAAGATGCAAAATACTATTATTTACTTTTCTTTGCAGAGGAGTTATTAACTTATACCAAAATTTCTCATCCTTTTGTCATTAATTTTTCTTATAATCTAATAGTTATAATAATTCCTTCTTTTTTTATCACATCTAAGATACAAAATACTACTATTTATTTTTATTTCTGATTATGCTTTTTTTTAATTTATATTATTCAAATCTGAACTGTTATTTAGAAAATCCAAAATTAATACGTTGCATGTTTGGTTTGGTAATGATTTGCACTCCCCATTATCAAAAAAAATAAAATGATTTGCACTACCTGGGATATTCTGAAATAATAAGTAGTTGCTTATATACTGATTTTATTGTGATTTTATAATGAATGTAGATTTCCACAATGAATCCAAACATACTATATAAGTTATCAAAGTATTATTTCTTTCAACATTAATTACTTTATGTTACTTAATGTATTTTGGTATATAGAATGTCTGAGAATTTCGTTTATTAGTAAAATTTTATTTGACTATAGGATACTCATAAGTCATATAATTTCATTAAGAATAACATAAATACAATCAGAAATATTTTGAAAAACCTGATAAAAGAAAAAAAAAGAATGTTATTAAAAACTTTGAAGTTAACTATATTTTTATTCCCTAATTTTTTTTTTTGAATTTTTACTTTTAATTTCTGACAAGAAATTGACCGTCTTATCATTCCTCAATGTTTTTATCCATTAATAATTTTGGTCCTTCCCACTAAATGTTGGTGTTAAATGGTGATGTGGCGTGAACTTTATTATTATTATATTAGCCTTTCACCTTGTGGCGGCTATTAACCCCCAGAAATTACATCACTTTGAAAACTCACAAACCTTATACATCAAAGTCTGATTCACAAAGGAAGAACAATTAAAACAAACAGTGGCCAAAATTCAACTAATTCATCCTCGCAATTAACAAAAGAGGGAAAGAATGAGGGTGCAGTTGCACTCTCGAAGAGGAAGAACAGCGCTGCTTCGAAATTCCTTGACCTCTCTCTTCAAAATTGTTTCGAGTTTCATGGTACTTGGCCACCCAACTGAGACATCCAGGAATCTTCTTTCGGAATCCACAACACTTGAACTAATTGGGGAGCGAGCTCCAACCGAACAGGTGCGGAGCTCGAACAGGTGGCCTAGGTTGCCGGTGACGGCCTTGCAGACGAAGAAGAGGCGCGACAGTCCTCCGATGGAGAGATCCAGAAGCGGCGGGCGACGGTGGGGCAGGGGACTTCGTGTGTGAGGCGAGAGAGGGTGAAAATGGAGGTGAAAGCGGCGGAAATAGGCTTCGCGATGCGGCGGAGAGAGGTTATTCGTCGTTTCTGGATTACAATAGAAAACAAAAAGTGTAAAAAAGTGGAGACCTTGTTTTGTCTTAAACGAGATCCACAAGGATGAACTATTCTTACCAAAGGTTCTACCATTAAATCATAGTTAATAATGCTGATAGATTTTCTTTCGAGATTTGGGCATTTGGTTTGATGAATCGGAGTAGGATATACAAGGTTCATAAGTTTTCAAAAGTGAAGTAATTTCTGGAGGCTTTTAGCCGCCAGAAATTGAAACGCTAATAATGATAATAAATTTCTGGCCACCTAACTTGTTAACCGGCATCAGACAAAAATATTAAGGATTAAGACCAGTTATTTTTTTTAAAGAACTAAAAATAAAAATTCAAAAAAATTTAAAAACAAAAACATAATTAATCCAAAAACTTGTCAACAAACAAAAAATTGAGACGTTTTTGCTAGGAGTGACCACTAGATTAATTCACACTTGCATGACTACAAACAAAATATACAATACATTAAAAAATTATTTTTTTATATTTTTGTTAAAATATCTTATTTTTCATTTCTTAAAAAATATTCATTCGATGTTTATTAATTTACAACTTTTATTTTATTATGAATTTGTGACATCATTTGTTTCTAATCAATCTATGCTACGTATTTACGCCAAAGAGCAAAGTAAAGACATTCCAAAGTGGAGAATTTCCTAAATTCTCTGCTATTTCAAAAGGGAAAAAAGTAAATAAATGTTTTTTATGCTTAAATAAATGTATATTTGAATTAAAGCTGAGAGAACTCAAAAATATTATTACTTCTAAAGCAACCAATTTCCCAAAAAACAGTTGTTAATTTACCAACGTGCAAACTAAGCAACTCCTCTTCAGTTTTTTCATGGCATTTCTCATTTAAAGGATTCCTTATCTCTCAATGATTGAACACCCAATGCCTTATGACTGTTGACAATTGTAATAATTTTAACCCCACGAGGATTCTTCGTTATGATGAAAGTTTTGGACTAATTTCTCCATAATCCGTGTTTAGTTTTCAAAATTGTTGCTTCAAACATGTCAATTTACCATAATTGTGCTTCTAAAACACTTCCAAAAATGAAAATAAGAGCTTGCATACATAGTCCATCTTCATTAACCAAAGCTAAACCAAAAGAGATTAGTATCTAAACAGTGGATTATCTAAAAGCAACTTTAGTTTATGTCTTTTTAAAAGGATGGCTCTTTTAAGAAGAATCTTGCTGACGCCTAAAGTCTAAAATAGAGACAAAATGGTCTTTCTATCTTTCTTTTCAACGCAGATAATAACATTATGCATTGATATTATTCCATTCCATGGTTCTTATTTCTCAAATACTGTTCATCATCGCATCTTGCCAACTAATACGATGAATAAATAAATAAAAATTGTATTCAAATTTTAAAACATATTATAAGTGTGAAATATTTATTAATTTTATTCATAATTAATTTTTGTCAAAAAACATAATTGACTAATTTTAATAGATTTTTTTTTTCATTCAGGAGATTCTAACCTGAAATCTTATTTAATAATTTGAGTCAAATTTTACTTAGAGTAACATAACGTCAGGGAAAATATTAAAAAAATAATGAAATAAAAAAAAATTATTTTGAATTTTATAGGTGAATCAGACCTTGAAAGCATTATTTATATAGTTGTAAAAACAAAGAAATACAATTTTTTTTAGAAGAACAAAGAAATGCAATTAAACCACTAATAAATTAAAACGGTAAAATGCCATTTAGCCATATTTACCATGTTCTCTTGCAGGCTCTTTTGAAACTCTGTTTACCTTTTCTTTTTTAATCTTTTGTTCATTCGAAATTATTTGTCTCACATGGCATGACGAAGCCACGAGACAACCGCTGGATGCCAGTTTCTTCGTTTTTGGTTAAAAAAATGAAAGAACACAGTAAATTACATATTCACAAAGCATTAGTGTGTTAATACTTGGCTCCAAAAGATTATTAATTAATTAATCAATCAAGAAATAATCTTAAAATTAAAGGTCGCTTTCCCTTTTGAGGAGAAGTGATCCATGCAGGACATAAAGACAAGTTTGTCCAAATGCAACCAACACAACAGCAAGATGTAATAGAATTATACAACCATGGTGTTTGATGCATAATGCTTATGTATCTTTTTTTATATCACTACAATTTCGTTGCTAAGCACTTCAGATGACTTCAAAAGTATAAACTTGAAGATACAATTATTATAGAATTTGTTAGGGCTAACCAATTAAATTAAAATCAAAATTTATTATTCACAATTTCTTAATGAGGTTATATTGTTTTTAAAAAATATCATGTCAATTTAACTTATTCCATCAAGATTTATGAACAATATAAGCAGTATTCAGTACAATGATTATTCAATTTAATTCAGGTAAAAGTAAAGCACGTGTGCAAAGGGATAGTTTCAACTTTCAATACCCCAAGTAATGATTAGTCATACTCAAAAGAATATTAAAAATCTAACAAGACAAAAAAAGATAAATAATTATTTAATTTTTTACGTGTAATAAATCACTCAAAAATATCTCTATGTCATGTGTTTAGACAATTTTTACGGGGACCTCACGAATTTAATTAATCTCTTACAAGAATTAGCTGAAAATCTAATAATCTGTTTAAATTGTGAGTTTAATAGGCAGAGGAAAAAATAATATTAATTCAAATAGTAAATGTATAAAGTCATTCCATGTAAAAAAAATTATTCGCAAGAATAAAAAATAAACTTATGTATCATATTAATTGAATTAGATCCTTTGATAAGACTTACCTGGCCATGCATATACTTACCTTGCATGAGTGAATTTTTTTTAGTTGGGACATTGTTTTAACCTTAAATTAAATCAACACTACTACAAAAATCAAAATTAAAGAGTTAAAATAAAATAAAAAATTGAATATATACTTTAAAGTAAAAATTAAAAAAATTTCAAATTGCAAAAATAATATAAATTCATGTTATTAGCAATTTTGAAAAAAAATAAACAATTGAACGAATGAACGAATGAACCCAAAAAAAAAAATTCCATTTAAGTTGTGAATTAAATAAATTGAGCTCTAAATATGTACCATGTTAAATGGATCAATAACATTTATGTCAAATTCACTAAATTTTTTTAAGTTTACTAATCATAAACTGTTATTAAAAAAATCTAATTAAAGATTAATTAGAAATTATAATTATAATTGTTTTTAAAATAATTATTATAAAATATTAACAGTGGTATCTTATCGTATGTTCAGTCAAAAAAATCTTATCTTATGTAATAATTTATTATTGAAAAATAACCTTAGTACATCTCAATAAATTTTTTTCTTTTAATACCAACTCGGTAATTTTAACATGATAAACATGCCGACCCGACAAATATGACCATCGTTGTTCGTATAGCTTTATGTAGCATACCATTAAGTACGAAGATTTCAAAGTCGGGCTACATACTCGCGTCAAAAGTGAAAAAGTGGGGCCATATTTATAAAAGTCGTCAAACGATTCAAATTTTGTATGAGTGAATCATTTCAATATTGTTTGAGTAAATAATTTAACTATTTATTGAATAAGTTTGCATTGAATGAGTGTTTATATAAACATTTATTTATAGTATCTACTAAAGTTAAAAGTTATACGTACTAACACTAAGATACTTAGTAATATAGGAATAAAAGTAAAGCTTGAGACTCTTGGCTTTTAGTTTTAAGGTTTTTGCTTGAGCTTTTTAAAATAATAAGAAGCTGAAGATAATTTAAAAATTGATTAAAATTAGAAGTTTTTTAAATAGCTTCTAAAAAAATCAAATGCTTCTTTAAAAAAAATCTTTATTATTGTAAACAAGCATAAATTGAATTAAGCGAAACTCATTTATTTTAATCAAGTTTTAGAAAAAGATTTATTTTTGTTTTTAATTATATTTTTGGACCTATTTGTGTACCCTACTATATTATTATTATTATTATTAAGTCTTTTAATTAGTAGATTAGTTATTGGATATTGTCCTAATTTAGGATTATTAATATGAGTTATAAATAGACTCTTTAAACACTTTATTAGTAGTTTGGATGAAATTTCATATTAGACACACGGTTAAGAGAGAGTGTCTCTAGTTCTTGTTTAAAACCTTAGGTTCTTACCCAAGAATTATATTCTTTGTGTCAAATCACCCTCACTCAACTTATCAATCTTTCAAGATTGTGGTGTTCTTTTTTCCATCTCTTCTTTAATTCCGTATTTTCCTTTTTATTTTTTCCAGATTCATAGAGTCTCAAATTGGTTCCCCAGTTTGTTGAAGCTGGGAATTGGATCTGCAAATCAGGGTTCCATCAATTGGTACCAGAGCTTTGGTTCTTGAAATCAGGTGTTATCTATCTTTTGTGTTTCTTGTTTCATGTGTATTTCCTCTTTTGTTTGTTTTGTCAGTTTTTTTGTTTATCTCTATATTATTATTTTATCTTCCTTTGTTTTATTTCTTTGAGTCTATCTTTCTTTTCATCTAGTATCAATATCTTTTTATCTTCTTTCCTTTTTTATAAATATAGCATTAAAATTCGTGCAAAAAAAGGAAAGAAAGAAGTTAAAAAAAGAAAGAAATTCAGTTTTCAGAGTTGGAGGCAAAATTATGTTATAGTCTAGATTTGGATTTTCCCAATCACATTTTTCAAATTTGAATTGTGTGCCAAAAAAACAGTGCAGAGATAAAAAAACAAAAAAAATGAAAAAAATTGTGTCTTGTTGGTTATTTATATCTAGTATAGTTCAATTTTTGGACAATCCTTTTCTTCATTCTTAAGTCTTTTAGTTTGTCTTCCTTGGCATTCCTTTTGAGTATTCCTTTCATTATTTTTGCTTGTCTTTAAAATTCCTTAGTTTTGTCTTAGAGTATTTATTTTCTTGGCTTCTTGAGTTGAGTTTTGATTTGTGACATATTTCACATTGAATACTTCTTGATTTTGAGCTTGAAGGTTCTACATAAGAACTGAAAAGAAGCAAGAGTGGTAAAAGGCAAGAGTGCATATTATAAAAGAAAAAGCCTTGAAAGAGTGATACACGAGTGAACTTGAGTGAAACACTAAGTTGAGTGGTGAGGTATTATTCAATTTCTTACTTGTGCACTAACTTTTCTTGTAGGTATGACTTCTACAAATGAAGATGCTACCCTCATCATCTCCAAAAACCGCAAGGCTCATGACAGAGATGATTAAACTTGATGATCAAATGAGAAGAATGAGTTATGACAATGAAGAAAAGATGGAAAGTATGAGAAAGGAGAATGAGGAGAGTTTGGGAAGAATACACAAGGAGTAGTGAAGCTTTAAGTGTGAAGATTGAAAATATAGAGCGAAGAAGAGAGGTAAGATCATCTAATTCTTCTCATGGAGAAGATGAGGGGCATGAAGAGGATGAGGGAGGAAGGAGGAATGAGAGGTATAGGGAGAGAAGAAATCATAGAAGATATGGAGGTAGACAAAGAGAGGAAGGGACCAAGGGAGTGAAGATCCCTACTTTTAAAGGGACTTGTGATTCGAAAGTGTATCTTGAGTGGGAGATGGAGGTTGAGAAAGTCTTTGCTTGCTACAACTACAATGAAAAAAAAAAAGATCAAATTGGTCTCCCTGTAGTTTGAGGGATATGCCTTAGTGTGGTGGAATCAAGTGAAGAGTGATGTTGAGAGGATGAGAAGGCCTTTGATTAATACTTGGCAAGACATGAAGAGAGTTTTGAGAGAGAGATTTGTGTCGTCCTATTATGGGAGAGACCTTCACAACAAACTCCAAAGACTAATTCAAGGAAATATGAGTGTGGATGAGTATTACAAAGAGATGGAGATTTCCTTGTTTAAGGCTTAAATTGAGGAGTCTCAAGAGGCCACCATGACAAGGTTTTTGCATGGTCTCAATAGGGAGATCCAAGACATTGTAGAGTTGCACCACTATGCCTCTTTGGAGGATCTCATTCATCAAGCTATCAAGGTGGAACAATAATTAAAGAGGAAGCAAACATACAAGAAGTCCCCCTATGGCTCTTCAACTTGGAAAGGTAAGGAGGCATTCAAGAAAGAGGAAGGATCTTCATTCAAATCTCATGAAAAAGGTGTTTTCCTTGGTAAAAATAATTCTAACCCTACTCTCACTTCTTCAAAGGTGAGTTCTATTAAATGTTTTAAGTGTTTGGGAAATGGTCATATTGTCTCCCAATGTCCTAATAAAAGGACTATGGTTGTGTTGGGTAATGGGGATATCACTAGTGCATCTTCTTCTAGTTCAGAGTGAAAGTGAATGTGATGTACAACCCCTGGAAGATGATCTTTTGATGGCTAGGAGGTTAATGGGGAGTGTGTGTAAGTATAGAGATGAAACTTAAAGGAGAATATTTTTCATACTAGGTGCATGGTCATGGGAAAAATATGCTTTTTGATTATTGATAGGGTAGTTGCACTAATGTAGCTAGCCAAAGATTGATTGAAAAGCTTGCCTTGAAAACTTCCCCTCACCCTAGGCCTTACAAACTACAATGGTTGATTGAAAATGGGGAGCTAGTTGTAGATAGACAAGTTTTGATATGCTTTTCCATTAGAAAATATGTTGATGAGATACTATTTGATGTAGTCCCTATGGAGGCTAGCCATCTCTTACTTGGAAAGTCTTGACAGTAATAAAGGGCAAAAGGTTACCCTTAAACCTTTGTCTCCAAGTGAGGTTTGTGAAGATCAAATAAAAATGAGAGTGAAAAGATAACAAGAGACAAAAGAAGAGAAAAATAAAATTGATGAAAAGAGAGAGAAACACGAAAAGAGAGAAAAGAAAGAAAAGAGTGGAGATAAAAAAAAAGTGAAACTGAAAAAAAAAGATGAAAATTAAGAGACAAAAATACAAAGCTTGAGCTTGTTCATGAGGAAAAAAAAAAGAGGTGAAGAGAGTGATGCTAACTAGGAAACCTATGTATGCATTGATGCCTCATGATTATTGTTTGTCTTCTATTGCTAGTTCTTTGCCTATATGTGTTGAAGAATTATTGAAGGAGTTTGGGGATGTCTTTCCCAAAGACACCCCTCATGGGTTACCTCCTTTGAGAGGGATAAAGAAGAAGAAGCGAAGCTCAACATGGATGGGTTCAACATGAGTTTGACTTAGGTGAGCTCAACATGGATGAACCAATCACTTGAGCAAGGAGTAAGAGATTTTAAGAAGAATTTGGCGAAAGACTAAATTCTCTCATGGAGGAAAGAGAAGAAGAAACGGAGCTCATATATTTTAACAAAGTTTTAGAATAAGATTTATTTTCGCTTTTAATTATATTTTTGGACCTATTTTTGAACTTGTAATGGGCTGTTATCTTTTTTAATTATTTTTAAGTCTTTTAATTAGTAGATTAGTTATTGAGCCTTGGGCCTAATTTAGGATTATTAATAAGAGTGATAAGTAGACTCCTTAAACATTTACACTTTGTTGGCAGATTTGATGAAAATTTCATATCAGTTAACAGGGTGTCTCTCTTGGTTCTTGTGTGAAACCTTAGGTTCTTATCAAAGAATTCTATTTTTTGAGGTGAATTATACTCAACTTATCAATCTCCCAAGATTGTAGCGTTATTCTTTCCATCTCCTTTACTAATTCCACCTTTTCTTTTTTATTTTCCCCAATTTTATAGAACCCCAAATTGGTACCACAGTTTGCTGAAGCTATAAATTGGATCCAAAAGTTAGGTTCCATCATTATTGTATATTTAATTAAATTTAATTCAAATTTAATCATATTTTTTTTTACTTTGTTGATAAATGCTTTGTTTTATACTATTAAATATGTGTCAAACATATAGGTAGGTCACGATTATTTATATATTAGAGAAATTGTAGATATGCCTTTTTTTTTTTTTACTTTGGTTTAAGTATCCTAAGTCAATTCTTAGGCTCTTAATCTCGATATGCAAATACTTGAGTGTCAAAATCTTTGTAAGTACACTCTAAAGATTTGACTCATGCATATTATAAATATTTTGCTCAAATATTTCATCCCGTAAACTAGTGTTGAACATATACCATCAAAGTTACCACCCAAAAAATTTGTAATTAAAGAAAAATCATATCAATAATAATTTGTGATTAAATAATATTATAAAAAAAATATTAATGTTAATACATGATGATTAAATTCTTACACATGAGTGAGATGGTATCATACATAAAATGTATAAACATTACTTCAATTTGTTCCCCCACAAAAAAAAAAAAATAACATTACTTCGATCAATTTTAATTTTTATAAAGGCCTTGACAAAACTTTAAACTTAGAGACCAAACTACACCGGAGCTTAATAGATAAAATCTCATTTATTGTATCACGAAGTTAGGTGTTGTTCACTTGGAATCTTTTTTTGGGGTAAAATCAATGTATTTCATTTTGTATATTGAACCGTCATTATTTTTGTTTTTTTAAAGTTATTCTTGTTTTAACATTAAACTTTTAAGCTAAAAATGGATTTTTGGGCTGGTGCTTGAACCCTTCAAGAAATTATACATCTTTAATATTTAATTATATTGTTTTCTTAATTTAGATTGGAGTATTTATTTAATTATTTCTCTAAATGATAATAGTGCATGCATCTACTATACGCTTCATGCTTGTTTTCTTTGTGCTCTTATATATCACAACCATGAGACTGAGTTCTACAATTAATTCACTATACAACAATTATATTTTTAGGGCATTACACGATCATTGTTTCTTCCTTGCACGCAAGTGCTCTAAAGTAAAACGTGGACCATTTGCACAGACGAGTAGGTGATTGGTTAAGTGTCAGTTTGGTTTAAGGTAAAATAGAAATGGCATCGATAGTATTGCAGAGAATCAATTTGCACAGCGCGTTTAGGTATTGTTTTTTGGTAGAGGAAATTTAAGTTGAAGTGGGTGGAATTAAGGTTGAGAGGGAGTGAAGTGTGCTAAGTGGAAGCACATCTTTAGTCACCTCTTTCATCTCTGTTCTTGGATGCTCCTAGAGTCTTTGACTGGGTCTCCTCTTTCATCTCTGTTCACGTAGCTGTTGATTGTTCAGCAACTAGTTTCCCTAAATGTTTCTAGTTTTTTTGGTTGCTTTGGGGCTTGGTATTAGAGTAAGTAAATTCATTCTTTCTCTCTCTATATATTATACATAATATTTTTAAATAAAATAATATATATTTTACAAAATAGGATCTAAAATATTATAAATTAATATAAATGATTAAATTATATTTTTCATAAGATAAAAACTAATAATAGTTTATATTTATGTAAAATATTTAAAAATGTATTTTTATTTATCTTAAAAGTTAAATTAAATAATAAATTTTAAAATTAGAATTAAAAAGACCAGTACAACCCTAATTCCCTATACTTGTTCAACACCAATTTTGACAGATTTTCTATTTGTTTGATTGGTTCTCACTAGTTTTAAGAGGCTCCAATTTTTTAATATTTTTAGACCGACCACCTATTGATTATCGGTTGAACTAATCAGTCTGATATCTGACTTTAGAAATTTTGTTTATATGTACATTTCAATCTACATGAAATTTCTAGATATGTGAATTTTGTTGACTTTGGTATTGCTCGAATAATTATAGGAGAATAAATAAGATAATGATTCTTTTTATAACCTAAAATTAATTTATGCATAAAATGATATTAACTTTTGAAGACATTAATATAAAATAGTTCGTACAAATTAATTTAAACAAAAATTAATTTTAGCTTAGAGAGATTTATTTTATTCTTCTTCTTTATTTTTTTTTCTTATCTTATATGTGGTTATAGAGAAGTTTGTACAAACAAGCCTTTTAAAAAAAACTTTAAAAGGCACCTCTAATATAGTTTATGATTATTTCATTTACATTTTAAAAGTAATTTCACTTTTTTATTCAAATAAAATTGTTTTTTTCTCAACTTACTTTTAAAATATCATAAATATTTTTTTATTATTAGCTTATATTTTTCTCTATAAATTTTAACTTTTTTTCTTTTTACTTTCTTTCCAACCAAATAATGTGTAAAATCATTTTTTTTCCTTTGACCTTTTATTCCAAAACTAAACATACTATTAATGTGTATTTTTCTTTCTATTTTCTCTCCATATAATCAAACACTAAAAAAAGGAATTTAACATTTTTTCTTCCCACTTATTTCTCTGTTTCTTCTTTCGCAATTTACCAATTACTAAACACAATATTACTCAAACACTTGGAACGCGGAATGCATTTCTTATTTACATAATTCATATGCTTCATCATTACACCAGTGGTCTAATTCAGTTAGTCAATTGAGTATAATATATGAATATTATAAATTCCATAGTAAATTTTTATGGATAAAAGATAGAACTTAATGTTTATGTATTATTTTATAATATTATTTAATTACAAATTATCATTTCAATTATTTTAAAATAATTATTTTAAAAATTAATAAATTAATTATATATAATAAGTTATGATGAAATGATTTTAAAGTATATAAAACTTTTTCTCTAAAAAAAATATATGACCCATCATTTAATAATATCGAATGATAATAGACACTGGAAAAACATCATGATAATAAAAGTGCGTGAGTTATGTAGCAAAATTTATGTGAATATTATAATTATTCTATTTGTACAATTTGTTAGGTTGCTAGAATATTTACAGATTGACCTTTAGCATACTTCTTATCATTTTATATCGTCGATATGATTGATATAACTTCACATTGTGATTGTATTTGTATTTTCTGGAGAGAGAAAAATTCCATTATCTGAATATCTTTCGGAAAAAAGTGTACAATTTTTTTTTCTAATCAAATCAAAGTATCAAACAACATTTTCTTAAAGAACTAAATTTTCTTGATTTATAGAATTTGAATTTTATAAATAAAAAAAAACAGACATTTAATTGCAAAATATTTATTGATTTTTTAACAATTTTTGTCAAAAAAAAATTGTTTAATCATCCTTAATAAGATCTTCTATTCTAACTTTATTTTTCCATCCACAAAAACATTTGTAATAATTGAATATCACTTTCCTGCAATTAATTGAACCCATATAAAATAACACAATGAAACAACTTTAGAACAAGACATATTGGTAACTGTATTATGTACCTATATTAAGAATTAGCTGGAATAGACAGTATTTGTGCTGTTAGTGGAGCAGCTTTATAAATGTCCATGTCTTTCCTTTCAAATTCAGTATTCTATCATCCCACACTAGACAAAGTTTCATATATAGCCTCTTCTTTCTTTTAATAATAAAAATAAAAATAAAGTTTTATTTCTACATTTATTTATAATTCTTCTCCAACTGTTTTTGCTAAAGAGTCCACAAGAATATTGTCAACTCAATGCAAGGCTGACTTATGAATTGGACAATACTCTTTTTAACGATTAGACATGTCCTCCTTTTCAACCTAGGGCATAGGCGGTTAAACCCTGTTTTAACCATTACCAACCCTCCAACGGCTAGGTCTTCTAATCTTCATCAATAGTATCTATTCTACATGACATTTAAAAAGACTACAGTATGAACAAAACTCATTACTCATGTGTAATAATTTTGTTGGTCTTTGTATTATTAATCTCTCACTAAAATAAAGTTTCATCTCAATCATTTGCATGCTTAATATTAATTGACGTAAGAGATTGGTATTAATTATTAAGATAAAATTTCGGTTTTTATTTGAGAATAACATCAAAATACTTAAGACACTGTTCCTAACTTTTGTACCTACAGCACAACCTACGTACACCGAATATTAAGGACAAACAACCGAGAGTTGAAAGCAGTATTCATGACTCTCTTACATTATGTGTGGTTGGGTAGAATTATAAAAGAAAGAAGAGAGGTGAAAAAATGGTAGCTTCTTTTCTCTTCTTTAGGAAGAAATTATGTGAGTTCCATATAAAAAAAAATATGCATTCTTTTCAAATTTGGAAAGATGGAGAAATGGACTCTTTTTATATAAATGACACAATTAAACTTATTTTTTTATAAGGAATATTCATGTCATTTTATACCATGTTTATTTTTTTCCTTCTCCTTTCTACATAGATAAACAAGAGAAGAGAAAAATTTTAACTTGCTTTTATTTCATTTTCATTCCTAGTTACCAATCAACTTAAAAAATCATCTCATTTTTTTTCCTGATCTCTTTTTATATATATATATATATATATATATATATATATATATATATATATATATATATATATATATATATATAACTTTCTTTCTTTCTACTTTTTTGTCTAAACTAGCATACCAATAGTGTCCATTTGTATTAAAACATGTGACAGAATAGCAAAATTGTTGAACGAGAATCTAATGAAGTCCCCAAAGAAACATATTACAAGTTTTAACTCGAGGTAGTAGCTGTGAAATAGCTGGCGATGTAAGTTGTCACAACAGGAATAAAATTAATATGTGATAAGGTAATTCTGAAAACTATAATGTCACGGTCACAAACAATTACGATCAAAACCTTACATGCTTATTAGATAGTGCAAGTGGATCCAACTTGAATCCCATGCAATATAGATTTTTTAAGAGAATGCAATTGGGGAGGGGGGAAGTTATGTCAAACAAATGCATAAAAGGAGATGGGTCACTCTGTCTGAGGGGGACATCATGGAATGGTCTTAAAATTTTGTTAACGTGACCAAAAATGGACATGTAAGTGATAGGCAAGCACGTGCCCTTGTTGTCTTCTTGTCATGTGTCCTCTTAGGGTGGACTGTTTTATGTGTCTTTGTTGGTAAACATAACAAGCAATTCAAGACATCGCAGTGATTACTTGGATCACGAGCTCCACCATAAATCCAACTTAGGGATCTTTCATGAATTGACAAACCCATTTTCCCTTCATAAATTAAAAATCCTCATTTGGGATTTTGTCGGTCACAAACAACCCCTCTATCCATGTGCGTGTGAATGTAAAAGAGGTCTGTGCATTGCTACACATATATATCTTCTTGTTCTATTTGTTGTCGATTTTTCTTTCCTTGTGCTAAGTAGGATGTTCTAACCAATCTAATCATATGTTTTGATATGTTGATAGATAATTTAATTATATATATCTGTATGAAAAAATATTTATTAAAAGAGATTAATCCCTTAAATGGATTTTAGTACATTGAGGGATTAATCATTAATTTTTGACGGAGAGATATTTGATTAAAAAAAATAATTTATAGACCATATGTTTTGGACCAGCTGTCATGAGGGCATAAAGTAAATAAATAAATATGTATAAAACAAAATAAGGAGCTAGGGAGGTTTCGGTTTCAGTAGCCCCTACATTCAAGACTTTATATCCTAATTATTGATATACACTATAAAACAAGATGAAAGGTTCAAAATCCATTAGTTGCTCACTAATTCAGATGGAGAAGAAAACGACTACAATGCTCAAAATCAATTAGGTAGATGAATAGGACCTTTCATTGGAGATAAGTTTGGCAGGGGGGAAATTATTCGAAAATCTGAAAGCGAATGGAAACTACCTTGAAATAATTGGAACAGTGCAACTATATATGCAATTGAATTTGGATATAATTATGCTAATCATTAATGGTACTAACTACAAAGGAGTGGTTTGACTCGTTAATCAAAAGTGTTTCCTCTGAGGCCAGCATACCCACTAAAATAGAATGGATATATGCACTGATAAGATATCATGCATGCTTTTGTTTTGGACACTATAAAAGTACCAAGTCTAAAACTTTTCATGGATTAGTCTTAATTATAACATCTAGTGGATTAACGTCTGTGCTTATCCTTGTCCTTACATTGATCCATTGCTTAAGATTCAATTAATTCTTAACAAATCAAACTTATCCCCAACTTTTAATAAGAACCTCACTTCATCTAACCAATAATTAGTTAATCTTTCTTAACCTTATGCCTATGTCTATTATATTACAATATATGACATGTTACTTCAGTCCATGGTTGTTGATGACATTATGTGCTAAAGTAGTATTGACTGGTCACAACAAAAGTTGAAATCTTTTTATTGTTGTCACTTGTCAATGATGAAGCGCCAAGAAAAATCTGCCAACACTGCCTAACAAAAACAGAAGAAGCGTCAAGGGCAATCACACGAATGCTTATTGCTCACTGCCATTGTGGTTGTTGTTTTTTTTTTTCAACCTTTCACCATCTATTGTGCATAGCCTATGAAATTGGTTTCAACAAAAGCACTTTGAAAGGGATGGAAGGAAGCATTAGAGCTAAGCAAATTAATTAATTAGATCACCAAATTTCCCTAGATTTCCAAGTTAATAATAATATGGACCATGTGAATGGCCACATTGTAAAGAACATTTGTTGAGAATGACATGTTGAAATAAGATACTTATCTAATCTAAAGGGCATGTGGATATGTTTTCAATTTCAATGGCCCTCAAAGGGCAATTTCATACCATGAACACATGTAATGATAATCTATAGTGTAGACTACCACATGATTTTGGAAGATGTTACAAGACATTAATAGCTTGTCACAACTATAAGATAGTCAGGGACATGCTACAAAGCTGCTTATAAGCCTCCACCATATGGCACTTTGTACTTTACTGCATGCAGGGTTGTGTGATCGATCCCCTTGTCAGTTCTCAAGCCAAGTCCTTGGTGGGTTCCATTTCATTGGACTTGTCTGCTGCAGCCAGACATGATATGATATCACCCTATGGACCATTTAATTTTCTATGCTTTTCTTAGCTTTTTCCCTGCACCTAGCTTATTTCCTTCTTTTCAAAAGCAAAAAAGACTAAAAATCCATTCAAATTCTTCATCATTTGCTATTTCCTTAACCGTTTGGTTTATTTGTTTCCAAGTTTAAAGGTTCATTAGTTGGCAGCACATATGCAAATCGATCCATTGGATAACCTGAAAAAATAAATAAATAAAATATCTATTTTGTTGATCAATTACTTAAAGGACTGTAAATGTAAACAAATTCAAGTCCAGCATCTTTTTTTAAACCTATTTTCCATTGGAAGCAATCTTGCTTAAACCAAGCAAGATACTAATAATAGGGGGGCAGTTATGCAATCATGTTTGAGTCAATTACTACTAGAACTGAAGACCACCAATTATGTTAAAATATACATGATGGTTTTCAACTCCAACATATATTACAAGAGTTTTAATTTCTTTGTAAAAAAATTCCTACGGTTAAACATTCAAAAATTATGGTTGATATGACTTTTTAAGATAATTAATAAAAATAAAAATTAATAAATTTATCATTCATACTAACATAACATTTTGTGATTGAATAAGAATATAAAAATATTTTACTTGGTGAGTGCATACACTATTTATGCATATTATAATGTTGTTGGTTGCTAAAAATTGCAGAGGTTGATGAAAAGAATCCGTGGTACTGAAAATAAGTTTTAATTTTTTTCATGAAGATGCATGCCAAACGTTTATACTCATATTATAGTGGTATTACAAAAAAAAAATGTCCAACTCAAGTGAACTGAGCCCACTCAAGATACATGCCTTTGTTTGTTTTAGAAGACTTCAAATTAAGATACTACTTGATGAAATTTGAATTCCTTACCATTCAATCCAAAACTCAAAAGGCATTATATTTTATTTTAAAATTTATATATAATATATAAAAATTAAAACACAAGTTGCAGTGTTACTATCTTAACTCTCAAGTCAGTTTAAACTTCAATTTCGTGTTCTTAACTCAGTTTTTTGCTTAAGTTGTGTTCATATGAATTAACCTTTTAGTTTTCATTCGTTTAAATATTCTAATGTATGTCCTTTAAGAGATGAACATATATGAGCTACTCTAATAACATTTATGTCAAACATCAATTTAGATAAGTATCATACATTTCATATTCTTTTATCAAAATCTATATATTCCAAAACAACAATAACGAAATCTGTCCAGCATATATATTAGATAAGAGAAAAATACAAAAAAATAAAATAAAATCAAAACGTTGGTACCATCATGTGTCTATATCTAATTTAACTATCAAATTTGTAACAACCTGTCTGCTTAGCAATGTGCATTGAGTCAAATAATATATCTGACTCTTACTACATCAAAAGTTTCAATTCAAACTTTAAAAAAATCAACTACTGTTGAACTTATTACAGTGTTAGTTTCTGCTTTGTTTTCTTGTGATACCCGAAGTGTTTGCCAAAGTTTTCTCATTCTGTTTCCTTCTCTCTTTTAGGTCTTGTAGTTACCTTTTTCTTGGTGGTTGACTAATTTGGTCTTGAAGATATTGGTTGTAACTTGTAACCCAATTGAAATCCATCTGCTTTGTGTTTAAGCCCGTCATAAAGCGTTTAAGTGAGTAAGCCTAGTTCTAAGCCCGCCGGGAACCAAAGCCCACCACGATTGGTGATAGTAAGTAAGGCATTTGTTTCCTGCAGTCCCAATATTGTATCAAACACCTCCCATTATATTCCGAAATACAATGGGAGGTGCAAGATACAAATAAGGGTTTACAAAGTTCAAATGCCTGACAGTAAGTTGGTATATTCTTTCATTACTGTTGAGCCATTAGGTTTTGGGCTGGTAGTTTTTAGCATGTTTTATACGCCTTTGGGCTTTTTTCTTTAATCCATTTCAAGGTTGCAAAACAAAAGTCATGAGCCATGACCTTACATAAATTGGCAAAAGTATTAGGATGGCAAGTGGCAACACTTGATGCTATGTTGTGGCTTCCTGCACTTTCCTAAGTTACTTCCTGTACTCTTTTCAGAATATTGTTTTACCTTCCGATTGGTCATTCTGAAAGTAAATATATATATATATATATATATATATATATTCTGAAATGTAATTTTATATTTCGGATTGGCCATTACGAAAAGCAAAAATGAAGTGCAGGAAGCAATAGCCTTGATGGTATTAAATTTGTTGTAGTAATAGTAATAATTAAGAAGCCTTTTTATTTAGGGCTGGAATCACACTCAAAAACAAATATACGGACTGGGGGATTATACCTAATTTTCCTTCTTTTTTTTTTCATTCATTTGTTGTAATATTGTTGATCAACATATATATTTTACTTTTGTCCAAAGTCCAAACAAATGCTAAGAATCAAAATTTTGGAGTACTTTCTAATAACTTCATAGTTGTATATTTTAGCTTTTAACATCTAGAATGAAGCAGTAATCTACCTTTATGTGAATGAAGTCAGTCCAAAATGGGGCTTATATGTACAAGTTGTAAGACCAGATCTCGTCAATGTAGGTACCAATGATGGCTGATTCTACTACATCCCATTCACAGTTTATTTTCTCTTTTACTTGTTCCTTTTTTATCTTCTATTTATGAGTGTCTATTGGTTTGTTTTGGCATTTGGAGACCCACTTATCCTGTTAGATATAGGGTCACTGAGTTGGAATTGCAAATTGTTGGAGTCATTGTCCTGATGATGGCATGCATTATGATGGAGTTGTTTACAAATTTTTTTTTATCAATAAATATTAATTATTAATTGTTAGTTTTTTCTTTTGTTAGTAGGGAAATCAAACCCAAGACACTTTTTTCTTTTTCTTCCCCTCTCACCACCAAATTAATTTATAACTGAGTTGTTTACGAAGTTGCGGTCCATATTTTGTTAAATGCGTTGCTTATTGAATCTCATCAAAGCTTCGAAAAGTTCGAACCATTGATTCCTTTTAGTTTTGATCAGTTTATATATAGTAAGATGTTTCTTGCTTGTAGCTATGCGATTACATAAGTATGATGAGGTGGTGATAGAACCCACATTTTCATAAAATTGATCAAAGGTAGGAAAACATTCCAAAAGATTTTAGCATCTAGAAAGAATAACTTGCATGATTGCTTATAAGTTATAACTTCTTTGATTCCATGACCCACCCAAGACCTGTTAGATGCTCCAAAAATAAACCATGTGCTTGACAATCCAAATTATCATCACAAAACTTTTATGGGAGGAGAAAGGAAGGAGAATGGTCCATCCAAGCTAGTAAGTAATTATATTTGTCAAGACTCAAATTGCTTGCCTTCAAAAGATTGTCCAAAGCTCCAATCTTTGGGGGCAACATTGTAAGATGCAACAGTTATCCCATCACTACTTGTAACCTCAAATGAAAGAGGTTGGTTCTGTAGCAATGCATTAACATGCCAGTTCTGACCCCAATTCCTACCCATGGGAGCCAACCAGTTCTTGAACCCTTAATCTTCACAGTAACAATGTCTCCCTTGCCAGCCACATTGCTAATCAGTACTGAAATGAAGATTCCAAAACCAGTAATTGTAAACCGGATCCCCTCTTCTCTTCTACACTTTATCCTGCTCCAAACACAAATGCAACAATATATCAAAACTAATAGGAATAAAAAATACAAAGAGTTTAAAAGACAATTAGTATATGTGTAAATGTTTGTACTGTATATCATTAATCACCATTATTATACTTGAGAGTTTGTGTGCATGTATTATTTAAATAAAAATGACAGAGATTTTGTGCAAATTTTACTATACATGAGAGCTTGTAATTGTATGCATGTTTATTTGTTATTTATTCAAATACAAAGGATAGAGTTCCCAAGTGTAATATGCTAGAACCACAAGTATGTTGAATTTGTCTCCTCTTAAAAGGAGGAAGCTTATAATATAAAAACAAATTGATAACTTATAAAGATTATTATTATGATATAACACGTGTACATATTATTTTTAATTAAGTCGGTTAATTAAGTTATAATTTGCACTTTGCCTTTATCTCAAAGGAGTCAACTCAACGTTTCTTTATTATCCATTTAGAATGAAACCCATGTAAGCTATACTCATGAGCATGCTAGGTATCCACTTTTAAATGAAAAAAGGTATAGAGTAGACTATCAATTACTTTTTTAATTATATTGAATAACTTAATTGTTTTTTATAGTATAGTAACTTACCATAAACAAATATTAAAGAAGTATATGTGTCTATTCTATAGTCTCTTCTTAGAAAACCATAAAATGTCTGGCTCTTTATTGACAATAAGTCATGATAGAAAATCACATAAAAGCCCATTTACTCTTCTTTTTTTCTTTTTCTTTTTTTTGTTAAAGACCCGTAATCCTCTATCAGAGACAATGTGTTATGCTCGGAGAAACTCTTAAAAAGTAAACAGAAATCTAACATATCATTCTTAATACAACCAATAAGAATTTTACAGCTAATAAAATAAAATAAATAGAAAAATCAAAATGTGAAGTAAAATTAAATTTAATATTCTTTCTATTTTTTTTCTAATCTTCTTCCTGATTTTTTTGTTAAATTAAAGATACAGATTATGAGCCAAATTTCTTAAATAACAAAATAAAACCTACAAAATTTTGCCCTTTATAAAAAAAATTACCAATATAAAAATATGCAAAATATTTTATAAAGTATATTAGTAATATTTTCTTTTTTTATGATAAAAAAAAAGTTTAATCACGTACACAAACAACATGATAAAAGAATACATAATTTAAATTATATAAACAATTAAACTGCTAATTTAATTAAATTAATTATAATGAAAATAAATTGAAATAAAACTTTCTTTAAAATTATTTTGTTAATATATAATATTTATGTTTTCTATTAATGTTAAAGGCAAGTCGAAAACTTTTCATAGAAATTAGATTTTATGAAGTGCGAAATGAATAAAAGGAATAAAAAAGCGAAGCAACACTTTATTCTATTTATAATTATAATTAATTAATAATTTTTAAAAAGAAAAAATTATAAACAAAAAGTTAAAAACTAAAATGTGCTACACCTTAAATAGTATGCGACTTCACATTAAAGATTTTTTTTCTTAATTTTGAATTTTTATTAATAATTTTCTTTTTAAAAATTATTAATTATAACTATAGTTTGATTTAATTTTAAACTTTTGATATATCGTATAAACTGAATATGTCTTTCTTTTAAAAATACATTAAATATTAATATTACAGTAATATTTATCAATCCTAATTAAAATTGTGTTCTAAAAATTAAAATTATAAATTCAACGGAACAAAGTCTTACTCTAGTTTAAAATCAACGTGTTTTATTTACATTATAAAGTTATTATTTAAAATAAAATACTCTACAATTTTACACCATCAAAGTATATTATTTTAAAATTTAAATTATATTTTCTAAATTCAAATTATAATCCTTTATATACTTCAATTTCAATGCAATTTAGCAAAAAATTAGGAAGAAGATTATAAAATAAAACAAAAATATTATCAAATTTAATTTTACTTGGTATTTTGATTTTTTTATTTATTTTATTAATTATAAAAATTTTATTGATTGTGTCTAAGAATGATGTGTTAGGTTTTTTCGTTAAACTGAAACTTAAACACTATTGATTAAATTAGAATAATTTTTTATTAATTAATTTACAGGTTTCGTAATAATTAATATTTCTTTTTTAAAAAAACTTTTTATTTTTACTTTTAAATCCAAAATTTTCACTTTATTTTAAAAGTTGGTACGGGAAACAGTTTTGAAAAGTGAGAACAGAAGCAAAATAAAACAAGACAACAAGTTTATAGTTCAAAATAAAAATAGACGTAAATAAGTCCTTAAATTCTTTCTATTTTCAGGATAATAATTTTACTTTCGTAATTAATAAAATAGTAGGAATAGCTTTTAAGTCAATTAGTATATAAGACTGAATTTATAATGTTTTTTATTAATTATTTTTATATTAAAAATATTCTTAATTTAAAGAAAAAAATGTATCTATAAATAATTAAAAGATAGATGAGTATTAATTATAAGGATAGTTTAAAAAAAAGTTATAAAATTAAAACAAATTTATTATTATTAACTAAATTAATTGTTTTTTTTTAAATATTGAGATAAGTAATTGGGTTTTATCCAGGGTAAAGGAGAGTGTACTACTAAACTTAGTGCAAATAAGGGGTAATACTAATGACAAATTAGTGTAATAAACTAGTTTTCATCTTTTTAATTATTAAAATAAGTACTACTACTATATGACTATATGATAACACCAAGAGTGCGTGAAGGAGAACCTGCGATACTCCACGGGCATGTTGCCAGTGCCAGTTTTCCAGATTGCCATTTTCTCGAATGCTTCAATTGGAACCACGAAATGCTGCTTCGGAGTGTTGCAATGTCCTCCCACGCTCTCCGCGTCGGAGCCGTAGTTCGGGGCGCAGAAATTTGTGGCGGTGACGGCCACCGTCGTGCCGGAGATGCACCACCGCCGGTCAAAGTCGGAGTCCTCCTCGCGGCACCGGAGCTCGAAGCAGGCGCCGCAGATCTGGCCGCGCCCGAAGAGAGCCTCGCTGAGAGCGGCGGTGGCCATGCCATAACCGCCGTTAAGGAGGTCGCCGTATCCGCACGCGCCGCCGACCGCGTCGGTGGCGGCGTAGTGAGTTGCGTGGGCGGGTAACCATTCTTCGGCGCGAGGTTCGGGATCGGGGGTAGTTTCGGAAAATGACGCGGCGGGGGGTGAAGGAGAAGAGTATAAACAAGTGGCTGGTGAAGAAGTAAGACTAAGGAGTGTAAATAGAAGAATCGTTAGTGTTAGTGTTTGTTGTGACATTGTTTGGCCTTTGTTGTTGTTTCTACAAGCAAACTAAATGGTAATTAGTGACAGATGCAAAATCATATCTTCACTTTTTTTCTTAACTTTTTAGTAGTTTTTATCACTTGAGTTGTTTGTCTCTGATTGTGTTTTTTTACAGCATTCACCGTCTTTCTTGTTATAAATGTTGCACGTGCTACTGACTATAAATATCAGTGAAGATGCCATGATGTATAAATTATACACATGTAGCATAAAATTTGCTTTAATAACTTTGATACATTAATTATTGATTGTCAACCAAATACTATCTTAGTTTTTTTTTCTTTCTAAACTAGGTGTATTATCTAATGGAGGCATAAAATCATATTCGAATAAAATATAATTATTATGAATAATAAAGTTTTTCTTTTAAGAATTTAACATAATTGTATATTTAGATTCAAATTTAAACTCAAGAGGTTTAGTTAAACTAAAACAATTCATACTAATTGAAAAGACTATCTTAGTTTACACTTTACGCCATAAGTAGGGAATAATTATAATTTTTTAGAATTTAAAAAATGAATATAATCTTGATTACTGGATTTAGAAGATGCTTTTTTCGAAAAGAGTAATAATAATGTTACCATTCATGTGTGTGTGCGCTTCGCGAGGGAACTTTCTGTACTGAATTTTTGGCAAGTGGGGTACGAATCCTAACATGATGATTCTTCACAACGTGGAATGCCCCTCCGACTGGGATTTTGCTGCTGCTAACTGGGCAGAGTGAGCAGTGAGCATGAACTTGTTCTTGGTTCTTTTCTTAATTCTTATACATAAAGGGGGTGAAAAGCCAATAGACTTTCTTGGTGTCCCTCCCATAAAAGTAGGAACTGTTAAGCAAAAGAAATGTAGAAATAAAGCGTAAAAGTATAATAATCTCATTGTGCAATCTCAAAATTCACTTTTCTATCGAAATAATTAAAATATCTTGGGAGGCCAACCATATGTAACCTACAACCTTATAATAATTTGAGTGTTGCTAGATGCACCCAGCATTCTAAAAAATGATAAAATTATTTTTGCTTGGTTTTTCTCTTTCGGATCAAGTTGATTTGGAAGAGGAAAAATAAAATTTTTGTTAATTATATAAGATATTTAAAGATATTTATTTTATTAATTATAATATAATTAAATATATTTATTTATTTTATTAATTATAATATATTTATAAATATTGATTTATTATAAATAATTAATACTAATCAATCATAATCATAATTCATGCTAATCAATCAACCATGCTAATCAATCATAATTCCCTAAAAGAGGATATAAATAATTTCAGAGTTAACAATTTTCAGAATCAATCAATCATGCTAATCAATCAATCATAATCATAATCATAATCATACTTCATGCTAATCAATCATAATTTCCTAAAAGAGAATATAAATAATTTTAGAGTTAGCAATTTCAAAAACTACATTATGATTGCTAACTCTGAAATTATTTATATCATCTTTTAGGGAATTATGATTGATTAGCATGAATTATGATTATGATTGATTAGCATTAATTATTTATAATAAATCAATATTTATAAATATATTATAATTAATAAAATAAATAAATATATTTAATTATATTATAATTAATGAAATAAATATCTGGTATAATTAACAAAATTTTTATTTTTCCTCTTTCGAATCAACTTGATCCGGAAGAGGAAAATCAAGTAAGGACAATTTTGTCATTTTCTTAGAATGCTGGGTGCACCAGCAATAATACTGGGTGCACCTAGCAACACTAATAATTTACCTAAATAAAAGATCAAGGCCCATGATCCCCTTATGGGCTACACTTTGGATTTCAAGATATATAAAGTCATCTTCAATAAGGATTTTTATAAATAAATCTTAGGGGGGTGTATTGGATTGGGATTTTGAGAGAATATTTTGACAAAAACAATCTTGAAGATTTTAAAAGATTATGTGGGATTGTATTGATTTTGTGGGATTTTAAAAGATTTTTTTTAAAAGACTTTTTACAATTAGGATTCTTAACCCAAGATTTTAATGGATTTCTAACACAGATTTTTAAGATTTCAAAGTACTTTATGGATTTTTAAGATTTTGAAAGATTAATACATTTTAAACAAAAAAATAACGGAAGTTACAAAAGTGAATGAAAAAGATGATAAATAAATTATAATGTTTGAATAAAGAAAATAAAAACGATAGAAATTTTAAACCTTTTAATAACAAAGTCATTATTGCCTAAAAAAATAATAACAAAGTGATTCTCATTTCATGTTCGCCTAATTATTTCAACCAAATATTAATAGTTCGACCAAAAAACAAACCAAATATTTCAACCAAAATACAACAATAATAGTTCGACCAAAAAACAAACCAAATACTTTAACCAAAATAGAGACCCAAAAGATATAGTTCAACAAACTCACGATGTTTAAAATAATATGTTAATAATAGATGATCAAAATATTAATTATTCCCTAACTTAAAGTTTATCCAAGATGAGCGTTCTTCCGGTGACATCTTCAAGAAAAAATCTTTTTTTGCTTTAGTATTTAACAATTCAGCTGTCTTGAAACGCGTTATGTCATCCAAATTTGGAATTTCTTTTATAACATCCCAAATAATACCCTCGAGCTCTCTATCTCTATCTCTATCTTTTTCTCTTTTCTCCATCATGTTGAATATTTTTTCAAAATTCACAGCAATAGTCTCAATGCCAACAGAAAGATTTTCCAGAACGTTGCCTTGATTGTTGATCCCAACAGCGCTTGAACTCCCTCCATACTCGGATCTCCTTCGCTTGTGACAGTTTTGTTTTTCTATGGGAACCTCTGAATCTAAAGGGGGGTGGGATGGTGGACTTGGTTGGTTTGGTGATGGAGGCTGATTTGCTGGTTCATAGTTATTTGGTGTTATGAATGTATCACTATTAGGATCATATGCAAATTCTTCTATCCCAACAGTTCTATTTTCTGGCTCAAAAGTTGTTGCATCAGTATCATCTGGATCGACTGATATAGAATTATTCCCGCTAGAAACTCCACCCCCAACAACGATCTTCAAATACTCATAATCAACCATACTTTTTCCTCGAAGTTTGCTGTGACTTGGGTGGGACTAAAAAAAAAAATCATTGTTAATATACTACAAATATTATAATTTACTAAATTTATAACTATTAATATATTTAAAAGATTATGAACACTAACAAACTGTTATAACTGTTAATACACTAACAAGTGTCTTAAGGGCACATGTTAGCATTTTCCATAAAAATAATACTCATATATCATAAAATCATTTAAAAAAAAACTATTAACAAAATAACAATAATAATAACACAATAACAATTAAAAAATTATTAACACAATAATAATAATAATAACACGCTGTCAAAAAAATAATAATAACACATTAATAATTAACATTTTAATAATAACACAAGAAAATAATAATAATAATAATGGACGTTGTAAAAAAACAAGTTGAAGAAACAAAAAAAAAAGAGTTTTTTATTTTGATTTGCATATACAGTACTAAAAAAAAAGCAATATGAAATCTTGATGCATATCAATTGTCATTCTTTTGATGCATATTCATTGCCTGGACGTTGAAAACAATATGAATACGAAATCTTGAAGCATATACAACACCCTTTTCTTTTGATTTGCGTAATATACATATAGTATGAACAATATTGACTATCGACCATTAAAAAAATAGGTAAAATTGATTGAAAAGTTGTAAGAGAATGAACCTGGTAGTGGTTTGTGTCTTGTTCGGCAGGAGAAGAAAAAGTCTTTGGAAGATTTTGAAAAGTCTCAAGGGTTTGGGTGAGATTGTTGGAGGAGTATTTTATGTGTATTTCTAACTAAAAAGTCTCTCAAAATCCATTCCACAAAAGAATCCATCAAAATCTATTTACTTTTGAATACCAAAAGACATTTTAAAAGTGGTAAGAAATCTCAATTGAATACCAACAGATTTTGTTGCCCTGAAAAAAAAATCTTTATTGTCTTAATTGAATACCACAAGATTTGTTTATATTTTATAAAAGTCTTGATTGAATACCACAAGACTTTTTAATCATAAAAAAGTCTTTTAAAATCCTTTGAAATCTTAATCCAATACACCCCCCTTAACCTAAAAATCTCATCTTCCTAAAATCAATTATTGTAATATTTTTATTGAATCTCCACGTGGAGATCTAGTTCTTTTACAACAGGAAAAAAAATGATTTTTAACTTTCTCTCTCTCCACAATAATCTAGCGGAAAGAAACTACTAGCTACAAGAAAAAAAATGGAGCTCTAAGGAGGAGAAGAATAACCAAATATACAACACAAACACATATCTCAAATCATGAACGATTAAAAATAAAAAAAAAAAAAGATCTCAAGAAGAGTGTGGAGTGCGGAGTGGAAGGTGCCTGAAGACGGGAATGGGTGGTGGAAGAAGGAAAAGGTAGGGGGAGGGTGAGGACCGGAAAAAGAAAAAAGGGTGAGGGGGAGGAAAGGGTTAGGGCAAAGAAGGAAAGAAAAAAAAATGAGGGAGGAGGAGGGTGGGGGAAGTGAAGGAAGGAAAAATAAAAATAAAGAAAAGGTGAAAGATAGGAGACAGGTGGGGGATGCGTATAAGGAAAATAAAAAATATATAATTAATTATTTTAAAATAAATTATAAATTAATATTAGAATGTGGGTCTCTCTGAGATTTAAAAAAAATGATTTAATATCTTAAAATGAGATCTATTATTATTGAAGTAAGAAATTTAAAAAATCTAAAAAGTGATGTGACACTTTAGGATTAAAAAAAAAAGTAATTAAGATCTCAAAATGAAATTTCTTATTAGAAATGCCTAATATCCTTACAACTTTGGCTTATGTTTCTTTATAGTGCCAGCATTCATTCATTTTTGAATTCCCTTAGTTAGGTAGGTTTATCTATTTTCACCTACATGTATTCAAATTCATTGGACTTACAATTCTATCTGCAAGTTATGATTTGACAATATATGGAGGGAAGTTATGATTTGACAATATATGGAGGGATTGAAGGGCAAAACAACAAAAATGAGATTTTTTTTTTAAAATTGTCAAATGGAAATAAAATTTAAATTAATATTCAGAAAGGGATAAATCATAAATTATCTTACGACTTCTGAATTGAAAATGGTAAATTGTATTACAACTTTTTTTTTCTTTTTTCATTGACATTGTAAAGTTTAATATTTTTTAACACGACTTCAAAATCATCAGAGTTTTTTTTTTTTTCATTGAATTCATAAAATATTTTACAATTTCAATTTTTTGAATAACTTTAAAATCATAACGGTATTTTTTTTCTTTTTCCATTTACGACTTCAATTTTTTTTCTTTATTTGAATTGAGAATCTATGTTTGTTGCTAAATGCCTCGTTGGCTTAATGCATTTTGTTAATGAAATGTGAAGAGAAAGGATGCTTACAGAATAGTATTTGTTATGTTAATCTTCGAATTTTTTTAACCTTGTTTTGCTGAAGTATGTACTTTATCACCGCTTCATGTTTGTGTCATAATCCGCATTGCAATTATGTGTGGTTGTGAAATTTGGTTGTAATCTTTAAAAAAGTAAGTATTCATCCTTTTTTTACTAGTGAGAAGTAAGAATTATTGTTTTGAAATACTTTATTCTTTGATATTTATCTTCTAGTACTCTTAGAAACCGTGAATATTAATTAAGTTACTGACAACTTTGAGAAACAACTTAAACAAGTGTGTTTGTTGTTTAACCTATATATAATATTGGACATGGCATTATATATACTTCGAAAATTCTCTTAATTTTAAAGTCGTTTTGAAAAAAAATACCCTTGCAATATTAAAGTTATTCTAAAAAAAATTGAAGCCATAAAATATTTTACAATTTCAATAGAAAAAGAAAAAAATTCCTTAAAACTTTAAAGTCGTATTGAAAAAAAAAATTGAAATCATTATGACTTTCAATTCAAGAGTCTATAGAATAACTTACGACTTATTTCTTTCTGGATCTTAATTTAAATTTTAATCTCATTTGATAAATTTTTTTAAAAAATGCCCCCTTTCCGTCGTTTGGCCGGATTGAAGATTGTTACCAACATTCTCTTATCAACACATTCTATACTACAGATCTCGCTAAATAAAGTAAGTACCTCCAATAATGTATCTCATTACATTGAAAGATTAGTTTCTAGCCAAAGGATACCTAAAACAAATGGCATTTCTGTTCCAGATATATTATTGTATTATTCCCTGGTGCCCTACGATTCATTATATCACCAAAATATATGTTAGGCCAATGGATCTTTCCGCATCTGAAATGAATCCACAAAATATGCCCCGTTAGAAAAATTTCCATCATGGTAGTAAATATTAGAATCTATGAACAAGTACGTTAATAAGCACTGCACAAGTACGTGACTTACACTTTGCATACTCTTAGGGAGCATAAAAAGTTTTTTTTTTTTAAAAAAAAAGGCACTAGATATAATTCACAGTTATTCACAGTTAAACTAGGAAGCACGGACACAGCTCCTAAGTGCCGCGCACAGACACGGCTTGGACCCGCGGAGAATGTGTTGAAACTTGGAAGTCAAAAAAATAGAAAAGGCAAGTTTACGGATTTGAACAGCTGGAGAATGTGCAGTGCAGTGCAATTCAACAGAAATATCAAAATTTTCAGCCACCCCTTTTTCCTTCATATATCATACCAACTCACATCCAGCAGCAACCAAAACAACCATTACAGCTCATCATGACAAAGGGAACACTTTTTGAAGGAAAAATCCAGTGGGGTATAAGCTACAAGGAAAGATGGATACATTGCTCTTCTCTATCATCAGCTGTCACAACAGATATGCATCTTTTATATGGCACAAACCCTTTTCCCACATGCTTCAGGTTCCACTCTCACCTTTAGCTTGGATATTGCTGATGTTTCACTTGCTCTAGAGTGTCCAACAAGTTTCAATTTGCCATCCTCCATGGAGGAGGAAAGGCGTTGCGCGCGAATGTTTAGAGGTATCTTTAGCATTCCTCGATTGTTGGAGATGGTTTGCAGGTGTCTGTTACAAATAGAGTCATTCCAAAGAGTTTGAAAGTCCGACCGGAAGATTCTTCTGCTGTGTTGTCTTCTTTGATGGAAACACATCCATTTGGGGGAAGCTTGAATTTCTAGACATTGAGATCAAACAATAGTATAAGATTATATATCATTTTTGTCAAGATATTGTAATCAATAAAATGGATTGGATTAGGAAGTAGTACCATAAGAGGTTTCTCATCATGAGTTGAATCAGTGTCCATCCCAGCTTCTTCCTCAGATGTTGTTGTTTTGGGTTTGGCACGTGTAAAACTGCTTGTATGGAAGCCACTAATGGATGACATGGGCGACAAACTTCCATTTGGTGTGTCTGAATCAGAGGAACCAAGGCTGTCTGAACCAACTCCTGATAATACTGATTTTGGAGATTGGTTTTCTTGATCAAAGTCTGACGACTTCAGAGAATTAGACTTCATAGGTTGTTCTGGGATCGAAATTTCCTTATTTGGGGTCTCAACTAGTTTACGAGGGTAAGGATGCATCGGCTTTCGTTTCGGTCTTGGAGGAGGAATTTCAATTGACTCCACTGTGTTTGTATTGTTCCCAGTAGGATCGTGAAGAACCTGTCATGAGGTTATGACAAAGTAATTAGAGTGAATTCAAGAACAATCAGATGAGCCCTTCAATCCCAAAGAAGGTGGCACTTTGGATATAGGGTCATCAAAATTTTAACTTAGTCTGATGTATGGTTTATGGTAAGTAGAAAAATATGGCAGGGAATGATTATTAGATTAGAGCAGTAAACCTTAGAAAAAAACTTCTGAGCATGACTTCGAATCTGAACAGCAGTCTTTGTGCCAACATGTTCTGTAGTGAAAATAAAGCGTCTCAAAACTTGGGCCAAAAACAATCATACTCCTTCATTACTCATACATGCAGACACACGCGCACACATATTTCCTTTGCTCGAAATTTTAATAGCATTCTTGCCTAAGATATGCAGGTTCTTAATTAATAATACCTTCAATACGCCGCCAAGCCCGTCCATACAGCTTTAAAGCTTCAAGGAACTTCTTATGTTCTTCATCCGTCCATCGCTCTCTCTGTTTGGTGATAGTATACGGCTTCCTTACCTATTGAAGAAGAGAAAATAAAATTGATTAAAACAAAGAAGACACAAATAAGTGAAAAAGAGAACAATTATAATATGCAAGTGCCAATAATACTACTAAAGAATTTAGTGAGAACCTTCAGAGCATAGTCATTCCCACAAGAAAACTGGTCATTAAGTTGAATATGTGTGACAGAATGCCCAGAACTCAAAGATACACCACCTCCTTCTGGAGGACCACCCTGTGATCTGTAAAATCCATTTTGATCCTACATTCGATTCAAAAAGAGCAAAGAAATATAATTAATTATAATCATCAAGGGAGCCTAAAAAATTTCATATATAATGGCCAACCAGATCAGAAATTATTTATCCACTAAGGAATCAGACACATTTTCAGGCGAATTTTTCACTCCACAAAAAGACAAGTAGCAAAAACACCCAAGAAATATTTAAAGGAAGAAGACAAAGAAAACACCAGTGAAACAACTCCTTTGGTAAAGACAAGAACAAGTGTTATTTATTCATAATCCTTAAGCAGGTCCCCTTCTGCTAATAACTCTTTCCCAAAAGGAAAGCATTCAAACTTTTTTTTTTAGGAGTGTAAATTCAACCCTTTTTCTGAAATGTGAAATCTATACATATTTGGCATTTGAAATAGGCAAAACCAACGCCATTATGGTTCTCTCTCTCTCTCTTTTCCTCCTTTCTTTAACAAATAGTACGATGCATCTCCCGCCCAAAACGAATACAATCAACATTGAAATTGAACCACAATCTCAGCTACCCTTTATAGATTGAGAGTAAAGTATAAAAAAATATCAATCATCAAACAATTCATATCGAATGAAAACATAGCAGAAACTTATATATTAATTACATACTTGAATCGCCATAGATGCAGAAGAAACAATCTCTTGTCAAGAATCAAGATCTTCTCCTTCCTCTTCTTACAGTTTCAAACTTGCTCAACTTTGTTTCCCTCCTTACAATCAGATCACAACACCTAAGAACTAAAGCTCCTCTTTTCTGGAATGCGAATTCCGAAATAAGAAAAGTACAACACAAACAAGCAAAATCACATGTTCCACCTTCCTCCCACCTCTCTCTCCCCTTAGAGAGCTCGAAACAGAATCAAACAACAAAATTGTGTACAAAAATGGACCCACCTCGATCCAAAAGTCAAATTTATCGTACAAACTCTGCCTTTGATTCTTCACTTCACCAACCACTACATCTCAGAATCACAAAGCACAAAAACAAACCCTCTCCATCATCTACAAGATCGCGTGATCACCCCCTCCTCAATCAATAACTTGATGGATAAAATCCAACCACTAGGAAGAAGCCTTTCTCTAAAGAGAAAAAAATTCCAATCTTCTTTTCAAAATAGAAAGATGCTCATAGCTCATAACTCATAAGCTAGACATACCACTGCTACCTAGCAGCAGCAGAAAATAGAAGGAATGGAAAATCTACAAAATTATAGAAAACCCAGAAACGAAAAATGGTTAATTTCTGAGGGATAAAAGTGTTATTTGTTGTTGGTTACAACAGAAGAAGGGAAGAGAAGAGAAGAGAAGTAGATAGATGAAGAAGTTGGAAGAAGTGAAAGCTCAGACTCCGAAAGTGCTTCTTGTGATGGTTGTTGTGAGGGGAAAAAGAAAAAAAAAAGGAATGAGCAAAGAGAGGGTGACACGTCAGATGTTGAACTTCTATTTTCTTCTAAAAAAATAAATGAATAAATAGTCACTTTTTTTCTTAAAAGTGTAATTTATGACAAACTAAAAGATGTAAATGTAAAATTTACTTGGAAGTGTTAAAAATGCAACAAAATTATTCTGTCATCAACTTCTGTTTATCACCGTTAAAAAAGTTGTCTAAAAAGATGGATTTGTTAGTAAAAAAATTACCTATGTGGTTGCCAACTTGGGAACATATTTGTCATATGCAAATTTAGTGACTTTTGATTTTTTTAGATTGTGGGAAAAAGAGTTCTTTTAACGTTGGTTCATTTTTTTCATTCCCAAAAGGTTTTTTTTATGCAACAAAAGGCCTATTCCCAAAAGGTGACTCTTCGTTTCTAAAAGTTCTTCATTTTTCTTCATCTCCCTCACTTCCAAAGCTTCCTTCTCGAACTTCTTTGTTTCCAAATTGTACTTCATCTCCCACACTTTCACAATCTCGTTCTCGAAAGTGGCTCGTTCCCAAATTTCCCAACCATAGCGACAGTCACCATGCATTTGTTCCTATCGACGATGACCACAACAACGCACACCCAGGTTTGGAGTTTATCGTATATTGTGTCATCTTTCTACGCTTTTTTCATTTTTTTCTATGGGTATGGTGTTTATTGGTTGGTCGTAATAGCACCGTTGTCAGCTAGTGTCTTCATCGTTGACAGACGATTGTTTTGGGGTTTCGACGACAACCGTAATGGCGTCGTCGTTGACAGACTGTTGCATATTTTGTTGACTGAAATGGCATCGTTGCCATCACATTTGTCGTGGTGGTCGTTGTCTATCTGGCCTCTATTGTCAAACCCCTTCTCTTGTCTTCTCTTCTTTATTCTCAAATTTTTCTCTTCTCTTCTTTGTTATGAAACTTTTTTTCTCTTCTCTATTCTAAAACTTTTTGTGTTCTATGTTTGCGAAAATACAATTAATGTTTTTTATGTTTCTCTGTGGGATGTCTGATGAAATCATTCATATTTTGCACCACAATGGAAAATTCATACAAAATGAAAATGGGGCACTGGAGTATGTCGGCGGTGAATTCTGTGTTTGGGAAGAAGTTAAAACAAATTTGGTTAATTTGTGGACACCCCAGGAATTGTGCTAAGCTTGTCGCAACTATGTGAAGTTTGTTTCAGTATGTTATTTGGTGCCTAGTATTGGTTTACATAGGCTGGAGAATGATTGTGATTTGTTGTCTATGTGCCAAATTGGGCTTGCTGAT
Organism: Glycine soja; assembly: GCF_004193775.1. Classification (NCBI taxonomy): domain Eukaryota; kingdom Viridiplantae; phylum Streptophyta; class Magnoliopsida; order Fabales; family Fabaceae; genus Glycine; species Glycine soja. The sequence goes on along the minus strand of NC_041014.1, from coordinate 27,257,282 downwards.
CCAGAAAAAGAAGTGCATGTATACTTAGAAAATGTTGATCCAGATGAGGGTCATGTTAATGAACTTGGGCCAGTGATTGAAGTACATGCAATGCCTATAAATTGTAGTGCACAAGATGTGGCTGAGGCTATTGTTAAAGAGTGTACTCATAATGGTATTGAAGATATGGATGTTGATGGTGCTAAAAGTGGTTCAAATGATGAAAATGAAGTAGTTGGAACTGGTGTACAAGATGCAGAAACTGAAGTTGTTGAAATAGGAGTTGAAATAGAACCTGAAGTTGTTTGGAGTTGAAATTGAAGTTAACAATGGTGCAGATGACGATGAAGTTAAAGAACATGATGTGGATGCTGAGTTTTCTGATCATTCTAAAAGTGACCCAGACTATGTATATGTGTCTGCAGAAGATGATGGACAATCAAGTGACACATTGGTAGATAGTTACCAGTCTGAAGAATTTCAGTCTCTTCCCAACAATGATGATGAAGGTGACTCTAATTATAAAATCATGTATCTTCAATACGATCCTAGAAGTAGGTTTGGACAAGTGCATTTGGAGGTTGGGATGGAGTTTAATACTATCAAAATGTTTATTGAAGTTGTGAGAGACTATACTATTTTCTATGGCAGAGATCTGAAATGGGTAAAAGTTAACACCATTCGAGCTAAAGCATGTTGTAAACAAGTTGGATGTTCATGGGAAATTTTTTGTTCATAGTTTGAAGTTACAAGAAGCTTTCAAATCAAGACTTTTTTGGAGGAGCACATATGTGGAAGGGTCTTCAAAAATAAACAAGCTACAATGAAATGGGTGGCAAAAAGGGTGGCTGATAAGCTTAGGTTTCATCCAAACCTAAATCATGTGGAGGCACATGAACATCTCAGAGAACATTATGGTGTGCACATTGATGAAAGAAAGATGTTTAGGACTATCAAAGAGGCTCGATCACTGATTGAAGGACACATCCAATTGCAATGTGCTAAGCTTTGGGACTATTCACATGAGTTAACAAGAAGCAATGAAGGATCAACTGTGAAAATGAATAGCATTCTCATACCTAGATCTTTTCCACAATTCCACCAAATTTATACATGTTTAGATGCATGCAAGAAAGGATTCAAGGCTGGTTGTAGACCTTTTATTGGTCTTGATGGTTTTTTCCTGAAAGGGTACTATGGTAGTCATTTGCTTCCAGTAGTGGGACAAGATGCAAGCAATGCCTTTTTTGTGATTGCATATGTGGTAGTAAATGTTGAAGATAAAGATAACTGGAAGTGGTTCCTCACTTTGTTACATGAAGACATAGGAGACTACATACAATATGGTTGGAATTTCATGTCAGACATACAAAAGGTGCAATTCAATATAGAAAGTTTATTTCATGCTTGCATGTGTAATAGTTTTGTGTCATGCTAGCAATATGATATATTGTATCGTGGACATTTTTTCAGTAAGTATAATAATTTAAGGATACAAATGTCAATAAGTTATAAACATCAGGGTTATTTTTAACTCTGTAGTAATTTGGTCTGTGATTTCATTCAAATCATACTAGTGTGTCATGCTAGCGATATAATTTGTTTTGTCTGCGTTCAATTTTCCCTGCCTTTACCTGTTTTGATATTTAACATGTAATGTTTATTTATATGCTATGTGTAGGGGTTTCTTTTTGCAATGCAGGAAGTTATGCCAGGTGTGAAACACAGGTATTGTGTTATGCACTTATGGAGAAATTTCTCAAAGCAGTGGAAAAACAAAGAGTTAAGAGGCCTAGTCTGGAAGTGTGCACGATCTACTACTGAAGCAAAATTTAAGGTTAGTATGAAAGCTGTAAAAAGGAAGAATAAAAAAGCATGGGTATATTTAGACAAGTGGCCCCATGAATCATGGACCAAAGCTTACTTCAATGAAAATTACAAAGTTGACAGCATAACCAACAACAATTGTGAGTCTTTCAATGCAAAGATTTTAAAGTTCAAAAATAAGCCAATTTTGAGTCTGTGTGAGGATATAAAGATGTATATAATGCGCAAGATGACAAGTGCAAAACTGAAAATGGCTGCAAGATTAGGCTCATTGGTACCTATGCAACAGTCAAGGTTGGAAAAGGAGAAAGTTGAATCCAACAAGTGGACTGCAAACTGGGTTGGTGATCTTGATGGAACTAGATTTGAGGTCTGCCATCATGAAACAAGAATTGATGTCGATCTACAAAACTAGTCATGCACATGTAGGATGTGGCAACTTACAGGTATACCACTGCATGACTTAAATTTGTCGATTATGGATTTTATGCATCACATCTCTATGAAAATTGTGTTTATGTACACAGGTCTTCCTTGTAGACATGTGATTGCTACCTTCAGATACAATAACCACAAACCAAAGGACTAGAGTGATGGTATGCTGACCATTAGATCTTATAATGCAACCTATGAAAATTGCATACACCCTACCAAGAGTCAACAATATTGGGAAACTACATTGTTTGATAGGTCGACACCACCCCATATAGAAAAGAGACATGGTCGACCCAAAAAATGTAGAAGAAAGGATAAGGATGAGGGCCAACTCAGTAACAGTAGACTGAAAAGATCCTACAAAGAGGTTACTTGTACTAGATGCGGTCTCAATGGTCATAACAGTAGAGGATGTATTAATGGTGGTGTTCCACCAAGACCAAAAAAGTGGAAACCTATTATTGAAGAAGACAATAACTTAAATGCAACCACAACAACACCAGTAAGATATTTCTAAACATCTGATAATTTTTTTATTGTTCCTGGGGCATGGTTGTAATAGATTAAGCATTGATTACTTGCTATTAATTGATCTATTTGTTGTTCACTTTTATTCTGTGTATGCTGTGAATTGATTATTGTTGTGATTCCACTTGTATTCTGTGTATGCATTTTTGTTGACACCTTTCGATACGATGATTACTTGTTGTCAACTGATCTACTATCCACTTTTATTTTGTGTATGTTGTGAATTGATCTACTGCTGTCATAAGATACAATAACCACATGACTTAAATTTGTTAATTATTCTATGTATGATGTGAATTGATCTACCATTGTTAATCCACTGAGTATGCAATTTTGTTAATCCAGTACATGATTAGTTTCTACTGGATTTGATGCAGGTCTGTTATTGTTAAATGTAGTTTGTGTTGTATATTGCTTTAAAATTTTGTTAGCAAACATTTGTTCTTAAATGTAGTTTGTGTTGTATAAGAAAAGGACTAATCATGTATATTGTTGGCAACCATTTGGCTACTCTGTTTTGTTGGAAAATGTTACCTTTAAAGACTAAATTTTCATGATTACTCCTTTTGGAGGATGTCACCGCATACATCATTTGCCTATTATAATGCTATGCTTTTTTAAGGAAATAAGGCTAGCACAAACATTTGATAAAAACGTTAATTGGTTTGTGTTATCCACGTGGAATGTTAGTTGCTAATGTTTACTTACTAATGTTAGTTCTCAATAATCTATTTATTTATAGTTATATTAAATTTGTGCAGAGGCTAATGACTATTTTACATATATGTAGGATGAGATTAACTATTCTCAATATGCTCCACAAGTTGAACAACCTTCAACTAATTTGAAAATTGTTCCAACTCCTAATGCTAAAAATGCTTCAACTCAAAATATTCCAACTCCAAGTCATGTGAGTGATTTTTATAGTTTATTGGTTAGTTATTGTTAAATTATGTTATGCATAACTAATCACTATTTATTACTATTGCAGGAAACAATCTCCATACCTCCACTGATGTCAACTGCATTTAAACCACCTCCACTTAGGCCTCCAACACTAATTTGAATTATAATGTCAGATGGAGTATCTCACAACAAGAACCAACTGAATTACATGAGCTTCATACCTACACCAGGAATGCCCAGCTGCTAAGATTTGAAGAACTAAAATGTGGGACAGATTTATCTTTTATTTATAATAGATAGTGATTAATTATTATAATTTGGATAAATTTGTAATGATTGATACATTGATACAATGTTTATTTTGGTATTTTGGTACAATATTTATTTTGGATAACTTATGTTATGACAAACAAATTATGGTTCATAATCAATCTTATTGATATTATGTTTGTTATAAATTATTTCTGTAAATTATTTTTTTTAAGTGATTATTATGACGTTATGCTTGTAACGATAAAAAAATGACGAAAATCTGTTATAAAATTATATTTTACTCACCAAAAATGAAATTACTAGCATTAGTCCAAAATTGGTGACTATTTTGATCTAAATGACCAAAATCTATCATAATTTTTTTGTGATTGACATTTTGTTCCAGTAAAAGGTACCGGCATCTAGGTCCAAATAAGATTACTGACAATTTACTCAAAGAAAAAAATTATCGACAATTTGGTCCATCAAAATTTTACTGACATTTACGTTCAAAAATGATTTTTTACGGATATTTTCGTCAAATCTAGTCAGTATGATCACGTTGTCAATCAATTTTGTGACAAATTCATTTATGTGTGTTGCTTAGGCAACTTTTTTAACAATAACGAACATAAGTTAATGATAGGATATTTTTTGTCGCACTTTTAATACTTTCAAGGATTAAATTTTGCATTTACATCTTCAATGACATATTTATCAGCGAATTACACTTTCTGAAAAAAAAAATGATTATTTATAAAAAAAATTGAAAAAGTATTTTTTTAAAATATTTTTTCTTTTATTCAATCCGACATCGAGAAGTCGAAGGAATCTTGTGGCTCACGTCGAGAGTTGTCGAGGACACGTGGCGCGCGGTTGTCGACCCTAGAAAAAGTGAAGACTGTAACACTTTTTTGTGGATAATTTCGAACACGTCAGTCACACTCGCGGGTGAGAGTGAAGCAAAAGGCTACTCGCGGGTTGGGGAATGACACGCGTCCACTTGCACAATTAAAGCGTGGCCCGTGTTTTTTTTCCCAAACCCAAATGGATAAATTCCATTAATTATTAGTTTCTGTTCTAATATTCTCCCTGTCTTTTATTTCTATGGATCTAAAATTATCTATTTTATCTGCTTCTTGTTTATTTATTTACTTAACCAACAATACAGTATGTAAATTAAGAAAAAAATATTAATATTAAATTTGAGTTTTTAGTTTTTAATATGGCTTTTGTTATTTTTTTATTTATAAAAGTGTATAATATTATATAAAAATAAGTATGAAATTGAAAACAAGTAATTGGTGTGGTTTTGAATTTATTAACAGAAAGATGAAGAGAAGTGAAATTTTCATTTGAGTAGATAAATAAAAAATAAGAATTTTTTATTAAATTCTTTTAAAAAGTATTTTAATATATTTATAGTTAGAAGAACTGAATTGTTTTCTTTTTAAGGTAAGAACTAATTTGTTAGATGTTGAAATTTTATTTGATTTTTTTTCATTTTTTTAAGTTACATGTTAAATAAAAATTTATTTTTAGCTTTGTTTTTTAGTATCTTGACAAATTGTAAATTATCAAGTTCATTATATTTTGTTTTTAAAAAAATATCGAAAATGGTCATTTACACTATGTACTTTTTATTCATTTGACTATTAAAATAGTTTCTAGGCATGTACTCATAAAATTTATTTCGATTTCTCACAAAATTATATTTAATTACATGATCAAGCCTATTTTATAAAAACAAAAAATCTTTTTCAGTGTGGCTTTTGCTGCTAAAATCGACTCTCCTAGATAGTGTATCTCATTGTTATGGTTACTTTTTCAAACAAAATGGTCTAGCTACTCATAACTAAAAATTAGTTGCTGGACCCAAAACAAACTAACAAGAAATAGTCGTTTCCCTTTTAAATTCAGCATTGTTATTATACTGTTCGGAATTTTAGAAAAATTACCAATTCAACCAGTTTATGACACTAAAAAAACTCAAAAGAACCCTGATATCTAGTTATAATGCTTCATTTTACAATATGTCAACAGAACTGAAAAGGGTAGGGTAGTCTTGTGGGAATTTAATTGTATTTGACTAGGTGCCCTTTTAAAGCAAAAGGGTTCACAAAAATCTTATCCTCACCCACAAAATAAGTAAAAAAACAAGTTGTCATAATTAAAATAATAACAAGTATTTTAAGGTAATAATTAAAAACATTATAATTATATATTAACGGAAAAATTAACATTATATTTGTATCTGTTAGTATATTTTTATTTAAAAATTATTAATATAAATATTTTTTAACAACATCATATATTATATTAACAGATAAACTTATTAATTACAGTAATATATATGATGTCATTGATGTGTATTATATCATATTATATAACATTATTCGTTTAACCAATGAGATACAACTCAATTGATTAATTAGGATATATAAATTATTAAAAATCTATCAATTCTTATATTAGATTCTTATAGATAAAAACATATAAACAATACTCGTGTGAGCAAGGAAGATCGATGGAAGCAATCCATTAATAACAGTGCAAATGAAATCAGAGACAAGGATAGATATTGCAATGAATGATTAAAAATAAAATGGCGGTATATAATTATAATTATTTAAATAAAATAGACGGATATTTGTGAGGTTTAAAATATCTAGCGGCTATGAAAAAACAAGAGTGAGTGAGTGAGTGAGTGAGTGTGGTAGGTCAAGCCATAGTTTGTGGATCATAAATTAGAGAAAGAGAGAAAGTGTGAATGGGACTTTTCACTTTGCGCTTTTGCCCACGTCATGGCCACTCGCCGACCCACTTAAGGGACGACGCCAAGTGTACAAACAAAAGCACAGCACAAAGAGATAGAATTAGAGATTCCTTCTGCACCACTTCTTCTTGTTTTCCCTCTCTTTTTTTATTCCAAAAATCTCTAACCACATATTAATGTTTCCTTTCTTTTTTAGTATCTTATCTGAGAACGTGGAATGTTGCAATCGTTATGAATTACTAGGCCCAACATTCTGTTGGAACCTTATTTTTAGGTGCTTTTATTAATAAATAACATATGTATACACAACTTCTATTTAATTTTAAAATGGTAAATGGTAATGTTCACACGGTACAGAACACATCTACTGAGTTAAGAAACTTCAGGAAGTTCTCATATATCATGACATGACCTGGTGTCATGGGTTCAGGTAAAATAATAAATATAAATACTTAATCGTAATATGAAAATTACTATTAAAATTATTAAATGAAAGATTATTACAACTGATAGTATTACGATTAAAATAACAATGTTGACACTTGACACAAAACAAGGTAGGGAAAAATTCATATATATATATATATATTCACTCCCTGTAATTAAGCTTACGCCAGTGGGGGCCATTGATGCGTGAGTATAAGGATTGGGACAAAGACCGAGTCTGACTATGGACGATATCGTATCAACTGCATTATTGCAACAAGATTTGAAGATATTGAGTGATGCTAGCTAGACAAATTTGTCCCGTATATATTAGCAACCTATGTAGTATTTAATAAAAATTCGGATCTTTTATCTATGATCTACTTCAATAGTGAATAAATATTTATTAATGCCGCCTTATTCCGCTTCATATATGTTGATTTAACTGCTGAAATAAAATATAGTAAACACTTTAGAGTAAAATATTAATAAGTGTTTTTGAGTTTATTATTTCACTCCACGAGGTTAGTCATATCCAAGCAAAGTTTGAAAATCCGAACTGACCCGACCGATCCAACCTTGACCTAGTGGCTGAATCGGATCAAGTTTGTTGCTAGATCGGACATGCTTTCAACCCAGAGCGATCCGGTCAGGTTTGTAGTCGAACCGGTGACCCGTCGACTTAGACTGGGTCATTTATCCTTTTTTTTTTCTCTTTCTATGGAGTGCAAAATGACATTGTTTTGATTTCTAGGTTTTTGATTTTAGAACCCTAATCCGTTGTCTTCTCGTTCTCGCTTAGTCGTAGGCTCGCAGCTCCTAGGTTCCTTCGTCTCGCAGCTTCTCTTGTGACGCCGTCATCTATCGTTTGTCGTCTTCTCATTCTCGCTTCGTCGCAGCTTCTAAGTTCCTTCCCTTCACAGCTTCTCTCGTGGTGCTGTCGTCCACAATCCGTCGCCTGACGTCTATTGTCCCACAGGTATAATTCTCCTCTAAAATGCATTTGCTTCTTCTCCCTCGTCAAAGCAAAGACTGTTACATGTTTGTTTTAAGGCAAATTCGGATTTTGATTTTTTCCATTTTGTTCCTTCATATTTTTCCTATGTTTATGATTGTGTGTGAGTGTGTGTGGTTTGGTATCTTGAGCGAGCCTAAATAAATAACTTATTATGCAACCTTGTAGTCGTCCTGTTACCCCCTTTCCCTTATTGTGCAAAAAGGACTATTGAACTGTTACATTTGACAGTTGAAAATCCTATTGCAGATGTGGTGCTCTGTTTGCTTATAGGATTTCCATAATTCTAACTGTCTTGCATGACAATGTGTAACCCAGTTCTGATATTAATTGGAAGCACTTGTGAACAGAACTTGTCAATAGGAAGAGAGAAGCTTGCATGATCAGGAACACAGTTCTGATATTAATTGGAAGCCAATAATACTGGTATAAAATTTTTATATTTTTTTATTACAAACCGGGTCATAAGGGTCAACTTGTGACCCACTGGTTCAACCACTGACCCAATTACCCAGTGTCATGATTGGGCCAGTAACCGGGTCGGTTTTTAAAACTATGTATCCAAGGATTAAATTGTGAAGGGTAAGAGACAATCTATTCGGCATATAACCTATAACTCAATAATGTTAGCACTGTTGTCTATCATTCAAACTTTATAAACAACTTTAAACTGTAACACTTACATAGAAAAGAAATTTATGAACTACCTCTACTTAATACAATTAATTATCACTGATAGCTTATTAGTTGAAATAATTCTACATGTAGAAAATTCAGTGGCTTGAACAGCTAATCTAAAATAAGTCAGCAATTTGCCAGCATTTTGTGTCTTTGGATGCCTAGTATTCTCAACTTATAATCTGCACAGTGTGTTGTTTTGACAAGATAGTGTTGTCAATTCGAGCTATGCTGCAAAAACATTCCAATTAATCATTGGGGTAGAAGATAATGAATTGTTCCATCAAAACTTTCCTCATTTTGAAATAGCTCAGCAGAAGATCTTCAAAGATGGCTGAATGCCAAGGGGACGATTTACTTGCTAATTAGCAGCAGCTATAAATCAACTGAAACTTCAATCTGGTTCTGGCCGATTGCATCTCGAACATCATAGATAACTGTCAGCTGGAACCGTCTTCAGTAATTTGGCAAGGTCATAAGACTTGAAATCTTTCCCATAACATAAGCTTAGATCCAGGGCTGTTTTTCCGTCCTGAAACATAACCAACCAAACAATGAAACTCTAACGCAAGGGAAAAGAATAAACCCTTGTTGACTAGTATGAAAGGAAGCAGGCAGCTTCATCAATTTCTGTCTAAAACAATACAAACTTGAAACCAAAGGAAGGAGAGGTATACACTTCACAACAGTAGTTTCAATGGACTATAGCAGTATAGCACAAATGGCTTAAAAATATAACGACGAAAAAATGGGCTGTCAAACAATGTTGAGAATAAAAGGAATGATAATAACACCTGTTCACCCTGATGCATTTAAAATCATTTATAACTGCAAAGTCTGTGGTGGAATGTACAACATAAGTACCTTATTTTTCCTAGTCTTATCAGCACCATTGACTAACAAAATTTTTGCTATATCTCTATTTCTGCTTTGAATGGCAATGTGCAAGGGGGTCCAACCTTCCTGGCAGATTTTTAAAGTTGTAAATAAACCATAGACTATATGTAAAATTGAAGAACGTCTAAACAAATAAAAACAAGCTTGTGTTAAAGAAATGCTCACATTATCTTCAACATTGACATCAGCCTTGTACTTGATCAATAATTTCACAGTCATCTTGGCACCAACTTGAACTGCATAATGAAGTGGAGCGGCTCCATCCTACCATAGAAATAGATATAAAAACACACAAAGCACACTTCAGAATGCAGTCAACAGTTTAGGACAATTGTGTACAGAATATTCCTCACCTTATCCTTAACATGAGGACTTGCACCTCTTCGTAAAAGATGACTAATCACAGCTTCTTTTTTACCCGTAATTGCCTTATGAAGTGCAGTAAGACCTTCCTGTTTGATCAAATAATGCTATTTAAGTCCAGGAAAATACTATGGATAAATTGCCATACTTATATGCCAGATATAAACAAACTCACCTTATCAGGTAAATCAATATCAACACCATTTTCAAGAAGCTTATCCACACAACTCATCTGCATTGAAAGCACAAGAGTGTGCAGCGGGCTCCATTTTTCCTGAAAATATGAATCGAAGAACTTAAGAGTAAATAAGAAAGTGGGCACTAGGAGAGACAGATGCAGAGTCACAGACATACAGTTGATATTTTTTCCAAGTTAGGAGTAATATTCTGTTGCAATATTGCTCTTTCTTCCGGTTCCAGAAGCTGTTCAATCTCTGCAATAATGAAAATATCTTCTTATAGCAGCAAATCGTTATCCAGGATCAAAAAATATTCTACAATCTACTTGTGAAACTTCTTTCAGCACATTTATATTTGAAACAAACATTCCACAATAAGGAAGTTTGTTCAACCTTAAAACCATATTGAAAGTAACAACTACAAGAACTAAACAACAACAACAACAACAACAACAACGCCTTATCCCACTAGGTGGATTGATCATTAAGGGTGTGATTGGTTGAAGGGGAGAGGAGAGAAATAGAGAAGAAATTGTGTGGACCCCATGTGGCTCCTACATCTCTTACACTCTACTTTAATTAAAAAAATTTATATTTCATTTCTATCTTCTCTATTTCCATCCTCTAAACCAAACACCCCCTAAATTGGTAAGTTTAGCCGTTACTTGTTTAAATGGCATTTGGCAGTTGAACTGGATCACATGGAAAACATTATAAAATAATCAATATGTGCATCAAAGTGATCTTCAAAAAACTAAGGTTGTTTTCTCCTTACTATGTTCTTACTATTAATCATTAACAAGAATAGTGTGTCACAACATAACAAAAAAGAAATACAAAAGTAGTTTTTTAAGGGGAAGAAGACAAGGGTTAGGACCAGCCATGCATAAACTGTGGACATTTTAATTTAAGCAAGGACCTAATGAAGCTTTTGAGGTTTAGTTAGCAAATGGACCATAATTCTGGCATTATAGTCCTAAACTTCAGCACTAATTTTAAATTTTAGACTGAGCCTGTTCTAATAAACTGATCATGGGCCAGTCCAATCTCAAGTCTGCTGTTTTCGGTCAATCCAGTTCAGATGCTTGGACACTATCTGATTGGCCTGTCCAGGACCGGACCCGTCTAGTTATCAAAACCATATTATGGTTCCAAAAGAGATAAAGCAACAAGAAAAAAAATGAACCTTTCTTAATAAGTTCTTCATAGTTGTCCCCTGAAGTTATATTAACATCAGTAGCAACTGAAGCCTTCATCCCTTCCTCTTCTGAATCACTTTCAAATCCAAAGTTCTCGTCTTCAACTTCCTCATATTCTTCATCATCACACTCACTGTCACTTCCAGTATCTGGATCTTCCCATGATCCTACTTGTTCGGTTTGAAAATAAGATACATCTTTGTATGATTTAATCGCACCAATACTCCTGATTTTATAACTATCCCAAGCAAAAGAGAGACTGAGTTGTCTTTTGTTTGTATTTCTGTACATTTTATAAAATATGACGCCCAATTTGGAGTCCAAGGGAGATTCAGTATTGGTTGTAGACCACGGAATAAATTGATTAGTCAGAACAGATGATGTAGCACAAGAACCCATTTCCGTTTCCCTGAAATGGGGACAAAAGAAGCAGCAATAAAAACAAAGAAAACAAGTCAAATGTAGTTGCCACTGAAAACATCATCATATAGTTTGGGCACACAGATAACGCAAACTACCACAACCTGGAAGGGCACCATGATGAGAAATTGCAAAAGAAAAGCATTTACAAAAAGAAGTGGCAGAAACTATAACCAAAATTTATTTAATTGTTGCAAATAAGAACTAGTCTTATGCAACCAGAGATGATTTGGGAGTCCGGCTACAGATAAGAAAGGTTAAAGACATAAAGTCTCACTAGTATATATTGATGCATCTGTCCCAATCAACAATGTGCAAACACAGGATTACGGGCTTCTAGTTTCATGTCCAAACCTAGCCCTAATGTATCGAATATTAACTTTTTCTTTCTAAACTTTAAATCATACAAATTCCAGTTAATCTTAGATGTGGATTTTTTAAATTCAGCCTAATAAAGAAATATATCTCAACATTTATCACCCATGCCAGTGGAATGAAACTAGACATGTTTTATCATTCAAAAATCAGTCGAACAAGGTTGAGAAACAAAGATTTCAAAATATTTTGAAATTAGCCTCGTTGTTTCTACTCAACGAAAATTATTGAATCCAGAGCCAAAAAAAATAGATTGCAATATATGTCACACAACAGCCATAACTGAAATGCACCAATAAATATATAAAAAAAAAAACTGAACTACACCAACATCATTGGTAAGAAGAGTAGCTTATGCAGAGCTACTCTTGAAGACCAAAGTCAAAGACTTAAGTAATTTATATAATATGCATTCCAATCAAGTCTAGCTCAAATGATTCACCTGGGTCATTAAGACAAATGTTATCAGACTTGGACCGGTCATTGACTTGGTCAGGGTCGACTCGGTGAGTCACTAATTGACTCGCATGACCTAGTCTATATTAAAAAAATCTAAAAAATTCATAATCTGTAAACTTTTATACTTCAAAAAATCATAAAAAAATAATCAAACCATACCTCAAAAATTTCAAAAAATTCACAACACTAACCACAAGTCCATTCTTCAAATTCAAGTCCATCAGCATAGCATGACATAAGTTGCAATAGGGAAAGTGGCAAACACTAACCATAATATCAACCTAAACTCAACACTAAACATAAAATGATCATTTAAATCATTGAATTACAATATTGTTAGAGTTTTGACAAAGAGATGAACTATAACTCCTCCCACATGGATATGCGGTCATCAGATGGGGTGTAGATAGCATATCCTTTCTAAAACAAATATAGATGCTTGGTTCGTGAAGAGTGAGTTCTGGATAGAATATCTTGTAATCTCAGACTTTTTTTTGAGGAGCACCAATTGTGCCTTCATTTTGCTGATAAAAAAAATAGCCATTACCCTGTAACCAGTTAAAATTTTGGCTTCTTTCTCTAATTGAAGAGTTAGAGACCCATGAAATAAGTAAGGATATTCATAATAAACACTAAATATAACATGATAACAGCAACAATTCTAAAAATCAACAGAGTAGGAATTTGAAATTTCAGCCAACAAATAAATAAATAGAGAATGAGAGAAGATATACAATGCGTGCTGCGATGGTGCGACTACTGCGACGGTCTTCCAATTCCAGACGGCGGCGGCGTCTCGCCGATGACGGAAACCGCAAACCGCTTTCGAGTCGATGAGAGCAGTGTTTCCACTTTCGAGTGAAGCTTCAGACACAAAGAGCCCAAGAGGATTAGGATTTTCTTGACCCCTGCTGTATTTTTTTTTTTTGCCCAATGCAAAACGTCGTAGTTTCAATGAATAAAAATCAAACTGCATGACGCAGCCCGGTCATTGTGATACACATGGCCAACGGTTCAAAGTCGAGTTCGAGCATTTTAGTGTCTGATATTAAACAAAGATTTTGAGTTTAAAATCTAATTTTTATTAAATTTATTAATAAAGAAGTTGGACCTATTTTTACAAGAATTGTGAAGATATCCACTTTGTTAAAAAAAATAGTTAATGTGTTATATTTTTTATTATCAAATTTTTATATTTTTAATTTGTTTAACACTTAGTTATAAATATAAATTAAATTTATACTCATTTTCTTATTTTTTGATATTTATGAAAAAATTTCTTTCATTTCGTTAAATTTAATTACTTGATTAATTATATTTAATTTAATAAATATTTAAAAGTGAGATTGTATGTAACCTAAAAAAATTATTTAAGATCTCAAAATAAGATTTATCATTAAAGAAAAAAATAAAAAAGATTTTGAGAGATCTTTTATCTTATTAGTGCTACGAGATCCATCAAAAAGTAGTTTAAAATTTTAATTTAGATCTATCATTAAAGATGTTCTTATGTCATATTGCATCAATTTGATGCATATCAGATCCAAAATGATGGCTTTAACTGGTTAGTTGGTCAATTTTAGAGTCGACTTGGTCAATTTAAGTTGAATTTGATAAATATAGATTAAAACTAAAATTGATTTTTTAAATAGATTACTAAATGAATTAATTTTGAAAAAAAAGGCTTAAAAACTTAAAAATCTTGTCTTTAGGCTAAAATGAGAGCAAACAAGTCTCTTTATTGTAAGATTTACGTCTCACTAAGAAAGCTCAGTCCTTTAAGATATAATATATGTTAAAAGTTTACAAAAACTCAAGTCATCTTTGTTTGAAATACTTGAGTCTCCAAGAAATGATTTAACTCTCATTATTAAAATTGAGACTTAATTAATTTATTTATTTTATCTAAATATGATTTACATGTTATCTTAACAAAAAGACAGGTAGTGATGGTAAAAATTAAATGTTTTTATGTTATTGATCCCTAAATCATAAAAAATTTCAAATAAATATTTAATACAGTTTTTTTTTAAAGAACAAAATTAAATGAGTTTTTTTTACTTGATCTACCATATCTTGTGACCAACATTGAGCCAACCCACGTCAAGTTGCGCAATCTAATTAATCAGCTCTAGTCTTTACATCTACCTACTCAGTCTCTATTACCTGTACCCCTTCCCCCCAACTCCTTCGTCAACAACACCTCCATCGGCATAGTTCCTTCACCTCAATGCCCCCAATGCCTTTGTTCAGTTGTTGTCTCCATTGCCCATTTCTCTAGCTCTAACTCCTCCAAGTTCAAGAATAAAATGTTCTTTATTTTTCTATTTAAATAAGAATTTTTTTTAAAATGTCTTAAAAAAAAGCAATTAAAAAAAATATAAGATTGATTATAATTTTTTAAAACTGAAAAAAAAAACTAAAAACTTAAAACTGATTTCAGTTTTTTTTTTAAAATAATTTTAAAACAAGGAATATTGCTTCTTAGTTGTTACAAGGATATGACATATGAGAGTATGAAACTCATGCGCAAACAAGCGTTGCCCCACCAACGTCATAAAGATAGCCAGAACTAACCTAGCTCAAGTGGCTCTCCATGTGTCTTAACTTGCTTGAAATAGCAGCCATCATGTATTGGATTTGGAGTACCCATCAAGATACCTAATACGAGATGAATTATGAAGAGCACGTGTTCGTGAGACTGTTACGTTGCATTTCTCCACCTTAACCTACGAAATAATAATAAGGGGAGATAATGTTAGAACCATGAAAATGATATCCCACTCTCACAATCTATCTATTGCCAATAACCTTTGGCCAAACAATTCGCAATTTTGCATCGTTGATTCTAAATAGCAATAAGCCACCAATTTTTGGTACCCAACTAATTACAATTTTTAAATTACTTAGATGGAGCGTGAACCGTGACGGGATTAAACTGAAGAGTGAGATTGACATGACCCAAATGGAATACAAAGAAAGCAAATTCAATTCTAGGTAACAATGTTCGGTTTATCTTCTTCTTCTTCTTCTTCTTTATTCTAAACCCACGAGCCATTAGGCTTCACCTTTATCCCAACCTTAACAAATAAAAAAACAACGAAAGCAAACACAATAAACGAATTTTACTCTATTATATTGCATAAAATGAAGCCATCAGCAGCAACAGCATGAGTGCATGACACCATCATGATCATCATTATATTTAGATGAACGTTTAACTGTGATTTTCACTCCACACATTATTAACTTATAAATTATTTTTTTTCAAGAATTTCTACACAAACAATCGGCCTGCCATTTTATATGGGATTTTGCAACAAAAGCCTTTTAAGTGTAAAAAAAATTCACTATTGATGAAATCACACGATGCTATTTTTGCTTATAAAGTAGTTAAATATTAGTAATTACAAGTACAAGAATAATTATTATAATCATAGTGCGAATAATTAAATCTTAATTATTGTGATTACGATTATATAAAGTTCAAACTTGATCTCGATAATGACTTCTATCAGTTCTATGTGCATTATTATTTTAAATGAAAAATCTTAATGAAGATAATGACATGGCACGAAAAAAAAATTTGCAAGTGGCGCTTTATTATTTTGCTATTTGAAAACGAAATAAACCCAAATTTATTCCCTTTTCCCTGACATCTTAGCACGAAAGAAAAGTACCCTCAGCTATTTCATGGCAAAAAATAAAAACTAAAAAAAAGTAATGTATAACTTAATAAAAATTCATCATATATATATATATATATATATATATATATATTACTAAAAAAATATTTATTAGTCATATAAAAAGTTCTCCACATGACCGCAATTATTATCTACTAGGAAGATTCACGCCTCTTAAGTATTTTTTTTTAAATAAAAATAAAATAAAAGAGGAAGAAAGAGGATGAAGGTTAAATAAAAGTAACCAACGTTGACATGAGAGATTAATAGTGTATTTGGATAATACCAATAATTAATTTTATTCCTCAAAATTAGAACCAATTTTATGAGTAATTGATTATTTCTTATGATGAATCTAATTTCTTTTTTTTTTTTTCTGACACGATGAATATAATCTAAACACACTATAAAATAAATGTAATGAACTAATTTACATATTGCATGCATAATTAATCGAGGGATAAAAAAGTCTAAATAATTGTAAACATCAATTCATAGTGTCATCTTTACTAGTATTAGATATATATTTTAGATAAACAGTAAATAACAACTGAAACTCGAAATCTTCTAAAACCATGATATCAATACTCAGGAAATAACCTACACCAAACAAAAAAAAAAGGAAAGGACAACTTCAAAAATCAAAACCAATGGGTTGAGCACATTTTTTCTTACCTTTGCGTGAAGGAGGCGCCACTGTTTTCTTCCAATACCGACGAAACTAAACCTAGGACTAGCCAACTAGGAGGGTGTTGGGGACATGATTGGTGAAACAAATTTTAGAAAATATGTCTTTCTTTCTAAAAAGTGTCTTTCTATGAAATTTTGATTCTATACTCACTATTTGCATGTTTGGATATGCCTTTAATATAAGTTGGTTCAACTCTGTCAAAATTTACAATATATGGTTTATGTATCTTCTCCTTTGTAGCATGAAAATATCCACGTTATATAAGTTGTTTTAATATCAAAGTAAGCTAATTTATATCCCATTAGTCAGGCTGTGTTTGCTTTAGGGATAATTTTTTTAATCTTAAAAATATTATTTTTGAGAATAAAATATAAAAATATTATTTTCAAATATTTAATAAAATATGTGTTTAGTTGATTATAAAATTAGTGGAGAATACTTTTTATATTCGCAAGAATAACTAAGACATATGTTTGGTTAAATAATTTTTTTCAAATAATATATATTATAATTACTAAAATATCTTTATTATGTTAAAGATGTTATCTTTTCATAACAAAAATAACTTTATTATATATAAGACCAACAAATGAAACTCAAAATGTTATATAGACAAAAATCCTCTAATTATTTATATAGATAGATCTATCTGTACCTTTTGACATGCAATGAACAATTGATCGTGAACCAAAAATTATTCTGGGTAAAATTTATGAGATTAATGATAAATAAAAATTAGAATATGAATAAAAATTTTAAGAATAACAAAATTAAGTAACATAAATTAGTGAATTATCAAGAGGATAATGTGATACCGAAGGAAGAAAATGCATATGTATTTTTACTCATAAAAAGAATTTTTGTCTCATGAAATAAATATTTCTTATCCCTCCATCGATATTAAATATTAATTTAATATGAGATTATTACTTACCTAGATAAAAAAATATATATAAAATTAATTATTTTATTATTTTATAATAAACACAAAATTATTTTTTCTCCTGTATTTCCAAGACTAAAAGATCTACCCATACAACAAACATTCCCTTATTAATAATTTTTGTACCATCCTTAAATCTAAAATTTTGTTCGAATAGTTCATTACGAACTAAATGAAATGGTATATAAGTATGATACTTAATTCAATCATACTGCACTTATGGTCTAAATAATTTTTTATATTATTATTTAATTATAAATATTAATGGATAATAAAATTATTAATTTTTATTATAACTACTTTAAAAAGTTGTATATAAAATGACTTCGAAGTAGTCAATAGTGTAAATTTTTTATACCAATAATGCGTGAAAATTAAATTTTATATAATAATATAAAATGATAAATAAAAAATTCCATACCACTACACATTCAATAATAAAATAAATGAAAGTTTTCATTTTATTAACTGAAGATTTAATTCTTAATTTTTATTTTAATCTCTATTTAAATAGTTATTATTTTTATTCTCTTTTTTTAGAAGATTATTTTTAGTCTTTATTTCAATATTGTTGAAACACTAAAAATATTGCGTCTTTAATTGAAATACCTAAGTCTGGGATCGAGGTAAAGAAAAATATAATTTTATATTCAATTTCTTACCTCGATATCAAAAGAGTGAAAAAAAGAAAAACCTAAAACATATTGTATATGGAATGAAGCAGAATCTTTTTAATTTTATTCTTTCAAGTCCCATTATGATTTTTATAAGTTAAATTTTAATTTATGTTTCTTAAATTGTAATAATTTAAAAAATGTTTGATAATATGTGAATACTTTTTAATTTTATTATATTTTGAATAGAAAATATTTGACATTAAAAATATAAAACCATATAATATTATTATTTAATCAGTCATAAAATATTTATTTAAATAAATTAATTAAATATTTATCATATAGAAATCTATTTTATAAATACTTACTCTATCTTCTTCTCTTTCCCTATTTATTTTTCATTTTTGCTCTTCATCTCTTTTGTTTACTACATTACACCAACCGTCAGATCTTTCATATCTCACTTTTATGCCATCTTTCACTTTCATTAGGTGTATATTTAATGAACATAGAATCATCCTTTTTATCATTATTTATGCCATTAATAAATTCTTTAGCACACTTTTTTTTAAATACTACATGTATTTTCAAAGAGGTTATCCACAAGATTGATTATCAATAAAATATGTTTACTTCATGCTTATAATATAATTATTATAAAAAAAATTCAAATTTTATAATTTTAATAAATTTTAATATTATGTGTTGAAAATAACTTTATTTTTTTTCAGTATAGCTATTTCAATTTTGTTTTCTTGATATTCATCTTCTTTTAACAAAGATCACAGGTTTTCTATTTGATGAGAAATAATACTGCTAGAATAAAATAAAATTATTGTCTATAACAAATCAACCTAAAAAAATATGGGTTAAATAGAAAAACAAACGCAGGTCACAGGTGCTAGTTGTTCCTTCGTATTCATCGGGTTTGAGATTCACGCTCTTTTTTATTACTCTGGCCTAACGGAAAAGCCTCCACATCTACATATATAAATACTACCAAAAATTCAGTTGCACACTCTGCTATTTCCACCACCATAACCTCGCTCTCTTCACCCTCTTCTTCTTCTTCTTCTTCTTCTTCACTTTGTAACTTTCGAATCTTCTTCCTTCCACCGCAATGGCCACCGCCACGCTTAGCCCCGCCGACGCCGACAAGCTCTCCAACCTCAAATCCTCCGTCGCTGCATTGAGCCAAATCAGGTCCTCACTCTTTCTCTTTTCCGATTTTCCGCATCTCTTATCTCATTTGCATTTCTCGCAATCTCGAATCCGAACCTCATCGCTGTTGTTGTTGTTATTTGCAGTGAGAATGAGAAGAATGGATTCACAAGCCTCGTTGCTCGTTACCTCAGGTGCGTCAACTTTAACCGTTTTAACCGTTAACGTTCGTTACGCTTGTGATTGTGATTTTCCTTTCATTTATCTTCAGTTACGTGTGTTCACTATTAATTCCACCGTGTTACGATTTTCCGATTATTGTTTATTTTATTTTATTATATATTTTTTCTTATTAACTTTTGATCCTTTTTGAACGTGCAGTGGCGAAGCACAGCATGTTGAGTGGAGTAAGATCGAGACGCCTACGGATGAAGTAGTGGTGCCTTATGACTCTTTGGCACCGACTCCTGACGGTAATTAATCTTTGTCTTCTGTTTGATTGATTAGGTGGATTTAAGAATGAACCATCAATTTTGTCCCCGAACTGTTGATCTCTCAAATGATCCTTAAAGTAATGAAGTTGTTTAAGTAAATCTCTAAGGAATTGAATATCCATCACTTTAGTCCCTCTATTAATGTATGAAGATTTGTTTTTGGAATACAAGTGAGAGGTGAAGTCCCATCTCGAGTAAGAATGAGAAGGTTGAACACCATATAAGTGAGTATAAGACCTATAAACCCGAATCTTAAGGTTTTAAGTTAAAGTGTGGTATCAAACTTCCTTATGTGATTACTCATGACCCATTGAAATAACAAAGCTCGGTCTTACAAATCTGGTGTTAACCCCCATGGATTTTCCAACATTTTTTAATAGTTAGGGGAACTACTTATATACTTTGTTTTACTTTAGGGACTATTTAGCAAAGAGAGTAATAGTTTATGGATGAAATTGATGGTTTACTCTTGATTTAATGATTTAGAAGATCGATGTGTGTTTACTACGTGAACCGAAATTGGTTGATGCAGGTTCTTTGGAGGTGAAGAACCTCTTGGACAAGCTTGTGGTGTTGAAGCTCAATGGAGGCTTGGGGACAACTATGGGTTGTACTGGCCCAAAGTATGCTGAATCTAATTTTTTATATTATTTTTACTTAAGACTTGGATGATTGAGACTTTCGTCTGTGTGTGATTCTTGCTTGATGCTAACTGGAAAGATCAACTTTCTAAATTTTAACGGTGAAGAATCAGACACTATATTTGATCAATTTCTTGAAAAAACTTTTCCATGCCTTGAGAATGTTTCTTCAGCAAGACTTATTTAGGAATTTTCAGCTAGGTTCCTAAACTTAATTGGCTCCTTGATTGAGTTCCTAGAGTTTTGAAACCGCCATAAATTGTCAACATATCAAAAATAGAAATTATGGCGAACATAAAATTAATCCAATGACATGGATTTGGAGGGGGGGGGGGGGATGGAGTTATCATATACTCTCAATAAATATTTTAACTTAGCTTTTTTGGATGTCTTGCATTAAGCCTTAATTTTTTTATGTATTAAATGCAGATCTGTCATTGAAGTTCGTGATGGGTTGACATTTCTTGATTTAATTGTCGTCCAAATTGAGGTTGTTTTACAGTCCTTTCTTGCTTGGCTTTTATTCAGTGTTTGCAATTCATGTGAGCTTTCCACTGATAGCTTAAATTGTTGTAGAACCTCAATTCCAAATACGGAAGCAATGTTCCGTTGCTTTTAATGAACTCATTCAACACTCATGATGACACTCAAAAGGTACAAGAGCTTTACCTTGGACCCCATTGCTATTTGCTTGGTAGAATTATGGGCTGAATTTGTCAAAATCTAAAAATTTGTCTGATTGTAGATTGTTGAGAAATATAAAAACTCAAATATTGAGATTCATACGTTTAACCAGGTTTGTACCTCTGTTTATTGCACTAATATATTATTAATTTGCTGGACTTTGAGATTTAGTTTTTTATTTGATATTTTGTTGCATGGACTCTAATGTATGCAGAGTCAATATCCTCGTTTGGTTGTTGATGACTTTTTGCCATTCCCATCCAAGGGGCAGACAGGCAGGGACGGGTGGTATGAATTTGTATTTTGCCTCTGCTATATTATTGCATGACTGCACGTAACTAGTTTCACTAGAACTATGCACCTTTATTTATTTTTTGAATTAGCAGTTTAGCACTTGTGTAAAGTGTAATGATAAGACAAATAATTCAAGAAACTTATCCAGAGGAATTCATGTTAATCTTTTTGAAAATTATTTTGTGGATGACATTACCATTTTGCAATTGAATCCTAACAAACCTTGAGCATGTCTCTGCTAATAGTAATAGTTTTCCTTGTTTGGCTTATGATTGATTCCTTTATGCATAGGTACCCTCCTGGCCACGGAGACGTCTTCCCATCATTAGTGAATAGTGGAAAGCTTGATGTGCTATTATCACAGGTTGACACCAGAACTTGATTTATTTCTAGTTGGGCTTTGTCTTATTTTGTTTCTTTGGTGAGTAATTACCATTACTATTTTTTCTTTTTCTTTTTCTTCTCTTACAGGGTAAGGAGTATGTGTTTGTTGCCAATTCAGACAACCTGGGTGCTGTAGTTGACTTGAGTATCCTTATTTTAAGTTTTCATTCTTTTTTCTGTTATTTTGGTTGTATTAATGGTTTATTTATGTGTGAAAGTTGATCACTAATGTCCCCAGTACCCTTAACTGGTTAATTTAGAAATCTTAAATCATTTGATTGAGCACAAGAATGAATACTGTATGGAGGTAAAGAAAGATGTTTGTTGTCAAACAAATGCATTTTAGCTTTAGACTTGCATAATATTGATGTTTTGGGTGCTTTTAATGCAGGTCACTCCCAAGACATTGGCTGACGTGAAAGGTGGCACTCTGATTTCTTATGAAGGAAGGGTTCAGGCATGTAACAGTTGCTGATTTCATTTCTTTTCAATCATGATTTATCTGATTAATTCAGTACACTGACTGTAGCAAATGTCTAAATGTCTCTTTAATGTGATATATTCCATGCACAGTTTTTATCCCAAAAGGAAACAAAAAATTTGATTGAGAGTTTCATAATTGTCCTGCTGCCTCCCTCCCTCTTTGGTTTCTTGCCCTTAAAAGAAAATATAAGTATGATCATTTAGAATTATAAGAAATTGGCTGTAAGTGACATTTAGCTTTGATTGTTTGATGCAGCTCCTGGAAATTGCCCAAGTACCAGATGAACATGTAAGCTTCTAGATCTGTCTTGTATTCTTTCATCAGTTTCATGGATCTCTTCCCCCTTCCCAAGTGTACCCAATTGTATGCATTTGTTTAGTAGATTATGAAGTATCATGATTTACTATGTGTGCATTTGACTGAGAAGGCAATGACTTGCTTGATGTCAGATCGTGTTTTTGCTATTTTCTATTGTTTTATCTATTATTATAACTACCATAACAAGTATAACCAGAGTAAGGTTTATACAATAGTGTAGTATTGTAAAAAAAAGAAGCTATCCCCTCCTTCTCCTTTCTTTTGCATATGAATTCACCTTTTCCAAGTTGATGCTCACTTTGTAGCAGTAAGCAAGACTTTTTTTTTTATCATAATATGTTCATAATTTATGGTGAAGTCGGGAGCATACTTTTATTTATTAGCAGTTCTTTTGGAATTTACAAATTATCATTCAATGTCTGTCTTTATCCAGGTCAGTGAATTTAAGTCTATAGAGAAATTCAAAATTTTCAACACAAATAATTTGTAAGTTATGCTAGTTAGTTCCCTAACTGTTTTAAATTGTATACTCATTTGGGCTATTGAGTATTGACAATGTATAATCTACAGGTGGGTAAACTTGAAAGCAATTAAAAGGCTTGTTGAAGCTGATGCTCTGAAGATGGAAATTATTCCCAATCCAAAGGTGCAAATTGGACATTTTTTACTGATAATTTGATAGGAAATAGCCCATCTTTTCCTTTTTTGTTTTTCTTGGACATGTGTATTAGATTGTGGGTTAATTGCTATACTCTGACATTCAGTTGGAATATTGCTGACAAAATTTGTGAATTTTAGGAAGTCGATGGAGTAAAAGTTCTTCAATTGGAAACTGCAGCTGGTGCAGCAATAAGGGTACTGAATGTTTATTAAGATATTACTTATATGTAGTCAATGCTGAAACTTCTGTTCTAGAGCTTTTAACATAATACTAGTATCTTTTAACAGTTCTTTGACAAAGCTATCGGAATTAATGTGCCTCGATCTCGCTTCCTTCCCGTGAAGGCAACTTCAGACTTGCTTCTTGTCCAGGTTATAAGCTTTTCTGTTTCAAGCCATGAGAACTTTTTTGGAAGTTGATATACTTGTCTTTTGTTAACACAATCAGTTGTTTGTTTTGCAGTCGGACCTTTACACTTTACAAGATGGATTGGTTATTAGGAACCAAGCTAGGGCAAATCCTGAAAATCCTTCCATTGAATTGGGGCCAGAATTTAAGAAGGTTAAGAGCTATATTACTATTAACTTTGTGTTAGGCGGTGAATATGAGTTTGACTTTCCCAGTCTCCTTCGCAGGTTAGCAACTTCTTGAGCCGGTTCAAGTCAATCCCCAGTATTGTTGAGCTTGACAGTCTAAAAGTGGCAGGCGATGTATGGTTTGGAGCTGGTGTAATCCTTAAGGTTTGGGATTTAATTCCTTACTTATATCTGATTTTTGTTTATTTTTTCTTTCATTCTTATGGCAGGAGACTGGATAAATGCTTACTGTTACTGCCATGATTACTAGTTATAGAGTTTCTCTCTTGAATATTTAATTCCTCATGTAATGATTTAAGTGAAAGTTGCATGAAGCATGATAGTGCTGTAGGAGCTCAGAATTCTCTGCAGAAAGTTTTTTTCTTCAAGATTTGAACCCATAACCTGGACACTGGGCTTAATGTTGCATCAAGCTCACTCTCAACCAAATACAGTCGAAATGTTCTTTTGAAAAATATTTTTGTTAATTCTAAAATTTATCTAATGCTTTTGTTTGTTGGTAGTAAAACTAATCACAAAGGAAGCCATGCAATTATTTATTGATTTCCAAACTAACCCTGTTCATTTTTAGAACTAGGCTCCCTGTTTTTTTGTTCTCACTGTTAGTAATTTATTTTGTCTTCATGTTTTTTATGAGTCAAGATAATTTATCAAAAATCTTATTATTTGGCCTTTTGACATCTATCAACCGTGATCTTTCTGGTGCCTTAACAGGGAAAAGCAAGTATTCTTGCAAAACCGGGTGTGAAGCTGGAAATACCTGACGGAGCTGTGATCGCAGACAAGGTATTTTACTTTACATATTGATCTTATTAGTACCTACTAGAGCTTGTCATTAGGCCTAAAACTCTTCACGCGCAGGAAATTAATGGCCCTGAGGACCTGTGAGAGAAAGCTGATGATGAGTTTTGAAATCCATGTGACTGTGCAATCTTTGAGTATTGACAGTCTTAAACTAAAATTTGTGTATTGCTTCTAGTTTGGTAGGGGTAAAAATAAGAAGGCAGTTTCTACTGAGCATGTCTGAAGACTAAGCTTTGTATTTCTCATAATTTTGTTTTTAAACATTTCTTACAAGGACTCAAGGAGGATCCGATCATGTTTTCTTTCCATATCATATTAAGCGTTTACGCCTTCATCTTTTGTTGAGTAATTTGTGTTCCTCTGTGTTTTTGGGTGGTTACCGTGAGGTATTAAATTAGTGAAGTGATGAATAAAAAAAATGAGTGAGGTTAATTCATCCGAAGAAGAAAAAAAATCGAAAACTAGTTAGTGTTTTAGTTGCCCCGTTCTCTCGTTTTTCTCCCGTTAACAGTTTATTTATTGGTTAAATCTTAAATCCTACACTAAAAACTTATTAAGTCAGTACTAATTTGGTCTATGTCACCGTTAATTTCTTTTTGTATTTTTAGCTTGGTTTCTACTTTCTACTATGTATGCGGTGTTTTTTTTTTTTATATATATATAAATGTTATAAATTACATGTATAAGAGACTAAATTTAAGAATGTATAAAGAAGTTAATGGTTAATGACGACAATAATCAAATTGGTAACATTTATACATATATGAACTAATGATAAATTTTCATGTATATCCTAACCTTATACTTGGGGTTGTTGGGCTACAAAGTATAATTGGAGTTAGGCCATGTGTGATGTGTCCCATTTTTATTGATTAATTTTACTTCCCACGCAATTGGCAAAGTTTTCCCGCGCTCTCCGCCCCTCTTTACTGTTAGGCGCTACTTCCTTGAAAAGTTGAGCGAAAAAAAAAAATGCACTAAAAGAAAGAAATAAAACTCCTAACCCCTCACACTATAAGAGAAACCAAAATATCAAAAAATCTATCTTAAATCTACTAACTAAAATTATACTGTGCACGCATCAAATACAATAACGTTAGAAATAAAGAGTTATATTGAAAAAGTCTCAAGTTTTATGTGTGGACTAAAAATAATGTCAAAATAAAATATAAAAGTAAAAAAAATATTTTCATTCTATAAACTAATTTTTAGTATTTATTTAAATTCAAATTCACATTTAAAATAAAAGAAGATAAATGAAAGGATAATACTCATCCCAAAATTAACTTTTAGAGTTAAATTATATTCGATTTAACATTCTAAGATGGAATAAGAAAATTTTTTTTATTCCTAAAAATTATAATTCTTAAGAATCATAGATCATTCTTATGGATAAATTATATAAGTTTTTTGGAATCAAATAATAATATATCTTTACTAGTTATTTTAATTATTTATCGTATTAAATTATTTAATAAGTTTTTTAACTAAAAAAGTCAAATTCCAACATTCGCATGGATCAAATTAAATAATTTAAATAAAAAGAGAAAACAAAATAGTAGTTTTAAAACAAAAAAAAAATAAAAAATAAAAATAGAAGAACCGCCAAAGCTGTGAGCACGAGTAGGCTAAAGGAGTAGAAAGCAAATAAAAAATAAAACTTGTTACTGTGTTAGTGAGTGGTGTTTCTGTGTCTCTTTCTCATCCTTTACACAGCACATAGTCTTCTACAATACATACATATCCAAACGACAGCGTTTTCTTTCCATTCCTCGGAAGGTTCGAGAATCACGGTGAGATAAAAGAGATGCGTGACGAAAGCAACGAGTGAACATCACTCACTCACTGAGTCACTGTCCATGTTCCGTTAATTGGACTTGTGCGTTCGTTTCTTCTTTGCGCTTATCCTTTCCGCGCATTTTCAGAACAAAACCCTAATCCTCCATTTTTTCCCGTTTTCAGCCTCCAAAACCCTATCTCTAACTTCGTTACGCTTTTCCCCGCTGAACAGGTTCTTTTTCCTCTGTTTCTCAATTGTAGCTGAGTTTATTTTTTTTTTCCGCATTTGGTCTGAATCCATAGTTATGATGTTCTGCGAATATTAGACTTCATTATAATAATGTTGAGTTGGAGTTGCGATGAATAACTTTATATATATATATATATATATATATATATATATATATATATATATATATATATATATATATATATATATATATATATATATATATATATATATATATATATATATATACAAACACACACACACACATACATACATACTCGGGCTGACAAGTATGTTATATTTTGTACCTTTGTTTGGAGGCTGGTATTGTGTGTCTTTTAGGGTTCTGCAAGGTTGCAAGGTTTTAAATAGAGGCCGCGGTTGCGGTTTTGTCGCGTTTTATGATATTGTGGGAAATTACGGACAAATGTCGATGTGACCACAATTGTGGTTGCATTGCAGTCGCGGACACTCTGAAAACCTTGATGCTGTGACCTAAATTGTTGTTTGGAGGTTTGTTCTTTTAGGGTACTGCAAGGTTTTTGATAGGGGTGAAGGTTGTGGTTTTGTTGCGTTCAATGATATTGCGGGAAATTATGGACAAATGTCGATGTGGCCATAATTGTGGTTGCATTACGTCGCGGACACTCCAAAAACCTTGATGCTGTGACCTATATCATTGCTCCTGACTTTTTTTTTAAAACCTTGGGGTAGTGAAAAGGCATTCTGATTTGTGAAGTATATAAGCTGTAGCAATTATAGGTGGAAAGGCTTCTGCTAGTGATTTTATATTCTTATTTAGAAAAAGTGATTAGAAAATGTACTGTTCAGTGTGCACTTTGAAGTAGTACGATAGTTTGTTTTGCTTGATTTTCTGCAAGATGTATGTTTTCATCTCTTAGTGGTTCTAGTATTAAGTTCTGTATTGGTAAAGCTCTTTTTTGTTGCCAGATTATCCAGTAGCCTTGGATCAGCTTGGTTGCAATTTATTAATTTAAGGTTAAAGTATGTTTTTCGTCCCTATAAATATCGAAATGTTCGGAATTCATTCTTGTAAAATTTTCGTTATGTTTTTCATCCTTGCAAAATCATAATGTGTGACTTTTTGGCTAGAATGTAGGTTCGGATTTTGTTGACTGTGCAAAGAAGCTAATCTATTTAACCAATTGAACGTTGACACGTGTTCAGACCCTAACCCTTTCTCTCTCAAATCTCTGTACCCCAATCCAACCCCCCCCCCCCCCCCCCCTCCTTCCTCTCCAACACCATGGATCTGTTGGGGTTGCGGTGCAGGTGTTGGGAGGCCTGGATGGAGGCAGATCTGGTCGAAGATGGTGATATGGGGGTGGAGACATGCGGTAGTGTCGGGGTCGCAGATTTGAGGGAGAGGAGCGTGCACGCCTTTGAGGTGATGGGATTGAGGTTGCGATGGTCTCTTCAGCCAGATGATGGTTGCGATGTTTGGGGGTTTGATGGTGGTGTTTGGGGGTGGTTTTGATGGTGGTGGCTGTTATAGGTGGTGATGCTAGGGTGGTGTTTGGTGGTTACTGTCATGGATTTGGGAGAAAGGGTTTTATTTGCAAAAAAAAAAAAAAAATCCTACAATCTGTGGCCGTTATTAACCGCCACAAATTGTGATTTGATTTTTTTCAAAAAAGTTTCTGTAATTTGTGGTGGTTTTTAACCCCCTGAAATTACATTCTAAAATATAAGTTAAAAAAATGCCTCGTAGGTTCGATTTCATCCAAGCCTGGTTCTGGGCCAAAACACAACACATTTCAATTGTGTGAGGACGAAAAACATTCCAGAAATTTCACAGGGACGAATTTCGAACATTTCGATATTTATAGGGATGAAAAAAATATTTTAGCCTTAATTTAACTTGAGAAAGTATTTCTTTTTCCTAGAAAGGTTTTATGTGTGTTAGGGAGTGTGGGATAAGCAAAGGAAAAAGCGAGCATTGGTAGTTTATTTTTGAAATGGAGTGTTTGATGATTGGTTAATTAGTTTGATTGTTCTATATTTGGTGATTGGAATGCTGTGAAATAGTTAGGATGACAGAATTTTTTTTGGGAAGCAGTGGTTCATGAAAATGTTTCCAGAACTAATTGAATACCATTTGTAAAGTGCAGGAATTCTGAAAAAGAGGTAGTGGAAATTCCAGCACTCTAATAATTGAAGATTTCAAGTAAATTGTGTCCAATTTCTGGATGTTGTGACAGTCCAGCCATCTTTTACTCACAGAACTGAAGTTGTCTGAATACTAGGTACTGTTACTAGAATCATTCACTGTATATGCATTTCACTTGTTTGCTTGCCTCTTTGTGCCCCCTCCCCCCTTCCTCTTTGTTTGGAGACAAAAAGAAGATATCAATCCACTTCTCGCCTTTTGAGCATTCTAATATTTATGTAATGGAAACTTCCCTAGTTTAGTTTTGAGGCTCAATCAAATGTTAAGTGAGGAATATGATATGACTAAATGACTCAATCAATTATATATGAATTACTTGATTAGTGAGCTGATTTTTATTTAAAATGTAATAAATTTTAAGTTTGTGTGTTTTTATTCCAGATATAGTGGAGCATGGCAGACCATCGGAATGGAAGTGCCCAAGCAGCCAATGGAACTGCCCAAGCAGCAGGAACTGCCTATTCCATTGATCTCAATGCATTTCAAACCAGACTAAGGTCATTTTATCAACATTGGGATGCACACAATACAGATCTTTGGGGCTCTTCTGATGCAATTGCTGTTGCATGTCCTCCACCTTCAGAAGATCTGCGATACTTGAAATCGACTGCTCTTAACTTATGGTTGCTTGGATTTGAGTTCCCCGAGACAATTATGGTTTTCACAAAGAAGCAGATCCATATATTGTGCAGCCAGAAGAAGGCTTCTATTCTCGAATCTGTCAAAAAATCTGCCAGAGAGGTTGTTGATGCAGATCTTGTTTTGCATGTCAAACCTAGAAACGATGATGGAACTGCTCTAATGGATGCTATATTCCGTGCTATCCGTGCTCTGTCAAAGTCTGATGGTCGAGATACTCCCACTGTTGGATACATATCAAGAGAGGCTCCTGAAGGGAAACTGCTTGAAATGTGGACTGAAAAATTAAAAAATACAAAATTTCAGTTGAATGATGTGGCCAATGGGTTGTCTTCATTGTTTGCTGCAAAGAATAATGAGGAGCTTACATCAATTAAGAGAGCGGCATACCTGACAACAAGTGTGATGAAAAACTTTGTCATTCCAAAGCTTGAGAATGTAATTGATGAAGAGAAGAAAGTTTCTCATTCTACATTGATGGAAGACACCGAGAAAGCTATCCTGGAGCCTTCTAAAGTCAACTGTAAACTGAAGGCAGATAATGTAGATATTTGTTACCCACCAATTTTTCAGAGTGGTGGACAGTTTGATCTCAAGCCTAGTGCTGTCAGCAACGATGAGTTACTTCATTATGACTCTGCAAGTGTGATTTTATGTGCTGTTGGGGCGCGGTATAAGAGTTACTGCTCAAACATAGCTAGGACTTTCTTGATTGATGCAGACCCTCTTCAAAGTAGGGCCTATGGGGTTCTCCTGAAAGCCCATGAGGCCGTCATTGGATCATTGAAGCCTGGAAACAGGTTGAGTGCCGCATACGAAGCTGCTGTTTCCGTTGTTGAAAATGATGCTCCTGACTTGATTTCGTACTTGACAAAGTCTGCTGGAACAGGCATTGGTATTGAGTTTCGAGAGTCAGGTTTGAATATTAATGCTAAAAATGAGCAGCTAGTAAAAGAAGGCATGGTCTTTAATGTGTCCCTTGGGTTTCAGAACGTTCAAAGAGAAAGTTCCAAGTCTAAGAACAAGCACTTCTCCTTGTTGCTTGCTGACACAGTTATCATAAACAAAGATAAAACTGAAGTTGTGACCTCTATGAGCTCAAAGGCTCTAAAAGATGTTGCATATTCTTTCAATGAGGATGAGGAAGAGGAAAATCCCAGGGCTAAAGCTGACACCAATGGTGCTGAGCCCTTGATGTCTAAGACAACTCTAAGGTCAGACAATCATGAGATGTCAAAGGAGGAACTTCGAAGGCAGCACCAGGCCGAACTTGCTCGTCAGAAAAATGAAGAAACTGCTAGGCGACTTGCTGGTGGTCGAAATGAGACAGGAGACAACCGTTCCTCTGCGAGGTCATCTGCAGAACTGATGGCTTACAAGAACATAAATGACCTTCCCCCTCCCAGAGAAATGATGATTCAGATTGATCAGAAGAATGAAGCAGTTCTCTTGCCTATAAATGGAAGCATGGTACCTTTTCATGTGGCTTTCATTCGAACTGTTTCCAGCCAGCAGGACACCAACCGGAATTGCTATATCAGAATTATTTTTAATGTTCCTGGGACCCCTTTCAGCCCTCATGATTCAAACTCCTTGAAGTTCCAAGGATCTATATATTTGAAGGAGGCTTCATTCCGCTCCAAGGATTCAAGGCACATAAGTGAGGTTGTGCAGTCCATTAAAACACTCAGGCGTCAAGTTGTAGCAAGGGAGTCTGAGAGAGCTGAGAGGGCCACCTTGGTTACTCAAGAGAAACTGCAACTTGCTAATAATAGATTTAAGCCAATACGATTGTCCGACCTTTGGATCCGTCCTGCTTTTGGTGGGCGTGGAAGGAAGATACCTGGTACACTTGAGGCTCATGTGAATGGATTTCGTTATTCTACCACTAGGCAAGATGAGCGTGTAGACATAATGTTTCCCAACATTAAGCATGCATTTTTCCAACCCGCTGAGAATGAAATGATCACTCTCCTACACTTCCATCTGCACAACCATATTATGGTAGGGAATAAGAAGACCAAGGACGTTCAATTTTATGTTGAGGTTATGGACATGGTCCAGAATGTTGGGAGTGGTAAGAGGTCAGCGTATGACCCTGATGAGCTTGAAGAAGAACAACGGGAGCGACAGAGGAAGAATAAAATTAATGTAGAATTCCAAACCTTTGTGAATCGGGTGAATGATCTCTGGGGACAACCTCAATTGAATGGCCTTGACCTGGAGTTTGATCAACCTCTTAGAGAGCTTGGCTTCCCTGGGGTGCCTCATAAATCTTCAGTATTTATTGTACCTACTTCTGCCTGCCTGGTTGAATTAATAGAGACCCCTTTCCTTGTTGTCACGCTTAGTGAGATTGAGATTGTTAATCTTGAGAGAGTTGGACTTGGGCAGAAAAACTTTGATATGACAGTAGTATTTAAGGACTTCAAGAGGGATGTCCTCAGGATTGATTCTATCCCTTCTACATCACTGGATGGCATCAAGGAGTGGCTTGACACAACAGACATCAAATATTATGAGAGCAGGCTGAATCTGAACTGGCGTCAGATCCTGAAGACAATAACGGATGACCCTCAGAGCTTTATTGAAGGTGGCGGTTGGGAGTTTCTGAATTTGGAAGCTACTGATTCAGAATCTGAGAACTCGGAGGAGTCTGATAAAGGTTATGAACCATCTGATGTGGAACCTGAATCGGATTCAGAGGATGAAGCTTCTGACAGTGAATCACTTGTTGAGTCTGAGGATGATGATGATGATGATGAAGATTCCGAGGAGGATTCTGAGGAAGAGAAGGGAAAGACATGGGAGGAACTAGAGAGGGAAGCAAGCAATGCAGATAGGGAGAAGGGAAATGAGTCTGACAGTGAAGAAGATAGGAAAAGAAGAAAGGCAAAAAGCTTTGGTAAGTCAAGAGGAGCCGGTCTAAGTAGTAGCATGACAAAGCGGCCCAAGTTAAGATAGATTTTTGGCTTTTGTTCTTAGCTGGTATATGGTTTAGTTCAGTTACTCTATGTTGTTGCTGCGGTAGCAGCTTTTGCTTTTGTAGTAGTAGTCCTATGATGATTGTAAATTAGGGTTTTTCTTTTTATAATATAGTTCAGTCACTTAATAGCAATCCTTGCATCAAATGTTCTTAAAATATTTACGTACTTTAATCATTTAATGACTTATTTAATTTTGTGTTATTATTAGATCTAACATTTTTTTGTGTGCTTTTTTGTTTATATTTCTTTTCTTTTTTTCCTGCTGGCTGTTTTCTTTGTAAGAAAGCAGTGGAAGCATGTAGGGTGAAACATGCTGGTTAAATTATCACAACCAGTTGGAATTTGGCATTTTGACTTGTGGTTTCTTGGAAATTTTATTTGAGACGGAATAATGTTTTATTAATTACTGGTCCTTTCTTGAGGTGGATCAAAGCTTCTTCTCTTTTGTTCACTATTCAGAAGCTGTTAAATGGTCGTACTTTTTCTACTTTTTATCATGATTTTTTATATATAAAAAAACTTCGTAGCGAAGGTATGGGGGAGGGATATTGTACGCAGCCTTACCCTTGCATATGCAAAGAGGCTGTTTCCGAATTCGAACCCATGACCAACAAGTCACCAAGGCACAACTTTACCGCTGTACCAGGGCTCACCCTCATGATTTTTTATATATATAATTTCAAATTGTTTTGCTTTTCTTTTTTCCTTCCACTTTTTTCGTTATGGTGAGTCAATTCATTCCCATGGTGTGGTTTGAGAGGCAAGTTGGCTTAATTTTGGCTCACTACTACTAAAGTGGGCGCTCTAGGTTGAACTGGAGACTTACTAGTCTCCACATTTTGGAATTTTCTCATCGAAATTAGTATTGTGACATGACATGGATATGGCATGAGACAAACCAGGTTGTTATTCACACCCTTGTAAGCGTCTTTAAATTTCACCTTCGTAGTAGTAGGTCATCAAGTCTATGGAACTTGCCATTGTTAAGTGTTTTACAATATGGGAGAATTCATAGGGATGAGTAAATTACTGTTACACGGTGTTCTTTTACTCATTTCTGTTGTGGATTGTTTTGGGTTGGCTCGATTTGATATGTTATTGGGCGATCAAGGAATAATAAAGGAAAGAAAAAATGTTTAGAAAAGTCCAGGACTCTATTAAGATTTCCTAGCAACATGAGGATATGAATAACAATTTTATTGTGTTTATAGTTTTGGGATTGTTAATATGTTTAGTTATTTAGTTTTGAGGGTGTGTATGTCTGATTTGGTATTGTTTATTTGTTATGTATTGCTGTAATAATTTTTCTTTAGCATCTTGTGTTTTTGTAAGTATTGTTGAATGATACTAAAAAAGAAGAGGGATAAATACGTTCTACGGGGTGAAGTTCTGATTCAAATTTAAAGTTGTTAATTGCAAGTTATAAACGGGTGTCGCATTTGTTTTCGACTCGTACTATTGTGAGGTTCATGACTTCATGTAGCATTGGGTATGTGTCAAGCAACGAAGTGGGAAATCAATGCCATTTCAAATCCAAACTACAGAAAGAACTAATAAATGTTTGAGTTTATTATTTTTTAGTCTTTAATTTTTCTTAAAAAATAGTTTTTAGTTACTAAGCTTCTTTTTTTTTTTTTTATTGATTTCAGTTTTTTTTCTCTGTACTTACTTTTAGTCCTTACGTAATATTAAAATAATTGTATAATTTAATCGCTTGGGAAGATAGGTAAAATTACACTTTTAGTCCTCCAATTTATCTTCAATTTTGGATTTGGCCCCCCTATAATTTAATTCACAAATTTGGTTCTCTAATTTTATAAATTTCTGCAAAATTGGTCCTGGAAGTCCAATTTGAATGTTGACCGTTAACTTCAGACGTTGACGGCCACGTGTGACTGTCACGTGTCAATGCCACGTGTCAATGTCTGAGTGGTTCCCTGTAAAAGCTTTATTTTTGTAGGTAAAATTATACTTTTGGTCTCCCAATTTTACTCTAATTTTGATTTTGGTCCCTCTATAATTTAATTCACACACTTTGTCCTCTAGTTTTATAAATTCCTTTATAAATTCAGCCAAATTTCATTACTAGAGAAGTTATATATCAAATTTCAAACAAAAATACCATTGTCATACATAGGTCACCTAAGCAGTCGTATACACATAATATCGCATGAGGGAGCAAAAAAAGAAAAAAAAAGAGTTATTACAAAACCTGTTAAAGTAAGAGATCTGAAAATTTCAGACCCAGGTTGAAATTCATACGCCACTTTCCCAAGTTGAACAACCTCAGAAGTGGGAGAGAGACAAAAAATGATTTTTCTCTAGGTTCCAAGTGAGTAAAAAACTTGCGATGAAAAAAGAAGTGCGAGATTTATCAAGACCTACCATGTCTCTAGCACTAGTGGCTAAACCATTCAAAAGACCAATTTAGCTGGAATAATTTATAAAGAAATTTATAAAACTAAGAGACCAAATGTGTGAATTAAACTATAAGGGGATCAAAATCGAAATTGGAATAAAACTGAAGGACCAAAAGTACAATTTTACCTACAAAAAAATGAAGCTTTTATGAAGAACCACTCAGACGTTGACACGTGGCAGTCAACGTTTAAGGTTAACGGTCAACGTTCAAATCAGCAGGAATTTATAAAATTGAGGGACTAAATTTGTGAATTAAATTATAAAGGGACCAAATCCGTAATTGGAGATAAAGTGGAGGACCAATTTTACAATTTTACCAGAGAGATATAAATGAAAGTTATGTTAAATTATATGTGAGAATTTATAAAAGAAAGTTATTTGTGGTTTTAACTTTCAATAGATAAATTTGATAAAATATGAGAAAGTGAAGTTTGTTATGATATGTAGACACATTTTAGGAGATAAAAAGGATACAATTAAAAAAAATGTGAATATAAAAAATGACTTATTGTTAAGGGTGTTAAAATAGGTCTATTTTTTTTTAAAGTGAGATAATCAATAACAAAAATTAAACAAAAAAATTATAGCCTTAGAAACTGCACTCCCATGCATCAGCCAAGAGATGTTTCAAATCAACGGGGGAATCTAATTCAAGAAACACTAAACCAGAGTTTGAACCCAATCTAGAAGAAAGTTAGCACAAACATTCTCCCTCTTTTTGTGAGTGAATTGGAAATACCAATTTCAGCCAACTTGTAGCAAGTTGTGAGTTGAACTAGGCTAATCCAAATCAATTGTGGAAAAAAAAGTTTAAAAAGACAACTTATATGTTAATCTATATATAAATAAAACAGATAATGAATGATATAAATCACTGTCACTATTATATACAAATTATACATTAATTATATAATATACACTAATAAATTACAACAACGGTGTAATAAACTATAAAAAAATATCTCAATTTTAAAATTATAAAAAGAATAAAAAATAAATTTCAACTTGGTGGATTATTCCAACAACCTAACCCATAGATACCTGAGTTACATTATATTAAGTTATACAAGTTACTATGTTAGATCATCATTCCAATTTTCCTTTAAGTAAGTTAACTGGATTGATCAATTGAATTCTATCAATGAAGAGGACTAACAATAATATTGTTTAACACATTCATCCTAACACATACTAGCATATTGGAATTTATTAGAAAATATAAAGAAAAATTATTCCCAACACTCCTCAACTATAAAATTATGAAAGAATTAATTATATAAGATGTGAGACTCATAAGTTCTTATAATTTTTTAGAAAGTTTAACCAATAAAAAAGGATAAGCCAGTTATAAGGTTAACTATATGGTCAAAAGAAAAAACAGAAATAAAATGATCGTGAGTTCAAATCTCTTCCACTAATTAAAAATTAACAAATTAACAATTAACATTGACCATTAAAAAAAGATATGTTCAAAATGGTATTTTAAAGAATGTATTGATAATAAGATTTCTCTTCCAAGAAAATAAGTATTGCATCAATTTATTATATATGATAAATTTGTTAATTTTTATAATAAATATCTTATACGATTATATCAATTGTGATTTCAAATTGATTAAAAATGTATAATTAGTTTACATTATCATTGTATGATCATTAATATCTTCTCTTCGATCAATTTTAATATCTCAGTTGTTCTCATTATATGTTAGTATTAGTTTTTTTAAGTCAAATTAATTTATTTTATTTTATTTATTATTTAAGTTTGATTTGATTATCTAATTATTTTTTGATTTCAATTTAATCTTATCATCTAAATTAAAATGACAAAGTTATAAAATATGTATTTTGTAAAACCACTCTAATAACAATTTTAAATTGTTACAAAGTGTATTTTTTTTTAACCTTGTTGACGAAATCTAGACAGACCAAATTGACAAACAAAGAAATCTTATGCATTCTAATAAATAAAAAAATTATTCTTAGTTCATTAACCGATGTTTTATTAAAACAAATTACAATTTGCTTTTTTAAATAAAATAATAATTATTTTTAAAAATATTTTCTCATTTTTGTTTCTACCATGCGCCTCAACTTCCTATGATAATATGAGCATTCTTACAAGATGTGTGCGCATTGAAACTCTGATCTTCGGACCCTACCCAATTTCACTGCTCCAATTTCAGTCTCGTAAATCCCCCAATTGAAGAGGGAGAAAAAAAAAACACGAAAAGCTCTTGCTCAACCCCAGACACACGCAGAGTGACGAAAAAGGTTTCGATCTTTCCATTTTTTGTGGATTTAATTTTGGTTTTCATTCTTCTTCTGTGATTCTAGAATCACGAAGTTCTAATTTCGTCGTAGAAAGTAGAAGCCATTTCTCTGTTTTTTTTTCTTTTAAAAAATTGATTTTTAGGAATTATTGGGTTAATTAGTGGAATTCGTGATTTGTTCATCATACAGTAAAGACCCGGCAATTCATTGGGACACTATTTTCATAATCTCTCTTTGAATTGCACATGTGACTGTTGAAGAATTGCACGCGTGGCTGTTGCAGAGGTAACTTGTTATTCTCAAGCCTTTAAGGAAAAGTTGTGTGGTTTGTATTTTATTCTGATTCTCGAATTTTATGTGTTTGTGTTAATGCTCAAGTGGCTTGACCTTCATTTGAGTATTTTAAATTTGTGGTATGTCTCCTTATTTGTTATATTGAGACCTAATTTCAGCATTATTGAACCTGATATGAGGGATTGGTCTCTCTTTGTTTACTGATTTGCATGGTATCCATGTGCGGAATTTCATATATAAAGCATGAAAGCAAACACGGTCAGTAGATTGCCCACTCCGAGATCTTTTTCTTAGTGGCTTGTTTTGGATCTTTAGTTTGTGTTGCTTATTTATTATTTGTATGCTTGTTCTTATTCCTACACTCCAGTTCCTTCTTTTCCCCAAATGTTGTGCAGTTCTTCAAGCAACAATTTTTCTTTCATAAATGTCAGGCAATCATTAGTTTTGCACTTTTGCTGATTGTGACCATTGAACATTCGTCAAGCCTCATTATGTGGCTATATACCATATTTTTACTCTGATTATTTTTCTTTCAAGCTGTGCATCTGAGGCTGTACTGAAAGGTTGTAAGGGCAACTAAGTTATCTTTCCCATGGCTGTACTTGTACATACATTTTTTCCGAACATGATATACTTATAGTTCATTTTGCTAATAATTCTGATTTAAATAGTTTTCTTGTAGCTTCTTTTGTTGCTATCATATTCTGACATTTTTATATATTCTTTGGGTATCACATTCCATTGTTACAAATGGTGCTTAGATCTACACTATCCTGCATGTTGCTATTTCGAGAAGTATGCTAGTTGGCAAAATGATAATACTTTTTTTCCCATGATTTACTTCTATTCTTGGTAATATTTTCCGGTTTCCAGTGTCTAGTGTCATTTATGCTATACCATCATCTATAGTGATTGCATGTTGCTTGTTTATTTGCTTTGTTGATCTTAACTCGGTACTAGCAGATGACATGTATAATTTTTATATTACATTCTTCAAAGTTCAATGTATAATTAGAGTTCATTATTTCAAACTTATGGTTTATTTATTCATATCCTGGGATTATAATTTTTTTGTTTGTGTCTTGAGATATGGCCAAGAACTGAAATGGAAGGGATTGAGATAACTAGGACTCCTTGTTCCTTTAAGCACCCACTGTTCCCATGGCTAAAAAAGAACTGAAAAGTATTTTGCATCAGTAGTTGTATGCTAAACTTCTTACTAATGTTACTGTGTCTTCTCTTGATTTTTTTTTCCAGAGTGGTAGGAAAACTATGGCAGACCATCGAAATGGAAGTACACAACCCCCCAATGGAAAGGCCAGTGCAGCAGGATCTGCATATTCTATTGATCTGAATGCATTTCAATCCCGATTGAAATATTTTTATAAGCATTGGGATGATCACAAAACAGATCTGTGGGGCTCTTCTGATGCAATAGCAATAGCATGTCCTCCACCTTCAGAAGACCTGCGATACCTGAAATCTACCGCTCTGAACTTATGGCTGCTTGGATTTGAGTTCCCTGAGACAATTATGGTTTTCATGAAGAAGCAGATCCATATCCTGTGCAGCCAAAAGAAGGCTTCTATTCTTGAATCTGTCAAAAAATCTGCCAAAGAGGCAGTTGGTGCAGATCTTGTTTTGCATGTCAAACCTAAAAATGATGATGGGACTGCTCTAATGGATGCTATATTCCGTGCCATCCGTGCTCTGCCAAAGTCTGATGGCCATGATTCTTCCACTGTTGGATACATATCAAGAGAGGCTCCTGAAGGGAAACTGCTTGAAACATGGACTGAGAAATTAAAAAATACAAAATTTCAACTAACTGATGTTGCCAACGGGTTGTCTTATTTGTTTGCGGCAAAGAGTAGCGAGGAGCTTACATCAATTAAGAGAGCAGCATACCTCACAACCAGTGTGATGAAAAACTTTGTGGTTACAAAACTTGAGAATGTAATCGATGAGGAGAAGAAAATCTCTCACTCAACATTGATGGAGGAGACTGAGAAAGTTATTCTGGAACCTTCAAAAGTCAATTGTAAGCTAAAGGCAGATAATGTTGATATTTGTTACCCCCCAATTTTTCAGAGTGGTGGAGAGTTTGATCTCAAGCCAAGTGCTGTCAGCAATGATGAGTTACTGCATTATGATTCTGCCAGCGTGATTATATGTGCAGTTGGAGCTCGATATAAGAGTTATTGCTCAAACATAGCTAGGACATTCTTGATTGATGCAGATCCTCTTCAAAGTAGGGCTTATGAGGTTCTTCTGAAAGCCCATGAAGCTGTCATAGGTTCTATGAAGCCTGGAAACAAGTTAAGTGTTGCATACCAAGCTGCAGTTTCTGTTGTGGAAAGGGATGCTCCTGACCTGATTTCATATTTGACAAAATCTGCTGGGACAGGCATCGGCATTGAGTTTCGTGAATCAGGATTGAATCTTAATGCAAAAAATGAACAGATAATTAGAGAAGGCATGGTCTTTAATGTGTCACTTGGTTTTCAGAATTTACAGTGTGAGAAGAGTAAATCTAAGAACAAGCAATTCTCTTTGTTGCTTGCTGACACAGTCATCATCACCAAAGATAAGACAGAAATTGTGACTGCTACGAGCTCAAAAGCTCTGAAGGATGTAGCATATTCTTTCAATGAGGATGAGGAAGAGGAAAGGCCAAGCACAAAACCAGATGCCAAGAAAGCTGAGCCCTTTATGTCTAAGACAACTCTTAGGTCAGACAATCATGAAGTTTCAAAGGAGGAGCTTCGCAGGCAGCATCAGGCAGAACTTGCTCGTCAGAAAAATGAAGAAACTGCGAGGCGTCTTGCTGGTGGTGGAAGTGAAACAGGAGAGTCCCGTTCCTCTGCGAGGACTTCAGCAGAACTCATGGCCTACAAGAACATAAATGACCTTCCCCCTCCCAGAGAGATGATGATTCAGATCGATCAGAAGAATGAAGCAGTTCTCTTGCCTATAAATGGAAGCATGGTACCTTTTCATGTGGCTTTCATTCGAACTGTTTCCAGCCAGCAGGACACCAACCGCAATTGCTATGTCAGAATTATTTTTAATGTTCCTGGGACTCCTTTCAGTCCTCATGATGCAAACTCAATGAAGTTCCCTGGATCTATATATTTGAAGGAGGCGTCATTCCGCTCCAAGGATTCAAGGCACATTAGTGAGGTTGTGCAGTCCATTAAAACACTCAGGCGACAAGTTGTAGCAAGAGAGTCTGAGAGAGCTGAGAGGGCAACCTTGGTTACTCAGGAGAAACTACAACTTGCTAATAATAGATTTAAGCCGATAAGATTGTCTGACCTTTGGATCCGTCCTGCTTTTGGTGGGCGTGGAAGGAAGATACCTGGTACACTTGAGGCTCATGTGAATGGATTTCGATATTCTACCACTAGGCAAGATGAGCGTGTAGACATAATGTTTCCCAACATTAAGCATGCATTTTTCCAACCCGCTGAGAATGAAATGATCACTCTCCTACACTTCCATCTGCACAACCATATTATGGTAGGGAATAAGAAGACCAAGGACGTTCAATTTTATGTTGAGGTTATGGACATGGTCCAGAATGTTGGGGGTGGTAAGAGGTCAACGTATGACCCTGATGAGCTTGAAGAAGAACAGCGAGAGCGACAGAGGAAGAATAAAATTAATGTAGAATTCCAAACCTTTGTGAATCGGGTGAATGATCTCTGGGGACAACCTCAATTCAATGGCCTTGACCTGGAGTTTGATCAACCTCTTAGAGAGCTTGGCTTCCCTGGTGTGCCTCATAAATCTTCAGTATTTATCGTACCTACTTCTGCCTGCCTTGTTGAACTGATAGAGACTCCTTTCCTTGTTGTCACGCTTAGTGAGATTGAGATTGTTAATCTTGAGAGAGTTGGACTTGGGCAGAAAAACTTTGATATGACAGTAGTATTTAAGGACTTCAAGAGGGATGTCCTCAGGATTGATTCTATCCCTTCTACATCACTGGATGGCATCAAGGAGTGGCTTGACACAACAGACATCAAATATTATGAGAGCAGGCTGAATCTGAACTGGCGTCAGATCCTGAAGACAATAACGGATGACCCTCAGAGCTTTATTGAAGGTGGCGGTTGGGAGTTTCTGAATTTGGAAGCTACTGATTCAGAATCTGAGAACTCGGAGGAGTCCGATAAAGGTTACGAACCATCTGATGTGGAACCTGAATCTGATTCGGAGGACGAAGCTTCTGACAGTGAATCACTTGTTGAGTCTGAGGATGATGATGACGATGAAGATTCCGAGGAGGATTCAGAGGAAGAGAAGGGAAAAACATGGGAGGAACTGGAGAGGGAAGCAAGCAATGCAGATAGGGAGAAGGGAAATGAGTCTGACAGCGAAGAAGATAGGAAAAGAAGAAAGGCAAAAAGCTTTGGTAAGTCACGAGGAGCGAGTCTAAGCAGTAGCATGCCAAAGCGG
Organism: Glycine soja; assembly: GCF_004193775.1. NCBI lineage: Eukaryota > Viridiplantae > Streptophyta > Magnoliopsida > Fabales > Fabaceae > Glycine > Glycine soja. Next base: position 27,214,832 of record NC_041014.1, on the reverse strand, counting down.
TCTAAGTTAAGATAGATTTTTGGCTTTTGTTCTTACCTGGTTTATGGTTTAGTTCAGTTGTTCTATGCAGTTGCTGCGGTTAGCAGCTTTTTGTGTTTGGACTTTGGAGCTGTACTATCATTGTAACTATAAGTGTTTTTCTCCCATATTATAGTTCAGCCACTCGATAGCAATCCTTGAATCCAATGTATGTCCTTAAAATGTTTACGTCCTGTTTTTCATTTGTTGACTGTTTTTATTTTTGTTTCTTATTATTGGAACTAATTTTTCTGTAGTCAACAGGCAAGAGAATCACCATGAATGAAACCAGTGATCTATGCCCACCATAGCCAAGCTTCCAAAGTCCAAACCATTCCTGGATTTATACCCCAACCTTATATTATAAGGTTTTATATTATGTCATGTTTGGGTTTAATGAGCTGGAGCAAGACAAACTATATGCATTTCAATTTTAATAAAAATTGAGAGAAAAGTAATTTGATGGTAACAAAATTAAAGATGCTATTACAAGTTTTTAAAGTCATCTAGGATGTGAATAATACATTATGATGGTGAAATTAATGAAAATGAAAGTCATTGAAGCTTGTCTAAGACTAAAAAGTACAATTATCAAATTCAAAGGGAAGTTTTAGGGTATGATTATGTAAGTAGATGTATTTTATGATAGTGAATATTGAATTCTAAACGCATAACATGAGTAGAAAGTAGAAGTAGCAAAAATTATATTTCATGAGCAATTTTTTTTTTTTACATTATCAACCTATTATAGATTATTTAAATATGACTTTTAAAATAATTATTATAAATTTAACAATTTTTTCTTATTTTACAAATTATGAATTATGATTGAATTATAATATAATTTTTTTTAAATTATCCATCTGTGATTGAATAATAATGTAATTTTCTTTTTTACTTTGCAAGTACATTTAAATTAAATTTATAATTAAAAGTGACCTCACAGTAAATAACATTTATGAAAGTTTGAATGTTAACTAAATTCAATGGTGTTGCATTATCTATATAACCCAAAATAAGCATATTGTTTTTGTTGATATATAGACTTAATAAGGTAAATTTGACTGGCTAGTGTTATTATGGCAGCAGCAGTGAAAATGAAAAAGGAGGAGGAACCTCCAATTAATGCAAGTAAAGGTATATGATCAACAGGAATAACTATGTGACAAAGTTGCCATAAGAAGAATTGATTATTGGCAAAGTCATCCTTGAGGCTTTTACTATAGATTTCCTATGACAAGCTTTCTTAGCATAGTTAAGAAGAATTGATTATTGGCAAAGTCATCCTTGAGGCTTTTACTATAGATTTCCTATGACAAGCTTTCTTAGCATAGTTAGATGTTTAGTTTAGCTTAATCATGGTTATTGGTTAGAACTCTAGTTAATTAGTTATTTCAACTAACTTGTGTATATATAATTACAATAACAGAATGTGACTAATTAATTTTACACTTCAATAACAGATCTAGCTTATTCTTCTTTTCTCTTTTGCTTTATTAGCAAGTTTTCCAAACTTGCATTTCTCTCTCATGGTTGATATCAAATCTATGATGGTATCATGAAGAGCTCTGCTACGCTACTCACATTGTTCTTCTTGATTATCATATATTTCATTCTTACATCATGAGTGAACAACAATAAGATCAATCACTCAATGTACACAATCCCTATTACCTACATTTGGGAGACAATCCAACAATAGCTTTGGTTTCTCTAGTTCTTCATTCACCCAATTATAATTTATGGAGTCGATCTATGCTTATTGTATTAAGCGCGAAGAACAAATTTGAGTTTGTCGATGGTTCTATTTGAAGACCTACATCAGATCATGCACTTCATGTAGCTTGGAAGAGGTGCAACAATATGGTGGTTTCGTGGTTGGTTCATTTAGTCTCTCTTTCAATTAGACAAAGCATACTATGGATGGATGATGCACAAGATATTTGGAAAAACTTAAAATCACGATATTCACAAGGAGACCTTTTGAGAATTTTAGAATTACAGCAAGACATGACATCAATTAAACAAGGTGACAAGTCAATAACTGAGTATTTTACAAGATTATGTGTGATTTGGGACGAGTTAAAGAGTTATAGACCTGATCCTATATGTGTTTGCAATCCAAAATGTTCATGTGATGCACTTAGTAATGTTTTAGAGAGGAAGAAACAGGATCATGTGATGCAATTTCTGAGGGGATTGAATGATCAATTTAGTACCGTCATATCTAATGTCTTGATGATGGATCCACTACCTATCATAGCTAAGGTTTTCTCATATGCAGTGCAACAAGAAAGACAAATTAACAACAATGATGCATTAGGAAGCACTAGTTTGATTAATGCAACAAACACTAACTCATCAAACTCACCATTTTCATGCACATATTCTGGTAAGGATTGGCATATTGCCGATAGATGTTACAGAAAAAATGGATTTCCTTATAATTCATCTTCTAGAGGAGGAAGAAGTGGTTCAATTGGTTTTTGGTTGAGGAAATTCAAGTGGAAAAGGCAATAAGAGTTGTACTCACTGTGGTTTTACTAACCACACTGTTGATGAATGTTATAAGAAGCATGGATACCCTCCTGGTCATAAATATCATAAGCCTCAAGGTCCATCAATCAATAATGTAAATGTTGTAAAAGAGGAAAATGAAAATTCAAATGTAGAGCAGAATCAAGAGGCATAAGGTTTAGATGTCAAATTGACCGCTCAGCAATACAAAACCTTAATAACACTAGTCACACTACTACAACAACAAGGATCTTCAACTTACAATAGTTCACAAGTGAATCAGATTGGCACAATGACAGATTCTGGTCATACATCGGCCATCAATAAGTTGTAGTATGAGCAAGGCAGGTGAAAGTGAATGGATATTGGACTTAGGTGCCACAGGCCATGTCACATCCTCCTCTCACTTGTATTCTTCATGTAGATAAATAAGTCCTATTATTGTTAAACTTCCCACTGGTCATACAGTTACTGCAACATATGCAAACACTGTTAGATTTTCTTATTCCTTATACCTTGAGGATGTATTATACATACCAAGTTTTCAGTTTATCTAATTTCTATGTCAAAGTTACTGTCTTCCTTGCCATGTAAGCTAACCTTTGTGGTTGACACTTGTTTTATTCAGGATGTACAAACCCTACAGAGGATTGGTACAATTAATTTGGTGGATGGTCTTTATAAGCTCAACATGAAGAAATTTGATTTTATTTTTGTCACAACTTCTGTTTCTTCTAGTAGTTCTACTTACTCATGTAATAAAGTACCTATTGATCTTTGACACTTTCGATTAGGACATCCCTTATTTGAAAGATTTCAATTGTTGAAGCAATCACATCCTTTACTTTTAGTTGACAAACAATTTGTATGTCCAACTTGTTATTATGCAAAACAAATAAAAATTTCTTTTCCTAACAGTGATTCACATTCCTCTTCCCCCTTTTTCTGTTATACATGTTGATATTTGGGGTCCATGTCATATTACTTCTTTAAATGGTCATAAATATTTTCTTACCATAGTGGATGATCACTCAAGATTTTTCTAGATATTTCTTATGAAATTGAAAGCAAAAACTCAATCTCATTTAAAGTCTTTTGTTGCATTTGTTGAAAGGAAATTTGATACAAAAGTAAAAATCATTCGCTCAGATAATGGTTCAGAGTTCATTATGAAACAATTTTATGATGAATCTGGTATCATACATCAAACTTCTTGTGTTAAAACTCCTCAACAGAATGGGATTTTTGAACGAAAACATCAACATTTATTTAATGTCACTAGATCTATACTTTTTCAGTCTAACTTGCCTTTTGTCTTTTGATCCTATGCTCGTATTCATTCTACTACTCTTATAAATTGTATGCCTACTACCTTCCTTGACAAAAAAGCTCCTTATGAGAAACTTTGTGGATATCTCTATGCCATTACCATTCTAAGAGTCTTTGGTTGTCTTTGTTTCCTTAGCACACTTTCTGCAAATAGGAAGAAGCTTGATCCTAGGGCAGCTAATTTTGTTTTTCTAGGCTTCAAGTCACACACAAAAGGTTATGTGACTTTTGATATAAAAACAAAGGCCATCAGTGTATCCAAGAATGTTATCTTTTATGAAGATTGTTTTCCTTTCAATGTTCACGATTATCATGATCCCATTACTGTTTTGTCTATACCAACTTATTCCTTTCAGGATGACATTGAATTTCCTGCCTCCACTTCTTCTATATTACCATTTATTCCACCAGATTCTTCTCCTGTAGTCTCTACACCTACAAAAATACCACAAACTCTTAGAAGATCAGAAAGATAAATTCAAAGACCAGACAAATATAAAGATTTTCATGTTAGCTATTTACCATCAACTGTTGCTAGTCACTCTACAGGTAGTCTCTATCCCTTAAGCTTTGTACTTTCTTATAGCAGATTATCTCCATCTTATCATAGTGCAATTTTATTTGTCACTCAATAAATTGAACCTAAGTCATACACTGAGGCATCCAAAGATACTAATTGGATTCAAGTCATGAATGTTGAGATTCAGGCATACTTATTGATCTTCCTCCACACAAGACTGCCATTGGTTGTAAGTAGGCCTATAAAATCAAACATAAATCAGATGGTTCAATAGAAAGATACAAGACAAGATTAGTTGGCAAGGGATACACTCAAGTGGAGGGTCAGGACTATCTAGATACTTTTTCTCCAGTGGCTAAATTGACTATAGCCAGATTATTACTTGCTCTAGTTGCTATTAACAAATGACACATAAAGCAAGTTGATGTAGATAATGCTTTCTTACATGGAGATTTAAATGAAGAAGTTTACATGGTGACTCCTCAAGGTATGAATCCAGAAAATCCAGGTTTAGTGTGCAGACCTCAAAGGTCTTTGTACGGGTTGAAACAAGATAATAGGCAATGGTATGTCAGGTTATACTCTTTTTTGATATCTCATGGTTACAAACAGTGTGCTTCTTGCTATTATTTATTTCTCAAACATCAACATAATTCTATCACTACTTTTCTAGTTTATGTGGATGATATAGACTTGTCTGGAAACAATTTTACTGAGATTCTGAATATCACACACCTATTGGATAATGCTTTCAAACTTAAGGATATGGGTGATCTAAGTTTCTTTCTAGGCTTTGAAGTGGCTCGTACTTCTACTGGTATTAATCTTTGCTAAAGAAAGTATGCATTAGATATTCTTATTGATACTGGCATATTGGGTTCTAAACAAGTATCCATTCCCTCTTATTACACTACCAGATTGCGTCAACATTCAGGTTCTCCTCTTTCAGCTGAAGATGTATCTTCTTACAGGAGATTGATAGGTAGATTAATCTGTAGAAGCAAAGCTTCCAAGATTATTTTGATGATGCAAAAGATTATTAAAGATCCATTCAAATAAGATTAAAGAATCAAGAAGATTCAAGTGAAGATTCAAGAGAAGACTCAAGATATGCAAGAGTCTCAAGAAAAGCATCAAGGTAAGTTAAAAAGAATTTTTCAAAGAAAATATTGAATAACACAATTTGTCCAAAACAATTTTTCAAAGACAAATCTTTTACCAGAGTTTTTACTCTCTGGTAATCGATTACCAAAAGGAAGTAATCGATTACTAGAAGCCCAAAATAGTTTTATAACTGTTTTACAAAGTAGTAATCGATTATCATGGGCATGTAATCAATTACCAATGTTTTTGAACGTTGAATTTCAAATTTCAAGAGTCACAACTTGTGATAAAACATTTTCAAACTTGTGTAATCGATTACACAATATTTGTAATCGATTACCAATGTTTCTAAACGTTGGTTTTCAAATCTAAACATGAAGAGTCACAATTGTTGATGTTTAATCGATAACACTATAATGGTAATCGATTACCAGTGACTGGTTTTGAAAAATAAATTGCCAAGAGTCATAATTTTTAAAGTGACTGATTTTTGAAGAATTTGTCAAGGGTCACAACTTTTAAAGTGACTTTTTTTGAAAAGAGTCACAACTTTTAAAGTGACTAGTTTTGAAGAGAGTCACAACTTTTAAGTGACTAGTTTTGAAGAAATTGCCAAGAGTCACAACTTTTAACATGGTTTCTTCAAGAGCCATTAAATGGCTATAAATATGTGACCATGGCACGAATTTCAAATCAGATTTTTACTGAATCATTCTCAACATCTTTCTAAGAGTTTTTGTTCAATACTTGCTTTATCAAGAAAAATTCATTGGGGAAAAACTTGTGCTATTCTATTTTTCTCCTCCTCCATTCTTACAAAAAGTTTTTCAAGAAACCTACTCTTGGTGACTGTTTTCAAGAGAAGGTCTTCTTGGTTAAACACTGAACACAAGGGACCAATGTTCCTTGGGTTCATTGCAAGAAGTAGGATTTGCTTCTTGGTTGATCACTGGACACAAAAGGCCAATGTCTTTTGGGTTCATTGCAAGAAGTGAGTACAACTTCTTGGTTATTTTCACTGGACACAAGGGACCAACGTTCCTTGGGATTCATTGCAAGAAGTGGGCATAACTTCTTGGTTGTAATCACCGAACACAAATGAGGGGATTCCTTTGTGGTTCATTGCTTGTAAAGGATTTTACAAGGATAGTGAAAATCTCAAGTGGGTTGCTTAGGGACTGGACGTAGGCACAGGTTGTGGCCGAACTAGTACAAATCCGGTTTTGTATTCTCTCTTCCCTAATCTCTTTTACTTTCTGTTGTGTTTATATTTTCCTTAAGTTACTTTCCTTCACTTATTAACAAAAGAAATAATTGAATCTAGGGAATATCTAAGAAAGGGAAGATTTCAATTAGGAATAATCAACGAAATCTTAATTCAACCCTCCCTTCTTAATATTTCCGAGGCCACTTGTCCAACATAATCTACGTAACACAAGGCCTGGTATCACATTTGTTGTTCAACATTTAAGTCAATTTATGGCTCAACCAACTTCAGCTCATCAACAAGCTGCTTCTCGAATTCTAAGATACATCAAAGTGTCTCGAGGTGCAAGCATTTTCTTTCCAGCAGATAGTTTTATCCAATTGAAAGACTTTAGTGATTCAAATTGGGTTGATTGCATTGACACTAGAAGATCTATTACATGATTTGTTGTTTATTGTGGTTCTTCTTTAATTTCATGAAAATCTAAGAAGAAAGCTACTGTTTCTAGCTACTATTTCTAGAAGCTCTTCAGAAGTTGAGTACAGAGCTCTAGCGAGTGCCACTTCTGAGCTGCAGTGGCTAACCTTTCTATTAGAAGAATTCAAAGTTGTCTTCCATCAACCTGCTGTTTTGTATGTGATAATAGGTCAACTTTAAATATTGTTGCAAATCTTGTGTTTCATGAAAGGACCAAGCATATCGAAATTGATTGCCATATCGTTTGAGAGAAAATCCTTGCAGGGCTTGTCAAATTGCTTCCAATATCTTTTGTCAATCAGCTTGCAAATATATACACCAAAGCATTCATGCTTGGTGCTTTTTAGTTCTTATACTCCAAGCTAGAAATGTCCAACATCTATTCCTAGCTTGAAGGGGGATCTTAGCATGGTTAGATGCTTAGTTTAGCTTGATCATGATTAATGGTTAGAACTCTAGTTAGTTAGATATTTCAACTAACTTGTGTATATATAGCTACAATAATAGAATGTAACTAACTAATTTCACTCTTCAATAACATATCAATCTTATTCTTCTTTTCTCTTTTGCTTTCTTTACAAGTTTTTCAACCTTACATTTCTCTCCCATGACTGACATCAAATCTATGAGGCTTGGAAGAGACTACCCTACTTCAAGTATTTTAGTGGTAGTTGGACAACTTTAGTCCTTCAAAAATTGTATAACGTCATTTAATAAAGGTAATATAAACAATAAATTTTTTTTTCATAGTAAACTAATAAGAAAGTTTTCAGAAAAATAATAAAAAAGTATTACTACAATAATAATATAATAGCCTAAGATCTAAAATAGTAAAAACTTATGTCATAAAAAGGAAAGTAAACAATAAAAAATTACACGTAATAGTAAATTGATGTTATAATAATGAAACATAATAAAATAATATTATAGAAATTAAAAACTAAAAGGAATTTAAAATATTATAATTTAGTTAAAAAAATAAAAATAATAGATTGAAAGAAATAGAAAATTAAAAAAACTCTAGAAACATTTTTGTTGAAAAAATGTCTTAAATTATTTTCATTACTGAAAAAAAAAATTTAAAAATACTTATATATATATATATATATATATATATATATATATATATATATATATATATATATGACAGAGTATTTTATTGTCCAGCAAGGCCTCTTGTACAAATGGAAATTAGGGATGACAAAAAATGTATTTATGTAGATACTTGCGCGTAAAACTTGCTATAGATTGTTGAAAATGGATACTCGTTTATTATATACCCGTGGATATCTGCACTTTAGAATTATTTAAATATCCTCAATTATATATAAAATAAATTGCTTTAATTTTTTTAATACTCGTTTGATAGATAAAAAAATTGGTGAGTTGGACTTTTCTAACTCAGAACATATCTCAAAGTTCAAATAATACTTATAAGATACTTTATAGTTTTTTTTGTTGGAAGGAAGGTATGTGCACAGTTGAAAATTATGAGACTAATCTTTGAGATGTAGAGATCACGAAAGTGAGTTTTGACTCTCCTAACAAAGTTTTTTCCATACACAATGTTAAAGAATGAACTCCTATCTGTCAATATGGTGAAGAAATTCAATCATGTATCAATTTTGTTGTACCTTGTTGACTAAAATACGTATAGATCATCCACCAACAAAGTTTTCATATTGATAATTTGTAGGGTATGTGCACGGTCCATACCAACTAAACTAACCTTTGTTGGTAATTTTTTTAATATAAATATATATTTCAAAATTATTTTTTTAATAAAAAGGATATGTTACAAAATTATTTATTTATTATAAATATTTTTAAAAATATTTCTTTTGAATTTTTTTAAAAAATTAAAATTCTATATTTCAATAAATACCCATTACTACCAATAAATACATAAAAAATTGTATATACCAATTTAATATGATGCCCATTTAAATACGAATAGGTATAAAGAGATTATTATTTGTGCTTGCACGGCCCATCTTATTGTCAATCCTAGTTAAAACTCTACGAATAGGTATAAGAAGACTACTATTTGTGTTCACCCGACCCATCTCGTCTCGTTGTCAACCCTAGTTAGAACTTTACGAATAGATATAAAAAGATTATTTATCTTGGTCCGCCGTGCCTATTTCATCTCATTATCAACCCTAGCTAGAACTCAAAGGTAAATGCAAATGGGCTATAAAAACCTAGCCAACTTTTTGTACCACCAAAGCTGACTTGACATTTACCAAATTTGGAAGATCACTGTTGGAGGATCAGCACAACCCCCTTCAACTCCTAGGTATGTGATTGCTTCTCCCTTCATGCTTCATAGAAAGGATTTAATTCCATATATCTATATTTGTTAAAAAAAAAGGGGGGCTCATTTGTTAAATTCAAGAAAACCAAAAGGTTCTCATTTGCTCTTGATTAGACAATCATTTCCATTTTTTGTTGCCACCGCTGCTCCTTTCGTCCCCACTTAAGTTTTTTCACCAAAAGGAATATATTAAGGTGAAAAAAGAGTAGGAGATGGTGTTAATTCTAATACAATGCATTTTTTTAAGGATGGACCAATTAGAATGGGGTTGACCAAAAAGTCAACAATAGAAAAATCAGAGATTACTTGACGGGCAAGGAGGATAAAAGTTCAAACAGTGATCAGCTTCTGTTCATAGATTCTCTAATCTTTTTTCTTTTTTGCTTTTGTTTTGATTGATTCAAGCCTTTATCCGTGTTTTTGTTATCTCTGCTTAGTGAAATACAAGAAGTGATCTTCAGTCATATATTTCAGTAATTCTTGTGAAATTAAGTTCACCGGTCTTCGCATTCTAGGCATCAAGTCAAGGTATTTTTCTTCTTTTAGTTCTGTTTGGTTACTTTTTTCATCTGGGGTTTTCATTTTCTGGTATTGTTATCATTTTTGTGTACTAATTTCTTTTTCCCATTCACCATGTATCTTTTTTCTTTCTGTTTAGGATTTTCTTCTTCTTCTTTTAGTTCGGATGTTTTCTAATGACATTCTCAAACTACAATCATTCCTCTTTTTGTTCAGTTTTTCTTGTCTTTGTTATTCTGATTTCATGAATATATCTCAAGATAGTTTGAGTTAAATAAGAAGTTAATTATCTTTGCATTTCTTTTACCTTTTGTTTTCTACTTCTCTGTTTCTTGGTAATGAATACAGAGTGTGAAATCCTTCACATAGAAAACTTCGTTTAATTTGACATTTCTTGGCTGGAGCTAAATTCTAGAGACTTTTATTATTCATTTCCGTTGTAACTTTTGGGAAAGCTGCTTCCAAGAAAGGCCACAAGAAATTTCTTTTGAACTTCTGAAATACTGTACAAATTACAAAGTTAATAAGTCAACCCAATTTTGAACCAGTCATCATGGATGATCCCTTCTTCCTAGAAGCCTTCACTTAGAAAAATTAACCGTCTTAGCCTAAAATCAAGTCCCTACTTGTTAAATTTCTTTTGTAACTACATATTTTATTTTTATTTGTTTTAGTTATGGGTTAACCTAATCAATAAGTAATTCCTATACTTGAAGAACAAGTCACTTTTAATTTTCAGTTTTTCTGAAATTAATAAGTAATTAATTTCTGTTTTTCTATATATTGTATTGTTGCTCAGAACAATTTGATTAAGCAAAAATTATTCTATTTCCTCCACCTTGTATTGGCTCTCTTCTTCTTTGTTTATTATATTAATCAGATTCATTTTTTTGTTCACAGGTTCTTGAGAAGAAAAGAAGTGGAACTGAAAACTGAGTATGGAAACTGAAAATTGCGAAACTTTTGGCACAACCTCACTAGATACTACTAGTGTTGGTATTGTTGGCCACTATAAGTTCGAAAATGGGTCATCTCAGTTTGCTTTCATGAAAGTTGAGAATGAAAGAGGAGTTTCCCTTGACCATTCCCTCAGCTTCTCTACTGAAAATTTTGTGCAGACCCTTGCATTTTGCAACAGCTTGATTCTCATGTCTGGTTTTAGTGGTGACAAATCCTGTTACCATGTGTTGAATCCCTTCACCAAGCACAATGTCATGATCCCTCAAACTAGTATCCAAGGGGGTGTTGTTAGAGTTGGATTGGCCTATGATGGAGACCAATTTTTTGATGTTGTTCTTGTTGAAGCAGGGTCCTCAAATTCCAATGGACTAAAACTGCATGTTTTCTCTTCTGAAACTGGCCAATGGAGGTGCCACTACCCCATCAATTTAGCTGCTGCCCCTTCTTTGCCAGAACATGAGTTCCAAGAACTTGGAACACCTCCTCTTTACGCGAACGGCGCGATTCATTGGGAAATAGATGGATATTTGTTGGTGTATCAAGTCCAAGGCAGCCAATGTGCACTATATGAACTACCAAACTACTTTGAGGGTTGGTCTTGGCAATCAACACTGCCTTACCGCCGTTGCTTGTGCGAATCAGGAGGCAAGGTGTACTATTGCTACTCCGATTTCGATGGCTTTCACATTTGGAATCTCCTCAATGAGCAAGACCATCTTGAATTCTTCAATTATTATGATTACAAAAGGTTTCCATGGAAACTAGTTCATAGTGTCATGCATGAAGTGCTTATGCCTAAGAACCAAAACTTTTTTGGCAGCTTCTTTGATTGGGAGCCTTACAAGGTTGCACCTATTGCCTACATCGAAGAAGCACAGATCATATATTTGCAGCTTCCAGGAACTGTTGTTGCTTACAACTTTGACACAGGAACTATGGAATCAATCTGCAACTACTCTTATCCAGGCTTAAACTTCAGTTGCTGCTCATTCTTTTCTTCAACTACTACTCTGCCTCACAATGCACAGAGAGACAACACTGATGGAGAATTGGAGCTGAATCTACCCATAGCAGAGATGGAAAAGTTAACCCTCTAAATCAAGTTTTAATTTTCACATTTTGCTTGGTAAACAATTATATGTGGAAGTAGTATCCATATGTTGTGTAGAACAACTTTTTGAATCCCTTATTCGCTGAGACATTGTTATATTTTATCATTTGTATTTAGACCTATGTGGCCATCAAGCACTTTTTTAGACTGTGGGATCAATCCTTTTTCCTGTTCTGTAATTTCACTGGTTTATGTTTGTGTTGCTCTCATTTATGTGCAGATGTGCAGATAAACCTTCCGCATTCCTGCACTCCCACTATTGTATCTTGTACCTCTTCTCACATTTCGGAAAGTCCATTTTAAAATTCAAATTTACATTTTGAAATAGACTTTTCGAAATACAATGACAGGATGCAATAGTGAGAGTGCAGGATACAATGGCCTAAACCTTCATAAGGTTGTGTTATTCTGATTTCAGGGAAAATTTTGGTCATGTGTAGAAATTTTCCATCTAACAGACTTATATTTGCTGGTGTTTTCTCTAGGGGATGTGGACACTCCTGTTGTTTCACTTCACCCCATTTGAACGGGCTGTTAATTGATCAACCCATCTTGGCCCAATATAGGTCAGTGGATCAATGAAGTAACCAATATACTATGGACAAGAAAAAGACTAGGCCAATTTCGATTTTTTTTTTAAAGATTAGACTTTTTTTTTTCTTTCAAAAGAACAAAGCTTATTTCATTTCATTCTGAATTAACGGATAGATACAAAGAGGGTTAGAGAGTTGCATGCACACTAGGATGAAATCAAGATGTCCTAACTATAGTATGACCAAGTTAATTAGTTTATCTCCTTACAAAACTTATAATAGAAATTGGAAAAATTACAAATGACATATTTACATTTAGATAAAATAGCATGAAATTCTGAACTGCCAATTCTGGTCGTTGAAGATCGCCGCATCTATGTTACACTTAAGGAAATCCTGACTAGGCTTTTCCCATTGTGAAATAACATTCTGATGGCAGTGTCTAGTCAAACAAAGAACCATTCATGATAATATTGCTTAGTTTGCGAAACTGAAATTCGAGGTTGAGGATCAACATTTTCCCAAATCTTCTCATTTCTCCTCCGCCAAATGCACCAGAGAGTCAAGGTAAGCATTTCTTTGTCACCTTCGTGTAAAAAACTTCAAAGTTTATATTTTTTTAAAGAAACTTTAAAGTTTATTATGCCTCATTAAATACAGTAATTTTAATTGTAAGATGCACACATGAATAAATGTAAATAAAAATGTACAACATAAATAAATATGTAATAGATTATCTTTTATTTTGCATTTCTTTTAACCAAAATGTTGATATGGTAGCCTGCAGCAGCCTGGCTCGAACGAACCCACATTTTTTTTTATTTGCATGAATTAAATTTAAGTGTAAAAATATTTACAACAATTGATGTGTGCTTACCATTATATGAATGAATTTATGTGAGATTATTTTAGTCTAATAAAAATCTTATATTTGAGTTTTGAGTATGTAGATACATTAAATACTTTGAAAGAGACTTTTCTCATAATTATCTTATCTTGAAAAAAGATTATCTCCCATTGATACATGTGGTTAAAAAAAAAAAGTACCAGTAAAGTCTTTTAGCCTTGCATTTACGAAACAGTCATTTTTTTCATATATACTCTTTTTTTAGGCAATACTCTTACGAAAGGATTGGAATGTTTAGATATACGAAATAATCATTTGTTTTTAAAAAAATTATAATTTTTTTTACAAAACTAAATAATTATTATAATAAATTGAACTAAATACACGCTAATTCTTTTGTTTAAGCTTAATTAGCTTTAGGACGGTTACAAAGAGGCAAGTGCAGGCCTGCTCCATCCATTTTTTTCTTAAAAATTATGTATTGGATTAATTTGTTTTATATGAAAATATAGGATTAATTAATTATGTTAAATAGTATAAAATTTCACTTTAAATAATAATTTATAATACTGAAATTTTATGAATTTAACTGAGTTATGTCATATCTTAAATTTGAGTCTTACAGTATCAAAAGATAGTTGAAAAAATTCACTGTTAAAGTAGGTGTTAAACTTAATTTTTCTTGTTATGTTATTTATGGGTTTAAAAAGTACATCTTTTATGGATAAAAGATAGTTAACAAGGGCTATTTTTATAGAAATGCCAGTTACCTATCAACTGTATGTTGGACATTATTGGTAACATTTCATTTCAGTGTACGCTATACTCGTTGTTTCTTTTTGGACCATACGTTAATGTAGGTACCCCTTATGTATATTTTAATATGTAAGAAACGTTCTAAAAAATATTTTTCTTTAAATAGTTCAAATTATGATAATACGTACACTCACATAATGTTTGCACAGTTATTTTATAATTATCATCACTATCAATTTATCATGACTCAGGTGAAAAAAAAAAAAAATCCAAGTAGACCATCACTGACCAATACATAAAGTACATTAACTAACATCAGTGTGAAAGATGTGAATTATAGTTGGCCAAAGTCAAGAGAGTACAATAGGAATCACGAATGTGAAGTCATCATCTCAAGACATTCATACGGGAGGGACATTATCCAATGACGATTTCTAATCTCCGACTAACAACACTATGACATGTATATAATAACTACAACATTGGGCATTAATTAAATGATTTGGACAATATTGAACATGATACTTCAAATTGGAATTCAGAGAGTTCATACTTCTGATTGGGAATTCAGAGTTCATAATAATTGGAATTCAGAGAGTTCATACTTCTGATTTGGACAATATTGAACATGATACTTCAATTTTTTTTATTTGTTTTCAATAGATAAAAAAATATGGTCCTTGAACGTTGTTGAAGTTCTAGTGGCTTAGAGTCGTTCAAAAGATAGATTTTTTTTCCTTCTGAAAATAAGGTATTTTTGTAACAAAAAATATGAGACTAACAATTGAGACGTAAAAATCATCTAAATATATTATTTCTTTACTAAAGTCTTTTTTCACAAGCTTAGTCAAAGATTCAAACTACTATCAACATATTTAAATCTAATCATCTATCAACTATGATAAATCTTGTTAGTTATGTTAAAATTTTCTATTTCAATAATTAATATGGACTAATATTACAAGACAATTATATTAGTTATTTATAATTAGTGGGTTTTATTTTATGTGATCAAATTAAGTGAGCCTATTAGACAATCAAATCATATGATATAGACTTAAATGAGCATATGTTAGTCTACTAGGGGATAATGGAAACCCTAGTAGGTTAACACACTATAAAAAGACTATGGTCCCGAATATACTGAGTCGTCATATATAGTTTTTCTTCTCCCTATCTGAAGAGTTACCAAAATCTTATTAAGGAATAAAGAGGTTCCGATCAAGAAAGAACCATGAAACCACCCATTACGTTGTTAACCGATTATCCGTTTCGTAACAGATGCTAAGAAGAGTACATAAATAAGAAATCACATAAGGATTCAGATTTCATTACATTTGTTTGATCAATCGTTATGGGTCCAGATATTCCTAAAACTTTTCTTGATAATCTAACGTAATATATTCTTGGTATTTTATAAGGATTCCCTAATTATACATGGATTACTTTGGTTATATGAGCCCATATTTTTTTTGGAACAACACATATTAATTGTTGGTAAATTGGGTATTTGGTTTAAATTCGGGTGTATTTTGTTTTTATTTTTTGCATCGTTATTTGGATTTATGAACGACTTCTCTTCAAGGGAGTACATAATGAAAATGTCTAACTTGACATCAAAATTGAAAGCACTTAAGTTAGAGCTTGGTGAAAATATGCTCGTCCATTTAGTTTTGATCTCACTTTCTGCACACTTTTGGTAGTTCAAAGTGAGCTATAATACTCACAAGAAAAAATTGTCCACTTATGAGCTTATATCTCATTGTGTGCAAGTGCAAGAGGAAGAGAGGCTACAGAAAGTCAGATCTAAAAGTGCTCATTTAAGCTTGACCTCTCCGAATAAAAAAAGAAAAACTAAGGGTGCTCTCAACAAAAGAAAGATGTAATATTTACTTGGGGTATTTTAAGCATAAATCAATGATAGCATTAAATATAATTTAAGGATATGATATTTATTTTCCGTAATTAATGTTTTATATTTTTTTGCTATCATGGTTGAAGTTAATTTAGCAGTTAGATCCTTCCTATTTATTTGCATATCTAGTGACTTTTTTTAATTAAATTGATTGACACGATATATTATCAAAGTAATCCTTATTGTGGAAATTGATTTGATTAAAATTACATAGATTTTTGTATAAAATCATTTATTCAAATTGTGTTTGACCCACAGTAAGACACAATTTGGCCAGATAATATTTTGTGCATGTGATAATAAATGTGTGACAATTATAAAGGTATTTTTATGTGAATAACAGTCCGTCAAAAGAAAGATTATTATTTGACAGAATTTATTGTCAATATTTAATCATTGCGTTAAGAGTACCAATTACAAATTAATTTCTCTAGGAATTAATGTTGTGCTAGGTATCTTAAGATGGGTCTGTTCCGCAAAATATTTGCATGTTCTGTTATATATATTTTTATATAACTAAATTATATGTAAAAGTTGTGTAATTTTATGACCTCTCGTTTATTATATTAAATTGTCTTGTATTTTTTGATTAAATTGATTGAAACATGTTGCTAAAGTAACATTTATTGCGTAAGTTGATTTGATTAAATTTGCATGGATGTTGCATGGAATTATTCATGCGAATTGTGCTTAGTCCAAAGGAAGACACAATTTGACAGAAAAATTACATGCTTGCGATGGTAAACAAACAGTGATTATAAATAGTGTGATTTTCCATGTAAATAAGAAATATTCAAAGACAATCATTATTTGATTGGAGTAATCATCATATAAGTTTTTCATGTTAGCAATAGAGTGTTCAAAGACAACCTTTGTTTGACAGGACTTATCACCAATGTTTGATCAATGCGTTGAAAGTACTACCTACAGTTAGTCTTTTTCAATCCAAAGATTGAAGATTAATGGTGCGCTAAGTATCTTATTTGGGTCTTGAAATTTATCATAAAAATTATTTTTGCATTATATGTTTATTTTCTCTTCTTTAATTGTTGTTGTTACTAATATGATTTAAATTACTCATATTATTTAAATTCCAAAAATGCATGTATAAAAGAATTTTTGTGGGAGTCCTAAGGTAATCTATGAGTAACCTTGGTATGCAACACTAGAGAGTAGTAAAACGCATTATGCGTTAATTGAAGAGAACAAAAAATTACATGTTTTCATATCGAAAGTCTAAACGTTTAAAGATCATTAGGTATTCTGATTTTGATTTTTTACGGAATGTCTTAAGAGCAATCACTCCACATAAGGATCCACATTTAATCATGTTGTTGGAGTTAAAATTTTGCTATGAGACATCATACTAGAATTGATGATTGCTAAATTATTATAACTGGTTTGCTTGTTGTCACCAACATTAAGAAGCCCTCTAGTGTTTATTGGGACAATATCTTACCGGTCTTATTAAGAATTCAACTAAGTAAAAGTTTATTGACATAAAGTATTTGGTTGTTAAATAAAGAATTTAGAAAATACAGATTTATATAAAACATATAGGGAATCATTCCATGCTAGTTGATCCCACCTACTAAAGGTTTGGTACCTAAAGTTTTTCATGAGCACACTGTTCATATGGGTATAATTGCTAATAGTACCTTAGTTTAGTGGGAGTCTCATTTGTGTTGTTTTGATTTTCTTCAGAAATAAAGTTAAATTTTATCATTTCATTATCAATTTGTTTTGTTTACAATATTTATGTTGCGTTTGGATTGATCTCTATAAAGAATAAAGTTTGGACCCGTTGAAAATATACATGACTAAGATCACATTGCATGTAATTTCCATACTACTTATCCATATTGACCTATGTCATTGAGTGTACTGATGTGGTGATCATTAGGGTCTGGTTACATTTGTTGTAGTGGCAAAAGCCGCAATAATTCCATTATTGATATATGAAATGAACCAGGTTGTTAAAGTGGAAGTCTAAAGATAAATAGCATACAAATGCACGATTAAGAGTTTTTTATATAATTGTTACAATATGTAGTCCAAGTGAAAGATTGTTGGAATTTTTTATTCCAATAATTAATGTGGGGTAATATTATAAAACAATTATATTAGCTATTTATCATTAGTGGATTTTATTTTATGTGATCAAATTAAGTGAGCATGTTAGACAACCAAATCAGATTATATGGACTTAAATGAACATATGTCAGTGTTGGCCCATTGGGGGTAATGAGAACTCTATTAGCTATAAGAAGGTTGTGATCTCAAATATAGCGAGCCATCACATATAATTTCTCTTATCTGTATCTTCTCTCAAGAGTTATGAAGATCCTGTTAAAGAATAAAGAGGTTTCGATTGAAGAAGAAAGATGAAACCATCGGTTACGCTGTTAGCCGGTTATCCGTTCCGTAACAGATCCTAAAAAGAGTATATATATCAGAAATTACTTACAAATTTAGATTCTGCTGGATTTGTTTGATTAATCATTATGAATCTAGGTATTCATAAAACTCTTCCTTGATAATCTAATGTAATGTATTTCTGATGGTTATTGTTATTTTATAAAAATCTCTTAAAATTCAAGCAAGTTATTCAAGATAGATAATGTCATTGTTCTCTCCATGACTCGTAGGGATCAGCCCATGTAAAATGCCTCAGCCCATAACTTGACAGCAGTTACAGGCACGTATAGGCAATACACTTTTTCTGATGAGCTAAATAATTTTAACTTATCAAAAAGGTTTTTTTTTTAATTTATATAAATTAATTATAACTTATAAGAAAAAAAATTCTTTTTTTTATAACAGAACTAGACGCTTATATATTATTGATGTACACACGTATTATGTGCAGTAAATATATAAATTTGACAAAAGTAGTAATGTAAAGCCACAAAATATCATTTAATGGCATAAATAAAAACCAGAAAATGATTAAAGCAAATAATTCACAACAATTATAGTCAAATAATATTATATTATTTCAGTTTAATCAACCGTTTTGAATATGTACCAGTATTACGAAGTACAGTAAGTGTGTGATCAGGGGAAAAAAGTACCCAACGGTGATGGGAATTGGAAGTTAACATTGAAAGCGCCAAATTTATGCAACAGTCAATATTTCAAAAGGGTCATCATCAAATCTTGACCCAAAGTATAAAACCAGATATATATGTTCATTTTGTGTAGATTCGTGCCCAAGGCCACAAAAAAGAAAATTTGCCTATAAATGATGGTATGAGTATAGTCCAAACTCAAGTTTGTTAAGAAATATTTTAAAATTTTTTATCCTCCATTTCGTCGCTTTGTGCTTGTAGAGCATGTTCTATCGAGGGCCCAATGATGAACAGTACGAATGTGAAAATATCTCTAGGGAGAGAAAACTTATTGAAAAAAAAGTTTTATGTATTTTAAAAGGGACATTTGTGTTTCACCTAATTCATACTGTTAATGTCTAAAAGGAACAAAGAAAAACAAGAATATTCTTTTCTTGTGTTATGGAGAAAGCTAGATTCTTTCTCCCAAACTTGTGTGAATTAAACAATAAAACACTAAATAAGGTTTTTTTAGTTTTATGTAACCATACTTAGAACGTGTTTAACAATGAAACTAATAACCAACATCTTCTTTGTTGGTATGAGTATAAGTGAATTTGGATGTCTTAAAGTTTTGGATTTGTGAAAAACAGAAAAAATCAGTAAAAATAGTCAGTTAATTTTTTTTAATAAAATTAATTATCGATAAAATTAATGATATTTCATGTCAATAATACGGAGAAAAAAACAATGAAACCAAAATGTTTCCTTATTATATGTTCCGACATAATTTTATAGGTTTTAATAAATTTTAATTATTTGTAAAAATTGTGTTGCGTTTGTTTAAGACTGGAAGACGCACTGAGATACAGAGAACACGTGGAGAAAGAGGGGTACCATGTGGATTGCTTCTTAGCCATGTCTTTTATATCTTTTTCTGCTTCTTTATTCAGACAAAATCAATGTTAACACTAGGTGAAATAATGATTTCAGCTTTAATTTTGAGGCCCGAATTATTAAATTCGTATCTTGTCAATTGATTTGCTTGGTCGAAAATTTGTCGACCCATTAACCTTTTGATGCTATTTGTTGACGTATAGCTATTGAGTGACTTCAAAGTTCAAAGGGCATATCTCCATTGCAGTTGCTTGCCGGGTGCTTAACTTATTAAGAAATAATAATGGTGCCTATTTATTTGCAACCGTTTGAACATAAGCTTGTTAAGTGGTTATTTAAGCACGGGTACTTGACATGTGTGTAGGGTTCAACAAGTAACATTTATATATTAGAACAGTTAAAATAAAATATATTTATGAATGACATGGAAAAATAAGCAATATACAATGACGAATGTTAGAATTAATGTCTCATGTGAGAGATATGTGACTTATGTAAGGACTAATAAATAAATAATTAACGATTAAGGGCTAAATTGTAATTGGGTTTAATAGGAGAAGTTTCTAGGTTAACTGCTACTTGATGGGAGTAGTGGTTATAAAAGGGGCTTAATACCCACTAACGTGAAATAAGGTCCCCTTCCTGACCAGAAAAGTGTTCTCTCTCACTGATAGCCATCACTAACGGAGAGAGGCAGAAAAGAAAGGTCAAAGGAAGTGAAATCTTATTTCTCTCCTCTTTCAAGGAAATCAAAGTGCATCGGAGAGAAGTTCTTATGGAGAAAGATACAAGTCTTCCTATGGAGAAAGGTACACATCATTATCTATTGTTGTTTATTGATTGTTTGTGAGAACCATAGGTTTCAAGATCCTGTTGTTTCCTATCATTGATAGTCTAGGAAATCCCTTAAGAATTTTTACATGTGGTATCATAGCATGTGTTATGAAATTTATGATTCTCCAAGAATGATTTAATTTCTCTCAATTATGTATTAATCCTAATTATGAAATTTAGGGATAATTTAATTTCTTCCAATTATGCATAAATCCTAATTATGAAATTTAGGAATTTTATTTTCCGCTGCATGTATTGTTTTATTGGCAATATTTTGTTATTGTTGAATACCAATTTTTGGAGAAAGATTATTTGAAAACTTATGATTATCGGAGAGAAAGCTACACGACATGTATATATTAAATTTGGAGAAAGTTTTTACTTCTAATGGTGAAAGAAAGGAAGCGTGCCATTAATGTAAAGATTCAATTCCAATTTTGAAAAGCTGCGCAGGTACGTTTATTGTAGGGGAAGAATATGAAATTTTGGAAATTGCTATTTGCAACCTTATGTTTGCTATTTCCAATCCCACTTGATCCTTTTTTTTTCAAAAAAAAAAAAATTATTGTTGAAGGTGATTAAAGGATTGAAAGTTTATATTCTGTAATTAAATTAATGTGAATGTTTTGCAATTATTGGTAGCAGTAAATATATGTATATGCTACATATTTGCTTGAACGTGTTTGAATGCAAAAATACAAATAAATGCAAATATTATTTTATGGCCTGGAATGAAATTAATAGAATGACTATGAATTGTTAATAGCAATAAGTATGTGCAGACCATACATATTTGGTTGGAATTAAATGTATGTTGAATTTGTTAGTCACCAAAGTGGCCAAATTTGTAAGGTTATTTAATTCCAAATTAATGATTATTTTAATTATACTTGGTTGGAATTAAATGTATGTTGAATTTGTTAGTCACCAAAGTGACCAAATTTGTAAGGTTATTTAATTCCAACTTAATGATTATTCCAATTACTCATAGAATAATGGATGCTAAATTATATGATTATTGGTTTATGAGTAATTGAAATTCATTGTTATAAGGCATTTATGGATCGCCCAAAGGTTGATTAGTTATTCTTATAATTAATGAATATAATTGTAGGCAATTTGTGTGTATCATTAGTTTTATTTATATGCCCAAAGGAAATAGATATTACTAATTGGTGCATATTTAATTGTCAAATAATGTTAAAATTTTATTAGCATCATTATGGTTGTATGTTGTGTGTTGGTGTATCACCCAAAGGAGAACATCAATATACATTAATCGTTATCTAAATGAATCATATGTATGACATGTATTTTATGTCTCAAAACACTTATGTGAACTTTATTATGTAATACATGTTTTGAATTCATTGGATTCTTATGTATCATCTGAGCCAATTTTAATAGGCTTAACTTCTCTGACTGAAATGAGCAAGTCCAATTTCATCTTAGTGTTTTGAATCATGATCTTGCTATGTTGGAAGAGAAGTTTGTTACTTTTATTGATGCTAGTAGCAATGAAGAGAAAGTCCATTATAAAACTTGGGAAAGATCTAACAGACTCAGCCTAATGTTGATGAGAATGACTGTTGCAAACAGTATTAAGACAACTCTCCCTAAAATCGAAAGTGCTAAAAAGTTTATGTGATTAGTGGGAGAGTGTTCTCAAACAGCTGATAAGTCTGTTGCTGGGACATTAATGAGTACATTGACCACCATGAAGTTTGATGGTTCACGTACTATGTATGAACATGTCATTGAGATGACAAACATTGCAGCAAGACTTAAGACCTTGGAATATAATGGCTGTGAATGAGAACTTTCTTATTCAGTTTGTTCTAAACTCATTACCGTCTGAGTTTGGCCCGTTCTAAATGAACTATAATACCATGAAAGATAAATGGAATGTGCATGGATTGCACAGTATGTTAGTTCAGAAAAAAAAAAAATAAGGCTTAAGAATCAAGGAAGTCACTCAGTTCATTATGTAAGCCACCAAGGAAATCAAGGAGCTTGAAAAGAAATTTATGAAGAAGCATGATAAAGGCAAAGGGTCATTAAAGAACAATGACGACTCTTTGCAAATCCAAAGGAAGGTATCAAAGGGAAATAATTGTTAATTTTGTAGGAAATCCGAACATTTCCATAAGGATTATCTAAAGTGCAAGTCTTGGTTCGAAAAGAAAAGTGAGCTTAATGCTCGTGTATGTTTTGAATCAAACTTAACTAAAGTTTTCCATGATACATGATGGATTAATTCTGGATGTATGACTCATGTTTCTAACATTATGCAGAGATTCCTTACAATCCAAACCATAAGCCCAAATGAGAAGTTCATTTTCATGGGGAATAGAGTGAAACTCTAGTGTAAGCAGTCGAGACTTATTGCGTAAAACTCGACACTGGACATCATTTAGATTTACTGGAAACTCTTTATGTACCTAGTTTATCTAGTCATTTAGTTTCATTATCTAAACTTGATGTTACTGGATACTCTTTTAATTTGGTAATGAATGTTTCAATTTATTTAAGCATAATCATCTCATTGGTACCGGTATTCTTGTGATGGTTTATATAAATTGGAAATAAACAGTTTGTATGTTGAAACTGTTTTAACTCTGCATCATAATGTTGGCACTAAACATAGTTTAGTGAATGAACGATCTGCTTTCTTGTGGCATAAACGTTTAGGTCACATTCTAGAGAAAGGATGGAAAGATTAATAAAAAATGAAATTCTTCCTTATCTAGATTTTGCGGATCTAAATATTTGTGTGGGTTGTATTAAAGGAAAACAAACAAAACATACAAAGAAAGGAGCTACAAGAAGCACTCAGCTTCTTGAAATTATGCATACTGATATTTGTGGACCTTTTGATGTTAGTTCTTTTGGAAAGGAATGATAGTTTATCACCATTATTGATGATTATTCACGTTACAGTAATGTCTACTTACTGCCCGAGATTTCTTAGGCAATGGATGCCTTAGAAATTTACTACAATGAAGTAAAAGGGCAATTAGACATAAATGTGAAAATTATTAGATATGATAGAGGTGATAAGTATTACGGAAGATATGATGAAACTGGGCAACACTCAGGTCCATTTGCTAAGCTTGTTCAGAAACGTGCATTTGTGTGCAATACACAATTCCCGGTACACCACAACAAAATGGTGTATCAGAAAGGCGTAATAGAACTTTAATGGATATGGTTAGGAGTATGTTAATCAATTAGACTTTACCCGTATCTTTGTGGATGTATGCCTTGAAAAATTCCATGTATTTGTTGAACAGGGTTCCTAGTAAGGCAGTTCCAAAGACATCTTTTGAACTGTGTACAAATAGGATACCTAGTATAAGGCACCTGCATGTTTGGGGTGACCAGGCAGAAATAAGGATTTATAATCCGCAAGAAAGAAAATTGGATGCAAGAACAATCAGTGGATATTTCAATGGTTATCCAAAAAAAAAAAGTTAAAAGGGTATATGTTTTATTGTTCTAATCATAGTATGAGAATTGTCAAAACTGGAAATGCAAGGTTCATTGGAAATGATGAAATCAGTGGGAGTATAGTTCCACGAGAAATGAAAATTAAAGAAGTTAGAGTGTAAGTCCTTTTAGCTTATGCCTCTAATAGTAACATGATTGCTCCTTCAGTTATTGCTACAAAGTTAATGAAGAGGAGCAACACAATAATGAACCCATGATGTATAATGAACCTATTATGGAGGAACCACAAGAAGTAGCATTCAGAAGGTCTCAAAGAGAAAAGGAGACCAGCTATTTCGAATGATTATGTGGTATACCTACATGAAACAAAAACAAACTTAAGCATTAATGATAATGATCCAGTTTTGTTTTCACAAGTTGTAAGTTGTGATAGTTCTGAGAAGTGGTTAAATGTCATGAAAGAAGAGATAGATTCCATGGAACATAATTTGGGACCTTGTAGAATTACCAAAGGGTTGTAAGAGAGTTGGTTGTAAGTGGGTCTTCAAGACTAAATGTGACTCTCATGGCAACCTTGAACGTTACAAGGCTAGACTTGTTGCTAAGGGATTTACTAAGAAAGATGACATTGATTATAAAGAGACGTTTTCACCCATCTCACGAAAGGATTCTTTCAGGATTATTATGGCATTAGTAGCCCATTATGACTTGGAGCTACATCAGATGGATGTGAAAACAGCCTTTCTTAATGGAGATTTAGAGAAGAATGTTTGTATGGACCAACCAATGGGGTTCTCAGTTGAAGGAAATGAACACATGGCGTGTATACTAAAGAAATCAATATACAGTCTTAAAGCAAGCTTCCCGCCAATGGTATTTGAGGTTTAATGATACCATTATTTCCTTTAGATTTAAGGAAAATATTGTTTATCGGTGTATGTATCTGAAGGTCAGTGGGAGTAAGGTTATTTTCTAATTTTGTATATTGATGATATCTTGCTTGCAGCTAACGATCTTGGTCTTCTTCATGAGACTAAGAAATTTCTCTCTAGAAACTTTGAAGTGAAAGATATGGGTGAGGTAAGCTATGTGATAGGGATAGAAATATTCCATAATAGATCATAAGGATTGTTAGGCTTATCTCAGAAAGTACATATATCGATAAAGTGCTAGAGAAATTCAAGATGGAAAGGTGTTTAACATCGCCTATTCTAATTTAGAAATGAGACAGATTTAGTCTCACACAATGTCCTAGAAATGATATGGAACAAAAACAAATGAAAGTAATTTTGTATCCATCAGTTGTTGTTGCATCTGAGAGCTGAATTTGTAGTATGTTTTGAGGCTACAATTCAGGCTAATTGGCTGCGGAACTTTATTTCAGGGCTTGGAATTGTCGACAGTATTGCAAGGCCGCTGAAAATGTATTGTGATAACTTCGCAGCAATATTTTTTGTAAGAACGACAAGTACTCTAAGGGTGCTAAGCATATGAAATTGAGGTACTTTGTCGTGAAGGAAGAAGTTCAGAAACAAAGAGTGTCAATAGAACATATTAGCACAAAACTTATGATAGCTGACCCTTTGACAAATGGATTACCGCCCAAGACATTTATAGAACATGTTGAAAGTATGGGCATTATTGTTATTGATGATCATTAAGTGTAATTTATCTTATGTAATTTTGCTGACACTCTGAGCTCAATTATAATATGTTTCTGATTACCTGTTCTCTATGTTTGCATGCATGTTTGTGTTAGAGTAATGTTAACAGATTTTGTCTTGAATGAAGACATTATGTTGGACCAATTATCTACTCCTAACTAATGGTCATATTAAGGAGAAGACTAATTTGTAGTACATGGAAGGGACTATGTCGATTAGATGATGTACAACCGCCATGACTCAAATTGGTTCCTATTCTTAATCATGAAATTATGATGTACCCAATGTATAGAACAATTTAGTCAATTTTTAATGCGCATTATGTTAGTTAATCTATTTATTTATTTAGTCCATAATGTTTATTAATGTCACATGAGCCAAGTGAGAGAATGTTAGAATTAATGTCTCATGTGAGAGATATGTGACTTATGTAAGGACTAATAAATAAATAATTAACGATTAAGGACTAAATTGTAATTGGGTTTAATAGGAGAAGTTTCTAGGTTAACTGCTACTTGATGGGAGTAGTGGTTATAAAAGGGGCTTAATACCCACTAACGTGAAATAAGGTCCCCTTCCTGACCAGAAAAGTGTTCTCTCTCACTGATAGCCATCACTAACGGAGAGAGGCAGAAAAGAAAGATCAAAGGAAGTGAAATCTTATTTCTCTCCTCTTTCAAGGAAATCAAAGTGCATCGGAGAGAAGTTCTTATGGAGAAAGGTACAAGTCTTCCTATGGAGAAAGGTACACATCATTATCTATTGTTGTTTATTGATTGTTTGTGAGAACCATAGGTTTCAAGATCCTGTTGTTTCCTATCATTGATAGTCTAGGAAATCCCTTAAGAATTTTTACAGAATTCATTTAAGATGTGTAAAAAATTTAAAAGAGAGATATTAAGCGCATGTTTGCTTTAGACTCATATTTATCTCTAGTTATTTGATGTGATTTTCCATGTGGATTCGTGAATCCAAACATAGTCTAAGAGAATAATATTACTTAATTGTAATAGGTAAAAATCATTTGTATAATAGTAAGATTTATTTAAGACATCTAAAAAGTGGAAAGAAATTTAATAAGATGAAGATAGCCTAAAGACATCTCAAAATATGTGTTTATTTTGTCATTTCTTATTTAGTACTAGTGTGTAATAATTTTTTTTTAAAAAAAAACAATAAAACTTATTAAACACTCATAAAAAATATGCTTACATAAGTCTTTCTCTAACAGTAGAGTCTTAAAAATTTTGTGGGTTCTTCATAAACTATTAAACATCATATAAGTGTGAGGTGAAGTTTTATATTGATTAATAGTGAGAAAGTTGAATATCACATAAAAGAGGAAAAAACTCATAAACTTGAGCCTTAAGGTTTTGAGTTAAAGTGTAGTGTCAAGTTCTCTTATGTGGTTACTCATGGCTCATGGATAAAATCTTCTTGGTGTTTAACTCCCTCGATTGCATAACAATTGATATCAAAGCGATGATTCGACTTGGATATAAGTGAGAAAAAGACTTATAAACCCGAGCCTTAAAATTTAGAGTTAAAGTGTGGTGTCAAGTTCTCTTGATTGCTCATGACTCATGGGTAAAATCTCCCTGGTGTTTACCACCTTCGATTGCATAATAATTGGTATCAGAATTGATGGTTCGACTTGGTGACTGGCTTAGACGAATAAGATGGAGTTAGCGGGATCCATGGACATGTGAATTTCTTGTAACAAAAATCTTTCTAGTGGGATAAGTCCATGCATGGAGGTCAAATAGTAAGTCCTACAGGTGTTGCGACAGTGCAAGAAACTAAAACATGTTGGAAGTAATGGCTAGACAAAGTTGAGACACCCACGATTAAGCTATAAAGACCACCCTCGTGGATGAAAATGATTTTCACTTGAGGGGGAAGCTACCAAGTGGAAGAAAGTCACACTTGAGGAAGAGATTGTTGGAATACAAGTATAAGGTGAAGTTTAACATTGAATAGTAACGAAAAAATTTAGCATTATATAAGTGAGAAAAAGATTCATAAACCCAAGGCTTAAGGTTTTGGGTTACAATGTGGTGTTAATTTTTCTTGTATAGTTGTTCATGACTCATGAATAAAATTTCTTCAATATTTACCCCCTCGATTGCATAACATATTTAGAAATCTATTAAAAGGGGATCTAAGCTTTTTTCCTCTTTCTTTGTAAATGTTTAAATATGTAACTTGTAATAAATAATATTTTCTGTTTTTCTAAAACTATTTTTACATAGAAATGAAACTAATTTAAAAAACAAATACAAGTTTTGAGACTCAATTGAAACAGAAAAAAGTTCAGGAAATTATTTAAGATGTCAAATACTTCATGAATTTATTTAGGATATTACAAATGACATGCATTCTGCTAGTTATTGACACAAGCTACACCATTTAGTAACTGGTGAGTCTTTGACTGTCTGTGATAAATGAGCTTTGATTAATTCTTATGACTGTGTGAAATATACTTTCATCTTACGGGAAAGCCAAACAACGCGAGAAGGTAGCTTTGCACCATGTGTTTTTTGGATATCATTTGAAGGATTGCCCCTTATTCTCTCATACATAACCAAACAGATTCTGCATGCATCTCCTGCAGACTTCAAGCAGCTTTTGCAGAATAAAGAAGTAAAGTTTGAAGATTTTACCGATGTTGCTGGTATTGCTAGACTTATTAAAACACTTCATCCTAATTGGAGTCCCTGATGTTGTTGGTATTGTTGAACTTCTATTATTTACATAGAAATAGTACTATTAATTTCATTCCTTTCTTAAAATCATTCATTAAGAAAACAAATTTCATTTCTAATTCTTTAAGGGATAATGTTTTGATGTTTTTAACTTTCTATTAATTATAAATTTCATGTAGTTGTGTTAGAATTGATATAGAAATTTTGTTATTAATTTTATTTATTATTTTATTAGAATTTTTTAATTTTTTTTTAATAAAACATTCTAAGATGATTGTTTTAAAATCGTTTTAAAAAGTATTTCTAAGATGATACTTAACTAAAAACACCCTTTTAAGACAATTCCTAGATAACCGTCTTAGAAGAATACGTTTTTTAAGACGATTCTTCATGAAATCGTCATCGAAAATCTTAACTTTCAACGATATTAACTCCAAAGATAATTCTATATGTCATTTACAACCGTCGTTGTTTATCCTTTTTGTAGTAGTGACGTAAGAATATTGACTAACAAAGATAAAAATATTGGGTAATAAAGATCGATAATTTTTTAATTAGGTATTTGAAATTTTTAAATAAATTCATATTCTATTTGTTTTTTAATTGGATTTTTAAATTTATATTTATTTTTTAATTAGATATATGTTGTAGTTAATAGAAACCTAATTAAAAGAAAAATACAATTTGAAGTACTTCATTGAAACAAAAAGAAGTTCGAGAGTTAACTAAAAGAGATTGGTAAAAATTTAGGGACCAACCTATTAGTTAGTATATGTTTATAATATTTACATTAATAGTTTAACTTTTATTAGATAAAAGCTGTACTGATAAGTCTGATATAGACTATCCTAATATCTAATAGTTTTTTCGTTAATAATTTGTTTTTTTTTTCCTTCCTAACACTATCCATTAAAAATCTGGGGTTTGAACTATTGAAAAGAAATACAATATACAATTCCATGAGGCTAATTTATAACTTTTAAAGAAAAGTTTTTTTTTTCAGCTAACTTATAACATTAAACAACTTAATCACGGAACACAGTTTCTTAATTAGTATTTCTTCTTGAATCACAATCACTCATATCATTTAGATAATTTTTTTTAGAGATTACAGGTATTATCTTCTAGATACAATTTGCTTAAGTTTGGATAAAATTATTATGTACACAAAATAATTTGTATTAAAGACTTGGAAATAAAAATAAAAATTTATTGAGAACATACGAGTTTCATTCATTTAAATTGTCTTGGATAAAATTAAGAACATACGAGTTTCATTAATTTAGTTTGAACTATTGTTTTTTTCAAAGTACTACTTACTTTATCTTTATTGAGAAATCATAGCATTTTTTTTATATTTTACATCACTATTAAGTTTAAACAATTACGTCACTTGATCCACTTATTAAACTCTTACATTTAATATTCTTGTTTTATCTTTTTGTGTTTTGAAATCTGTTACGATGAAAACGACATTGATTTAAAATTGAAATAAATAATGGCATCTATGCTACCGTTAACTTGCAAATTGACACACATAATATCCTAATAAATAGTGGAAAAAGAACTAAATTATTTATTTAATTCAAAGGGCCAGAATATCAAATTCATACCATATTATTATATTATAAAGATCGGTCAGCGGTATTTAGTTTTCAACCTCAAACAAAAAGAGTAAGGGTTGTTGTTCTTTTGTAGCTTATTTTTTAATAGATTTAAATATTTTTTTCATCTTTATAATTTAAGATTTTTTTTATCAGTTGCAAATTTTATTTTTCGTTTTAGTCATTATAAAATGTATTTATTTTATTTTTCATCATTAAAACATTTTAGATAATATTTTTTTCATTATTTAAAATATTTTTTTAATATTTAAAATGTTATCTAAAACACAAAAAGTAAAATAAATACATTCTACAAGAATTAAAATAAAAAATTACAAGAAAAAAATAAAAAAAAATATTAAATTGTAGGGAAAAAATATTTTTAAGCCTTTATAGTAATATGATATTTTATACATAGAGCAAAAGGAGCTTATTTTATTAACAAAGAATAAATACAACCACACTTCTACAAACCGAAATGAAACTAAACCATAATGCATGCCTCGTCACATATCCTAATCCTGAATCGCTCAAAATATCATCCATTTCAAACATTAAGCCTTCTAAACACAACAACATACATATACACCAAGACCCAAAACTAACAACCCGAGACAAATTAAGTATAACATCGTTCCTGAACTTTAATGCTTGTGTATGAATTTATGTTGGGTCTGGTGAAATTATTGAAGAATATTCGAACCTTAACTACATCCACATTCCACTTTTCATATACTAAAAACAGAAAAATCATAAAATAATTAGGAAATATGTGTCTCTCATTTGCATTTTAGCACTCTTACATGCATATTTATATGAAAAAAAAAAAAACCCAATTAAGTCACGTTTTCCCAGTATTCGATCGAAGAGAACTTATACTATACGCTTTAAAATTAAGAGTAAAAATTTACTACCATAAAACATAACTTTTACAATGGATGTTCAACGGTTTTACGAAAACCGTCATCATTAAGGAGATGGTGATATTTTTGTAAATAATAATACTATTAATAATAATATATTATACACTTAATTATGTTTTGGTGCTTAAAATTTAAGATGAATTCAGTTTTGGGTCTTCAAATATATATATTTTTTTACCCCAAAACAGTAAATTTGAGGAGACAATTTTTTTAAAAAAATTAAGAGATCAAAATTGAATAATCTCCGAAATTCATAAACTAAAAATATACATCAATGTATAATATATGTAACGACTCATACAAGTGATAAATGAGTTTGGTACATTAAATTGGTGCATCCTAGATTGCCTCATAGGGTTATTCATATTCGATCATTTTTTTATTACTAAAAGCTTACGTGCATTAGGTTTTAGAATTTCATCAGGGTCAGAATAGATCTCAAGGTTCAAATAGCGTTTATAAATATACTTAAAAATTATCCATCAACTTTTATTTCTTATCTCATAGAGTCTTCACATGGATTTTTAAGATATACGTTTATTTCTTTTCAATTGGATCAACTTTTATTAATGATATCCTATCCTTTGTGTGTGGAATCAATTTCCACTTGAATATTTCAAGGTATAAGTCTCTTCACGTGAGATTCAAACTTGTGCTACAAATAATTAAGTTCTATATACGTTTTCTTTTAAGAAAAAAAAAATTAGAATATCTTTTATAGTACAAAAACCTGCTGCCACCAAACGAATAAAAATAAGATTAGGTGAAATGAAGTAATAAAAGGGTAGTGGAAAAGGGAAGAAAAACAAATTAACATGATAGGAAAAGGAAAGAAAAGAAACAACATAAAGGAATATAATAAGTGAAGAGAAAGCAAACAAAAGAAAGGACTCAACATTAATTTCCATGGAAAAATTGGCCCACCTTCTAGATTTTGGAAAGTAAAAACAATTTTCCTCAACTTAGGATTAACCACCATTACTTGATAATACACGTACCCAATTTTTTTTAAAAAAATGCTAGACATATAGCTTTCTAATTCCTATAGTTTCCATATGGCCCTGCTTAGATGCTGTCCATTAAGCAGAACAAGACGCAGGGAATTTTTATGTATTAAGGGGTTTTGCCTAGAATGACGAATAGTCATAGTCGAAATTCAACGAGAAAAGAGCAAAAGTTAAAGAATTGTTCAATTTTCAAGAGGCCACTCGCTGTTCTGCATTTGCAATTTCATGATCACGAAAATTTCCTGGAAGTGTTGATGTATATATAAACTTTGGAATTCAATTTATTTTTGTTGAATTGTGGAAAGGAATAATATTCAACAAGACTAGACCAAAGAGACTGGAAAATTTTAGGTTGGAACGACGACTACAAATTGTAAGTTTGAAGAATTAGGTGGAAAAATTTTTATATTATGCTTTGTTCTCATTGTTAATTGGGTTTAATGAATATATGTACAATTAATATTTTACACTATCAATGAATCCGAAATCAATTTTTATGATTTTTAGAATAATAATGATTAAAATTAATAAATTTATCATATATTATATAACATTTATGATTCAATGATAATGAAAAAAAAATTACACTCAAGTTCTATTTTATTAAGATCAAATGAGATGTTTAATCTTTTATCTTATTTATTCGATTTAATTTATTTTTTATCTTTTAAAAAAATTATTTTAATCTTTTATATTTTTTAAAAATTCA
The DNA here is from genome assembly GCF_004193775.1 of Glycine soja. Classification (NCBI taxonomy): domain Eukaryota; kingdom Viridiplantae; phylum Streptophyta; class Magnoliopsida; order Fabales; family Fabaceae; genus Glycine; species Glycine soja. The sequence goes on along the minus strand of NC_041014.1, from coordinate 27,181,859 downwards.
AAATAGTCCTCGCTTTATTAATGATTAAAAGTATTGGCGGTTAAAAACGCCAACAAATGTGTATCAATTTTCCTTCCCAACGTTACTGTGATCGCCGCTTCGCCACCAACGATCACTCCTTCGAGGCCCCGAGGCCCTCTCCTTCGCCGAATTCTTCTCAAAATAAATTTTTTCCACAACCATGTCGTGATCACCAACGACTGCCACAACCATGTCGTGATCACCACTACCACTGACCCTCTCTTCCCAAACCTCAATTTCTTCGATCTGCCTTCAACAAAGGTTGGAAGCATGACATTCTCCTCAATTTCCCCGATCTGTTCTTGTAGACTTGTTAAAGGGTATATATGTGCACCTGCTCTTATAGTTTCTGGATAATTTCAAATGCTAGACTTGAGTTGTTGTAGCTTTGGAGATTCTGAATCACGTACAAATTTTGTCTTGGAAGTGGTTGAAAGTTCGAAGAGCAAGTTTTGCCTACTCATTATCGAGTTGGATTTTGAATCCCTTGGAGTGTTTAAGAATATCAAGGAGAGGTTAATTGATGTTTTGAAATATTGTGCTTTTTAAGTCTGAGTTGTCAGGAGGGAGGACTACTTGGTGCGATTTGCTATTGTGCAGGAGGAAGTTCTACTAGTATTTGCTATCGTGGATCTTAGTGCTGGAGTTAATTTTGCTCTTATGCAGAATAGTTTTAGTTGCAGAGGAAGAAGGAAGAAGAAAGAAAAGAAAAAAGCTTACATTTTGTGGAGGTTTCTAGCTGCCAATATCTTAATATCATTGATGGTGTTAACTTTAAATAAATGAAAAGAGCATTCTGAATCAATTTTTTTTTTTTAAAAAAAGATCAAAATAAATTTTCTAAATATAAAGAATTATATTGAACAAAGAAGGTATATGATCAATTAAGGCATTTTTTGGGCTTTTATTAATTAACAATAAGTTGTTAAAGTCCTTCCAGTGCCCAAAAAGATATGATGAAATCTATTAGGAAATCAAAAGAGAAATAGAAAAGGAAGTATGGTGGGATAACTTTTTAGTGTGCACTGCTTTTGTAATGTAATAACTATCGGTAGACTAAGACTATATTTAATTTAGTTTTATGTTTAAAAGTTCCTTAAAAATTAACACTCAAAATAAAAAATTTAAATAAGGTAGAAGTTGTTTGGTATCTTTTATTTATTTTAACTTAAAAATAAAATAATCAAGGAGAAAATAAAGGGGAAAGGAGAAATAAAATAATCAAGGAGAAAATAAAGGGGAAAGGAGAGAGAGAGAGAGTCAATATAACATAAAAAAAACATATGAAAATGCTTGACAGGGAATAAGTTTATTTATGTCTGAGAATTATGATTTCTGTCATGAATAAAATCGATTTGGTTTGTTATAAATATTTTGTAATATTTGGATAAATTTCTTATGAATGAGAGAGTTGTATGATATTTTTAAGAGTTACTTTAATTATTTATCGTATTAAATAATATGATAAGAGTAAAATGATAATTTTATCAATAAAAAATATTTAATCAGGGAAAGTAAAATTCTTACATTCGTATGAAAATATTTTTTTTGGAAAACCTGGCTAAAACCATTTCTAGGAAATCTTCCTTTCCGCGAATGTTATTTTTTTAAAATAAATACCAAACACAACAAACAAAAATTAACAAAAAGAAAACTAAAAATTTCTCTTTACCAAAGCCCAGTAATGGAAAAGAGAGAGAGAAAGTCAATAAAGCATGCAGAGAGAAAAACAGAAAGTAAGATAAGAAATAAAAAGTTATTTATTTATCGTATAAAAATTATGTTTGTTAATTTTTCTGAGTTTTTTTATAAATAAAAAATGTATTTAGTCCAGGTAATGACTTCTCATTTTAAGAAGAGAAAAAAGCTTGAAAAAAAAAGTTGGGGTATACAATAAATGTATTAAACATATGACGCATGAACTCATTTAATAATATGAACCATTAGTTAAGAAAATTAATGTTTTTTTTACAGAAAAGAAAATTAATGTTAATAATATACCTCATTTGTTATTTTTAATTCATCTGCAATGTGATTTTTAATAATAAAAAATTAGTGTTGATTTTAAAAGATACCAATTAGTAACATCCTTAAACTTATTTTGTGCAATAATATTTTGTAAACATTGAATTTAATTAATCTAATTATTAAATTTAAGACTTTAAGTAAGTAGCTGTAAAAAATGATTTTGTATAATTTTAAAATTATTAATTGATATTTTATTAATTACTGTAATGTATGATATACTTTTAAAATATATATAGAACAACATTGACCAGAATATATTTTTAAATTAACCTACCAAACAATAACATAAAACGTATGAAAAAATACACTAATAAAATGTAACAACAAAGGTGGTGGTGGTAACTAAATAGAGAGATGTAGCAATGACAACATTAATAATAGCAACATTTGTTTTAGTGACAATAATGAAAATGATGGAAATAGGGTAATAGCCAAAGCAATTTGCGGTTGTGGTTTCTGGTGGCAAACTAAGGAAAAATAAAACAAGGAGAGGAGATTATCCCATCCTAGCTACCTGCTTATCTCTCATATATATGCCATCACAATAAAAAAAAAAAGAAATATCAGCCACGAGCTATAAAAGGTGGGTTTATTCTCATTTTCACACACAGAAAAAATCACTATATACAATATGTTGGTGTGTTTGAAAAGAGAAATAGAAGACTACAATAAATGTGTGAGTCTATGTGTAAAGAAAAATTAAAACTGAAATAAATACATGTTTATATAAAAAAAAAAGTCAAATTCTAACTAGTCCTCACTTACTTTTGTGTTCACCTATAATTTCTATAATTTTTCCCTTATAATTTATTAATCAACGTACACTAGTTAGTCAGACTCATAGAAAAAACAATAAATCGGCGTATAAAGAGAAATAAAAAATGTAATTAATGCACGTGTAATGAGAAATAAAAAAAATGTAATAAAGGTTTGTATAAAGAGAAATTAAAAAGTAACAAATATTTGTATAAATATAAATGAAAAAAAAAATGTAGTAAATGTGTGTAAAGAGAAATAGAAAAATGTAATAAATGATGTATTAAAAAAAAAAATGAAAGAATGATAACTATAAGAAAAATCAGTGAGAAAATATAAGAAATGTGTTGGACCACGGGTAGCATGTAGTATACATTAAAGTCAAACTAATTTCATCTTATATCATCTCCACCAAACCACCCAACAACAATGTTAGTAATAATACTAGATGGAGTCACACAAATAATTTTATAACAACTATCATTACTTTAGTATGATAGATCGAATTAAGTTTTAATTTTTAAAGTAAGATTTTAATTGGATTGAGTTTTTCTATAAAAATATAAGAGAGAAAATCTCATTAAAAATAATTAGTTAGGTTTCTTAATTATCAGAAATTAATTATCGATAAAATTAATAAATATTTTATGTGGATAACATAATAAGAAAAAGTAGGAGAGATTAAAATAAAAATTCGACACATTATATGATCATAAAAAAAATATCAAAATTAAAAACCAATTTTGGGCTAAACCATCATTATGCATTGATTAAATTTTATTTCATACTTAAAATAATTAAAATTGTAAGGGCCTTTTGTTCATATTAAATTAAAGTAAAAAAATTAAAAAAAAATGAAATAATTTGGTCCAAGGACTACAGATTACAGGACCAGAATTGTGCCAATTTGGCGTAATATTATGTTTGTTATTAAATTGATCAACCCAAGGTATTATTGTATTGCCATGTTAGGCTGATACAAATGGTTTGCCTTAATTTGGTCCAAATTAACAATCGCATGTTTTTTTCCTTAGTAGGAACACGTTTGGTGTTTGCGTGCATGTTTAGTTATAAAGACAAAAATAACAAGTTTCTGTTATTGGCTTTTATTCATTTATTAAGTGATCTATCAAGGAATCAAAGAAAAAATAAATTAAAAATTAAGGAATAAAAGATCATGTTTTTTCGATTCCTAAATATCGGTCCATTATCATCAGACACTAAACCGCAGCCTCCTCTCAATTATGTTGTTTCCGAACACATAAATTTTTAAATCAAATAAAATTAAGATATTTTTTATAAACAAATTTCGTTCGAATATTGATGAAAACATGGAACACCATCGCGAACCAGCTGCATGGACCGTATTCAACACACCAACTGCAACAAATTTGCAGAGCAGTGCCATAATTTCTACATGGAAGATGGTATATGTGTGTGTCTATATATATATATATATACTCACCTGGTTTAAGTAATGAAAGGGTATAAAATTTTAGTGCGGTTGTAATGTTATATTAACAAATATTAATCTCAAATAGAATTTAAATATAGTTTTGTACTTTAGAGATTTTTTTTCCACGATATTAACGAGATCAAACATTGTAAAAAAAAAATTACATCTAAACATCAAACAATTTTTATTTTAAAATTAATGTGAAAAGGACTTTTGACTGTATATAAAAAGTTTATCTAAACCACCCAATAGTATGATTCTTACAAATTTTCTTTGCCTAATTCAAATAACTTGCCATGAGGTGAACTATATACAGATATTTAGCAAGGTGATGATAAATTAAATTCACTGTTAGCTTTTATTGTGTGATATATTTATAAACCACAAATTAAATTAGTTGTTATTATTTCGAATTAAAAAAGAATAATTGACTGGTTTAATTACAGTCTGATTTTGCTGGACCAATTATCAGAAATAATTGTATTCATTGAATCTGTAACTACTTGAATTGGAAATTCTTACCTGATCGAACTGTGGACGTAACTCGAACAGGAGTAATTAGTAATGCCGTGCAAATATCGAATACTAGCAAATTAATTAGCAGTTCATTATCATTCTCCAAAATACTAAAGCTTATGAAAGTGACTCCACAATTTGAAAGTATAGCTATTATTGATTTATTGCCTTATTGCAATTTAATTAGTTGGAAGAAGAGGATAAAAAGTAGATGCCATAAATAACAACCCACTACCACTTTTATTATTATCATTTTAGGCTAAAGAATCACTCAGGCCTTCAATTCATGTGAAGCATGGCAGAGTGACCATGCATGCGACAAAGTGGAGAATATATATATCTGTATGTGGGGTACTATTCTTTGCGTCTCTTAACAAAAATTAAGTGTCAATGTTTCATTAATTTTACAAATTATAAAGCAACAAATCAGCAAACCAACACAATTGTTAAGCAAAGAACTCATTTTTTTAAAAAGATATGAATTCAATTTCGACTGTCAACGTAATCCAACTAACATAATTTTTTTTTATCTAAAACAAAATTAACAAAGCACCAGGCATGGAATTGCAAAACAAGGGTCAACTTTCAAAAGTGTGTGTTCAGACTTGAGACTATAGACTCACTATTCAGGAATATCAAAGCAACTTCCTTACATATTGTAAACTTTCCACACCCTAGCTTCACTGCATCTTCTTACACTTACTATGTGGGCCCCACACCCTTCCCAAATAACGTGGCCTTCAACAAACGTTCCCCTATATAAATGAACTAACTTATGAACCTTCAGTCTCATTCTCAAACTCAAACTCAACAATCCTGATCTCAACTTTTCCCTCTCTTTCTCCCTCTCTCTCTCGATCTCTCTCTCTCTCTTGGTAGCATATACTATACACATATCTAGCTATTTTGGTCCAAATTTCATTATAATTACCTCTAATTATTAACATGGACAACCTTCAAAAATGCAAAGCAAACTACACAGCACTCACACCTTTAACGTTTTTGATGAGGGCTGCTGCATGCTATGCAAACAGAACCTCAGTGATCCATGAAGGAACCCATTTCACTTGGGCACAGACTTATGAGCGTTGCTGCCGCCTCGCCTTCTCCCTCCGAGCCCTCAACGTTGCTAGGAACGATGTTGTAAGTGTAACAATTTCTTCTACTACTACATAATGTTCTTAATCATACAACAAAATTCAGAATCTGTGTAATATGTATCAAAGTATAAAGTACAACAATTTCATGTTGTTTGAACATTAAATAATTAATTAACCCCGTGTCACAGTCTTCAGCTATATATCTCTTTCACGCACTCTCACTTTCTATCTTTTTTTTCATGTAATTTATATATTTGATGTTTTCCCAAGATCAAATGAGACTACAAAAGCTATCTTGTTTTTATTTGTACCAGAAACATTTTCAAAAGTCAGAACACAAACATATCAAAGTAAAAAAGTTGAGTAAATTCCAATAACTAATGATGCATGCATATTTTATACAATATTAGTGATACGTCGTCATACATTCTTTAATACACTCTTTTTGTGGCTCTCTTTTATAGCTTAAACTTTACAGAAAAATATAAAATTATTAATAAAGTCTATTAAATAAGAAATGACAAGATTAAGACAATTTCATGATTTTTAATAAATTTTAGTTAATAATAAAAAAGTACATTAAAGACTCTTGTTAGCATTTCTCTTTTATATACACATGATTCATGCTAAAGTACTCAAATATTAATTATCTGGAGTATACATATACTAATTTTCTGGTTTATGCAACAGGTATCGGTGCTGGCCCCTAACATCCCCGCGATGTATGAGATGCATTTTGCAGTGCCCATGGCCGGTGCTGTTCTCAACACCATCAACACCCGTCTTGATGCCAAGAACATAGCCACCATTCTGCGCCACTCTGAAGCCAAAGTCTTCTTTGTTGACTACGAGTACGTTTCCAAGGCCAAAGACGCCCTTAGATTACTCATGGACGACGACAACAACAACAACAAGGGTGTTCCAAAACCAACCACCATAAATCAACAAAACTCTACATTTTCTCTCCCACTAGTCATTGTCATAGATGACATAAACACCCCCACAGGAATCCGTCTTGGTGAGCTAGAATACGAGCAAATGGTTCATCATGGTAATCCAAATTACGTCCCTGAAGAAATCCAAGACGAGTGGACCCCAATTGCGTTGAACTACACATCAGGAACAACCTCGGAGCCAAAGGGTGTTGTTTATAGCCACAGAGGAGCATATCTAAGCACCCTAAGCCTAATCTTAGGTTGGGAAATGGGAAGTGAACCGGTTTATCTCTGGACACTACCTATGTTCCACTGCAACGGTTGGACCTTCACTTGGGGCCTGGCAGCACGTGGTGGAACAAACGTGTGCCTTCGCACCACAGCAGCACGTGACATATACAGCAACATAGTACTCCACAACGTGACACACATGTGCTGTGCACCTATTGTGTTCAACATAATCCTAGAGGCAAAACAAAGTGAGAAAATTGACATAAAGTTGAAAAGAAATTCCCCGGTTGAGATTCTAACTGGGGGAGCACCACCACCAGCATCATTGCTAGAGCAAATTGAGTCACTTGGGTTTCATGTGACACATGCATATGGGCTAACTGAGGCAACAGGGCCAGCACTTGTGTGCGAGTGGCAGAAGGAGTGGAACATGTTGCCAAAGAAGGAGCAGGCCCAATTGAAAGCCCGTCAAGGGGTGAGTGTGTTGACTATGGCTGGTGTTGATGTGAAGAATCTTGACACAATGGAGAGTGTGCCAAAGGATGGAAGGACAATGGGGGAGATTGTGCTGAAAGGGAGTGGAATCATGATGGGGTATTTCAAAGATCATGAGGCAACTTCAAAGGCCTTTTTTGGGAGTAATAATAGTAATGGTGATTGGTTCAGAACTGGGGATGTTGGAGTGATTCACCCTGATGGGTATTTGGAGATTAAGGATAGGTCCAAAGATGTGATCATTTCAGGAGGGGAGAATATTAGTAGTGTTGAAGTTGAGTCTCTTTTGTATAGGCATCCTAGGGTGTTGGAGGCTGCTGTGGTGGCAATGCCGCATCCTAGGTGGGGTGAAAGTCCTTGTGCTTTTGTGTCATTGAGGAAGAACAACAACAACAACAACAACTCATCAAAAAAAATTGATCATGTCACTGAGGCTGAGATAATTGCATATTGCAGGAAGAATTTGCCACACTTTATGGTGCCTAAGGTGGTGAAGTTCATGGAGGAGCTGCCAAAGACTTCAACTGGGAAGATTCAGAAATTTGAATTGAGGGTCATGGCTAAGGCTTTCATGGTGTCCGAGAATAATGTGCAGACCAAGAATAATATCAACAAGAAGTCTAGCCAAGTGAGTCAAAATAGTATTGTTGGGGGGTATAACAACGAGCAAGTTTTGGCTCTGTCTCGTCTTTGAATTAGTAATTAAGTGTTCAGATCAGATCTACTACTAATGATCTAGTGAGTCTTTGTTTTGGAAAAAAAATGGATAAATGTGTGTACATATACTTAAGTATCTAAATGGCTATAACTTCGAGTGTTCCGACGCATTAATGTAGTTTCTACTTGCTAGTAGTTTGAACTACTGGAGCTTGTTTTGGGGGCAAGTGCCACATATATAAATAGCTTCTTTTTATTTTTCACCTTCATGTTTTTCCCTTTTTGTTTACTACAATTACTAATTTGATGGTCCCTTATTCCATTTAAACTTGTCGTGATGGGTCGGCAAGTTTTCCTTTATAATCGTGTATTGCTTCAAATCAAAACAGGTTTGATTCCTCCAGCAGCTGGTCTCTAATTCAATTTGGATGTTCATACGAATGAGGAAACAAAACTCTTTAATTCCTATCCGAATTTGAGAGTTCTATACTTACTAAATAGTTGTTGAAAATTTCTGCATAATTAAGATTGGTTCACATTCAAGTAAATATGTAAATTCAAATATATGAAAAGTTAAAGAACAAATTTCTCTAATTAAGGTTGTTTTTCTGTTTTTAATGAGTGACTATTTTGAGTCTATAGAAAGGGAAATAGTGTTGGTGTTTTCCAACCGTGGTATCATCAGAGCTCGCTTGGTTCAAGGGGAGCTATTATCCTGTGTGATTCAAGATAGAGGGAGTTGTCACTTATGATGAAGATATGTTCAAGCTAACCACAGAAAATTATTCCTATTGGAAACCGATGATGGAAGACCATGTGTATTGCAAGGATTTGCACGAGCCAATCACCCACGAGAATAAGCCAGAGGGAAAGAAGGACAACGAATGAGAACTCCTTAATCGAAAGGTTGTAGCCATGATTCATAAGTATATTGACTGAAGCTTGTTCGAGCATGTATCAACTTATACCAATGCGTATGAGTTATGGACAAAGCTTGAATCTTTCATTCAAAAGAAGATGCCGGGGAAGAAAGCTCATCTTGTCAGACACTTGGTCAAGCTGGAGTATATGGATGGTTAGAACATGATTGAACATCTAAACACATTCAAAGGTATTGTTAATCAATTGAAGAAGGTAGATATGAATATAGATGATGAATTACAAACTCTTCTTCTCCTTAGTTCTTTGCTTGAGAATTGGGACACACTAGTTGTCACTCTCAGAAACTTTGTACCATATGGAAAGCTTAGCATGGAGAATGTCACATATAATTTGCTAAATAAAGAGTCCAGATGAAAGGAGGGGGCTTAAGTAGTCACTCCGAAGCAAATTTTGTTGAAAATAAAGGAAAGAGCGAGCACCGTGGTAAAGGAGGCAATGGGAAATCACGAGAAAAATCCAAGTTTCGCCCCAAAGGCTTAAGTTGCTACTATTGCATAAAGTTAGGCCATAAAAAGTCTGAGTGCAGATTTTTGGAGATCAGAAGGCTGGAACTTTCCATGCTAATCAAATTGACCCAAAGAAGAAAAATGAAGGTTGAACCACTATTGTTGTGGCATCATATGATGAGAATGTTTTTCTTATCGGTAATGAAAATTATTTAAATATTGCATTTGATGATTGTATATGGATAATCGACTCTGGAACATCCTTCCATGCTACTCCTCATGAAGGATTTTTCTCTTCATATCAAAAAGGGGATTTTGGTACGGTGAAGATGGGCAACCATATCACAAGCAAGACTATTGGCATAGGGGAGGTGACTTTGATGACTGAAAATGGAAGCAAGCTTGTGCTGAAGGAAGTAAGACATGTGCTTGAGATGCGTTTAAACCTTATCTCAACAGGAAAGCTAGATGAAGTTGAGATGATAAACCATTTCGGTGTTGACAGATGGAAGCTTAGTAGAGGAAGCATAGTCGTTTCTCGAGGTAAGAAGGAAGGCTCCTTGTACATCATGTAGGGAAAGATATGCAAAGGGGAGACAGATGCTGCTTAAGATGCAACCAAAGAATTGTGGCATAAGAGATTGGGTCACATGAGTGAGAAAGGTTTGGAGTTTCTAGCAAAGGATCACTTTCCAAACATAAAGGGGCAGCCACTTGAATCCAACAAAGATTGTCTAGAAGGTAAACAACGCAGAGTGTCTTTCCAAAGATCGAATGAGGCCAAAAGAAGAAAGCAAACCTTGGATCTTGTCCACTCAGATGTTTGCTCAACGTTTGAAAAGTCCCTTTGTGGTGCCCAATACTTTGTTACCTTCATTGATGATCACTCCAGAAAGGTGTGGGTGTATCCGTTGAAGAAGAAAGATCAAGTTCTTCAAACTTTCAGGGAATTTGATGCCTCAGTAGAACAAGAGACTAGAAGAAAGCTGAAATGCTTGAGATCAGACAATGGTGGAGAGTACAAAGGTCTATTCGAGGCATACTGTAAGGCTCATGGGATATGACATGAGAAGGTACCTCCCAAAACTCCTCAGTTGAATGGATTAGCTGAAAAGATTAATAGAACAATTGCAAAGAAAGTCAGATATACACTTTTACATTCAAAACTCCCCAAGACATTCTGGGGTGAAGCAGCAAAGACTGCAATTGATTTGATCAATTTGTCTCCTTCAAGACCTTTAAATGGAGAGATACTAGAAGGAGTTTGGTCTAGAAAGAAAGCCTCCTATGGCCACTTGAGAGTCTTCGGGTGCAAGGCTTTTGTCCACATTCCAAAAGATGAAAGAGCAAAGCTTGATGCTAAGGCGAATGAGTGCATATACCTTGGTTCACCAAGAAATGAGCTGGGATTCAGACAATGAAGATTGTTCGAAGTAGAAATGTGGTGTTCCTTGAAGATTAGACAATACATGATATCCAACGATTTGAGAAGTCAAAGCCCATAGTGAGAAACTCAAGGGGAGAGACTCTTCTAAAAGAGGCAGAACCCACTCAGATGATAAAAATCAATCAAACAAAACAACCTCCTCAGATAGAACAACTTGACCAGATGGAGCATCCAACTCAAACGATGGAAGAATCAACAATGAAAATTGTCTAAACGGAAGATAAATCCAAAGTGAGGTGATCAACAAGAGTCAGACAACCATCAAGGAGGTATTTCTCTAATGAATATGCCAATCTCACTGATGATGGGGAACCTTAAAGTGTCCAAGAAGCCATTGAGATAAATGATAAGGAGAAATGGATGTAAGCCATGAAAGAACAAATGCAGTCCCTAATTGAAAATCAAACATGACCTAGTGGAGTTACCAGAAGGAAGGAAAGCATTAAGAAACAAGTGGGTGTTCAAAATCTAGAATGAAGAGAACAACCCAAACCCAAGGTACAAAGCTCGCATTATGGTGAAAGGATGTAACCAGAAGAAAGGCATAGATTTTGAAGAAATTTTCTCACCGGTAATGAAGATGACATCCATTAGAACAATTCTTGGTCTAGTTGCAAAACAAGACTTGGAGGTTGAGCAACTTGATGTCAAAACAACATTCTTACATGGAGACTTAGAGGAAGAAATTTATATGGAGCAACCAGAAGGTTTTGTAGAACCAGGAAAAGAAAAGTTAGTGTGTCGCTTGAAGAAAAGTCTTTATGGTTTAAAACAAGCTCCAAGACAATGGTACAAGAAGTTTGATCTCTTTATGGCTCATCATAATTTCATAAAGACCTTCGCAGACCATTGTGTGTTTGTGAAGAACTACATGAATGGTGAGTCTATCATACTCTTGTTGTATGTTGATGATATTTTGATTGTTGGTAAAAAAAATAAAATGAAGATTGATGCTCTCAAGAAGGCATTAAGAAAATCTTTTGCCATGAAAGATCTAGGTCCAGTAAAGAAGATTCTTGGAATGAAGATCATTAGAGATCGATCTAGAAGAAGGCTCTGGATATCTCAAGAGGAATACATTGAGAAGGTTCTTGAAAGGTTCAACATGCATAATGCCAAACCAGTGCATGTCCCTCTTCTTGGACATTTGAAATTAAGCAAGATGCAATGTCCAAAGAATGAAGAAGAAAAAGAAGAGATGATCAAGATGCCCTATTCGTTTGTTGTGGGTAGCCTTATGTATGTAATGATCTGCAAATGACCAGACATTGCCTATGCTGTAGGACTTGTGAGCAGATTCCTATCAAATCCAGGAAAAAAGCATTGGAACGTTGTGAAGTGGATACTAAGGTATCTAAGAGGAACTACCAAAAGATGCTTGTGCTTTGGCAGCGGAGATTTAATGCTTCCTTGGATATACAAACATAGATATGGCAGGGGATGTGGATTCTAGAAAGTCTACATCTGGATATTTGATTACTTTTGTAGGGGGAGTTGTGTCTTGGCAATCAAAATTTCAAAAGTGTGTTTGCATTATCAACCATTGAAGTAGAATATATTGCAGTAGTTGAAGCATTCAAAGAAATGTTATGGATGAAGAAATTCTTAAATGAGTTGGGACATGATTAAGACAATTATGTGGTAAACTGTGATAGTCAAAGTGTCATCCACTTAACCAAGAATCCCATGTTCCATTCATGCTCCAAACACATTGACATTCATTATCATTGGATACAAGAGGTGTTGGATGAGAAGAAATTGAAGTTAGAGAAAATCCATACAAACTTTAATTGGTGTGATATAATGACCAAGACAATACCAACTAAGAAGGTTGAAGACTGCTGTCAAGGTGTTGGTATAGTGGTGCACACCAATTATGTCGAAAATAGGATATTTGTTGGAAATTCCCCCATAATTAAGGTTGGTTCGCATTCAAGTAAATATGAAAATTCAAAATACATGGGAAATTGAAGAGCATATTCCAAGGCATGCATAGGAAGTTGCGGAGCACTTTCAAAGGACTTGGAATTGATTTCTTTGACCTTGACACTTACAGACTCCACTTAGGAAATTTAAGATTAGAGTTATAAGGAGATTTGTCAATGTAACTCATTTATTGACATCCACCACTCATTCTTGAAGGAAGTCACACCCCTCTCCTATAAATAGAGAGGCTTGTAAAGAGTTGAAGCATCCCATCTCATATCATCCAAAGAGAAGAAAAGCAAGAGTGATAGTGAGAAAGAGAGTTTTTAGTTTCCACCACACTTTCTGAGAGTTAAAAGAAATTGTAAACCATCCTTGTTAGGTGAGGTTGAGAGATATTATCTTGTATTGAGAGAGTCATTGTAATCCTACTTTTAATAGTGGAGATATTTATTGATTTGGTCCTGTGGTTTTTACTTTTCACATTGAAAGGATTTTCCACGTTAAAAATTCTTGGTGTCATTCTTTTACTCTCTATTCTTGTTTTTCTGTTTTCGCTAAGTGCCTATTTTGAGTCTACAAAAGGAAAATAGTGTTGGTGTTTCCCAACAATAGTAGTACTAGCCAATTGTTGGGGTGTAAGTAAAAAATTCTAAGTATAGAAGACGTAGTGTTTCCATTTGTATTGATTTAGTTCAAAATGTATTATACAAATGTTTTTTTTTTCTGATTGATTGGTCGAAATGAAGTTCAAGTATGATATTGATTTCGATTGAGGAATCGAAACAATAGAATTTTAAGGATCAAGTCATGTTTTCATGAGAAGGTCTTAAAATTTCCAAGTGTCAAAAGGAATCAAGGTATGAAATTAAGTTGTTGAAGGTTTGTATTCTTCGAATATGAAGATAAAGACTTAATGAAGACACATGGTCCCCAACGAGGTTTAATATATGAATAACCAGCAACAATATTTTCTTTTCTCAATCCAGCCTAGTTTAATAGTAAAATGTATAATTAAGCCTACTTAATTTTTATTCATTTTTAATAAATTCTTGTTTTTATATATGGCAAAAGAATACCCCAGTAGGCAAAGTTCAAAGGTGTATATTCATACTTGAATTTGTAATGATTAATGACACTAAAACAATTTCATCTAAGTTTATTCACATAATCAAATGACTTTTAATAGATATTAATAGAATTTTTCTAATATTGGATCGTATCTAACAAAGAAATGTCAAGGAAATCTAGCTTAATTAGTCAAGCAAGGTGCACGAGTTATTGTAAACTATTTGGCATTGTCTTCAATTTCCAAAGATAAGAAAAAATACTAACAAAGTTATAAATGCATTTGAGTTATACTCTTATGAATCATTCATTCAATTAATAATTGCATTTCTTGTTGTTCCTTTTGCTAGAACTCCAAGGTCCACAAGGTCCTACTCTCATCCGTCGATGTTAACATAAAGATATTACAATCATTCTTTCTAGTAGTGTTTCTATCACGTCCATAATTCCATGCCAAATTATAACTCGAATCAACTCATGCCAATTGCATGGAGATTTGGTAAGATTATTATCATCTTGGCTCTTAGATACCAAACACTTAGTGGGATCTGGGTCTCAATTATGTAATGTAGTGGTACTTGTGATTTGTGAACAACTTTTGAAGATGATAATGGGCCAATGATTCAAGTTACAATTTTGTTATGTATCCTTTAGTGGAGGACCCGGCTGCACGGAGCTCATGTTCTTGTCAATGTAGGAATAATGGGAGGAAATACTTAAATCTTACTAGTAATTTCTAAACTCAACCTATTTTTGAATGAGTTTGGAGTGAAGAAAAAAAGAGATGAAAAAATAGAAAGAAAATTAAAAGTGATAAATATGCTAAGGTAATGAAAAAAACGAAAAAATTATAAGAGAAATAAAATAAAAATGAGATTAAAAAAATGAAAATATATGTATATAGTCTACTCACCAATTATTGATCCTATTTTAACTTTGAAGAAGAGAAGAAAAAAAAGTAATCGTAGTAGGTACACCAGTAAGAAATTTCCAGTGAGATCGATTTTGTCATCTCTCCTGCAAGATTAACAGTGTCCTTTACTCCACCCTAATGCTATCGTACATTAATGATTTTATAATATAGTTTTTTAGGTCTTTTTTTACAAACATTTTTTAAGGGTTTATTACATTAACTTTTTTTATAAAATAATAAAATAACTTTATTATTAAAAACTGTTTAATTATTATAACTATTTAATTCAACATCAAGGTTATCAAACTCGAGAGTTTACGCAGACTCATGAGAGTTCTATAGACTGGACTCGTAGACTCGTAAGAGTCTACTTCATATAAAAATAATAACAAAATATATATAAATAAAATATTAATTAAACATTTCAACAATATAATAAAATAAATCAGTAAATCATAAAGTTCAAAATATTTAAATAACCAAGTTTAGTAATAATACATCACTAGTAGGCAATAACTTATAGAGGTTATAGTAGTGGTAGATCATTCTTATTGAGAGTTTGATGTTATTAGAGAATAAGAGTTTGATATTATTAAATGTGAGAATTTTGTGTTTGAGAATCACATGCTAAATGAAGATATGTTAATGCTAAACACACAGAAAACAATAAAAAATGACTTACATTTTGGTCTAATTTTTTTAATTTGCTAACTCATTGACTCGGTGGTAAACTCGAGAGTCTACCGAGTTTACTTAGAGTTTATAGAGTTTACTCAGAGTCTACTAAAAAAAGAATTTACTTAAGAGTTAACTCACAAAGGATAAATGGACTTATAAACTCGTAAGAGTTAGTAAATTAACTCGAGTTTGATAACCTGTTCAACATATTAATATATTTACCTACCAAGTGATGTATTGATCGTATTAAGCATTATGTTTATGACGTTGACAATAGAGATGTGTCCGTATTAATTTGTACCATGAATTATTACATTTATAATATTTTTATAAAATTTATTTTAACTGTACGTATTTTTTCTTCATCGTACTATTATATATTTTTTTAATTTTATCTCATGTTTTATCAATTAATATTAATGTTTATTAGTGTTAAGATTTTTATTAACCAATTAGGAAAAAAATAATTGTTATGAAAGGTTATTTTATTATTGTAAAATGTTTTATTTGATCAGAAACTATTTTTTAATGATTTTTATGATAAATATTATAAAAATCAACAAATTTCTTATATATAATAATAATAATTTGTAATTAGACAATAATATAAATATTTACATTGTCATTGCATTTCATCTAAATCAATTAGAAAATACCACATAAAAATATATATTTTAAATTATTTATTTCAAAATTTATAATTTTCAATTGCCTACAAATCCATAATTTGATAATAATATAAATTACTATATTTTAATTGAGTTATTTCTTTTGTTGCTATACAAAACATTTTCTCTTATCACGTTCGTCGGTTTCGTGATCCATTCAAGATGATTTTTTTTATTTTTTTTGCTAATTATTAATGAGATGGTGAATATAGATATTTATAGATATAGAATATTGATTCAACAACCCATGTAAATTTTACTCGTAACATTGGCAGTTTAAATATGAAATCCGGTTTGTTATTAATGCACACAAACATTATTAATTTAGGTTATGAACTAAGGTCTCCATGGGAAACAAGAGGCGTGACATACTCAAAAGGGAGAATGAAAAGAATCACTAATCTTGTCTAGAAGCATACGAATGAAGCTTAACATTAATGCCTTTTCACCTCATATACCCAAACAATGAAACAAATCACGGGACAAAGTACACATCCAAAGGATATATTTTGCACCATCAAGTTGTTGTGTTTTGTAAATTGCAGCCCATACCACTTGTTGGAGCTCCACATAACAGTGACATCAAAGTGTGTAGTACATACAACCCAAAGAAAACATGATTAATTAAAAAGGATTGGGGGGTGCAAATACAGCTCAAATACTTATGAACAACATGATGCAGCCCTAGTTCCTTCGGCGGGTCTGTCAACAAGAACCATTCCTGCTGGGTTCTGAGCTGGCTGAGCCCTTGGTAACCTCTTGGCTGTTCACAAAAGCAAATGTGAGTCGTACAAACGTAAATACGGTTCAGCAGTTTATATATAGCAGCACAAGAAACAATCTAAAAGCAATGCAGGGTATTACTACAATCATAAAAACAGTGCAATTAGACCTTCTCCATGAATACTTATAAGAGAAGAAAACAAGAAATAAGTTTTTCTCATAAGCTAAAATTAGCTTATGTATAAGTTAATTTGTAAAACCTCTCATATTAGCTTCCCCAAAAGCTGGTTTTAACTTGCGCATAAGCTAATTTTAGTTTATGAAAGAAGCTTATTTCATTTCATTTCATTTTCTTATTTTCTTTTCCCATAAGTACTTATAGAGAAGTTTATCCAAGCAGGATCTAACTTGGTAACAAACATGTCATGTGCCACAAATTGAAGTGGACAATGGAGTGGATTGCAATAGTTTACTTATGACAAAGTGAAGAGAAAGGATAGGGGACAAAAATGTTGTAGCATTATGTAGCCTACAGAGGGTACATGTAATAAATAGATCCAGCACATGTTTGATGAGCTGGATATGCTATCAGTGGGTCCAAGATAACCAAGTCACCAATTACAGATTTTATGAATTTTGAACTTCAATCAGCAGTGAATATAATAGCAACTTGGCCAGTAAAGTGGGGGTAGAGAGAGTTTCTCGATTCCCTTTAAAGTTTAAAGGCTTTCCTCCTCTTTGGACTGATGTCCCTCTTAACTTTATTCTAAGCGATTCAATTTAAAGATGAAGAAAATAAAATACTCATTAAGAAGCCTAAGGCAAAAAAAATAGGAAGGGCCCCAAACCTATTTCATAGAATATATCATTCACGTTGGATGCAGTTTTGGCAGAGGTCTCCATGAAAAACAAACCATTTTCTTCAGCATATACACGTGCTTCCTGCAATATCAATGAATTAAAATTAAAACTAATAAACTGGTAGGAGCAAGACATGTCATTATGGAATGTTGGCTGTATAAAAAAAATGAAACTACACAAACATATGCAAGCTACCAATCAAAACCGAAGAATCCAAACATGTTGCAAAGGTAAATTACACATTATAGTATTTTTTGTACCAAAATTGAAATTGCAAAGGTAAATCACTAAAGATTTTTTTTATCAGCTAAAATCACTATAGATAAACCAGTAAAAGCACAAACAGTTTATACAATTTGAACTTTGCAAAGAGGCGTTAGCATTAAAAATACTCTTGGCAAATTACAGCATGTTTAAAACCCAGAATTTTATCCCTACCTTCTTGCTTTAGAAAGGTTCACTTTCCTCTGGAACACTTTGAAGATTCAAAAACACTAGAACTGTTAATCAGTTAGCAAAATCTGACAATTGATCTGCATAGTGATAAATTTCTTTGCCAAATTCATGGGTACATATACATTTTCTATTTGGACCAGAATCCATGACACCTTCCATCATTATTTTTTCTATAATTTATGCATTCAATAGACGATATTGTTAGAGATTCTAATTCTTGATAATTAACATGGAGTAAAAAGGAATGTTGGAAAACAATAATACTTACTTCAGCTGTCACTTTCCTCTTGTCTTCCAAATCAGCTTTGTTACCAGCAAGAGCCATGACCATATTAGGATTCCCTGTAACAATAAAGAGAAGAAAAAAAAAATGCTGAGAGCATAATTCAAGAATCTAGTTATGCAACTTCAACTACCACAAACAAAGTATTACTTGAGGGAAACCAAAAGTAGCCAATGTTTAATTTAATAATTCAGAGAAACCCCTCAAACCAAACATTATTTTTCAACAAAAGCATTGCCTATATTATCTATCTGTTGATCTAGAATGTACATCATTGATAGATGTGTCCTAGTAATATTTACGGAAAAATATAGATATATATTTATTTAAACCATTAAAAATCATATGCATAGGTAACTTGTTAAACAAACTAAAAGTTCAATGTGTGTTTCTGGCTCACTGCAAATGGGAACTTGAATCTCCCTAACTGTTCACAATCTTCTCATGCACACATTCTCACACTATATCATGTATAATTCATCCATATATCTGCGATTCCATTACAAAATACGACTTTATAATTTCCTTAAATGATTAACATAAGTCATTTTAACAGGTGAGATCTTAAAAATTACAAAAAAACAAATATTAAAGATTGTGGCAAAATTAATTTACAAATAGGTCACATCCAGAAGTGTGCAAACAGTAAATAAATAGTCTGATATCCTTTTGCAATCTATAATTTTATGACTCAGAAAAAAGAACCATAAGAAAACTTCAAAACCAATAAGCTAATACCTTGTTTTTGAAGCTCTTGGACCCACTTCTTAGCTTGGGTAAAGGAGTCCTGTGAAGGAAAGATAGAACTAATCATATTAAAGAGTATTAAATAGACAATTACATTAAAAGCATCGATTTCAGCCCACCAAAAGACAAAAGCATGTACCGATCAAATGAAAGAACCCTGGGAATGAGTTTGATCTACTCCTCTTTTACAAAAAGTATGATGTTTTCTTTAGAGAAATTAACGATACAATATTGATCCATTATACTCGTCTTTCAATATTTTTACACAAAGAATGGTTCAATTTCAATGTTCACCATACAAAACTACAACCTACAAATATATACTTTGCCAAATTACACAAGGCCTTTGATAACTTTTGTTATGTGTGAAAATCATTCATGGTCCTTCATCTTACAACTAAAGCATCTACAAGAGTTTTTATTGACATGAAATCAGAGTTCCTTGACTAAGTGATCAGGAGTTTGATCTTTGCTACCCTCATTCATCTAATATTAAAAAGATGGACCAAAAGACACTTTCGTGAGGGGTGTAATGGATATAAAAACATTTCATGAGCTTTTGACTTGAGAGATTAAGTTTTTGGAAATTTTGGTTATTTAACAAATTATTTTAAATGAACTTATTCCTCACATTCATTAGTTTCAAGAAGTGATAGCATGGTTTAGAATAAGTAGACCCTGCGCATCAAGAAGTCTTGCGCAATGTTTTCTGTTAAAAAGGACCAATCAGTTATCCTCTGGTAAGGAGAGCATATAATGTCTTTAAAGTAGTACACTACTCACAATTATAATAATTATGTTTGATTTTGGTCATGAATTGGAATTTTTAGGCTGTTAACTTGTCAAATTTGCAGACTGATTGCTGTTACCCTTTATTCCATTTTAAGGTATAATAATTCACGCATTTGTATATTCCACTTGGTCAGAATGTTTTCAATGCATTAATTATTTTTCAAGCAACACAAAGATATGATGAAATTAGGCAAATCATTGAAGACAGTTTAATGTCAGTCCAGAAATACATTTACTAGACCTACGAAATGCAGCAAAATAAGCACTTGCTTATGCACATAACTCAACAACATAAGGTTTACCATTCCCATCATGATTTTGAGACCAAGCAGCCAGTACAAACAAGCTGCAATTTTTTCCATATCCCATGATAACTAATCACCATTTTACACATTTAGATAAATTACAAAACAAGATAGAAATAGAAGAATCAAGTTAACATGTCAAAACAGCTTGTCAATGGCATAATTATCAATCTCGGATAATGGCTTGTAGTAGCAAACGCTATAGCAAGATAGCAGGTGGGAAGACTTCTATTTTAAATATTATAATTATACTCTTGTAATACAAACTAAATAGTTTATACTACACACATAAATACTTAAAAAAAAAACAAAACAAAACCCCAAAAGAAAACATGATAAACAATATGTCACAATTTACATACACGATCACCATCAATCTAGGAGCACTAAGAACATATAATAAAGTCAGAAAATGAAAATGATGGTGAAATTAATAGAAAAAGAACATAACAAAAGAAAATAACAAATTAGATGAAAACTAGTGGAATGTGAACTAAGCATAGAGAAAGAAGAATAAAACACACAAAAAAAAAAACTCCTGTAAAGTGTGAAGGAGCAGAGGTCAACACAGGTCACTTTTTTGTGGAATATTTTACCCCCCAAAAAAACTCAAACAACAATGTTTCAGGGGTAAAAATTGGTTTCTGAAGCTGATATAATTGTAGAATTGCTATAGCACGTGAAAAGCCGCTATTGCAGCTACAATGGCTGCTATTGAAAAATGCTCCGCCATTTGAATCTTATGGCAGTTCAGGGCAGCTCCACTTTGCCATAGCGAACTATTGGCTACTATGGTCAATTGTACACCAAATATTGTCCATTTAAATAGATATTCAGAAATATCCAAACACAAAGATACCATACCGAGCTAGTGATGTCATAGACAATGATAGCAGCAGCAGCGCCTCTGTAATACATGGGAGCCAAGCTATGGTACCTCTCTTGTCCTGCTGTGTCCCAAATCTCAAACTTCACTGTCGCATCATTTACTGCCAGCGTCTGTGAAAAGAACGCTGCCCCTATTGTTGATTCCTGTCACCACAAAAAGACAACATAAATTCAGCAACACAATTGCCACGTTTCCATAAGTTAAAGACTCATCATCAGGCCCAAAACAACAGCTCTTAAAAGTCAAAACCCAAAACCATCAACACACAACTACAAACAGAAGAAAAATACCATTTCCCCCGCCACACCACAACTATTTAGGCATCATTCAAAGCTCCAAAGTTATAACAATCAACACTCACTAATCACTGCCATCATAACCTCCATGATCAAATCAGGTTGTACCCTTTTGTGACCAACCCGAATTCTTCACATTCTATGATAGTTTTTAACAAAAAAGACATTTGAAACAACATAACCCCATTACTGATCGGCCAATTTCACAGCCGAATCAGCATAAATTAGCTAAACTAAACACACGTCTGTGATGAAAAAACGTGAAATTCAGGCAATATTTTCATCATACACAACAAACCCAATAAAATTCGAAGAATTTCCCAATCAGAAGAACGAAATCAAATAAAAGGATAGAAAAATAACCTGAAATTCGAGAAATTGACCCTTGACAAAGCGCAAAACGAGGCTGGATTTCCCAGCACCCATGTCCCCGAGAAGAACCTGATGAAAAGAACAGGGCGAGAACATCATCGGAATCGAAAAAGATTGAGAGAGAAAAAAAAAACAAAAGGAAATCGAAAAAAGAGATGATGGACCCACCAATTTGGCATTGAGATTGTTGTGTCCGATCGTAGCCATGGGAAGAGAATTGGATCGATCGGAGACGAAGAGGGAAAAGAGAAGAACCCAATACGTGAAAGATTAGAAATTTGCACTTTGCGGATTGGTGGATATATAAAAAAAAATTGAAGATTGAAATGATCAAATCAAAAAATACAGAACAAGAAACTCTCTCTTTGAATTCTATTGCTTTTCGCTTAAGTTGGGTTTCCTTGCTACCGTCTGCGTCCAAAAGCGTTCGTTTTATTTGTTTTTGGTGTCGTTTTTGTCCTTTCTTTTGCTTCCTTTTTTATTTTTATTTCTTTATTGTGATTATTGTTGGTGGCTTGACTTTGACATGCAAATTAGAAATTGCTTTTGCTTACAAGTTGGGCAAGTCCACGGAAGAAAAGAAAAATAAGAGAATGAAACACGTTCCCTCAAAAAGGAGCACTCAAAATTTGATCCCTCTTTCCCAGTTTCCTTTGCTTTCCTCTATGCTAGTGAGGCCCATAATGCAACTCTTCTTATCTCAAGGATTATTAATGGTTTCTTTGACTGAACCAGTGTCTCATTTTATGGAGTTGATATTATATTGAAATTCTATTTTTACAGGATTTTTACTTTAGTTATTGATGTTATTATTATTATTATTATTTACTGCAAGAAGATTATATCATTTCATTGATAAGGATGACATTAATACAAGCGATCATGCATATGTTCAAAATCCTGAAGACCGGCATAAAACCGAAACACCCTAAAAATACAATAAACAACTTGATTAGCTTGTTTGTGTACTAAACTCAAAGATGACTTATGAATTAAAGAAAGTTTATTTTACATTACATTCCTCTAAAATACTGCCAAATTTAGAGGATAAACACATGCCATCATAGACTTGTTTGCAGTCAATTATGGAATTATGGAACAACATTTATGTCTACTTTGATTTTTATACAGGCCTTTATAAAAAAAATCATCATTATAAGTAAGCAACTAGTAAGTTAAGGAATAAGTATTTTTATTATAAATTATCATTCATTTTAATAGTTAAATAATGAGGAAGTTTTTGAGG
Source organism: Glycine soja (assembly GCF_004193775.1). Lineage (NCBI taxonomy): Eukaryota > Viridiplantae > Streptophyta > Magnoliopsida > Fabales > Fabaceae > Glycine > Glycine soja. The sequence continues at coordinate 27,158,606 of NC_041014.1, read as the reverse complement.
TTACCAAAAATATACAATAGAAAATTAGTTATAAACAATAATATAGATATAATGTTAACATAATTAATTATAGATGACAATAAATATATATATATATATATGCATATATAATATTAATATAATAGTTCTTTTTGTCAATCTTGTTTAAACTTCTTAGTACTATTTTATTTATCCTCTAGTTATAACAATAATTAGTTATTGAATTTAAAAATATTTTTCATTTATAAAAGAGTCAATATTTGACTAGGAAAAGAGAGACACTTTGTGTATATTTAAAATAAAAATAAAAAGGGAAAAAATATACGTCTATGTTACATAGCATTAACGTATATTTTACATGGACATTTGTTTATTAAATAAAAAGTTTAAAATTTAATTAAGTGATATGACAACCAGAAATTTATTGGCTTGATATTTGTTGACATTAGAAGACATAACTAAAAATATGTTTATTTTTCTTCATCATTCATTGACTCAAAATTATAAGTATATATAGATAAAAAAAACTAGTAAAAAGAAAAAGATTAATCAAAACCTAATCTAAATCTTACAAATATAATCCTATTAGATAACATAAAAGTTTTTTATCTTCCTGCATATAAGATATCATATCTTATGATCTCTATCATATCATGATTGAGTGAGAAGTAAAAAGAAAAAAAAATCATCTGCCATCAAAAAATTTACCAACCTTATAAAATTAACATTTATCGATTCAAAAAATAAGAAATAAAATAACATCTTAAGCTTTATCAATTATAGGGTAAATAGTCACTTTTGTCTCCCAATATCTAATTCGTTGACAAATGCGTTCCTAAAAGATAAAAATATAAAATTTAGTCCCTGGAAGTGTAGAAAGTGCGACAAATATATCCAACTCTTAATTTACATCTATCACCGTTAATAAAATAACCTACGTGGTACGGAGGGATAAATTTGTCACTGAAATGATTTCTAGCATAGGGGCATATTTGTCATAATATTTTTTTTTTACTTTTCGTCTTCCCACTCCACTGACAAATGCGTCCCTGAAAAATGAAAATGTAAAATTCAGTTCCTGAAAGTATAAAAAGTGCGACAAACATATCCGGACGTTAATAATGAAATATATAAGAGAGAAGCTAGGGAAAAAGGGATTAAAAAATAGTAAAATACAACTTAAGATTTGAACTCTTATACTTTGATTATTTGTCTATTTATCCATCTATCAAATTATTAATTAGTTTTTTAATTAATCAATATAACTACTTATTTTCTAAAAAAAAATAAATTTCTTTAGTTTTATGATATAAAAAATTGAGTTACCATTTAAAAAATGAAAGTCTTTTATTTCTTGAAATTTTTTGTTTCTTTAATTAATTATTAATCTTTATTACATACTTTGTCAGAGTATGTCAAATGGAATACAAGGTCGTTGCAGCCTCTAAACCAATGAGAGATACAACTCTACATCCCAAAGACAAAAAATAAACTTCTTTATTAGTTTTTTTTTTAAGTTAACATTTGTATTAGTTTGAGCATTATTGTATTTTTATTTTTTTTCATTTCATTCATATTATGTATAATAAGTGTTATCTCAAGTGGAAGCACATAAGGTTTATCCAAGGGATTCTTTCATATTTGAGGTATATATATACGTTTTATTGATTAAGGAAAAAGACTTGTAATTCCACTTTAACTTTATTTAGTTTAAATTTTGTGAGACTTTTTAAAAAAAATAGTTGATTAAATTCTTTTTTAAAATAAATAAATAAATAAATTTGGTCTCGTGGCCAATTGTGTTTTTTCTACTCAAAACTCTCGACATATTATTTTCAATCTAAATATAACGGTACTTAAGTTGGAATTGAGATATGGAATAATTTTAAAGATTAAAAGTGAGAAATTTAGTAGAAATTAGATAAAATTATAAGATATAAGATAAAGTTTTTGTTTTAACAGTAAAGATTAAGGTTTGACAAGACTTGAAATTTGTGTGTATTCTTACACATTCAAACAACTTTTTCATTGCTCACTATTAAATATATATATATATATATATATATATATATATATATATATATATATATATATATATTGGGTACAAAGAGAGGGTACAGTTGTCTCCATAGTACGACTGTCTACATACAACTACATACACAATACTTTAACACTCCCCCTCAAGCTAAAGCATACAAATCATATGCACCAAGCTTGGAACATATATATTGAATCCTAGTTTCTCTTAAGGACTTAGTTAGAATATCTGCCGGTTGGTCATTAGAATTGATGAACTCAGTGATAATCTCCTTGGACAATTGTTTCTCTCGAATGAAATGACAATCAATCTCTATGTGTTTAGTCCTCTCATGAAAGACTGAATTTGAGGCAATGTGAAGAGCTGCCTGATTATTACAGTATAACTTCATTTGCACAACTTCACAAAATCCCAACTCTTGGAGAAATTGTTTAATCCACATAAGTTCGCATGTAACCATAATCATAGATCGATATTCTGTCTCTGCACTGGATCGAGCAACAACAGTTTGTTTCTTGCTCTTCCAAGAGATAATATTTCCTCCAATAAAAACACAATATCCTGAGGTAGATCTTCTGTCTATGGGACAACCAGTCCAATCTGCATCACAATATCCAGAGACTTGAGTGTTACCCTTGTTTTCATACAACAATCCTTGTCCTAGAGCCTTCTTTACATATCTGAGAATATGCATGATGACATTCCAATGATCAACATGAGGATTTTGCATAAATTGGCTAACAACCCCAACAACAAAAGAAATATTAGGTCTTGTAATGGTAAGATAAATGAGTTTTCCCACAAGTCTCTTATATCTCTCGGGATCAAGGTAAATTCCACTTTGATCTGCCATGAGCTTCTGATTTGGGTCTATAGGGCTATCAACAGACCTACAATTTTGCATGCATGTTTCTTGCAGTATATCAAGAGCATACTTCTCTGTGAAATCACAACATCGTCTTTTGATTGAGCCACCTCAATACTAAGAAAGTACTTCAAATATCCCAGGTCTTTGGTCTGAAAATGGCTGAATAAGTATTTTTATAGTTGAGAGATCTTAGTAGCATCATTTCCTATAATCACTATATCATCAACATAGACCATTAGATAAACACACTTTCCAGAAGATGTATGACAATAAAAAAAAACATAATGATCTACTTCACTTTGTTTCAACTCAAAAAGTTGCACAATATAACTAAATTTACCAAACCAAGCTCGAGGAGATTGCTTCAACCCATAGAGAGATCGGTGTAGCTTGCACACTAGGCCATACTCCCCTTAAGCAACAAATCCAGGAGGTTGCTCCATATAAATTTACTCCTCAAGATCACCATGAAGGAAGGCATTTTTTATGTCAAGTTGATGGAGAGGCCAATGACGCATGGCAGCCATAGCAAGAAACAATCGAACAATGGTGATTTTAGCTACAGGAGAGAAAGTATCACAATAATCAAGGCCATAGATCTGAGTGTATCCTTTAGCTACTAACCGAGCCTTAAGCCGATCAACACCACCATTGGGCCCGACTTTAATAGTATAGACCCATTTACAACCAACAGTTTTCTTACCTGGAGGAAGACGGACAAGTTCCCAAGTACCATTGTTTTCAAGAACTTGCATTTCATCAATCATGTCCTGTTTCCATCCAGGATGATCAAGTGCCTCATGAATGTTGTTAGGAATAGTAAGAGAAGACAATGAGAAAACAAAAGAAAAGTAAGAAGGAGACAACCGATGATAACTCAAGAAATTATAAATAGGATGAGAATTACGAGTAGATTGAGTACCTTTCCTGAGGGCAATGGGTCAATCTGAATCAGAGTTATGAGAAGAAGTGGAGGAGGAAGGATCCATGGTTTGAGGATCTGTTGGAGGAGGATCAGAATCACGAGAAGAAGACTCAAGCACTGTAGAACTAACTTGTCGTGTCCTGCATTGATATGTAATGAAAGGTGGAGGAGCAACTTCAGTTAAACTTGGTGGATGAGATGGGATTCCACTAAAACTTTGGTTGGGATTACTCATTGGACCAAAAGATGGAACTGGAAGAACTTGCTAAAGGGAAAAAGAATAGTCTATGGAGGGCGAGAAGAAAGGTGTGTCCTAAAGAAAGGTAACATCAGCAGACATATAGTACCGTCTTGTAGTTGGAGAGTAACACTTGTAACCCTTTTGAAGACGAGAATATCCCAAAAAGACACATTTAATAGCCTTAGCAAAGAGTTTGTCTAAACCAAGAGAGAGATCATGGACAAAACAAGTACAACCAAACACCCTAGGAGAGACATGAAATAATGGATCATGAGGAAAAATAATTGAGTGAGAAATCTAATTATCAAGAAAAGAAGAAGGCATCCTATTTATTTAGAAACAAGCAATGAGAACTGCATCTCCCCAATGATGTGCAGGAACATTTGAGTTTAACATTAGGGAGCGTGCAGTTTCAAGGAGATGACGATGTAAAATACCTTTCGAGGATAAAAAGGAGGATAGATCATGAGAAAAATACTCTTTAGCATTATCACTTCTGAAAATCTTAATAGTTTTTCCAAATTGGTTCTTAATCTCATTAAAGAAGGACATAAATACAAGCAAAAGTTCATATCTGTCTTTCATTAAATAAACCCAAGTACATTTGGAGAATTCATCAATGAAGGTTACAAAATATCTAAAACCAAAAGATGTGACACGACTTGGTCCCCAAATATCAGAATGAATGGTAGAAAAAGTCGAGTTACATTTTTTTTCAGTTTGAGGAAATGATGACCTAACATGTTTCCCTGATTGACAAGATTCACATTCTAAGACTTGAAGGTTCTTAAGACTAGGAATCATCATTTTCAGTTTTGATAGACTTGGATGACCCAGACGATCATGCAAAAGCTTGGGCTTTGAAGTTGCAAAACAAGACACAGGAAGGCTAGATTCTAAATAATAAAGTCCCCGTGATTCACGTCCTTCTCCAATCAGATGACTCGTACCATGTTCCTGAATAACAAAAGAATTAACATCAAAGGTTACTGAGCAATTTAACGAACGAGTTAGCTGACTTAATGAGATTAAGTTGTAGGGACAATGAAGAATAAATAATATAGAGTTCAAATTTAATGAAGGAGACAAAGAAACTTGACCAATTCCTTGAGATGCAACTTTGGACCCATTGGCTACAGTAACAAACTGAGGAGTTTTTGGAAAAGAAATAGATAAAAAAAGATGATTTGTTACCAGAGATATGATCAGAGGCACCTGAGTCAAGTATCCAAGGACTAGGACCTTCCATAGATTGAGAAATACATGCTGTTGAAACACATGGTACCGAGGAGGGTTAAGCTTGGTTGCTGGATTTTTCATATTTAAGCTTCAAATATTCTTGGTACTCCTCATCAGAAAACTTAGACTCTGATTTTTCAGATTTAGATGCATGTGCTACCTTGTCATGAAAGTCATGTAAGGAGTAACAATTTTCTTGAGTATGACCCATCATCTTGCAATAGGTGCATTGAGGACGTCCACTCTTTCCACCACGGTCTCCTCTGTTGTTACGACTTCCTCCTCTTCCACGAGGTGCTACCATGGTTGATGTTTCCACGACTTCAGTTAAGTTTTCATCTTTCAACACATAGGGCACACGAAGAAGTCTAGTAATTAGAGAGTCCATTGACGGAACTTGATCACCAACAAGGACTTGATCACGCACATGATCAAAATCTGAATGTAAGCTTCTCAAAATAAGAACCATGTAAAACTTGTCCAGCTTCCTATTTACTTTCTCCAAAGAATTAGTCACAAGAAACCTTTTTAACTCTTCCACTGCCGCTTGAGCTTTACCTATATGTGCAATCATATCATGGTTGGTCTGTTTGAGTGCAGCAACTTTTTGGGTTGCATCAAAAAGACTTTGAATATCATTGGCAAATATCTCTTGGGCCTTCTTCCAAAAAGAGCAGCATGTTTTGAATAATCTAAGAATTTCCAAAACATCTGACTCAACAGATTGCCATAGCACAACACATAGTTAAAAGTCAAGTTTTTCCCACTCAGGTTTCTTGTCGTTTGGAACAACACTAACTCCTTTTTCCAAGTGGTCATGATATCCTAGGCCAAGAAACCACAAGTCCACTGAGGCAAACCAAGACAAGTAGTTCTTCCAATTGAGTTTTTCAGTAGTGATGGTGGGGGTTCCAGAGAAAGAGAACACAGGACCGGCAGAGGCCATTTCTGATAAAAAAGAAGAAGCCCTAACGAAGAAGAAGAAGGGGACACAAGTGTTGGAGCAGTCAAGCGGGTCAATACCGAAAAACAAGGACTGAACCGTGCCCAGAAGGAGATGACGAAGCTACTGGGACGGTTCGGTGAGCTTTCGATTATCGGAGGGTAGCGCGTGGACTTCACGCGCTGGATTTGGCACGGAGTGGTGGCGGCCTGTGGCTGAGATTCTGGCCACGCGACTTCCAGGGGTGAGTCACGCTCTTCAAGGCGCACCCAACCCTAGGTTCGTTGAAAGATAAGGTGGCGACGACGACCGGAGATGGCGGCAGACGGTGGCTAGAGACAATTAGAACAGTTACCTGCTCTGATACCAACTTAAAATTTGTGTGTATTCTCACACATTCAATCAACTTTTTCATTGCTCACTATTAAAATATATATATATATATATATATATATATATATATATATATATATATATATATATATATATATATATATATATATATATATATATATATATATATATATATATATAGGGTACAAAGAGAGGGAGACAACTGTCTCCACAGTACAGCTGTTTACATACAGCTACATACACAATATTTTAACAACAAGAAAATAAAAATAATCAAAATATATATATTAAAAGTCAATTTAAAAAATATATTGCATAAGTACTAAACGAATAAGGACAATAAATTACAAACACATAATAATAATAATAATAATAATAATAATAATAATAATAATAATAATAATAATAATAATAATAATAAGTCACAATCTATTATTAACGTCCAAATATATTTGTTACACTTTTTTACTTTCGGAGACTAAATTTTGCATTTTCATCTTTCGATGACGCATTTGTCAGCGGAATAGGAAGACATAAAGTCAAAAAAATATTATGACAAATATGTCCATATGCTGACAATCCATGTTGGCAATCATTTCAGTGACAAATTTGTTCGTCCGTGTCACATAGGCTATTTTATTAACGATGACAACCGAAAGTTAACGACCGGATATATTTGTTGCACTTTTTACACTTTCAGGGATTAAATTTTGTATTTTCATCTTTCAGGGATGCATTTCTCAGTGAATTACACATTGAGGGATGAAATTGGTTATTTACCTATATTATATCAGGGTTATATATTATCTCTTAAATCTCTATCATATCATATTTTAACACTCTCCCCTCAAGCTGAGACATGTAGATAAAATGCTCCAAGCTTAGAACATAATTGAAGAACCAAAAACTAAAAACATCTCCAAGGTAGAGGACTCCTGTGTGCAGAGTATGACACCAAAAACTGAAGATTCTTCTTCTAACTTAGATGTTGTGGGGGAGCAATAATGCAAGGACATCATAGACTCAGATATCATCATAATAGGACTTGAATCAAGCAAATTCAGCCGACAAGTCACAACTTCCAACACTCCCCTCAAACTAAAGCTTACTACGCTTTTAGTTTGTTATAAAACATTATCATTCAATCTGATCAAAAGATTACTGAAAACTATTGGGATTAACTTATGTCTATGACAACAATTGATGGGACTAGTAAGCAGTTGCTGAAAAAGATGATTCTTAACCATATCGAACCCTAAGGATTGTAAAATGTGTTAATGATTGGGACAATCTCATGCAACTAGGACAAAGATGCACAAGGCTAATGCAACCGGGACAAAAGACAGACCAATGCATAAAAAGGACTGAACAAATGCATTTAGGACAAGGATGTGATCAATGCAACTAGGACAAAGACATGGTCAATGCATCTAGGAGAAGGACCAAACCAATGCAATTAGGACAAGGATGAGGCCAATGGAGGGAGACCACAAGACAAGAAAAAAAGGACATAAAGATGACATTGGCAAAAGGTAGACAATGACTAAAACAAAACAAAAAAGCATAAAAAACTACCACCATACAAGGCAGAAGTTGAGACCATTAAAGCCATAAGGTAAGGGCTTAACCACCAAGCAGAAACTATGCCTCAAAGTTTAACCACTTGACAGAAGCACAAATTCACTAAAAAAGTTTAACCACCATAAGACAAAAGCAATTAAGCTTAACCATCAAGAGCAAAAGTCAAACATATACTTAACCACTCAAGACAAAAGCAAAAGAGCATCCCAATGCTTAACCATCTATAGTAAAAGCTAACAACCGAGCTTAACCACCATGGATAGAAGTTGTCTTCAAAGAGGACTAAAACCAAACACCTTGTGAGCACTACATTGACCCACTAAACCTATCAAATTCGGGGACATCTAGATAAACTTCAACAAGAGTCATAATCCTTGAACAGATCATGTCATAATCTCTACAATATTATAACATAATCATATATTATCATATCTCATAAATCTATATCATATCATATTTTAATAATATTTACGTTCCTAATGTCAAGTGTCTTTTCGTTAGCCACGTAGGCAAACTCTCAAATGAAATCAATCACTTCGACTTAAAAAAATAGGTTTCAATTTTAGAGGCTAAAATAATACAAAAAATTTCAAGAAACCAAATCATACTAATAATTTTAGAAAAATGTAAAACATAATTTATCCTTAATAATATTATTAAAGTTAAATATATATTATATTTAATAAATACAATAGCACTATACATAAAAACGACACTTGTATATATAGGGAGAAATATTACAGTAACCATTTTTCTAAACTGTATTTGTTTACTTAAAATATGTTCTATAAACAACAAAAAATAAATAAAGCTTTTAATATACAATTAAAATGATTCAAAATAAGTATTAAAATTAATAATTAAGAAAAGAAATAAAAAGATATCTTATTAAATATACTTGCCAATTTATAATATTATATAAGTATATTTGGAAATTTCTATTGTTAAACATTTTTATAAGCCAATTTGGAGAAAAGGTCGTGTGTTTTGCTATATCTTGTCTTTGTTTCTAATCAAGTGGTTAAACAATAACTTCAGAGATGGCAACACATTAACCAAATGAGCCTCCATGTCTTATCTCTTTATTGCAAAAAGAGAATTAACATTAAAATTCTAAAAAAATAAATAATGGAGGGCCAAGCATCTCATAGTTACAAGAAGCTATGTCCTGTGTAAACCACAGCCCCAAGGTAGGTTGGAGGATAAAGCCATATGTAATTATTTAGAAAAAGAGATTCTTTCATTCCATGCAAGCGATCCGAAAGTAAATTTTAATATTAATTAAAATCACAGGAAAGAATATTTATTTAAATTAATTTCGTTAATATATAATTCAGGATTTAACATATGTTATTGTGGTTTAAAAATTATATTAACAACCAGGTTATAAGTGGCTAATTTTGACTACTTTTTTATCAGTTTTTTTTTTTATTGTTTGTCTTCTATGAAATGTTCCCACACCCTTCCAGTGCTCCCTCTTTACCAAAAGTAATCTGATTTTGTGCATTCTAAAAGGAAGGGAAATGATAATCATGTTTCCTTTTGGTCCTCTTTCGGCTAAATGCAAAAACACTAATAAGAACAAGAGATAGAAAGGGCAAACAAACAAACTAGCCTAAGGAAAGAAAGCACATTGTTGTATGCCAAGATGCTGTTTAAGGAAATGTTGAGAAGCTACCTACAAGTAGGGCACCCCCACGTTACAGAATTGTGGGGATCACAATAGATATGGTCTTACATGCACTGTTACTAAGATGGACCAAGGTACATACACCTTAATAAGCCGAGCTTATGAAAAAAGGATAAAAAAAAGCTATTCGACCCCAATGAGTGAAAATGGTGTTACTTGGATGATAGTCACCAATCACCAATTCACCATCCTTAAAGAACAGTTATTTCTTTATTATATTGAATGGCAAATATTTTGCCATTGCGTTATCCAGAATCATTGTCTAAAAGCTACTACTGAGAACCAACAAATCACATCCTCGAGATCTGAAGAGGTATAAGAGTTTCAAGCATTTCATGCCTAACAGAAGCTAGAGATAGCTTTTCTGCGTGGCCTAGTTTTTCTAAAAGATAGGTCTCACAATTTTCTGCAGCCATGACCCCAGCTGAGTAAGCTCCATGCACAGATCCCTGATTGTCCAAGCTTACAGCTTCTCCCCCAAAGAATAGATTGCCCAAAGGTGCACGAAGCTTGTCATACACATCGAGTGGTTTTCCAACTAAATCATACGAGTAACATCCAAGAGAGTTTGGATCCGTTCCCCATCGAGACACAAGATACTGAACCTAAAAGTCCAACAAATAAAGATGTTAGGCTCCTCAAATAGGATGCAGACACTAGAGAAAGCGAACTTTTAGTAGATGATGAGCAATCTATGAGGACAACATTAGAGGTGGACTTACTGGCTTAGAAGCATTTGGAAACATCTTCTTGAGCTGTTGCATTACAAAATTTGCGGCTGCTTCATCAGATAGCTTCTCAATGTCATAAGCGAACCTTCCAGCTACCATGTAGACAAGAACAGGATGGCCTGTTGCTTTGTGAAGATTGAGAAAATAGCCACAGGTATAAGAGGTCGGAGCAACAGTGCCCAAGAGTTCTACATTAGGCCAAAATACTTTGTCAAATCTTAGGGCAATCTTATTTTCATTGCCCACACCAAGGTCTGAAATTGCTGAAACCTTCCAATCAGGAAGTTTTGGTTCAAATTGAATTAAATTGGCTTTTAGGATTCCAATAGGAACAGTTATGATAGCAGCATCAGCAACAAAGTTCCTGCCATCCTCAACCGTGACCATTACCTTGTTGTAACCACTAGATATCTTTTTCACCCTACATTATGAGATTTCATAAATAGGATCAAAATCAGATAAAGGAAAACATTACGGAACTATTCTTATTTTAAAGTAACACAATTAAATAAATCCACACTTTTATGGGTTCAAATTTTTGTAGTAACCACCTGCTGGTCAACTCTAAAGTTACAGCAAGATGAGATTGGCTTAAATTAAGTTGGAATTAATTATGGAACATTGTTACAGCTGGAGGTGTCTGTCCATATCTTTTTTTAAAAAAAAAACTATGAAAAAGACTAGGGGTATAGATTTTGAAAACAGATTTCTAATTAACAGAAAACTAATTTTAACAAAAAAAAAAAATTCCTTTGGGATCCATACATGTAATCAACTTATTTTTCTCCTTTGTTTCTCTATTTATTGCATATTCTGTCATAAATCATGAAAAATGACTAAGTAGTTAAGTCATGTACTAGATCTAGCCGGAATTACCTTTGGTTCAAGCATATGTCAATATCTTTTGCAAGAACTTTTATGATTGGATCATATCCTTGCACCATGAGTCCATGACCACCAGACAGGACATGTTCCTATAATCAGAAACCTTAATGTAAGCATTAATTTGGGTTATTAAATAATGCTGAGTTGATCTTCCTCATATAGAATATAGAATACAACAATAAAAATTTAATCACTCTGGGAAAATCCTTCGTCTCCTTTTTGTCAACTTAAACTAGAGAAATAACCTAATGACAAAACAAAGAGGCAACAAATGCCTTCCCCCTATAGCTATACCTATGACACAAGTGAAATTTTTTTATCATGGGAAACTAATGTCAAATCAAGATTGTCAAGTAGCTTATCTCTAAAAATGCAAATTATTAGTAATATTAATTAACAATTATTGATGAATTTTAATATAGAGTATATAATAATCAAAATGAAACAATACATTGACCTTTTTATGTAAGTTAGCAATTTCTAGATTTCTGCTTACAATACTCATCCCAAGATTTCATCATTTATATCAACAATAACCCAAGGAAATGGTGGCAAATTAAGGTTTGTGAATGAAATCATGTATAAAACATGGAAGCATTTGTTGTAGTTTAGAGGCAAAAGGATATCTTATATCCTTCAACTTAGATTGGCACTTGCCTGATCCCAGGTTTTCAGTGAAATCATATCTGCATCAGCAGCAAACCAAGCTTCCATTCTGCATATAAACCATTGTAGCACTTCATGGGCAAGTCCTTGTTGCCTGCAGAAAAACTTTGTCAATTACAGCACTATATTGGAACTTAAGGCCTCAACGTTTGCACATAATATTCTCTTCTCAATTAAATACCTTAGTTCTGGGTGCCTATCTAGCACAATTGAAATAGCTTGGGAAACTGAAATGTCCTCGGTATGCTCATCCCTCACCTTCCCTGTCTGTAGTCATCAGGTTATTAGATTCAAGATTAAGATAATTAGAATTGCATTTATGATTGAAAAACACCACATCATATGCTGCAAAGTGAAAAGGTCTTACCTCTTCCAGAATTTTCTTAAAGATGTCTCCAACTTCAATGACCATCTGTTGTGGAACTTGCTTACCATCAATGTTAAAAAGCATATAACTGGAAAAACAAAAATGCAGTTACTATATAAAACACTACTAGTAGAATTACAAAAGACCCAAATATTTTATCGTTTCAAACACAACAGTAAATCATATATGTAAATTAATACTTCATTTTCATGAGACAAAGTCAGGCTTCACAAATTACCTAGCCCAGTTCAAATTAGTTATGGGCCACGACTTTGGAAGATGCAGCAGAAGAAATAAAAAATAATACGAGCATGAGGGCATAAAGAGAAATTGAGGTGTGAATTAGTTACACTCATTTGTAAAGGGAGAAGGAGTGGGGAGGGTGGGAGGAGTCACTTTTTTGGAGATTTCAGTTAGTAGCGGGTCAGACGCTTAGCTCTGCAGGTATTCATCTCTGTAATACATTCATCTTTTTTTTCAACAATAAATTACTTTTCAACATTGGTGATTTATAATCACTCCATGTATAGAGAAAAGGTTAAGGCCTACAAAGAGTGACCATTTTGGTAAACTTGCAACCAATCATGTAGGTTAGTTTAAATACTATTAAAATATATTTCTAAAAGATTGCATCATAAACCATCGAATGCATCAATCTCAATGGAAATGCATAAATGATGGATTATTACCTTTCCAAATCATGGTCATATAAGACAGAGTTATCACCACTGGTACGATATAATGAAAGCCCCAGGCCACGAATCAATGGAGCCAATGGATTCTCATTACAAACTCCATGTAGCCTGAAAAGATAATCAAGAAAGAACTAATAGTATTAAAAAGTCATCAACAAGTATTATGTATTACAAAACTCTCTTCCAGCATATGAAGAACAGCTAACTCCTTGGAAGAAGAATAGAAAGTTAAAAATAAATATTCAAACAAAAAAGTCAATAAATGAAAGTGGTAATGACCATATTACATTCCTAACTTCATACCGAATCTTAAGCCTCAATAGTGTGAGAAGAAAAAAGAGAGCAGCCACTATGTTCTAAGAACCAAGCAAATAACTGCATTTTGAGTAACCATCCACAACTGGAGATGGCAGTTAATTTTAAAAGCATAAAAGCTTTGGCAAGGATTTGAAAAAACAAAGCAAATAAAAAAAACAAGATATGTAAAAAAAACACAAGAAGCATACAGGGAGCCATCTTTCGGAAACCAGTACTCTATCAACAAATAAAGTCCCTATTCCCTACGAGCTATAGGTAACTCTTCTTTGGGCAATATGAGCTAAGCTGGATATGGTGTTCTATAACAACAAAATGCGAGCAGAACTTTATGCTACGAGAAAGGATTGATTTTAGCTTAAAATTCAGTTAACCAAGTTCATAATCATTGGGCTCTACCTAAGTATCGAGGGGTATCTCCCTATTTGAACTTTGAAATGATACCAAACCCAGAAGTATGGAATAAAAACAAAGGACACCACATTAAAGGCAAGCTAGAAAATCATGAAAAGACAGTGCAAGAAATTCTGTTCATCTTTCATCAACAAAATCATGTCACAACAAATTCAATTTCAGTAGAAAAAATTGAACTTACCATGAGGCTCCCATGTCAACTGGACAACCAAATGAGAAGTCAGTATGAATGCGACCACCAAGCCTATCTCGTGACTCCAGTACAGTCACCTAATCAAATAATGAAATAAGAAAAAGCAAAAAGAATGAAAAGATATTTAAGGTAACCTAATTAATGAAAATAGAAAAAATAAATAAAGGATAAGTTGATCATAATAATATGGCACCTTAAATGATGCATCGTGGAGACTTCGTGCTGCAGCAAGTCCAGATATTCCAGCACCAATCACAATAACGGAAGGGATAGCTCCTCTGTGTTGGCCCTCAATGCATGAGGCAATAGTACCTGATCATTGGACACAGGAATCAATATACAATGCATGAGGCAACATCTCTCTCATCATGTTTCTCAATATACAAGATTGCAGCCACAAGAATGAACTAAACATAGTACAATGATTGCCTTATATATATCTACACACAGGATCCTGAAAAGACCCAAAAGTTGCAAATCTCGCAAACAATTCCATTATATATATATATATATATATATATATATATATATATATATATATTGTAGATAAGAACACTCCTTAGATATCTTCATGAGTTATCCCCAACACAGGAATCAGACCATTTTAAAATATGCTTAAACCAATCAAAAGCATGTCATAAAAAAATATTAGAAGGCCACAAAGATCCATATAGCATCCTGCTCAATTACTCACAAATGGACTAGTTATGTAGTAACCATTTACTTTGTAGTTGATTAAACCTTAATTATTTCAAAACCACTTTAGAGACAGGCCTTCTCGCCAGGATTGCAATCATAGGCATGACAATGATCATATAAAAAGGCCATTATTCATACATAACATCACAGATCTTTTTTAACACAAACAAACTATCAATTCCCTGAACATCAACAAAGAAAAATCTATCTATAAAAAATACTGCACCTATTCATAAAATTGAAAAGCACAAAACTTATATCCAGTTCCAAGTGCCAAGTGTTCTTTCCACTCAGAACTGGAGTTTCACCTCGGCTAGAATTCTAATTCTGATCAGAGAACAAGATCAAAAGCACCCCTGGAACCAGATCTAAATTTTGTCCAACCGAAAATATGTAATATAAAAAGAAAACATAAAATTAAAGACAAAAATCAACCAATAATATTGAAAAAAAAACAAGTACCTAATAAATCCGAAAAAACAAAAAATACTAAATCTATTCATAAAATTGGAAATTTAATAAATAAATAAATAAAACAATTATGCCTTATCCACTAGATGAGATCAGCTGCATGGATCTTCCACATCATTCAGCACAGTTAAAAATCAAAGCTTAATGAATATAAAGCAATAAAACTAGATTGCATGAGATGAAAAATGAAGGAGCTGAAAACACTAACCATCGCGGAAATGCGTGGAGAAGAGCTGATTAGGTTCCATGTTTAATTGTTCAAGCAACAATCACCAACGAATCGAAAGCGAGAGAGAGGAGGAGTGAATCAAACAAACGAATATCGAATACGGAATCGTACGAATCGGAGAGAAGAGTGTAGCGATCGACGTTGAATCTAAGGCTGTATAGGAATGGGGAAATTAGAGACTAACTGGAATGAATTGCAGAAGATTAACAGGAGGATGCCGGCAATGAAGCGGCTCAAGTGAGGAGAGAAACGAAGCTTCTCAAAAAATATCATAATCTTAACACTACTCGTTCAATCAAATTCAAATCGGAGAAGGAAAACCTTCCTTGCATAAGAGAAAAATTCGATGACGATGCGCAAAACCCTAATTCGAATTCGAATCCGAATCACACGCACCCTCTCTCTCCTGAGGAACACGAATGAATGAATAGCCAACAATGATGATTATGATGATTGCAGAGTCTCTTCTTCCCAAAACACTCTTATTTATACCCCACGGAACCCTTTTTCGCGATTAATTTAATGTTTAACTACGAATTTATTATTATATTTTAAGTAATAAGTGGATCTATTTATAAACCCTTTTTCTATACCTCGAGGAATAGTGGAATCGTTTCGTCATCAAATGTTAGGTATCTATTAAACGTGTGAGATTTGCTATTTTGATCGTTTGAATTATTAAATGATAGTTATCTTAATTATATGCATGGTTAAATAATGGTTATTTCAGTTCCATAAATGAAAGTTCAAATATCTGGGATTTGTTTATTTTCTTGAAGATTAAAATGACGTTTTTATGGTTGTAAAGATTAATTTAATATAATATGCATTTATTTATTATAAATTAGTTGAAATGGTTTAACAAATATACACTTTATTTATTTATTTATGTATAAATTAAATTTTAATATTTCTTTAAATAATTTATCAACTGTTAAAATAACGTTATATTATAATTTAAATATTTGTTGTAAATTTAAATTATAATAATTTATATATTTAAAAAAATATTTATTTAAATTTTAATTGCATAAAAATAAAAGTTTATCCTATATAGTATAGGAACTAAAATACAAGTTTAGTAAAAGAAATGATATTTAATGAATTTTCTCGCATTATCAATAACATTTTATTCATTAGGCTTGTTAAGAATATTGATTAAAGAACTGATAAATAAATATTTATATTTTTATTAAAAATAAGATGAAAATATATTTTAAAAAATTATATGTAAATATTAAACTGACTATTTTGAATAACAACATTATTAGAAACTAGGGAAAGAGACCTGCTTCTCTAAATTTTTAAAATAATAATAAAAGAAAAAAATCAGAAGTTAAATATAATTATTAAAAAAAAGTGACAGAATAACAAATTAATAATATAGAAGTAATAGAAAGTTAACATAAATTTTAGAAGAACAATTTAAAAAAACTTAAGAAATGATTTAAGGATAAAATTGTTTAATGAAATGCGGACAAATGAGAATAATATACATAGATCATTATTTCACGGGAATATTTATAGGAATTTTTTAAAACAAAAAACATTATTTAGATTTTTTTTTACCATTTTTTTAATTTATTATTTTTCTTACTTATTTTTAAATTAAATTTTAATATATTTTTTAAAAAACATCAATAATATTCTATACCTAAAATTAGAATAGCTATCTCCATTGAGAGTGCTTTTAGAAACTATTTTTCAACGATAGTGGTTCTAAGAATTTTCATGAATAAGAGTCTTTTTTGAAATTTTTTAATTTCTTGTCTCTTTCAATTTATTATTTTAATCTTAATTTTCAATTAATATTTATATTTTTAAAAGTAATTATCATTAATTACAAATAACCTTATATCATAATATAAAGTGTTTATCATAAATATGAACTAATTTATCTTAAATCTAAAATACAATTTATCTATTTTAAAACATGTATTTATTACAAAACTTGATTATATTTTAATTAAAATTATTTATTTATTTATTTATTATAAATTTAGTTTATAAACTAAATATTTATCTTACGCATTCCACAACATAAAATATAGTTAAAAATAAAATTGTATGTTATATCACAATATAAATTAATATTGTGAATTAAGAATTTATTTTATATGTTCAAAAGTATTTATATTATAAGTTTTAATTATATAATTTATATACTCAATTTTTTTAATTTTTATAAATATTATTTTATACATTACACAGGCTAAAATATTAGTTAATAAGAGTGTACTGATAGTTAATACTTTTAATTTCTTAATCAATCCAAAGATACATATTGACCTTCTTTACATTAATATCACTATTTTAATTTTCGCTGGGAAATTTTGTTGTCCTTTATGATTATGAAGGAGACAGTGACCTAACAAAACCTGCACTTTGTGTTGTCACTTGCCTAGCCACCTGGTGGGGACAGTTTCAAATTTAGAGAAAAGAATGTTCGATTTTTTTTCCCTTTTACTGTAAAAACAATTCTTTATCAGTATCAGGTCGATCAAAAAGTTGTAAATTGGTTTGGCTTATTGATCCAAATAATTCACAAAAGTACAAAACTATTGAAACCATCAGGCAGGGGTGTTATTCCGTTTCGCTGACATGGTAGGTCTGAAGATATTTTTGACGCGTTAAGTTTAATAAATTAGGCCTGATTTTATATGTAAGGGCATGTTTGTGCATCTTTTGATCAAAATTGGAAGAGCTCAAAAGTATTTTTATTCCATAACCAATGTTTTTTTTTTCAATTCATGCATTGGTATGTGTAATTTTTTATTGGAGTTCAGAAAAGCACTTTTGTAGCATTCAATGAAGGGGGAAAATATGTATTCCAAGACACAAAAGTTAAAAATTACACCCTTGTTGCTTTCATGTTTAATGTTTAACCAAACATACTGGTAGGCTTTGTGTTATCAGAGTAACAAGAAATTGTAATAATTTTGTTGGTATTTTTTGGAAAATGAAAAGTTTCATCAATTTTGAAATTGAGAAGTCAAATTGAATGACTATTAATGAGTGATAATGATCACTAATGAGTGAGAATGACTACTAAATGGATTTGGAATGTCTATATAGCACATGTATCTCGTCTCTAAGTCCACATTTTCCAATTTGGTCTTATACACATATCATTTATTGAGAAAGTGAGAGTTTGGAAGAACCAAAATAAGACAACTCTTTCATGACAATGACAGGAGGTATAGTTTGATTTTTATTTTTTTCGCATTTTGTTAATGACATGTGTTTCGTTTTGTAGTTTGTAACATCACATGTTAAAATTTTTAATCTAACATTTGATATCAAAGCCTCAATACCGTCTTTGCGTTAATTGGGTTTCAAACCCATGACATACATGATACCAAAATACATACAAGTCATCGGATGGTTGAAAGTCTTTTGATATATATTTGTTTTTCATATTTTATATCCTTATTCTGTTTACCTTTACAATTTATGGAATTTTGATTTACTTTATGCATGAATATATTTTGAAAAATTTTATTCTATACATACATACATACATACATACATACATACATATATATATATATATATATATATATATATATATGGAATCAAATGCATAATATTATGTTTCAATTATGAAATTATATATGAGAATTTTATTCATCATTGTATTATATCTTGATCTTGAAATACGTAATATGATTTATTCTCATATGATTAAGTTTTATGTTTAAGTGATCTTTATAATTTTGATTAATTATGAATTAGCCACAACATCTATAATTTGATTAAAATTATATATTAAGTTGTTTAAAGATCATATAAGGAATTAGACATAATATTGTGATTAATTGTACTTTATATAATAAATTTTATCCCACATGAATTTTATTATATTTGTATAATTAATTGGGATAAAATATCATATTATTTTCATGGTTTACCTATAGGGATCGTGAGGTATGTATAATTTGTCAATTTTATCATAAAGTAAATATTTGCGATAGAAAATTAAATTATTTTTGTTATAACCGTAAAGCATGAATTTGAGTATGTAATTTGATTATTCTATCATTAGGTTTAATTGTTTCTTATTGAATTAAAAATTTAACCCACAAACAATTTTTATGTCACAAGATTCAATTCTCTGGTATGTTTACATTGGTAAAAGATATAATTAAGATTAATATGCCTCAAATTTTGACATAAGCCTTTGGATTTTGCAGCTTCTCAAACTGTGATGTTCTCGAACTCAAAGGAGATAACTATAAGATATGGAAGGAGAAAATTCTTCTGCAGTTGGGGTGGATGGACATAGACTATGCTATAAGGAAAGACGAACCACCTGCAATCACTGATGAAAGTAGTCCAATTGATGTTGCGCTATATGAGCGGTGGGTGCGATCCAACCGGATCAGCGTGATGTTCATTAAGACCAAAATCTCGACTGGGATACATGGTTCTGTTGACTAGCATGAAAAGGTCTGAGACTTGCTTAAGGCCATTGATCATCACTTCAGATAAGGCTTTAGCAAGCACCCTGATCATGAAGTTTTCCTCTCTTCGGCTCACCAGTGTGAAAGGTGTGCGTGAATACATAATGCAAATGCGAGATATTTCAGCTCAACTTAAGAAACTGGAGGTTGATATGTCTGAGTCCTTCCTAGTGCACTTCATTTTGAACACTCTTCCGCAGGAATATGGGCCGTTTAAGATTTCCTACAACACATATAAGGACAAATGGTCTATCAATGAATTAACGACCATGTGTGTTTAGGAAGAAGAAATGCTTGTAATGGAGATGGGTGATAGTGCATTGCTGACAACTACTTGTGGGAAGAACAAAGCAGCCAAGTCTCAAGCTAATCAGAAAGGGAATGGTAAAATACCACCTGAAGCTAATATTAAGAAGGTGGCAAAGTGTTTCTTTTGCAAGAAGAAGGGACACATGAAGAAGAATTGTCCCAAATTCCAGAAATGGCTTAAGAAGAAAGGTAAATCAATCTCATTAGTATGTTATGAATCTAATATGGTTAGTGTTAATATTAACACCTAGTGGATTGATTCTGGATCTACTATCCATATTGTAAATTCTTTACAGGGTATGCAAAACCTAAGGAAATCAGTGGGAAGTGAGCAAAGCATTTTATGAGGCAATAAGTTAGGCTCACTTGTGGAGGCTATTGGAACTTGCATTTTAAATTTAAGTAGTGGCTTTATTTTGAAATTAGAAAGGACTTTTTATGTACCAAGTTTTTCTCGAAACTTGATTTCTGTTTCTAGACTCGTACCTTTTGAATATTCCTTTAATTTTAAAGACACATCGTTTGAGTTATTTTATAATTCTGAATGTGTTGTGAATGATATCTTGTCTAATGGTCTTTATCTTCTTGGTTTATAAAATTATGCCACTTATAGTTCAATGCATGTTCAAATTGGTATTAAAAGGTGTAATATTAATGAGAGTTCCTCTATGTTATGGCACCGGAGATTAGGACATATCTCCATTTAGAGGATTAAAATATTAGTGAAAGATGGGGTACTTAATACTCTAGATTTTGCTTACTTTAAAACTTGTGTGGACTGCATTAAGGGTAAACATACCAACATGTCTAAGAAAGGTGTTAACAAGAGTTCAAGCATATTAGAAATAATTCATACTGATATTTGTTGTCCAGATATGGATGCACGTGGTTAGAAATATTTTATCACCTTTATAGATGATTATTCATGATATATGAATGTTTATTTGCTTCATAACAAAAATGAAGCATTGGATGCCTTCAAAGTCTTTAAGGATGAAGTTGAGAACCAATGTGACAAGCAAATAAAAATAGTAAAATCAAATAGAGGTGGAGAATATTATGACAGATATACTGAGAATGGAAAACACCTGGTCCTTTTGCAAAGTTTCTTCAAGAACATGGGATTGTTGCCCAGTACACTATGCTTGGTTCTCCAAATCAGAATGATGAGACAGAAAGAAGGATTTGAACATTATTGGACATGGTACGGAGTATGCTTAGTAACTCCAATCTTCCTAAATCCTTATGGGCTGAAGCACTAAAGACGACAGTGTATATATTAAATTGTGTTCCAACCAAGGTTATCCCAAAGACACCTTTTGAGTTGTTTAAAGGTTGGAAACCGAGTTTGAAACATATGTGCCTTTGAGATTGTCGATCTGAGGTGAGAAAATATAACCCATAAGAGAATAAACTTGACCCGAGGACTATTAGTGGGTATTTCATTAGATATGCCGAAAGGTCTAAAGGTTATAGGTTTTACTGTCTATATTATATTACTAGGATTGTGGAATCAATAAATGTTAAGTTTCTTAAAAATGACTTGATCAGTGGGAGTGATCAATTGAGGAATTTAGGTTCTGAAATTGATTATATAAAGTCTCAACCTTCCACATCAAGTGAAAGATTGGTTGTAATTCATACCCCTCAAGTTCAAAGGGATGATGAACAACGCATGATTGACATTCCACAACTTGTTGCTGATAATTCAGCAGATCAAGTTGATCATCAAATTCCTGAAAATGATGAACAACCAACTGAAGAATATGATCTCTTAGAAAATGTTGATGCAGCATTAAGGAGGTCTACTAGAGTAAGAAAATCAGCAATTCCTAGTGATTATATTGTATATTTGCAAGAATCTGACTATCATATTGGAGCCGAAAATGATCCTGAAACTTTTGATCAAGCCATGAGTTGTAAAAAGTCAAATTTATGGTATGATGCCATGAATGATAAGATGAATTCTGTAACACCTTGAAATATTGTTAATTATAAATCGATGTTTAATTGTATTTATTGTGTTATTTGACTATATGGTTGACTTGAATGAGTTGAGGTATGACTTGAATTAGTCATGTGTGAATTTCTCGATGTAGATGTTGAGTTATGTGGAGTTTTGTTGAGCTAAGTTGAAATTATGAGATTTCAAATTTGACCTAAACCTATTTAAGTAAAATCACAATCCTGGATTCGTTTACCGTTGGATCGTCTTCCAATTATGTCTGGAGTAACATCTTGAGTATCAGATATGATTTCTTTTACCGAACTAGTAAAATTTGAGCTGAATCAGCTCGCCCAGGCGAGCCAAATTCGCCTGGGCGAGTGTTGTAGGCTACAAATATGTCCAGTAGCGTAAAAGAGCCATTTTATTCCTCCTTCTCTTCCTCTAAACCCTCCTCTAGCACCCCCAAGCTCCTCCTCCACCACCATTGACCACCGGTGGCCACCACGAGCTGTCGTTGCCTGCCGCCGAAGAAGAACATTGTAATTGGAGCGGAATCCTTAGAATCCTCCTCAAGGATTCGGTGGAGAAAAATTTTCCCAATCCTTCATTTCATAGCTTCCCTGAGGTAATCTTGACTTCTAAGTCTTTCTCCTAGTTAGTTTGAGTTTCTCTTAGTATCTCTCATGTTTTGGGTATTGCAGTAGGGTATTTTTACACTTCCTTTGAAAAAGCCTTGAAAATGAGATATTGTAAAGGTTATCTTTTTATAACATTGATATTATTTTCATGACCTTCACTAAACCCTGGTCACATTGGCATGAGCAGAATTTCAAAATGACGTCTCCTTTTAGTAGAATCCAAAACACCCCACAGCCTTTATGTTTTGACAGAGGTATTTGACTCTGGATATTGTTATTAACCTTGTTTTTGTAATCTATACTAATTTTTTTTTTCAATTTTGTATATAGAACCTTGCGTTTGGACTGACGAGCGTGAACGAGAGAGACCTCTGAGCGAAGCAAAAAGGAACTGACGGAGAGCTCACGATAGGTGAGGGGAGTTTATTATCATTTACAGTTTTTAATACCATAGTTGGGGGTCAAGGAATCTAACTATGGGGATGTATGTCTGTCCCTGTTGCATGCTGGTTTTCAAGAAAACAATGTTTTGACTAATGGGATACGGTACATCTATTATTGATGAATAACATTATTGTTTCTATTAGACTTGTATGGTCTGAAGACCCAGGGAGTGTGAATCTCAGGCATGAACTATACATGTTTGTATATACGGAATGTGAGATGATGTTGTTATTGATGATTATGTTGATATGAGTTGATGTTGTTATTGATGATTATGTTAATATGATATGATGTTGTTGTTGTTGTTGTTGATAATGTCATTGAAATGAGATGAGGCAATGTTGATGTAGATAATGATATTGAGGTGAGATATTGATGTTGTTGAAAATGTCATTGTGATGATGTATATTGTGTATGTACATGGGGGGTGCAGTGATCTTGTTGGATATTTCGGGTGGGGGAAAAAGAGTGGTTAAAGAGTTTTAAGCATCTCCGGAGGGGGATAGCTTAGAATCTTTAATTATCTACGGTTAATGCATTGATGGTGCTCATGTTTCATACATTGTGATGCAATCCTCTCTAGGAAGGGACCAGTCACTAGAGCCATGAGCAAGAGGCTCCAAGAGGATTGGGCTAGAGCTGTTGAAGAAGGCCCTAGGGTTCTCATGAACCTTAGGGTAGATTTTTGAGCCCATGGACCAAGGTTGGGTCCAATTATCTTTGTACATATTAGACTAGGATGTTATTATATTTGGTCCTTGTATTTAGGGCTCCATAATATAGGTAGGGTACCCTAGAAATATAGAATTTTTCAGCACTTGTATTTTAGGGCACCTAGACTAGTTTTTGTATTAGGGGTAGTTTTGTAATTTCTAATGCACTAAGTGAATATTTGATGTGTGTGTTGGGAAATAAATTTAATTGAATTGGTAGAAGCCCAATTCAATTAAATTTTAGAGGGGGAGGTGAGCATTTGCTTACTACACCCCATTACCACATCATATAGTCACACTTTGTGCATGTCCTTTATGCTTTACATGCCTCATGACACCTAAGCACACTTAGTGGAGAATCTTGAAATTGATCTTGGATTAGTGGGCTGAACCATAACTAAAATTCACTAATCATAATTAGTGAAATTTTGGCTCCAAAGTTTGGCTCCACAAATTCAATTTCAAATTGAAGTGAAATTTGAATTTCCCTCCAATTTTGTGTGACACTTAGGCTATAAATAGAGGTCATGTGTGTTCATTTTTTGGGAACTTTGATCATTTGAATATTAACTTCAGATTTCAGAGCTCTTTTAGAGCACAAAATTTCGTTCTCTTCTCTTCCTCTCCCTTCATTCATCTCCTTCTTCCTCCAAGCTCTTATCCATGGCCTCCTATGGTGGTGAGCTTCTTCTAGACTCATCTTCTCCTTGAAGTGGCGTCTCCTCTCTCTCTTCCTTCTCCATTCCATTGCCATTCATCTTCCAAGAAGCAAAGGAATCCATTGATGAAGAAGATCCTAGGCCTACAAGCTCTAATGGAGCTTACATCACGTTGTATGTTGTGTATGTACATGGGGGGTGTAGTGACCTTGTTAGATATCCCTGGTGGGAGAAATAGAGTGGTTAAAGATTTTTAAGCATCTCCGGAGGGGGATGACTTAGAATCTTTAATTATCCACGGTCAGTGCATTGATGGTGCCCATGTTTCATGCTTCATATGACATGGAAATAGTATAAACTTTGTTAGTAAGTACTTGTAGTTTCTCATGAGGAGGAATACTTGTACTTGGGGGCATGTCACTCGGTTTGGAACTCCCTGAGACTCTGGCTGATCACTATGGGGGGGGGGGGAGGGGGGAGTTTCCTGTGCATGACAGGGTGACCTCGACACTTACTGCCTAGTTTTCCAAAATGAGAGTGTCGTGTGGACACGCTTAGGCTATTTCCTTGGGGATGGTACCGCATTGCATTTGAGAGTTGAGGTGAGGTACATGTATCATACTGTGCATGATTGATTGGAACTATGGACGGATGATGACTACTTGTTGAGTGTATGTTGGACTAATGGATGTTTGTGTATGTTTATGGTATTTGATAATGTTTTCTTAATAATTATGATTATTTGATTTTTGTATTAACTTCTTTTATAATAAACTCACCCCTCGTAATTTTTGTACCGTGTGGTTGGTACCTGTGATGATCGTGAACTTTTGTTCGGGGTAGCAGAATGACAACAATAGAGTACGAGAAGTGAGATTCTTTTGTGGAGCCGCCGAGCCGACGTGATGACGTTGGGATTATTTTGGGAGAGAGTTGTGTTTTGTTAATCAACTCCTCCGTAGCTGTTTACATAATTCTTTTTTTTTTAATTAAGGATGTAAATCACATATTTAATTATATGTATGAACAAATTTACTTTCATTATGTGATTGATGTGTACTGAGTTACTATGCCTATATATATATATATATATATATATATATGTATTCATTTAAGTAATGGTGCGTTGTTTGGGAATGTATATCATGAAAAAATTTACTTTAATTTTTCATAAGCAAATTAACGGAGTTTTCATTTAAAAATTGAAATTCTCATGGTTTAGAGTGGTGATATCATAGCGACGAGGCAAGTCGTTACATTAGTGGTATCAGAGCTGGTCGAACCTTTTCAGCTAGTGAGCTGTGAGTCTGCTATGTTTTTCTGTGCATTTTGTGGTTGCCTCGTTGAATGCTTGATGTTTGTTGTTTGCAATTGGAACTTACTCACTTTGTTGTGTTTCCATGAGTTATAGAGATTTGATTTTTGTAGTCATAACATGTTTGTTCTCCTGATGTCTGCTATACCATGAGTTTCAATGTCGTGTCACGAGTTATCAGAGTGGCCATCTGTATAATTTGTGAAGTGCAATGAGATGATATGGAAAGCGATCAGGAAATACTAATGATAGAAGGTGAGTGTTAATGTCTCGAGAGAGGACTAGTTTAGAGGAATACTTTCTCGAGGCATTAACTCTCAAAAGTAACCAAGTAGGGACTCGAGATGGTTGTGATTTTTGTGTTGTTCTTTTTCTTCTGTGTATTCTTTCCATGTCTCACTTCCTGGTGTGTATAGGGAGTGATGGCTGGATGGAATGATCATGCAATAGTTGATGCTCTCCAAGCCTTAGCTCAGGCTATAGGGAATCCAAATAGGGGAGAAGCTGTTGGAGCTGTTGAGTACCAAGGATTGGACCGCTTCCAACAAAACAATCCTTTTGCTTTCAATGGAGGATACAACCCTGATGGTGCTCATAATTGGATAAGGGAAATTGAGAAAATATTCCGAGTGATGGCATGTCCGGAGGGGCAAAAAGTCGCTTTTGGTACATATACTTTGGTGGAAGAAGCTGAATATTGGTGGGAGACTGCTCGCCAATGCCTAGAGGCTGAAGGTCAAGATATGACCTGGGATGTCTTCAAGAGGGTATTTTTGGAGAAATACTTTCCTAAGGATGTTACGAACAAGAAGAAGATGGAGTTCTTGGAGCTCAAACAGGGAAACATGATTGTGGCTGAATATGCAGCCAAGTTTGAGGAGCTGGTGAGATATTCTCCCCATTATCAAGGAAGAGATGACGAAAGTTCCAAATGTGTGAAGTTTCTGAACGGCTTGCGACCTGAAGTGAAGTAAGTTGTGAATTACCAGGGTTTTCGTCAGTTTCCACTCTTGGTAAACATGTTTCAGATTTGGGATGAAGACTCCCGAGACAGGGCAACCTATTATAGGAGTACAAGCCCAATGAAGAACAAAAATAATGAAACTCGACATAGGCTAAAACCGTACTCGACCCCTCCTAAGCAATATGGTAATCGTCCTAACAATCAAAGGACTGTTGCTCTAGGGTTTGTGGGTGGTAGTGGTAGCAAACCCAATACTTTCCCCACTCAGATCACTTGTTACAAATGTGGTAAGCCAAGGCACATCTCCTCAAATTATGCTGATAAAGGCGTGACCTATTTTAATTGTAGACAAAAGGGGAATGTTCAGAGAGATTGTCCATATCCCAATAAGGAGCAAAATGGTGGGGGCTTGAATGACCAAACTGGACATCTGAAGGCCACGGGAAAAGTCTTTACCCTTAACGGTGCCGAAGCTTCGAAATCCAAAGATCTAATCCAAGGTAAATGTTTCATTATGGGATTCCCTTACTTGTGCTATTCGATTCCGGTGCAACCCATTCTTTTATATCCTGTTCGTGTGTAGGGAAACTTAAGCTTTCTATGTCTTCTTTAAATAAAGATCTGGTGCTAGAAACCCCAACTAGTGGTTTTGTGTTAACTTCTAATGTGTGTTTGAATTGTCCTGTGGAAATTTCTGGTAGAACATTCTTGATTAATCTGATTTGTTTGCCTTTGAGCCAAATTGATGTTATTCTGGGTATGGACTGGTTATCTTCCAACCATGTCTTGTTAAACTATTTTGATAAAACTATGGTGTTTGATGATTCTGGAGTGAGCAAGAATATGATGTTTATCTCTGCCAACCAAGTTGTGACATCTTTAAAGGAAAATGTTCAAGTGTACATGATCTTGTATGACCTGGAAATAGAGACAAAGGTTTCCATGTGTGACCTCTCTGTTGTCAAAGAGTTTCCTGAAGTGTTCCCTGAGGATATATCTGGTCTACCACCCGAGAGAGAGAGAGAGTTTTCCATAGACTTAGTACCCGGTGCTAGACCCATATCCATAGCCCCTTATAGGATGTCTCCTATAGAGTTAACTGAGCTTAAGAAACAGTTAGGGGAGTTGTTGGATAAGCAGTTTGTTAGACCTAGTGTGTCTCCGTGGGGAGCGCTAGTGTTGTTAGTGAAGAAGAAAGATGAGACCATGAGGTTGAGTGTAGACTACCACCAGTTGAAGAAGGTAATAATTAAGAATAATTACCCTTTGCCTAGAATAGACGACCTTATGGACCAGCTGGTAGCGGCTTGTGTGTTTAGCAAGATAGACCTTAGATCAGGTTACCACCAGATCCGAGTGAAGTTTGAGGATATTTCAAAGACTGCTTTTAGGACCCGTTATGGTCATTATAAGTATCTAGTCATGCCCTTTGGCGTGACTAATGCCCCTGGTGTGTTTATGGATTACATGAATAGGATCTTTCACCCTTATCTTGATAGTTTTGTGGTAGTGTTCATAGATGATATTTTGGTATACTCCAAGACTAGAGAGGGACATGAAGAACACTTGAGGATTGTGCTGCATACCCTTAGGGACCGACAACTTTATGCTAAGATGTCCAAGTGTGAGTTTTGGTTAGAGAAAGTTAGTTTCCAAGGGCATGTGATATCTTAAGAGGGTATAGTTGTAGATCCCTCTAAGATAGAAGTCGTTATTG
Source organism: Glycine soja (assembly GCF_004193775.1). Lineage (NCBI taxonomy): Eukaryota > Viridiplantae > Streptophyta > Magnoliopsida > Fabales > Fabaceae > Glycine > Glycine soja. The sequence goes on along the minus strand of NC_041014.1, from coordinate 27,129,913 downwards.
AGTGGGAGAGTCCTAAATTTGTTTTTGAGATTAGGAGTTTTCTAGGCTTAGTAGGATATTACCGAAGATTCATCGAAGGTTTCTCCAAGTTAGCTTTACCTTTGACTAAACTGACTTGTAAGGGTCAAGCTTTTGTGTGGGATACCCGATGTGAGCATAGTTTCCAAACCCTTAAGGAAAAATTGACAACCGCTCTAGTGCTAGTTTTGCCTAACCCGAGATAACCCTTTGAGGTGTATTGTGATGCATCAAAGATGGTTTAGGAGGAGTGTTGATGCAAAATGACTAGGTAGTGGCCTATGCTTCTAGACAACTCAAGACTCATGAGAGGAATTATCCCACCTATGATCTGGAGTTAACTGTTGTAGTTTTTGCCCTTAAGATGTGGAGGCATTACCTGTTTGGCTCCAAGTTTGAGGTGTTTAGTGATCATAAGAGCCTTAAGTACTTGTTTAGTTAGAAAGAGCTAAACATGCGTCAAAGGAGATGGTTAAAGTTTCTTAAAGATTATGATTTTGAGCTTAGCTACCATCCTGGCAAAGCTAATGTAGTGGCTGACGCCTTGAGTAGGAAATCCCTACATATATATGCCTTGATGGTTAGAGAGATGGATCTCCTAGAACAATTTAGAGACCTTAGCCTTGCATGTGAGGTTACCCTTAACAATGTGAGATTAGGAACTTTGAAGATCACTAGTGAGTTACTAGGAGATATCAGGGAGGACCAGAAGACTGATCCTTTTCTAAGGACTCAGTTAAAAGCTATAGAGTCAGGAAGAGATAGTTGTTTCAATGTTGGATCAAATGGAGCCTTGCGACTTCAAGATAGGATTTGTGTTCCCAATGTGCCTGAACTTAGGAAGATGATCTTGGAGGAAGGACATAGGAGTAACCTAAGCATTCATCCTGGTGCTACCAAGATGTATCAGGATTTGAAGATGATGTTTTGGTGGCCCAACATGAAGAGAGATGTTAGTGAGTTTATGTATGCATGCTTAGTCTGTCAGAAGGCTAAGATAGAACATCAGAGACCTTCAGGGAAGTTACATACCTTGGAGATACCCCAGTGGAAGTGGGACAATATTTCCATGGATTTTGTTGTAGGACTACCTAGAACCCCAGAGGTTTAGATTCTATCTAGGTTATTGTTGACAGACTGACCAAGTCTGCTCGCTTTATTCCCATTAATATCATATTTTCCTTGGAGAAGTTGACCTCCTTGTATATTAGTGAGATTGTCAGATTACATGGTGTGTCATCTAACATAGTGTCTGATAGAGATCCTAGGTTTACCTCTAGATTTTGGGAGAGCCTAAACAGAGCATTGGGAACCAAGCTTAGACTCAGTTCAGCCTACCACCCTTAGACTGATGGCCAAATTGAATGGACCATTCAATCGTTGGAGGACCTTTTGAGGGCGTGTGTCTTAGAACAAAAAGGGAGTTGGGAGAGTTTTCTACCGTTGATAGAGTTCACTTATAACAATAGTTTTTACTCTACGATTGGCATGGCTCCCTATGAAGCTTTGTATGGTAGAAGGTGTAGGACACCCTTATGTTGGTTAGAGCCCAAAAAAGACCTCGCCTTAGGACCTGAAGTGGTACAACAAACCATTGAGAAGCTTAGGTTGATCCAAGAAAGGATGAGAACTACTCAGAGTAGGCAGAAAAGTTATCAGGATAAGAGGAGGAAAGACCTGGAATTCGAGGTTGGAGATCATGTATTGTTGAGAGTCACCCATTGGACTGGGGTTGGTCGAGCTTTGAAATCCCGAAAACTCACACCTCGTTTTATAGGTCCTTTCCAAATTCTTAAAAGAGTCGGTCCCGTGGCATACCAAATTGCATTACCCTCGTCTCTTTCTAATCTTCACAATGTCTTTCATGTGTCTCAACTCCGTAAGTATATCCATGATCCATCTCATGTGATTGAATTGGATGACGTACAAGTGAAGGAGAACTTGACATATGAAACATTGCCTTTGAGGATCGAGGATAAACAAACAAAGCACCTAAATGGAAGGAGATTCCGGTGGTCAAGGTGATCTAGGGAGGTGCATCAGGAGAAGATGCCACATGGGAATTAGAGGGTCAGATGTGAGTAGCCTATCCATCCTTGTTTGAGTTAGGTAAATTTCAGGGACGAAATTTCTAAAAGGGTGGGAGAGTTGTAACACCCTGAAATATTGCAAATTATAAATCGATGTTTAATTATATTTATTGTGTTATTTGATTACATGGTTGACTTGAAATGAGTTGAGGTATGGCTTGAATTAGTCATGTGTGAATTTCTCGATGTGGATGTTGAGTTATGTGAAGTTTTGTTGAGCTAAGTTGAAATTATGAGATTTCAAATTTTACCTAATCCTATTTCAGTAAAATCGCAATCCTGGATTCGTTAACCGTTGGATCGTCTTGCACCTTTGTCTGGATGTTAATAAGACCATTCCCCACAATCTGACCGTTGGGATTTGAAATATAATATTATCGACTATGAGATATGATTTTTTTACCAAAGCAGTAAAATTTCGTCCAACAGCGTAAAAGAGCCATTTTCTTCCTCCTCCTCTTCCCCTAAACCCTCCCCCAACACCCCCAAGCTCCTCCTCCACCACCACTGACCACTGGTGGCCACCACGAGCCGCTGTTGCTTTCCGCCGAACCTCCACACCAAGAAGAACATTGTAATCGGAGCGAAATCCTTAGAATCCTCCTCAAGGATTCGATGGAGAAAAATTTCCCCAATCCTTCATTTCGTAACTTCTTTGAGGTAATCTTGAGTTCTAAGTCTTTCTCCTAGTTAGTTTGAGTTTCTCTTAGTATCTCTCGTGTTTTGGGTACTGTAATAGGGTATTTTTACACTTCCTTTGAAAAAGCCTTGAAAATGAGATATTGTAAAGGTTATCTTTTTATAACATTGATGTTGTTTTTATGACCTTTACTGAACCCCAGTCATATTGGTGTGAGCAGAATTTCAAAATGACGTCTCATTTTAGTAGAATCCGAAATACCCCTCAACCTTTTATGTTTTAACAGGGGTATTTGACTCCAAATATTGCTATTAACCTTGTTTTTGAAATCTATACTAAATTTCGTTCAATTTGGTATATAGAACCTTGCCTTTAGACTGACGAGCGTGAACGAGAGAGACCTCTGAGCGATGCAAAGTGGAACTGACGGAGAACTCACAATAGGTGAGGGGAGTTTATTACCATTTATAGTTTTTAATACCATAGTTGGGGGTCAGGGAATCTAACTATGGGGATGTATGTCTATCCCTGTTGCATGCTGGTTTTCAAGAAAACAATGTTTTGACTAATGGAATGCGATACATCTATTATTGATGAATAACATTATTGTTTCTATTAGACTTGTATGGTCTGAAGACCTAAGGAGTGTGAATCTCAGTCATGAACTGACATGTATGTATATGCAGAATGCGACTGACTAATGATACTATTATTGAGGATATTAATTGATGTGAGATGATGTTGTTATTGATGATTATGTTGATATGCGTTGATGTTGTTATTGATGATTATGTTAATATGATATGATGTTGTTATTGATAATGTCATTGAAATGAGATAAGGCAATGTTGATGTAGATAATAATATTGAGGTAAGATGTTGATGTTATTAAAAATTTCATTGTGATGATGTATGTTGTGTATGTACATGAGGGTGTAGTGACCTTGTTGGATATCCCTGGTGGGGGAAAAAGAATGGTTAAAGAGTTTTAAGCATCTCCGAAGGGGCATGACTTAGAATATTTAATTATCCACGGTTAGTGCATTAATGGTGCCCATGTTTCATACGTTGTATGTTGTATATGTACATGGGGGGTGCAGTGACCTTGTTGGATATCCCTGGTGGGGGAAATATAGTGGTTAAAGAGTTTTAAGAATCTCTAGAGGGAGATGGCTTAGAATCTTTAATTATCCACGATCAATGCATTGATGGTGCCCATGTTTCATACTTCATATGACATGGAAATAGTATAAACTTTGTCAGTAAGTACTTGTAGTTTCTCATGAGGAGGAATACTTGTACTTGGGGGCATGTCACTCAGTTTGGAACTCCCTTGAGACTCAGGCTGATCACCGTGAGGGGGGGGGGGAGTTGCTTGTGCATGACAGGGTGACCTCGACACTTACTGCCTAGTTTTCCTAAGTGAGAGTGTTGTGTCGACATGCTTAGGCTATTTCCTTGGGGATGATATCGTGTTGCATTTGAGAGTTGAGGTCAGGTGCATGCATCATACTGAGCATGATTGATTGGAACTATGAACGAATGACGACTACTTGTTGAGTGTATGTTGGACTAACGAATGTTTGCGTATGTTTATGGTATTTGATAATATTTTCTTAATAATTATGATTATTTGATTTTTGTATTAACTTCTTTTATAATAAACTCATCCCTCACACTTTTTGTACCGTGTTGTTGGTACCTGTGATGATCGTGAACCTTTGTTCGTGGGAGCAGAATGACAGCAGTAGAGTACGAGAAGTGAGATTCTTTTGTGGAGCCGCCGAGCCGATGTGATGATGTTGGGATTATTTTGGGAAAGAGTTATGTTTTGTTAATAAACTCCTTCGTGGCTGGTTACATAATTCTTTTTTTGAATGTAAATCATAGATTTAAGTATATGTATGAACAAATTTACTTTTCATTATATGAATGATGTGTACTGAGTTACTATGCCTATATATATATATATATATATATATATATATATATATATATGTATTCATTTAAGTAATGGTGCGATGTTTGGGAATGTATATCGTGAAAAAATTTACTTAATTTTTCATAAGCAAATTAACAGAGTTTTCATTTAAAAGTTGAAATTCTCACGGTTTAGAGTGATGATATCGTAGCGACGAGGCAGGTCATTACAAATTCCATGCAGAGTAACGAAGTTTGGAACCTTGTAGAGTTGCTTAATGGGGCAAAGACCATTGGTTGTAAATGGGTCTTTAAGACCAAAAGGAATTCATTAGGCAACATTGAGAGATACAAGGCAAGACTCGTTGCTAAGGGATTTACTCAAAAAGAAGGAATCGACTACACAGAGACTTTTTCTCCTGTATCTACGAAAGATTCTCTTCATATTATTTTGGCATTAGTTGTTCATTTTCACCTTGAGTTGCAACAAATGGATGTGAAAACAACATTTCTTAATGGTGATTTAGAGGATGAGGTTTATATGAAACAACCTGAAGGCTTCTCCTCTAGTAGTGGTGAGCATTTGGTTTGCAAGCTTAATAAATCTATATATGGTTTAAAACAAGCCTGCCGTCAGTGGTACCTTGCGTTTCATGGGATAATTTCTTCATTTGGTTTTGATGAAAACCCCATGGATCAATGCATATATCACAAGGTCAATGAAAGTAAAATATGTTTTCTTGTTTTATATGTAGATGATATTTTAGTTGCAGCCAATGATCGGGATTTGCTACATGAGGTGAAACAATTTATCTCTAAGAATTTTGACATGAAGGATATGGGTGATGCATCTTATGTCATCGGCATTAAGATTCATATAGATAGACCTCGAGGTATTTTAGGTCTACCACAAGAAACCTATATTAACAAAATTTTGGAGAGATTTTAGATGAAAGATTGTTCACCAAGTGTTGCTCCCATTGTGAAGGGTGATAGGTTTAATTTGAACCAATGCCCAAAGAATGACTTTGAGAGGGAACAGAAGAAAAACATTCCTTATGCTTCAGTTGTTGGAAGCCTCATGTATGCTCAAGTGTGCACAAGGCCTGACATTGCTTTTGCAATTGGAATGTTAGGAAGATATCAGAGTAATCCATGTATTGGCCACTGGAGAGCTACTAAGAAAGTGATGAGGTACCTTCAGGGGACCAAAGATTACATGTTTATGTATAGACAAACAGATAATCTAGATGTGATTGATTATTCAGACTCGGACTTTGCTGACTGTGTTGACTCTCGCAAATCAACATCTAAGTATATTTTCATGATGGCTGGTGGAGCTATTTCATGGAGGAGTGTTAAAAAGACTTTGACTACAACTTCTACCATGGAAGTTGATTTTGTCTCTTGTTTTGAGGCTACATCACATGGTGTATGACTTAAGAGTTTCATTTCTAGGCTAAAGATAGTTAGTACTATTTCAAGGCCTTTGAGAATTTTCTGCGATAATTCAACTGCTATCTTTATAGCTAAGAATAACAAAATCGAAAGTCGAAGTAAGCACATCGACATTAAGTATTTAGCCATTAGAGAAAGAGTAAAAGACAAGAAAATGGTCATTGAGCATATAAGCACTAAGTTGATGATCGTTGATCCTTTAACTAAGGGCATGTCATCGTTTAATTCAAGGATCATGTAGAAAGAATGGGACTTGGTTCCACCTTATGATTGTATACGTACAGGTTAAAATTGAAACTTTTATATTGTGATATTTTTTCATATTCAGGTGCACATTGATCTATTTGAGAAAAAATATGTTTTGGACTAAGAATAAACATTGGATTTATTCATTAAGTTTTATTACCACTTTGAGTATGTTGCTTGGGAAATTGAGCATATTGTAATACATGGATGATATTACTCGTTATAAGAGGAACTATCACTATGATTCGTATATTCATTTCTTAAGAAGATTGAGCATTGACTTATTTTAATTATTAAGTCAAAATGTTTAGACCAAGTGGGAGAATGTAATAATTTGGTTTGTACGTTTTGGAAAATGAAAAGTTCCATCAGTTTTGGAATTGAGAAGCCAAATTGAATGGCTACTAATGGGTGGTAATGACCACTAATGAGCGGTAATGACTATTAAATTCATTCTTGATGGTAGAATGCCTATGTATAGCACATGTATTCGGTCCCTGAGCTCACCTCTTCTAATTTCATCTGATACACCATATATCATCTATAGAGAGAGAGTGAGAGCTTGAAAGAACCAAAACAAGCTAGTTCTTTCATGGCAATTACTGGAGGTATAATGACATGTTTTTCATTTTATAGTTTGCAATATTGTAAGTTAAAAATTTTAATCTAACAGAAATAAGAATGTTAAAGATAAATTTGTGATGATACAACAAAATATAAAATACATAATGATTTCATATGAGAAAAGATTGATATAAATTAATGTGATTTAGATATGTACAAATAAGATCCCAAGAGACATTAGTTAGAATGATAGATGACATAGTTTTTAGATAGGGAAAAAAAAGAAAAAATGAAGACTAAAAATGATGTTGAAAAAATCATTAAAGAAGATTTAGATTTAATAATGTTTTTAAAATTTTAATTTTTAATCATATCAAATAGCGTCATATAATTCATGTATTCCGCCTTATCTAGTGAAATAATAAAATTCTAGTCGTTTTTATTATACACACTACTAAAAAAAGGCTTTTTACGACATGTAATCTATGTCGGTCGTAGAGAAACTGCTTTAGATATTGATACGGTGGCATTTTTGTAATTATTGTGAAAGAAATTGTATTTTACGACACACATTCTAAGGCGGTTTTTGAAAACCGCCTTAGAATGTTATGTTTTATAAAATTTACGCCGATTTTAGTCAAAAACCCGTCATAATTGTTAAAAAAGCAAAACACGCACTCTCGGTCCGTTTTGCTTATGAACCCTAGCCTTGCGCCCACAGCTTTATGAACCCGTTTGACACACCTGAATCCCTTACATTGCAACACCCTACCTGTTGTTCTTCCATTGAAGTGGACAAGGTGGACTTCACAACTCCAACTTCCCTACTCAACCTAACATTTCGTGAAGAAAGAGATTGAGCTCATTTCACATAAACGAGGTTAGTGAAGTCCATGGTTTCTGAAGTACATGGTCTTACTTTTGGCTTATTAGTAAACCCAAAAAATTGGAAATTGTGGGTTGATATGGTTTCTCAAATAGGAAGGGTAATGTCCCTCTTCATGAAACTCTGCTCTTTGTGCTTGTCATGTTTTCAAGTTTTCCTCTTTTTTATGCGCTGAGATCTGATATTGCAATACCTGCTTTTGCATTTGTTATTTGATATATCTGCTTCAGTTTGTGTTCCCATTTTCATGCTTTTTGGGCGGGCTTTTAGTTACCTTCCCCACTGTGTGGTCTAGTAAACCTATTGTACGAAGATAAAATAAAATGCTTAGTATTTGGTATTTAATTGAAAAAAATGGCTTTCTGAGTGCGGGAGGGGGTAAATTCTGGGTGTTGTTTACACGAAGTGATTCTGCTACTATTTTTTACTTCTGGGGGTAAACATTAAGGATATACCAATTATAGAAACAACAGAGTGATCTATTGTGTTCAAACTTAGCAACAATTTCTTTTCTATTTACAGCTCACATTTCACTGTATATTGTTTAGCGATAGCAGTGTTTTTTAAAAAAACCAATGTGCAGCATCATATCCAATGCTTAGTGAAGTACAAGTGACTTCTCAGGACAAAGCCAAATTCATGAGAATGCTAATAACAAATTAAGAGGAAGGAAATTAAATGCATATTTACCTAGTGCCAAAATGCAAGTAAATAGAGCAAATAGAACTTTCTCGATAATTTTCGTAAATAGTCCAAGTGCAGAACCGCCAATGCAAAGTTGCTTACACATTGCTACTGTTTCTATCATTCCTGAAAACCTGTTGTTTGTCATAGTGTGAGAAATGTTGTTGGTAATAGGCATTTCAAATTGAGAGGATAAGAGTGCTCTAAATATGTGTTTTGCTTGGGACTGATGCAGATAGACTTGCATTTATAGGCTGAGGGAAGCCACGTTAATTACAATTGTTAGTGCTTAGCTCTACGGAGTTTTAAAAGATTGGCTAAGATTTTGTTAAAACATAAGCACTTAGACAATGAAGGAAAGCTGGAGTTGCTGCACATGATGTCCAACGTTATGTCAAGGAATAAGATCGGGCTGCACAATGCACAAGGCAAGATAAAATGTCAAATGAAGAATTGAAGTTGCAGGATCCACGATGTCGGATACAATGTCCTGACATCCTGCCCGAAAATACTGGAGTTGCTGCACAATGCATAAGTCAAGATAAAATGTCAAATGAAGCATTGAAGCTGCAGGATCCACGATGTCGGATACGATGTCCTGACATCTTGCCCGAAAATACTGGACACATAAATCTGTTATATCTTTAACAGATTATTGTGCAGTTAGCAAGAGATTAGATGATCTATCTTTAGGAACGAATTAAAAGATAATTAAAGTTCGAATTTCAAAGTAGAAGAGTTCGTTCAGGGATTAAAGATTAAAGATAAAAACTAAAAGATCAAACTGTATCTTTTAGATCTTTAAGTGCAGATTTTCAGGAAAATGATAGATCTCATCCAGCACAAGCAGTTGCAGCCCAGAAACGCACATTGCTATATAATCATGGAGGCTGCACGAGTTCTGTACCAAGTCCGGGATTGAAAAGTTATTTTGTGAGTTTTGGGACTTGAGTGTTTTGTGAGCCACCTTGATGGTACCCTAACATCAAGTGTTGGACCTAAGTGTGTAGAGTTGATCTCTAGTGTGTAGAGTTGATCTCTAGTGTGTAGAGTTGATCTCTAGTGTGTAGAGTTGATCTCTTTTGTTCAGAGTTGATCTCTGGTGTGTCTCTGATTTAATTGTAAACACGGGAGAGTGTTTGAGAGGGAGTGAGCGGGGTTTCTCATATCTAAGAGTGGCTCTTAGGTAGAGGTCGCACGGGTAGTGGTTAGGTGAGAAGGTTGTAAACAGTGGCTGTTAGACCTTGAACTAACACTATTTTAGTGGATTTCCTCCCTGGCTTGGTAGCCCCCAGATGTAGGTGAGGTTGCACCGAACTGGGTTAACAATTCTCTTGTGTTATTTACTTGTTTAATCTGTTCATACAGTCAAACACAATCTGCATGTTCTGAAGCGTGATGTCGTGACATCCTGTACGACATCTGTCCCCAGTATCAGAATTTCAATTGGTATCAGAGCGGGCACTCGAAATCACTGAGTGAGACCTAGGGAGATAAATTCTGATGAACATGGAGAAAGAAGGAGGACCAGTGAACAGACCACCAATTCTTGATGGAACCAACTATGAATACTGGAAAGCAAGAATGGTGGCCTTCCTCAAATCACTGGATAGCAGAACCTGGAAAGCTGTCATCAAAGGCTGGGAACATCCCAAGATGCTGGACACAGAAGGAAAGCCCTCTAATGAATTGAAGCCAGAAGAAGACTGGACTAAAGAAGAAGACGAATTGGCACTTGGAAACTCCAAAGCTTTGAATGCTCTATTCAATGGAGTTGACAAGAATATCTTCAGACTGATCAACACATGCACAGTGGCCAAAGATGCATGGGAGATCCTGAAAACCACTCATGAAGGAACCTCCAAAGTGAAGATGTCCAGATTGCAACTCTTGGCTACAAAATTCGAAAATCTGAAGATGAAGGAGGAAGAATGTATTCATGACTTCCACATGAACATTCTTGAAATTGCCAATGCTTGCACTGCCTTGGGAGAGAGAATGACAGATGAAAAGCTGGTGAGAAAGATCCTCAGATCCTTGCCTAAGAGATTTGACATGAAAGTCACTGCAATAGAGGAGGCCCAAGACATTTGCAACATGAGAGTAGATGAACTCATTGGTTCCCTTCAAACCTTTGAGCTAGGACTCTCGGATAGGGCTGAAAAGAAGAGCAAGAACTTGGCGTTCGTGTCCAATGATGAAGGAGAAGAAGATGAGTATGACCTGGATACTGATGAATGTCTGACTAAGGCAGTTGTGCTCCTTGGAAAGCAGTTCAACAAAGTGCTGAACAGAATGGACAGGAGGCAGAAACCACATGTCCAGAACATCCCTTTCGACATCAGGAAAGGTAGCAAATACCAGAAAAGGTCAGATGAAAAGCCCAGTCACAGCAAAGGAATTCAATGCCATGGGTGTGAAGGCTATGGACACATCATAGTTGAATGTCCCACTCATCTCAAGAAGCAGAGGAAAGGACTTTCTGTATGTCGGTCTGATGATACAGAGAGTGAACAAGAAAGTGATTCTGACAGAGATGTAAATGCACTCACTGGGAGATTTGAATCTGCTGAAGATTCAAGTGATACAGATAGTGAAATCACTTTTGATGAGCTTGCTATATCCTATAGAAAACTATGCATCAAAAGTGAGAAGATCCTTCAGCAAGAAGCACAACTGAAGAAGGTCATTGCAGATCTGGAGGCTGAGAAGGAGGCACATGAAGAGGAGATCTCTGAGCTTAAAGGAGAAGTTGGTTTTCTGAACTCCGAACTGGAAAACATGACAAAATCAATAAAGATGCTGAATAAAGGCTCAGATATGCTTGATGAAGTGCTACAGCTTGGGAAGAATGTTGGAAACCAGAGAGGACTTGGGTTTAAATCTGCTGGCAGAATAACCAAGACAGAATTTGTTCCTGCCAAAAACAACACTGGAGCCACGATGTCACAACATCGGTCTCGACATCATGGAACGCAGCAGAAAAAGAGTAAAAGAAGTAAAAGAAAGAAGTGGAGGTGTCACTACTGTGGCAAGTATGGTCACATAAAGCCCTTTTGCTATCATCTACATGGCCATCCACATCATGGAACTCAAAGTAGCAACAGCAGAAAGAAGATGATGTGGGTTCCAAAACACAAGATTGTCAGTCTTGTTGTTCATACTTCACTTAGAGCATCAGCTAAGGAAGATTGGTACCTAGATAGCGGCTGTTCCAGACACATGACAGGAGTTAAAGAATTCCTGGTGAACATTGAGCCCTGCTCCACCAGCTATGTGACATTTGGAGATGGCTCTAAAGGAAAGATCATTGGAATGGGAAAGCTAGTTCATGATGGACTTCCTAGTCTGAACAAAGTACTGCTGGTGAAGGGACTGACTGCAAACCTGATCAGCATCAGTCAGTTGTGTGATGAAGGATTCAATGTAAACTTCACAAAGTCAGAATGCTTGGTGACAAATGAGAAGAGTGAAGTTCTAATGAAGGGCAGCAGATCAAAGGACAACTGTTACCTATGGACACCTCAAGAAACCAGTTACTCCTCCACATGTCTATCCTCCAAAGAAGATGAAGTCAGAATATGGCATCAAAGATTTGGACATCTGCACTTAAGAGGCATGAAGAAAATCATTGACAAAGGTGCTGTTAGAGGCATTCCCAATCTGAAAATAGAAGAAGGCAGAATCTGTGGTGAATGTCAGATTGGAAAGCAAGTCAAGATGTCCCACCAGAAGCTTCAACATCAGACCACTTCCAGGGTGCTGGAACTACTTCACATGGACTTGATGGGGCCTATGCAAGTTGAAAGCCTTGGAGGAAAGAGGTATGCCTATGTTGTTGTGGATGATTTCTCCAGATTTACCTGGGTCAACTTTATCAGAGAGAAATCAGACACCTTTGAAGTATTCAAGGAGTTGAGTCTAAGACTTCAAAGAGAAAAGGACTGTGTCATCAAGAGAATCAGGAGTGACCATGGCAGAGAGTTTGAAAACAGCAGGTTCACTGAATTCTGCACATCTGAAGGCATCGCTCATGAGTTCTCTGCAGCCATTACACCACAACAAAATGGCATAGTTGAAAGGAAAAACAGGACTTTGCAAGAAGCTGCTAGGGTCATGCTCCATGCCAAAGAACTTCCCTATAATCTCTGGGCTGAAGCCATGAACACAGCATGCTACATCCACAACAGAGTCACACTTAGAAGAGGGACTCCAACCACACTGTATGAAATCTGGAAAGGGAGGAAGCCAACTGTTAAGCACTTCCACATCTTTGGAAGTCCATGTTACATTTTGGCAGATAGAGAGCAAAGGAGAAAGATGGATCCCAAGAGTGATGCAGGAATATTCCTGGGATACTCTACAAACAGCAGAGCATATAGAGTATTCAATTCCAGAACCAGAACTGTGATGGAATCCATCAATGTGGTTGTTGATGATCTAACTCCAGCAAGAAAGAAGGATGTCGAAGAAGATGTCAGAACATCGGGAGACAATGTAGCAGATACAGCTAAAAGTGCAGAAAATGCAGAAAACTCTGATTCTGCTACAGATGAATCATACATCAACCAACCTGACAAGAGACCCTCCATTAGAATCCAGAAGATGCACCCCAAGGAGCTGATTATAGGAGATCCAAACAGAGGAGTCACTACAAGATCAAGGGAGATTGAGATTGTCTCCAACTCATGTTTTGTCTCCAAAATTGAGCCCAAGAATGTGAAAGAGGCACTGACTGATGAGTTCTGGATCAATGCTATGCAAGAAGAATTGGAGCAATTTAAAAGGAATGAAGTCTGGGAGCTAGTTCCGAGACCCGAGGGAACTAATGTGATTGGCACCAAATGGATCTTCAAGAACAAAACCAATGAAGAAGGTGTTATAACCAGAAACAAGGCCAGACTTGTTGCTCAAGGCTACACTCAGATTGAAGGTGTAGACTTTGATGAAACTTTCGCTCCTGTTGCTAGACTTGAATCCATCAGATTGTTACTTGGTGTAGCTTGCATCCTCAAATTCAAGCTGTACCAGATGGATGTGAAAAGCGCGTTTCTGAATGGATACCTGAATGAAGAAGCCTATGTGGAGCAGCCAAAGGGATTTGTAGATCCAACTCATCCAGATCATGTATACAGGCTCAAGAAGGCTCTCTATGGATTGAAGCAAGCTCCAAGAGCTTGGTATGAAAGGCTAACAGAGTTCCTTACTCAGCAAGGGTATAGGAAGGGAGGAATTGACAAGACTCTCTTTGTCAAGCAAGATGCTGATAACCTGATGATAGCACAGATATATGTTGATGACATTGTGTTTGGAGGGATGTCGAATGAGATGCTTCGACATTTTGTTCAACAGATGCAATCTGAATTTGAGATGAGTCTTGTTGGAGAGCTGACTTATTTTCTGGGACTTCAAGTGAAGCAGATGGAAGACTCCATATTCCTCTCACAAAGCAAGTATGCAAAGAACATTGTCAAGAAGTTTGGGATGGAGAATGCCAGCCATAAAAGAACACCTGTACCTACTCACTTGAAGCTGTCAAAAGATGAAGCTGGCACCAGTATTGATCAAAGTCTGTACAAAAGCATGATTGGGAGCTTACTATATTTAACAGCTAGCAGACCTGACCTCACCTATGCAGTAGGTGTTTGTGCAAGATATCAAGCCAATCCCAAGATAAGTCACTTGAATCAAGTAAAGAGAATTCTGAAATATGTAAATGGCACCAGTGACTATGGGATTATGTACTGTCATTGTTCAGATTCAATGCTGGTTGGGTATTGTGATGCTGATTGGGCTGGAAGTGCAGATGACAGAAAAAGCACTTCAGGTGGATGCTTCTATCTGGGCAATAATCTTATTTCATGGTTCAGCAAGAAGCAGAACTGTGTGTCCCTATCTACTGCAGAAGCCGAGTATATTGCAGCAGGAAGCAGCTGTTCACAACTAGTTTGGATGAAGCAGATGCTCAAGGAGTACAATGTCGAACAAGATGTCATGACATTATACTGTGACAACTTGAGTGCTATTAATATTTCTAAAAATCCTGTGCAACACAGCAGAACCAAGCACATTGACATTAGACATCACTATATCAGAGAGCTTGTTGATGATAAAGTTATCACACTGGAGCATGTTGACACTGAGGAACAAATAGCAGATATTTTCACAAAGGCATTGGATGCAAAACAGTTTGAAAAACTGAGGGGCAAGCTGGGCATTTGCCTGCTAGAGGAATTATAGCAACTACTGCTATCTGAACGTGCTCAAACATCTCACTTAACATTAATAGCACGTTCACTACTGAGGCAAAACAAATTCGACCGTTGCTTCACACGTCCCTCTACATTCCTCATTCAAACTTATATTTTCGTGGTAATCTCGTTTTCAGCATTCCCCAACAGCTCTCAGAGATTTACGAAATCATTCCAAACGCTCTGCTTCTCCATGGCTACCTCACCAAAAGAAACTTCAGCTCCTGGTTCACCCTCTGCACCATCAAACCAGGAACGACCTGAATTCAATATCCAGCCCATACAGATGATTCCTGGTCAAGCCCCTGTTCCTGAAAAATTGGTTCCCAAACGACAACAGGGAGTGAAGATTTCTGAAAACCCTAGCATTGCAACAACTCCTAGGGTAGTAGAAGACCCGGAGATGGATAAGAAGATCCGCAGTATTGTGAGTAGCATTTTGAAAGACGCCTCTGTTCCTGATGCTGATAAAGATGTTCCAACATCTTCCACCCCAGATGTTGCTGTTCCTGATGCTGAGAAAGATGTTCCAACATCTTCCACCCCAAATACTGAAGTCCTCTCTTCACCCAGCAAAGAGGAATCAACAGAGGAAGAGGATCAAGCCACAGAGGAGACCCCTGCACCACGGGCACCAGAACCTGCTCCAGGTGACCTCATTGACCTTGAAGAAGTAGAATCTGATGAGGAACCCATTGCCAACAGGTTGGCACCTGGCATTGCAGAAAGGTTACAAAGCCGAAAGGGAAAAACCCCCATCAAGAGGTCTGGACGAATCAAAACTATGGCCCAGAAGAAGAGCACTCCAATCACTCCTACCACATTCAGAAGGAGCAAGGTTGCAATCCCCTCCAAGAAGAGGAAAGAAATTTCCTCATCCGATTCTGATGATGATGTCGAACTAGATGTCTCGACATCTAAGAGGGCCAAGAAATCTGGGAGAAAGGTGCCTGGAAATGTTCCTGATGCACCATTGGACAACATCTCTTTCCACTCCATTGGCAATGTTGAAAAGTGGAAATATGTGTATCAACGCAGACTTGCGGTTGAAAGAGAACTGGGAAGAGATGCCTTGGATTGCAAGGAGACCATGGACCTCATTAAGGCTGCTGGACTACTGAAGACAGTCACCAAATTGGGAGACTGTTATGAAGGCCTAGTCAGGGAATTCATTGTCAACATTCCCTCTGACATAACAAACAGAAAGAGTGATGAGTATCAAAAAGTATTTGTCAGAGGAAAGTGTGTTAGATTCTCCCCTGCTGTGATCAACAAATATCTGGGCAGACCTACTGATGGAGTGATAGATATTGCTGTTTCTGAGCATCAAATTGCCAAGGAAATCACTGCCAAACAAGTCCAGCATTGGCCAAAGAAAGGGAAGCTTTCTGCAGGGAAGCTGAGTGTGAAGTATGCAATTCTGCATAGGATTGGCGCTGCAAACTGGGTACCCACCAATCATACTTCCACTGTTGCCACAGGTTTGGGTAAATTTCTGTATGCTGTTGGAACCAAGTCCAAATTTAATTTTGGAAACTATATTTTTGATCAAACTGTTAAGCATTCAGAATCATATGCTGTCAAATTACCCATTGCCTTCCCAACTGTATTGTGTGGCATTATGTTGAGTCAACATCCCAATATTTTAAACTACACTGACTCTGTGATGAAGAGAGAATCTCCTCTATCCCTGCATTACAAATTGTTTGAAGGGACACATGTCCCAGACATTGTCTCGACATCAGGGAAAGCTGCTTCAGGTGCTGTGTCCAAGGATGCCTTGATTGCTGAACTCAAGGACACATGCAAGGTGCTGGAAGCAACCATCAAAGCCAACACAGAGAAGAAGATGGAGCTGGAACGGCTGATCAAAAGGCTCTCAGAAAGTGGCATTGATGATGGTGAAGCAGCTGAGGAAGAGGAAGAAGCAGCCGAGGAAGAAGAAGAAGCTGCTGAGGAAGAGGAAGATGCAGCAGAGGATACAGATCCAGATGATGATGATGATTCTGAAGCCACCCCATGACCATCAGACCTCTATTTTTGCTTTTTACTTTTACTAGCTAAAGGGGCATGTCCCTTGAACAATTACTAGTTATTGGTCTGTAATATTTGCACCTTAAGTTCATGCATTCTACTTTTGTCAAATTCTGTCTAAAAAGGGGGAGTAATAGTATTATGCTTGCTATTATGCATGCTTTTGAGCAGTAGGATACTATGTATGCAATAGTCGTATTATGCATGATTGATACGATGTATGGCAGTAGGAAACGATGTATGCATGATTCATGATTTTGAGGGGAAGTAGTATGTATATGGTTTTTGAGGGGGAGACTGCTGCTGCTGATGATGACTGGTGTAAGCTACTAGTAGCTGATAGAAGATGCTGCAGTAAGAGCATGAAGACAGGGGGAGCAGAAAGCTGATGTCACATGAGATGTCTTGACATCCTGGAAAAGACTAGTAGCTGATAGAAGATGCTGCAGCAGGAGCATGGAGACAGGGGGAGCAGATAGCTGATGTCACGTGAGATGTCTTGACATCCTGGAAACGACTTGCAACTTGAAGAATTTCCGCTGTGCTTGATTACTCTGATAATGAAAGTTGCTGATCCCACTTGCATAACTGCTCGTACCTGCTCAGGGAGTGTCTAAGTATGTTTTAGACAAAATTTGCCAAAGGGGGAGATTGTTAGTGCTTAGCTCTACGGAGTTTTAAAAGATTGGCTAAGATTTTGTTAAAACATAAGCACTTAGACAATGAAGGAAAGCTGGAGTTGCTGCACATGATGTCCAACGTTATGTCAAGGAATAAGATTGGGCTGCACAATGCACAAGGCAAGATAAAATGTCAAATGAAGAATTGAAGTTGCAGGATCCACGATGTCGGATACAATGTCCTGACATCCTGCCCGAAAATACTGGAGTTGCTGCACAATGCATAAGTCAAGATAAAATGTCAAATGAAGCATTGAAGCTGCAGGATCCACGATGTCGGATACGATGTCCTGACATCTTGCCCGAAAATACTGGACACATAAATCTGTTATATCTTTAACAAATTATTGTGCAGTTAGCAAGAGATTAGATGATCTATCTTTAGGAACGAATTAAAAGATAATTAAAGTTCGAATTTCAAAGTAGAAGAGTTCGTTCAGGGATTAAAGATTAAAGATAAAAACTAAAAGATCAAACTGTATCTTTTAGATCTTTAAGTGCAGATTTTCAGGAAAATGATAGATCTCATCCAGCACAAGCAGTTGCAGCCCAGAAACGCACATTGCTATATAATCATGGAGGCTGCACGAGTTCTGTACCAAGTCCGGGATTGAAAAGTTATTTTGTGAGTTTTGGGACTTGAGTGTTTTGTGAGCCACCTTGATGGTACCCTAACATCAAGTGTTGGACCTAAGTGTGTAGAGTTGATCTCTAGTGTGTAGAGTTGATCTCTAGTGTGTAGAGTTGATCTCTAGTGTGTAAAGTTGATCTCTGGTGTGTCTCTGATTTAATTGTAAACACGGGAGAGTGTTTGAGAGGGAGTGAGCGGGGTTTCTCATATCTAAGAGTGGCTCTTAGGTAGAGGTCGCACGGGTAGTGGTTAGGTGAGAAGGTTGTAAACAGTGGCTGTTAGACCTTGAACTAACACTATTTTAGTGGATTTCCTCCCTGGCTTGGTAGCCCCCAGATGTAGGTGAGGTTGCACCGAACTGGGTTAACAATTCTCTTGTGTTATTTACTTGTTTAATCTGTTCATACAGTCAAACACAATCTGCATGTTCTGAAGCGTGATGTCGTGACATCCTGTACGACATCTGTCCCCAGTATCAGAATTTCAACAATCATGGACCAGATATATTAGTATTTAATTTAAGAGTCTTAACAAGTTAGATTCCCCTACACTACTTTCTTTTTATATGACAGAATAGTTTAAAATATGCATTTACACACATTATTTTTTTTTTATGCCAAACAAGTCAAATGTAAAAGTGAGATGAGGATTTTGACATGTAAATATCGTTTTTGAGAATTTAAGTAACATAGGAGTATTGATGAATCATGAATGGTTGATCACGTGTAAGCCTCTTGCGATGCATAGATAGAGAGCAAATACTCGTGGCTAATTAATAAAAGAATCTTACTGCTGAGAGAAAGCACAGGAATTTTGAAAGATAAAAAAACTAGTAGTATTTTACTAACTCCAGAATCTCATATATTCTAGTAGCATTTTGAGTTTGCCTAATTATAATAGGCAAAATAATTAGGCTTACAGGGATATTTTGCATCACACCAATTCACCAAAGAATGTTGTGAGAACAAAGTAGCACACGCAAAGGAAAATAGCTAGTTTAATTACCACCTAATTTTCTTGAAAAAATGCTTAGTATTTGGTATTTAGTTGGAAAAAAATGGCTTTCTGAGTGGGGGTGGGGGTAAATTCTGGGTGCTGTTTACATGAAGTGATTTTTCTACTATTTTTTACTTCTGGGGGTAAACATTAAGGATATACCAATTATAGAAACAACAGAGTGATCTATTGTGTTCAAACTTAGCAACATTTTCCCTTCTATTTACAGCTCACAGTTCACTTCACTTAATTTAGTTAAAATGTTTGACTTTGTTTAAGGTTTTTTTTTTACTTATAAGTGAAGTGAACTGTGAACTCTATCTTTTTCCATTTGGAATTCTCTGCTCATGATTTTCAACACAGAAGGCCTACCTTCCTCTTTGTTATGAGCATTTTTTCTTACTAATGATCATCATTTTTCTGACCACTCCGTGGTGTTGTCCTGTTTTCCACTGGCTTAAAATTTTGATTTCATTTTTCATTTACTAAAGGGTGCTTCTAATTTTGTGTCATGCCATGCCCTTGTTAATCTTTTTGCATAGTCCATGGCATTAGGAATCAAGTTAAAATTGTACCAACAAAAATAAAATGTAATTTGGAAAAACTATGACGGCAAAAATTAAGAAAATGGAACTAGCTGTATGTGTTTTGAAAGTTAAAACAATTTAGTATACTTTTAATTTCTAATCCATAATTTGTGACACATACTTGAACAGAAAAGTAATTTTCAACATATAAACTTGAAACTTTAATAAAACACTTTAATCTTTTATCTAGCTATTTTTTAGTTGCTACTCTTTAAATAGTTTCTTGATAATGCTTAATATTAGGTCCTATGTAGATAATGTCATTTGTTTCCTTTGCTAATATATAGTTGTATGTTACTTGAGAACTGAAACTTGTTGTGCACCAGAATAATTACAGATAGTTAATTTGAAATTTTGAAGACATGTTATAAGGAAATTTGTCATACTTAAACCAGTATATACTACTTATAACCTTTGGATACTTGTCTACCCAATAGGAAAATTTGTCAAGAGTAATATTAGTTTTCCTTTAGCCAAGTAATATTAGTTTCCTGGCAAGAGTTTTAGGACTCATGAACCAACTCCCGCAAGTCCATAACTAATTTTTGGTATAGCTTCTAAACAAATAAATACAAACAAGTGAAGATAATTGGCAGAAGAATTTAAAGAAAGAAGCTGTACCCATAAAAAATGACAAAACCTAAAATTATACACATCCTGGATAAATAAAGATATAACTTTTTCACCAATGAAAACAATCTACAATGCTATACATATCACTTGTAGGTACTTTCTATCTAACTTTCCCACGCTCTTGTAATCTTGTTGGATATCAAGTATCTCAAAAATTGAAAGTAATAGGGCGATTGAATTTGTAAAACCTCTATTTTTTAAAAGAATAAAATTGTTAAAAATAAAGATATAGCCTTAGTTTCGGTCAATTGGATATCAACCCGGTACCCTTGTGAGTATACTCTGCTAATTAGGTCTCGCGTTAGAAAATTAATTGTCACCTTTCACCTTTTCTTTCTCTATAGGGATGGGCCTTAAGTATTTGAATCATTTTGTAAATAATTTGGAAATTAAGAGACCCACTTTAAAGTTTGTAGTCTCTATGTTTTGTATTATAGGAGTTACGAAGGTTGTCTTCTACTTAACTATAGATTTCTTTACTTTTTTCCTCCAATTTTCTTTTAAAGTCCTCATTCTACTCTGTAACAGCAAAGAACTTAAGATGAGTCATGAGTCACTAGTATCCACTCTCTCATGGGTATCCTTGTCATGTATTATATACTTTTTATCTACGATGAAGTTGGCACTACATGAAAGTGGTGGTAAGAAGATGTTTATTAATGAAAAACTATGATCAAGTGTTGAAAATGTGAGAAATTGAATGTGATTTGCATGGAGTAAACTCTATTTTTTTTCCTTAAAATTGTAAGCGTTTTTTAACTTTAAAAAATAGTATTTTAGTCCCTACTTTGCAAAATATGATTTAGTTTAGTCTATTTTAGTGTAAAATGACAATAAAAATATAGTTTAGTCCCTACCATCTTTGACACTGCAGGCCTAGCTAGCCTCTTCTCCTTCCAATCAACCCCACGACGTTGAGGAACTTCCCAGCTCGAACTTCCAAGTTCGTGAACAAATTAGTTTGCATTAAGGAGTGGTAGTTTGTCAACAAGGACATTGGAGTCACTGCAAAGAAACCAAGTTAGTGAAAAAATTACCTTCTTTTAGTCAAGATAAGGTTGTCGTAGTGTTCAACAGACGTCGCGGGTTTGACATAACTTAACCTTGTTTTGTTGTTGTTGTTGTTCGGTAATGGTGGTTGCAGGGAAGATATTCGAACAACAGCTGATACCTACTTCACTGGGCTGCAAACGGGTCAATGTGTATTTGTTGATTTTATCTGGTTAATGCATGTTCATTTATAGTTTTTAATTAGGGTGATGTTGTTTAAGTAAATTCAGTTGAATGGATTGAAGATTATTTATGTTGATGTTAACAATTGTTTTATTTTGTGTGTTTAGGGAAATTTGTGTTTGCCTGCATTTTTGTGTTTATAGTGTATGTAATTTTAATTTTAGGTGTACTAGATATAGTATTGTAGGTTTTGGATTATATATGAATGAATGCAAGGTATCTGGGTTGGGTTATGGTTACTCCAGAAAGAGAACAATAACCATCAGATGCAGAATTTGTTAACACTCTAATACCAGAAACTTTAATTACCAGACATGGTTTGACAGTGACATCATTTTCTCTGCTGCAAAGGATAACAAACCAGGACAACTGGCTTAGCATAATTTCATTATAAGAAGGAATTAGTTCTCTTGCACATTCTAGAACTGAAACGTCCACTAAAACACAAGTTTCAGACCAAAAATAATTAACTTGTATTCTTCAATGATGGAGATATATCTGTTCTTCAACATGCTAACCAGTACAACTATGGTCTTTCTCAGTCCTAGATGGCCCAGGTGACAAAGGCCCAACCTCATCTGTGGTACCCACCCTGTCCTCTAACACCGTTTGGGAACAACAAAGAATCTAAGTAAAAGTCTAAAGTCAGGAATTATTAGACAAACATAGGTAGTATAAATACAAGCATAGTACAAAAATCCACAAACCTGATCCCACAAATTTGTAATTACTAGAATGATGAGTTCCCCAGTTAAATAACAACAACAAAATCAAAAATATAAATTAAAAAACTACGGAAAAAAATATAAAATGAACTTACCTGCTCATCACTGTAGGACTTCGTCTGTATTACCATACTTAAAGAATCAATGACTTTATTTTGATTTGTCTCTCTAAGTATAGGATGTCAAGAAAAGTTTACTCCAATCTTGTAAAAGTGATTTAGATAAATTAATGTAAAACTTTTTTGTCATAGAATCATCGAATTTAATGATGTATATAACTTAATTTCTACATTACAGTCCCATGGTGTGACTTATGCGTGGCTATAGGTGGAGGGTTGCTTTGTCTTCACATTCGACATTTTCTTTTTCTACTATTTTTGTAGTAATCATATGGTAATTAAAATAAAAATTCTCTAACATTAAAAGAGAAAACATAACACATTGTATCAAATGTTGAGGGTTGTGTCTCCTAGCCCAACTCCACCCCTGTAGAGTTCTATATCTGTGACTCCATAGTCAGTTTCTATTTTCAGGCCACCATACCCTACTAATTTTTTTCCATATGGCCACTATTATCCTCCAATTCATGTGTCTCCAATGCACCAATTTTTAAACCACAATGGTTTCCTCAACAATCATCAGCTGGCAACATGTATCTACCAGCAGCTGTTGGGATCAAATTCCCTATCCCTCAATTAAAGGCTACAACAAACACAATAAAGACAGCTCATATTGGAATTCCTTCTAAATCATTTATCACTCCACCTGTAGGATATGCACCATTAATTGTTATCTTTTAAGTCCTTTGTTCTGGTCATATTTGAGACCATGTTGATTTGAGTAATGGAGTATCAAATGTTCAACATAGTAAATTGGTTTTTGATTTCAATACTTACAAATTAAGTTGGTAATATATTCAATATCTGTAAAATATACTCACAATCAATATACACTCATTTAGTGACTAGGAAGATTTATAAGATTAGGAAGATTGGAAATTATTCTAATTAAATGAAAGCGCTTCTAAGGTACTTTCATGCAATTTGACCATTAGCACCATGTGTAGAAAGCATACAAACTTCAACTCCTGAAATTTATAATTGTAGAAAACCACTACTTTAGAATATATTATTCATTGACAGCCTTTATTAAGAATTCATACAACTTATGAATATCATTAGAAAGACACAAAGTTCAGTTCAGATGTGTCCCCTTAAGCCAAAGATGGAAAAGCCAAAAATGACAATTGAAAATCAAACCATCTAATTTAATCTAACGTCAAGTGGAATCAAGAAAGGGGTTTGGTTTCTTGAGTGAGCATGATGATTTGAAAGCCTCAATCTATGAATGACATTTGAGTTGTTCTCCGTTGTTCTCTTCCATACACTTTTTTAAAGCCTGCTGATTTTTGTTTGGTTAGTACTGTTCTTTATTATGCAGATTGACTATGTCTATAATAACTAACAAGAAATGACAAAGACATGGTAAATATCCAGCATCATTAGCTAACACAAACAAGTCAACACCAAGTCATGTTATTTGCAGTTTCATCTTACTAATGAACATTGCTCACACTTGAAAACTATAACCACATAAAATGTGAGACAAAAAATTACTGACCAAATCCTATGATTAGATCAACAACACAACTACTTGAAACTACCAACCATAGTCATCCTTTGTTTGACTTTAGACATGGTATGGCAAGATTGAGCAATAAGAAACCAGTACCAGTGAATTCAAAATGGAATTCAACCATGGTTTGATACATTTCTATCTACACATTTTAAGCACCCCGGCCAAGCGTCGAACCAATCTCTAGAGATAAGGAATATATCAATCCAACTCTCGTATTACAATTATAACCCAGAGTTGTAACCTTCTTCATTAATCCATACAACATTTAAAAATATTCAACATTCCTTGGGTTACACAAATCTCCTGCCATAAAAGTATGCACCCCTGTATATGGTTCAGCACTTGCATTATCATAAATGTTTTTTTCCAATTGAGTTAACAATGTATGATTTTATTTATATTTTCATCAGCTACTGATAAACGATGTATAATTTGTTGTGCTTCACAGCTATCTACACATTGTTGTGGTTTCTGTGGCTGCAATTTACAAGTTCTGTATTGGACAATTCACACTTTGTTGGTTAACCCACGAGAAAACTGATAGTATTTGAAGCTTCCATTACCGCAACCATCTATCTAGGTATGTAAGTTAATAGGAATTTTATTTGGATTGTAAGTTTGTTTTTCCATAAATTACTATTATTGTTCATAAAAAATATGTGCATTGTAAGTGAACCCTAGTTTCCCGTTTGAGATTCCATACCATGATTAATATGGATAGTTTGGATTAATTGTGGTATGGATTCTTGAATTGTCCGTTAGGAGAGTTTGGGAACTCCTTTTTTTTTTTTTACTTCATTCATAGTTATAGGTTAAGTATGTTGTGGTATATTTGATTTGATTTTGATTTATTGCTTTTTTCTCCGGGTGCATACTTGATTGTGGTCAATTTAGGTGACCGCTTTCATTTTGTGTATTTAGAAACCAATGCGAAATGCTGCCAAAATTTCATCAAATTTAGCATAACATACTTAACTTGTACATATGAATGAAGCAAAAAAAGTTTGTTCCTAAATGGGATAGGACCTGACATTCATATAAAAAAAAGTGAGACTGTCATGCATATGCCATAACAGATGCCCTCTTGTAGAACAAAAAACATGAATAGAAGTTGGATTCAAGCACCACGCATAAGCGACGAGTATGAAAAGGGGGTTGAAGATTTCTTGAAGTTTGCAAAACAACATGCACCAGCTGTGGGTGGAAAGTATTTCTGCCCGTGCGTAAACTGTGTGAATGGAAGGCGTCAGGAATTATTTGTCATTAGATCACATCTAATTTGTGACGACTTCATTCGGAGTTATACAAATTGGATATGGCATGGTGAATTGCCAGAGGTCTCAACACCCACCGACAATGAGGCGGTACATGTAGAAATTGGATATCGAATGGAAGACATGATATGTGATCTTGGGCAAGAGGGATTTTTGCAAGCTCATGCACTATATTATGAAGATTTGGAAACAGATTCCAAGTTACCGGTTTACTTGGGGTGCACAACCTTCACTCGGTTATCTACAGTGCTAGCTTTGGTCAACTTGAAGGCTAGATTTGGGTGGAGTGACAAAAGCCTGACTGAGTTGCTTGTCTTATTGAAGAATATGCTTCCCAATGATAACAAGTTACCAAATAGTCACTATGAGACTAAGAATATATTATGTCCTGTGGGTATGGAGTATAAGAAGATTCATATTTGCCGTAATGATTGTGTGTTGTACATAAAAGAGTTTGCTGAATTGCGGAATTACCCAACATGTGGGGTATCACGATACTAACAAAACGACAGGGAATACACTAATGATGCAGCCACAACCAACTCTCGTCCAGCAAAGGTTTGTTGGTACCTTCCAATTATACCAAGGTTTAAGCGATTGTTTGCTACTGTACACGATGCTTCTAACCTTAAATGGCATGCAGTTGACAGAATAAATGATGGGTTTCTCCGACATTCGGCTGATTCTCCACAGTGGAAGACAATTGATCACTTGTATCCTGAATTTGGAGCTGAACCAAGAAACCTTTGACTTGGTCTTGCTTCGGATGGCATGAATCCATTTGGTAACTTGTCCACTAATCACAGTTCATGGCCTGTGTTGCTAATGATTTACGACCTTCCTCCTTTGTTATGCATGAAGCGCAAATACATTATGTTGTCTATGATGATATCAAGTCCAAGACAGCCAGGAAATGATATTGATTTGTACCTTACTTATTTGATTGAAGACATGCACAAGTTGTGGGTAGACGGGGTTGATGTGTATGATGCAAATCAGGGTGAGACTTTCAGGTTGTATGCGATGATATTTTGCACCATTAATGACTTTCCAGCTTATGGGAATTTGAGTGGATATAGTGTGAAAGGTTTACCAGGCTTGTCCAATTTGTGAGCAAAACACAAGTTTCATCCAACTTAAACATAGGAAGAAGATAGTTTATACATGGCACTGTAGGTTTTTAAAACATTATCACCCCTATCGATGATTGAAGAAAGCATTTAATGGTAGCCAAGAGACTAACGAACCCCTAGAACCGTTAGCTCCCCATGAAGTGTATGATCGGGTGAAAGACATTGTAACTATTTTTCGTAAGACACAATGGAAGGATCATGCTAACAAGAATATTTGGAAGAAAAGGTTAGTGTTCTTTGATCTTCCTTATTGGACCAATCTACATGTTTGGCATTGTCTCGACGTTATGCATGTGGAGAAGAATGTTTGTGATAGTTTACTTGGCACCCTTCTTAACATCAAAGGCAAGACAAAGGATGGTCTGAAATGTTGACAGGATTTGGTCGATATGGGTATTCGAGAACAGTTGCATCCGCAATCACAAGGTCGGCGAACTTATTTGCCCCCATCATGTTACACAATGTCAACTAAGGAGAAAAAACAATTTTGTCATTGTCTTAAAAATGTGAAAGTCCCACAAGGATACTCTTCCAATATCAAGAGCCTTGTGTCAGTTAATGATTTGAAGTTGGTTGGCTTGAAATCTCATGATTGTCACGTGTTAATGCAACAATTGTTGCCAGTGGCTGTTCGTGGTATATTGCCTGAAAAAGTAAGGGTTGTGATCACCTGCTTGTGTTTTTTCTTTAATGCAATCTGTCGTAAGGTCATTGACCCAAAACAATTGGATGATTTGGAGAACGATGCAGCCATTATCCTATGTGAATTAGAAATGTATTTTCCTCCATCGTTTTTTGACATCATGGTTCACTTAATTTTTCATCTTGTACGTGAGATTCAGTTGTGTGGGCCCGTGTTTTTACGATGGATGTATCCAATTGAATGTTACATGAAGGTGTTGAAAGGATATACAAAAAATCCATATCGACCAGAGGCTAACATTATTGAAAGATACGTTGCTGAGGAAGCTATTGAGTTTTGTTCACAATATATAGAAATGGCTACACCAATGGAACTTCCTATAGTCGTCATGACTACACCATTCAAGGTAGGGGCACACGGGGGTTCAATGTTGTAACCATGGATCGCCAACAGCTGGCACAAGCACATCTATATGTATTACACAACACAACATGAACTCCCGCTTTGTGTGGGCGATCTTCCACTTCAAGTGTCTCGCCCACACAACACAACTGACTAGGTTAGCTAACCATTATTTGGCAATGACAGTAACCATTATTTTGCAGACAAAATTGTGAGTTCATGTATTTTTTGGTTACTGTCATTGCCAAATAATGGTTAGCTAACCTAGTCAACTTTATTTTATTCAAATTCAACAACTGTATATCCATGCAGGATTCATTACAGGAACAAGCAACATAGGGGAGTTTTGTTTCGCATGGGCGATAGGACATACTCAACACGGCCCTTGGCCGACCTGAGCATCAAGGCCGTGTTCGTGTCGCAAGGATAGGTTTCACAATAAGCCAATACTTTGGCCAAGCCTCACGTGCTTCTAGCACATCCTCACCATAGATCAGCCAACAACAATTGGCTGAAATCATCGGTGGAATTAAGGATGACATAAGAAAGGAGGTACAAGAAGAACACAAGCAGCAGCAAAAGGCTTGGATGAGGGCAATTGAAGAAAAACAGTGGCAAAATTTGGAGATAATGAAGCAAGAGTTAAAAAAAGCACTGAAAATAGAGCTATCTCATATTGCATCACATCAGTCAGCCCCCATTGAGGTGCCAGAAATACAAGCTCTACTTGCGCATGTCAGCACAAAGGGTAGTTGCGCTGGACCTGAGGGAAGCGGATTACTTAAAGAGCTTTTGAATGTTGATGACGATCTGATGGGCTTGTTCGTAGTTGTTGGGCAAAATATTGTGCTTACGGGCTTGGAAAAAGTGTTCGAGAATTCATCCACCATACATAATGTTTGTTATGCAAATGACGTTGTTAAGGTGAATGTTGTCAGAACATACATGCCTCACGCTGAGGTCCCTATTCCTACATCAGAGGTTTGGATTCTTGAGCAAGCCGTTGGTACATTCGTCGCATGGTTGACACATCTTGTTAGGAAAGTAACTAATGAGGTTAGTTTTTTTCTCCTATGAATCTGTTCTATTTGTTGACATGCATAATTACATGTACACTAATTTCTATTATCATAGGTGGTCGTGGGACCCGATAAGCCTCCATTGAAGTCTATTGGAGAGCCAACATGTTCACATCTTTGGCCATAGATGACCCACTGGGAGAATTGGTTAAGAAGTCCTATGTGGTTTACACAAAGCCAATGGAGTTGGCATGGGACGGGGCGAAATTTGGGTTACCTAATTCCACAAATGGTTTTTTCATCACACATGCAAATGTGACTGAAATCATTTTAGGTGACAAATGTTTAAACATATTTGTACTGCAGTTGTGGATGATGTAAGTAAATCATATTATTTGAGTGGTTGTCATATGTTATTGTCCACACCATATTTGTCTAAGAATATTGTTGATTGTGTTTAAAACAGGTTTATGAATGATTGGAGTACAAGTATTGGTTTTGCTCCAGTGTACGATTTCCTTGAGCCTCAGTTTATACGCTGCACAAAGGACACGCGTGAAGAATGTCAACAGTACATAGAAACATGGGTCAAGGAATCACATCGAGAAGTCTACTTAGGACCTTACTTCAATCAGTAAGTCTATTCATGTGGTTGTTATCAATGTGTTTGCATTAGTTTGATGGTGAATTTCATATTGTTGACTTCAGGGCACATTGGCAACTTCTTGTGTTGTGTCCACGAGAGAACATTGTAGTATGGTTCTGTTTTGTACGGAGAAAGCCTGATGTTTACATTAAGTTTGCAGTGAACAAGTACTTCACAACCTTATTCAATTTAGCATTGGTCATTAGTTATAGTTTACTAGTCAAAACATTACATGTTAACTATAACTTTTGTTATTTTCAAACTTAGTGCAATGAAGAAAATATGCAATAATTTCCAAGGCAAGGACAATGCACCTCCACCTCCATCTCAATGGATTGAGGCTAAGGTATGTCGTAATCCCTGTATTTTTGAAAATTTGAAATACGTCTGATGTTTCAATTGGAATGAGCCAGCATTTATTGAGTGCTTATATTGCATGTAGAGCCATGTACAACCCAGAGCATATGAGTGTGGATATTATGTGATGCATTGGATGCGGTGCATCATCAGTGGCGGTTTGAAAAATGAACTCCACAACGTATGTCCTCTATTAGACTAACAAATGAATTTGTGTAGTTTGAAATCATACCTAAATGGTTGATGTACTAACTAAATTTTATTTTCTTCCCCTTTGTAGTTTTTTTTTATGGAACACCATTAGACACTGACACCATGGCGACACTATGCAAGAAATGGGAAGCCTATTTTCTAGAAGTTGGAAAATGGATGTAAATTAGACAAATTTAGATGACATAGGAACATTAAGCACCTTTGTAACATAAAATTTTCATTGATTAAGACACATCATTATGTCTGGTCATGACTTTTAATTTGGCATTGTTACATGATTATGTGACTTGTTTACGTTATTACCGTGCACTAATTTTGGGTTGCGTTTTGTATTGGCCCCAATATAGGATCAGTTTTTTTGTTGTGCAACTCTAATTGTATGCAGGTCAGCGTTCGACATGTTCTTGCTTGGGTCTTCCACTCCGCCGCAACCTTCTCATTCCTTGGTCCTTCAGTCCACCGCAACCTTGCCATTGTCTGTGTAGGTCTACATAGGCAGCCACAAGGTTGGTGTTCACTCCGGTGGTCGTGCGGTAAGTACTCAGGCGCAAGTTTGTTGTTCATGTTGTCATCGATAAAATAGGTTTGATTGAATAATTGATCTTCCTGGCCAACCTTCAAGCCCTTCAGTCTCACACTTTTTAGGTTACATCACTGTCAATGAAAACCATGGAAGGGCCCTTTTCTACTGGTGCTTTGAAGCTCAATCTGAACCATCCAAGAAGCCTCTCCTTCTCTGGCTCAATGGAGGTATGTGATTGTTTGCTATCAAGGTTGTCACATGTCAACCGCCATTCTCATATTATTACATACTTTTCCACTTTACAACTAAGGTTATAACTAGATTAGAGATCCTATTATATTGATATCATTTCATTTGATTAATTTGTTTGCTTGGAAGGCCCCGGATTCTCCTCTATTGGGTATGGCGCAGTTATTGAGATTGGACCTCTTATAGTCAACAAAAATCGGGAAGGACTACATTTCAACACACACTCCTAGATTCAAGGTTTGTACATAGTACATTTGTATATTATTTCCATCTTTGGACTTTGTAGTATGTTCCTTTTTTTACAATCAATTGTTATACAATTTATGTTATGATTGTGCTAATAAGTATTAAGAAGGGGAGAGATTGAGGATTTATTTTGCTTACTTGAAAATTTGAAAACCTTGCAGAAGCAAATTTGTTATTTGTGGAGTCACCTGTGGGAGTTGGATTTTCTTATACTAACACATCTTCTGATCTCACCATATTAGAGGATAATATTGTGGGTGAGTTTCCTTTACAGAAGCCTAACCTCATCAGATTTTGTTGAATCATTAAAGTGGCCATATTTGACAAACTACTTGAATCAGCTGAGGATGCCTACAATTTCTTGGTGAATTGGCTACAAAGATTCCCATATTTCAAATCCCGAGACTTTTTTATATCACGAGAAAGCTATGGTGGTTAGTAAGCAAATTTGTGTCAGTTCTAGTTGGATAAAGTGTTGAATTAGCTTAAAAAGTTGAAATTATGTTAATTTTATGGCAGTGAACCTCTCTAGAGAGAGTCTTGTGCAAGATGATTTAGTTCTTTGAGTATCAAGAAAGTTCAAGTGATGGTTGATCAAGCTCATTTAGTTATCATTTGCGTCTCTATTGGGGTGGCCCTTGGAGTTTTGATAGCTTATCTCATATATGTTGGCATAAGGTGGTACAAAAAGCAAGCTCATCTTAGCCGATCTGCAAACGAGCCTAGTTTAACAACTATCCCTATACGAACAAATGGATTAAAAACTAGCATTGACTTTAGTGTTTCTCTCACCAGTTCCATAGCCACTTCAAGGTCACCAAATCCTCACAAAAGCTCGTGTTCAACTTGGTGGAGTCATCAGAATAAAGATGGTTTTGCTTCAGTATCAGACATTTTGAAGTACTAATACAAGTACATTTCTCTCTTGAGCATGAGCCCTGCTCTTTCTTTCTTTCTTCTAAAATGTTTTGTTTTTGGATAGCTACTATTAGGATTTAAATTGTATACTTGTTGCATTAAAAAAGTTTTGATTACTTGATTTGTGGAAATGTGATGTTTTTTATATCCTTTTATGATGAAGTTCCATTGTATGTAAGAGCATCCACCTTGCAAAACTTTATTTACATTGCATGTTAGTTTGGAAGAAAAAAGAGAAAATAGGACTTGGGATATCTTAGATAATAAAAAAAAGCATCCAAGGACATCAATATTTGCAATGGGCTATCTGACATTTTACATGTTATAGAGAAATTCAAAAGGCTACACAAAACTTCACAAATACATTGGGAGAAGGATCCTTTGGCACAATTTATAAAGCCATGATGCCTACACGAGAGGTGGTAGCTATGAAGATGCTTGGACCCAATTCCAAACAAGGGGAGAAAGAATTTCAAGTAGAGGTATTTGCTAACAACTTTTTACTTCGTTTTTTGGGTTATTGAAAAGATCTTCACAAAGGATTACTTTAATACAAGGCTTGTGGGATGCGGAAATTTTCTTTTCTTTTGGAACTTCACTTGTGATTTATATACCATATACATTAAATAGTCTAATGTTCATACTTTAACCCAAGTTTAGTCATTTCCCGGAAGGTATGGTATGGTGTGCTGGTTGATTTGAAGTTTTGAACTCTGTTTTGAAACATACATTCCTAAAAATGACCAGAAAATTTATTTGGGTTTATATTTGCATTCTACATATGGTCATCATCATTGGCACATAAAATCCTATTGAGGCAATAAGTTCCTTTATTTGCCAGATGATATAATTAATTAAAACGGCAGGGATACCACTTATTTCTACTGGGTTCACTTAATGTAATAATATTGGTTCTTATTGGGGCCACTCCAAGTATTACTCCATGAATTTAACATTAATCACCACTTATTTCCACTGTGCTTTTAATGAGATGTTGATAGAGGTGCTTGTTCTTGGATGACCGCATAATCAGAATCTTGTAAATTTGTTAGGATACTGCATAGATAAAGGACAGTTTATGTTGGTTTACGAGTTCATGAGTAATGGAAGTTTACAAAACCTTTTATATGGTAAGCAGAAGATCTTTCATGTTCATCTTAGGATTTTTTTTATGTGATAGTTATATATCAAGACTTGCATGATAATCTCACCAAACAGTTAGGAAGATCTTGCTTTCTTTTACATGTTTTTAGTAGTCCATAATTATTAGTATATGTAATGTATTTTTCACCTTTTCCCTGTATGAGACACAACAAAGGAATTTTTCTTTATATTTGAAGTTTTAACCCTTTAATCTTATACATAAAGTTTTCTTTAATATCTATTGAGAATAGTTGGAGTTGTGCATGCATGTAGGTGACGAAAAGGAACTGAGTTGGGATGAAAGGCTGCAAATTGATGTTGATATTTCACACTGAATAGAATACCTTCTTGAAGGGGTATGTTTAATGTTATATTTTCTCTTATTCTATATGAAAGTGTCCTTGGTTAACATGAATATGCATGGAACAGGCAGTCCCACCCGTTGTTCATCGTGATTTGAAATTTGCTAATATATTGCTTGATCACTCAATGAGAGCTAAGGTAAGCCTTTTCCTACTATCGCTTTTTGATAAACAGTTTCTTTTATTCATTTTCTAAGGTTTTGATATGGTATCAACTCAAACACCTGAAATTTTTGGAATTTCCTTAATTACATGAATGGACAGTATTCCCTAATTATACCAAATATCTCAATGATATTTCCTTCACTATCTCAACATTCATTCAAAATGAAGGCTGCAACTTATTAAGCTTTAAGCGTGTTATAATTAAATCCTTTTTTTATTTATGAAAACAAACAAATCCTAAACTAGGTTGGGGTAAAAACAATCTAGATTCTAAGCACAACCACAAAACAACTAGGGTTGGCCCAAGAAACCAAGCATAGCCACCAAACAAGATGAGTACAACAAACCCCAAACAAGAAGAGGGTTGCAACAAATCAAACATAGAGTTGTCAAACAAGAAGAGAGGTGTTACAAACCAATAGTAACATTCAAGTAAGAAGAGAGGGGAAAAGCAAACCAACTGCAGCCGCCAAACAATAAGAGGGGTGTTGCAGAGTTAATCTTTGATCGAAACAAAGATGGGAGCAAATACCCCTTTATTAATCTTAAAGGTTTTATTGTAAGTAAACACTCTAATTAGGAAGGGGAAAAAAGGATAAAATTTAGATGTAGTTCTTCACATGTTTTTAGCTTTATTCTCTAATCAAAAATCAAATTTTTATCTTAGTAATTCCCACCATCTAATAATTTTCATAACTGATACATATGGTTGTTTAGCTTTAAGATATAAAGAATATGCATTAAATGACATAAGGGATTATAACTTGTTTTCGGCGAAAGTGTCACGTACTCATGTGCCCTGTATGTAGGGATTATGCCCTTTACTGTGATTTCCATTTTGGAATCATCATTCTTATATCATGACTCGCATTAATTAGGCTTTGTTTCCATTTGTTGGCCATAAAGAATTTTTACTCACATATGAAAAAAAATAGTACCGTACATCAAAAACTTAAAGATAGAATTTCTGGTTATTTCAATTTCGTGTTTTATTTATTTTTTAATTAATTTTGTTTTTGGTACAGTGGAGACGCAGATGGAAGTGTGTTGGTGATAGGAACACGATATTGCGTTGAGGCTCTGGGATTACCTTTAAAGTCTAGGTGGCGAACTTGGTACCATGATAATCAGGTTCATGCCATTAATCTTCCTAATTTAAGAACCATTTTTTAATAATTATAACATAATTTACTTTTGAAAGTTATAATCTTATTTTGTAATTACATTAATATATTTAATATCTCAGGGTATAATAATCTTTTATGTACTTTCTATTGAAAGAAAATTTAAGAACCATTTCTTGTTGTTGTCTGTGTGCATTTGTCATCCTGGCAATTTATGTCTGCCTTGGGCTGTTCAATATTTCTTCCACTTCAACAAACCAATCAGTTATTTCCTACCAGTGTAGGAATAGAGAGTTTCAATCTAATTTTTGCATATGCGGCTTCTATGGTAACTTGTACAAGCTCTTACATGACCTAGGTAAAAGCTGTTGGTGAGATTTTGTAATCACGGGTGAAATTGGGCTGAACATGTGGTTATCTTTTATAAAGTATTAAAAAATATATGCATAAACACAAGTTTGATATCTCTCTAAATGTTCTTCTTATCCTTGTGGAAAATTGTGATTTTGGTTGGTCTATCGTATTTGTGGATTTTTTGGCATAATTCTATATACTCTTTTCTCCTCTCTTTCACTATGATTGAATGTTCTGTATTACTACCTGAGTGGCTGGGACCACTATATAGTCATGTCAATTTTATAAATATTATGAACATTACATTGAAATTTACTCTCTAATTCATACTGAACAACATTGTCAAGGACCACTTTTAGTGGCATCTAGGTATTGTCACTGTTATTATTGGCATACTTAGTGCATCTTACATTGAGTTGTGTTTTCTTGTGCTGCCTAGTTGTGGTGGGATATATTATGAGAGATATCAAACTTACTTTGGTGGACATTATTGCTTTGACTTTGTGCAGCCAAAGTGTTTGCTGAAAATATATTAACTTACTATGCATTTTTTTATATTCCTACCATGCTATACTTACAATCTATACAACATGCAGGGGTCCTAGGAGAATGCATTGTGTCATGGATTTCATTCCTTCCACTGCAATTGAAACTAGAGGTGTAGCACCTACACAAACTGTTGGTTAGGAAATTAGTCATATTCAAAATATTTTGTTGAATTTCATTATATTTGTATTGTATTACATATAAGCAACATAGCTTCTTGTACTTATTCACTAACTAATTTAATAGTTGAAATTTGACCTGGGTTTATAAATTTCACAAAAATAATAATAAAAATTCTCATTCTACATCGATTCGCTGATAAACTATGTAGAAAATCTCTTCATTCTACACCGGTTGACTGATAACCGATGTAAAAATCCTTCCAATTCTACATCAGTTGACTAATAACCGATGTAGAAATTCTTCCAATTCTACATCGATTGACTAATAACCGATGTAGAAACCCTTCCCATTCTACATCGGTATACTGATAACCGATGTAGAAACAATACTCATTCCTCCCAATTCTACATCGGTGGTAGACTGATGACTGATGTAGAAACAGTACTCATTTTACATTGGTCTCACCATCATAACCGATGTAGAAAACTCACATTCTACATCGGTTGTACATTTACAACCGATGTAGAACAATCCACATTCTAAGACGGGTCTAGCATCATGTCGTCTTCGTACCAATGCCCTTTATAGACGGTTCTTTAACCGATGTTGTTATTCAACGACAGAAGTCTACTATCATGCGTCATAACCGATGTAGAAAACCTTTTTTTAGTAGTGACAATCAATTATAAACTGATAATACAATTTTGTTAGTCAATAAACAATGTTGCGTATAACACAATATGTACCAATAAGATCCCAAAAGACATTAGTTAGAATGATAGATGACATAATTTTTAGATAGGAAAAAAAAAGAAAAAAATGAAAACTAAAAATAATATAGGAGAAAATCATTAAAGAAGATTTCAAATTTAATAATATTTTAAAAATTTTAGTTTTTAATCATATCAAATAGTCTCATATAATTCATGTATTCCGCTTATCTAGTGAAATAATAAAATTCTAGCCGTTGTTATTATACAATCAATTATAAACTGATAATACAATTTTGTTTGTTAATAAACAATGTTTCGTATAACACGATATTATATTTCTATTAATATCATTTATCTAAACATATTAATTATAAATATATTTTAATTGTTTTACCTTTTTAATTCTACAACTCAATTGTAACTGTATTTAATGTTGGTATTAATATATTATTTCAGTCCGTGTTGAAATATAGGCAAACTTGTTTCAACCCATCCCACAAACACTCTTATCAAAAGGTGAAAAAAAAAACAATTGAATAGATAAAACCGACGATAAAAATAAAAAAGTCAAGTTTAATTGTTTCAGTAAATTATCATTTTAGCCTATAGAAATGTATAATGCTGTCATATTATTTCAAGAAACTTAAGAAAAAAAGTGCAATCGTGAATCACATACTTCCAATATATATATATATATATATATATATATATATATATATATATATATGAACATATGATTAAGAATCAAAATAACAGTAAATAATTATGTTTAGGAATTTAAATTATACAACTAGAAATATTAGGGACCTATTAGAAATTTGTTTAGTTTTAAGAACTAACGTGACAACCTAATACACTTTTAGGAATTAAAGTGATGGCTTATTCTTAATGGTTTTTCAAAATTTGCTTTCAGTTTTAGTAAAATAGTTAAGAATTTTTTTTAACTCTCATATTATATTATAAATTAGTATTTTAGTTTGCACATCATTGAAAATATTTTATTTGGCATATATAATTATATTAATTAATATTTTTCTGTATACAAAATATTTTATTTATTTTTTAAATATAAGAAAAATTAAAAAAAAAAGATAAAAAGAAATAGCATACATTATCATTGTGATGCAGATCATGTGTTTCAATGTGGAAAAAATATATTAGGATATTTCCTCAGCATTACCATTAAAAGTTTTATTTTAATATTTTAATTGCATAAGAATAGATTAAAGAAATGAAAATTTTAAAACTAATTAGTAAATTATGAAAATAATTTGCATTGATTAATTTGATTTTCAGTTATTGTCTGGCATCACTTCATCATTAACCAGATCTAGAATATATGGTTCACTTGTCCAATCAACCTATTTCGAATTCCTCCAATCATCAAGATCAATGTGGATGGTAGTTCTTTGGGTAATCTTGGTTCCTCGGGATTTGGTTGTGTCTTCAGGGATCATCTAGGTCAATGGCTGAATGGTTTCAGTGACTTTTGTGGCTTTTGTATGCACCCTTTATAGCCAAAATTCGATCTTTCCTTTCAAACTCTTGGAGTCTCTCCTTCCAGCATATTCTTAGAGAGGGTAATAGGGTTGTGAATTGGCTTGCTAAGTTTGGCTCCAGCAATTATCAACCTTTGTTGCACTGGTGATGCCCTAGGAATCATGTACCCCCTTTGAAAAAAAAAGGAATCATGTACCCTAGAGGCAGCTAGCTGGGCCCTTTTTAATTTCTGTGCTTGTTTCTTTTAATTTCCCACTGATAAAAATAAATAATTTTATAATAATAAAATTTAATATACTTGAATGGTTCAAATGTTGAATCAATTTGAATTCATATACTTGAATTAAAAATGTTTAAAACTTTTAACCAAATATATTTTCAATTGATTAAAAAAATTACATTTAGATTGAATATTTTGATTTAGCACTTATTTTCTAATTAAGTACTTTGTTCATATATTGCATTTTATTAACCTTATCTAAAATATGTAGTAGAAGATTATAAATGAATACGAGCGCATTATTGATACAAACAATTAATACTGAAATAAAATTTTGCCAACGTAATCTAACCAAATTTAAATGAATTTATTAAAAAAACACATAATTGAATTTAACAAAAGTGCCGCAACCAAATAAATTCTTAATTTATATCATTGCAATTAATAGATTAAAAAATAATCATAACATTAGTACACCCAACAAAAAAAAACATAGCATTAGTTTAATAGATAAATATTAAAAACCTTCTAAAATATCACTAAGCGCGTGAATCAATACGCATAAAGTTTTTCCAATTTAACCAATATTAATATATTGTATTGCGCCTTAAGGATCATGAAATACATTTATTCATTAGATAAAGACTAATACAGTGAATATTCAAACTTTCTTAAGTATCATTCGAAAATTTTGCTTTCTTAATAATTAAAAAAATGATTACGTGAACTTCTTAAAAACGAATTTAGAGCCCGTTTAAAAATAACAATAATAATTATAAAAAAAAAAAAGCATCATTCATTGTATCAATGTATCGTTTCGTTGGATATACTTGGATATTCCAGCAGTGTTAATTGGTTCATTCTGGTCAAAGAACGTTGCTGGCTCTTATGTGCCCACAAAATACACCAACGACGACGACGTGAGTGTTTGGCATCATTATGTAACATTTTTAAAAAGAAATGGTTGATAATCAAAACGAACCTCACAAGAAGCTCATGAGATTCTTCCATAAATCACATCAATTCTGTCAATAATAAGAAGACGACGATGTTTCTTTCACCCCATATATGAATTTTCAACTACGATTCTCTGACCTACTTTTCTTCTTGTTTTTATTCTCGTCATCCCCCACATACCACAAGTATAAGTAGCCGACCTAGCAAAACAATAACAATATGATAATTGATTAATGATATGTGGATAGTTTGACACATCATATACTTGCTCATTCTATTAATCATTTTTTTTTTAAATCTTTTCGGCTTTGTGCATCTGACTTATCATTTTCTGTCTTTTATGGACACACAAACCGACTTTTAAACACCAGATCTTCAACTTTAATGGCATGTAGTCATCTAATCAATTCATCTAATTAAGGCTTAAAACGACATTATTTTCGAGTTCCCCGCTCATACTTCATGTCTTCGTGTATCTCGTGTGTGTTTTATTTTTCAATATTAATTATTAATTTTTATTTAATGTGAAAAGTCTGATCTTATAATCATTCTCTTTTTATTTATTTATTACTATCAAGTCAACCTTATAATTTATTTACTTATCCCGTGAGATCTAATACTACCATCTAGTGTAGCTCTTGCCAAATGTAGTATAATCGCCTAATGATAGTTTCTACCGAAACTTATACTACATAAGGGTGTCTTGCCCATCATGTATAATTCTAGCCTCGTTTAATTTTTTGACTCTTCCTCATTTTCATATTGACCTGAGCATTAACATATATGTAGGTGACCTTGTTTCTGGTTGAGTCCTCTTAATACTTAATACTTAATACTTCTTTTTTTCTTTTTTTCTTCTAGGTGTTAACCGAATCTTTTGGAATCATAATTTTAAGGACGATATTTCCTTGTGACCCACTTTTCCCTTTTTGCTGTGTAATGTTTTTTTTTTCTATGATATCCTTTCTCATACAACTTGTGTATTCCACCCTGGACGTGGCTAGTGGTACTGGTCCAGAAAAAAAAAATTGTTCTTTCACTATGGTGATGACTGATGACCCCACCACAGCCATCAACCAGCTGATCCACCTCCAAGCTGCTTTTGATTTTGCTTTCTCTTAGCTGCAATTTGCTTTCTTTATTAATAATTATGATTAAGATTCGTCCATACATGAATCTTTCTTTGACCAAATTAATGTCCTACTGCTTCGCTTACTGCTCACAAATCCAATCCTTTCCCTTTTTTCCTTTTATCTTTTGTTTCTTTTAAATTCTACTCGTCAAATCTGTGCAGTAGTAAACCTTTTGCAGTGTTGTATTCACAGTTTGCTTTGTTTGTTTATTATCTACCTTTTTTGTAGTCATGTCAAAATTTTTTTTAAAAAAAGGACTTTATATATTCACTTGCATGTAAATTTCGTTATTGCTTACGTCCCTTGCTAAAAAAAAAGGAGAAAGAATTGTTTATGATTCTTATTATCACATTATCAATATAAATATAAAAGTTAATTATTAAATATTATTTTGTCCCGTAAAATTTAAAAGTCATGCTTTATTTTGGGCAAAACAAATAAATTTTCTAGCAATAATTCATACTTTTATTTCATATTTTTATTCTTAATCATTCATAATAAGATCTAACCATGTATATTTTTCCTCGAGCTTTTTTTTATATAAAACCAAGCTTTTAATTTCATGTGTTAGATGTTTTAATAATTCCATAACCATTAAAAGTTTTAATGATTTCATAATCTTGAAATCATTAGACAAATATAATGTTTTTTTTAAGAGTAGACAAATATAATGTTGAACTAAGAAAGTTGTTCGCTATGCAAAATCAAACGAGTACCTAAATGTATTAGCTTGATGCTAGCATGTCTAAAACACTACATTCTGAAGACTTAAGACTAACACATAATTAAGAAGGGTATGAAGTGATTTATCTAAAACAGCCTTACTCGCTGATCTAACTCATTTGAAGAAGTTTCGTTAAGGAGTTGAAAGATACTTTGTACAAATCAAATGAAATCGCATTTGAAGCAAAAGTACCAAGCAAAGTATATATTGAGCAATGCATATGTAGAATCCACTAAAACGGCAAGATAAAAGAAAGATTTAATTTCAACAATATTGTGCGTGCAAAAAACGAGGGAAGAAAAAGGCACAATTCACAAACACAAGCATAGCAAATCCTTGTAAAAGTTGTTTGCATAGAAGAAATAACAAACCGCTATTAGAAAAAGAGAAATGCTACTTGTACAATAATTTGTACAGCTAATTAAGAGAGAAAAGAGA
Organism: Glycine soja; assembly: GCF_004193775.1. Lineage (NCBI taxonomy): Eukaryota > Viridiplantae > Streptophyta > Magnoliopsida > Fabales > Fabaceae > Glycine > Glycine soja. The sequence continues at coordinate 27,088,874 of NC_041014.1, read as the reverse complement.
AAGAAAAAAACTTTGAAATGTAAGAACATTTACAATGGAATAACTCATTTTTTTTGTGTTTTTCCAATGGATCTCATATGTATACATTATTTATTTTCACTTTTTTCAACAAAAATAACTCCAAGCACTTAATATCTACAATGAAACAACTCTCATTTTTGGTGCTTCCATTGGTAAAAAAAAACTTACATCATTAGATTTTTGGGTTGTTGATAATTTGCATTAAATTTAACCATGTATTCATATTGAATAAATTTTGATTTGGATACATTGAAAATAAATAAAAAAAAAGAAGTTGAGAATTTTTTGAGAGTGAGAATGAGAGAAATTTGAGAGGTTTTAGCTGTGAAAAAAAAATATTTATGCATGATATTCATATACAATAATTCATTTTTAAAAAGTCGTTATCATTGTTAACACTCTCTCAACGGTAAAAAAAAAATAGTCATTATCATTTTTAACCAAAAGGGTCGTTACATTATCTATCTTTTACCATCCAACTTCATAAATAATAATAATAATAATAATATTTTTTTAATTTAATAAGCAGGCTAAATGTCCCTTGCAAGCAACCTTCCACACGCAACAACATCGGCAGTTGCTTCCCGAACCATGATGATTTCACTAACATGTGTTTCCCAAGTCAAGTCATGCAGCCATCCAATGTGGATGCTTTAATAAATGATGTGATGAAAAAGATTAAAAAAAATTGTATAAGTTATTATTGTATAAAATTATAAATTATTATGAGTATCACAAACTATATTGAAAAATTAGCTTGAAAGTTGAAAAATTGGTTAAAAAATTATAATCGGATGATGAAAAATTAACTTATTAAATTATAAATATTCGGTAAAGTTATTTACTAAATTAGTTGAAAAGTATAAAATGAAAAAAAATAAACATATTTATAATCTACTATTTTATGTTATATTTTTTCATGTTAAGTATTCTGCTATTAATCTTATATTATTTCTTAAAATATTTTTAATCAAGTTTAAAATAATATAAGAAAATATACTTAAGTAGATATTATACTTTTATTATGTTAATTAGTAATATAGTTAAAACAAATCATCTAATATAAAATTATTTAAAACATAATAAAGACAAAATATAATGTTGAAATAATAAATTAAATATCATAAGTGGTACATTGTTGTTCCTAATTGTGCTTTTTATTTTTTTGAAATTAACTTTTTTGTATATGTAGTTAGTGTGATATTTTTTTATCAATGTATAATGGCATGTTGAAATAAAATAATAAGTGGTTTACATTACAATAATAATTAAAAGATAAAAAAAGCATTAAAAACAATGAAGAAAATAATTTATTATTTTTTTTTACAAAAATGACATTCTAAAACGATTTTTAGGTTAAAACCATCTTAGAAGCTTTAATTTTTTAAAATAATATATTTTTTATATAAAAAAAACAAACTCTAAGACGGTTTTATTTTAAAAAATACATTCTAAGACGATTTCATAAAAAACCGTCTTAGAAAAAGACACCCTTCTAAGATAGTTCTTAAGTTCTTAGTTAAGAACCGTCTTAGAAGGATATCTTTTTCTAAGACGATTTTTTATGAAACCGTCATAAAAAGTGAAGACTTTTTATGATGTTATTTACGACGACGGTTAATAACCATTGTCATATGTGTAAATTAACCGATGTAGATGTGTATTTTCCAGTGATGTATAAAAAGCTAGAAACTAAAAGCTAGCATTTTAAAAAATATTACTTTAGGTAGAGTTTCAAAAAATGTTAAAAGCTACTAAAAAACTTGTTTATTGAGTAGTCAAATAAGTTTTTCATCTAGTAAAAGAAGATTAGCTAAAATATCTTGCCAAACATGACCTAAATATAAAAGTTAAAAGTTAACGTTTTAAAAAATGTTAATTTAAAGAACGTTTCAAAAAACGTTATTAAAAACAACTTTACTACAAAAAAAATGACATATGTCTACGGAGACTTTTGCCTACAGACATAAGTTACTTTAGGTAAAAGTCAAAAAATACTTATACCTACAATTTTTTATCATAGGTAAAATTCAAAAATTTGTACCTATTATTATTTGGTGTAGGTAAAACTCAAAACAATTTATACTTACAAATAGTCAGTGGTGGTAAAATTTCAACAAACGTATACCTATGATTCTTTGGTGTTCGTAAAATCCTATTAAACTTACACCTACATTTCATTGGTGTAGATAAAGTTTAAAAAGTTTCTACCTACAAATACATAGTACAGGTAAAATCCTATATAACAAATACATATTAAAATAATTATTTTTGTTTAAATATAAATGTTATCTAACATAACCAAACATTAGATAAAATTAAAACTTATTGTACACTTAATCTTATCCAATGAGGCTCCGATGGAATGGAAAAGCTTCTGGTCTCCGATGAGGCTCGCAGGGAGTTCTCCAATCTCCATTACGCTTTCCATGAGGTTAACTCCCAACTCCAAACCAAGTTTAGCCAGGTACCTTCTTTCCTTTCCATCGATCTCTCCCTTTCTTATACATTTGATTTACAATGCGAATTTCCCTTTCTGTTGTTCATAGATGTTAGATCGATTCGATTTTAGGGCTCATAACTAATTTACACCATTTTCTGTTTTATTTCGCTGTTGGTTTAGATTATAAGCTGTTTTCAATGCAATAAGCTAATCTAAACCTGCACTTAGTGTCCCTATATTGTTTGTGCTGCTTCTTTCTGAAATCCCTCATTCAAACATATTCTAAGAATGTATTGTTAAATGGTTGTGTGTGTTTCACATCTAACTGAGTGCGTTATATTTTAGATTTTTGTTGTCTAGGTATTTACATGGGGTGTTTGTTTTTTAATTTTTGACAGGGTTCAAGCTTTAATATTGTCACCAATGAGGGAACTAACCTCGCAAATTGAGATGGTTATATTGGTTGTTGGGGATTTCATCAATATACAAGCTCATGCATGCGTTAGAGGTAAAAGTGTGGGAGAAGACATAAGGAAACTTGAGTATGGAGTTCATGTGGTGTTTGGAACTCCTGGCCAAGTTTGTGACATGATCAAAAGGAGAACATTGCACACGAGGGCTATATGGATGCTAGTTTTGTGAGTTTATTTTTCCACTAGTCAAAGTTGATTGCATTTTTTTCCTGTCATGTGTCAAGGACTGTCTTATATTTTTCTTTTTGATATCAGGACGAATCTGATGAAATGTTGAGCAGAGGGTTTAAATATAAAATTTATTATGTGTACAGATATCTCCTACTTGACCTTCTGGTTCTCTTTCCCTTGTCCTCATCTCTATTAATGTATTTGAATTCTAGAAACAAATTTATGCAATTTGAAATCTTATAAGGTTCTCTTTCCCTTTATTGAGTTAGGTGTTGTTCTCTACGGTCGGATATGATATTTAAGTTTCATATAGTAAATGTTTGCAATTTAATATTGATTGCTGAGCTGAAATTTCAATTATTGGAGGATAATATAAAAAATATCTAAATATTTGTAGCCTGTAGGTGATAAGTGATCGTGACTTTAGATTAAGTTATAAATGTAAAAATAAATTTTATGTAAAATTGATTCTGCAATCTTGACGCAATTGGCGATCATCTCCCATTTAATTAAGAGTAATAGATATAAAAAGAAAAGGATACAAAGGAAAAAATCCATTTGGGATGGGTTTAATCAAACTGTTTAAAGTTGGTAAGCTATTGTACAAAGATGCATGTAGCATAAGTTGGAAATTGGAGTTTGATTGTTCCTATTCTCTGGTTCACACCATAATCAAGATTATGAGTGAAGGTTATCTGATAATTATTCAGTTGATCCTAGTTTTGATATATGTTAATCCGTGTGATAGGAGCTAGGCAAGGCAGAAGCTGAGTTTGCCAACAACAGCATTGAATAAGTAATCAAGAACATACTAACAAGTCGGAGACTTGGATCACCAATCCTATGCAAAGAATGAGCAGGTTCCAATTATGATGCTTCGAGGCCCCTTCTCACTTGGCTCTCACAAGAAGTTGTCACTTATTATGCTTCTAAATTTACTAAGACATGCTTAACTGGGGCCTCAACTACTATAGAAATCTCAACCTGTAAGTACCTTTTATGTTTATGTTTCTTGTCATTTGTTATATTGATCTTTTTCCTTTCTTTTTTATCGTCCCTAAGAATTTTTCTCAATTCCCCTTTCATGTCATCAATAAAGTTAATTGAACATATTTTTGTTAGCTTTAATTACAAAATGTAGTTTTAACATTGCTTTGACAGGTACTACTCCATGTATGGGCATGTTGAGAAACTAGCAGAAGAAATAAAGAAAGGGGCTTCCTCTGTGGAAGGTGTTGGGGCCAAGTTATGCAGAGATGTATTTATGTGTCAATTTACATTTCATGTGCATTCCATTGTATCATAGCATGAAATTACAAATGGGAAGCAACATCAATTCCAAACCTAAGGCTAATTCCTCTGTAGAGGAAATAAATGCTTTTAAGAAAAAATAAAATAAAAAAAACTAGTATAATGTCTATCACATTGTTATTTATGGTTTTCAACTCAACATTATTGTGCTCTATACTCTATATTGTGTAGTCTCTTGGAGCAAAATTGTGCTTCCAAATTCATTTTTACTAAATTTGAGAAGAAATGTAAACATTTTCCTGTTAGTGAAGAAGATTGTAAACAATTATTTTTTTTTAATAGAACTTGCTAACGTTGTTGAAGTTGGGAATAGGTACCTAAGACACTACTCAATGAGGTGTTTGGTAAGATGAGTGCACCACCCAAGAGTAATGTACCAGTCATTACCCCCAATGAACTATCGGAGACTGATGGCTTCATGACAAGGTTTGGAATGATGGCTGCTCATTATAAAGCCTTTCTAGATGCTACTGGAGGCTTAAGGAGAGCACAACAGCTTGCAGGCAAGTCTATTGAACTCTTCTACAACACTAGTTCACAAGGTGAAAGTCCATATGGTGTCGAAACTTATGTCGTTGACGAATCAAGACAACCAAGTGAGCTTGAGTTACAACAAGCATTCCACCAAGGGAAGTACATTGTCGGCATCACAAAGAAGCTCAAGCGAGTTGCATAATGTTGCCTTGCCATCATATTAGATCATACTATTATCATTAAACCATACCACAGTATTGCTTGAAAATCATTGCCAATTTTTTAGTCTTGAAATATATTGAGTTTTTTGTTTGTTTTTGCAAGTAATTTTTTTTTCTCTTTCTAATCTTGGTAAAGGAAATGCTTTCTATTTTTTTTCTTTCTCAGGATGATAATGTAGAAACTTATCAGTGCAAGGAAACTACAAAAGAAAATACTCAACAAATATATGATGGTAACAACAATGAGGATCACCCTTCCTTCCTTGAAAGTAAATTTGAAACTAACCAACAGACTGGAACTCTGATTGATGAAGCACTTGGTGGTGAGTAATATTAACCTCATAACCTGCCAACTTTATTTCTGTATTTGCATTAATTCTCGATGACCATACTATCAAAAATAGTCTTGTCAATAATATTACAATATAATGATGATAGGAAACAACTTCTGCAATAGCCATGGACATGGGGTTGCTGCCAAGTGTTGCCTTGTCATGTCCCTAATATTTGCATTGTTATATTAATCTAATAGGCAATTGATATTCTACTACTCTTGGAACATCAACATTTTGGTATTTCAGACATGCAACAGTAGTTAATATGAGTAACTTCAGTTATCTAAGTGACTATCTTTGTAATAGATACCACAAATTCCATGAGTAGTTCAACTTGTGAAGATCCTCCTCCACCACAATCAGAATGGTATCCACCTTACACATCTTTATTCCATTGATGATCTTTACCTTCAAAATTTTCGCATGCAATTTCTTCATTTTGCTAACTAACAGGTTAGGGGACATGCTTATCAATCTTTACTTATCTGGCTACAAGAACATAGAAGTTAGTGAAGCTGATGTAGTAACAATGTGCCATTTGAAACAGAAGAATTTTTTTTTAAAATATAGATGCTTATATTTTGTTGAATATTAGTTTATGATATTAGTAATGTTATTCTTAATAAGCGATATTGTTATTTCAAGAACATAGTTTAGATGGTGATGCAGATGTGAGAATGCTTTGATTGGAAAAACATTGATATTCTAGATCTCTTCATTGGTTGTTAATTAAATTTTGAATTATACATATGATTGTCTTTATCTATTGACTTATGAAATTCAAGAAATTCAAGAACACAGAAAATTCAAACAAAAGAAATAGAAATTAATATTTTAAGTTTTAACTTTCAAGTGTATAAATTATTGGTAGTTCCTTCTATTTCAAGTTTCAATAATCCTTCTATCGATTCTATTATTTTTTAAAAGAAAAAATAAAATATATTTTAGTTAAAAATGGTAATCAACAAAGAGCGTAATTAGGAACTATTTTTATAATTATTGTATGGCCTTTACCAACATATGACCGTAGATACAAGTAAACGACTTTTACCTACAGTTAGAGATAGTAGGTATAAATTACTACATTTTACCTACACATTTGAACCTTTAGGTATTACTTATAGTGACACTCAAATGTGATAGTAGGTAAAAATATATTCATAGATAAAGCCTATGATGACAGATTATTAAATGTAACTGTATATTTCTTTAAAGTTGAGGCCTAAAACGTCCGTAGGACAAAGTCCTTTATACATTTACCTATGAATTTTGGATTTTTAGTAACAAGTTTTGTCTGTAAGTCTAAGTTATTTTCTTTGTAGTGTTTATCAAATAGTTAAATAAGTTTTTCAATTAATAAAAAAAGTTAAAAACTAATTAAAATATGAGTTCAAACACAATCCTAATCTTCTAAACTAATTTTTCTTTAATGTTATTTGTTTAACCAACTAAACATTGCTTTTGAGCTAGCCTTTTTAACACTCAATTTTTTCGTTGATTTTACACTCAAGAAATTGTCTGAAAGCTTAGATCATTAGTTTTTAATTAAAACCATAGACAGATTACATTTAAATACCCTTTTTCTTCAACCATTCTTAAATATTTGTTTCGGCAAAAGTTTTTTAAACTTATTTAAATTAACGTCAAGAAGTACACCTATATATCTTTCTTTTTTTCTTGTGGATAATAGACCTCTATATCTTTCATCACACATATCTTATCCATGAGTGTAGCTGATTAATTAATGAATCTTATAACTTTTTAGAACGTAGAATGAGGATTAGTGTTTGTCAATCCATCATGGTTTTTTTTTTAATGATTCCATGATAAGTTTGACATTTTATATATATTACAAATAAATGGGATAAAATATGTTTTTATTCTTTATGAATATAGATAAACTTAGTTTTCAAGCTTTTTTTTTTCTTTAACTCATAAGTTTTTTCTTCTAAAAAAACTCATAAGTTTTAATATTTTATAATAGTTCATATCATTATTTATTATTAATATTTTTATCGATAAATGTTAATGATTAATTTTTATTAGCAAAATGGATTAAACCTACCACTTTCTCTTTTTTTTCTTCCGCCCTATATCTCTCTCATTATTTACTATTAATGTAACAAACATTAGTTCATATAATTTGTCATGCCTTGGACTGATAATGCTTGTATTTTCCTTTTTAGAGGCTTTTCTTCTTCAATAAAGTTATTCATTCACGAGAAAATAAACATGAATTTAGACATAAAGTTATTGACGTTACGTGATTAAATACATGCCATTTTAGTTATTATCATCTATTAATTTTAAAATTTTAAAAATATATGAACACAAAATCCTAAAAAAATGGAAGATTAAATACAAATATAGTCACATTTATAAAGATTAAAAACAAACAAATTCTACTAAAAGATGCAATCTATATAAAAATTCTAAAGATAGTCAAATTAATATGATTTTTATTGAAATATTATTCAAAAAATAATTATTTATGATGATTGAATTCGTCCTGATTTAATTATGTTGAAAACATCAAAACTTTATATCTAAATAAGATTAATTCCAATTAAACACAATTATAACCTAACTATATATCTAAACTATAATTAATTTTTATAATTAGTTAAGGTCCACACATGATTACCCCTGCAACCTACAGGGCAAAGGACTAATCATGATAACTAGGGACAAATTGATTTGTTTTATAGTAATTTTAAACTTATTATATTGCACTATCAAATTCGGTTTAGCATCGAACTCACCATCACCAAATAAAAACAGGTGACCCTTGTGCAAGAATTAGGTTACCAAATTATGTATTTTCTTGTCGGATTCCATTCAGTATCCTCCACAGACTATAACTACTAAACAAATAAAAAAGAAGAGATATTAACTTACATCATCGCTAATTCATTCAACAATCCCGACTTAGCTTTTAAAATTAAAACCATATAAATGAACTAATTAATTAAATTAATCACGCCTTCATTTTTTTTCTTTAAAAAAATTAACAACATGTCAACATATTGTTAATTTGAGTCTAAATCAACTCATACTTTCTAAATAAAGTTTTAGATTTGTGTCTCGTAAATGAAAATTCTCACTAAATTGGTAAACTAGATACTCAAGTAAAAATTAGTCATAAGCAAAATTCGAAAATATTTTATATCTTTTTTTTCTGTTATTTAATGCATACTTCACACCCACACCTATAACATGTTAATCCAAAAAATATATGACTCTATACTTTTAATAAGAATGTTAGGGAATAATATTCTTAAAATTCTAAAAGAATACAAGTTGATTTTTTTAATAAAAAGTAGTTATTTATTATACTTTTTTATTAAAATAGTATTTGTGGTTTATTAAATTATATTTATAACTTTTGTTATTAAGTAATTTGACTTTTTTTATAAAAAAAATCACAATATATATTTTAATCATGACTGTTTGTGATACTCTCTAATATCTATGTTATGTTCGAAAGTAATTTTAGTTAATTTTTAATTATTAAAAATTTTGTTTAATTATTTAATAAATAAGTTATTTTTAGTAGCTTCTAGAGTTTTAATGAAAGCATGTAGTGACCCGCACATGCAATAAAGTTCTTCCTTTCCATGCTTTGCAACCGAAGTCATATATGTATTTGCTTTTGATGGAAGTGTAATCAGATTCAGAAGTTCATAACATAGAATAGCCTTCCAGAAATTATATTCCAGAAAGAGGGGAGTGTAAATAAATTCCAGAATCTGTTTTCTTGTGAGAGGGTTTTTTGGGTAAACAAATTTAAAAGGAGAGTACATTAGCAAAAAATGGAAAGTGGAAATAGCAATCGCCAAAGAATTTATTATCCATCGCATGGCCCAAATGAAACCCCATCAATGTTAGGCTAAACAAAAGCAAAAATTGGGCACTCATGAAATCTTAAATAGAGAGGGTCAGAATATACAATTGATAGACACTGGAGGAGAACCTTGACAAATTAACAATTCAATGCCATAATAAGAACTCCTTTTCCCTCTGTTCTTCATCTTCTTGTATTGAATGTTTTGAAAGAAATTTATGTATATTTGTTATATGAAATTGGCCCCCGCAAACATCAAAGTGTGGGTATTAAATTTAAAGTGCAGCAAAACAAAGGTATCCGAAATATTCCCCTTAAAAAGGGGTTCATAAGGGGGTGGTCTACCCTCAAGCCAGGGCTCGTCACCACAAAGCGAGGGCTGGCGGTAGGGTAAAAATGAGCCAAGTCAAGCCAAACTTTACTAGGCTTGAGTTGAATACGTAAAGCTTGAGGCATTATTTTAAGGCTCGGCTCGGCTTACATAAAAGTTTGGTTTGGCCCACGAGCCTATTTAAAAGCTTGCTTAAAGACATCTTTGATTAATTAATTATTTTAAACCCTAGTAAAATACTAACTAAAAAAAGAAACTTATAAAATTTTGTATAAGTAATGTAAAAATCCAAAAATAATTGATAAACAAAATCATATTGAATTCAAGTCATTAAAGTACAAAGTATATCAAAAGAAAATAAAAAGAGCATAATATTAAAAAATGTATGGATTAGAGATGATTTACACTAATATAGCCAAACAAAAATTATTATTAGTTAAATTAGCAATTTTTAATCCAATTTTTTGAATATATAATTATATTAAATATTTTTTAAAAAAATATATCTACAATAATTTCATCTTAGTCTACTCAAGCCATATCTTATATACTATTGATCGAGACCGTACCCGAATCAAATAAACATTAAGAAAATACAGTATCTAAGGCATCCGAAAGATCCCCTTAAAAATCGGTTTATAAGGGAGTGGTCTACCCAGTTATATAAGCACTTATCAAGTTTGTTAAATATCCGATGTGGGACTCTCAACAGTGGGTCCATCCCTGTTAGGATCAATTTTTTTTTAAAAAAAATCTAGAGATAAAATGATATTAAACTAAAAAAATTATAATTTTTCAAAGAATTTTAAATTCTAAGCCAGGTTATAACAATTTGAAATATAAATCAAACTCGTTCCAGATCAAATTAAAGTTTAATTTATAAAATTATAACCCATCACTGTTAACTTTAAATTAGGTGGGATTAATAAAATGGGATGAACCATAAACAATGATAATTAGCGAAGAAAATATGCCGAACCACCTGTTAAAAGTTTAAGGCCTGATTTATTTTGTGAAAAAAAAAACCCCTCAATGTATGTAATGAAAATTGAGAGAGCGCAAAAGCGTTTTTATTTTTTTATTTCTAAATATTAAATGCTCCCTTCTTTATTTTGCTCTTGAAATTTGGGAATGTGCAATTAAGGGTTTGTTTGTTTAAAATAAAAAAGTACTTTTGGTATATATAAAAAAGATTTTTTTAAAAATACTTAAAAAAATAGAAAAATAGTTTAAATAAGCATACCAAAAACTTTTAAAAATTGTTTATTTTACTAAAAAAATGTTTTTTAATAAATAAGTTTAAATAAATGGACCCTAAATTTTCAAAAATACATTTCCATTCTTTATCTCAATATAAACTTTATAAAGTAAGTTAGGCTGGAAGGTTTTAGAAAAGTCTATTAAACTTTATAGATTGCTGAATTTATAAATAATATTATTTTTAATAAAAAAAATATTAAATTATAATATATAATGTTATAGCGTTATTTTAACAGCTGAAGTATTAAACTTCTTATTTAAACAAATTTTAATATCTATAAAATAATATATTTTAGTTTTAACCATGTTAATGTGATAAATCTGCAAGTCTATGAATTTATTGGTCTGATTATAAAATCGTTAGTTCATAAGTTTATTAATTTTTCTCAATAACAGACCGATTAACTCTTACTTTATTTGTCTGTTTAAAAACGAACCGTGTAACTTATTTAAAATCTTGATAAAATAAAATTAAAAAAAAATTCTCTAAACAGATTAAGAAACCAAACATTAGTTAAGTCGGGTATGTCAGATATAGACCGCAAAATTATAAAATGATCACACTTAATTTAGGCAATACATAACTTGATCTAGCCTATGATTATCATTAAGTAATTGAGTTCTTTTTGAATTTTTAAGACCTCTGATTACATTCTGGGTGAAGAAGTTGTCAGAAAAATTAACTCAATTGCATTAAAATTGTGAATCAAAATTGCACATGTGAATGGCACTTCCATTTAAAAAGAAAGAAAAAATCAGATTAGGTGTACCCAAAGTACTATTTTTTTCCTCCAATCTCCAACATTTCTCTTCGAATGAAACTACTTAATCTACACATCATCAAAAACAAAAACCTTGGTTGAACAAAAAAAAGAAACATCACAGAATCCCTTTTAAGCAAACAACACAGTTTGATTAGGGATGGTGTTAGTGCTGGTAGATCTATGAGAAGGAATTGATGGCCTACTATTACTACCCATGAAGTTAGTGACACTGCCCCTTCCCAAAGAAGAACATGAACCTCTTGAACTTGTTGAATGCATCATTCCCCCCTTAGAAACAACCCTTGTTGAATGGCTCTCTGCCAACCCTCCTGCATAGCTCTTGTAAGACTTCAATCTTTTGTTGTGAGGGTTCTCTGGCTTTACAAGATCTTCCAAGCTCCTCACATTTGTTAGTGAAGTAAAAGATTGTGACTTTCCCTGGTAGAATTTTGATAGCCCCCTCCTACACAATTATCACAAGACACAAACTTTAGCAAATTCACAAACAAAAACACCCAATTTTTTTAAAAACAAAGTGACCTAATGGTTGTAACTTTGGACTATTTTTTTATATGCATATAGAAATGTGTTCATAATTGCTAATTTTTCTGAGATCTGAATACACTTAAAAGATAAGTTGTCTCATAACTTTAGAGGGAGAAAAAAGAAAAAATAAGGCATGGGTTTAAATCTCTTTCACTAAGATTTCTAACAAAACTAATAACTAATATTGTCAATAAAAAAAATTGTCCCATTACTTATTTCAGGTATAAACATTTAACCACTTATTTAAGAAACTCAAGCCTATTATTATTCGGACCAATTTTTTGTTGGTAAGTATGGACTAATTTGGTAGTTTATGGAAAAACAAAGAAGGAAGAAAATGAAAGAAGAAACAAACTTGGTGGTAGAAATTGAGAAACTTACTTGATGGGAAGTTGTTGAAAGAGAGAAGACATGTCACTCAATGGATCAGCAACAACTACAAGTTGATCATCAACTGATGATGAGGGAGAAGAAGAGGCAGGGGATGTTACTTCTTCAAAAGAATCAGATTCCAACGATGACCCACTTGAAATTCCAGAAACAGAAGAAGATGTCGAGGAAGAATAAAAAGAACCAACAAGATCATCGTACTCATGATGAACCAGAAATCCTTTCTTTTGCGCTAGCTCCATAATCTCCAATGTTGTTGTGTTTTTGAGATACCCCTTCTGTGTGTTGTTGATCAAACCACCACACACAAACAATATTTGTATTTGACTTAGCACTTTATGATTACTAAGAACACATACATTCATACATACTAACTTAATTTTTTTTTTTCTTGGCTTGTGAGAGCTATAAATGGAATGGAAGGTTTGAAAGTACTTAGAGATGATTTATAAGGAAAGTGCTAAGGTGGCGGATAAGATTAAAGGATCTTTTCCACTTTTATCCAATTGTTTTTTATTGTTTATTGTTAATATTTATTCCTCTTTGGAAAGAAAAAAGTAAGATTCGGCTTTATCCAAATATGATTTCTTTTGTTCCCTCTATACACCCACCCTATCATGTATCATCCTCCTTCGACATAGCCTAATGTGGCATTACCTTTATTGTCCATTCTAAACGAAACACGTCTCTTTATAGCGCGTTGATTGACTTGTTCATATTCTATTTTAGTCCACAAAATTGTCTTTACTTTTTTTTTAAAAAAAAATAATATTGCCGTTGAATATTATGTCAAAAATTCAAAAGAGTCAAAGCTATTGGCGATTTGGCGACATGATATAATGACGCAAATTTATATTTTTTTGGACATATTTCAACTAATTTTAAATCATTAATACTTATATATAAAATAAAAATGAAAGTTTTGGATGGAAATTCAAAGATAATAATGAGTCTTTATACTTGATATGTAAAATATTAATTACAACAGTTAGAAAATTAATTGTTCTGATTGACTAACTATATGAATCTCACAGCTTGTATAACTTTTTTTCTTATTTTGATGATTTCTATTTTGAGTTCTAAACATTTTCTCTAACTCTTTTTTTCTCTTGGGTTAAACCATGTTCAATAACAGTTCGAAAATATTAAAATCTTAAAAATAATTAAAAAAAATATTTAAAATCAACTGCAAAATTATATCAGTAAAAAATTATAAAAGAAAAAAAAACATATTTAAAATCTTCGTTTATACTTTATAGATTGATTGATAACAAAACATATTAAAGTGTTAGGAAAATAATCATCTTTATCTAAGTAACTAACTTTTAACACGTAAAATAGGAAATTGGAAATCAAATCCTTCGTTACCAAAAAGAAAATGGAGGGAGGGTGAGAGGAACGCGTGGAGGAGCGCGTGGAGAGTGAACTTTGGGAAGGGGTATGGATAAGGTCGAAGGTGTTGACATGGCAAGGTGTGACTCAACTGAACGGAACGGAATGGGGGGTAGAATGATGAACGGAATACGCGGCGCCCACTGAATGAAATTCGAAATTTGTTTTAGTGATTGGTACTATCCATCCATCTTTTTAGGGCAAACAAGATGGGTCCAACTTCATCCCTTTCTGTCTTTTCCTTTTTCTTCACCCAGATATGCATTCTTCTTGTTGGCAACTTTGTTTTTTGCAATGCAATGTATGGGCGGAACAATTCGTTCTTAAATGTGTTATATTTTTTTTATTAATAATAACTAACAAAAGTTAAGATATAGATATTTATCATTTTTTTTTCATTTTAAGAATTAAAATTTAAATTTTCATTGAATAATAAATTTATACAAAAAATATTATTTACACTTATTAAATGCCACAATTCATACACCACAAAACGGTGATAATGTTATCCAACTCAATCACCATTTTCAATATAATCTTATCATCACTTTTAATATGATTTCTTTTTTTAATTAATTAGCTAATATTTTAAAACATTCGGCGTTATTGCTATTACAGAATTAAATGTGTGCTTTATCTTTTCAATAGTCTATATTATTTCTTTTAAACAAAATCCAAAACAAAGGATGCATGCATGTATATCTTCTCCCAAACTCCATTTGCTCCCCCGAGTTATCATCATTTAGAGATAATTTTTATTGTGAGACGTCTCTTAAAAAATTTCAAATTGTAATTATTAATGTTATACGAAGGTCGGAGAACCTCTTTTATTAAATTCAAGTTCAACTATCATAAATGGATTTAACTTCTCTAAAATTATTAGATGATGCGCTTCAGAGAATCAAGTTTACTTTTTGATTGGTAAAAAAAAGTAATAGACGAGTTTACACGATTAAATGTTTTTTGAGAGTGATTCCTTACACACTTAAATTTACATGTTAAATTAAATTTTACATTAAACTTTTATTTTATCTTTTTTTAGAGAAACTTTTATTTTTTCTTAAAAATAACTTATCTTTTGATTTTATTTTTCACTTTAGTCTTATATATTAACAAATACTAACAATATGTAATATCTTACAATAATGCTATTCATTTTATAACTACATTTTGGGTATATAATCAATTTAAGCTAAAAAATGTGATTTTGAAGCTTGTAGAACAATTTGATAGTATTTTTTTTTTTAATTATATACACAATTTTTAAAATCAATTGTCCAAAATATCAATTCCATATTTAGATTATAATAAATTACATTTTATTACCTCGAGGTTTATTTAAATGACATCAAACTCCGAACCTATATTTAAATATTACACTCCAACCCCATTTGTATCAACTTAATTAATAAGATAATTTTATTCGTCATTTACACTCTCTTACCTTGTGTTTTGTCAATATATATGACATAAATTAAAACTGCATACTTCCTCCAATATTACACACCACCATTCCAATGCAGTAGCTTATTGAGAGAGATTCTAATGCAGTTTCTTGTTTCAGGGGCTTCGATGCATTTTTTGTATTTGTTTCGTTTGTTAATTTACGTTGCAGATAAATATGTTGGAATGTGCTACAAGAGAGGTACGTGGGAGGTGGAGGTTGTTCCTTTACTGATTTTTACAGAGGTGGAGGTTGTTCCGAATGCATGGTGTTGATGAAGATGTGTCTATCAAACGATTTTTTTTCCAGTTTTTTTAATCTTTAAAAAATGAAAACTATTTATAAAAATAGTAATTGAACAAAGAATATAAAATTAGTTTAGATGGTTAAGAATGAAGAAAAAAAAAAACAAAGATCACAAATTCGACAAAAAATAACAAATTAGTTAACAATTAACATTTGTCTATAAAAAAATAATAATTAAACAAACTCTAATTATTTTGAATCTTTTTAAATGCTAACAGGGTGTGGTTCAAGTAAGAATACACTCAACTTGTAAGGGAAAGCCTGAATTTTATTCTCATATAGAACACACAATTAGAGAAGGATGGGTAATTTTAAGGGTAGTTAAGCACTATCGACCCATGGATAATTTCATAGCTTGTCCAAAAGATGAAAGTATAATGTAATTTATTCTTTAAGCTAAGAAAACGTGTGATTTTAAAATATGTACAATAGTGTGATAGTATTTTATTTAAATTATATACACTAACGATTTTTTGTTGTTGAACTACACACTAATGAATTTGAAACATACATAAAAACTAACTCACCCGTATTATGAATATATATATATATATATATATATATTAAGTTGTAACTATAAAAATTCGTGATCATGTTCATGAGATATTCAAGAGAAGACACTCAAATACCTCGAAGAATATCAAATGTATTTCTTCATACCCTACTTAGGGTAGATCCATGGAAGAATTTGGAATTTTGAAGCCACAAAATTATACATTGAGAAGCGCATCATTGTATTTCCCCCCCCCCCCCCCCAGAGAATTCTGTAGTTCTTCAAAGAAAAGTGATAGAGTATTCCACCAATTATATGGGTAGATGTAACTTTTTCAGAATGGGCGACATACCTAAATTGCGGAAGACAATTAATTAATTAATGTCGCGGTTGAACAACTCACTGTGATCCAAGGCATGATGTGCGCAGAACAAGTGAGCATTAAGCATATCCATGCCATTCCACTGTCTAGGGATTGATTTTTGTCCACATGATCAATACGTACTCATCCACATAACAGATTGCGAGTCTATATATGATAAAGAAATGACAAATAAAGACATTCACTTGTAGGGATTGATGTGTGAGCATGGTGGATAGACATGGATATGCAGCAGAAAGAATGCATGTTTTTTTTATAAATATTATTATGCATTATTAATTGTGTGTGTTACGTGCAATGCAAAAAAATATTTAACGACGATTAATAGAAACATTCAACGAAGATTTTGAATCGTTTTTATATTTAATGTTATTAAAATTTGAGATTTTTAATGACGATTATAAAACAATCGTTATAAAAAAGTCTAACTTTCTACGACGGTTGTCAATAACCGACCGTCTTCTAAAATTTACTTTTTAAAGTTTACTTTCTAAGACGGTTGTTAATTGAAACCGTTTTAGAAAAGATATTTTTTAAGATGGTTATAAGCTAACAACCGTCTTAGAATGTGAACTTTCTAAGATGGTTTTAGCTAACAACCGTCTTAAAAGTATATTTTCTAAGACGATCTTAGTTAAGAACGTCTTATAAAATTGATATATCAAATGATATTTATAAATAATACCCATTTCATTTTTAACCAAAATTAACTTTAATCAATCATTCTTTATTTTTTGCTAACAAAATGTGGTTAGTACAAATATATATGGCTAACATAATAAAAACATGTGAAGTCAAATTTAATTAATCAAAGTTGAATGAGGTTAATGCAAGTGGTATCCACACCATTAAACACCAATTTCATCATGCGAATGGCCTTCAAAGATAATAATTCCAAACAACCTAAATTGAAAAAAAAAATGGAATGAATTTAAGAACCTGGATAATAAAAGGAACAAGATCAGGATCACTCATGCTCATATTTATCCTCTCTTCCATTTTCAACTTCCCAGCATTAAAATAAAAAAGCCTACAATATAAGAGAAGTTATCATGAAATTAAATTCAGCCACAACCTTCTAGACTGATAATGCTTTAGATTGCAAAGGATAAAATCATAGTCATGCACAACCCCACCCCACTGAATCACTAATGAAATGCCAACAAATCCACATATTTACAACTTATCAAGTATAAGCCTTATAAATGTCATCACATTCACACTTGCATCAAAGAAAACTAGAGAAAAAGAACATAATAAATAGCAGTTACAAATCAACAGTTGAAATGACAAGTTGGGACATAGTCAGTAAGAAGTTTCACAGGCTATGTAACAAAAACAAGTTGATTTTTAAAATTTTCACAAGCTATGTAATATTATATTTTCACAGGCTATGTAGTATTATATATTTCCATCGGCTCCACTTTTCAAATAAAATGATTGAAAGAGGAACTTATATTAGCGTAGCAGATTAACAAGGGGCACATGCCAAATTGCCTATTGATGATGCAAATGAAAGGAGCATTGATTGACCATATTACAGGGTTGAACCAGACTTGAATTAAAGGGGGGCTGAACACATATATACGAGAATGAATAAAAAATTATATTTGTCATCCTTATATTAAGGTTAGTTTGGTAATTAACAAAAAATTTTAAAGAAACATAATCGATTTGATTCTTTCTACTAATAAAAAAATTAATAATTAATAAATATAACATTTACCAATAAAAATAAAAAAATAAAATTTTTTAATTGTTTAAAAATATTACATTGAGCCACCTTATATATTACACTAATCCCTTAATTATTTGAAAGTATGTTTTTTTTACCCCTTCAATCATAAGTTTAGTGTCATCACCCCTCCAAACATTCCTTAGAACCAATAATGATTGCATGTCAATTACTCAATTTAACCAATTTTTAACTACATATCAATATTTATTAAATTTTAAATTGTATTATATATTTTTAACTACTTATAAAATAAGATTAATCATATTTATACATGCAGTTAATCAAGTATATTGGATGGACAATGGACCTAAATTTTAATGGAACAAATATCAGTACTTCTATTAAAAAAGTGTAATTCAATTAATTAAATATAAAATAATATACAAATTATTATAAATTATTTAATACTAACTTTGTTTTGTATAGATAAAAAAAAATCTATTCTCTACCCTTAAAATTCTCAGATTTCCCTGATTGAGCCGTGAGCGTTTGAGCTAGCACAACAATTTTTTTTTAATTCATCACAAGAATTCCTTAAACGCCACTAACAAGTAAGCATAGCAGTTCTTTCTCATTACTCGCGTCATCACAGAAATACAACATGACCTAAAACCATTTTCTATAGTTGAATAAAGTATTCCTGGATTCATATATGGTTAAAACTTTAGGATTGTCTTGAATTATTACAATATTATCCGTCTTTTTATTTTAATTAATTTCTTCCCAAATTAAATACTATATAGAGAAGACTGTATGGAACGTTCACCTTACTGTTGGGACTCGAATATTTGGTAGATAGGTGTAGATGAAAATCGAGAAAGATAGAGAAGAAATAAAGAAAAGAAATGAGAGAAAGTAAAAGATCGATATATTTAGCTAAGTTCACGATGGATGGAAAAAATAATTGATTAAGAGAGCAAATATGACTAAAAAGTTGACAAAAAATCGTTAGAAAACTCACAAAAATAAAAAATTTAAAAAACTGTATACTTTACACGGAATTATTCAATTTTCAAGTCTTATTATTAAAATTGAACCAATCACATTATAATTATATTAATTTTATTTAATAAATGCTTAACATTATGTAACTAGTGTTATTTTAAATTTATAATGGTTATAGTATTTAATTTATAGAGTACTTCTTTCAACAGTGAATTTGTAATATATGATTTTTGTTGTAGAATAATCATGTTTAATGTAAAGATCAACTAAGCAAGTTGCTTCTATGAGTGTCTGTTTGACGTACAATTGTTTTATACTAATTGTATGTGTTCAAATTATTATTTCTAATAGTGTTTATTGTTCCCTTCCTGACAAATATATATATATATATACTTAATAACAAATTCGGCAATTTCTACGATAGACCTACTGAATAGGTTGTCCACCGGTGGACCAAGAGTTAGTAGCCATCGGATTTTAATAAAAGAAACATGGACCGTCCAGATCAGATTTGGAGAGGCTTGTACAAATTTGGTATTGAATTTGTGAACTTGTAAATTTGCCTATTCTCGATTCTCCTTTGCACTCCTCACCCATTCTTGCAGCTCAATCTTTGAAACAAACAAATTTCCCATGCTCCACCTGTGAACCAATAACCCCACATGGCCACATCCACTAATTATAAATTTGGTACTGTTAAATCAAACTTTAAATTTTATTAAAACTAGTCTACAACTCGTGCGTACGCCCAGATTGTTTGTAATTTCTTTAGCATGTATTTTTATTGGTTTTGTAAAGTAGAAATAAAATGAAAGATAGTATGTAAATTTAAATAGAGTTAGCATTGATAAACTTTGATTGAAGTAATTACAATGGTAGGGAATTCATATACAATATGTAAAATATAACTAAAATTGTTGGTCATATTGGAGAAGTTGTTTTGGCAAAATAACAAAATCAATTTAATGATTAAACTAAGATCTATTTTGTGTCGTTGTCGTCCCTATCTTTTTGACGTCTGATGACAATCTCCTAAATCTTTTCGATGCGTCTATAGTAGAAGGAAATTTCATCCTCGTGGCTGAAATCACGCGCTCTCTTCAAGGAATTGATACCATGGTTGAACCACGTATTTATCACCAATTCCAGCGTCAATCACTACAACAGGCCATTGTAGCGGAGGTCCGGACCTTTTCAAAATTGTCATGTGCTAACCACAGTGGATAAGGCATGCTGTGACAGAGGGCGGAAGTTGCTATATGGGAAAAAATAGCATTTAATTAAAGATTAATATAAATAGTATGAATAGTGATTAATTTTTTACCAATGGATAGGGGGCACCAAGGATACATTGAGTGATGGTAAGAGTCCATATATGTTTCCTTGAGCTACAGTGTGGTCTTCCACATGTCTGCTGGTGTATTGTTGGATTGAAGTGCAAGTTGAATATGGAGAGGTGGTCACAGGAAAAAAAATTATGGTTATGGACTCATAAATTTTGAATTCTTTCTTGAATCTTGTGAAGCCGTTAGCAAAGTAACATTTCCCTTTGTGTTGCCTCAGTCGGATTTCATAAGGGGCCCCATCATATTTAAATTGCATGATTTCTGGATAGTCTGGCTGCCATTGCTGGTGGTAGAAAGTTGGTATTTGTATGGTGTCCTGAAAGGAAGAAGACACTCTTAATCAAAACTAAAATAATATCCAAAGTAGTGTTGGCAAAAGTAGGCAAAGTAGGCATTTTATTTTACCCTGTCACAATGGAATGCTGCTCTAAACTGTAATATTAATGGGCGGCTGATAATTGAATTTCTGATCTGCAGTGAGAGACCATTTTGAAAAAATAGAAGTTAGCATTTGAGTATGTTGTCTTAGCAAGAAAATTTATGTTTGTTGATGTTGGAAAGAAATAGAGGGCACGATTTGGTAATATTATAATCAGTTGTGTAAATCAATGCTTAAAAATATACAAAAGAGAACATGCATATTAATCAATTTGATTGGCATAACATATTACAAACCAATTGATGGAGTTTGGCAAAAAAAATGAAATAGAAGGCAAGAAAAGTGATATTTGTAGACCTTAATTGTGCTGTTAATGAAATTGAATACTAATTGAGTTTAAGTTTTTTTACATGTGACTATTAGGATGGCGAAATATTAATTAAAATAAAACCAGACATGGAAGAAAGTTTCATAGTTTTGAATGAGTGTAATGAAAAGAACATAATAGAGAATGCATATAAGACATCATTAATATTAAGTATACTAAACTTCATCCTTAGGTAAGTAAATCTAGGATATATGCAAGTAGGAAAATTAACTGAATGAAATCAAACCAACAGCAGTACAACCAAATCTCTAATTTGTATATACTCATGGAAGCAAAAGATCAAAGCATATGGTCATGAATTTGAGGATTGATGAAATGGAAGAAGTTTGAGTGTGCAATTTGTGGACAAAGGTTGATAATAATTAAAATAGGTAGGAAGCTTAATACAATTGATGAAAATAATCAGCATGATCAAAACTACAAAACAGACAATGTTTATGATTAGGTATGAGTCAAGTATCCAAGTAAGTTATTAATATAACTGAATTAAATCCAAACAAAAGCAGTACAACCAATTGGCTAATTTGTGATGGTATTGAATTTTAGCGTTGATGAAACAGAAGATGTTTGACTGTGCAATATGTGGACATAGATTGAACAATTACAGAGCCAAAAAATATAAATTATTATATATGTATGTGTTCTAAGAACACACAATGTTGGGATACGTTTTATTATTTTTATTAAGGAAATGTCAAAATAGAACATGCATATTACATGGTCTCTAAAACATAACCATTCGAATATTCAGGAAATAAAGACAACATGATTGCACTACCCAATGTCTGAGATAACACAATGTCGATGTGAGTATTAGTTATTTTTTTTCTGGAACAGTTTTAATTATTTTCATCAATTAAATGTCAAAACAGAACATGCATATTACATCATCTGTAAAGCATAACCATTTGAACATGCAGGAAATAAAGACAACATGACACTAGCAGCGAAAAACATCCATAAGGACAAAAAAATACAGAAAATAAAACAATGTTGCAGGTTTCCAAAATTAAAATATCTAGAGTCATGAAATTATGACATCTAGAAAGAACTTAAATAAAAGGCGTTAAAGATGGGTACTATTCAGACATGAGATATAATTTAGAAGTGTAGGTTAATTTAAGTAATAAAACTGTGTGTCCACGGAATAACAATTTGGGCCATGAAACAAAATTTAGTAACTATTCTTGCAAGTTACTATGCATAGACAATGATGCATGCAAACCTAGAAACCACAAACATCTCTGTCCTAAATTTCAAGCAGTCGAATGGCAAAAATTGACGGCAAGATGACCAATTTTGATGCAGGGTATGGATGAAAGATGGAATCAAAAGCAAGGAAAAAATAATGAGATGAATAGAGATAATTTGTGAGTATTCGGTTTATACTCACCTTGTTGGACGCAGTTGATGAACACGAATTCATGGTGATGGGGTGTGTGAAGGACTGGTTTTGGTAAAGTTGAAGCGAAGTGTGTAGGTTAAAGTACTATGTTTTGGTGGTGTGAAGTAGTAGATGTAGATGATTAATCGTTGGCTTGTGCAAGGATTTAACTTGAGGCAATTGAACGTCTTGGAACTGTGAAGCATTTGCAGACAACGTGTGAAGGTTGGACATGAATAGACAATTAACTTATTATCAAGCTAGTTAGTGGTGTAAGTGGCTAAAGACTTTTTTTGACTGTGAATGTCACAAAAAGGTTGACATATTATAATGTAAAATTGATTGTATTGTTTTAAAAATTCAATGGGTATTATTAAATTAAGAACATGCCTTTAACTGCCTCCTGCATAATTTATAATAATAATAATCATAATAATAATAATAATAGTAACAATCATGCATGACAAGAAATAAAAAATTAAGAGATAGGAAATATTAGTACATGTAGTACAATTATAATAATAAAAATAATGAAGTAAACATGTATGACATCAAAGAAAAAATTATAAGTTAGAAATATTAGTGTTAATTCATGTCATAACAACATTAAAAAGAGTTACAACAACAATGACAATGCTGAAAGTTACAGCATTTTGGCCATGCATGGATTGCAAAAATAGGATTGATAGGGCAGTCTTGAATTATAAAGGTGTTATTTTGCATTTTTTTCCTCTAATGTCCTCATCTTTTTTTTTGTTTCTTTTTTATGCAAGCTATAGTAATAATGGTAGTGTTGAAGCTGAAGCCATCTTGGTGTAATATGTGTTTGGTTTCACATCATCAGTATGTGCTTGGTTTCACATTGAATAAAAAACTCTGAAAAAAGTGTTACATGTAAAGCTCTCAGGCATGGGAATTTTAGGAATTTTTAGATACTTTTCAACTAAAAATAAAAGGGAAAAGTAGGAGTGAAGAGGACACCAAGATGAAGAAAAAAAAATGGAAACGAAGGAAACAAATTGGTGGGGAAATGACACAAATGAAGGAAGTAGGTTTGATGTTTCTATCATACATGATTGAGTTGTGAAAAATTTTAGATTAATAAATTGATAAAATCAGGAAATAATGTACTATATTTTATTGCACTACAAAAAAAATGTTAAATAATGAAGGTTATTTTGCGGAGGTTTTAGAAACCTCCTTAATTTATTAAAAACTACAATTTTTTGTGCTTAATTTGGGGAGGTTTATAACCTCTGCTAATTAAATATTATTTTTCCACTTTTTTCTCTTTAAAATAAAATAAATCATGTTTTTTTTCCGGCAAAAAAAAAATTTCCTCTCAAAAAAATCACAAAATCCCTCAAAAAAAAAAAATTCCTTCTTAAAAAAAATCACAAAACCCCTCCAAAAAAAATTCCCTCTCAAAAAAATCACAAAACCCCTAAAAAAAAAATTCCCTCTAAAAAAAATCACAAAACCTCTCTTTCAGTCACAGCTTCCTATTTCTCTTCATTAAAGATTCCCAAAACCCCTCTCTTCAGATTACCCCTAAAATTTCTCTCGGTTTCTCGCTCCAGACTTTGATTTTTCTTTTCTTCTCTCGCTTCCCAAAACCCCGCTCTTCAAAGGTACTTTCTCTCTTTGTTCAAAGGTCCGTTGCTCTTTTCTTATTTTTGTTCTAATTAATCAAATAATCATCTTCGTTTTCTTTTTTCTTTTTTTTTATGTATATATTCAGAAAAAATCAATACACATTTGATACAAGCATGTGTTTTGCTTGCAGGATATACAACAAGACGAAGAGATTCGAAGGATTCAAAGAGAAAATAAGGCCAGGTATTGCACAATTATCTTCGGAAGCACTATTTTTATTTATTTTAATATATCTTATCTTCTGGCATGTGTATTGTCTGGACACTATTTTTATTTTTCTCTGGTGTTTCTTTCCCTTGTTTTGCAATGTGTATGCGAGAGAAATCATGGATGTTTGTGTAGTGCGGTGCGGTGCAAAGAGTGAGTGAGGCATTAATTTACCCATTCGGGGTTGGACCCATACCAAAAGAGTCTTTTCTAATCTATTGTGATTATCAATTGGAGTGGGTGGGGGCCACTCAGTCGTACATCACTTCCCCAGATATTGTGATGGACACAGAATTCATCTCGTGAAAAAATACTTGATTTATTATTATTAAAATTAGAATTTGGTATACCCGAGATGAATTATTTGACTCAATGAGTGAAGACAACAATAGTGAGGTGCGAACGGGAGAGAGAGCATGTAAAATGTGGGGTTGACTATAGAGCCAGTTGATGTGTTCTGTTATTTAGCAAATTGGAATATTTCCTTCACGAAATGGTAAGTTATTGGTAATGCCTAATTGGAGTGTTAGGATGACCGAGTCTAGTGATGAAAGTTGAGAAGACTAAGCAGTAGGGCCAAATGACTTCCATACCAGTTTTCTCTGCAATATTTCAAATCCTTCCATACTAGTTTTTTCCTTTCCAACTCCTCCTGATTCATTTGCAATATTGAAATCCTTCCATACCAGTTTTTTCCTTTCCAACTCCTCCTGCTTCATTTGCAATATTGAAATCCTTTCATACCAGTTTTCTCTGCAATATTTCAAATCCAAACCCAAATGGCTTTTCACTTTTATAGTTTTAAATATATACAGTCTAGATTCTATTGAAAATAATATAGTGACTAGCGAATAATTCTACAAGTCAAAAGCACTATGTAGAGCCAATTTGATCTACTTATGTGATGTTATATTCTATATGTTTACATGTACGTGGCAAATTAAACTTGGATTTATATAAAAGCCTCACGAATTAAACAATAGAAAATGATCTTAAAAATAAATATTGTGCAGTGACTTTTTTTTACCTCTTTATTTTATTTAACTCTATGTTTTTACGACGTGCTTTATATCTCTATTTTTCTTCTCCGTCTAATAAAATGTTCCATCAACACCTTATATTTTTAATCTGTTTACATCATGTAAGTAAAGTATAAACTTCAGAGAAAGGTGGAAATTCTTATATATCCATAAATTTTATACTTGTTGACAATCATAGTATGCATACACCAATGAGAATATGAAGACCCAATATTCCAATTCCACCAAGAAATCAAAAACAAAAAAGATTTATTTTAGATAAAAATTAGAAACATGATTAAATTATAAACATTTATTTTAGATATAATTTTTATCCTAAGATTGATCTAAAATATTTATTTTAGATATTAAATTTCTAAATAATTAATCCTTTGAACTTAAAAGTCTTCATTCTCTATCAAATATGTTGCTGACCAAATTAGAAACATGATTAAATTAACCATAAAATACCTGAATGTAAATATCAAATATACGCCTCCCTAGGCTCTTATATGTATCATCATCAGTGAACGCTATCTCTGCAAAATGGAGCGTGACAGTGTAGTCTCCATTTTCCAGACAAAATCCACAGTAAGTGAGAGAAATGGGAAACACACGCGCGGAGTGGAGAGTGGAGAGTAAGAAAAATCAAACTTATTATAAAAGAAATAATATAGCACCGCCACCTAACTAGAAGAGTGGAGAGAAGCTACGAAAATTGAATGCAAAGATTGCAGCTCTAAAATTAATGCACTGCCTAACACATTTAGAACTTGGAAGCACCATCATTTTTCCTAAGCAATTAAGTTCTAATACTTTATTGTATTAATTTGTTGTTGAGCCTTCATATTTTGTTGTTTTGTTTTGCCTATAAAAGGCCACCTCTGCCCTCTCTAATAGTTTGCAATGACATTTTTGAGTGAATATGAAATTGAGAGATTGAATTGGAACTCTCTTCCTCCCTTACAAGAATTACAATATTCATTTAATTTTGAATTGTCATATAATTGAAATTATATTTATATTAATTTCTAATATGTCGATGGTGTAAAAACAAATATACAAGTAGTGTATCAAAATTAAACTAAAAAAAGGTTATGAACCTAAAATAATAGTTATTTAACTTTTAAGCAGCTATGTTACAAAACAGAGTTTGATTTTATACATGATTTCATTGGTTGGAAGGAGAGTATATTAATATATTCATATAAAGAAAACAAAGTTTCTTAGGAAGCATACCCACATAATGACTCAAGTATCTGCAGCTATAACAGGCCCCACTCCTTACTTTGGGTCTGGTCCACCAGCTCATGTGTGTGGTTTGGTGGGCCGTTCCATTTTGTTGCCTCAATGCATTTATTTAGTACATATATGTCAGCCCAATGGAAATATATACTAACTTGTCGTATATAATACTAACTTAATTTCCTTATTTTTTTTAGCTTGTAGTTGAAGTTCTTGAGAGGTGTTGAAATTGGTTAGGCAATAACAAAAGACACATTCCCCTGCTTTCATTTATTGGAAGTTCAAAGGTAATTCATCTCTCTCTTATTTTGATTAAACATTGTAATCTTTATTTTTATGTGTTTACAACGTACATTACATTTTCATGATAGTATTTTTATGTTACGACATCTACTAGTTAGCTAACAAGTACAATTTATTATAATTTTTTGTAATTCATTTTTTTGTTGGTTCCATTGGTTTTTATTCTAAATACCTATTCTTATTTTATAACATATATGGTAGTAGCTGTAACATAAAAATTGGTATTGAATCTTAGGTTATGCTTCTTCCCCCACCAATTATTCTTTTTAGTTAGAATAACTATTATAGTTTTCTTCTTAATTTATATTATAATTTTGTTTAGGTATCTTTTGTAATGGATAAGTCATGGATTTCAAAGGCCCGAAACTCAATTGATTACTCCATTGGTTTGAGTAAATTCTTAGATTTTGCTTTTAAGAATGGAGTTGTAGGAGAAACGATTCGATGTCCATGTCCAAAATGTGGATTTATGAAATGGCAAACTAGAGACATAGTTGAAGATCACTTGCTATATAAACCATTTCCTCAAAACTATGTTATATGGGATCTTCATGGTGAAAAGCAAGCATTAGAATCTTCTCAAGTGGAAGATGTTTTCCAAGATAGTGGTGTTCAACCTCAAAACCCAATGGAAATGATGATCAATGACGCATTTGAACAATATAGGCAACATGACCCTAATGTAGGTGCATCACAACCATTAAATGAAGATGAAATAGTAAATGATGAACCAAGAGAAGATCATAATGGCTTTTATGAGCTTCTAAATGATGGGAGCCAAACATTGTATGAAGGAAGCAAATACACAAAACTAGAATTTATAATCAAATTATATCATATAAAAATTTTGTGTGGATTAAGCGACAAGGCAATGACTATGATATTGGATTTGTTAAATGACGCATTTGAAAAAGCAAAGTTTCCTCCTTCTATTTATGAGGCAAAGAAAATTATTAACAAGCTTGGTCTTAATTATAAAAAGATAGATGCTTGTCCAAAACACTGCATGTTGTATTTGGGAGATGATGAAAAAAGTTTGGATGCTTGTAAGCATTGTGGTACATCTAGATGGAAACCCAACAAGAAGAAGAAAATAGCTGCAAAGGTTTTATGTTACTTTTCATTGAAACCAAGATTGCAAAGATTGTTCACATGTCGTAAGACTGCAAAAGATATGAGATGACATGTTTTGGAAGACAATAAAGATGGGTTGTTAAGGCATCCAAGAGATGGAGAGGCATGGAAGACATTTGATTTAATCCATCCTGAGTTTTCTTCAGATCCTCGAAATGTTTGCTTAGGCCTTGCTACTGATGGTTTTAATCCTGCTAGGACCTTGAGTTCTACCTATAGCATCTAGCCAGTTTTCTTAATTCCATATAATCTTCCACCTTGGATATGTATGAACCACACTTCCTTCATTCTATCAATGATCATTCCAGGCAAGCAATCTCCTGGAAATAACATAGATGCGTACCTAAAGCCCCTTGTAGAGGAGTTACGTGAGTTATGGAGTGGTGTGGACACCTATGACTCATCCTTAAATGAAAATTTTAGAATGTGAGCAGCTCTTATGTGGACAATTAGTGACTTTCCTGGCTTAGGCATCTTATCTGGTTGGAACATACACACAGGATTGGCTTGCCCAACTTGCAATTTAGATGCGGAACCTTGTCGCCTTCGAAATTGTAACAAGTGGTGTTTTATGGGGCATCATCGTTTTCTAAGTAGAAATCATAAATTTAGATTGAACCGTGTTCGCTTTGATGGAAGCATAGAAGAACGAAACCCACCATTAAAATTATTTGGATCTGACATTTTTCGACAAGTGGAATATATTAATACTACATTTGGAATTGGAGCTATTCAAAATGGAACAAGAAAAAGATCTAGACAAGAAGTCACACAGTGGAATAAAAGAAGCATATTCTTTGAACTTCCATATTGGGAGTCTAACTTGTTACGACATAATCTAGATTTTATGCATATTGAAAAAAATGTATGCGACAATGTCATGTATACATTGCTCCATGAGAAGGATAAATCAAAAGACAACCTTAATGCTCGAAAAGACTTAAAAGAAATGGGCTTAAGGCCTTATCTTTGGCCAGATGATAATGGAAAGTATCACCTTGCTTTGTTTTCACTAACACGTGGTACCAAAAAGTTATTTTTGAAAACTTTGAAGACTATTACAGTACCAGATGGTTACTCAAGTAACATTTCCAGATGTATTGATGAGAAACTTAATAAAATATCTGGGTTAAAAAGTCACAATTGCCATATTATTATGGAACAATTGCTACCACTAAAAATTCTTAACTTGTTGCCAGACCATGTGACTTCTGTCTTAGTGGAGTTCTGTTCTTTTTTTAGAATACTTTGTGGTAAAACTTGAAATCTTCCCGAACTTCAGTTGCTCCAAGATCGCATTGTGGTTACACTATGCCACTTAGAAATGTTATTCCTTCCATCATTCTTCACAGTTATGGTTCATTTAACTGTTCATCTTATAGAGGAAGCAAAACTTGGAGGCCCAGTGCATTATTGATATATGTATCCAGTAGAGAGGTAATGATTTAAATAATTTAAATTTATGATGTTATATTACAAATATCTTACTTGTACACTCTTTAATTGTTAGTTATTTCTATAGGGAATTAGGTCACTTAAAATCCTTTGTGAGAAACAAGGCACAACCTGAAGGATCTATAGCTGAGGGGTATTTAGCTGAAGAGTCTCTTACCTTTTGTTCTCGGTACGTTGAAGATATTGAGACAAGGTTCAATAGACCTAAAAGTGTTTGTGATAACCCAATTGATAATGAAACTTTTTTTGTGTCCTCTATCTTCCCACAAATTGGAAAACCAGTAAGAGCTTGTTCAATGTTCACTTTAACTCCAATGCAAAAATTGCAAGCTCATCAATATGTGCTCCTTAATTGCACTATAGTCACACCATTTGTGGAGTAAGTAAAGTGACATAAACTTTTATTGTTATACTACTTATAAATAACAGTCATGTGTATTGATTATAATAATTAATTTATGTAGTGAATTTAGAGAATTCATAAAAAGGAGTTCAAGAGGAAGAAGACCTTCATTTATAGAGATAGAGAAAGAAGTCAATAAAGAGTTTGTTGATTGGTTTAGAAAGCGGGTGAGTAGTCATTTAGTGGATAGGGATTTTTTTACCGTCTTTGTTTCAAACTCTAACTTCCAATTTTTTTAGATTATGAATCCAGATACAATGAATGAAATGTCTACTGATCTAAAGTTTTTAGCACAAGGACCCTTGGACAATGCAACAAGATTTACTGCATATAATATTAATGGGTTCAAATTTCGAACCTTGGCTCGAGTAGAAGGATTAAAAACACAAAACAATGGTGTTTTCTTAACATCTAACACATCATGTGTTTCAAGTAGCGTTGATGGCAACTTAAGGCAAGCAGATTTACCTTATTATGGGAAGTTGGAAGATATCATTGAGATTAACTACTATAGTCGATTCTCTGTTATTCTTCTTAAATGTAAATGGGCTGATACTACACGAGATAGAGGGTATAAAAAGGATTGTTGGAATTTTAATTGTGTTAACTTTGATAGATTGATTCATATTGGTGATCGTGAAGAACATGAACCATACATTGAAGCATCTCAGGCACAAATGGTGTATTATGTAGATGATGTAGTCAATGAAGGATGGAGTGTTGTTGTACACATAAAGCCAAGAGATTTATATGACATGGGAGAAGAAGTAGAAGAAAATGCATATGAAAATGAGCCATACCAAGAGCAACAACTTGTACAATTTTCTAGGCTTGATGATCAATATGTACAATTGGCTACAAACCATCTAAATGATGATATAGTTGATTGAATTGTAACTCCTAAAATAGTAAGAAATTGACACTTTCCTAAATATGATATAGTTGATTGACTTATAAATGTTATTATTTCATTTATTAATTATTTTAATCTTGTTTTAATTTTGATAGTATGTCATCTTAAATTTTATTATTCTTTATTTATTTTTCTCTTAATATTGTTGTCATGAATATGTAGTCATGCCAAAGGTGAAGCGTTTTAGAAATCCACAAAAATCAGCACCTCAACCACAATGTCCCTCACCAAGTGATTCCACACAAGCTCCTGAAGTCCCAACTGGTAATGTCCCTCTTTCTCATGAATCAACATCTGAAGTTCCAGCAATGAATCCTGAAATTTCTTCCCCACCAAGTGATTCCACACAAGCTCCTGAAGTCCCAACTGGTAATGTCCCTTTTTCTCATGTATCAACATCTGAAGTTCCACAAGAAGATGAAACAACTAGACGTCATGTTGGGCGTGAGTCTACACACTGTTGGACTGTTGAGGTTTAAAGGTTCAGCTCAGTTTGCATAAAAGTCTGGCTTGACCTACGAGCTAAAACCTAATAAAATATTAATTAAAAAAAGAAACTTATAAAATTTGGTATAAGTAATGTACAAATCCAAAAATAATTGATAAAGAAAATTATATTAAATTCAACTTATTTAAACACAAAGTATATAAAAAGAAAATGAAAAAAGAGAGCATAATATTAAAAAATGTATGGATTAGAGATGATTTATACTAATATAGCCAAATAAAAGTATTTAAATTGTCTAAAAATGTCTTTACAAAATATTCTTTTCTTTGGAAGTATTAATCTGGTTGCATTATGCTTTTAACTTGAGTCTTTTTTCTTTTTGAAAATTTTTCACATGCAAGTGAACTCTCTAAGCACTTTATGTCACTTCACCCTGTTATTCGTAATTCTATGAAAATGGTATAGATAATAGTTATTATTATTATTATTTAAACAAGTCGGCTTATCAAGCTTAACAAGCTTTTTTTATAGTTTGGCTTTGGCCTTTTTATCTAATTTTTTTTAAAAAGCTTGAACTTAACCTTTATAGTAAACAAGTCAAGCCGAGCCTTAAATAGATTGAGCCATAAGCCGTTGACAAACGGCTCGACTCATATCCATCCCTAAGTGTCACCCCCTATATTGGTTGGTCTGTGCTTGGGGATAACACAATTGTTAAATCTACATGGTGATCCTAGTGCTAAAATAAGTTGGGTTAAAGTGTCAAACAGTGCTTTTAACCCATCACAATCACATACTAGGCTAACTAGGGTATTCCCTACTAACTAGGATATTGACCGATTGGATTGAATTGGTTATAAAGAAAATAATTACTTTAATTTATTATTCAATCAATTTTGATCAAAACTTTAATTTTATTCTATCTATTTTGATGCGGTCTAGATCAGATCAATTTTTAGTTTTAATCATATTTTTAATTTTTTGAGAAAAGATTAAATAAATAATGATATATTACAAATTTAATAAAAATTTATTTAAAATATCAAATATTTTATTTTTATGTCATTATATAACTATATTTAGCATCTTAACTAAAATAATTAATAAAAAATTATCTTTAATTAAATATATCTTTTACAAATA
This sequence comes from Glycine soja, assembly GCF_004193775.1. Classification (NCBI taxonomy): domain Eukaryota; kingdom Viridiplantae; phylum Streptophyta; class Magnoliopsida; order Fabales; family Fabaceae; genus Glycine; species Glycine soja. The sequence continues at coordinate 27,056,167 of NC_041014.1, read as the reverse complement.
GGTATAAGTTATATGAGAATGTGACAAATATATAAGAAATAAAAATATAAACATAAAGTGATATCATCAAATTATGAATATATATATATATATATATATATATATATATATATATATATAAATTTGGTTAAGATATGATCCATTTTGAATATTAAATCTGAAATCCGATCAAATCTAATATAAAATTTCTGTTTTCAATTTTGTTATCCGTTTGATTTTTGGTTTATTAGATTTTCAGTTTCTTGTGTTGGTTTTTTCGGTTTTCATTGGATTAAATGGGTTCATGAACATCCCAAGACTAACTGAGAATATCCCAATTCCCAAGTGGCAATTGTCTACACTTTATGTTTCTGGAAAGAATAGCTGCGAAAGAAGAGAGGGTTTAGGATGACCTGTACGTGATGGAGTTACAGAAGACAAAGACAAGACGAAATTGAGATGGACGACACTGTAGAGCGTGAGTGCGAACAAGAGACAGGTTTATGGAAGATAAAAAGGGGGTCCAAGGGGTATAACGGTTTAGGATAAAAAGGGTAATTAAAAAATAAAGAGAAGGGACAGGAGGTGTGCTTAGTAAAATTGAGATGTGTACATAAGTGTCTATGACAATGTTGACATATCCATAGCAGCAACTTAGGCATTTGTCTCTTTCACCTCCAATTTATTTTTTCACCTCCCAAAAGACTCAAGTAGTCCTGTGGACAAAATCCCCAACCTCAAGTAGTCCTGTCATAGAAACCACCAAGAATTTTCAATTGTTTGCATCAAAGTTAAACCCCTTCCCACGATTCTCCGATCTATGAAGAAAATTCCAAAGTGATGGTGGAACCTTGGAGAAACATCGATGTGGAGAAGCAGATCTCATTGGAGCTTTTGCCTTTGAAGTTAGGGATGATAATGGATAAGGTTCTATAGTACTTATCCGTATATCCACGTTTAAAAAAATACCCATACCTAGTCTCATATTAGTACAGGTAACAACTTTAATCTTTATCACGTACTTGTTAGGTATCTATATGTTCATATTCACACTCGTAACTCACTTTATTATATATAAATTTAATAAATAAAAAATATATTAATTAAAAATTACTAAAATAAATTAAAAATTCACTCTTATATAATCTAAGCAACCTCACATAATATTAGAAACAAACAAACATAACATTGATTGATTCAAATTTAAGTCATAAATAAACAACATTACAAATATAACCAATTCAACAAATTGATTTTTAATTGCTTAACAAAATCTATAATTAAACTTGAATATTATGTGATGACGATATACATATATAAATTTATTCTTAAATAGAATGAATCAAATATAATATAATATATGTTAAATATAATACCATCATGCTGCACAAAATAATGTTTGAGATTTATAAGTCAATTCAAAACCAAAATGTTATTTGGAAGCATATGGATAATATTGGTCTTAACTTAAAAGTGTTAATATGAAATTTACAAACCAAAATCAATATGATAGATCTTAGTCTAATAACCTTAATTACAACACCAACACTTGAATTGGAAAACATAAACCATGACTTTAGAATATCAACTGAATTAGAAAAATGTAATTTTTCTTTACATAAAAGTATATGTATAATATAAATTATTTACACATACATATATATGACATGTGCGGAACGGAACAGGTACTACTGTACTCATATCCACACCTATCCCTAACTCTAATAAGTGAGTAATCATCCTCTGACTTACGGATACTTTTGCGAGTATTATAGGATTTGTGTTTATTTTGTCATGCCTATGTGAAGCATGTTTCATCTGTTGATGACATCATGCATGTCGATGGCATTATTGGCCACACTTCGTGTGTGACAACAAACATGGTAGAAACAATGTAGGATACAATGCAAGGGCGAACCAAAGGGAGAAGATCATAATTAGATGCAAATGCAAACACAATCGTTGCAAGAACCAAATCACAATTCTAATGTGAAATTTGAACTCAACAACCTCTCTCACGATGGAGGATCGAACCTTTTTGGTAAAAGAGGACGACGATGCAAGAATTGGCAGGGAAGAGGGGGCGCTTGGAAGATCTGACTTCTCTGTTATTCCTTTTCAAGCTGTCACTGTACTATTTAAGGAGGGACAGCACGCAAGAGGTGTTAAGATTAGAGATATTTTTTACTATTTAAGAATTTTTGGGAGGTGATGGAAGGTGCAGGAAACAATTGCTAGTAATTTATTGAATTTTATATCAGGTCCAATTTGATCAATAAGTTGGAGTAGGTCCAAAAATATTCTAGACTACATTTAGACACAACCACCCAACTTATAAACTGTTTGCTTTTGTCTTATTCCAACCAGTGTGGGATTCTAATTTTTCAACACTCCCCCTAGAGTCCAATTGGGCTCTTTTTTTTTTATTTGTTCCAATTGAGATTTGTTTCTATTTTCTCTGTTTTTCTGGGCGGGCTTTGTATTCAAGAAACCTCATAGGCCACATGTCTGTTTTGTTATTTTTTAGATATATAGGTTTTGTTTGTTTGTTTTTTTCTTTTTCGCCTAGCTTGTGATCAGCTTGAGGTTTTTATAGAGGCCCATTTGTGTTTTTTAATCAATTTTAAAGTATACGTGAAAATGGACGATATAATCCCTTGATAGATAAAATATATTACCGCCTTTACTAGATTTGAGAACCAAGCTATTGTTTTCCTGAAAGGTGAAGTGTGATTGTTTTTTTAAAACTACATTTATCCTTCAACAATCATGTTCAAATTAAATAAAATCATTATAATAAAATATTTTCTTTAAATACGTAATAGTTACATATTCAGACTCCAACTTAAGATCTTTAAACTTAAACAACTCCACATCAATTTATTCACTTGTTTGGTGTTGTTCAAGTTCAATCTTTAAAAACAAAAAGTCACATCTAATTGATATTCATAGAAAGAAAAAAATATTAAAAGGAAAAATATTCAACACATACTTTTAAGAATTTAATTTTGATATACACAGTAATTTTATATTATCAACCAATTAAAAATTATCTTTAATATTTTTTTAAAATCTTATAATATATAATTCCTATTTTACACCTAATTAACCAAAGAATTTAGTTCAATTGTTTAAATACATGTTTTCCCGAAACTTTTTTCAGTAGTAAATTCTTTCCTCAGAATATCAACTCCAAGATTTGATTACGTATTTGCAATTAAAATTTGTTTGGTCTTTAAATTTCACTTCATTATGACTAACCATTATTAGTATGCTATAAATTTAACCGAATCATTTTCAATTTTGTTTCGATAAATTATCATTAAATAACAATAATTTCAAAACAGATTCACTAACTTACAGATTTATTTCTCTCACAAAAAGAACTATCTGTTTAAACATTGCACCCATAAAAGAGAAACCATTTGGGATAAATACAAACAAATCAGAATTTGAGGATAAATCAACAAACGAAAAGAGGGTGCATTATTAAAATACAACAAACAAAAGGCCTAGAAATAGCTATGATGCATAACTCTCTACTCTTTAGTATCGAAGTCGACGAAGAGCACTCGTCGTCGTTTGCAACTTATTATACACAGCATGCCAACCTGCTTGAGTTGGGTGCAAGAGATCCCAAAAGAAAGCTGATTTGGGACTGTCACAAACCTTATATTGCTTAACATTTCTCTCGTCCACGCTCCCACAAAAATCTTGGCTACTTAACCCTACGCAGCAAGGCTTGAGAGGGTCCTTAATGTTATTGGTAGATGGGTGGTTTAACACTGACATGAAAGTGTCGAAAAGGTCAAGAACTATGAAGGTGGAGTTATCCTTGCTTTTTTGGTTCAACTTGGTCACGGCTTGGTTCAATAGTTTGTTGTGGAGACCTATGAGGTCGTTGAATGTGCTATTACATTGTTGGAATGAAGATAAGGCTGTGGAGGAAGGAAGACATCCAAGGGGTTGTAGACCACCCACAACAATTTTTCTCACTCCCAACCTTTGGATGTGAAGCAAGTTAGTGGCAGTTTGGTTAACCACTGAGGCGATGAAAGACGGGAAACCCTATATACATTCAATGGGGGAAAAGTGAAAATTTAGTAAGTAAAATGAATATGAATAATTAAAATAGTAGCAACACTAAAAGGAGAAGTCTAGCTAATCAATTGGTTGAGCATAGTGTAAAACTCCTAAATCTATTTTGGATTCCTATAGATGAATTAAAAAAAATAACAACACATTTTTTAATACATCCTTTTGATAACAATCTTTATTATTGACTATTGATTTGATTGAAGGTAATTAATACTCTTTTTTAGCTTAGCTAGTGTTCCGCTAGTCATTTAGTAAGTTCATAATAATCTCTGTACAAAGGACAAAGCTTCTATGACAGGTCCCCCTAGTCGCGAAGCTGCGAAACTATAAAATTGTGTAAATCTCATCTTTATTTAATGAACTCTACTTATAAATAATTTAACAGTTTTAAATAAATTTTAACTATGAAAAAGTATGCTATAAGAAATGTATTAAAAATTATATTGGTAATACTCGATCCTCTTTTGTGTATTAGCTGTGATCAGTGAATAAGCATAGGATGTTAGCATTCTTTTTAAAGACATAAAGTACTTGTAAACGTGACTAGTTGCAGCTTCTATGTAACTTGCACCCAAGGTTAAAATTTACATTATTTTTCATTATAGTTTTTTTGAGACGATATATTTTTGTAAATAAAATATAAAAATATGAATTACTTAATTTCAAATTTAATTTTACAAAATAAAAAGCATAAAAAACCCTAGTTTGCAAATGTTTATTCACACCCATGGAGAAAACAACAGGCAACTAGTATAAAACTATTCGAGTTAATTTACCTCAATAGATCCATTTGTGGCCAAGTAGAAATTGTAATCATTTCCAGCTACGGAAACATAGGCCACTGAGTTGTTCAGATCTGAGGTCGTGTACACATGTTCTTTTATCAATTGCTTCAAAAAATCGATTTGGATTGTCATGTTTGGGTTTTTGGAGGACGTGTCAAACACACCAGTGCCACCATATGCAAAATTCATCCCAGATTTCAATTGTTTCAGCATCAGTTTCCTGAATTTGTACGGAACTGGCGATTTGATTCCCAAATACTTAGCTGCACCAGTATATAGTTTCATAATTAATTAGGTGTTGCAAGATGGATCAGAAAGACAAAAAAAAACTTATGAATTAAAAAAAATGTATTTGTACAATATCTTTATGTGAATTTTTATATAACAAAGAGAAAACGTGTGAGATAAATTGGTTGATTAGTTGATGCCATGAAAAAAAATAGGATTTTTAAAATTAGTTAAGAATAATATAACTTTATGAATAAGAATTTAGTAATTAATTGGCTGAAACATCCTTGTATTAAAGCTATCTGCTATGATATTTTAGTACAAACCAAAAAATTGCTAGTAACAAAAACTGATAAAATATAATATTATTTTCATTTATCTTCACATTTAGTTTAGTCAGTTCATATCATTTAGTAACATTTTTCAAATCAATAAATAAATGATACATAGCATAACGGTCCAAAGGTGCTTTTACGGAGAAAGCTGTAGCGGTCCAGCTAGAACAGGACTAGTGGTGATAAAAGCTCCAAGGAAAGAAAAATATCCATACGTTAAAGCCGAAGGACTTGTTTATTTTTATAGGAAAAAGTTTAGGAGAAGACTTGTTCAAATGTAAGATTGAAAAATATATACTAGCTATACATTTTAGAGAAGATTTATTATGAAATTATATATTAATTACTTACTCACAGGTAGAGATTAGTCTAGGGGTAAAGGGAGAATGAAAGAGAAAACAGCTATGAGTTCGAATCTTGCTGATAACAAAAACTAAAAATATTAACAATTAAAATTTTTCTATAAAAAAATTACTTACTCATAGGTTGTCTTAAATTTAACTTCAAATCATGAGTTACAGGTTGTATAAAGACGAAAGTGTATCTGGCTGACTAAACGTGAGTTGAAAAAGTAAAGAATGCTCTAGCAGTATTTCCATGTGATCAAAATGAGTTATCTATGTGTAATAAAAAAGAAAAAGAGGGAGGGAGATCCTTATCATGTACGTGATTTCTGTTAGAATTCCAAAATTAGAATTTAGTAACTAAAAATGTGTAAGAAACAGTTTTTTTTACTCAAAAAAATGCGAAGTATGCAACATGGGTATGTATAGTCGTCTTAACGGGAAACATGACTGTAATAATGAACATTGTCTTAAAAATAAGACAGCACAAGCACAATAATGTAACTTTTTTTATGTTCTCTTATCCCACTCAATAATGTAGCAATTCACTGGCTCCGAATAACGTGACTAAAGTCAGACACATATCCGCAAATCTTATAGATAATATATTGCACAAGAAAGATAAAGTGGGAAAGCCAGCGAAGAAATGAACCCCACCCATGCAAAAACTATGATCAGTAGGGTCACATATTGTTGTAATTATTCATCATCAATTCTGATTTTAATTTCTTACATTCAACTTTTATACTCTCATCACAATATGTGTATTTTTTATTTCTTATATTTATTAATTTCTATCTCTTGTTTGTTATCTCTCCGAAAGCAATTTACACCTGCGGAGGTGTCACGAAAGCATATACTTAATTATTTTCCTTTATTCATTATACATAGGAATTGATCAAAGCATCTGAATTTGAAACGCATATATAGCTTTTCTTGAGAAAGAGAAGAAAAATGCACTTTCTCAGTGTTCCATACAGAGAGAGAGAGGGACACGTACCAATGAAGTCGGTTAGAACTCTACCATCGGAGAATCTACCGGCTGGTTTTCCGGGAAAAGTTACACCATAAGGGTTTTTCCACGATCCAGCTTGATCTATTCTCGTGTTCCCGGTATCAACATACGAGTCCCCAAAAACCAACAACATTTTCGGGGGATAATTCATCTCATGGCGTTGCAAGTGAGCCTCAGTTAATTGCAGCCCCATATGCCCTGTAATAATAATAATGAACAAACAATATAGCTAGCTCGATTATTTAAGGTTTCGGCTTTTGATTAAGTTTATGTCTGGTTTTCCGTTCAACTTGTTGCGGCGTAAATTCTAAGACAAATCCAACGGTTCAACGCAATTAATTGAACGCAAAAGGAAGTGAGTGTAGGTCCTTTTGCACAAACGCGTCCTTTTGGTATCAATGCTTCGTTTGAAATGGATACAAGAACATGCTCTAACTGGTTAAGGAAAATCATTAAGTGATAGTTACATATATATGATCAAAGATTAATTTTATATGGTTTTTTCTTAACAAGATAGAGGAGCATATTTAAGATATGTTATTTGTATATAATCGTAATTAATCATACCTGAGAGAAGTAGAAGTAGTAGGGGAAGAAATGAGAGGAAAAATAGTTGCTTGTGCGAGTCCATCATGAATTGCTATGGAATGAGCTATTTCAAGTGAAATTGTTAAAAGGAGGGTGGAAAGAAAAGCTCAAGAAATGATTATAAGCTTAATCTGTTGAGGGAAAGAATTAATGTGCTAGAATGAGCGGGGAGAGAAGTGAAGATGTATAATTGTATATGATGATGATGATTGATGGATTTTGGCTTTTTATAGTAAGAGGAAGGAGAAAGACGTGGCCAAAGCTTGGAATATGGAGATTTTTTAAACAAAGAATTCAATGATTATGAGTGCGGTTTAATTTGTCGTTGGGCTGTGTGGTGAAGACACGGAGAGGGTCACACAAGACTCGAATGAAAAACTAGTTCGGTCTATTTTCTAATTTCTAGACTCGAATAAAATATTCATTGTAATTAAGTACTTGTTAAAACATACTTCCTCATGTGTCAAAATATAAGAAAAAATATTTATGTTAAAAGTTAATGAACCATAATTAATAGCATCAATCTCAACTAAAAACTAATATTTCTCTTAACTTGTCATTCTTTAAAACTTAGTATCGAGAATAAAAAAAGAATTATTGAAATTAAAATTTCAATTAAATGAATAATATTCTAGAGATAATAATATTAAATAAGGTAAAGTTAATTAATTTTTTTTATATTTAAAACAAAAATGTTTTTTTTTCTTATATTTAAGATCAGAAAGTAGTGTGTTGTTAATTAGTAGGCAAATGCTAACTAGTGTTAAAACACTTAAAGTAGAAAGATTTTGATTAAGTGGTGTAAAATTGTGTTATTCATAATTTTTGTTGCCTTTTCCTATAATTTTTACAATAATTTTTTTTCTTTTAATTTTGGGACGCTGATTATCGAAACACGTTATACTACTCTTAAAAAAGAGATAAAGAGAAAGATTATGGCAATATAAAGAGATTTTACACTAGTAATATTATTTAATCATTAATTAACTTATATCATAAATTTGTGGATGAGTATAATATAAGGTTGGATTTCAAGTCAACTAAGTTCAATAATAATAATAATTATAATAAAGTTCAACCAATTAGTTATGTTTTGATTATAATAATAATTATTATTATAATAAAATTCAACCAATTAGTTATGTTTTGATTAGATTGTAAATTTATTGGAAAAAAAAATCATCTAACTAATTTAAACTACAAAATAATTTATAATTTTAGTCCCTTAATTTTCCAAATTCAGTATTTAATAATTAATATTTTTTAATTCATTCATAATTAATTTTGAAAAAAATAGTTTATAACTAACATATTAACTCTACCCATCACAATTATTAGTTAATAATCTAACCAATGAATCAAAATTATCAATTTTTTAAATTAAGAGATCAAATGTTACAATTAAAAATTAGGAACTTCAAAATCATGGATTTGAGGAATTAACCGGACTCAAAATTGTAATTTAACATTTTCTCTGAACTTGTTAAAAAAAAAAAGAAACAAAGATCAGTATTGAAATGTATGGAACTTGAATTATGGAAGTAAATTTTTCGCAAACACACCAAGATGAATATGAATATGCAGGAACCGTTATCTTACGGTGCGCATGCATGCATCCAAAAGCACCGCAGCACTTAATATTTTTAAGAAATTAAGTTTTTTAAAAAAAGACAAAAGTAGGATAGCATATTTTTTTTAATAAAGGTTTTATTAAGAAAAAAAATATAAGTAGGAGAGGATATTTTTAATAAATGTTTTTTTCAAGAAAAAATATATTAATTTGATATATTATTCTTTTTGCTCCACTCTCATCATTTCATACCAGTGAAGTGGGCACTTCACTCATATGAAAATAATTGAAGATTTACAAATTGAGTAATAAATGATAATATATAACGAAAACTCTCGTGAGAATAATAAATTTTTGTATGATCCTTAAATATTGTTTTAATTATATAAAACTAGAATTATAATTTGTACCTTGTGCATATATCAAGTCTATAATCTATAATATTTTAATATGTTTTTCTTTACATGGATATACTTGCATATAAACATGAATCTTTTAAGGTTTTTAAAATATTTTGTAAAAGAATTCACTATTATAAAATGCACTTTCTACGACAGCGAAACGACATCAGTTGCTAAAGAACCGCCTTAGTATATAAGGCGGTGACAATTTTGTAAATAAGGTATTTTTAACGAAGACGATTTTACGAAAATCGCCTTAGAAGGTTGTCATTCTAAGATGGTTTTGAAAAAACCGCCTTAGAAGACTTTTCGCTGTTTTTTTAATTAATATTTAATCTGCGACTCTTCCACTCCTCCTTTTCTCTCTCTGAGTCTCAGTCTCCCCCTCTCCTCTTCGACTCCTCTCTAGGGTTTCGACTCTCTCCTTTTCGACTCCTCTCCTTTTCGTTATTTTTTAATTAATATTTAATCTGTGATTCCTTTGCGCCAGCCATTACCATTTCCACCCGACAACGGTGGCAACAAACAGTACCAGGCGGCAAAACCATTTCCGCTGAGGACTGAGACGTCGCGGTGGCGGTGCATGGTGTAGGTAGCCCTTCAGACTTGCTCTTCCTATCTGGTGATGGTTTTGCTGCCTTGTAGCTTCTTCCTAATTTTTTTTCCAGAGACCTTTTTCGGGGATGCCGTACGATGCGTTGTTGTGGTTGCGAGGCAGAGAGGGATTGTTATAGAAATTAAATTTGTTTGTTTTTATTTGAACGTTGGTGGTATTTGATTATTAATTTTGGAATAGAAAGTAAATGTGTTTGGTCCATAAAGGCAAAGAGGGGTTTGACGCTAGAAAAGGGGAAACCCAACCCAGATAACATAAGAAGCGCACTCACAATAGGGGAAGGAAGCAGAGCACTGTAGCCTCATCATTTCAAGGCCAACACAAAGCAAAGAAAGCAAAAAAAGAGAGAGGGTCAAAGAAAAGGTTCAGCTTCAGCTTGGTCGTGTTGAAGAAGAAACTAAGCATCTTGCAACCATTCGTGAGGTATCTCTCTCTCTCTCACTTCCATTACTCATTTTCACTTAACAGGAAAACCCTTTTTTTAATTTAAATAAAAAAAGCTCCTGATGTTGAATTGTTAAGCATTATCCTTCGTTGGATCTTCTCACGTATCTTGTATGTTTCCATGTGTGCACACATTAAAAAAAGAGCGAGAAAGGAAGGGAATCTCATTCGACTCATTCTCTCTATTGTGTCTACACTCACCCATTTGCTATACTTTTGGTTTTCCATTGTGTATTTCTCACAACCTTGCAACCATGTTTTGTGGTTACAGTCTGCCCCAACTTTTCCAACGATAGTTGTACCTTAATTACTACTGATTCCCTATGGCACACGTCACTCTTGAATTTTCCACTATCATTAGGCTTCCAATAATTACCATCCATTGATGTTGGAGCCCATATGCCTTTTGCATGGTTTCTTTTCTTTCTATTAATGTATGTCAACCCATTCACCAACCTTTTCTATTCTCACATGCAACAACATATGCTAGCCCATGAGATTCGTCCAACTCTCCTTTCTCCCTAAACTTCTACACAAAAAAAGGTCTATCATTTTGTTTGGTCCATTTCCCCTACCAAAACAACCTTAATTCCCTCATCCACTAATTGTCATATTTTTCAAGCCAACTTCATCACTCCTTTCAGGGTGTTGCTAGGTGCACCCAGCACTATTGCTGGTGCACCGAGCATTTTACTTGAATGGGCAAAAATGCCCATGGCTTAAATTTAAAAATAAAATTGAACGCGCAATAGGTTACGCTTCTTCTTGGCTGCGTTCTTCTTCTCCTCGACGTCGTTGTGTTCTTCTTCTTCTCCTCCTTTGGGTGGCATTGAGGACCTGCATTTTGGTGTTGCTCCGCTGTTGAGGTAAGTTTCTTCTTTCTCCCCGTTAATGGTGTTTGCTTTGCTGGTTTTGTTTGGTTACAGATGTAGGGTAGAGGATTGAGTTTAGTGTTACGGATGTAGTTCATCCGTATTATGAAGATTAGGAATAGGAATTAGGTTTTCTTCATACGGATGTACTTCATCCGTATTTTATATTGATTCCGTAATGTTCATACAGATGAAGTTTATCCGTATGATTCATACGGATGAAGTTCATCTGTAAATGTAACTTCATCCATATGAGTCATACGGATGAAATTCATCCGTATGAAGGTTTTAATTTTATTTTTTTTTGGCAAATTTTGTATTTATTTTTTGAAAAATTGATTTGTATTTGTTTTTTTTGTATTAAAAATAGGTATGTTTTGTGTTTATTAAAAAAATATGTATGATTGCATGGTGGTATGAAATAAATTTTAAACTTTAATAGTAAATAATAGGTATGTTTTTTGTTTTTTATGTTTAATATATTTGAATGAAAATAGTGATTAGGGTTTAGTTTAGGGTTTGGTTTAGGGCTTAGGGTTTAATATATATGGTGGTATGATATTAGTAGTTTTACAAATTGTAGATATGTAGTCGTTAGGGTTTAGTGATTAGGGTTTAGTTGAGGACTTAGGGTTTAGCTTAGGGCTTAGGGTTTAATATATATGGTGGTATGCTATTGGTAGTTTTACAAATTGTAGATATGTAGTGGTTAGGGTTTAGTTTAGGGTTAAGGTTTTAGCTTAGGGTTTAGTTTAGGGCTTATGGTTTAATATATATGGTGGTATGTTATTGATAGTTTTACAAATTGTAGATATGTAGTGGTTAGGGTTTAGTTTCATTAGATGTTGCATTTCAGTATTACTTCCACTAATGAAAGAACGGTATGCACTTCTTGCATTGTATATCTATTTGATTGTTGTACAGCTATTGGCATTGTGCTCCTTCAACGTTAGCAGAATGTTTCTTGGTTTCACCATTAACTTGGTCATATCAGCAATAATTGTCTTCTCATCCTTAGTCAATCGTCCAGCGTATGGATGTCCAACTAATGACTTGACCAATTCATGATTATGAATCTCACACATCAACTTCACCATCCATCATTACCCTCCAATGACTGCTTTCCCACGAAGCTTGAAGGGACACTCACATTTCCTACTCTCAGTATCTCTTCTAACAAAATCTTTCTTCCTACACCTATACTGACCACTCCTTTCACAACCAATTAATACAAATGAACTCCTTCCTCTGCTACTAGTCTGTGTTAGACCTCATAATGACTGCAACAAATCCATTTTTATGAGCAACTGATCGAGCCTATTGCAAAACATCATCTTAGGTACCAAAGACCTACAACACAATCCAAACAATTTAAGTTTTCTACATGACATACATTTCATCAAATCACTCACAATAATGAACATTATTACCTGAGAAGTATTAAAAGCATCCGAACAATCAACATGTGGTTCATTCACACCACATTCTTGTTCATTTTGATAATCCATATCAACTTATTCAAACATTATACTGTCATACATCCATTGATCTTCATCCATATTAACAACAAATCAAAAATTTATACATCATACACAAGTCTACCTAATCTTTTAGTGCACACCATATTATCAAAACTAAAATTCATAGTCATATATATCAATAAACAAAAACCTATATTAGTCATTCCATATACTTTATATTTTAATTTCATTTTAGACCTTACCATCAAAATTTGATAAATATCATCAAAATAAATTAACTATATATATATTAGCAAGTAATACAAATAAATTTATAATTTATAACTAATTTCAACCTAAATAATTAAATTATATACTTATACTATATATAATTTGTAATAACTAAATAATTCATAATTTCCAAAAAAATTACACTATAGGGACTAAAAAAAACTATCAAACTATAAGGGGACCAAATCACTAATTTAACATATTAATAATTAAAATAAATAAAAATTTAGCTAATTAAAAAAAATCCACACAGATGAACTACATCCGTATGGTTTATACGGATGTAGTAAATCCATATGGTTTATACAGATGAAGTATATCCGTAAGTACCAACTAAAGCATACGGATGTAGTTCATCCGTATAAACCATACGGATGAACTGCATCCGTATGTTTTACCTTGTACTTACATATCTACTTTATCCCTATACATCTTACGGATTCACTTCATCCGTATGTGGAAAAAAATCAAATCTACTAGAGCATCAGTTAGCCAAAAAAGCCATAAAAATGTGTAAGGGCATTTTTGCCATTAACGAAATATGATGGGTACATCAGCAATAGTGCTAGGTGCACCTAGCAACACCCCTCCTTTCAACGTCCATGCCCCTCCTCCAACAACCCAATAATCCACACATAACAAACCTACAAGAAAAGCCCAACAAGTCATCTGGCTCACCGCGTCAAAGCTTACTTATGGTGTGCTTCAATTTTCTTTTGAACCTTGAGGACAAGGTTCTCACTGAAGGCAATAGCAATGATATATAGGAATGGGCCTAGAAAGTCCCAAATAGATTAGAAGATTTAGATATTATTTAGTCTTATTTTATATTTTCTAAAAATATTAGATTGTGTCATTTGTATGCTTGATATTCTTTGTAAATCTCCTATTAAACAGGATATGCATTGTGTAAGAAATTATGAATGAAGAAGATTAATTTTATGTTTATGTCTCTTAGCTCTTTTAGTGTAGAATTTAGGATTAGTATAGCATAAATCTCATAGAACCTATCACAAAAGGAGTAGGATGGATCCAATCTTGTACCCCCTTCTTAGAATATTGTCTCTCACTAGGAGAATGTTTTTGCATGCTCTCCAATAATTAACATGGACTAATATTATAAGAGAGTTATATTAGTTATTTATCATTGGTGGGTTTTATTTTATGTGATCAAATTAAGTGAGTTCGTTAAACAATTAAATCAGATGATATAGACTTAAATAAGTAGATGTCAGTATTGGCCCATTAGAGAATAATGGAAACCTTATTAGGTTAACACGTTATAAGAAGGCTATGGTCCCCAATATACCAAACCGTCACACATAGTTTCTTTTCTCCCCATCTAAAGAGTTACGAAGATCCTATTGAGGAATAAAGATGTTCCGGTTGAGGAAGAACCATGAAGCCACCTGTAATATTGTTAACCGGTTATCCGTTGTCTCTACAACATTCCGTAACAGATCATAAGAAGAGCGCACAAATCATAATCACCTACAGATTCAAATTCCACTTCATTTGTTTGATCAATCATTATGGATCTAGGTATTCCTAAAACTCTTTTTGATAACCTAACATAATGTGTTCCTGGTGGTTATTAGTATTTTATAAGGATCTCCTAAAATTTCAACAAGTGGTATCAGAGCCACCATTACTGTTAGATTATTGGAATTTAAAGTTATTTGATTCTAATTATATCTTAATTGCTTTGGTTATATGAATCCTATTTTTTTTAACAATATATATTAATTGTCGGTAAATTCAAATATTGCAATGTTACATATTTGGTTTGAATTTGATTCTATTGTTTTTTCGACATCCTTTTTGGGTTTTATGCATAACTTTTGTTCACATGGCTTGCCATATATATTTGAGGAAGCTCTGCACTTTTTTTGGGTTTTCGAAACCTTTTTACGTTGAATTCAAAGCCACATGGATTATGACTTTAATAAAGTTATTTTGTGCAATTTGTGAATACTTTGGATGCCATTATCACATGGTGTACATGGCATTAATTTTCATTCTTTTGTTTGCATTGGTATGGTGGAACAAACTATAAAGATTAGAAGCACTGACACGATATTTTTGAAATGTCTAGGTTTATTGTATTGTTTGTGTTTGATTTTTTTTTAATTTCTTTCATGAATTTGTGATAGTTTTATTTATGGATGTGATATAGCTTTTTTTTTAAGTAAATTAATTATAGCATTAAATATAATTTAAGGATATAATATTTACTTGTCGTAATTAATATTTTATATTTTTATGCTATCATGATTGAGTGTAAATTTAGCCGTAACAGATCATTCTCATTTATTTGCATGTCTAGTAATTTTTTTAATTAAATTGATTGACACAATATATTGTCAAAGTGATCCCTATTGTAAAAATTGATTTGATTAAAATTACATAGATTTTGTATGAAATTATTTATGCGAATTATGTTCGGCCCAAAGGAAGACGCAATTTGGCCAAATAGTATCATACATGTGATGATAAATGTGACAATTATAAGGTATTTTCATGTGAATAATAATCAGTCCAAAGAAAAACTATTATTTGATAGAATTTATTGTCAATATTTGATTATTGTGTTGAGAATACCAATGACAAATTAATTTCTCTGTCCAAAGACTAAGAATTAATGTTGTACTAGGTATCTTTTGATAGGTATGTTATGCAAAATATTTACATGTTATGTTATATATATTTTTATATAACTTAATTATATGTGAAAGTTGTGTGATTTTAAGACCTCCAATTTATTATATTAAATTGTCTTGTATTTTTTGATTAAATTGATTGAAACAACATGTTGTCATAGTAACCTCTATTGCGTAAGTTGATTTGATTGAGTTTACATAGATATTACAAGAAATTATTCATGTGAATTGTGCTCAGCCTAAAGGAAGACACAATTTGGCAGAATAATTATATGTTTGCGTTGGTAAACATGTGGCGATTATAAAGTGTGATTTTCCATGTGAATAATGAAATGTTCAAAGACAATCATTATTTGACAAGAGTAATCATCATATAAGTTTTCCATGTGAGCAATGGAGTGTCCAAAAACAACCTTTGTTTGATAGGACTTATCATCAATGTTTGATCAATGTGTTGAAAGTACCACTTGCAGTTAGTCTTTTTTAATCCAAAAATTGAGGATTAATGGTGTGTTAGGTATCTTGTTTGGGTCTTAAAATTTACCATAAAGATTATTTTTACATTGTATGTTTATTTTCTCTTCTTTAATTGTTGTTGCTATTACTATGATTTAAAATACACATAGTATTTGAATCCCAAAGTTACATGTATAAAATTTAGAGTTTAAAAGGAGTCAGTTGAGAGTTGAAGATATTGCATAATTTTTTTCTAGAGAAGAAACTAGAGAACAAGATAAAAAAATTTCTTGTTGCTTTTGTAAGATGAGACATATAAAAAAAAAGGAAGTCTCATTTACACTATTTAGTGTGTGAAAATGGTAAACTTCTCATTTTTATTTATTTTAAAGTTAATTTAGTTTTGTACAGAAAGACGTTAGTGGGTAGATTTTGGTTATACTTACATAAGCATGTCTATATGATGCTACCTATGGAGTCATCTGTCAAGTGATAATGAAATATTCATGTATGTGGGCGATGACATAAAGTTACAGTGGAAGCTATGGGAACTTTTATGTTGCTTTAAAATACTCAATTTCATTTGAATTTGGTTGAGACATATATTGAGTTGTTTATTAGACCAAATTTTATTTTTGATTTGGACAAATTTAGTTATTCTTGTTCAATTAGAAATAATAAAGTTAGTCTCTCTTGTGATTCAAATGTTGCAAGTTATGAGTTCTTTTATGGATATTTGAGTGTTTCTATTGTAGACAATTTTGGGTGGTACAAAACTTAAAATTAAATGAGAATTTTGTCGCTTTATAACATAAACGCTTAAGTCATATCTCTTAATAGAGAATTTGGATGCTTGTGTTATAGGAAATTTTGGATCCTTTATATTGGTTGGACCTTATAGTCTACATTGAGTATATAAAGGAAAAATAAACAAACAAAAAGGAATTCAAGTGCTGAAAGAACTAAGCATGTCTTAGAACTAATACATACATATATTTGTGTTTTATTCCTTATGGATTCATGGAATAAACAAATGTATTTTATTATCTTCATAGATGATTCCTCTTTATTTAAATTATGAGAAGTTTTGGCCTCTAGACATTTAGTCTTTCAAAGCTGAAGTTGAACTTCAATTAAGAAAAAGGAAAAAAATTAAGGTTGTTAAATGTGACTGTGGAGAATACTATGATATATATGACATAAGGTACAACGTTTGGAGTCCCCGTGTGTTTTTATTCAATAATTGTGAATTTTTTTTACAACATGTAATGTTAGAGAAACCTAGCATGAACAAAGTTACAGAATGATGAAACTAGACTTGTACAAATATGATAAGAAGTTTAATTCTTCTCTACCAAAGTCGCTTTAGGGAAAGACATTAAAGAATGCAATTTATATCTTTTTAGGATACCAATTAAAGTAGTCACTAAGAATCCCTATTAGGTGTGAGCCAAGGAAATCCCAACATAAGGCATTTGCACATTTGGGGATGTCCAATTAATCGAAGCAATGCCTTATAAGCTTCATGAAGGTAAGTTGGATTTAAAGATAATTAGTTACAATTATTTTTTGTTACATTTAAAGCTCTCGCATGTATAAGTTTTACAATCTCACTTTAAGATCATGTATGACAATGGAATGCAAGACTCCTTGAGGAAATTGAGTTTGGAGGGGAAGGAAACATAAAGAGTGTTGTCTTTAAAGAATAACATATTATTGACAATAGATAAGTCTTTGTACTTACCATTGTTCAAGAAATGGATATGATAATTAAATAATGATGTTACTCCTGACATTATTAAAAGACATGACAACACTAAGATTCCCTCTCAAGCACTACCTAAAGTTCAAACTCAATAACCTCAAGAAGTGTCATTAAAAAGATCCACTAAAGAAAGGGAAAATGTAATTTGATATGATTATATCATATTTCTTTAAGAGCGTGAATATGACATTAGGTTGATTGAGAAGGTCTAATTGACTTTAGTCAAGTCATGTTGTGCTCTAACTCTCAAGTGGATTGATGTCATAAATGATGTAATAAAACCGATGGTTGAACATGACATTTGAGATATCGTCAAATTGCTTGAAAGTGTAAAACCCATCAGTTGTAGATAAATATTTATAATCAAAAGGGATTCAATGGGTAATATTGAGATATATAAAGTTTGTCTTGTTGCCAAAAGTTTTACAAGAAGGAAGACATTGATCACCAAGAGACTTTCTCTCTAATTTCTTAGAAAGACTTTCTTAGGACTATAATGACATTGTAAATCGGTCTTATAACTGTTTTGCATAAATGGATGTAAATATTGCATTTCTAACTGGAGACATTAATGAAACAATTTATATGATGCAACCAAAAAACCTTGTTTAAGATTATCTAAAGTCTATGATATGCAAACTAAAGAAATATATTTATGCTTTTAAACAAGTTTCTCATCTATGGTATTACAAAATTCATTAAGATTACTTCTTATGGTGTTGAGGTAAATTTAATTGATGATTGAATATACTAAAAGTTCAGTGGGAGTATATTTATTATTTTGATATTATATGTTGATGACATCCTACTAGCATCATACGGTTTTTTGTTGCAAAACAATTATATTGCAATTTATCATGTATTCTTAAGTTTGTTTTTTATTGTTCTGAAATAATTTTTAGTGGGAGTCCTAGGATGATATATGAGTAATCTTGGTATGCAATACTAGAAAGTAGTAAAGTGCATTATGCGCTAATTGAAGAGAACAAGAATCTACATGTTTTCGTATTGAAAGTCTATAAGTTTAGAGATCATTAAGTATTTTGACTCCGATTTGTAGGAAATGTCTTAATAGCAATCACTCCACATAAAGATCCACATTTAACCATGTTGGTGGAGTTAATATTTTGCTATGAAACATCATATTAGAATTTATGATTGCTAAATTATTGTAACTGACTTGCCTGTTATTGCCAATATTAAGTAGTCATTGGATGTTTATTGAGACAATATCATAGCGGTCTTAATAAGGATTCGACCAAGTAAAAGTTTGTTGACATAAAACATTTGGTTGTTAAATAAAGAATTCAGAAAATACAGATCTGTATAGAACATATAGGGACTCATTCCACTCTAGCTAATCCACTTACTAAAAGTCTGACACTTAAAATTTTTTCATGAGCACACTGCTCACATGTGTGTAATTTCTAATATTATCTTAGTTTAGTGGAAGTCTTACTTATGTTCTATATCTTATGGTTTACAAACATTTTGTTATTTGGATTTTCTGCAGAAATAAAATTCAAGTTTATCATTTCATTATAAGTTTATTTTGTTTGCAATATCTATATTGTGTTTGAATTGATCTATATAAAGAATAAAGTTTGGTCCAATTGGAAATTGGCATGACTGAGATCACATTGCATGTAACTTTCATGCTGCTTATCCATATTGACCTATGTCATTGAGTGTATTGATGTGGTGGTCATTAGGATTTAGTTACATTTATTATAGTGACGAAAACCATAGTGATTCCATTATTGATACATGAGATGGACCAAGTTGTTAAGGTGGAAGTCTAAAAGCAAATAGCGTACAAATGTGCGCTTAAAATTTTTTTATATAATTGTTACAATATGTAGCCCAAGTGGGAGATTGTTAGAATTTTCTATTTCAATAATTAATGTGGACTAATATTATAAGACAATTATATTAGTTATTTATTATTAGTGGGTTTTATTCTATGTTATCAAATTAAGTGAGTCCATTAGACTTCTAAATCAGATGATATGGACTTAAATGAGCAGATGTCGGTGTTGTTGACCCATTAGGGGATAATAGGAACCTTATTAGGTTAACACGTTATAAGAAGGTCCTATTGAAAAATAAAGATGTTCCGACTGCGGAAGAATCATAAAACCACCGGTTATGCTGTTAGCCGGTTATCTGTTGTCTCTAGAACATTCCATAACAAATCATAAGAAAAGCGCATAGATCAAAAATCACCTACAAATTCAGATTCTACTGCTTAATGTATTCTTGGTGATTATTAACATTTTATAAGGATCGTCAAAATTTCAACATTGCAAAGTATCTACGTTTGATATGTGTGACCTCAAATCTCCTGAAGTTGTACTCATCCATCCATGGATACCAACATCCTTACTCTTCGCTAGTTTATATCTCGAATTTACCATATAGTTTCCATCTCTTGTGAATCTCCAGACCTCCGATCATTATCAGCTATGATTCGAACTGGTATTGTTAGAAATTTTCCACAAATCCATTCTGGGAATAAATCATTAATATTTCCTTCATCCCACTAGTTGGAATTTGGATCAAACAAATCAGTTAAAGTTGTGCTATCATATGCTCGATGTCATTACACAAGAATTGTGGTAATTAAAAACAACCCATGATGTAACTTGGAATGATCAGCACCACCGAATTAATTAAAGTCTCTTCCCCTACTTTTAAATGTACTAATTGTTATTTTTTTATATCCTTAATTTATTATGAAATCTATTAATTAAATATCACTCATTTTTCTTGAAAATTGATGCATTTAATAAATTATTAGAAATATAACTCATTTACCTTTTGAAAAAGACATTCCTTATATTATAAATTGCGTTATTATATCTAACCAATTAACTATAAGAATTAAATATTTGAAAAAGACATTTCTTAACCTAATTAACTTTTTAAGTTTTTTAAAATAAATTTTAAATTTATACTGAAAGTAATTAATTAAACCATATGAATTAAATATTTGTTTTTATATACAGATCTGAATGTAGTATTTTTTTACATTAAACTAATAATTTTTTTTATAAATTTAAATTATACTGTAATTTATTAATGATAATTTTATTATAATTATTTTAAACTAAAAACATCATCTAACTAATTTCCAATATAAATTTAATGCCAAGATTAGAAAGACAATGATTAAATCTATTAATCTCGTATTCATAAATAAATCATCAAGGAGGATGGACATCTTGGTGAGTAAAGGAAGAATAAATAGATTGACGCAGCGAGTACAATAATTTCACTTTCACATTCATTACCGAAAGCACAATAAAACGCTCCACCGCACTGCGTCGTTGCCCGGAGACTCTTATCACAAATCATTTCAAGTTTCAACCACCCCCATCGGTGGACCTAGAAATTTTTTAATCCAACGTTGTTTTTTCTTTTCTTTTTTTCTCGCTTTTACAAAGCCAAAATAAATTACTCATTTATTTCATTTTCATGCCCTACTAGACCAGACAAACCGACTATTCAAGCTTTCATCTTAATCTTAATTAAAAGACAGATCATCATAATCATAATTTTAGATAATAACGACATTTTCTCTCTCTATCTTTCGCAGTACACGTGGACGGTCGAGATCAAATCACCAAATCCGGTCCCATCGAACGGCCGAGAACGAATCATCAAATCCTCCGCAGCTTCTCCGCTTTGATCACGGGGTTGGCACGTGCAATCTCCTCTCTCCCCACCGTCTTAAAATCGAACCCGCACGCGTGCTTCTCCGAGTACCTGTGGGCCCCGCAGAACGTCAATCCGCACCTGCACTTGAACCCGGTCAGCCCCACGCGCTTCCGACACGTGGCACACCGGTTCGGTTGCGCAACCGAACCTGAGCTTGTGGAAATAGAACTCGACGCCTCCACCGCCACCGTGACCGCAACCTCCGCCAAAGACGGCGGCGGCGATTCGATGAGGACATCCACCAACGTTGGAGGTGACGTGGAGAACGACGGTTTCAACGAGGAAGAAGAGAGCGCGGTTTCGATTGTAGATTTCATCGACGCTTCTTCTTGCTCCTTCAAGCGGATCGCGCCGTAGCATTTCGAGCACAGGTTCATCGTGGCGGTGCTACCGAAGAAGCCGCAGTTGTTGGCGCAGAGTAGGTGACCTTCGGGAGTTTCGCATCGGTGTTCTTCCGCCATGGTTTTTTTACTGCGTTCGGATCTGCGATTTAGGTTTTCTCTTCTTCTTCAATGAATCGGAAATTCGCGACGGAATCGGAAAAGTATCTGAACCTGCCGGGGGGAGAGAGAGAGAGAAAAAAAAAAGGAATACACGATTACGGTTCCGTTTGGATTCCGAGAAAAAATAAAGGGAAAATGGAAAAGCTGGCTCTGGCTGGAACGAAAATAAGTGGAAAATTGAGAAACGAAAAAATACAGGTTGCGAAATTGAACAAGCTGGGGTTATAAATAGGCGAAATTAGTTGCTGGAACGAAAATTTTTATGAATTAATAAAATAAAATTAAATTGAATTAAGAAAAGAGAGAATTAGAAGGGAATAGTACCTTGTTGAGGTTTGGAATGAGAAGAGGGAAGAGGGGATAATAAGAACGATGGTGAGAACAATCTTAACGGGGAAGGATTGTTTAACAGAGTTAGAAAGGAAATGAGAGAGAAAAAGGAAGAAACAATTATTTTCGATTTTATTAATATTTTTTATACTTTAAACAAATAAATAAAAACTCCTATAATATACAAATAGTAGTTGATGTAAAAAAAGTGTAACCACAAAACAAATAGTAGTTGATGAGATGAGAATGATAGATCTTTGAGACTCACTTCCAATTTTTAACTAATTTGAACGTCTTTATCGTGCATTTGGATAGTTTTAAGAAAGATGTCCTAATTTTCTAGGGTATTTCATTTGGATATTTACTTTTAAAATTTTATAAATTCTTCAAATTTTGGGTCTTTTGTTAAATTAAAGATTTATAAGTATCATTCGCAGCGGGACTCTAATAGACATGATACAACACTTGTTAGTAGGTATATTTTGTCGATGTACAAGTTATGATATTCTCACCACCACTATCAACTAAGTCAAGACGGATCCCTCAACATGGTGACATATACCGTGTCTCCTCGCTCTCAATGCTATTGGTGTTGCAAAGTTTCAAGTGGCTGGCTAATGTTTAGTCTTGGGTCTATTAATGAGAATATTATAGTAATTAAAATCTTGGATATCACTATTGAAAAAGTTTCTCAAGTAGAAGAATACATTAGAGACCAATAAGTTGAGTTTTGAAAGGATGACAAGTAAATATTAACTAGATGATCCAACTTAAATTAATATTCCAAAGAAATTATTTGGAATTGAATGAAATCTGATTTCCTTCATTTAAATTACTTTGCATTTTAAATTCTCAATCCAAAAACATATGATTTGTATTTATTGCTGTGAGTTGTGAGCTTTATAAATTTCAACTCTTACTCTTCTAAAATTTGATCAATTCATGATGGAGTCAACAAATGAAGAATTCAAATTTTTAGCAAAATTGAATAATGTTAATTTATTATTATGACTTGTGAGCTTTCAAAAATTTCAATTCTAAAATTTGTTCACTACGGGGTTAAATGGAGTGAACAAGTGAAGGAAATCTATATCTGTATTTTTTAGCAGGAATTTTAAATATTTTTTATTTTAAAATATATGATGTTTTAGAGAAAAAATATATATTCTAAAATATATTATTTTACAAAAACTAATATCATATTAAATATTTTTTAAAAGATATCCTTGATAAATATCTAATGAGAGTAATACATAAAAAGAATAAATGAATCATTAATTAGATAAATTAAATAATTTGATATATTAAAAATTTATTTAATATTTTCTTTAAAACTCAACAAATTAATTATATTTTTTAACATTTATGAAAAAAAAAAACTTAAACATGATGTATTCTGGAACGAAAGGAGTAATAAATATCTTAATATAATAACTCCATCTTTTAGGAAGGAATAAACTTCAAAATGAAGACATTATCATGCTGAGAGTGATTTTATTTTATCATCAATTTAGTCTATTATTTTATCCATCTCGTTTAGTTATTTTATTTGTTCACTTTGAGCTATCTAATCTAATTTATAATAACTCCATTTTATTTGTTTACTTTGAGCTTTCAAAATTATTTTTAAAAATTGTCACTTAAAAACATTAAGAAAGTATTAATTATTTTTCAAGTAATACTCTTGTTTATTAATATCACACTTAAATATTTAATAAATTCATAATTCCCTTTTAATTTTTTAATAAGGATATTTTTGTTAAAAATTATTTTCTCATAATAAGAAATTTTTTAAGAAATATGCATTATCTAAATGACAAATAATATGAGTAAAAAATAGTAATATAAGTGTTTTTTAGAGAAAGTACTATAAGTTAAGATAGTTGGAATGAGCTTTGGATATACTACAAACTATAATTTTTTTATTGTCAAATGTTAACAATTACAAATATATTATGTAAATGGAGAGATTTGAACCTATACTTCACTCCAATTCTTATGTTGCTTCCCCAAACCACTAAAGCACCTTATCACTTCCGATAATATATTTTATTTATTTAATACAATGATTTAGGAATTTCTATTGATTTAAACCAAATAAATAAATCTAAAAATTTGAGTCAAAGTAGTTTGATTTGATTTATTTGTTTAGCGTACAAAACGAATTAAACTAGAAAAACCCTATTAGTTATTAGAACCGATTCAACAGAACCCCTTCTCTATTATTTTTTTATAAAAAAAATCAAATCCCATGAACCAATCTAAATCAAACCTTGCTTTTATTAATCAAGTTAGTCTGATTTAAATTTAACCCAAAAAAACACGGACCAATATATTTTGATTAATTTAGATTTTTTTTCAAAAATGAATCAAAAATCCAATTATAAATAAAAGCTCAAGGACACAATTAAAAAAATATAGGCTTAATTAAAAATTTAATAAAAACTTGGAAACCCGCGGAGTAATTAACCAATATAAAATTGATACAGGACAGGTGCATACTTCACTCCTTCCTTTATCATGCTTTATCAGAGCAATTTCTATAAATAACATTAAAAATATTTAATATAATTCCATACCTAAATTTAAATTTAAAAGACAGGCGATAAAAAAAAATGCATTATGTTTTCTTATTACAAATCATTAAAAGCTTGATATTATTATTATATCGAGTGAAAGGGACAAGCTGGCTGTGGAGGTGCTGAATATGGATTTGGTAGCCACTTTTTAAGTTCAGCATCTTTTTAGAATTTAGGAGAGCATTCGTTGAAAACATAAGTGCTGGACAAATCTGTCTATTAAATTATACCAAATCATGTTTCTGGCCATAAATTTTGTGTTATCTTTAAATATTTTGTACTGTTTTTATCTTTAAATATTTTCTTCAATTCTTTTTATAAGGTTTATTGACAATTAAATTAACATAATAAAAAATAATCATGATCCGAAGAATTGGATAATTTCCATTTTTAAAAAATAGAATAATTCCAACTCGTTTTTATATGGAATTAATATCCAATAGTAATAAAGTAGTAATCCATAAAAAATTTGAACTAACTTATAATGAAATAACGATCAATTATTTTTAGAATACCTGCTAAAAATATTAAATTAATGTCAATCAAACACCTTGTCCCCCACTACGTTTTCTCGCATTCTTTAAACAAAATTATACTATTTTATATTATATCCTGTTGAATTATAATTAAGTAGTTTTCTATATTAACTAGGGGCTAAATTTTTAAATAAATAAAAAGATGATATATGATAATAAGCAATACTAGGACTAATTTATTAATACGATATTATTTTAATGTATCTCTCTCTTCTTTTTTATTTTGCTGTATACCATACATTCTCTCCTACTTCTAAAAAAAAAATGATACAGTCTCTCTTCGTAAGGTCCTCACAACTCAGTCTTCAATATGTATCTTTTCTCCTTTTTTTTCTTACAAGCTCTTCAATTTATTATCTAGAAAAATTACCTG
The DNA here is from genome assembly GCF_004193775.1 of Glycine soja. NCBI lineage: Eukaryota > Viridiplantae > Streptophyta > Magnoliopsida > Fabales > Fabaceae > Glycine > Glycine soja. Next base: position 27,030,219 of record NC_041014.1, on the reverse strand, counting down.
ACGTAAAACAGCTTCTCAAACGTATTCTAAAAGTATTAAAGCCAAGATTAGCATTAATTTAATTAAATTCTAATAGAAAAATTCATAAACTGATATTTTTTTTCCTTTGGCTAAAATTGTCTTTGGCAAATATTTGATAAATATAAATAAATTAAATTCTGTTGAAATGAGTGAAATAAGAGATTATAAGTATACTAAATGGATCTGACTTTACTACTGCACTTTCTCAGCTGTCCCGTGTTTCCCTTAAAAATCATACAATTTTAAATTGAATTATAAAATTAAATATTAACATAAATTATGTAAACAGCATCAGAAAAATCAATTCATTACGAAATAGTAATAATACATTCTTATCACAAACACTCCACTTGAATAAAAAAAACAAAGGGGGTGACATTTGTGCCGAATCCGTGTCTAACGCGTGGCTTCAAGTTGGGGCTAACTTGAAAGTGGAGTTGAGAGTGACAATGAAAAAAGAAAAGAAATAGTGAAGTATTGTGCCAACAGATATTTGGATAGATAGATAGCTATGACTTAATTTGGGATATTGTGTTGGCAAATATTTGGGCTAGTGGTGGAATGGACACTACAAGCACGTTGTTGTGTTGTGGAAACCGATGTTGTGTACCTAGCTGGAAGCACTGTGGTTTTAGTTAATGAACAAATGAATCCACTAAGGTAAACTGATCGTCCAAAGATTAATTGTGAGTTTAAAATTAATTTTTAATATATTTTTAATATATTTGATTTTATGTTTGAGAAAAATTTAGAATTGATTTTGAATTTAAAATTAATTCAGATTGAAACAATTTTGAGTAATATTTAAGTTGAATACCAAATTTGCACTGAATTTACTCACAACTTAATTTTATAATATAAACATTCAAATAAAAATCATATTATTTTAAAATTAATTTTAATCAAAATAATTTTTTAAAATTAATTTTATTCAAAATTAATTTTATCAACATTCATCTAAACACACATTCAAATGTTGAGTTGATAACTCAATATATCCTAGTAGACCTTTTTTGAACAACATGATGTAGTATGAATGACTCATCTTAGAATTGTGTGGATTAATATTATTTAATTGTTGGATTAATTTTAAATTATTAATATTAATAATGTAAATAAAAATATATGGTATTTAACGGATGGATATTAGTTATTTTGACTTATCATGGAGTGTGCTCATGATGGATCAAGTCTTCATTTGGTGTCCAAATAAGGGGTTGTTACTCTCTATGGTTATAAATTGTCACCTCATTAAACAATTTTAGTGTGATACAATTTGAAAAAGGGGAAAAGATAGTGAATTCAATATTATCTCCTAATAGGCAAAATCAGTAGAGAATGTCATCCATGTTGGTGTCACACCAACAAAGTCAAGTAACGGGAGTCTGTACCTGTTTGTTTTGTAGGTACTATCTATCAAAAATACCAAATTACAAGCATTGCATAATTTCACTGCATTAGGATGACACTAGAAGATATCACGCACATCATCTTCATCCTTTAATCTATGTCAATGAATATACTGATCTCGTTTAAGAAGTTTCATTAGATGTTACATTTCAGTATCAATGCCTCTTATGAAAGAACGATATGCACTTCTTGCATTGTATATTTATTTGATTGTTGTACAACTATTGACATTGTGTTCCTTTAGCGTTAGCAGAATATTTCTTGGTTTCTCCATTGACTTTGTCATATCAGCAATAATTATCTTTTCATCCTTAGTCAATCAACTACTGTATGGATGTCCAACTAATGACTTTGTCATTTCATGATTGTGACTCCCACACATTAACTTCACCATCCATCATTGGCCTCCAACCACTGGTTTTCCATGAAGCTTAAAAGGACACCCACATTTCCTACTGCCAATATCTCTTCTGACAAAGACAAAATCTTTCTTCCTAGACCTATACTGACCACTCCTTTCACAACCAATTAACGCAAATGAAGTTTTTCCTCTCATACCAGTGTTTGTGTCTGACCTCATAATCACCGTGACAAATCTAATTTCATAAGCAACTGATCAAGCCCACTGCAAAATATCATCTTGGGTAACAAACACCTACAATGCAATTCACACAAGTTTAGTCTTCAAAGGGACATTCATTTTATTAATTTAATAATAATAAATCACATTATTACCTGAGAAGTATTAAACACATCAGAACAATCAACACGTTCTTCATTCACACTAGTTTCGTCTTCATTTTGTTCATTCATATCAACTTCTTCAAACATTATATTGTCATACATCCATTGATCTCCATCCATCTTAACAAGACATTAAAAAATTTCAGCATCACAAACTAGCAACCCCTAACCACACCATACATATAATATCACACAAAATCCTACGTTATTTTTTTACTGCATATAATATTATAAAACATTAAAATTGACAACCCTATAAATTAAAAACCAATAACATCAACTTTTTCTACTCACAATTCTTAACCATATTACATAAAAAATTATAACCGAACCATATGTACTAAAATAAATTATTTTATTCAACATAATTCTAATTCATGAAATTATGACCACACAAAACAATCAATTTTAGACTACAATAACTCAAATAAATTATCCATAAATTATAAGTGTAAATTATCTTACAATTAATACCATTTCCAAAATACGAAAATAAGTAATTACAAATTAATTATCAATCTACACTTATTTAAAAATATTTATAACAATAATATGAATTCTATTTCAAATGAAAAAATAAACAAATTAATTTTTTAACACATTAATTTAATATTTTAACTATCATACTAACATATTTATAAGTTAAAAAATAAAAATTTAATATTTCTTTTAATTTTAAAAAAAATTGTAAAAATCATACGGATTACATAATCTGTATGAGTTATACGGATTAGGTAATCCGTATAAGTCATGTGAATTACATAATCCATATGATTTATACAGATTAAGTAATCCATATATATCATACTGATTAGTTAATTTGTATGACTTATATGAATTAACTAATTCGTATAAATAATACAAATTACGTAATCCATAAGTTAAAATAAAACTTACGAATTAATCAATTCGTAAGTTTTATACAACTTACGGATTGTTTAATTCGTATGTTATGCAAACAAAAAAAATTACGCTGACGTACCTTCGACATATTTCCGCTAACAACCAAACCAACTACCGCAACAACCACTACTGATGTACCTCTGTAATACATTCACCTCGACCGAAGTGACACAATGCACCTCTCACACCAGTAAAAAAAATCAAGAGGAAACCGAAAACACAAAGGAAGGAGTGTGTTAGTATAAGAAAAGTCACTTAAAAGGAAGAAAAAAACCATAAGGGTATTTTCAAAATTAAATTAAATTGTTGAATGCACAAGTAAAAATGTTGGTGCACCTAGCAACATCCTTCACTTCGCTGTACCCTGTCATCTATACTGTGATAGGCCCATCACACTTTTCCCCTACAAAAAGAATTTTCTTTATATTAATTATTTTTATATTAATTAATTGATAATTGTATAAAATGATATTAAATATAAATATCAATAAGCATGATTCTTGGATAAAGCTATGTTTCTATGATAGCCATTTGTCTCGATTGAATAATGTGTAGTATTGAGCATTTGAGCCCATATTTCACGTATGCTATTCTTCTAATAGTGAAAAACTAAATGAATGTTTTTTTTATCATAAATGTAGTTAGCGTGATTAGTTACATGTGCATGAACCAAATATATTTCTAATGAAATTGGAATTGAAGTTACAATTTTAAATTATAATCCTAAGTCAAGTGCTAAATAAACACTTACAAAAATTGTACACATGAAATATTATTGGACAAATTTATTGTAATATAAGTTAATTCATCGTTAAGACCACTATATCATTGTAAAAATGACACCTGTAGGTAGGCTCAAAGCTAATATTACAAGGCAAAAGTTGACACTAACACTGTATTTGGTACCAAAGAAAATTGAGGAAAGGATCGGGGAAGGAATAAAAAATGATAAAAAAAAAATCCACACGTAAACATTCACAAAAAGGCAAAGAACAGAAAGAGTGGAACCCAAATAAAAAAGCAATCCACCCAATTCCGTACAATGTGCAAGTGAACTGAAAAGCTTATTAGAAAGTCACTAAAAACAAGGTTAAATATTGACTCTTAACAATATTACCTTTTCTACACAACACATAAAATCTTTTTTATTTTATGCTCAAGTTTGAATCAGAAATTGGTTAGGAACAAGTAAAACTTGCTCACACTTGAATGATAATTAAATGCAAGTAATTGGAGTAGGTTATATGTGAGGAGAAGCAACCTCAAGAAAGTCGTTTACTAAAAAGCCAACTTCTTATAAATATTAGAAACTTGTTTTATATTTGTTAATCATAAAAGTTGTATCTATTCTTCTTCGAAAGAAAAATATTTTTAAGATAATAAAAGAATTTTTATTAAATGGTCATATTAACAAATAAATGTTTAAAGATGATATATAAAATCCATTTTTGATTATGAGTTCTTTTTTGTTAAACAAGCAAGTTTATAGTTTTCAACTTATCTGAAAATTGTTTAATATTTAATGCAAACTACGATTTTAATTTCGATAAATATATTCATTTTTGTTACAATTGTATAATAGTTCATAAGATTAGTAATAAGGGAATTTTGATAAAAGTGTTTTTTATTTAATGATTAGTTTTGATAATAATAAATAGAGATTGAAAAAGTAAAGTTTTGAGAAGAAATGAAAATTGAAAAGTATAAATGATTTAAAAATATGCAGTAAAATAGACAGACATGAATTTGAAGTATTTGTAAGACATTAGAAGAGGGGTTGAATAATGTAAAGGATAAAACTTAGTGTTTCGAAAACTATTAAAAACTTTTCTCAAATAAATATCAATGGACTAAGGGTTTTGTCTAAGGGGTTTGAAATTACTTTGTGCTTAGAAAACCAGTTCACAAAACTTGGATACGATAGTGTAGAAGTGACTTAAAGAAAAGAAAAAGTTATACAAAAATAGTAATGAAAATACAAAGGTTTTATATTGGTTCACCTCAACTCTTGGACTACGTCCAATTCTCTTTTAAACCTTGAAGGGTTTCACAAATCAAATCTTTGATTACAACCAAATATTCTCTATGTTACTTTTGACTACAACGAGTACTCTCTAGGTCATTCCTAACACTACTCTTAATCTCCCCTTGAGATTAATACTCAAGTATTCTTTGTCACTAAGTCACTCCTGGTTTTCACAAACAATATATGTTTGATAGAAAATGTATTCTAATCACCCAAAGAGTGTTTACATAGTAAGCTCGAATACAATGAAACTCACTAACTTAGTAAAGCTAAGATTCACTCAATTTTCTCAAGTTTCCTTTGTCGAGTGGACTAACAACGTTACAACACTTGTTCGTTTTGTCTAAAAATGTTCTCTTATAATTCGAAAACCTTAAAATGAACATCTTCAAGCTTTATATAGACTTCAGAGCTTGGATCCATTGAGAGATCCTAGCTAGTCGTTGACTAATAGCTTTGGTGTTTGACACGAGTATGCTACTGTGCAGAGAGAGAGAGTGGGGATCGTAAATGCTTTCTGCAACATATCTTTAGAGAAGTACAATTTGTAGTGTTGCCTAGTGCTTAGAACTGACTTTCATCGTATGAATGGAAGGAAACATTAGCAACATAAGACAAAAGAAATTAAGAATGTCAAGACAAGACAATTTAAATCTTTCCTTTTGTGTGCTATGGCACAAGTTTCTTACAAAGCCTATGGACGTTACTTTCTTATGATTATTTTTAGTTCTTGAGGATCGAGTAATTGTTCCATTGCTTTTGTATTGCGAGCCAAGTGCAAAAACACTTGTCTTCTCAGGGTTGGATGCAGAAGCAGTATCGTCCAGTGATCGATACTTTGTCTATCGTCTAGACTCTTTCTGTTCATGCTTTTCTGCTTGTATCTCATAGAGATAAATAAACCTGTGGTTAAGCATGAGAGGTCAGTACATAAAATTTTTCCTTTGTTAACATCAAAACCTTAGGAATTTAATTGTTTGGTATAGTCCAATGTGACTTGGACATAACCAGACTCAACAAAATTCATAAAAGATGACAATTGAATACATATACGATGACCTATTGAACTTTTAGCCAATATTCGATGGTAGGCATGGTTGGTGTTTGAGAAATTAAGTGATTGTGTTTCAACCCCCCAAAAATTGACACTCAACAGTTTTATTTATAGAAGTTGTTGAAATTATAGACACCTTAGGCAAAATGAAGCCTATAGCTGGACCTTTGTGGATTGTGCAATTATGGTTGAATGCCATTTTAGCCAATCACATAACCCTTGAAAGAGACATTCCAACACCCTTTAAACTTAAAATTGAAGGGGCTCAACTGACTTACTTGACCCCAAGCAAGGAATTTTGTACATATGAATGCTACACCAAATACATCAAGGCCTTTCTTAATTTCGATCACTTTGACAACACTTTGGCCTCACTTTCGACTGCAAATCTGGTAGGCCCCTAGTGGTTGAACTTAAGGTTCCCTTGTGACACTTCTGGCCAACAAGCTGAATTAGTTGAAATCTGGAGTAACTTTCTCACTTGGGATATCATATTTACTGGAACCACCTCAAAACCATCAAAGACCAAAGTCTCGAAAGGATTGAATGATTTTGATGAGGATATTGCTCTTTCAAAGCCACCTTTTCCGCTACAACAAAGCAAAAGGTATTCTAAGAAACTTTGAAGAAAATTTATTTCACAAGATCTCGATCTAAAGAGTTTCTTGAGACATATTTTTCAAATGGAATACTAAGGGATAAATCCTAGCTTTTTACCTTTCAGGCTGAAAAAATAGTGGATCTTTCATCATTTTTTTCGATAGAAAATCAACCAATGACTATCCTGCAAGTAAAAAAATTGACCCTTCCTCTTTCTCAAACTCTTTTAGGGCTTGGTTGATCTCCTCTTCAAACATGGAGTGCTCACTTTCGATGTCCTAATCGAGACCCCAATCATCATAATTTGCATGGGCTCGACATATTTAGCTTGAATGTGAAATGGGTTGGTGTCCACTTTCGTTGGTTTTTCCTTGAACTTCAATCTCCCTTCATCAATAGCCTTTTGGACCAGGTCTCTGAAACGTAAACAAGTATTAGTCCAATGTCCAAAAATATTATGAAATTTGCAATATCTTTTTTCTTTTCTTTGTTTGAAAGTAGGAATTTTATGATCATCACTAAGGCAATTTTTTTGTCTTTCAACAACACATCAAATATTTTATCTTCCTTAGTAATATCCAAACTATATTTCAAGTTAGGAAATTTCTATTTTTCATCCAATTTTAACATTTGACAAGTATAAGGAGGTCTAGGTTGTAATTCTGCCACACATATTTCATCTTCATCTTGATTAACATCTAAATCTTGATAATTTATTGAATTATCATTATCTTTATATGTTCTGAATATGCAATTTGCTCCCTTCCAATTTTGTCAAATCTTTTATACTTTTCTTTTTCATATTTTATTTGCTCAATTCTCCTTACTTATTCTGCTAATTGTGCCATATCTCTAACCTGTTGATTCTCCAACTTCTTTCAAATTTAAAAATCTGAACCTACAACAATTATCCTGACTAGTTCATATTAAGAAATTTGAGTATAATATCGAGCCTTCATCTCTCGAAATCTATTTAAATAATCTTCAATTGTTTCACTATTAAAGTGTTTAGTGGTTGTCAGATCTACGGACTAACCTTAGTCTCTCCTCTGAAGAAATGTTCATGGAACACTTTTTCGAGTTGTGCCCAAGTCTATAATCGAATTTGGTGGCAATGTGGTGAACCAAGTGAAAGCATTTTTCGTTAAAGAACTAGGAAAATATTTCATTTTCAGGAATTCAACAATGGCTAGATCACCACATGCTATTTGAAAATAGACTACATGTTCTACAATAGATTCTTCTAATTCTCCTGCAAATTTCAAAAACTTAGGCACCTTATAACCTCTTGGCAACTCAGATTGTAAAATATAATCAAGGAAGACAGAAACAAAGTAAGGTGGTTGTGCATTTCCTACTTCAAAGCCATGGTTATTCAAAGCATGTTCAATCATTTGATTACTCTGAGAATTTTTAATTGCTTCGAGCCCTAAACCTCTATTTGGACCATTTTGTCCTTGAAGCATTTGATTTTGTTGCATATTGGCTAAGACTTCATCTGCATTCTGATTTCTATTAACCAAAAGAAGATTTGGTTGTTCTCTACCATTCATTATTCGAGCTGGGATATCAACATCATTTTTAGGATTATTATTATTAATATGCCCTTCTTGTATTGATAATTCCTGAATTACACATCTATTCCCAGGTTGGTTTCTAGGAATGGCCAAAGCATCTCCTATTCAAGTTAAGATACCATTCATCTTCTGGTTTCGTTGGTAGTTCTTAACATAGGATTTAAGATCAAGACCATGTGATTTGTTAAAATGTTAACCATTTCATGATTACTATGGTCTATTTGTTGTCTAAAAACTACTAATGTTTCATTAGAAACACCTGTAGAGATCATGCTGCTATCTCTCATTATTCTATCATCGATAGGAACTCTTGTATTTCTTAACTAGTCGTCATCATAAGAGTGACCATTGCCCCCAAGTTCTAAAAGCCTGTTAGTTCGTCTATTGACCATAATAGATGGTATTTACTTTTGACTTTGAGGCATAGGCAGACTTAGTTGTGGTATGTTCATGTCGTTAGACACTGGTGGCATACCCCATGGTCTTGTGGTAGAAAATGGTGGGTGTTTGTAGTTGAGATTACATTATTTGTGACAACGAAGTTTCGACGGTGCTTGTCTGAACTTGTGAGCAAATCATGTCTTCGCCACTTACATTTATAGGGTCATTGTTCGCATGACTAATACCCACAACCATTTCATTATTCATCGTAGAAGGTAAATTTGTTTGATTTTGTTCATTGTTGCCACTAATATTGGTAGAAGTGTTTGCAACATTATTATTACTATTGTTGTTATTACTATGCTTTCTTTGACTATTGTTTGTCATTCTACCACTTCTTAACAACATACAATTCTCATTAAGACTTATTCTTAAGATCAATTTTTTTTGCAAACTAGTCCCATTGAACATGCCAATTTGTTAATCGTGAAAATTATATCTATTCCTCAAAAGAAAAACATTTTTAAGATAGCAAAGAAATTTTTACTAAATGATCTTATTAACAAATAAATATTTAAAGATGATACATAAAATCCATTTTTCGATTATGATTTTTTTTTTGGTTAAACAAGCAAGTTCATAATTTTCAACTTATAAGAGAATTGTCTAATATTTGATGCAAGTTATGATTATAATTTCAATAAATATATCCATTTTTGTTAAAATAGTATAATAGTTCATAAGATTAGTAATAAGGAAATTTTTATAAAAGTGTTTTTGCTTTAATGATTAGTTTTTAAATGATTTTGATAATAATAAGTAGGGATTGAAAAAGTAAAGTTTTGAGAAAAAATAGAGATTGAAAAGAGTAAAAGATTTAGAAATGTGTAGTAAAATAAACATATATGAATTCATAAAAAATGAGAATTGAATACATACATGATGACTTGCTAAACCTTTAGCCAATTTTTGATGGTAGACATTGTTGGTGTTTGAGGAATTAAGTGATTGTGTTTCAATCCCCGAAAATTGACAGTGAATAGTTTTATTTATAGTCTTCTAATACTAATGGTCAAATTATATGATTTTGATACATATACAAAGATACTTCTAAATACATTGATCTGATACTAGTAACTGTCTTTACATAACTTCTTTGCAACCACGCCAACTAGTACTTCGATTTGTCAAAAAATACTCTACTGTCCATCACTTACCAATGATACGTGCATGAATGAAATTATTGAAATCATCAGTATCAATCCAAATTATTCCCTTTGATTACACAGTTCCGTTTCTCAAACTTTTTGCCCATATTCCAATCGCTTTTGAAGGGACTTTCTTACTTATGTTGAGCCAAGCATATCAAAATTTGATTTCCATAGCTTAATCAAATTTTACATAACAGAGGTAACACTATTACAACATTTTATATTGTTGCTTTTGAAGTATGAAATAGTTCTAAAACCTTTCTTAGTAGTTTTAATAGTCCTTCAATTTAAAATTAGGTTTTTGCTTAAGTCAATAAACCGTAAATCATAGCAAACTATAATGAAGAGCTAAAAGAAAAGAATATTGCACATACCTTTTTTATTCACTAGTTCACCCCTTAACTTAAGCTACGCCTAACCACGACCTCTTATAGGATATTTGACGGAAATAACACCAAAAATACTTTTTCCTTGAGCCTTTATAGGTTTTGACCACCAATATTCTTCTCAAGCCTTTGTAAGTTGTACAATATTCTTCTCTTGCCTTTATAGGTTACACAATGTTCTTCTCAAACCTTTCTAGTGCCTCTATAGGATGCATCACCCAATATTCTCACATTTATAGGTCTAAACCAAGTATTTTCACCTTTCTAGGTCAATACTCCCACTTTGTAGGTCTACAATAAGTATTTTGTGTAAAGTGATAACATTTTAGTCCCTAAAAAGAACAAAATTCATAAACTAATCTCTAAAAGTATAAAAAATGAGTAAAAAAACTTCTTGTCATTAAGTGCGAAATGTTAACTTTAACATTGTGCGTCAAATAGTCCTTTACAACATGTCAAATTTGTTCTAAAAAATTACAACTTAACGTTGAACATTACAACATAATGATAGAATGACCAACAAAACATATGTATTTAATGTATAAATTAAAGTTAACAAAAACCTATTGTTAAGTGTGAAACATTAACTTTAATGTCCTGCGTCAAATAGTATGTTACAACTTATTGTTAAATTGGTCCTTAGACATTATAGATTAATGAAAAAATGATAAATGAAACAAATGTATCAACTGAAGTTAATAATGTTAACAAGATGTTTCTGACATACCCGACTCAAACAAATTTGTTTCCATTTAAAAACACACAGGGTTTGGACAAAAAAAAAAAAACACAACCTTGCTCCTAGTGGCCATTTACCCATTACTTTTATGTTTTTTCCCTTATTTTTTGTTAAATGATCATTTTAGTTCTTTATCATATTTTTTTTGTTCAAAACAATCCTTTATATTTTAAAATTTTTACTTTGATCCTTTATCTTTTTTAAAATGTTGAAAATGGTTATTTATCTTTTAAAAAACTTATTTTGATACCTTATCTTATTTAAGAGGTTCAAAATGACCCTTTAACTATTTAAATATATTCAACTTTATCCTTTGAATAACACTAAGATAAAAGATCATTTTGAATATATTTAAATAGTTGAGAGATCATTTTGAATATTTTAAATAAGATAAATGATGAAAATAAACTTTTAAAAAAAATAAATGATCATTTTGAAATAAATAAAATTAAGGATCAAAGTAAAATTTTTAATATATAAATGCCCAAATTGAAAAAAAAGATAAAAGACCAAAATAGTCATTTAAATTTTATTTTTTAACTTGACAAATAGAAAATTATTGGCTTAAATATAATTTTTATCTCCATATTTTGTTCAATCCATAATTTTGATCATTTTATTTTAAAATAAAGACATTTGGTTCCTATGTTAAAAAAATCTGGGATTTTAATTTTCATATTTTAAAATAGAGACATTTGATCATTTTATTTTAAAAAATTTATAATTTTGATCCCCATATTTAAAAAAAATCCATAATTTTAGTCCAATCTTTAATTTTATCTACGTTTTATTTCTTATATTACAATTAGTTAAATCATTTTTTGATAACACTTAAAATGAACATGTTAGATCAAGGATTCAATTGAATCAAAATAAAAAAATAAAACATAAAAAATTGATAATTTGACTAAAGATGATTTTTTTAAAAAAATATGAGGGCTAAATATCTCTATTTTAAAATAGAGAATTAATATTATAAATTTTTTAAAATAAAAAACTGAATATCTCTACTTAAAACTTAACAACTAAAAATACGGATTAAATAAAATAGGAGGATTATATTTAAATCAATATTATTAAGTTTTCTTTTACTAATTCTCTCTTTTATTTTTTTCCCCTTCACGACCATTTTCTTCGGTTTGGTTGGTTAAAATAACGGTACTGTCTAGTACCATAAATCAAACGCTTTCCCAACCAACGAATTACCGAATTTCCTGTAAAAATTTCAAGCCTTATCTCATAGCATAAGCAGAGCCCCAAGTTACACCCACGTTCAGTGAGTGACATTCCTCCGTTTCAAAGTTTTCCAACCGCATTCCCAATGGATCCTCAAGCTCCGGCGACGGGCACCACCGTTCGGAGCGCCGCGGAACCATCTCAACCTCAGCCACCAAAACCATCCCCTCCTCTCCCTCTCCCTCCACCTTCCACATCATCAACCCCTCCACACCCTCCCCCAATCGCTAACCCTAACCCTAACCCTAGCCCAGGCCCAGGCCCAGGCCCGGGCCCAATTCAAGCCCCGAGCCCCAAACCCCCCACTCCCACTCCCACGCCTCCCCAACCCCGCCCTCCCCAGCCCTTCAACCGCGCTTTACCACCTCCGTCGCAGCCTCAGTTCCCGCACTTCTCCTCCCCCTCTCCGCCGTCCTCAGCTCCCAGCGCCGCCCCGCCTCCGCGGGGTGGTATGGCGATCGGTGTGCCCGCGCACCACCAGAGCCCCTCCCCTCCGTTTTCGTCCTCCTTCGGTCAACATTTTGGAGGGCTGGGCCGCACCGCAGTCAACGTCGCTGAATCTACATCCAATTCAAGCACTTCTCAAGTAATCTTTGGCATTGCAAATTATTTTGAATTTTAAATATGAACGTGACTACATTTTTTCTTGCTTTTTAACTAGTTCAATTATTTGTATATATGAATGTGACAAATTTTAGGTGAGAACGCCGGTGCAAGGAATGGGGATGTTAGGGTCTCAAATGAGGCCAAGTGGAATCGGTTCACATCAACAGAGGTCTGTGCAATCGTCACTTAGACCTCCAACCTCTGCCCCGAATAATCAACCCGCTGGTTCACAAGTCAGTGCGAATGTTATGACTTTGCTTGTTGTGTGCTTTTCGCTTCTGCATCTATTGTTTTTTTATGCTTGGCCTAGTTAGAGGGTTTGTGCTGTTCAAGGTTTTAAATTTGCAGTTGCGGTTTCACTGCAATGTAAAAAATTGTGGGCAAATGCGGCGATGTGACCACAATGGTGATTGCATTATGTTGTAGCCAAAAACCTTTGATGATGCGGTTGAAATCATGGTTGCGGACCATATTTTAAAACCTTGGTGCCACTAGACTTAAGCTGGGGATGGATGTCTTTGGAACTTGGAAGTATAGTTTGGGTGCTTTCTGTAAATTGGTGGAATTTTACTGGTTTGCCTTTTGCATTTGACTGTAAAATCAAAATTCTTCTGGTTGAGACGATGGAGTTGTATTTGTATATCTGCTCTTATGTGGCCATGTGGGACCCTTGAGTGCACTTCTCACTTAAAAAATAACAGGTTTTGGTTCTGCGATGAGTAAGGGGGTTCTCCCTAGTTTAGGGCTGGTGAAGGAATATACAAGTTAAATTTTTGATATATTTATTTATTTAAGCAAGTATTGTGATCCATATTGTGCCATTGTGATTTGTATGTTTGTAAGATTGTAAATATATTGAGCATTTCTTAATTTCAATTGTTACCTGTACTTGAGAGGTTTGCTCAATTTTATGTGTTATGCTGTAATGCTTGTTCTTTGCATGCAACATGCGTATTTTGAGGGAAAAAAGCGAGGTGATTTTGTAATTTGTTACATTTTCTTCAGAGCTTCCAAGGGCATGGACTTATGAGACCCTCATCAGTGGGATCAACGGCTACTCCATCTCCGAGTTCATCACAAAGCATGCAGTCACTTAATCAGCCATGGTTGTCATCTGGGTCACAAGGGAAGCCTCCTTTGCCATCCGCAGCTTATAGGCAGCAATTGAACCCACAATCCATGCAGCAAAGGTCACATATTCCTCCGATGCAGCAATCCACACCAACATCCTCGCAGCAGCAGCAACAACAACCTTTGCTGTCTAATCAATCACAGGAGCATTTCGGGCAACAAGTTCCGCCATCCAGGGCTCCTCTACACGTGCCTCATCAGCCACAGGTTACGAGGTTACAGGGGCCAGGAAATCAGAAACCTTCATCTCTTGTGGCGGCACAATCTAGTGCAGCGCAGCCAGGGACTCAAAGTAGATTAACAAACTCAGATACCGATGAATCTTCTAATAGTATTCTCAGCAAAAGAAGTATCCATGAGCTAGTCAATCAGGTGAACTATGCTATTTTCTTGTGTTCTATAGAAGATTTTCTGGGCTTATATTCTATTTTCCAGCACCTATTGTTGATAAACACATGTGGAAGTCTCTAGATTTTGAAGCCCTAGTAGGAATGCTGAAGGTCTCTTGTAGGAACTTCCTAATGAAAGAAAATCAATTTAACATGTAGAGGGCTTGAATTAATCATTTTGATTAGTTCTCGTTCTAGGTTGCCTGTTGAAATTCAAAAGAATTTCATTGTTTCTCCCAGAGGTCCATTTATGAAATTTTATGATACCCCAGGTTCTATATCAGATGAGTAAGGAATTGGTTGGTGGCTTACAAATGCTTATAGCTACTTAGAAGTTGTGGTATGTTGAAGTCTCGTAGAAGTTGTATTGGGACTTGGAACCATTTAGGTTTGAGTCCATTATAATGTATTGAAGTCTAAATGGAACTGTGGAAGGGTGTAACCACGGCTTTAGCTAGTAATTTAGATTCACAGGTGCTATATTTTCTTAGTAAATAACTGTTTTGTTAAGATCTGTTCTCTTTCTATACTATTTGTTTTTACCCATCCAAATGAAAGTTGTGCTCGTCAACTTTTTTTTAAAATGAAAAAAAACTTATGTGATGTTGTGCTACTAAATACATGGAATTTAACGTAATTAATTGTTATAGAATGTTTGCTCACTTCTCTAAATTTTTTAATGGTAAATGCTTGCTAGTTTTTACCATTGTTATCAATGTTGCGATCATACTCATAGGATCACTATATTGTACAAGTTCCTTGGCCCTGTCTGCGTTGGATCCCACCTTGGATTGCAATTGTGATCAGAGTGAAAAAACCAATCATGCTCGCAATACTGGATCTGCAATGCAATCTTTCCCAATCTGGACACATTTGTTGTTGCTAGGCTTGTGGTTTGGGTTTTGAGACCTGTGTTGTGAAAAACCTACAAATACTCACCCAAATTAACCCTAATCTCTCCCACCTTCTCATTCCCTCATTCACACACTCTCTCCCTCATCTCCTCCCTGTTTGCACTCTGCAGAGAGGAGTTCAAGGTTTTTGTGTGTGAGTTCTGTCTCCATCGACCATCTCCAGTCTTTTTACAGCCATCTCTGTTTCTTCCTTCAAAGCTTCTGACTTGATATTTGTGGTCTGGTCTGTGTTGGTATTTCGTGTCTCTCATTTCTTGTAGGTCTGTGTTGGTATGGCAGGCTGAAGAAACTCCTCTTTATATTTTTTTTTGTTTTTTTTTATTTCTAGTTGTTGAAATCCATGAATTGAGATTTTTGGGCCATCAATTGAGATACAAGATCTTTGAACTAATTTGACTAAATTTTATGTCTTGTTCTCTTTCTTCTGTCTTTTTTTTTCTTGTTGTAATTAGTATGAAATATAAACTAGACTGAAATTTTTTATGTCCTGTTCTCTTTTAAATTTTACTTTTAGTTTTTGGTAGGATCTTATGATTTGTGTTAAAATCACACAATTTACTTTCACCCCTCCCAATCCTTGGCAGGATCTTGATTTTGACAAGGTTGGTTTTTATCTGTAATGTTGTATGATAGAAATATGGATATGATACCCCGGCAAGATTATTATGTCATAAGCTTATACATTTTTTGGGGCTTCTGGGTTTGTTCCTGCTTTACTGGCAATTAGAATTTGAACCTATTGGTACCATAAAGAGTATTGCTATAGCTGCTCTTGTACACTTCCTCTCACACTTAAAATAAAATTATTATCTTTCAAATATTTTTAATGAATGCACAAACATCAATAAATACTTCTAATCTTACTAATTAAGTGTTTGAGATTTGTGAGAAAAATGTAAAAACAATAACTGAATAATGTTTTCCAGCTGCAAATAACTCAATGATTTGGATTACTGGTTTTACAGAGTATATATGTAGGTTGATTATTTTGAAGTCACTGGCCTAACCTAGTGTGTTTGGAGTAGCTTATTTTGAGAAAATAATTTCATTTTGCAAAATTCTGAGACTGAGCTTTAAAGAGCCAATTATTGTCCAAAAATTAAGCTGAAAAAACACACCACTATATAGGTGTGTGCTATTTATTGATTCTCTTTTGGTTGTATTTTATGGTTATCATACCCAGTGGCTAAAACTATTCAACTTCTTAAAGTTGCCGTTCCCCTCTGTTGCTCAATGGATGATTCCTTAATCACTTTTTTCTGCAAAAATACAGCTCTACTTTCATTTTTACATCTTGACCTTGGTTATCAAATGCAATATGGCATGAAGCATTTCAAAGTTTATATTTTTGACATGATTCTGCAAGCTTGTAACAGCCCTAGTTTTGTGAAATATGTTTGTTTATCGTCCTATATTTACATTTTGCTTTATATGTAGGTTGATCCACTGGAGAAGTTGGAGCCTGAAGTTGCAGACATTCTTGTAGATATTGCAGAAAATTTTCTAGAGTCTGTGAGTATTTTCGTTGTTTCATTTTGTTCACTAGGCTGATGGGATTGTTCACTTTTTTGCATGTTGATAAAATTTATTAAATTTATCTATTATTTGTGTTGATATATATATTTTTTTGTTCTCAAAGTTGTTTTTTACAATCTCATTATTTTGAACCATGTATTTAATGATTTCTAAGCATAATATTTTGTTTTTCAATATACCTCCCTAATTTGTGTAATGCATTTTTGTTTTGTTTATTATGACGTGTTTTTGTTTAGCCTGTCATCTAAGTTGGATCTGAAAGTAGAGAACATTGAGAGTTTTTCTTCTGCCGTTTTCCTGATTGTTGGACATTCTTTTTCCATTGCTTGTACTTGTTATTTGATTCTAATTATTTCTGTATATTTTATATCAGAAATTATTACTGCATATACTAGTATTCAGAAATAGTTAGTTATTAATTGAAAATCAGTCTGTTTCTGCTATGTTTTATAATAATTAGATAAAGGCTTGTTGTGAATATGCATTTTGTATAGTTTACTATTTTCTTTTTCTCCTGGGTTGAAGTAATTAATATTATGGTAATCTGAATCTCAATCAATGGGTTTCACAGACTGAACTTAGCCTGATATATATAATGGTTTCTTTTGACTGGAAGATGGCCATATATATGTGTTATGGTAATCTGAATCTCTATCTACTATTGATTTTAATCTATTGGCTTTAAATCATCTAATTTAGTAGAGAAAGAATAGTGAACTCTTATTATTAGTTTATTACATTAATAAGTAGATAGAATAATCATATATAATTTTAATAAAGAGATTTTGATTATTCATTCTCAACATTACAACAACAACAACAACGCCTTATCCCACTAGGTGGGGTCGGCTACATGGATCAACTTCCGCCATAATGTTCTATCAAGTACCATACTTCTATCCAAACCATTAATTTCGAGATCCTTTTTGATAACCTCTCTTATAGTCTTTTTGGGTCTTCCTCTGCCTCGAATTGTTTGTCTTCTCTCCATCTGGTCTACTCTCCTCACTACAGAGTCTACCGGTCTTCTCTCTACATGCCCAAACCACCTAAGTCTATTTTCCACCATCTTCTCTACAATAGGCGCTACTCCAACCCTCTCTCTAATAGTTTCGTTTCTAATTTTATCCTGTCGAGTCTTACCACACATCCACCGCAACATCCTCATCTCCGCTACACCTACTTTATTCTCATGTTGGCTCTTGACCGCCCAACATTCTGTTCCGTACAAAATCGCCGGTCTTACCGCAGTCCGATAAAACTTTCCCTTTAGCTTGATCGGTACCTTTGCATCACATAACACCCCCGATGCTTTTCTCCATTTCATCCATCCTGCTTGAATGCGATGATTCACATTCCCGTCAATTTCCCCATCATCCTGTATTACAGACCCAAGATATTTAAACCGTGTGACTTGAGGGATAATATGGTCTCCTATTTTCACCTCTGAGTTAGAAACCCTCCTTCTTTTGTTGAACTTACATTCCATATACTCCGATTTGCTTCTGCTTAGGCGAAAGCCATGTGTTTCTAGAGCTCGTCTCCAAGTTTCCAACCTCTCATTCAGCTCCTCCCTCGACTCTCCAAGGAGGACTATGTCATCTGCAAAAAGCATGCATCTCGGTGCTATCTCTTGAATTTGTTCCGTGAGGACATCCAGAATTAAGGTAAAAAGGTAGGGGCTAAGGGTTGACCCTTGATGTAAACCAATTGTGATGGGAAAATCGTTTGACTCTCCACCCTGTGTCCTAACACTAGTCGATACCCTATCATACATATCTTGGATAGCTCGAATATATGCAACCCTAACCCCTTTCTTCTCTAGAGCTTTCCACAAAATCTCTCTAGGCACTCTATCATACGCTTTCTCCAAGTCAATAAAAATCAAGTGCAAGTCTTGTTGGGCCATGCGATATTGCTCCATCACCCGCCGTAATAAATAAATCGCTTCCATGGTCGACCTTCCCGGCATGAAACCAAATTGATTCTCAGTAACTTGAGTCTCCTTTCTTAATCTCCGTTCGATCACTCTTTCCCATAATTTCATGGTATGACTCATGAGCTTGATTCTCCTATAATTTGCACAATTTTGTATATCCCCCTTGTTCTTATAGATTGGCACTAACGTGCTTCTCCTCCATTCCTCCGGCATGCGTTTTGACCTCATAATTTCGTTAAAGAGTTCGGTGAGCCACACAAGACCTCTATCTCCAAGAGTTTTCCACACTTCAATAGGTATGTTGTCTGGCCCCACCGCCTTACCATTACTCATTCTTTTCAACGCTTCCTTTACTTCCTGTTTCTGAATCCGACGATAGTACTTATAGTTCCGGTCCTCTTCTCTTGTGTCTAGACTGCTAGAGTCATATCCATATCCATCATTAAATAAGTTGTGGAAATACGCCTTCCACCTTTCCTTGATATCTTTTTCATGCACTAAGACTTTGCCTTCTTCATCCTTAACACACTTTACTTGATCCAAATCTCTAGTCTTCCTCTCTCTACCCTTAGCAAGCCTATATATAGATCTTTCTCCGTCCCTGGTTCCTAGAGCTTGGTATAGTCCGTCAAAAGCTTGGGCTCTTGCCTCACTCACCGCCTTTTTGGTTTCATTTCTAGCTATCTTATACTTATCCCAAGTTTCAGAATTTCTACACCTAGACCACTCCTTGAAACACTCTTTTTTACTCTAACTTTGCTCTGAACATTTTCATTCCACCACCACGATTCTTTACCCCTAGGTCCAAGACCTCTAGATTCACCCAACGTCTCTTTAGCCACTTTAATAATCTCTTGGGACATCTTGTTCCACATATCATTTGCACTTCCTTGTAATTGTCCACACCAACCCTCCCATATCTTTTGTTGGAAGATTCCTTGTTTCTCACCCTTCAAGTGCCACCATTTGATCCTTGGTGCTACCAGAGGACTTCTTCTCTTTGCCCTATCTCTAATTCTTACATCCATAACCAAAACTCTATGTTGGGTAGTCAAGCTCTCTCCCGGGATAACTTTACAGTTCAAGCAATACTTCCTATCAGACTTCCTGATAAGGAAGAAATCTATCTGAGAACATGTCTCTCCACTTTTGTAAGTGATAAGATGTTCCTCTCTTTTCTTAAACCATGTATTGGCTATAGAAAGATCCAAAGCCTCCGAAAACTCCAAGATGGATTTACCCTCCCCATTCATCTCCCCTAGGCCAAAACCCCCATGCACCCCCTCAAAACCTCTAGCCACGCTACCTACATGTCCATTGAGATCCCCTCCTAGGAAAACTTTCTCTCCTTGGGGTATATCCTGAAGTATCCCTTCTAGATCCTCCCAAAATTTTACCTTAAAGTGTTCTGCTAACCCAACCTGAGGTGCGTACCCACTAATAACATTAAAGGAGTCCTGTCCCACTACCAATTTTAAGACTATGATACGATCTCCTACTCTTCTTACATCCACGACATCCTTCTTCCACTCCTTGTCCACAATAATCCCTACCCCATTTCTTGATCTGATTTTTCCCGTATACCACAGCTTAAATCCCGATTTGTCTAATTCTTTCGCTTTTTCACCTGTCCACTTAGTTTCTTGTAGGCACATAAAATTGATCTTCCTCCTCACCATAACATCCACTATTTCCATAGATTTTCCAGTAAGTGTGCCTATATTCCATGTACCAAATCGAATCCTCCTGTCATGAACTAGCTTCTTTACCCACACCCGTTCACGAAAATGTGGGAACCCTTGCTTACTTTTCACTACATCCGGGCGGCGATGCAGCGGCCCTTGCTCTTTTGACACTGTACTCGAGCCATACAGCGCGTTGCTTCCGGGCAACGACCTAGCATTCACATTATTACGTAATTGATCCATGTCATAGAGATTCGACAAAGTTTAACGTTGGCTGTCGAAAGCCTAACACAACCCTCTCCTTTTATCCGGGCTTGGGACCGGCTAAGAATAGCAAAGCTACCCTAGGCAGGATTTATTCATTCTCAACATTAATTTTTAAAAATAATATACTATTAATTTTTTCAAATTATTTTAACAACCCTAAGCTCAACATATATTCAAAGTTTATTTGGATATTTTTGCTCAAGTTATTTATTATTTTATATTTAAATAGTAAATACTATGCTCATCTTTGATGTATACTATTACTATATCCATATTTTGTTTTTAATTAAGAATGCTGTAGTTTTAATGAATTACAATTTACAACTAAACAAAAATATCATTGAATTCATAACTATTTTATTATATTTGCAATTTAATAATTACATTTACGTGTGAAAAATTACAAATTTTTATGAACATTATAATTTCATATAGTTTGAATAACATTATTTTTAAAATTAATGATTAAAGTTGATAACAAAAATATTGCTTTTCATTGGAGTTATATATCTCCAGTCTCTCTCCTAATGTTAAGGTTCACTATTCTCCCTTATCATTATATTACATTATTTTGAGCCATTAGGTGCAGCGGTAAAGTTGTGCCTTGGTGACTTGTTGGTCATGGGTTCGAATCCGGAAACAGCCTCTTTGCATATGCAAGGGTAAGGCTGCGTACAACATCCCTCCCCCATACCTTCGCATAGCGAAGAGCCTCTGGGCAATGGGGTACGAAGTTTTTTTTAGGTTAATGTAAAATCAATCGTTGGATGTTGGTTTAAGTCTTCAGAATTACATGGATGTTCACCTAGTGTAAGCGACTTCCTATCTCTGTTGTGTTTTTATATGTAAACTATAGTTTGTATTGGCTTTTAAAGACATGTTTTTAGAGAAAATAAAAGACATGCTTGTAATGAAGATGATTAATTATGATCAATGATTATAATTGTTTGTTGATAGTTAAGCCCCAAAATATCATAAAAAAACTATAAAATTTAAGCCCCAAAATTAATCGGCATTGGCTTGTTTTATGGTTTCCTCTTTCCTATGATCTATTTTATTTTGTGATGATGATTAATTTGTTTAGAGATGAACATGTTCACTACTGCTCTTGGTCTTCTTTCAAATAATCCTCTTATCCTGATTTTTTTTCTTCTATATACTCAAATAAGATTGTTTTCAGTAATCTCCATTATTTTATCTATTTTTTTAAATAGATAACCAGGTCTGGTTGTTCACTAGCCAAGCATCGGAAATCAACAACTTTAGAATCAAAGGACATACTGCTCCATCTTGGTTAGTTACTTAAAAGATTCTGTGCCCAGATTTTATTGTCAGCAGATTTGATGCCTAACTCTATTGACATCTTATAGAGAAAAATTGGAATATGACTCTTCCTGGGTTTGGTGGTGATGAGATTAAAAGCTACAGAAGACCGGTAAGAATTATCAAAATCTTTGTTGCATCTTTGTGTTAAGTTTTTATTGATTGATTTATGCTCTTTTGAATTTCATATTCTTGGTATGTAATTTGTGATGGTTTTGCAGATTACAAGTGATATTCACAAGGAGCGTCTAGCAGTTGTAAGTTTTGGTCTCCCTTCCTCTTCTTATAATGGTAGTCATGTTGTATGTTAGTTCTTAGTTGTGTTTCTTGTGATTGCACATTTCTGCTAGCATGAAGATTTGTTGGTAGACTTTTTGCAGTAGCCTTGCTTTGCCTGTGTGTTTTTTATTTTCTTATCCTATTTTTGGTAAATATATAGTTCTATTTTTGTTATTATTAATGTGATGATGGTGATTATTATGATTTCATTTATCTTGGTTTGGCAGATAAAGAAATCAATGGCTGCAACTGAGGCAGCACATGGGAAGGGCTCTGCTGGCCAGGCATCTGGTAGTGCAAAGGGTAATCAAGGGAAGACACCTTTGAATATCATTGGCTCGCCAAACCTAAAAAATTCATAGGATGCATGCCGTGTTTATGGTTTACACGGCAATGGAGGAACCACTTTGGTGGAGGTAATTGAATTTTGTAATATATCATTCAGTTATTCCTGTTTGCAATTCTGCACTGTGAACATAAATGGCATACATATCTGTCATTCATCAGTCCACATGAATTGAATGCCTAGAAATGCTCTAAATTTGTTTCAAACTTGGCACCAAATTGTTGAATGGAGTGATGCGTTTATTTTTTACCTTGATTCTTGAGTAAGATGATAGAATTTGACAACATCGATTAACTTTGACTGTGGTAAACCAAACATGTTGAGCCTTGATCGTGATAAACATTTAAATATGCATGTCATGGTCTCATGATGTTGTAACTTTATTTTTTTTTGGTTGAAAATCATAATGTTGTAAGTTTGTAACTAGGACCCTCATTTGTACTGTTAGTCTATGCTAAACATCAACCTCAATTTCCCAAGTGACCAGCTAAAGCCCACCTTTTCCCAGTCAAACTTGTTTGACCTAATGTTAAGAGGGCCGTTCGACCTAATGGCCAAACTTGTTATTTTCATGCATTCCTTGTTGTTACTCTCTCTCTCGCACCCAAGTTGATTTTCCATTTAGTGTGGAACATAGCTTGCTAAATTTTGTGCCTGTCTATTGTTCTTTTAGGGAGATCATCGGTCTTTTTGGGCTGTTTTCCGAGCATTCCATGTACTGGAGAAAGAGTCTGAATTTAGAAGCGTTGCCGAAAACAAGATGAGGGGAATCAAGATTGATATGAATCGTCTTGCAACTGAAAACCGTAAATAAAGAAAGAAAAATGATTTGGCTTCATCAAATGTTTTTGTACTGACAATATTAAGAAAGTCATTGGTTGGGTAGGCTGGGTCATTTATTGTTATGATCGACTTTCTAATTTAGATGCAAATAGAATTCTGAAATATATATGCAATTACTTTTCCTGAAATACTTTACAAAAATTTTGTGCCCCTTACCGCCGGGCTAGTCCGGAATTGTGAAAACATAATTCCAGCTTAAGTTTTCCGGAATCCAAGTTGTTTTCCAGAAAATTTATTCTGGAGCTATGTTTGCAATCTTCCGGATTTGTCGTTCCGTAGTACCTGTTCCAGATTTGTTTATTGAATGTTCCCAAATAACAAAGGCATAAAAAACAACACACCAACTCATTTGTTGCATAAAACGAAATAACTATACTGCATAAAACGAATTAAAATTTCCCCACCTGCACGGACATGCTTCGGGATGAAAAGCACGAACTGAGTGTAAAAAATTGAATCAGATAAGAATTTGTGAACTTAATCTTAACCCACTTCATGCAATCTCCAAATTATAACAATATAATTAGATCAGTAAATATGTTTTTAAAAGTTATTAATGATATAATTTTACCGAGTGGTTACACCCGATGGTAATGGAACTTACAACATATATTTAACTTATTTTCCTTGTTAATGCTTTTTTTGTTATCATTAAAATTTAGGGAAGGGGATGAGGTATTCATCCAAGGTATGGAAAACCTCTAGCTAGGTTCAAAGAATACTTATAGAGATACTTACATTTATCTCACTCGAGGAATTCAACCCTACAACTTGTCAGATTGTTCCACTTTCGTAGAATATATCTATGGGAAGAAATGATGAATTTTAAGTATGATTAAACTTTGGATCAATGATTAATTTCATAGTGAATCCAAATGGCTAGAGCTTGTGGAAATACTGTAAGGCTTCTTAAGATCCTACTGAGAAGTAAAAAACCCTCTTATTGAGAAGTCAAAAACCCTAATCATAGTAATTAAAAAAAAGGAGATATAATTTGATAACTCACAAAGAATTATCCCGTGCCCGGGGTTGACACATGCTCAAAATTTTCCTTCTTATTCCACCAGTTAGCCGTAACCCTTTGATCTGGTGGTATATCTGCGTACTCAAACTAATTTACCACAAGGCAAATTCCATTATCTGCGTGGTGAGTTTGCCTCAGATTTTGCTGCAGTGAAAAAAAGGTGCAGCGTCTATTTCATGAGTTTAACTGGAATATGCTAGAAGTATATATAGAAGTTTTAATGTTCCATGCAGAGTGATCCAATGATGAATTAATATATAATTGAAAATCATTAATTTTTGTAATAATTATTTTAAAGATCACCTTTAAAGTAATTTCTAATTAATTTATAATCACAGAATATCAAAATTAAATTCTTCATAAAAATCATAATTAGGAGTTTGACCTTTCACAAGTTGCTAAGATGTACTATACAAGCAACATTAGCTACCGCGGGCTATTGGCCTTAATTTCCATTAAGACCCCTGAGTGTTTGTATATATAGTAAATTGATTAGTAGAAAATGATCCAACACCTTAGTGGTCATCTTCAGTATTAGTTCCCTACCTTGGCATTGCATCAATATCAACCGTGTGAACCGCTCTCATGCTTATTTATAATTATTAAGGATTTGACTACTTCACTGAAATTCATATTCTTCTTTCTGTTATCTTTTACTTCTTGGTAAGATTTCGTGTCACAGTCAATTGCACATGGAAATCTTAAGCTTAATTATTCTTACTATGCATAGGATTATCTGTTAGCAGAATTTATTTAACGGATAACTTGCAGAAGATAGCATTTTTGAAAGTGACTACTTTGTTAAATAAATTCTAAACTGAAAATTTGAGCGGAAAACCAATTATCCAAAACTTAGCAAAACTCGATCAACAACATTAGAATGTAAAATTCAAAAATAAACCAAAACCGAAAGATAATAAATTAGGCACACAGTAACCCACTAACCCCTAATTGTTAAATGATAGATTTTTAAAAAATAACAAAGCTTAGATGCAGTTACTTTTGTTGCTGTTCTCTAATTAAGCACACTGCAATTCTCATAACACATTAAGTGCTTTATACAAATTAGTGAAACTCCAATTTTGACTGGAAAATAATATCAAAAGCACCTATAAAATTGTATTTAATTTTGTCCTTGAGAAATAAAACTAAATAGAATTTTAAATTATCAAATCAATCTTCAGTTGACGGAATATAACTGTATATAAACTCTATTTTTAGGTACCTCATGTACTGTACATCACTAAATGTATGTTACGTCGGCTACTATTATCTTCCACTTGGCTTGAAGATTGAAAACATTTTACTCAAAATAATTATAGGATGTCAACCATAGGCTGTTGCGGAGTAGGTATAATTCATTGCTTTTAGGACTTTTCGGTTTTTCAAGTCAATCTTATGTACAATTATGGTCGAGAATTGTTGGTGTTATTTATACCTAAGGACTGTATCTTGTTCTTGAATGAAATTTGTACAAGCTTGAAGGACAGGTGGATGATTATAATTTGTGATCATGCATCATCCCTAATGATCAGCCATTTTAGTTAGCTCAACCAAATATTAATCATGTTTTGCAAAGTTGTTCTGCATCAACCTTTTGTTATATATTCCGTAGTGCTCTTCATATTCTAAATTCTCTTAAATCAAAGAGGCTCCTCGTCCTATATATTTTGCTGACACATGTACCATGAATGGGATTTTAATTAGTTTTTCTTAGAAACGAAGGCAGAGGAATAATTTAATTATAATTTAAATTTTAATCCCCCGTGACACTCACACAACAAGGGAAAAGGAAAGCCATGCCCTAAAACAAGCAAAGTCAAAACCAAGACCATTCCCATTTAATAATGCAGATAAACCAACTCTTTCCCATTTTAAATTTTGGATCATACACTCAACCCTTTGTGCACTTGACAATTTTATAAACCTACTTTCTTGAAGGAGCCATTTCAACCCCCACATAAAACTATACCCACTCCAACAACAACCATCTCATTTTATCTATATCTATATATATTCCTCTAAAACTATAGATATTATTACATTGGCATTTTAAGAGGGATATATCTTTTTTTTCTTTCAAAAATAAAAACCTTCAAGAAGCTGAGAAACCAACAAAAGGGTGCATAAATTGTTGACGATTCAGACATGGCTTGTGGGTGTTCATCAACAGCAATGGCAGAGAAGATTTCATGGAACTGTGCTGTATTTGTGGCACTTATGCTGGTGTTGAGTAGCTGCGAGTCAAACACAAGTGACTTCACGACTCAGATGATGTTTCATGAAAGTGTCAGCAATAGCAACAACAAAGCGTGTGATGAGATTTACGTGGTTCGTGAGGGAGAGACACTACAAACAATCAGCGAAAAATGTGGGGATCCTTATATTGTTGAAGAGAACCCACATATCCATGACCCTGATGATGTTTTCCCTGGCCTAGTTATCAAGATTAATCCTTTCACCAATAGAGCATAAAATGTTTCAATTTGGGACAATGTTTTTCTACCCAAGGTTCTGCCATGTGATAAAGAGGTTACAGGTAAATCTTTGTTAATTTGTAGAAAGAGCATCTCATGTATGAATTATTACGTAACCAGTTACGGTTTCAATTTCCGTGCGAATTGCTCGTCTTTAGAAGGATGGAAGCATAATACATCAAATCAAAGTGATTATGAACTTCCACCTCAATTTTTTCTGAACTCTTTGTGATTTTGTATGAGAGCACATACTGTAGTGAAGTTCTTGTGTAAAATATATATAGGTAAAAAGGTGCATATAAAAAAACTGGAGAAAAAATCAATTTTTTAAATAGATTTCGATATCTTGAGAAATTAATTCTTTTCTCAATTGAAGATACCGGGTTAAAATTATAAAAATAAAAATAGAAGAGTGACACAAAGGAGAGGAATGAGAGCACTGTGTGATAAATATCTACCTATATGTTGTATGAACTTTCGTTAGAGACGTTAATGAAAAAATTGAAGAAGAAATAGAATCCAATTATTTCACATCACCTTTTGTACGCCTTCGTATTTATTAAATTGAGCCTTTTCATTTTTGGTCTTTCAACTGAACTGACATTTATAAGTAGTTTAAAGAGAATATATAAAAACGTGAAGAAAGACATTTTTCTTTTAAATGGTCATGGTATTTCGTCTAACAACTGAAGCTAAGAGGTTGGTTGAAGCTGAGTTTGGATACTCTTCTATTTCTGCAGCATGATTTTTTCTACAATCAAAATTTGATCGTGTGTCACATCCTCTCTCTTCCTTTAATTTTTGTGCAATAATCAATAAGAAGCTACTAAAATTTTTCAATGGAATAGAATAAATCAAATGGCTAATTAAGATTAAACAAGGAAACAGCTAAATGCATGGATCAAGGATGAAAGCGCAAGAACTCGTTGGGCGGATCTGTAGCAAATTAGGTGAATGATGAATCCCTTGCACCCATGTTGAGCTTGTTTTTGATTGATTGACTTGAATCCTGAGCTTGTAAAGTCATATCTCCATCTACCTTGTCTTAGGTTGTAGGAGAGCATTATGGTTCAAAGAAAATTTGTCCCAAATTTGGGGGAGATTATTGGGTGAAGATAAGAGTGGTAAGACAAATAACAACCACACTGAAAAGTGTAAAGAAACAGCAAATAAAAGCTGCTAAAATAAAATTAAAAAAGAAGAAGAAGAAGAAATTTCAAGAATAAAGGTTGTGTGGGCTGTTATTTGAAGCTTAGTGCCTTAAATATTGAAAGACAAGTAATAGAGCTGGAATAAAAGAGAAAAAGAGTTGATCTAAGGATGAATGCTCTCCTAGAACCTAAGCTTTTGCATCCTAGAAAAACCATGAATTGTTTGCAGCTTAGCCTCATTACAAGCCAAGAAAAGTCCTTCGGATTCAATTTGTGTGTTTGTGACTGTATGGCATGAGATGAAATGCAAAAGTTAAGACTTATGTTGGTTGTTGATTGATAAATAGCCTAAACTCTTGTGCTTAAGTGAAACAGTGATCGTGAAGCTTTGGCTTGATGATCCTTCCTTGATATCTGTCTTGCTTGCTAACTTGTTTCACTTGTGTTGCTTAATAATCATGTTCCTATCTTTGAAAATTTGCATATCTTGTGAAAAGCTGTTAGTTGAAGCATTGTATACCACTTGTGGCATGTGATTGAATGCTTGGAAACAAACACAATTTTGAATAACCACTGTGAGCTTGTCACTTGAGGACAAGTAAACTGTTCTTT
Source organism: Glycine soja (assembly GCF_004193775.1). Taxonomy (NCBI): domain Eukaryota; kingdom Viridiplantae; phylum Streptophyta; class Magnoliopsida; order Fabales; family Fabaceae; genus Glycine; species Glycine soja. Next base: position 27,001,409 of record NC_041014.1, on the reverse strand, counting down.
CTTTGCTTGAGGACAAACAAAACTGTAAATTTAGGGGAGTTGTTAGTTGTCATTTATGACTAGCTTTTGTGTTGAAAAGCTTTATGAAAATCATGTCTTTTCCCCAATTTATAGTTCTTTTTGTAGGTTTGTACATATTTTTAGGTTTAGTTTGATTTTTATGCAGAGATATTCCCTTTAATGTGAATTAATGTGTTTTCAACTTCAGTTTCAGGTGAAAAGATGAAGAATAAGAAGGTTGTTGTGGCTGGTGTCTCGCTAAGCAAGGCTTGTGCGCTTAGCGAGAATCATTTGCTATGTGAGACAATCAGCCCGCTTAGCGAGTGAGGAGAATTTGGCAGAGAATCTCCTCTGCCATGCATGCACGCGCTCAGCGCACCATCAGCTCGCTTAGCGAGTAGTTTGTCTCTTCTGGTGCTAAGCGCGCCCAACTCGCTCAGTGGAAAATCACTTACTCGCGCTTAGCGCGAAAATGACACTAAGCGAGCCTTCGAGGACAAAAAGCCCTTAAAAGCTGAAGTTGGCGTAAAAAAAGGGAGTCTTTAGCTGGTGAAAGGATAGAGATATACGTGATAGATGTAACAGGGCAAGAGAGCACCAAAAAGCTCAACTTTCAAGAGGATTCTAGGTTTTAGAGCGATATTTAGGTTCTTAGAGGTGGAGGAGACATCCCCACTGTGTAATCTGGACTTTGCTTCCAAAACCTCCTATTGTACTTGAAAGGTGATAACTTGCCATGAAAGGCTAAAGCTTTTGTTGGGAATTTCTGCTGAGTCTTGATGTAAATACTTTTTATTATATATTTAATGTTGTTTTAACGTGTTCACTGTTTCTATCTACACTTAATTCTTGCATGCTTTTGGTCTTATCATCCATTTGTGTGTAAAGTTAGAATTTTTAGCATTGGGAAATGTTTTGAATCCTTAGAACTGGATAGAGCAGGGCTAGATAACTGTATTGTTTGGACAATAGAGTGCAGGGACTCTAGTTTTTAATATGATGTGACCTTAATGTTGTTCGGTTAGGCTAAGTTCGACGAGGGATCCGAAAACGAAGTTTAATTAGAATTAGCTCATTCACGCGAGACATCAGTATTTGGGATAATTGTCCTCAACATAGAACACAGAAACAACATTAGATAGAGAAAAACTCTTAATTGCATCAAGTCACTCAGTAGAAAAGCCCAACGTTTTAATCATCTACTTAGTCTCGCATTTACTTAGTTAATTTGGTAGTTATCTCTAGAATTGCAACTATATACTGTTTGTAATTCCATTTCATGATATTATACAAATGTCTATTGAATGAACGTTTTTCCGAACGAAACAAACTCCATGTGGATACGATACTCGATTTTACCGTTTTATACTACCTGTATGACTCAATACACTTGCTGATAAAATTTCGCAATTGTCCCTAGGACTGAACACACAACCATGCTAAATTTTCAGTAGGAGATGCTAATTTCGTGTGACCATGATGAAATTTGGCATGACCATGCTAAATTTAAATATGTCTTTTTTTAGCGCAACCGTGCTAATTTGGACCACGTTCGTGCTAAACTCTATGCCGCTAAATTAGAATGTTGTCTATAAATAGAAAAGGAGAATTGAAGTGAGAGTTAGATGTCTTATTACTATTTTGAAAGTAGCATTTTCTGATAGAGTTAGTGACTGAGAGAGAGACTCAGGCTTGGGAAGAACTATGAAATATTACGGTTTATAAAAAAAATGCATGATCAAACTTGTTTTGTGATCTTCTAATCCAATTAATTATATTTAATCAGCCTTTGTGCAATTTATCATTTTCATCAATTTGATTCCTATATGATCAACAAGGAAATAAATTAGGGAAAATTGGGTAAATAGTGCAAGGCCATTATCTTTAATTTAATTAATTTAAGATGCAAAGTATATTCATGTTCGGACTATATTCGAACTTGGGTTCACTGTAACTATTGTTCCTTGTCCTTAAATGAACATATTTGCGCATCATCAACCTCAACATGATACACTAAGTCTTCACACAATTGAAGAAAGACCTTAATAATATAAAAAATTTAAATTTAGGGAACACATATCTTTGGAGTTTTTATTGTTTTAATAATTTTTAGATGATCCATGTTATTTATTTGCTGTATCTGTTGTGAACATTGTTTTATCCTTCAGTGATATCCTTATCTAATGAAAGCCAAGAGAAAGTACGCTGCATACAACAACTGCAAAGAGAAACAAGGCATCATTACTTGGCAATGTTCCATTTAATTTGTATGAAACAAAACATAATATAATTAGTAAAAAATGAAAATAAATATATAGATAATATGGAAATAATTCACATGCCAGTTGTTCCGTTCTCTGAACGATGTTGAATTTTTCACTAGAAGATGAAATAAGACTGAAATATGATTAAGTGCATCATCTTAACCATAGAAATTCATGTTCACAAAAAATAAATTCAATATGATTATGTGTTGTATTTCATTTGGAAATTGAAAGTTAATAAAAATCAACCTTATTTATCAAAACATTGAAAAAGTTATTAGATAGCCATTTCTTTTAAATAATAGTCTTGATATTAAACTCAAATGGTAAATGGACTTCAAGAGAATTACCTTCCAGATCAACATATAGAAGGATCTAGTGGAAGCTGGGCTTGTTAAATCTACATACTGGGTTTGGTACCAGAGAATTGAAGCAAGAACAGCATTTCCTAGACCCTAAAACATTGGCACCAAATACATTTTAAACATTGTTGGAAAGTTTAATAAGTTTATTTTTATTTACAGCGATTTGTAAGAAAATTGATATATGCTTTCTCCAAAAAGAATGCCTTATTTAAAACTCAATTTTTTCCCTTGACACTACTATCAAGATTATAAAATTAAAATAATTTATGCAATAAAGATAACTTTCCTAGGGAAATATTTCTTCATTTAACTATAGATATATGGCATATCATAAGCTCGTAATATTAAACAAAATGGAGTCTACTACACTCTAGTAAACTTTGTGTATATATAGGCAGGTTCAAAGCGAAAAAGAAATTATATGTACTGTCTATCAATTTTCTAGCTTAGAACCTAGGACCTTAATTAGTTGGGAGCATTGTCATTTTTTCTTTCTTTCTATTTTCTCCTATTTTCTTGGCAAAAAATACAATCTCACTTGTTGGATGGTGATTATTCTTATCAAACTCACTAGTCTAAAGATTTTCTTGTAGAAATGGCAAGGAAAAATAAATAGAATAGTTATAATAATAAAAGTTATATTAATATTGATGTGAAAGCTGTGTCACAAAAGATAAAAAAAATTATTTTTTATTATATTGAGAATAATAAAGAAATAATTCGTGATATTTTTTTAAAAAATCAATCCTAAGATAACCTAAGTCTCCCTAGATTAATTAATAAACCCTAGACAAAGATATTATAATACATTTATTTTATATTGTAACACTTGTTAGTCAAATTACATCAAACCCCCATTCTGAGGTGCAAAACAAATAATTTCAACACACCTATAAGTAGGACCTATAGATGTAATAAGCATATTACCGTGACAATTTTCATCCAGAGGCAAGCAGAAGATGTCACTCCTGCTAGGAGGGCAACTCCGAAAGCCATTTCAAAAAGGGAAACACAGATCCAAAATACCTGACAAAGATTAATTAGGAACAACCAAGAGTTGTACATGAGGGCATAACAAATTCTACTAAGATGTTGCATTTGAAAAAATACCTGTTTTTGACCTAAACGTGCTGAAAAAGAATGGATGCCAAATTTTTTATCTCCTTCGACATCAGGTATATCCTATATAAATCCAATAAAAGGTTTTACATTAGGTAAACATACATTAACCAAAAGCTTGATTTTGGAAAAAAATAATGTTCTAAGAAAATAGAAGCCTTTACCTTGGACAATGCTATACCTATAGAGTATAAACTCAAGAATACAACGGTAACAATCAACGATCTTGGAAAGATAGCTGGCCTCTTGAACACAAACGTCTGGACATTGTTATATATGAATTAGCAATTAATAAAAAAAATATATAGATTCCTTTAATTAATAACATGAAAGGGTTGTTAAATAGTATGCCATTCATAAGGCTATTTGAAAAAAAAAATAGTACATAAAGAGGGCGGTCTCAAATGATAACTCACGAGTCACGACTTAATGTAACTATTCGTAACTTATTGACAGTTAGTCGGTTATAGACTCTCTATTCCCATTATTTAGGTGAGACAGTTATAGCTACCATAGTTAGATTTCAATTAATATACATATCAGACTAGAGCAATGAAAGTGAATCTCATTCTTTTATCTGCATATTAAATTTTCTTTGAACTTTTTCATTAACATCTCATGATTTAGTTATGATGGCTGAATTCAAATAAGTGATATTGTATCAAATGAAGTCAACCCTAAAAACTTGGGATAAAGATTTGTTATTATTCTTACGTGCATATAAGTTAGTACATGCTCATCCAGAACTAAAGGTGGATAAAAAGCACAATAAAGGTATAGGACAAAACCTGCATGTGGAGGAAAAACGTAATTGGAAATATAATTGCCCAACTAGAAAACATCAACATTGCTGCGATCAGTGGATATCTCTTCCATCTCAGCATGGGTACCTGAAAAGTTTATAAATAGTGTTATCATCATCAATCAAATTATTTTTCAAATGAGTCTTGCTTGATTGGTTTATTTGTTAGAAAATATTCATATATGTTTATGTATTTATATAGTGAATTTTAATGGTAAATGTGTTTGTTTAAAAGAATTTTAAATGTTTTGGCTAAAAAATATCCAAACAAAATATTTCACAAATAAAAGTAATTAAAATAAATAAACTTAGGCCGAAAATAAGGGATAAATCCGCGTTGGAATATTAGTGAAATGAAGTCTCACATCGTATAAGAATGAGAAGTTTGAGTACCATATAAGTGAAGACAAAACTCATAAACAAGAAACTTAAGGTTTTGGATTAAGGTATAGTGACAGATTCACTTATATGGTTGATCATGGTCTATTGGTATAAATCTCCCTGACGTTTACCCCCTTGATTATACAACAATTGGTATTAGAATCGATGGTTCGACTTGGTGACCGACTTAGACGAGTAAGATAACGATGATATATGCTAGGCTTGAGGCGTCTTCCATGGATGGAGCGGTGGTACAAGTATCTAGAGTATGTGAGCTCTAATGGCCACCATGGAATACTTGTGGATGATAATGACTTTTGCTCGAGGGGGAGACTACCATCTTAAAGAGACTCACACTTGAGGGGGAGATTGTTGGAGTACAAGTATGAAGTAAAATATCACATTGTGTAAGAATGAGAAGTTTGAGCATCAAATAAGTGAAGACAAGACCCATAAAGCCGAGTTTTAAGGTTTTGGGTTAAGGTGTTGTCAAGTTCACTTATATGGTTGCTCATGACCCATTGGTGTAAATCTCTCTGGTGTTTATCCCCCTTGGTTTCTCAATAATTGGTATCAGAGTCATGTTTGATTTGGTGACTGACTCAAACGAGTAAGATGACGACGGTGGATTCATGGACATGGTGATCCTTTGCATCGAAAGTCTTTCTTGCAAGTGAGTCCATGCATGGAGGTCAGGTAGTGGGTCCCAGTAGTGTTGTAGCAGTGCAAGGTTCTCTAGAGCATGTTGGCAACAATGGCTAGACGAGCTAGGGTAGCCACGGTTAAGCTCTACGGGTCACTATTGGATACTCGTGGATTGAAAATGACTTTCACTCGAAGGGTAGACTACCATGTGGAAGAGACTCACACTTGAGGGGGAGATTGTTGAAGTACAAGTGTGAGGTGAAGTCATACACCATGTAGGAATAAAAAGGTTGAGCACCATATAAGTGAAATGGAAGACTCATAAACATGAGTCTTAAGGTTTTTAGTTAAAGTTTGGGGTTAGGTTCACTTATATGATTGTTCATGACTTATTGGTATAAATCTCCTCGACGTTTATCCCTCTAGTTACAAACAATTGGTATGATTATCGAAGTATAAGTGTGAGGTAAAATTTCACATTGTATAGGAATGAAAAAGTTGAGTATCATATAAGTGAAGACATGACCCATAAATTAGAACCTTAAGGTTTTAGGTTAAGGTGTAGTGTCAGGTTTAGTTATATGATTTCTCATAGTTCATTGGTGTAAATCTCTTTAGTATTTACCCTCTCAATTTCCCAACAACCCATAACATTGCAACCCAGATAATTGTCCAACCTATCTTATTTCCCAATATTTTAATGGTAAATGTCTGCTCTAGATAATTACACATCCTATCTTATTTATATCCAAAAAATAATATTTCACAAATAAAGTAATTAAAATAAATAAACTTAGGCTGACCACGAGGGATAGATCCGAAAGATTGCAACCTAAGGGAGCGTTAATTTTATATATTATTTTTTATTTTCTCGAAAATATAAGGATCAGAATATTTATTTTCATTTTTATTGTGAGATAATAAAATAATTATTATTAAATATACAACACATTTCTTTAAAATACTAAAAATAGCATTCTCATGTTATATTTTCAAGAAATTTTTTTTTAAAATTAAAGAAATAATTCGTGGAACAAATACACCCTAAGACTTAGGATAAAGATTGACACATGTAGATGTTGACTCGATACTTTATTTGTTTGATACTTATGCCTTAAAACATTGTAAGGGAAAAAAGAAGTTATATGCAATTGAAAAGAACTCACATTGACTGAATAGCCAGTCCATGGCAAAAAGCACAATATAAGACTCCAAATCAATGGTCGAGAACCTATAATCGAGCTAAGCCAAAAACTCTGTAAAAAAGAATAAAATAATCAGTCCCCGTCTAGTTTGTCAATGAAGCTCATCTTGAAAAATATTATAGTATAAAGGGATGGATCTATATTGGTACCAGAACTGCAGATGATACAACAATAAAGACACCATTTGTAAATGATAATTTGCCAGATGGCAATGGAAGATATGGTTTGTTTATCTGCAATAAAACATACAACATAGAATAGTAATAAGACAAACAATAGATTACGTACTTCAAATTAAAAGTTTGTAAGCTATGATAGGTTGCATGTTCTAATCATTATGTCAAAGGATACAATAATTAGGGAGGCTTGACAAACGAAATTATAAAAAGGATTTAAGTAATAAAAAATATATAGTGTTAAACTTGTTGCATATGAGCAAATATGCTCCACTGTACACCTAGTCTTTATGTGTTTCAGAATATTTGACTTTAGATAATCTAGACAATAATTTTGTTGCTATCATATTATTATTTTTTATGCAACAATATAGAAGCCTAAAAGACATGAAAAAAAGTAAATGATTATTGATCCAAATTATTTATTACTAGTAGTAAGTTTCGTACCTTGTCTATTTCAAGGTCAAACACTTGATTCACACCATTAATATAAAGATCCATAAAAAAGTGAGCTACCAAAACCTGAAACATTTTAAAAACTCAAAATAGTTAAAGGATAGTTTACCATTAGTTATTTAAAGAAGAAAAAACATGTTTTGAGTCTGACCTGTAACAAACCAACAAAGAATAATGGAGATATATCTGATAGTTTCTCTACCGCAAGGAAAGATGCGGAAATTGTGCACAATGTCTGGCCAAAGACAAATTAAATTGACATTTAAAACATTAATGATATTACTATCATCCAAATGAACAGATTTAGTTAATATTAACCATAATATTTGAGGATTATTTATGAGAATAACACTAGAAAAGTTTGAACTTACTCGGGCAATCATTGAGTAAGGATAGCAAAAATAGTACAAAATAACCAAGAAATTTTTGACAGAGTCAAAAATATTTTTGGGGCTAGAAGCAAGAGATTCGGAACCAGAAGGTGCAGGGGCTGCTTTCACAACATATTTTATATTGCTTTCTTTATATGTAGGCCCTCCTTCATTGCATTTGTATTGATGATTCAAACTAGACTGTTGGGACCTCAAAAGATTATATTCTATTCGAGTTTTCCTTTTGTGTTGTAAACCTACAGCACCAAATGATGGATGTAGTATTAGTGGCCATACACAACAAAACAGTTCATTCTTATTTTCAAATTGATTTAACCAATTGATCATGGTGAGATGATGAATCGAGAAAGAATATTCAAATTTAAAATTGAAATAAGAGAAGTCATCACCAAAATTGATGTTTTTTTATAGAAAAAAACATTAAAAAGTCCCTTAATATGGAAATTTTGGTTTTTAGAAACAAAGTCAGATTCATTAGTCATTCACACACATGAAAGCATATTAGTAAGTTGCGATGTTTATTATAAAAAAACATATCGCTAATTGATCATGCAAACTTAACAATTTTGAAAATACGAATAGTTAAAAGAAAATTGATTTTTTTTAACATAAATAGAATTATCCTTTGGAAAAAAATACTTCCATATTTCGTTAGGTGCTTGAAGAATTAATGTCACATAGTTTTGAAAATACTTGGTTATAACTTTAACTTTGAAAAAGTGGTTTCTTTCTACTAATATACCAGATGAATGAAATAATGCTAAATATTGAGATACTCAAGAAAGTTTCTTTCTTTTTTTTGAAAGACAGAAATATTATTGCTAAAAAAAGTTTAAATACAAAGCACATAATGTTGCCAGAAGACACCAAGCTAAATCGCAACCCTTGAGGGTGCATCATCAACCAAAAGAAAGGCTATCTAAATCAATGCTTCAAAGAAAAAGAATTTGTGAACCATGAGAACAAGGACTCAATGTTATTTAAAGGGATAGGGGGAACTGATAAAAAAAGAAGAAGAAGGGATGGGGACTATGTGGGACATACTTGGATAGTTAATGTTGTTAGTGGAATGTTTCCAGCGCCAGAGATTTCCACCTACAACTATCATGGTTCCTCATATTAGCAAATAATTTTCTAATGAAAAATGGACCAAACTAGGACATATATATAGGTAGCATTTGTGCGTACTGAACAGGCATTAGGTGAAGAAGACATAACAAGCGCACGATCCATGGAAACTTAACTCACTAACAACAAAAAGCACTCTCTATATATAGAACAAATAAAGAAACACAAATCCCTATATATAGTGGAGACGAGAGGAATGAAATATTATAATTTATTATAGACTTAGACTCGACAAATTTTTTTTATTGTCCACCTTCCGTATACAAATAATTTCAGCATAACCCAATAATATAGTTGTCTTTGGTGTGTGTGTATATATATATATTTGGTATATATATATTTATATATATATATATATATATATAATACTTATAAAAATATTTATATTTTTTTTACTAATAATGTAATAAAGTTTCCACATAAAAAATAAGAATAAAATTAAGATATGTGTCTGTTTATTGTAAATTGAATTAATCTTTATTGATATAAAGAACAATATTCTAAAGTCACTAAAGTCATGAAAAAAAAAAAATAACACCTATGCCGCCGAAATAGTGTAATGCCATCTAATTAGCTAATTTCCATTTCATGGAAATTGTGAAGAAAGAGGAATTAGGTCAAGTCAAGCAGTATGGAAATTTTCAATGTACACCTTATATTTAATTAGGCTGGGTCAAACGAATTGTTTGGTGGGAGAGAAGGAGAGAAGAAAAAAGAAAAAAAAATATATTTAAATTTAAAGTAAAGAGATAAAAAATATGAGATTCATATATATATATATATATATATATATATATATATGAAAATGATTCTTTTATGTGAGAATGAGAACGATTATTTTTATCTGTTAGATTAAAATGAAAAATTAAAATTAAATATTTTAAATTTAAATTTAAATTTCATTTAATCATAAAATTTCTATAGATTACCATACAAAAAATAAAATATTTTAAATATTTAATTTACATCAATATTATCACCATAATCATTACTATTGCTACAACCACTATTATCATGATTATCACCGCCATCATTACCAACATGATCGTTATTATTGTCACTGTCACTACTGTTTTGATTGTCATCATAATTATTGTTGTCGTCATCAATATTATCGTCACTGTTAGCACTGCCATTAGTGACAATGAAGGCGAGCGTGACAATGATGGTCATGTTGATGGTGACGACGATGATCATGGTGACAATAGTTGTGATGACGATCTTTACATAAATTAAATCTTTAAAATATTTAATTTTCTGTTTGGTCTAATAGAGATTTTATGGTTAAATGAAATTTTAATTTGAATTTAAAATATTTTAATATTAATCTTTCATTTTAATCTAACAAATGAAACTTATTATCATCATCTTCTAAAAGGGTCATTCTCATGTGATAAGTAAGATATATATATATATATATATATATATATATATATATATATATATATATATATATATATATAAAGACACACACGAGAAATAATCAAACTAAACCGATGTAACTTTGATCACTATTACATCATTTTTATAACTTGATATATAATATGATTGTGATTTTTATTAATTCAACTGTTGAATTATATCTCATCATCTATGCCAAATTTTATCAAAATTGAACAATAAAAATACAATTAAATTATTCATGTTTTAGTATATTTTAAAATATTTATATTACGTTAATTTTAATTTATATGAACGAGGTAACAATAATTTTGAATTAATATAAAATTATATATATATAATTAATGTGAAAAGAACTTTCAATCAAATGTTGTTGAATATTAAGAAAATATTATTCAAATAAAATTATAAAATAATATAATAATTTTCAAGAAGACATGTATAATTTGATTTCTTTTATATATATATATATATATATATATATATATATATATATATATATATATATATATATATATGAACCGGTCAAAGATCCGGAAAAAATTAACAAGAAATGGATTCCCAGTGTATCCATACATAGTATTTAATATGATATTGTTTTCACTTTAAAAAATAAAAAAGTAAACCAATGGTGTTTTATTACTTTTTGTATTTTCGACATGAAGTTGTGATAATGGACATTATTCTGTATCTGTGAAGTACCTAAATATTGTAATATACTTCATTTGATTTTTTATTTTATTTTTTCTGTATACTTTGAAGTTTAAGAACAAGTAAATATGTTGTTTTAGTTTTTAATTTATAGTATTGTAAAATTATGAAATTATGTTTTCTTAATATATTTATGTTTTCTTTAATTTTTATTTTACTTTATTGGTATTGGTAACCAACTTTCTATCATTAAACTTTAAACTATACTGCTTTGAGCAGTTTAATGAACAGTTTAAATTTACGAACATATATTTACGCAGTCCAACTTGTGCTCTTATATTGACAAATGACAAATGGTTTTTCTAATTTATTATTATAATATTTTATGATTAAAGATATAATAAACAGGCTATCTTGATCGAGCGATCTTGTAATGGAAAATTCAGTTTGAAACATTTTGTGTTTATCGCAGCAAATGAACAGATAAAATGCGGCATACTCAAATAGTTAACGTAATGATAACAAATTAGAATAAAGGAATAGAGGATGAGAGACACATACTTGCATAGTAAATATTCTTTGTGGAATGTTTACTCCTCCAGAGATTTCCACCTACAATTAATTACCATTGGTTTCTCTCATATTAGGCAATAAATAACTTTATAACAAATAATTGACCAAATACTCAAGGAGAAAAATAGGTACCAGTTGTAACTGAACCAGCATTAGGAGAAGAAAAAAGGGGCACCGAACCCATGGAAACTGAACTCACTAACAGCACAATGCACTTTCTATACAATAATTAAACACCAAACACACCCTTGCAGCTTAGGAGACGCAGGGAAGAGAGATTTTATACACTAGACTCGATATGATTTTTTGATTTATATGCAAAAATTCAAACACTCATCTTCCATGGTCAATCTTTTGAAAACAATTAAGTAGAATATTATAACAAAAGAATAGTTGTCAAAGTAATTGAACCAAGCAAAGATAAAAAAGAACTGCAGGCGCCGAAGTATTTGACAAATTTCGTTACGAAGTATATAATTAATCATAGATTTTATGGTAGGACGAAGTCGTCATATGTAACTAATATCTTATATCTGACTAATATTTTATTTTACTTATGTGCATCTCAAAGGTTTTTTATGTGCCTTCTTCTCCTATCTTAATTCATGTTGTAAGTTGAATATCTTTGGGTATTAAATAATTTTTCTATTTTTTTTTTAATTTTGACTGAACAATTTATGATTTGTTCTGATTAATTATAAACTTATTTCGTTGGCTAATATTTTTCCATTTGTACTTAGGTTATTTGAAGGCACGGGCTAACAGTAATAGTTTTTTTTAATATTTGTTTGTTAACCGATCAATTATGTAGTTATTTTTCTGTCTCTTATTGTCTCATAACTTAATGTTCTTGATTTTTTTCCCGTATTTTTTGTTGAGACCTCCATTCTTTTCTTTGTGTGGCCTTATTTTGGTTACTATATGTAATGTTTTATGAATTTTTATTGTAGATTAAATGTGGACAAATAGTTTATGCTTTGTAATTTTTGTGTGTATTATTTTCTTTAATTTAGTGAGGTACATATTATCCAATCATGTAATCGTTTGATTCATTGTACATCATTTCTTTTATTTTGAACAATATCAAATAATATATAATATTAACACGTTATTTTAAAATCATACTTTATTAACTACATGTACATGTAGTTCTATATTAATTATTCAAACTTTTCAATCAACTAGGAATATCAGCACGGGCATCTCACTAGGGTGTTTTTAAATGTGAACACTTGTTATTTTCAATAGTCATTATTTTGAATGTATGACCGACACATATACTTAAACAGTACAATATATTTGATTAAGATTTTTGTGCATATTTAAATATTAAAAACTTATAAATATAAAATAGTATTTTATTTTTAGATCATTATTGTTTTAAAGTTATAATATTGTATTTTTAAATATTTTTATTATGCATTATTTAGTTATTATTATTATTATTATTATTATTATTTTAATATTATTGTTGTTATGTATTAGAAGTTTTCATTTATCTATTTATGTTAAAAATATCAAATAATATGAACAGGCTCAAGACTGAAGACAAATGGTTTAACATAATTGATAAATAATTATATTTACTAAGCATATTGACAGGTATTTGATTTCTTGATATTAATTTTAATTGCCATTAATTTTATGTGGTGATTGACCATTTCTACCGCGTTAGAGAGAGTGACGTTTGACCACTTTTATGCGATGGTTGGTGAAGGATCAAACGCCGTAGTAATGACTTTGTGTTGTGACATAGTGTGGGTTTCGCGGATATTGACCCATTACCATTAATTTTAATTGCCAGATAAAATTTATTGTTCTAATTCAATTAAGATACGATCATAACACCATATTAATAGAAAATTGGTTAATTTGATGTAATTAATATCTTTTAATTCCTAAGTTCAGGTCACAAGTTGCCACAATTTGAATTCTCAAAATTTCATCTAAAATAAAAAAAAATATTTAAATTGACATTAACTTATTTCAAGAGATTGATTTCAGTTATTTATTTGCGACAATTTGAATTCTCAAAATTTTATCTAAAATTAAAAAAATATTTAAGTTAACATTAATTTATTTCAAGAGATTGATTTCAGTTACTTATAAATAAATCACATTAACTAGCTACAAGAAGAATCGATCAAAAAGTAAAATAGAGGAAACTGGTCAAAAGATAAAAATTAACAAGAAATATATTCTTTGTAAAAAAACAAAAAGAAATCTATTCACAACATGGCAATAAATAATATTTAATGCAATATTATTTTGATTTTTTTAAAAAAATATAAAAATAAACAATAGTTGTTTATTATTGTTATTTTTTTTAATTTTGTACAAGAACTTGTGATGATGTTCTGTATTGTTGAAGTTTGTACCTGAATATTGTAATATATTCATTTTAATTTTAAGAACCGATAAATATGATGTTTTATTTTCTTAATTTTTATTATTGTAAAATTATGATATTATATTATTTTTGTATTATTTATCTTTTCCTATTTTTTTACTAACACATGTTCAGCTACCGTTCAAAAATTAAACTATCATTTTGAGGTTCAATATGAACAGTTTGGTTTTAGAAACACTAATGTACAAAGTGCAATTTGTGTTTACTAAAGTTAATATTATAATATAGTATGGTTAAATATATAAATAGGCTGTCTTTGATCGAACTAAATTGTTTTTGAAAATTCAGTTTGAAAAGTGTGTATTTCTCGGAAAACGTGAGCAGAAAAAGGTGAGAAATTCAAATAGCTTAAGTTATATTAACAAAGGTCAAAGGAATGGGAGAATATCCGGATAAGTGACACACGTACATACTTGCAAAATAAATATACCAATGAATGGTTCCTCTCATATTAGTCAGCAAATAATTTCATGATAATGAAAAATTGACCGAATACCCAAGGGTGAAATCAAAGAACAAAGTTATTAATGGGTAATGTGAAATTAAGGTTTTTTTCCGTAAATATATATTTTTTCTTCTGCTTTTTTTCAATCTACGTAATTTAATTTCTAATATATATTATTTGAGATTTTCTCACTCCTTTTTATTTTTTTAATTTAAAATATTATAAAATATAAATATTATATTATATAATTTTTTAATTGGTTTTAAAATTAGTTATTTATTAAATTAAATTTTATAATTTTGTTTTTTAATTTTTTTAAAAGAAAATGATATTATTAAATATAATTATTTTTATTATTATTTAATTTACTTAACATATTTTTTAGGTGAATATTTTTATTTAAAATCTCAATTTTCTAATATAATTATTTTTAATACAATTATATTACTAAATATAATTAATTTGTTTATGTCATTAGATTTAATTAAAAATGAGAAGATTTTTTGTTTAACAACTTATTTATAGAAAAATATTATATTGCATTATCAATAAAATACTTAAACAATTACACTTGACTATGAAAAAATTTAAGATGGAATATGTTAGGACAATTGTTTCTGTTATTACCATGTACTTTCCGTTCATTTTCTTCTTCGTCTATACGGGACAATCCTTTGTCATCCTCTTTCTCCACCCCCTGATCGTTCATATTCTTGCCACATGGATTCGGGCAGGTGGCGACAACAAAAAATACTGTTAATTAAATATCTTTAAAGATATTTTTAATATATTTTTATTATAAAAAATAGTTCATACTTAGCCGTTATAAGTATTGGATATTTTAATCTTTTTTTTTTCATATCTGTAAGTCATAAATAATAAAAAATATCAATTCTTATCACTTAAAACAAAAAATAACTCTAAATAAATATTTTTAAAGATATTTTCAATATAGCAGTTACTACTCTTTAAAATTTTATGTCTATTGTATAAGATAGATGTATCAATTATTATTTTACTATGTTTTTTAGTTTATTTTAATACTACTAACTAATTTTCTTATTCTTTTAATTAATGAACATAACAAAAAAAATATCAACAACACATGAATTTAACTACAAAAGTATAGCTAAAAGATTGTACTCTAATGTTATCCAATTTTTTATTTTTCTTTATCTGTATATTTTTTCTTTAAAAAAATAAAAAAAATTATAAAATTTAATTTAATAAATAAGTAATTTTAAAACCAATTAAAAATTTATATAATATAATATTTGTAATTTATAATATTTTAAATTAATAAAAAACAAAAATAGAGAGAGAAAGTCTCAAGTAGTATATATTGGGAATTAAATTACAAAGTAATGTAGATTAGAAAAAAATAGGAGAAAAAATATGTATTTACCAAAAAAACCTAAAATTAAGTAGAGATATAGGTACTGGTGGTGGAGGTTTTTTTTTTTTTTTACTAATGTACACTTTCTCTCTCATGAAGATTCTCAAAATACACTATTTTGAGAATTATTTCTCAAACTACACCTGTTTTGCTTCCTATAGGGGAGTCGAGTTTGGACACCCTGACTTTCTTACGTGTGTTTTTTTTTTTAAAAATTAAATATTATATTATATAAAAATATTTTTAATTACTTTTAAAATTATTTAATTACTAATTTTTTTAATATTGATTAAATTAATTTTTTTATTAACAAAATGATATTATAGAATTTAATTATTTTTTTACATTATTTAATTTATTTAAGATATTTTAGGTTGAATATTTGTTTCAAAATCTGAATTTTGTATAATAATATATTTATTTTAGAAAAAAATTTAAATATTAAAGTTAATTATTTTACTAAATATAATTACTTTGTTTATGTCATTAAATTTAATTAAAAATGATAAAACTAAAGCTTTTAACAATTTATTTATAGAAGAATATTATACTGCATTATCAATAGAATATTTAAACAATGACATTTGCCTAAACAAAAACTTAAGATGGAGATATATTAGGACAATTGTTTCTGCTATGACCATGTTGTCGGCAAAGTTCACATTTTTTTTCTACTTGCTCGTTCATTTTCCTCTTCGTCCATCTCAGTAGGAATACGAGTTGAAACAGAATGACCTTTTGCAGTCCTCTTTCTCCTTGATACACATAGCATTTGGTCAAGTTTTCCAAGGAAAGTAATCGCAATATAAATATATAATCAAATAAAGTATGACAGTCTTTGGTGCATATAAAGAATATTTGTCTTTGCAGTACTGAATAAGTAAAACAAAAAACTTAAATATTTTTTTGATTTAAATATATTTTTAATTCTTAAATATATATTTTTTATGTTTGATTTTTGATAATATTTTCTTTCGGATAGAATTCTTAATATTTCAGAAATTTTGACTTAAATATAGTCTGTAATCCTTAATATCCAGCCACGCATTACGCATGGAATTTTTTTATAAAAAAAAAGTACAAATGACCCCGCCTGCTAGGACCCACCTTTTCCCTAACATTCTTGTTCCCTCAAACTTGAGCTAAACCCTTTTCTTTTTCTTTTTTTTTTTTTCCGATAATCTTCCCCTGTCAAAATCCCTCACCATCTTCAATAGCTCCAAAATGGACTTGCGTCTCTAATACAACTGCCCCATAACCACTGGTTAAAAGCTAGGACCATTTACCAAAAATCTGTACCGACTAGATTTGGGCATTCGCTGGCATCGTTCTCAGCAAAAGGAGCATTTCTAGGATGAGGATCGTATTTCGGCATCTTCCAAACTTTGTTTTGAGGATGCTTCGTCGTTGGCCAATTCAATTTGCTTCCAAAGCTAGTATCTATAAAGTACGGATACTCCAGTTTTTTTGTTGTGTTTGGTGTTTGATACGCGTCCGGGTACACGACACTCGTTCTACGTTTTATATTTTGGACAATACAGGTGTTCACGTGTCCGTGTCCATGTCGTGTCCGATATCTATGTGAGTGTCAGTACTTCATAGGCTAGCACAAACAATGGTTAGATTGTGATTTCCCCTCCTCTATTATTCGAATGTGGTATACTTTCCCATTCACACTTACATTATATTGATTTGCTATAGGATGAGGGAAAGAGACCTAGCATTCTTGCTCTGTCCAAACTCTCCATTGTAATTATTTGGGGGCTTTTGATATCATTGTTGGTATTCAGAGATGAGAGACGGCAAATTCGGCGATGACGAATAATGAGGTTGCCGAAGCTACAAGCAAAAAAGAATAGGTGAAGATGAAGGGAACTAAGGGAGTGAAGATAACACATTTGACTAAATCAAGGAATGAATGACGAGTTGCACACCTTCACACTGGTGGCCATGAGTAGGAGCATGTTAGGGTTTAGGCTCAACAGAGAAAGGGGTAGCAGATTGGAAAAAGAAAGAAAAAAAGAAAAATGAAATTTTTTAACACACAAAACAATGTCATTTTGTACTTAATTTTTTTTTCACATGTAATTTCTATCAGAAAAAAATCACATGTAACATGCTTGTGTGGCCAGTTAATAGTCACGTAAACACTTAACGATTACGGACTAACAGCAGGGACCTAAATAAAAAATTGAAATAATAAGAATTCAATCCAAAAGAAAAATTTATCAGAGACAAAATGCAAAAACATAAATTTATCGGGGACCAAAATTATATTTAACCCTATTTTTTTGTCTCTTAAATGTTAATCAAGTTTGTTTTGGTATTTTAAATTTATAATTATTTTGTTAAAAATATCATTTTTAAAAAAAAGCTATGATCATTGGGTAATATGATTGTTCGATTATGTGACCAACTTATATGGAGAAAGGTCGCAAACACAGGCAGGGAAGGAGGAGCCATGACTGATTCGAAGGTGGTTAAAGCTAGTGTGACTTGGAGCAATAATGGATGGACATGTTGGTTCAATGGTCAGAGGGTTCCGTCGATGGTAGTTTAGTGGTTGGAGGGTGTTGTCGATGGTGCTTTGGTAGTTGGAGAATGTCATTGACGATGTGTAGTGGAAGAATGCTTAGGGTTTCTTAATTTCCTTCTTGTATTTGAAGGAGGAGATTCACATGAGACAATGAGCCAAAAACGTGAGCTCTTCTTTCTTTGTTTTTTTAGTAGTTACAAGCATAAAATGATGTCATTTTGGATAATTTGAGGGAAAAAAAAGTGTGTGAATCACTAGTTTAACCACAAACCTGGACAGTCAAATTATGACTCGATCAGACTTTTGATTCATGGTCTACTCAGTCTCATCGAACAGATCGATTTGAGTTTTGAAACATTGTTTCCAATATCTTGGCCCTTCTGGATTCAGCGGATAAGCTTGTTTTATTTGCTTCAAATTAATATATAAACTTGATATGAGAATACTCAACTAAATTAACATGCTATAAATAAATCACATTAACCGGCTATAAGAAGAATTGATCAAAAAGTAAAATAGAAGAAACTTGTCAAAAGATAAAAATTAACAAGAAATATATTCTTTCTATAAAAAAATATTTTCACAATATGACAATAAATAATATCTAATGCAATATTATATTGATTTTTAAAAAAAAAAATATAAAAATAAACCCTAGTTGTTTATTATTGTTATTTTTTTTTTGGAAAGGAACTTGTGATGATGTTATTCTGTATTGTTGAAGTTTGTACATGAATATTGTAATATATTCCTTTAAATTTTAAGAACCAATAAATATGATGCTTTATTTTCTTAATTTTTATTATTGTATAATTATGATATTATATTATTTTTGTATTATTTTTCTTTTCCTATTTTTTTTTACTAACACATGTTCAGCTACCGTTCAAACATTAAACTATCATTTTGAGGTTCAATATGAACCTGTACAAAGTGCAACTTGTGCTTCCTAGTCAATGCGTTTACTAAAATTAATATTATAATATGGTATGGTTAAATATTTAAATAGGCTGTCTTGATGGAACTAAATTGTTTTTGAAAATCCAGTTTGAAAAGTGTGAATTCTCGTAAAACGTGAGCAGAAAATTGTGAGAAATTCGAATGGGTGACACACGTACATATATACTTGCAAAATAAATATACCAATTAATGGTTCCTCTCATATTAGTCAGCAAATAATTTGATAATAATGAAAAATTGACCAAATACCCAAGGGTTAAATCAAAGAAAAAAGTAATTAATGGGTGATGTGAAATTAAAAAGAGATACCGGCCGTGACTGAATAAGAATGAGGAGAAGATATAGCATCGAACGAATCCATGGAAACTAACCTACTAACAGTAACAACACAAAGCACTTTCTATATATAGAATAAATAAACAAACACTCCGATTGTTAATTATTTATTTTAGAAAAAAAATTAAATATTAAAGTTAATTATTTTACTAAATATAATTAGTTTGTTTATGTCATTAAATTTAATTAAAAATGATAAAACTAAAGCTTTTAACAATTTATTTATAAAGGAATATTATATTGCATTATCAATAGAATATTTAAACAATGACATTTGCCTAAACAAAAACTTAAGATGGAGATATATTAGGACAATTGTTTCTGCTATGACCATGTTGTCGGCAAAGTTCACATTTTTTTTCTACTTGCTCGTTCATTTTCCTCTTCGTCCATCTCAGTAGGACGACTTCAGAATACTGTGAGCCGAAGTTGATCATTGCCTGAGTTTGTTGACCTCTGTTAGCAAAGAGTTGTGCGGTCTTGAAATACGTCTCCTCAACCAACGATGACACTGGTAAATGTCTTGTGTTTTTTAACATGGAATTAACAGACTCCGACAAATTGGTAGTTATATGTCCCCAACGTTTCCTCTCATCGAAACATTGTACCCATTTTTGTTTGCGTAATTGATCAAGCCATTCAGTTGCACTTGGCTTATTTGCACGAATATCCCCAAGATGTCGCCAGTGCATCTTCTCCGTGTATGCGTAACCTGTAAATATTCAATCAATGTATTATGTTATAAAATTTGATTGAAAGAAAATTATAACGAATAAATAAAATAGATTCTCACCAGCCAACATGAGTGGTTTCTTTAAATGTTTGCAGTTTGAGTTACCGCGAAGAAAGTTTTGTGCAATGTGGCACAGGCAAAAGAAGTGGGATGTGTCCTGGACCCATAAGTTACTTGGGTTGTTGTAGGCACTTATAATTGAGGGGTGTGTCAGTCTAAAATGAGAGAAATGTTAATTTATGGAGTAACATGTCTTCTCAAATTCTTTAAAAAAAAACCTCAAGCTGAAGTTGTCTCCCCTTCTACAATGGGATAGGCAATCGGGAAGATATGGTTAGCTCCATGTTGTGCGGTAGCTATCAACAGTGTGCCAGTATACTTCCCGTAAAGCCATGTACCATCTACTTGTACTATGGGTTTGCAATATGCAAAACCATTAATGCATGAAGCAAATGACCAAAAGACACGTTTAAAGAATCTTTTACCCGGTACTATTTCTCCCCCCTCATACAAGGATTCTGTTTGAGCAGCGACCATAGTCCCGGGAACACAAGATTGCAAAGCTCCAAAAAGTTTTGGCAGTTTGGCATATGATTCTTCCCAGTTTCCATGAATCATCTCCAACGCTCTTTGCTTTGCTAACTATGTCTTCTTGTAGGATAGGGTATAATTCATGAACGTTTTGATCTCTACAATCAACGTCTTGATGGAGACGATTGGGTTTGTTTTGACAATTGGTTGGATGATCTGTGCTATGACGTGTTTGTCGAGTTGGCGATGATCTTGTCTGAGCATTGGCACGAGACAAGTGTAATGACCTCTGATACTCTTGATAATCCATTTGTTATGCCTCTTTGAATTGCATGCGCCCAAGCTCCATGTACAACCATTTTCATGTAACTTGCAGACGAAGTTTAGCCTTCTCTAGTCAGAGTAAATTGTTCTGCAATCAAAATGATTTCTGATGTTGTATTCTTTGATTGCTCGAATACATTGTGCTTTGTCATCGAAGGTCATGCCAACCTCGAGTATACCGACTGGTGGTTGTACATTGTGTTGCTGATGAACAAAATAGTGTCGATCAATGTAGTGTGGTAGGTGGTCAAAGTTCAAGTCTACTGGACACCTAGGTTGCTGATATTGCAACGGAGGTGACAGAGGTGTCGTTAGTCTGGCAACACCCTCGTCATTGGTTTGGTCATAACTTTGGTTATTGCTTTGGTGATTGATGTGATCAAAGAACCGTTGATCCTCATCCTTACTAAAATCATCCATGTTTTCATCATGAAATCATATAATGGGATCTTCGTTAGCAATGAGATGTTCATCTCGGTTTGATGTTTGCGTTTGTGGTAGTTGTGAAGGTTGCGTAAAGGGGGATGAAGGATGGTTTTGTTGGTCAAAGAAGGTTTGTTGGCCATGAAAAAAAGAATCGTTCTCGGATAATATTTGTGTGTATGAAGTATAAATGTCAAAGGGTTCTTGTGATTCAAGGTTGTTGTATGAAGATACTAGATTATTGAGGTCTATGTTGTTGTACGGTAACTGTTGTGGAGGCGGTAGTTGTAGTTGTGGACATGAGGGTTGTGGAGATGATGGTTGTGGTTGAGGAATAAGCTCAGTAACAACATAGAATTCGGCAGAATTCAATTGTGGATTCTGGATAATTTTTTCCATCGCGCCTCTAAGATCATCATTGTCGAAAGTTGAGTTGAAATAAAATGTGTATGACCAAGATGAAATGAAATAGGGACACGAAATAACAATTGAGCAACTTGTTCAGTTGCTTGAGTAGGGAGACGATTGTTAATTTTTCGAATGAATTGTGTAAACGTAATAGAACGACTGGCGTAAAAAAATATTGGGCTCGCAGACGTGTACATCGATCCTTGAACTGGATCGTCTACAATGTGACCATTGTGGTAAATGATGGTCGCAATTTCTTTAGGTGGAGCCATGGTGGTGCTTATGGGATATGAGTGGAAATGGTGTGAGAGTTACAAATCGAGTTTTGTTTTGTGAGAAAGTTGTTGTGTGTCATATGTTGTTGTCAAATGGTGATATTATATATAGGCTGAGAAAGTTTAGTACCAGAGTTAGATTGGAATGTTAGGTGGGAGAGTTAGATTGGAAAGTTAGGTTGGGAGAGTTAGTTACGAGGGTTAGGTGGAAGTGTTAGATTGGAAGGTTAGGTGGGAGAGTTAGTTACGAGGGTTAGATGGGAGGGTTAGGTGGGAATGTTAGATTGGAAGGTTAGGTAGGGTTACGTGGGAGTGTTAGATTGGAAGGTTAGGTAAGAGAGTTAGATCGAAAGGTTGGGTGGGAGGGTTAGACAGCAAAGTTAGTTACGACGGTTAGGTGGGAGGGTTAGGTAGGACATTAAGTGCATGTGAGTAAATTAGTGTACACATGTGAGTGAATAGTGTGCAACCCCACACATTAATATATATGACAGACTGTTCATTTAATCATGAATGTTGACCGTAGTGTTCCGCATCGCATGCCAAGGTCACATGGATTGTTCAGAAACATGTTAATGGGGTAAACATACGCATGTGAGTGAACAATGTGCAACACCACACTTTAATGGGGTGTCAGTGCATGTGAGGATTAAGTCTGACATTGCTCCGCATCTCTGAAATCATGCATATGTAGACTATTATTACTGAAGTAAATTGAAAATAACAACTTCAAAGCATGCAAAAACTACAACTAGATAATAAAGGCGGAGAAAAACTTCAATGCATTACAACAACAAAATATGTTAAATTATTCATTCTAATTTCTGGGTATTCTCCAGCTTCTGCTCCATGTCGGTCCAACTTAGGTCATTAACTTGAGTAGGTGATAATGAATTATGAACATCAACTTTAAGTTCTATACATATTACACTTGTCGTATTGAGAAATGTATGAAGCATGCATAAGACACCTTCTTCGTCAATAATTTGAATTGCCTTATATTGAACTTCACCATTGAATTGATATACAGGACAACGATACCAAAGGGCATTAATTATAGGCGTAACACCATTATCTGTAATTGATGACTGTATTGCAGTGATTATATTTGGCAGCGTCATTGTTAGATTCAAGAGTAACGAATTTGTCTTGTCACCTATGAAAATTGCATTTGCACTTGAACTTTGAATGATTTCACCATTGATATAAACGTACGCACAAATAGGCTCTGACCTCATTGCTAGCCCTCTCTATTTTCTCTCACAATTTGATTAGACACAACTGTGCAAAGTATTGGGTGACATGGTAGGTTTATATATGCAATCAATCACGGGTCCATGGTTCACGTGAATTAGAATCTCGATGCGTCACAGTATCACAGTCGTGTTAACGTGCTTTGGAATCTCGAGGCCTTACAACGAGACAAATTATAAATGTGGTTTGGAATCTCGAGGTATTACAATTACATTAAGTGTAATGTTGAGGCCATGCGAAATGTTGAGAACGAAGCTAATGCGGTTAACATACGCATGTGGGTGAATAGTGTGCATGAAAATGTCATTGGTTCACGTGCATTAGAATCTCGATGCGTGACAGTACCACAGTTGTTGTTAACGTGCTTTGGAATCTCGAGGGCTTACAACGAGAGAAATTATAAATGTGCTTTGGAATCTCGAGGCATTACAGTTACCTTAAGTGTAATGTTGAGGACATGCGAATTATTGAGAACCAAGTTAATGGGGTTAACGTACGCATGCGGGTGAACAATGTGCACGAAATTTCAATGATTCACGTGAATTAGAATCTCAATGCATCACAGTACCACAATCATGTTAACGTGCTTTGGAATCTCGAGGCCTTACACGAGACTAATTATAAATGTGCTTTGCAATCTCGAGGCATTACAATTACCTTAAGTGTATTTGTGCTTGCAAAACTGAACACAGTTTAAATGATAAATAGATGAGAGGTGCATGTCAATACCACATTTGCATCACCCAACTTCAAATTTTATATCATTTGTATTTGGTTTACCCTTTGGCATCATTCTCATGGATGATAAACCTCTATTGCATTATCAACACGTTCATCGTTCACGTACTATGATTAATGAGTTAATCACTTCCTATTATCATACAACACCTGAACCAGAACCACAAATTATACCATTATTATTGTGTATCGGGTTTCAACATATTGCCCTAATCAAACAGTGTCAAATTGATCCTGCATTGAGGCCTGAAACACATACCTTTCACCTGCCATGGGGAGAGTGCACCATCATACTCGAAGATGTTACACTTCATCTAGGCATTAGAGTCGATGGTCGTGTTGTGGTTGGACCTAGCTTCTTACATTGGGATGAGTTATGCCACGAGTTACTAGGGGAAGTCCCTCCCGAAAATGCAAGTAAAGGAGTCGCACTGAAGCTAACATGGTTACTAAGCATGTTGCGCGCATCATTGCCCAAAGAACCAACAACGCACCAACTACAATGCAGGTGTAGAGCTTACATAATGTACATGATTGGCGGTGCTTTAATTCCTGATAAATTTGGAAATAGAGTTCATTTAATGTATTTGAACCTATTATGTGATTTGAACAACACAAAAAATATAGTTGGGGTTCGGCTTGTTTAGCAAACTTGTATAGAGAACTATGTCGAGCATCATCGGAGGTTGGTAAATCTATGAGTGGTTGTGTCATAATATTGCAGTCATGGGCTTGGTACCACATGCCTTTTATTGCACCAAGAGTCCCACGACCCGAAACAACTTTTCCATTGGCTAAAAGGTTATTTACATATAGCGAAATGTAAATTTTTTTATTTCAATGACGTGTATTATAACATTACAATGAATACTGATTTTGTATGTTTTACATTTCAGATGGAGTGGTGGTAGATTAGAATATAGGGTCACACTTCATGGTGACTTAGTCGGATATAGGTCTCATATAGATCATCATATGGAAAGCCATGAGGTATAATACTATCATGATCTGCACCTTAAATATGTACATACATACTAACATGTTGCTTTGTTGGCATATATTTCAGTTTTCTTGGGTCCCATATAGAGGATTTGAAGAACACCTACCCAAACGTGCATATAGAGACATGGAGATTTGGTCTGCATGTACTGCAATTATTTGTTTCTCAATTGTCGAATGACATCAAACAAATCGAGTAAAGCTACAATTTGGACTACAACAAGATATCCCTGTTGATCCCATGAATCTTGATCTACTTCACCAAATTGACATGCGAGACAATCATTACACTGATTGGATGGAATACCATGCGGAGTGGATTAATATCTGGAAAAACAAATACAACGATCTTTTAGCTAGGCAATGGGTTGAAGGAATAGTGACACATACACCAGTGTACATGGAATGGTATAGGAAAAACACTACTTTGTTCTTGTCTGTTGCACAACAACTACATGATCCACGCACAACAATTACCCACAATGTTGCAGGGTCAAGTGTTGAACAAACACATTTTGAAATTCCACATCCTCAGTCAATGTATTCTACTCCTTCACCTGTTCATCAAACTTTTGGTCACACTAGGGAGTCTGTCACCGCAACCACCCATGAATGGATGACCAATTTATTTGGCGTCGATTTCAATACACAAAATTCAGCGGTTTCATATTTAGCTACTTTACAACAGTTCGATGCACCGCATTCATTTGGAGAACAAGGTCAAAGTTCTTCAGCTGCAACAACCAACATTGAAAATACTAACATAGAACAACAACATCATCATGACGTAGGAGAACCAGTCATACTGGAAAGAAGAAATTCGTGACGTAATCGACGTCCACCACTTTGTGGGACTGGTTATCGTCTTGGTCATTAAAGTATAAAATGTTGTGATAATGGGATCAAATATGTTTAAGTACCCCTGTACCGGCATCATCAAATATGATTTGGACCCTTGCAACTATGTTTAAGTGCCCATGTTCTGCATTTTTTTTCAAATTATGTTCAACACTTTAATGATATTCGTGACACACTTTTTTCATGGTTTGAATGTCAAAGAATCTTAAAACAATTATATCGTACGCCAGTTCCATGGAATAACACCTCAAAATAGAAGCACAAAATAAAATAAAAAAACTATGATTTGAATCCTTGTAACTATGGTCAAGTATCCATGTTCTGCATTTTTTGAAAATTATGTCAAACACATTAATGATATTTATAACTCATTTTTTTTATGGTTTGAACGTCAAAGAATCCAAAAAAAATTATATCATGCATCAGTTCCATGGAATAACACCTCAAAATAGAAGCACAAAATCAAAAAAATTATGATTTGAACCCTTGCAACTATGGTTAAAAACCCATGTTTTGCATTTTTTTAAAATTATGTCGAACACATTAATGATATTTGTGACTCGTTTTTTCTATGGTTTGAACGTTAAAGAATCCAAAAAAAATTATTTCGTGCACCAGTTCCATGGAATAACACCTCAAAATAGAAGCACAAAATAAAAAAAACTATGATTTGAACCCTTGCAACTATGGTTAAGTACCCATGTTCTGCATTTTTTTTTAAATTATGTCGAACACATTAATGATATTTGTGACTCTTTTTTTCTATGGTTTGAACATCAAAGAATCCAAAAAAAAAATTTATTTTGTGCACCAGTTCCATGGAATAACACCTCAAAATAGAAGATCAATTTTTTTTTTACTTTGAAATTATAATGGACTTCTGCTGCATCAATTATCAGGGATAAATCACAGTCGAAATTGACAACACTCGACAATTTGCACATGTCTCTAAAAAAGTAAATGTCTCGCCAATAAAACTGACATGACATGGACAACTCAATTTTTTTCACTCTGATAATTATAATGGACTTCTACTCCATCAATTACTAGAGTAAATCACAGTCAAAATTGACAACACTCGGCAATTTGCACACGTCTCTAAAAAAATAAATGTCGCACCAGTAAAACTGACATGACATGGACAACTCAATTTTTTTTTCACTCTAATAATTATAATCGACTTTTGCTCATCAATTACCAAGGATAAATCACAGTTGAAATTGACAACACTCGTCAATTTGCACACGTCTCTAAAAAAATTAATGTCGCACTAGTAAAACTGACATGATGTGGATAACTCAATTTTTTTTCACTCAGTTGTTTTTTTCACTCTGTAATTTGCACATTATGAACCCTTGTAAATATGCTTAAGTGTTCATTTACCCGTTCAT
The DNA here is from genome assembly GCF_004193775.1 of Glycine soja. Lineage (NCBI taxonomy): Eukaryota > Viridiplantae > Streptophyta > Magnoliopsida > Fabales > Fabaceae > Glycine > Glycine soja. The sequence goes on along the minus strand of NC_041014.1, from coordinate 26,973,834 downwards.
CTAAATGCACAGTTAACTAGTGACTCATCCAATTATAACCAAATTCTATAAATACCACTACAACTAAAGACATTCGTAACAATTTCAAATTTTCATCTCAATCCCTACCACAATGTGTCACCTAACTACATATGTTTGTGTTTACTACGATAGCCAAATTTGCAATACTAATGAGGGCACCACCTTTGTTAGTAACAACACAAAAACTTTCATGTCAACAAGGTCATAATCTTTACACAATTGCTTGAACTTGTTCACTAAAAACTAAACATTGACCCAGAACAACGTATCCAACATCTCCACTTTCGGTGCCCTATATTTGAGTCAGGACAACGTTATATGTACACATATTTTATTTTGCGAGATGATGCTGATGTTTGACAAATGTTCAACATTTTTGACAACAACCCATCACTACCATTTGTGAAGTTATTTGCCATAATCTATCACAATAATAACCCACCAGGCAACCAACATGGCTCAACCTCTAATCTTGAGGACTTATCAGATGAATACGAGACTTGCTGGGTCAAAATCATGATAGTGATACTGACTCCTCTTCCGGGCCCGAAGGAAGTAACCTGTCTCCATCCCACAAACCTATATTCAAACGGGATTGGTAATCTATGGATCATTCATGTCTAAGTTATTTCTTCTTTGACAACATTTTGCATTATGAGCTGTCCATTTCATGTCAGTTTTGCAGGTGAGACATTTAAATTTTAGAGACGTGTGCAAAACTTACATGAGATGGGCAACTCATAATCTCTTTGTTTACTCTGAAATTATAATGGACGTCTGCTACATCACTTACTAGGAAAAAAGAAACATTGGATTCCAATACACATCAACGTGGTAGAATACTCATACAACTATAAATAACACAACACATACAATACAAATACACAATCTCACACAACATAATTTCACAAACCAAATTCAATCTTATTACTATGTCATTTTTGGGAGAAACAAGCAGTCAGATCATTGCTAACTCCATATTAGCTTTCATTTTTCCAAATGGATCAATCACTCACAACCAAACTGGTGTTTATTTTCAAAGTCTCACTCCAACACCAATGCGGGTTCCTAACCATTGTTCTTTTGATACACTCAAGCGTAGAATGCACAACACCCTTCAACTAACCAACGATCAATTACTGGATAAAATCTACTACCAACAACCGTTCATAGATGCATATCAACAATATTTTTTTTCAATCTTTACAATTGAAAAATGATGATGATGTTTACACAATGTTAATGTGCAATGAGCAATACTCGTGTGTTGGCACTATAGAATTATTATGTACCATTATTAGAACACCGGATGCTATACTCAACCTGCTTCAATCAACCATCACTCCTACTCATGATGCAATTATGTATTACGACGGGAAGTGGAACATACCACGTCAAGGTGAATTTTTGGGTTACTCCTTTACTGAAACTAATCCAATAAGATTTGGCATTCCTTCGGGATGTGGCATGGAGAAATTCAAGGATTTAATCAAGCAAGTTGCACCTATAGGGGTTCCCCCCTAATGAAATTCACGGATCACAATTGGTTAGACGATTGTTCTTTCGAAAACCAGGTCATTCTAAGTATTCCGAAAATTTGTTTGAATATGAGATAACAGAATTGAAAAATGATGAAGACGTGCTAAAGATGTTAGCACAATCCAATTATTGGAAACGATTCTGCACAATAAAAATTTTGGCTATTTTTAGCAAACCAGTAATTCAAATAGAAGAAGACATGTATTCTGCACAACATATTTTAGATCCTCATTAGTTTTGTTATGTTTGCGTTGTAATTGTAATTTTTAATATGTTTCATTATTGTCGAATATCATTTCAGTTACTGTAATTTGAGTATTTTGTCTATTTTATAAGACAGACGTGTCATATATTTTTTTGCGGTGTTTTTTTTACTGTATTTTAATACTACTAATTAATTTTATTATTTTTTAATTATAAGAACATACAAAAATTAACAAAACATAAATTTAACTACACAATTACATATAACATAAATAAAAAATTATACTCTAATTTTATCCAATTTTTATATTTTTCTTTATATGTATATTTTTGTTAATAAAAAAATTAATTTAATCAATATTAAAAAATTAGTAATTAAATAATTTTAAAAGTAATTAAAAATATTTTTATATAATATAATATTTAATTTTAAAAAAAAAACACGAAGGGAAGTCGGATGCCCAAACCCAACTAAACCCGACTCTCCTAAAGGAAGCAAAACAGGTGCAGTTTGAGAAATAAATTCTCAAAGTAGTATACTTTGAAAATTTTCATGAGAGAGAAAGTGTACATTGGTAAAAAAAACTGCACTTTCTATATATAGAATAAATAAACAAACACACCCCTGCCTCATCTGAGAAGACGAGGGGGAGAGATTTATATACTAGACGTACTCCATACGCATGATTTGATTTATCTACAAATTGATACACTCCATCGTAAATCTCATGGTCAACCTTTCGAAGGAAAATAATTACGAAATAATAACAAAAGAAATAAAGAATAATGAAGTTATAATGTTGACTTATTTGAAAAAAAAAATTAACTATTGACTGATTCGAATTCTTTTCCTAACATTCTAACAAAAATTAATAACTAATACTGATAAAAAAATAACAAAATGATAATCGTAAAAAGCAATTTAATCATGCAAACAAAGAAAAAAAAACTGCAGCGCCGTAGTATTGAATATATTTCATTATCACTAAGCATATTTTTATCTTTAGGACAAAGTATTCATATTAATTTGATTGTAATTTTATGTAATAAGTAGTATTAGATGAATTCAGCAGTATGCAAATTGAGTATTATTATATTGTAGTAATCAATTTAGATCCAAGTGTTAAAAATCAAATTGAATCAAACCGGCCTGTTCAATTAATTTGAAAATCGGTGAATTAATTAGCTCATTGTTATGATTAAATAAAGAACCAAATTGATCAAATCTTATCCAACATTTCAAATCTCATGAAGTTGTTCCGTGTCTTGAAATTGGTCACGTTATCACTTCTATTTTGGAGTACATGTGGGTGGGCCAAAGGCATGCAAATATTGGGAAACCTTGGGTAGAAGTTGTTTTGTGGGGTACGCTTTGTAATTACATGAATAAATGTTGCATATCTCTAGTATTTTGTTTATTTTCTCTATTAAGTACATTGGCCATGTCTCATGCTCATGTTAATTTTCAATAACATTATTTTTTCTGTTCCAAAATAAATGTTATTTTAAGAAAAATTAATAAACTAAAGAATTGAAAACCTATTCAAAGTTCAAATTTCTTAGGAAAGTTGTAGTGACAACTCATCCCGGTATGCAAATATGGCAAAAAGGGACATTTCAAGGAGTGTCCATTATTAAATTAAGTAGTTTCGGACAACTCATCTTGATTTGCGAATATGATAGAAATCGACCATTTAATTCAAATTACTAGATGTTCTCATAGTTTCAAGCAACTTGTTAACAGATTTTGGGATTCTTGATCCGAGAGTGTTCTTATCACATGATGCTCAATAGGGAGTGATTCACCTCGTACAAGACGGACAATTTTGACCGTATCTGTTTGGGTGAAAATAAAGCTTCTGCTATTGTTGGAATGAGAGAAGTGTATATAGCCATGGATGGGGTGGCGTGTAACCCTGCGAGATGATATCTATTAATAATTTGCTAACGTATTCATACTAAAAATATAAGTGTGTTTATAAACTTCACTAATAAAATATAAATTTTATCAATACATTGCTGGAGTTAAAATAGTTGTTACTATAAAAAAATCAACTCCTAATGAAAAATATGATATGATAGAATTATTTCAAATTGACACCAAAAGTAATAAGATAACAGTTAAATTGTTAAAAGCTTTTTTGTAGGTGTGGTGTGTGACTCAAAATCACCATTGGCACAAGTGAGAAGGCTTTGAAGTGGTGTTGTCATAACTGTTTCAATTATTATAATTGAATTGGTTTTGGCACCAAAGTATAGCCTTTGTTCGTAGGACTAGCTTTTAGAGTATATATATATACTCTTGATCATGTAATGCAGAGTGAGAGTTTTAGAGACTGCAAAACAGAGGAGTTGCAGAAAATTCAAAGAGTTCATAAAGGAGGTAGTGAGCTAGGTGATTGAGGTTTTGAAAAGAGAAACAAAGAAAGATCAAAGCTAGTTGCTGCTTGTATTGAACTTTTAATTTCATGATCAGTGTCATGATGATGAGCTGCACTTTCCTGTGGATGTAGGCACATTGCCGAACCACGTAGATCTTTGGGTCTTGCTCCGTTGTGCTTGTTTGTTGTGTTTTCTTGTTTGTTTGTGTTTTTTTTTTTTATCTTGTGCAGGTTTAAGAGTAGCAGAACATATACAAAGAACCAACAAGTGGCGCCGTCTGTGGGGACAAGAATCAAGATCAAGAAAGATGGGAACAACAAAGTACGATATTGAGAAGTTTTTAGGGGAAAATGACTTCGGGTTATGGAGAATCAAGATGGAAGCAATCTTGATTCAACATGGCTGTGCAGAAGCTCTTAAAGGAGAAGAAAGGATGTCTGAATCTATAAGCTCAAAGGAGAAATAAGAGATGATTGATAGAGCCAGAAGTGCAATCATTTTATGCCTTGGAGATAAAGCTTTAAGAGAAGTTGCAAGAGAAAAGACAGCAGCCTCAATATGGTTGAAACTGGAGTCATTGTATATGACAAAGTCCCTTGTAAATCGGCTATGCTTGAAGCAACAATTGTACACTTTCAAGATGACAGAGTCAAGAACAGCCACTGAACAATTGGCTGATTTCAACAAGATTCTTGATGATTTGGAAAATATTGACGTAAAGCTTGAAGAGGAGGATAACGCTCTTTTGCTTCTGAACTCCTTACCAAAATCCTTTGAACATTTCAAGGATGCAATTCTTTATGGAAAAGATCAAGACATTACCCTAGAAGAAGTCCATACCTCAATAAGGACCAAGGAGATGCAAAAATAGCAGGACTCTAAATCTGAGGATAATGGTGAAAGCCTGAATATTTCAAGAGGAAGGAGTGAAAAGAAGGGAACAAGAGGAAAGAAGTCCAGATCAAGGTCAAGGGATTCAAAGAACGGCCAGAAAACAAAGTTCAAATGTTTTAATTGTCACAAAACTGGTCATTTCAAGAAAGACTACCCAGACAAGAGCAAGAAAGGATCTTTGGACTCTGCTGACATAGTAGAAGCCTCTGAAGGTTATGAGAGTGCAAGTGTTTTAGTAGCTTCTAATACCAAAACACAAACAGAATGGATTATGGATTCTGGATGCTCATATCACAACAGCCCGAGAAAGGACTATTTTGAGACCTTGGAACTAAAACCAGCAAGAGTTGTACTGCTAGGAGACAACTACCCCTGCAAGGTACAAGGCATTGGAACTGTGAGATTGAAGATGTTTGATAACAGAGAGTATCTACTGAAAAATGTAAGGTACATTCCAAAACTCAAAAGAAATCTTATTTCCATAAACATGTTTGATGATCTAGGATATTCAACTAGAATTTTAAATGGTGTTCTTAAGATTTCAAATGGATCCTTAGTCATAGCTAAGGGTAACAAGAATAAAAGTAATGGCTTGTATATTCTTGAAGGTTCCACTATTGTTGGACATGCATCGGTAGCTAGTAATACATTGACTGAAAAGACAAAACTCTGGCATTTGAGATTAGGTCATGTTAGTGAAAGAGGATTACATGAACTTGAGAAACAAAATCTGCTAGGTGGTGATAAACTAGATAAACTTGAATTTTGTGATCATTGTGTGCTTGGTAAATCACATAGAATAAGCTTTGGCATGGGTATTCATGTTTCATCTAGGCCTTTTGAGTATGTGCATTCAGATTTATGAGGACCATCTAGAGTGAAAACTCATGGTGGAAGCTCATACTTTCTCACCATCATAGATGATTTCTCAAGAAGAGTATGGTTGTATGCTTTGAAAAATAAGTTAGAAGCTTTTCAAAAATTCAGAGAATGGCATACTCTTGTTGGAAATCAACTTGGTACAAAATTAAAAGTTTTAAGGACTAACAATGGCCTGGAGTTTGTTTCAGAGTAGTTCAACGAGTTTTTCAGGAAAATAGGCATCAAAAGGCATAAAACAGTCCCTCACACTCCACAGCAGAATGGTTTGGCAGAAAGAATGAATAGGACCATTTTGGAAAGAGTGAGGTGCATGCTTCTAAGTGCAGGACTGCCAAAGACCTTTTGGGGAGAAGCTGCAAACACAACAACATATTTGATTAATAGATGCCCTTCACCAGCCTTAGGTTTCAAGACACCAATGGAAGCTTGGAGTGGTGAACCACCTGATTATTCATGATTAAAGGTGTTTGGATCACTGGCCTTTGCTCATGTTAAACAAGGAAAACTGGATGCAAGGGTTGTAAAGTGTGTGTTCATTGGCTATCCTGAAGGAGTTAAAGGGTACAAGCTGTGGAAATTGGAACTTGGTGAGACAAGATGCATCATCAGCAGGAATGTAACCTTTGATGAGAGCAGAATGACAATACTAAATAAGGAGCAGAAGGATAACAAATCAAGAGGTGAGAGTACCAATTTTGAGGTGGAGCATTCTGAGATTTTAGATCATGGTAGTGGAGATGCTATTAATCTCACTAATCAAGGAGAAGCTGGAGATAATGAAGAGTTGGCTACTTAGCATGACTTGTCCAATTATCAATTGACTAGAGATAGAGAAAAAAGGGTGATAAAGCCCATAAAGAGGTATGGTCATGCTGATATTATCTGGTATGCCTTGAGTGTTGCTGAGGAGATTCAAAATTCATAACCAAAGACCTAGAGGGAAGCAATTAAAAGTGAAGACAGCCAGCTGTGGCTTCAGGCAATGAGTGAAGAAATGGAATCTTTGAGAAACAACAAGACCTGGATACTTGTGGATCAACCCAAGAAGCAAAAGGCTGTTGGATGTAAGTGGATTTTCAAGAAGAAAGAAGGCATTCCAGGAATAGAAAGGCCTAGATTCAAGGCAAGATTGGTAGCAAAAGGCTTTACACAGGTTGAAGGAATTGATTACAATGAGATTTTTCACCAGTTGTGAAGCATTGTTCAATTAGAATCATACTTGGTCTGGTAAATCAGTATGATTTGGAACTTGAACAGCTAGATGTTAAAACAACTTTTCTCCATGGAAATTTGAAGGAAACCATTTACATGAACTAGCCTGAAGGTTTTAAAGAAGGGGAGAACAAGGTGTGCTTGCTGAAAAAATCTTTGTATAGACTGAAGCAAAGCCCTTGAATGTGGTACCTGAAATTTGATGAGTTCTTGATTAGATATGGCTTCATTAGAAACATATATGACAACTGTGTATATATCCTGAAAAATAGGAAAGTGTGTGTTCTTTACCTTCTCTTGTATGTGGATGACATCCTCATAGCAAGTGCTAATAAGGAAGAGATTAGGAAACTCAAAGAAAGCTTGAACATAGAATTTGAGATGAAAGATCTAGGATCAACTAGAAGAATACTCGGGATTGATATTCATAGGGATAAAGCAAAGGGTGAACTATTTCTGTCCCAAAGAAATTACCTCAAGAAAGTGGTGGAAAGGTTTAGGATGCATCAAAGCAAACCTGTTAGCACACCACTTGGTCATCATACAAAGCTATCTGTTACTCAAGCACCAGAAACAGCTGAAGAAAGTTCTAAAATGGATCAAACACCCTATGCTAGTGGTGTTGGAAGCATAATGTATGGAATGGTTTGCAGTAGACCTGACTTGGCTCATGCTGTAAGTATTATAAGCAGATTCATGGGAGATCCTGGCAGTGCACATTGGGAAGCAATGAAGTGGACACTAAGGTATCTAAATGGATCTTTGAAAGCTGGATTAAGGTACAAGCAAACAGCACATGAGGCAGCAATCACAGGCTACGTAGATGCAGATTTTGCAGGAAATATAGACACAAGGAAATCCTTAACATGATATGTGTTTACTTTATTTGGTACAACAATCAGTTGGATAGCAAATCAATAATCAGTTGTTGCTCTTTCAACAACTGAAGCAGAATACATGGCCCTAGCTGAAGGAGTGAAGGAAACAATCTGGCTTAAAGGTATGATTAATGAACTTGGAATAGCACAAGCTTGTGTCACAATTCACTGTGACAGTCAAAGTGCCATTCACTTAGCAAATCACCAAATGTACCATGAGAGGACAAAGCACATAGATGTGAAACTACACTTCATCAGAGATGTGATTGAATCTGAGAAGGTGAAGGTGGAGAAGGTTTCAACATAAGAAAACCCGACTGATATGTTCACAAAGTCCCTCTCTAGTGTCAAGTTTTCAAGTATTGCCTGGACTTGATCAATTTCGAAGATGCCTAAAGCAGATTGGTAGGAGTGCAGCCTTGAATCACAAGGTAGAGACTTGCTGATTTGGAGTCAAGGTGAAGATTTGTGGTGTGTGACTCAAAATCACCATTGGCACAAGTGAGAAGACTTTAAAGTGGTGTTGTCATAATTGTTTCAGTTATTATAACTGAATTGGTTTTGACACCAAAGTATAGCTTTTGTTCCTAGGACTAGCTTTTAGAGTGTATATATATACTCTTGATCATGTAATGCAGAGTAAGAGTTTTAGAGACTGCAAAACAGAGGAGTTGCAGAAAATTCAGAGAGTTCATAAAGAAGATAGTGAGCTAGGTGATTAAGAGAGGTTTTGAAAAGAGAAACCAAGAAAGATCAAAGCTAGCTGCTGCTTGTATTGAACTTGTAATTTCATGATAATGTGATGATGATGAGCTACACTTTCCCGTGGATGTAAGCACATTGCCAAACCACGTAGATCTTTGGATCTTGCTCTGCTGTGCTTGTTTGCTGTGTTTTCTTGTTTGTTTGTTTTTTTTATCTTGTGCAAGTTTAAGAGTAACAGAACTTATACAAAGAATCAACAATAGGGTTAACTATTTCGAACTTGAAAAGAAAGTTTTAATAGTAGATTTGAATATAAACTTGATTTTGAGGGAAATGTGCTTAATTGTTCATACTTGATATGAATGGTTTTATCCTGTGTTTTATAAAATCGGAAATGCTAATTTGCATGAAAATGATTTTCGTATAATTAGCACGACCGTGTATTTTATTAAAGAAATCATTTAAGAGTTTGTGCCTTTCGTGAACTCTATTTCATATGTGCCTTTCGTATAATTGACCTCTATCTCATGCTATGCAACACAAACAAACACAAAATTAATATCACTATTCTCTTTCCTAAAGAACTAATTTTTAACTCAAATTCTGGTATAGCAGTTTGCTTCTATTTTCTTGTTCCACATATTAAAGATTTGACAATAGAGGTCAATCTTAGTTTGGATATGCATAAAGCCTTCACACATTTAAATAAATATCTTAATAATACAAGAACTGATATCCAGGGAACACATATCGCTGTAGTTTTTTCTATTTTAATAAAGTTTAGATGCAAAACATATCCATTTTATTCTGATGTATGTGTCACGAGGACGGTTTTAACCTTCAACGTCATCCTTATCTGATTAAAGGCATGAGGAGGTATGCTACGGACAACAACTGCAAAAAGAAACAAGACATCAATACAAGATTAGGTTCCACTTAATTTGTATGAAAAAAGTCAAAGAATTTATATATATATATATATATATATATATATATATATATATATATATAAATTTAAAATACGTCGCATCCCAATATGTCCTTCACTTTTCTAACGTTGTCGAATTTTTTCATCAAAGGATAAAATTAGATCGACATTGTTATTCATAAAGAAAAGAGAATGTGAATCATGACCTCTTGTGCTTTAAGATCTTAAATGTCAAAATATAAAATATGAATGTTTTGATGAAAGCAAAGCCAACCAATGACACATCGATAAAGGAAAAAAGGCCAAGGCAATTATAAGGAAAGCTTATTGAAGACTAAGATGAAGAATGAATAACAAGTAAAAGGCTGTAACACGCAAAAATAATAATGAGTTAGGAATTTATTAATACTTAAAATAAAATACATAGAAACAGTATAGTAAATATTACTGATTAAAATGATTATTAGAAGAAAAATATTACTGATTAAAATAAAACATTAGATTTCTATTATAAATACAATGTAAAGTAAAATAAAAAGTATAGTAAAAAGAAAAGATAAAAAAAAAGATATCGAAGGCTATATTTTTATATTATAAAAATGGGTGGCAGGTGTTTAAAGCTTCCAAGGGAAGCAATTGTTTTTATAAGCTTTCAGATTGTGCGTCCACCTCACCAATCTCGATTATTGGCCTCATGAACTCCTGGATTATTGGTCTCATGAACTCCATAGGAAGCCTGTGAGTAAATAATAGGAATCGTAACAAGTCCCCAATGGTCCAAGATGAGTATCATGTGTTAAGGGATATGGGGGCTATGAAGATCGCTCATGATAGGGAAACCACAGACCATAGAGCACGGGTACAAATAGAATATTCAGCAGAGGTGCAAGCACATCATACCAAGGTGCAGATTAAGGAAAAGCCCAAAAGAAGAATCATGAGGCCACTTTACCTTCGAGATTATGCTTAAGGTAGAAAAGGGATTTAGTAGAAATCCTTATTGTGTGATGATGCTGTTAGAGCAGGGGACAAGCTTAACGGAATTGATTCTGTGATATTCCTCTTGCACAAAAAGATAAGAATTCTGTTATTAGAGGATAGTATAAATAAGTATGTAAATAAGTCATAATCATGAATGAAAATATCCCTTGCCTTACTATTTTCTCTTCTCTTCTCTTCTATGGAGGCCTTGGTCCTCGAAAACAGCTAGCTCGATCTTTATCCCTAACATTGGTGCTCTCGTTGAGAGTCGAACTCAAGACCTCCCGCTTAGTACGAAACTAAGCGCATGGCTGGATTGTTATGTCCCCTCCCGGTACCGTCACGGTCGTGGGAGGACCTTTCTCTCGATTTTATCACGGGCTTGCCGGTGTACCAAGGTCACACAGTCATCCTCGTCGTTGTGGATAGGTTCTCGAAAGGGGTTCATCTGGGTATGCTACCCACAGCTCACACAGCGTTAGCAGTAGCTTCGTTATTTGTCAACATCGTCGTCAAGCTTCACGGCATTCCCCGGAGTTTGGTGTCTGATCGGGACCCCCTCTTCATTAGTAGATTCTGGCAAGAACTTTTCCGGCGTAGTGGCACTCAACTCTGGATGAGCACCGCCTATCACCCCCAAAGTGATGGCCAAACGGAGGTGCTCAATAGGACTATTGAGCAATACCTGAGAAGCTTCGTTCACCGGCGACCAAGCTCATGGGGAAAGTACCTTCCTTGGGCAGAGTGGTCACACAATACGTCCTGGAATTCCGCCACCGGGACCACTCCTTACGAGCTCACTTTCGGCAAGAAGCCGTTCAATTTCCCTGAGTACATCGCAGGGTCCTCTACTGTGGATGTCGTGGATAATTTGCTGCAGGACCGAGATGAGACCTTCCAAATGGTTCGTAGAAAGCTCTTGAAAGCCCAAAGTCGCATGAAGGAACAGGCAGACCGTCGCCGAAGCGACGTAAACTACAATTCTGGTGATTGGGTTTGGCTCAAATTGCGACCCCATAGATAGACCTCGGCCAAAGGCTCTCAAAGTTCTTCTGGTAAACTAACAAGGAGGTACTATGGACCCTTCCGGGTTATCGAAGCCATCGGCAAAGTAGCTCATCACCTGCAACTTCCACCAGATACGAAAATTCATGAGGTCTTCCATTATTCTCTTCTCAAACCATTCCGTGGTCAACTGGAGACCACCTCTCCCGCGCCTTTACCAGACCAATTTCACAATGATCAACCTATTATCACTCCGGCAGCAATTGTGGATTATCGCAGAACCCCTTCGGACGCTTGGGAAGTCTTGGTTCAATGGCATGGCTTATCCCCAGATGATACATCTTGGGAGGATTGGTCCACTCTTTGCCATGACTATCACCTTGAGGACAAGGTGATTTCCCAAGGGCCGCGAGATGATAGGGAAACCACAGACCACAGAGCAGGGGTACAAATAGAATATTCAGCAGAGGTGCAAGCAGATCATACCAAGGTGCAGATTGAGGAAAAGCCCAAAAGAAGAATCATGAGGCCAACTTACCTTTGAGATTATGCTTAAGGGTAGAAAAGGGATTTAGTAGAAATCCTTATTGTGTGATGATGCTATTAGAGCAGGGGACAAGCTTAACGGAATTGATTCTGTGATATTCCTCTTGCACAAAAAGATAAGAATTCTGTTATTAGAGGATAGTATAAATAAGTATGTAAATAAGCCAGAATCATGAATGAAAATATCCCTTGCCTTACTATTTCCTCTTCTCTTCTCTTCTATGGAGGCCCTGGTCCTCGAAACCAGCTAGCTTGATCTTTATCCCTAACAGCTCATGTGGTGGTGAAAATTTTCATGGAGTCAAGTATGCATTTCCTTGCATGATATTATTATCATTATTGCAAAGTTATACCTTTTTGTGGAATATTTCTTTGGTCATACTTGATTGTTGAAATTTAATGGTTGTACATAGGATATTCTCTGTGGCTTGAATGTGGTTGCTACTTGGTTTTTTAATATTTAAGTATATTATATTTGATAAGCTTGCATTTGCATTATGACATGTGGTTGTGATTGTCACGACCTTGAAGATCATGTTCACAGGAATATATGATTAGGCAAGATGGATCTTTCTCTATGAACATCGAAGTTTATACACGAATGCAAAGACTTGACTTTTCTTTTCCTTCCTTTGATCTTTTTTGTTAATGTTGACCCGCTTAAGTGTTTACGATTTTTTTGTATTTGCAAAAATTGCATACAGATGTATAGTTGTTTGTAAGTGTTATATCTAAAAGGTTTGTGTGTTGATAGCATGTTGTAGTGTCATAAGTAACACAGTTTCATTCAAATAATTTTGTAATATATGGATGTATTATCTCAGAGTTGTAAGTTATCTTTAGCTTTTATTTTTGAAATGTGAAAAAGTTCACAAGTATTATTTATAAAAAAAAAGCTAAATTAATTTTTTAAAAATAAACTAAAATAAAAGCTTCCACTTATCAGTTATCTAGTTGACATGTAGTGATAACGGGTCATTACAATTTACCCTCATGTTTTTGTATTTGAATTGGAAAATGGAAATCAACAGAAATAACTACCTTATTTCACAAAACACGGGAAAAATAAACATAAAACTATTTCTTTTAAATAATAATCTTGATATTCAACTCCTAAAATGAAAAATAGTATTTAATAGGATTACCTTCCAAATCAACATATAGAAGGATCTTATGGAAACTTTGTTTGTCAAATCTACATATTTGGCCTGATACCAAAGAACGGAAGCAAGAGCAGCATGTCCCAGACCCTAAAACATTGGCAATCAATTCAAACATTGTTGTAAAGTTTAAACAATTTCATATCATGTATATCGATCCATAAAACAATAGACCTATGATTTGTCCTAAATGAGTATCTCCTTTAAAGATCATCTTGTACCCTTTGCAATACTATCAAGATTATAAAGTTGGAATAATCTATGCAATACAGACATATCTCCTAGGGAAATATTTATTCATTTAATTATAAATATCTACCATATTATCAGGCGACAATTAATATTAAACAAAATAGTCTACTACACTCTGGTAAACTATACAGAGAGGTCAAGGGGAGAAAGAATATGTGTACTCTTTGTCAATATTTTTCGGCTTATAGCATAAGGCCTTGGTTGGGATAATTTATTTTTGAAAATTTTGGTTTTGTTTTCTTATCAATAATATAGTCTATAGTCTCACTTGTCGGGTGGTAATTGTTCATGTCAGATTCACTAGTTTAAGGATTCGATTTAAATATGTTTTTAGGTCAATTGGAAAATTTTATTTTTGGGTCTCTAATAATTTTTTTTCTTTATATTAAGTCCTTAATAAAGTAAAAATTTTGTGCTGAGTGTTTGTTATTTTGTTTAAGTCTTTCTAATATATTCATTTTTTCTTTTGGTTCCTCATAAATTAGAAAATTTTGTTTTGAGTCTATATCAAATATTTTTTGAAGGGACTGATACAAAACGAAGAAAATTTTATAAGGATCAAAATAAAAAAATAGATATATTAGAAGGACTAAACAAAATAAGAAGGATGAAAAATAAAATTTTTATTTATTAGAGACTCAACACAAGAAAAAATAATTTATTAGGATTCCAAACAAAATTTGATAATTTTTCAAGAACTCAAAACATATTTAATTCTAAAGATTTTATTGTAGGAATAGTAGGAAAAACAAATAGAATAGTTATAATAATAAATATTACACTAATATATTGAAATGAATGATGTGTCACAAATGATAAAAAAATATTTTTTATAATATTAATAATAGACCTCTAATCAAGGCCAACCTTGGACCTTGATTGGAGAGATGATGACCCTAGACTCATGAATTAAAGGGACCCAAAATTTTTAGAAAAATATAAAGGTATATTATAGAAAGATTTATATTATTTTCATAAATGAATTAAAATTATTGTTTAATTTTATATCTCTTTTTATTTAAATTAAAATATGATATATGATTAAAAAGTATCATTCTTTTATTTGTTGATTTATTTTTTTCTAATGATTTTATTCATAAATCAATGCTAAATAAATTTCTAGTTAATTGTGACATATTAACATGTAATAGACCTTTAATAACAGACGTGTTTGCTTTTTTTTCCCATAGGATAAAAAACACAAACTTAAACTTTAATTATAAAGGAATAAAACTAAAAGTTAGAAATATCAATAACGAACATAAATATACATAAGTTTTAATCTAAAATAATGATAGTTTGTAGATAATAGATGGCAGGGATAGAGAAAAGCACTTTTTAGGAGCCAAATATAATATAAATTATAATTTTAAAATTAATATATTAAATTTAATCCACAACTAAAATAATCACAATAATTGATCACATATCATAAAAATCATATCATTTTTATATAAATTAAACAAAAAATACAAGGCTATAGAATTGCATTTGGAGAAAAGATATTTAGTTTATAAAATTTATAATAACAATTCCAATGATAGAAAATATTTATATTATTTAGATGTCATGCTTAAATTTTTTTTAAGTATAACTGACTCTCCATTTTTATTAAAAGGAAATTTATTTTTAACTTAAAAATAATATATTCTCTTCTTCAAACGATGGAATAACAATTCTTTATTTTTTTATTAATTAAAACATTTAGGAAAAAAAATAAAGAATTTAAAAATGATTGAAAATGATGGTTGTATATTTGTTTGGAGGTGTATCATCTTCAGTGATAAGAGAAAAAATGAAGAGGAGAGAGAACGAGAAAATATAAAGTCTAATACAAAATTTGATGAAAAAGGAAGATAAAGAAAGAAAGAAAAAAAATGAAAAGTTATGAAAAACAAGATTTTATAATATCATTATAGAAAAAATTATGTATACATATTGTGTATTTTTTTTTATAAAGGTGTCTTTATGTATAAATGTTTGCGTATGAATTTTTTTTAATGTGTAAATTAAATTATAGATGATAACATGAGTAAATTGAATGAAAAATGTTATATCTTTTTTTGAGATTTAATAAAATCATGTTATTCACTTAATGTAATAAAATTAAATTATTTTAAAGAAATTACGTATGTATTTAGGGTTTAGGTAATATATATTTCTATTTTTTTAATATTTACATATAATAAGGGCTTTTCTTTAATTATTTTACTCTGGGTTTCTAAAATGTCAGGAGCCCTGCCTTTATTCCTTGTTAGACAAAGATATAATTCATTATATTTAAGGAAAAAAATAAACTTAAAGGTAATATAAGTCTCTCCAAATTACTTACTATACAACCAAGAAATTATAAGACATTTGTTTTATATTTTAACAATTGCTAATCAAAATCAAACTCCAATTGTTGGGTGCAAAACGAATAACTCCCTAAGGGAAAGAAGGATATACACCTATATATAATTGCAACCTATACATGTAATAAGCATATTACCGTGACAATTTTAATCCAAAGGCAAGAAGATGTTGCTCCTGCCAAGAGGGCAACTCCAAAGGCCATTTCAAAAAGTGAAACACAAATCCAGAATACCTGACAATGATTAGTCAGGAACAACCAAAGGTCATGCAAGAAGGCACAAGCAATTTTGTTAAGATGTTGCATTTGAAACACATACCCGTTTTTGACCTAAACGTGCTGAAAAAGAATGGATGCCATATTTCTTATCTCCTTCAATGTCAGGTATGTCCTATATAAATCCAATAAAAGGTTTTACATTAGGTGGACATATTGAACCCAAAGCTTGATTCTAGAAACAAACATATGTTCTGAGAAACTAGAGGCCTTTACCTTGAACAATGCTATGCCTACACTGTAGAAGCTCATGAATACAATAACAAAAACCAGTGATCTCGGAAAGACAAATGGTCTCTTCAACACAAAAGTCTGGACATTGTTACATGAATTAGTTAGAAATTAAAAAAAAAAAGTATTTAGCTTCCTTTCATCTTTATTATTTTTATTAATAACATCGGAAGGGTTGTTAGAGAATATAGCATTCTTAGGATTATGTGGTGAAAATATGTTAGTACATACAAAAGATGGTATTTGTTTGATGGTTTATGACTTAAATGTAATTGTATGTAATTATTTATTGATAATTAATTACAGGCTCTATTATTTAGGTGAGATAGTCATACTTGGCATAATTATCTTTCAATATAAATGTACATATCAAACTAGCCAAATTAAAGTGAGTTCATTTTATCTCTTCATTTATTTTCAACTTTCTTACTCATATCCCATCATGATTCATTCTGAATTCAAATAGTTAAATCCAACCTAAAAAACTTGGGATGAGCATTATTATTCTTGTTATACGCATACAAGGTAATACAATATATATATATATATATATATAAAGCATAATTAGCTATAGAATAAAACCTGCATGTGAAGGAAAAATGTAATTGGAAATATAATTGTCAAAGTAAGAAAAGTGCACATTGCTGCAAGTAGTGGATGTCTCTTCCATCTCAACAACGGTACCTGAAAAGTTTCAAAACAACGCTATCACCATCAAACAATATTTTTCAAAATGAGCTTTTCTTTTAATTAGTGTTCATGTTTGAAAATATTCATATATGTCCATCTAATAACTTAGTTTTAATTTGAATAGCCAATTTTAATTAGTAGAAGCACGTTTGGGAAAATTTAAATTTCTCAATTTCAGTTGTTTTTTGTTTTTATAGAAAATAAGGTGTTTAGATTATCCTAATTATAAAAAAAGCATCAACACAATAGGAGGATTATATCTCTCTCTTACATATAGTCCTCATTTAATAATTATAATAGTTAATGGTAAAATTTGAAAATTTAAATAACATCAATTATATCAAAGGATATTATCATATTAATTTTAATATTTATTTTTAGGATTAAATAAATTTTGATCTCTATAAATATGCGATTTTTTTATTTCAATCCTATAAAAAAAATTTACACTTTTTGTTCCTACCTTATTTTCGTCAACAATTTTAGTCCCTAACATTAATTTGGGACAACTAAGTGTTGATGTGTGCACTAAATAGCATGTCAACCTATCATGCGACATCTTGTGTCACTTGGGAGTTGGGATTTACATGGTAGTCACATGAAATTTTTTTTCTTTCTTTTAATGTGTTTTTATTAAATTTTTTAATCAATATTAATATTTTGATGATGATAAAATGGCACTTCAGTTAAACTATTTTTAAATTTAATCATTAAAATTTTACTACTGAAAATTTTTTTCTTTCGTAAAAAAATTAAAAATTATCATTATTATCCCATTATAAACAGAAAATATTTCAAATAATTTCAAAAATAAATACTGATTAAAATTATCTTTTTGTATATTCTTTAGTTGTTTAGAATATTAATTAAAATATGAATTAAGAAATTTATAATTTTTAAATAGTTCTAAAATAATGTTTGTTTTTATATTTATTTTCACAAATTTATATTACATTTTTAAACTTATGAAAACTAATTAATAATAAATCTAAGAGTTAAATAGTTTATTGATCCTTATAAATTAATATGAAAACTTTATCTTGTCATGAGTGTTCTAAATGAAAATTTGGAGAGGTCAAGTTCATCGAGTAGTCTAGGATCCCACGATGTTATTTATTCGATAAAAAACTCGGTTGTTTCATTTCCTTAATCTAGTTTATATTATTATGGATCTACTATAAGCAGCTTTATCATGACCAATTGAACCAATAACTCCTAGGTCCCATGATAGCAAATCCAACTATTGCACCATGGCTTCCCTCCATAACCTTTACACACATAATTCTATCTTAAAACATTGTTCAAGGGACAAAGGAAGTTTAGATGCAATCTAAAATAACTCACGTTGATTGAATAAGCGGTCCATAGTGAAAAACACATTACAAGACTCCAAATCAGTGGCCAAGAACCTATAATCCAGCCAAGCCAAAAACTCTGCAAATTAAAGAGAATAAAACAATAAGCCTCCTTCTACTTTGTCAATGAAGTTCATCTTGAAAAATATTGTCGTAAAATGGATGGTTTTATATGGCACCAAAATTAAAGATGATCCAGCAATAATAACACCAGTTCTAAAGGATAATTGTCCAGATGCCAATGGAAGATATGGTTTATTTATCTGCAATAAAACATGTAATATAGATTAGTATAAGGCACTTCCTCCAAAAAGTATGTAAGCTATAAAATGTATGTTTTTCCACCATATCAAAGGATATAATAATTAATTAGACTTGATAAACCAAAATATAAAAAGTAACTTGGTAGTCAAAATCGTATGAACTGTTTAAAATTTGCAAATGAATAAATACTCATGTATAACTATGGTCTTTGCATGTTTATGAATATTCAACTTTAGATAAGCCCTACAACAATTATGTCATTTTTAATTTTTTAAAAGGAATAATACAAAAGTCGATCCAAAAGGCATAAAAAGGAAATTTATTATTATACCATATTATATATTTATTTATAATTTTAAGTTTCATACCTTGTCTATTTCAATGTCAGACAACTGATTCAGTCCATTAATATAAACATCCAAAAACGTGTAAGGTACCAAGGCCTGAAACGTTTTAAAAACTAAAAAAGTATTAATTAACGAAGTTAATTAAAGGGTGGTTTACAGTTTACTATTTAAAGAGAAACAACATATTTGGAGTCTTGCCTGTAACAAACCAATAATAAACAATGGAGATATATCTGATAGTTTCTGCACGGCAATGAGACTTGCACAAATTGTGCTTAACATCTGGCGAAAAACCAATAAAATTGACTCATTTAAAACATTAAACATGTTATTGTCGTCCAAAATAGTGTTGCATACAAATGAATTGAATTAAATATTAACTATAACATTTGATGAATATTTATGAGCATAATACTAGAAAAGTTTGAACTTACTCGGCCAATCATTACGTAAGGGTAGCAAAACAAATAAAAAGCTGCCAAGAAATTTTTTACAGAGTCCAACATGTTTTTGGAATTAGAAGTTGGAAGTCCAGAATCAAAAGAGGGTTTAGAGGTTGCTTTCACGACATATTTTTTGTTCCATTCTTGATATGCAGACCCTCCTTCAATACATTTGTAATGATGATTCAAACTAGATTGTTGGAACCTCAAAAGATTGTATTCCATTTGAATTTTCCTTTTGTTTTGCGAAGCTTTTGATGGACAAGAACCTAGAACATCAAATTTGGATGTACTATTAGTGGTCATGCGCACAACAAAGAGTAGATTTTTGTTTCGAAATTATTACAACCAAGATCACGATGAGATGATGAATCGAGAAAGAATAATCAATTTAAAAATTGAAAAAAAATTCACTACCAAAATTTATATTTTAAGAGAATGTTAACAAAATTTGATAATATTTTTCTCTTAAGAAAATTTGATAATATTAAAAAATTTGTTTTAAAAATTAGAGTCAAATTCTAGAGTCATTTACGCATAAGAAAGTATATTAGTAGGTATAAGTACCATTTGTTATACAAGCATCTCTAATTGATCGTGAAAGACTTAACAACTTAGAATATTTATGTTACCCTGCTAACTAGAAAAACAAATAGTTTTCTAACATAAAATGAACATAATATATTAACATAAAATTAATTTTCTAACACTTCATTTTCATTTTAATTATATTATTTAAATTCTTCAGACATTATATAATTTTTATGTGAAATTAAATAAATATCCATGTAAGATCCCTTATTGAAAATGTTTGTTATAAAAAGGTCTCTAATTGGTCATGCAAGACTTAAAAACTTTGAAAATATTTATATTATCCCATTAACAAGAAAAAGAATTTGATTTTGACTTTTCCTATTTTTTGTTTATTATATTTTTTATTTTGTGATATATAGATAGTAAAAAAATGATTTTTTTTAATAATTTTTTTCTTTTGATGGGTCCAATTATTGCTTCTATGTATCCTTAGGTACTTGAAAAGTCACAGTTTTGACAATATATATACTATTGTTGGTTGGTTAACATGAAATTTTTTTTTTCTTTTAAAAGATATTTTTAGAAAGGTTGACTTTAATTTTGAAAGGAATTTTCATTTGAAGGTTTTTAAAAAAAGGAAAAAGGAAAAATGAAAATTAGTTTTGAAAATAGAGTGTATGTTTGGTTTACGTTTGCAAACATAAATTTGAATTAAAAGTAAGTTGTAAAGTCAAATGTGATTTAAAAAAATGAGTTTAATATAATGGGATTTATGTTTGGGTATTTTTTGTTCAAAAGTATGATGATAGATTCGTTTTTTTTAATAATAATAATTAACAGAACTTTTATTTGATGTTGTTGTTAAATTAATACTGGCAATGACAAATGAACTTTGAAAAGCAACCTATATGATGCTTCCAACTGAAACTTAGTTTTTGGTGAAACTTTGATGAAAAATGACTTTTAGAGGCTCCCAAAGATGATATAAAACTGATTTTAAAGGTTCAAAATTATTTTGGAGGAGGCCAACTGGCTATTCAAACATTCTCTAACTTTGATTTTGAAAAAAAAAAGTTTTAAATTAAGAAAAATAATCCCACTTGTATAAATTATGCTAACAAATTTCTTTTTAATAAACCCTTAACATCCAAATGGCATTAAAGATAATAATCACAAATGAACTAGAAGCACAAAATTCTATTTAACAAGAAAAATGAATAAATATTCATATTGTGTAAACGGGGGATGAAGCATACACAAATTCCTATATACTTTCTAACTTTTATTTTAATCATTATAACACTGATTAACCTTTTATATAGTTCAAAATTGGTCACTTAATCTTAATTTCCATTTCTTGATGCATATTTTATGATTTTTATTTTCCTATTTTTTTTAAAAAAATTATTTACCCTTTGTTTTTTTTATTATTAAGGAAAAAAAGAGGCCCATAGTCTTATCCTCAGTAGTTTCCAGATATTCAAAGCCCAACCTACATAAAATAACAATTTACTACTAAGAAACAATCAAAATTGGAGTTGACTGATGCCCTAATTCAATCTTATCATAAGAGATCATTTAAGAGATATAATTTTTGAAGAGTGGAGATAAAAAAAAAGTCTTTATTTTGAGTTAATATATCTTATAATTTATCAATTTTTAAAGTATATAAAATAATATATTAACATAAATTAATGTTCTAATACTTTGTTGTTTTTAATTTTATTTTAACAAAGTTCTTTAAATAAGAAAATTAGCATCCAGTCCTTTGAACTTAGAAACCTCCAAAGCCAAGGAAGACACGGGTTCAACATCCATTGACGTAGAAGGTGAAAAGCAGTTTTGGATACCGAATATATTTTCAACCTTTTCTATTAGTTCGTTTTCTTACTGTGATCGAGAAAAGTAATTCTTTACTTTATCACATTTCAAAGTGAACATGCAATCTATCATTACCATATCAATGTCAATATTTGCAAAAAGTAATGATAATAAAGGTTCATTAAAGGAGTAGGGAGAATATGCATGTGTGACATACCTGGATAGTTAATATTGCTGGTGGAATGTTTCCTGCGCCAGAGATTTCCTCCTACAACTATATCATGGTTCCTCTAATTAATATTAGTCAGCAAATATGTTGTAATGAAAAAATGTACCAAATTAAACTACGATATCCAGGTATACCATTTGTGAGTGAACAGGAATTAGGCGAAGACATAACAAGCCCTCCATACATTGAAACGGAACTCACTAACAACACAAAGTACTCTATAAAACAAATAAAGAAAACACACCCCTATATATAGCGGAGACGAGAGGAATGGGATATTTTAATTTATAGACTTAGACTTGACAAAAATTGAGTTTTTATTTTATTTTAGGAGAGATAAAATTTCTTAGATATTTAGAAATTGATACACATAGCATTTGGTCAAGTTTTCCAAGGAAAGTAATCGCAATATAAATATATAATCAAATAAAGTATGACAGTCTTTGGTGCATATAAAGAATATTTGTCTTTGCAGTACTGAATAAGTAAAACAAAAAACTTAAATATTTTTTTGATTTAAATATATTTTTAATTCTTAAATATATATTTTTTATGTTTGATTTTTGATAATATTTTCTTTCGGATAGAATTCTTAATATTTCAGAAATTTTGACTTAAATATAGTCTGTAATCCTTAACATCCAGCCACGCATTACGCATGGAATTTTTTTATAAAAAAAAAGTACAAATGACCCCGCCTGCTAGGACCCACCTTTTCCCTAACATTCTTGTTCCCTCAAACTTGAGCTAAACCCTTTTCTTTTTCTTTTTTTTTTCCGATAATCTTCCCCTGTCAAAATCCCTCACCATCTTCAATAGCTCCAAAATGGACTTGCGTCTCTAATACAACTGCCCCATAACCACTGGTTAAAAGCTAGGACCATTTACCAAAAATCTGTACCGACTAGATTTGGGCATTCGCTGGCATCGTTCTCAGCAAAAGGAGCATTTCTAGGATGAGGATCGTATTTCGGCATCTTCCAAACTTTGTTTTGAGGATGCTTCGTCGTTGGCCAATTCAATTTGCTTCCAAAGCTAGTATCTATAAAGTACGGATACTCCGGTTTTTTTGTTGTGTTTGGTGTTTGATACGTGTCCGGGTACACGACACTCGTACTACGTTTTATATTTTGGACAATACAGGTGTCCACGTGTCCGTGTCCATGTCGTGTCCGGTATCTATGTGAGTGTCAGTACTTCATAGGCTAGCACAAACAATGGTTAGATTGTGATTTCCCCTCCTCTATTATTCGAATGTGGTATACTTTCCCATTCACACTTACATTATATTGATTTGCTATAGGATGAGGGAAAGAGACCTAGCATTCTTGCTCTGTCCAAACTCTCCATTGTGATTATTTGGGGGCTTTTGATATCATTGTTGGTATTCAGAGATGAGAGACGGCAAATTCGGCGATGACGAATAATGAGGTTGCCGAAGCTGCAAGCAAAAAAGAATAGGTGAAGATGAAGGGAACTAAGGGAGTGAAGATAATGCATTTGACTAAATCAAGGAATGAATGATGAGTTGCACACCTTCACACTGGTGGCCATGAGTAGGAGCATGTTAGGGTTTAGGCTCAACAGAGAAAGGGGTAGCAGATTGGAAAAAGAAAAAAAAAAAGAAAAATGAAATTTTTTAACACACAAAACAATGTCATTTTGTACTTAATTTTTTTTTCACATGTAATTTCTATCAGAAAAAAAATCACATGTAACATGCTTGTGTGGTCAGTTAACAGTCACGTAAACACTTAACGATTACGGACTAACAGCAGGAACCTAAATAAAAAATTGAAATAATAAGAATTCAATCCAAAAGAAAAATTTATCAGAGACAAAATGCAAAAACATAAATTTATCGAGGACCAAAATTATATTTAACCCTATTTTTTTGTCTCTTAAATGTTAATCAAGTTTGTTTTGGTATTTTAAATTTATAATTATTTTGTTAAAAATATCATTTTTAAAAAAAAAGCTATGATCATTGGGTAATATGACTGTTCGATTATGTGACCAACTTATATGGAGAAAG
The DNA here is from genome assembly GCF_004193775.1 of Glycine soja. Taxonomy (NCBI): domain Eukaryota; kingdom Viridiplantae; phylum Streptophyta; class Magnoliopsida; order Fabales; family Fabaceae; genus Glycine; species Glycine soja. The sequence goes on along the minus strand of NC_041014.1, from coordinate 26,949,667 downwards.
GTCGCAAACACAGGCAGGGAAGGAGGAGCCATGACTGATTCGAAGGTGGTTAAAGCTAGTGTGACTTGGAGCAATAATGGATGGACATGTTGGTTCAATGGTCAAAGGGTTCTGTCGATGGTAGTTTAGTGGTTGGAGGGTGTTGTCGATGGTGCTTTGGTAGTTGGAGAATGTCATTGACGATGTGTAGTGGAAGAATGCTTAGGGTTTCTTAATTTCCTTCTTGTATTTGAAGGAGGAGATTCACATGAGACAATGAGCCAAAAACGTGAGCTCTTCTTTCTTTGTTTTTTTAGTAGTTACAAACATAAAATGATGTCATTTTGGATAATTTGAGGGAAAAAAAAGTGTGTGAATCACTAGTTTAACCACAAACCTGGACGGTCAAATTATGACTCGATCAGACTTTTGATTCATGGTCTACTCAGTCTCATCGAACAGATTGATTTGAGTTTTGAAACATTGTTTCCAATATCTTGGCCCTTCTGGATTCAGCGGATAAGCTTGTTTTATTTGCTTCAAATTAATATATAAACTTGATATGAGAATACTCAACTAAATTAACATGCTATAAATAAATCACATTAACCGGCTATAAGAAGAATTGATCAAAAAGTAAAATAGAAGAAACTTGTCAAAAGATAAAAATTAACAAGAAATATATTCTTTCTATAAAAAAAAATATTTTCACAATATGACAATAAATAATATCTAATGCAATATTATATTGATTTTTTTTAAAAAAAATATAAAAATAAACCCTAGTTGTTTATTATTGTTATTTTTTTTTTTTTTTGGAAAGGAACTTGTGATGATGTTATTCTGTATTGTTGAAGTTTGTACCTGAATATTGTAATATATTCCTTTAAATTTTAAGAACCAATAAATATGATGCTTTATTTTCTTAATTTTTATTATTGTATAATTATGATATTATATTATTTTTGTATTATTTTTCTTTTCCTATTTTTTTTTTACTAACACATGTTCAGCTACCGTTCAAACATTAAACTATCATTTTGAGGTTCAATATGAACCTGTACAAAGTGCAACTTGTGCTTCCTAGTCAATGCGTTTACTAAAATTAATATTATAATATGGTATGGTTAAATATTTAAATAGGCTGTCTTGATGGAACTAAATTGTTTTTGAAAATCCAGTTTGAAAAGTGTGAATTCTCGTAAAACGTGAGCAGAAAATTGTGAGAAATTCGAATGGGTGACACACGTACATATATACTTGCAAAATAAATATACCAATTAATGGTTCCTCTCATATTAGTCAGCAAATAATTTGATAATAATGAAAAATTGACCAAATACCCAAGGGTGAAATCAAAGAAAAAAGTAATTAATGGGTGATGTGAAATTAAGCAGAGATACCGGCCGTGACTGAATAAGAATGAGGAGAAGATATAGCATCCAACGAATCCATGGAAACTAACCTACTAACAGTAACAACACAAAGCACTTTCTATATATAGAATAAATAAACAAACACTCCGATGCTGCATCTGAGAAGACGAGGGGAAGAGAGATTTATATACTAGACGTACTCAATACGCATGATTTGATTTATCTACAAATTGATACACTCCATCGTAAATCTCATGGTCAACCTTTCGAAGGCAAATTAATTACAAAATAATAACAAAAGAAATAAAGAATAATGGAGTTATATTGTTGACTTGCAGGTTTAAAGTTTAACGGTTGAAAAAAAAAAGATGAGAGATCGAGAATTCAAATTCTTCTATTAATATTCTAACAAAAATTAATAACTGATAAAAAACAAAATAATAATCGTCAAAAGCAATTTAATCATGCAAACAAAGAAAAAAGAAACTTCAGCGCCGTGGTATTGAATATATTTCATTATCACTAAGCATATTTTTATTTTTAGGACAAAGTAGTTATATTAATTTGATTCTAATTTTATGTGACAAGTAGTATTAGATGAATTCAGCAGTATGCAAATTGAGTATTGTTATATTGTAGTAATCAATTTAGACCCAAGTCATCAAAATCAGACTGAATCAAACTGGCCTGTTCAATTAATTTGAAAGTCGGTGAATTAATTAGCTCATTGTTATGATTAAATTAATAAAGAACCAACTTGATCAAATCTTATCCAACATTTCAAATCTCATGAAGTTGTTCCGTGTGTTGAAATCGGTCACGTTATCACTTCTATTTTGGAGTACAGGTGGGGCCAAAGGCATGCAAATATAACATTGGGAAACCTTGGGTACGTAGAAGTTATTTTGTGGGGTATGCTTTGTAATTGTAGGAATAAATGCTGCATATCTTTTGTATTTTGTTTATTCTCTATATCAAGGTCATGTCTTATTGTTAGGAGAAGAAAAGAACCAAAGGCCAAAAGGAAAATCAACAAACCTCACCACATCAAGGACTTCGGATAATTGTCTTTGAAGAAGAAGGATGAGCAGACAAAAGATTAGTGATCATCAAGATTAGCTGTGTGTCGTATTTACTTTTTTGTTAGGAATTATTTCATTAGTTCCCTATATTTGAATTCCACTGAGGCAAGTAGCGTCAAATTCCGTTAGAAATTTGTTAGAGCATTGTTTATATTAGAATGAATGTTATATTCTAATGTACAAGCAGAAAATTAATACAAATTTCTTTTCTTACGTTTCTTTTTTTTTTTCTGGAGGTTCCTAGTCCTCGAAACTAGATTGTTCTTTCTTCTTATTATTGTGTTTGTAACACTTGTGTTCATGTGGATTTTCAATAACATTATTTTCTGTGTTCCAAAAATAAGTATCATGTTAAACAAATAAAAAAAATTAATAAACTAAAGAATTGAAAACCTATTCACAGCTCAAATTTGTTAGGAAAGTTGTAGTGACCGCTCATCCCGGTCTGCAAATATGGCAAAAAGGGTCATTTCAAGGAGTGTCCATTGTTAAAGTAGTATAGGGGCAACTCATCTTGGCTTGCGAATATGACAAAGACTGACAATTCAATTCAAATTACTATAGTGAGCAAGATGTGTTAAAATTTTATGGGATCCTTATAAAATACCAATATAACTAACAGGAACACATTATGTTAGATTATCAAGAAGAGTTTTAGGAATACCTGGATCCATAATAATTGATCAAACAAACGCAGTGGAATCTGAATCTGTAGGTGATTTCTAATCTATGGACTCTTCTTAGGATCTAATATGGAACGGATAACCGACTAATAGCGTAACTAGTGGCTTCATGGTTCTTTCTCAACTAGAACCTTTTTATTCCTTAATAGGACTTTCGCAACTCTTCAGATAGGGAGAAGAGAAACTATATGTGATGACTCGGTATATTGGAGACCATAGCCTTCTTATAGTGTGTTAACCTAATAGGGTTCCCATTATCCCCTAAAATTCCAACAAGTGGTATCAGAAGCGGTAAAGTTGTGCCTTGGTGACTTGTTGGTCATGTGTTCGAATCCGGAAACAATCTTTTTGCATATGCAAGGGTAAGGCTGCGTACAACATCCCTCCCCCATACCTTCGCATAGCGAAGAGCCTCTGGGCAATGGGGTACAAAATTTTTAAAGTTTTTATTTTTTGCAATAGACTAGTTTGTAGGAATTGGATTATTTTTCTATTTCGTCAAAAAAATTAATGTTGCTTTGTTGTTTTCATGATCATGGCTCCTGACGATTGACTTTTAACGTCATCTAACCGTGTATTGGTTTGTTTCACTTCCTTTTGGATAAAATTTGTGCTTTACGTTACTTGTAATGCTAATAAATTAAAGGAGAAACATTATTACACATTTTATTTATATAACTCTGGTTTTCTAACGTGAGAGCAAATTAAAGTTGACGGTGAAGTGAAGTTTCTCCGATCTCTAAGGTGCATCTCACAAACATCACAACCATAAATCGGTACTAAGGAAATATTTTTTATGAATAATCTTATTATTATTTTTTATTTATATAAAATCTTTTAAAGATTTCGTTTAGGAATTTATACTTAATTTTTTTTAATTCCTTTCATAAATTTGTGATAACGTTATTTACGGATGCAATATTTACTTGGGATATTTTAAGTATAAATCAATGATAGCATTAAATATAATTTAAGGATATGATATTTACTTGCCATAATTAATGTTTTATATTTTTTTCTATCATGATTGAGTGTAAATTTAGTAGTAACAGATCCTTCCCATTTATTTGTATGTCTAGTATTTTTTTTAATTAAATTGATTGATATAATATATTGCAAAAGTGATCCTTATTGTGAAAATTGATTTAATTAAAATTGCATAAATTTTTTATGAAATTATTTATGCGAATTGTGTTCAATCCAAAGGAAAACACAATTTGATCAAATAATATTTTGTACCTATGGTGATAAATGTGTGACAATTATAAAGGTGTTTTCATGTGAATAATAGTCGATCCAAAGAAAAACTATTATTTAATAGAATTTATAGTCAATATTTGATCATTGCATTGAGAGTACTAATTACAAATTAATTTCTCTAAGAATTAATGTTGTGCTAGGTATCTTGTGATGGCAGCAAGACTATTATTAAGTGGTTGCCCTGCTAATATTTGTATGTTTAACTTGTGGTACACTAGTTATAATTGCCAAGATTGGATGTTCATGGTCTCTGTGATTATACATTGGTTCAAGAAGCTCGTATATGCTGTTTTTAATGTAGTAAACTCACTATTTCATTTTGTTCTTCCAAAAAATGTTTGTAGGAGTGCAACATATGCCAACCAGCTAGCACCGAAGCAACAGAATGATAATGAGGATCCACCAGCGAAAAAGGGAGCCTACAAAAGTAAAAGGAATGCAATTGTCTTCTGATGATTCTGGAATGATAAAGAAGGGTGAGGAAGAAAGATTACATGCTTTGAAGTCAAACAAAGGTAAATATGAATTATCATCATTGGTTAAATCAATTAAGATGAAATCAAAGCAAGTTCAGTTACCCTCTGATGATAAGACAAGGAAAGATGGAAAATCACACATTAAAGGTATGAAGAAAAAGAGGCACTAGTTCTGAACCTTGTGGTTCAATTAACACACTTGAATGGAGGAGAGGAATTGGCCTTTTATATGTGTTATAGAAACCCAGCAGGGGGAAAAGGATCCACGCAGAATTCTGAAAGAAGTGTAGAAAGAAGATGAGCAATGGATGTTCGGGTAGTTTAATCTTCTGCCAAGACGTTGAATGTCTTGTTCCTGTTCAAATCATCCATTTGTGTTTTCTTGCAACTAAATGTAGTACTGCATAAATTAATGAGTTTGATATAGTCTTGAAGCTTGCATCCGTTTTATGGTTGTGCCATGATGACCATTATTTTATTAGCAGTTATAGATTTATGTCGACCTACATTTGAAAATGATCCTTTACAATCAATTGTTGTGTTTTCTCTTTTGGGTTGTATAATAAAATATTTTTCCTTGTTAAGTTTGCACATATCAAAGATTAAGTCGTATTTTGGAGGTGATTGAAATGAATCAAGTGTATGCAAGATGGCAGCTAATTGCTATTAAAGTACTCCTTTCGGCCCTTAATATAAGACATAGAAGGAATTGATGGTCATTTTTATAAGACATTTTATAATTCTCATGAAGCATTTATTTTCATTTTTTTACTAGTTGTCCTTATTAGATAATATAAGTAATTGTGCTTTTTATTGTTGGTGATGTATAATATTCTATATACACTTTAATGTTTTCATAGCACCCATAACAAACTAATGAGTATTAACAAGATAAACTTAGTACATTATATTTAAAATTAGAAACATGAGTATTATATAAGAACGGACCTTTCTCTAGTTTACATCTATGTTGGTCACATTATATAATAACTTAGTACATTATATTTTGCATTTTACATTTTTTCTCTCTTGGAAGAATTGCAGAATTGAAGATTTTGTTTTTCAGTTGCAAACATACAAAAAAATACTAGAAATTACTAGTTAAGAGTAGCCAAACTAATAGCGCACTCCTTGTGAAGATAATTTTGATAAGGAAGCAAACATTGCAAAAAAGGTTCTTAACAACTTGCTTAGATCCTCTAGTAAAGGAACATCTGTGAACAATTATTCTATGTTGATCAAAGAAAACAAGGGATGAAGATCTGATGAAATTGTTAAGGATGCAGATGAAAAAGCATCTAATGAGTCTGAAAAGGTTTCAGGTGTTTCTAAGCCTGAAATTTCCAGCAGATACAACTTATCAAATCATAAGAGAATAGAAAATGATTTCAGAGAACAAATTTTATAAGTAATCTTCCCTTTCAATGTCATAATGAAGAAGTGAAACAACAATTTTCTGGATTTGGGGAAGTAGAATATTTTGTTCCTGTTCTCCACCAAGTTACCAAGTATATGCAGTTTGAAATTTTATGTGTCTGTAATTCACAGGGCATATATGCATAGTCTCCTTTTACTCTCTATGCAGGCGACTAAGAGGGATTGGTTTTCTAAAATTTAAAACTGTAGAAGCAACTAATACTGTAATTTCAACTGCCAGTGCTACTTCTGGGATGGATATTTTATTGAATGGTAGACCATTAAAAGTTTTCAAGGCTTTGGATAACAAATCAGCAGATGACAAGGAACTGCAGAAAGCAAAAAATGAGGTTGATGACCACCGCAATCTTTACATGCCAAAGGTTTGTTTTCTCCTTTGTAACTCATGTGGAGCAGGCTGTTGATGCCTTATGGTTAATAGGACTAACATTTGGATTGGACTGCTATATTGTAATAGGAGGGACTTATCATTGAGGGAACTATAGGTGCAGAAGGGGTTTCAGCCAGCGATATGTTAAAATGCCAAGAGTGAGTATTTTGTGGTTTGGAGTGCTAGTGGCATTTATTATAACTTTAACTCACATCTAGTTGGTTATAATTGCTATGGGCAGCACTTGAGTAATTTTTTTTTTAATTGACAACTATAATATGGTTATAGACTATTGTATGTTGCATTTGAGGGAAAAGTCATGTACAGTTCATGTTAAGTTGTGGACAATTATGGTTTTTTTAAAATTCTCCCTATATTGTGGTGATCCTTTGTTTATGTGTGCTACCTTTACCTCATTTGAACTTTAGGAGAGATAAAAGCAATTGTATTATTGTCCTCGTTTTCTTTTGATGCTTAATAATTTTGTTGACAAAAATCACAACATAACAACAAAAGACCCTCTCTTGAAAAGCTAAGAAGATATAATTTCTAATACAACAATGATAATTTTTGCACAATGCATTTTGTGCAAAGTTCCACAAACAAATCAAATATGAGCCATAGAGACACAATCCATTTTCAAATATTATTACTGTTGAAAACATAATATTTTGAATGTCCTATTATATGTTGCATTTGATCTTATAAATCTGGTGGTATAAATATTATCTTCTTGCTCAACTCTAATTTCTTCAGCTGGTGTTAGTGTTCTAACATTATTTATGGAGATTTCATAGGTTGGTAAGGAAAAACAAGACAAAGCTTCAATAAAATTGAACACTACATAAACATGTATCTTGTAATGAATAAAAATAATAAAAGGAAATTCTCTCTATTAACAAGACATTGTCATAGTTAATCAAAAGCTCCAATGGATGCACACTGCACAATGCAAAATATGTTCAAAATAAGAACTTCAAATAGTACATTGAAAATTGGTACTTTCATGAAAACATACCATAACCAGATACCTCGTTTGCAATCGCGTAGCTTAAATCCACTAAGGGATAAATAAGTTAGATGATGACAATTGTGTAGTAGCTCAAAACAAGTTTGCGCTTTCAAGCTGTCCTCTCTACCTGATAATAAAAAATAGATAAGTAGAGATATGGAAAACCCTACAAAGTAAAATATAGCTAACAAAGTGAGTTACCTGTTTTAGAAGACTCAAAAAAACAAACGCTCTATCAAGTGGCAGTTTGCACTTACTAACATTAATGTTTGCCTCAGCTCAACATGGCTAGCAAAAAAAAAAAAAAACAAAAAAGGACCATCAACATAATACAATTTAGAAAAATCACTCTCCCTGAAAAGAAATGAATTAGTGGAACATATGTGAAGACACAAATACAAATAGTTATTAAATGATATTAACTTGTTAACATCAGAGTTTAAAAGAAGAACTGCATATTGCAATAAAACCAACCAAGTTCATTGTCGCAACTCAACTTACAGCAGAAATAATTCCCAGCCATACTACAACAAATGGAATTTAAAATAATTAATATTCCAAATCGTAAGAAGTTAAACTTATCTGAGTTCCATGTTGTTCATGTTAAGGACTTTCAAAAGGCTCAGGGGATTTTCCGATTTGTACAGTACTGCAGAAAATTAGCGTGGAACTATGGGAAAATAGTAAATCCCTTTACAAAATTATTGGGAAAAAAGGTAAGTTTCATTCATGTCAAGCAGGAAGAGACACAACAGGCCTTTGAAACTTTACAATTAGCCATAGGAAACTTAGCTTTGTTCACAAATCATAACATGCAACACAATATCTGGGGTGGTTTATTGGAAAGGAACAAAGAAGGATATCCAGCAGTTTATAGCCGAATGTGAAGCACACAAGAAATAAGCATCAAAGGTAGTACCTCACCAGTCTCCTGCAGCCATTGCCTATTCTAATCCAAAGTTGGAGTCACATCTCCATGGATTTCATCAATGGTATATCCACAGCCAAGAGGAAGGATAACACCTTGGCATGGAGCATAGACTCCTCAAATATGCCCATTTTTTGGCTATAGTTCATCCTTTCAAAGCCAAGGAGATAGCCTACAATATTATGTCTGAAAATGTAAAGCATCATGTGTACCCTACTTCCATTAGGGACAACATGTTGCTCATGCATTTCTAGTCAAAACTATCCAAGGGAGTGGTTTACTAAAATGAAGAAGTACAGCCATGCTTAGCATCGACAAATGGATGGGAAAACTAAGGTGGTAAATAAATGTTTGGATATTTTTAACATGTTTCATAAGGTATAAGCAGTGCCCACAATCATTGACTTGGGCTAAATGTTGGTTCAACACAAATGACGCCCTTTAAAGCCTTGTATGAAAAGGATCCTACCTTAATTTTTAGAAATGAATTCTGAGGTTATATATTTATGAAATTAATTATAAGATCTCGTGAGTTTTGTTTATATGCTATTGAATAATTCTTTCTTTCTAATTGCGAATGATATAGATGAAAGTAATGTGTTTTTGTGTAAATACATTTATTGTGTGCTTTAGCTTGAGCTAATGCACGTGGAATCCAAAGCGAGCCAGGAGAAGAACTGATACACATGACATAGAACTTGCACGGGATATGATGGTTATTTTTTTTTATAATGATGATAGATATGTTGATAGTGCTATCATTGAGATGTAATAATTCATGGTCATAACATTTTGAAATTTTGTAACACTCATCAGTTTTGAAAGCCATTTTGAATGGTTGTTAATGGATGATAATGACCAATAAAGAATTGTAACAGCCAATAATGAGTGGTAATGGCTGATAAATGCATTATTGATGGTAGAATGCCTATATAAGCACATGAATTTGGTCTCTGAGCTCATCCCTTCGAATTCAGTCTTATACACCATCTAGAGAGTGGAAGAGAGAGAGCTTGGAAGAACCAAAACAAGAAACTCTTCATAGCAATGGCTGGAGGTATGTTTTGATCTGTAATTTCCGCATTTTATTAATAACCTGTGTTTCTTTGTAGTTTGTAATATCACAGGTTAAAAGAGATTTGTTCTAACATTTGGTATCAGAGCAAGAATTGCCTCTGCCTTGTCCATTTTCGTTTTTCGGTATTTTCCGATTTGATTTTGTTTATGGTATGAAGGGCCTTGTTTCTTAAAAAAATAAAATTAGAAATATGTATTTCGTTTGATTTCCTTAATTTTGGCTTTTGAATCGTGAAAAATGGTGTCCGAATGAATGAAAAACGAACGGGTCTGCGTATGGGTCGGGTTTGACCCGCTAAAGGTTGAAGATGATGAACAGTGTTTTTTAAAAAAAAAAAAAATAAGACAAAAACTCCTACGTTTTGTGCTAGCTGGGTGTCAAACCCTTGACTCCAAGAACACTAATGTATGTGCAGACCACTAAACCAGTAAGGCTTTTTTGATATGTTGTCGTTTTTAATACGTTATATACACATTGTGCTTTACAGTTTTTTGAATTTTGATTTAATTTATGCATGAATATATTCTAGAACATTTTATTCTATGCATATATATATAAAATCAAATGCATAATATTATATTTCAATTATAAAATTATATGAGAATCTTATTCATAATTATATTGTATCTTGATTTTGAAATGCAAAATACTATTTATTCTCATATAATAAATTTTTATGTCTAAGTGATCTTTATGATTTTGATTAATTATGGATTAGCCACAGCATCTATATTTGATTAAAATTATATATTAAGTTGGTTAAAGATCATATAAGGAATTAGACATAATATTGTAATTAATTATACTTATATAATGAATTTTATCTCACAAGAATTTTTATTATATCTGTATAATTAATTGGGATAAAATGACGTATTATTTTTCATGATTTACCCACAGGCATCATGATGTATGTATAATTTGTCGATTTTATCATAAAGTAAAAATTTACGATAGAAATTAAATTATTTTCATATTGTACCCGTAAAGCATGAATATTAAGCAAATAATTTGATTATTCTATCATAAGGTTTAATTGTTTCTTATTGAATTAAAAATTTAGCCCACAGGCAATTTTTATGTCACAAGATTCAATTTTATGGTATGTTTACATTGGTAAAAGATACAATTAAGATTAGTATGCCTCAAATTTTGACATAAGCCTTTGAATTTTGCAGCTTCTCAAACTATTAATTTTTCTGATATTCAATGTGATGTTCCCGAACTCAAAGGAGATAACTATAAGATATGGAAAGAGAGAATTCTTTTACAATTGGGGTGGATGGACATAGATTATGCTATAAGGAAAGACGAACCACCTGCAATCACAAATGAAAGTAGCCCAGCTGACGTTGCGCTATATGAGCGGTGGGAACGATCCAACCGGCTCAGCGTGATGTTCATTAAGACTAAAATCTCGGCTGGGATACGTGGTTCTGTTGACCAGCATGAAAAGGTCCGAGACTTGCTTAAGGCCATTGATGACCAGTTCATCACTTCAGATAAGACTTTAGCAAGCACCTTGATCATGAAGTTTTCTTCTCTTCGGCTCACCAGTGTGAAAGGTGTGCGTGAGTACATCATGAAAATGCGAGATATTTCAGCTCAACTTAAGAAACTAGAGGTTGATATGTCTGAGTCCTTCCTAGTGCATTTCATTTTGAACACCCTTCCGCATGAATATGGGCCATTTAAGATTTCCTACAACACACATAAAGATAAATGGTCTATCAATAAATTAATGACCATGTGTGTTCAGGAAGAAGAAAGGCTTGTAATGGAGATGGGTGAGAGTGCACTACTGACTACTGCTTATGGGAAGAACAAAGCAATTAAGTCTCAAGCTTATCAGAAGGGGAATGGTAAAATACCACCTCAAGCTGATATTAAGAAGGTGGCAAAGTGTTTCTTTTGCAAGAAGAAGGGACACATGAAAAAGAATTGCCCCGGATTCCAGAAATGGATTGAGAAGAAAGGTAAATCAATCTCATTAGTATGTTATGAATCTAATATGGTTAGTGTTAATATTAACACCTGGTGGATTGATTCTGGATCTACTATTCATATTGCAAATTCTTTACAGGGTATGCAAAACCTAAGGAAACCAGTGGGAAGTGAGCAAAGCATTTTATCAGGCAATAAGCTAGGCTCACATGTGGAGGCCATTGGAACTTGCATTTTGACTTTAAGTAGTGGCTTTATTTTAAAATTAGAAAGGACTTTTTATGTACCAAGTTTTTCCCGAAACTTGATTTCTATTTCAAGGCTTGTACCGTTTGGATATTCCTTTAATTTCAAAGACACATCATTTGAGTTATTTTATAATTCTGAATGTGTTGGGAATGGTATATTGTCTGATGGTCTTTATCTTCTTGGTTTACAAAATAATGCCACTTATAGTTCTATGCATGTTCAAACTGGTATTAAAAGGTGTAATATTAATGAGAATTCCTCTATGTTATGGCACCGGAGATTAGGACATATCTCCATTGAGAGGATTAAAAGGTTAGTGAAAGATGGGGTACTCAATACTCTAGATTTTGCTGACTTTAAGACTTGTATGGACTGCATTAAGGGTAAGCAAACCAACATGTCTAAGAAAGGTGCTAATAGGAGTTCAAGCATATTAGAAATAATTCATACTGATATTTGTTGTCCAGATATGGATGCACATGGTCAGAAATATTTTATCACCTTTATAGATGATTATTCACGATATATGAATGTTTATTTGCTTCATAACAAATACGAAGCATTGGATGCCTTCAAAGTCTTTAAGGCTGAAGTTGAGAACCAATGTGGCAAGCAAATAAAAATAGTGAGATCAGATAGAGGTGGAGAATACTATGGCAGGTATACTGAGAATGGACAAGCACCTGGTCCCTTTGCAAAGTTCCTTCAAGAACATGGGATTGTTGCCCAATACACTATGCCTGGTTCTCCGAATCAGAATGGTGTGGCAGAAAGAAGGAACCGAACATTATTGGACATGGTGCGGAGTATGCTTAGCAACTCCAATCTTCCTAAATCCTTGTGGGCTGAAGCACTAAAGACGGCATCGTATATATTAAATCGTGTTCCAACCAAGGCTGTCCCAAAGACACCTTTTGAGTTATTTAAAGGTTGGAAACCGAGTTTGAAACATATGCGCGTTTGGGGTTGTCCGTCTGAGGTGAGAATATATAACCCACAAGAGAAGAAACTTGACCTGAGGACCATTAGTGGGTATTTCATTGGATATGCCGAAAGGTCTAAAGGTTATAGGTTTTATTGTCCACATCATATTACTATGATTGTGGAATCAAGAAATGCCAAATTTATTGAAAATGATTTGATCAGTGGGAGTGATCAATTGAGGGACTTAGGTTCTGAAATTGATTATATAGAATCTCAACCTTCCACGTCAAATGAAAGATTGGTTGTAATTCATACCCCTCAAGTTCAAAGGGATGATGAACAACACATGATTGACATTCCACAAACTGTTGTTGATAATCCAGTAGATCAAGTTGATCATCAAATTCATGAAAATGATGAACAACCAGTTGAACAACATGATCCCCAAGAAAATGTTGATGCAACATTAAGGAAGTCTACTAGAGTAAGAAAATCAGCTATTCCTAGTGATTATATTGTATATTTGCAAGAATCTGACTATAATATTGGAGCTGAAAATGATCCTGAAACTTTTGATCAAGCCATGAGTTGTAAAGAGTCAAATTTATGGTATGATGCCATGAAGGATGAGATGAGTTCCATGCAGAGTAACAAAGTTTGGAACCTTGTAGAGTTGCCTAATGGGGCGAAGGCCATTGGATGTAAATGGGTCTTTAAGACCAAAAAGGATTCATTAGGCAACATTGAGAGATACAAGGCAAGACTTGTTGCTAAGGGATTTACTCAAAAGGAAGGAATAGATTACAAAGAGACTTTTTCTCCAGTATCTAAGAAACATTCTCTTCGTATAATCTTGGCATTAGTTGCTCATTTTGACCTTGAGTTGCAACAAATGGATGTGAAAACAGCTTTTCTTAATGGTGATTTAGAGGAGGAGGTTTATATGAAACAACCTGAAGGTTTCTCCTCTAATAGCGGTGAGCATTTGGTTTGCAAGCTTAATAAATTTATATATGGTTTAAAACAAGCTTCCCGTCAGTGGTACCTTAAGTTTCATGGGATAATTTCTTCATTTGGTTTTGATGAAAACCCCATGGATCAATGCATATACCACAAGGTTAGTGGGAGTAAAATATGCTTTCTTGTTTTATATGTAGATGATATTTTACTTGCAGCCAATGATCGGGATTTGCTACATGAGGTGAAACAATTTCTCTCTAAGAATTTTGACATGAAGGATATGGGTGATGCATCTTATGTCATCGGCATTAAGATTCATAGAGATAGATCTCGAGGTATTTTGGGTCTATCACAGGAAACCTATATTAACAAAATTCTAGAGAGATTTCGGATGAAAGATTGTTCACCACGTGTTGCTCCCATTGTGAAGGGTGATAGGTTTAATTTAAACCAATGTCCAAAGAATGACTTTGAGAGGGAACAAATGAAAAACATTCCTTATGCTTCAGTTGTTGGAAGCCTCATGTATGCTCAAGTATGCACAAGGCCTGACATTGCTTTTGCAGTTGGAATGTTAGGAAGATATCAGAGTAATCCAGGTATTGACCACTGGAGAGCTGCTAAGAAAGTGTTGAGGTACCTTCAAGGGACCAAAGATTACATGCTTATGTATAGACAGACAGACAATCTAGATGCGATTGGTTATTCAGACTCAGACTTTGCTGGTTGTGTTGACTCTCGTAGATCAACATCTGGGTACATTTTCATGATGGCTGGTGGAGCTATTTCATGGAGGAGTGTTAAGCAGTCTTTGACTGCTACTTCTACCATGGAAGCTGAGTTTGTCTCTTGTTTTGAGGCTACATCACATGGTGTATGGCTTAAAAGTTTCATTTCTGGGCTGAAGATAATTGATACTATTTCAAGGCCTTTAAGAATTTTTTGCGATAACTCAGCTGCTGTCTTTATGGCTAAGAATAACAAAAGTGGAAGTCGAAGTAAGCACATCGACATTAAGTACTTAGCCATTAGAGAAAGAGTAAAAGACAAGAAAGTGGTCATTAAGCATATAAGCACTGAGTTGATGATCGCTGATCCTTTAACTAAAGGCATGCCACCGTTTAAATTTAAGGATCATGTAGAAAGAATGGGACTTGGTTCCAATTTATGATTGTATACATATATGTAAAAATTGAAACTTTTATATTATGATATTTTCTCATATTTTGGTGCACATTGATTTATTTGAGAAAAATTATGTTTTGGACCAAGAATAAACATTGGGTTTATTCATGAAGTTTTATTACCACTTTAAGTATACTGCTTGGGAAATTGAGTATATTGTAATACATAGATGATATTACTCGTTATAAGAGGAACTATCACTATGATTCATATATTCATTTCTTAAGAAGATTGAGCATTAAGTCAAAATGTTTGGACCAAGTGGGAGAATGTAATAATTCATGGTCATAACATTTTGAAATTTTGTAACGCTCATCAGTTTTGAAAGCCATTTTGAATGGTTGTTAATGGATGATAATGACCAATAAAGAATTGTAACAGCCAATAATGAGTGGTAATGGCTGATAAATGCATTCTTGATGGTAGAATGCCTATATAAGCACATGAATTTGGTCCCTGAGCTCATCCCTTCGAATTCAGTCTTATACACCATCTAGAGAGTGGAAGAGAGAGAGCTTGGAAGAACCAAAACAAGAAACTCTTCATAGCAATGGCTGGAGGTATGTTTTGATCTGTAATTTCCGCATTTTATTAATAACCCGTGTTTCTTTGTAGTTTGTAATATCACAGGTTAAAAGAGATTTGTTCTAACATGAGAGGCTAGCTAAAAAGCTGGAGCTTCATAGTATTGAGGATCTCAATATAGAAACATTGGATATTAGGAACCTTGTTGCAGAAAGAAAAGGGCAACATGCTGAGAGTACTTGTAGGATTTAAAGTATAAGAGACAAGAAGATGAAAGGGAACTGATAATTTTATTGAGCATAAACAGAAAATATTTATACTACAAATTAAAAACAGAAATGTAAACAAACTTGAGAGATATCTGCTAAGCTAATTAACTAAACCATACATAAAATCCTCCTAAAATATAGCATAGGAACATGTCTTTATTTAACTGATTTGACTCCTTCAGCCACATGTTGTTGTAGTCACAAAATCCCAACAATCTCCTCCTTGACTCAACGGCAGCATACACCAAGTTTTTGTCAAAGATACTCAAATCTTGCTTGAGGAAGTGATTTTGTTAAAAAATCAGCAAGTTGATTTCCAGTTTTGCAATATAGCAGCTGCAGGTCACCTTGCTTTTGCACCTCCCTTAGGAAATACAACTTTATCTTAAAATGTTTTGTTTTCCCATGAAACACAGGGTTCTTAGAAATTGAAATTGCAGCTTGATTATCAACAAGAACTTGTGTACTCTCCTTTTGCTCCATGTGTAGATCAGCCATAAGTTTTCTAAGCCAAATTGCTTGATTTGCAGCTGCAACAGCTGCTACGTATTCGGCTTCAACGGTAGATTGTGCTATGACATCTTGCTTCTTTGAACGCCATGAAAAAACTCCAGAACCAAATGTGAAACAGTAGCCTGAAGTGTTTTTCATGTCATCATTACTCCCAGCCCAATCACTATCTGAATATCCATAAAGACTGAAATCTTTTACTGGCTGAAACTTCACTCCATAACCAATAGTACCCTTGATATATCTCAGGATTCTTTTAGCTGCCTTAAAATGAATCTCACTAGCACAGTGCATATATCGTGACAGCAAGCTTACTGCATAGGTAATGTCTGGCCTGGTTGCAGTCAAATACATTAGACATTCTATTAAGCTTCTGTACAGTTTTTCATCAACCTTTTCAGCTCCATCTTCATTGTTGAATTTCTCCTTTTGATTCATTGACATTGGAATTGGCTTGTATTCCTCCATCTTGAACTTTCTAAGAATTTCCTTTGCATATTTTTCTTGACTTACAAAGACTGCACCTCTATCTTGTTGCACCTGCATACCAAGGAAAAATGGCATTTTTCCAAGATCAGTCATTTCAAAGGCTTCTTTCATTCCTCCTTTAAACTCTTCAATCAACTCTTTTGAACTTCCTGTCATAAGTAAGTCATCAACATACAAGGAAACAATGACTATTCCAACATCCGTCTTCTTGACATACAAGGTAAACTCACTTAGACATTTTTCAAAGCCTAAGCTTATCAAATGTGCATCAATTCTGCCATTCCAAGACCTTGGGGCCTGCTTTAAGCCATACAAGGCCTTTTTCAGCTGATAGACTTTCTCCTTCTGTCCATGAACTACAAATCCTTCAGGCTGCTCTACAAAAATTTCTTCTTCCAAGTGCCCATTCAAAAAGGCTGATTTAACATCCATGTGATGTATAATCCAACCTTTTTGTGCAGCAAGAGCTAACAACAGCCTTATGGTATCCAACCTGGCAACCGGAGAAAAAGTTTCTGAGAAGTCTACCCCGAACATCTGCGCATATCCCTTCACAACAAGCCTCGCCTTATGTTTGTTTACAGAACCATCAGCATTAAGCTTGGTTCTATAAACCCATTTCACTCCAATGACATTTTTATCTTTAGGTTTCTCTGTGAGCTCCCATGTTTGATGTTTTTCAATCATATCAAGCTCCTCCTTCATTGCACTTACCCACTTCGAATCAGTTGCAGCTTCATTGTAGTCTACAGGCTCCATTACAGCAACATTACATCTTTGATAAATATCAGAGAGAGGTCTAGTTCCTCTGACTAGCTGGTCATCCACATCTTCTTCGCTCTCCTCCTGAACTTGAAGCTTCTCACTTTCCTTGCTCCATTTTTCTTCTTCAAATAATAGCACATCTCTGCTAACAATAACTTTATTACTTTGTGGCAAGAATATTCTATAGGCTTTTGATATTGAGCTATAGCCTACAAAGATTCCCGCTTCCGCCTTTTTATCAAGTTTGTCTCTCTTAACTTGTGGAATATAAGAGAAACACAAGAAGCCAAAGACTTTCAAGTTCATCAATTTTGGTTTGAAACCATACCAAGCTTCAAATGGGGTCGATTTTGAAAGAGCTTTTGTTGGCAATCTGTTCAGCAAAAAATCAGAAGTGCTTGCAGCCTCTGCCCATAATTTTTTTGGAAGATCTTTGTCATGAAGTAAACATCTTGCCATTTCCAAGATCGTTCTGTTTTTGCGCTCCACAACCCCATTTTGTTGTGGGGTATATGGTGTTGTCAATTGATGTTCTATCCCTGCATCTTCACAAAACTTGTTGAACTTATCAAAAGTATATTTTGTACCATTATCAGATCTTAATATCTGCATTTTTCTTTCACTTTTATTTTCAACCCATGCTTTAAACTTGTAAAATATGCTGGCAACCTCAGTTTTGTTTTTCATGAAATAAATCCAACACATTCTTGAAAAATCATCAATAAAAGCAATATAGTAATTACTGCCATTCAGAGATGGGGTTTTCTGAGGTCCTTCGACATCCGTATGTACTAACTGTAGCTTGCTTGTTGCTCTCCAAGATTTGCCTTTTGGAAAAGACAACCTCGTTTGTTTTCCATATTGACAAGCAGCACATACGGGTGATTTGTCTTCCAATTCAGGCAGCCCTTGTACAAGATCATTCTTCCTCAAATAGAGCAAAGCGCCATGATGAAAATGACCCATCCTTTTATGCCAAACCAGCGTGTTGTCTTCAACCTTGTGCACAACAAGCTGCTCTTCATCAATCAAATTCAAGGCAAAACTTTTGCCTTTCATTTGAACTCTGAATAATTCTTTATTATCTGAATCTTTAATCATGCAACTTTTATCTTCAAATAGAACTTTATAGCCTTTCTCTAGAAGTTGGCCGACACTCAACAAGTTTTGGTTAATTTCAGGAACGTATAGAACATCAGGAATTAATTTTAGACCTGTGCAACCCTCGATCACGATGGTTCCTTTGCCCTTCACTGCTATTTTTTCTCCGTTTCCAATTCTGACATTTGTGTTGTAGGTTGCATCAAGATCTTTGAATAATTCTTGATCATAAGTCATATGGTTCGTGCACCCACTGTCAATTAGCCAACTTTCTGTTGATCTTGCGGTAGCAAAGCAAGAAACAACAAAAAGTTCTTCTTCATCCACCTCTTCAACAGCAACTTGTACATTCTCTTATTTTTGTGATGACTTGCAGATTTTCTCCACATGCCCTAATTGTCCACATTTATGGCATTTCACATCTGGCCTCCACCAACACTTCATCTGTGGATGATTGTTTTTTTTTACAAAAAGGACATGATGGAAAATCATGAGAGGATTTGCTACCATTTTTGTGGTTGAAACTTCCTGACTTGCCCTTCTTTTTTTTGTCCAGTGATTTAGCTACCAAAGCCCCTTCAGTAGTACCTTCTTGTCTCATGAGTCTTCTTTGTTCTGGAGCCTGAAGTGCGGTCAAAAGCTCTACCAAGGTGATAGTAGAAAGATCTTTTGAGTTCTCCAAGGAAGTCAATGTGGCTTCATATTTTTCTGGAATTGTTACAAGTATTTTTTGAACAATTCGAGAGTTAGGAATTTCAGTGCCAAGAAGACGTATTTTGTTTGCAATGCCGAGAAGCTTGTCCACATAATCTTTGCTTGTCTCCGAATCTTTTATCCTCTGCATCTCAAGTTCTCGAATCAGATTCAAAGCTTGCATTCCTTTGATTTTCTCATTGCCTTCATACTCTTCCTTCACAAAATTCCAGATTTTGTGTGCCGTTTTCATCGTCATTATTCTGTTGAAAATGACTGGAGATATAGCTGTGGACAAAATTGATTTAGCTTTGGACTTTTGAAGTCTCCTTTCTTTGTGACTTTTCATTTGGGCAACAGTGGGATTATTTGGCAAAGGAGGAACTTCGTAGTCCTCTTCTACTGCTTCCCATACATTGTTAGCATCAAGATATGCTTCCATTTTGACAGCCCACATTTGATAGTTTAGTCCATCAAATACGAGTACAAAAATGGTAGTAAAGGAGGTTTCAGATTCCATCTTATGTGTGGTGGCTATTTGGTGGTTGTAGGTGTTTGTGGGTTATATCACAGATCCCATAAGATACCTTATTGCTCTGATACCAATTTGTAGGATTTAAAGTATAAGAGACAAGAAGATGAAAGGGAACTGATAATTTTATTGAGCATAAACAGCAAATATTTATACTACAAATTAAAAATAGAAATGTAAACAAACTTGAGAGATATCTGCTAAGCTAATTAACTAAACCATGCATAAAATCCTCCTAAAATATAGCATAGGAACATGTCTTTATTTAACTGATTTAACTCCTTCAACCACATGCTGCTGTAGTCACAAAATCCCAACAGTACTCAAAAAATAATTTACCTTCTTAACAAATTCAAACGAATTGCATGCATGGAAGAAATCGGCATCGTTGATGATCCTGTCGTGCCCAAGATGCTTGAGAGGTGCACCTCTTTGGTCATCCCTCATGAGTTTCTCTGCCCAATTACACTAGAAATCATGACAGATCCTATCATTGTAACAAGTGGATAGGTACTCATGTAGTTCTTGAATGAATTTTCTTTGCCTACCTATTATTAGTTGAATTTTATTTAAAATCACAAAATTGTGTGTCTGACTTCTTATTTTGTAAGTCTCATTCTTAATTTATTTTATAGTTTTCAATAAATTTTAGTTAATAGAAGAGAATAAGTTACAAAGAGTGAGTTAAATAATTTTAACACTCTTCTCAACAAGAATCAAACAATATCTTATGGCACATCATTATATATATTGCTAGTAGAGCTACTTAAGGCTTGAACAATCCTCACCTCACAAGCCAACTTTCTCGGCTGAGTTAGGCTAAACCCAAACTTAAGAACACTAATGTTTGAAGATATATTACTTCAAAATAAACTTAACCAAACATGCACTTAGTTGAAAAGGCATCAAGCATGTTGTTTTAACAGCTAATGTTTGGTAGATAGAGTTCAATGAAGAAATCTGATGCCTTTTTTCTATATATGACATCACCAAACTTGTTTTCTTGTGATTATCATAGACATATGAAAGGGAAAGCATAAAGAAGTGGTTCCAATCCAACCCTAATACATGCCCAAAGACCAGGCAACCTTTGGAACACTTGGCATTTGCACCAAACTGTGCCTTGAAAAGTTTGATTGAAGAATGGTGTGATAGCAACTTCAAACTTCGTAAAAAATACAATTCTTCAGGTTAAGAAACATGTTCTATAGACAGAAAAAAGGAAATTCCAGCTTTGGTTGGCAACCTATCATCTATTCATTTAGAAAAGCAGACAAAAGCAATGGAGAAGATACGTATGCTATCAAAGGAAACTCCTGAGAATAGGGTTTTGGTTGTTGAACATGAAGGAATACCACCACTAGTGCAACTCTTGTGCTATACAAATTCAAAAATACAAGAACATAAAGTAAAAACACTTTTGAATTTATCAATTGATGAGGGTAACAAGAGTCTTATATCCACAAAAGGTGCCATTCCAGCTATCATAGAAGTTTTGGAGAATGGTAGTTGTGTGGCTAAGGAGAACTCAGCCGTAACTTTATTGAGCTTGTCAATGCTTAATGAGATTAAAGAGATTGTTGGTCAATCAAATGAGTTCCCACCTTGGGTGGATTTGTTAAGGAATGGAACAATTACAGGGAAGAAAGATGTTGTGATAGCTATTTTTAACTTATCTATCAATCATGCAACTAAAGTACTGGATATTAAAGCTGACATTGTCACACCCTTGCTTGAATTGCTAAAGGAACCAAACTTGGGAATGATTGATGAGGGAGCATGAACAACAAACAAATTTAATTTAGGAGAAAAGTGACATTGGTACTTACTGCATGACGGAGGCAGCCGGAAACAATGGAAGGGATGAACTAGCTGTGACGTGGAACAGGAGTCACACAAAGCATTGCAAACTAAAGCAAAAGGAAGGGCACGACAATCGAGTGAAAAGTAAAAATTAATAAAATAATTAAAAATGTTATGACTTCAATCAAAGACGGTTTTTAAAAATCATAATAGTTAGGTCAACTAACAAAGATGGTTATTATAGAACTGCCTTTGTAATGTTCACATCAAAGGTGATTTTATAAAAACCGTCGTTAACAGCTTAAAATAGTTGATATTAATTTCAAAAAATGTCTCAGCATCATTTATTACATCGATTTTTTGATAACCAACGTAAATACGACGACATAGAAATACACTTTTATAGTAGTGTCATCCATTTAAGAGTTTGTGCCTTTCGTGCACTAAATATTTCGTGCTATGCAACACAAAGAAACACACAATTACTATCACTATTCTCTTTCCTAAAGAACTAATTTTTTCCTCAAAAATTCTAGTATAGCAATTTGCTTCTATTTTCTTGTTCCACATATTAAAGATTTGACAATAGAGGTTAGTTTGGATATACATAAAACCTTCACACATTTAAATAAAGATCTTAATAATACAAGAACTAATATCCAGGGAACACATATCTTTGTAGTTTTTTCTATTTTAATAAAGTTTAGATGCAAAACATATCCATTTTATTCTGATGTATGTGTCACGAGCACGGTTTTAACCTTCAACGTCATCCTTATCTGATTAAAGGCATGAGGAAGTATGCTACGGACAACAACTGCAAAAAGAAACAATACTCCAATACGAGATTAGGTTCCACTTAATTTGTATGAAAAAAGTGAAAGAATTCAGTGCAAACAATTTGAAAATAAATATGTAGATAAATTTAAAATACGTCACATCCTAATATGTTCTTCACTTCTAACGTTGTCGAATTTTTTCATCAAAGGATGAAATTAGATCGACATTGGTATTCATAAAGAAAAGAGAATGTGAATCATGACCTCTTGTGCTAAGATCTTAAATGTCAAAATATAAAATATTAATGTTTTGATGAAAACAAAGCCAACCAACGACACATCGATAAAGGAAAAAAGGCCATGGCAATCATAAGAAAAGTTTATTGAAGACTAAGATGAAGAATGAATAACAAGCGAAAGGCTGTAACACCCAAAAATAATAATGAGTTAGGAATTTATTAATACTTAAAATAAAATACATAGAAAAAGTATAGTAAATATTAATGATTAAAATGATTATTAGAAGAAAAATATTACTGATTAAAATAAAACATTAGATTTCTATTATATATACAATGTAAAGTAAAAATAAAAAGTATAGTAAAAAGAAAAGATTAAAAAAAAGATATTGAAGGGTATATTTTTATATTATAAAAATGGGTGGCAGATGTTTAAAGCTTCCAAGGGAAGCAATTGTTTTTATAAGCTTTCAGATTGTGCGTCCACCTCACCAATCTCGATTATTGGCCTCATGAACTCCATAGGAAGCCTGTGAGTAAATAATAGGAATTGTGACAAGTCCCCAATGGTCCAAGATGAGTATCTTGTGTTAAGGGATATGGGGGCTATGAATATCGCTCATGTGGTGGTGAAAATTTTCATGGAGTCAAGTATGCATTTCCTTGCATGATATTATTATCATTATTTCAAAGTTATACCCTTTTGTGGAATATTTCTTTGGTCATACTTGATTGTTGAAATTTAATGGTTGTACATAGGATATTCTCGTAAGTGGCTAAATGCTGTTGCTAACGGGTCATTACAATTTACCCTCATGTTTCGTATTTGAATTGGAAAACGGAAATCAACAGAAATAACTACCTTATTTCACAAAACATGGGAAAAATAAACATACGACTATTTCTTTTAAATAATAATCTTGATATTCAACTCCTAAAATGAAAATTAGTATTTAATAGGATTACCTTCCAAATCAACATATAGAAGGATCTCATGGAAACTTTGTTTGTCAAATCTACATATTTGGCCTGATACCAAAGAACGGAACCAAGAGCAGCATGTCCCAGACCCTAAAACATTGGCAATGAATTCAAACATTGTTGTAAAGTTTAAACAATTTCATATCATGTATATCGATCCATAAAACAATAGACCTATGATTTGTCCTAAATGAGTATCTCCTTTAAAGATCATCTTGTACCCTTCGCAATACTATCAAGATTATAAAGTTGGAATAATCTATGCAATATAGACATATCTCCTAGGGAAATATTTATTCATTTAATTATAAATATCTACCATATTATCAGGTGACAATATTAAACAAAATAGAGTCTACTACACTCCGGTAAACTATACAAAGAGGTCAAGGGGAGAAAGAATATGTGTACTCTTTGTCAATTTTTCGGCTTATAGCTTAAGGCCTTGGTTGGGATAATTTATTTTGCAAATTATGGTTTTGTTTTCTTATCAATAATATAGTCTATAGTCTCACTTGTCGGGTGGTGTCAGACTCAAATTAAATATGTTTTAGGTCAATTAACAAATTTTATTTTGGGATCTCTAATAAATTTTTTTCTTTATATTGAGTCCTTAATAAAACAAAAAAATTATATTGAGTATTTTTTATTATGTTTAAGTCCTTCTAATATATTTATTTTTTGTTTTGGTTCCTGATAAATTAGCAAATTTTATTTTGAATCTGTATCAAATATTTTTTTATCGAAGTGATTAATACAAAATGAAAAAAAAAATTATACGGAACAAAATAAAAAAAATAGACATATTAGAAGGACTAAATAGAAAAAAACAAGGATGAAAAATAAAATTTTTGTTTATTAGAGATTCAATGAAAAAAATAATTTGTTAAGATCCCAAACAAAATTTCATAATTTTTCAGCAACTCAAAACATATTTAAGACTAAAGATTCTATTGTAGCAATAGTAGGAAAAACAAATATAATAGTTATAACAACAAATATTACACTAATATATTGATGTGAATGATGAGTCACAAATTATAAAAAGTAATTTTTATAATATTAATAATAGATCTCTAATCAAGGTCAACCTTGAACTTTGATGGGAGAGATGATGACCCTTGACCCATGACTTAAAGGGACCCAAAATTTTTAGAAAAATATAAAGGTGTATTATAAAAAGATCTATATTATTTTCATAAATAGACTAAAATTATTGTTTGATTTTATATCTCTTTTTATTTAAATTGAAACATGATATATGATCAAAAAGTATCATTCTTTTATTTGTTGGTTTCTTTTTTTTCTAATGGTTTTATTCATAAACCAATGCTAAATAAATTTCTAGTTAATTGTGGCATATTAACATGTAATAGACCTTTAATAACAGACCTGTTTGCTTTTTTTTCCAAATGATAAAAAACACAAACTTAAACTTTAATTATAAAGGAATTAAAACTAAAAGTTAGTAATATTAATAATGAACATAAATATATAAGCTTTAATTAAAATAATGATAGTTTGTAGATAATAGATGACAGGGATAGAGCAAAGCAATTTTTAGGAACCAAATATAATATAAATTATAATTTTAAAATTAATATATTAAATTTAACCAACAACTAAAATTATCACTATAATTGATCACATATCATAAAAATCATATCATATTTATATAAATTAAACAAAAAATACAAGACTATAGACTTGCATTTGGAGAAAAGATATTTAGTTTATAAAATTTATAATAACAATTTCAATGACAGAAAATCTTTATATTATTTAGATATCATGCTTAAAAATTTTAAAGTATAATTGACTCTCCATTTTTATTAAAGGGAAATTTATTTTTAACTTAAGAATAATATATTCTCTTCTTCAAACAATGGAATAACATTTGTTTATTTTTTTAATTAAAGCATTTAGGAAAAATAGAGACTTTAAAAATTATTGAAAATGATGGTTGTATATTTTTTTGAGGTGTATCATCTTCATGATAAGAGAACAAATGAACAGGAGAGAGAGAAAGAGAAAATGTAGAGTCTAATACAAAATTTGATGAAAAAGGAAGATAAACAAAGAGAAAAAATTTGAGAAGTTGTGAAAAACAAGATTATTTAATATCATCATAGAAAAATTATGTATACATATTGTATTTTTTTTTATAAGGGTGTCTTTATGTATAAATGTTTGCGTATGAATTTTTAATGTGTAAATTAAATGATAGATGGTGACATGAGTAAATTGAATGAAAAATGTTATATCTCTTTTTGAGATTTATTAAAATCATGCTATTCGCTTAATGTAATAAAATATATATTATTTTAAAGAAATTACGTATGCATTTAGGATTTAGGTAATATATATTTATATATTTTTAATATTTACATATAATAAGGGGTTTTTTGACTTTAGCCTAGGTCTCTAAAATGTCAGTACCTGCCCTGCCTTTATTCCTAGTTAGACAAATATATAATTCATTATATTTAAGGAAAAAAATAAACTTAAAGGTAATATAAGTCTCTCCAAATTACTTACTATACAACCAAGATATTATAAGACATTTGTTTTATATTTTAAAAATTGCTAATCAAAATCAAACTCCTATTCCTGGGTGCAAAACGAATAACTCCCTAAGTGAAAGAAGGATACACACTTATATATAATTGCTACCTATACTGTAATAAGCATATTACCGTGACAATTTTAATCCAAAGGCAAGAAGATGCTGCTCCTGCCAAGAGGGCAACTCCAAAGGCCATTTCAAAAAGTGAAACACAAATCCAGAATACCTGACAATGATTAGTCAGGAACAACCAAAGGTCATGCAAGAAGGCACAAGCAATTTTGTTAAGATGTTGCATTTGAAACACATACCCGTTTTTGACCTAAACGTGCTGAAAAAGAATGGATGCCATATTTCTTATCTCCTTCAATGTCAGGTATGTCCTATATAATAAATCCAATAAAAGGTTTTACATTAGGTGGACATATTGAACCCAAAGCTTGATTCTAGAAACAAACATATGTTTTGAGAAACTAGAGGCCTTTACCTTGAACAACGCTATGCCTACAGTGTAGAAGCTCATGAATACAATAACAAAAACCAGTGATCTCGGAAAGACAAATGGTCTCTTCAACACAAAAGTCTGGACATTGTTACATGAATTAGTTAGAATAAAAAAAAAAAGTATTTAGCTTCCTTTCATCTTTATTATTTTTATTAATAACATCGGAAGGGTTGTTAGAGAATATAGCATTCTTGGGATTATGTGGCGAAAATATGTTAGTACATACAAAAGATGGTATTTGTTTGATGGTTTATGACTTAAATGTAATTGTATGTAATTATTTATTGAGAATTAATTACAAGCTCTTTATTATTTAGGTGAGATAGTCATACTTGGCATAATTATCTTTCAATATAAATGTACATATCAAACTAGCCAAATTAAAGTGAGTTCATTTTATCTCTTCATATTTAGCTTTTCTTTCAACTTTCTTACTCATATCCCATCATGATTCATTCTGAATTCAAATAGTTAAATCCAACCTTAAAAACTTGGGATGAGCATTATTATTCTTGTTATACGCATACAAGCTAATACAATAAATAAATAAATAAATATATATATATATATATATATATATATATATATAAAGCATAATTAGCTATAGAATAAAACCTGCATGTGAAGGAAAAATGTAATTGGAAATATAATTGTAAAACTAAGAAAAATGCACATTGCTGCAAGTAGAGGATGTCTCTTCCATCTCAACAAGGGTACCTGAAAAGTTTCAAAACAACGCTATCACCATCAAACAATATTTTTCAAAATGAGCTTTTTTTAATTAGTGTTCTTGTTTGAATATATTCATATATGTCTATCTAATAACTTAGTTTGTATTTGAATAACCAATTTTAATTAGTAGAAGCACGTTTGGGAAAATTTAAATTTCTCAATTTCAGTTGTTTTTTGTTTTTATAGAAAATAAGGTGTTTAGATTATCCTAATTATAAAAAAAGCATCAAGATAATAGGAGGATTATATATCTCTCTTATACATAGTCCTCATTTAACAATTATAATAGTTAATGGTAAAATTTGAAAATTTAAATAACATAAATTATATCAAAGGATATTATCATATTAATTCTAATATTTATGTTTAGGATTAAATAATTTTTGTCTCTATAAATATGCAATTTTTTTTATTTTAATCCTATAAAAAAGTTACACTTTTTGTTCCTACCTTATTTTCGTCAACAATTTTAGTCGCTAACACTAATTTGGGACAACTAAGTGTTGATGTGTGCACTAAATATGCATGTCAATCTATCATGTGGACATCTTGTGTCACTTGGGAGTTGGGATTTACATGGTAGCCATATGACATGGGATCAGAAAGTGACATATTATGATGATTAATATCAGTATCTTGCCTAATTATTAGATCAAGAAACTTATTTAATCAATATATTAATGATCAATTAGTTTCTTTAGATTTAAACATATAAATAATTTATAATTAACATAATAATTATAAATTTCTTAATTCATATTTGAATTAGAAAATTACTTTTTTAGAAAAATAATAAAGAAGAATAACTCACCAAATATCAATTTTGTATTTTTTTAATTGTTTTTCACATATAAAAACTATAAAAAAAGAAGTGGTAAAATGATAATTCTATACTTACATCCATGTTGAATTATATGTTTTGTAGAGAGAAATAGGAATCGAGAGAAAATATATAAGCCAAAAATTAAGAGGAAGGAAAAAAATAATTATCATTAAAAAGTAGGGAAAATTATAATAAATGAATATTAATTAAAATGAATTTTATAAACTTATTATATACTAGTAGGCAAATAAGCAATTTTTACTAATATTAATGGTTTTCTCTCTCTTTCTTAAAAAATTATAATTGCTAAGTACTTTTTTATTTTTCTTTTTAATTAAATTATTCTTAACTATATCAATAGTTCATTGGTCCAAGTAGATCTAGGTTTTTTATTTCCTAAAGCAAAATTTTATATTCAAATTTTATGAATTAAAAAATGTAATTAAAAAAAGACTTTACTAAAGATGATTAACCAAGTTTTTTCACAATGCCAGCAAATACTTTGAAATAATAACATGGTTAAAAAATTATTCTTGGTTACACTAGAAAAATTATATTTCTCTATTAGTCCTTTATCTATTTCTTTTTTGCCATTTTTACAAACAAATTAATAAAGGTTAAAAGGATCAACTTTTGTAAAAAAGAATAATATCATATTTGTATGAGTAGAATTTTGACCCAACAGTTGATAATACCACTAAATATGATAGACATAACTTGCTAACATTCTTGGTATAAAAAAACTTGATAACATTTTGATACTAAAAAAAACTCTATATACATTAACAAATGCTTGTAGAATTTGTTAGCATGTATATAATTTATTCGAGTAGTCTAGGAGCCAACGATGTTATTTATTCGATAAAAAAACTCGGTTGTTTCATTTCCTTAATCTAGTTTATATTATTATTGATCTACTATAAGCAGCCTTATCATGACCAATTGAACCAATAACTCCTAGGTCCCATGATAGCAAATCCAACTATTGCACCATGGCTTCCCTCCATAACCTTTACATACATAATTCTATCTTAAAACATTGTTCAAGGGACAAAGGAAGTTTAGATGCAATCTAAAATAACTCACGTTGATTGAATAAGCGGTCCATAGTGAAAAACACATTACAAGACTCCAAATCAGTGGCCAAGAACCTATAATCCAGCCAAGCCAAAAACTCTGCAAATTAAAGAGAATAAAACAATAAGCCTCCTTCTACTTTGTCAATGAAGTTCATCTTGAAAAATATTGTCGTAAAATGGATGGTTTTATATGGCACCAAAATTAAAGATGATCCAGCAATAATAACACCAGTTCTAAAGGACAATTGTCCAGATGCCAATGGAAGATATGGTTTATTTATCTGCAATAAAACATGTAATATAGATTAGTATAAGGCACTTCCTCCAAAAAGTATGTAAGCTATAAAATGTATGTTTTTTCCACCATATCAAAGGATATAATAATTAATTAGACTTGATAAACCAAAATATAAAAAGTAACCTGGTAGTCAAAATCGTATGAACTGTTTAAAATTTGCAAATGAATAAATACTCATGTATAACTATGGTCTTTGCATGTTTATGAATATTCAACTTTAGATAAGCCGTACAACAATTATGTCATTTTTAATTTTTTAAAAGGAATAATACAAAAGCCGATCCAAAAGGCATAAAAAGGAAATTTATTATCGATCCATATTATATATTTATTTATAATTTTAAGTTTCATACCTTGTCTATTTCAATGTCAGACAACTGATTCAGTCCATTAATATAAACATCCAAAAACGTGTAAGGTACCAAGGCCTGAAACGTTTTAAAAACTAAAAAAGTATTAATTAATGAAGTCAATTAAAGGGTGGTTTACAATTGACTATTTAAAGAGAAACAACATATTTGGAGTCTTGCCTGTAACAAACCAATAATAAACAATGGAGATATATCTGATAGTTTCTGCACGGCAATGAGACTTGCAGAAATTGTGCTTAACGTCTGGCGAAAGACCAATAAAATTGACTCATTTAAAACATTAAACATGTTATTGTCATCCAAAATAGTGTTGCATACAAATGAATTGAATTAAATATTAACCATAACATTTGATGTATATTTATGAGCATAATACTAGAAAAGTTTGAACTTACTCGGCCAATCATTATGTAAGGGTAGCAAAACAAATAAAAAGCTGCCAAGAAATTTTTTACAGAGTCCAACATGTTTTTGGAATTAGAAGTTGGAAGTCCAGAATCAAAAGATGGTTTAGAGGTTGCTTTCACGACATATTTTTTATTCCATTCTTGATATGCAGACCCTCCTTCAATACATTTGTAATGATGATTCAAACTTGGGTGTTGGAACCTCAAAAGATTGTATTCCATTTGAATTTTCCTTTTGTTTTGCGAAGCTTTTGATGCACAAGAACCTAGAACATCAAATTTGGATGTACTTATTAGAGATCATGCGCACAACAAAGAGTAGATTTTTGTTTTGAAATTATTGCAACCAAGATCACGATGAAATGATAAATCGAGAAAGAATAATCAATTTAAAAATTGAAAAAAAAAGTCACTACCAAAATTTATATTTTAAGAGAATGTTAAGAAAATTTGATAATATTAAAAAATTTGTTCTAAAAATTAGAGTCAAATTCTAGAGTCATTTACGCATAATAAAGTATATTAGTAGGTATAAGTAACATCTGTTATACAAACATCTCTAATTGATCGTGCAAGACTTAACAATTTAGAGAATATTTATGTTACCTGCTAACTAAAAAAACAAATAGTTTTTTTTTTATTTTTCTTAATTTTTATTTATTACACCCTTTTCATTTTTTGAAATATAGATAAATAAAAGAAAATTTAGTATTTTAAAAATGGATGGATTTTCTTTTTTCTAAACAAGTGACTTTTTAGGTGCTTGAAAAATCAAAGTCGCGTAATTTTGAAAAGTTCTATGTTAGATGGTTAACTTCAACTTGGGAAAAAATGGTTTTTCTCTGAATGTTTCTTTTTAATGGTTTGTTTTAATTTTGAGAGGAAAATTATTTTAAAGAGTTTTTAAAAACTAGAAATGAGAATTACTTTTTAAGATTATTTTTGAAATTTTTTTAAACTCAGAAAAAAAAATATATTTGCATAAAATTGAAATAAGCAAATTATTGTATAATACTGGTAAAAAATTACTATTTAATAAACCCTTAACATCCAAATTCCATTAAATAACGCTAACAAGTAACAGAATCACTAAAAAATCTTGAATATCATTAAATTTTATTGTACTCTTAAAACAATCCTAATTGTCTTAATTGGATATCACAAAAAAATTATTTAAAAAAAAATTAAAAATAATTTGAAATCATGATTAAATACACTCAAAAAAAAAATAATTCCTATGTAGTTCGACAAAATTTCAGTGAATTACAGTATAATTTGCTCTAATTTATTTTATTACCGTTACTATTTAACTTATCATATACTTCATAGTTAAAATGTAATTTATGACTACTATATTAATTAATGTCAATATTTGCAAAGTAAAAGTACTAAATAGTTAATAATATTGCAGGATTCTAAATTAATGGAAAAATTGATTCTTTCTGCTAATATATTTCACCAAGCAAAAATGTCAAAGAGTGAGATACTAAGTAGTAAAGTAATATAATAATATATAATAATAAAGGTTAATTAAAGGAATAGGCCGGGGGTATACGAGACATACTTGCATGGTATATTTTCTCAGTGGAATGTTTACTCCTCCAGAGATTTCCACCTACAATTACCCATGGTTACTCATTAATTTGTCAGCAAATAATAATTTGTAATGAGAAAATGACCAAATAACCAAGGTTTTACACGAAAAATGGATGAAATCGTGAAATCAAAGAAGAAAGTAATGGGTACCAGTTGTGACTGGAGCATTAGGAGAAGACATAATAACATGCATCGAATCCATGGAAACTGAACCCGGCCACTAACAACACAAAGCACTTTGTACAGAAGACAAGGGAAAGAGATTTTATATGCTAGACTCAATATGTTAATTAAAGCCTTAGACGTAGTCAGACCTATGTTAAAAATTGGATTGAATATGGCCGGACAGTTTTTACATGGTCAACTAACTTTAAGAACACTGTTTAAAAAACTAAAAGAAATTGTCAGCTAGTACAATAGTATGATAAAAAAAAAGTTAAAATATAATTTTTGTCTTCATCAATATAAAAATGTTTAGAATTTGTCAATGTAAATAAAATTTATAATATATTTATCATTCTCACAAAATTAAAATCTTATTCTTTTCTCATAGCAAGGTTTGGACATCCAAACCTTATATGCATAATTTTTTTGCATCATTTATATATATGCACAATCAATATAAAATATCACATAATATCACATTTATATTAATTATATGTATAATTAATATAAAAAGTTATTATCATAGATTTGAATTTACCTAAATTTATGTTTGGATTAAAAAATATACATTTTAATGTTATGAGAACAAAAAATATATTTTAATAAAAAAAATCAGTGTAAATGGTCAATGAAAAAAATGCTTACTGTGACATTGTTTAATTTTTTTCTTAATAAAAATGAAAAATATGACATGGTATACATGATATCTTTGTTCAAGTTTAAATAGAGAAACTACTTGTTCCTTTTTAAGTATCTCCCCTTAATTAAGTCCACTTAAAAAATATTAGATGAACTCAGCAATATGCAAATTGAGTATTATTGTAGTAATCAATTTGCAACAATAAA
Source organism: Glycine soja (assembly GCF_004193775.1). Taxonomy (NCBI): domain Eukaryota; kingdom Viridiplantae; phylum Streptophyta; class Magnoliopsida; order Fabales; family Fabaceae; genus Glycine; species Glycine soja. The sequence goes on along the minus strand of NC_041014.1, from coordinate 26,916,650 downwards.
AAAATTATCGTAGTAATCAATTTAGACGTAATGAAGAGTGTATTTGAGAAGATATTTTAATTAGTTTTTAATTTTTTTTATTAATTGAAAAAATTATTTAATTAACAAATTTTTTTTAATTAATAATTTCTAACAATTTTTGAGACAGTATGTAAAATAATATTTTTAAATGTTAATTTTTAACTTCTAATTGATATATTTATTTTCTTTTAATGGGCATATAATACTACAGCATGTCTAAGTGGAGGTGATAGCTAGCCGTTGGCTATAGTCGGGTTCTGGTTGCTTCTTGTGCCTGCTGTATGTGGCTTGTTATCAAGCCAGAAAATGGGACATTTGTGGGGCTTACGGGTGGACATTTATTCTTTAGCTGTTTCCTTTTGTTTTATTCTCTCATGGTCATCCAATATTTATATGTTATATCATAAACTCTGGAGTCGAATTTTTCACTCCAAAAATACGAAAAAAAAATATTTATCTAAATAATATGTGAAAAATATTTACATTGATACAAAATATTATGTTAGGTGAGAAATTAGTTTCTTTTATACAGATTTCTCACTAGCTTGTACCGTCTTTTTTTTATGCACTTTAAAAATCGGTTTTCCAAAACTAATTTTTAACGTGTATTTTTGTTTTTTTATTTTGCAGGAATGATTTTTAAATTAGGTTTATTTTTTTAAAAAAATCTCAGTTCAAAAAATGAATTGAGTTTTTTTATTTGATTTTCTTATTTTTTTGTTATTTCTTTTAGTTTTTTTTAAATTGTCTTTCTATTTTTTCTTACAGTTTCTTTTAAAAAAATTTGACTTTTTTTTTATTTTATTTTTTATTTTACTAATTTATATATATTAATTTATAAAAAAGGCATATGTTATTTATAATAGCATTTAAGAAAAAATACATATATTTAAATATTCAATATATATAATTTAGTTAAGTATTTATAAAAAAATGCATATATTTAAATATTCAATATAAATATAATATAGTTAAATATTTATAAAAAATGCATATATTTAAGTTATATAATTATTTTACCTACAAAAATTAAATAAATAAAACATGTTCAATTTTAATAGTATGTATTGATGATTGATGTAAAACTATGAGTACTTAAATGTAATTTATATAGAATAGTATTATTTTAAAAAAATAATTAATCATTAAATGAAATTAGGTTCATCTAGATTGAAGAAGACGAAAAAAGATAGAAGACTTATATAAATAAAGCTTAGCTAAACATCATAGTCATCTAAAACTAACACGATTAAAGTAGAAAATCTTTTAAGAAGTAACAACAGAATCTAAATGATGAATTGCAAGTTTATCCTAAAAAAGTAACAAGTAATTTGTACAATAGCTACACAGATTCATCACGCATCAGAGCACTTATCTCATCAACTATTCTTGATGATTTCATTGGTTTGCATAGCAGAGCAACAATTTCATCTTAAGAATGCCCAAAAGTTATATTTAACTCAATCGGACATTTAGTACTAAATTCTTAATAGACAAAAAAAAACATTTTTCCGTCATCGTTGTCGCATTTGATCTCTATATAGTCATATTCAACACAACCATCACCCACATAGATTGGTTGACGGTAAAAAAAAATTATTAAAATTTTGCAACCCCTGTTGGTGTCAACAATTGTTTTCCTTAAGGCAGCAAGCGACATATCCTCACTTATTGTAATGATTTTTGGATTTGTAGGACATTCAAACATTATTCCTTCATGTGATGGAATCATGTCATCATCATAATACACAAGAGCGGATACACTCTTCATATTTTAAGCAATAACATTATTGCTTAAAATATGGAGAGTGTATCCGCTCTTGTGTATTGTGATGTTGACATGATATATATATATATATATATATATATATATATTAGATGATCTACTATTTTCTTGTGACTTATATCAACAGCTGAGATCAAATCGACAATATAAACAGTTTAGATTGAATCTTAATTAATTATGTTTGGTTTGTGCTATTCGGAAAAAAATATTGTGCAGCCACATCATATCAAAACAAGCAATGTGAGGTCAAATTGTATGGGAAAAAGCAATGTGAGGTCTAATCGTCTCGAAGAAATGAATGTTCAATTCATATCAGAAAAATACAATGCTCAGTCAATTAATGCATTGTTCAGTGTTCATTCAATTAAACAAGGACAAAGTGACATTCATCATAATAGGACATAATTAACAAGGGCAAGTAATTAATGTCCTTTGTATCAACTAGTTTCACATCTGGGAGGTTGTCTATTTCTTATCAGTTGTCGAGGTACTCGTCCATGTTCTTGTGGTTCAAGTTATTCATTAAGAACAACAAGTTGCTCTTCATGGACAAAGTCATTAGTGGAAGAACTGTCAGCAATACCTTGGTGAAAGGATGCAAATGCAAGTATGGGCATACTTTGCATGTACGCATAAGCAGACTCCAATGTTCGAAGATACGTACCCATGAGATTGTTTGTAAAGTCTTCAACGCTAGCTCTAAAGAATTGCGGATTGTACCCATAATCTTCTTGATGATGATGAGGTTGTGATGTGAATTCATATGATTGAGCATGTGGTTGTAGTCTTTCATCATGTATGTTGTCAATGACTGGTGGGCTTTGTTATGGAGGATGTTGTTCAATTTCCATATTTGGAGCTGAACAAGATGCAATGACAACATTTGGATGAGTTGCAAACTATGTTAGAAAAATTTTTGAATTTACTCGATACAAATTCATGTAGTGACTCATATGTTTGGTCTTTCCTAGAATTGGTTTGCCGATTAACACATATTTGCGTTTTCCTTCCAAATTTCATTTCGCCATTAATATTTCTCTACTCAATTTATGTCACTATGTCCTCTCATGTTAGTATGATGGACTGTCAATATTATGTGGTGGATTTGATATGTCTTGGCAAAGCTCAAATTGGAGCATGACCCTGTTAGTTTGATGCCATACTACCACTGGAAAACATATTAAAGTCACACAAGCACTCCATATTTTGGAATCTTTGTATGCATTTTCTGATAGAAATGACTCAAACCCTCTGTAAGGCATCCAATGGAACTAAAAAAATAACTTGCATTAGTGATCTTTAAAACAATGTAATTGACATTTGAATAAATAAAACAAAAAACAAATGGTCCAACCTTCTCATTACACATGTTATCAAATCTTGACATGTAGCCTACAACATCACTATGTGGGATTCCAGAAAACCATAGTCCTCTGTCGCTCCATCTAGTGAAATGTGATATGTTACTGTCAAATACATTATCAAAATGGACTGTTTGAGTGAGAAATTTTTGTATACCTAGTTGCAAGTGGATATGACGGTTGACGCTCGACCCTTGGTTGAATGAATGACATGTCATATGATGCTCAAGACTCTAATAACATTGTGCATTCTCCCATAGTTTTTGGATGTGGGATAAACTGTCATACACATTTAAAAATTATTATAATTAGTCTATATAAAATCAATTATGCACAATATACAACTTTAGAGCAATTTCATATTTCTTTAATATATAATTAATCATATCCATGATAAACAAAACGAACAATGATAACCCATTGAATCCACTTATATATATATATATATATATATATATATATATATATATATATATATATATATAGAGAGAGAGAGAGAGAGAGAGAGAGAGAGATGAAGCTCAAAGTGGTTTGAATCTCAATCACCGTGAAAAATGTCATATTTCATATATTGATCTTTAGACTAATTTAATAAAACATTTAAGAAATAATTATATAAAACTCATATATTGTTGGTTTCCTGAATTTACAAAATTTTTTAAGTCAAATAATACGTCTTCAAACAAAGCATGAATCAAATCATAACGTGAGAATAAGTGTGATTACAAAATAATCAAAAAGTAGTCATATAAAACACTTAAATCATAAGAATTAATGTTAATTACATCTATTTTATGTGATTTTACACTTTTCTACTATTTTAACAGTTAATTTTACCGAACACTTACAATTTAATAAGCTACCTTTTCAACTTCCAACTGTCAGTGTCTTATTTTCAGCTACCAACTAGCTTTTCAGCTTTTAGCTAGCTTTTAAGATAGTTTTTTCAAACATAGCTATTATGTCTAAATAAATTTCACATTTATGTGAACAATAAAACTATACAAATCATACTTATTAATAATATGATAAGGGAGACGAGAATAGTCTTACCTTGAAATGTGAACTCAAAAGAATGTGACTTACACTTGCACAAGATCAAATTATAATAAAATTCATAGGCCTCAATCATGTGGCATTATTTTTTCACTTTGAGTGAGAAAAATTTTTCTTTTACTTTCATTTTTGCATTATTTTCTCACTTCAGATGAGAAAAATATTCTAAAAATATCCTTCTATGATAAAGTCTTCAAGACTATCAAATGATCAAATTCACAATTATGTAAGTAGAACAAAAATATTCTACCAAACTCATAGTATGGATAACGAAACTAGTGAGTAAAAAACTCTTATCTTAAAATATGAATTTAAAAGAATAATTTTTTTGAACTGATTTCTTCACATCACTTTTCCTTACAAGTTGGAATACCAATTGTCGATGACCCGTGGAACCCGTGGAATAAAGACAATTGTGTTGATAACGTATTAAATAAAATATAAATCAAAGCAAAAAATAGAGAGAAAAGTACAAGAGTTTAGAGAAAATGTGAATTGTATATATTCTTTCAAATAGAAATAGCCTATTTATAGGTAAAAAAATAATTGAGAAACCTACATAAGATAAATATAAATAAAAAAAATATTATAAAAGATATGGACAAACACAAATAAATAATTCATAACAATTACAAAAATATTGAGATTTTCTATTTATATATCAATTGACGAATATGATTCTAACAAATATAAAAATTATATAGATGTATAAAAAATTCTAAATATAAATGTTGTCATTTTATGTATTATGATAGTGTCATCACAATCTAATAACGCAAACGCTATATAATCCTATGGGATGTTAAATTAACCTAAAAATATTGTTTAATAACTTCCAAATTAATTTTCAGTCATTGAAATATTATTATAGTTAGAGCATATCAGAATTTCTGATTTCAATTTTATTGTTGCATAAATTTAGACTATTGTTACAATTTAAGAGGAAGATTTAAAATTAGTTAAACATTCTTACTTACTTATTTATATTTATAGTCTCTCTCTAACAAAGGACACTCTCTTGGCCATAGTCTCATAAAACAACTTAACTAACTCCAAGATCAACCTTTTCTATATAACCACTTTTTTATACTACAACTTTTTCAAAATATACTAGCAAAAAATCTCTTTTTTTTATCTCTCTTTTCTTTGCAATTTACAATCATTGAGAAAAAGTATCTATCATGATGGCCGCTCATAGTACCAATCATATCCTTTGGTGCTTTGTTTTGGTTATTATTGTTGTCGCCCTTTACACTCCAAACATTAGTGCTGCAAAACAATCTAAAATAAATGGCTTGAATGTGATCGATCAATGTTGGAGACTGAATCCTAAATGGAGGAGGCATCGACCTCAACTAGCAACATGTTTTGTGGGCTACACTGGCAAGATGACAAACAATATTGGTAAGGACCTTATCCATTATAAAGTTATTGACCCCAATGATGATCCTATAAACCCCAAACCTGGAACCTTGAGGTATGGAGCTTCTGTAATTCAAGGTAAAGTGTGGATCACATTCCAAAGAGACATGCACATTAAACTTGAGAGACCTCTTCTTATTAGTAGTTTTACTACCATTGATGGTAGAGGTGTTAATGTCAACATTGCTGATAATGCATGCTTAATGATCTTTAAGGTAATTGATCACCAACTCCTACTAGTATTTTTAGAGGCACCAACTCTTATTAATTAAACATGCATGCACAACAAACATTTCAAATATTGTTTACATGAGTTAATACTTTGTATTCAACTATTATTATTTAATTTATTTTTAGGCAACCAACGTAATCATCCATGGCATTCGGGTTCATCATTGCAAACCTCAAGCCCCAGGAATTGTAATGGGGCCTGAAGGCAAGGTGATTCCTTTGGGCCATGTAGATGGTGATGCAATTCGATTAGTTACAGCCTCAAAGATTTGGATTGATCATAACACACTTTATAATTGTCAAGATGGTCTACTTGATGTAACGCGAGGTTCCACTGATGTAACTGTATCCAATAACTGGTTTAGAAACCAAGACAAGGTTATGCTTCTTGGGCATGATGATGGATATGTGAGAGACCAGAACATGAAGGTTACTATTGTGTACAACCACTTTGGACCGAATTGTAATCAACGCATGCCAAGGTAATTAATTGCTCGATCAATTAAGAAGTTAAGATACACAAATGTAAATGTATTAGACAATATTAATTAGTCTTTTATATAAATAAAAACCCAGGATTCGCCATGGATATGCACATGTAGCCAACAACCTTTACTTAGGATGGGTGCAATATGCCATTGGTGGAAGCATGGGACCTAGCCTCAAAAGTGAAGCTAACCTCTTTATAGCACCAACAATAGGGAGTAAAGAGGTAATTACTTTTTGCAATTCCATTTCAACTACTTAATATCCCATTAATAATAGGTCACAAAAGTTGGGTATTTAGTATTTGTCTTTGTGTGTGTGTGTGTTATAAAGTGATTTTATCAATATTTTTCTAATTATTTAATGTGTGTAGGTAACATGGAGAAAGAGTACTCAAAAAAATGGAAACACATGGGAATTTCATTCAGTGAAAGATGCTTTTGAAAATGGAGCCTCCTTCACAATAACAAAAGGAGGACGTGTGTCAAAGCCGAATTATAGCAAGAAACAATACTTTAAAGTTGTTGATGTCAAATTTGTGAGATCATTAACACACTCATCAGGTGTATTACGATGCAGTAAAACTTCTATATGCTGATCAACTAGGAAATAAAAATAAAAGAAAAAGGTTCTTGAAGTGAGGTTTGCATCACCTAGGATTTAAACCTATCGGATGATGAAGATTTAATTTCCTGCCAAATGTATTAAAACTCTAATATATTTAAATTTTGATTTCTCAACATTGATGTTATGATAAACTTTTTTTTTATATTTTATAAATAGGATAGTAGGAATAGATATAACAATTATAATTTAAGGAAGGAAAAGTATTTAAGTTCAAGGAATATATAAAAAAAAACTTGCGTACGTGTACTCCACTTTAAAAGCATGAGTGAGAACTTCATATTACAAATATGTAAGACGTGAAATTATAATTTAAATATACAACCAATATTTGTGAAAATTTATTTTGCTAAGTTTCACAATTAAACTTACAAATATTTATTCATACAATTTTTTATTGAATATTTTTAAATGTTCATCTAAACATATTGAACCAAGTGATAAAAATTAATCTCATTCATTATACGAGTCCCATTTCGTTTGACGGTGAACTCGATGAGTTTATATATATCGCTAATATATTGATTAAAATTTGGTCAAAAAGGAGCAATTTAAAACTAGCTACGATCAAATAAATTAGATTAGGGTGTCTAAAAAAATAACTCAATAGTTAAGCAAATGATCTTCTCATTACGTCCAAGAATTTTGCCCAGACCAAATATTTCATTTTTGTTTGGGATGATATTTGGGGTTTGAGATGCTATATACTTATATATACAAGACCCCGTTCACTCTGATGTGCTTTAATAAAAATCATGTTTCTTTTCTTTGTTTTGGTTTTAATGGGGGAAGGAAGCTTTGGCTTTGGACATAGACTCAAATAAATTTGTTTAATTTTTTCTTTACTTTAATAGAGTGATCAATGTTACTGTGCGCTAAAGATATCATTTAAATAACAATAAGAGACTAATAATCTATTTTAAAGAGTAAATAATATTGAAATGATTTTTTATTTTTGAATAAAACTTTTTAATATATAATCAAGAACTAAATATTGATCAACATATTTAAATGACTCAATTATCTATTAATTATATAAGTGTTTGTTCACTTTCTTAATAAAAATACATTTTGCTTATAAAAAGTGTTAATTAGGTTTTTGGTCCCTAAATTTTTTAGTTTTCACATTTAGCGGCAAAATTTGATGACAAGGACTAAAATTGTTGATGAAGGAGAGTCTAGAAGGCGAGTCTACAGATTGCTTCTTTTTTTCTTTTTCTTTTTTTTTCTCATAATCACTAATTCATTTGGCTGTGTTCAATTTAGTGGAGAGAAATATAATAGATAAAAATAAAATAATGTTATGCTATTTGATTTTAAAAAAATAAGTAAAACAAAACAGAATATAACAAATGGGAATAAATATTTTTCTTAAAAGTATAAAGAAAAATTTAGATTTAACTTATCATATAAATTATATAAAAATATAACACAAAGAGATGAAATTTTTTTAATGAAACAAGTATGAAAATTTATACTTAACTCACATGGATAAAAAATTTTACTAAATATTTTTGTCCAATCAAAATTATATTATCTTTTACATTATATATATATATATAATATAATTGCATAAAAATAAAAATTAAATTGACATGCTGTAAATAATTTTTTAATTGATATTCAAATATTTTCATAATCATTAACTCTAATATTTGCAAACTTTAATTTAAGAAATAAATTAATTCAAAATTTGAAATGTTACATTAATTTTTTTATTAAGATAAATCATATTGTTGGATTGTGAATTCTGAATTAAAAATAAAAATTTACAAATTATTTTATTAATTTGTAATATTATACAGAAAGATTCTTATTAGGTAATCATATATAGTAAAAATGTAATATCTATAATAGGAAGCGTATGCATAAGAAGCGTAAATTATAATTATATTTTGTTACATTTTAGAGTGGAAAATTTATGATTATACAATATGATTTTAATTATATTGAAAATTACACAATGAATGTATATATTTTTTTTTAGAGTTTAGAATGATAAATTTACAATCATATTTATTTTCTATCATTTATTTCTTATCTACTTTTTTAATATTTATTAGCACATTATTTATTTATTTGTATACTCTTCAATATCAATTAATTTGTTGGTTCAAATTGAAACAAAAATGTAACATAAAATTGAAACTTTCGACATCTTTCTTATAAAAAACATATTACAATAAACATTTGTATTTTGTTAAACTTTAAAAGTATTACTACATATAATATCTATCTTAATTATATATTCCGTTATTGTCAATATTAATCATGTAAAATTGTTATAAAAAATTAAATTTATTTAACTTAATTAATCAATAATTTATTATCAAATTCATTATATTGAATTAATTTTAACATGCATGTTAATTGAGGATTTAAAGATACATTTTAACAATTTATAGTTATTTAGTAAAAACAAAATAAATTTAAATAATGATGAGAAATCAATTTCTTATATAATAATTCAATTGTTTTTTATGTTATCTTTATATATTTATTACATTGACTTATTTTTTAGATGTTCTATTTATTATATATCATGGTAAATAATTAAAAAAAAAACCTACATTTTTTAAATGATTATTTCTTATATAAAAAATTTACATAAAAAATCATTCTATACATACACAAACAAATTGTTAATCATGTGTATGGCACGAGTAAAAAATTAGGGCTTAAGTAATAATAACAAAGTCTGTAAAAAAAAAATAATGATAATAACAACAAAGGATAAGGGAATTGAGGATGTGACCCATGCTTGCATAATAAATATTCTTAGTGGATTGTTTACTTCGCCGAAGATTTCCACCTACAATTAATTACCTTCGGTTTTTCTCATATTAATCAGCAAATAATTTTATAATGAAAATTGACCTAATAATACCAAAGGGTGAAATAAAAAAAGAAGGAAGTAAACTAAAGAGAGATGCGAAAGTAGAGAGATAAAGCTACAGGTTGTGAGTGAATAGGCAATAATTAGGAGAAGAACATGCAAAGAATCCATAGAAACTGAACCCACTAAATCACTAATCTTACTCTACTTTTAATGCAATTTCATAATGCAATCATCTTAATTTTTTTTTTTGTTAAATTATTCATTTGACCCTTATAGTTTCAGTATTCTTATGTTTTTAGTCCTGCTATTTTTTTAATTCCTATATTTTACATTTTAATTCTCTTTTGTTTCATATCGTTTTGAAAGTGGTTTTTTTAGTTCTTATAATTTATATTTTAATTCCCTTTTAGTTCCTATAGTTTAAAAGTGGTCTTTTTAGTCCCTACACTTTATATTTTAATTTCTTTTTAGTCTTTACAAAAAAATATGAATAATATTATCAATTATAATTAATTACAAAAATATTAGCAAGTAATTCGTAATTAATTTATCGCAAGATAATTTATAATAAAAAAATAGTTGATAATCTATAACTAATTTGTAACTAATTATTTTTATATATCTTTTTAGTAAGAACTAAAATGTAATTAAAATTTAAATTATAGGGACTATAAAAATCAATTTCAAACTATAAAGATTAAAAAAAAATTAAAATACAACATATAAGGACTAAAAATAATATTTTTAAATTATAAAGAATAAAAAAAATTAAGATATAAACAATAGAATTAAAAAAATATTTTTAAACCATAAAGATTAAGAATATAAGAATCGTGAAATTATAAAACTAATTTAACCTATTTTTTTCTCATATAATTGAAAAGGAGTATCTTTTGACTGGACTTGAGATTTTTAAACTCATCCGAAAACCTGCTGCCACTTATAGGTGGGTTGTCCCAACTACTCCTAATTATGCCGGTTTAAATAATAATAATAAGAAGAATCATATTTTACTTTTTTAAATAGATAAATAATTAAACGAATTAAAAATAAAATAAAAAATTAATAATTTTAACACGAAGAGTACTAGTAACTCCACCTCCTTACAAGTTACAACTAACACACGTCGGCGATTAGAGTGACTCAGCAAAACCCTAGTTGTTCTCACACTCTCGTTCCGTCTTTCTCCAACAATGGAAGTTCCTTCGGAAGCGCCGCCGTCTACCGGCACCGGTGAAACCATAAGCAAAAAGTCAGTGCTCGAAACCCTTTTCTCAATGAAAATTTCAATTCGCAATAGCCTTACCTCAAATAATTGATTTGTTTTTTGTTTGCGCAGTGCGCTGAAGCGGGAACTCAAGAACAAACAGAGAGAAGAAGATCGCAAGCGCAAGGAGGAGGAGAAGGCCAAAAAGGTAAATCACATTTCCATCTTCCCCAACGATAATGCAGCGTTTTTTCTTTGTTTTTTTTTCTTTTATTATTCATTGCATTAGGATTTCAATTTCTTATAAAAAATGGAGTTTTATTTATAATGTAATTCATTTTATATTTTTTTTCTCTAGGCAGCTGAAAAGCTTGAAATGCAGAAGGATAAGGATAACAAATCTGCACCTGCTGATGAAGATGATATGGACCCTACTGTAAAGCTCCACTTTTGTCATTTCAGTGGAATATTTGATTAATTACAATTTTTATTTATATATTTTTTTGTAATTTTTGGGGTGATTTCATTGCAGCAATACCTTGAGAATAGGCTAAAGTATCTTGCAGTTCAAAAGGCAGAAGGGAATAACCCTTATCCTCACAAATTCTCCGTCACTATGTCTCTTGATCAATACATCAAGGAATATGGAGGTTTAAGCAACGGGCAGCACCTCGAGGATGTCTCTGTGTCTTTGGCTGGTACTTGGCAGTTTCTGCATTGATAGTTTGGTTGTTGCTTCTGTTGCTGTATGCTGATTCTAATAATCTTTATGCGTTTCAGGCAGAATCATGCACAAACGTACCTCTGGTTCTAAGCTTGTCTTCTATGACCTGCACGGTGGCGGTTTCAAGGTCCAGCTTATGGCCGACGCGAGGTACCCAAAATTGTTGTTTAACTTTGTGCATGTAGGGATGATGGTGGTGCAACATTATGAATCAAAATAATATAGATAAATTATTTATAGGGATGTTTTCGAACCAGGTGAAAAAGCCTATTAGTATTAGCCATGGCTGAACATTTTTGTGGAATAGTTAAATTAGAGGAATAATCTGAAATAGTGTCTCATGGAAGTCAATTCGATTTTTTACACTCTAGAATAATCTGCATTAACCTTTTGGGTCTTTTATTATAATTTTGTTACACAAATACTGTAGGCTAATATGTAATGAAGTCTTTTGATATATTGATTTTGCATACAACAACAACAACAAAGCCTTATCCCACTAGGTGATTTTGCATACAACAACAACAACAAAGCCTTATCCCGCTAGGTGATTTTGCATTATGTTCTTTATACTACTTCGGTTAGGTGCTACAGTGCATTATAAAAGGTAAATATTTAGTGGTAATAATTCAAATATGGAAAATGTAACTTTAAGAGGTTACTCTGTAATGCCATATTCTACGGTACCCCTTGTTATAATGTCAAGTTCTGTGGCATACCTTGTTACCTTGGTGTTTGACTTAGATGTAGCTGATTGTATTTTCAATTTATGAAGATAGTTTTTTTGTATTTGTAATTCTTTCTGAACGGTGTTTTTTTCTTATTGTTGAACCTATATTTTCTTTTCTTTTCTTTTACCCTATTTGATTTTAGTTGGATAGATGAAATAACTGATATCTTAGCAATGCAGTAAATCGGACTTGGATGAGGCTGAATTTTCCAAATTCCATTCTAATGTGAAGCGTGGGGACATAGTTGGTATCACTGGGTTTCCAGGTTTGTGATGCTATAAACTTTTGGTTATCTTTTTTTAACTGTCTTTCACGCATATAAGGTCTGTGTCCAATTCTATGACCTTGACAATAATACATGCAATTAGCAGAATAAGGATTTTTTTAAAATGAATCAAGTCTAGGTGAATAGGAAAGTGTAAAGATATAAATTCTGCTATGATTATTTCAATATTATTAAATGATTTCTGCCTCAACCAGGAAAGTTGTGTCTCATTGTAAGCAATTGGAAACCATTTTAAGCCCAATAATCACTCTGTAAATATTAGCTAATTGCCAAAATTTAGACGTTAGGACCATATTTGCTGTACACTTGTGCTTTTTATTCATTGCAAAGGGCTAAATCCTGCTAATCATGCATACATTTTTCTATTCTGATTCTCCATAGTTAGGATGCATTCTGCAGTGTTATATTCTGAATTACAAGTTTATTCACTCTATAATCATCAACTTTTTCAGTTCTCTCTTGTTTAATTATCCAGGCAAAAGTAAGAAGGGTGAACTTAGTATTTTCCCCAAGACTTTTGTGTTGCTGTCTCATTGTTTGCATATGATGCCAAGGCAAAAGTCTGCTGCTGCTGCTGATAATGCAAATTTGAAGGTCAATAGGATACTTTTCTTTTCTTTTCTTTTCTTTTTTGGTGATCATAGGCAATGATGTTACTTTAATGATTTGCAGAGAAATCCATGGGTACCAGGAAGTACCAGGAATCCTGAAACATATATTTTGAAAGATCAGGTATTAACCGTATTATTGGCATGAAGCGTGTATTGTTATAGACACATTCATTGTTTTTAATGTTTTTTAATGATTTGTATGCACTCTCATGTTGTTGGAACCAGTCTTGGGACAGTGGTAATGGGGTGGATGCACTTTTATATTTGAGAAAATATAGGAATGCAATTTACCTTTCCCCTTGGTGGTTAGGGTTAAGGGTAGGAAATGAAATGTGATAGGTGGATGCTTGTCATTATTATTCACTTATCCTGTGTGCAGTGTGCATGTTTGTGTCTTTTCTTTTTGAAATGTATTGTTGTTGCTGTTAAGTATATTCTATATTTCTTTGATTCTTAAATGGTTTTTTTTTTATATCTATTTGTTTTATCCCTTTCCTCCTTTTTTGTGATTTTCTTTATGAACTAACTTGGTTGCAACTTGCAAAGGCACCCATGACACAAAATGCATTGTTATAATCCAGCCATTAAATATATGAATGGCTCTGATTATCACACTATTATTTTTTTTTATTGAAAATCTTATAAACTAAAAAAAGTTAATGACCTATGTCCCCAGTCTCCTGAAAAATTGACTCACAAATTCATCTTTTGATATTTATGACTGGATTGGTGATGGGATCTTTGTAGGAGATTTATCTCATTTGGTCTGACAGCCTTGTGAATGTGACTGAGGGCAATGTAGCATCCAAAAACAGGCAAATGTGAATGGATTCTTTGTACATGAACTTTACAGCATCCCACATTGCATCAAATAAATGATTCTAACCTAAGAGGGTCTACAATGAGGTTCCTTATACTTGACAGTTGACAGGGAGATTTTTTTATTTTTTTTCTCGTTCAGTTTTTGAAATTTTAATAAAAATAATAATGGTGTAATAATCTGAACCATTCATCTATTCAATGATTAAGATTTCCTCTCACTTTAGAGGATCCTGGTCCAAGATTGTACAAGGACATCGTAAATTGTAATTTTGAAACTTGTATTAGATTATCAGCTATATTTTTTGCTTGGTATAATAAACATGTTTGGTTAATCTGTCTCTCAATATTCATGTACTGACAATAATATGTTTTATTCAATTAATTGTTTTTCTTAAGGAAACTAGGTATCGGTTACGCCATTTGGATTTGATGCTTAATCCAGAGGTTCGAGAAATATTCAAGACCCGGTCTAAAATCATTTCTTATATTAGGAGGTTCCTTGATGACCTTGATTTCTTGGAGGTCTGTTCTATGTCCGAGTATTCTGATGCTGGATCCTGTGGTTTATGTTCTTCCATTCATCTACTTTTTGCATCACTTTCAGGTTGAAACACCAATGATGAACATGATTGCTGGTGGAGCTGCAGCCCGTCCATTTGTAACACATCACAATGATCTTAACATGAGGTTATTCATGAGGATTGCTCCAGAACTTTATCTTAAGGAGTTGGTTGTTGGTGGACTGGATCGTGTTTATGAAATTGGTAAACAATTTAGGAATGAGGGCATAGATTTGACCCATAATCCTGAGTTTACTACCTGTGAGTTCTATATGGCTTATAAGGACTACAACGACTTAATGGATATAACAGAGCAAATGTTGAGTGGTAAGAATTTAATGGGTATTTTAATTTTAATGTTAATATTGATTCTCTTTCATCATCATCATCAAATCAGTTTCTTAATCTCATGATGTGAAAACCATAAAACAGGTATGGTTAAGGAACTTACCAAAGGGAGCTATAAAATCAAGTATCATGCTGATGGGATTGACAAGGAACCTATTGAAATTGACTTTACTCCTCCTTTTAGGTGTGTAGTGTACATTATCTGGTCACTAATGTTCATTATAATTCTATTCTATTTTTGAATGATAGATTTGGATTTTTAATTGTTACAGAAGGATTGACATGATTGATGAATTAGAGAAGATGGCAGGCCTAAGTATTCCCAAAGACTTGTCGAGTGAGGAAGCTAATCAATATTTGAAGGACGTGTGCTTGAAGTATGAGATCAAATGTCCTCCCCCTGAGACAACTGCTCGTTTGTTGGATAAAGTAATCCCCTTTTTTTAATTATTATCTACTTTGTTTTTAAATTTTGCTTTTATCTAAAAGATTATTTACATTCCTTTTCCTTGTCAGAATGTATCAAAAATTTTGATGGCCTTGTTTTTCTGTCACACTTGTTTTGTTGTTGCTGGTCTGATTTAAGACCAGGACAAGGAGTTCTGATGGACTTAAAAGCATTAGTTTTGTGTGTTATGGTTGGGAAAATGAAATATACATGAATGGTTGGGAGGGGATAGAACTATAGTCTACAGACATTCTAGACTTTGTAAAACAACAGTGAGCCATTGTAGTAATATAACTGTAATTTCCAATTAAGAGCTCCAACTTTCTATTTAGTGAGTTGTAATTTCAGTTTTAATTTTGCAAATTATAGATATAATTTCAGTTTTAATTTTGCACAATTCTAATAATGCATCGTTAATGTATTTTTATTATGAAGTGTCTGCAGGAAATATAATTATATTGTTTTCATATTGCAGCTTGTTGGTCACTTTTTGGAAGAGACATGTGTAAATCCTACATTCATAATAAACCACCCTGAGATCATGAGTCCTTTAGCAAAGTGGCACAGATCAAAACCTGGCCTGACTGAACGTTTTGAATTGTTTGTTAATAAACATGAAGTAAGATCATGAAATTTAGGTGATTTACTATTTAAAATAAAATGGAAACATGCTTCTGATCGCTGTTACTTTTCAGCTTTGCAATGCATATACTGAATTGAATGACCCTGTAGTACAACGACAAAGATTTGCAGAACAACTCAAGGTAATGAAAATTGATACAATGGTAATATGTACTATGCTCTAATTGTTGGGCTTTTTATATAGAAAATATTAGTAGCTGTTTGTTATTTGTTTTACATGTCAGGATCGACAATCAGGTGATGATGAAGCAATGGCCTTCGATGAAACATTTTGTACGGCTCTGGAGTATGGTTTGCCACCTACTGGTGGTTGGGGTTTGGGTATTGATCGGTTGACCATGTTACTGACAGATTCACAGAATATCAAGGTTTTTGCTCTCTCTATCTGCATGCTTACTTTGTTTTCATGATTTCTTACTCTTTTGTCATTTTGGTGACATGCTTACTTTGTTTTCACAATTTCTTACTATCTTTTGTCCTTTTGGTGACAGGAGGTTCTTCTCTTCCCTGCCATGAAACCTCAAGACTGAGCCTTCAGTCAAAGCTATGTTTAAATCTCATAGCAGTAAAATCATCAGACACACTTACACAGGTATGCTCTGCCTCAAACCGTCAAATGTATATTCCACATAACTCTAACACTCTGCAAGTAGGTTTTGGTATTTCTGTAAGCTGCTCAACCACAATTGATAAATGATTATTTGGCTCTGTTCATTTTTATTTTTAATGAAAACGAGTCTAGAAAAATTATGTTATTACTTGATTATCCAGAGTTCAGGTGTTAATTCATATCTACTTGTATAATGTCAATGCTTCCTGTTGGTATTGATTAGTGTTTGATTTTGATAATCTTGTTTATGACTTAAAATCTATCTTTTTGTGGAGTTTAAGTTCCTTTTTTCTTTTTAATGGTTTCAGGAACATGAGAAATGCCAGATGATTAAACATGGGATCTCAGTTTTGATTTATGTACTTGATTAGGAGACTTGCCATGGACTGGTCATGCATCATCCACATCTGTTGATCTATTACTTAAGGGCGGTTTGGAGAGACATTATTCTAGATTTTATTTGTGATTGGATTGAACGTGTTGTCATATACCAGCTTTTTTTATTACATATTTGAGATTTGAGACAATAGAATGGCTAGATTTCTCACCAACTAACGTCCTTATTGCTGAAGCTCGAAATTATTCTCTCGATCCATAGATAAGAGTGTGAGGTAGCTCGCTAGAGTCCACATTCTAAATGAGCTTATATTTTGTTAGGTTGGCTTTAATCTGCGGGTTGGTAGGCCAATCCGAATGCACTTTTTATTTGAAAATGAGGATAATTCATGAAGCTAAAAGAAAGCATATAGCAAGTTAAAATGGTGTTCCTTAAATAACTACGAAAATACATGTAATAAAATATATACGTGGGTTAGTGTGTTGATATATAAAATTTCGAGGTCAATCTGATTGACCCTTTTTGTTTTGGTTCTGATGGGTTATGCGGGTTAGCTTGTGTAAGCTCTAAATTAAATATATGTTTGGTGTGCGTCCGTCTAGCAAGAGCTCACGTATTTGGCTGGGCTAAAGTGAAAAAAGACGTGCTTTTAAAAGCAAGCTGAGGCAGATCCAAACATGCTGCAAGTGTAACTATGTTTTAAGCTTTCGTATGTAATTAAGGGCATTTGTGGGCTAATTTGCTTGTCAAAACCTTATTAAGCCAATCAATCTGTCTAGCAGCAACAAAGGCTGTGAAGTGTGAACAAGTTATTTTGAATTCAATTAATGGCTTGAACCCTTTTTTCTTTATTTTTATTGATAGTCATTGTATAGTGATTACCCCCAAATTTGTCTGAGAACTTAGACGTTGACCATATTAGTTCTTAAGGAAGTAAAAAAATCGATCCTCGTTAGGGAGGGCTACAAATGTTGGATATATCAGTTCTTAGGCAACAATATTTTCGGGTAAAGCTTATGCATTTATGTTGGTTTCAATTGAGTGTATGTGCATGGGCACCCAATTTTCTTGGGAAGAATGAATTTTGGATTTTTAATTTTTATTCATGATCAAAGAGATGTATTGTTTTAATTCACGGAGGAGAGATTTTGAGAACTTAAATTAGCAACCTGCAAAACCAAATGTACCTTTGCGCCTCCTCTTTACAAAGGCCATCGTTATCGAAGTATGACAATCTAATTACATTTATTGATATCATTTTCATGTGAAATTTCAGCTCATTTAAAAAAAAAACTAAAAATAATAATCAAGTATATGTGTTGTACATTTTTATAATTGGTTTGCGTATATGTTAATCCGAAGGTAATAGATTTAGTTTCTAGACTTCTAGTGTCCTTGCTTCATTTTAAGCAAAATACCATATAAATACTGTCTCTAACAAAGTATGTTTTGTCCTAACTTGTCAGTAGCTTGGTATATATAAAAAAATTGAGAGTAAATATTAATTGTTAGTATCTAGAGTTTTTAAAGTCAATTTAAGATGATGATAGACAAAAGCATTGAAGTCACTTTTATTGGATAAATAAATATGTTTAAACCATCACCTTTGAATCAATATTTGA
The DNA here is from genome assembly GCF_004193775.1 of Glycine soja. Taxonomy (NCBI): domain Eukaryota; kingdom Viridiplantae; phylum Streptophyta; class Magnoliopsida; order Fabales; family Fabaceae; genus Glycine; species Glycine soja. Next base: position 26,897,876 of record NC_041014.1, on the reverse strand, counting down.
TTTTCGTATAGTGAGTTTAAGAACTTACAAAAGAATCAAATAATCATAATTTAAGAAAAGTTGATTTTGTCACGTTTATCTTGTAATTTTTGTTTTTCTCATCACCAAAATGTCAAAATTAAATCAAGGGATATTACTCAGTGCGTAAATTATTGTAAATTTCTTAATACTGCCCTCTATTCGTATGAATAAAAAAATGTCAAAATTAAATCAAATTATACTCTTAATTTATTTCTCTCATACTTTTCTATATATCATCACCATCTTATGCTTCTTAGAGTAATTTTATGGGATCACCATCTGCATCTTCTACCATGGTGACGAACCTAGATCCTCTCGCTTTCTCTGTCCAGCAGAAATTTCAGCCTTTGATCACATTCAATCTTTTTTAACCACTGTTGCAAGAACTAATTTAGCAGGATAGTAGCTAGAGAGGATTCAAGTTGATCCAGTAAGGGAAATAATGAAGAAACATAATTCCTTATACTGAAACTACAATGTTATACAATGAAAAATAAACAGAGAATACCAACATTAAAATAGTATGTGAATGTGATTAATTTAAAGAGTAAATAAATAAGTAACTTGCTAGTTCTTGTATTATTCATCATTAGAATTTTATCCCTTATATATATGTACTTTAAATTTACAAAATATTAATAGACTCAATCCTTTTTTAAACCTTATATATATATGTACTCTAAATTTACAAAATATTAATAGACTCAAACCTTTTTTAAAAGAGTTTAATAGTGATATACTAACAATACAAAATAGTTTTATATTATTATCGATCCATTCATCGTGAGTCATAATTAATATAACTTTTAAGATAATTTTATAAAAATTAATAAATTTATGATATTGTGATTTATGATTAGATTATACTGTTACTAAATAACTGTTTTTTATCTCCTAAAAAAGTGATAAGTACTTGGTAGTAATGTTTTTTTTTTTTAAATAAAATAAAATTGATTAGCCCTTTAATAGAATAGAATTACTTATGCTTTCTAGTGTTGTAACCTGTTGGGTTAACTCCATTACATTACTCTTTTCATTCACATCTGGGTAAACAATAGACTGAGTTGGCAACTTTAAATTTTGTCTCCAATCATTTACACACAGCCAATTTGTATTTGTCTGATACTCAAACTAAAATCATAATCATGGACATGGTTATCCCAGCAGTAAGAAACCTACAGAGAGCTTTTAACACAGCTCTCATCAGAGGGTGGTCATCACAGCATGACTTTATCAGAGTGGTCCAGCAAGAGATTACTTACTGATTTTCATCTCATTTTTGGTGCAGACAGAACGGTGGGAACAGACAAAAGGGAAAGATGATTAGAAAGGAAATCAATAAATAAACATACGTGGCCACTGGTGCAGAGAATCAAGCCCCTAGAACTAGAACTACAAGTGCAAATCAAAGAGATAATTAATGCCATTATTATAGGTGGTAAGAGAATGGGGTATCTGCTGCACTGCATTCTGCAATGGCTTTACCTATGTATGTGGAACCGTACGAATACACTTACTATATATATAATTGTTGATTTTTTATTTCTTCTAAACCATGGCATTCCTCACTCGAAAATTAAAGATTAATTTCCAAAATATTAAAATTTATTTAAAAAATTAATATTTTTTCATATGTTCGAGTCAAAAATTCAACTTTCACCAAATACTGAAGGAATAAAGTTATTTTTACCAAATATGTTATACCATGTTGGTATTGTTGATTTTGCAATTCATATATTATTGTTCACACAAGGTACACTTGCTTGCGCACGTTTTGCACTTTGCTAGGGTTATAGTATTAATTAATAAATAAAAAAAGTGGAGTAGAGTTATGGCCAAAACACCAAATAGGGTTCCAAAAGTTGTAGCCACTACTACACTAATGACTAATGCAAGCACAAGTATAGTAATGCTACCTCTCAGGAAGGTCTACTTCAGTTGCTAAAGTTGTTTGATGCGATTGTAGTCCCAATTTTCTGCCTAGTTTCCTGTCTGTCTGCCCTAAACAGAGAGCATGAGATGAGAGAGATCAGAGAAAGAAGAAAAAGTGTTGGCCATGCATGGTCCCCTTGTCATATGTCAGAACCTATGAAAAGATTTAATGTAGATACTATGAAAATATATAGTTTTTCTTGCTTTCTGATCACCTAACTTTGTATTAAATGCCATTCGATCATACATAAATAATGCTAGCTAGCTAGCCTTTCACTTTGGCTTGTTTATCAATAATACTTATCTCGTGCCTTGCATGAAACTTGAAAATTTCGTTCTGTGAACCTTCTAATAGGAACGAAGAAACTCAACCAATTTGATTCTGATTCTGTACTTGGGGTGTAGTTGTGAGAGATTCATGAGTGGAAGCTTAATGCTAAAATTGCATGGATCCACACTTTCCCATGTTATGTTACTTTAAAATTGCCTGTCTCAGTTAGTTTAATTGATTAAAAAAGTGTTAAAGTTGAAGAAAATTACACTAGTTCTAAAACGAAATTAATTTTTGCAATATTGGCTTTAAACTAAAATTAAAGATTGAGATTCAAGTTTTATTCTCTTTCTATTCTCTTCCTCCTCTCCTACTGGCAGTACAGAGATCAAGATAATATATATATATATATATATATATATATATATATATCAACTGTATTTGCACTTCGGATTAAACTAGTTTTTTTTAGCCTGTGCTGCTGAGGATAAATAATTTTTTATATAATAAATAAATATATTAAATTATATTTTAATTTACAATAAAAAAATTTAAATTATAATATAAGGTTATTTTTATCCATTAGTTATATTTTAAAAAAAATATATTAAAATTGATTTAAAGGGTATAAATAAAACAGTGGCATAAATTTAAAAAATACGACTAATAATATTGAGCATATAGATACAATAAAATAATTAAACAAGTAATTTGAGATGATTGAAATAAAATATGTTTTGCCAATTGCTGGGATTGCATGCAAAATGAATGTACTTCCCAAAGAAAAAATAGAATATTTAATTAAAATAGTGAAGAGAGTGATAATTTCATTTTTTGAATTATATAATATAATTTATGATAGATGAGTCATAATTTAAAAAAATATAGAATGTTTAATTAAAACTATTGAGTATGTGAATGAAATTATTCAATCTTAACCAATGAAAGATACCACAGGTTTATCAAAAAAAATTGTAGCCTAATCAATTAAAGTAGTCAGGAGCTACTGAAAACACTTTTTTTACCAAATAATAATTAACGTTTTTTTTATCTATATTAATTGAAAACTAGGAGAAAAAACACATATTATTTTTAATCAACTGAATTAGATTTCATTCATAAATAATTAACATATTTTCTAAAGTGGATAGTATATGTGCTTTTAAAATAAATATATACCATATTATATATATATATATATATATATATATATATATATATATATATATAAATTTTCTATTAGTTGCATATACATTCATATCTATTCTATAAATATGAAAATAGGTGCATGACACATGACTAACAAGCCTAATGTGTGATTGATAGAAAGAAAGAAAATAAGTGAAAAATAATGTTGATAAAAATAAAGAGAGAAAAAATGAGTGTTTGGTTTAAGAGAAACAAAAAAGAGGAAAAAAGAAAAAAAAATTAAAAATCAATTTTTATGTTAAATAACTGATTGTGAGGAATTCATAATCAATTATAAGATAATTGATTATGAATTGTAAAACAATTACGTTCTCGGTGTAAAATTGCACTAACAATCAATGATAATCAATTATCAGTAACAAATAGGTAATTACTATACAATTTCCGCTAAGTAAGGAAATAAAAAGGTGTGTATCATACTTATTTTTATTTCTCTTCTCACCTATTTTCACACAACCAAGCTCCACTTTTTTCATTTCTCACCTATTTCTCCTCCTTCTCCACTAGTTTTCCACCATTTCCTACCTACTAAACAAACCCTTAAATGTAAGTTGAATGTATAGTACCATAATATATACTGTCTGAGTAATTTTAATTTTTTTAAAAAATAATAAAGATTAATTTCATGTATATTATTAGTGTAAATTGTTTTATGCATTCAATCATTTAAAAATCAGTTTAGATATGAGACTTTTAAAGTAATATTTTAAAAATCAACTTTCTATACATGCATGATTTCTTATTGGTTAAGAGTGTAAAAACCTTACACTATCAATGTATATACTAGTTTCTCAAAATTATTTTCTTATGTATAAATCTTTAAAAATAGATGATAAAATAATATTAACAAATATTATTTTTACAATTATTTGTAAAATATTTTGTCAAAACTACTCTTATTATTTACTGTATCAATTTTGCTTTTCTTGGTAAGACAGAAAGAAGAAGAAAAAAGGTAAATGATGAAAAAAGAAAAGAGAAGCAATGTATGATTTCATGCTTGTGCCGATTCTTTTCTTGACGTCTATTCCATTCCATGCCACGATTTTGCATAAAGAGTATATAGGGTCTCAAACCTACCTATGCATGCTTCTTCCGAAGCCAGTGTGTGGTCATTCAGAAAGAATGACAGCTGAATCGCAACCTGGTATCATACATTCAATTTTTCTACCAGACAAAGACAAACAAAACTGATTAACTTATTTCCACAGTCAAAGAAGATGTGGAGTATAATACATGCATTCAATCTCTTAAAAAAAAAAGGAAGAAAATAAAAATAGAAGTTTTACGTGGTGTGTAATAATGCACCTTCTTTTAATATTTAAAATTCATAATAATAATATATCTAATAATGGATCATCACTATTATACATGCGACCTTTAATTATATCTTTTAATTTACTTAACGACATGAACTATACATACCATTTAATAAAATATCATAAAAATATATTAATAATATTTATTCATATCTAATAACTTTTTTTAATTGTTACTAAAAGTTTTTAACATTTTTATTAAATGTTAAGTAAAAAAATATTACCAATGTTCACACGTGTAATGGCATATACATATTCAATTTTATTGCTTTTGTGATTTTTAAAAATATTTTTTATCTAATACTTGATAAAAATATTATTAAATTTCTTTTATAACATTTAAAAAATGTTATTCAATATAAATAAATATTATTAACATGTTTCTATTACATTTTATCAAATTTTATATATAATTTATGTTGCTAAAGGTTTTAACAAGAACAATTAGACACAATATTTAATAAAATATAACGAAAACATATTAGTAATATTTATTTAATATTTGATGATAATTTTTAAATTAATTTTTAAATAATATTTTTATTAAATATCAGAAAAAAAATATTGTTAAAGCATAGCAGCGAGCATGTTATGTTAGCATCTAATAAATTTAATGTGCTTATTTTTCGAATATTCTTGCTCCTTTGAATTAGGACAAATCAATATGAAATATCTCGACATTTTTCTGGTCTACGTCATATCACCTTTGTCACGAAGTGTTCGCTCCAGTGGATATCTTGGCGGGTTGTTTTATTTGTACAGCAAATTTCATGTACGTCTTACACTTTTTTTTTTACTTAGATGAATAAAAAAATTGTAAGTGCATATTAAAATGCGTGTTTTTAATTTGATTATTTTAAAAACAGTGACATAAAAATATAATGAAAATAGGATATAGTTTATATATATTATGGCCCCAAAATCAAATTTTAATTTGGATAGTTGCATATGGATATGTTGTTGGTAAACTATTAGTAGTAGATTTCACAGTACACTGTTTAAGATCAGGACTTATATCAGAAGAGACTGGTAATTGGATAAAAAGGAATGCATTACATTGGGTAAACTATCAGAATGCACTGAACTCCGGATATAGTTGTGTATTGAAAGCCGTTATTAGAGAATTTGTGAATGGTCTTGTCTCTGTGAGTGTAGAAGAGTGAAGTAATTTATTTGTTTAAATTAAAATGTTTTCATATTTTAAATTCATGATCATTTTGTTTGTTATATGGAATACTCTTAAAAGTTTAATTGGTTTGGTTTAATTGTTAGACTTATATTTTTTTCTTTTAAGTTTTTAGAAGTCTTATTTCTAATTTTTATATAACGAGACTCATTTTCGGCCTTTGTACTTTTTTGGTCGGGTCTTTCAATTTTATTTTAGTTGTTTTTTTTTTAATTGGGCATCAATAATTTCTTTAATAAGGTTTCTGATTTCGTATTAAAAACAGGCGAGTTCTAATTTACTTTTAAAAGTTAACTCAAAGAAGGATGACTACTTTAGCTTTATAAATAAATTGAATAAGCTCTTGATACAGGTTAGCATTTGTATATGATTCCTTGTCTGAGTAAGAGAGTGAGATAGTAAACTTTAACATTGGTGATTACTTTTTACTATGCCTTCTTTTACTAATTAAATGGCATTATCACTTGTTTTTTTTTTAAGTGGTTAATTCTAGAATTGATGAATTAAATTTATGGAAGTGACAAATCACTTCCCGAATATTTTCAGTAAATAGGAGTAATTTAGAATTAACAGTTTAAAAAAAGGGATGTAAAAAATAGAAATAGAAATCCTTAATATGTTTTTGTTAATTTCTATCCAACTGACGTGGTACTTATTTCCAAAAGTATTAATTATAAAGTAATTAAATAAATACAAACCAATTAGTTCACACAACAACTCATAATTCATGAACTAAACCTATATCAATATTTACAAACCATTTCATTTGTCATGATATTTGGTTTCCATCTTCTCAGTTTATGAACTAATTTTTTTAATTTTAATGATGCCATAAATGTAAAGTATTTGTTGATTATATCAAATAATTAATCAAAAAAAAATTAGATGATCACTTTTGATGAAATTTCTATTCTTAATCATATTTTTTTCATTTCATATACCAGACTTCAACTTGAAAATTTGTTTAAAGAAACCAAATCTACAACCACTAAGAGGTTTGTGAACCAATCTATTTGAATTTAATTGTAGTTGTGGAAGAGTCTGTTTAAAGGGATTTAATTGAGGCAAAAATACAAGTGTAGTAGTATAGTAGATAATAAATATGCTCCCTCGAGTCAATCCAAACCTCTTCATCCTCCTTTCTTTGCCCAAAATAATAAGCCAAAAATACTTGCAATTACTAGCCCACCACCACCGCTTTCCAATCCAAACACTTCTTGACTTTGAAATTGAATCACCCCATATCCTATCCTCCCAACCCCAACCCTTATTTATTTCTTCAACAACCTCTTCCATTAGAATAATCCTACACTTATTTCTCCCCCACTCTTCACTCACCCCCATTATTAAAACACTGCTAGCACTCCCAAGTGAGGAAGATAAACAAACAAAAAAAGCCCTTTCTTTCTCACAAAGAAATTGTGCTAAAAGAAAGAGACAAAGTGATCAGAGCCCCACCCCTTCCCCTTTTCCCTAGCATTAAGAGCCTTTTTTTCTTCTCTTCCCTGTGCCATCTCTGAGACAACAAGATTCCTAATTAAGTCCCCAGCATGTATTCCTTTCCATGTTCCATTTGCTTCTCGTCCGGGGGGAATTTCCTTGTACTTTAAAGAACCTCTCTCTCCACACACACACACACACATAACACAACCTAACCCTTTTTTTCTTCACACTATTAATGCAAAAGTTGTGTGTATATATGCAAAAGCTATAGCTACAACATAGCAGGGGATGGGAGACATATGGTACTCTTCTCTTTTTATTTATTTCAATTCCCCTTTCCTTTTTAGTTCATCTTTCACACAGGCGATTCCTGTTGCCCTTTCCTCCATTTTTATGTATTTGATTTTAACTTAATAACCCTTTTATTTATTATCTTTCATTTTATTATTATGTTGAGTTTCTAATGTGTATGAATAATTTTCTTTTTTTTTTTTTGGTACCAGATGCCAAGATGTTACTAGTATTTACATTATGATCGATAAGATGGGTGAGATGCACAGTTACTTACACAGAGGGGGTAGTAGTAGGGTAGGTGAAGCTGAAGAGGCTATATAAGAAGGCACAAGTTATGTTGGTTCAGTTCAGACCGAAAAGCAAGACAAGAGCGACAAAAAGTTCTGCATTCTAGCTTCTGGATTATTGTTTTTGATATCTATCCAACTTTCAGTTGAGTAATTTCCCATTATCACCATCATGGCTTCTTCTAATAGACACTGGCCAAGCATGTTCAAGTCCAAGCCCTGCAACCCTCACCACCAATGGCAGCATGACATCAACTCCTCCCTCATCTCCACTAGCTGCCACAGAAGCCCTTACTCTTCCGGTTAGTTTATTTCTCACACACTCATCAAAAGTCTCTCTCATCACACTCACCTTCTATTCACACAACTTGATAACAAAACCCTTTCCAATATTCTAACCCTAACTTTGGCAATTGACTTTCTTACATACATACAAAAAATATTAATAGCTAGCTAGACATCATGCATGGTTTATTAAAAAAAAAACCTTAACAATAATGACAAAGTAATTTACATATAATTTTTAAAAAATTGTGGATGAAATTTTAGTGACCCAAGTATTAATGACAAAAATTATCAACAGTCACATGAAAATTTGTAAGTAACACTTTAATGTCTTGTAATTTCTAATAAATTGTTATTTATATGTACAAATATATGTGTCTTTTTTTCTAATGTTGGTTTTAAACTTTACAGGAGGAGGTGGTGGTTGTGAGGAGAGAAGTCCAGAGCCAAAGCCAAGGTGGAACCCAAAACCTGAGCAAATCCGAATACTGGAGGCTATATTCAACTCTGGAATGGTGAATCCTCCGAGGGATGAGATAAGGAAGATAAGGGCACAGTTGCAAGAGTATGGGCAAGTGGGTGATGCCAATGTCTTCTATTGGTTCCAGAACCGCAAGTCCAGGAGCAAGCACAAGCTTCGCCATCTCCAAAACTCATCATCAAAGAACCTGAACCACCATCACCACCTTGTTGATCAAAATCATCATACTCCCACTTCTCTCCCTCAAACCGCTACTACTGCACCCTCATCCTCATCATCTTCATCGTCTGAGAAATCTTCCCCAAAAGAGCTTATAATACCTACCACCAAGGTGTTCTCCATTGGATTCTCCGATGTGATGCCTAATTCTCCCACTGCTTCTGTGAACCAGACCTATTTTCAGACCCGAATTAATGAGTCCATTATGCTTCCGTCACCACCACCACCAGTTGAGGCTTTCTTCTTCCCAGTGCAACAACAACATCATGGAGTAACATCATCATCACAAGGGTTTTGCTTCTCTGAGCTGTCCAATGTTGTTCATCAACACAACAGCGTTGGTCCTTGCACTAGCCTCTTGCTTAGTGAGATCGTAGGCCATGGTGTTGCTTCTGCTTCTGCCTCAAAGAAAGACAAGTCTCAGGTGAAAATAATGCACCAGCCCTCACTGCTTAATTTCTGTGTCACCACTCCAACAACAACAGCTCCTTCTACTACAACCACTGTTGTTGTACCTCCCATCACTACTACCTCCTCTACTACTATTCCATCCCCCCTCATGCATCAACTTCAAGGTATAATTTTATCTAACATATGAATTGAGGATTAACAAAATAAATAAGTTGCAGAAGATATTATAAAAACATTAATTACTAGCTAGTTAGTTAGTTTATTATTGACTATGGTTTTGCATGACAGTATTTGAGATAAAAAAAAAATAACTTATGATACTAATACTTTTTTATCTAACATATATGAATGGAGGATTAACAAAATAAGTTGTCTGAAGAGATTATAAAATATCCATTACTATCTAGCATTGACTATGGTTTTGCATGATGATCTGCAGAAATGTCATCCATAGTGCATTTTTTTTCCTTACCTTTAATTACCAGTGTTACGAGAAGAGTGTAGGATATTATTTAATAAAAATAGTTTTTATTTTTGTAACACTTTCTATGATAGAGATGAGGAAAAAGAAAGACTATAATAAGTTGAAGAAAATTTAGGTTGAATTTATAGGAGGGTACCATGGGATTTTGGGTCACGTGTGCATGGCTTTAATTGCACATGAGAGATGTTGTTCTGGTGTATCTCAGGTATTGGAGATCCAGGTGGTGCGGCGAGATCAATGGTGTTCATTAACGATGTGGCATTCGAGGTGGCTTTGGGGCCCTTCAATGTGCGTGAAGCCTTTGGAGATGATGCTGTGCTCATCCATGCCAGCACTGGTCAACCTGTGCTAACAAACCAATGGGGTCTCACTCTTCATTCACTCCAGCATGGCGCTTGTTATTATTTGGTGCGCAAGATAGCCCTATCCCTCGTTTAATATAATTTTTTCTTTTTCTTTCATTTTTCTGATCATAACTTCTTATTATTATTATTATTTCATCATTTTGCAGATATAGGAAGTATAAAGCTGAAGAATGATGATGAATGCGAGGTTCTCTGTCTTTTTTTTCTCCTTATCTATATCTACGTATGTTTACTATTAGGGTTATTAGATAGGGGTTTGTAGACACCGCTAATTATGAGAATGACTTAAGATATGCTCTGTGTTGTTCAAGTAATAGTATGGGATATTATGACTTTGTTGACCAGATCATATCCAACTTTTCTCCTTAAATTAGTTTAAAGCAAATTAATGATCGTATTATGACATACCTATATGATATGATGTGTGTGTGGGTTATTATGGATGTGTTTATTCATTTTAAAAGTATTGTCAATTGGAAAAAATTTAATTGGTAATTTGAAAATGTAGTTAAAAATATTATTATATTTTAATTTGCACCGACGATACGTACGTACAGTAATTTAGAATTTGAAGTACTATTTCTCATATACGTTGCTTTTGGGTTGCGTATGATTAATTACTTCACGACGCTGCTTTATTCAAGTCACCTACGGCACTGCCAATGTTACATCTCAGTGAAATTGTAAACTTGAGTTAGTTCGGTATTAATTATCGCCATATTAATATACATTGAAATTTTATAACGAATGAAAAGAAGCACTAAAATTGAAGTGGAAGAAAGTACTTATTTAAAATTACACTATTATGTTTTTTTATCCAAAAATAGTTAAAGGTTGAGTTTTATCACCTTATCAAGTTGAACAAAATTGTATCTTATGGAAAATAGATGTGATCTATATATATAAAAAAAAAATCAAAATTCAATCCAATTCAATTTAAATATAAGTAAGTTGTAAGATGAGAGATTTATTATTTTCACATAAGCATGTTTTGGTTTCACGAGTATATATTAGTAAGTTATAAAAAAAATTCTTAAAATGTACCTAAAGAAAAAACTTGTTAATATGTTTTTTTTTATTAAAATAAATGAGTGTATCGTGATTGCTAACATGCACCTCTTATTTTTTTAGGAAAAAATGTGTTTAGAAGTTATAACTTTATTTAGTTTATAAAAAATACACTTGATATATAATTTGTTATATAAAATACTCTTTAATTATAGAAAAGTATATATCATTAGCAAATCTTGAGAAATAATTGGAAGTCAGACAAATATTTAAAGTACACATGCATACATGGAAATTTTAATAAATATTAAATTATATAAATTCAACATTAAATGAACTTAAAATAGATCAAGTTTATAAAGTTTTATACAGTTTAAAAATTAATTGATATTTTACTACACAACTTTAATTGAATAAAAAGAGAAGGTTGAGGTTTACGTCTTTAATTAAATTCAAATTAAAGTAAAATAATAAATAATGAGATAAGCTTTAGATATAAAGTAATTGAGAAAGATTTGACAAGCTAAACCTGTTGAAAAAAAATCCCATTAAGATTTAATCTTAAATCTTATACAATCTAGTAATCTAATCTTAAATTATGCATACTATTTATATAAGGTTAGACAATTAATTCATTTTCTTAGAATCACATGGATAGTCTCTTTAAGCAAATAAAAAATTAGTGAACTGTTCAAGAATTGAGATGAATGAAAAAAATGAAAAAAATTTGTTGATGAAACTGATAGAGAAGAAAAACAAATGAAGAGCACTAATTATATTACTTCACTCCAAAAGTAAAATAATTTTTTCTGTTGAACTAAACGCATCTTCTTGGATTTACTGGCTATTGATACATTGATTCTTATGTGAATTAATCCTTGTGATGATTAAAAAAAGATTAGGTTTTATAGTATTTTTGCATGAAATTATTTAAGTATTTGATATAATAATAAAACATGTAGTTTTTACTATGAATGAGGTTTAATTTAATTTTATAAAAAGGGGTATTGTTATGTATAAATCTTTACTGTTTGCATATTAAATCTTAAAATTTATTTAAAAATTCATAAATCTGCTTGCTCGAGTTTTATGTTTAACTATCATATATATCAACTAAAATATATTTTAATACGTGTGAGTTATTAGTGTCTATGGAATTAGAATATAATTATTAATTGACTCATATGATGTTATAATTTGATATATGACTTTGTGAGTTTTTAGTGTGTATGGAATTAGAATATTTATTTGGTAATTATCTAGAATGATGTTTTAATTATATGTGAATTGGTTATTATCTCCGGGGAAGTGGTGGTAGTGCATATTTTATTTTGATAATTGAATATGCATGATGAGATATCTTCATCTTAGATGGGAAAGAAATTTTGACTACCTCTATGATGAAAAAACAGTGAAACACTATTACATGAATATGAAAGACTTAATTCATTATTAGTTAAACTTTATTTTAGTTTGGTTAATATTTTTAGATGTTCATATTTGAGAATAAAATTTTTATTTATGTAAGGACTCATTTATCATAATATTTTGAAGTATTTTGAACCATTGAAATTTCTAAATTCTGATTTTACAAACTTTTTAAAGTATTTTTATTGCAAGTTGTTATTGCAATTAAGGGCGTTACAACCGCTACCATATTCCACTGTTATTATTGTCATCACCACCATGGTTGTTATCATTATTTTACTCCCACTATTGTTGTCACTCTCATTCCATCACAACTATCATAGTCACATTGTCACCACCACTATTTCCACCATTGTTATTGTTGTCACTCTCACTACCTTTACTGTCACCATTATTTCATAATGGAATGAGATATGATGAAATGATTGACTCATTTTATTTATCTTCAATTTGTAACATTTTTTTAAAAACTAAAAAATAAATTGAAAATCAAAACTAGTTTCATTTTTTAAAATTTCAAAACTTCCCCAAATGGGGCCTAAATCTAAAACTATGAAGTTGATAAGGTTGAGGTTTTGCAAAGCCAACCCAATGATGAGTGAGACCTAAAATAAATTTTAATTTTTTTTATTTTAAATATGCTGAATTTTTTTCTAATAGGTTGGACCTTAAACAACCAATTTATTTGATCTTTTTGTTAATACATGTGACTTTTTTTACTTTAGAATTATTAATAGTAATTGCGATAGACTTAAATCTTATATTTTTGTTGTTTTATCATTGGTGTTTTAAACTAGGCTAAACTCTAAAAATTCCAAGTTTCAATGTCATTTTGTCATTTGAGAGTCTGGAACAAAGCAAGGCTATTGGTTTGGTCGACAGCTATGGGAGGGATGACTCTGAATTTTGCATATTGATTTTGTAACATATCAATTGGTTGTTTTATCTTCTTTTTTTTTTTATTGTGTGTGCGTATAAATCGGTTGTTTTATCTTTTTACCACTAGCACACCCAGTATTGATATATTCTTTTCAGATTTGGATACCCTGCAGTTAAAAAAATAACTGCAAGAGGGTATTTTTATATCTCACGACAAAATTTTCATTAATAATTAAATAAAATATTAATAAAAAATAAAATAAAATAAGTGTGTGGTATAAGATTTAACTGCACTCCCTATAGTTCTTTTTCAACTGCAGGAATTTGGATCCAATCTTTTTCCTTATAAAAGAAAACAATGTTTTTTAATTGAAAGTGAAATATGTTATGATAAACTTTTGCATAAATAAAAAATGAGGTTGGATGACACCCATTCATTACTCATGTAAAATTGATGCATTTAGTGACCTAATGATAATATAAGTCATATTTATTGGTGGAAAAAAATTATTCTTCAAATTTTGTATATTAAACATAATCACTACTTATTTGCTTGTCATGTAAAGACCTCAGAAGAGTAATATTAAGGACCAATAATGATAGTTTTTTTTAGTTAAAAGTTTATTTAAGAAGGCATTCCTTTGCATAGCAGGGAAGACTACCAACCTCAGCAAGAATTTATAGTATAATGAATTTATATATCACATACCAACCCAAGAAATCTGATAAACAATTTCAAATCACAGTTAATGTGAAGACTCAACCAAATGTACGTGTCACAAAATCCCCTTAGCCAATGGTAGTTTAAATACTAAAATAATTTAAAAATATTCAAATTAGAGCCTATAATTTGCTTTTGCATGACACTATTATTAGAGATCAAATTAAACAGTGACACCAAGGAGTTTTAGCTTAATTGGACAAATAATAAGTATGAATTGTTGTAAATTTTTAATATTTGTCTTTTATTCCTTAACATGAAAAAAAGAAAGTTAAAGAGTGATACGAATTTCCAACCTCTTGCTAGCTAGTCCGAACGAACAAGTTTAATTAATTTTATCCGAAAAAAACGAAGTGAGTTGAAGAACTGAATCCAATTAATGGACAAGAAGAATCGAATCAAAGTCAAGCAAGGAGACTGTTTGTTTACCTAACACCCTCGTCCTGGTTGGGGAGGGATATAGCTACAGCAGCAAGTACAAAATAAAGTCACCCTTTTTATATATTAGCAATATGCTCATATCAATTGTAGTACAATCCAAACCAAACATCACATCTAATAATGTGACCACAAACAAAGTCAGAAGAAACTCTCTGGCACACAAAAAGTTTGAGACACACACATGCTTCTTCCTATTTCCAACACAACCATGCTTCAATTCCTCTCCTAAACAAATTAAAGAGAGAGAGAGAGAATGAAATGAGAAATTAATTAATACCATTCACATCATACGAGTTCGCAAAGAGCTAGCTAGCCAGAATTGAAGTTGTCATGGTAATGATTATAAATTTGTGATTGTATATACCATACATATGTACGTGATAGTTCATTGCATGCAGAAGAATTAAATTAATAGATGGGTGTTGGGGGATGACATATATAGCATAGCACAAAAAGATTGGAGGCAAAGAACAGGGGTGATATAATATAATGTTGGGGTGTGACATAAGCATATATAAAGAGTGTGCAGCTAGCAGCGACATATCGAAATCGGTGGTGTCAAATCGAGGCATCAAAACATGATGGAGAGGAAACACTGTTGTTATGGAGGAACACGTAAACCAGTAATCTGAGTTATGTTGTGACCTCTCGTCAACAACCACTCTCCTGTTTGATGTGGTTGATGAATTTATAGGAAAAAAAAAAATAGGAACAGTAAGTGTGTTTTGGGAACACTTTTTTTGCAGTGTCCTTAATTTTTCTTCTTCCTCACCATCAGGCACCAGCTACAGCTAGCTAGCTAGCTAACTCAAGACAAAACTTGAATTTGGCAGTTTGTGTGAAAACGTTGGTACCATTCCGTTTCGGGTCAGACCTTTCTGATTCAATTCGTGTAAACAAGCTAAGATGCGCTTTTAAATGGCATACAGTGAGTCAGGTTACCACCTCTTTATCACATCCTGCACATACACATTACCAAATATCTGGAGCTTACATTGTTAAATTGGATTCCTTTGCTTTAAATTATATATATATATATATATATATATATATATATATATATATATATATATATATATATATATATATATATATATATACACACTTGTGGCTAGGATAAATATCATGTTGAATTTTTTTTGCTACATAAAAGTTATAGATGGAAAAAGCATGGGTCAAAGTTTATAAACTTGAATTCGTACCTAAATCATTTGGGAAATTGAGTTTGTAAAAATAACTTTCTCTTTGTTTTTATTTAAAATTGAGTTTCAAAAGATACTTGTTTTAGTTTTACTTTTTGAACATATTTTTAGACTTTCAAACAAAAAATTAAACATGCACTAAAGACACCAATGACACATTAGGGTTACCGACACAGATTGACACAAAGAATTATTGCAGTCTTAATTAAATCATAAACAATTTTACAATCTCAACTATTCGACAAGCTTTGGGAAGCCAAGAACCCAAGAAGGAGGGGTTTTCCACCAAGCGGAATTATAATAGTGGAATTGGCGTTGGATTTATGTCACCATATGTTATGGATGAACATTGCGGATTTAGAACTCTAACTGAGGGGACAATCTATTTGAAAAATAAAAAAATTAGTTGTTAATTTTTATTAGTAGAAACACTTAAACTCAATTTTTTTCCTTCTTTCTCTCTTTAACCACTAAGTTAATGTTATAACTCCTTAATAATTATATCATGAAATGAGTGAAAAATTAAAGGCAAGGGTTCAAATATGCAAAATTAGGGAAGGAAATATTCATGTGTATTTTTTTTTATAAAAAAAAATGAGGTTGTACCCCTCATTTTTATATAAATTTGTCACTAGGTGCGAAGTCCTTTTCCAGATGCTCCTCACAAAAAAAAAAAAAACAAATTAATTACTTTTAGTGTGATCTCACCTTTCAATTTCAATTTTTTAAAGCATATGACTCAAACTTGAAGTTTTGTTTAAGTGTTACGAGTCTAATTTCACTTAAGCCAACAATCTAGAATTACTTATTGATAATAATATAAAAATTGAAATTATTTTATATTAATAATATAATATATCATAGTACTTAACATATATAATTTTATTATAATAATACTAATATATCAAATATTAACATAATATATTATATTATTGATATATACAGATTAATTATATCTACATAATAAAATGCTTAATTTTTATTAAATGAAAACTATATATATATATATATATATATATATATATATATATATTAATGTAGATATAATTCTAAAATTTGACATTTTTATGCTAATAAATGACATTTTATTATAGTTTAGTACGGTCAATAAAACAAAATCAAAGTTTCATCACTTTCAAACAATTCTTTAACACTGTATGTTCAAATTCTAATATAATATATATCCTAAAAAAAATATAGTATATATACCATGACCGACTACACGTACCGACAAACATATACTTAGTAATTTTTTTATATATGATAAATTATACTCTCGATTCCATAATAAGTTAGCTGGTGTCTTATAAAATTTTCTTACATACGTAAATAAAAGTTAATTAATAAAAAAAATAATCATTTTATAAAATTAATTTATCGTCAATAATTTTTTTTATAATTTTTATTATTCATCCTTAATATTATAAGAGATATAAATGAAAAAAAATATTATACTAAAAGAATTAAAATAACACTTGTTTTGAGACTTATTTTTTCACCTAACATGATACTTATATTTGGGAGGGAGAATGCAACTAATTATTAAAATTCATATAATACTAGTTTGATATTATATATACATGTATTAATTTTTAAATAATTTTTATATTCATAAATATATAATATAATCATATATATTTATTTGTATTTAATTTATATATTGCATATATTGTATATTAAAATAATCTTCTAAATAATAATAATTATATTAAAACTTGGCAGGATTGGTGAGTGGAATGGTGAGATGATAAAAATATATTTTTTAAAACTAAAATTTAAATTTATAAAACTTTTTTTCTTGATTTTGGATTTTGAAAATAAATGTAAAATTATTTTAAAATTGAATTAAAAATTATTTTCATTGTTATCAAACACATTTTATTTTAAAAATTACTTTTGAAAATAAAAACAAAAATTTTGCAAACATCTAGAAGGGCCTTCAGAAACCAACAAAACTTTGTTTTTGCCCTTTCTGACCTTATCTTCATCTCTTAGAATTTAGATTTAAACATAATTCAACATAAATAATAAATTTTGATATCATCTTAAAATTTAAGTTTTAGATCTAATTTAATTTCAAAATCCATCACAATAAGTTTTCAACTTAAATATTATTTGGACATATGTCGTTGATTTGGGATTTCCAACCCATCAATTTAATCCTTAGATTAGAATTGTTGCAAGTGAGTCTCTATATTGATTGATAAAACTGTGCTTAACTTAAACCACTCCAATTCAGACATTCTCTCTAGATTCTGTCAGTTAATGTATTGGAAGAAAAGATGTTGAACTGATTCCACTTTATTAGAACAACAATTGCAAGTTAATTATCTCCTACCGCTGAGATGTGCCCCATCAATCAGCTTAAAAACCTTGTTTTGAGATGAATGTATGTGTTTCCTCTGCTTAATGATTGAGTATGAAGATTTCACTGATCCCTCCCTATCTGGCTCCCCTATCTACAATTCTACGTAGTTAAAAAATAATTCAACGATCATTTGGTTAAACATATTTGCGAATGATACACAATTTAAAGTAGGGTGTACAAATAATAAAGTTGAAAGAGAGAAGGGTGTTTAAAACACACACAATGTGATAAAAAAATCTATTTTGCATCTAAATTATATTGAAACAGACAACGTACCTACTAAATGTGTATTTGTTGATGAGCTTTTGAAACATGAAAGATTTTGTTTAAGAGTGTGAAAATTAAAAATTTTCTTCAATAGTATGAAGACTCCACATATATCTATACAAAAACTGACCTAACAACTTTGATAGATGGAATAATAATATTAAAATATTGATGCTCTCAGAGGATGAGAAGAAAAGTAATAAATGTGTCTTTCAACCTGCAGTCTAGGATTGTATTTATAGCACTCCATAGAAAATAAATTTCTAATAAAATCGAAACGACTATTCACAATATCTTATCTTTTTAAGTCATTTTAAAATATTATTTTTTGTTACGGTTAGTCAACAACTTGTGCCTAACAGTTTTTTCAAACCTAATTCCGAACATGAGATCCCCCATTTTGCTTCCTTTCTTTCACCAAATATTTTAAATTATTTAAATTATTTATATTTTTAGTGCTAGCAAAAAATATAATAATATTCTACTTAGAAAAATTAATTAATCATTTGATCATATTAAATTCTCTAATTTAATTAGTCATCAAATATTAAAATTAGAGCATTCGTTTGTGTGTGATCTCATAGGTTTAATATTAAGTTGATAATATATTAATCAAATTAATATACTAATCAAGGTAGACATCTAACAACGCTACTTAACATCCGGATAGTATGAAGTAATGTTTTACTTTCAAGAATCATTAGAAGAATAATATAATAATTTCTTTCATATCTACCGCTCTAAGTTAACTCTAGAGTAGGTATTATAATGACTTAAGAAACATATCTCTTCTTTCTTCTTATTAGGATATAATTTTATTCATAGAGCTAAAACTCATTTCCAAAAGTTGATGGATTCATTTTTTATTAATCAGTAATTCTACAAGTATTTAATCATATTCAATATCCATTCAACAAGTGCTCTAAAACATTAGGTGTTCGGAATTAAAACATAACAAATAACTTGTTAATTATCATAACAATCTCAAATAAAAAAAACTATTAAATCTCTTTTTGTGAATCTTCAATTGACGGTTCATGGTAAATTTAACCATTAAAATTTTTTAATTAAGTCAATTTAATGATCATATTCACATGTGACTCACCTATATATGTAAATTAATAAATGAGATCTATTAATATTTATCCAATAAATACTATCACATATATATTAATCTATTTGAATTATTGGTGTTCTATTTGCAATAATTCTATGAAAAAAAATGATTTCGATTAAAGTTAAAAAAAGAACTTATTTCTCATTATTATAACCTCCATAATGACTTAGATTGTGGACATACAAATTTATTCTCAACAAAAGCAACATAAAATCTAATTCTTCCTCATCTCATCTCGTATCTAGGGAAGGGGGAATTTTGTTTTATGAACAAGTGCCTTGAAATGTATATAAATCATGATTTGAGGCAATAAAATTCTTACTCAAATGAATACAAAAATACCAATTTTATTTCTTTGAATAGATTCATAAACCAAGTGATTGAGTACAACTGATTAAGTTAAGATTGAATTGTTTGGATAATACATAAGATCGATACTTAATGAAAATTTTTCATCAGACTTTAATTACTTCTCAATTTAACTTTGAATTAGTTATAATCATTTTTTCCTAATGAACCAAATCATTAATAAAAAAAATAGATTCATGAGAAATTGGATTCTATATTTAAGTCCAGCCTCTGATACAAAAGACAAAAGCATGAAAGTAAAATAATTAAAAAAATAGGTAAACAATAGAGAGAAAATGAAAAATTAAAGAGATAAAAAAGATAGAGAGGCTGCAAAAGGATGGGCTCTACAAGATCCAAAACTGATTCATACAAAACTTAAATTAGTCGGAATTTAATACAATATTAATTTTTATATATCAAGCAAGGGGCTAAGATGTAATTTAATATTATTTAGTTTTTTTTTATAATTTCTGGCCCTATTTTTTTTTCATCAAAAGCTTGATTGGCAAATTAAATATTGAAATAAAGAAAAAAAAGACTCTTTCAAACAAATATAAGAATGAAAAATTGAAAATGTAATGTAACCACTAGCATGGAAAAAACAATTGGAAAATGGAATTAATTGTTTGTTTGATGCAAAGCACTTTGCAGTTACCATACTGTCATCATTTCATTCCCCCCTAACAATTTGCCAACTAAGAAACCCCACCTTTCCAGCTTTTTGCTCTCTCAAAACTTGTTCCTATTGTTGTTGTTGTTACCAAAAGGTTGTTCCAAATCTGGATTTCAAAAACAATATAGATTCGCCGCAACCCATTTGAATCTCTGAGAGAAGGAGCATATCAAAATCATTTTTCTTTTTCCTGAAGAGCAAATGGGGGCGTATAGAGCTGATGAGGATTACGATTATCTGTTCAAGGTTGTGCTGATTGGGGACTCTGGTGTGGGAAAATCGAACCTTTTGTCTAGGTTCACCAAGAACGAATTCAGCCTTGAATCCAAGTCCACCATTGGGGTTGAGTTTGCCACCAGAAGCATTAGGGTTGATGAAAAGGTACTCAAGGCTCAGATTTGGGACACTGCTGGCCAGGAAAGGTCAATGAACCATTCATATTCATTTCTCTTGTTTCCTTTATGCTAGAATTGGTTAGCCATTGCCCATTATGTGTTTTTGGTTTTTTTTCCACAGTCTATGATTTGATTAATTTTAATTGATTGTAATGGGTATGTGGGTTGTAACTTGGTCTTTGTTTTCCTGCACCCTTTTATGCTGATAGTTGGATGGACTGATGAATTAATTGGAAGCTTTTCTGATCCTGCTGCTTGCAAAGGGAATATGTCATTGCAATTAGAAAATTTGCCTTTATTTTGCATATAAAGTTGAATTTTATTTGCTGTAGCTGCTCTGTTGCTCTATTATTATTGGACCTCTATGAACTTTCAAACCATAAACTTTGCTGGTGGTCTCATAGACTAACCTAAGCCTGAGTAAAGGAGGGAGGGTTGTGTTGGGCACGTAGCAGCTAACGTTTTTGAAATCTCAAGCACAGATCGCCCACAACTGTCATTGAATTCTTGTTGAAATAATCTGAACAGATAACTCATAGCTCTTTTGTCACACACTTAGTATCAATATGTAAAGTTGTAAACATGCCAATGTTATTATGAAAATCATACTCATGGCATCTTTGACAAAGCAAGGAGCATATACCATGCAATGAAATATTTTAAGTTATCACTTGGCTAGTCTTTCTTACATAGGTTACCAATGTCTCAAGTTTGTAATGTAGTAGTAAGATGTTCTAATTATCTTTAAACCATTTTGTTGGTATGATTTACTCTTATTTGATCTGGGCTTTTAATGGGATTGTTATATCAAAATGACTTATAAAGTCCTTGCATTGAAGATAACTGTCTGCACACGTTCCAATGCACCCAAACAGAAAAGCTGTCTTTGGGTGGATTGAAATGAATGCACATTTGAGGTGGTGTAATGGAAATCCAAACACACATTGCTAGTTGGTTGAAAAATCATAGGCTTAAAGATGTGTGCAAAAGTGGGTGTCAGTCAGCTCCTCGAGCATATTTCCTTTATTTGGTTATATTCTGTGCTACTGGAATTTATTTTCTTTTCTCAGCTTAGCCGCACTGTTCAATTTATGGTTTTATAGGTGTTAATATGATTATTTTATTATAGCTTTATTTATGCTAGTTTTCTATTTCAGATATTCAATACTTTTGGCTATGTTGCTTTATTCCAAAAGCACAGTTCCTGTCGATTCTGATTTAGTATATTTAAGTCGAAACTTGAAAATCATAATGATTTTGATAATTGTAGACAAGCACTTGAGGAGGATAAATTTATAAGAAGAATGCACAAAAAGCATAAAAACATTAATCTTCCTTTTCCAGTGAATTACATTGATCATTCAATGCTTTGTGTTGTTTAGATGCCTGAATAATATGGATATCCTGTAATGAAATCAGTAGTCTCGTTGATTCATAATCCCAACTAGAATCTTTAGACCTAATTTTACATTCCACACGAATAAAGATATAAGAATGCTGTGTATGATCAAATTTTCATGTAAGGTATCTTAATTTGATTTTCCTTGACTATAGGTACCGAGCAATCACTAGTGCATATTATCGAGGAGCCGTTGGTGCTTTATTAGTCTATGATGTTACCCGCCATGTTACATTTGAAAATATGGAGAGATGGTTGAAGGAGCTCAGAGATCACACAGATGCCAACATTGTGGTTATGCTTGTTGGGAACAAAGCAGATTTGCGTCATCTGAGAGCAGTTTCTACTGAAGAAGCTACAGCTTTTGCGGAACGGGAGAAAACGTTTTTCATGGAAACATCTGCCCTCGAGTCCATGAACGTTGAAAATGCCTTCACAGAAGTGCTGACACAGATCTATCATGTTGTAAGCAAGAAGGCCCTTGAAATTGGTGATGATCCAGCAGCATTACCAAAAGGACAGACGATAAATGTTGGGTCTCGTGATGACGTATCGGCTGTTAAGAAAGATGGATGTTGTTCTGCTTGAGCATGCAGTAAAAACCTCTGTATATGTTCTGTTTATATCCATGTAGAGTTTCACCCTTAAAGCATGAAAATGATTGTCTAGAGAGCATTACAATCTCAACTTTCTGCTTTGCTATGCAGAGAAATCTGTTCAATTCAAGTCAATTTTTCAGGAAGCATGCACTTCCATTTTGCTATTTGGTTGTTGTTGTTTCATGAAGCTGTTAATTTATCGAATTTGTCTTAGGCTTCTTTATTCTTTTTGTTCTTTTTCATGCATGCAGATTCATGCTATCCAAATTTATTTTGACATGTTCTGAAAGTTAAATTCTGAATTTTCAAGAAGTAATGTGATTTCTGCATTGTTTCACCAAAACTCAGAGTTGGGCCGGATTTCACAAGTTACAAGGCATAAGATAATATACAGAAATTTGTAGCTTAAAACCGAGTGATATTAAATATGCTAAAATAGATATATTTGGTCTTTAAGTTTTAGTTTTTGTTTAGTTTGATTCTTTATATCTTAGAAGCTTGATTTTAGTTCCTCAGGTTTACAAATAGAGACAATTTGGTCCTTTAGTTAACGGTGGTAGATTGGGACATTAAAAGATTTTGAACTAGCCCTTAAGTAACGACTAAGTTGAATAACTCCAAAACATGAAGAACTATTTTGAATCTTTTTAGAACAACATGAAGGATAATCGGGAACATCATTTCATGTCTGGTATGAAGTTTTTGTTACATCATATTTAGCCATTGACATCAATGACTAAAATGAAGTTTTTAAATATAAAGAACCAAACTAATTAAGAATTAGCAATTGACGTCAATGATTAAAACGAAGCTTTTAAATATAAAGAATCAAACTAAACAAGAATTATAACCTAAAGAATCAAACATGTATTTTAGTCTACTAAATAGTAACTCCAAATAGTATTTCTTTTTCTTTCTTTACTTTTATTGAGAGAAAAAATATCCTTTATTGTAGTCAGCAAATTTCTATGTAAAAAACTAGTTTTTTTTATTTTGCAATAATATCATTCAGCATTTTAAATTTTAATACTTTTTGTTGGTCTAATTGCTCTGACGCTTGTTTGACGATTTTAAACATTTTTATGTATCATTAATCAAACAAAAACACTATTAGTGGACACGTCAGATAAGTTTTGTATTTGTTGAGACTTGAGATGGTGATTAGATTAAACGTTGATTTAATTAAAGTGTTGTTAACCGAAAAAAAGGGAAGTTACTTGATAAAGTGATTATTTCAAAAGGAAGTGTTGTTAACCAACAAATATGGTTACTATTTACTAAGAAATACTGTCATAACACACTATCACACTATTTTGAACTCTCTTGGTTGAATGAAAATTACAAAATTTTATGAATCTAAACCTTTGCTAATTTTATAATTTTCAATAATTTAAAAAGATACTCTAGAGTATGTTTCCAACACTCATTTACTGACAACCATGAGTTTTTCACATTCTTTGATTTTTGGTTATGGTTGTAATTGTTTCCTTGAATGTAATTACATTTGCAAATATTGTTAAGATTTAGAAATATATTATTTTATAGTTAGAATGTGATTTAGATTTAAAGATATGATCGATAAATTAAATATTTATTTTTTCTTCTAAGATTAAGATACTAAGTTTATAAATAAAAGTTTTTTAGATGAAAAGAATCATCTAACCTGAACAAAGAATGACCACCCTAAGTATCAAATTTATCCAAAAATACTGATAATGAAACTGTAGATGTAGTCGGCCGAATCACATTAAATAAGATTTGAATCTCTTCTATTTTTTTATTTTTTTTGGTGTTGTTTTTTTATGTTTTTTTCTCATCATCGTGGGCGTAATGAAGAGGTGTGTGCTTTTTTCCCAACAACTTGAACCTAAATGGACCATAATCACCCATAAATTACAAGTTGGGATGAAGCATTTGAATATGTACAATCTTTATCCTTACATCCATTCCATGCCGAAAGCATTCGAATATACATAATCTTTTGCCTTACATCCATATCGAAACAGCGACAGAAACTAGTTCAAGAGAAGCAAAATAACCACTGTGTCACGAGACTTTATAAACATCAAAATTCCTTATTAGACCATTGCAAGCAAGGTGCCAGGGCATTGTCAACCAAAAGCAGATCTTGTGTGGCTTGATTCCAGTGAATGGTACCTGCAATTTGATTTTTCATGAACAAATAAAGGATGTAATATGGCTAAGAGGTCGACAAGGGTCTATCAATTTGACCTGTTCATTTTTCCAGTCTATAACGTATCTGTTAAACAAAGATAGGCAAAAAAATTTAACACTCCTAAAAGCATGTAATCCTTTCATTAAAACCATGACATTTAACATGTATACTATTTTTTTCCCTCTTTTAATTTTTTACATAAAAGAAAACTGCCCCCAATTAAGAACAATAACTACTAAGGGAGAAGGCACTATAGGAGTGCCATTTGCTCCAAAGATAGATACATAACTGTTCATACAGATTTGATCAGTGGGAGGTTTAGGCATAAAAGTCAAACATGCAGTTAAACTAACAGGATGAAAATACTCATAAATCGTGATACATTAATTACAAAACTGATGCCTAGTTCAATCAGTTCACAGAAAAGTGGAGAAAGGCATATGAAAACAGAAATTATACTTAGAAATAGTCCAATTCCAGCCAGCATATGAATGGAACAAAAATATGCAGCCAAGTTCAATCAGCTCCCAGAATATCAAAACAAAAAATAATAGGAAACAAAATTGACTATAGCCTGCAAATTATCTGTGATACTGTACATTCAAAGTGACAAAATATGATAAAATGTTTTGGACTTCAAATAACTATCGTACCACCAGAGGAGCAAAGCACCAAGACTCAATGCATGCAATACAACCAACACAGAAAGTAGAGGCTAAACATGCAATCTTTCGGAGCCAATTTCATTAAATGACACTGCTATGATGACCGGTGCGTGCATCAATCCAGAAACTGTAGGTTGCTCTTCATGGGACAGGACATGTTTACAACAGTATCACACTCACTAAAGTTCACAACAATTCATCAACACATAACAAAAGCTCCTCTGCATAACTGAATTGTAACATCAGTTATCACCTTTATCTTCATAGACCACGTTAGTCTTGACACTATAAATCAGGAGTAACACTAGACATCCATCAGACCCAAATTTTCATCTTCAACTCCCTCCTATTCTTGAGGTCCAACAAACTACTACCCAAGAAGTTGTTTGTACACGTTTTTATTGTAACCACCGTAATTAGGGCCTTTGGATCAGCTATGGGACTAATCCTTGATCGGAAACTTAGTCACACTTAAAACTCCCCGTCCCTCCTCCAAAGGATGTATTATCTAGGAATCGAAACCTGGTCTTTCTCCACAAACCTAGAAGCTGTTTCTACACTATCAGGACTAATTCAACCAAAAAGCCTTAGAATTGAAAGATGGAAACAAAAGTCAAAAGACTAATTTCAATTGGAGTTATAAGATTGACTTGGAGGTTGAAGAGAGAAGAGGTAGTGGGTTCAAATCCTTTCACCAACAAAAACTAACAACTAACATTGGGCGATAATGAAAAAAAATAATTTAAATCGAAGGGAGTGACCTGAAAAGAAGTGAAGGGCACATGACATCAGGGGTGAGAATTGTGATTGTCTTTGTCTTTGTCTTTGTCTTTGTTAGAGTTGAAAGAGGGTATGGGGTTCTCTCCTTTGATGAACCAGCCGAGGGCGAAGAAGGCGGTGCCAGCGAGAATGGCAGTGCCCCAAGCGTGAGAGTACCATTTACTGTACTGCCTAATGGCATACCTCCATTGATCCCTCAGAGTGGCCGCGTCCGGAATCTCTTTCTCTGGCGGGTTGAAATGCATCTTCTGCTTCCCTGGAAGCTTTTTTGGGCCATCATCACTGGGACTGGGAATCCCACCCGAAGAAGGGTAATGGGTTTTGGGGTTATTCTCAGTCATGTGGCGGTGGCTGGCTCGATTGTTTTTACCTGACGGGAACTACTCCAACTTTGAAAACACAATATATCTATCGACTATCGAATATGTCTTGAGGAAACCAAAAGGAAAACAATAGATTACCTCTCTCTTATTCGGTCGGATTTAAGATATATATATTCTTTTTATAAAACTTACACTTGTTTTTCTAATTTTTCTTAACATTTTAAAAAATTACACATATTTTTTCTATTTTTAAAACTTACACAAATCTCTCAAATATTGTCCAAACATTTTATAATAACAAATCATATGTGTTAATAAGTTTGATTAAAAAGAATAAAATATATTTTTAATCCTTATAAATATGAAAATATTCAAAATTTATTACTATAAAAAATTTACCTATTTTTTGAACTTGCAAAATTTAAATGTGTTATTTTTTTACTTGAAGTTAGGTTTGAGTACATTCAAACCTACATATATGTTGTTATAAAAAGTGTTAGATTTTTTAATTTTTTTATGTTACTTATATATATACCCAATGTAGAAAAGTTGAAAAACTTAACATTTCTACAATAGCATACATGTAGGTTCGGATGTACCCGAACTTAGCTTCGGGCATGTAACCGATGTAAAAAAATAAAAAAAATATGGCATTTTCTATATCAGTGTACACATAGGTTCAAAATACCGAACTAGCTTCGGCCCAAAAAAATAACAGATTTAAATTTTGTGAAAATAAGAAATAGACAAAAATATTATTCATATTTATGAGGACAAAAAATATATTTTATTTTATTTTATTTTTAATCAAAATTATCAACACGCATGACTTACTATAGTCAAATTCTTAGACGCATTTAGAAAGCTTGTGTAGGTTTTAAAAACACAAGAAAGACATGTGAAGTTTCCTTAAACCCTAAGGAGACATATGTAATTTCATTAAATCTTAGGAGAGACGTGTAGATTTTTTAAAAGAATGAGAGATATGTATAATTTTCTTATACCTATGGGAATACATGTGTAATTTACTCAAAGGAAAATATTAGAGAAGATGTTTGGAAATCGAGTAAAAAATGACTTTTGAGGAAAAAATATTTTTACAAAAGGATCGGAATTCTTGTTTTTTATTTTTATCAGTTAAATCTGGATTGGAACACACATGGTAACAATTTTAATTAGAAACCAAACATGCACTAAATGGATACATCTAATATACACCTAAAAAAGAGAAAGAAATAATAAGGAAAAATAATAGTCATGTGATGTAACAAGAAGAAGAAGAAAAGATAAATAGATATAAAAAGTGTTAATTGAATGTTTAAGTATCATTGCTCAAATGGAAATTTTATTTGTGTCTATCTTTAAATGTTTGTTGAGCTTGAGACATGCTCAATGAAGACTTAAATGTGTATTATTATGTAATTAAAGATATTATTCTAATATTACAAAAGAATAATTTGATAATAAAACTTAAAAATCTAGCCTTTTATATGGCAATTGAATTGATGAATAAGGTGTTACATTTTTTAGAACAAAGAGAATTTTTATAATTATGGCACACAATAGATGAAAAAATAATAATGAGTCTTATATTTGTGAAAGGAAATAAAAATTACAACTTAAAGTATTATAATTCGTGATATTCATAATATACAAGGAGAATAAATTGAAAGGAAAAAAAATTAAGATATAATGAAGTATGTCTTTAGAAGATAATGATTAGAACTTTGACACCCTCACCCTCGGTCATCATGGCTCCAACTGTAAGATAACATGACAAAACCCAAGATGTGATACCTTCTACTCCAACATACATATACTTAAGAAAAACATATAAAAATTTAAAATTTAATTAAATCAATTTTATTCAAATCACTTAAACAAATTCATATGGGTAAATGGATCACATTCACTTTATTGTTATCAAATAAAACTTATTAAAAATAATTCCAGCTCAAAACAAGGTCATTAAAACTCCAAAGAATGAACTAAAGACTCAGCATGTGAAACAAAATGATAAAAACTACATGTCCAGAACTTCATACAATTAATACAGAACCACATGTCTCAATGTCACATCCTATTAGAACATTGTGTTCCAGTGTCCTCTAGCATGAGGTTCTTCATAGTCATTCATTTAACCATCTGCTCCCACGAATATAAAATTTGAGATCATCACAGTATCCAAACACAAACATCACATAGGGAGTGAGTTATCACATTCCTAACTAATAGAGAGAAATGAGACAACATATATATACGTATCATATAAATGAAATACAACTTACTTAAACACAGCTCACGTCATTTCACCACTTATTGCGTAACATCACATTTCAACACTACACATCTCACACATTTTCACATCATTCACGTACTCAAGGATCAACACACAATATCACTCAACTAATCAATTCGATCAATAAACAAGCGTTATGCAACAAATATACTAAGACTCAATCCTATATGCAATGTGGTACCGTGTGAGTGAAAAATCTTGTCGGGTGCCTAGGAGTACATGACAAGACAGACCACACATTGGTAAGTCAAGTCACTCTTACTCGATAAAATCATAGGGAGACCAGTCAAGGTCACTCTATTTTGCAAGAACACTCCAACCATATGGGATTAGCATAGGCTTCAAGGAACATTCAAACTGAGTGTATTTACCCTCAAGGCCTATACTTCAAAGAGTCCATCAGGGCCTCTCCCTCATGATTCAGGTCTAACCCAAAAAATATTTTAGCACGCAGACTCTATCTATGAACTGTACAAAACACATGACTCCTCGATTGTTCTCAAAATAAATTTTATCTCATCGCGCCTCAAGTGTTAAACTAGTTGGGTTCCCATCACAATACTAGTCACGCATTAACTCATCGCCCTTAAAGGGTCTTACATTCGTGTGATTGTATGGTTCATAGCTCACAACTCAATGCACATAACATCTCAATACACATGTATTTCATAATTCATCACATATTCAATTTGTCACTTACTCATAATTTCAATCACAATTTCATGATCTTAATATAGCAATTTATCATGCTAATCTAGTAGATCTTGTCCAAAATATAAAAAATTTGTACAAAAATGTTTCTCACAACATGGGGAGTAACATCCCAAAATAAATCGCAAATTAATCCTCTAAGGATCCTTACACATGTTCATTTTAACCCGAATTGCGATAAACTCATCGCTTACCTTTAAGCGAGCTAACGCGTGTAGTTCAATAGTGATAGTGGCATCTCTAGTGGTTTCCCAAGATTTCTCAAGTTTTTCCTCCGGTTTCTCTGCTAAGGTTTCCAAGCGTTAAAGAGAAAGATGAGGGATTGGAGTCTCCATTTCATTATCTCCGTACAAGGGATATTTCTCCCACCAAAGACATTATTTCGAAAATCCTAATAGTAGGAATGTGCAAAAATGAGTTTCAAACCTGGTGTTCAAATTTCATGACGATCCAACGGTTAACGAGTCTGGAATCGTAGTTTTACTGGGATAGATTTGAGTGTATGCGGGAAAAAAAGAGCTACGTGTGAGGGACATTTCTCTCACTTCAGATATTATTTCACAAATCCCGACGGTGGGGATGTGTGAAAATGAGTTCCAAACTTGGTATCCAAATTTCACGATGATTCAACGGTTAGCGAGTCCAAGATCGTAGTTTTACTAGGATAAGTTTGAGTGTATGCGGGAAAGAGAGGATTTTGGGAGAGGGGAAGAAAAAACGAATTTGAAAGAAGACATATCTCATAAATGTAAAAACTAACCTAATATATCTCTATTTATAACTAGGATAATCTCAACCTATTATTTACTCTACTTTTATTTATTTTATTATTTTATAAAAAGAAGATTAAATTACTCATTTGGTCCCTATAGTTTCACGATTCTTACCTTTTTTATTCCCTATAGTTTGAAAGTGATTTTTTAGTCATATAGTTTACATTTTAATTCTCTTTTAGTCCCTATAGTTTAAAAATATTCTTTTTAGTCCTTATAGTTTGTATTTTAATTCTCTTTTAGTCCCTATAATTTGAAAGTGATCTTTTTAATCCCTATAATTTATATTTTAATTACCTTTTAGTCCTTCCTACAAAAAAAATATAAAAATAATTAGCTAAAAATTAGTTATAAATTATCAACTATTTTTTTGTTATAAATTATCTTGCGATAAATTAGTTAGAAATTACTTATTAATATTTTTGTAGTTAATTGTAATTGATAATATTACTCATATTTTGATGGTAAGGATTAAAAGGAAATTAAAATATAAAGTTTAGGAACTAAAAAGATCATTTTCAAACTATAAGGACTAAAAGAAAATTAAAATACAAATTATAAGGACTAAAAAATCACCTTCAAACTACAGGAACTAAAAGAGAATTAAAATGTAAACTATATAGACTAAAAAAGTCACTTTCAAACTATAAGGATTAAAAATATATGAATCATGAAATTATGGGGAGCAAATGAGAAATTTAACCTAAAAATAAATTCTATTTTACTTCTTATATCAAATAAATAATTAAAACATCATTTTTATTTTTTAAGAACATATATTTATTTTATTTATCTTAAAACTATTATTTTAATTAATAAAATTATTTCTTCTTATTTATTTAATTACAAAAATTTCATTATTTTTTAAAATTTTATTTATTTTTAAATAAAATCTTTTTTAATTTATTTTACGAAACATAAGATGTTACACAACATAGGAACAATGATTCAATTGTGTTAAAGAAGACTAATATTTACAAAAGAATCTGCAAATTATGGATCAGGGAAAAAACTTAGTAAGAGTGAAATTAGAGAAATAAGAGAAACGAAAATGATTTTTTTATTTATTGGCAAATAGAAGCTTTATTGATGAAACCAAACTCAACACTAGCTCTTGTGATTTTCCCGTAGCTCAAAATGTGCCAATTCCTAATATCGGGGCGGTACTCAGACACATCAGCACAGACACACCTCATTGATAGCTTTACAATTGAATTTATTTTTTATCTTCCCCAAATTCCCCAAATTCTTCAACCAAAGATCGAGGTACATGGTACCTCAAATAATTAGTACCAAATATAAGGGACTTTGGGCCTGAGTGAGCCATGCATTACCTCTAATGTCTTGCCCTGAAAGTGGTTGATTTTGATGTGACACTAATGTTGACTGCATCCACTCTACAGAAAAGATACCATTTGGAGATGCAAAGATTCATGGCCTCTCCTTTCAGTCCAACCTTTTTAAAGAATTGGCATGTCTTAATATAATTTTTTCTTTGTAACTGAAACAACTAATGCAACTAAAGACTAAGCAACCTGATAAGTCCATTTTTGCAGGGATAAATCCCACTTCCTTGGTCGTCCCCGGATTACAACTGGACCAAGGATTCTTGTGTTCCAAGTCTCACAATGTCCTCCCACGTTCTATGTCAACACATCAGAAAAGAATCATATTAGACACTAATAGACATAGAATAAAGCCTTTATAAGTGCAACTGAGACATCAATAAGGAGTATGAGTGGGATTCCATCAATTGATACTTGTATGTACTATGTAGTAGGATTTCAGAAAGTAAGGTGGAAACCAACTTACTAGAAGTCCAACAGCTAGCAACACTGAGCAGAGCTATTCTGTTTGTTCCAGCGCCGAGGCTTACCATGCCACTATATGTGAATCTCCAATCCTCCCTCGTTCCATGGGCAAAACCTGTTTTCAATCATATTTATTATGTTTCCTTTGACTAAAAAACGTGGAAAACAAAGAAAGGGCACATAGATATGTGGATAAAATAGCTAGTTTAAAAAGTTAAATCTGAAAAACTGTCTAAGGAACGATAGGAGAGAGATTGGGGAGTTTTAGAGGAGACAAAGGAGGAGATATGATGGAAGGTATAGGCAATGGACTGATATGTGGAGAAGGCTTCATTTTGTTTGGTCTTTGTAACTGATCAAACATTGATTGTTGTCGTAACAGCTTTTTTGGAAATATGTAATGTGGCAAAAGATACTATAATGTAAGCGTACTATTTCGCAGCTCAGGATTTATAGATTATAAATAGATACATAGTCAACTGTTATAATTATCAGTTCTCATGATAGAGTTTCATTTGATTCACTCATAAATCACAACACATTGTTAAGTACTACATGAAAAAAGATGCAACATGTGATGTCTAAGTACTCTTTGGTGATCAAGGGAAGGAATTATTGGATTTTCAAGTATTTGTCTGCTGTCAATGTTATCTTCAGTTGAATAGGGTCCTTAGTCAAGTGACTCGAATCAAATTGCTAAAAAACGGATAGAAAAACAGACGTGCTTTGTTTGGAAAATTCAACGTTGAATATCTTACTTACATTCATTCAAATATTACAGCAGTTCAAAATTTATTAACTATTTTACAAGTCGAGAACAAAGATATAAGTACAACCTTCCAATAATCAATTTAAAAAATTCAACTTGAACCTTCATTTTCTACAAAGGGCAAGTTTTTTTGGAAGCACCCGCCTGATTTGAATCCAAAATTGACACAGCAGATCTCAGGCATTGCATTTGAAGAGGGAAAAGAATTACAAATAGAAAATTATACCAAAGCCTATTGGGGTTCTACCCTTGTGGATGGAAAAATTCCACTATAGCTAAAATCTTCTTCCCGGTAAGGATGTTGGGCATTTCCTACACCTGCTTCCACATAAGTTTCTGATGTTGTAGCTGATTCAGAATTGGGGTTCAATCCAACAAGCTCAATCATGCTCTCGATCTCTTTTACAACCTCAGCCATTGTAGGCCTCTCTGCTGCATATTCTTTGACGCATCTCATTGCCAACATCACAAACTTTT
The DNA here is from genome assembly GCF_004193775.1 of Glycine soja. Lineage (NCBI taxonomy): Eukaryota > Viridiplantae > Streptophyta > Magnoliopsida > Fabales > Fabaceae > Glycine > Glycine soja. The sequence continues at coordinate 26,864,037 of NC_041014.1, read as the reverse complement.
CTAAACCTTTTGGTCTTGTTGCTTTCATTATGGTTGGGTCTAGAATGGAATGAAGGTTGTATAAATCTTTTGATGTGTCCATTACCCTCATTACCTCTCTTACAATATACTTTCCTTGCTCTATTGGCCTTCTTGCTGTTGCTAGTTCTAGCATTAGCACTCCAAAGCTATATACATCACTCTTTTCAGTCAACTGCTGGGTCATGTAATATTCAGGATCCAAGTAACCCTGTGAGAATAAAAGGAATTAAGTTTGCATCAGATATCCCTCTGGTAAATATCAAGTTTCAAGCTAGGTCTCAACAAATCATTAATTTGTTATAGTCTAAGCACTATACCAAGCATACTTTATGAAGAGAAATCAACTTAAGTGGAGGTATGATTGTGTTTGTACCTAAGCTTTTCCTGACACTATCAAATTACAAGTATCCCTAAAACTTCTTAATTTTTTTCCCTGTGATAAATTGGTTTGATTGTGTGGCTACATAGCAAAAGCTGATTTCATGACTGTGAAATTTTAAAGGTGGAGAACCATTTGAATTATTAAAAGTTCGGTCACTATTTATTAAACTTAATATCTCTCTTAAACAAAGATGTGTGCTGATTCATAAAGTAGGAGTCAAAGCATTCTATACAAACCATTGTCCCTTTCACTTGAGTAGTGACATGGCCCCTTTCACTATCAACAAGAAGTTTAGAGAGACCAAAATCTGCAACTTTTGCATTGAGGTGATGATCAAGTAGGATATTGCTTGATTTTATGTCCCTGTGTATGATAGGTGGATCAGCAAGTTCATGAAGATAGGCCAGACCCCTGGCTGCACCTAATGCTACTTTAAGCCTCCTTATCCAATCCATCCAGATGCCAGACTTTCCTGCATAGGCAAAGTCAAATGTAGAAAAATAATTTAAGTAATGTGCCAGACAACTTGATAGACTTCAGTTTAATTGAATCTTTGAATTGGTTGCTGTAAAAGTATATCAGTAGTAACTACAGCCCCAATCCTGAAGATGTAAGTAGTTGCAGTCTAGCAGAAGGATAAAGTTAATAATTTGTGACTGAGCTATATTACTCATTTGTGTTATGTTCCAGTAAATTCTTATCAGAGTCTCTCCATGACACACTGATTTCTAGTCTTAGAATTGGTAATGAAGAAGAAGCCATTACTTTATATTTCTGATGACAGCGTGTCCATTGTTATTCATCTACAAGTTTGTATTAAAATCAGGATCTTAATATGTCCATTTTAGTACTACGAACAATTGTGGTGATTTACAATGAAATGGGCATATAAGAGGTTTGCTTGTTAATAGTCAAGAGAAATGAGATTCTATAAATTTACAGAAGAAAAAAATTCTCTTCACTCCATCCCCATTTATTTATATATTTGAGTCTGAGTAGTGAAGGAATTGAAAGTACCTGAGAGACTATCCATTAAAGTGCCATTTGGAATGTGCTCATACACCAGCATTTGTTCACCCTTCTCAAAACAGAAACCCACAAGACCGACGAGATTCTTATGATGGACCCTTGATAGAAGTTCGATCTCAGTTTTAAATTCAACAGCACCCTGCATAGACTCTTTTGCAGCCCGTTTGATGGCAACCAGCTCCCCAGAGGGAAGATTTCCTTGATAAACCTTGCGAAAGAGGACTAATTACACCATGTAAAGCAGTAAACAAGAAGAGAATAATTTGGGAAAATACTAGGATATTTCTGAAGCTAGTGTTAGAAATGAATTTCTTTAAATGTGAAAGGATGTAAGAATTTCTTTTAGGAACATCAAGGAAATAGGCCAATAATAAGATATTATTCTTAGATTAAAAAAGAAAAGGATAGGCAGAAGATGCCAGTAGTAAAAAGTAAAAACCTTTCCATAGCCTCCAGATCCAATAGTATTGGTTTCTGAGAAGTTGCTGGTGTATTTCCTTAGATCATCAAAAGAAAACCATCGTGCTCCTTTCAACTGAGGAGCAGTGCCACTATTCGTATTCTGTTCCCAATTTGCTGCATTTATGATGACATTGAATCAATAAAAGACTACTAGAAAAATTCCTTGCAAGGAACAAAATTCATCCAAAGGTTGCAACAATCACTTCTTACCAAAAGGGTTCAACTCTGCAGATCTTCTTGCTCTTCTTTTCTGGCGAAGGGCATACATCCCTGCAAAGAATGCTAGAACAACAAAGACCACAACAGCAACTACAGCACCAACTATAACCCCTACATGTGATGATGACTTTGATCCTTTTGGTTCTCCTAAATGACATAAGAGTGAGAGTTAGGGAGGAGAAAGAGCACTATAAGATAGAACAATGGACAAAGAGTTCGGTATTGTTAGTTCGTAATGAGACACAAAATCTCACCTCCATAGTATTCATAATTGGCACCCTTGAAGATGTAAGGGGAGAAGAATTCTGGGGGTTTGTAAATTTGGTTGCTTAGCAGAAAAGCAATAGTTAAAACTCCAGTTGTGTTGAAGCGATCGGTTTGCGAAGGGAAGACGTCCAGAGTCAATTCAAAATTATCAATAGTATTCCTGAAGGGGTTACTAAGAGAAACTGAATCCACTGGAATGCTTTGGTTTCGAAAAGTATCCATCAGAGACTGCTCAAGCTCCCTATAGTAACTTGCATTACTGAAGTTTGAGAAACTAAGAGCTCTTGATATAAGAAGTCCAGAATAGGGAAATGCACATTTACAATTTGGGCTCGAAACCTGATCAGAACCGCAAGGTGAAGGTAAACAATTATTTGTTGGTGTTGAATAAAATGAGGGATTGGGTACTGGAACTTTGCAGTAACTCCTTTCAGAAGCTCCACTTTCACGACAAAGTGGGTTGTTAGCTAGTCTGCAAAAACAATAGATAACTGCCTCAGTTTTGAACCCATGCAAATAGCTGAACAATTTTCTCTGTTTTGTTTTAATTACTCATTTGATCTTTAACTCTTTATGCATGCACAATCTTTATGTTTTAGGCTCCACAAATAGAAACTACACTTTTTACTCTCTACTGTCCAAAAATTGTAGAAACTAAAATGAGTTAAAAAGTTATGTATAGAGATTAAAACGAGTAGTTTCTAGGTATAGTGTAGGGACTAAAATGTACAGATTGTACAAGTAGAGACTAATGAGTAATCAAACTATTTTTGGAGAAAAAAGGTGATATCATAAATAATGAAGCTTACCTTAGCTCAAAAGTTGGTGAGTTGTTTTCTGGGTCAAGTTCTGTTATTTCATTATCTTCCAAATTCATGAGTTGCAGACTACTGCTGTAGCGACTGAGATTTAATGCGCCACCGAGCCGGTTCTGCCCAAGTATTCTGTTACCACATTTCAATATTCATAACCATCATTTGTTCATAAAGCCGAGGAATAATTGAATTACATATAGGCATATCAACATCTTTTTTGTGCTCTAATGTTTTGTTTTACAAATAAAAGGACAAGTGTTTCTCATCTAAAGGAAAATAAAATATTATACCCCAAGAATGAACTTTCTCTCCCCTTTGATGTTTGTACATTTAAAGAGTTGTTCCGACTACTAGTTAAAATGAATATTTTTTTTTTCTTCACAACGTGTATCTTTTACAAGAAGTATTATTCGAGAGAATTAGAGACAGGTAATGTGGGAATGAAGGAACAACATACACTGTTGTTAGTCCTGGCAGAGTTGTAACCCATGAGGGAATATCAGAAGCATTGAAATCATTGTCACTCAGGTCCCTGCAGATAGTTTTCCGTAAAAGACACAGTTAAAAATCATTGTATTATGCATGAATCATATGCATATGTTTTGCATGTTGTATAATTTAAGTGGAGAGAAAATATTGTTGTATGCATTTCTTCTAGGGAACATGATTAAAATTTTACAACAAACTTCATTTAAACTTTCGTTGCAATCAATAGAATATAATAGAGTATTTATATTTTATACTTACACATAGGTGAGACTATTCATTCCAGAAAAATCGGGCAGAGAGCCATTCAGACTATTGTGAGATAAATAGCTGCAAGATAAAGTTCATGCCTTGCCTTAGTAAAGTTGATTCTATAGGAAAATAAAGACAACTTTTACATATAAATATGAAGTTTAATTGGGCATGTTTCTTTGATTTTCTTACATCTCACTTAGTTTTCCGAGTTTGTTTAAGTTTGCAGGCACTCCCCCAGTTAATCCATTCTTATCAAAGCGCCTGTGGTCAACAGAAAATATTCAATATAAAGAAAAGCCATAGCAAAAAATTCAGAGATAGCATAATTTTGTGACTATAGTCACTTGACACTGTCCACAATATACTTACACAACTTCCAATGTGCTCACAGTACTAAGGGATCTAGGAATGCCACCCTCTAGTTGATTGTGGTCGAAAAGCCTGGCAAAAAGAGTATCAAGGGGTGATTAAGAGTCTATAACAATAGTCAATATTTCATGTTTAACAATTCAAAACCAATTCTACCAGTATAAAAGGTTAAATTATTTCTCTATTTTTTTTTTCAATTTGATTCTTTAATTTTTAAAATCGATTTAATTTTGTTATATAGTCTAAATTAAATTGACAATGTTAAAAAATGTGTATTTTGTGACATTTAAAATCATGTAATAACTTATTTAAACTGTCACAAAGTGTGATTTTTTATCACCGTTGATCCAATTTAGACAGTAATATCAAATTAAATTAATTTTAAAAATTAAAAGACCAAATTGAATCCGAAAAAATTAAAAGATGAAATTGAATCTAAAAAGTAAATTAGAGTAAAAAATTAATTTAAAACCTATTAAAAATAAACAGACACTAAGTCATGTTAAAAGTAAAAATTATCATGTAGTTGAAAATTATACTTTCATTCACTTTGTTGTGACATGAGGACACTTAACTCTCCATGCCATTATTTAGGTTGCGAAATTCCAGAAAAAGAAATAGTACAAGATGCAATGAGACTTACACGTGTTCGAGAATCATATTGGAGTTAAAAAGTTTTTCTGGTATTGTACCAGTGAGCTTATTGCTCCCCATATGACTGCAAGTATTGAACATAATATTTGGTAATTCAATCACGCTAGTATGATAATTAATATATATCAAGTGAAGATTGGCAATGAGAGTTGACATACAAGTGGTGTGCCTTAAGGAGAAGGTCAAGGCCTGGTCTTCCTTGGTCATCAGAGACAGGAATAGTCCCTTCAAGCTGGTTTTCAGCAAGATCAAGCCAATCAACATTTGATAGATTGCCAAGAGACCGTGGTATAGTTCCACTGAAATTATTAGAATTAAGTGCTCTGCATGAAAAGCAACACATAAATTTTCCATGAATTAGTCCATTAATGAAACATTGATCGAGCTTCGAATTAAGTTGGATAATTTTAGGAAGTGAACATTGTATCCAGAGTTGCACACTGCACACCCAACAAAGGATGTTCCATACTTTTATATGAAGCATCATCCTTTGTTACATTGAAATAAGTTGGACTCTAATAATTTTTCTGTAAGGAATTAGCAGAATCGTTAAGATGGAATCCTTACAGAAATGTCAGCTGCTTTAAAGATCCTATTGAATCCGGAATACGACCAGAGAAACCACAACCAACCAATGATCTGCAGAAAAACAGTTAAAAAGGAACAGATCAAAAAGCATGCTAAATTTTGTAAGGGAAAAGTTCCGTGTGTATTCAAATTATTTAGTAGAAGACAAACTGCCTAGCTTACAGGGATTTTAGCTTTTTCAAATTCCCAATTTCTTGTGGAACTGTTCCTGTCAAGCCTGTGTTGTAAGAAAGATCCCTACATGAACAAAAACACCTTGTTATTAAGTGAGCTTCAACTGAGTATTGCATGCCATCCACAATTAGCCTAGTCAAAATAAAATGTCCTTTTGGGTGGTTATTCTGTAGAATTTTGTTAGAGCAAATTACAGTAACACCTCCTGAACTTTTATCAAATTACACATAACTCCATCCGTTTTGATTTTCCTATATTTAAGTATAAAAACATTACATTAACATCCTCTTATATGTTTGAAAACATTACACTGACACTCCCTCAGATCTTACAATGACACCCCCCACAAGGGAGGTGAATGCAATGGTTAAAAAAACAAAGGACGTTGCTGTAACTTACGCATTTTGTTAAGAGAAATGATTTGGCAACTTCATATACAAAAATTCGTATGACTGAAGGAGTACAAATCATCCTCTCAAAAGAAAACAGTACCAAATCAGGACAAAGCTCTTTTAATGTAACTACAGAATTAGTAACGAAGTATCCATCACATTTTAAATCATATAGTGGATTAATTAAGAATTTAAGATTTAAGATCATAATCTATCTTTAGATTAAGGGTGTACAGTACTATATACGCTATTTCACTTTAGACATCAGTTCAGTTTAGAAGAATCTTATCCAACAAATCACAAGTTCAGAAACATTTAAGCATAATAATAATTTCAACTCACAGAGTATCTAGTTCAGATAAAGACTGAATTGCCGAAGACAGCTGGCCTCCCAAATTCAAGCCTGGCAGTCTCCTGAAAATAATAGCAATTTAATTTTTTTCAGATTTATTTTATTTTAAATAAATAGAAAGTAGTATGAAACAACCTTTGAACTTTGAAGAGAGCAAAGAAACCAAAAAACTAACAATTGGGTAATTCTTGAATTGCTGCAACGAATTCCATCCCATCCACTGCCACAAGGATCTGGACCCACCCAATTTTGTGGCTTGTTACTCCAGGATTCCGTAAGAGAATTTAGGCCAGAATCTGCAGCCATACAATTTAGTTACATAAAAATAATGTCAAAAAGAAATTGAATTCTCAATTAGCAAAACTACATAACTTCTTAGTGTTCATTAATCTATCTCCTGTCTTAGTGATTGCACTTGTCTCTATAGTCTAAAACCACAAATTACTATGAAAAGTGAAAACTATAGAAAGCAACATTTGTAGTCAATTCACTATGAAGGAAAAGCTGCTACAATAGTTAAGATATGATGCTCATCATGTTTTTCTTTTATTTTTTTGTACAACCTGTTTTTAATTTTAATAGATAAGGTAAGCATTATTAGCAGCAAGCAAAGGAGCTTCCAATATAAGAACAACAGTTTTGCAGTTTGCACATTAGTCAATGATATGAACAGATTAACTGTCATTTTTAATAGCAATCAAAATTCAGTCTTGGCATCTTGAAGATAGAAGGCATAGCATAACCTAATTTCAACCGCATATCTATATTTTCTTGAATTGTACTATTCCTACAATAAATTCTTTCAACACTTTTTTTTTCTGTTTCTCCGTTACATCATCCGTCTTATTAAACGTTTCTCTCACGGTTGTAAAAAAGTTGTACAGCCTTGTTGTGCAAATTTAATTTCTCTATTTTTAATGTTTGGTTATGATGTACTGTTGCATAGAAGTGAAGTACTCCAAAATACAAAGTTACAAAGCTGAACCTCACCATATTCAAGAGCAACCCCAAAAAAATTGGAAAAGATTCCTTATTTTCATGAGATGTGAAAGAATATATGGTAAATATAGATCAAACACCAAAGTAAGCAAAACATTAAAAAAAAAAAGTATAATTGAACTTACAATCTTGACTATCTGTCTGTGATGCTACAAGCAGAACTTGGAAAAGAAGCAGCAGCAGAGGAATCACTTTATGTTGTTGGTCCATTGCTCAATATTTTCTTATGTTGGATCAGAAATGGAAGAATGAAACTTCTGGATGGGAGCAATGATCACCAAATATAATCAAAGTGGACCAATAATCTATAGCAATCATCTTTTAATGTGAAAGCAAAGCCATGATAGTATGACAAAACTGAATCTACAAAAGATGGTAAGACCAAACCCGTCCTCAAGGTGGCTAAGGCTAACTATTAACTAATACCTTTTACTTAGTCAATGACTTTTGCATGTATTTTTCAACGGTTAGAATGACTAAATCCCAAAACATAAAAATAGAAAATATCGCCACACGGTGGTCACCAACCATCATCATTCATTGCATTCTTTTATTGATGATGTGCAAACAAGAGGGAATGAGCAAGGAACATTTCTGCGGTGGGAAGATAAGCAATATCATTTTGTTAGTATAGTAGATTGCCATCTGAATATGGTCTTGCTTCATCTACAAACTTCCCCTCCTGCTTTTTGTTCACGGCAAAATGAAAATTAAATGGTCTTGTACTATAAGACAATTGGCCACCAAGCTTGCCGTCCATGATAATTAATGGTGATAAAAATAATAATAACAAGTTTTATTATTATCGTAGTTTAATTTTTATATAATGTTAGTGAAAAATATTATATTGCCAATGTTGATGTGACTTTTAAAATTTTTATTATAAAAATTAATAAACTTATATTTCATTGTAGTCTATGATCAGATGACTTGGTATTATCTAATCTTTGTATTATTATTTATCATCACGTTCAACTTTATATTCTAAACAAATAGCTTTGTGCACAACTATGCACGCGGAATGTAGAGAATAAACAAAAGGTTTTCCTTTTTTTAAGGGATTCAAAGTATAGATAATTGCATAGTTGTTTGGACAGCTTTAAGCAGCTTCAGATCTTTGTATTTGAGTGAGTTGGAAGGCCAACAAAGTGGATGCGAGGGAGACATATGGTTATGCACTAGACAATAATAACGAACAATTTTTTTAACAGAAACATACGTCTTCAGTTTTGTTTTTTTTTTAAGAAAAAAGAGGTTAATTTTTTTATTTATAGCTGTTACATATTACTGTTTACTTAACGTATTGTCTCATAGATTAACAAAAAAATAAAAGGGTGCTGTTTCTTACGTAGAGTTGACATTATTATATAATCAAACAAATGGGAGTAAAATGTTACAAAAATAAAACCACAAAGGACGTAGATTAACTGAAACTAAGTTGTTTTATCTTCTAAGTATGCAGATTAAAATTCGGAGGGAAAGAAATTTGTCATACATCCATAGTAGTTGTCAGGGGCGGACCCGTATATGTTAGAACCCCTTATTTTAATAAAGTCACAATGTATTTCTATCAAAATTTCATATTTTGCATTTTCTAATTTTATATGTTTGTACTTTTTCACTAATTTTTTTGTGAAGATAAATAAATATATCCCTTATTTTAGTATTTATATCTCTTATTTTTATGTGCTATTTCTTATTTTCACTTTTTTTATATGTTTATTATTATTGTATTTATATTGTTAAATATATTATAAATATATTAGTCAACGTAGATAAATAGTTTCCTATTTTATAGCCTTCTATTAAGCATATAATTTGGGATATTGCTTCCTATTTTATAGGCTTCTATTAAGCGTATATTTTGGGATATTGATTCCTAATTTGTAACCTTCGGTTAAGCTTTTTATTAGGCATGTACGTTGTATATATTCTGAGGAAATCAAGGTGAATGACAACGAGAATATTTCTGATAATTTACATATATATTGATTTGAAAGCCTATTTTTATATTTTCTCCAATAAAGTCAGTTGATTTTTGTTGTCCACCTCAATGCCTCATATGTTTCATTCTACCGATTCATCTATTACTCCCTTTATTTTCTTCTCGCATGATTCTTTCCCATGGGGCTCTCGTTTCCTTTTACAACACTTTGATCCTATTTTATATTATACAACTAAGTATGACTTGCTATAATTATTTTTCTTCCTGCATAGACACATTTTAATTAAGTGGTAACAACTCTTACTCTTCATATATATATATATATATATATATGGTAATTTTTTATTGGTAGTTGTATCAAACTCAAACATATATACGAGATTGTTTTCATTGGAGAATACTCATGTTGTCCTAAAAAATATAAAACGAAAGGAATTCTACCGTTAATTGATTTTGTTGACATGGTTTTTAGATTCAAAATCGAAAAGTAAAAAGTGCAGCGATATAGAACTTTGAGATTTCATTCCAAACAAAACCTCAAAAACTATTTTGTATGCCTACATTCAAGTTGATATTTAGATATATATTCTTTTCTCCCGTTCACATGCAATGGAGGATAAATGTGACAATTTAACCCACAAATTTATTTTCTACATCACGTGTTTTATATAATTAAATATATTATTTATATTACACTAAAATTTCCCATTAACAATACCAAGAGAGTTGGTAGTTCAAGGAAGAAAGTGGGAAAGCTGACTTTCTGATTGGGTAGCTATGGAAAGAGACAGGGTGTACCAAGAAAAAGAAAGGTATTATTACGGTGATGGAGAGCCTCTGTCTTATCAGTGCTTGTATGAACCCTAATTAATAAAATTATACAAGTTGCCTTCTATTCAATTTTGACGGTAATTACCAATTCTTTTTCAAAATTAAATATTGTTGAGAAAAGGAGGAGGTCAAACCTAGTAAACTACTCTGTTAAAGTTGCCCATGTCTATAACTTTGATTAATTATTCTCATCACTTAAGAAATTTCATTGGTTATATTTATTTTAGTCTCGTAATTATACATTGTCTATTTTAGTTCGACCCTTAAACAGATGTGTTAAATATTCAAAAAAAAAGTTTTCTCCCTCAAAAATTTGTAAGTCTTTTTTAGATTAAACAAGAATGTTTTGCAGAAAAAATACACATGATCTTAAATAAAAAATAAATAAAACAAAATGGTTGAGATTGATATTTTGAGTAGGACCAGATCCTGGTGCTTTTTTTTCGTCAGATTTTGGTGCTTTCTTTGCGAGAACCAAAATATAAGAAGCAAAACTAAATTTGAGGTAAACTATAAGAACAAAAATGCATTAAATCAACTTTTTTTTTGTAATAAAACATTCATTTATCTTTATAATTTTTTATAAAATTATTTTATATTAACAATTTTGGTATATCATTCAACTAATTTTAAAAAAAAAAGTAATTATTTTTAACAATTTAAAAAAAAAAACTATTTTTTCTTTTAAAATTTTTCTCAAAGATGTACTGATAAATATTGATGCTATGCGTGAATAAGAAATAAAATAAAGAGGAAAGAAATAAAAAGGGGGGGGGGGGGGGGAAGCATAAGAATAATAAAAGTAGAAGTAAAAGAGAAATAGAATAGATGTGTTTTTTAAACATATATAAATAGGGGGGCGGAAGTTTCTAAACACTTGTTTGAACAAGTGGAGTTGAAGAGTAGCTTTTCAAAAAAAAAAAAAAGTGGAAGAGTGGCTAGAGTGCTAGACATAAAAATAGGGATGTGTTTCATGACTTGTATATCCTATAACTTAATTTTTTAGAGAGATTATTTCGTTTCAAATAAATCTATTTTAGTCTAACATTAGGATTAAGTATTTTAGCCAAAAAAAGATATTGTTGTTGATTCAAATATCCAAATCACAATTACCACGTGTATAAGTATGATAATAATAATAGTTGAATTATGTTGCTCCTGATTCAAATTTCTGAACCACAATTGACCACCTATGTGAATGTATTTTACTTTTTTAAAACTTGTATGCACTACTAAAAATATCATTTTTAGTACACATTATTTAAGTCGGTTATAAAAAACCATTTTTGTTTATATCACAATGACAAATTTGTAAATATTGGTAATATTTTAAAAATGGTTTTTGAAAACCGCTTTGAAATACTTCAAAACAAAGACGGTTGTCGGGAAAAGCCGTCTTAAATGCTTACTACTTTTAATTAATATAATTTGCATCTTTTTCTTTCTCTCTTTATCGGGCAGTGTACCACTCTCTCTCTCTCTCATTGACGCATTTGTTGTCGCCTCAACTGCTTCATCGCGACGCTGCGGGAGATGAGGGAGCCCAAAAGCCCACCATCTCCTTCAAGCAACACAATCGAACCCGCCATTGCTGGGACGAGAAGATGAACCTCAGAAGACTTGGAACCGCGTGAGGTCTCCCAAGAATCGCCGCAGACACGTTAGGGTTCGCAATCAGATACGCCAACGACCTCGCATACTCCGCCTAGGTGTCGCCGCCGCCACTGACTCCAGCAGCCAGTCCACGACGGCGCCGCCGCCTTCCCCGTTGATCGTGGCCCTGCGGGCGGAGTTCGCGGTGGCGATGTCCGCAAGAAGCGCCGTGACACGAATCTCAAAGTCGGAGCGGACCTCGTGGTTCACCGAGGATAGCACCGAGCGCAACGACTGCCAGAGTACCGCGGCGGCGACGCCGGTGTGCTTCGCGTGGTGGAAAATCCGGTCGAAGGAGTTCACTGCCTTGCGCACGGCGCGCTCTGCGCCCTCATGTAGAGGATTCGTGCCTCTTTCGCTGCGATATAATTTTCTCATGTGCCAATACAGAGACAAAGAAGCTCCAAAATTAACTGAAAGTGGTTTCCAGTTTTTGGTATGTGTCAAAGTATTTATAAGCCAATTGTATTTAATGTATAATGCATTCTCCTAAATATAAAGATTGTTCCTTGTGAATTACAGCTGATGGATACAAATGCACAGCTTTGGTACATTATCAGAGAATATATCTCTAATTCTGAGGTAGCTCTAACTTTTTTTTTAATGATATTTTTTCCATTTGTTTTCTAATGTTCTTCATCATCCAATTTGATGCAAGATAGAGGTGTTGATGCAGCTGACCTTATCTCATTCATGCTGGAATCAGTTTTCATGGCATAGGATGGCTTATTCTTCTCCTCCTATTTCCTTCTTTCCTTCTAATAAAATTTACTCTTTAAAAAAAAGGTAAACTTTGAAAACTGATTTAGATGTTCCTTTAAAATGTATTTGTTTATGCATGTGTGTCTGTATTTGTATATGGTTTAGATAACCTTTTGGGTTATACTCCATAGTTTGCAACTTGTGTCAAAGAAAGCCTCTAGCCTTTCCTCATTTTTTTCCTGCCATTTGTGTTTTGGAACTACTTAATAGTTATATATATCAGAAGTTGTTCTTCCTGGACAATATTTTTGGAATATCCTTAATATTTCTGAAACTATTTTTAAATGAATCCACTAATTAGCTATTAAATTTTGAGCTACCTATTTCAACAAAATATTATTGCTTAGTATCAGTACGTGTGGTGTACACAGGGTAGAGTATCAACTTCCAAATCTTATTGTTGGGGCTATTACGAAAGAAAGCTTGTATAGTGCTTTTGAAAATGTCATTGTAGCAGAGCAGGTAAGTATTAGCAAATAGAAATTTTAGTGTGTAATATCTGCTTTTATAATATCATAATTGGTTTTTGCAGATAGATGGTAATGATTTATTTCTTCCTATGCTTTTGCTAGGAATAAGGGGCCTAGTACTAAACTGAATTCTAGAAGGAATAGGAAGATAACAAACCCACTGATTCACATGTCAATATATGTTTCCTATTGGCGTAATCTTAATTACTACTATAAATACTACTCCTTGTTAGGTTTTAAATTTCAAGTAAAGCAAGCATATCTATCTATTTAATTAGCTTTATTTGATTTGGATGCACTATTTAATTATTTTTTGTTGGCATTCACTGTCTATTATTGTTCTTCTTGCATGTAAATGTATTTTAAAATTAAAATATGCTATCTTGAATTGAAATTTAAATTCCATTCTCACTTTCTAGGCACTTAAAAACTGAAATATGCCCTTCTTGGAGCAAACCTTCATTTGATTGATATCTTTATTCTGGTGCAACAGCTTGTCAAGTTTCTCCTGAAGCAAGCAAGTGTTGACAAGAGAACATGTGATATTTTTGGAAATTGAGATCAAATGAATATTGCACATAACGTGGCTCTCTCCTTTTTCTCTCTCCTTTCTTTTTTTACTGGAGAGGCAACACAACAACATGATCTATTTAGGTTAGTATAACGTTGAACTGTATGATATCATTGTACAATGCAAATCATTGTAGAATGTATGATATCATCGTTCTACATGATATGCATTGTACAATGATATCATACAGTTCAACGTTATACTAACCTAAATAGATCTTGTTTTTGTGTTGCGTCTGCAGTAAAAAAAAAGAGAGAGAGAAAAAACTAAAGAAGTTAGTGACAATAAATGAGAGAAATAAAAAATAAAAAAAAGTAAAGAAATTTAGAGAAACCAGATGCAAAGGTCCATGTTCAGTACCTAGTAAATTTAAATTATTTTTCTAATATGTATATACCTCCAATCTCTGGTCTTAAATATAAAATTAATTTTATTTAATTTAATGATTTGACTAAAAAAGAGCTATCTTAAGACAATAAACAAAGCTAACATTTAATAATAATGATAATAAAAGAATGAAGAAGAAATATTAACTTCAGGTGCAAACTGCAAATCCAGATTAATGCTTACTGTAAAATAGGAGAAAAAAAGGACAAATATTAAGGGAGCAATTTTTTTGGTTTTATCGACTCAATCTTAAATACACAAGACCTATGTTATCATATGATACAAAAACACCTCATGAGAACACTATCAAAATTACTTCTGATGTTCAAACATTTTCATTAGTCCCAAATAAAGGTGATCCTTGGGGGTTTGAGTAGGATGATAAAACTGTTTCACCACTACACAAACATCTCCACTGTGCCAACTGCCAACAGTCAATATGAGTCAGCGTATCCCACAAATAACATTATTAGCTAGCATGCACTTAAAGCCAGATAAAACAATAGGTAAGGAGACATGAAAAAGAGTGTTATAACTAGCACAATTGATACTGCCACACAAAAGTCACACTACAGTGTCCTAGCTGTTGGATCTTCATTTATTTGATCACTCAATGCAAAAGTTCAATGACCAAATAGATAGTCTTTTCTTTTTCAAGAAAATAAAGTATGACTAGGTCGATAACATAACAGGCCAAATTTTTGTGACAACAGCATAGGGACAAATTCAATCAAAGTAAAACTCAGCACGAGTATATCAGTATATGTATCCTGTCACAAATATAAATTATCGGTCAAACAAAGTACATGAATTTTCCTTTGATTAATCACAAAGCATAGCACAGGAAATCAAATCAGTAAAAAGAGTAGTTATGGAAAAATATTAGTTTGCAAATTAGGACACTCACACCAAAGATTTTCCTATGAAGATAATTGAAGGAACAACAAGTGCAGCGAAAATGTAAAAAGGCAATGTGAACCTGCTTGAAGAAATTTAGTGAACAATAAGTGACTACAATGAGAAAATATATAAATGTAGTTGCTCTATAATAGGGATATGGTATAATAATCATAATATTTGTATGCATACCTTCAAACCACGAGCCACGTTATGTGCAATATTCATTTGATCTCAATTTCCAAAAATATCACATGTTCTCTTGTCAACACTTGCTTGCTTTAGGAGAAACTTGACAAGCTGTTGCACCAGAATAAAGATATCAATCAAATGAAGGTTTGCTCCAAGAAGGGCATATTTCAGTTTTTAAGTGCCTAGAAAGTGAGAATGGAATTTAAATTTCAATTCAAGATAGCATATTTTAATTTTAAAATACATTTACATGCAAGAAGAACAATAATAGACAGTGAATGCCAACAAAAAATAATTAAATAGTGCATCCAAATCAAATAAAGCTAATTAAATAGATAGATATGCTTGCTTTACTTGAAATTTAAAACCTAACAAGGAGTAGTATTTATAGTAGTAATTAAGATTACGCCAATAGGAAACATATATTGACATGTGGATCAGTGGGTTTGTTATCTTCCTTATCTTCCTATTCCTTCTAGAATTCAGTTTAGTACTAGGCCCCTTATTCCTAGCAAAAGCATAGGAAGAAATAAATCATTACCATCTATCTGCAAAAACCAATTATGATATTATAAAAGCAGATATTACACACTAAAATTTCTATTTGCTAATACTTACCTGCTCTGCTACAATGACATTTTCAAAAGCACTATACAAGCTTTCTTTCGTAATAGCCCCAACAATAAGATTTGGAAGTTGATACTCTACCCTGTGTACACCACACGTACTGATACTAAGCAATAATATTTTGTTGAAATAGGTAGCTCAAAATTTAATAGATAATTAGTGGATTCATTTAAAAATAGTTTCAGAAATATTAAGGATATTCCAAAAATATTGTCCAGGAAGAACAACTTCTGATATATATAACTATTAAGTAGTTCCAAAACACAAATGGCAGGAAAAAAATGAGGAAAGGCTAGAGGCTTTCTTTGACACAAGTTGCAAACTATGGAGTATAACCCAAAAGGTTATCTAAACCATATACAAATACAGACACACATGCATAAACAAATACATTTTAAAGGAACATCTAAATCAGTTTTCAAAGTTTACCTTTTTTTTAAAGAGTAAATTTTATTAGAAGGAAAGAAGGAAATAGGAGGAGAAGAATAAGCCATCCTATGCCATGAAAACTGATTCCAGCATGAATGAGATAAGGTCAGCTGCATCAACACCTCTATCCTGCATCAAATTGGATGATGAAGAACATTAGAAAACAAATGGAAAAAATATTATTAAAAAAAAAGTTAGAGCTACCTCAAAATTAGAGATATATTCTCTGATAATGTACCAAAGCTGTGCATTTGTATCCATCAGCTGTAATTCACAAGGAACAATCTTTATATTTAGGAGAATGCATTATACATTAAATACAATTGGCTTATAAATACTTTGACACATACCAAAAACTGGAAACCACTTTCAGTTAATTTTGGAGCTTCTTTGTCTCTGTATTGGCATATGAGAAAATTATATCGCAGCGGAAGAGGCACGAATCCTCTACATGAGGGCGCGTCGTGCGCAAGGCAGCGAACTCCTTCGACCGGATTTTCCACCACGCGAAGCACACCGGCGTCGCTGCCACGGTACTCTGGCAGTTGTTGCGCTCGGTGCTATCCTCGGTGAACCACGAGGTCCGCTCCGACTTTGAGATTCGTGTCACGGCGCTTCTTGCGGACATCGCCACCGTGAACTCCGCCCGCAGGGCCACGATCAACGGGGAAGGCGGCGGCGCCGTCGTGGACTGGCTGCTCGAGTCAGTGGCGGCGGCGACACCTAGGCGGAGTACGCGAGGGCGTTGGCGTATCTTATTGCGAACCCTAACGTGTCTGCGGCCGTTCTTGGGAGACCTCACGCGGTTCCGAGTCTTCTGAGGTTCATCTTCTCGTCCCAGCAATGGCGGGTTTGGTTGAGTTGCTTGAAGGAGATGGTGGGCTTTTGGGCTCCCGCAGCGCCGCGATGAAGCAGCTGAGGCGACAACAAATGCGTCAATGAGAGAGAGAGTGGTACACTGCCTGATAATGAGAGAAAGCCCTAAATTATATTAATTAAAAATAGTAAGCATTTAAGACGGCTTTTCTCGAAAATCGTCTTTGTTTTGAAGCATTCCAAGGCGGTTTTCAAAAACCGTTTTTAAAATATTACCAATATTTACAAATTTGCCATTGTGATATAAGCAAAAACGGTTTTTTATAACCGACTTAAATAGTGTGTTGTAAAAAATGATATTTTTAGTAGTGCAGGTTATAAATTCAGGATTGGCCAAGGCAATGTCTCTCTGTGGTATGGCAGATGATCTAATTCTGGCATTGTGAATATGATAGGTTGGAGTTTGTGGACCTTAATGATGTGAATATTTATATTAAACATCTTTAGAGGAATGGTGAGTGGCATTGGCAATCTGTCACTATTCTTATCCCATTGTGGCTTAAGTAGGAAGTTGAGAGTTTGTTCATTAATGATATGGTTCTGGATGTGGTTGTTTCGGGCCACTCCTCTGATGAGGTTTATTTTGTTAAATCCTCACAAAGGCCAGGTTACAAAATCTCAGAAAATATAAAGTTCTTTCTTTGGATCACTGCCAATGAAATCATTCCCACTAATCTTTATCGCTTTAACCATCATGTTGCTTTTGATTTTCTTGTAAAAATATTCATATACTGATCTAAACATGCAAATCAATTTAAATGGCATATTTAGATCAAATAGCAGAAATTAAAAATATTATGAGCGTACCTCCAGCCATTGCAAATTGAACGCGAAGCGGCGCACATACGAACCTGAAAGACAGTTTTGTTCTTCCAGACCCTTACTCACTCAGAATAGATGGCGTATTTTTTTTTCTGAATAGAGAAGTGGGTTTGGTGATACAAAACTGAGAGCACTTCATCCTATTTATAGAGTCTGTCCATCACAGAGCTCTCAACTTGTTATTAGAACGTGAGATAGGAAGTTATCAATACGTGAGATAAGAAGTTATTAGTACATGAGATAAAGGATGGGTACGTGATTTGTTACTGAAGGTGGTTGCAAATATATTTGCAAAGATATGGGTTGAATGTGGATGGAAAATGGACCAGATTCAGAAATAACAAAATGTTCCAAAATAAAAATAAATAAAGGACGTGGAACGTGATTTGTTACGTGAGTTTCCAACATTCTCCCACTTGGTCCATTTAACTCAACATCAACCATAACAAGAAACATAATATATGAGTCATGGCGATAGGTCCTCTAATGATGAGTAGTATCTTCCATGTACCACAATATATCAAGTCTCTCAACACTAGCTCTCAACTTAATGAATAAACCATATGTTTATTCTATATCTAAATCGAATGATTTTTCTCGAAATAAATAAATATGTGCACAAAACCGTATGAGAAAATATCTAACTGAATAAGAGTTTCATTGAAAATAACAAATGTACATACAATGAAATTACATCATGGAACCAAGTCTCATTCGTACTACATGATCCTTAAAATTCTTTGGTGGCATGCCTTTAGTTAAAGGATCAGCAATCATCAACTCAGTGTTGACGTGTTCAATGACCACATTCTTTTCTTTTACACGTTCTCTTATGGCTAAGTACTTAATGTCGATGTGCTTACTTCGACTTCCACTTTTGTTATTTTTAGTCATAAACACCGCATCAAAGTTGTCACAATACAACTTTAATGGCCTAGAATAGAGTCCACAACTCTAAGGCCAGATATGAAACTCTTCAACCATACACCATGCGAGGTAGCCTCAAAACAAGAAACGAACTCAGCCTCCATAGTGGAAGTAGCAGTCAAGGTTTGTTTGGCACTTCTCCAAGATACAACTCCACTGGCTAACATAAAAATATAACCAGATGTTGATCTTCGTGAATCAACGCAACCAGCAAAGTCTGAGTTGGAGTAGCCAATCACTTCCGGACAATCAGTTTGTCTGTACATGAGCATGTAATCCTTTGTTCCTTGAAGATATCTCATCACTTTCTTTGCAGCTTTCCAGTGGTCAATACCTGGATTACTTTGATATCTTCCCAAGACTCCAACAGCGAATGCAATATCAGGTCTAGTGCAAACCTGAGCATACATAAGGCTTCCAACTGCTGAAGCATATGGAATATTTTTCATGTGTTCCCGCTCAAAATCATTTTTGGGGCATTGACTCAAACCAAGTTTGTCACCCTTCACAATGGGAGCTACACTTGGTGAACAATCTTTCATATTAAATCTCTCTAAAACTTTGTTGATATAGGTTTCTTGAGACAAGCCTAAAATGCCTCGAGATCTTTCTCTATGGATTTTTATGCCTATGACATAAGATGCCTCTCCCATATCCTTCATATCAAAGTTCTTTGAGAGAAATTGTTTCACCCCATATAGCATACCCTTATCATTAGTCGCAAGCAGAATATCATCTGCCTATAATACAAGGAAACAAATCTTACTCCCACTGACCTTTTGGTATATACAGTGATCCATGACATTCTCTTCAAAGCTAAATGAAGAAATGACCTTATGAAATTTTAAATACCATTGGTGGGGAGCTTGTTTCAATCCATAGATGGACTTATTAAGCTTGCAGACTAAGTACTCACCAACACTAGATAAGAATCCCTCAGGTTGTTTCATGTAAACCTCTTCTTCTAGATCACCATTCAGGAACGTCGTTTTCACATCCATTTGATGCAACTCAAGATCAAAATAAGCTACTAATGCCAAAATTACTCGAAGAGAGTCTTTCTTAGATACAGGGGAAAAGGTCTCTCTGTAATCGATTCCTTCTCTTTGAGTGAATCCTTTAGCAACAAGTCTTGCCTTATGTCTCTCAATGTTTCCTTCTGAGTCTTTCTTTGTTTTGAAGACCCATCTACATCCGATGGCTTTTACACCAACAGGAAACTCAACGAGATCCCAAACTTGGTTAGATGCCATAGAATCCATCTCATCCCTCATAGCATTATACCACAAATTTGATTCCTTAGAACTCATGACTTGTGAAAACGTCTCAGGATCATTTTCGGCTCCAATGTTGTAGTCTGATTCTTGTAGGTACACTACATAATCACTAGGAATTGCTGTCTTTTTTACTCTAGTAGATCTTGTTAATGTTGTTTGGTCATCTTGCTAAGGAACTTGTTCAACTGGTTCTTCACCAGTTTGTTTAATATCATCATGTTGTTCCTCACAAACAACTTGATCTACATGATCACTTTCAACAGCTTGTGGAACTTCAATCACTAGTTGTCTAACACCCATTTTAACTTGAGGGGTGGGAATGACTACCAACCTATTACTTGTCCCAGAAGGTTCAACTTCATAGTGATCCCTTTCAGAAGAAATGTTCTGAAATTGATCACTCCCACTGATCAAGTCATTTTCAAGAAACTTTGCATTCCTTGATTCCACAATCCTAGTGTTGTGGGATGGACAATAGAACCTATACCCTTTAGATGTTTCAGCATATCCAATGAAATACCCAGTAATAGTCTTAGGGTCTAGTTTCTTCTCTTGTGGATTATAAATTCTTACTTCAGACGGGCATCCCCAAATGCGTATATGTCGCAAACTTGGTTTCCAACCCTTGAATAACTCAAAAGGTGTCTTTGAGACAACCTTGGTTGGAACTCGGTTTAATATATACGCAGCTTTCTTAAGAGCATCAATCCACAAAAATTGAGGAAGCTTTACATTACTCCTCATGCTTCTCACCATGTCTAATAAGGTTTGATTTCTTCATTCTGCCACACCATTCTGATTCGGAGAACCAGACATAGTGTATTGGGCAACAATCCCATGTTCTTGAAGAAATTTCGCAAATGAACCTGGTGCTTGTCCATCCTCTGTGTATCTACCATAGTACTCCCCACCTCTATCTGATCTCATGATCTTAATTTGTTTTCCACATTGTTTCTCAACTTCAGCCTTAAAAACTTTAAAGACATCTAAAGCTTCATTCTTAGAATGAAGTAGAGATACATATATCGTGAATAATCATCTATAAAGGTTATGAAGTATTTCAGACTATTTGCATCCATGTCTGGACAACATATGTCTGTATGTATGATTTCTAATAAATTAGAACTCCTCTTTGCACCCTTTTTAGACTTGTTAGTTTGCTTACCCTTAATGCAATCTACATAAGTCTCAAAATCAGCAAAATCCAAAGTACTAAGTACTCCTTCATTTACTAATCGCTTAATTCTCTCAATAGAGATATGTCCTAATCTCCGGTGCCACAACATAGAGGATTCTTCATTCATAATACATCGTTTTAACCCAACAGAAACGTGCATAGAAGTAGCGTCATTTTTCAATTCAATCGAATAAAGACCATCAACCAATTGACCATAACCAATAATTTCATATTTATTTAGTAAATTAAAACCAAAGTCTGTAAAATTAAAATAAAATCCCAAAGGTGCAAGTTTAGAAACAGAAATTAAGTTTTTACAGAAACTAGGAACATAAAAAACTTTCTCCAAATGTAATTTAAAGCCACTACTCAAAACTAAGACGCACGTTCCAATGGCCTCTACATGCGAGCTCATTCTACTCCCTGAGTAGATGCACTGCTCACTTCCCATTGGCTTCCTTAGGCTTTCCATACCCTGCAAGGTATTAGAAACATGGATTGTAGAACCAGAGTCAATCCACCATGTATTATGATTCACATTAATCATATTAGATTCATAACAAACGAAAGACAATGGTGTACCTTTCTTCTCAAACCAACTTTTAAATTTGGGGCAGTCCTTCTTCATGTGTCCTTTCTTTTTACAGAAGAAACACTTTGACTCCTTTTTAATTGTTGGTTGAGTCGGAATCTTTCCTTTATTGGTGCCTACAGACTTCTTCCTATCCTTTCTAGAAGTAGAAGTAGTCAAATTTACCTTCTCACCCTCTTCCATTATCAATCTCTCCTCTTCTTGAACACACATGGTCATCAATTTATTAATAGACCATTTATCCTTATGTGTGTTGTAGGAGATTTTGAAGGGTGTATACTGTTGAGGTAGGGTGCACAAAATGAAATGTACCAAGAAGGATTCAGACATGGTAACTTCCAGGGTTTTCAACTGAGTCACTATGTCCCTTAAGCGCATGATATGTTCACGCACACCCCTCGTTCTAGTAAGCTTAATGGAAGAGAATTGCATAATGAGTGTGCTAGCAAGCGACTTCTCAGAGGTCGTAAATTGTTCATCAATGGCTTTCAACAGATCTCTGACCTTATCATGCTGGTCAACTGAACCCCGGATACTAGCGGATATGTTGGTTTTTATGAACATAACGGAGAGACGATTAGATCTCTCCCACTTTTCATAAAGGTCAACAGCATCAGGTTCGCTAGTTTCAGTAATAGCCGGTGGCTCATCCTTCCTTATAGCATAGTCAATATCCATCCAGCCCAAATGAAGGAGAACTCTTTCCTTTCAAACCTTATAATTATCACCTTTCAAAATGGAAAGGTCACAAGAAATATTCATAGATTGTGAAACTGCAAACAAACACACATGCTCATTAAGAAAATTTGAGACTAAACAAATGTCATGTTTTGCCAATGCAAATCATGTCTCAATATATGAATCTAGTGACACAAAACTTATCTGTGGGCTAAAGTCCTACTCAATTAGATTCATCATGCAACTTTATGATAAAACTATTAAATCATGTTCTTTTCCTTAATTCCTATGGGTAAATTAAGAAATATAATTTAATATTTTATCCTAATTAATCATACAAATATAACAAAATTCCTGTGGGTAGATTTCATCACATTACATATGATTAATCACAATTAATATTTCTAATGTGATTATAAATTTAGCATATAATTTTACTCAATTAAAGATGATGTGGCTATTATCTAATTTAATAAAATTATATTAATCACTTAACATTCAAAAATAATCCTTGTATAAACATACTTAATAATGCAAATGTGCTCAATATTGAATCATAAAAATTACATGTATACCAATTCAAAATAACATTGCATGTATATTCATTCAACATGTAATAAACTTTAAATGATTAAATCCAATTAATACCAGTATTTAACATAATATTGTATGTTCAGCATAACTTAGAGACACACAATTTTAAACAGTTTGTGTATAAATGATTTATCCTTCAGAAGTTATAAATACACATGAACTACACCTAATAAACAATTAAATTGCAATAGCTTAGCGCCAAAGGGAGTCCTTTCATGCTTACAGGGCAAGGGTTCAAAACCAGCCCAAAATGTTTTCGCGTTATCAGTACGTGATTTGTTACTCAAGGTGGTTGCAAATATATTTGCAAAGATATGAGTTGAATGTGGATGAAAAATGGACCGGATTCAGAAATAACAAAATGTTCCAAAATAAAAATAAATAAAGGACGTGGAACGTGATTTGTTACGTGGGCTTCCAGCATATCTTTGTAACAGGTGTATCTCGAGTAAAGAATCCATCTTTATCTAGCTTGGTTGGAGGATATCAATTTTCTTATCTGTGAGTCGGATTCACAGTCAGCTATTAAGATAATTCAGAAAGATGTTCCAGTCTCTCATTTGATGTATCTTCTTGACACCAAGATCAGAAGCTTCATGCAACTTGATTGGAGGACTCTCACTTTTCTAAGCTTCTTGCTGATTCGTTAGGAGTTTTCTTTTGCAGGAAGCATTAGTTCTCTTTTGTTTTTGTTTCTTTGTTCTGTTGTTTCTTTTTAGATGCATAAAAAAAATCATTAAAATATTTATTTTGATTATGAAAATACTGATATTCCTTACCTGGATGATGTTGTTTGTTTCCATTAAATTTGTTATGTTAATGTAATTGAATCTCATGTTTTATGTGTTAAAATGTTAAAGTTAAAAAAATGTCATTTGTACAATAATTCATATAATAATTTGTACAACAATATTTTTTGTGTTTATCTTTTTCTTGCACATCATTTACTACATGTTATACCTTTCAAAATAGGTTAATAAACAAAATAAAGGTGTTTTTCTTCTTCTAAATTGATAAATTGAAATTAGATTCATTTCATTTAGTTCCATTTCATTCTGTTATTTTAAATGACCCATAAATGTTACATTTTATTTCATTTCATCAAGTACAACATAATCATAAGTTTTTCTTAAAAATATTTTATGAGAAAAAAATTATGTATTAGAGTTTTAAACTGTCATCTAATCACAAACAATAGTATATAATATATTTGTTGATTTTTACAATAAAGATCTTAAAAATCATACCAATAATGATTTATGACCGAATAATATTATAAAATTACTTTACAATCAATGCATACTAATTAAACTCATTTTATTTTCTTTGAATGTTGATGATTTTTATTCCTTTATTTTGATATTTTAATATAACAATACACGTGAATGAAGTAAAATGACAAAAACTTTTTTTTTTCTAGCAATTGGAGCAAAACGTGCGAACATGAGTACAATTCAGTTGCCAATGCAATACCTACGGCAGTGCAATGAGCTCAAAGAGGGTTGGTGTCAAAGAAACATCATTCTAATGCAACAATCAGCTAAGATTTTGATTCCAATAGACTACAATCCATTGAAGAAAAAATCTATTCATTAAATTATAATCTTGTTATTAATTAATAGTCCATCGTCATCATCAATTGCTGCTGGCTATGCATTGAATTGAAGACAATCATGTGTACCTTGTAAATCATAGAGTAGGGTTTACTTTCAAACTTTTTACACATGCCAGCCTTCGTTCTTGTTACCGGCCAAGCCTACTTTGGTTTCATCGTTGTCTTTTATCATTTTCCTAACGATAGCCCACAACAATACATTAATGCCACAATATTTCAAGTGACAACTATGTATACGTCCAACAAATGGTAGTATCTTGACTCTACGAATATAAATATTTAATTGAATGATAAAGGATATGGTCTACGAAGAGTTGAAGTTGAAATCTTGAACAAGGAACTAATCGTGGGCTTTTGACTTTATTTGTCTCCTAAAGATTTGATATATACATCTTTTTCAGCCTGTCAATGCAAGCTAATACACTCGTAACAATCCCGAATTGACAATAAGGAAATCCCCCACCTGGTTTGCTTCCCTTCTAATATGATTGCAATGAACATGATCTCCAAGAGCCATAAGCTGCCTAATTTTCTTGACCAAAGCGAAGCATCCTTGATTCTTAACGGCTGAGTGTATCAGATTTAACAGTGATCTTCTTAAACCCTTTATTCCATGTCAAGTGAAGGACCATGAAACATAGCTCATGTGCAAAACTAAATTAAATTTAAATAATGTAACCGTTGAAGTAAATGATATAGTAATACTGGATCCCTAGAGTGTGCTCATGTCATCACTTGACCAGATTGTCACCGGAACATTGGCACAAAACTTGCCCTCTCTAGACATATGGTCCCAGCAAACATCACAACTAGTTCAATCAATCATGACTTGAGGAAGTTGATATTTTTGAAGGGGAAATACCACAAAGCCAGATGATATGTACAGTAAAAGGATTGGGGAGAATGCTACAAAAACAAAAACATTAGTGGTTCAACTTGATAACACGAGATACCCTTTCAAAGAATATGGGGTACATGCTAGGGCTGAACATGATGTCCTCCCTCATCCATTCTGGTGCTACTCTTTCAAATGTACCTAGAGATGAAACATGGTACAGCAGTTCTGCTTCCTCTTCAGGGGATTTGCTAATCCACGATATACTGAAGGAGTAACCTATCATCATTGCAATAAAAGAAACATGTTAACCAAGCAGTTACATATCTACATTCTGCAAAATGTTAAATTGAAAGAATTTTATTTAAAAATTAAAAAATAAGAAATACCTGTAAAAAATACTCTATAAACTGTGACCAAGATCAGTTTGTCAAAGAATGACCCACAAATGAAACAAAGGTCTTACTGAAATAAGAATAAAATAACTGTATTCTGCATAATCAACTAGTGTCCAAAAAATGTGTCACTTTGTGACTTCTTAGCTCAGCCCCATTCTATTACCATTTATCTGTTTGAGGTAGAGATAATGTGCAAACTGCAAAGCATCAACACCCCTTCTCTCGATCTTTTCGCACTGTGTTTTTAGGCTCATTGAGCATCTATGATCTCTATCTGTATCCTGTTTTCATGCAATTTATATTACTATATGTTAAGTTATTCGGTGTCTTACACACTTGATAGGATAAGAGCTAATCATGTTTGTTTCCTTTTCTACTTTTATCTTGCTTATCCTATCTTGACCGACAACCTAGCCATCAAAATTTCAGATATATATCTAGATTGAAACAATATAGCCAAGTATATTTATTATTAATATGCTGACAAACTGTTAACTCAGAAACAAGGTGTAATAAGATTAAGAAATAAGTTACAACCAAAATTATGAATTACCGCTGGATTGATGCAGTGCAGAAAGGCATATTCGTTCGGTTTGATAGTCAATGGATAATTTCATGCCCAGTACATACTCAAAAAGAACTTGAATAAGCCAGTTACCATCATGACCACTTTCCTGTAAATCAATGCCTGTACAACGCATTGAGGATACATAAAACATATTAAAATTCCAACCAAACAGTTCACACACCAAACATGAATAACAATTGCTAACACCAACCTGATTGATGATTAGCCTTTGTACAGCACTCCAGCAGCTTTTTCACAAAAAAATGTCAGCATATAAAGGTGATTACGTTCTCCACCCAAATGAATTAAACGGAATGCATATGTGTGTGCGTGTGTACATTCATATAAATATAAATAAACACATACTTACACTTATATATTCCATTTTTAGGGTTTTAAAAGCTCACCTTACCAGAAGTAGTGTCCTTGCAAATGTTTTCCATTGACTCTCTCTCCACAGAATTACCTTGATCATTTTCAAAAGATATAAACCTTGCTTCTTTCTCCAAAGTATTTTGCCTTGTACGTTTTCTTGTCATTCTTATAGATGAGCTGTTAGAGTTAGCCTTAAACTGACCATCTACAGTCATGATCTTACTGTTATAATTTAAATCATGACATGCTCCTTCCTGGCGAAGCTTCAGCAATTTCTCAACTTCTTCGGCAAGAGCTTCATCTACCGAAAGTTCACACCCAAATCATCAATAGACAAGAAGAATAAATGAATCTGAGATACATTTGGAGACACCAGCATAGAAATAGATGCAACGAAGCATAATCAAACTACAACATTGTATATAGATTCCCACAAAAATTGCAAAGAAAAAGATTAACTAGACAGCTATCATAATGGTAAGCCATAAACCCCTGCTTTCTATTTCAATAAGGAATTTATAAAAAAAATATGAAAAGTAACTAAAACAGTTTCAAACTCAAAGCAATAACTAGAAACTAGGTTGAACCTCAAACTCTTTAGGGAAAAATACAGGTCAAACTCTTTAGGGAAAAATACAGGAAAACATCACGCGATGAGCACAACAAACAAGTTAAAATAATGTAAAAAGTATTGTTTTTGAACAATTACACTCACTATTATTACTAATACCCGTGTGCACCAGAAAAACGATGGAGAGACTCACTTTTGCGGGTTTCCTCAGCCAAAAGCCTCTGATAATCGGCAACCTGGTTGTCTTTGGCAGCCCTGACATTTAAAGTAACACAACAACGTTACATTTGCATAAAAGAGTTATATAAGGTTGGCTTGGTGGTTAAAAGTAGAGGTTGTGGGTTCGAATATTTCCCACTAACAAAGAAAACCAACAAACTAACAACTAACATTTGCCGATTAAGAAAAAAAACATTACATTTGCGTAAAGAAGCAAAAGAAATCAAAGAAGCTTTCCCTTAGAATTAAAAGATGGTTAGAATTTGATTTGTGGGAAACGTAGGTACCTAAGCGAAGCGAGTTCGGTTCTCAAATGATGGACTTGTCCAAGAAGCTCTTCCTTTTCGGTCATCAAGTACTCTATCAACTCTTCCGCAGCTGCAACACTCAAATGTTAAAGAATTGAGGCGCAGCAGAGGAAATAAGGGATGGAGGAGAAGAAGAAGAAAGAAAGAAAGAAAGAAAGGTACCGGACGAGAAGTTTCTGAATTTGAGTTGTTGTTCTTCGTTGAGGTGATCCAAATCAGAGAGTTTGTTAGACTAAAAAGGAGAAAGAAAAAGGGAAAAATGAGTAACAAGGTGTGGTTGGTGATGAAAGAAAGATGAATTGCAGAAGAAAGAAAGAAGAAACCTTGAGTCTGGTGTACTTGTCATAGAGCTTCGTGTACAGAACCTCCATTGCACTGCACTGCACTGGTTTCTTCAATTCAAATTAGGGATCGAATTAATTTGAAGTTTTTTTTAACCAAAGGGGGTTTTATTTGAAACCCGGATACGCACTTCTCTAGAATGGGGCGTAATAACGTCATATTATTATTCAAAATTCTAAATATGATCCCGATCAGATATCATCAATGCCTTCCGGCCACTTTTTCATAGACTAAATTTGTTTGCATTCATGACTTTGTTGGTTCAAGAAAACTTTTCATAACGAGATAGTTGAATTTAGAATTTTTTATTAAATAAATTATTTTCATACATATAAATACAATCACATATTATATTTTGTGTTAATGTTATCACAACATATTATTTGTCATTTTTTATTTTTTTTTCCTATTAGAATAATAATGTCATGTTATCTAACTTCAAAATATATAATCAATTTTGGTTATTTTATTTTGTTGAATATATACTTTTTGTTCCTTTATTTTAAAATTTGATCTCTTTATTTTATAATTTTTATAATTTTTTTTCTTTTTCAAAATAAAAACATTTGATGTTTCTATTTTAAAAAATTTATTTAAATATTTTTTTAGTTCTTATAATTTATTGTTTTTTATTTTTTGTCTTTCCAAAATTATTTTTTATTTTTCATCCTTGCAAATTATGTTTATTTTATTTTTAATCCTTAAAGCATTTTAGATAGCACTTTAGATAGTGAAAAAATATTATCTAAGATGTTATAAAGATGAAAAACAAAACAAACATAATTTGTAATAACTAAAAACAAAACAAAAATTACAAGTATGAAAAGTAAAAAAAATGTTAAATTACAAGGATTAAAAAGATATTTAAGTCTAAAAAAATTTACAATTTTGATCCAATCTTCAATGTTGTATTGTTCTATTTCTTTTATTTCAGTCTAACATATTTCTTTAAAGTACCAAAATGATTTAATTAATTAAAATGTAAGAAATAGAAGCAATAAAATCATACAAAATTAAAAATTAGACCAAAATTGTGAATTTTCTAAAATAAGAAAACAAATACCACCATTATAAAATTAGATTACAGATTTTCTAAAATAAAGAAACTAAATATCTATATTTTAAAATAAATAAACTAAAATTACAGATTGATTAAGATCAAAATTATATTTAAGTTATAATATTACCTCTCTCACCGCTAAAATATAATATAAACTTATTAAAATAATTATTAAATTAGTAAATTAGTAAACATGTATATTATTGAAAGAATAAAAAAAAATAAAACAATATTTTTGTTCTGAGGGAACTAGTACTGATTCTATCAATGCTTCCTTTATCTACTTCACTAGAATTCTACATCGTGTGTCAGAACAAGAGACATACGTGTAAAAACTGTGATGTCCTAAAATTGGACAAAGCAACAACATTAGGGCATCTCCAACCAATAAATACATCAAAGTTTATCTTCTATTTCTTAATTATATTTCACACTTTCATATAATGTCACATTGCATTTTTATATTAAACAACTCAATCAACTTTTTAAACTCACTAAAGTTTTTCAAATGAATCTCATAATATATTTAATTTTTATTATTTTGTTATTGGCTGGGCCACTTTGCAAGAATAGCATCTGCAGCTAGCAACTTTCAATTTGTGTGGGTCCCACACAACATTGCTCTCCAATGGATGAAAACATCACATTCAATTGCTTTTATCATAGAAGTTAGATTTAGGCCATCTCCGGCGGTAGAATCGTAGAGTTGCTTAAACCCAAGAAGAAATCGTTTCATTTTTTTTTTTCTCCGTTGGAGGTGGTTCAGGTGGCAAAATGAGTATCTTAAAATTAAGTACCGCATCTTATGTAAGAAACAATTGCTTAGGAATTAAAAACTAATTTATTTACACCTACAAGCATCATCAAGTGCAAAGAAGAGGAAAATGTTATGCACATGTGGGACTTCTTCAAAGAAACTCTCCATTGGAGAAAAACACAAGCTCCATTGGACCCACCAAAAATTAATAAGAAACGCAGGTAAGCTCCTACCACAGGAGATGCCCTTAGCAACTCCAAGTGTATGAGAGATGAGTACTTGTTTGAGGTTATTCTGGGGTATTTCAAGAGAAGCATATGAAACTTAAGGAAGTGTTTGATAAAAAGCAATGAAAATGAGTGTAAAATAATGAAAAGAGATAAAAGCGAGTGTAAAATAATGAAAAGAGATAAAAGCGAGTGAAAAAATATTAGAAAGTGAAGTTTGTGTTGATTGAGATGAAAGAAAATGTAAAAGAGATAAAAAAAAATGAATCAAAGTAGTAAGTAAAGAACAAAAAGAAAAGGTTAAAAAAATAGAAATGAAACAAATGTTCATTTTACCTCATTAATTACATAGGTTTCCTATTCATTAGGTGACAATTTAATTTTAGAATTATGCTATTAGATGAAATTGCATAATCAATTATGCAATTTCATCTAACAATGTAACCGATTATGTTATAAGCACAATTGACCATTAGGTGACAATTTAATTTTATAATTATGCTATTAGATGAAATTGCATAATTGATTATGCAATTTCATCTAACCATGTAATCGATTATATTATAAGCATAATTGATTATGTTGTAAACCTCAGATCAACTCTATCCCAATTTTGAACGATTCAGTTAATATATAATTGATTATGCTAACAAGAAAACCAATTATGTAACCAACCCAACAAAAAAATGTTTAAATCCAAAATTATACCTAATCAACTATGCTATAAACATAATTGATTATGTTAGCAACACGAGATCAACTCTATCAAATTCAAAAGTTTCATTGGCTTGCATAACCAATTATGTGAATAGAATATTTGAATATGTAGAGATTAAAATGTTCAATTTCAATGACACAAGATTTTCAATGATCACCTAATCGACTATACTATAAGCATAATTGATATGTTAGTAACTCAAGACCAACACTATCATATTCAAAAGTTTTAATGACACAAGATTTTTTGAGAGAATTTTGAAATGACGTCACTTTTTCTAACCAACCAACACAATTTACTCTCTTTCATCTCATTTTGGGATGAAAGTTTTACCCCATGAGACCACATCTTTTTTTTTAAATTGCATTACACATTCATCCCAAACAAACAACCACCAAACAACTTTCACCCCTAAAACACCTCAATTCAATTGCATCTTAAATTCATCCCCTTAAACCAAACACATCCTTAGATAATTCTTCATCATGAGCTTTTCACGTCTTGTCAAAACCACATGATATGACAATTGTCTTTCATATGTAGACTAATGTTTGTATTACAATTTTTTTTATAACAAAAGTCCAGATGAATTGGGTCCTAGGAGCTTTACCAACATCAGGACAAGATTCAAGGTTCAAAAAATACTTATAAAATACTCATCAACCAGATCATCACATGTAATTATGTGTCATGTAATTATGTGTAATTCATCAGTACTTCTGGTACTGATCTGATATTATTAATAATATATATCTATGTTTGCCTTCCAAAAAAAAAAAACCAGATCATCACATCAGCAACAGGAATCGAACCCACATCCCTTTTGAGATGAGTCTGGACCAACCTTTGTTGTTGGTTGTTTGTATTACAAGTTGCAAGTAATGCAGTTGATGTTCGAAAGTAAACTGACCAAATGGAAATGATTGTCACGAATGTGTAACGCAAAACTAACGAATAGGTGGGAACTGGGAACCGTTGATTTAATATGCATATCCTACTGTTTAGAAATATCTAACGCAACCACAAACACTAAGCACTTTCAGTATCTGGATAGAAATATTAACCTACAGTTTCAGAAAAAGGAGCATATCCTAATGTGTAATTTTTAAAAACGTTTATATATAATCACGATTTTAAACCACAGAATATGAAAATAATTGCATTACATGTTACCAGCTTGGTATAGCAATACCATAATATAAAGCTAAATGGACATAATGTTGAAGTGTAGTAAGAGTACATATCCTCCTACTAATATGGAGTAAATTTGGCAACATGACATTTTCCAGGAAATTCACTTGCGCGCTTCAGCCTTCTTCTGCTCTTTCGCTGAAACGAATTTACTTATTAGTTTCAAGCTTTTGGATATTGAAATAGAGTAAAGAACAAACAAACAGTTTTTATAGCTAACCAGCTTTCTCTTCTTCTCGCTTTTTAGCAGCATCTTCCCTTTGCTGACGTATAAGAGCTAAACGTTCTGCAAGACACAAACTTAACATTAATCATTGGAAAACAATAATAGCCTTCTTAAACATCAATTCTCCCTGCAGAACTCAGCCAGCTTAGTACTTACCAATTACCATATCAATCAATCAATGCAGAAAAAAGAAAATGATGTATACAGAAAAGGCAAAAGCACGCAATTAGAGAAAATATTTCAATTTTCAAGAGCTAGTGGTACCTAAATCCTTCTTTGCTTGTTCTGTTTTTCCTTGCTCTTGCAGCCTCATATAGCGCTCATGGGCTCTCTGTTTCTCTATCTCCTCCCTGCACACAGGCATGGAAATTAAAATATATTAAAAAACATGTTTCAGAAGTTTCACTTTCAACATTCCCCTAATATAGAACTCAAACTGAAACAGTTAGACATAATAGAATGTTCTGCTAATCTGATCCCCTTTTAACAATAACTTATTAGATGTGTTTGACCTTATGCATTTTCAATTTAATTTTAATTTAATGTAGGTTGTGGTTTATAGGTTGGTTACTTATCTATGTTATTCTATATGCACATATACATATACAAGTTTAAACATTATTTTGTGTTTTTTTAAATCCATGTTAGTGTTACAATCCTACGATTTACACATTCCCCCTTCCTTCATTTTTCTAATGCTAGGTGGGATCTCAATTTTGACAACCTTGCCCCCATTTAAACAACAAGCAAATGAAAAGTAGCAAACCTTTCACGCCTTGAAAGTTCTGTTGTTTTTCCAACCTGCATCCACAAGAAAATAGCATTATTCTGCCAACCTCTATAACGATGTCTATGTAACTGTAGGGAGTAAGGACCACAACAGTAAAGTTGAACTCACATCAACATCTCTAGCTTTCAAGGTCTTTGGCTTTACTAAGTTGGGATTTTCAATCTCAATAACCCCTTGTGTTCCTTTTTTCTTCTGCACA
This sequence comes from Glycine soja, assembly GCF_004193775.1. NCBI lineage: Eukaryota > Viridiplantae > Streptophyta > Magnoliopsida > Fabales > Fabaceae > Glycine > Glycine soja. Next base: position 26,830,467 of record NC_041014.1, on the reverse strand, counting down.
CATTATATAGTGACAAGACAACAAATTTCATATTGACAGGGTCAGACCATAGAAAGAAACAAATCCTTTCTTAAAAGCAAAAAAATGAAATCCATCTATATTAGTAATTACTGCAAGATACTAACAGAAGTTTCTTCTTCAGATTCTTCTCCAGATTCATCTCCAGATACTTCCTCGGGTTCTTCCTCTTCATGCTCAGCTTCTTTCTAATAAGTTGAGAAGATAATTGAAAAGACATAAAGAAAATGGAGAACAAATTAATTAATATCATGTGCACATAAAAATGAATTGTTGCCATAGATACTTTATATAAACAAAACCATTCTGTATGTTAAGTGATCACATGGGTTTGCATTGAGAGAGAGGTGCAAAATGAAGAGGGGGAAAGGATGCAGAATAAAACCTGTCTAAAAGTTCGAGGACGGTTAGAGGTTCCAGCAACTGCAGTAATCAAAAGCAACATTTAAGTTTTCAGAGGCATTTTTTTCCTTTTCACCATTACAAAATATCATTTTTTCTGTTTCTTTTCTTAGGAGGGGAAGGGGGTCAAAAGGGTATTGGCATAAACAAGAACCTTTACTTCAGCTAAGTATCAACATAAAGGAGTTGGCTTATAACTTAACAATTAGTAATCCCTCCACAAAGTATTAACAAACTGGACCAGACCTAAGGTGAGTGGAAATCATGACAAATAACAAGCATTTAATTTCCCTATATGTATGCTACTACCTCAGACCAAAAGGTACTGGAAAGGAAATGCATCTGGCATTGAACTAAGGTATTATTTTAGAAGCAATCAAAGGGTTGAAAAAATAAAGATGTCAATTTCTTCTGCATGTGTCCTTCGTCACACCTACTAACAAGTGTAAAAATTGTCAGATCCTCTAAAACTTTTTAAAATAGCCCGCCTTTAAGTGTCTGTCTGATGAATCAGTCCCACATCCACAATCCAAGCCTTTTCTCCCAAATATCCATTTTCAAAATGTAAAGTTGTTAACAATTCTTGAAAGAAAAATAATTTGTACCCACAAAACATACTGTTCATGTTCTCTTCTCTTTCCTCATATTCACGAAACCCACAGACACCACACAACCGACATATTCACGAGTTATAGTTCATAATAAGGGTTGGCCCAAATAGAAACTCACCAAAACCAAAAACAGCAAAAAGACAATATCAGCAAATTAAAGGAGCAATTAGTACTTTTTTCTCTCCACCATTAAAAAAAAATATACAATCTTTCCCATTCATCTAAGGTCCTGACTCATGTCTATTTCGCAACTGTAGCTCACTAGCTTCAGAAAAAAGAAAAACCAAACAAAAAGGCACAAAACTCGACAGTTAATCAACATAAATGAAAAGTGATTCAAATTCAATTCAAACAAGAACAGATAGATATTCAGAGAGTTCTCAAGCCAGATCTAACAATCCCAACAAATTCCAATCACACATCGACAGCTTCAACTAAACACAAAAACAATAACAAAATACCCCCCCCCCCCCTATTAAGCTCAAAACCACTATTTTTGCAACAACAAAAATTATTGGATTCAGGTGATAAGAAACAAGCCCACAAAGAATATAAACAGCAATCGAAATTCAAAGGGCAAAGACGCAAACTTTAGCGAGAAATGAGAAAAGGGGACTGACGCATATCTTCCGGGGTGGAGAACTGGCGGCGACCAGTGGGCTTGCTCTTGAATTTTCCTCTTCCCATCGTATCGTTCAATCGCACCAACGCTACGCTACGATTTTCGAATCCAATTCTTCTTCTTGTTTTTGTTCCTCTTCGTTCTGCTAATTTATGAGATTATTAAAGTTTGAGAGAACAACAAAAAGAAGATGCACCTTGCACCCTCTTTTCCCTTTATTCGAAATTCCAAAAACCCTAGTTAAACTCCACACAAATTCGGGAGATAAAAAAATTATTTATTATTTATATATAAATTTTAAAGGGCACCTTGTTTAGATTATTGACTTTTTATTTTTTTGTCCTCTTTGTCTTATTTTTAGGGTGCCTAAACTTTTTTTAACAGTCAAATTCATGGATGTGACAATAAATTGATTCTTGGAATATGAAAAATACATATTTAATTATAAATGTACAAAAAATATAATAAATAAATCCTATAGTTAAATATGTGAAAATATTTTATCATAAATTATAATATTCAATAATTAATTTGATTAAAATTAAATTATTTTATCTTAAATTATTTATAGAACTAATTTTTTATATTTTTTTCATATTTACAAAAAAAATTAAATTTTTATTTTTTAAAATTAATTTATTGTCATATTTCAAGGTGATAAATTTGATCATTTATCTTCTTTCTTAAGAAACTTAGGAGTTCACCTAATTACACGTAGGCAACTCTATCCAACATTCTTGTTGGGACACCTAACAGTTTTTTTATGTTTTTCATTTATGCGGTGCTTATTTTTTTCGTAAAACTATACTCCCTTAGGTAACTTGGTTTTGTTAGCTTTCTTTTTCGAGTGTTTCTTGTATTCGGTGGTGTACATGCGTTGTTTACGAATATACGGTAAAACTCTGAGATTTTTTGTCGTCGGAGAAGAAGGGGTGAGTAATTTTTTTTCCAAAACATACAGATTGTTAATTCGTATAACCTTTTTTTTTAATTCTAAATATATTTTTCTAATTTTTTTTAAAAAAAAATTGTAGTGTAATTTTATAAATATTGATTTGGTGATATTATTTTATAGTGCTATAAAAACAATAAAAAAATTAATTTAGTAATTAGATTGGAAAAAAAATTATAATATATATAAACTTTTAAAAATTGCTAAAACTAACATTAGATTGCTAAATAATTAATTTAGTAATTAGATTGTGGATTGCCAAGTTTTGAAATTTTTAAAAAATAATTTATTTACAATTTTTTTAAATTATAATTTATTTAGAATTTTTTTTAAATTGTAATTTATTTAGAATTTTTTTATACATTTAAAATATTTACAAAATTTGATAATTAAACAAATTTGATACTTAACTAAATGTTGTATTTAAATGTTTATTACAATAATTCATATGATATTTATTAGTCATTTGTTTAATTATAATATTATTTTTTATTTGTTATAGTTGAATATCTTAATAAAGATGTGTGGTGAAAATGTATTCTATAGCTATATGATGTACAATAAAAAAAATTAAATTTTTTGTATAAAGCTATATTGTGTCGATAACAAATGAGATGATTCTATCATTTTTTTAAGTCATTTTTTGTTTATTATTGAATTTGTTAAATGCTTTATTTAGATGGACGAAGAACAGCGAAAGTATAATACTATCATGTATGAAGAAGTTGATATGAATGTTGAAAATGAGAAAGATGCTAGCGTAAAAATAGAACACATTGATTGCTCTAATGCCTTTAATACTTCTGAGGTATTTGTCTAATTTGTTGTTGGTACATTAATTATATTACATAAATGTTCATTGGTCTTAAACCTTCTTTGAATTGTGTTATAGTTGTTTGCTACCCGTGATAAAGTTTTACATTAGGCTTGACTAGTGGCTCATGAAATAGAATTTGTTGCAGTGATAATGAGGTCAGACACAAATATTGGTGTTAGAGGAAAGACCTCATTTCTGTTAATAGTTTACAAAATGAGTGGTGAGTATGAGCTTAAAAAGAATGATTTGGTTAGAACATGTACTAGCAGTAGAAAATGTGGATGCCTGTTTAAGTTGTGTACGAAGCCAGTTTTGGGAGGAGAATGATGGATGGTGAAGTTAATTTGTGGGACTCACAATCATAAAATGGCAAAGTCATTTGTTGGGCATCCATATGCAGGTCGACTGACTAAATATGAGAAGATTGTTGTTTCTGATATGATGAAGTCCATGGTGAAGCCAAGAAATATTCTTTTAATGTTGAAGGAGCACAATGTCAACAGTTATACAACAATCAAACAAATTTACAATGTCAAAAATGCTTACCGTTCTTCCATAAGAAAGAGTAACACTGAAATGTAATAGCTCATAATGTTGCTTGACCGAGATCAATATATTCACTGGCATAGGATGAAGGATGAAAATGTTGTACATGACTTGTTCTGGAGTCATCCTGATGCAATCAAATTAACCAATTCTTGTAATTTGGTTTTTTTGATTAACAGTACCTACAAAACAAATAAATACAAACTATCGTTACTTGATATTGTTGGTGTTACACCAACAAGAATGGCATTCTCAACTTCTTTTGCTTACTTGGAAGGAGAACGTCTTAATAATGTTGTTTGGGCTCTACAACGGTTTCAGGGTCTTCTCATGAAAGTTGATGCATTCCCTCGGGTTATTGTTACTCACAGAGATATGCCTTTGATGAATGCAGTGAAAACTGTATTCCTGAATGCTACGAACTTGTTGTGATGATTTCACATTGACAAGAATGTGAAGGAAAAGTGCAAAACCATGGTTGGTCAAAAAAATGCGTCGGATTATGTGAATGAGGCTTGTGGGAGTTTGGTTGATTGTCCATGTAAGAGTTATTTTGATGAGTATCTTAAAAACTTTGAAATGACTTGCTCTCTGTGGCCTATGTTTGTCGACTATGTGTGTCAAACATGGGTGATTCCGCACAAAGAAAAATTTGTTAAAGCATGGACTAACAAAGTGATGCATCTAGGAAACACAACTACTAACATGTATGAATATTGTTTTTTGTTTGTGTTGATTTGTTTAAGTGTTGACTTAATTGAAAATGTTGTGGTTGTTTATATGTTGTTGTATATTTCATTTGTAGGGTTGAGAGTACTCATTGGTTATTAAAAAGACCTCTACAAAACAGCCTTGGTGACATATGTAGTGTTTGGGAAGCAATGAACAACATGATGACACTTTAACACACTCAAATTAAAGCATCTTTTGAGACAAGTACACACATGGTTGGGCATGTGTTTAAAGTTACCTTGTACAAAAAACTACTTGGTATGGTATCAAGGTACGCTTTAAATGAAATTGTTGTTGAGTATGAGAGTGTACCTTATGCATGCAAAAACCCTTCACGTTATGGATGTGTCATGAGAACTACCAACGATCTTCCATGTGCATGTGAGTTGTCTAAATATGTTGTTGGCTTCATACCACTAGAGACAATCCACATTTTTTGGCGTAGACTCAGTTTTTCATATCAAGGGTTATGTGAGGCTAAGGTGACCATAACTGAGGAGAAGAAAACCATATCGAAATGATTTGAGCCGCTCGATGTTTGTGGCAAAGTACATTTGAAGACAAAGCTTTGAAAAATTTCTTATCCTGATCTAAACTCTATGTGTCCTCCTCTAGAAAAGGTGAAGACCAAAGGTGCTCCAAAAAAACCACTGACCAAACAATAAAAGTCAACAAAACATGATTCGTCTTATTGGGAGTATGTTGATGCGTTGCACTCTGTGTAAAATAGTAATTCTTCAATGAAACATAGTGCATCATCATCTGAGCAACCAATACAGAGACGGAATATTCCAATGTTGGATCAATTTCATCCGTGCATCTAGGATTCTATTGAAAACATTAGTGATGTCAAAGCGGATGGTAACTGAAGTTATCATGCAATAGTTGCCTTATTGGGTATGGGTCAAAAATTATGGTCATTGGTGCGCAACCATCTACATAAAGAACTCGCAAGCTGGTCAGAAGAGTATATCAGCCTGTTTGTGATGCAATCCTACCCCCCAAGGGTATTGGATAGAAGACTCCAAGAGGCTTGGGCTAGAGTTACTAAAGAAGGCTCTATCCAAGGCTCATCTTGGTGGTGAAGCTCCTTCTTCCATGACTTATTTCCTAGTGGATGGCGCCGCCTCTTACCTCTTCTCCTTTATCTTCCGCTGCATCTACATGGTGGAAAATCACCATTAAAAGATCTCATTGAAGCTCAAAGATCCAACCTCCATAGAAGCTCCACAAGCAAGCTTCCATCAGTTTGGTAGCATAGAGATATTTGAGGAATTAAAGAGTTCCCTACTTGTTGATGAATTATCTATGGTGTGTAAGTTTATTGTTATGTGACTTTTTCTTAAAATAACATTTAAGTAACAGTTATTTATTGTCTGTTACATGTAGGTTATCATAAACAAGTGGATGAATATTACGGATATGGGATATGTCATTGCTTCACAATACAACGTAATCGTTGTTTCTCTTTCATGATATGTTATTTCCACTGATGTTTCTGTAAATAATTATTTTGTTGACATTTCGTTACGTTATGCATGTTATTTCCACTAATTGTGTTGCTTTGTTAAGATAACTTACTCTATGCTTTGTTATTTCCACTACTTTTGTTGACACTTCTATAAATAAGTACTTTGAAAATAATAAACATAAGGTTTCATTAGCTAATGAACACCAATTTAAACATTACATTAACTTACAAGAGAGTTGAAACAAATAGAAAATGCATCAAAAACTACAATTAAATAATACTAATTTTGCATTGAAACATGTTGCGACCGAGACATGTCGTCTTCCATTTTGGTTACCGATTTACTAAAAACAGCTAAAATTTCTATTAGGCCAAATTGTTTCCAGTAGTTAGACTGTACGAAGACCTCCAACATTTCATCGTCAGTTTTGAACTCAATTATTTCAAATTTGATAACTTTTTCGGAATACTCAGAATGACCTAGCTGTAAAAAAAAACAATCGTCTTACTGTTTGTAATTCATGAATACCATAAGGGGGAATCCCTTGAGGTGCAACTTGTTTGATCACATCCTTGAGTCCGTCTATGCTACATCTCGAAAGAATGTTAAATCCTTGAGTCCATCAATGCTACATTCATAATTTGTTAAGGATGAATTAATTTATTCCTCAAATAGACATTAACGGCTAATTAACGATAAACAGATAACAAAAATTTGTATAAAATAATTAAAATCGTGTTCGTAAGTAACACACCAAATTTATAAATTAACCAAATTTCAATGTCAATAAATAAATGTACCAAATAAATAAATTATCCAAAAAATAAAATTAACATATATAAGGCAAAAAATTAAAACTTCAATGATCATCCATACGCCGCCTACGCCGCCTACGCCTCGATCTGTGACCTACAATTGGTTGGCCAATGTAGCTTCTTACGATGCTCAGACATTCTTCAGCAACAATATATGCTTTTTGTTTCTTCGGTTAGGATACTCAGATTCAGTAGCCTCTCCAATTTATCAGTAATTACTACATAATCATTCTAGTAAGTGAACAAAATAAACATAAAAATTGTTAGTAATAAAATAAAAAACAAAACAACAAACACAAAATACGAAAAAAAAATAATATTACCACTGCATGTCGAGGACGATGCACACCAACGTCTGCTTCATCAGGTGCCGCTGCTGCCATCGATTGTTAAGGCACATCTAGTTCAACAAATGTGTCATATTGTTGTGGAACTCTAGGAACATATGCAAAATCATGTAGAACCACTCCATGTAATCTGACGAACACTGGTCAGGCACTACACAAATTTTCCCTACAAGAGTAATATAGTCACTGAACTGCATCCATCTAGCATCCATTTCTTCAACAGAAGCCGAAGGCATAGTAAGATGTGGCAGAATGGTCTGGATGTACCCAAACTGTTGTACAACCCTCTCCGATCGGTGAATGACCATCAAGGGACCCATCTAAGATGGCCGAAAAACAAGGAGATGATCTTAAATTCTCTAAATGAACGGTGATCACCATATGGAATCTAGCACACAACATCAGGGGTCAGTCTGTCCAGACGCCTACGATACGTCGACACTGGTAGTGCCTTGCCAAAGGTCCAACGGCATGCATGCGGTCTCCGCCCATCATAATCCTCGACAGCTAAGGCGAAACCAACAGACAAAAAATGCTCGTAGATCCAACACTAAAGATATTTTGCAAACATATTCATTAAAATAAGCGACAACATATAATAACCAACGGCAATGAAAAAATGTTTTATTAACATGTGAGTTAACCTGCTACAAAGTGATATATCCTACAAGCTACCTCGCTGTGCAACAAGTGTAGTAGTGCCCCAAGCGTACGTCCCACTCTGTGTCAAGTCACACAGTGCATCCAAGAATATCATGTTCACGTGTGTGGCACTCTTGTTAGCAAAAAATGTGCATCCAAGAAAATGCAACAAATACGTTTGTACTGCTACGATCCAATGACATGCCTTGATTTTCATCTGATACATGTCTCGCAGCTAGGATAGTCGGACATAAGAGCCATGACATTGAATTGTCTCAACTCGTGCCTCTACAGCATTTACATCGAGTAATTACACCAACATATTGACAGTGTCATCGACATGAAGTTGCTCGAAGCTATGGAACGCCCCTACGATAGGCAAATGTAGCAACGACGCCACATCATCCAAGGTGATAGTCACCTCTCCTATGGGCAAATGGAAACTACTAGTTTCCTTATGTCAGCGTTCCACAAAAGCAGACATAAAATTCTCGATCGCCTGTATTTAGGGAACATGCGATCAGAGGACTTAGTCCACTAGCAGCCACAAGGCCTTCAATCTCTGGAGCAGGCCTGCTGAACTTAGTCATCTTCCTTCCATGGAAAGATAGTTTCAGCTCAGTACGTTCATGCAAACAATAATATTGATGATGTAACAAAAAAAAAAGTTATAAGCTAGGTGCTTTATGTTTTTTAAAATTTACATACCTCTCCATTCCAAACTCTCAAAACAATGTGATTTTCAAAATCTCTCAAAACTGATGTGTCATGTGGCCCGCCTAGAAACCCTCAACATCAGTAACACCTTCTTCAATAGGTGATTGTTGTTGCTCTTCATTTAAATCCTCTTCGGTCGTTGAAGGATCACTCAACAACACGCGCCTATTGTCATTGCCTACAGGCAAATGTGGTAAGCCTTCGTCATTAGGGGCATCATTATCATCATCACTAGCCTCTCTACTCCAAGGGTTTTTTCTATTATTTTGCCGAAAGCCTGTCTGAGACCTCTAGTTCTAACCATTATCTGCAGAATATTTTTTAAAACTAACAAATTTAAAATCTTTTAAATTTTCGTTTAAATCATTTTTTAAAACAACCAATTTTAATATATTTTAAATTTTGGTTTCAACAATTTTTTAAAACTAACTAACAATTTTAACATATTTTAAATTTTTGTTTCAATTGTTTTTTAAAACTAACAAACTTATTATCACTTTTAAATATTTGTTTCAATATTTTTTAAAACTAAAAATATTAAATTATTTTAAATTTTGGTTTCAATATTTTTATAACTAAAAAATTTAATATATTTTAAAATTGGGTTTCAATCACGTTTTAAAACTAACAATCTTAATATATTTTAAATTTTGGTTTCAATATTTTTTATAACTAACAAATTTAATATATTTTAAAATTTGGTTTCAATCATTTTTTAAAACTGACAATCTTAATATATTTTAAATTTTAAATTTTGGTTTTAAAATTTTTTATAACTGAAAAATTTAATATATTTTAAAATTTGGTTTCAATCATTTTTTAAAACTAACATTCTTAATATATTTTAAATTTTAAACTTTGATTTCATCAATTTTTTTAAACTAACTAACAATTTTAAAATATTTTAAATTTTGGTTTCAATAATTTTTTATAACTAACAAATTTATTATACAATTAAAATATTTGTTTCAATATTTTTATAACAAATTTAAATTATTTAATATTTTATTTTCAATATTTTTTATAACTAGTAAATTTAAATTATTTTAAATTATGGTTTCAATATTTTTGATAAGTAACAAATTTAATATCTTTTAAATATTTGTTTCAATTTTTTTAAAAAGTTAAACAAATATAATTTTAGAATATTTTAAATTAATTTTTTTGCCAATCTAATCTGATCTTAGTCCTAACAATTTAATCTTAGTTTGAACAATCTAATTTAATCTTAGTAGTAGCTAAATTATTTTTTTTTATAAAAAATCAATACTTAACAAATAAATCAGAAAAAAATATAAAATTACACTAACTATTGCAAAAAAAAAAATTGCACTATTTTTTTTAAAATAATTCACAAAAATATATTTAGAATTCAAAAAAAAAAAAAAAACTCATACGGATCATCTATCCGTATGAGTCATATGAATTGTTGATCTGTATGACTTTTTTTTTCTTCACAAAATGTCATTTTTTTCTTCACCAATGCTTCAATTCAAACAACCAATAACAACAATAATTGAAGCAATACAATGTTTCAAACAACCAACAACCAAAACAACTAATCAAGCAAAATAGGGAACGAAGAATAACTTACTTGGAAGAAGATGAAGCAACGAAGAACAAGGATGGAAGCAACAAAGAAGACGAACCACGAAGAAGAAGAGTAAACCAAAAAGAAGAACACAAACCAGGAAGAAGAAGAAGAACCATCAAGAAGAAGCATGAACGGATGGAGGAAGAAGAAGCATGAAAAAATGTGGAACAAGAAGCGTGAACGAGTGACTCGTACGAACGAGTTGCTATTTTTTTTTATAGTGAACAAGTGCAGGGCATTTTAGCCCTTTCACCTTGGTTGCTGGTGCGCCTTACAAGTATATGTTTGTTTGGGCTAATCCAAATGGGCTTATTTGGCCCAAATTGGCCCAGCACCATGATCTTCAACCTAAACCTAAAACCTCGTCTTTTCTTCTACTCTGCAAACTGTATCAGTGAATTGAATCTAACGAGCATCGAAGCTCACGAATTGAATTGAATTGAGTTTCTTTGTCTCCAGTAAGTGCACAAGACTTTTTCTTTAAGTTGATTTGAAAGCTCAGTTTTTTTGGTATCATTGTAATTTTACGTGAAAAGGGGGGAATTTTATTTTATTTTATTTTAACTGGTTGCCAAGAAATTTGCTAACTTTTAGACTATTTTTATACTAACCCAGAAATTTGTTTTGTCTGTTTTCCTTTCCTCTGGGTTTAAATGTTAGAATGAATTTCAATTTTCTTAGCCTTGCCTTCCAAGTGTTTGATGAAATGTGTGAGTTGGTGATGAGGTTGCAATTTGGCAGGAGATGAAGAAGGGCGTCCATCCACAGAAGCAATGGATATCCTACGTTACACAAACGGGTAGGTTGATGCATGTGATGATGACAAAGATACACCCTGTTGGGAAAGTTTACCACTTCCGAGCTAAGCGCCAAATGGCCGAGAGTTTAGGACAGATTGCTAAGTTCAGACGTCGCTTTGGGCTAGAAAATCCAGAGGGCAATGAAAAATGACTTGTCCAATGAGCAGAGGGAGCTTTGGCCTTTTTATTTTGTGCAAATTGGTGGAAAATAACTGGGAAATTGGTGATACTCTCAAGCAGGTTTTTTTTGTAGCATTCAATGTATCTAGTTTAACTGCAGAAATGTTTCCTTCTTCAGTTCATATTAAGTGATATTTTCTTGTGGGTTTATTCAATGCAAGTTCAAGCTGAGGTTCTTTGTTGGCACTTCTGGATATTACGGAAAGAGAAACTTTGATGTTGGGGACTAGGACACACTAAGGATCAAATTACTAATTTGAATTGAATAACCATATCCAGTGATTGTTTGGTCCAAAGCATAAATCTTGTCCTAAACAGGTTGCAACCGTCAACAATATGCCCTTTTTAATTTGTTCATACGTTTTTTGTTTGTGATTGGCTCTCTTGTATCTGCATTATTCTTGTCTGTTCATATGTTTTAGAGAAGTTCAGGAACATAATTATGCTTCAACGCTTTACACTTGCTTGTTTTATTTGGATACACTAATATCCCATATTTGACACAGGAGGAAAATATAAAAATTGTGTCATTTATATAGCACAGGATAAGTTTTCCTGCAGCAGAATCTGATTTTGGTCTACTATCAATTTCATCTTATACACCCAAAAAAATTATCATCAATATTTATTCTCTCGTAATACTTAATGCTTTTTATTTACCTACCCACTTCCAAAACTTCAAATTCTTTCTGAATCAAGATTTCAGCAGACTCTGCAACTTCTGATTCAAATGGCCCACATAAGAGTTTTCCAGCCCCTTGCTAACAAAAACTCCCTCCATTTAGCATGATTGGTTCTCACCATTTGACCCACTTCACTGTCGTTGACCATTACGGCTCTTGCTACCTTGCACACTGCTTCTTTGGTATGGTGTTGTCCATTATGGCTCTTGCAACCTTGTACATAGCTTCTTTGGTATGATGTGATAGGAAGAAAGATATAGAAAGAAATAATAGTGTTAAAAAAATCATTACTCATTTTTCCCATTCCATCGAGAAAATTTGTTTCTCAAGCACAGTATAGCAATTTTGTAATTAAGATATCAAACTAATGACAAAGAAAAGGAGAACAAGCCAAATATAATGTAGGAAGTTGCCAAAAAAGATTTAGTGTAACAAATTGGAAAGGAGGAATATAAGCTCTCTCTTGTAACTTGTACGATCATCTACACGACTCGTTAAAAATTAAGTGTTTGTTGTGTCTCGGTTTCAAACCTTATATTTGTAAGCTCTTATGACATCGTATTTTATCTCATAACTAATCTCAATTTCGTCGTAAAATTCCAAGAGCACAAAATATCACCATTCCAAGAAATTTTTACACATTCTTTTGGTGTAAATATAATTTAACTGAATAAAAGTCCAAAAATCAACCACGTTTACACTACAGAAGAGTACCACCAATCAAAGATGCCAAAAAGCTTCTAAGACAACCAAGACCAAGGACATAATGGTTAGCAATTCAAGAAATTAAGACCACAACTTAATCGTGATGTCCACCAACGATCAGCAATAATGTGGTCTTAGTTTTAGTCTAAAGTAGAAAAGGATAGAGAGAATGGAAATTGGGTAAAAAGAAAAAGACAAAAAAGAAAACTTCACTTGATTGGCTCAACATAGAAAGAGTGAATTTTTGTATCATTGTATGGGACACACGAAGAAAATGCACCACTCCATTTCCCCAATCCTCCTTACATAAAGGTAAAAATGTATATAGCTACATTATGTTCATTTTCTTCCACTCTTATTTATTCAAACAAATAGAATTTTTTTTCTCCATTTTTTTCTTTTTCATTTCCACTCATCCAAACAATACATCATATGCACTTCACTTTGTTTTCTTTTCTCTCTAATATCTTTATCTCTTAATTTCTCTCTTGTTTCCACCTCCCTATCACTTTTCTCAGTCAATCAATGCATAAATGATGTTCCGGGTAGATTCATATTGAGAAAGGGTTATGAACTATCTTGAAACAATGTGCTAAAATATTCAGGATGCCTATTAAAAAAAAGAAACTGATAAAAAACTCAAGGTGGTGCCCGAAAATTTTCACTTAGGGGGAACATATAACCTTAAATCTACAATATTCCGATTGGTTAGTCAACCTAGGGCCTGACTAGCTTCTAGTCTTACAATTACCCCAAGAAAAGGATCACCGGAATCGCCTGGCTAGAGCAAAATATGCATCTGGATTTATCGACATTAATAACTCTACAACGATAACTTTTTCAGGAAGGGGCACCTTGAGACCTGGTTCAATGAGGCCTGCTTGAGAAAATCCAAGAGAACAGTTAGCAACTTTAATAGCAGGTTATGATAAAAAATAAAGTATCAACAGCAATTAGATCCTACTTGGAGAAAGTTTTTTCCCTCTATATAGCTCCCTTGCTAAAGGATTAGCAGCCCAATGATTGACAGCAACACGACTCAAAGGTTGAAAACCAACTATCTTCCTCTCACTAGAGAAAACCACCTGTTTTTCAAACAATTGCAAGGGCAAGAACATCAAAAAATGCAGTAATAAGAGTTTCCTGACAATATTATAATAGGAGAAAATTAATTATCATATTCTGAAATTCTGGAGTACCTGGTAACTAGCAATGTCTTGTATGGGCACTTTTGCATCTGCATCTATATTCTCTGAAGTAGAAAGTGTATCAACACCTTCACCTCTCAAGTAAGCTGGCAATTCTCCAATCCAGACACCAATACCATCCTCCACCTTAATTTCACCCAACCAGCCAAAAGTGTCCTTTACCTTAGCAATAGCTAACACACAACACTCTTCCAACTATCCATGTAAAAGATCCAAACAAGTTCTCAGAAAGAAGTATAAGGCGCCATAAACCACTAAACAAACAGTACAAATATGCCAGGAGGAACTCAGAAACACAGCTACCAAAAAATGACCTATAACCTTTGCACTAAAGAGTCAGTGTTAAACATTGGACAGCAAACAATAGGGCACAAGCCAGTGGCAAAATCCAGTCAGTTTTTCAATATTATAACTTATTAGAGATCAATCCATTTCCTAGAAAAGCTTTTTTTCATAATGTGTCTTCATTGTCTCAAATATGGTTATCTTTTTTGTATATAATAAGATAGATTTCTTGTGCAGCCCATTTTGAATGTGTGAACATTCAAGCCTATCCCTGAAAATGTTATATAACCACTTGCTAAATTTTGACATTAAAGAATTGGGGTTCTAAATTTTAACATTATATAATGCCTTTCTCTGTAGGAAATGCAATAAGGCACTTTTGAGTTGTGCATTTTTTGCTGGAGTATGGTGCATTTGGCAGGCGTGTAATTCAGGAAATTTTAGCAACTAACTTCTCCACACTTTTTTTATGGGATAAGTTTGTTTAGTTAGCTTCCCTTCTGCTATTTGATTTTGAAAGGGAAGTTGTTTGTCTGAAATGAAAAGGGATGGACTGGCTCTTCTGAACAATTTTTTTTTCACACACACAAAAACTAGGTGGAAGCCTTGGGCACTGGTTCACAACCCCACCCCTACAAACTTAAATTTGTAGTGTCCTTTGTAAAAGATTCCCAGGTTCTCCTGGTTTGTAATCTTTTCTTTCTAAATGAATTCTTCTTTTATATAAAAAACAGTTTACGTTTATTTTCTCTTTCAATAATCAATAACATAATAAGGCATGTATGCTGCAATTTGAACAGTAAAGGTATCTAAGTATATAAAAAAAAGGAAAGGGCCATGGCTACGAGACAGTAATGTTAATATGGTGATCATAGTTGCTAATAGTGCCCTATAGCAGCATAGCATTGCTACTCCAGACTCTGGTGGAGTGTTTTTGTGTAGCAGGAGTTGTGGCCACAAATTAGCAGCTGCTATCCCAAAATTCATGGCCATTGAGGCTGCTACTGCTGATAGAAAAATTCCATCATTACCCCAGTTATTGTGGGACACTGGTCCTATTTTTATTTGGGTGGTGTGTGTGTGTTGGGGGGAGGGGGGGTTGTATATTTCATTCTTTATTTGAGAGATATGGAAAGCCATACTCTGTTTCTGCTGCAAGTAGTTGAGAATGAAATTGAGGAAAATATACTGTTTTTGTATATTTCATTCTTTATTTGAGATAGGGAAAGACACACACTGGAATTGATAACTATGATGGTGATAAGAAGTCTAAAATGCTAAACAAAAGACTCAAATAGGTCTACAACAATTACAATTTTTGTTCAGATCTTAATAGTTGTGACAAAACTTCAAATAATATGGACTATTTGGAAGTACAAATGAAAGAAAAGAAGCACAATAAGGAGGTAGTTTAGTAGTGAACTCTATTTACCCATTCCTATAAAGGGGATGCAAATTGTGCATAAACTGCTTGTGAATATTCTCAACATAATAATCATTATAATTGCATAAAAGAATAAAAGAAAAAAGGATAGAGTGCAAACCTTTTTTGTATCAAAAAAGTCATTCATTGCAACATTCACTTCCGATGATGGTAGAGATCTATGTTCTACAGAGTGTTTCCTTTCCTTGCATAACCAAGGCAAACAAAATTGACCCAGAGCACTAATTGCTACAAGAAATATACCACTTGCAAGGGCGAATGACAACAATTTTGGAAAAGAATTCCCCTACAAAAGTAATTAAAGAAAAAACAGTTAAATAATGTACTCTGTTCAACAGTCATAATAAAAAAACCAATTAATAAAGAAAATATAACTATTAACTAATGAAAAAATTCAATGAGAACTGTCCTTGTTTACTTATTTGTATACGAAAACTATATCTTTGGCGTTTATTTCAGCATTAGCATCTAAGTTTCTACACTGTTCTTCCTGTAAAGGACATTTGGTCTTCCCCATTTTTGGTCCACAACAATGGATGTCACGAAATAAATTTTTTTGGATTTAAAGGAGAAAAAAAAACAAGAGGCATTAGATTACCTTTTTATTGTACACGTTGGCAAACTTGGCAGCCACACCACAGGATAATTGTTTATAAGGTAGCGAATAAGGATCCACATAGTATATATCTAGTGTTTCAGCCAACTGAACCTGCAATTTTGTTTGTTAAACTAATTACCGAATGGCATATATTGTATACATGATATCAAATATCAATGACACAGTTATCACATAACTTCAGGTGACCGAAGTACAACTCTTCGATAGCATAGGTGTATATGCAATAGGCAAATCTAAATAAACAGAGCAATAACCATGTATTGAACTAAAGACATCATATTCAAACTTCCAACAAATTGTTACAACTGGTTTCAAACAATAATAATTTAAAGAGAAACTTCAGATGAAGTTATACCTATGTTTTAGTGGTTTTAATGAGATACACTTTAAGGACTTGCTTTGATCCTGTAGGCCCATACAGTCCAATTAATCGCCAACAATTGTAGCCTATGGCCCACTCAGAGGTGGTTAAAGCAGACTATCATTTGGATATCTAATAACTTGAAGTGAGAAAGAGGGGAGGCTACCCACAACTCATAATTAATAATATTAAGCCAAAGGTCTTTACTATCTTCTTTTTCTTCTCTTTTTAATAAAACTGAAGACAAAAATAAAGCCCACTGCTAAGCTTACTAAAATAGTTGAGCCACAACTCCCAATAATTGAAAATAAAAATTAACATTAAAAATAAAAGGCCAATGCAAAAGGAAAAGTTAAAGTACCATTTGAGAGTGGGTCAAAAGAACTTCCCACCTATTTTCTGCAGACTTCTTCCAACCTTCAATTTTGGAATCTCCCACTATCTTCGTGTCAATCTCTAACCGATATGCAGGTACATACTCACTTGCCCAAGCACTGAAATCAGAACCACCAATTTTCTCCAACTTTTCATAACATGATGGCTTCCACCAATGATGCCCTGACTTAATTTTCACAGGCTTGAAGCCATCCTTCATTAAATTATAGTTATCCAATAGACTCCTAGCATTTTCAACTATCTCATCTTCAAATAATTTGGATAAGATAATTGCAGAATCTTTTGATTGTACACTTTCAGGCTTCTGAAACCAGCGAAAGAAACCACCTCTATTACCACCTTTTGCTTTGTCAAGAAATTGTATTTGGGTGCTTTGAAGTGCAGATATGCAAATGGCTTCTGCAAGCACTGAGATAAGATATTCATCGGATGAGCTGAGAGCAAAAGATGCATGAACCTGCTCATATGAAATGCATAAAAAGAACTCAACGCATCAGTATCAGGTCCACCTGCAGGACAGACATTATAATATGAAATTACAATTTACAATAGCAATGGAGATATCAAAACTCTAAAAAAAACTTCAAAAGAAACAAAAGGCCAAGAACCTCTCTCGGTGTTTCAAGATCATCCATCTTCCGTTCCTCTCCTGGTTGAAAGACGGTTAGGTCAAAGCTCCAAATCTGTTGCAAAACTACTTGTCTAAAGGTCATAGCAAGTACATTCTTAGACGCAGAGCCAGAAAATGCATCTTTGGGGAAAGACTTCCTGAGCTTAGTGGCTTTTTCTTTAACTTTCCTAGCAGGTAAGAACTGTCAAAACAACAAGCTTTGAAATTCAATCCACAAATTGCATTGCCACAAGCCCCCACCAAAACATTTCAATAAACAAAATTACAAACACATCCCACAATTGCAGCCTAACACATACAAGCACCTCAAATATGTTCGCAATTTACATCACAATCTCCTCGTTACAACATACACCATGTTTCATCCCTAATGCACTCGTAGCTCAATACACAAAATTATAGTTGTGTTCGGATAAACGTCTCCATAAACACTTTTAGGAGAAAAATAATAAGCAGGTAAAATGAGCTAAAATCAACTTATGCAATTAACTTTTATAAAAGCTGACATGCATAAGTGCATGATTGGTTTGCAGTTGAAAATGTTGTGACAGACGTTCCAATACAAATCCATCGGATAAAAGCAGAATGAACGCAAAAGCAAGCATACTGATCTGTTGGCAACGTAATTTTGCAACGTATTCTCAAACATGCTCTAAGTTGATTTTAGCTTAGAAGAGAAACTCAATCCATTTTTCCTTCTTTTTGTTTGTTTTATTTTTATAAAGAAGTTTATCCAAACACGCCTAAGTAACATAACCTTCAAGTACATTTATCACATCATGCCATGCTATCTCCTACGTGCACGAAACAGAACATGTAATGAAGAGAATTCCTTAAACAAGAATCGATTGATATAAAATTGAAAAGAATATACAGTGTGCTTTGACATTCGTAACATTTTATGATTCTCCATTTTCAATTTCGCGAAACGATGAACGAACCAGTCGAGTGGAGACAGTGGCGTGGTCGCTAGAAGGAGCAGGGAACACGGTTTCGACGACCATGGCGTCCAAGCCGGCGTCGATGTGATCGGAGGCGACTTCACCGCCGTCGGCGGCGGCGGCCGTCAAAGCTTGGTTGAAATCGACGGTTCCGACGAGAGTGAGCTGAGACAGGTCGTTGTCGTAGGTTCTGACGCATGGGAGGTTCTTGCCGTCGGAGTCAGCTATGGCTTGGAGCACCTCCTTCTCCGTCACAGGAATGCTCTTCGGAGAAGAACACGAGAGGGCAAAGATGGAATTTTTTGAGTTCGTGAAGCGCAGAGTTGAGGAGGAGAATTTGGTGTAGGGGAGAACAGGGGAAAACAGTGAGGAAGCGGCCATTGCCTTTGCATTTGCCTGACGATGCTTTCCTCACCTCTTCCGCTCTTATCATTCAACGTACTGTAATTGTATAGACTATTGGGTTGGGCCACTTCTTCAAAAGTTGTTCCCGTTGGCCCAAACAAAAAAACTTGAAATTTGTTTTTTTTTTTTTTCTAATCACGACATTGAATAGCTCTACAAAAGTCCAAGCTAATAAGAGGGCAAAATGGGTGGACCAACCTGATCCATGGAGCCAAGTGAGAAAAATGGACTAGACCAAGTTAGTCCACATTTTACATGGGTCTCATTTTTTGAAGTTTGACCAAGCCCAGTGACATATCAGGTTGAATCATACTGACATGTTTTACTTTTTTTTGTCTAAATGTATATAAATTCAAAAGGAAAAAAAAATTGGACCAAAATAAGTTGAGTTGAATTCGAGCATATATTTCTTGATTCCAATTTGGCCCAACAGACTTATTGGCCCAGCCCAAATAGGTCTATTTTTATTTAGGTCAACATTTTTTGTAATCTAGCTTAACTTGCGCGATGGATCAACAGGTTCATTTTGTCAAGTGACTAATCTTTGTCGGAACCTTGAGCACACATGAGGTGAGTATTTTCTTTCCAACACAGTTTATTTCTATCCAAAGTCAAGATTGGAACCTTAAGCTACTTAGTTAAGAGACACAAATCACTACCACTTATGCTAACAATTATTGATAAATACTTGAAATTTGTGAATCATACTAACTTAAATACTTGATTTAATTTCTCCAATTTTCTATTATTATTATTATTATTATTATGAGTAGTAAAATAAGAGAACCAATAGAGAGATTTGAGTTTAATGATGAAAGGAGTATTTTTTCATAATATGATCAACTCACAAAATAGTAGCATCTCCTTTTGTTGAAACCAAAAATACTAGCATCTATATATAATAGTGTATAAATTTGAAAACATTTTCTAGAAAGTTTTCACACATGTCGCATTCTCAGCAAAGAGAGCTTCATGTACTCTATGTCAATTTTGGAATGTTTGAAAGGTAATTTATTTCATAACCTTTTTCTAACAATTTTAAATGCAATGGCTCTAATATAAGTATAGATGGAGAGTGCATCTGAACCATTCATCTATACCTAAAACCTAAAACTATTTACTCATTCTTGTCTCTCTCTTCTTACCAACTTTGCCAAAATCTTTCAACTTCTCATGTTTCTTCTTTGGCGTCAACGCCATTTCCAACCTCTCTAGATTGAGATTTGAAAAACTAATCCAACTAAAAAAAAATTCACTTTTCCTTCTATGTTTCCTTAAAGAAATTTTAGAAAAATCACGCCTTGATAAAATCCTATTATCTCGTAGAACCATACTAATTAACTTTGTTCCTTTATCTTTTGCATTTTCCCTTTTTTTTCTCTCTCTCTGGCACATTAAGCTCATGTAAGATTGTGTGTATGTTATTGGGTGTTTTTATACTGTGTGTTTAGATGAGATTCAATCAAGGAAGTTTTGATGGGTGTCAAGTGAGGAGATTCCTCAATTGGTCAACAAAATGAATCAAATAGAGTGTTTTCACTATTATCTTGGTGAGTTTTGAGTCTCTGTAGGCATATGCTTGTTTTGCTTTGTTTTTTTGTCTTCAAGTGTGTAATTATGGATTAAAAGAGTGCTTCCATGTGTTTTTTTTATTTATTATGTGGGGTGGAATTTAAATTTGAATTTGAGGTTTCCCTTGTTGTTGTTTTGCAATGTTAGTATTCTTAATTGTTAAACTACAGTTGTATTTTGTGTGTGAAGAATGTAATGTATGTATATGTAGCAATTATATTATTTAAAAAAAAATGCTCTTGAATTTTTTTTATTGCAATGATTGCCTTTGTGCTTTGTTTAGTATTCCTTTCATTTTTTTTGTCTTTTAAGGTTTCTACCTAAAAATAAAAAGATGTCTTGATCATAATAAAATAGTTATAAGATTTCTTATTTTATCCTTTTTTATTTCTATTTCAGAATAAATACATGTGTATAAATTAATTAAAGATTAGATAAAAATTAAGGGTATAATTGATAAAATAATAACTGATGTTATCTTAAACTTTAAAAATGACAAATATATATATTTTTTATTTAAAAATGATTAGATAGACACACAACACACACACACGCACACACGCACACACGCACACACACACACACACACACAATAATCATGTTATTGATACAAAATATTTATCAATTTTATTATCAATAATTAATCTTTGTCAAAAAATTTAACTAGTTACTAATATCACTCGGATCAATAATTTATTAATATAATAATACTACATAATCTAGAGAGTGACAATCTCATTCTTTTAATTAGATTCTTTTTATCTTATTGGAAAACATGTTTATCTCAAAATTATATAATTAGAAGAAAAAAAATCTACCCATCCAATCACCTCAAGTTATATTCTTTATATCATTACCCATATGCATGATCTTCTTAGCTATTTATCCATTTTAATCTACTTTTTTTTATTTATTTCTATCTCAACACTAAATTTCAATAATTTTTTTAAAAGAATTTATCAATAGCTAAAAATAACTTTATATCATAATTTAAATTATTTACTGCAAATCTAAAATATAATTTGTATATTTAAAATACTTGTTTATTATAAATTTAATTTTAATTCAATTTACATATTAAAACCATTTTCATTACGAATTTTAATCATATAAAAAATCATTATAATTTATTATGTATAAATTAAAATACCAGTTTATTAATGTAAAAATATCTATATTTTAAAAAAATAGTTTTAGAAATTATAAGGATAATTAATATCAAAACAAAATATTGAATAAGAACTCAAATAAATAAAATTTCAAGAGAGTGAATACAAATACAATTATAGGACAAAAATTGTTTAAAACTATTTATACAAAATATTAAATATTTTTATAATATTTATTTTTTTAACATTTACTTTTAAGAAAAATTGTAAAGTAGGGGGAGTGATAGAATGTTCATAAAGGTAAAGATATGATTATATTATAATTTTGATTCTCTCTTATATGCAATTTTAGGCTCTATACGGATGATTTCTCGTTTTTAGTTTTAAAATTTTTAAAAATCAAATTTCGTATTTAGGTTTTAAAAAAGTTTAATTTTGATCTAATACATAATTTTTGTATATGTTTTTTTTTTCATTTCAATTGTTAAATGTTAATGTTAATTTTCATTTCATCAAAATTTACACCATTATTCACCAGTTAAGTTAAATTAAATCAAAATTGTGAACCTAAAGTTAAAGAAACGAAAATTATAATGTAACCTAAGAAAAAAAAGGCTTCTGTAAAAAAAAAAATTGAATAAATTTGGTGTTCTTCACCATTACACATCATACGCTCTCCCCCCCCCCCCCCCCGCCCCCCCTCTCTCTCTCTAGGGTTCGATCAGAATCAAGGTATGTTTTTTTCTTCTCTCTTTCTGCTTCAATTTTTCTGGGTTCGCTTAGTGTTTGATTTGATTTCCCTATTTCCTTTCTTCCTTTTGCCTGACTAGAAAATTTGTGGAACAGAGTAGGAAAAGGGCATAACTTTGTTCCGCAAGATTCTGTGTTTTCTATCAACCTGGCAACAAAAAATTGTTGAAATTTCGATGTGAACCGCTTCTTTTC
This sequence comes from Glycine soja, assembly GCF_004193775.1. NCBI lineage: Eukaryota > Viridiplantae > Streptophyta > Magnoliopsida > Fabales > Fabaceae > Glycine > Glycine soja. The sequence continues at coordinate 26,807,896 of NC_041014.1, read as the reverse complement.
TCCTTAGGTTTTCATGTCTCCGATGCAACAGAGATTGGAAGTTTAACACTTTTTCCTTCAAATTGTTTGTTGACCGAAAAGTTCTAACAAAAAAACAAAATTAATTTTATCGTTTAGGTTTGTAATTTATATATTTCACATTGGTTTGGTCTTAACAACACGTGAAAAAGGGATTACTTGCTTGAGTGAATTGCTGGAGATGCTTGATTGTTTTGATGGGATGGGACTGTGGCTTGTTTTATGATGAAACCATGTCTGTATAGATTTTCAATTTTTGGAACAAGGAGGAGTTTTCAGTTCACTGCATTGTTTTATATATATATATATATATGGAAAACAGGGTTTAAGCCGCCATGGGAAAAAGGAAGGCAAAGGCAAAGCCTCCTCCAAAGAAGCGAATGGATAAGCTCGATACTGTCTTCAGCTGCCCTTTCTGCAATCATGGCAGCAGTGTCGAATGCCGCCTGTAAGCACTTCCTGATTACTTGTAAAGGATGTGACCATGTGTGTGCGTGTGATTTCAATATGCATCCAAACTCCGAAGACATTGATGCATATATTTCTGTAGAATCAATTGGGTTCCTTCTGTTTTGCATGTTAGAATACTTGATTTGAAGCTCATTTTTGGGGTTCTTTTGGCAGTGACATGAAGAACTTGATAGGGGAAGCTATCTGTGGGATATGCCAAGAGAGCTTTAGCACTACAATCACAGGTTTGTTTCAATGGGATGTGTTTGGCATTTTGTGACATTGACTCCGAGTGAAGCAGTTAATTCAAATTGGTTTATCATGGCTGGAAATGGATAGGGAAATGGGAAATAGCTAATATATACGGTGATATATAAAAAGCAACTAGACACAGATGATGTTCCCTTAATACTTGTTTCTGATAATGCTTCTTAACTAAAATGAAGTTACTGGGATGTGCTACCTAGCTTGACATTTTGGAATTGCAAAAAGAGAAGAAATGTTTAATTCCTACCGGTGATAAATTATCATTTTTGTAGTGTTTGGCAGAACATTAGGAATAAATTTATCTCCACTTCTCATGTTCTTGTTTGTGCCTATTTGAAAGAAAATGGAAAGTGCATTTCCCTTGTCATACTGTGGTTGAGAAAGAAGTGTTTTGCTTTTTCATTGACGAGATTTGAAAAGTTTTCTATTGACAATTTTATATATCTTCTGAGAGCACACATTACAAATGTAGCTAATAATTATCCTTTTCTTGTGTTCGCAGCTTTATCAGAGCCAATAGACATGTAAGTTAAATCAATATGTTGGAAATATATCTCCATCTCTGTGTGTCCATGGCATTCATGACTCAAGGAGCTTGTTTTCAACTATGCAGATACAGTGAGTGGATTGATGAATGTGAACTGGTGAACCACCCGGATGATGATGGTGCTGAGCACTGATGCTCAGATTCCTGTTCTTGTGGTTGTCAAAATGGATTAACTGGCCAATTTTATATCTTAAAAGTTCAACCTGTAACTATGTCAGTTCCTGATGTGAGCACTGGTGCAACTATATGATCCATGTAATAGCTTAGTTATGTAATAGCATGTGCAAGAACATGAGAATAATTGTCCTTTTTAGATGAAGCCACCTGGATTAGAAGCTAGTCTGTAATATCTAATACTATTATACTGTTTCTGTATGTGTGCTGGTTGCATATGTAAAGAGTGTTTTTCTTATCCTTTGGAAGTGACATGGAAGAAATGACAGAGGAAGGGAAAATAGAAAATAAATATTATTTTTTCTTTTTTTGTTTACACAATAAGAAGAAATGATTAATTCGCACGGGGAAATGATTAATTTTTTTTATCTTTTCTTAATGAAAAAGAAAAAGAGAGAAATGTTGTTTGATATCTAAATGATCAAACTGACTTTATATTTTTATTAAACAATTTACGAAATCATCTTATTTTTTCATTCTTTTCTCTTTCTTTTCTAATTTATACATGCCATAAAAATATAATGGACAGATATTTAGACTATTGTTAGAGGAAAAAAATGAGGGAGAAAAAAAATTTAAATAGGAAGAAAAGTGAGAAAAGAATTTTTATTTTTTTATTTTTTGAAGTTAATTTTTCTTCAGATTTAATTTTTATTTTCTCTTCAACAAAAAAAAACATCGTTATGTGTTTTTTCTTCTTAATTTTCTTTCTTTATACTTTTACTCCTTCCAAACAAACCTTAATATATTAGTCAGGTGTATTTTTAATATTATTGTTAGAACAACATTTAAATATATATAGATATATTGTCGGTGTCATTTTTTAATCAAAGTCGGCATTTTATTGATTTGTAATTAAAAGCGGATTGAGATAAATTGATTTGCAACAACCACAAGTCCACAACCATATTTTAAATCACTCCAAAATTAATCGTATCGGATGCCCTATTGTAATGTCTAGATAGAGAAGTCACCTCGTAACGAAAAAAATTAAACAAGGCATATCATCATGAATGCTGACTTTCGAAGATTCTTTTCCTTTTTTCAATGGATAAATTCTCATGAAGGGACACAAACATTTATTACACAGCCAATATTATGTGCCCTCCATATAAGTAGCTTACATTAGCATGATTAAGAAAATAAAGAGTCAAGAGGACTGAATTGCTGCAACTTTGTGCTGATGATTCATTCTATCACTCACCAATTGTTGGTGATCTTCCCAAGCAAGCCTCTAATGCAGCACTTGTGTGAGAATGAGCTATTCACAATGTCTTGACAAGGATAAAAAATCACCTTGTCTTGTTCCTAAGAAGAAAAAGAGGAAAAGAAAAAGAGATCAATCATGTCACATAATAGTCTAATGTGTTGTGAACAACATAGTCATCATATGGTGAAGTTAAGCCGTATTGATAAGGTGCATTTAGTAGAGCAACTCTGTTAGAAGCTGAATAAACACCACCTCCTATGCCAAGCTTGGTTCTACTACCTTTGGCAGAGAGGCTTCCCATGTGCTTCTGAAGATCAGCAACTGAATCACCTGTTACTATCTTTGCCTTGGAGCTCTTCTTCCCATCGACCAGCTTTAGTTCCAACCGGTATAAGGCGCACACATCGCACTTGCTAATTTCATACTCATAAAGGTGCCACTCAAAAAGGTTCAAAGGTTGAGGGTCCATGTAATAGGATCTCTTCAGCCCTCCAAATTCGTTCATCACTTGCTTTCTAGACTCGTGCCATCCACGCCCGCTATAATCCGGCAGTGACCTCTGCTTTCTGTTTCCACTCTCAAATGCCCTTCTAGGCTTATCAAAGAATAGCCACTCCCTAATAGTCTCACCCTCTAGAACACATATATCAAAGAGCTCTGCAATCAAATGGAAATTGTTTAATTACATTAATATTCTCAACTGTCACATTTTACACTGTCTAACTAATCAGAAATCACGTTAGACATCACTTTTAAGGTAATTATTGTAAAATTTAACAAACTTATCATGCATGACAGTTTTTAATTGATTGACAATGTAAAAACTCTTAACATTGTCGGGACATGTGGTATTCACTCTTTAAAAGAATCACTAGAAAAATCTTCTTTAAAAGAATCACTAGAAAAATCTATGATTGGATATAGCGTTCTAGTTAAATTTGATAAGGAGGCATCAAATTCAAATTACCAGGTGCATTCCATGGAGATTTTGCGGTTGCTGCTCCCTCACATTCTGGGATTCCAACAACTTTTCCTTGTGCCTTTGCACTAAGAGCAGCAAAAAGTAAATTATCCTTGAGTCCAATTCCCCCAGGTCTTAGAACTGGGGTCATCCCTGGTGGTCCTTCGTTTAAAGCTAGAGCGGCGTGAAAGCTACTGCAATAGTCTTGACACCAGTCCAAGCCTTGAACTGGTCTTGGACAGTCCCAAAGTGCGCATTTTGGGCCTAAGAAAGCAGAAGGAGGAGGGCACACACTTGGCAGATAGCTAGATATGTGAGGAACACGACCTTCCTCACAAAAACCTGTACCAGCATAGAAGCTGTCATCCATATCCTTATTGATATCAAATTGGTGATACTCTAAAGCAGTTCCATCCAAGTTGGGAAATCCTACAGTGAAGGGTTTGCATTCCTTAAGTAATAGTAATTCCTGTTGATGCTGACCCTGGTTTATAGTTAAACCAAGAAATTCATTACTATTACTGAGATATCCAAATTGCTGACAGGCATTGAAATAATAGTTAAAACTATAATGCATTAGAACGAAAATTGGGCTTTGAGTGGGGAGAAATTTAGTATTAATTCTAAGTTTCTACTTTCTAACAAAGGATTAAACCAGCAAATCCATACATGGAAGATTAAAAAAATACATTAAAGAAAAAGCTTAACGCAAGTGAAAGATAATATATCAGGTTACAATCTTTTTCATTTCAGTTTGCATTAGAAGATATCAATCATTCTGAAGCATTCATTCTACATATGAATTGAAATAGGGCCCCCAACAACAAGAGAGAAGCTTCAAAATTAATAATTGTAGAGCCACAGAAAGGAAAAAGAAAAAGGCACAAAATAGATGAATTATGGTCAAAATGGATGAACAATCCCCCAAAAGGAAAAGGGCACACACCTCTTGGACTATCACCTTAGCCCCAGCCTGCATAATCTGATCATTAGGTTCAGGCTTAGGTGCAACTAATGGACTAGTGGCATCATCTTCCTCCTCACAGAGCTGCAATAGCCTATAGACATCGGTAGAGAATGAACCAAGACTGCCACCCTATAGTCAGCCATAAATACAACTACTCAAATCGAAATATTGTCATTCAAAGTTCACACATAACCACAAATTCACAATTGAAAAATTACAGGTTACAATCAAGGACTACATGAGCTAGCTTACTTGCTGCAAAGAGGAAGCAGGAGATGGCTCGTTAAGCTCAGCCTTCCACTCACGAAGCATCTGATGGACTTGCTCCTCCAGAAGTGCAGCATCAATAGTACGGCTCTCCTTTCTGGCAAACTGCAGATCCAAGAACATCACCTGCAGATCATCAACATGGTTCCTTGCCTTGTCCTTAAAGAGCCTGTGTGATGCTAACTTGCAGCTGCTCTTGGAAATTTTCTTCATCACAAAACTTTAAGTCCTGCCTAGAAGACCCTACACTCACCAATATAACTGAGTTTATGATGCAAACAACTTCCAGATAAGTTTATCATGATCATTGTCATTGATCAGGAGCATATTCCAGCTCACCCTCCACCCCAAAAGTCCAGAGATTCTAAAACCAATATTCCAACATCCCCATTTTCAATTAATTAACTAAAAAAAAAAACAGAAACATTAACAAAGATCAGAATAATCAAATTATTTAGAAGCAACTTTAACAAAATGAAACAAGAAAAATAAATAAAAAAGATTAACTAAAGCAAATCAAAAGCATTGAGCATAGCATCATTAAACAATCTCCAACTCTGAAGCAAAAGACAATATTAGCTCAAAGGAAAACAAGTACATGATCACAGTTTTCAGCCAAGAGATCCGATTTAGAAAAAAGAAAAGCCATGCATGCTCACCTGAGACTCCAAATTTTGTATATTAAAGATACAAGGTTCAATGATCTCTCTTCAGAAAAAGATTTAAGGTGAGAAAGTCATATAAAGAGATGGAAAGGGAGAAGAGAGAGAAAATGTTTTTTTTTCTCTCCTCTGATTCCCTTTCTCAACTGATCAAGATCAGTGTGTGAAAGGGGACAACAAAAAAACAGAAAAAAAACATAGGGACATTGCAGTTACAGTTAAGTGGAGTTTGAAGAATATATGTTGTTGGATAAATAAATATTAAATATACCCAATGTCTTACCCGAAATAACGGTTATAACCTTCTTCATCTTTTTCTTTTAATTTCAATATTTACAAAGGAAAAACTTTTATAATAGTTTCTATTGGTGAATTGGGTTCAAACATATAATCGGTTTCTTTTATGTAATATTATCATGGAGAGAATCATGCGATGGGAAACATGAAAACACAATAACAAACTCACAAAAATAAATTTTCTCAAACTTGTAAGAACATGTGAAGAGCACCAATGACAAGATAGAAATTAAAGAAAACAGAGACACAATTTATTTAACATGGAAAATCCCTCGATGCAAGGGTAAAAAATCATGGATTGTCAGACCAAAGAAATAACTCCACTAGAATCAATGAACATACAACTGATACAAGAGAACCTCCAACAAGTGTACTAAAATGTGCTACAATCAGTCAAGTCAAAACAAACCTCCAATTGGTACAATAGAGACAAGAAGATAAAACTCCAAAATATAGAACAGCAAAACACTTATTTCTCTCTACAAATATATATTTTTTTCTCAATCCAACCGGACAATCCGGACAATTTTAAGTATTACGCACGTAGAACTTGCTGTCCAAAAATTAGCCCGATCCAACTGTGAACATATCTGCAGTTGCAATCTGAAAAAATGCTCTCCAGTATATATACAGAAATCACAATAATTTTCCTCTCCTTCTTTCTCTCAATGATTTCTAACTATTTTCCCTCTCTCTAATGAATCTCTTGCTGTATCTCTACACTTACATGTATATGTTATTTACATATTGTTTCCATGCTATATATTTTATATCTTGCAATTGTACTAATTACTTTAGGCTTGTTAGTAATTCGGTGTCAAATGTTTATATCATCATTGATAAGTATTATACAACATTTATTTAAAAAAATTATTAACAAGTAAAACACTATCAATTATCACCAAAAGAAAAAAAAACAAAACAAAATAAAACAAGAGGTACAAAATTAATATATAAAATAAAAACTGTGCATTGTAAAATTAAAGAAATACTTTTTCAAAGACAACATATTTTTTTTTCTTAGAATATGGGATGCCGTTGTCTCATAACCACCCCAATATTGTGCCTTCTCGAATATAGATCGCATAGATCTTCAGAGTGGTCCTTCAATTGAGTGTTACCAAGTCGATAATTTGTTGTTAACTTTTCTTCTTCCCAATAAAAGGAATTTAACATTATATATAATGCTTTATTTTTTTAGTCATGAATCATGAAAAACAAATGTAACAATATAAACCAAACTTTTTTTTATATGTATAATAATTTATGTATGAAAAATAAAAATATTCATACTTCACAGCTGATTTTGGTCTAATTAGTGAAGAAGAAATAAACTCATGAAGCACGTTTTCCCTTTTTCTTCTTTATTCAATTTTCCCCATTGGTTTTACAAAAAAAATTTTGCAGCAATTTGCTGGTGGTTCAATCAAAACACTGCTCCAAAAGGGAGAAGAAATGGAGGAAATAATGGAAACTGTACAAGAAAAAGAATAAGATAAAAATTTTCAATTGGGTGAATAGGGGAAGGAAATCAGGGTAAGGAAGGAATAAAGTACTCTTCCTACCGTCCAACATATTCCTGTTTTGATGCCTCTCTTAATGGAAGAGCTTTATAGGAGGCTGCTTAATAGAGATCATATCCAACTGCATCCCATGATTAATCATTCGGACCATCCACATGTCATGTCCACAGCCCTCTATTTTCCCAAAGGAAACACAGAAAAGGGTATAGTAGGGTGGGTAGTTGTGCTCCAAATCAATTGACCATTGTCACTACTAAACTTAATAATCACATGAATTGCTTCGCTATTTTAACCAACCAAAATGGTTACCATCTTCTGAACTCTATCTAGGAAGTTTAACTTAATTAGTTGAGCAGAAAATTTGTAAATTGTAAATTGTTATAATTTTGTAAGCTCTTTGATATCTATCTTCGATTTCCACGGAATAAAAAAAAATCCCACAAAATTGTCAGCTATAGATTCTATTGTCATGATTAAATAAATAAGGACACGAGGTTCTTTTGAGAAGGCAAAGGGTATATTTGAGATGACGCATTTTCTACTCAGCTGATAGCGTCACCGTCACCTCTTAAACGCTATGAATTACGTTGTACAGTCTCCGCAAATTATTTTGGGCAATACATTCTCAATCTGAGAATTACCCTTTATACAAGAGAATTTGAAACCTGAAACTACAACCCAATCAATGTGTAAAAAATAGGCTCTTCTTGAAGAGACCCTCAAATAAATCAGAAATGAAGCCCGAATTACATTCATCGCAAAGGTGAATGGAAAAAAATGTGATAAATAAATTATACTCTTCATCAGCTCAAGCAGTTTTCTCTGCCTTTCCAATTTCTGTGTTACCATGTCTGAAGTTTAGAATGCCAGTCAATCCTCGTCCCCTGGCCATCTGTTCCAGTTCTTGAATTATATGCTTAAGAAGTTCTACTTCTTCTGCCAAGTTTTCATTTTTTTGCTTCACAGCCTAAAGAAGAATAAACAACGGTTGGAGAATGTTAATTATGAAACCTTGACTATTAAATAACTTTTCTCAGTTATAGCCTGAATTGGGAACCAATGACAGTGAATATACAGAGTTGTTGAGTGTGGTTTTATATTCTAGAGCAAGAAGGACAAAATTGCAGTGAATGATTAAGATAAACCACTTTTCCTTTAACAGTAGTTTTAACAATATCCCAGTTCGAATAGCAAAAATTAATCTGCAGGCCTAAAATCAATCCTCAATTTAAACAATTCAGACTTGTAAGTTGTAAAAATATTCACTCCAACACAAAACACATTGACAAAAGCCTTGAGAATGTCCTATTTTAGCTTTTTGCACAAAAGGTCTAGGACTAGCCACTTGTAGATTTATGTTTTCATTCTCTAATTTAGTAATTAGTATGACTCTGTATGACTGTCAATTTAAAGCATTCCAAATAGAATTTTAAAATAAAATATATACATCACAAAACATTAATGCAAACTTTGGGCAACAATAATGTATTGTAATTTGGAATAGGTTACACCAACAAAGAAATATAAGGATTGAATCCATCAAAAGCTGAAAAAGTTTGGAATTGTGTATCTTGATGTCTTCAAATATGAAGCCATATCATGTTATCAATGGCGGAACATGGCATGTTAAGAGCCCAAGTTAGAAAATAGAAGAAAGGAAAAAAAGATGAAATTTCTTAATTGTAAAAGAACAGAAAATAGGAGAGATAACTCTCCTCCAAAGATTTCCCCTTCACAAATGATTTATCCTTTCACAAAAAGCTAACGCTGAATTTACAAAATGATACAGAACTGAATTCCCCTTTCCCCTTCTTGCATCCTCCTATTTATTTAACTCATTAACCTCCTAACTAATTTATCAATATTCTAACTGTTTTAACTAACTCCCCTTTCCCATAGTCCTAGCATGGCAGAAGGCTAGAATTTCGCCATATAAACACAACATTGCACCTCATGGCGACACCATGACAGGCCTCCCTTCACAAATTGCCTATAACACTGAGCCATATGCATTATAACCTATCATATTCATAGCCTCCGTTCAACAGCTCTAGAAAGTAACTTTTAATTCACCAAGTGATATTGGGCAAACATTTTAGCTGTTTCTACCTAGGGTATATAAGTAAAGCTGTAAAGCAAACAGTTAGGTTTGAACTAGCAGCATTTTGTTATTTGTTTATCTGAAAGATTAATGATTATTATAATTTAAAAATAAAGATGACAATACATGAGCTGCCAGATGTTTTTGAATCTTCAGCAGAAAGTAGGAATAATGCTCCAGAAATAGTAATAATATTAAACAAAATAATCATGTATTAAATTTGGTCAAGTTGTTTAAGTAAAAAATAAAGCGTGAATATGTTGAGGACCAAGATTAAGCAAAGAAATACAATATCACAGGATAAAATGGTGTTGGTAACTTGATAATTGGTATAACATCCCTTGAATCAGAAGATGGGAGCAGATAATTGCTATGCTTAGCATAGGAACTTAGGAAGCGTGATGATTGATAAGATAGTTAAAGTTAGGCAGAAATAACATACAAACAAAAAGAATAAAGTAAATTTGAAAGCGAGTGAAAGAAATAAACAACCAAAAATTGAAAGAAAAAGAAAACTTAACAGATTTGAAACCAAAGGAAACACACACATAATGTTAAAGTTATTTGCACAAGATGATTATTGTTATGGAAGTGATGAAGAACAAGCAAGAACAGCAGCAGACCAAAAATGTCATACACACAGAATTGTGCAGCAAAAGTGAAAGAGAGAAGAATTAGAAAGAATACACACAAAATTACGTGGTTCACCTTTTTAAGGCTACATCCACGGTAGGGAAAAATAGAAAGCTTTTTATTATGGTTGCAGTATACAAGTGGAAGCTTATCCTATCGAAAATACAGGGCATGCTTGCTTTATATAGGCAGAGGACAAAAACTGAAAAAAAAAATAACAGAATAAACTTCCATATGGATTTTAGTCACAACCCAACAATTCACCACCTTGAACTAACATCCATATAGGACACAAACTGTTCCCTCCAAACACTCATGATCTTATCGCCAGCAGTCAACATTGAGCAAGCTTAAGTAGTGATCAAACTTGCTCTTTGGAACTAGCTTTGTGAACATATCTGTCGGATTGTGCAGAGTGCTGATCTTATGAACTTTGATTCTTCTTTCTGACCGAATGAAGTGATATCTAACATCTATATGCTTGGTTCTATCATGATGAACCTGATCCTTGGCCAAGCATATAGCACTAAGGTTGTCACAGTAGATGTTAGCATATTCTTGATTAATTCCGAGATCATTTATGAGACCTCTCAGCCAATTCCTTCCTTTGCAGCTTCAATAAGAGCCATATATTCAGCCTCAGTAGTTGAAAGGGCAACAAAAGGTTGAAGTGTTACCTTCCAACTCACCAAGCAGCCACCAAGGGTGTAAGCATACCCTGTTAATGACCTTCTCTTGACTAGATCAGTAGCAAAATCTACATCAGAATAGCCAGTGAGGCAACAATCTGGGTGAGATCCATAGATCAAACCTACATCTGCAGTCCCTTTAAGATATCTGAAAATTCTCTTCACAGCCTTCCAATGTTCCTTCTGCGGTTGGTTTAAGAACCTACTAACCATGCTAACAGCATAAGCAAGGTCAGGTCTGGTGCAGACCATGGCATACATGAGACTGCCAACAACACTTGAGTATGGAACCTTTGACACATAGTCCTGATCAGATTGAGCTTGAACCTTTATCATAGCAAACAACTTCTCTTTTTCTGAAAGGGGAGTGCTGATAGGTTTAGAATCAACCATTCCAAACCTCACAAGTATCTTTTGAATGTAATCCTTTTGAAACAAAAATAACCTTTTCTGAGTTCTGTCCCTATAGATCTCCATTCCTAAGATTTTCTTTGCAGCCCCTAGATCTTTCATATCAAATTCACCACTCAGAAGGATCTTTAGATTTTATATATCACACATGCCTTTTGCTGCAATAAGCATGTCATCTACATAGAGTAGAAGATAAATCATTGATCCATCCTCCACCTTGTTGTGATAAACACAACAATCATAGAGACTTCTCTTGAATCCTTGGCTGGTGATAAAGTTGTCAAACCTCATGTACCATTGCCTTGGAGATTGTTTCAAACCATACAAGGACCTCTGCAGTTGACAAACATACCTTTCTTTTCCTTGAACTTCAAACCCTTCAGGCTGTTTCATTAGAATATTTTCTTCCAATCTTCCATGGAGAAAAGCAGTCTTGACATCAAGTTGTTCAAGTTCCAGATCTTGGTTTGCCACTATAGCAAGCAGAACCCTGATGGATGTATGTTTGACCATAGGAGAAAAGATTTCGTTGAAATCTACTCCTTTTTTCTGGATGAATCCCTTGACAACTAATCTAGCCTTGTATCTTATCCCTTCCTTTTCTGAAAGACCAGGTTTCCTCTTGAATATCCACTTGCAACCTACCACATGTCTTCCTTTAGGTAGTTCAACAAGTTTCCAGGTCTGATTCTTATACAAAAATTCCATTTCCTCTTTCATAGCTAACAACCAATTTTCAGCTTCAGGGTGATTGATAGCTTCTTGGTAAGTGGCTGGTTCATTTGAATCTATTTCTTCAGCTGCATGTAATGCATAGGCAGCCATGTCTTCAAAACCATATCTTTCGGGAGGTTTAGTGATCCTTTTTGGTCTCTGATTGATTTCAGAATTAAGCTGTGGAGGATCAGGTTCAGCAGCCAAATGAGACTCATTTGCACTAAAATCTTCTAATTTCTCACCTTCTTGAAGAACTACAGGAGATGTTTCGGAATGACCCCCTTTTTTTGAGTCTTTGGCTGTAGATTCTACATCCTTTTCTTGAGGAGAGTGGCAGCTCTGTGTTCCAACAATTGGAACCTCAAGCTTGGGATGAAACAGATGTGATTCATCAAAAATTACATCTCTGTTGAGAAGAACTTTCTTTTTGGATGGTGACCAGATCCTATAGCCTTTCACCGCATCACCATAACCCATGAATAGACCCTTTCTTGATCTAGGTACCAGCTTTCCTTCATTGACATGATAATAGGCATTGCAGCCAAATACTCTTAGGTTTGAGTAGTTTTCTATTTTGCCATTCCAGATTTCAATAGGAGTTTTAAGTCCTATAGCAGTAGAGGGTGTTCTATTGATCAGAAAACAAGCTGTATTGATAGCTTCTCCCCAAAAACTTCTGTTGAGACCAGCATTAGACAATAGACATCTTGTTCTTTCTAGGAGTGTTCTGTTCATTCTTTCAACAACTCCATTTTGCTGAGGAGTGTTCCTAACAGTAAGCTGTCTAGCAATCCCTTCATCTCTGCAGAATTTGTTAAATTTTGTTGAGCAAAACTCCAAGCCATTATCAGTTCTGAGTCTTTTAACTTTCCTTTCAGTTTGTTTTTCAATCAGTGCTTTTCATTCTTTGAAGCATTTGAAAGCTTGACTCTTCTGACTCATGATATAGATCCATGTCATTCTTGAGTAGTCATCAATTATGGACAGAAAATACCTTCCACCACCTAGAGAAGGTACTCTTGCAGGCCCCCAACAGTCAACATGAATATAATCAAGAGTTCCTTTGGTGGTGTGAATTGCTTTAGGAAATTTAATCCTATGTTGCTTGCCGAAAACACAGTGCTCACAGAATTTCAGTTCATCCAGTTTCTGATTTCCCAACTGCTGCTATTTTTGAAGTATCATCATACCTTTTTCACTCATATGACCTAGCCTCATGTGCCACAATTGAGTTAAGTCAGGTATGCTCTTATCAGATCTTGATGCAACAGCTACTAGACCATCCTCAACACATGTTGTACCTTGAAGTATATAAAGATTACCCCTCTTTATACCCTTCATCACCATTGTAGAGCCTTTCTGAATTTTCATGACCCCATTTTCAGTGCAGCATTTGAACCCCTTTCCATCCATAATACCTATAGAGATTAGGTTCTTCTTCAGCTCTCGAAATTGAACAACGGAAGCTCTTGAGGAATTCAAATGGTCATAACTTTTAACTCGGATGTCCGATTCAGGCGCATCACATATAGAGACACTAAAAAATGAACCCCCCCTATATAATTTAATGATTTTCATTTATTACTTAGTGAGACATAGCTGAATTCGATTCAATAATAAAGAATATGTAAGTGTGTTGTTGCTTGTTAGCATTCTTCATACCATACACTATCAGCATCACATCAAGTATCAAAGAACCTCATGAACATTTTCACTGTAGCTTGGTAGCTAATATTTTTTACTTTATTTTTTGTTGCAGCAGGTATTATGTTCCAAGACATTACTACGTTCTGTTTCACTGGTCGGTGATGTGTTTCTTGCCACCATATCATTCATGTCTACCTTTTTTTGCAGTTGAAAAATAGGAGTAGCAAGCATGGGATTGATGAGTGTTTTTGGGTTTTGTTTTTATGTTCCTGGTGTTGGAAGTTTTAAGTTCTGTTTTGTTTTTTTGCCAAATTTCCTCAGTTTTTGTGTGGATTATGGTTTTATTTTTTTATTTTGTTTTGTTTTCTTTTTTCCTTTTAATCTCTTTGCAGGAAATCGTGCCACTTGAGGAAGTTTTTCAGACTCTCAGGTGTGATTCAAATGGACTCACAATAGCATCTACAGAAAGGTATTTAGTTTCTTTAATAATGTTTTAATTGTACATCTCTGCTTTTGGAATGAAAAATGAAAACCTGAAACAGAAACACAAACTCGAACCCGCGAAACACCACCATAGCAAACCTTACAACACTTCCTTTGTGATCCTTTGCACGTACTAAAAAAAAGTAGTTACATAATTAGAAAAATAATTCCCAAATTATGTTGCATCAATTATTTTTAAAACATTTAAGAAAAAAGTTAATTTATTTATTTATAGTATTTGTTTATCATCATAAAAAAACAAACTTTCTCTTTTTTTGAAAAAGAGGCTGATTCTATAGAAAAGTATTTAAAATAATATATTTTCTTAAAAATTTGATTGATACCTAATTCTCATTGTTACAATTCCCCCCCCCCCTCCACTTCATTCTATATTCATGTATCATTTGTGTCTGATAATTTTTTTAATTTCACATATTTTTTATTTTTTTTGGAATTCAAATTTCATGCAATTGTGGCTTTATTGATGGATTCTATTTTATTATGTTTTTTCTCCTGCTTGATCAAGTGTGATGATGTAATATTCTTTTTGGAAGTTTTTGTTAGCATTTTAGAGTCAGAGATGTGGAACCTTGTGTCTTGATCAAGTGTTATTGATGAGCTGCATGCATAGTTACTAAGATGGTGGAAGAAGAATTTCTCAAGTAGCAATCTGTCCATAGCTCTTGCTTGATGAAAACAGAAAATTATATTAATTAAAACAACATTCTTTTTTTTGTGTTTTAATGTTTATTTTTCTAAGATTCTGCATTTTTTTATTCTCACTTTGGGTATATCAATTTTTAGGCTTTCACATTCCGGCAAGGATAGGATTCTCGCTTCAATATTCACAAAAGTGAAGTTACTGTGGCTCTTCCATCAACCAATGATTGGAAACTATTTGTTTTTTGTTATTCTTATATGACAAATAAGTCATTGATTCTTACTCAATTTTTGTTGCTCGAGATTATGCATTTTTTTATTCTCACTTTTGTAAAACAAACAACTTATTCTTTGCTTATAGTAATAGCGGATTATATTATTGGTTGGTGAAATGAGTAAGTTGTATAATGTAGACTCATAATTAAAAGAGACAAAAATTGATATAAATCAAGAGAAGTTGTTGAATCAAATGACAAAAAGATAAAGCGAAGGGAATTGAGACAAAGTAACGGAGTCCCAATATTGGAGATTAATAATAATGATAACAATAATTAATCAAAACAAAAAAATAACAAAAATTAAGAAAGAGTACAAAGAAAGATGGGAACAATATGATAGGACAACATGTGCCATTAGTAGTGACTATAACATATTCCGGTAGAATGACAATTTTTTTAGATGGATTGACTATTATTATTATTTAGTTATAGTAATTTGTTTCATGTTTTTTCTTATTGTGTTTATAAAGTTGAAATTGAAATCATGCAAGATTTTAAAATTTCTAATTAAAATTTGAATTATCGTATCATTAAGGTTAATATATAATACTTTAACTGTTACTATTAATTTATTTATTAAATTATTAACATGTAATCAATTAATATTTATTTAATTTATTCGATGTTGATGCTAATAGTAATAATAAACATATTATTCCAATTGATTTTTTTTAATTATTTTAATTGTTATTCAATCAAATCATCGTAACATACGATGATTCAGCATAAAAAAATTATGGTTTTCGTTACATTTATTAACATATAATAATTGATTACTATATATAACAATTCATTAAATATTAATATACACGTAATTAATTGTTGAATCATTGTATCATATTTTTGTCATTATTACATTTGATTACATTCAACAACCAAATTTCTTTTTGTGTGCTTTGTTTTATTATTATTATTATTATTATTATTATTATGTAAGCTCTGTTCTCCTATAGTTTCTTAGTTTGTTTTCTAATCAGAAAATAAATAAAAAGAATTAGGTAAGAAAATAAATTGATGCTTTATTGAGTGGATGTACAACTAAAAAACATGAGCTTCTTGAAATTCCTGAACATGTATATGACTTACTATATTTGAAGAAATATTGAGTGGACAAGCTTCATCTGATGTGTTAGTAGGTAATTTCTCATTTGCATATTAATCATTATAGAATAAAATATGGTGTATGCTTTTGCGGGACAATTTTAACTTTATTATCTTCTTTTTCTAAGTAGATGTGATTGACTACACTAAACATTGGCATTGGTGACAAATATATTGTTCAATCTTCGTACCAGTTTCTCACGGACAACGATTTTAGTCATGGAGATGAAGTTACAATTTCCTGTAGGTATTATTATTATTATTATTATTATTATTATTATTATTATTATTATTATTATTATTATTTAGTTTGTTTTATGTTTTTCCTTCATTACTGATATTTCCTTTTTTTTCCTTTCTGATTTTTCCACTCGCAAGGTGATCCACGAAAAAACATCCAGCTACCAAGTTTCTTTCTTTGTGCTTTGTTTTATGCATGTTTATTATTATTATGATTATTATTATTTTGATGGAAGGTTCAAGCTATTTGAGAGGTACTTCAACTTCAAATTTCATGTTATTCTGCTATGGATTTATCTCTTCTTTTTTCATTCTTATTAATTCGTGTTTCATTTTTTTCTTTACAATTGCAGTCATGTTATTCTCATTTTTTTCGTTCGTCATTCGCTTTTGTAATCTCTTCTCTCCACCATCACTAAGTCACGGCAACCACGGAATTTGAAGATGTTAGTGTTCCTCTCATTTTTAACTTGAATTTTTAAAAATAAAATTTTCATGCTCTGTTACACTCATTGTGTATTGATCTGCAATTGCCTAATTTCTGTTAGTTGTAAACATTTATATTATAAATGTTAAAATTATTTTTATTATTTGTTCAATTCTTTGGTTTTGAAATAGGTAGCAGCAATTTCTAGATAGAGAAAGAGCCAAGAAGATAACAAGCTCGGTTAAAAAAAACATTTATATAATAATAATAATAATAATAATAATAATAATAATAATAATAATTACAAAAACAAAAATGTTCATGCACAACATGTACATCATATAAAATGAAAATTAATTATTATTATTATAATAATAATTATAATAATAAAAATAATGATAATAATAATGATAACAACAACAACAACAATAAAATTAAATAGAATCCTAATCCAACTTCTTGCAACAAACTATCTAACAAAAGAGATGTACCTGTTGTGCCCATACGTGAAATGATTTATTATTATTATTATTATTATTTATGCTCCAACTAAAGGCTTTTTTCTATGTTGTAATGCCGAGAGTGAACATTGAGATATTTTCCTTTGAGGTTCCTAGTGTGTCATTCTCCAATTGATGGATTTCAACTTTTCATTTAATTTCGCTTAATAATCTGGCTCAAATCCTGAATCTTCTCTTCTTCCAATTATCTCTTTTTCTTCCTTATTACTCTCTCTTTTCGTTAATCTTTTTTTTCTTCAACTTTCATCCATCTTCTGCTTTTGTTATTTTGATATTTTAATTCTGTTTTCGTAAATAAATAGACACGGTTGTTGTTCCCAACAAGTGTGTTGTATCTTTGGCGGGCACAATAGAACAAGAGAATCACAATATTAAATGAGTGAGTTTGCTTTGAAGATCGGAATGTGTGGTGTGTTGGATTTTCTGTTTTTAATAGAGTTCTTTTCTGATCTTCATTCTATTTTTTGCGATGTTGATTATGGTTTTTTTACTTTTTTTGGTTTATTTTTTTATGGTTTGATTTTTGGGGCAACCCTACAGTAACAACGACAGTTTTGAAGGTGATGGTGCTTAGCCCATATAAGGATTGCAACAATAGGATTAATAATAATAATATATGAATGTTAGTCTTTTTACTTTTTTTTCCAGTACCTTTTTTTAATTCATTCATCGAAAATCAATTAGCGGAACCACCCGTGCGTATGCACGGGTTACCGACTAGTATATATTTAAAGGGAAAAATAATGATGTGGTAGTGAGTCAATGTGTTAACACCAAGAGAGAAAAATCTTGTCCGAAAGTAATCAATGAGCAAAATCTGTCAAAGAAGTTGTGTTGGTGTCCTCAAAATTTTATGAGGTAATGTGCCTACGTGCTATACGATACAAAAACACCATGGACGATGCAGCAAGGACATGTCTCTATGAAAACTTAGTTTATGTCGAAGCTAGCGCACGGGTTCATCGTGCCCTTCGTTTAACTTAATTTTTTATGCCTTTCTACATTATTCGTTCACTTTTCGTTGCAGCTTTTGTCTACCACTGAACTAAGTAAGAATGTACCCGTGTTTTGTAACCATATGATGTTGCTGTATATGAACAGGAATTTCACTGTAATGCCTTCTCATCAATATTTCCAAGTCCAAACCTAACAATGTCTGATTACTCTAGTACATAGAGAGTGAGAGTAGGCGTGAGTAAAAAAAAAATTATTTTTTATGTGAGAATTAAATGAAAGAATTACTTTTATGTGAGCAATAGAAATAAATTTTAATCGTTGAATTTATGTACTTCAAGATTGGTGGCAAGTATTAATTGCACCCATCATATATTATAAAATTGTTCAATCCTATTTTTAATTGGAGACAATCATTTTTAATTACTATTTCATTTTTATTGTTTCTTTTATTCTGATAAGATTCTTTTTTTTAAAAATTGTTTATTTTTATTTCTTATATACTCTTATTTTTTATGTGAGGAAATATTTAAGTTAATATAGTTAAAATTTATTACTTACATTCTTTTTATTACTATTTTATTTTACATACCACAGTGTACACCTTACACTAATTGATGTAGAATTATTTTAATTTAAATGAAAAACCTTGGGTGTCCATCTTAAATAAGCAACTACATTAAAAATTTGGAGAATAACTTAACTGAGAAAAATAATCTTACCCAGCTGAAAGAGAGTTGTCTCCAATAAAAAAAAATATTTTCTTTCAATAAAAAGAAAAAAAAGTACCATTTCATCTTTACTATTAAGTTACTTTCGTTGGGTGATAATACTCTTTTATGATTGGTATACTAAAAACTTACCTATTTTTTTTTATCCCTCTGGGGTTAGACCATTCCTAATAAAGATTTTGATTATGAGAACAAAAAAGGAAAACCTGATATGCATCTTTGTTGTCTATGAAAAGCCATCTCAATCCATAAATAACAACTGCAAACCAATGCCAATCCCACTTGTGACTTGTCCTCCTCTCATTGCATATCTTTCTTTCCATATTCTTAATCAGATATCCATAATTTCACTATCCTTTGCTTCATCTTTATTCCTCCATCAATAATGGAACTCATACCATCACTACCTACCTCTTCTCCGTTATTGCAGTTCTTCATCAACCGCGTCTGTTTTTCTTATCTACTCTTCTCAATGATCACCATCATCCTCTTCCTCATCATCATCATCGCAATCGCGCGTCTGTTAAAGAGCTTTTTCTGCAGCTGCGAAACGTGCCAGACATACCTCACTTCAAGCTGGTCCGAAACCTTCGACAACCTCTGCGACTGGTACGCTCACCTCCTCCGAAACTCGCCGAACAAAACCATCCACATCCACGTTCTTCGGAACACGATCACCGCCAACGCGGAGAACGTGGAGTACATACTCAAGACTAAGTTTGAAAACTTCCCCAAGGGAAAACCCTTCTCTGCGATCCTCGGTGACTTTCTCGGCAAAGGAGTCTTCAACGTCGACGGCGACGCGTGGCGTTTCCAGAAGAAGATGGCGAGCCTACACCTCAACAACAACTCCGTAGTAGCCTCCTTCGCCTTCGAAATCGTCAACGACGAAATCAAGAACAGGCTCACCCCGCTTCTTCTAATGAACCAGAAAAACGGCGTCGTGCTGGACCTGCAAGACGTGTTCCAGAGATTCTCCTTCGACTGCATTTGCAGATTCTCCTTCGGGCTGGACCCAGATTTCTGTCTAGAATCTGGGTCCATGCTCGTGTTTGCGAAAAGCTTCGATCTTGCGTCGAAGCTTTCCGCGGAGAGGGCGACAGCTGTGTCGCCCTACGTCTGGAAGGCGAAGAGGCTGTTGAACCTGGGAAGCGAGAAACGGCTCAAGAAAGCCCTTAGAGTGATTAACGCGCTGGCCAAAGAGGTGATAAAGCAAAGGCGCGAAAAGGGTTTCTCCGAAAACAAAGATTTGTTGTCAAGATTCATGAACACGATCCACGACGATGACACGTATTTACGAGACGTTGTCGTGAGTTTTTTATTGGCGGGTCGTGACACCGTGGCTTCGGCACTCACGAGCTTCTTTTATCTCTTGGGGAAGCACCCTGAAGTTGAATCGTTGATTCGCGATGAAGCAGATCGCGTAATTGGGCATGACAAGGATCTCACAAGCTTCGAAGAGCTTAAGCAATTGCACTATTTGCAAGCTGCGACACACGAAAGCATGAGGCTTTTTCCACCGATTCAGTTTGACTCAAAGTTTTGCTTGGAGGACGATGTGTTACCCGATGGGACAAAAGTGGAGAGTGGAACTAGGGTTACTTACCACCCCTACGCGATGGGGAGGTTGGAGGAGATATGGGGTTGTGATTGTTTGGAGTTTCGGCCACAAAGGTGGCTGAAGGATGGGGTGTTTCAACCCATGAATCCGTTCGAGTACCCGGTTTTTCAAGCGGGGTTGAGGGTGTGTGTAGGGAAGGAAGTGGCTCTGATGGAGATGAAGAGTGTGGCAGTTTCGTTGCTGAGGAAGTTCCACATCGAGTTGCTGGCACCCTTGTCTTTTGGGAACCCTCGCTTCTCTCCGGGGCTCACTGCCACTTTTAGTTTTGGCCTTCCCGTGATGGTTCGTGAAAGAGGAACTACAACAACCACCAAACCATCAAAAGGAGTCTAATTCCATTGATTGATAAAAAAGTGTGAGTGTGTAAATCTCATAATACTCTATCTTATTCCTAGCTATAGATTCAAGGGCATGGAATTAAACAGAGTCTTGAATGGACTAAACATAACTGATAATTGTGTCGATATACCTTTGAGAGTCTTACAATTTCTGGAACATAGATATTTACATATTTGGGATTTAGGTATTTATTATTTAAATATGGACCAGATATATATAGCAGTAGATTGTCGTGTATGTAATGTAAGATCCTTGCAAATTAATTACTATAGAAATAAAGAGAGAAGGCATTTGTTTGTGCACCACAATTACTTATGGAAGTGATTAACGAGGAAAGTGAATGGGATGTGATTAATGGTGTACGGGGGTGCAGCAAGACATTGTTTTGCACCACTAAAATAAATCAGAATGTCTAATTGGTGTCGGTGGATTCCCTCGATTATTCTTATTGAGGTAAAAGTTAATGTGTTGAGCTTGATTTCTTTCTGCAGCTTGCTGGTGGTTTTTGACTGTGTATGTCGATATTGCTCAGTGGATCCGACAATAATAATTTAGTGCGCCACGAAAGCTGTGAAATATTAGTGTGTGTGATTATCTGTCTGAATATGTAAAAATTAAATCTGCAATGTTGATAAACAGCTTTATATATATGATCTGATTGTTTAGGAGTAAAAATTTACTCTATTTTATTTCTTAAAATTACTCTTATAAAGGTTAGATATTTAAATTCTTCATTTTATAAAATAGTATTCATTTTCATTTTACATAGTGGAAAATAATAATAATAATAATAATAATAATATTATTATTATTATTATTATTATTATTATTATTATTTAGAACTGAAAACAATGACATTTTCAAAAAATAAATATCAAAATTTTGCAAAAGACTAAAGTGATTGAAGCATGCAATATTGAGGATATAATGTGTACTAACTGTTTATTATTAGTTTTTGGTATTATTTTATTAAATTAAAATTTTACCTTAATAATCTATAATTCTATACAATAAATGTTAACATTAAAGATTGAATCTATTTTTTTAAATAAAATTTAAATTTTAAGCAAAATAATAATATTAGTTAGTCAACTATTTAGAAATCAACTTAAATATAATTTTATAAATAACTATTATAAAAACTAATAATTTTACAATTGTTGATAGTGTAAAAATTGTTTGAATTGTCAATCTATTTTAATTAAAATTTCAATTTTCATAGAGAGAAAAAATATTAGAAATAGATTAAAAATAGAAGGAATCTTTATAAATTAATTAATATAAAACAAATAAGGAAAAACTATATGATTATATATATATATATATATATATATATTATTCATTTATACTTTTTGATATTCTAAATAGTTTATAGTTTTTTTATTAATTGAAAATTTTTATAATTGTTCCGTAAACAAGTTCTTTTTAGTAATTTTTTTAATACTTTTTAATATTTTATAAAATACTATTCGAAGTAACATTTTTTAAAATGCTGGCTTCTAATTTCTAATTTTTTATTCTAGCATTTTTTAAATGGTACTTGAAGGTTATATATGTTCGACAAGATATTTCAGTTAATTTTTATTTTTTTATTAGCTGAAAAACTTGTTTAATTATTCGATAAGCAAGTTTTTTAATAGTTTTTAGCATTTTTTAAAACATTAACTTCTATCTTTTTATATTTTTTTCCTTTTTTATTCTTAATATATTTATCAAACTTCCTGATTATCTTTTTAAAATAAATTATGATTTTATTGTTTTTGTTATTTTACACTTTCAGCTATTTCAACCATTAGTTTACCAAAATACTCATGATTTAATAAACTAATTTTTGAGCTTACAGATATCAGCTAGTTTTATCCAACATAGTCGAAATAATGTTTTTTAAAATATTAGCGATTAACTTTTTACTTTTTATATGTTCTTTCATTTTTATTTTTAACGTATTTTTCAAATTTCATCATTACTCTTTTTAAATAAATTATTATTTTATTATTATTTTAAATTTTAATAAATTAATTTTTTAATTTTCAGCTATTAACTACTAACTAATTTTTCAGTTAGTTTTGTTCCACCATAGTCATAGAGTAAAGCTGCTTTATTTTAGTGCATTCAATGTTTGCACTCTCTTTTGTTCTTTCCTTAGCATAATGCAGCCGGATCTTTGATGTATCTTTGGTTATATTTTATGGTTAATGCTAACTACGTACTGTCATAATAGTATTTATAAGACATAGTTATTTAGATGAGTAGTTTATATTAATTGTATGAGTCGTATAATTTTAAATAAATTTAAATACTCGATCTACACAAAAATTCATTCAAATAAAATTATTAAAGTAAGTGCTAAAACTAATTTTGCCGTCTTTAATATATTTGAAAATATGTTATTTATGATATAATACTACTAAGATACTTATATAAGCAACTTTATTTCATTTGTTTAAGTGGAAAAAAAAAGTTAAAACAATATCGCTTAAGGTAAACAACTCATGTAAGCATACCCACCAAGAGAAATTATATGCTGGCCAAGACCACCTGGTCACCTATGATCCCCACCATTAATTGTGTGATACATGAGATACACGGTGAGCTGTAAAACTTAACTATGTTATCTTTTGATGAAATTACATTAAATTTAATTAAAATCTTCCTTAATCAATTTACCACAAATCACGTTCAAGATTAATATCAAATTTAAAACCACCAAAAATAATTGCTCCATCATCATCGTTACACAATGCAGAAGGATGACAACCCTCGCCATTATTGTACCAAGAAAGAACCTCTAATAATGGATTATTGTTAATGGTCAAATGATCCCAGAGAGGCAAGCAACGATGTTTGGTACATGATGTTCGGATATTCAAGCTTTTTTACCCAAAAAAATTGACGTTGAAGGAGTAAATTGAAGCCTTGACTTTCGAGAAAAATTGTTTTTTAAGTGTTTTAAACGTCTTTCTGATTATGCGAATAAAAACCAGGAGTTGCAGTAGTTAGTTGAAGCAGATTGTGTCTCAATATTGGAACAGATATATCTTGGTTCGATTCACTTTTGATCAAAACATTTCAATGGTGCTTGTATTTGAGTTTCAAAAAATTTAAATCTCCCATTGTGTCAAGCGGTGCAGCTGTAAAGGAGAAACATTCTCGGTTGCTTTGGGGTACAGTAATGGCAGAGCCGCGAGCGGCTTTCCTGCGACGTGAAAGAGTGTATATTTATGACGACATGGAAGAAGATAAACATTATAATAGAGCAATTAGTTTTGGAAGTCTTAAATTTGATTAATAAGGTAAACATGATTTGCGGTTAATCAGGTTAAATTTCTCCAGGATATGCAGTAATATTGATGATATTAAGATTTTAAATTTCCTTTTGTTATGCTCTAACACCGTTAACCTACAACTAAGAGCAGATTCTTATGTTGTCACATGCCAAGTTGGTAAGTTGTTATTGTCGGTTGTTATTGTCGGGATCACAGCTGACGTGATGATCCTTGATCAACATATCCCGGGAGATATTCCAAAGGTACAAGTTAAATGTGCTTTCCTATATCATATGATTTTTAATAAATAAAAATGCTCTTTTAATGCCTTAAAAGCACATGTAATGTAAGTAAGACCCATGTTATTGTTGTTGCTTAAAAAGGTAAAGTTAGTCAGAATAGGTTTCGGCTAATCTTATTTCGATAAGATCTCAAAATAATCAAACGATTTGAGTCAAAATGAAAAATATATTCTTTGACTATGGGTTCTTAGATCATTTCGAAAACTCTTGGTATGAGTGAATGAAGAAGAAGAAATAAAATAGTTAAATGTTAAAAACTATAAATGAAAGACTATAAAATGAAAATAATAAATCAAAGTAGTAAAAGAAAGTAGCAAAGAAAATGTTATAAAGGAAAGCAATAACAGCGCAAATGTTAAAGATAAAATAAGTCCATGTTTGATTGATTGTCTAGGCCTATTCATAGGCTACAAACTCAAATCTATTATTGGATCACATTTTTTTACTTGATAACTTCCTAAAACATGGTTTGAGAGTTATACAACTAGATTTTAGGATCATTTGGTTAGTTTTACACACTTCGGCTAATTCTAGCAATTGAATTTAGCAAGTTATAGTTGATATCAACTAGCGGTTGATTTCAGCTAACATGTGAGCTACCCGTCATGAGACAACTTTATCTTTTAGTAACTACTCCTAAAGTCTAAGCACATACTCTTTTGTCCAAGAGTCCACTGATTATCTATTTCAAACGTTGAAGAAGATGTCAATCGTTTCCTATTTTTTAGGAAACACTATCATTGATTAGTTTTAATCACTACAAGCCATTTGAATATTAGGAAATCCTAGAAAATATCATCTTATCTTTATTAAACTAAATTTGACTTAATTTAACTAATTTTCTTATGCTTAAAATTAGTCAAAATTTATGATTTGACTAACATTATAAGTAGCTAGAATAACCTTATCCATGTTCAACTAATACTAAAATTAGTTAAATCTTCCACTCAACTAATTTTGAATGTAGCATATTTGATCTTTTACTCATTCAGTTAATCTTAGAATTAGTCAAATTCTATCAATTCGACTAACATTATAGATAACCATATTGACTTTGTCTATGTTTTGCTAATATTCTTGTTTGACTAATATTAATAAGTCATTAATTTTATATTCAATCAGACTAACCTTCATCTCATTTAATTAGTCGACATAAGAATTAGTCGAATTTCCCCTTAACTAATAACCATTCAGCTGAATCCTCAAAAGTTGAATTTTGCAGCATTTGGGTGTTAAAAGTTATATATAAGGAAAGTTTTCTTAAAAAGTGCCTATTACATTCTCATTCTCGTATCGTTGATTTCAACCGCTCCAACTTAGATAGCCTTTATCTCAACGTATAGTATATATACACTTTTTTTTTTTACAGATAGTACATACGTAATGTTTTACTTGTTGCTGAATTTTTATTTTTTTTACAATAGTACATACGTATAGTTTTGTCAATAATTGATCTTAGATACTAGAAGTTAAAAAATTAAAACAAAATGTTTTTATTAAAAATTCGAACAAATTACATAATCTTTCTTGAAGTTTACTCTAATTAGACACGTTTCCCCTTTCTTTTTTTAATATTACTTTTGGCTTCCCCTCCTCTAATACTTCTATTGCAAAACCCAAAACTGTCCCTCCCCTCTATTTCCAACGCATACTTAATCCTAATCCCAATCCTCATCCAGTAAGGAGTTGTTGTGGAGGTCATGAGAGGGGGTTGATGGCAAAAGGCGATGGTGGCAAGAGGTACGGGACGTGATGCGCTGTTGCAGCAACATGCATATGGAGTGCACCATGCTGCTTCATTAGTGCATGTCCAATGGTGATTTGGATGATTTTTTCCAACCTTGGCTTTTTGGTTTTGTGAGGCATTTGTTCTTTTCTTCATTTGTTCGTCATTCGTAACCGACAAAAGTTAGGAATTTTGTTCATGTTGTCTTGATTTTTCAATGATAATTGTTTGTTAGAATTCATTAATGATAGGAATTAACTATCATTTGAATTTAAATTATAATTAATCTAAATTCTAGTATATTTTTTCTTTTTTTTATTTGTGATTATGTTTTGATATTTTATCAGTGATTCTGTTTTCATATTTTGTCATCGATCTGTAATCTGTAATCGTGAAAAAATAATGGAGAGGATCATGTATTTATTTACTGTCTCGTACTAGATTTTCTTAATATTATTCCCTTGAATTTCAATTTCACTTTAAATGTGCTTCCAGGTTGAACAACTTCTATGGGAGTGTTTGGAAAAAAACAATGAATTTCATAACTATCAAGATCATTTAGGAAGCAATTTAAAGAAATGAAAAGATGAAACGTGAGATAGACCGGAAGCATGAGTGCAAATTCGACAGTTGAATCGTCATTGCAAATTTCATAGTTCAATTGCCATTTTTTTTCTTGAAAATGGAATCACGCAAAGGATGGAGGTGGGGACATTTTGGGAACAAAAAATTATTAAAACATCATCTGTCAAATGGCCAATTCTATTAACGAAATAAACTAACATTTTTTGGGACACAAGGGAGGATTGTGTAATGAAAATAAAAAAGTTATAAGATTTTGTGTAGGGTAAAAAAAAAAAGAAAGAAGTGCACTTGTAATTAAAGTAAATCTTATGGGAAGTTGCTGTAATTTACTCTAAAAATTAAGTTAGAAATGCATTAGAAAATATGATCAGAACATATTAAAAATATTCTTAATGAAAAATATTATACTTTTAATTGTTTAACACTTTAACCTATTAGGACACTCCATTAAAAAGAACCCTAAATTGTTAGGACACTAGTTAATATTTGATTCACCTAAGTCTTCATGTGTAAGAATATAGATTAAATGGAAAATTCCAAGTTTCCTTTCAAGAGGCTTAATATGTTTTTTCATTTTTATAAATATTGATAAATTTTGTTTCAATTTGAATCTTATAAATTATCTATTTCATTGTTTAATAATAGAGTAATGTGTATTTAATCACATCATGTTAGCAATTATTTTGAAAGTGACATGTAACAACATTATTAAATGCATAATTTGTCATTATTAAATAATTATAAAGATTATTTTCAAACAGATAAAATGTATGAAGATTAAAACTTTGTCAATATTTAAAAAAAAAAAAGAAAAAATACTTAAATATCATATATTTGTATCAACTATATTTAGATTTGGTGTAAGTAAATTCATACCTTCCTCCCCCTTTAATTATAAGATTCTTTTTAAAAATTTGTTTGTCTTTTTTATAAGATCCTTTTTTAATTTTTAGATGTATTAATTATTTTTTTCTTACATATCCTTACTTAGTTATTCTTTCTTCAAACATTAATGAAAAATAATTCAGCGAATAAAAAGATAAAAAGAAGATAATTTTATAATGATAGTGCAATTAATTGACAAATTTAATGTGGTTAATTAAGTTAACTATTTTTCTTAAGGAACATCAATTAGTTAAAAAGTTATAATTAAAGATTAAGGGAGTATCATCATATCGTATCCCTAGTTATTTGTGTGAACGAGTGAGTTTGAGTTAGATGGTGTTTTTATAATTAAGAGTAATAAAAATAAAAATTCACCGTTGAATTTTATCATAAATTAAAACACAAGTCAATCTTGTCCTTGAAATTCATTAAATTTAATTTACAAATACGATATATTTTATATAATAAAATAAATTGAATGAATTAATCAGATCTATGCAACTATGGCATAAACTCTAGAGCATCGGAATTCCTTTATTGATAGCATAATTAATTATTAAAAGCATTATATTATGCCAAAACGAATCCTTTAAATACTACACGTTGTGCATTATCATATGATCACATGCATTATGTTTGAGGGAGACAAGCTTAAGTGGATGAGAAAATATATATGGATGGAAATGATTTGTGTGGAAAGGGAGGAATTAATTTGCTCCATAAATTTAAGGGGATATTTTAACTTGAATTCTTCCACGTGGAAATTTACCAAAAATTATAATATGAAAAAACACATTATTCCATGTGGAGAAGACGTTTCAATAAAGAATAGTCAAAAATTAACAACGAATTTTCTTTGTGATGAAAGAAATGAATAAGATTTTATCGACATGCAATGATACCTATTGTATAATTTCTGTGCTAGTATAACAGTGACGTGAGCTTGGTACATTAGCCTTTTGGAGTCCCAAACAGACGAGCAAGAGCCATCTTATAAAGTTAAATTTGAAGACTTTTTTTAATTATAATTAAAACACACTACGTTTTCACTAGTAGTACGTACAACATTGTTTTTTATTTTAGTCAATCAAAAAAATAACTAAAAGAGTGTTGTAATCATTTTCAAAAAATAAAAAAATCATTTAAAAAAAAAAACAGTGTTCTAATATGTATTTTTCCCCATTGGCTCATTTTTGCCGTTGTAGCCTCCATTTGTGTATGATATACCTTTTAATATTTGGGTTCGTGCGTTTTCTTTATCTTTTCTAGCCTTTTCTCGATAATTATAAGAAATATTTTTCCAAGAATAATATATATACGTACTTTACAACATTGATTTAAAAGCTTGTTTATTGAAGATATAATAAAAATATTAAAAATTATTTATGCGTTGCATGACTCCTTAGAATTCAGATGCTAAACCTTCTTTTTGCCTAATTAATCACACATTTCAATTTCTAGGTTCTCAATATGGATCAACCCGTAAAGCAAGTAATTGAATGTTCAGACGATAAATGAAACTTACGCAATTTATAGAACCTAAGCACCTCTCCTCATAAGTCTAGTAGTTAGACATACACTATTTCCTACATAGATCAATGGCATGTATCCAAAGTCCATTACCAATTGATCACAATATTAGCAAGCTAATGAATCATAATATTAGACCAAGCAAGAGTCGCAATAAATTATAGTCTATAAGAATTAGTAGGAAAAATTCTAACAATAGTTTAACAAGTACATCTATTTGTTTTTTTTTTTTTTTTTTGCAACAATGTCTATTATATATGAAATGAATATTGTTGTAAGCATGTCAAATTATGAACCATGTCTATTATAATTGATTGTGATTTGGATTGATAAGAAATTTTACTTTATTATTTATTTATTATCATATTGAATATTTCGTATGTATATTATATTTAGAGTATGTATTAATTGAATATAATTATATAATTTAAGTAAGGTCAAGAATTAAAAATTAGAAAATTAATATATATTATTATTTATGTTCAAATTACTAATCAATTACATACTATGAACTTATTTACATAGTCCAATAAAATTGTTCTTAATTTTTTTACATCAATATTCTTAATTATTTTAAAAATTAAGATATCAAATATAAATTTTTATTTAAAAAGTTAGTAATTTTTTACATTGCATTATTCTTTGAATATTTAGTCTTGTTATCCATTGTCTTGTGTTTCATCTCTCACATATAAATAAAATGTCCATCTTCATCTTGTTACATCATTATATAACTTATTTCATAAGATCATGTCTCTTCTTATTGTCCAAAGATGTCAATACTTTAAATAAAAAGTAAAATGCATAACAAATTAAATAACAAAAATTAAATAAAAAGTCACTTATGTTAAAACTCTCAATAATCTAGTAAATAACATGATTTGGTATAACACCTTTTATAATTTAGTAAATAATATTTACCCATAATTTTTCTTCATTTTTCTCTTCAAGGTTGTACCTAATTTGTTAGCTATAGGAAAATGAAGTAAAACAAAATAATGGTATGTAAGATATGGTCGAAGAAAAAAAAGTAAGAATATTGAAAAAGAGAACTAAAATTGAAAGGAAAAATAATGAAAAAGGAAAAGAAAAAGATATTGGTTTGCGTATAATTTTTTTTCTATTTTTTATCAATGGTGAATCTTTGCCATAATGCCCACAATGCCACAATAGGTCAAAAAACTAAACAATAAGGCATGTAAGAATGAAATGAAAGTTAATACATATCAGTTGTGATTATTCTAATTAATTTAAAACTTTGATTAAAGCATAGAAATGTTTTGATCATAATTAATTATTCCATATATATATATATATATATATATATATATATATATATATATATATATATATATATATCTGTCTGTGCGTGTGTGTGCGTGCGTGCGTGCGTGCGTCCTAACTTATAGATAATAGCTAATAGATAAGTCTCATGCCTTATAGATAATTGGGTATTTGCTACTTAATAAGAAAGTTGTAACATTATCATTATTATTCAAATACTGAGATATTTAAAGATAACCTATCGGCCTAGTAGCCTGACTACTAAGGACGTGTGTATTAAAGTGTCACGTCACTTGTCACATCCATTTTGTAGATCTCATACAGTACAATATATATATATATATATATATATATATATATATATATATATATATATATATATATATATTCATAATTACCTTAATTACTATAGTTTTATAAATTAAAAACAGATAAAAATTTCTTAAATGTTACTTTTCTAACGAGCTTAGTGATAGAAGCTTGTGGCCCTAGTTCCTTAGGACCAAATAGGGTTGGTTTAGGGTGTAACTTGAGTTGCATTCAATATAGCATGTGCTAAAATCTATTGGTGAAAATAGTTAATTTTTGCTTATTATAGTAATAATAAGCGTAAATTAACTAATGTAGGATCCGGAAACTCGACTTACAAGGCCAAAGTCACAGCACCTAGGGTCTTTCCATTGAGGTCATCCCAGGCACATTGAAGTTTGGTGGGTGAACCAAGAGTTGTCCTTCAAGATTGTGCTGAAGGAACCTCCAATGCCTAAGAAGACAAGGATATTATCAGCATCACTTGAATGGAATGACTCTAGGTACAGTGTAAGAAGCCCCATTGTTGTCTATAAACCGACTTTGTAAACTGAAGCCTGTGGTGGACACATTACTAGTGTGTTTGGATATCTCCTATAATCAATTTTGACCCCCCAAAATCATGATAGAAAATTGAGAAAGTTGAAGCAACTATTTGCTGCTTTGTAGCTTAGGAATTGAGTTCATGGTTTTCAATGTTTCATTTTAGTTTTACGTATGTGGAAGTTGGTGAATAAAGATTTCTGTTATTGTAATGAAAAGATTTTCTGCTGCATATACATTCATTCGATGGGAAAGGCCAACATTAACTCGTGCATTAGTAATTATTTTTTGTTGGAAATAATCCAAGTTTGTGGTGTCTGTTTAAGCCCGTATAGAGACTTCTTTAACAGACAAACATGATTAGGTTTTTGCGGGTCCCTAAAACCCATAGGTTGATGCATGTAGACAGTCTCATTAAGTTCACCATGTAAGAAGGCATTTTTTACGTCAAGTTGATGAATGGGCCATGCCTTAGACAAAGCCAGACTCAGAACTGTACGAATAGTTGCTGGTTTAATTTGACCACCGGACTAAATGTGTCACCATAATCTATGCCAACATAAGAGCATCAAATTCATCATTCATAGCCTTTTTCTAATTCAGGTCCTGAAAGGCCGACACGAGGTTACGTGGCAGGGGATTTATCAACAGTGGTATGAAGATTAAAGATCTTCTTTGGCTTAACTATCCCATGTTGGCTGCATGTAACAGCCCGAGGAGGTGGGCTAGGACGTGAAGAAGGGGCTGGACTAGGAGGAGGGGAAGCAGTCGCTAGACAATTCTTAGAATGGATAATGTGAGAGGCCTAACTCAACCCCAAAAGCTAGCTCAAGGGGTGAGGGTTGCCCCTCACTCATATATTCTAATGTGGGATTACTTTTAGTAAATGTGGGACTTGGATTATTTCCAACACACCCCCTCACGTCAAGCACTCCTTGGGCTTGATGCGTCACAAAGCAAGGGCTAGCGAAAGCGTGGTCCCAAGATCAGAACTGGCTCTAATACCATCTTAGAATGGATAATGTGAGAGACCTAACTCAACCCCAAAAGCTAGTTCAAGGGGTGAGGGTTGTCCCTCACTTATATATTCTAATGTTGGATTACTTTTAGCCGATATGGAACTTGGATTATTTCCAACATTTTTAACCAATGACTCTATACCATATAAGTTGTAGGACCACCAAGAACTGCTTCAAGTCAATCAATGATTCAATGTGGGGCTAAAACATATATTGATATATAAATAATTGAGGGTGAAGGGATCAAGTAATGTAACACTAAAATCTTTTTATATGCTCTAAAAACACCCCATCATTTCTATATTTTAATTGATCTTTTATGCCCACTTACGCCCTATTAGGGATTTTCCATTTGGAAATTTGGTAATAACCAAAGTTTTTGTTATTTCCCAAAGCATCCAACTCAGAAGAATTCATGGTTTGCTATCAACAGTCAACGCCAACGTATAATGGCTTGTGAATAGGTTTAGCTAGGCAGATAATGAGTGAGAATAAAATGTCTGTGAGTAGGTGTAGGATTATCACGTGAATCGTGAAATGGGTTTGTCTGATCTGTGATGGGTTGTTGGTAGAAAGAAGAGAAGAGTCATGGTAGTGGGGGGAAAAGTTAGGATAATCAATTCGAATCAGCATGTGTAATGTGTTGTGCTAAAGGAGAAAGAGGATCAGATTGTGGAGTGGAAGTTTGAGAATCTGTTGTAGAGATTGGAAATGAAAATTGAAACATTACATTCCTAGATAGGATTTATTTCCCAAAAGAGATTTTTTCATGGGGGTATGTATCACATGGTGCATATGGTTGATAAGAGGTTTTTTTTGGTAAATGTTAATTATTAATTTGTTAATTTTTTTTTATTAACAAGAGAGATCAAACTCTTAACCTTTTTCTTCTTAGTCTTCTTTCTTAACCAGGTTGTAATTTTATTGATGAGATATAGTAAAACACCAAAAGGGTTTTGGGAGTTTGGCCTAGAATAATAATAATAAAGCTCTTGCTACATGAGAATGCTGATGTTTAATTTCTTCCAACTGGGCATTAACTGCTATGGTGTCTCAACAAAACTAGTTTAATATGTCTTTAGTGGAATAAAAACTGGGCGTGCTGAATTAAAGGCCAATTGTCAATCTTGAGTAATTGGACATTTGTTTGAATCCGGGTTTCATTGAGATTTGAGAATGATTGAATGTGTTTTTTTAGGAGTGTTTTTTCAAGGGTATTTTCAGTGTAGTTTGGTTAAGAAAAAATCATTTGAAATATAAATAAAAATAATGAGATTTTGCTTGAATGTAATATTAAATTTGAACCAAATAAATTTAATATTTTTAATTTAATTTGATTTGGTTTATATTTTTTATTTGACTTTTAAAGTTATTTTAATTTGAATTAAAAAAATAAATCTGCACAATATAAAATCTAATAACTAATTAAATTATAATTAATGCTTAAAAATAAGGTTTACATAATCATGAGCTGTTTAAATTTATTTGCTAAAAATATTTTTTTTAATAAAATAAGCAATTATTTGTGATTTTTTAAACTGCTTTTGCTTTAAAAATAGTTTTATACTTGTTTTAAGAAGTAAATTCCATTAATTTCTTAAAAAAAACACTTTTTTGGAAGCAATTTTTTTAAATTTTAAACAAATGAGTATTATAAGTAATCGGGAACAAAGAATAACATATAATAATAATTACGTTACAAACTTTTTTTAATAAAAATAAGTGAGTGCATTGCCAAGTGCCAACTATTGATAGTATGTGTTTGGAAATGAGTGTAGATCCTCTGTAGTGAAATTGAGCAATATTTGATAGAGTAACCAATTGATTGGTCAGTTTAACACCTAAACTATACACCTAACCATACTAGATCTTGTTTATACAACCCATATTTATTCTATTTTATTTATTTATTTATTTCTATTTCTATTTCTATTCATGTTTTGGAGCCTTTTTACATTATTCAACAGGGAAAATAAAAATCAGTTTCGCTGGCATTCTCGGTTTGGAGTCTCACATTTTTTTATGCTCATCCTATTCACTCTTCGAGTGTGGCATTAATAAGATAGAGCAATGAGGCATTGTTACTAAATCACTCCCACTTAAGCATACCAAAATTAAATAACCAGGCTACAATAACGTGATGCACCAAAATAAAGTGTGTCAAAATGAAAAATAAGGTGTTGTTAAAAATAGAAAAAGAAAAATAATAAAATAGAACAAATGTGATTGTGTATAATAAAATATCTAGTGTGTTCAGGTGTATAGTTTAAGTGTTAAACTGGTCAATCAATTAGTTATTGCACCATATATTGTTCAATTTCACTGCTGAGGATATTTACTCTTTGGAAATGCGATCTCTAGTGTGATGAAAAATCACGATGGAACACCATTATTTTTGGAATCATTTCGGTGAATCCAAACATATTGATAATCAATTAATCATGCATTATCAATGTCATAAACTCAATTTAATATAACTAAAAAAAATATCCAAACACATATAGAACCACATATTATCATTGTTAAAACTGATAATGAGATTTCATATGGAATATAAAAGAAAAATAAAATAATAAAAAAAAAAGTATAGTATGCAATTTGCTTTAGTTTGGTTTAATTTTCAAAAACTATAATTATACATATTTTTTTATCTGATGATATTTCTTTTTAATCGGTTTGACAATTTAAAAATCTCTAAATTAAATATATCTCTAACACTAGTTAACATAAATGATAGTGATATTCCTTAATTAACGATAAAAATTAGATATTACTTTCAATGGTGATTACTTCGTATTAATATCATCGTTATAAAAAAAATAGATACATCAAGAAATCACCCAAAATGATTAAAAATTAATTATGAACACTAAAAATCTATTTGATACTTAATGAGAAAAAGAGGAAGGCGTGTATATCTAACCGATTATACGATATTATAGGAAGAGACAGAAAATAAATATTAATAAAATGGTCAAAGTAAAGTATTCACCATCATTACCCTTAAAAATATTTGCAAATGAAGGATGCCCCTCCCAAATGTCTACCTTGAAGTAGTTCAACAACTTTGGCATACTTCGGATTACTAATTGAGAAAGGGGGCCTCTTTCTTCTGTGGTAGCAGATATCATATCACAAACTATAACTTTATTGAGCGGAATATTTCCATTTTGTGAAATGAAATAAATGGCTAACCTATTGTATAGTGCCACAGATCAAACGCAGGTACAAATGAAGAATTATTGCCTAAGGAAATGAATTTACAGTGGACATTTAATGGTGGTCGAATAATTGATGTACAGATTTTATTAAATGATATGTGTCCTCTCTTACTCCAGCTGTACCAATCCTTTTCAATGTATTTAATACATTCAACGCGAACATATTTTTAACAGCTACAGGATGTCACAAAAGTAGCCACAAGAAACACTACTCTGTCTCATAGCCATTGATCTTTGGATAGTTTCTTAATTAGGTAACTAAAATATATATTTGTGTTTCTTTCTGATTTTATTCAAAATAATATATTTGTGTTTCTTAAATACCTATCTCTGAACTTTTATTCAAAATGCCCCTTTTTCACTGTCCCTTGTTTGGTTATCTGTTTTCTTGGCTTGAGGTTATGTATCCCACATTTGAAATTTCAAAGTAGTTTTTACTATTGTACACGAACCTTTCCTGGCTGTTCCTATTGTAACACGTCTTAGTAGTTTAATTAGTTTTTCTTTTTCTTTTTTCTCAATGCCTTTGACGAGTGATCAAGGAATGGGATTAATGAATTTACCTCCTTTAAAATAACATGTGTACTTTAAATTATAAAGTATGAAATAATGACAGTTGATTCATAAATTAATGGTTGAATATTTGGAGGTGACTTTTGAGAATCTAGTACTCCAAAAACATGCTTGTTTTGACCAGAACGTGTTTCTACAAAAACATGTTTGAGAAAAAATGTATTGTAAAACTTAGATGAAAGTAAAAAAATCAGACAACATAATTTTTCACCTCTTAATAAAAATATTTCTACTTTAAGTTCCATAATCAGTGTCCTAATCAGTGTCCTAAGAGCCTTGTTAGCATTTACTTTCAAATAAAATTATTTTGTCTAAACTCACATTTTAGAATATCATTCCCAAACATGCAAATCCAATTTTTCTTAAACTAATTCTTTCAAAATGATTTCTATCAAATTCTTAATGACAGACTTCAGTTAAATTCTGTTACACATAATTCAGAATGTAAAAGTAAACAAGTTTTCGCATTATAACATTCATCATTCATGTCCACGTCCAAGATGCAATAACAGGTCATGAAGCAGACTGATAATTTTTTTTCTAAAGCATTTAAATTATTATTTGACATACAAGGACATTTTTATTTTTAAATGATACGTATCATTTCTAGAAACTAGTGCTGTTTTCAATAAAAGGTCATGAAGCACAGACTAATATCACAAGTGTTTCTAAAAATCATGGCTTCTACCAAATACAGCAAACTGCTTCGTTCGTGGATTCTACTTTCGTTAAACATGTGTAACACAATTCAAACACAGTAGCTCTAAATTTCAACCCAATCTAGCATAACCATCCACCACTACAGGGTATCACATTAAACACTTTTTTCCATTTATCTTCATCTTAGTGGAAACAAACAACCATGACATGAGAATGAGATAATAAAAACAATTGAATTTTATAAAGATAACAAGTCCTCAAAAGTAGAGAAAAACATAAAGAACAGATATTTTACATTTAACCAAAGAACTTAAAAGCTTAGCAGAAAAACCTTAAAGTGTTACCACACTATGCGGGAAGCATCATACACATAATCCTAAGATCAGTTACTAGCTCAATGAACAGAATTCTCATCAGTGTCAATTCTAGTGCCATTGGTCGTAGGTGGCACAAGACCACCCACTAACCTGTATGAGGAAGGAGAAGGAGGAACTTTTGGAGAAAGGTTAAGCATTTCCAAGGCCTGTAGTCTAAGCTCTACAGGGTAGTCAGCAACACACCCAATTCTAGGTCCTGCCCCAGTTGACCATCTATGTGAAAGTTGATGTCCCAATTGGTAGGATTTTGTGGCCTTCTTGGAATTGATTCTTTGCAATATTGCTTTCTTGGGCACATCAGCTCTTGGACTCTGAAGACCACCAGAGAGAGTCCTTTTGTAACTTCCAACAGATCCAAGTTGAGGCTCTTCCGTATTTGAGGATGTCGTGTTGTCAGCTTCCTCAGAAACTCCAAGCTCAGGTATATTACCATTGCTAGAATCTTCAGGTGCTGTGGCTATTTCACTAAGCTTCCCGTCCTCGTAAATATCGGTATCATCTTTTGGATTGCGTATCTGAAACAATGCATCAGAATCATTCAATGAAAAATGCTATTGATTATCAACATGTTTTCCAACTACTAAATGTTCTGGCCATAAAAGATAAGTGTCTACTTGAAGAACTATTCATTGGCCTAAACAAACACTGTAGTTAAGTACACAGGAATGATCTGGTGCTAATCAAATTACCTCAACTTCATCAATGTCGACACCATTTTCCTTGAGATATGATATGAAGGAGTTGAGCGCGTCATTCGTTGGCCGGTAGTGTCCACTATATGCAGAGATGGACTGAAAAGTCAAAGCCATTGAGAATCAGACATTTGTCAATGCACATAAATTGGAATTAGTTAATGTGTCAATCAGTGTCAATTCCATGTGTATAGCCACATTTGCTCTAAAAGAAATAAGATGACAGTAGCACACTATCTCTTTGAGACTGTTAATGAGACCATCTCATATTCTTCAAAGATATTCCAATAGTGCAAAAACCTAATCATGCAGCCTGTGAAGTTAATTATACCTTAAGAATGCCATGCTCAGCCTCCAGCCTTCCAGCAGCCACGGTAGCTCCACCAGCCAAAAAAGATGAATGATGGAATAATCCCTTCTTTTTCTGAGAGGTTATTAGAATGTATCAATATGGCTGGAGTTCCTGTATAGAAATGAGGAAATGGAAAAGTAGAAACAATAACTGAGCTTGAATTGTTACCTTGCCAGCATAAAGTTTCTTAGAGGTGCTCATAACAAATATCCACTTGGCATCCTTAGAATCTTCTCTTGTGTGAAGAAAATCTCCAGATTGCTTGTGGATAATATTCCCCTCACAGACAATGTATTCATAGTGCTCTCTCTCTTGCTAATGTAGAAAATTATTAAGAAGGATCAACTAGTCAGAAAAGCAGCAAAAGGCAACAACTTTTGGAATAATGCAGTACTGCTGTACTAGTCAAATAGTCAGTAAAGTCAACTACAACTACAATTAAACAAAAGAAAAAGTAATAAATCCAATCAGCAAGTGCACATACAGGTCCTAGATACTTTATGCATTGCTTTCGGAGCTTCGATCTGGGGCATTGTTCAAGATCAATATTTTTTCCATTTCCCAAATCCAACCTGTAGAATGAGAATAAAAAAAGTTTCAGTAACACTAACAAAACCACAACCTAAGATCATTCAATCTTAGCATCTTACTCCACAACTTAACCCCATTTATGACAAGCATCCCTTTGTTAAAACAAGACATAGGAAACAAAATCAAAATTACCCATTTCATGTAACCGATAAAAATGAGGCACCTAAACAATCCCCTTTTTTCATTGAAAGTATGGAAGAGTAGACAATGAAACATTAATGGGATTTAGAAGCTGAAGTGTACAATAACAAACATACTTCCCCTGTATCCACGATGGAATCATCCATTATCAACAGCATATTAGCAATCAGAAACGACCTTAGCCCAATTAACAAATCGTGAAATGCTTTCTTTCGAGAAAATTAGTCTCACCAATAAAAGAATGGCTGGCCAGAATCCGTTTTGCACCATTCTTCATAGTAATAATGCAAGTTGTGCCCGTAGCGGTGACGCGGATCAATCTACAAGTCATAACACCAATTAAAAAATACATGTTTTAAAACCCGTTGAAATGCAAGAAATCGCGTCTAGAATGTAGAAGCTATATCTAGTACTAGCTTCTCAGTAAACGTGAAAAAACACATCTGAAATATGAAACGAAACATGTTATAACAAAGATATTTCTAACAAAACTAAGGTACTAACATTTGTGGATTGAAAAAAAAAAGATAGAGATATAAGGATGAGTTGATCAAACCTGACAAACTATATATAAACAAATAAAATAATTAAAAAAAAGTGGGGATTTTAGGAAATGCATGCTCACAGCTTCAATCCAATGTTGAAAAGCCAATTTTTGTGCTTTGGCGTCCAAGGACAAACCCTTTCCCACCTGCCAAAAAAAGTTGACTTTCAGAATCAAACTCAAAAACCATCCTTTTTCTCAATCATAGTCACAACAATCACACGGTACAAAAGGCACAATATCTTCAAACAAAACGTACAAATACCCGTATAGTTCCCGTATAACACGTTTAAGTATATACATACATACAAAAAAAAAAAAAAATAGAGAGAGGAAGAGAGAGAGACCTTGGAAGCGTTGAGTTTGACCCTACTCCACCGTGACGCAGCACTCTCTGGCAAATTGAAGAACGAAATGGTGCTGTGGTTTAGCCTCGCGAAATCAATCACTTGCCACCTTCAAAATTTTCAACCCCACTTTTCTCAAAAATCAACTCATAATAACAATAATATTACAAATAAAAAAAAATAAAGCCAAGAAATAAAGTCGTAAAATAAATAAATATATATAAATTAAAGAGAGAGAAAGAGAGAGAGTTTGCATGCAGATTGCAGAGACTAGAGAAGACGCACCAGAGCTCCTCGGCGACGACAGCGGAATCAGCCAACCTCCGCCGTGTGCGGTAACTCCGGTAGACCTTTTGCACCTTGAGGGCGGCGTTTGTCTGGGGGCACGCGCGTCCCGGCGCGTGAGTGAGTGTTTGTATTGGCGGGTCATGAAGGGAGTGTGGGAATGTCGGATTCGGGTATTCAGAGCTCCGAAATTGGGGCTGATGAATGTCCAAGGTGTGAGTTTGAACCTCCATTTAGTCAAAGAAAAAACAGAAACTGGAATATGCAGCAGAATGGAATTCTGAGGATGTGGTCTGAATCAGAGAGAGAGAGAGAGAAATAGGGCTTTTGTTTCTGAATTGTGGGTTTGATCGTTGGACTAAAACGACGTCTTCGAATGTTAAGAGTGATGAAGAACTAAGAAGCACGCATTTCAACGTTGGAGTTAACGAGTAGTAGTAGTTGTTGTTGTTGTTGTTATATATGGAGAGGGTGCGAGGAACAGAGCGTGTTCATTTTCTTTTTCTTTCTTTTTTATTTTTGGTTACGTGAATACGTGTCACTGCGTATTTTTTAATAAAATCTTTCTTCTAAAAGCCTAAATTCATATTTCTTAAAGACTACAAATATAAACATTTTTTTGTGTTGATAAATAAATAAAAACATTTACCTTAAGAGTAAAGAGCATTAAATATAAACTAAAAAAGTTCAACTAGATTTAAGTGTCCAGGCTAAAAAATTACAAAAATTAAGTACAAGTTGATAAAGAGAAAGTGCTAGAGCTTAATTGAGTTATTATCCTCGTTATTGAATGTAATTGTTAGCAAAATTGTTACTCAAGATTTTTTTATCAGCAAAAAAAATTATATATATATGAAGAAGGAATCCCAACAATAATGTATCATAGGTTACCAGATATTTGCATAGGCATATACAAATACATTATAAGAAAGCAAAACAAAACATCTATACACATCTTTTGTAGAGTGCACTTAAGCATGAAAACGCATGCATGCTGAAGGTAACTTACTAAAGAAAAGCATTCATTTTTTAAATTTTGAAAAATAAAGAAAGACAAAACTCTGAAATTTAAGATAATGTAAAGAAATTTTTTGAAATTTTTTTATTATAAGTTAATTTTTTTATTTTCTTTTTAACTAAACATAAAAAAAGTCTCATTTATTTTTTTTCATAAAATCAATATAAGATTATAAATTCAAATAAATAAAAGATGTTTAAGAAAATTATTTTATAAAAATGTTATCTATAAATGATATCACCAAATATAAAATAATGATATTGTGTTGGTTATAATGTTATCTCAAACATTGTATAATACAGTATTAAAAATTTATTAGACCATACATTATTATTTTTTAATTAGACCATATACTAAGATGTTATGTTATCATACATAAATCAAACTTTTCCTCGACTATTTTTTTAAAAAAATTCTACACATTTATTTAAAGGGGATTCAGGACTTAGGAGTCCTAAGCACCCTTAAAACAACATAAAAAACAAAATACATAAACATATTATAAAAACGTCTTCCAACAGTCCAAGTGTATTTGGTAGCCAATGAGAATTCTCGCTGTCACGTGAGTAA
This sequence comes from Glycine soja, assembly GCF_004193775.1. Lineage (NCBI taxonomy): Eukaryota > Viridiplantae > Streptophyta > Magnoliopsida > Fabales > Fabaceae > Glycine > Glycine soja. The sequence goes on along the minus strand of NC_041014.1, from coordinate 26,766,180 downwards.
CGATAAATTCAGATGTAGACTTTAGTTACATGATATAATTTACATTATTGATAGAAAAATATATGTTAGATAAGGCTAATAAACAGCTCATGATTATTATTTTGTATAATTAATTCATTACATCTTTTAAGGCCGATCCAATAGAAAGTGAATCCAAAAACAAAATTTAAGAGATTTTTTATTTTTACTTTCAAGAAGTATGTGATATATGAGATTTTCTTGTCAACATATTTGACTTTTTTGTTTTAAAACATTAATAAAAAATAAAATTTTGATAATAAACCTAAAATTTAAATTTTAATTATTTTATCCTTAAGTCTGTACAATTTTTTTATAATGAAAAATTAAATATAGAAGAAGTAAACGGCCATTGCACTTGTTTGCTACTGCATCACAACACAGAGTGAAGTGGTCACTGCTCAGAGGTCAAGAAAACAACAAGTGCCTTCTTCACTTTTCCGCACACCAAAGTTGAATAACTTGAATTCTACGCTTTCCTTTTTCTTTTTTCCCCATTTCACTTTATAATACAGGATTTGCTACTATTGATTTATTACCTTAATCAAGAAATATAATTTGAAAATTTTAGGTACTTTAATATAACTACTAATTATATGCTACTGTGATGTTTTAAAATACTGATTTTTTATATAAAAAATTAAAATAAATAAATATTTTAAGTTATAAATTATATTATAATTAAAATTTGTAATAAATAAATATTTTTATCATATAAATTATATTTTAAATTTATGATAAATAATTTATATTGTAATTTTTTTTTAATTATTGGCTATTTCTTTGAAAAAAGTAGATTTAAACAATTAAGAAAAATAAGTATACAGGTAAAGATAAAATGATAATACAATAATAGATTAAGATTGATTGAGACTATAATAATCTTAAATTCTAGTTTGTTTAAACAATAAAAATATATTCAATTTGATAAAATCTATTAAGATTTGAATTTATATCAAATTAAATTATGAAATATAGTTGAAAGAAGAAAAAAAATTAAATACTTAATATATAAGATTGGGATAAGATATATGTAAATGTGATTATTGTCTAACCTAGTTAAAATATTAACTCATAAAAATACTTTTACTCAATAATAGCTCTTATTCAAGAATGGAAATTTAGATCTATAATATAAGAATAAATAATTATTGATTGAATAACATACTTTTAAATGAATTATATTTTATTGGTTGATTTTTTAAAACTCAACATATTATTATAGTTAAATTCATTAAATAAGAAATTAAGAAGACTCATTCTATTTCATGAATTCAGATAGATTTATGTCAGTCACAACAGTGTATGCTAATAAGAATGTGTTAATTAACTAAAATAAAACTTAGTCATTTATTTACATTTTTTAGGTTTTAATTTAGTTGTTTATACTTAATGTTTATTTTGGTTTCTTAAAATTTATTCGTTACACCAAAATAGTTTTTTACTCAAATTTGATCAATTTGATAACACATGACAAATTATAAAAAAAAATGTCAGGTTAATCAAAATTAATACTATGAGTGTAAATAATCAATTTAGTCTGGCATAAACATTATAAGAAAGTGAAATTTTTAAAATTGAAGAGACTAAAAACCTAAAATATAAATAAGAGACAAAAATCTATATTAGTCAATAAAAATTAATTTCTACATCATTTAAGTCCAAAAATTCTATATTAGTTGATAAAATTTATTCATCTTGCTCATTGTTTTCTCTTAGAAAAAAAGCTTAATTTAACTACTATTAAAGTATTAAATAATTTTTCTGATGTAAATTTATCAATTATGTAGAAAAAGAAAAAAAATCATTACATAATTATATCAATAAAAATAAATAATATCTATAAATGTTTAGTTAAACATGTAAGTGAAATTTTCTTAAATGGTACATAAATATATATATATATATATATATATATATATATATATATATATTTCAAAATCATTAAGAGGCTAAGACATTTTCTTAGTTTCCTTTGATCCTTTCCGCCTCTTCCATATATACAACTAAAATAAAAAATTTATTAGTAATTTTATTTGATAGTATATATAATTTTAAGTTTTTTCTTTTACGTAAGTATATAATAAATATCTTTTATTTAATTCAAATAATTAACTTTTATAAATATTAAAAATGTAAAACTACTACATCTTAAATACTAATAATGTGATGTTCTTCGTTGCGTATTTGATTAGTCCTACGAAAATATACATAATCACAACAACCAAAAATGCAGTGGAAAATATGAGAAAGGTATAAAAGAACGGCAAACATTTCACCAGTAATACATAATAAACTGTTGGCACTGAAAAAAAAAAACTGTCAGTACGCAGAGCATAATTCTGGTTATACAACATTAAATTACTTCTATCATTTAAAAATTAGTAGATAATTAAACAATTGTTGAAGAAACTTTGTATAAGTGATTCGTATTAGGGGATGTGTGTCACTTAACTAAACATGTGTCGTGTTTCACACAAGGTGAATGCAGCTTGGTGCGCCAATATGTAAATATCATATTGTTCTTTTCTTGTGGAAAAAATCTCAGTTGTTAGAGTCCATTTAGCAGCATTGACAGTAACAAACTAATTAAACAAGACTGCAAATAATTCACACACACACACATAAAAAAGGCTAGCTAGAAAGTTGAAACAAAGTAGTCACGTACATAGCAAGTTCATGGCAATTACATGAGCTCAGCTTTTAAATTCGGATTGACAAGACGGACCAGGAAAATTTAAATCGAATCTTCCGGCTAATTCCATAAACAATACAAAATTAAAATTTAAAAATTATATATGATGAGAAATCAGCCTGAAATGTCCTGAGTCCAACCTCCGAACAGACTGAAAATAAATATAAATTAAAATATTGTTAGTAAATATATTCATTTGAATATAAATTTTTTTTCAATGGTATCAAATTGAATTTAATTAAAATGTCACTGCTAGAAAAAAAATCGTCTTAAAAAAATATATTGTGGTATTTTTGTAATTAATAGGACTTGTTAGCGACAATTTTTTAAAAAATCATTGTTAACCTTCTTGAGTTAAGGATGATTTTTCTAAAAATCGTTATGATTGGTTTCTTTAAAAATCAAAAGTTTTCATTATCAGTCATCACTGAACTACTAACTCTAACTCCCACGCCCAAGCCTTGCTACCCTGAAACCCTCAGTGTCGCATTGTCATGGTTTCACCTTTGTGTCATTGCGTCGCACCACCACTGTTGTACTCTTGTGTTGGTGTCAATGTTAAAGGTGTGAACCCTCACTCTCACTTTTGCCTATGCCATGTCGCGACGTCGAAGGTAAGAACCCTAACCATTGACAAGTTTCACTAAATACTTGTTATATACTGGTAGATCTAGTTTGGTAACTTAGTTATTTCAGATGGTTGTAAAAATTTCATTGACATTTCTTGTATTCCCAACGAAGGAAGTTCATACACTTTTCTTCACTGTAGAAAAATCATATATATATATTTCAATCACTTAATCAACAATCAGAATGACCCATCAATAAAAACATACTTATAAGAAGATTTTACAAAATAGTTTGTTTCAAGTAATTTACATTTTATTAAGCCATCTATCACAAATATTTATATTGGAAAAGAATACAGAGAGGCAATCAAGAGGATTGAATTCTTAATGTAATAGATTGCAATTAAGAGAGACAATCAAGGGAAATTTAGTGTATTGTGTAACATATTTATAGATTTTGGGGACTGTTATCCGTCGTCGAGTGTGTCTAGGAGCTTTTACTATGGTTGTTTCAATTTTCCTCTCGTAAGAGCTACCACTCAATTCTTTTGAAATAAATAACACTCATACACTAGTTTCATATATTTAGTTAGTTACAGAAGGAAAATTTTATGTCCATGTTGTGTTATTCAAGATTTTTTCCATATGCAATTTTACTAGCAAATGTCATTTTACTTATTAGATTTTATATGACCAATACAATATTAGGAAGTGCATTGTTCTTTGTTGGGATTCTCTTAGTGAAGTGAGTAATATTTATCCCTAAGAACTCTTCACTTCTTTGGATGTGTATGATTATTATGTTGCAATATCATTATGACTTTCTTTTCCAAATGTAATACTAAAATACTAGACCAAATTAGATGTGACCTTCATTTTGTGGCAGTGTTTGATGTGCTTTACTTGTTGTTAAATGATTATTAGTTGGCAGGTTTGCATGGAGAGGGAAATTCAAGAATTTTAGTTTATGGGAACAAAATTTATGCACCAAAAAATAGAACTCTTAAAACTATGGAAGAAAATCAACAAAATTGTTGTTTGTTATATTACAACAACTACATGTATTATTGCCACAAATTCTTGAAGGCTTGTCCCTTCTCCCTTATACATAGGTCTGTCATTGTGCATGAACTTAGCTATACTAAACTTTATGCCAGAGCAGTTGGTTTCAAGTTCACTTAATCTCTGATTTAAAAAAAAAAAATTCTTTTATCTTACCTTACTATCTCCAAATCTCCAATTACCCAACTCTCTTATGATTGAGTTTTATTGTTGGGTGTTTTAACTTAAACTTGATTACTTGGCTTCTCAGGAATCTAAAATTAAAGAAATAGAAGAGAAGCAAGTATAGTCAATTTGACTTCAGCCACTGCATAATTTAATTATAGACATTTTTTGGGTTATGAATATTGTTTATATCTGTGATTTACGGTTTACCAACTTTAATCTGCTTAGGTGGCCATAATTGAAGGAGTGAAGATGTTGTGTCAATTTACCAAGACTTTGGAGAATAGTAGATCCACATAATATATTCAAGCATGAACCAGACTTCCATTACAATGGATATTTTTTTCTAGCTTTGGCTCTGCCGTGTTAATTTCATATATGCTTTTAATTATCTTATTTCAATTTGTTTGCTATATATAGTATATAATATAATATGCTAACACATTTTTATATTATATAGGCATCTTCATCTAATTCTTCTAGGCCAACCCTTGAGTTGCCACTAGTTTCACCCTTTTCCATGGTAAGCATTTTTCCCAACTCCCATTTATCAATGCAATTTACTTTTTGGGAGAATTGTTATTATCAATTAAGCATAATAGGATATTTTATAGGATGTCTTATTGTTAGTATAATAGTATTTTTTTCATTAGCTTAGTAAATTTATTTAACTATAAGCCAAAGAATGAATGTAGTCAAGTTTGGTTTTATATTATAGTTCCCCCTTCCCTCGCCCCTCAAGGTTTTCCCTTGTTTACTTTCCATTGAAATTTGATCATATGTTTACCGTGTAATCTGAATTATACAGGGTTCGCAGTCGGGTTCCACTAGGCTATCTCTTGAGCCACCATCTGTTATACCATCATCAAGGGTAGCTTCTATATAAATATACAAATAATGACTTGAACCTGTGCTAGTCTATTTTGAATTACGATTATATTTCCCGAACATGCATGGTCTTGGTATCTGCATGGTTCGGTAGGTGGATAGTAAGCAAATTTATGATTATATTTCCTGGACATGCATGGTCTTAGTATCTGCATGGTTTGGTAGGCGAATTGAGATGAATGTAAACTTGCCTTTAGCATAAACATGAGAAATAGGAAAAAAATACTTATTTTCACTTTGAGCCATGACTTTAATTTATTTTTTCTTCATTCTATCTCTTTTTCAATCTTCCCCCTTGTCACTTACTCAAGCAAGCAAACCTTGAACCTAGTAATGCGATTGACAAGGTTAAGTAGTTGTTCTACATCAAGAATCAAAAAATCATATATCCAAATTAAGGTTGGGGCTATTGGTGCATTTGTTCATTCACAATCCTGTACTTATCAAGACTTTCCCATTCCACCCCCCTCTATTGGTATTATTTTTAATTTTTCAATGGTCTTACATCCCTTATTTAATTGATTTCTTACAATGAAAAAATCTTTTTGGAATCATAATCATTGTATCCATAATACTCCACCTTTCTCCCATCCCAAAGATAGTCATCACAATGAGAGGCATACAATTCACTTAAATGCACAAGAGGTCTATTATATTGTATGATTGGAATATAAGAAACCTAGAGTGTTAGACTACTTTAGATTTGATTTAAAACAAATAGATAGATGCTTAATATTTCCTGAGAAAGGAATATAGAATTAGGGAGGGCCTAAAGGGATTTAATGTAGAATAGGCAGCATGCCACTTCCTAGTCCCTACACATATGGGATGTATAAATATATAATCTGTGATCCATAGTTTACTTTGTGATTTATCTGCTATAAATATTAGTCCTTAATCAAATTATAATCATATTTATTTTTTATTTTAATTAGAATTTGCTTCATATAGTTTATATAGGTATTGGTCCTTACATTTTAACTAATTTGTGTTTTGATCTAATGAATGAAAATTTAATATAATTAAAAAATATCACGTGACTTTGTTTCCTCTTGCAATCGACCCTCCTCAATTCATTCATGCTATAACACCTGTTCTTATTCATTTATAGTTCCACTGGCGGTACAACTTGAATTGTTTATTACCATTTATAATTTATCCTTCATTTTAATTTTAATTGAAAGATAACATTGATGACCAAATGCAAAGGCAATTATAAGAACCCAACAACATTTGAATGTGCGTTATGTAATGACAATTATCAAAAAGGAAAAAGAAAAGACTTGGGCAATAGGTAGCAATTGGAGTTTTCCTAAATTACGAAAAAAAATATACATATTGATTACAAACATCAAGTAATGTGGGTAGAATATAGAGACCATTGTATCTACAGAGTGGTAAAATTAAGTGTGATCATTAAATGTTGTAAAATTAAGGGTTGGCAAGTGGTTGGTGTGCCGTATAGAAAGAAGAGAGTGGAGAGAAAGAGACATGACTTTTTTTTAATTATATTTCTCATTCGTTAATTTTTTAGTTATAATTTAAGGGCTAAAATTGATAGTTCTAATTTTTCATTATAAGATGTGTTTTCATTTGAAACATCTCATATAAACATAAAGATAAATATATGATATAACCACTAATTAATTCAATTCATGAAAGTCTCTGTCCATATATATTTCTCTCATTTGACTTTTAGTCCTATAGTTTTTTTCTCATTATGCTATTGGTCCCTATTTTCCATGAAGGATTGATTCCTCTTATAGTTTCTTTTTACTAAAGTATTGGTCCTTAAAGGACCAAAACTCAAATAGATGAAAACTATAGGGACCAAATTTTTATTTAAACCATTTTTTTAATAATTCAATTAGGATATGGTCAACTATAAAATTATTTATTTTTCTCTTATTGGTATTTGGTGTAACCTCAAAATCGAATTTTTCTCATGTACAAATAGTTAACAACAACAACAATAATAATAGTATTGGTTCGACCATGGTTAAACCAATGCCTTAATAGGTTTGATGAGTGGTATGGTTTTATAAACATTGAGCAAAATTGTGGATGTCTCGATGGAGTTAAGTCATGGATGTAAATGGGTGTTTCTACAATTTAGTTTCAACTATTAATTTACTTTGACTTTTTAATAATTTTAATGTACATAACTAATTTGTATTTTTTATTTTATTTTGTAGTGTTTGGTGATGGAACAACATTAGACATGGAGACCATAAAAAAAATTCACAAGAAATGGGCAACATACATTTTGAAAGTTAAAAACAACCGACTTAGGAAGGTTTAGATGATATAGGAGGAATTTATATATTGTATAAATGTTTATTGTAAACATTATAATCATTTAATAATTTATTGATAATTATTTGAACAAAATATATATTTAGTTGTTTATTATGTATGTCTGAGTCTGATTTTCTGAAATCGCATGTTGGGTCTATTGGAAAACAAAATAAACATTAAAAAAATAATAAATAACATTGGTTTCTAAAAAATACCTTAAAATCCTAACTTTTTAAACATTTTTTAAACAATAAATAATAAAATCTAAGACAATTTTGAGAAAACAGGTGTAGAAATCAACATTCTAAAATGATTTAAAAATTATTGTGAAAAGTGTTTACTTTTCATGACGGTAGATTCAAAAACGATTTAGAACCATCATGGAAAATACTTAAAAACCATCTTTAAAAGAACTTTTTCTAATAGTGCACTTTTAACTAATAATTTTATTCTATAAGAGTTTATTAGTTATCATGGTTGATTGTGAGAAACACGTTACTATGAGTAAAGTGTTTGTTTTCTTATTCATAAACAAAGTTATATGTGAAGTATGAAGATGTTTGTTTAAAATAATACTTAAGTTTTGAGTTTATAGAAACTTATTGTTAAAGAACAACTGAAATAAACCATGAAACATTGTTATATTTTTAGACCATATGATATATAAAATATCAATTGTGTGTTGGGAGACTAAATGTAACCCATTTGTGATTTTATGGGTGAACTAAGATAAATAGTGTTTTTCTTTTTTTTTCTTTTCTTTTCTTTTCTTAGTTTTATCTCTACATTGTACACTATCATTTACTTATCTTCATTGATCACAAATCCAACATCAACTTGAGCATTTGTTTTTTCAGAAAAAAAAAATCCAAACACCATCAATGTCCCTTATATGTTTTTTGAAATATAAGGAATTTTGAAACAGATTGTGTTTGAAAAAATTGGAGCCGAAATAATTTTTTACTAAATTTTAAAACACTTATTTTCATTTTCAAAATTAAGAAAAAATCATTTACAAATTTGATTTTAGTTTTAAACAACATATCATCCTTATATTTTACAATAACTCTTCTTGTTGTCATCACTAATACTAATACAATTATTATTGTCATTAATTGACACCAACACCACTATTATCCATATTGCACTAGTACTATCACCATCACAACCACTCTCATCACTAATTTAATATTGTCATCGCCATAAGTTTATGACTACTATTATTATTATTATCATTAACACCTTTAATATTGTTATTCCTGTTAAGAATATCACTATTATTATCATTATCCGTACAAACACCGTCAATTTTTAAGAGATTAAAATAAAATAATTAGAATACTTTTGAAAACTAAGAGTACGATTTTAACCTAAAATTAATTACTTTGTTACGGAAGGTACAACCAATCGACTATAAACAATTATTATCAAAGACTCTAAGGATAATATGTTTCTTCCGTGGAGAAAGGACGTATCACCGGCACAATAACTAATATTAGCTACCCGCATGAATCCTTGTCCCAGTTTTATTATGCCAACAATAACAGATACTTTACAATTGATCTTAGTGATCTAATGCGGAGAAGAGTGTATAAACGCAACCCAGCTCCATTAGTCAAATGTCATCACTGTGGTCTGTGGCAATGTCCCCCGTTTTTATTATCCACCCTACTCATAAATCAAAATAGCCTTTTTGTCTATTTGGTTGATCATAGAAATGATAAAAGATTTGCAGAAGATATCATTAAGTGTGTTTGAATTGTCGGTGAGACAATTTTAACTTCCATTTGTAAAAACATAATTTTAATTACTTTTGCGGTGAAAATATCTTCAACCTCGTGCTGTCACACTTTTACCAGCGCAGCAAACATGATCTAATGTAAACTTATGCATGACACTAAAGTTATAGCTTTACTAGACAAACACCTAAAGATCCTAAATTACATTACAATAAACGAATAAGTTTTTTCAACAAAAGAAAAAAAATTAACATACTAAGAATATTTTTTTTTCCTTTTAAAAAAATATCAATTATTTTTTAATTTCTGTAAATATGAAAGTGTTTTGTGTTTTAATCTAAAAGACTCGTCTTGTAAATGCATGTTTCTTATTTATAAAAAGAGGAACATACATAATACATTGCTATGAATGAGGAATTAAAATGTGACAAATTTTATTTAAATTGAGTTGAAAAAACAGAATTATACTTTTTATAAAGACTAAAAATATCTTTAATTCTATTATAAATTAAGAAGATCTTTAAACACAATTAGAGCATTTCAATTTGTTTAATGTTGTTATTCAGAACTGATTAGAGTTCATAACATAACCTATATCAATTTACCATTCTGAGTATATATATATATAAGATGTACTGAGGCGAGTTTAACTTGATTCTCTTTTTATTCAAAGTCATTTACTTTAGTTTATTTCCAACCAATTAAAATTAGACAATATATGAAATAGGACTAAGGAAATGAAATTTGTCAACATATTATATAAATTATAGCATTATATATAACTAAATTTTGAATTTGTTATATAAATTACTTAGTTTTACTGTTTTTAATACATCATTTTTTACTGTTTTTAAAAATAATAAAAAATATAACATAATTTTTCTATGAGTCTAAATATATACACAATAACCTAATATTTCAGTCTATCCTTCGCATAGAATAAGTGTTCTTTTCAATTAAAATTTATATTTTATGATAAACAAATATTTTTAAATGTATTAATTATATTATAATTAAAAATATAATAAATAATATTTTTTAACATACAAATTATATTTTAAATTTATGATAAATAATTGATATTGTAATACATTTGATTTCGTTAATTTATATATATATATATATATATATATATATATATATTACTATAGTCACTTTTATAAGAAACAAATAACAGTATAAAATATATTTTTACTTTTTATATAAAAAGGATCGAAGATAATATATTGACACCCTTTATAACCCCTTAATTGTTTAAACAGTTATTGTCTCCTTTGATGAAGGTGGTTGTAAATGTTAAAAAGTAAAGAGATTGAGAGAGTATTTGCATGAGATTATTATAGTTGATAAAATTCTCCTTAATTCCAGATATTTAGTGCAATAATGCATATTCAAGATTGGAACACGATAACTCTAATAAAGTTGGAACAGAGCAAATTATTACTTAAATTTGTTTGTGTAAATTTTAAAATTACAATAATATAAAAAAATTAGATTGTAAACTTAATATTTGTATGGCATAGATCGTTAAACTTGTTATAATATTAAATAAGTATGAAATTAAATCAAGATATATAATATAAAATATCAATATATATATATATATATATATATATATATATATAATATTTCAAAATATATAAATATGAATATAAGTTAAGAAATATAATAATAAAATATTATTATTAATTTAAATTTAGAAATTTTTACTTTGCTCTATCCTATATATAAATTAAAATATCTATTTTAAATAAAAACATTTTTAGTAATCATTTTTTAACAAAAGTGTTTAAAGGTTTTTTCTTTCTCTCAACGAGACCGTTATTAGAAATTTTTCTTAGCCTTTTGTTTATTCATCATTTTATCTTAATTTTAAATAGGATTTCAGTATTTTTTTAAAAAATTATCAAAAATTAAATAAATTTTTTATCATAGATATAAAATATAATTTATATGTTAAAAACTGTTTTAAGTCAAACTAAAATACTATTAAAAATATCATTGTTAAAATATTATGAGACATCAAATTAAATTGAAACGATATGAAATACTACTATAAGTCAAATTTCTATTAAAACACATCAAATCTGTTTTCTAAAACATGAATGATCAAAATTAATTTTAAGTCAAATCGAAATAATGAGATAAGACGGGTTTTAAACACTCCGTGTTTGTAAATTTTGACAAACTCAAAGGCATGTAGTATGGCAATTAATATGCATGAAATTTTGAAAATCGAATGTAAGAGAACAGAGACAAAGGAATATGGATTTAGTAAATGCAGGTCCAATGATGGAATTGTATGTGTTTGACACAAGTTTAGTAGCAGTCTCAATCACCACTTTTTTTAACATTTTATTTTCGAACTGTTCTTTTATAAATTTAATATTAAATTAATTTAAACTAAACAGTGTTATTTAATCATAAATTACTATTGATATGATAATAATTTTATGAAAATCAATCGCACTTATCATTTTAATAATTTATGATTAAATTAAAGTATAAAATTATTTTAAGTCGTTAGAGTATAACTTTTTTTTTCCAATTAACTATTTAATTATCCGTAATTGTTTATAGATAAATTTAGTTATTTAACTAATTGATATAACTACTTAGAAAACGTTTAGTTTATTATTTATGTAACTAATTACATGCCTCACAGTCTCACACTCCTAAAAATATATTCAAATCACAGTTGCTGCAAATAAAAAAATAATTTATATGCACCAAAAGTATGCAATGAAATATGATTATTTTGACCCTTTTTTTTATAAAATTCTCTCTCTCTCTCTCTCTCTCTCTCTATATATATATATATATATATATATATATATTAATATAATATTTTACATTGATAATCTATATAATTAAATGAGGATAAATTAAGTAATTCTAAGGATAATTTTAAAATTTATTCTTCACTTTTATCTTTCAATTTCTTTTAATTTAATGATTCATTTTTATCTTGTATTTTCTTTTAAAATTATTAAATTAAAATACAGTGAAGAATGAAGATAAGAAGTAACTGTTTTTAAATTACTTGTCTAAAAAAACTCTTTTAAAATTACTCTAAACTTCATCTCTCTTATAATTAAAATATAAAATGAATTTGTGACTTTTTCTGGTCATGGTTTAGAGAAAGTACATATCAAAATTTAATTATTAATTTTTACTTTTAAAGAAATTTTTATCTATTTATCTAAATATAATTTTTTTGCTGAAAGAATACTCTCCTTCTCTCACGTATGTTTGCATGTGTATAGTATTATTATTTTTTTGTATATAATGGTGTCATTGAGGTCCAAACCTTATACATACTATTCCAAACTTTCATCACTAGATGATCCTAGTGGTTTGCATGTGTAAAATCAAATTTCAAACCTAATGAAAATGATATTTTTAATAACTTTTTATCCGTTAAAAATAACTTTTTATCAAATTTAAATTTTATCAATCTATTTTTTGTGTAGAAATTTTATTAGTCTAACTATTCTATCATATAATATTATAATTGTGATTATGGATGTAAAACTTAACATAATTTTAGGGTTTAGTTGAGTAAAAAAAGGATTTTAAATAACAAATTGTAGGTGATTATGTTTGAAAAGAAATTTGAGTTAATTTCTATCTTTTTTTACTCTTTAAAAATTTACTTAACTGCTTTGTAAATATTTTTTTCATTTAGAGTTGTCAAAGTGACCCTGATCTTGATGAGTCTCAACTCACAACATGTTTGGGTTGAGTCAAACCAATTTTTATTTTTTATTTTTTACAATTATGGCCAAATGGTGACTAACTCACTTAACCTACAAACTAAACGAATTTGATTGACCTATTTAACCCATTTAAACTTAAATAGAAATATAATCATATAAACAACACAATAATTGAGAAAGCATAATAACCTCATACCTTTTTCAATTCAAATGCAATATAATTCACAATAATCATAAATATAGATCAACACTAAATGCAATACATTATTATAATTCACAATAATTATAAAGAATGACTTGATACTTATATTTTTTTCACATGATACTTAAATATTATTATGTTGCATATTACTTGTAATTTGAATCATTTAGATTAACAAATGCTTTTGAGAGAAAAAATGTCACTTTATTTTTAAAAAAAATAGAGAAACCATTATTATCATTTTTTAAAAATTAATGATTCAATCTACCTAATCCATCAACCTTTAGTGGGATGGACTAGGTTAGAATTTTCATAACTCACCAAAAAGGTGAGTTGGATTAATTCGACTCCTTTAAAGTTTAACCCATGGTGAGTAAACTCGTATGGATTGAGTTGACTCGTTTTGACACATGCATTTTTGTTAATTTTTAGTGTATTTTGAAACATACACTGGAGTAATGTTTTTTAAACATTAATTTATAGCTTTTAATTTTCTATTTTAGGCTATTTTTGTCCTTAAACATTTATTGGATTTATTTTTAAATCTTTTATTTGAGATAAGATTTTATTATTTTTACCTTTTTTACATATGATAGGATTTTCTCATTTTTACCTTTTTATTATATATGATATTGACAATTATATATGAATAAAAAGGCTACAAGTGTTTAAAAATAATTAAAAATTAAAATTATAAATACTCCAAAATATATTTTTATCTAGAAAATTGAATTGAAATTTGTATAAAAATAATGCATAAATATATCTTCATTTTTGTCATTTTATATTTTGCAACTATTTTAATAGATAATTTTATCACATACTTATATTTTAATAAGTTAGTTTAATAATTTTCAAGCTATTGGCCACCTTTACAACTTGCAACTAGTTTTTTTTAGATAATTTTGTCAAATATATTCAAAATAAACTACAATGAAATATCAATAATTTCTTAGAAAGAGTACATTGATAAATATAACTATAATATTTTCAAATATACTAGGAAATAATCAGTTAATATTATTTTTCTAAAAGACAATTAATTGTACGTTAACAGATTTTTGTGGGATTTATTAAGATTCACCCACTTCTTTTTTTAAAGGTGTGTTAATAGAGTATAATTATGATTTTTCTTAAATATATTTAAGATGTAATTTGTTAACATACTTTTTTCTCAATAATAAGTATGTATACGTTAGCATGTTTTAAAATTATTACGTGAAATTCTATAAACATAGTTTATATGTTAAAAAAATAAACATAATTTATTTTACAAAATCTTAAAATATAACAATTTTATTAGGGTTGACAAGGCGGGTTTTGGTCTAATGAATCGTTTGACAAAGATCACAGACATACTAAGTGACTCAACTCTTTAGTTAACATTGACTTATCTTGATTTATCCAACAACTTGGCGGGACAATGCCAGGGTGGAATGACATGTCAACCCGTGATACATATATTTTTAAAAAATAATATAAATATTAATAGGTATTTAGACTTTAGATTATCACTTTATATTTTTTATAAGTTTATGATGTTAATAAAAAAAAATCAAAATACATATTTATTATTATTTTTATGTTATTTATAAACTTAATTCCTCTAATATTGATACGAAAATTTATATTAAAATTAAATTTAGGATAAATAATTAATATACTTTATATTCTCTAATTAAATTTGTTTATTTTTAAAATTTTATGAAATAAGATATTATTATTATTTTTTGGCTGGCTAGTGACGGAACAAAATGGCTGGAATGACACGCTTCGCAATCCTTAAATTTTACTCTCTCTTACACACACACACACGGTGTAAAGCATGTTTCATGTGACACAATCATGCCGTGTGTTCGCAGTCAAATTTTGGAACCTATGTCATTAACTATATTTGAAAATACGTACAACTCTATATAGCATATTTTCTTTTTTCAAAGTCTGTCGGCCAGGTCCAACTATGCATGCCAATATAAATGGACTTATTTTCTCATGGTTTTATGTTAAACGTCAATACAAAAGACAAAGGAAGAAACCAAAGAAAATTTCCTAGAAAAATGAAGACTTCACTTATCTTTAATACTACGTAAAATACACGATGGACAACGACCTTAGTGCAAAATCCGAGCTATATATCAAACTCTACTTATGAGCGACCAATTCAATTATAATCATAACATAGTCCATCAAAATATTGTTGGATTAGCGTTCCTTTGCGCAATTCAGATAATTTAAACAAACTCTTTTTTTATCGTATAAGTACCAGAAAAATATCTCTAATATCACCATCCCATGTTTGGTAGGAGAGAAATACAATGGAGAGATGATATTAATTTGTGTTGTTTTGTGTGAGAGAAACAAGGTAAAAATATTTTTTAAAATGATAAACTTCATTATATTATTTCTCACATATTTTTATTCATTTATTTATCTTTTTTATTTTCAATTAAATACCTTTAGTTTTTACTTTATTACTCATTTATTTCTTTTCACCTTTTTATTTCCATCCATTCTTGGTTCAATTTATATAATTTTTTTCTTATTTTATTTTCTTTAACGAATCACCTTTAATTTTTACTTTATTACTCATCTATTAATTCTATTCACCTTTTTTTTTTGTTTTTCATCCACTCTATTTTTTTCACTCTACCAAATAAACCCGGTAAGTATCAACATTTGCCTCTTCTTTCCCTATCTATCTATAAACATTAAAATTAGACAATTTTTAAAATTTTTGAAATATACTTTGTAAAAAAAGTGAATGTAAAACATGCCATATGCATTATGTGCTCATGAACCAAGGTCAATCCATTTATATGTGAACAACTCTAAATAGACAGTCAAAGAATGATTCTTTCATGCATAGTCTTTTCTCGCAAATTTGGGAAATTAATATATTCAAAATCTATATTATGAGAATTACTTTTCAAAAAATTTGCAAAATAAAAAAATTACTCTCCAAAGATGACGAGGCAAAAAAAAAAAAAGAGAGAGAGAAAAAAGGATGAAGAGGACAAAGGTGACAAGGTAAGGGAAAAAATGAAAGAAATGAGAGGTGTGTGGTGGAGAATGATATATATACATATATATGATCAAATTATATTAGTGTAATTTTGATAATTATTATATTATTTTTATAACTTGATATAGAATATAATTTTTATTAATTCAATTATAAAATAATATTTATATATTATTAAGATTATTTATGTCAAATTTTGTTAAAATTGAATAACAACAAGAAGATAATTAATAATTCATATTTTATTGTATTTTGTAATATTTATATTACGTTGATTTTAATCTATATAAAGAAGATAATAAATGATTTTAAATTAATATAAAATTATATATATGTGATCCATGTGAAATGAACTTTCAATTCAACGATATGTTTTAAAAAAACAGTATTCAATTAAAAGTTATAAAAATATGTAATAGATGTCAAAGTTATATCAATGTAATTTAATCTCTTCTCATATATATATATATATGAGAGAGATTAAATCTAATTCGTATAATCAATTATGAATAATCAAAAATCAAAATTTAATCTGAGTTTTTAAAAAAGTTACATCACATTAAATCTTAAATTTTAAATCTTTATATATAATTTAAATTTAATTATCTTATTTTTATATAAGATATTTTTTTTCTTCATAAAATATGATTCTCTTCCTATAAATAGAGGTTATCAGAGGAGTTTGTTATGATGAGAGATGAAAGGATTAAATAATAACATGTGATAAAGTCATAAGGTTCTGATTTAATTTCGAATTAAAATTATATGTGATTTTCACCACGCCTCGCATAGTCTCTCGTAATTCTAGCGCGCGTTCTCTGCTTCGCCTTCATCTTTTCAATTTGTTTACGATTACAGTTTCCCAGCGGCAGAAATTCAGAGAACGATTTAGGCACAACACCTAAAATACTAGACCTAAAATTAGAAACAATTTCTTGGCCATCATGATCTGATGATACAGTTTTTCAATTCATTACGGTACATCAGAAATTCAAGTTTAAATTAAAAAAAATGTCAGAATCCATCTTTTCTTACTAATAATAATAATAAAAAAGTGAAAGTGAGTAGTGATTTACAAATCAAAGAATGAAGCTTTAAGAGTTTTGCAAACGCATAAAAAGAGGTTTTTAATTTAACATTGCGCATGAAGAAACCTTCTTTGATTCTCAACACAGTGCTGATTTGACTTTTTGGGTGTGCGATTGTTTCTAATTCGTTTTATGCAAGGGTGAAGAAGGAAGCTTGCGTCCAGGATTGGAAGAGACGAGAAAAGATACACATGCGGTGAAATGTGATTTTTAATTGGAAATTAAATCAGATCACTATTGTTTAACCCTCTCATCTCTCACAATCACACGGAGAGAAGAAAGGTGAACTTATTTTAAGATTATTATTTTTTTAAATTATTTTTCATTTTTATCATTTATTTTCTTGAAATTTAATAATTATAATGAGTAATTAATATCTCCATCATTCATTTTCTTTTAATATAATAATTTAGATTAGTTATTCATTATAATAATTAAATTTCAAGAAAATAAACTATGAAAAGTAACTCGATCCCTTCTTTTATATATATATATATATATATATATATATATAACATTTAAAGTAAATGATGGTAGTTTGAGTCATTTTTTTAAAAAAATTATTTTTATAAGTTTTTTTAGTTATTATTAATTTACATTTTTCTAATTTTAATCCCTAAAGTACAAGTTTATATGGATTAAAAATGTTTTTTAAATGAGACAACAATTAAAAAAAACACAAGTTCACAGAAATTATAATTGAAGTAAAAAAAACTTACTAAGAGTCAAAATTAAAAAAAAAACATAAACTTACGTAAACTAAATTCATATTTAATCATTTGAAATTGAAATAATATAAAAAGGGAAGCTTGAACAATCCAAAAAGGGGAGTATGAATAAATAAAGGGGTGTGTGTCATTTTTTGTTTTGTCAACAAAAGGGGTTGTGTGTGTGTGTGAAAGAAATGGCCTAGGAGTTTTCATATAAAGAACATCCAAATCATGTATCACGGCCCATACTCGATGCAACATGGGTCTCACAACACCAGTGCGGATTTTACTTTCTACATTTTTGCTTCTTGCACCCATAATACCAATTAAAGGACAACTTTACCCTTCGGTCAAGACCTCCTTTCCTCTCCACCTCCACCGAACACAACCACCACATGCAAACAACACAACAAGATCGGAACACCACAAAAGAATGCAATAAAAAGTTAGAAAAAAAATTGCAATAACAAGGGAAACCGGTGAAGGAAGCCTCGAGGTAGGTACATGGGGTGTGAAGAGATTTAGCAGAAAGAAAGCAATAACAAGAGAAGGGCAGTGCCAGAATATTATAAAATTTGAGGTGCAGGAAGCAAAAGAGGGTTATTCAGGAAGGAAAAGCCCACAGGTGCGGGTAACAAAGCCTACGAACCGGTTACTTTCTTTCAGCAAAACCAAACCCTAGCAGCACTACTTCAAAAAGAACAGCGCCATAGCATAACCCTTCGAAGTCGCCGTTTGTTTTCTTTTCGTTCGCATCTTCTCTCTCTCTCAGGTTCTCTCCTCTTCTTCTTCTTCTTCTCTCTCTGTGTTCTTACCTTTTTACAAGTGTTACTAATTAAAGTGTGTGATTCCGCAGAAAGATGAAGGTGGTCGCCGCGTATTTGCTCGCCGTCCTCGGTGGCAACAACAGCCCCTCCGCCGATGTCATCAAGGAAATCCTTGGCTCCGGTACATTCTTCTCTTCCATCAAAATCCCTTTTTTTTCAATTTTTTAATTTTTTAATCTGTAAAATTAAATGCCTCATGCTAATTAATTAGGTTTAGGTATCAATGACAATTTATTATTTTGCTTTTAATTAGGTTTAGGTTGAGATTTGCTTGCCCCATTTGATTATTTTATTCATTAATGCAAAAATTGGTGAAACGTGTTCGTTTTATTTAGTTGTTGCGTTTGCATATATATCAGGTTGAGGAACGGACAATATTTTTGTTTTTGATTTGCAGTTGGAGTAGAAGCAGATGAAGATAGGATTGAATCGTTTTTGTCTGAAGTTAAGGGTAAGGATATAGTTGAGCTTATTGCTGCCGGTAGGGAAAAGTTGGCCTCGGTTCCTTCTGGTGGTGGTGGTGCCGTTGCCGTCGCCGCAGCTCCTGGGGGAGGTGCTGCTGCTGCTGCTCCTGCTGCTGAGGCAAAGAAGGAGGAAAAGGTGGAGGAGAAAGAGGAATCTGATGATGTAAGTGCTTCTTTCAACCCCTGCCTTTATTCAATTCTTTGCATTGCTAATTGTGGCATGCGATGTATTGTGTGTGTGTGTTTGGTTTGACTGTGGACAGCATCAGAATTGATTTTACTTCCAGTTCAATGTAATTTTAGTAGAAATATAGATGCTTGGTTAGTATTAGGTAAAATTGATTTTGCCCCAATTTTCGATTTGACTGGAGGTGAAAAAACATGGCTTTTGCGTTGAGTTTAAAAATTTAAGCCATGTTTTGCATCAAACTTGCTTTCAAGGTAAAAAAACATCCAAACATAACTTCAAAATCAATTTTATGAACGCCGAACCAACAACAACAACAACAACAACAACGCCTTATCCCACTAGGTGGGGTCGGCTACATGGATCAACTTCCGCCATAATGTTCTATCAAGTACCATACTTCTATCCAAACCATTAATTTCGAGATCCTTTTTGATAATGAACGCCGAACCAAAAACACTATAAATGGTTTTAAACTTGAGGTTGTTTCGTGAGTCTATACTAATTGAGTTGCATATTCTGTAATTAAAATGGTTCTGAATTTCCTGTTGGTTGGACATATAGAT
Organism: Glycine soja; assembly: GCF_004193775.1. Taxonomy (NCBI): domain Eukaryota; kingdom Viridiplantae; phylum Streptophyta; class Magnoliopsida; order Fabales; family Fabaceae; genus Glycine; species Glycine soja. The sequence goes on along the minus strand of NC_041014.1, from coordinate 26,745,961 downwards.
CAAAGCACATCTTGCCTTTACATACGAAGTAGCTTTATGTAATAACTCTGATTGTTTATCCTTCATTTTGTTTTGTGATGCAGGATATGGGTTTCAGTCTCTTCGATTAATTGGTGTAGTCTATTCAGCTTTTTTGTTCAGAACATATTCTTAATTAACACTAGAGCATGAGTTTGTCAAAGTTTTGTTCTAAGGAGTAATTTACTGTGTTTTTTAATATCAATGACCAACCAAGTTGGATGAATTTGGTTTGATATTTTAGTGTTTTGATGTTATGGAATTTCATTTTGGTAAATCTCAGTCAAGCTTATTCCTTGTTTTACCTTTTGACTATGGTTATTACGTTAAGTGGCAAATTATTAGGAAAAGAATGAGAAGGTAAAACGTATCCAACATTTCTTGCAAGTTAAATTAAATTAATTTTGAAGTTAAGTGAAGGAGCTTTTAAAACAGTATTGTATAAGTTGCTTTTGTCTTTTGAGAGAAATTAGATTTGTTTTACCTTTTTTTTCCTTATCTACAAGTATTTATTGAGAAATTTATTTAAACAAGATTTAAGCTGAGTGAATTGGTATATATAGCAATGTATTTCAATTCTATTAGTTTACACAGATCAAAATTAATTTAGAGATTAAGGAACAGTTTATTTTTACTTATTTGTTAAAAAAAGTTTGTTTTAATAAAATAAGTATTTTTTCAGTGTATTTGTCTAAATTATTTTTGTTTTAAAAAATATTTTTTTATTATTTTAATAACCAAATCACGTCTAGTAAAAAAAAAAACATTTGATATATCATGTTTATAATTTTAAACAAATGGTCCTAAACTGTTTTTTTTTAGTGTTGGATTCTGATGTTTGAAGTAAAATATAAAAGGTCAAATATTCATCTTATTTTTTTATTTATTTCCTTTTTCCTTCTACCAAACATAAGCTTAGCCTCCATTAGGCACGATGGGAATAGACTAATAGAGGGAGGAAGAGAAAAATAGAAGGTAAATAATATGAGTCTCATTAGGCACAATGGAAATAGACTAATAGAGGGTGAAAGAGAAAAATAGAAGGTAAATAATATGAGTCTTATTACTCATGTGGATTTAACACTTAACACGAATTACATTATATTTTAATTTAAATATTTTTATTTGAAAGACTGAAATCACGTCAATTCCAATGAAAAGCGTGAAAGTATCAAAACTATCAATAACGTAGAATCAAACATGCTAGAATATGTCGAACAAACGCGTATGTACTTTGTAGTTAAAAACCGATGTCGACTGTCATGAAAAAATGGATGCACATTATGTCTGAGGCGTTAATAGCATGTTTATATAGAATAAATTGTTATAAAGTTTGTTTCTCATCTATGGATCACTGCATATTTATATAGAAACTTTAGTGTAGATTCGGACGCAGATTAAATTAAGTTTTGCTAAGGAGACAATCAGTAATAGGTTTTTATTAAAAATCACGATTGGGAATGAATTACAAATTACGGTGGAGGTAATAACATTAAATTACAACATAACTTTTTATTTCTTAACAATTTAAACTTACGGTTAGAGCCTTAGATAGCATTTGTCTTGTTAATTAAGAAATTGAGGAAAGGTGAATGTGTAATGGTTGAATATGGAGATAGGGAAAAGGAGGTGAACAGGGAAAGGCACTGTGTTACAAACTCTCACAATGGTGATTTGCAAGGAAATTTCAATGGGAGATTTAAAACAGAAGCCGTGGGAGAAACCCTACATATAAAAGACAATGAGTGCTCATGATATACTATTTTCTAACAGGTTATCATTAGTTAAAATTTATTAAAAATTAGTGTACATTATACATAATAAATATTTATATTATAAAACTAAAATTTATAATAAACAAATATTTTTAAATATATAAATTAAATTTTAAATTTAAGATGAATGATTTATATTATTATATAGTTATTTTTAATCATTGATAATATATTTATAAAAAATTGAAATTAAAAATATTGAAAATGATATATTAAAATATATAAGAAGTTAAGTTAGACCATTGATATTAAAAGCACAAAAAGATAAGCATTGAGAGCATGTGATATTTAGTTATAACTTATTAAATTGTCTAGTTGATATTAAATCATAATAAGATATATCAAATGCATTAGGAATGTATTTGAATTTTGAAGATAAAATATATACATTTGGATTTGATTTTTATATTAATTAGTACAAATGCATTGGAGGGTATGCCAGATGCATGTTAACAATGAAGTTCATATGAAATGAGAGTGTGTTCATGAGAATCATCATCACTTCATGAAGAAAGTAGGGAGAGTGGAGGCTTAAAGAAGCAGATAATTTTACATATTTATAGAGAAAGGGATTACAAAATTACAAGACTGTTAAATAAGAAATAATACCCATTAATTTGAAATATTCAATAAATTTTAACAAATAATAAGAATAGAATTTATTCAAGTATAAAAATATATTACTAGCATTTCTCTTACCTTTTGTCATCCAGTTCAGCAAGCGGCATCAACTAATCAAAGTTAACCGTGTCCTGTTTTCCTTGATCCATTTAGAGGATCTGATCTCTTAAAAAAATAGGTTTGAGTTGGCAGGCAAACAAAAAATAGGAACAATTTTGCCCACCATGTTGGAACCCTGCTTGAGCAGAAGATGCTTAGACCAAAGTAAAAGCTGGTCAGTGGTTGCCAACAACGGTTATAGAAGGGAGCATTTTGATCATTCTAATTAAATATTGCTATTGCATGAGAATATGACAAATCCACCTCCCATGAGAATGAAACTGAGACAACAGGGTCAGAAATCGCTATGAGAATTACTTTTATATGCAACTTTTTTCTTTTTTATTTTTACAAATCTTCGGCTTAACATAAAACCCAGCAATTCATATAAAGATCCGCAGGAATTAAAAACAATTTGCAACCAGATGCCATGTAAATCTAATTTCTATATTTTATTTTCTATTTTTAGCTTTACACTCTTGGAGTGCAAATAGATGCGTTTATAAGTCTGGAAATCGTAAACAGAACCAACAAGTGGCCAGAGAAATGAAATAGATACGGCAATATATATATATATATATCCCGTGCAACCACATCAAACGAAAAACACAAAATAAAGTTTCTGTAATGCATAATTCAGAGTAAAATAAAGCCAGATCAGATACAATCTTCTATGCAAACCACCAAGCATTTTTATCCTTCCCTATTAAAACCATTATATTTTACTAGCAAAGGAAAGGCCTTCCTTAGCAAGTTGATCTACATCTGCAACCGGAGGCTGGACCTTAGCAACTTTAGCAATAGCCTGGTTCTCTTCAGGAGTTCCACCTTCCAGAAAGACCCCAACAACTTTCCCATCTTTAATCCAGTATGTCCCAAACTTAGGCTTTGACGACGCAGGATTGTTGTCTCCGAATAGTACTGTGTCGCCGACATTGTCGCCATAGAATTGCCAAGACAGATCAAATGAACGGGAATAGAAGTATGGAAGGTAATCATACTCCTCAACTGTTCTTCCTTCCTCAGCTGCTTTGATGGCCTACATAAAACAAGTTATCACAGAATGAGAAACAGCACTGCAGTCTGCAAGCATGGCTCTTTACTGGAAACTTTGATTTGGAGGACCAGAAAAAGAAACGTTTAAGCAGATATCTACTAATTAGCTAGAGAGGGCATGCCGGGGCAATGATAAATATGTATTTTGTGCATGAGCTCACAAATTTAGGTAAGCTACTTACCTTCACAGCCTGTTCAGCTGATTTGCGAGAATGATCAACATGTTCAACTCTTCTCAATTCACCGTATAATTTCAAAGGGAAAGTAGCAACATCACCAACAGCATATACATCGGAAAGATTAGTTTTGAAGAAAGCATCGGTCTGCAACCAAAACAAATGGCATCATTGACATTGATGACAAGAATCACTATTCCCGACTTGGGATAACAACATTTTATAGCCTGTTAACAAGCCTCCGGATAATCGGATATGGTATCACTGACCTTGATTCCACCCTTCTCCTCTTCAACCTGCCCTTTGACTAAGGCTGTTTGAGGCCTTCCTCCAACACCAACGACAACAATATCAGCTTCCAGGACCCTGCCATCCTTTAGTTTGACTTCTTTTACCTGAATGATGGATTAAAGTCATGGTGAGTTTGATTACGAAATAGGAAATTTAAAATGCCATCCCATTACAGGGTTCCAAGATCACATGCAACCATACCTCTCCATCAGAATTAGAAGTGAATCCAACAGCAACAGTTCCTTTAATGATATTGACACCCTTATTTTTGTAATACTCCTCATAGAATTCAGCTATACCAGCCGTAAAAAGTCGTGGCACTGTAACATCAGTTTACAATGTTAGTTTATAACTTTTTTAAAATACAAATGTGCGGGTAACAGATGAGAGTGGGAGGTGTAAAAGGAAACAATCACTTACTACACCAAGGCTCCGGGTAGACCATGGTAACATCAATATTGTTGAGTTTCAACACTGCACTAAGCTCCAGACCAATGTATCCTCCCCCAACAACCACAGCTTTCCCATTCTTCTTTGCCTTGATTGCCTCATACAATTTGTCAGCATCATCAACCTCCCTCAAATAAAAGATGTTTTTCGCATCAGCTCCTTCTACACCAAAATCTGTCAGCCTTATAACCTGGAAAATAATATTATTAGCATTAGTATGAGGCAAACGAGAACAATGAATGCAACATCTCTACTATCCACAAGCATCCTTACTGTTGAGCCAGTTGCAACAATCAAAATCTGATAACTGAATGTTTCTCCTCCCGCACTGATCAGAGATTTTGCCGCAAGGTCCACCTTTACTATTTCTGTGCTAAGTATTAACTCTATCCCTGCAATCATCAGTTCAATTTGTAAGTTCATATTAGAAAATTGTTGTGAAGATCCATTTTTCCATCTACTTTTCCTTTCACTTGATATAATAATATAATCAACTATTGATTCCTAACAATATCCAGTAATAATGCTGAACTAAAACAATGTGGGTGAAAGCCAAAGTCACCTTTCTCTGTGTACCACTCAGGAAGCAACCTTTCCCCTCCACTTCCAACACAGACATGGAACCCAGGAAGTCTAGCAGGGGCTGCAAAATCCAATTGTGACATCAAGGTAAAAATATTCAAGAGACGAGCAAGGCAAGCTGATATTTTAATTTTAATGGAAAATTCAACAGAGATGAAAAAGCCCAGGATAGACAATAGACATAATAGCATTACAAACTTACACTCTGGAAAAAGGTAAGCCTTGCTCAGAGCAGGACGTTCATAAGGTGCTACCTGTGCAAACATACGATACATAAAGGATTACAAAGCAAAAAATAACCGCAAGAGGTTCAAGAGATAAAAATGTGATACAAATCTGAAAAGAAAAATGTAGAAGAGAAATAGTGGAGATACTACATAGAATATGCATGAAGTTTGCTTCACCATCTTGGTCATTGGAAGCTTTCAACCAAATATAACAATTCAAGGAAACCACCATAACACATCTTAATAAACCTTATATGTTAAACTGAAAACAGAACCATTTCTGTTCAAATATATTAATAAAAACCAAAGAGGATAAGTTAAAAATACTGCCCTTATAAGAGGTCCAGTTAAAGATTATACTTTGAACCAAAATTATTAGAAGCTTACTATTCGCAATTTGAATAACACAATTCGATATGATTTGACTACCCAACTATTCATATCATGTGAAGAATCTACTATACATGCATGAATCGGAGTGATTCCATATCGTTGATGTGAATTGCACAATTCACTGTTTTTTATTTTTTTTTACACTGCTTTACCATTTCTTATCAAAGAAATTGAAACGTCTGATAAGCTTGAATGATTAAACAAAATTAAAAAAGGGTGGGGCTAAAGGAGCACTGCTAAACACACCATATCCGTTTTTTCAGATGTTATATTTGCATTCTTCTGAAGACGGAGTTTCGCATGATCACTCACTCATTCATTGTATTTGGCTATTACATTGCTCCATTTTCCATCTTCGAAAAGAGAAGGTTCACAAACAAAGCTACATGCTTGAAAATTCACAATTTGAATTGCAGTTTGATATGTTGCTTATAACAATCAACAAGACAAATAGACAACGTCCAAATGCAATCAAAATCAAATACTGCACGATAGAAGCATCAACACATAGCGAAACGGACTGTTTAGTAATCTATGAACTATACCGCTTCTTTGGAAATGATAGCCAACTCCCCTGGCTTAACGCCCTGTTTGGCAAACTCCCTCGCCGCATAACCCTACGATTTCGAAAAAAGTTAATTAGCCACAGCATCCAAAAGTCAAAACACGAGAAAATCAAAGAGTTTCCACAACGATCACGGTATTCACATTTTGGACACACGCAATCCAAGCTGCAACAGAAGTGAAAGGAAACAGTAAACACGAATCGACCTAACTAATTCTAAAACTCCGTTCTCCTCCGATTCCGTTAGTGAACTCAAACGGATCAAGGAGTACGCGGAGTTAAACGTAGATTACACTAGAGAATTTCGAGATCAGAACAACGCATCGCGGATTGAAAGCAAGAGTAAAATAAAAACCGATCAAGAGTGAAAAAAACGAAGTAACGGTAAAAAAAAAAAAAAGTGAAGATGAAGAGAAAGAGAGAGAGAGAGATAGAAAGAGAAGGTGTGGAACTAACAGCGGAAACTCCTCCTCCGAGGATGATGTATTTGAAGGTTTTGGCCATTGTTGAAGTGTGTTGTTAAGAATGAGAAATGAGAAATCGCTTCTGCAAGCTCTGTTCTGTGTCCGCGACGCCAGGCACTGGTAAGAATGTGAGATAAGCCTTGTTTGTGATTGGTCAGATCATTTTATTGGGTCTTGGAGGTTATTTTGGGAAATGCAAAAAATGTGAAAGGAATCTAGCTGACGTGGCAGGTTCGTTGACCGTTCAGAGTTTGCGGACCCTAACCGGCACCATCACGCTGGCGCCGTGGCGTTAGCAAAATCAAAATCATCTCTTTATTCAAAATCGCTGTTTATTTGGTTTAAGACGCAGATATCATTGGATTTTAATTTTTAAGAGCTTCCACCATATCCTTCTAGAATTTTGAGAACACAAATATTACTACTGTCTATTTATTTTTATAAAAGCTTTTGGAATAAATATTCATTTTGCTCTTGAGGTGAGATCACAAATTAATTTCTAAAAAATAAAAAAATTTAAATTTAGTATTTAAATATATAAAAATTACTACAGATAGATTGATCCGACCATTAAATTTAAGAGAACATTTTACTGTAATATTTAAGAATCAATTTAATAATAAATTATATTTTTTAAAAATTTATTTGACATTAAGTTAAAAAAATTAAGTACTAATTTGTCATTTAATTATCTATCATAGTATTTTTACATATTTAAAGATTAAATTTAATTTTTTATTTTTTAAAATTAAATTTATTATTCTCACACGTTCAGAAATCAAAATGAATATTTATCTAAAAAAATTTTGTTAATATTCTAAGAAAGTTACTGCTAGTAATTAAAGAATAATATCTGAAAATTATTATATAATTTAAATTGAGTAAGTAGTATGAGACCGTCATTTAATTATATAAAATGACAGAAAACACGAAAAATGAGCCAGGAAAAGAAACAAATAATTTAATAACTTTTTTTTTACTGTTTACTGTTTCTAAAGTCGTTTTGCTTGTTTACTGTGTTTAAAATAGTTTAGAAACAAATTATTTCTAAATTAGCTTTTGGTTGTTTACTGTTTTTAAAAATATTTTTTTGTTTTCCTAATTTTTTTTGTGTTTCAATTCTTTTTTATCTTCTGAACTTATTTGAAAGTGTTTTTTTATATAAAAATAAGTGTTTGTCGCATGAGCATATTTTTGTTTTCTAAAATTTGTTTGTTTCACGCCAACAAAGAACTTAAAGAAAATAGCAAAAATGAAAAAAAAAATATTTCTAAGTTGTTTTTGCTTCTTTTTTTTTTTTTTTTTACTTTTGAAGCACTTGTCTTGGAAATAATTTTGCAAATTTAATAGATTTTTCATATAAATTCATCACTCAATAATATAAAATTATTTAAAAAATTATAAATGAGAGAGGAATCAAATACTCTTTATTCCTTCTAATACTCCTTGTCTTTCCAATATTTTTCTTCTTGTTTTATTCCAATCACCTTAACTATCCCCAACATGAGACTTGTTCTTTTCTGCACCCAATAAAAAAAGACTTTGTGGATCAAAGAATGAGCTTCATTCATATTGTAACTTTGACCATGGCGCGCTATTACGTCCAGATTCATATATTCATAGTTTCGTACAAAAGGAAATACTGTATATTAATAGAAAAATTATTTAGTGAATTAAAAATGCATTAATATTTTTTATAATGAAAATACACTAATATTTGCAATTTTGACTTCTTTCACCTCTCGTATTGCCAAAAAATTATAAGCTTAAGTATAATTTTGACCCTCTTATATTTTAAAAATTGTAATTTTAATTTCTCTTATTTTAAAATAGAGATATTTAATTTTTTTTATTTTTTAAAATCTGTAATTTTAGTCTTCTTATCTTAAAATAAAGATATTTAGCCTTTCACTTTTGTAAAATTTATTGTTTTATTTTATTTTTTGTCAAACTGAAGGTATTGATCATTATATAGATTAAACAAATAATCTTATGTCACGCCATTAAATATGAGTCACCTCATATTAATTTCTTACCAATCAAAACTAAACTAGAGAATTAAAAATATTTATTTTTAAATAAAGAGACTAAAATTATAAATTTTGAAAAATATAAAGACTAAATGTTTTAATGTTTCTATTTTAAAATAGGAGGACTAATATTATGAATTTTGAAAAATAAAAGGAGCAAAATTATATTTAAACCAAAATTATATAAAATTTGATATCAATAATATATTTATTACTTATCTTTGTGATCCATTTAAATATCTAATCCAATCTAATTCTAGGGGTGGAACTAGGATTTTTATATAAGAGATATCAATATAAACAAATCATGACTTAAAAAATATTTAAAATTTTGCATACATAACATTTATGAGAAATTTAATATATAGCTAATATTTTCTTATAAGAAAAAAAATATGTAATTCTCGTAAAAAAAAGGAAATATATAATTGTGTTGAACATAAGAGATACTAATAAAAAAATACAACCAACACATAAGCATTCAAAGATTGATAACAAAAGGAGAACAAAGCATAAAAATTTTCATTTAAATTAAGAGAAATTTTTTTATTATAGTCAACACATATTATTCAAAATATTTCAAAAAAGATACCTGAGTCACACGTGAAAATTTCTTAGAAAATACTTGGTTAAATTATAAATGATAAATATTTAGATAAGTCAACTAAGTATAGATATATTATTAACAAAAATAGAAACTATAAATCTAAAAGTAAATATTAGTAAAAAAAAACTAGTTGTTTGATTTGTTCAAAGCTCATTAAGTTAATTATTTTATGAAAGGTATTGAGTTATTTTAAGTATTTTATAACTCTCTTCATTCTTATTTGTTGGACTCAAATCAAGAGTGATGAAAAATTAGGATAAATGTATTTCTATCAATTAAATTAATTTTTTTAATCTTATTAAATTCGGTGATTGAATCTAAATATAATTGTAAAAAAATGAAAGTAAAAAAAAAATTAACTTTTAGATAAAATATGTTAATAAAAAATTATTAGAGAGAACTTAGAAAATTAAGAAGAAGGAGGTCAAAAGATAGTATATATATATATATATATATATATATATGATATTATAAAAACTTAAAAACCTTGAGTCATGGCATTTAGGTCCCCTAGTTGATAAAAAATTAATACAATTAAATAAATTATTATCTCACATATAAATATAACACGACCTTATATTATTATTATCTCAACCATATGAATTTTTGGTATTCAGGTTTCAACATGAGTGTGTAATATTTTAACTTTAAATATATCTTTTTTTCAAAAATATTAAACTTAGACCACCTATAATATTACACCTGATAGACTGAACGCAGTTCTTAATCATTTTCTAACGTAACTTTCCTTTAGGTAGTCAACTTTGCATCATCCATTGAAAGGAAGCTTGGAAATTCAGTCAAAATGGAGTCTATAGTTTCTGCACTGCCTATCACCCCATCATGGATAAGATTCTGAAAACTGATCAACTCAAAGTGCATGGTAACTGATTGGAGATTTTTTGGAAGCTAAATATACCTCCAAAATCAAACACTTTCTATGGAGGGCTCTTCGAGGATACTTACCTACTAGACAAAGTCTCACATTAAAAGGTGCAAACTATCCCAATGCTTGTTGCTATTGCTCGAACCACTTTTAGAATATAATGAATGACATCTATTCATCTCATGTGATAAAGCTAAGGAGTATTGGAAAAATGTAAAAGTTTGGCATCTCATTGAGTATAAAATTGACTTGGTAGAGGTCCTTAGAGAACTTATCTTCGAGCTTTTTGAACAAATACAACAACAGCAAAAAATGTAGTATAGCTGTCACACTTTGGTATCTGGAAAAGCAGAAATCATAAGATATAGGAAAACTCTGAATTGCAACCCACTATTGCTGCGATTTTCAGAGAACAGAAATCCTTTGGCGTCAGCATGTGCCTCCGTGATGATCAAGGATCGTTCATAAACGCGCGTTAATTTTATCTTCCAGGTATTCCCCTCACTCATGAAGCTGAAGCATATGCCTTTCATCAAAGTGTCATTTGGGTTCGAAACCTGCAGCTACAAAACGTGATTTTCCTAACAGACTAGTACTGCAAGATGATCCATGCCCACTTGGCTTCTGGTGGCAGGAAAGGCACATCAAATTTTCACACTATTATTGTAAGTTGTATCAACATCTTGTCGCTTATTACAAACTCTAGTATGAGTTTAGTCCAAAGCAAGCAAATCTTGTGCCTCACAAGCTAGCTAGGGCAATAAGATTTGATGCTGACATCCATAATTATGATTATATTCCTGCATTCATACTTCTTATTATCCTTGATGAAATGAAATAAGCTTACTTTATGTCAAAAAAACAAATATACTAAAATAGAAACCCATAATAGTTCTATTATTTGATTTGATTCTATTTTTACTAATTTTAGACCATTGTATATTCCAATTGGATTAATCCAATTTAGGCTATTCCAATCGAATCAAATTGAGCCAAAATATAGCTTATGATTTTATTGGCTCCATTCATATTTTTATCTAATAAGTTATAATCCTTTTCTATAATTATTATATTTGGTGACTTTAAAAACAAATAATGTTATAATAAAGATATCCTACTTTTGGTCTTCACTTTTTGTAAAGACCATTTTACTTTTCAATTGTTCTTCAAACTACTTACTACTTTTTTTTTTACTTGCTCTTTTATTTTATTTTATAAAAAATGTAGAGAGACAATTTCCATAGTTATCAATGAGAATATTTACTATTATACTTTATTCTTTTTAACATATGTAAATATATATGATTCGCTATTGTTTGAGAATATTGATATTTTTTCTCATATTTTTTTAAAAATTACTTTAAAAAAATCACACTGTGTCAACAAACTTTTATAGTTTTATCCTTATATATATATATGATTGGTTAACTTACACTTATTTATTTTTTTAGAAAGAGTAAGTTAACAAGTTACACTTGAATCTATTTTAAGAAAATTTAAAGTTATAACTTATTAACTTACTCCTTTTAAAAAAATAAATAGGTGTAAGTTAGTAAATCCTATACGCATTTGTTAACATGCACCAACTTATTTTTTAGAAGGAGTAAGTTAGCAAGTTATATTTGAGCGTATTTTAAAAAAAATATAATTATAATTTGTTAACTTACTCCTTCTAGAAAAACACAAGTGAGTTATAGCTTAAATATAATTTTGGTCTTTCTATTTTACTCAATTCATAATTTTGATCCATCTATTTTAAAATTGAAACATTCAATCCTCATATTTAAAAAAAAAATATAATTTTGGTCCTCTATTTCAAAATACAAGCATTGGTTCCCATATTTTAGAAAGTTTGTAACTTTGATCCCTGCATTTTAAATAATCCACAATTTTGGTTTAATATTTAATTTTTCATAAATTTTATTTCTTTTATTTCTTACTTTATAATTAATTAATTATTTCTTAACTATATCTTAAATAAATATATTAAGTTTAAGGTTCAATTAAAACAAATGAAAAAAAATAAAACATAAGCAAAATTGAGATTTTGACTAACATTATAATTTTTAAAAAAAATAAAAAGACTAAATGTATTTCTTTTAAAATAAAAAGACAAATTATAGATAAAAAAATATAATTATATATATATATATATATCCAAGAGAGTTTGATTGTAGTATACAAATGTGTTTGGGCCTTGAAGAGGACATGAAGGGTGTTGTTAGGTGCATCCAGCAGATTTTCAATTTTGGAACTCTTAGGGAAGAACTTATTTCATAAGAGGAAGAGGTTCTTCCATAAACTCTTACGGAAGAAGTTTTTTTTTTTTTTTTACGGAAGAACCTCTTTCGTAGAAATCTTACGAAAGAAGTTTTTCCGTAAACTCTTACTTTTTTTTTATGGAAGAACCTCTTCCGTATAAATCTTACGGAAGAGGTTATTCTGTATTAAATAATTAATGACACATCAATAATATATATTAAATTTTATAATAATAAATATTTTTTATTTAAAAAAATATACAGATTAAATAATTTGTATAATTTATATCAAAATTAATTGTCACAAAATTTATTATTTAAATTTACATGTGCATTGAATATACATTAGAAATTTTAGTGTTATGTATACAACATTATTTATTTTATAATATAATTGGCTCATTAACTCAATTGATTAGAACATTGTGTTAATAATCTAAAAGTCTTCTGTAAGAGTGAAGGACAAAATTGGAAAAATGGGAAAATGCTGGGTGCACCAGCAATACTGCTGGTCCACCTAGCAACACCGGGACATGAAAATGATTGACCCGCTAACAATTCATGGGCTACTACATTTTTCGTCCGTCCAACATGGGCTACAAAAAGACAAAAAACCCAAGACATAACATTTTTCATTGGTTCCTACAATGACAACCAAAATAGAGTTTACTGACGTTCCTTCTTACATAAAATATTAAAATAAATTTATTTATTTATATTACAAAAAAACATTTAATTTTTATTTTTAAGTAATTAAAAGCAAAGCACACTAAATATTTTTTAATCAGTGTCCAGACAAAGAGATAAATGCATAGTACGTTCAATGAATTTTATGGAGTCTGTATGTTATTTATCTGTTGCTTGGATTTAAACCAATTTAAAATAATATAAGTGGAGTAACTAGTTATACAAGTCCGTATATGAAAAAACTAATTTAAAAATGGGCCTTACTTTTGTTTAGAATTAATTCTTATTTTTTTGTGTTTTCTGGACATTATATTAAATTTATCTATAAATGTAAAATAATGTAATTATCTAAATTTATAATCAGAAGTTATCTAATTAACTTGGTGGTTAAGAGAGAAAAAAAAAGAACAAAAGAAATAGGTTGTGAAACTGAATATCTTCCGGTAACATTTTTAATAAAACTAATAACTAAGCCCGACTGATTGAGAGAAAACCCTAAATTCAATCTCTGCAATTATAGCTGGGATTACCTAATATTGTTGGTTGTATTTTTGTTCTACAGGTTTTAAACATCCCAATATAAATAATTGGATTAATTGTAATAATATCGTGGCATAAAGGATTAGGCATAGGGGACTACCATGATATATAGCCCATACAATATTGGGTCGCCTTAAAGCCTTGGAATCAAATCAATTCACATCGGTTCATCAGATGCATTGTCACATCAGCACCCTTAACACACACATACATGTCTAATCTAATTATCTATCTATGTATTAGATCACTTGATCCTTTTGCAAGAGATTCAGTTCCTATCTTAATGAACCAAGAAAAGAAATTATCAGACACAAAAATGAATCAATGATAAATATTTAAGAAATTAATGTCCTACAGTCCTGCTTTCTATTTAACATCATATGATAATGTTACAAGACAAAATCATATGAAAATAAATATTGCAGTTCCTAGTGCGTGTTTAGATAGTTCTGTACATTAAAATTATAAAAATAAAAATCTGAAAAACGCGAAATGCAACTATCTATCTATTACTATTTCTGTATGATTTATTAATTTATTTTTATAGTTTTCTCTTGTGTCGAATAACATTGTTAATATTATTGGGTCCACAATATTGTTAATGTTGTATATGTTAACATAAAAAGACCCATTATGCAAATAGATGTCACAAATTTTTTAATTCACTTGGCCATGTTTCACTTTTTTTAGAACAAGGGGGATGGAAGCTTACAAACTGCATATAATGATTAATGAGGCCACGGAATTTGAACGTGACAAGATTTTTGACTTGGTCGGTGGTTCTGAAGCATGAATTCCATGCGTAGATAGACATCACTGCAAGGTAGTTGCATTAAACTTCAAACTAACATTTGTTTTGTTGCACACTTTGTTTTTACATAGTATTTTGTATTACTTTCTTTAACCAACATGTTTGTTTAGTTTATCTTCTTTATACAAACTACTACAATGCACCTGACAATTTTCTTCCACAAAAATCATGAGTTTTTTTATAAAAAAAAAAAATAGAATTACCTTAGATATGTTTGGATGAAGAGTGCTAGTAAGACATTTCCTAACCCACCTCTCTTAACACACACTTATTATTAATTAAAATTTATAAAATAATAAAAAAGAATCATTTAATAAGATGTGAAACTCATAATTTTTAATAAACTTTAATCGATCAAAGAGGATATATTCAAAATAGTGTTTCAGAGTGTGACATGAGTATTTTTCATATTTGGATTGAGATGCTAAAGAATAGAATAAAATGAATCTTAACAAAGCGCCAAAATGCATTAGAAGTATTTGAATTAGAAATATTATTTTATTGTTTGAATATTTTATAATAAACAGAATTGGTACGGTGGAGATTACATTCCATTGTTTGAAAAAATGTGGAACGAAATAAATTAAATTATAACTTTATAATTTATATATTACTCTCTCTTTAAAATCACTTTCAAAGATTTATTAGTTTTTTTTAACAGTTAAAAATAGGGATTTTTAAGTTTTGCTCCATCTCCCTGCATCCCATGTTGAGGGGAATAAAAATTGGACTAAATAATGGAACGAGATGGATTATGTCGGGTCCCTTTCTATTATGATTTATTTTGGTTTTTACAAAATGAATAAAGGATCAACTTTCTCATTTTCAATTTCATCATGTACTTATCAATCCAAACATAATTTAGTATAGTTTGTGACACTGAAAATAAACTGTGCGTTCAACTAAATTTTACTTGTAAAATTAAGTGTTTTTGTTATGGTCTTAGAATTCGAGGACTACGAGACCTCCAGAAAAAGAGAGATTAAGGAGAGGAAATTTTTAATGTTATTGCTTATCCATTAAAATTACATCCTTTCCTATTTATATATTTTCTTTTACAAGTGCTAGATGAAATTTCTAACAGGATTTGACAGCATATGCCTTAGAGGAATTCAAAACGCTACTAACGCCATCAAGGATTTGTGATTCTGTTTCTAGAAGATTGTTGCCAGCTTAGCCACACTACATTGCATAGTCCTTCAAGTTTGCTAATTTCCCTTTTTGGCCTCGTGTCATCTTCCTTGTTTGGTGCTGCATTTTGCTCTATTTCTTCTTCTTCATTTACTTCTGCATTTTGTTCTGTACTTGTTGTGCTTTGATTCCTATTCATAACAGTTTTACTTAATAGCTATACTATCTTTGTTTTGGAAAGTTAATTTCACAACTTAATTCATCACAAGATTTAAAATGCAAAGTACTACGGTGAAAGATTTAAGATGATAATATGCTATACCAAAATGCAAAAATAATATCTTGGAGGAGATGGAGACGAACGGTTGGTGCAAGGACATCTAGAAAGGACTATTTATTCATAATTGGTGTGCTCTAATTTATTTTATGATTTTATCTATGCTTTTCAGGGGAGAGAGAATAAAAAAAAACTTTAATTGTTTAAATATCAACAAAAAATTATTATTGTTTAATTAATTAAATAATTAAGAAAATATAATTATATTAAATAAATTTTATATATTTTATAATAATAATAAACCATTGGATAAACAAATACATTATTTTAACACAAATTTCTTTATTTATTTATTTGCTCTTCCCTTGATGATGAGATTATTCTTTTAAAACTTAATGTGATTTTCTCTTTATTTTCCCTCAATTAAACAATAAATGGACTAAACTTATATATAATTTCTCAAATAATTGTAAGGTTATTATTTTTTTTCGTAGGTAAAAAATTATAGGTATCTTTTAATTTATTAGATTAGTGATTACTCATACTTGTTATGTGTGACTATTGGTAGCTCAAAAAAATTTTACACACAGAAGAAGTTGAAATCTCTAACTAAATAGATTATTTTCCACACATGAACATAATGAAATCTTCTATTATTACTTCAATTCTATGAATTTTAAGGTTATTCTTTACTTAAATTGAAATTTTATCTTCATGAATCTTGATAAGAAAGATTTATGTTACAGACCACCATATAATATAATATTGAAGTATAATTTTAATTCTTAACATACAATACATCAAAAACATTTATAAATTAAGATTAATGGTCAATACATTAATTATTTTTATATTTTCTTTCAATCACATATCATTATTTTTAATAGGTCAAATAACATATTTAATTATTAATCTTATTTTTTATTTTAATTTAATCATTTATCTATTAAAAAATTTATTTTAGTTTTTTATCTTTTCAAAATAATTTAAAATAGTCCTTTCATTTATTCAAGACGCTGTTATTAATTTTAAAATATTGAAGGCTAAAAACTTGCTTTATAAAATTTCCCTTTCCCCTCCTCTTCTTCTCCCTCTCTGCAAACCCTATTTTTTTCAATTAAATCACTTTTGTCCGTTGTTGTTGCATTCCACGTTGAAGATCTCTCATCACACTTCCACTACGTGAATTTCATGCTCCACACAACCTAAAAGGCGTTCCAGTCGCGGAGTTGGTGAGAGAGAGGAGAAGAAGACCCAATCCAATTCTCATCATCACTTTAAAAGAAGGCTTCCAATCAAATTGAAATAGGGATATGGCTTTGGTGTGGGTTGGGGGAATTTAGAACCCACGGATTTAGAGCAACAGAAATTGGGGATTGAAAATTTGTCAAGGTTTGAAATGTTTGAGGATGTCCATGGATCTGAGAGGTAGAAGCGAAGCATGAAGAAAAATGAGGAAGGAGGAAGATGAAGGGAGAAAAAAAAAACCTTACATTTTGTTGCAGTTTTTAATCATAATAATTTTATTTGATTAAAGATGTCAACTTTAAATAACCCAAATGATTATTTTAATAATCCTGAAAAGATAAAAAAATCAAAATAATTTTTTTAAAAGATAAATAATTAAACTGAAAAGAAAAATAAAATACCAAATAGTTTACTTGATCTTTTTAATATTATTTTTGTAAAAGTTAATATAAATTCATTGCATAGTTTTTGTTTTCTCTAATAAAATTGTATCTAAATTTTGTCAATATTGATTTCTCTCCACCTAATTTTCTTTTACATCTTTTACTCCAAGACAAACCATATCAACCATGCAGGAAAGGTGGAAGTGTGGATTGTGAAGGACCACCATACATCTATGTTGCCATTCAGTCTACATTTACAAAAAGAAGTCCACAGTGCACAGTTAATAAGACTTGAGATTTAATTATTTGGATCAGAAATCTGGTCCTATCATAACCTGCTAGGAACTAAAAGCTCTGAAACTAAAAGTTGATGACCAATTGGGCACGGATTGAAGGCCCTTTTTGGCTTTCCATGTAGAACCCTAGTTCAGTTCCGTTCTTTGTTTGTTTTTGGAGGTGGGAAACAGGAGTTTGTGTACTTTCCCCTTCACCTTAAAGACAAACCCCTCAACAATCCCTTTCCCGCTAAAGTTTTAGGCCATACCCATGTGGACATTTTTCGCCTATTGTTTTTCTAATTCTAGAAATTTATATATGATGTTCTTGGCGTTTCTTCAGATATTTTGTCAATTTCATTGTTTCAAGCATAAATTCAGAACTGTGAGTGAACTTCATACAAGCAATTGCCTTTATAAAATTAATTGTGTGTATTTACCTGAATACAACTTGAGACAGATGAGCCATAGTTTCTTAGAGTTTTACGAAAATTAAAGTGTTTGATTGTACTTTTGTTTTAGTTTTAAAAAAATTATTTTATAGAATAAGTTTTAGAGAGTATGAGTGGGAGAAGAAAACAAGACAGTGCAAGAAAAAATATAAGAAGCAATATAAAAGGTCAAAAAAATTTAGAGATATTTTGGTTTTCGTAGGATCCGTCCTAGGTGGTTACCATCGAATTTTTGGTTTTCTATTTTCAAAATATTTTTTAAAATAAAATGTGTTTGGTAAAAATGGAGTTAAAATGATTTTCAACTCATTTTTGAAATAATTTTACATTAATTTTCAAAATCAAAAAAAGAGAATTTGTAAATTTGATTTTTAGTTTTAAAAAGCACACTCACTATCATGCTTCTTGAAAAACTTCTCTGAAAATCACTCATCTTATAATTGTTTCAAACCAAACATATTTAATTTAAAGTTATTAAGTGATAAGCTACAAAAAAATATATACATCTTGTTTGTATAGGTAATGTCAATTAATTTTTATAAATCTCATACTTGCATAACATTTGAATCTCCCTTATTTGAATGTGTATTCAATTCAATTCATTCATGTATCACTCTTGTTGGAAGCATACTAGGAATTGCTCCTTGTCCATTTCACATCTCTTGTGCATCGGTGATCACTCTCCAAACTCGTCAGCGTCCGAGATGTTACAACCACCATTTTCCTCCACCATGTATACCTCCACCACCACCATGACCATCAATCGACCACCACCACCTCTGCCAGTGACATATCCAAGACCTGGGATCAGTGGGGCAAATTATTTTTTATAAAATTAATATTATTTATTATCATACAAATAAAAATAAAATATAAGGTAAAATATGTTTTGTGCTTCTAAATTTTTTTAAGTTTGGTTTAAGTCTTTCTAAAAAAACTCTTCATTTTTTGTCTCAATTTTGAAATGCAACACTTTTAGTCCCCAAAGCGCTATCTAAATCACTTTTTGATCCTCTATAAAGGGATATCTAAATCATTTTAAGGAGTAAAAGTGATACATGTCAAATTTAGAAGATGAAAAATGGACCAACAAAATTTAGAGCGACTAAAATTGAACTTCAAATTTTTAAAGGGACTAAAAACATATTTTATCATCTAAAAGAGAATGAAATGTCAACGAGATAAGTGTAAACTGAATAAAACATATGAAAGAAACAAATCAATAAAAGACAAACTTGATGACGACTAAAAACTTAAACATAATGGAGTCAAGTTATAAAAATGGGGAGGAAAAAAATAACAATACTAGATATATCTTTATCTTTTTCACAAAGTCATTTGTTATACCTGGGTCAAGTCAACCCTTGAACCTTCATCATTGTCATCATTGTCATTGTCATTGTTATCATTCCTCCACCATCATTGTCATCACCATTCCACACCAACCACCTTCATCGTCACCACCATTTCATCACCTACCATCACCTACATCATCATCGTCATTCCTTCACCATTGCCACCACCTTTTTATTTTAGTTATTTGTATGTGTTTATATTTTTTTATATTGTATTATTTTATACTGGAGCACGATAAGATAAAATAGTTTGACTCATTTTATTTATCCTCAATTTTCAATAATTTTTTAAAAACTAATAAAAAAACTAAAACTCAAAACTTAAATTGAGTTTAGTTTTTTAAAAATTTAAAACTAAAAACAAAAAATGACCCTGAATAATAATTTAAAACAATTTCATGACAATTATTAATTTAAAACAATCTCATTTTAATAAGTAGTAATTTGTAAAAGTCCCAAATTAATTATTCACCCTTCCTTTCTCTATATATTTTTAAAACTTTAGTTTATTTATTACTTGGCATTTATGAATTGGAAACTTTAGTGGGTGTTTGGTTTGACTGTTTCTTATTTTTATTTTCACTAAAAATAGAAAATAGTGATGGAAATATGTTTGATTGGATTTTTGAAAACATTTTTTCCAAACGAACAAAAACAGAAACCTCATTTTAGATAAAATAAAAAATGCGATGATAAGAAATATAATTTTAAACAAATCTAAAAATACATTTTCTTACTTTCCTCCACACGCAGCAACAAGAAATGTTTTTGTTTTTTAAAGCAGAACACAAGTAAAGAACGTATCTTCAGAATTCTTATATTTTAAAAAGGAAAATAATTTTCAAAAAATAAAAATTGAAAATGAAAATAGAAACCAAATATCTTAAAATGATTAAAGATTATTGATTCGTATCTAACCAATCGACTTACTGTGAACGACCGTTCCAACTTCCAAGCATTGGTGTTGGAAACTTTAATATGATTAAAGACGGTTGATTCCTATCTAACTAATTAATTGACTTCGGATATACACGGCCGTATCAAAATATATGCATTTACTTTACATATACCAATTGCTTTATAATATGAAAAAAAACTAAATTGTAATTTTGGCTCCGTTATTTTAAATTTGTGATTTTGATCGTTTAAAATTAAATGCTAACTTTACTGTGATGTACTTGTGACATTTTAATTAAATACAAAGTAATAAACAATTAAGATAATTACTTTACTTATTTAATTTTATATGTATGATTAGTCAAGAATTATTAATTTTTTTAATTATAAAAATTTATAAATTAAAATAAATTATTTAATATTTAAATATATTTAATTATCATGTATTTATTTTTTATAATTTTTTATTTTAAAATAAATTAATAAATTATATATAAAAATTTGTTATTATTTTATTATAATTTTCAAAAATTAAATAAACTAATATATATTTATGTAATTTATACAAACTACGTAAATTTAAATTAGTATTTAAATAATCTAAAATATTAAAAATGAAAATAATTTAATTTTATAATTAAAAAAACTTGTATTAATTATATATATATAATTATATATATATATATATATATATAATTACATATTTTTACAAATTACATAAAATAATTTATTTAATTTTCTTGATTTATATAAATGGTATTAGAAAACTTATTACTAAATATTTTTTTATACTTAAAACGAAAATATTATCCCATAAGTTTCCTAAAAATTAAATATTAAAATTTAATTAATTTATATAATTGGACTAAAAATAATTTACATATTCTAATAAATTTACATAATTTGAATAATTTATATAATTTTATTGAATTATATAATTAGAGTAAAATCAATCTGTATATTAAAATAAATTTACAAAACAATTTATGTAAATAATGTATATATTAATTTATGAAATTTAATTATAAATTGGTAAAATTAAAAAATATGTAAAGTATTCAAAATAAAATATAAAAAATGAAATAAAATTAAAAATATTTTTTTGTTTATAAATTTTTATAATTTGAAAAAATTAATAACTCTAGATTAATGATACATACAAAACAGTATTTACAAAATTAATTAACCAAAAGTAAGTGTGTTAGTGATTTTTTATTTTATTTTTAAATAAAAAATCATAAATTCAACTTTCATTGAAGGAATGACTAAAATTACAATTTAGCGTAAAAAACGATAAATTCAGTATAATAAATAAACATTAAAAATTTTAATTTAGAAAAAATAGTTTAGTTAATGAATTTTTTTAATAAGGATTTAACAATATCTTATCGTACTTAGTTTTAACTAAAAATTCATTAATTATGAAATAATAAATATTTAATTATTTTTAGTTCCTAATACATGATTTCAATCCTCTAATGTCTTTTTGGAGTGAATTTAATCTCTAGTTTTTTTTCTTTCAAAATCATAACTAATTTATCCATTAATTAAATTATTTTCAACTTTTCATTCAAAGTTTACAAACACAAAGTATTAAATTTCTTTTAAATAAAATATTTTATATTATTCTCATCTTCGAACCCTTGTCTATCATATTTGCTAGTTTTATTGAAAAATTCATTAGACTTTTCCCTTTTAAATTCATAAAAAAATTATGTAGGACAAAATTAATGAAATGACTAAATTTATTTAATTTTAAAATCAGAAAGACTCAATTTACTTGAAAACCAACATATAAAAGAATAAAATTACAGACAATCTAAATTAAACAGACGAAAACTGTATTTAAACTATATAATTAAATAAAATAAAGTCTCCTTTAATTAGATAGTTAATTAAACAATGATATAAAAAATGATTTGGTTTCATATAGAAATTCAAACAGCATATGTTATAAAAAAAAACATAGCTGCACAAATAAAGAAAAAGTTAATATATATGCTATCTTATTATATAAAAAATGGCGATTAAAATTTATAATAAAAGAATATATAAGTATTAAATAGTTTATATTTTTAAGAAGGACTTAATTTTATTATATTATTAATATATAAGTTTTAATACAATCATCAATTAATGAGAAACATCCTTAATATAAATTCTTAAGTAATTTTGGTGTAAAATAACCATTTTTATGATTACATAATAATTTATAATTAGTTATAATATAAAAAATTCATATACTATTCGGTTAATTAAATTAAATTCTTTTAATATAAAAAAATCCTTTGCTAATTATTTTATATTTTTTATATCACTAATTAATGACTTAAAACACTCGTCTGCATTATGTTTCTTTCCCAAAATTTTACTCTTGTAAAGTTTATATATATATATATATATATATAAGTTTTGTTATGAAAATAAGCATTACTAAACGCATTGGTTGTACTTTCACCCGAGATTTCATGGTATGTACCACTTAATTTAAGTTTATTTATTTCTTGACATTGTTGGAGTTGAAACCTTAAAGATGGCTAATGATTTTTAATTCGTATCTAACTAAAATAAATGGAATCAGTAATTTACACGCTCGTCTTGGACCCTTTTTAATATGCGTGGATAATTTTGTGAAATGAGTAGTGAGAACAAACTTTTCTAAAAATATGTAATATTTTACCATGAATCCATGATCATAAATAATCATGTAATTTTTTTTATTCTACTTCTATGCGTAGGCTCACTTGATTCGTTAAAAATATGGTACTAAACAAAAAGAAAACATTAAATAATAACACAAGTTACATGATAATTTTTTAATCTTATATCATTCGATGAATAATGAAAAGTTCAAGTAAAATAATATAAAATTTATTAAAATATGTTTTTAATATTAATTATCTTAATATAATTTATATTAAATTTAATGTTTTTATCGAAATAAGAGAAATATTAGAATAAAAAAAATTCAATTGGTGTTTCCTTTTTAGGATGACTATGAAGGTCATTTTTTTTTTTGGTTATTAAAGAGAGAGAAGTGGAGATATGAATCTTTTTAATACTTTATACCAAGGATAAAAAATTATCTCATGTTTTTTTAACAAACAAAAATGAAAGATTTTATGATATCCTGGTGTACTTAATTTGTGTTGTCTCTTAATTATTTTTCAAATCAAATGTGCAACAAAATATATTTATCTTATCCAATATTATAATGTTTAACAAATCATACGAATCCTAAAATTTATAAAAACGATCTAAACATGTCAAACATATCAAACAACATATTCGGATCATCAAACACAATGGGAGCTATAAAATGGATTTAGAAAACCAACATTCCACTACTAGAAAGAATGGATTTAACATCGTTACGTTCACATCGATTTTTTAAAAAATCGATGTTAAGAAAAATGCAATGACATATTCATAAATAACACGAGTTCATTAACATTAATTTTTGAAAAAATCGATGTTAACAATGCTAATATTGATTTTTCATAAACCAATGTTAACATCATTGTGTTAACATCAATTTTTTCCAGAAATCGATGTTGAGTTTCTGTTATCAATATCGATTTCTGGAAAACTGATGTTGAGTTTTTGCTAGCAACATTAATTTTATTTAAAAATTGATGTTGTATGAACTTTTTATAAAAATTGCTCTCACGCCTAAACCCTCAAACTCCCTCACTTTGCAACCTTTCTCATTGTCACTTGAACCCTATCTCACTCTCACTCAAACCCTTTCTCACTCTCATTCGCTCGGCGTTGAAACTCCTCAATGTCGGTATCGCTCTTGCTCTCACTCTCGGTCTTCGCCGTAGCAATGACGTTACGAAAGGTTGTGGGGTGTAAGCGTCATTTCGATTGAAGCTAAGCACACGGAGGAAAACTTGACTGAGACTTTCTTATCAACTGAAAAATCGATGTTGTTGTGCATTCATAGCATTAGTTTTATGAAAAATTGATGTTGTTAATGAACCACAACATCAAATTTTCTTATAACTGATGATGTTGGTTTATACATATTTTATAATTTTTTGGTTATTTCTTATGATACGACATCAATTTTTAGGAAAAGTGATATTGTGTAGTTTAATTTAACATCGGTATTTATAATTGATGTTAACATTATTACTTTTAATACTAGTAATTTTAACATCATATTGAAAGTCTTTAATAACTGATATTAAAAACATATTTTTTAGTAGTGTCCCGCCATTGCTATTTAATTTCTTCACTCGTGAGTTCATTGTGACCGTAACATGTATTCGTATTCTATCTTGGTTTTCCAAACTCTCATTGTATTATATTTGATGGTGTTTGCATACTTAAAAGAGAAACAGGTTGGGAACCCAAAGAAATAGCAACACACTTAAAAGATTTGGCCATCGCATAACTCAAACGGATGTGCAACAAATCGTGGGATTTAGAATATTTGCATATCGTAGTTACATGTAATAAAAAAGTTTTAAATATTTTTTGTTTGTTTTTATAATTTAATTTTTTTTTGTTACTGTCAAATTATTTTTTTTTATTTTTAGTCTTTAAAAATTATGTTTATTTTTTTAGTCTTTAAAACATTTTAGATAACCTTTTGGATAGTGAAAAAAAAATATTATCTAAAGTATTATAAGAATGAAAAAAATATAATTTAATAATAAAATAATTTTACACTGATAAAAAGTAACAAAATACTAAATTATAAGAATTAAAAAAATATTTAAACCTGATAAAAATATTTATATCCCTTAATTACTTGATATTTGCATATCTCATTTACTTAATGGAAATATTTGATCTAAAAATGGATCATATTAAAAAAATAGCTCCCATAAAATAGAAAGTATTTCAAATTGAAATCTACCTTCAATAAAACGTCTGCTCCGAGAATTAAGGAAAATTATATTAATGTGATCGATCATACACCTCTCCAAATATATTTAATTATTAATTTATTTTAAAACTATAATTACTTTGTATGCTCCAATACTTATTTTCTAGTGGTTTATAGAATTGATACAATAAAAAAAATGAGTGATGCACAAAGCAATAGTGATAGTTTTGACATAAATGAATGAATACAATCCAAGTGTGAGAATTCAAATTATGATAACAGAGATCTAGAGTAAGAGAAGGAGAAAGAACTACCCTTAAAGAATAAGTTAAATTTTTATTGGATTAAATGAAAATAAAAAGAAGAAAAATATATCAAATGAGAGATAATGCATCTAAGAATACCAATAATGATGAGAAATACATGATCAGAGTTATGATAGAGTGATAATTTTTCATGTGTTTGCCAAAACAATAAAATGAGATAAGGTAAGAAAATAAGATAAATAATAAATAAAATGTAAATCATGAAATAGGAAAAATACTTGCTTTAATTCAAATTTCATGTGCCAACTAAGGGGGTCTAGTTGATTAGTTAGTTGAACAGAGTGCATAAGTATTATAAATTTCCTGATATGATGTTCAATTTCTATAGATAAAAAAATTAATGTGTCAATATTATCATACATCCTTTTGTGATAATAATATCTTATTGTATGTACATTGACTTTGTCACCATCTTCATGCAATTCAAGTAGTCTTAACTAGAGTGAGTCTTATAAATATAAAAAAGAAATGCTAAACATACTCTTTAACATACTCTTATTAAGTTAAAATTTATTGGAATTAAACATGGAGTGAGAATCACATCTTTTTTTTGTTCCATCAAATTTCAACCAATAGAATATAGTGTTATAGATAATGTGTTACTAGCATTTTTCAAATATCAAACTCAATTCATGAATCTAATCACTAAAATCCATCATTCTTCCTTGAGTAACCATGAACCACTTTTTTATTAGATAAATAAGTGACATAAAACATTTCTTTCATTTGGATTCTCTATTTATCATGATAAAAGACTCTCATTATAATTTATTCTATTAAGATCTACCGATATAAATTCTAACTCATTTATTTATATATCATATTATTGTCAATTCACTTACATTTGAAAACCAACCCTTTACATCACGTCTAGTCTTATATGAAGAGATATTTCATCAAATCTAATAAATTCTTCACGACAAATTAATGTAAGAATCTAGTTACAAATTTAAAATTAATATAAAAATTTAATTTTAAAAAATAAAGTATAAAAACTTAATTAAAAATTTTGTAATATTATGAAGACCCAAAAACTAATTTAACCTTTTTAAATATAAGAACTAGTCATTTGTATCACATAGTCCAACGTATGAACTCAAAGTTAGGTTTTTGTGCTAACCATTTGATCATAGGTGCATTTGAATAGCGCCAACTTCCATTCAATGTGAATGAGGCTAGACACATGCCTTCACATTGAAAGTGCTTTGGAAAACGAGGGTTTAAAACAAACACACATAATCAGACACAATATCATTCTGCATAACCAAGATAAGAAAGTCTTGACTTGCTCACGCAACAACCTTTTTCCAACAGTGGAGCTAACTAAACTCATATTCCCATTGCAAGAAAAATCTATTCTGTCATTTACACCATCATTGGTCTTACCCTATTTGGTTTGAAGTGTTCCAATAACATTGTTACACACATTTTTCTCCACGTACATCAGATAAACATTGTACCATACACAGGACAAGGCCACATGTGTAGATCTATTTTTCATAATTTTTTTCAGTTGTGAGTTTAAAGTTTTACCAAGTATAAACCCTTTTAAATCTACGATAGGGTGATTTTATCTAAGAAAACTCTTTCAATAATTCGGGTTAAATAAATCTAGGAGAACATTATCTTTTCATATTTAAAAATCTTAGAAAATTCATAAAATATTCCATTGTAATTTAATGACATTTTAAGATCTTCAAAAAATTTCAAGTAAAATAACTCAGGAAGTTAAAATATGTAATTAAATTAATTTAAATTTTGGGTCTTCACTTGTCTATTTAAAATAAGGTAAATGTAACTGAGTTTATTGTTCTGTTTGGTGGCAACGATTTTGAAAGGTTGGAGGGGCGCAAATAAAATTTGGTACGAGTGTTTTGTAAAGATGATATAAGGTAAAATTAATTTGAGTTGAGTGGGTGTCACAATTAAAATTTTTAAATAAAGGCGAGAAGTGTTCATATTTATGTTTGTGTCCCTTTTTTATTTTTGTCTGTTTTGAGCAACAAAGTTAAACCACAATCGGTAAAAAGGTATCATATTGATAAGGGTATAATTTTATAAATTTATTTTTTCTTAAACCAGACAATCCAACGACCTATTTAATTTTTACTCAATTTTTTTTCTGTATTTTTTATTTTAATCTATTTTCTTTCTCTTCTCATAATCAAACAGATTGTACAAGTTGTTTTAGTCTGAGAACTTTTTCTACTTTAGACAGAGACCTCATTGTTCTCATAAATTTTTATATACCAACAAGAGTTAATTTTAATCATATATTTTACATTTTTCTAATTTATAAAAATGGAGAGACGTATTTTGGCATAATCTAGTGACTGACGACATGCATTTATCTAGTGCGGGACGAGAAATTCAAGACGGTGAAAAAGATTTATCATCAGTGAGCTAGTTCAGAGAGAGATGGGCCCACTAAAGTGTCGCTATTTTAAATTAGACGATATATATCTGACATTTTTTCACTCAACGTCAAAGTGTGTCCCTTTTCAAAATATCTTTTTCTTTCATAATTTATGCATTTTTTTTAAATCATAATTTCATTTCAATGAATAAATACTCATTGTTGTTAAAAAGTGAGAAGATGAAAAATTGATTAATGAAAGATAAAAATTTATCATTAAATTATTTGTAAGAATAATTTATCATATATTTTTTTTATATAAAAAGCTAAATTAAAATATTTCATCTGTATCAATCAACACTCACACTTTCATGCAACAAATGGATGTGTACCCTTCATTTCATACTACGAAATAAAAATATAAAAAATATAGAGACACGCCAAGGGACTCTTTTGTTGGGGTACCCCATGGAACACTCTGCAGATAAAGGCCAAAAGAGGATCAGTGAATTAACGTTCCCTATTAGATGACGCTGAACGACACCACCCACATTTCGCTTTCAATGTCCTATGCATGCAATTATTCATGACGGTAAAATTAAAATAAAATAATCTTTCTATAGTATAGTTCCTGCTATGTTGGCACAAGAAACGCTATATATCTCTGTACTCTGCTTCACACCTTATGGAATATGGCTATTGTGAGTTGTGTCCTCCACGTCTTGATTATGTTTCGTGACTTGTGTCAAATGGTTACAAATGTATAATAATAAAACAAGGAAGAAAACAAAAATGCGTGATGGGGTTATATGCTTACTTGAATTGAGGCCATGTTGTTTTCACGTAGTATTGTTAGGTCAACTTCACACATCATTAGGTGGGAATTAAGATTAGTCACTAATTCCACTCAACTTGACTTCTGATTTAAGTATTAGGTAGGTCATGCGCTATTATGTCATTTTATTATTTCCTCTTGGAAAGCTTTGTCAATAGATTAGCATTTTGGGGAAAAAGGTTATAGTCCTACCTAAAAAGATACCGTTTCTATTTAATATTAATAAATATGTAACTACCACTTAATTAATTCAACATTCAATTACTCAGTACTTTGGTTATAAGGTCAATTTTTATTACCTTAATTAGTCGAGCATTTTCATTTTTATTTTTATGATTATATATTTTGTTTTAAACATTAATTGCACCCTAAATAATTTTTTTTATTTGTATTGCGCCTTATTCTTTCTCTTCTTTTTCTTTTGAGCAATTGAGCATGCTTCAATAATAGGAATTCAAGAAAGTAAGCCTCTTCTTTAATTAAGCAATTAAAAAATAATTAAGAACAAACATGTCTCAAAATAAAGTAGATACGCGATTACGTGAGAAGAAGGGATTAGAGGTTAACTTATTCTCAATAATATTCAAATTACATGTACTGTCCACAGTGTATAAAGTATAATTTCGTGCATGTTAATGGCAAGTACATATATAACTATTGCATATGTTAGGTCAAGTAACTTGCTTAGGACTTGTAATGTGTAGAAATTAGGGTCACTATTATTATAAGATTAGAATACAAGATTAGAATATTCTCTCTGTTGAACAAGTGGTCTCAATAACTTAAGATGAGGTGAATTAAGTTTCAAAATTTTTCTATTAACAAACTTTAACCTCATTTTAAATGATAGACTTAGAATGCAGAAGAAGAAGAAACAATCAATTTAACAATGTTCTTTTAAACATGCAAGACAAAACTGATTACAATAACATAAATAAGATAAGGGAAGAGAGAAATGCAAACTCAATTTATATTGGTTCGGCCACTTTCCATGTCTACGTCCAGTCCTTAAGCAACCCACTTGAGATTTTCACTAACTTTGTAAAAATCTTTTTTACAACTTCTGAACACCCAATGGATCCCTTTCCTTTGTGTTCAAGAAACTCACAATTCAAGAGACAATCAGTCTCTTGATTACAACTTACTTTCTGATTTGAACAGAAAGATTTCTCTCCTTTAGAGTGGATAATACAATTTGATGTTCCTGGATGAACTCTCAATAGATTTGCAAGTGTTTGCCCAAGAGTTGTTGAGAGAACATTTGACAATGAAGTTCTCTTAGAATATCTCTCTTACTTTTTGAAGTCAGACACACATATATATAGGTTCTTCGTGCCTTTTCAAAATGGTTTGAAAAGATGTATCTTTTCAAAAAGATTTTTCTGAAATTTTTCACTGGTAATCGATTACAGGTTTCAGGTAATCGATTACAGAGTTATATTTTGAAGGGTCATGTCTTTTCAAATTGAACTTCAAGAGTTCCATTGTTGTTAATCGATTACACATCAATAGTAATCGTTTACACATTCAAAATTTAAATTTCAAACCCTTTTAAGAAGCTGATTTGCAAACTTGTCTTCTGGTAATCGATTACACTGCCTGGTAATCGATTACCAGTGCCTTTATATGTTGGAGACAATATGTTTTGAGATAAAAGTTGATCTTAAATGAATCTTGAAGTAATGCTTGTTTGTTAAAGCAACCTTGTATTAATCTTGAAGTAATGTTTAATCTTTGAATGTTTGTTGAAGTAATCTTAAAAGCAATCTTATTTGATTATTCTTTTACATAATCAAAATCATGTATTCATATATTTACGCTCTCATCTCTCAATGCTTTGACGGTGTACTCTCCATGTTAAGGGACTCAATTATAAGGGAGGATTTTTGGAGGAAGATATCATGTTTTTGATTATTATTATATATTTTGTTTATTTAATTTTTTCTGAGAAAAGGGTAAAGCCCAAAATATGTTTATAATTCTTATGTATGCTAGTGTATATGCAGTATGCTTTCTTAAATCGATGAGACTAAGTTATTGGAAGAATATATATCTTCCAGAGATATGTAATTTGATGTAATGCCCTTAATGTTCTAAATCCTAATATAAATTAAATTAAATCTTACAATTATGTTTTGTTTTTCTTACCTTTAGAATCACAGTTTATCGACCAAATTATATATTTGAACACATTAGATTGTTTAGCTTAAATATTTTTTTACTTCCTATAATATAAAATCATTTTCATTTTTTTTTGTCCATATTAAACTTCTTTTTTTAGTTTTAGTCTTCGATTAGAAGTTCACCATCAAGAGATATGGCATGATAAGCAGAAAATGAATAAAAGGAAATAAAGTAAATAAAATTCAAATATAACAAGAAAATTTATAAGAAGACTAAATTTTTAAGGGGTAAAAATAATGTGAAAGACTAAAATAAATAAGAAAATTTAAAATAACACAAATAGAAAATAATTAAGATTGACATAAAAATACATATACTATGAGGACAAAAACCACAAAGTATTTTTCTTAAAAAATGCCAATTTAAACACTAATAAGTGAAATCTCAACCCAAAATAAAAACAAAGGAATGAAAACTACTAAATTTCTTTACATTTGTTTTTTTAAAAAATCTACATTGATATGTGAAATGACAAAAAACATACGATTTTTATTTTCTTTTAGCACGTGCATAATGGATGAATAAACTTGCAGGGTTGAACTCTTTCTCTTTCAAGAAAAAGATCAAATGACACCAAGTAGTAAAATAATTAATATCTTCTTATATTTTATTAATAACATATTATATATGTTAAAATAAAGTGAGAAGATAAAGTATTAATGATTTTTTTAATGGTTTGAAATTTTGTAAATCCATTATAATTTATGGGAACATTAAATTTAACCATTAAATTGGTGATTTTTTTTGTTAAAACAATTAAAATGAAAAATCTTATTTGGTGCTTATACAATTTAGTGATATATATATACTAATTAACTTCATGAACAATTTTTTTAATTTGGTCAAGTTATTTTAAGAATAATTTTGGTAAAATTACTTTCTTTACTAACTCTTTGTATATATGACAATGAGATTGCTTAATTAAACCTTTAAATTAAAAGTTGAAATTGAATAGACCAAGTAAATAAATTATCATCAAATTTAAAAATGATTTAGTATTTTATTATATACTTTGAAGATTGGGTAAGAAATAGTTGGCAATTAATGGAGGTCTGATTGGTTGGTGGACATTCAAGTTGTCTCCGTTTTGGGATTCATTGTTTCGATCAATGATCATAGCCATTATAGCAAACGCAAGGTGCAGAAAATTAGCTTCATCATCATGACCACAATCCTTCACATGCAGCTCCAAAGGACTACACCAAAGTCTTATTATTGATTGGCTTTGCCTTGTCTTTTATTTGGCACTGGAGAGAGGCTTTTGCTTTTTCACCTTAAAAAAAATAAATTTGATTCACTGTTAAGATCACGTTGGCATTATGAAACTGAAGCCATTCAAGACTCAGTTCAGCTTCTAACAGTGGAAAGCCTAATGAATAGGAGAAAACCATGTACTTGATGCGTAAATTCTATGCAAATTCCGTGTTCCAGGGAGAAAAAAATATATTTGCCTTTCTTTACTTTTTGGACATGTGCTAAATAAAAAATAAAAATAATAGCGTACAAAAATGGCACCTTTAACCCACATTATATTTATGTGAATTTCAATATAATTATAAAAACAATTAATACATTACTCCAAAAATTTATTTATTTTATAAAATTTTTGTATTCTCATCTATGGGTAAAGAGGGAAAAATACCAAATTTCAATATTTACAGCATAATCGATTTATGCATTCTATATAATTTGTTCTCATTAAGCGTGTGGATTAATTTACATAACATTTTTTTCAATTTAATCATAGAGATCACAAATATGCAATAATATTTGGAGGAAAATTTTGTTTTCCATAATAATCTTATATATAACTTAAACAAGATTACTTGTTGAAAATAACTGTAATCTATAAAAAGAATCTATATGATTTGTTCACTTGCTACAAATAGCGATCATCAATTTTTTAAACTGGTGCCTTTTCAATAAAATCACTTTGCGAATGAGTTAATTAATTAAATACAATAGGCATAGTTATAGTATTTGAATTCTTGTAATAAATAGTTCCAATTGAAATGTCATATTCCAGGAATTTAGGTTGATTGACTTAATTCCTCTTTATTATCTTTCTCTGAAAATACATTTGTAACATCAAAGAAATAATTTAGGAAAGTAGAGTCAAATTAATGACGTGGACATGGCTAATGGAGATAATACTTACAATCACAAACCTCTTCCTTGTACGAGTGTATCAAATCGCATGGAATATCAGCTTCTTATACTTAAACCAAATAAATAAAAAGAAAGAAAGAGCATCGGATACTATATAAAGTATTTTAACATTTAAAATCACGTTATTATTTAATGAGGGAAGGCAAATCTGAGATCCCCAAATTTTCAAGCCGGTGAGCCAAACGCGACAAAATGACTTGAACGTCATTTTGAATAACTTAATTCTATTGCTACCTTTCTTTGAAAGAAATGTTTATTTTCCTATATTTATTTTTTTAAAATAACTAATATTTTTTTTTACTATGACATTAATAAATAAAAAATAATAATTACTCTCCGTCGAGAATAATAAACACACACAAAATAAATATTTTTCTTTTAACCTGATTTATTTTATATCAAGATTTATGATAATTTAGTTAAAAAACATAAATTTCTATAATAAATTCTTAAATATCATAGTAGAAATAATTTCATTTGAATCTAACACAATTTGTTGTAAATTTTATTATTTGATTTTAATTCTTAGTAATAAAAAAATCTCATGAGTAAAACTTCACTCTTTTAATATTTAATTAATATATTATATATTTAAGATTTAAATTCAAAATCATTTGTTAAACGGATAAAATTTTATAGTGATTTATATCCTTGACAATACATATTTATTTTCATTTATGAACTAGTTTAAATTCTAATATTGAAAAATTATATTCCAGAATTAAACAATTAATAAAATGATTAATAATTAATATAATACAATACGAAATTATAAAAATATTAGTATATCTTTTATTTTATTTTTGAGTTATAGGAATATTTTGTGTGTGAGAACATGGGTCCTGTTTGTACAAAATAATCAGTGCCAGTTCTGAAAGTGGAACAGAAAACAGAAGAAAATAAAAATCGTGCATCTTCGTCTTCGTCTTCTCTTTCTCTTTCTTTCTCTCTCTACCTTTGAGTTTCTTCCATTCCATCACTTCCATGCTCGCCTAGGGTTTCTCGCTCTCTGTTTCTCATCTGGATTGTTTTTCTCTGGGCTGTGGATTCCGTTTGTTCAATGCGCATCGTTTCTTCGCCTTTGCTTGCTTGCAGGTGCGGCTTCTGTGTTTTCGATTGCGTTTCGTGCCTGAACCGTTTGATTTGTGATGTCTCGTTCCGTTAGCCTCCGATTAACGGTGTTGTTTGATGTTCGTTCATGTTCACTCATCACTGTGTTGTTTTGCCTGATTCCGTTAACTGAGATTTCGAACTTTTCTTTTTGTGGTTTCGGAACTTCACTTTGAAAAGGAAGAAGAAGAAGAAGCTGCTGCTGCTCTTGGATTCTACCTTCTGGAAGGAACAAAAACAAACGGCATTTTTAATTATATTTTTTGAAATTTTGAATCACTTTGCGATGAATTTTATTGGATTTTTTTTTTGGGATGTAGCTGAATGGTTTTGTTTGAAATTTTGATTTAATTTTTCTTTTAAAATCACCTTCAGTGTTGTGTGTGTTTTAGAGTTTTTTTTGGGAGGTATGTCGATCCTATAGTTGATTCTGATTAGTGTCCGTACTTTTTGTTAACTGGATAATGTTGCAGTAAACATGAACAAGAATCGGCTTACGACTATGGTTTGATTTTATCTGTTTTGTTGATTTCACTGATTGGTGAAAACTTTGAATTGATGAGAAAATAGCAGGGAACCAGTTTTTACTTGATGCTGGTTTTATATGTAGCATAATCGTCAAGGGCGATTGTTGTGCTTGAATAAGTTGGATCCTGTGCTTGAATGCATGTCAATTACATTTTGCGAACTATCCAGATTGAATGCAAAACTCATTTTTGAATACCTTGTTATTTAGTCCTTGGTTTGTCTCTAGTTATGTTCTTTTGGTTTATCATAAAAACTGAATATTTAAAATTCTTGTATTTTATGAGATAGATTGTCTTGTAGTCTCATCTTCACATTAATTTCAGGGAGGGCAGAATTGTTAGAATTTTGGAGAGGAATAGAAGTTAGATTTTTTGCAGTATCTTGTGGTTCCGTCATCCATGTGCAGTTTGACTTGTGTTGCTTGCATTTGACACTTGTCCTACAAGTGAATGGCTTATGGGTTACTATTTTGTAGCTTCTCTCATCATTTTGAATTTTTTATCTTGTCCATCTTTGTTTTCATTTGATTTCTTTCTTTCTTTTTTTGGGGTCAATTTGTGTCCTTCCTTGTTTCTTATTAGTTAATTTACAATTTTATATTTCCTCTTGGTTTGCTGATGCATTCAAATGTTGGCCTTTGCATCAGGGTTTCAATGTCACGTAGCTGGTAAAGAGGTGGATATTCCATTCGGACTTATAAATTTGATTTGATCGAAACAATGGTTTCGATTCTGAAAGTTGGATTGCACAGGTTCACTCTCCTTGAGTTGTGAGTTTATGGTGTTTGATACACTGCATGAGAAATAAAGTAGAATAGACTTTTTCTGTTACTTCTACCGCACAAAAGTGAGTGCTACTGTTTATCTCTAATGGGTTCATTCTCTGGCACTTGTGAAATTGTCGAAGTAAGGGAAGACCTAAATACAGAGAAACATGCAGGTATATGTCAGTCCAATTCTGGATATAGCTTGGATGAGAAAAATCAGAAGCATCCTGTGCAGAAACTGGGATATAAGGGTAATCTAGATGATGATATTAATAAGCTGTTTGAATCAATTACTCTTAAATCTTCATCAAGGGATTTAGGCATTTTACAAGATGGTACAAGCCCTAAGATGAAAAGTGCATTCAAAAAACCAATTACAGTGGGTGCTTCTCGGTCCCCACGGATTGGACCTTCTGAGCCTGTTACTTTGAAGCAGGCATTAAGAGACCTATGTATATCTAAGGCATCAGAAATGGCTGCCATGAAAAGATTATCAAAGTCAACTGCTTCTCCACGAATATCTGAGGTTGGGAAGATACAGACATTGTACAACTCAGTTGTAGTTGAAGGTAGACGATCTGGGCCTTCTAATGCTGAGAGTAAAGGGAGTACAAGTGAAATATCTCTAGTGCCAGAAGAGAGCAACTCACTTTCCTTGGATAATGCTTCCCAGTCTCATCCAACTGTTAAAAGCACTTCACTGAGCCCAAATGTTCAATCTTCCAAAATTGCTGCTGCAATTGCAACTACACAAAATGATACTGGGGCTTCATTGATGCCAAGTGACTTGGCTAGTTCATCAAGTAAAGTTGGGGTTCTATCACAGTCATCAGAGCCTGCTCAAATAGAAAAACAAACATCTGAATCTTCTTCATCTAGTTGTAACACCAATGGAAGTAAATTAGAGTTTCCCGAAAATGCTTCTTCCCCTAAAAAGATAGGAAATAAAGCCTCTGCATCAAACAGTGGGCGGAAAGGTAGGTTACAAACAGTCTCTTCCTCATCTACTTCAGTAAATGGCAATAGAGTGTGCAAACTGTCACGCAATGCCCCTCGTACAGTTAAATCATTTATCAAGAACAAAAAATTTGGAAAGAAAAAAGTAAAGCAGGATTCAGTTTCTGCTTTATTTGATCCTACATCCAATGAAGTAAATAACAAGTCAGTTTCTAGTACAACTCAACTTGTTTGTGAGAGATGTTGGTGTGCTATTGAAAACAACGAAGGTGTTACATCATTGGACTCTCTCAGTCCTGGAGAGGGAATAAACTCTGTTAATGTGCACTCTGGCGCAGCATCAGCTGGCTGTAATAGCAGCAGAGAAGTTACAAAAGTGAAAAAGAACACCGTATTGAAAGAGCAACTTGAATTTTCACAAAGTTCAAAGAGTAGCCAAGGTGACTACAGTAGTAGTACAAGTACCAGTGATGAGAGTAATCTCAGTGGGTCTAGTTGTGGCAATAGGCCTCACATGTCAAAGGATGTTAGATGGAAAGCCATAAGACATGCTCAAATGCAGCATGGAGTCTTGGGCTTGAGACACTTCAATCTTTTGAAGAAGCTAGGTTGTGGAGACATTGGGACTGTATATCTTGCTGAACTAATTGGCAAAAATTGTTTGTTTGCTATTAAGGTGATGGACAATGAATTTTTGGCAAGAAGGAAGAAGACGCCTAGGGCTCAAACAGAAAGAGAAATATTGAGGATGCTGGATCATCCTTTTCTTCCAACACTGTATGCTCAGTTTACATCAGATAATTTGTCATGTCTGGTCATGGAGTATTGTCCAGGTGGTGATCTTCATGTTCTACGGCAGAAGCAGCTTGGCAGAAGTTTTTCAGAGCCAGCAGCTAGGTACATACTAAGAGAATCTGTCCAGTAATATACTAGGATTTTCTTTTCTGTTTGGCCATAATTATATCATAAGCTACCTTTTGCTTACTAAATTTTTAGGAATTCAACAAATGCTATGATTCCTTGAGTATTATTTCTTGGCACAATCAAATTTGTTTAATTCTCATAGTTGCTGAAATGTGCTTTCATTTCTGGTTTATCTAGTGCAGGCAATAAGGTTTTAAACTTTGATATGTTGATTTCATATAATATAATATATGCTTAGTTGCTGCACCATGTATAATACGATTGTATGAATTTTAAAATGGTGCATTTCAGGATATAAATATGGGTGCAGCTTTTATAACTGGGAAAACAAAATCTGTTTTCGCCTTTTAAATTGCAAAATTATGAAAAAGTCTCAACAGTTTGTTTCACTGTAATTATGCTTCAGGATACCTGGTTAAGTACTCATTCACCCTTTCTGGATAGACATTTCTTTAGTAAGACTAGAAAAATGATAGAACATCAATTGATAAGCTAATAAAATGATACTCAACACAAATCACTCATAGTAAGCAATACACTTGCTGTCCCAGAGACAAAGTCTCGATAGATTATTTTCTGTCCGCTACGTGCAAATAATAGCTCATTTACAAATTACCTAATTACACACCTTACTATCAGATATACTCCTAATGCATAACTATCATCAATTATTTTCTATGAATAATTTCCATTATGTAGTTTCTAATACATTACTGCTAATACAGGATAAGTTGTTTTCTATCGCAAATGCTCCTAATATTAACTACCTCAGTTTCATTGATGGACCGTTTCCTAACTCACTTGGATCTCAGTTCCCATCGGAGTTAGGTTCTGAAATCCTGCCAGTGACTTTGATTACTGATTGATGAGGCTTTTTAAGGAATATATCATGTTACTACTGCTGTCTCGATTTGCTGTCATGCAACTAACTTGTGTGATGCATGTTTCTTTTGTCCATACTTCAGCCAAAAATGTACACTTCAATCTCTATTCACTTACTAAGCTACCGGCTTCTCAATGCCATTGTACCCTGAATATTTTAATCCTTGCAGCATTCACTTCTAGCTAGTGTGATCTCAATTCTTGTTGGCCACTTTGTTTATAGCATTGAAAAATAGGCTTTTCAATTATTGATTGGTAGTATTAACTTCCTACTGCACTCATAAATTGGCATCTGCTTTCTGGTGTCAGTTTTTTCTGTCAGCTTATATACATTCGTGGATTTGTATTTGGGCAATGTCCATGAAGCATGACACTGGGGTATGACATTGTTCTTGCAGAGTGGATTGCTTGTCATTGCAAATAGTGAAGTTACTTTTTTCTTTAACCTCACCAACAACATTAAGCTAATTAAAAAGAATTATATATATATACATATGTGTGTGTGTGTGTGTGTGTGTGTCAAAGTATTATTTGTGTTTTTCACAAACAAGATTAAGC
The DNA here is from genome assembly GCF_004193775.1 of Glycine soja. NCBI lineage: Eukaryota > Viridiplantae > Streptophyta > Magnoliopsida > Fabales > Fabaceae > Glycine > Glycine soja. The sequence goes on along the minus strand of NC_041014.1, from coordinate 26,706,969 downwards.
TGATAAAAAAACAATTAAAACTAACAATTTAGTTTTAAAAAGTAAAATCTATCGAAACAATGATTAAAATTAGGTGCATTACACAAGTGTGCTTTTGGTCTTGATTAATAATTGCCCTTATATATGCATGCAATTTTTCAACAAATATATCGTAAATATACTGTCTATTCTGGTGCAAATTGCTTCAATAGCTACCATAATTGAAAGGGATATTGTATTCACAAGAATCTCTGTACATGCAGGTTTTATGTTGCCGAAGTCCTTCTTGCTTTGGAGTACTTGCACATGCTTGGAGTGGTTTACCGTGATTTGAAACCTGAAAACATTCTCGTTCGAGAAGACGGCCACATTATGCTCACAGATTTTGATCTGTCGCTAAGGTGTGATGTTAGCCCAACACTTCTGAAGTCATCTTCTGATGTGGATCCTGCTAAGATTTCTGGTCCTTGTGCACAATCAAGTTGCATTGAGCCATTCTGTATTGAACCAGCCTGTCAAGTTCCGTGCTTCAGCCCAAGAATCCTGCCTCCTGCCGCAAAAGCAAGGAAATTAAAAACTGATCTTGCTGCTCAGCTCAGATCGTTGCCACAGCTTGTGGCTGAGCCCACAGATGCAAGATCAAATTCATTTGTTGGTACTCATGAATACTTGGCGCCTGAGATCATCAAAGGAGAGGGACATGGAGCGGCAGTTGACTGGTGGACATTCGGTGTTTTTCTGTATGAACTTTTATATGGTAGAACACCCTTTAAAGGTTCTAATAATGAAGAAACATTAGCCAACGTGGTGTTGCAAGGTCTCAGATTCCCTGACACCCCATTTGTTAGTATCCAAGGGAGGGATCTCATTAGAGGGTTGTTGGTTAAAGAGCCTGAAAATCGATTGGGTTCAGAGAAAGGGGCTGCTGAGATAAAACAGCACCCCTTCTTTGAAGGCCTGAATTGGGCATTAATACGTTGCGCTATCCCACCAGAACTGCCAGACTTACGTGAATTTGGAGTTTCAGAGATGACCCTACAGTCCCAGGGCAAGGGTGTTAAGTATGTAGAGTGTAATGCAGCAGGAGAGCTAGTGGAATTTGAGTTGTTTTGAAGAGACTGCTCTTTGGCAAGAGTGGCATTCTTGTTATGGATTCACTTGTTTTCAGCTCTATGCTTCATGTGTCGAGCTGCAACAATTATGTAAGCCTATGTTGTATATTAGTTTTGATTATAACAGGGTAAAATGTGCTTTTTGAGGTATAGGAATTTCAGGTTATACGGCAACTTTATTATCGCAATCTGAGAGAACATAAATCCCTTGGAACAAAAAAATGTCATTCTCATCCAGTTCCTATGCTGGAGTAGATTAAAGAATTTTGTTAACAGTATGTCTAAGCAAGATCCTTCCACATCAAGTAAGAATAATCCTAGAAGTAATTCAAGTTGGCTTTTAAAAAGATTTTTGGATTCTAAGATGGCAACTTCAGAATGTGATAGTTGATCACTTGGTTTGTAATATGATTACTATTATATTCTTTTGCCATGTGACCCACTCCGTGAGCTTGAAGGAGGGTGTACCAATGTGTTAAACATGCACTTAGGTTATACGATAATTTTGGCTAAATCAGTCATGAAATTACCATGTAATCAAATCATTTAGAGGATGACAGAAAGTATGAAATTGTACATTTTAAAAGTTTAAGAATGTACTTCACAAACTTTTTCTCGAGATATTATGCATGTGGGACAGATTGGCTATTCTATTCTACCATGAATTGCCGGGAGGGATTTCTGATGATTGATTCGGCTATATCTTCAGATTTGTGCTGTTTCTTGCCTGTCTTTCCAAATCTATGATGATGTCCATACGGGGATAAAAGGTGATAATTAATTAACTGCTGAGTAAAAAATTTAACTGGACTTTGTACTTTCTTCTTTGATAAAGTTCTGAACTGGTGTTCAAGCTACTTTCAACTTTGCGCCTTGCATAGCTTCGACTATGATTGTTTCATTTAGCTTAGGAGCGTGGATTCTGCAGTGACAAGAATAACTGGATCAAATCTTAGCTATATTTCTTTTAAAAAAAATTAATCTTGGCTATGGAAATTAAATTAAACTATATGCATTAAATAATTAAAGAAAATACAACTACAAAAATTCTGAACACTGGTAAATTGTGGCTCATGTAGTTGCTTTTTAAATGCAGGGAATCTTAGTCCGTTGTTTTAGAAGTGTATCATTTTGGGTACGATACTATGATTATTGGCCGTTTGTTTTAATATAAAATACGTGATTCAAATTAATTTAAGTACAAATTCTAATTACGTTTAACAGTTTAAAATAAAATTAATTTTATTAAACTTTAAAATAATCTGCCACTACATCACACGCAAAATGTAGAACTCCAATAATTTTTTTTAGAGAAACTTCAATATTATTATGTCTTAAACGGAGTTAGAAACCTTGCACTAACATGTTGTTTTAAGGAAGATTTATAGGAGAATCTATTGTTCAATTCTCAATACTGCCAGCGAAATTACCTTTGGCAGCACAGAAAAAATGACAAAATTATTTTTCTTTACCAGCTTTTTTGACAAACTTGTGTACAAAAATCAAATGAGAACCACGTTATTTCTCAATAAAATAAAATAAAATAAATTAGAATGCAACAGATCCACAAGAATCTCAATCTGGTCCTCTAGGGTAAGTTTACGTACACAAAGCAAATCCCACGAAAACCAAAGCAATCAAACTGGCATCAATGTCAGAGCCCCCAAAAACTAGAGCAGTCATCTGCGTGGGCGACATCCACGGCTTCATAACAAAGCTCCAAAGCCTCTGGAAGAACCTCGAAGGCAGCCTCGACCGATCCGAATTCGAAACCGCAACCCTAATCTTCCTCGGCGACTACTGCGACCGAGGGCCCGCCACCCGCCAAGTCATCGACTTCCTGATCTCCTTACCCTCGCGTTACCCGCGGCAGAAGCACGTGTTCCTCTGCGGCAACCACGACTTGGCCTTCGCGGCCTTCCTCCGCCTCCTCCCGGCGCCGGCGGATGGGTGTGGGTTCTCGGAGGGGTGGAGGGAATACGAGGCGAGCGAGGAGCGCGAAGGGTGGTTCAAGGGGGAAGGGTACGAGGACATGCACCTGCAAGGGAGGAGGTGGAGTGGGAAGATAAAGGTGAAGTTTAACACGGTTAAGGGGACGGAGTATCAGGGCTCCATTTATGACGCTGGACCAACCTTTGAGTCCTATGGAGTTCCCCATGGCTCCGCCGGTAAGTGGTAACCCTCCTCTCTTCCTTCCTTCACCTCATACTTTTTCTTTGTTTGGCTATCTTAAGCAAAACTAGCGTTGGAAAGTTGGTTTGAAGCATAAAGTTATATACTAATTCATAGCTGAAAAACTATTTATTATATAAGATTAAGTAATGAAATTACTGATTAAAATGACAAATGATAATAAGATCATTATTTATTTAAAGAGTAATTAAGAAATTAGATAAATATATTAAGAATAGAAATGTAAGAAAATATAAAAAGTTATAAATTACTGTTTTAAACGCAATTTCAGTTATGCTCGATAAAATTAACTAAAATGTTAGCTGCAAGCTGAAAGGTAAAAAAGTAGTTGGTAGTTACTTTGGCTATGATCATATTGGATAAGATATTTTAGTTAGTTTCTAACATTTTTTTGTTAGTTGAAAAACTTATTTAGTTGTTTGGTAGATAGATTTTCTTTAGTAAATTTTAACATTTTTTGAAACGCTACTTGAAATAGTAACTTTTGAAACATGTATAAAACGCTAGCTTATAGTTTTTTATTTTTTTCTTTTATTTTTATCTTCAATATATTTATTCAATTTTTTTATTACTTTTTTTATAAATAAATCATTATTTTATTATTTTTTAATTATTTTACATTTTTCAGTTACTTAAAAATATCTCTAATTAAATAAAAGAGAGGTTATATTTACATGCATTTAGAAGAAAGATAAGCATTAAGGAGAATGTATTTTTGGAAAAGTATATAAATTTAGGATAAATTTATTGTTATCAACTAAGTTAACCACTTTTCTTAATCTTAATGAATTAGGTAATTGGGTATTTAAACGGAGGTAGTATTTTGAATCTGGAATGCTGCTCTTCTGTTAATTGTGGTATTTTGATATGTCAAGGTTTTGGAATAAAAACTAAAATAATGTTGAGGTGTTGGTGAAATGTGCTTGGATTTATGGATTATGCTGTGGCTTAGTTTGTAACTTAGTATGTGTGGCTTTATATACTTCAGGTTCACTTTGAATGACATAGTTGAATTATGTTTATTTAGCACAGGAATTATCACTGCTATAAAATTATAAATGTATGAGTAAATAATACTCCACAAGTTTTGAAGTGTAAATAGCCCTTTCTAGAAAATTTAGTGTTGTAATTTCCTGGACTGAAGGGCACTTCATTGAATGCAGATTTGGTTAAGGCTGTTCCTGATGATCACAAGAAATTTCTTGCTGATTTGGTTTGGGTCCATGAAGAGGTGGGGCTTACTTTGTTTGCCTCTTTGTGCTTGTAGTCGTATCATATGACAGATTTCTAAATTGTCTGGTTTTCCCTTGGTTCAGCAATCCTTGTTTCGTTTGCTTACTGATGTGAATTAAATGAACAAATGCTGAAAGCTCTCTGGATCATGTTTTACTAGGACGATGTCTTTGTGAACACTGATGATGGAGTTAAATGCTGCAAATTGATTGCTGTTCATGCTGGTTTGGAGAAAGGAAAAGATGTGAAAGAGCAGTTAAAACTTTTGAAAGCTCGGGATACTCGGGTGCCTAAGGTGGAGGCTCTAAGTGGGAGAAAGAGTGTTTGGGATATTCCAGAGGTGATAGCTTGCTTCATATTATAATATTACTGCAACATCATATGGGTTTAAATAGGGACTAATATCAGAAAACTTTACATTTTTAAAGACTAAAGGCATGTTTCCTTCTGCTTTTGTAGCTTCTTCAAATAAGTTGGCTTACCGTTTTCTTGTAGGAACTAACTGCAAGTCCAGCCATTGTTGTTAGTGGTCACCACGCGAAACTCCATGTAGAAGGCTTAAGGCTGATCATTGATGAAGGTGGTGGATATAAAGATAGACCAGTGGCTGCAATTATTCTTCCTTCAATGAAGATTATTCGTGATACAGATGAATTAGCAAAATAGTTTCATATTTGTGATATTTTTTGCTTTTATACGGCGTAGTCAAGCTGTTCAGCTTTTAGATCTCATGAGCTCATAGAGATGAGATATTGCGTGTTGTTGATCTGAAACACGAGATACATTTAGATGGCTTATCCTCTTGTTCTGATTTTTAATGAAGCTCTGAACTATTCCTTTCATCAACGCTATGGATCTGAGTCTTTCGCCTTTGAAATGACAAGTGCAATGTCAATGACTTATTTATTTATGAACTATTTGAGTTTGGCATGTTAGTATCAACTTTATTTTGCTAAATAAATAAGCTCAAGTTAGATTTTAGGCTCATTATATGAATAATGAAGCTCAAATTATTATAGCAAGCTAATTCTTACATATTATCACTATTTGTAAATTGTGAAACTTTTCTAAATCTTTTTTTTCATTGCAGGGAATTGAATCAAGCATCAATGAACACACTGGCAGCAAAACTTTTGAATTATTGTTATTTATTACTTATTGGTACAGCATATATATTTTCCCATCTCAAAATCATATATTTTTTTTGCTATGCACCCAACTTTAAGTGCATTTTCTTCACGGTTAAGTCAACCAAATTAATGTAACATTTTTTATTCAATGTTTTGTTTAATAAAATAGTCAAAAAATTTATACAATAAATTTGTATGTGTCGAGCGTTGGAGTGGTATTAAAACTAGTTAAAGACATTAGGCCTCCTGGTAAGCATTTGTGACTTTCTTCCTGTTATACTTTATGTGGTAAGATTTGCCAATGATTTGAGTTGTTAAATGTTAAGGCTGTTCATTCATTGTCCTTCTATTCTGAGCGGATTGGTTTTCCAAGGGAAGCTCAATAACATCCTAACGGCATTGGCATCATAATTTCCGGAAACATTAACAGTGTTTATAAATACTGGCATAGATTTGACTTGGTAGTTTCTGGGTCACTTGAATCACAATTTATGCAATTACTAGTTTATATTCCCTGGGTTTATGTTCTGATTCCAGTCTTAAAGCTGATGACTTATAAAACCTAAAGATATCATTTTAGTACAGCAATCAGTGTGTCCAATATATACAAAATAGCCAGAAAAATGGGAAAACAGTTTTCATTTTTCCGTGCTTTCTAGTATGGCTTTCTCGCTGATTGAATGGTATCATTTTTCAACTTTATATTTTTATAAAGATTCTTTATTCAACAATGATCATATCATATGGAAGCTAAATCATGTTTATAGTAAGGGAACAAAATACACATTTCATCCTGCCTTAGTCTTTCTATATATATTTCTTGCCTTTTAGATTGATGATTTGGAATTTTAGTATTATTGTGCCTTTAGTTTCCTCCTTTCTCTATGTGCTTATTTCTTGTCAACTTCTACTAATTTTCATGACACGCAATAGTCCAAGATACACATAATTTTACTAACATCTAATGCCTAGTCATATGCACTGGTTTTATTTTTCTTTCCGCTGTATTTTAGCAGTTTAAAGTATCATTATACTTTAGTAATTATAGTGAACTTACACAGCAAGCAATTTTCAGAACATGGATTAGGATTGAATCATAATACTTGGGTCAAAAGTGAAGTTTATATGGGTATTTTAACAGTTTAAGATATCACTATCACCTCCTCGTGACTTTTCAGAACTCATGTGTGCATGTGCTTGGCGGCTGACACACAAGCATGCCAATGTGTTGTTTATTAGTTGTCCTTTTTCATCTATTTTTTTTACGGTTATGGCTTCTCCCATATAAGCATATGAGGAACTTTACCTCGGAATATTTTGCAGGTGACTATTTATATGTTTTTTTATATTTTTTTTTTAAAAACGAGTTGTACCAATCGAGGCATTTTATGCTGTGCTCTTAAAGTATGGATTTGGTTAAAGAAACAAGACCATGCCAACATATGCTAACTACAAGCTCAACTTGTTCATTATCCGAAGGTGTTTGTTTCCTATTTATTATCAGGCAAACAAGTGGTAAATTCCGTTATTCACTTAACTAGGAGGAATCTAGCTTTTCTCATTAGTAAGACATGTAGTGTGTTTGGGATTGAATTAACTTCCTGATAAGAAATAATCCATTAATTTTGCTAATTGCTATATTCACTCCCTCTTCCTGCTAATACATTCCCCTTTTAATTTTTCATTCCAATTATTCCCAAAAAAAATAAACTCCCCTGATCATTAGAAAAGCTTCTCTAGATTACACCTCCCTCTTCGATCAAATCAAGAGCACACATTTGGGAGGCAACATCCATAAACACCATTCCTTCTCCCCACAACAAGGGTTGAAATCCAAAGGGTCCTTCACAGCACCAAACTTGTCTTCGGTGACAGACACAAGGGAATATGTCCTTTGAAGCTTTTTGCAGGCATCGAGAATTTTCGTAGACCACTTTGAAACAAGCCAAATTGAATGATGCTTCATGCATTTGAAATTGTAGTTCCTACTGCCCGAACACCAAAGCCATCAACAAAATTAGCCCTTTTCTAAACCATGGCTCCTAACCTATCCAGAATTGAATAGTTACCGAGCTCAAACATGATGTCATGGTAGGTTCCATGTGCCAACAAATACACGAGAATGAAACTGAGAATAGCCCCCACTCAACAACCAAGTTCATTCAATCCAAATTTTGGCCTTGAAGCCTTGAAAAGACGATCGAACGCTGGTCATGGAGAGATCAGTGACAGATGGGAAGTGTATTTGTCAGTGGTATTTTTGAATAAAACCAATCAAAGGGGAGTGTATTGGTGGCAGAAAGTGAGAGTGGAAATAACAATTCCCACTTTGGGATGAATAGTAAAGACAATGCAATAAATAGTTGCTTATATTTTTTCATAGTATCACCATGATTTTGCGAGATAGAATTGATTCTAATATGTTATCTAAACTCACTAATCATGCTGATGTTGGAACTGTCTCTCTACTTGCAACATACATGTCCAAGAATTCTCAAAAGTAAACCCAAAAAACCTCACAAACTCCACCAACTCTTAGGTGCTAATGAAACTAGCCTCAGAAGCAGAACTAGGAGGCAACTGAAGCAGAACACTGGTTGGTGAAGAAGTGGAGCTGGTGGTGGATGATCTCAATGCCTCTGCAAGTGGTCCTCCCATTGAGGCCGCGTGGCACGCATCCTCTCCATGGCCAGTGGACAATTTCAACGACACATCCGAGGAAGTGATTCCTGGTGTTGACATAGAAAGACATGTTCCTGAGTTGTTGTTCTGGCAACCATTGCTTTCACCATTGTCAGGCTCTTGCAGTGTCCTTGGCCAATCATCAAAGAAATGCCTCAAGACATGGCCATCAGATTTGGCTGAATTTCCATCCCCATCCACATGATCATGGTTTTCAAAGAAGCTCTTGTTGTCACTCTTGGCCCCAGAGGAACTACAGAGAAATCAAAACAACTTAGTGTGTGTTTGGATTGCAGTTAGAAGCTTGTTAAATGAAAAAAACATGCATTCTAATGCACCAAAACAGCAACTTAACTTTTATCCAAACACACCTTAGTTATCAAGCAAGGGCATTCAGGAAAAAGGGACAAAAAAATGTGGCCATGGAACACAAGGTGACAAGGGTAACATTGTTTCTAAATTTGGTCTACCAAGAAAGTTTGGGGCCTATTTATGCACAATAAAGTTTTTAAATCTTTTCCAAGTATATATGAGACATAACAGCTAGGTAGGATCAGGGTTTCCTACCATTTATGCATATCAAATTTCATGGTTGATTATTTACTCAATAAGGAACATTTTCAACCTCTAACTAGTTTTGACTGTCAGTTAAGTAATCTTAGAAACACCACGAGATTAACAAAAAAAAAAGTCCCTCTGACTCGTTTTATTTGTTGTTTAGGGTACAATAATTGATTGTACCAATTCCTATATTGTGTACCAGTTCTCGTCATTCTATTAAAATATTCTTATAAACTGTTATGTACAGTTACAACTACCTATCTAACAGTTACATTGGTGTGTTTATTTCTTGAGAAATTATTCAAAAATTAATTAACTTTTTTGTATAGGTGGCAAAGTGGATTGGAGTATGGACTAACCAGAACAACCTCAATATGAGGAAATTAGGACTTGAGCTTAAACTTTAAGCTAAGAAATCAAGCTTTTACTAGGTTAGAGCTTCATTTTAAAAGTCTGAATTGAGTTTGATTTTTTTTTTTATCTGATTCAATGTGTCCTGTAACTAAACCATCCAATTTACCATCTCTACATTTTGATATTATTAAATCACAAATTAATATTAAAAAAATAACAACTAAAGTAACACTCAGAGAGTAATAGGATGTGCCACCAAATTAGATCAAGCTCATTCTTTGCACCAATTGAAATTTCATTATACACAGTTCAAACATAAAAGAAAACCAAAAAAATTCACAATGTGAACTATCTAGATTCAAAATTTACCTTTCACTGAGGTGAAGGAGATTAAATGAAGCAGAGGGTGAAGAAGAAACGGAGGCTATAGCAGAAAGAGATCCATCACGTTGTTCCACAGGCTTTCTTGAACGGTTTCGGCCACGATGCATGTGGCGGTCGCAGTACTTCTGACCCGCCACCGCGTCCTTCGAGCACCGCCACTTCTTGCCGTCGGTCCTCCGGCACCGCCCCGGCTCCGGATCCAGCGCTGCTCTTCCCCAGTAGTACCCTGATTCCAACACTGATGCCTCAAACACATGCCCAAGATCAAAACTTTCATCACAATTTTCTCACCAAAATGGAGTAACTTTGATGGGCATAAAGATTATGGCATAAAAAAGAGCCTTTCATATTCTACTACACTTCTAAAGCCAACACCTCAAAACTAGACAAATCAACTATAAATAGCATAAAACTTAAATACAGTTTTATAGCTGCTTTTACACAGTTTTCAACCAGAAATAGAGTTTCACCTTATAGTATGTTTGGATAGCTCCTAGAATCAATTTTGGACCCTAAAATTATGATAAAAATTTGAAGCAACTATTTATTATTTGGCTTCAACTTAATGATTTAAAGCAATAAAATGAAATTCCAATTCAGATTGACAAACAAAAAAAAAACACACGTGAAACTACATTTAAGTTTTCTCTACAACATACATAACGAAATAAGTAATAAATGTGGTGAAATGTTAACAATTGATTTACTTATTGAGGATTAATATGGCCACTTTATATTAGTCAAATAGTCAAATAATTAGCAAGTAGAAAAATGGGGTTAGAAATTTACAAGGAGGGTTATAAAGTTGAAGGAAGCTTTTCTTGATTGGTAGAAGGAGCTCAGGAGGAACAGGAGCACCGGCCAGCATGTACCTGAATATCAGAGCCTGCAACTCAAGCTCTTGCCACTGTGCAAAGCTGAAGCAACTCTCCATCCCTAATGAGAAATGAACAAAAATAGAACCTTTGAAAAAAGGGAGCAACTAAGATACTACTATATGTAATATAGGCCAATCCAACTTTGTTTGTTTCTGTTACCAAAGAGAACAAAAGGAATGTGCTAAATCAATCTTACTGGAAAATCTGGGAGCAGAAGGTAGTGTGGAATCAGAAAATGCTGACAGGGTGCAGACTTTGGTGTTGGGTTGTTCAGGTACAAAGAGAGGGAGTGCAGAGGGAGATGGTGGTGGGTGGTGTTGAGGGAGAAATTTTGGCATGTTTGGGGAATAATGTTCTTGTTCTGACTCATGCCGGTTACTCCATTGCTTCAACTGCAAGTCCATGGAGAGAGAGAGAGAAGAGCTATTGAGCTTTCAGCTTTGTGCTGCTTTTGGTTTGGTCGGTTATTAAACTTTGGATATGGACAGATCAGGTTTGTAACACTTTTGCAGAGGACTCTGCCGTTTACTTCCTTTATAATATTTTGGTGCAAAATCTTTTATGTGAAATTAAAGTCTAACCTTTTTTTTACTTCAAGTTTAGTGTCTTGAAAACTCATCAAGAGAGGCAGGATCAAGCCTCAACCTTCAAGCACTTCCAAAGTTATTTACATGTTATTTACTAATAAAGTCTTATGAGATATGAATTTGTTTTTTTTTTACAGGATAAACTTTTGTTATCACATTAATTTTTTCTACATTTAAATTACAGTCATAGTTACAATTTTGTATTGATTATATTATATGCTTTGTGCAAAATTGTGAATAGTTAAAATTATGATCACCCACCAATTTTTAAAACCTTGATGTCTCCTAAAATTTTCTTCAAATTGGACTCACATTTCTTCTCATTATCAACAATTCTCCTATGTATTATTAGTGAAGTGTTTTGTCTTTCTTTATATTTATTTCATTTTGTTTGTTTGTTTTACTATGTGATTTTTGTTACATTTAAGGGGAAATTGGTATTCAGGGCATATATACATTAAAGAAAAATACTAAAATTTTAAAGGGTTGTTTTTTATACTATCTTACAAGAAGTGATATTTTAAAAAAAAATTAAAAAGAATGTAGTAAGTGTCATTTAAGAAAATCTTAAGAAATTTAGTATAATTTCCCCTCATTATTATTGCATTTTTTTATTTTTGAAAAATATTTATAAAAATTTAATTAAAATATATTTACATTATCATGTAATTCTAAATTATCATATGTATAATAACTCTATTAATTTTTATAATAAGATTTTTTTGTTCCCTTCAAAAAAAAATATTTTACAATAAATTTAAGTAAATTGGGTCATACTAGATCATTCGGGATAAGTTTCAAAAAATACTTACCACTTACCAATGTACTTACAAATCACCTATCATCTTATGTTGGTAGTAAAATTCAAACATGTATTCTTAAGGATACAGGTTTAATCTTTATCAACTAGATCAATTTTTATTAGTTAATTTTTATAATAATTATTTTTAAGACATAATATTACACATTTCTTTAATTTTTTATTTTTTAATTAATTAATAGTAGTATAAAAATTAAATTCTCTTTTTAAAATAGAGATATAAGAAGAACATGGAAAATAGATAGTAAAAGACTAAAGGTAAGTTTGATTGTGTAAAAAAAATGAAAGAAAAAATATTTGAATTAAAATAAAAAATTAGAAAAATAAAAATATAAGATCCATTTTAGGTTTTTAAATTTATTTTTTTTTCTAACCAAGCAAAAGGTAAAAGATAAGAGAGGTAGGAAGAGAGAAAGAGAGGGTTCTGACAAGATTGTCTGCAAAGTTTGTTTTGAAGGGAGAGTGGGGAAGGCTTACAGCACTTGGGAAAAGGACAGGCGTGAGACAATACAGGTGAGAGGAAAAAAAAAACATCTCATCTGAAAAGTAACAAAATAACTGCAACTGGATACATAACTAGCCACAAGAAACAACTTACACTGTGTCACTGTGCCACTCTGCTGTCATTCTGTGATTCTTTCCAAATACTATACTATAGCACTTGAGTACTACTACTACCCTATATCAAATAAACCTTTTATTATGACAAAACAAAATAATTGATGTACGCGTCTAAAAAAATAATTATACTAATTAAGCTTAATTACATATTTGTGAATTTTATCACTTAAATAATTTTTTTATGATTGAGGAAAAGAACAAACCTTTTTTGATGCGTTGGATGTGGGAAAATAAACCTTTTTTTTTATGACAAAACAAAATAATTACACTAATTAAACTTAATTACATATTTTATCATCTAATTGTTATTATTTGATGAATTTCATCACTTAAATTTTTTATTTTTTTACATTTTATCATCATGTTAATAATAAATCGATATTGTTTCACAAAAGATAGTAATCTTTTATAGTAACACATTAGTATCCAATAAAATGCATAAAAATTAAAAACTTAAATAATAAAATTTATAAAATAATAAAAATTGAATGATAAAGTGTACAATTAAGCTTACTAATCATTGCAAGAACATAATATTATTAAAAAATTATTATTGCTATTTTATAAAAAAAAATATACATCTAAAATGCATATAAAAGATAAAGAAAAAGAAACATATTAATCTATGGAAAGAATGAAAGGACAAATATATATAAGTTTAGTTAGTCCTGATAGTATTATTTAACCAATAATGAAAAAATTGGAAGAATCGATAGAAATGAGACTCTTATGAAAAATAAAAATTATAATAAGATGATTTGCTTTCATTTAAATAAATATTTAATTATTCTTAATAAATCAATATTATTTATTACATAATAAATATATTTTTAAAATATTACTAGTAAATATATTTTTTTAGTTTAAAATGAAAATTTTTCTCACTTTAAATTACTATGTTTGGTCAAAAAAAGAAAAATACTAAATAGTAATAATTTTATTTATTTAGTTGAAATGAAGAAAATATAACTTTTAAAAAATTTCTAACATTTTATCTCTTTTCTATTTTTTAAATTTAAATTTAAATATTTTTATTCATATTCTTGTTTTTCTCTTCAACTAAATAGGCATTTTTACTTAATATTTACAAATTGGTCAACACACATCAGAGTGCAAAATTAGCTAGATCGAGTTAGACCAACCCGGATTTTCTTCAAGCTAAGATTTTTATGGGCCAACCTAGTCTTATATTGGATTACTAGGCCGAATTAGTTCTCAATTAAAATAAATAAAAATTTAAAAATGGTTAATATATAAATTTCTAAGATATACACACGTATAAAATAATAAACTTAAAATGGTTACTAGAAGAAGGCCAAACAGACTCGTGTTTTTTTGAAGACTTTTATCTAAAAAGTCCAACTCAAGTAATTTATTTAAGGGAAGTAACAATTTTTTTTAGGTTCAATAAATGATCGGTCGTCGTTTATTTACTATATGTGAAAATTGATCTCTTTACCCTATACTTTTACATTGAATCTAGCCCAATAGTGTGTTTGGATACCTTATCAGAATTGATTCTGACCCCAAAATTCTAATATGATCATAAAAAATAAAAAACAATAAATAGTTATTTTGCCGGCACCATGAAAAAAAAAAAGAGATTGGATCAACGCATCCCATAACCAAACACACACTAGTTTACTGTAAGTGATTATCCTATCAACCTTTGTAGAGACCCTCGAGTCATCTCTGGTAGTACTTTTCACCCTTTGGAGAAGAACATATCTTCGTGATAGTAACAAGCTGGCTGACTTATAATTAAGGGAAGGGTACAACAAAGTATGAACAAAATCTACTGGTCATAGATATGCTAGCAGACTTCATTAATGTTGTTTTTGTTTGCTAGTCTTGCCTTTTTCTTTTTTTTACCTTATTTTCTTTTAAAACTAACAATTATTGCTATTATTTTTGCATATGCTATATGAATCAATTTTCATCAAATTAATTGACTATCTATGGATTATAACTCTTTTGCGCGTGCAAAACAGTTTACACTCCATTTACACTTATATAACTGGAGTAGTATAAAAAATCGTTAGTCATTACTATTTATCAACAAATTTTAACAAATATTTAGTTTGTGTAAATTTAGTCATGACATAAAAAAAAGAAGAAAAATTGGAAGCTTGTTTGTTGGTATGAGATGAGTAATATTTTTCATGGAAACAAGTCAAGAAGGACTATTGTGGGCTATATATAAAACGCAACTGTATATTCTATTTTAACAAATAATCCTGAAACCATTGATTATGTTGAATAATCCCATATGAGTTGGGAAAAAAGAGAAAAAAGAAAGAAAATATAGGTATGGGGTAGGTGGGTTTAAATGTTTTGTAACACAGAAATGACACTATTACTGTATTTCGATGCCTTATGGCATTGGGGAACGAGTGTGGGGGAAACACTGCATGGTGTTTCTTTTATATTGGTTAACTAATATTTATATCCTTATTGATATAAATATAAAATAACTTCTCAATATCGGATAGGTATTCAGCTAATGGAGAATAACAAACCTAAGTCTATGGTGGCCTAAGGCGGCTTGGGGAGTACTCAATCATTATTGGAATTGTCTCGATCCTATGAAGCACTCGATTGAATATCCTCCCGAACCTTGTGTCACCATTATCACGAGATTAACAAGCAATAGATCAAGTCGAATGCTTAGGTCATCTAAACTCACTTAGAAAAATGTTTTATCTAAACGGTAATCCATCTGCTAAGACCCATGGTCTAATGTTCATAAAAATTTATATAAATAGGACATAGGTAAAAATTATTGTTCATTTCTATGTATTTTTACGATCCTAATATTTATTTAAAGTCGAGATCTTACTTGAATATCAGAATATTTTTTACAAATATCCTTCTTCTGACAAATCTTATTCAAGACATTAGAGGACGAATAAGAATAAGAAATCCTTCGACAAGAAGAAGAAGTATTCAACTACTATTTGGAAGGAGGACTCTCTATTTGTAAGTTTAGTACTTCTCATATTGATTTCCTTTAATACAAATACTTTGCTGATTGAAAAAAAGAAGTTTATGATGTGGTAAAAAGAGAGAAAGAAAGAAATGAAAGGTGCTGGTAAATCATGTTTAAAATAAATGAGTGTTTGTCTATCATTACTCTACTAGTTAATCTATGCTTAGGAGTAACTATAAGCTTGTTTAATTATGACCTAGGCTACATTTGGTAGGCCTTTGAGGAACTTATAAATCCATTTGAGCTAACTTATAAGTTACTTTGACTAAAATAAACTTGTTTGATATACTTCAAGTAGCTTATAAAAAATAAGTTAGCTTATAAGTTATTAGTTTTGTTCTTCTTCTCAACTTTATTCTTATTATTTTATTTGAAATTTCATTTTACCCTTTTATTGAATTTAAAAATCTTCTTATCTTTTTCTTTGTTGAATGAAAAAAACTCATTTAATTTTATGTTCTTACATGCACACGACAGCTAACTCATCAATTGTCATTGTTATACCATTCCTTAAGGTTAAAAATTCTTTGGATCATATTAACTTTACAACTAGTTGCTAAATTATTTTGTATTTTTAATTATATGACCTAATATGAGTAAAATCATCAAATCTTTACCATTTTTGTATAATACAAAATTTTAAAAAATTATGGTAAACTACATTTTTAGTCTTTAAACTTTTTAAAATTTACATTTTAGTTCTTGAACTTTTCTTATATGTTTTTAGTTCTTTGACTTTTTTTTGTTCTTGCATTTAGTGTTTTAACTTTTTTTGTCCTTTCTTATAATCCTTGAAAAGAACTAAAAGTAAGAATGAAAAAAAAAGTTTAAGGATTAAGAATAAGGACAAAAAAAATTAAGACTAAAAATACAAACAAAAAACTTGGAAACTAGAAGTAGAAATTTTAAAAATTTTAGGGACTAAAAAGATAGTTTACCCAAAAAAATTATTATTCTAATTTTTAATATGATAAATTATTAGAAATAAAATTCAAATGTTAGAAATATTAAATATGTCATTTTACATAATTTAACATTTATCGAGTAAGTTGTTAGTTAGTTTAACAAAACATTTTCAATTAAACCATCTAGTTTATAAGCTTTCAGCTTTTTAGCTCCTAGCTTAAGTGTATAAGCTAGCTTTCAACTAGTTTATAAATTAGTTTTATCAAACATAGTCTTAAATATGTTTTTAGTTCTTGCAATTATTTTTTATCTTAGTCCTTATAAATTGTGCTTATTTTATTTTTCATCCTTAAAGTGGTTTAGATGACACTTTAAACAGTAAAAAAAGTGTTATTTAAATCGCTTAAAGGATGAAAATAAAACAAATATAATTTATAAAGACTAAAAAGGTATTTAAATATTTTATTATTTTAAAATTGTTGTAGATGACTCATATTCTATGGTGTCGTATAGGGATGATATTGTAAATCTATATCATGTTTTAATTTTATAAATACTAATATAATTCTATTTGCCAATGAAAAAAAAAATTCAGCTCCAGGAGACATAGACATACTTATGAAACATTGTTAAATCTTGTATTTGTGTGTGTACAAGTGATTATTATGATTTTTAGCATTCTGATTGTTATTACTAATAAAAATATTAAAAGAAACTAAAAACCTAGTGTATATGACTCAATTAGTAAAACAGGTTAAGTTTGTAGAAGAAAATTAGTGTTCAATTTCACATGATAGATCTTTGGAGATACATGAATAACTCTATTTGTGATTAAGTATGAGAATTATCAGATTCCATAACTCAATTAGTCTCATACTTAGTTCAAAAACATGAAATGTGTGAAAATATTACCGGATTCCATAAAAAAAGTCAAATGCTCTAACTAAAAGGACTATTTTTGCTGAAGTTTTAAAAACAGTTTTGAAATTTTGATTTTAGAAGCCGAAAATGGAACATTTTCAAAGCCAATTTTTTAGTTTTTATAGTGGCATTTTGTGTGTGTGTGTGATAAACTTGTCATTTCCAAATTTTTATTCTAAAATCCGAACACTTCTCAACCTCTTATGCCTAAAATTCACAACCAAGGGATGAGGTTGGTTGACCCCAAAGGCATCTTCATCCGTTGAGTTTCAAACAGTAAACTTCTCACTTCTGGACATTGAATTGTGGCCCAAAAAGATTATTTCTTCAACGTTTTGCCCCAGAATTGATAAAAAAATTTAATCACCATAATCAGGCCATTAACTCCTCTGTGAGATTCTGAATTATCCCACAAATTTTGGTGCTTTAGGTAGTCATAGTAAGAACTATTAATATATAGTTCTAATAATAGTTTACACCGTATAAAATAACAATTAAGCATAAAAATTAATGTATAAGTTATTTATATTATTAATTTATGTATATTATATTAATATACATTTAAATTTTCTTATTTTAAAATATATTATTAAATTTATTTGAAAAAAGTGTTCTTAATAAAAATGTTGCTGATAATTTTTAAAATGTTATATATGATTAGTCGTATAATCATGGTTATATAGATGTTTTTTATGATATATATTTAATTATAAGTATAAGAAAATTAGTTAAATTCAATAATTTTTTTATAAAAAAATAATTGATGGAATTCGAAATGAAATAGGTATTACAAGTTTTTTTATGGGAGAGGCTATCAAATATGTATGAGGCGGATAAATTTCTTTGTATATTTTATTGTATATATTTTATATAGTAATCTTTATACTAATTTGATATATTTTATTTACTAATATTTAAATCGAAATAAATAAATATTTATTAATCTTAAACTTGGTAAAAAAATATTTAATAACTGAAAAATAAGATTATGAAAGAAGATTCTTTGAATACTAAAATTATGTATTGAATTTGGATTCTTGTATCCAAATTCAAAAAGTTTTTGTGATTATTGTCAAAGAACTGAAATAAAAGATATGATGGAGCTATGACAATTATTATATGGGGTCTACCCAATGCTAAATGCAAAGGCGCATAATAGATCAATATGAATATTATGAGTTGTCTCAAAATAAACCTAGTTGTTGCTAATATTTTCTTTTCTGTCCCTTCTTCCACATGCCTAGCTCAAAGAAGGAAGGGATAAGAGAGTCCTATGAAAAATGTCGTTAGAAATCCACAATAGAGTCTGATCACAACTATCGAATTAATTATCTTCATGCATAAGAATACTAGATCATCCAGTATAAAAGATTGAAAAATCATCTCAAACCTATCTTTTTCTTTTCTATTGCAATTTCTGGATTTTTCAACTTTTTTTTCTAGAATTTTCCATTTATAGAAATGGATAGACTAGAAACGAAATCTCTTATCTCAATGACACCAAAGATAGGGATATTAAACGAATGAAATTAGTATATGTACGTAATATAATGAAATAGAGCCACTTTGGGATTCTATATGAAATGAAGCATGAAATGGAGCCACTATGAAGAAGTTTTACAAGTTATGAAGGAAACTTTTAGCTTATATTGGTCATGGATTGAGAACCGGAATTAAACTCTATGAGCTTGAATTTCCTGTTGTTCCCCAATAACTCAGGGGTAGAATAGTCAGCTTTTAACTCTTAGATATATTGGTGGTACCGGCAATAACAAGTGCATCTTTGATGCATTCATCAATTCTCACAAGAAGCCACAATCACCCATAGCAAACATGTTAATGACAAGGAACACATTTTTACAATAACTATATATTCTATTTATTTAAACTATAATAATTACATCATATTACATGAATATAAGATTTAATTATATTATTTTAAGATAAATCATATATTATATTAAATAAATATACTATTTAAATTGTACTACTCAACTCAACAAACTTCTGTACTCAATGACCGACAAAGTAGATAATTCGAATTTAGAAAATTTGAGTGAATTTAATTATGATAAGAAGGAAAGTCTATCTTCTACTAGAAAGATATATCCTAAAATCATATGTTATCTATTATTAGAGAAAAAATAAGATAAAATTATATATTTTCTTATTTTATATTCTTATAAGAAAAATTGAAATCTTATCATTTAATTTTATCTCTATAAAAAAGAAATCGTCAAAGTTAAGGTAAACCAATTTTTAATTTAACATATATCCTGATATTTATATATTCTATACTGCTAACTTAAACATCAGAGTGTTTGTACAGCTACACTCTATCTTCGTATGTAGAAAAACTCTCTAAAAATCATTGTCGTGATATGTTTCTGCCAAATCCTATAACAACACAAACTGTTGGAAAATTGATTTTATTCATATATCTGTCTATATGAGTTGATGTAATTTCCTTTGGAAAAAAAATTGAAAAAAATAGTTATTTTTAAAATTTATTTTTAAGCAAACTCACATAATATGCTGTTTTAAAGAGCAACAAAATAATAATGCTAATGAGTATTCGTAAGAACTTATTAGAATTTTAAAAATATTATAGTAAGGAAAAATAAACATTTTCATTTTTTCATGTATTAAAAGTACTTTTAGTAAATGTTTTATTGTTAAATCCTTTACTAGTTTTTAGAAAACTTTTGCAATAATCCCGGAACTGTCCTATGTCCTTATTCACGTTGCAATACCGACAATTTGAAATATAGAAAATCTACAATTTTGTTGTATCTGTTGGACATCATAAACAATAAGAAACTGAGCACACGCCATTTGTTCAGAAAAAAATGTATAGGTGATATATTGCTTCAACTAATAATTAATAACAATTATGCTACAAAAATCAATTATGTACTCAGATCATCCATCACATTAATTTTGACCCCTGTATAATATTTTCACCATAATTCCAAGCAACTGACCATACACAAAAACTAAAAAAGAGAGTCTATAAGTGTTAAAAACAGAAAAGGAAAGAGTTACTTGTGAAAATTAGATTATTTCCAAAATTGATTGTATTATTAATTATAATGAGAATCAATCTTTGTTTAGAGTTTGTTGAAAAGTGGTGTGTAGTCATTTTCATTACAATCGATAAATAAATTCAAAAAGTGACACAACTATCACACTCTCTTAATTCTATGAAGTAGCTTAATATAAAAAATTACACCAAAAAAACAAATTGCATTTATTCCTCTTTTGTGATTTGTCCAATAACCTACAAATTTGATCAACTGCCACTAATTTTAAATGAGGTTGTTACTTTGGACACCCAGTAGTTTTGCTGAGGCACCCAGTAACGTTGGTGAAAGGGTTAAAATATCCTTCACCATTTTGATATAAAAAGCTAAAGTGACTCGTTCGTACGAGTCATTATTCATTTCTCTCCCGCGGTGCTTCTTCTTCTTTTGTCTTCCTCCCGACACCGCTTCTTCTTCTTTCTTCTTCCTCTTAGCCCAGGATCGCTTCTTCTTCTTTCGTCTTCGTGTTAGCCTTGATACCACTTCTTCTTCTTTCGTCTTTGTGTTAGCCTTGGCACCGCTTCTTCTTCTTTCGTCTTCGTGTTAGCCTCGACACTGCTTCTTCCTTTTTCCAGTGGTCCTTTCATTTCATCTTCTTGGTGGGTCATCTTCTTCGAGGTAAGTGGTTCCCTCTCAAGTCGTTATTGTTGATGTTGTTGAATGACTGTATTTGGTGTTGTTTGTTGTTGTCCATATGAAGCGCTGTCGGAAAAATGGAGTTTTGTGGGAAAAACCCATACGGATTGGTCCGTATGGGTCACATGGATTGGTAATCCATAAGGTATTTTTTTTAATTGTTTATAATTAAAAATAATAAACTCAAATTTTTTTTTTTAATTTTTTTGTGTAATTATGTTTCGTAAAATTTTTGTTAGTTATTTTTGATAATTTTTTTAGTGTTGGTTATTTTGTAAAAAAAATAATTAATTAGTAAAAAAAATATAGTGTAGACACCATACGGATTGTTGATCCCTATGATTTTTTTAATTGAAAATAATAAACTCCAAAATATATTTTTAAATTTTTATATATATTATAATTTTTTTAACAATCAAATTACTAAATACAATTGTTTATACCACTATAAAATAATATCACAAAATCAATATTTTTATAATTGCTAAAATTATTAAAAAAAATTCACAATTGCTAAAATTATTACAAAAAAATTATTTTTAAAATTGGTAAAATTATAATTCATATAATGTTATTCAAAATTTAAAAAATATTAGAAACCTAAGGATTAACAATTCGTATGCTGCATACAGATTATCAATCCGTAGGTTCGTAATTTTTTTTTTCGCGTACCTCTGCTTCTCCAATGACAAAAATCGATCAAACTTCACCGTATATTCCTGAACAACGTACGTACACCACCGGAGATCAAATATGTCTCCAAACTAACTTTAATAGAAGCAACTTATACTAAGTGACCGACATTTTATGGGGAAAAAATGATGCTGCGGAAATGAAAACTGTTCATGCTATTTATAATTGAAAATAACCATAAGGATGTTTCTGGCATTTATGAAAAATACTGGGTGCCGCAAGAAATTCCCTTAAAATGATTGTGTGGTTGTTTTTTGTGTTATTGGCGGTTCCAGAATCCCCATTCTCGAGCCCATGTTACTATACTAGCCCATAAAATGCCATGGAGCTGCTCCATCGTCTGCAACCCAATATATAGTTTTTTTAATTGTTACTCACATAAACATTTGCCCATCAAATCAAAGTCTCAGCATTCCCGGTTGCTTTGCTATCTCCATCACACTATGACCAACCTTCTCCCTAGTATCTCTCTCAACTCTCTTAACACTCTTCCTAAATTAGGTGTTTTATTTATGCAAATGATTAGAAGATTATATGGTCCCAAACACATAACAATAGCTGTTAACAAATTTTATGCTTAACTTATATGCCACATCAATGTTTTAAATTGTGGTTGTGGTTTCATCTTAATTTTTGATATATTGGTAAATTTCGTAAATGCTGTTGATGTGGACGCCATTGTCACCGGTTTGTGTCTGTGGTAAACCCAAAAAGCTTGACGTTATAATCTAAATCGCTGTCAAAAATTATTTTTCTAAAATCATGTGCCGTATTGTTAAATTAGAAGATTATGATTCTCTTTAAAAAAAATTCAAATAATCAAATTAACAGGTTATAGGAATTTCGAAGAGGTCTTGCCATTGTGCAAAAACATTCTACCTAAAGATTCAAATTAGCGTGTCACAAAGGAGGGGTAAATTCATATAAGCGAGAAGCAAGACTGAAAAATATACACTCTCGTAAAGTCAGGGACGTAGATGTGTAGCATTCTTGCTGACATTTTGGGCCTTAGATCTGGGCCTTGATACCCCATACCCACAACTATTCCTAATTTTGGGTTGAGTTACTATTGGCACTATCCATGTGGGCGTCTTTTAATAGTATCCCAGAAAAGTCCTTTTGATAGAAACACAACATAATCGTGATTCTATTATTCACATGGGACGAAAAAATCACGTATGTAATCCCCCCTCCCCCCAAAAAAAACCCATTGTTTATTTTTTTTTATTTCCAAATAACATAATAAAGTTATGATTCTGTTATGTATGCTTTTCACCCCAAACAATACAACAGAATTATGTTTTTGTTATGTTAAAAAAATTACACAATGCAAACGCAATTTCATTGATATTTTATTAATGAAATCATGTTTTCATTGTTTATTATTTATATCTCATTTTACACAACGAAAATATGATTCCGTCATGTATTTTTTATGATTTTTTTAATTAATTTTAATTGCAAGTTACCTTTTTTAAAAGAAATCAAATTAATTATAATATAGTTTATCATTTTTAATTTTAATCGGTATCTTTTTTTAATTAAAATAGAATTAACTAGATAGAAGTTATCATTTATAAACTTAACTGACTTAATTACTATATGAATTACCTTTATTAATAATAATTATTAATTTATATCATAATTAATTTGATTACAATTAAAAATGAAGTGAAAGAAAATAGTGTAAGAGGAAGGAAAATGGTGAGAATAGCATAATAGAGAAGTGAGAGAAGAAGAGAGAAGGATAGAGATATAAGAAAATCCAAAAGGGTAAAATGATCATTTATTAAGACATGTGAGTTCCAGTAACAATTCTGGTAATAATAATACCCTTTTGGGCTTCGATTTTAATTTGTGCATAGATACTGGTACTGTTGTACATCATGAGCTCCCATTAGTAATTTGATTAAATAAAATATGCTATAAAAGGTTGATTGTTAACCATACTATTAATATAGCTAGCTTTTATCTATTTTTTGACCTTGATAGAATCTTATAGGTTTAAGGAAAGTGACATATTACCTCTAGGCATGTCGGCGAGGGCTTAAACACTTCAATAGCTCCTGTTGACTACTATATATAACTACTAATTGGACTGAAAATGAAACTGAAACAAAAGCAAATAAACAGTTGTTACACTTTTAAAAAGTTATTCGTTACTGCCCCAAAAAGTTAAAGAAAGAAAGAAAGACGATATATTATATAGTACTATTTATATATTATGCAATTCAAATCTTCCAAGGAAATTTATCCAAAAACAAATCTTCGAAGGAAATTCGTCCAGCTATATAATTTCAGCAGTAGATGACAATAGTAATTCACACTGTGTTATAATCTGGAAAATCTCTTGTAACACACTATATAGGAATTACTGAGCCTGAGACAAATTTTTCATTACGAATAAAAATAAGATTTAAATATTTTTTTCCTACAATTTAATAATTTTTTCATTTTTGTTCTTGTGAAAAAAATTTAATTTAATTCTTATAAAATATATTTATTTTATTTTTGTTAAACGTTTTAAATAATATTTTAAATATTAAAAAAATATCATTTAAAATATTTTAAGAACGAAAAATAAAACACACATTTTAGAATGAGTAAAATGAAAAAAAATTAAAAAATTAAAAAAAAGTATTTAAGCCTAAAAACAATTATTGTGTTGATCATTATCGTGGATCTTGTCGCGTAATTAGGATCCGTTAAGAAACCTCCGCGAAGCTTATGCATGAACATCGGATTCGAGCATAAACCCTATTTGTATATTCCTCTTTGCGCAGGAAAACCACGAGGTAATGAAGCCAAGGTAATGTTTATTTTTAAGGTTTCTCAGAGTACAAATCAAACGACGGTGTAATTTCCACGCTCATTGTATTTATGCAAAGACTTGCAATATCAGTATGGTGGAACATACCGAATAATTAAGTTATTATTGGTCCCGTTCTTCACTCAATTCTCACCCTAACTAATTATAATTTCCACACATCCAAACATACATTTTAAATTTACGAACAAACATTTTTAATAGATTGTATTTGTATTAAGAAAAGTGTTTTTCTTATAATGAATAATTCTATACAAGTTATATCAACAATCATCATTTCAATATATTACTAGAGTAAGCTAAATCAATTACAAAATATAATGTTAGAGATTCGAGAATGATTAAAATAATGTATATAAGCTAAAGACTACCTTTATTTAATAAATTACTTTTTGAGGTTGCATTAGATTGAAATTTAAATTTTAAGATGAAATCATAGTATATTTTAGTGATTATTAGTAGAGTTATCGAATTATCTATTATTAAATCATTATTAGGTTATTCGTAGATGTTTCATTCTGCAAGACGAATAAATGTTAGTAATATTGACAACCTAAATTATAAGATATAAGATTCACACTCTAAAATTTATTTAAAATAATATATTAATTTATTTTACCGTGCATCTGTAAAATTTGATTCTTAATATAAAAAACTACTTTTATTTTGAAATATTAAAAACACATACTACAATATGATATTTCACATTGCTATGATATTTTTTTGGGGTGTTTGTAGACTATATTTGTTGTATTTATATGCATCTTATATACACACTACTAAAAAAATTGCATTCTACGACAACAAAATAACGACGGTTTCTAAAAATCATCTTAAAATATCTTTGTGGTGGTAATTTTGTAATATGGACAACTTTGACGACGACAATTTTAAAAAAAATCATCTTAGCGAGCTGCATTCAACATTGATTAATTATATAAGTGTCGTGGAATGTTGTTTGAAATTATTTAATTCACTATTTGTTGCATGGTGCGAATGAATTTCTCTCTCTATCTCTCTCTCACACACTTTCCTTCTCTCTATCTCTTTCTCTCTCATCCAAATATTGTAGCAATGGCGAGCACTCGCACTCCACACGAAGAGTTCGTGTACATGGCAAAGCTTGCAAAACAGGTCGAGTGCTATCAGGAGATGATGGATTTCATGGAGAAGGTCTTTGCCTTCACCGTGAGTGAGGAGTTGATCATGGGGGAGTGCAACCTCCTCTTCGTAGCCTACAAGAATAGGGAATCTTTATGATAATGCGAGTTGGTGGATTTTAGGTTAGAATAATGGAATCTTTACGGTAATAGTATTTTTTTTTTAAGCAAAGGAAGTTGATTTTTGAAATTACTTGTTTAAAATTGAAAATTAAAATTAAAAATATTAAACTATTGAATTGTTTTTGCATGCGTATCTGATCCATGGTTCAATACATGTGATTCTGCAAATTTTAGGTTAGAAATAGTGGAATCTTTATGAAATATTAATTTGACATTTTATAATGTTGAAATTTTCTCTTAAAGGTTTAGACCATTTCATCCTAGAGCCTAATAGAACTGAGAAGAACCTAATTGTTGTTGATTCATCTAATTATATTTTCTGAATCAATGATGAAGAAATGTGATTCTCCAAGGCAAGACCTAATATTGGACAGGCTATCCGAGTGTGAAAAGGTAGACACACATGTTATATCTTATGGTGGTTTTTTACTATGTGCTTGTGCATTTCATTCAAATTAGAGTAATGCTTATATATTAATGGTTGTTTGTATGTTATGTTTAATATTGTTTCAAAGATACAATTCTGGACAATTGCTATTTTTACATTTTATTGTCTTTGTTACAATTCAATACATATTATAATTCACGATTAAAAAATTAATGGTTGTTTGTATGTGAGATTTCTAGGCTTGTTACCCATGTGTCTATTCATTTGATGAATATAATATTGTTGGATCGTGGAGATTCTTCATGAATCTAATCCAAAAAAAATGGAATAAAACAATTAAAAATAAGTAATAATTGTATCAGGAGGCTTAAGGCTTGTTTTGGGTTTCCGATAATTGGGTAATTAGTTTGCTTCTCCTCACTTTTGGTGGCAAAATGAACATGAAGTGAATTCAAATTGAGACAGATATGGATGCTGTGGTGACAAAGGTGGATTTGTAATTGTGAAATATGGCTTTATTATGTTCATAGGCGAATGGAAATTTGTATAAATTGGAGGAAATGTTCTTAATTTCGTTTCTCAAGTTCAACTTCTTGTTGTACAAGTAGTAGGCTGTTAGACTTGTAAAAAATCACCAATTGGGTTGTTCTTTCTACCATGGCATGCTGAAGGTTAGATTCTTTTTTTCTTTTCAAGCAAGAAAGTTGTTTGAGAGCAAGATTTCTAAGATTAATAGAATGGTGTATGCATATAGTATAATGTGTTCATTTTGTTATCCTTTCCTGCCAAATCAAAGCATTGAGTTTGTCTACGTCTAAAAGCCTTCATGTTACATGCCTATGTAGCTTTCTTGACATTTATGTGCTTGTGATTTATGCATTAGAGTTGCCAAAGTCTCCTGATTGGTCACAATACTTTTATGTCGTTTCTCAGCAAAAGCTGTTTAACCTAGTGAAGAAACAAAATGATGGGATTGTTGAAGTTGATCTAGAAAAAGATGCACCTCTTGCATCAGAATTCTTGAAGTTCCAATCTTTTGAAGAGTCAACAATGAGTGGAACTATTATTTATGAATAAAAAAATCAGCTCCATAGTTACAAATTGTCATATTTGTGGTTGGAATCTTTTGAAGAGTCAACAATGAGTAGAACTAATGAATTATATTTCAAAACAATTAGGTTTCCTGAATTCACACTTTTTGCAAGAGTAAGGACATTGTGTTAGGCTCGCAACTCGTGCTGATTTTGACACATTTGTAAAGTCTATTGGTGTCAATTTCTATCCGTTGGGTGGTGATCCTTGAGCTTTGGTAGAATGTAAGAGGTTCCTTTTTAATACTACCATTAATATCTAATAATTGTTATTTCAATCTATACTTTGTTCTTAAAATGCCTAGACTTTTTTTTAACTCCTTAATAATCTTTGGTTTACCTGCTCAATTTGGTATTTAGAAAGCATGCTAGAATGCACTGGTATCTTCTTGGTTCATAAATAAATTCTCAAGAATTAAGGATTCTCTTCAATCTTATTTTGGTAAAATATATACTTTAGCTTTTTTGTTCTGGCCTAGAACTACATATGGACCTAAAATATATTCATGGAGTAAGGATTTCAATTACAAGTCAAGCATCTTAACTAACTGCTTTGTAATTATTGAAGTCTTATATTCTTATCTCATGTAGTCTATACTTTGTTACCTCGTAGTGAGTCAATTCTTTAGTGTCTAGTTGTAAGATATTGTGAAATTATCAAAAAAAAAATTCTTTCTTTTTCTCCATCAATGTCTAATAGCTAATGATTTACAAGATCATGGCAACCTTGTTTAACAAGCTAGTGCTCACAGTAAGTGATATTTCTAGCTTCGAAACTCTTGGCATTAGCTTAGTCACATTATTTTAATAATCAATTGTATCTATAATTGATTATTATTTTAATCAATTATATCAAGTAAGTTTTATATTTGGATATGTGGGGTCAACAATGATATTTAGATAATTAGTTTTGTTTGAATTGTCTTGCTCATTAACTAGATCATTAGCCTAATCTACATTTATCTAATGCTTTTTCTTGTTGCTAGTAAAACTACTCACAAAGGAAGCCATGCAATTATTTATTAATTTCCAAACTAACCCTGTTCATTTTTAGAACTAGGTTATCTGTTTTCTTTTGTTCTTTAATGTTACTACTATGATTACTAGTTATAGAACTTCTGTTTTAGAGCTCTTAACTTAATACTAGTATCTTCTATGCATTTTTCTTTAAAATGGAATCATTACTAATGGGAAGGTGACATCTTATTTTTCAAATTAGTGGAGGTAGAAAATGATTGATTCCATGCTTTTCCAGAGTTTTAAAATAGTTTTCATCCTAAATTTTTTTGTATCGAGGGTTTTCATGATTTTATGTTAGTATCTAAGTTGTTTCACATGCAACACATATCAAGACAAGGAAAACACATCATCTATCTGGAGCAAAATCTAGTTTTCAAAATTTTAGTGATGACTGATGAAAACAAATTCATTTTCTTAATGTAGGGCTACTTGGATCCAGATTATTATACTAGTCAGCAATTGACTAAAAAGAGTGATGTCTATAGTTTTGGAGTGCTAATGCTAGAGTTGATTATTGCAAGAAAGCCAATAGAACAAGGAAAATATATTATGAAAGTGGTCACAAATACAATAGATAAGACAAAAGACTTATATGGTCTTCATGAAATTATTGACTCGACCATCTGTTCAAGATCAACACTTGAGCGTTTTGAGAAGTTAGTGGACCTTGCAATGGAGTGTGTTGAAGATTCAGGAGTTGACATGCTCACAATGAGTGATGTGGTTAAAGAAATTGAAGGCATGTTGTAGTCTATTGGTATGCACCTAACATCTGAATCAGTAGCATCCACAACATCTAGTCATAGATATCAAGAAGTAAGTATAGTGAGTTCCCATCAGGACCAACCTTACATCAATGAGTCCTTTGGTTTAAGTGCATGACATATTCAAAAAATGAACCTAGTTAGTTAAGTTAATCTTTTTTTTCCTCAAGATTGAAGTCAAGAGAGGCTTGTTTATTAGTATTTTTTGGACAAAACACAAAAAAAAAAAAAAAATCGTAGAATTTAGAGTTTGTGACTGTGAGCTTGAGAGTATAAGTGTGGTAGCATGGTTCACATTTCATTGACTATTATTTCTTTTCCTTCTTTCTCTCCCTCTAAAGATGTGAAATGTATAATGAATATAAGTTTTGATATGGAACATGTAGAATATAAAGTATAAACAATTTTGATATGGGCATGATTTCTCACTTTTTGAATGAGTTCAATTCTTTTAAATTATCAAAAAACAAAAAAGTATAATAAATAAGTTTTCACTTCTAATAAAGAATATTTAACTAATTTGTAAATAGGTGGCATCACATGTTTTCCTGATTATGTAAGTTAGTTAATTAAAAATAAAACCTGCAAGCACTTAACCACCAAGTAAAAGCAATGGTAATTAATATATGAACAATGGTAATGATTAGTTAATGAGTTTGTGATAATCTGCTTCATTGTGTAAATGAAAAAAAATTAATTATCACCAATGTAACTTCTAGTGTGATCTAAAGTAATAATTTTTTCTTTTGCCTATTAGGAGCATTTATTTTTGAGGTCGTGTTTTTGTGACATAATGATAATGGTGATGTAAACTAAAGAGGCATTAAAAAAATAAACATTAAAAAATATTTGTTTTTATATAAAAAGTGTCTTAATAAATCATACTTTTTTAAGACGGATTTTTATAAATCATCTTCAAATCCTTAATTTTCTTAGCTTTTTTTATAAAAAAACATTTTAAGACGGTTTTTTAAAAAATTGATGTAGAAATCGAAATTTCAAGATAATATAAAAAAACTGTTGTGAAAAATTAATACTTTCAACGACGATAAATTTAAAGATGATTTAAAACCATCCTAAAAAGCATAAAATAACTATCTTCAATTTTTTTTAACACTGATAGGGTCTGTACTTGTGTAACTTCTAAATCAAATCCCACACGACTTTGCATATTTGTGGAAAATCAACATACCCCATTTCCAAATCTTGTAGAGAAGATTTGTGAAAGAGAAATATCCACAACAATCTGATGGCTACATAAAGAGAACCTCTAGTTCGAGAGAGAAGAAAGTGAAATTGGACGGATTGTCGTTTTCCCGAATATTAAAAGGCTGGGATGGTTTTGTGTGCGTCTTCTGTCTTCCCAAAGAGCTTTCATAAAAAAATATGTTCAAAGATTTATATGTCTGCTGTGGGAGTGACCCATTTGGCTACTTCAATATTTTAATCTTACAAGCTGTCGTATTCGTCCTTTGTACCATTCGAAATCTCCAAGTGTAGTTGAATATAATGTTTGACCATAACCTAAAAAAATTGGAGGGGCACCAACTACAAAAACTACAAAGCCCCATCATTTCCCATGCCCGCGACGCGTGTGTCTTTTGGTACATAGGAAATAGGACAAAGGACAAATTCTAAGGTGCTAGTAGTATATATAAAGGTAATATTTTCATGGTTAAACTTTAATTTGAAATCTTTTTACTATTTTTAAATTTTTTTAGATCGAATGTATTTTTTTTTATTTTTTATAAGAGATAATTTTATTTAAATCAAATAAGATCATTATGAACATTAAAACTCTCAAATATTTTAACAAAGTTTCATTTTCAGGATTTAAATCTTGAATCTCTAATTAAAATTAAACAATCCAACATTAATACGTTGATGATATTATTCTTTTAAAATTAACTTAACTTATACACGATCATGCACTATAAACTATACATACTTTTTAGATTGAGACAGAATTATATATTAAAAATATATAAATTTTTTACAATCATAATTTATTATTTATGATAAATTTATTAATTTTTAAAATAATTATTTGTTTATTTTAAAATAATTTAAATAATAATTTATGATTAAATAATAATATAAAATAATTTTACATGTGAATCAATAGACATTAAACTCTTTCAGAGTTTAGATTTAAAATTCAATAGTTAAAAGCATTTCTTACTCTTAAGTTTTAATGAAGAGATTTTACTACTACGAGCCAACGAATACGAAGGATATAATTAAAAAAACCTCGCAAGTTGTTGGTATTTTCTTCAAACTTCTCCTCCAACAGACTTTGTCCACCGAAAATAAAAATTGGCACTAACAAACAATCTGCAAGCAAACACATATTTATTTTTCAGGGAAATTAAATATTAAATTAAAAATGATATATTTTTGAGGGGTCAACGACAGAAAAATTTTGTTGAGGGCAGTGTGCGCATGCATTGCACCTGAGGACGGAGAGGGGAATCCTATGTAGTGACTAGGAAGTGCCACGTCAGCGTTTTGGGGACGGACACGTGTAAGTGGTCCATGCCCTAACGTGCACGTGGCAAATGTACTCTCAGCATTGTGGGGGTACACCGAATGGCGGTGCATTCATTACACACTGTCCTCTCTGCATTGTCGTTTTGCTACACCTTCGTGCTTCGCTAGGGCCCACCTTCATTCATTTTACAAACACAAAAAACTGCGTTTTCCATCACCTTTATTCCTTGTTTTTTTTTATTTAAAAAAAAACGAAAATTTTCAGAGTAAATGGTGAAATTGTTTTCTACATTTGTATTTTGTTTTTATTTCAAGTCTTCAAATTAATAAGAGTTTAAAATTTAATATAATTTCATTTAAGTTCTTGAATTTTTTCTACTTCAGTTCTTAGTTTGGAGACTAAGTGATAAAAAATAATATAAGTTTAGAGACTAAATGAATTAATTTTAAAAATTTAAATGAAACATTAAAAAATTAGAAAATTATTTAAATTTACCATAATTTTATAAATTAAAATAACAATAAGATGAAAATTAGAAACTAAATTGGCCATTTTTTCCCCAAAATCAGAACATGCAAAATAATGTTCATAAATTTTAGGAAAAAACTTTTAATAATGTAATAAAAAAAATCAATACAAGCCTAGCTATTAACAAAATCAAACATCCTTTTGTCTGCCCATTTTTTTTATAGGCTAACTTTTACTAGTACTTATCTTTTTTACATTACTTTTTTTTTATGTGCTACGTGTTTGGATATATATGACACATTTAATGTGATTTATTACTTAACCGAATCTATCAGATGTAATTTCTGTGTATCTGACTCATTTAACGCGATTAATTGTGTTCTCAGTGCATTCTCAAACACACACATAATTCATCGTGATTTTAATCTTTTAAAATTTACTGAAAATTAAATTTAGTTATTTTAAAAATGAGATAAATTTGGTCTTTTATTAATTTTTTTAATTTAAAATTCTCAAATTCTTAGTTTTTCTAAAACATTTACAAATTAAATCAGCCGAGTTATTCTGAATATTATTTTTCTTAGAACGAATCGACCAAAGCATCGAATTGTATTAAAAACGAAAAATAAAAAATCTCTTTTTCAAATTCTAATTTAATACTAGTATTTTATTAAACAAAATTCAAATTTTGACTAAATATTTTTATATAGATTGGATAAAAATAACTAACTAGGAGTTTAAAGTAAAAAATCAAAGGAAGGACAAAATTTATTTTTCTTTAAAAGAAAATTTTAATTGGGTTAAAAAACTTTGAGTCTTAAGAAACCAAATCATACGTTCCTTAAGAAAAATAAAATCCTAGTTTTTTTTGCTGGTTAAAGAAAATCATAGGTACTCTGAATTAAAAGGAATAATAGTGTAAAATACATTTTAATGGATTCCCACCAATTCTGATATCAAAACCATCATGAATGAATCGGGCAAAATACATTTTTGTTGCCTGTCTCACCCAAATACACCACAAAAATATGTTTCCCTTATATAACCTTCAAGTTTCCAAATCAGATATGCCTTTTTGGCTCGTACTTGATACATTTTTTTTCACTCACATCTTTAATTATGTTTTTATTAATTAATATATCTATCTAGAATCTACCAGACAATACATTTCAGAATTCTTGGATATACTATTGTATTGTTATAAATGACGTCACCTTTAATGCGGAAATATTTAATACAGCAATCTTATCATGTCAAATGATTATGGTATATAATTTATTTTAATTTCAGTGCTAGCTTGGTCTTATTTATCCCAATTAATTTTTCTGGGACATTTTCTATAGCTATTTCTTGAACCTTTTTTTTTTTCAAGAATAAAATGGGAAATTAAGTTCATTAGTGTAAGCTTGTTGGAATTAAGTAAAATTTCTTCATAGTTACCACATGTTTAACCAAAGGAATAATTAATCACGTGTTTGGTTCAGCATTTTACTATATATAATTTTATGAAATCCAATATAAAAACATATATACAAGAAGTAATAATTTGTTGATTTAATTTGAACGCGCTCTTGTTGACTCTTTACACAGAAAATAAACACTCTAGACGCTTTTTGGGTTCCTAAAAGTTGTTTCGTAAAGCCAAACACAAGTTTCTTAAAATCTTATCTTATCCAATCCGACGATTAATTAGTCTACTCCGTTTCTCTTCAAACCTTTTATGATGAAAAATATTTTTGTTTTCATCTCTTTTTTAATTAAAGGTACGTGCTTGAAAGTGGATATCTCGTCATTCAATTTATATAAAGTGCTTGCAGGCTTGTGTGTTACTACACATTATCATAACTCTCTTTTTAAGTTTTAACATATATGGATAATGGAGGTACCTCAAGCTTACCATCTGAAGTTAAATCAAGACAAGCTAATTTATTTTGATAGTTTTTAAAAGAAATTTATTGAAATAAATTTTAAAAAAGTGATACAAATTCATAAATAGTTTTTAAATAAGTTTCATATAAAACTCTTTCAATATTCCCTAAAAATAACTAGGATACATCTGTCTAGCTTGTTCTGCGTATGGTCTAGAAGCCAATGTGAAAGACATTTCGACCAAAATACTATAATATAAGGTAAGTAATATTTTGATCAGATTCATGTTACATGGAATATGGTCGCCTTGTCCCATGGCAATGTGTTCAACTTATTCATATTTATAATTTACCAACCTGGAAGAATCAGCAAACGGATTAATTTCATTTGCTTTGCTTTTATTCTAATTTCTGTGTTTGGATAATTGATAGTGAAGAATTAACATGTGTCAATGCAACAACAATTTAAAAAAAATGCACGTTTATGTTTGGAATCAAGTAGGTGTGCATACACGCATATACTATAATTAGCTCTAATATATTATTTTTCTTGATGAAAACTGGTGATTAATTTTCTAATGCATCCTTCAAACTAGAGATGAAATAGCTGCAGAAGGATATGCTTTCTAGTGACAGGAACGGGATTTTGAATATAGGCAAACTGAAAAATAAAAAAAAATAAAAAAATTCCATCTAGAAGGGTTTTCTTTTTGCAAAGAGTTTAGTGTTAAACTAATTATTGACGAGGAGCAGTTGATTCAATAATGGATCCGTTTGTTAAAGAGTTTGATATATGGAACTAGAGATGTCCATTTATGTATAATGAAAAAAATAAATGAATAAAAATAAAAAGTTGTGATAACTTACACAAGAATTATAATGTTGACATGATCGAAATGAAAAGTGTTAATTATTTACGAACTATAATATAGGTTGGCTTACTTTTGTTGACCTTCTACTTTAATTTTACACAATGACTTTTATTTAACTATTTAAAAATATTTTGAGGATCTAATTCATTTATTTTTAAAAATTTAAGAATTAAATTGAACATTTTCAAAATTTGAGGATCAATTTGACTCTTGTAAAGATTTAAGAATGAAATTGAACTATTTAAAATAATTTAGAAATCAAATTGATAATTAACCTTAATTCTAAGCTAACTAGTATTAGTAGACATGCAAATCTTATCGTGTAACTACAATGAATGTGTGAATCAATTGAAAGTTTAAATCTTGAATATGCAGTTATATTAAATATTTGAATGAAAAAATTTGTTGTCTATAACAATTTTATTCAACTCAAGCATAATTGACTCTCATAAAAAATATTTATGGTCTAAAAAAATATGAATCTCATCATAAATCTCATATATATATATAGAGAGAGATCTTTATGTAATTAAATTTTAAAAATGAAAAATGATTAATTTTAATTTCATAAAAAATTTATATATCATTTACTAATATTTTATAATAAATCATTTAATAATGTGATAATGATTTTAATAGGAATACCCTGATAATAACAAAGTTTTTACACTCTACTAATTAAAAGTCGTTATTATTGTAATTTTAAAAATAATTATTATAAAAATATATTTATCATGATAAATTGTGATTAGAGGATATAGTATCAAAATAGGTTACATTTTCTGAAAAATAATAACACAAATAAAGTTCTTAATTTTTATAATTTAATTGTTTCATAAATAAGATACTTATAATACAGTGATGAAATATAAGGAGGTTAGATTATTGGTAGAATCCATGTAGTTAATTTTATAGAAGTCTGGATTCGAGAGATTGAATTCTTATGAGATGTTTAAATTGAAAGGGATAAAAATAATTGATTTATACAAGTAAGACTCACTTAAAAACTAAAAGATAAATTCTGCATTAGAGATCGATGATCTAAAAGAACATATAAAAAAAATCCTAATTTCAAGAGGAACCTTTATGAAGAAATGACATATGAATTGCATTACAAAACACAAAGATTAATAAGTTGCCACTCGCTTCCAAAATAATTGCCATGAGAAATTTGCATATACTTTAATTTGGGGAGTCCTATTGAACCCAATTAATGGGCTAATGAGTGTTGAATCTTTTATATGTGGGATCGATTGTATCCCTACCATAGTGCCATATGGATTTTTTAAAATTAATACAGACTAAAATTGAATATAATAATAATAATAACAATATTATTATTATTATTATTTTGAAGCTTTCTAAGTTTGATGGTTGTGTTCATGGTGTAGCTAGTATGAGTTATACATCATTATAGGGGGAATTCTACATGGGTTAAACAAGACATTGGACATCTGTTATTCAAGGGGTATATGGTGATGTAAAAAGTTTTTTTTTTTGGCTGTTAGGATTTATATAAATTATGATAGAAAGGATAACTAGAAAGAGTATATATTTTTTGTTGTTGTTTTTCTACATATTTCACTTTCACAATGAAACAATATATATATAAGATAACGAAGCGTCTTCGAGCGTAATTCGTGTTACTACGGAACACACATTTTTGAAAAGATTAATAACCACTCATGAATTCGAAATTTTAAAAATTGAGTCATCATCACCTTATTCTAAATTCAATCTGAAGCAATGATTCTGCCACTTTCCAGCGCGAAAGCTGTGAATGAAGGCAGGTAAAAGGGATTCCTCGCTCTCCCCAGAGAAAAAAAGAAAGAAAAGGACGAAAATAATAAAAAATAAAAAAGTTTACTTCGAAATGGTAGGCTTGAGTTAGAGTTATACCACTTTGGCATGCATTTACAGGCGGATGGATTATTTTACCCTAAAGTAAGAGATATTACCCATTAATTAAAAGATCATATTAGGACAACAAAGTAAGACATGAAGCAGAAGATTCTCGATCACTACTAACTTTCTTTGCCCTTTTAATTGACCATATGGAGATGTGCATGCATGGAGAACAGCAGATTAATTTATAATGTTAATTTTGCTGTAATTATACATGCTGCGTGCATGCATAGATTAAAATTTGGGTTATACCCGACATATGGAAGTGAGTGTGAATAAAAATTATTGATCATAGAAGGACAAATGAGAGGGCTATGGGCTTTTTTTTTTGTCTTTTCGGCATATTGAATCTAGGGACAAAACATGGGCGTGCATGAGATTTGTTTTCTTGGTTAATTTATGCTTTTGTTTCGTTTGTTGTAACTTATACCCGTGTTATTACATATAAAGTTGGCAGTAATTAACTACACGTTTGTGTTCATGTTCATAAATTTTTTTTTTTTTTTAGCTTCATGTAATTCAAACCTCCATGTTGACTGAATGTATACAACAAAAGTACATATATGTTGATTAAATTTAATTAGCAAATAAAACAAAATACTATAGTGATTTACTACATTAGGGTAAGTATAGGTTTGGAATTACTCCATTTTTGTTCACATGTGCATGTGTGATCATAATCTTGTTAATTTTCATTTCTTTATAAAAGTGAGACTTGGTGTAAAAAAAATAAAATTAAAAGTTAATTCCTAACAAAAGTAGTGAGGGACAGGCTATATGCCATTTGTTAAACCTATCGCAAAAGCGACAATTGACCATTGTTAATTAATCAATCGCTTTGTTTTATCCGAAGCTTGGTTGGATCTAGCTAGCTATGGTGTTACTGATCAAGTTACTCAAACTTGTAACAATAGATTAATTAGTATACGTTATAGTAAATTAAATCCTAAAATAAGATGGGGTTGGCATCATTTGCAAAGTTCCAATTAATTCCAGGGCCTTGAATGCATGATAGTCACGGGACCTACGGGAAGGTGCCATTTGTTGCCCTCTTCGAACAGCCCTTTCCGTTTTAGGTGACGTGCCATGAAGAGGCACCAACATGGTTACATACACATACTGCCGATAGCTATCTGTAATTTGCTAGAGCTGCTAGTGTTGCATTTTCTGTGAAGGATAATATCATTTTACAGCTAGAATTACAACTACCATTGGTCCTGTCGTGTATATAAATTATTATTATTTTTTTTTTATATAGAATTCATGTATCCTCTAACGGGCTATTTAATATTATAGTTACATGCCAAAAATTCAAACTCGAACCCTTTCGTTAAACTAAAATAACCCTAAGGATGCATGCAATAGTTAGAGACTATGGGTTTGATACTGCCGAATATTTATATAGAGGGACAGATACAGGTTAGAGACTATGGGGGACAATTGGTCTTTTATATATATATATATATATATATATATATATATATATATATTTATTTGATGAAAACAAGATTTTATCTTATAAAAATTAGGTGTTATCCCCATAAATATTCTTTTTTAGATGAATGTAAAAAGTTATAATTAAGATATAATACATTAATACTAATTTTATCATTTTATTTTTTAAATTTTTAGTATTTTGCTCCTATAATATTAAACACATACAAAAAGTTAGTGAAAAATTCACACCTTTGACACGACTGTAATTTGTAAAAACAAGTAATTGAAATTTTTAATGATAAAATTATATATTTCATAAAAATGTATAGTAGTTTTCTTCTATAAAGATATAATATATTATTTTCTTATCACTGATAAAAAAAATATTATTTTGTTGTCTCCATTAAACAAATTGTTTGAATTCGTCCCTGTATATATGCATACATGATTGTCATGTTACAAAAATGAAAATAGTTGAAATAATGGTTAAATAATAATCGTTTTTGTATTAATCTTATGATATACCCATTTAATTCTATACGTTTCATAGAACTATATTTTAGGAGTATTTTTCAGTGACATTTTTTAATGAGAAAAACCTTTATCGTATCCTATGCAAAGTTTATTAATCCTCACCTCTTTTTTCATCTTATCAAACGACGGAAATTGTCTTAGAAATTATGTTTTCTCTTCATCTTTGTTTTGAACTATACACATGCCAAAAAAGATGAATCTTAAATATTTAACTTAGAGGTAAAGTAAGTACGTGGAAGGGTAAAAGGACCTAAGTGGGGCAAATTAAATTTAATAGCAAGCAAGCAAGGGAAGATAATATTGGAAGATTGAGGATCAGCATAGTAGGGTCTCAAGTCAGTGTTTTGGTGAGAATATAATTCAGGCATGATTTAACGTAGAATATCATGAATATACATTAATGCATTATGTTATTGTAGCAAGCACAGATAGATAGCTAAGAAAATTATGTTGTGAGTGTCAAGATCCGATTCTCCGCTGTGTAAAGTGTTAAGTAATTTCGTCGTTTTCCTCTCCGTTTGGGCTCTAGTGCCCGCCGATAGCACTCTGACGACCATCCCGTCCGGTCCTCTCCTTGTCTCGTCGTCCAATCGCAACTATGTCAATGTATTATACTAACATGTAAAAAGATGTTTCTTCCTAGAAATATTTTGTTCGTTAAATAACATTGTATTACCACCACATAAGGTTTGTTTGTTAGGATCTCATTTCTTAAGCAAATGTCTCGGATTGGAAAGATGTGGCTAGAAGGGATCACTTCATTATAAATTTGGTTAGTAACGAATTCGCATATGAATAAGGGGTGCACTTACACCCGTTCTTACTTTTGAAAATTTCATATAAATATATATCTTGATTATGTGTATTTTATTCATCTTTTAATTTTGGTTATGTTATGTAAAACTAACTAAAACATTAAGTAAAATTTAAAAAATTAATATATTAACTCATAAGTGTTTGGTAAAATTAACTATTAGAATAATTGAAAAGTGTAAAATAACAGAAAATTAATAAAATTATAATTAATTTTTAAAAAAGGTAATAAAAAATTTAGATAAATATATTAAGAATAAAAATTAAAAAAATATAAAAAAAACTAGAAACTAACATTTCAAAAAAACATTAAAAACTATACTTAAAAACTTTATTTACCCAACAATCAAAATTTCTCAGGTAATGAAATATATTACTTAACATAGTCTTTATATATTTGAAAATAATTGTCCTTGATGTTTTACTTCTTCCATGAATATCACAATATTCCAAATAATATTATTTTTAAAATTTCTTTAACCAAGGTTTGAGTTTGATCCCACTTGTAAATAAAGTCACAACTAATTAAAGATATTATTTTACTCCAAAATATTGAATACTAAAATAAAAGTCTCAAATACTTCCTTGTTACATAAAAAAGTATTCACTATTAGTTTTATCAAGAATTTATGTTTGTCGAAAAACTTAATTAATCATTTTTAACAATATTTCTCTTTTCAACCACATTATATTTTATACATAAAATTCAGAACTAAAACCTTATTTAATAAATTTGATTATAATTCCATTTGAATCAACTACATATATTAATTATTCTTAAAACAATATGATTATTTACTGGTATCTAACTTCATAATTACAACTACTTTATTAAATAAAATATTTTATAACAACATTCTAACTCTTCTAATAATAGTTTTTGCAAAACATACTCCCTTAATGCTCATAGCAAAAAAATTA
Organism: Glycine soja; assembly: GCF_004193775.1. NCBI lineage: Eukaryota > Viridiplantae > Streptophyta > Magnoliopsida > Fabales > Fabaceae > Glycine > Glycine soja. The sequence continues at coordinate 26,666,525 of NC_041014.1, read as the reverse complement.
TCTTGTATCTTGAACTTCAACATAATTAAATCTAAATAATTTTACTCATATTTTATGATATCATTCATAAAACACTCTTCATTTAATTATAATCCTATTTTTAATGACTCTTTAATTCATCATAATTCCAATGAAAGATATTTTAGGAATAAATTTATTTTTTACTTGAGATTTAAAAAATTAAATGATGTCAACTAAATTTGTTAATTAATGTGAAATTATTATTTTTACTTATATAAGAATTCAGAGGGAGTATAATTGATAATATTATATTAAGATTTAAGAATTATTTTCAATGGCAAATAATTTAAAATAAAAAGAAATTTATACAAATCTTGTAAAATGCTTTCATTTTTTATGTCAATTTTTATATTAACCAATATTATTTGATATTTAATTTCTCTACAGAAAAATTGACATATTTTTTTAAAATATACAAAACTATAAATTATTTAATTACCTTCATATTATTTTCAATTTTTATAAAATTTAACACAAACAATCAATATAAATTATAGTTCCAATTTAATGGTTGAATCAATAAATGACAATGTTATCCAGTGCATTAAGACACTTTTTTTAATGAAATCTTAGGACATGGTTAAAGAATTTAAAATATTTTTTTATTTATTAATGTATTTCTACTATGATTTTCATTGCATTTTCAATGTGAGTTCTAATAAAAAAAATTATGTTTTGAATTCCTTAACTTATAGTATGACTTTCAATAAAAATTATATTTCATATTATATAAATTTATTAATAATATAATAATTAGTATAAATTTTACTCACACACATACCATAGTGGTGGGGAGTGCAAGGCCATTACCTTAGTCCCATTTTATTTTATTTTATTAATCTCTATTATCATTACTAGTTGAAAAAGAGATACTTCGCACGTGTCTCTATTTTTGTTTTTAAAAAAGAAAAAGAAAAAGTAGTTAAAGAAAGTAGTGGTAGCAATTTTTTTTACGGAAAGTGATAACAGTTAATCTTAAATGTATATGAAGAAAATAAAAATAATTATATATATTAAAGGATAATTTAAGAATAAAAAATGCTTACACCAAAGAGGATAATTGTCTTTATTAATAGTTATAGATTATGAGTTTGTAACATTAGTTTGGAGATGAAAAGCTATAGTGATTTTTCAATGACTTTTCAAAAGTATAAGCATTAATTCAATATATTTGTTTAAGTAATAGATTGATATTTGTAAAAAACATATTGTAAAAAAATTAGTAGATTAATACTTTTTTAATGGAACTTGATTTCAATATTTCTTATAATATGACTTTTTTTTTACTTGTATTAAAAGAATTTAAAACTTTAAATGAGGATGAGTTTAAAAAAATGGATTAAATTGTAATTTTGGTCCTTTGTAATTTATAATTGTGATTTTGGTTGCTCTTATTTCAAAATCAAGACATTTAATTTTTCTATTTTTAATATAATAATGATAAGGTCATAAATCACTAAGTCAATTGATTTGATTTATTTAATTTGTAAGCAATATTTTATATATATCATTATATCAAGATTTATCAATTTTTTCTTATAATTATAATAATTTATAAATTAAACCAATTTTTGTAATATATATAATATTTTTTATTTTACATAATTTTACCTATTTTTATTTTTAACAGTTTACATATTTTTATTTAAATTACAAAAATTTAATTTCATATAAAATTTTAATATGAAAAAATGTTATTTTTTATTATTATTATAAAAAATGACTGCAAATTATAAAATAATTGAATTTCATAAATTAATATGTAAATTATTTACATAAATTATTTTATGTAACTGTTTTTAATATATAAGTTATTTTTAATCTAATTATATAAATCAATATAATTGCATCAATTAACATGTAATTTTTATGTAATTTATACAAATTATGTAAATTAATTTTAATATGTCAATTATTTTTATTCTAATTATAAAAATTAATAAACTTTTAATATTTAATTTTTAGAAATATTTGAATGTTAATATTTTCAATTGAACTAAAAAATTATTTAATAAATAATTTTTCTATTCCAGTTATATAAACAAATAAAATTACATAAATTTTGTAAATTGATTATATGAATTTTTTTATGTAATTTACAAAAATTATATAAATTTATTTTAATAAGTAAGTTATACAAAAAAGTTACATAAAATAATATTATATGAAAATGAATATATGTAATTTGTATAAATTGCATAAAATAATTTTCATATTAATTGATTCAATTATATTGATTTATACAATAATTAGAGTAGAAGTAACTTATGCAAATTATTAATTTATCAAATTAAAATAAAAAGGAACATTTTTTTCATATTAAAATTGTGTAATTCAAATAGAAGTATGTAAAATTATATTAAATATTTTTTTTAATTTTAAAATTTATAATTAGAAAAAGAAAATTAATAACACTTGTATACATAGAAAACATTGTTTACAAATTATGCTAAACAATGTAGGTTACATAGTGATTTATTGCTTTATTATTATATTCAAGATTTATTACTTACATATGTTTGACATCAGCACCTAGCACCTGTATGTCACATTTTTTATGGTTATTCAGAGAGGAATTAAAATTGTCAATTCTTAAAAATAGAGAAACTAAATGTATTGATTTAAAAATAAGGAGATGAAAATGATAGATTAAAAATTACAGGTGACCAAAATTACAATTTAATTAAAAAATATAATATAAATCTTGAATAATTTTTAAGACTCAGTAAACATTTTCATAATAATAATCATGATTTATTTTCAAAATTAAAAATATGTAGAAAAATGTTAACAGGAACAATTTACATTCCAATAAAAATATTTAACTGTGTCAAAAGATAATTTTTTTTCTGAATATATGTGTTACTTATAAAATACTATTAATTACAATACATAGTGAACTATTTTTTTTTTGAAAGGCAGTACATAGTGAACTTTATAGCTATCCATTTGAATACCATAAAGTATTAAAAGAAAAAATTCATGAAATAATAATAAAAATACTCCATATTCGACAATTTTACAGGAAATAAATAATAATTTCATTGAATATAACTAATTTTTTAAAATTAAAAATTATTTTATAAACTTCTAATAATAAGTTTTTGATACCAAAAATGCATATCATGATTTGTGCTCCCGTTTTCGGTTCAAAATTCAAATAGCATTAGGGTTAAAGAGAGCTATTTTAGAATGAAAAATTAATTTTACTAAAAACTCCTGAGCAAAAGAAAATTATTTAAATAATATTAATCAATTTAAAATAAAAAATAAAGAAATTAAAGCGAGACAATTGCTGGTATGACAATTTCCACGTCGCTTCAATATTACAGATGAAAATATATAAACAAAAATATGAAAACAATACTGATTGGGTTCAAGGAATGAAGTGAGAGGTATGAGAAAGTGAAAACTGAAAAGTGAAAGCCAGCCTTTGGGTTCAGAGACAGGACAGAGGAGGCAGCAGCGGCAAGAACAGACCCAGAACAAAACTCAAAAGTACTGAGTGTGAGGTGACTGGCTGTTCTGTTACTTAGTGACCGCGTTGAAATAATAAGCATAATAATGCTGTCATTACCGTAGCTGTTGAAAGTAAAAACTACTTATTTATTATTACTAAAATTTAATCAATCCCATTAATTTTTTTCCACAATATCATTTTTTTTACGAAATATTCAAACTCGTCACTTCTTTTTTTTTTCTTCCTTCCTTCTTCATCACCAATCGACATTATTTTTGGTGAGCAACAATAAATTGATAATAGGATGAGAATAGATCAGGTTGACCTATATAAAATCTGAACTGAATTGACCTATTTAATAAAAAAGTTAGACTCCGATTTTTTAAAAATGTATTAAATTAAGTAAATTAGACTTAAGTTTATTAAAAAAAATCTTATAAACCTAATAGACTGACCTATATATATGTATACATACTTATATTATTTTTTTGGATACGAATATATATGTGTCATTGCATTCAACAAAACACACAATATAATTAATATTTTTTTAAAATTAACAGACTTTGATTACACTACACACTGCTCCATAACTTTCATTCATATAATCAAGAACGACTTTAATTATAATTTAAGTGGTGTGAGTCATGTTTCATTCTTTTTACTAGTTTTAAGAGATTCAGTTCATTCCCTTTATATTTCTTATTATTTTTATTGGCTTATTTTCCTATTCCTTTTCACGTTTCCTTCTTCTATTAGTTTCTCTATGTTGGAGTAAAATAGAGAACACAACTAACAAAAATTGCAGAGCAAATAAAAATTGTATCCTTTTCACTTCAAGCTTTGATAGAGGTACCATTTTTTCTTTCATCTTCTTATTCCTTTAACAAGTTTCATTATGAGTCTTGATTTACACATGTTAACGTTGGTTTTTTGTTACTTGGTAATATATGATTTCTATCAATACTTTTTTGCATGTCATTATAACTATTATATTTAGATAGCTTTTTCATTACAGAGGCAATGTAGTTTTGGGACATCAATTTTAATGGTTCCTCTTGTTGTTGTCCTATGATGTGTCATGTTTTAATTCATATTTTTACTATGTTTAGCAGATGTCTTCTCCCTTGAAAATTAGTGAACCAATAGCATCCACTCATACAAATGATAATCAGGTGAATGTACAAGTTCCTGCAGATTCAACTTAAGTAGAAGTTAACAATCAAGAAAATGAACATGAAGAACCAGTTCTCGGGAGAAAGAGGAAAAAAACTTCAGTTGTTTGGAATGATTTTGATGAAATGAAAATCCCCCCTGAGTAAATAAAGCTATTTGTAGATACTGTAGAAGTAAATTTGCTAGTGGTGGAACTGGGTCAGGTACTACCCATTTGAAAAGACATTCCAAAAGTTGCATTCAAAAGAAGGCTAAAACAACTTATGAAAGTAGATAACCCACCATTCCATTCCTGGTGTTAGATACTCTAATGAAAAGATGAGAGAAATAATTGCAACTGCTATCATGGTTCATGAATATCCTTTTAGTGTTGTTGAGGATTCTATTTGGATGTGAGCCTTCCAATATGCAAACCCTGATTTTCATAAGGTTACTCATAAAATTGCAAGAAATGATTGTTTGAGATGGGAAAAAAAAAAACATTGAAGAAATTGTTAGAAAGTGTGAGTAAGATAAGTTTAACTACAGACATGTGGAAATCTAGCCATCAAGTAGTTGAATATATGGTTATCACTGGACATTTCATATACGCAGGATGGAATCTTCAAAAAAGAGTTTTAAGTTTTGTGAAAGTGCCTACTCCAAGGCATGGTATTGATGTTGCTAATGCTATTTTTAAGTGTTTGAAAACTTAGGGGATTGAAAATAATTTTTTTTCAATATCTGTGGATAATGCTTCTTACAATGACTCATGCATAAGATGTCTCAAAGAGAATATATCTCTAAGTAGTAAGTTATTCCTTGGTGGCTCTTTGTTTCATGTTAGATGTTGTGCTCACATATTAAATTTGTTAGTGCAAGATGGCCTTAGTACAATTAAGGATATCATTTTCAATATTCGTGAAAGTGTCAAATATATTAACCACAATGATGCAAGACTAAAGACATTTTGTGATGTTATTGAGCAAAAACGCTAGAAAGAAAGGAAACTTGTTATTGATTGTCCAACAAGATGGAATTCAACCTTTAATATGTTGTCAATTGCTTTGAAATTTAAAACTGCATTTGCTTCTTACAAAGAAAGAGAGCCTCACTATAATTATGCACCTTCACTTGAGGAGTGGAATCAAGTTGAGAAAGTTTGTAAGCTGCTGGAAGTTTTTAATCTTGCTACTCATGTCATCTCAGGTACAATAACAAATATTTTTTTTGTATTTTATTAGATCACTTTGTTATCCCTAAAAGTCTTTAATATAACTATTATTTAAACGCAGGTAGTGAGTATCCGACTGCAAATTTGTATTTGGTAGAAGTTTGGAAGGTTAAACAAATACTTGATAAGGAGATTGAAGATGAAGATCTCTTCATGAGGGAAATGGTAGGTCCAATGAAGAAAAAGTTTGACAAATGTTGGGGGGAATGTAATATGTTGATGGCTATCACAAGTGTTTTGGATCCTAGGTGTAAATTTCATATGGTGAGTATATGTTTTCCCTTGATATATTCTAAAGAAGTTGTTGATGAGAATATAAAGAAGGTGAAAAGTTCATTTGAAGAATTGTATGATGAGTATGTAGGTCTATGTTTACAAGAGTCTACGTCTAGTGTTGTTAATTTGGATGATAATATTTCATCATCCTCCCATTGAATACTTCAGTTGTCACTGGTTTTGACGAAATTATGAGCATGCTACGTGAAAAGGAAGTTGTTTCTCTTATAAAATTAGAATTGCAAGATTATCTTGATGAAGGTATTTATGTTCCTAACACTAATTTCTTTAGTGCTTTGGACTGGTGGAGGAACAATAGCATGAAATATAAGATATTGTCTAAGATGGCTGCTAATATACTAGCTATTCCAATTTCAACTATGCCATCGGAGTCCACATTTAGTGTTGAAGGTAGAGTAATTGATGAATTTCGCTCTAAATTAAACGAAGAATCTATTGAAGCTCTAATTTATGGTGGAGATTATTTCGTCAGAAATATAATGTGAAGAAAAAATCAAAGGTTGATATTACTTATTATAATTTTTATTAGTAATATTTAATCATTTTTTAGCAACTTGTTCATTTATTTATGTAGTGTTTTTCAGTCCGATAAACTAAACGTATATTTATTTTTCTTCTTGTTTTGAAGGCTGAAAAAGAAGAGATACAAATCACATTAAAGTTTTGATTGTCTTGTCTAGTTAGAAAGCTTGCATGCTGCATTGAAATTCTTATGGTGATTGTGTATGATCTGGAGGAACTAACCATGAAATCACGTTACGATTAATTTTATTAGTAGATATTTTATGTACCAGTTTTATTCAAATGGAATAGAGATGTAGCCTTTATTTTTTGTTTGTAATAGTTAATATGTTGGTTTGATAGACTTGGATGATGCTACCTCAAATATGAGGTTCTCTGTTGTTTTGGATTATTTTATATTATTAATATATTTGTAGGACTACCAACTAAATTAATGTTAAATTAAAAATTAAGCCAAATTATATATTAAGGCCTTGTTTAGCCTATTATAGAACATGTGTTATTTTTTTTTTGGTAAAAACAACCATCAAAGGAATATTAAAGGTTTAATGTGAAAAAGATTTTAAGAAGGCCAGATCGAGCCAAAATAAAAGTCTTTGATAGGTTATAAGCCAGACTTAGGCCTAAAAAATTCATGCCTATTCCCACCCCTAGTTGGTAGTCAAAAAATAGCTTATATATTTGCTTAATACCATCACTATTCTCATTATTTTGTGAGCTAGTAGACAAAAGTTTTATAAGCTAATTGAAACTAAAGTATGCACAATAAAAAGAGATGTTAGCAATTGGGATTGCGATGGGATGACATAAAATTTTATTTAAAATGAAATCATCATTAATATTTTAAATTAAGAGAAAATATTAAAAAAATCTTAAAAAAATCTTTGAAACCAAAAATAAGTTGAGAGTATTACACATAAAGAAAGTAATAACACTCTACAATGTTAAGAGAAAATGGTATCTCTAATTAATTACGCAATATCATTAATTTTATAAATATTTAATTTAGCCCAAAAAGCATATTCTTGAATCTTATTATAAAAAAACTCCTTTTTCTTATAATCTATTAAAAATCAGCACAAGGATTTAAGCTAGCAAATGACTAGTAATCAAATCCTCACAGTTCACAACGTTAAAGATAGAATAGCTATTCAATTAACGTCATAAATTATTGTTTATTTTAATAAAATATTGTTTTTAAAATTTACTCTAGCCCAAGAGTTTATGATAGCAAATGGTTATTCTATAAACTCTTATGATTTGAAAACATTAAAGATAAAATTGCTATCAATTAACATTATCAAACCATTGCATGAAGTAAAAAGAGATTATTTTTTATTTGATATTGCAAATATTATAAACAATATGAATTAATCAAAAGGAACAAAAGAGATTTTTTTTTTTAAAATGTTGCAATGAACTAACGAAACATAATGACTACACACAAAAAAATCCAATAAAACAATGTACAGTTTTGATCTTTTCTTATTATTTCATAAATAAACAAGCTAGAAACCAAAGTAGAACTCCTAAGCATTGAGGTCCTTGATAAGTAACACCTCATGCACATATCAAAGCACAAAATGAAACAAATATTAAAAAAAGAACAAAAGAGAGAAAAAAACTTAAAACCAAAACTAGCCTTCCTAATATCCTATTTGCTACTCCTATGTACACAAACAAATAATGCCACATTACACTAACTGACCCATATCACGTTACATGTAAGACAAAGAATGAATTGAAAAAAAAATGAATGTTGGACACAACTTCAATTGCAAAGACGCGAACATGATAAAAGTAAAGGAAAACACAAAGAGAGAGTGAGAGAATTATGTATCTTACATTCATCAACAAATGTCATATACATTTCTATTTCTATGTATTACAAAAGAAAAAAAGGATAAAATAAATGAAATGATGAAAAACCTCTAAAGGTGAATTTTCACTTGTCTAGAACGTATGGAATTTTGCCAATGTGTAGCAGGTTTGCACAAAAGAGAAATTTTTGCTTTGCTCATCATAGTCTTCTTTTTTCGTTATGTAAGTGTGATTTTTATAAACATCTTCTATGTTTTTGTTGTAACCACTTAATCTCATTTATCCACTTATTTCTCTCCATTATCCATTATCTATCAGTCACGCAATCAACTGATCTCTTTTGACTCTTCACTTTTTTAATTGAACCATTGTCTTCTAAGAAAATATTCTTTTTGTATCTAAAGATATTTTCTGATGACCTGATATTCTCTTTTAACCACCTCTTATTTTTTATATTTAGTTAATATTTTAAAAAGATCAAAATATTCTTCTGGGTAAAATTGGTTATTCACAAGAGATGATATGGAAAGCTAAAAGAATAAGCTACTTTCTCTTTTCTCACTGCCTAACTTTGCCATTTTCTAGGGAATTTATGAGTAAGAGTCACACTTAAACTTTATTTGACCCAAACTCTTAAGTATTTTGAAAGTTTTAATAGAATTTGATCCAATCCATTTTAATTGTTCATGTATGAGTTGAGTAATGAGTTTTTAATATGTGAACTTGTCTCACTGACTCGTTGATTATTATTATTATTATTAGAATTGAAAAAACAAATATTTAGATTTATTTCATTTTTAACTTTTACAATTTTTGTAATTCCATATGAATGATATATAAAAAGAAGTTAAATAATTTTACTTTTTCTTAAAATTTTAAAATAATACTTTTTACCATGTTATAATTGTAAAATATTTTCTAATTTTATTAAATATTAATCTTTGCTATAGTAATCGACTAACACAATCTTTAGTAAAGTCTTTCTTTCTAAATACGTTATTCTCATTTACAAGCTTTGATTCTAATACCTTATCTAAGAAAGTTGAATCTAAATTGACTCAAACTAAAGTTACCAAATAAAGATAAATTTAATAAAGGTTAAATAATCATTTTGTATTTGAAAGTATAATTTATTATCACTTTAGTCCTACCATTAAAAGATATTCATTAAAGTTAATATTTATGCTTATGTGACGATTTACTATGAATAACATGTGACAATTGATGGTGTATATGTGGATGACAAACAAGATCATCCTTGAGGGGGGAAACAGTTTTCAATTCTTTTGATAATAACTTAATTTTGTCGACTTTTTTCAAAAACCTTTGAATTATTAATTTCAACTCATCCAAACATTAAAGTTAACAAAAATTTCATTTCCTCCAAAAAAAAGTAAAAGTTTATTCGGATGTAATATTTTGTATTTGTGTGTACTTTGTGCAAAGGAAAAAATTTGTATGTAATTAAATATATTATTTTAATGAAATAACATGTTTATTTTTTTATGGAACATATATGTTTATATTTTACAATAGACTTGAGTATTTAATAATGATGCACGGACAATTTAAAATAATTTTATATTATTATTCAATTATAAATTATCGTTAATATGACTTTTAAGATGATTTTATAAAAGTAAATAAACTTATCCTATATGATATTTTATAATTAGATGACAGTAATTTTACATTATCAAGACATAACCTTTTTTCTCTAGACTTAGATATATTTTTGGTCTTTTTAATTTGGATAAATGTTGTTTTTGTCACCAAAATTTGAATTTACTTTTCTTAGTCTTTCAATTTCGAATCATGCACTTTTTAGTTGCTCCTAATTGATTTTTATCGGTTTGAATGTACAGTTTGTAACAACTTTTATATATATATATATATAGGAGGGACTAAAAAAGCATTTTATGAAATTAAGGAATTATAAAAAGCAAATTTAGGATCATTTTGGTGTGGTTTCAAGTTTTAATTTTTGGTTTTTAAATGTATTTTTTAAAACGTATATGAGCCTTTACATTACTTTTGTATATAAAGGATATCGGTCAAATGGTTCATTCTAAGCCCTTAAAATGTTAAATCAATCCTAATGAAAAGTGTGATAATTTAATTATTATCATTTTGGTCCCTAATCGGATTGACACATATACCGTCAACAACTACCTATGCATAAGGCATAAGATTGTCAGGTTGCATTCATCGTCAATTACTAAGTAGACAAATAACATATATGTAGGTGCATATTAACGAAAGTATTTTAACTGCAAGATTAAAACGTCAAAGAAATTATATTTATAAGCATCTTTTTGAAATTTTAACATTTTCACATACCTGACTGATAATGAATTACGCTTTCAGACATTTAAACCCCCCAAAAAATTGTAAATAAATATATTAAAATAATAATAGTCTAACCCTAATCCTAATATATTTAACGTCAATGTGTAAGAGTGTGCTGCTGTGAAAGGGTTCCCCGTTAGACGTGTAGCGACGACAGGAAGCCTCCTCCTAGAGTGTGAGTCTCAGACCAGGACACCACACACCAACCATTTTGCATTTGCAGCCATTTTTCTTTTTTCTTTTTTTTTTATCATTTCACAAAATATTTTTCTTTTCTCTCTTAAAAGAAAAAAGTGCACGTATGAAATTCTGAATAGTATATCCCCCATTCCATTATTATTTAATAATAACTCGCTCATCACCAGTTCATACTTCATTCACTCACCCTCTCACCTCGTTATTCCAACCCCTCTAGATTTGAATCACCAAACTTCCTCGTTCCTTCTCTCTCTCTCTCTCTCTCTCTCTCTCTCTCTCTCTTATATTTGTACTGTACCCAAAAAAGCACTTCACAAAGTTGAAAGCTGAAACCTCTTCTTCAATCTACTTCACGATGGCGGAGAAGCACTTGCGGGAGCTCCTTAAAGAGGATCAAGAACCCTTCCTTCTGAAACACTACATTTGGGAGCGTCGCAGGCAGCTCAAAAGACCTTCCCCAAACAGCACTTTACAACAACAACTGAAAAAGAAAAACTCAAACTTCCCACTTAACAAATGCTTCCTCACTTCCCTACAAAACGCCACAAAATCCCCACTCTTATTGTCTCCAAAGAATAGTACTTCTCCCCTCCTCAGACCCTCCAACGCCAAAACCGCGTCGCTCCTCCTCGAAGCCGCCCTCAGAATCCACAACAAAAACGCGAAACCGAAGAAGCCCAAACCAAACAGCGCCTTGGGCATCTTCGGCTCGCTCTTCAAGAAACTAACCAACCGAAAGAGGGAAACATTAGAGGGTGTTCTTGTTAAGGTTAAAGACAGCGACGACGATGTTGTTGTGGTGGGATCCTGTGAGGTTGGGTTCAGTTGTTCCTGCAACGGAAGGCCAAGCAGTGCTGTGTGGTCGGAGAGCAACGAGGATAAATCGTTGGACTTGGAATCTTCTAGTAGTGGCCACTCATTTGATGACTCTGTTGCTGAAGAGATTGAGTTTCTCAACAAACGCAAACATGTTACGGATTCTGCTTGTTTTGACGACGATGATGGCTTCTTCTGTGAAAGCCCGTTCCGTTTCTCCCTCCAACGCAGCCCCGGCTACTCCGGCCGCCACACCCCGGATTTTTCTTCGCCGGCTGCGTCTCCATGTCGCCGCAAAACTGAGGTTTGCCCTTTCCCATAATGATAGCAATAAATAATAAGAATAATATTTTTATTTATTACTTCATTTTAATTTACCGCAATAACTTTCACAATAAGAGTAGAGTTTAATGATTTCTTCTTCTTCTTATAAATGTTACTGTTTAATTTTGTTAATATTAGCGAAAGATTTTACTCCGTGAAGTCAACTTTATAATTTTAAAAATTTAATAATTATTATTAATCTATTATTTTTATACTATTAATTAATGAAAATTAGTATTAATATGATCTGTGAGATGATTATTTTATATTAATAATATATATTTTTTAAAATAATTTTTTATTATCGAATAAACTAAAGTTTAAAAAATTATGAATATTTATTAAATTTAACGAATTTCGCTAATAATTTACATATTGTAAGTACATTTTGTATACTGTAGAATCAATAAATTTTAACGAATGACAAAAAAAATATTTTGAGATAAATTGTCAGAGAGTTTTATCTCGTCACTTGGACCATCTGCTATCTCATTATGTGATTAAATGTGAACATGTTCTTGTACATTTAATTTACATTTTACAATTACTAATGATAAATTGTAAGAATTCAGTACATTTTAATTTGTAGGAATTCAGTGGTTTTTATTGCCACTGGATTCAACTCGCTGGTTTGACTCTGGTGAGTTGGAGCACCCGAGTTAAGCTCGTGAGTTAACCGTGATCGTCGCGTGGTGTATTCTTTTTTGTCGGCAAATAGGATCTTGATTCGGGTCTGCAAATTTTGCCGGAACTTTATTTACAATGACAATTTTACCCCGCCATTTTCCCCTAATATGTTAAAGATCTCTCTATGAGAGGGTCACGTAGGTCAATTTAAATTCAGTGGTTTAATTGGATTCGTGGATTTTGTCACTTGTTTTTTTCGTTCAGGTGTCTGCCACGCAATCTTCTCGATTTCCCTTCTATTACAATTTTACTTTTTGGGGTTATTCGGTAAATGAATTCCTTTTTTTTTTTAAAAAAAAAAAACAAGACAATCGTGTTTTTGTTTGTTCTATTGGAATTATTGGACCCCGACATTCGATTTCTAGAAAAATAGTTTCTCCTTTGTATTTTTTGTTCACATTAATTAATTCGTGTGGGAAGTAACCAAAACCAAAAAAAAAAAAAAGTCAACAACAACAACCACCCAATTATGAAGCAAGTGTAGAGTCTAAATCCATGGGCATTATAAGAATGATTAGGGACTTGTGTTAACTACCCCAATTAGGACAATATTCTAACTATGGTGGTTGTGAATTTTTTTTATAGGACAAAAAAATTAATGGTGCTGATGGCGTCAACAAATTCCAATCAGGGGAAGAAGAGGAAGATAAGGAACAGTGCAGTCCAGTATCTGTTTTAGACCCACCCTTCGATGACGATGATGATGGGCATGATGATGACCATGAAGGGGATGGTTTTGATTTGGACTGTAGCTATGCCAATGTACAAAGTATGTCATAGTTTAAAAATAGTTTATTTTATTTTGTAGCATTTTATGTTGTGTGGTCATCTTCCATCAACATGCCATCGTACACGCTTCTTCAAAGTTGATTGTCTGTTACAAAATACCATAAGGGGGCTATATTGCTGAGATGTTTTGTGCTAATGCCACCTATCTTTGGTGGGTTCCATTGGAAGATTGCAATAGCTCATCATCCAACATGCATTTCGCATTGAATGTGAAATTGGACTACTCTTTGTTCAGAGCTATAAATTTCAACATGACCCACAAATTTTTTGTCAGGAGTCTGTCTTAATTTTGATACTTCCATTCAATGTGCTGCATAAGGTTTGAACATTCTAACATTTTCAAGTTTAATCATGTTTAATTTGGTGAAGGTGGTGCAAACCATGTGACACTCATGGCATCACTTTTTTTTACACTTTAAAAAAGTGTCTCCTTTGTTCTTTCTCTTTTTTTTTTTTTCAACTTTTCCCCTTTCATATCATCCAGCATTTTATCTAATGTGTAAAAATGTCATGAAAGGTTTTTGTTTATTTAGTATTAGTGCTTCCAAACCAAATTTAGGCCTAGTAAATCTCCTATGCTTCAAATAGCTGCTAAAACTTCTATGCATCATGTACTTATTGATGTTATCCATGCTGAGTTCTGCACAAGAAAGAATTTGCTGAAATCTGATCTGTCTGCAATGAATGTCTAAGCAATTTTACAAAAATAACTGAACGAAGATGCTTATATTTATTTTCTTTTCCTTCGTGTTAAATTTTCAGGAACTAAGCAGCATCTACTAAACAGACTTCGTAGATTCGAGAAACTTGCCGAGTTAGATCCGGTAGAACTTGAGAAGAGAATGCTGGATCAAGACCGCGAGTACAAAACATTTACTGAAGAGGACGATGATTGTGAAGACGGCGCCAGCGAAACAGCATGCAAAGAAAATGCTCTGAGAGGAGAATTAATGTTTGAAATCCTCTGCCATTCAAGTGTTGAAGACACACAACAGCAAACTCCAGAAGACCTCAAGAGGCTGGTCTATGATCTCATCAAGGAGGAAGAGAGGGAAGTTAATAATTCTTCAGACATGGTGATAAGAAGGGTTCTTAGGAGGCTAGAATTGTGGAAAGAAGTGGAGTCCAACACTATTGATATGATGATAGAAGAGGACTTCTCTAGAGAGCAATGCAGGTGGAAGAAAAATGCTGAGCACACAAGTGAGCTAGCTGTGGAACTTGAACTTGCTATCTTTTGCTTTCTAGTGGAGGAGCTTTCAGAGGAACTAGTGTGTTAATGTGGGCAAATTTTGATGCAGCTGAAGAATTTAGTATGAGTTATTTATTATCTTTATTCTTTTAATTAGAAGAGTACAGTCTAACTTGCACCTTATTTAAATAGGCTAGTTAGATAAAATGAGACCCAAAAGGATAATTTGGGTTGGAGGAGGGAGAACTTGAGGGGGGGATATGTTACATATGTACATGACTCGTGTATGTAGGTGCCAGGGAATGCTGTAAATCACCTTTATTAGTTACAAAATACTATAATTTTTGCAGTCATTGATCCCCCGGGCGTTGTTATAATGCTATGTTCTATTTAATGTATCCACATTTGTAATTAGCATTAGTATCTATATATCATTCATATTTATCTTTACCAACCACCTTAACAGATGATAAAAGAAAACACGTTTGATTGCATGTGTTACTTGTTAATATTCATGTTTAGGAGGATTACTAATGTGTTAGTAACACCCCCGTGATAATCTCTACTATCGGTCGAGATTCATAAGACACTTAGAAACTAGCTAGTAAGAATTAAACAAAAAATAAGATTCACTGGATTGTCTCTGTTTAACAATTTAATCGATCGTTATAATTTTGTCCTTAATAAAAGACGTTTTAGTGGGTTAAGATAAGAAGATATTTATAAACGACTCATTACTTGATTCTTAAATGATGTGAGATTTTATGACTAACAAAACAATTTTCATAAATTTTGTAGATTGGCTCAAAATTAGTATTTCTTTGAGATTTTCTAAATTAACATGTAGAGTGTAAAGTGGGGTAAGAGAAAAAATTGTATTGTGTACACAAGACTAGAAAGAATGATGTAGTTAGAGGACCTTGTCAAGAAAGGAACAATTTGACAACGACTAATCACACCGATCACCTCTGCTTTTCTTCTGTTATTTTGTTTTCCAAGGTCCATTCATGCAGTAATTGATAAGCAACTTATCAACGAACCAACATTGCTTTCTTGGTTTGTGATTTTTCTTTTTCCTTTTCCAAAGTGTGTTATTCACGTTGTCCTCCGGATCACTAAGCTTTTCCGTAGGAATGCTATACTTCTATCTTCTTAACAAATTCTCTTTTAAATTCTCCTATGATCTTATAAAGAAACTATTAAATAAAAAATAGTTAATGTATTAAAAATACAAAGTATATTCATTACTTACCCTATACATGTAGGAATTGTAGCCAAAAAGTATAAATGAAGTAGAAAGATAATATAAGATTTATAATTACTCTAATATCATTTTTTATATAATATCTTTCTACTATTTTTCTTACTTTCTAGCAAGTATTTCCATGCATTTTATATTTACAAGATATTAAATAAATATTTTTAATTTAATACTTTTATATAAAATAGTAAGATTTGTAAAAAAGATTTATAGGAAAGTATGTGATAATATAAATTAATGTTTGTGTGTGTGGGGGGGTGGGGTGTCTGTTGTGAGAGTTATTACTGCATATAGCATCTAAAAAGGAAGATGTTTAGGCAGTTCTTACACATAAAAACTCGTCCTTGAGAAATTCATCCTTGGAGCAAATTGACGTGGCATACTATATTTAAGAACCGTTTACTTTTTTATTGAATAAATATTCTTGTAATTAGTTTGTGTTTGATAGTAGTATCTACTTTTGAGAACCCACAAAAAAGGGTCTTTATTCACTCCTAAATACACCTTGAATTAATTTATCCAAAATTCTAGATAAACATAAGGACGTGTTTCGCAATTATTAAGAAATCTTCCATTCATTTCCAACCCACCTTTTCTTCTCAGGTGGTAATTAACGTGCTTTCGTGTTTTTAATCTTTCTTAAGATATATGTTTACAATATATTTGACATAATATTTAACACAGTATTCTTTATTTTGAGCACATTAATTTTTTAAAAGTAATTTTATTACTTCAAAAAATTTACTTCTTAAAAAGTGTTTGATTTCTCAAAAAAAAAAAAAATACTAAAAAATGTATGAACAAATCATTTCAAGCTTTGCTCTCATTTTCTCTTCAGTAATCAAATATTTCATTCGTTGTTCTGGGTCTTGATGTTTGTATAAAAAGGGGCTTAATAGCCCAACCCAATCTGTGAAAGAAGCAAGTATCAATTCGTAAAGCCACTTACTATTTACATCCTACCTGTTTGCTATGTACACCCCAAATAACCCCTTTTTACATCTTAATTACCCATTATATCCTTTTTCCTTAAAGGAGTACACTCTTGGGAACCCCTTTTCCTTTCCGGAATAGCATATACCTATTCTGAAAATGTATTTCTAGAACTAAAATACATAATTTTGGAAATACATTTACAAAATAAGTATATGTTATTTTGAAAAGACATTTTCGATAGTAATAAAATATCATTTAATTTTATTGATATTATAAATGTTTATCTTACACTCTCATATTTTTTAGTCTTATTTTCATTTTATCGTCACTGTTCTTTAAATCGTATCTAATATCTTATTTTTATTGTTCTTTAAATCCTAATTTTGAATCCCATCTGAAGGAAAAATGCACAATGTTGGATGTAATATAAAAAAATATTATATAATGAAGATGAGGTTCAAAATTAGGGTTTAAAAAACAGTAAAGATAAAATGAAAAAAAGATTTTAGATAGAGTTTAAATAACACTAATGAGATCATGAAAATAAGACAAGACTAATAAATTTGAGGGTGAAAGATAAGCACTTATAGCATCAACGATTATCAAAAATGTTTTTTTTGGAATAACATATACTATTCTGGAAATGTATTTCCAAAATTATGTATCACAACTCTAGAAATACATTTCTAAAATAGGTATATGTTATTTTGGAAAGGAAAATGGGTTCCAAGGGGTGTGTACTCCTTTAAGGAAAAAATAGGTATAATGAATAATTAAGAGGCAAAAAGGATGTATATGGTGTACTTAGCAAAAATGGGGAATCTAAATAGAAAGTGCCTTCGTAAATATTATACGTTTTTGAACAAACCCATTAAATTAAATAACCTGTTCACTTGCCCAATAAACTGCTGAAACAATTCCCAATTCAACAATTACGCAGGCCCATTATCATTGCAAATGTCTTACTGTCAATTGGAACAAGACTTGTCAAGTTTGGCGAAAAAATGTCTTATTGTCCTAAAAACAACGTATCTAATCGTGGCTTAAACACAATTCAAAACTATCATTGCAAATAACTAATGAATTAATTACTTATACAAATTTTATATTACCTTCATTCCATATCTATTGATATTGGGTAATTAAGTTTTTTGTTTCTCAACAATTTCAAAATTCGTTTTTTAGTCTATTTAATTATTTTATTTTTCCAATTTTAAGTCCTTATTAATTTTGTGTCAGCAAAATCAGTCCCTAAGGTTCACTCTCATTTATTAAGTGATGAGGTGTACTATAGTTGAGAGGTGATTGTACACATTATGACCACATGATTGTCATTAGATGTCCCATGTTCAAATTGCTGTTGGCTAGTAGTTACTAGCTAGGCATTCATTTTGAGAAGGCAATTGAGGAAGTGTGGAAGATGGACTAGCAAAGGTAGATGATGGCTCTCATGATCTGAATAAAGATGTGGTAAGAGTTCATAGTGGTAGGGGTGGACCACCATTTTCACCAACATTCTCAAAGAAGAAAGAATTTGGGAAGATATTTGAAATCCCTCTTATTGGAAGATATCCTAGAAGACATGATCTCAAACACTTGTTGGACAAAGTCAATGAAAGATTGTCCGGTTTTAAATATCAACATTTATCTCTAGCCGGCAGAATAATTACTTTGTCCCAACCTGTCATCCAATCCTTCCCCATTTATTTAATGTTGAGTTTACCTATTATACCTAAGAATGTGCTTTAAGAAATTTAGAGATTGCGAAGCTCTTTTATTTGGGGTGAGATTAATAATAGAAGTAAAGTTCACGCAGTTAACTGGGATACTTTGATGAAGCCAAAGGACCAAGGAGGGCTAGCCATGCTTAATTTGGAAGACATGAATCAAGCGTGTCTTATGACACTAGGTTGGGCCCTGAGAAAGTGTGATGACAATTTATGTGCTCAAGTTTTGAAAGAAAAATATGCTAGAAATGGAATCTCCAATTATTCTCTTGCTGTCAAAGTTACTGACTCTTTCATTTGGAAAGCCTTGGCTAAACAGTGGAATAGCTTTGCCCTTAGTAATTTTATTGGATCTCACTGTGAAGTGATTTTACACATGACCATATACATATCTATTATTGTCAATGCAGAATGTATTCTGTGCTTCACTATCCATGTTCACACATTATTGCAGCTTGTGGTTACGTGAGCATGAACTACTACCAATATATAGATATTGTTTACACAAATGAGCACATCTTAAAAGCATACTCCGAACAATGGTGGCCTCTTGGGAATGAAGCGACAATTCCTCCTTCTGATGATGCATGGACACTTATCCCTGACCCAACTACAATTCGTGCGAAAGGTCGGCCAAAATCAACAAGGATTAGAAATGAGATGGATTGGCTCGAACCATCTAACCACCGACAAAAATGTAGTAGATGTGGAGCTGAAGGGCACAATAGGCGCCGATGTCCAATGCAATCTGACCGTGGGAGTAATTCATTTAATTGATTTATGTATGTTAGATGAGTGACTTGTATTGGTTGAGGTTCTGTTCAATGTATTTACTTTGTGGTGTTCAATGAAATCGTCAGTTAGTTATTTTTGAATGTGTACTTTTGTCAGAAAATTTATACATTACTTATTTTTGAAATTGATACTAAAGGAGAACTATCTACAATGTTGTAGTTAAGGGTATTCAAATTGATACTAAAGGACAACTATCTACAATGACAAACTATGGACTTAGTCATTATGGACTATCTGGAACAAGGACTAAACCCTACAGAATAAACCCTAAACCCTAAAAAATAATCCCTAAACCCTAGAGAATATAGCATAAACCCTAAACCATTCAACTACCCCTAACCCTAAACCATTGTTCTAAGCCCTAACCAATAACCCATAAGCCCAAAACCCTAACCCATAAGCCCTAATCCGTAACCCCTGAGCAAACAGGAAGGTGGAAAAACTCTAGACTCATATGTATCTAATGAAATAAAATTACATTTAGAAGTTGAAATAAATGGAGTGGATCAATCCAGGTTGAGTGACATTAGTTATTTTCTTTTGTCTACCTTAGTGCACATATGGCATTGGTGTTCATCGTTAGTTAGCAACATTAGTTATTTTCTTTTGTCTACCTTAGTTTTTTTTTAACTTTATTTATTATTATAGTTTGATGCGCGACATAAACTATATCTATTAGTAAGCCTTAATAAATTGCATACGATAGATTAAGTGTCAAATTCAAATGAGAAATATACAACAACATATTTAAATAGAGACAATAAAATCATTCATTATGATGTCCCTGATGACGTGAGGAAGTGCCACATGGTCGATCCCATCTTTGTGCTTGGCGATCAGGATTTCTTCTGCCCCGATGTCTCCCCGCTTCTACTTGGTCAGCCTTAGCAGAAAATTCGTGACACAAATCAACACCTAATAAGTCACCCACATTAGGTATTGGTCCCGGTACATTCCATTGTGTACCTAATGGGGTATTAGGTGTTGGAATTGGGCCATGACATTGCTGTGAAGGGGTCATAGTCGGCCATGAAAAATTAGGATGTGTTTCCGCAACACCACCGAACGAATGTTCGCTTGCAGAAGTATCAATGTGATGACCTTCAAAAGGATACTGAGCAAATATTTGTGGCGTGTAATACATTCCATGGCCACGCTCCGCCATTTGCTGGGAATATTCTTCCGCTTCAACGGCCTCCCTTCGTCTGCCTATGTCCTGAGTTTCAACACTTGACTGAAGAATGTGAAACTCTTGTGCTGGAAATTGACGCGCTAGACCATGTGATGCAAGCTCAGTGATTCTCTCTTGCTCTTCGGATAAAATCATTATTTTCTCCACATAAGGCACGAGATCATCAACTTTCCATGTATTCCTCCCTTGAGGAGACACCATGTATTGTTATGTCTCCAAAAATTCAGCCTGCAATTATTAGGGTTAGAAAATTAATGGCCATCATTAAAAAAAACATTTAAAGTTAAATATTCAAAAAACAAAAAAATACCAATGTAACTGTGTTTGCATTTTGTGGGTCAACAAACATCTTTGTTTTTCGCCTATACCAGACCATGTAGTCTGAGTTAAAGCTCAATAGGCCCTCTTGTCGGGGATAAGCATTGACCCTAAAAGCATGACGATTGTTCCACTGATCAATCATTGGGGCAAACAATTGCCTCTAATTTTCATCATGTTTGCCTTTCAGTGTTATGCCATGAATATTCAAGGGTTGCGAAGGAGACCCTGGAATTGGTTGCTGCAGTCCAAATTGTCTCAATACTCTATCCGGTTGGTGTCACTCAATAACTTGGAAACAAATTAGTGGCACCACCGTGAACCACACGACACTTCTGACTACACAAATGGGAGGCAACAATGACATAACAGTTGCTGTGTAAGGCTCCCACACAAACTGCATATAACAACATAGTTGTCAGCATTTTATTAAAATAACACATATTATTTTTTATTTTAGAAACACAATACCATGTTCTTACCTCATGACGTTTCATAATGTCCAATTTGCGACGAAAAACTCTCACATCATCATTGCTGATATGTTGATTTCCACGTCGCAGCCACCTACAAAGATTAAAATTTAATATACCCTAAAACCATTTATTCTTTTGAAATGAAAGACGCTTTAAAAAATGACTAACATGTGCCCGAATGGTTTATTTTCTACTAGGGGAGGAGTCCTCTTTGGAGCCAAACTTATACATCGTTCACATGCCCACATATGTATTAAGATGCACCTTCCGATTGATTTAGTTTTATAATCGGTGACACTACATATCTCTCTGTATACAAAAACAAGTACGGCAGGTCCCCATGCATATGTGCTACAGTCTCTAAAGTCAAGTAAAAATTGAAGGTACCTTAGGGAAACTTTGTTACTGCTTTTGTCAACAAACAAGACACCTCCAATGAATCTTAGTATCCATGCACGGGTAAACCTTCGTACTTGTTCTTCATCTTCATGGTTATTTATTTGTGCAAAATGGTGAGCCAACCGACTTAATTTAACCACACTACCTTTAATTTCACCTTCTTGTGGTCTGACTCCCAACAATTCCTCACATAAATCAGTCCAATTAAGATTTGTTGGACCAATTAATGGTAAACCATCCACACGTAGACCTAACAATACAGAGATATCTTGAAGAATGATAGTACACTCTCCGCATCTCATGTGAAACCAGTGTTGTTAAATGGCGGCCATGACAGCGCCATGGCGGATTTTCATGGCGGTTTTTCGAAAAAATGCCACCGAATAGCGGTGGCGTGGCGGGTTTGGGATGGCGGCCGCCATAGCCATGGCAGCCGCCATAGCCATGGCGGTCGTGGCGGTTATGGCGGGGTGGCGGAAAATGGAGTTTTTTTTTTGCTTTTTGTCTGCGGTAGGAGTTGGGCTGACCCGACCCAACCCTACCCGGTTATTCATCCAGCAAAAAGGCCCTCCAGCACAGCTCTGTGATTCAGAACAACCTTCCATCTAAGAGAGAACCCAACCGCGAGCCTCCCCTGCACCAGCCGCGTCCCTCCCGCACCCCACACGCGCATGCAGCCGCACGTGCACGCAGCCGCGATGACCTCCGGCAGCGACGCACCGGCACGAACGGCGGCGACGAGCTCCGGCAGCGACGCACCTGTCACGAACGGCGGCCTGCAGCGAGAAGTTCACGCAGAGAAGACGAAGCTGTCGCGAAGAAGAAGTTGTAGGTTTTCTTAGTTTTATTTTTGTTGTTTGACACCCCTGTTTTCTGTCTGCAACTTTTTTTTTCCTTTTGCTATTTAACACCCCCTTTTACTTTTAACAGTCTCATTTTTTTTTTCCGTATTTGACACCACATTTTTTTTTCTGTTCAGTCCTCTTTTAAATGGTTGAGTTTATTTGAACTCTTTAATGAGTTTATTTAGTGTTGGTACGTGATTATTGTATGAAGTATGAACTCATGAAACTTTTTTAGTTTATTTGAATGCAATCCTTTGTTTTTTTCAATTTCAATGAGTTTATATATATGTTTTTTTTTTTGTCTGCCATGACATCCGCCGTTTTTCGCTACGCCATCCACCACATTTTTATGGCGCATTTTTGACTTTCCGCCATGAACCGCCATCCGCCATTAACAACATTGTGTGAAACGTATGTGTTTCCGGCCTCCATCTTTCTATCAAAGCACTGATTAATTAGACATTTATTTTTTAAGTATCTCATCTTCATAATCCAGTAAAAACCAGATTGTCGATGCAAAGGAATAGTTTTCTCTAGTATTTCTTCTTCCCCTTGATAAGTGGGGACAACTCGTCTGATGTGTAATTTCCGGTCTTCTTCCCCATTCCAAACATGTTCTAAGCTTGCATCCATAATACGTCACCATCGATTGGGCCAGACTTAATTTTAATATTTGATGGACATGACGACGAAGATGTCATTGATACTGCAAAATAAACTATAATACAATAAATTCACAAAATAATTTATACATTATTTTTACATAATATAAATAAAACAAGACACATTTATAAAAACGTTATTAAATATATATAAATAAATTTGTAATAAATAACACAATATATACATTTGAATTTATATATTTCAACAACAAAATATATTATACAAATAATCAATTTTGAATATATTCTGCAGATAAATTAAAATACATGTGAAGACAAACATATAAATTAAAATACAAACAAATATTAAAATGTAAAAAATAATTTAAACAATATATATACAAAAATAATAATAATGTACAATGTACCATATATTTAATAACGTAAATTACCTAAAATAAATAATATTAACCTACAAACTAAAACTAACACTACCCTATCATATATATATATATATATATATATCTTAATAACATTCAAACTAAAAATAACTAAATCAAATAATATTAACATATCAACTCATTTATTTAAAATTGTACTATCTATATATAACATACAAAATTATAATATTAAAAAGACAAATTTACGTGTGTGAACACACACACACATATATATATATAATATCTCAGAATATATACGACAACCAAATAATATTTTTATACTAACTAACCTAATTTTGGAATACCTATTAATACATAAAAATTAAGAACAAAATACCTATTAATACTAACTAACCTAATCTTTTTATAATATTAAGAACAGAATACATAAATATTATTTAATTCGAAAAATACTTACCAAGAATTATGGAGGAGAAATGGCAAACACGAAAATTGAAGAAGAAAGGGCAGCACACTGGAGGGGAAAGGAGAAGTTCAGGAACTTGGGGAGGAGAAGTGTAAGTTAATGTTGATGGAGCATTTTTTTTTTATAGGAGAAAAAGTAAATAATCAACAGTCAAAAGCACTGCTACTCCTGCATTTTCAGCTGCAACCCTAGCCCCTGCAACCCTACTCCATCAGAACACTGCAACCCTATTCCAGTTGGCCTGAAGGTGTCTCGTCAATGGCAGCAGCGAGACCCCCTCCACATCAACTGTCTCGCCATTGGTGATGGCGGCATCCATGCATGCACGCCACGTTAGCCAGCTTCTCGTCATTGGTGATGACGGCACTGTTATCTCACCATTGCTTCGGACGACCCCTACAAAAACAGACCCCCTTTACAAATAGTTTGAAAAGAAATCCTGTTTAATAAATAGTTTTTAAAATGGTCTCTATGTGGTAAATATGTTATGATGTGATTTTTTGTAAATTTATGATTTGTAATTTCTTTTAAAGTATGCATGTGAAATATAAAAATATAAAAATACGAACACATAAGAAAATTACAAGCAACAAAAAAATATAATATACAATAATTTTAAAAAATACTTATGCGGACAAATATAAATATTACATACAACGTGTAAAAATAAAAAAATATACTTTTATTCAAATTATAAAAACATAAATATCTTATAAAACTTTTAAAAATAGAAAGAATAAGATGATATATATATATATATATATATATATATATATATATATATATATATATTTGTTAACATATTTAAATATTAAAAAAACAATGTTATAGAAAGCAGCAATCATGAATTGCAGCTTTAGTTCAAGTAATTAGGTAGCAATCACCAATTATAACTTCAGACCATATGAGGTGGTCACTATCATGACACACAAAAAAAGTGATTAAACTAATAATCATAAATTGTAACTTCAAATTGTAGGACACTTATGTGGTATGTCACATCGTCAAACTTTTGATTTACTCGGTCTATAGTCAAAACACACTCGTACTAATAAATAATTTTGTTACAAACTCATTTGAAAAAAAAAATGACCTAAATGAATCAATCAGCTTAATTTCAATCACAAAACTAAAAAATAAGTAACAATTACAACCGTATGTTGTGGAAATCGTATTCCCGTTACAACAACAATTGTAAATAGGGAACATATGAGCCCCAGTCTTCAAAAAATGGAAAAAAGAACAGGTCTGATAGATAATTCGAATCTTTAGAAAATAGCACGTGTCAGTATCAGTCGTGGCAAAGTAGTCTTACTTTGCTTTCCCCATGACATCAATTATGACATATTATATTATGCTGTTTTGTTAAAATATTATAAATATTCCTTGTACGGTAGCACGTTATAATTAAATAAGAAATTTAAAATATGCTAAATTACATATTTTATTATATAAAAATATATTGTTAAAAATCTATCGAAATAAAAAGTTAAATATATTTGTAATAAAAATAACTTATTTACAAATAAAAGCACTTTATTAAAATAAAATATAAGGGTATTCCTAAGTTATTATACAATCAATAAAAAACACTATTATTTTTATAATATACTCTAGCATGAAAATTTATAACA
Organism: Glycine soja; assembly: GCF_004193775.1. Classification (NCBI taxonomy): domain Eukaryota; kingdom Viridiplantae; phylum Streptophyta; class Magnoliopsida; order Fabales; family Fabaceae; genus Glycine; species Glycine soja. The sequence goes on along the minus strand of NC_041014.1, from coordinate 26,640,608 downwards.
TGATCTTAATTTTTTTATATAAATAAATATTTTAAGTAATTTTAATATAAAATAATAACATTTCACACAGCAACTCTAACTCAATAAAAATAGAGATGACAAATTTATCTTCTTTCTAAACAATTAAATTAAATTTTAGAACAATGTAAGTGATAGTATATTTAAGTGACCCTCCCGTTCGTGGGTCTTTGCGTCATTACCCATGTCAACCCTTCACACTTTACGTCTCTTTTTAGCTATTTTTATAATCGACACGTGTAACTCCAAGTTCAAGTCTCACTTCGTTCACCAATCCTTTATAAATAATTAACAATAATGACAATACTTTATGAGTCTCCTAACAACTTAGCAATTACTTAAAGATTATCATCGTAACTACTAATCCCTAATATGAAACGGTTTTTACGAAACAATCACTTTTTGCCTATAACAACGACTTCAAATAAACTTTTTATATTGGAATATTTTTCTATTCTTCTTCTTTTCCTCCACGTGGGTTTGTGAATCAAACTTCGCAGTGAGACACGAACATCATAAAATATTCTGGTCCAAACAATTTAAGCACGCTTCTCACACCATCCAGGTGCCACCATAAGTCGCTGTAGCTATGTCACGTTCCGTGCCAACCGCGCCACATCGTGGTGTCGCAACATGCCACACAAGTCCCCTCGCGATCCCCACTTTTTTTTTTTCTTTTTTTCTCACCATATAAAACCCACCCTCATCAAAACACTCTTCCACGTACTAAAACTTGAGCCTAATCCCTCACAACAGTTGTAAAATTTCTAGTTCTGCTAGGGATCTTTGGTTCGATATTCGATTCATTTTTCACGAGTATATTTGTAAAATTGGGTTGGGTCTGATCGATTGAACCGATCTAATCGTGATAATTTAATTGAGTCGGTTATATTATTAGATTGATCACTTGATTCAAGATGACGTCATTAAACCCGTCTCAGTTGAATCGATCTCATCCGATCAGTTTTACAAAAAAAAAAAATCTTTACAATATTATTTTGATGTCTCATTATTATTAATTATTATTTTAAATTTTAGAAAATGAATAAATATTTCTTACTTAAATAATATTAATTATATATTTATATGTAATATACATGACCGTGTATAAACATTTTGAACCTAAGGTGAAAATGTTAAAGGAATTTTTTTTTTACAAAAATTTTAAAAAGACTTAATATATTATATAAAATATCAATTTTTATATTAATTTTTTAATTTTTTTAACTTCAAAATCATTTACAAGGATCATTTGTTAGATCCAAAAATCAAGGAGAAAAGAGGTAGGATGCAAAATGAATATATTTGTAGAGAGAAAAGAGGTAGAATGCAAAATAGATATAAAATAATTTGCTTAATTTTTTTAAATAAATAAGAAAAATATACTTAAATTATTTATAATAATACTTACATCTATATTTAATATTTGTGGTCTTATTAATAAAAATAATACCAAATAATATATTATACTATAACTTAATTTATCATTTAATAATTAAAATTAATAACAAATATTTTTTTAAAAAATATTAAAATTCAAAAAAATTGAAAATCTAATGCCGTTGTCTCAGTGATCTAGTGGCTTACACGGCCGTTGATAATATATCACGGATTCGATCAGTAATCTATTGACTATCTTTGTCACATCAATGACTAGATGAAATTTCAGAATTATGGATCTCGAGTAGTATTTATACCCATCTGTGTTTGATAGCACGCTAAGTACATTAGAAGGAAAACAAGACGGGACGAAATGCAGAAACGGAGGGCTGGGAGGAAGAAGTTCCACGAGACGCGTCACCCGGTCTACAAGGGGGTGAGGCAGAGGAACGGGAAGTGGGTGTGCGAGCTGCGACAACCTAACAACAAAAACGCGCGCGTGTGGCTCGGAACATTCACGCACCCCGACATGGCTGCTATAGCGTACGATGTTGCCGCCTTGGCTTTCAAGGGCGACAATGCTTCCTTAAACTTCCCGCACGCCGCCACCTCGTTGCCGCGCCTCAACTCGCGGACGTGTTCCGTTAGGGCCATTCAGTTTGCGGCGACGCAGGCGGCGGAGAAGCATTTTTCTTGTGCAGAGTCTCAACAACTCCAAAGGGAGGGTTCCTTAGAAGGATCAGGTTCTGGAAGCTTCTCTTTGGACGAAGACTCTTCGGAGTTTTCGTCAAAAGAAGGAGGTTCTGAAAGGTTCTTTTGGGATGAAGAGGAGGTGTTTAACATGCCGGAGTTGCTGAACAGCATGGCCGAAGCGTTGATTATCACACCGCCGGCATTGGAAAGAGGGTTCAATTGGGTTGGTGGGGAAACCACTGTGGATTTGACTCTGTGGTCAAACTGATGACCACTTAGGTAAACCCAAAAAACACTTGCACACTGTCTCTCCAAACCAGAGAGGAACTTGCAATTTCTGTTGCAATATATATATATATATATATATATATATATATATATATATATATTAATAGTCTGTAGATGTAATTCATCATAGATATTAGTGATAAATTCAAAAGTTATATAGCGATTGCTGTATGGTCGATATTTTAATCAAAAAACAAGCTGTATCATAAATCTTTTCTGTTATATATTATAAAAATTTTATGGTATCTTTCAAAACTTATGGATTTTGATTTTGAGTTTAACGAGGTAAGTGTAAAACACTTTCACACTATTAATTAATTACAAATTATCCTTAAAATGATTTTGTAAAAGTTTATTATAAAGATTAATAAACTTATCATGTGTGGAGATTTATAATTGAATGATGGTTCAAACTTTTATACTATTTATTAGTACATAACTTATTTTCTCTGTGATTGTTGAGAAGTTCTCTCTTTTTAGTATATATAAATTTATTGATGACTAATCAGATAACAGAAACTCTAATTGAGTTGTTTATGTTAATTCTTTTGTTAAAGTTAATTAACTTAAACATACTATCATATATACACGAATTCTTATGAACTTCTTATAGACAAACAATCTGAAGCAAGGCGTTTAATTAATTATTAAAAAATAATTTTTAAATTAAAATGAAAGTTTTTGAGTGGGTGAAAAGATAGAATGAACTCACTAAAAATAAATAAAGAATTCAACTTGAGTTTTATAAGTTTAGTTTTATTATTAGATTAAAAGTTAGTAAATGTTCTCAAATTTTATGTGACAATTTTTTAATTTAAACTTAACAACCAAAATTAACTTTTAGGGTTGACGATGCTTTTATGTTCATGTGAATACGACATTTATGTATACTGTACGTGATCATGATAATGCTTGTGTGATTCATTACTTTTTATGCTTGGGTTGACCCAAAATTCGAGATTATTAACTTGGGGTGATATAATTCTGTGGCGGAGCATTCAGCCGTACTTGAATTCATTTTGATACGTGCGTGGATGTTACAACTGGGATAGTTCATAGTTGGCCCTTGGCATGTGGAACGGACTTAGGAAGCTTTAGAGCTTAGGTTACACAGTACACTCATTCATCATCTTAGCAGGCTCTGGCTCTTACAATTGCTTGACGAACTTCCCTTGTTGTGGACCACAAAGTAATACTCATGATGAAATTAAATGAGAACGAAGAGAAAAATTAAGGAAGAACAAAAAGCACGATGTTCTTTTTGAAAGGTGTTTATTAAAATGGAAGAAAGGGATCGAGACCCTTTCTCCCCTTCCCTTGCTAACCAGAAGGACACCCTTTTCTGTCTATTAATTCCTTCTCTTTAATCAAACTAAATAAGGAAATCTTTTCCTTCCTTTTCTTCTTTTTGGTTAAAATTCTTATCATCCTGCATAAATACAGTTAGACATCCAAATGCTATTTTATACCTAGTGAGAGAAAAAGAATATAAGTATAACAATTGATATGATGTGACAATAAAAGAGAGGTAAAAAAGAAATAAGAATTATTGGGAAAATAAAAAATATCATTGCTTTATTGGAAAAATAAAAATAAGAATTAGGACTTAAATAAATTATGTTAAGTAAACTAGTATTTTAAATTACTAATCACAAAATTTCAATTTCCCTTTTAACTCATGAATTTTAGACTTCGAAACTAGTTTAGAATCACTTCTTCATATTCCACATTTTTTTTCCTAAGTCTAGTATTTTTTTAGGCACTAAGTTTATAAAAAATAATTTATAATCACTTTCAAATATTTTATCTCACCGTATTAAGGTCTGCAAAATTTTATTTGCCATTTTTTTTTTACAAAAAAACCAAATCTTTAAGCAATCTTTTACGTTAAAACTCCTACCAATTTTCCTAGTCACTTGATTTAAGTGTTCTAACTCATTTAGTCACTTAAGAAAATAATTTTTTGGGGTCTTATTCTCCTTTCTCAAGAGCCACGAGATCCTCATGATAGGACCAAAGCCCCATTTTTCTTCTTAAGTTTTATGGCAAATGTAAGCTTGATACTTAATTTTAAGAGAATTTTTATCGTGCTTTCGTTAATTTGGGATATTGATACAGTTGATTTTTTCAACTAATAGGAATTAAGTTTTATTATTATATTGTTATTTTAAAATTTAATGATAATTTGAAAAAAGAAACTTTAATTTTTAAAAAGAAATTGTTAACAAAAGATTAATTTAAGGCAAAAAAAGAATATGCCAATTTAGCATAATAACAAGCAACACCATAAGACCACAAATCAAGAAAGTGATTAAAAAATTCACAATTTTAAAATCTTGAATTCCATTCTTATTTTTTTTAAGTCTTTGCATTTTACAAATTTTAGGTATTTTATATAATTCTCTTAAGTTATATATGCCAATTTTGTGCTTTGTCAATTATATATAATTTTTATATACAAAAAGTATATATTTTCTCTTTAGGTATTTTATATACTTTTTGTTATCTTTTAGTGTTTTGTCAAATTTTTTTTGCATAATTTTAACATTTTAATTAAGTAATAAATATAAAAAATATTAAGAATTAAACTCTCAATAGAAAAAAAACTTAAGAGAATTATATAAGATACCTAAAATTCCTAAAATGCAAAGACTTAAAAAAAGATAAGAATGAAATTCAAAATTTTAAAATTGTGATTTTTTAATAATTTTATTGATTTGTTGTCATATCGTGTTGGTTCTTATTATGCTAATTGGCATATCCTTATTTTTTTTTCTTTAAATTAATCTTTTGGTAACAATTTTTTGAAAAAAAATTAAAGTTTTTTTAATTATCATTAAATTTAAAATAATAATATAATAATACAACTCGATTCCTATTAGTTAAAAAAAATCAACAATATCAATACCTCTAAATTAACAGGAGCTCCGTAAAAATTCTCTAATTTTAATCCAAACAACGATAAAATATCACCATTTCAAAATATACCCAAATATATCAATATAGGCATACTAAAACAACCAATATATCATTAGTAAACATATTTTACATTAGTATATTGGTGTAGATCAAGAGTCAAAATCACAAAGAACCAAACTTTAAGAAAAGAAGAAAAAAAAGAAGCATTTTTCCACAAGCAACAAAGCATATATAGTCCAAACTCTAAACCCAATTATTGATATAATGAATCAGTCAGAGCCTTTATTTTTCCCCTCAAAACAGCATGAGGCATAAGACTGTTGTTTCCTGCACATCTGTTTTTTGACTTCTAGTATGACCAATCCAAAAAGTAAATTATAGATTTCGGCTTTTGAAATGACCAATCCCAAAACCGAAAGATAAAGAAAAAAAAATCCAAAAAAGTAAGCAACAACGCATGTAACAAAATTTCCATTTTGAGACAATTAACCACACGCACACATAAAACCAGAAAAAAGACAAGGATATTTGCTGTCACTACTATAAATAAAGGTCCAGTGGTGGATTGGCCCACAAATCTTAATCATCCCTGTAGACATCAGGTTGGGCCTAGCTGCTGGACAAAGCCCACTATCTATCACATGATATTTATTTATTTGCCCTCAACACTCCCACCGTCCACATAAAGATTAATTTGGAGCCCATCTGTGTGAAATGTGAATGAATTCCAAATTGTCAGACTTGCCTGTCCCAGTGCTGAAAAGTGAAAACGACATGGTAAGTAGCACAAGAATTATGCGTGATTTTAATTTTTTGTTTTTAAATAAGCCCCTAAACAAAGCCTATGACAGAATGAAAATTATGTTAAGTTTTTATATATTGGCATGACATACAACATCTTGAACAATGTTTTTCTTCGTCATAGGCCTCCCTAGGATTTAGTTTCAAAAATTGAAAATTAGAAGGACCTAGTAAAGCAAATTTAAATTCTGCAAATTTAACTAAAATTCTGTAAAATAAAAAAAATTAGAAAGTAATTTGAGGGGATATTAACTCATGGTATTCATCTTATACATATTTTCTGTTGTAGTAAAAACCCCAACCAAAATAAAATGTGGGGAATAAAGTTTTGGAATGTTAAAATATTCACCATTTTGATAACCAAAGAGTAAACTTTTATCTATAAAGTTCCTATATACATGATTACCTAGCTATATAAATAAATAAAAAATAAAACACAGACTAATGCATAATTATACACACGAAAATAGTTGAAAGTATATTTATATTTGAATTTGATAAAAATAATATTAATTTGACTAAATTAAAAATTGTAAGTTATTTTAAATTATATAATTAAATTACAAATCAATATACCTTTTGCTTCTCTTTTTTTGGTGAATAAATATACCTGTTGATAATTTATTTTTAAAAAAGATTTCGCTATATAAACACATAAACACAGGAGAGTAACATCAAGAAAAAGTCATACACAGAGGCTTGTTGAACCCGTCCTTGCCGCATATAATTAACAAATAGTGCCTTATTTGTTGGTTAAGTTTGATAGACTAATTAATTTTAATTAACTTTGATAATTATATGATTGGAGAGGAATCTTACAAACTTATATCGTTCATAAGTTTTAACACATTTTTAATTATGAATAAAATATACAAGATAATTAAATTACGTTGTTTCACTCCTTAGACTAACATCAAGTGTCTGGAAACCCTTATTTATGTCTGGAAACTCCAAACATGCAGGTGTCTTATACTAGGTGTTTTGTTCGTCCATAGTTCAAAAGGTATCTGTGGAATTGCCTTATTAGGAACCTTATTCAATTAATACATAACAATTTTCAAGGTATACATCCAGAAATATACGGGTAAAGTTGAATTGCTTAACATACTCTTAACCATATCCATTAAAGTTCTATTATGCCTTTCTGATACATCATTTTGTTGTGGTGTACCAGGTTTTGTGTATTGGGCACAAATGCCACGTTTCTAAAGGAGTTTAACAAATGGACCTAGCTGTTGCTCAGTTTCATCGTATCTTTCCTAATACTCACCACCTCTACCAAACCTAACAATTTTTACCTTTCTGTTTAATTGTCTTTCTATTTCATTCAAGTAAATTTCTAAGACATCCACTGCCTGAGATTTCTCATGCAATAAGTAGACATAACTGTAATGTGAATAGTCATCAATAAAGGTGATAAAATACTTTTCCTTTCTGAAAGAATTAACATCAAAGGACCCACAAATATCAATATGCACAATTTCAAGAATCTGAGTGCTTCTTATAGCTCTTTTCTTTGTTTGCTTTGTTTGTTTTCCCTTAATATAATCCACACAAATATTTAGATCCGTAAAATCTAGATAAGGAATAATTTCATTCTTTATTAATATTTGTATCCTTTCTCTAGAAATGTGACCTAAATGTTTATGCCACAAGAAAGCAGATCATTCATTCACTAAACTACATTTAGTGCCAATGTTATGATGTAGAGTTAAAATGATTTCAGCATACAACCCCTCTAATTTCAATTTATATAAACCATCACAAAGAACACTAGTACCAATGAGATGATTATGCTTTAAATAAACTGAAACATCAATTACCAAAATAAAAAGAGTATCCAGTAACATCATGTTTAGATAATGAAAGTAAATTCCTAGATAAACTACGTATATAAAGAGTTTCCAATAAATCTAAATGATGTCCAGTGTCAAGTTTTAAACGATAAATTCTAACTACTTCTACTGGACCTTTCACTCTATTCCTCATGAAGACGAACTTGTCATTTGGGCTTATGGTTTGGATTGTAAGAAATCCCTGCATAGTATTAGAAATATGAGTCGTACATCCAAAATCAATCCACCATGTATTATGGGAAACTTCAGATAAGTTTGATTCAAAACATACAAGAGCATTAAACTTACTTTTCTTTTCAATCCAAGACTTACGCTTTGGGCAATCCTTCTAGAAGTGTCAAGATTTCCCATAGAAATGATAATTATTGATCTTTGATGCCTTCTTCTGGATCTACATAGGATCATCATTGATCTTTAATGGCTCTTTTCCTTTATCATGCTTTTTCACAAATTTATTTTCAGCTCCTTGATTCCCTTGGTGGCTTACATAATGGACTGAGTTACTTCCTTAATTCTTAAGTCTCGTTTCTTCTTGAACTAACATACTGTGCAATTCATGCACATTCCATTTATCTTTCATGGTATTATAGCTTATTTGGAACGGACCATACTCAGACGATAATGAGTTCAAAATAAACCGAACAAGAAAGTTCTCATTCACAACCATTCCCAAGATCTTAAGTCTTGTTGCAATGTTTGTCATCTCAATGACATGTTCATGCATAGTACGTGAACCATCAAATTTTATGGTGGTCAATGTACTCATTAATGTTCCAACAAAAGACTTATCAGCTGTTTGAGAGCGTTCTCCTACTAAACCCATAAACTCTTCAGCATTATCGGTCTTAGGGAGAGTTTTCTTAATATTGTATACAACAATCATTCTCATGAACATTAGGCTGAGTTTGTTAGATCTTTCCCAAACTTTATAATGGGCTTTCTCTTCATTGTTAATAGCATCAGTAATAGTAGCAAGCATTTCTTCCAATACAGTAAGATCAAGATCCAAAACACTGAAAAGAAATTGGACTTGCTCATCCCAATCAGAGAAATTAAGCCCATTAAAAATTGGCACAAATGGTACATGAGAGTTTAATGAATTGGGAACAAGTACTGCATAATAAAATTTACATAAGCGTTTTGAGAGATAAAACACATGTCATACATATAATTCATTCAGATAAAAATCAATATATATTGATGTTCTCCTTTGGGTGATACACCAATACACAACATACACACATCATGATGCTAATAGAATTCTTAACATTATTTGACAATTAAATATGCACCAATTAGTAGTACTTATTTCCTTTGGGTATATAAATAAAACTAATTATACACACAAATCGCCTACAATTATATTCATTAATTATAAGAACAACTAATCAACCTTTGAGCGATCCATAAATGTCTTATAACAATGAATTTAAATTACCCATAAACCAATAATCATATAATTTAGCATCTGTTATTCTGAGTAATTGAAATAATCACTAATTTAGAATTAAATAACCTTATAAATTTGGCCACTTTGGTGACTAACAAATTCATCATACACTTAATTTCAAATAAATATACGGCCTGTACATATTTATTATTGTTAACAATTCATAGTCATTTTATTAATTCCATTCCAGGCCAAATAAATATCATACATTCACATTATAACCAATAAAATAATAAAAATCCAATCACATTCAAGCAAATATATAGCATATACATATTTATTGTTACCGAAAATTTTAAAGCATTCACCTCAATTTAATTGCAGGGCATAAACTTTCAATCCTTTAATCACTTTTAATAATAATATTGAAAGAAAAAATGAATACATGGGATTGAGAATAACAAAAAGTGGGTTGGAATAGCAATTCCAAAGAATTCCATAGATAATATACGTACATACGACTTTTGCTTTCTCCAATTTTATACTTTCTCATACCTTCAAAATAATATAATTTCTCGTAGTAAAACATCATTTATACTTACAATTTGAAAAGCAATTTAAGTGATATCTTTTTCAATATAAAATTTCATACTTGCAACAAAAAAAAAAAATCTGTAAATTTCATCATTAGGATTCATGCATAATTGAGAAAAAAATAAATCATTCTTGGAGAATCATAAATTTTATAATACATGTTTTGATACTACCACATGTAAATTTTAAAGATTTCCTATATTAATTATTATAAGAAACTAATATGATCTTGAAATCTATGATTCTCACACATAATACATAAATAGTGCGTATTTTTCTTCATAGTGAGATTTTTTTTCTGATGCACTTTGATTTCTTGAAAGAGGAGAGAAACAATGTTTCACTTCCTTGACTATTTTTTTTATCTCTCTACGTTCGTGATGATCAGGAGTTAGAAAAAACACTTTAAAAAGAGAACTGTATTTTATGTTAATAGGTGTTAACCCTTTTATAACCACTAATTCAATCGAGTAGTCGTTACCTGACTTACCTCTAAATACTTCTCATAATTACAGTTTAATCATTAACTTCTCTTAGAATTCTAACACCAATTCCCTATAGAATACATGTCACCACTCACTGTTAACAAATATTCAAGAGCACAAAGAGAGGGCTTTTATTCAAATCTCATTTTACTTGATTACGGAGGAAAAATCAAAATTGATATGCTATCATTTTGCAATCAAATATAACTAATCCTAAAGTAAAATGAGTGCTGCACCTGTTGGCTAGTTAGTTGTAGGCTTGTAGCTCGCAAAAGGTTGAATGCGATCCTTTTAGTCTTATTAGGGAGTTTTTAATTTTGTTTATTTTTTTCATAAGATTATTTTGTTATTGTAACAGGCGCTGGAGTTAAAAATTAAAATGGAGATATAAAATTAATTGAATGGTTAAGAAAGAAGAAAAAAAGAGAAAATCATGCATTTTTTCAATAAAAATTAACAAATTAATCATTAACATTTGCTGATAAAAAAATTAAAATTTATGACTTATCAAAATCCAAACAAATGATGGACCTCCGTTGTCCAACAAAGGTCAGTTTTTTCTATAATTTAATTTAAGTTTTAATTTGATTAATTATTGAATTTATTTATATATGAGTTAATTAAATTTTAAATTTATAATTAAATTAGTCATTTTGGCTAAATGACATAATAAAAATGAATATAATGAAGTTTATAAATTTAAGATATATTAACTTATACGTAAATCAGTAAGTTTGAAGATTAAACCACAAGTGGAAAATAATTTTAACGATGGTTAAGCTTTTTTAATTTGTAAGAAAATTCTTGAAGTGTCTTTGTTGTTTATATTTTTATTATAAAATTAAAATGAATTGTGTTTAGACATTTCATGGCTTATTCTTATCATAATTGCTTTCAATTAAATTAAAATCTTTACATTATTATTAGAAAATTTTAACTATATAGTTTGTCTTTGGACACAACTCATGTACGTAAGAACATCTTTATCCAATTGTCAAAAAAGAACATCTTTATCCATGATATTAATCAAAATTACTTAACACGAGTCTTAATAGGGATACGTTAATTCTTTTTAACTTTTACAATTTAGGCAATTATTGTTTCCAAATTCTAACCACATGTTCCTTAAAAAAAGATCTAACCACATCTTTATATTTTTATTTTTATTTGATATTGCCCCTCTTTTTCTCACATGAAACCATGCATGTCTTATTTAAGATGTATTAGTTGTTTATCTGATTTACCAGGTGACACAACTTATTTGTGATATATCACATGGTACGGTTGCTTAGGATGAAAAGTATTATTTTATGCAACATATTAAAATTGCTCTAATCGAAGTAAATGTAACATAAAAAAGGTATTAACTATTAAGGTTTAATTTCCGGCCATAACAATTGATGGTTTCCTCTTTTCATTAATAAGAAGAAGAAAAAAAATCCATTCTTTTCTTTCTTTTTCCGTACCCATAGTGGGCTAGCTCCCTTTAGGATTCACCATTCTGGTGGCCATTTCTCAACAAAAAGATAATCACCAACGTAGAACTTGTAATTTGTAAATAGTTTCAGAAACCGGGCACATGAATGAAATCATATAAATGAAGAAGGAAAAGTGGGAGCTGGTCTGATCGAGTTATTTTCTTGACAGAAATAAAAAGAGAATGATTTACGATAGATGTGTCCCAAAACCATGACCTATCTAATCGCAATAAATGAGTTTAGGTAGAAAATGATTGTAGCAAATATTTTACCACTAATTAATTAGTGGTTTTTGTTATGATACAGTTGTAAAATGGGTTGTACAAATCTAAGAAAAGGAACTTATCATTCGCGGCCGTGACAGGAAAGCACAATAATCATAACAATAGTCAACAATGGAACGGTGATAATTAACCTTATGTTGGTGCTTAAACCATTGCTTATTATCTAATAATTACATCTTTTGACTGTGTCCATTACTTTCTTAATCCATTGTTCATGTTCCAAAAAATAATTAGATATGTTACAGCAGAGATTCTCAAGGTTTAAAGTTGACGCACTAACTTCATTAGTTGGTGGAAATTAATAATGAACTTTATTTTTAATTGTGACATTTTCATAATTCTTAGCAATAGAAAAAATCTCAATTAAAATTCATTTAGTAATCATTTTATAAAACGTTAAGAATGAAGTCTCGTTTAAGTGTCACCTTAGTATCGTTTAAGTGAGATTATTCTTAGAAATCACATTGATCTCAGTTCTGTTCTCACTTAAGCGTCATTCAATTTTTGCTTAAGTGAAAATTCTAGTGACCAATTTACTTTCTTTTTTTTACATTCTCACTTATAAGCTAGAGCTTGCTCAAGTTAGGATTGATCCTCACTTAAGTTAGAACCGCACCCACATCACCCTCATCACCCTCTATTACATGTGTAACATTTCATTTTTTTAATTAAATTAAAAAGATTTTTTATTTAAAATAAATAGAATTTTAAAAAAATGATGAGGCTTTTGTAATTAAATAAATAAGTAGAAATAATTTTATTAATTAAAATAATGATTTGAAAGAAAAAAAAGTTATTTTATTTATTTATTTGATAGAGAATAAAATAGAGTTCTTTTTTATAAAATAATAAAAATAAATAAATAGAGTAAACAATAATTTGTAAGTACCCTAGCTATAAATAGAGACGAGTTAGGTTAGTTTTCACACTGACGATGTCTCCTCTTATTCTTAATTCCGCTTTTCCCTCTTTTCCTCCCAAAATCCTTTCTTTTTCCCGCATACCACCAAACCTATCTCAGAAAAACGACGATCTCAGATTCATTCGCCGTTGGATAGTCGTGAAATTTAAGCAACAGGTTCGCAACTCAATTCTGAGCCTTCTCACCACGTTGGGAATTACGAAATGATATCAGAGTTGATAGAAAAACCCTTCGCATTGTAACTTTTTCTTTCCCACAGAAACTCAAAATTGTCTCGATAAAACTACAATCCTGAACTCGTTAATCGTTGGATTGTCATGAAATTTTGATATGTGGTTCAAGATTTAATTCCACACACCTTAACCGTTGGGATTTACAAAATAATGCATGTGAATAGAGAAAGAAGCATCACACGTAGGACCATGGAATGGAGGCTTCAATCCCTTTTCCTTCTCTCTAATGTTTGGGAACCCTAACAGAGCAATCGAAAGAGGAGCTCTAGAGAACACCAAAAACGCCACAATTGATAACGGAGAACGCTTGAGTGACTATATTGAGGTAAGAGATGAGTTATTTACAATTGAGGATTAGTGAAAACATGTGTAGGGATCCTTAGAATATCAATTGGAATGAGTTTTGGGGTATTTTTGTAATTTTTTATTTTATCCTTATAATTATAACTGTGAATTATATATGTTTGATGAATCAGTTGTTGTCCCAATGAGAAATTACTGTAAAATTGATGTATTATTGTGTTGAGTGTGAACCCTTAAAAAATTGAGTTCTTTTTATTAACGTGAATTATAATACCTAGTGATAATTTCTTTTGATGTAATATTAAATTAATTGTTATAAAAACTCTTTTGATTAAAAATAATGTAGCTTGATTTACTCTCTCTCTTTCTAGAAATTTGTAACAATTTCAACAAATATGATGATTCATCTTTGTGTGAAAACCCAACATCCTTATCAAACATCCTTATCAAACTTTGGGATGTTCACTGAAATCTTCTTGTCCCCAATGAAAAGATTGTCAAATTTCAATACTAGAGATTGCAAATCATGAACTTCGACGAATTGCATGAAACTGAAGCGGTCCCCTTTTTTTTATCTGTTTTACTTGGTAGGTATACCTCCAAGACCTTACCATGGTGATTGAACACATTCCCCATCTCTCTTGATCTAAAATTTGTCAAAAAAATTAGTGAAGAAAAGGGAAACAATATCGTCCTTTTTTTTAGATTACAGCTAGAGTTGTGAAATCAATCAAGTTGTTGATGAGGCAAGTTCCATCTAACACTAGGCCTCATTCTCCTAACTTCTTTCCAACCCCCATCTGTGTGGCTCTCTTTTCTTTTCATAGTACGGTAGAGAGCGAGAAGTGGCACCAAACATAAAAGATGGCTCAAAAAGAAAAACTATGAAAAGAGAAAAAAAAAAAAAAAAAGGAAGGAAGAAGGTCGATGTAGTCAAAGGGTTGGGGAAAAGAGAAACAGGGAGGAGAAGGGATGGAGGAGATGACGAAAAAGACGGTCGATAAAGAGGGGCAGAGGGTGAGACAAAGAAAGAGGCCGATTTAAGAGGGGTGGAATACGAGGCGGGCATGATGGTCGGATTAGGGAATGGGGAAGGTGGGAACAAGGGGTGCTCTCTTTTCTCTAATCTAAACCTTTTCATTTTCATTACCAAGTTTTCCTATTCTTTAATTTTGATCTATATTTTTAATATATAATTATGTATGAAAAATATAAAAAAGTAAAAATATATATAATTTAATTTTTTGTCCTGTTTGAATAATTTTTCTATAAATAATTATAGAAAAATAAATTAAATAAATTAAATTTTTTCATAAGCTAAAATTAATTTATATTCTTAATTTTGTAAAATTTTTCTCATCTAACAACTTCCAAAGTTAAAACCTAAGTAAATAATAATATTTTAATATATGAAAAAAATTTGTTTATTTATCTTTATATTTTCTTTTCCTGTAAACATTTACAGAAAAACTTATTCAAACAAAACATAAACAGTGAAAGAGATGTTAGAATCATCATACAGTTTCTACTGTCTTGTAACAAACATCCATTTTGCAGGATTCGCTAGATACGCTCAAAAAACACGCGCAGGCATATAGTCAAACATTATAATATATTTTTAAGCCAATTTTACACTCATGCATGACATGGGAGACAAAAATGGCTACCAAAACAAGTTGAAGTGTCAACTAACAGTTCCATTCCACTTTATATGTTGAATATAATGGTTTATAGAGAAAATTTGTTATATCTCCTCTAGTTGTGTGTTTAGGATTCGTTCCTTTGAAGTGAAAGAGAATTAAAAATGAATGAAATTAACAATAAAATAAAATGAGATGCACATTTTTACATTTTATTTAAATTCAAAACATTTATCTCAATTTACTTTGATTTCACTCTACCGGGATCCTTAAGAACCACAATCGATATGTTTTCCACTGTTGGAATGACACTTGTAAGAATCTCAACTTCTTGAGAATGACACGTTAACCATGGGGTAAGGTGGACCACAAACTTCATCTATATATTCGTTTATAGCACTGATCCCAGAAGTTTGTTGACCCTTCATTCTTGTGATATCAAGAGAAAAGTAAGTTGGAACATGATTAGGAAACAAAGCACCCATACATTCAACATGGTAATAATAAACTTAGCCACTTGCACCCTTTGCAGAAAATATCGTATGGTACAGGACCATTTACATTTCTATATATGATTTTGGCTAAAGATTAATCGTAAACTGTAAAAGTGTTTACATGTGATCGATGTAAAGATTAGTCGAGATTGAAAACATCTGGTGGTTCTGAATGAACTCATAATTATTCCCTTCCTTTCTTTTTTCTTAATTTCTATGTCCAAATTCTTAAAATGTATTTTTTTCCTCATTTTAATTAATTTTATGCTGTAGAACCAAACTACCGAATCCTGATCACAGTGAGGAGCTTTAAAATGGATTTGAAGCTATAATAGAACTTTAGGGCAACGTTTGAATATACACACTGATCTTTTCTTTTTTAACATGATGAGATATGATATTAGAACTTGTTTTTGTCCACAGAATGGAGTTAAAGTAGTTTCTGACATATTTGGACGGTTTACTAGTTGATCAAGGTAGAAAATAGATTACCAAAAACCTTTAAAACCCTGGTGCTTGGTGTGTCGGAAACAACCAACGTCAAATACTTGTCTCCGTTTTTGTTTCTCTTTCCTTATCCCTTCAGTTAAAAATTGGCACTTATAGCTAAATGAATAAATAACAATAAGGAAACCGTGTTTATTATTTTTTAATCATATAACAATTTCTGGCTAGTGAGATAATTAAAATAAGAGATAGAAAACAGAAGGAGGTTGATTGATTAATTTAATCCTTATTCTCAAGCTAAAGGCAACAATATTATCAGTAACACATGGCCAAAAAGGTTATTTAACACATCAAACATCACATAATATAAACGAAAAGAAAAACCTACAAAACAACCCTAGAAGCAAACACCCTCAACTTAGAGAGCGCTAGCTGTACCTATACATAAGGGAACAAAAAACAAAACAAAAAAATAGAACCAAAAGAAAAGAAAATTATACTAACACTAACACTACTCTTAACACACATTACATTAATTTCGTCACGGCCAAGCAAAAGCTTTGATGTGAGAGTTCGCCCACAATTCATTACAGGGCAACTTTTATGCTCCCTTTTTTCTTTTTCTTCAAGCATTACTTATGCAACATATAGTTATATATTAATACTAAATTAAGAAAAGGGGTTTAATTATTAATTTATTTTAAGGGAAATTCCACAGGCTTGTCTCTTGTTCGGTGTTTTCTGGGCTATTCGGTTCCAAACCAATGTCAAAAGGAGGAGGACTAAGCAGCATTCCCTGAGCCATGTTGACAAGAACATTAGGCATGTCAAAGATCAAGTCCTCATCCACAAATTGGTTACCCATCCCAGTTTGATTCTCTTGCCCCTCTGAAATGTTATAATTCCCTGTTTGTGTCCTCATAGAATCCTTTGCTGCTCCAGCAGCCGCCGCCGCGGCCGCAGCTGCCACCTGAATGTCGCGTGCAGAAAGCGAAGCGGGGACAGGAAGGGAAGAAGCTGAGTCAGGGAAGTTGAGCCCAGCATCCTTACCTATAAACAAATACATGCATCACCGTGATATTAAAAAAAATAATATAAATCATTATCATCATAAATCATTTTATAATGTTTACAAAATTTTAAAAAGTATCAATTCAACTCTTTTTTTAGGTTATTTTTGGTTAATTAAGAAACAATGTCTGTTTCTATATATATTATACATGCTTCTATGTCTCTAGATATACTAGATTTTTAAAATATTTTGTTTTTAAAAAGTCTAAAAATTTCATAGAAGAATATCCATCAAGAGTATCGGTATGAGATAGGGATAGTGAAGCAAATTAAAATATGATGTTTCATGAATATATCCTTACCCTTGAGAGCCAACGCAGCCACGTCATAGGCCACCGCCGCCATTTCTGGCGTGGGGAACGTGCCTAACCAAATTCTGTTAGGTTTCTTGGGCTCGCGAATCTCCGACACCCATTTTCCGCTGTTCCTACGCCTCACTCCGCGGTACCTACCGGATTCCGAAGAGCCTCTGCTGCTGCTGGTTGCATTGCCGGAATACATGGTGCCTATGTGTGTGAAAATTTGTGTTGAGAGTGGAATTGGAAGGCAATTCAGGGAAGCCATTTATGGGGGTGAGTTTATCGAAGGCTGGAGAAGAAGTTGCGGAAGAAAGTGCAAACCAGTTGTTGCTGAATTGCGGCGTGTGAAGGGTTTCGGGTGTAAGCCAGCTTGGCGTTGGGAAGGAAGGATATCTGGGTTGGAAGAGCGTGTTCTGTTACAAAATTAACTTAAAAAATAATAATAATAAAAAAGAAACAAAGATAAAAGAAAGAAACTGAAATGAATTCGCTTATCCAACGTCAAATTTGTCCAACAGTGATATTGCAATTTGTCAAATATTGTATAACATCACTAAACCACTGTTTTCCTTTTTCAATTATTTCCAACAAAGATTTTCGAGAACATAAAACATGGATATCTTCTCATTGATATAATTAGTGCAGCGACATGTGTTTGGGACAGCACAAAGGAATACACATTATTACTGACGTGGGAATCTCTTGGATGGCAAATTAAATTTAAAACAAGGACGAGGTTTATTCTTTTCTAGTTTTCTTCCATCTCTCATAGTCTTTTCGTCGTGTTTTTAGTCTCCAACCAATTAATTAGGTAGGGTTTTGTGATGTTGCCGCAACTGATCCATGAGCATTCATTCAGAGACAGCATAGTCAAGTGCTAGTTTTGTTTCGCCAACAACTTGGAAATCACTTTCAAATTATTAAAGATGCTCTTAGCTTCTTCTCAAATTATATCATGTATAGTATAAATTAAGTCTTCTGCCTCTTAGCCACTAAAATGTGAATTATTAACTGAATTATTCTCTCGAAACTCTTACTTTATTTTATCAACAAATATTAGCTTATTAGTTTTTAAAAAAGTCAATTGAGTGGATTCGAACATGCCACTTCTCCTTATTTGAATATGTGACTTCTCCTCCCACTCTTCTCTTTTCACCCTTTCACAACATTGGAGCGACCCTTATATCTCCACGAAACTCTTACATATATATATCACCAGTTTTAATTTGTAATAGCCAGAATTGAAGGACTGTGCTATTAGGTGTAGGACGACACGGCATTGCGTATATATGTCATGATTTTAGGGATTTTCTATGTGTGATTTTGATTTTACATCATTACTAATTTTACATCATTACCAATATTACACTTTGTAAGTTCTTTTTTTTTTTCTCCATTTGTTTTAGCAACAAAAGACAAGTATTTTTGTTGTTGAAAGGGATAGGACAAGGAAACTAATGGGATTGTTAACTATCTTTGAAGAAATTAACAAAGTGGATACGTTCAATGGACCGCGCGAGAGTTAGAATTGACCTTCTTTCAAGGTTCTTCAAACAACTCAGCTCGTCAGTTCATATTTATAAATTTTTTAAGCTCCAATGATCGTTCCTAATACTGGAAGAAATGGGGAGCAATATGTGTATATCTTTCGAAAGTGTTTCTTAATTTTACACCTGTTGGGTATATACATTCTTGGAAAAAAATGAAGGAAAGAGAAAAAAAAACACTAATAGATATAATGATGAGAAGGGAAAGAAAGATAGAATGCTTGTTTAGAGCCATTATGCGTTAAGTGAAAATCTACTAAGTTTTCGTCTTGATCGAGCCCGAATCAATTACATATCACTGTCAATTTTTTCCCTTTTATATGTGATTTTGGAGACTTTACCGTCAAACCAAACATGTCAAGAAAAAAGTGAAAGTTAAAATGAGTGCGTAATTAAAAATTAGAATACAAACAAATTAGCATTGTAAATCTCTTAAAAAGTAATATTTTTACACCCTTGCTTAAGCATATATAGAGAAAAAAAAAACGTATAGGTATAATGAAAAGGAAAAGAAAGATAGAATGTGTGTTTAGAGAGGTTATGCGTTAAGTGGAAATCCATTAAGTTTCCACGTTGAGCTAGCCTGGATCAATTATATATCACTGTCAACTTTTTTTCCATTTTTAACGTGATTTTGGAGACATTATCGTGAAACCAAACATATCAAGACAAAAATAAAAATTAAAGCTGTGCGTAAAAATTAGAATAAAAGTAATATTTTATACCCTTAAGCATATATAGAACTTTTGAAGAAAGAGAGATAAAAATAGGGAAAAAAGAATAGAAATGATAGTTATAAGATTCGATAAGAAATGGAGATACACACAAAATTTAACATGCCTTATCAAGTTGATCTTTTTAATGGAAGATATGTTAGCAATACTTTCTATGATATATATATATATATATAAATGAAATTTTAACTTGAATGTAAAATATATTCATGTGAGAACATTATTAACAATCATTACATCAAAATTAAAAATAATAAATTGTTAGAAATCAAAATATTTTAAATTAAAATTTAGTATATTATCAAATCTCTAGAAGATTAACCAAATAACAAAAATCTATAAAAATCTTAATTATCACTTTTTAAAATATCTTAATTAACTCATCATCATCACCATCACC
The DNA here is from genome assembly GCF_004193775.1 of Glycine soja. Lineage (NCBI taxonomy): Eukaryota > Viridiplantae > Streptophyta > Magnoliopsida > Fabales > Fabaceae > Glycine > Glycine soja. The sequence goes on along the minus strand of NC_041014.1, from coordinate 26,620,332 downwards.
AATGTTGTTGTTACTACCATGACCACTTTTGTAGTCACTATCATAATCGTCGCCGCCACCACCTCTAATGTTATGACATTCATTGTCATCACTATCATCATCATAATAATCGTCGTCAATCACTATTTCATCCACTGTCATGATGGATTAACAATAGTTAAAATATGTTAAAATGTGATTTGTTTGATAAATTCTTTAGAGATTTGATTATTATAAAATGTTTTAATTTGAATTTTTAAATATTTTAATTTCAATTATTTATTATTTTTAATGATAATATATATATATATATATAAAATGAAAGATCAAAATTAAAATATTTTACGTTGAAATTAAAATTTCATTTAATTATAAAATCTTCATAAGATTTATCAAACAGAACATCAATTATCTTAAAGATTTAATTTAATTTTTTATTTGATAAATCTTATAAAAGTTTTATGGTTAAATAAATTTTTAATTTAAATTTAAAATATTTTAATGTTGAATTTTTATTTCAATGTAACGATTGGTGTTAGTCATTTTTATTCTCATATGATGTATACTCTTAAAAGATATAGTAATAAGAGAGAAAAAAAACTGATAGACAGAATTAATTTTTAATAATATAATGAAAAAAGAAATTAAGAAAGTAGCAATTAATGGGTGTTTAGAGTAATCGACAAGTGAAAATCAATTGAATTTGAGTCGAACTTGAAGCAAACAGTGGTATATCACAGTCATTTGTGTTTTGTTTTGCAATTTTAGACTCATCGTCAAATCAAATATATCAAGACAAAAGTAGAAATTAAAGTGGGTGTGTAAAAGTTGGAATACGGATAATTTTATACAACTCAATTTTGATATTATTTTGGTGAATTTTTATGATATGGACTACAAAAGACAATTTTATTTTTATTTTCATTTTGTATTGGAAGCATGAAGATTTAAGAGCTTGCCAAGGCATATACATTATAGTCTCACATAGCTACTAGTAAAGTGTAATTATTGTTTCTTTTCTAGCTAGTCGGGAAGAAATTATTAGATAATCTTCATGTGACATGCATTTAAGTTTTTCAGTTTATGAGAAAAATATATATAATTAAAAATATTTGATTATGTGTTATATAGAAATTAGTTGAAATCATGATGGTCTCCGATCATACCGGATATGGTCAAGAAATGGGGAGAGATATTGTGTATATCTTTGTAAAGTGTTTATTTACACCCTGACTAGTACATAAACTCTTGAAAAATATAGAAATAAGAAGCAAAAAGATAAGAAGCTGATAGATGCAATGAATAATATAATGAAAATAAAGGAAAGAAAGATAGAATGCGTGTTTAGAATGGCCATGGCCCATGGGTTATGCGAAAACCAATTAAGTTTCTTCATTGTGTGTTCTTCTCAAATACCTACTAGTGGCCGTAGGGTCTTTTTGAATTCCAATTAATAAAAGAGAATGTATTAGAAAAAGAGTGAGAGAGAGTATTGATAGCACTACTATGTGGGAAATGGGTTGTTGGTGTCACACTTTTTTATCAGCCAAAAAACATTGGTGTTCCATTAAGAGATCACTTGGTTTTCATTTTTTTTTTGTCTTTCATATGTTTCCAATTGTACTTGCTCCAACAATACTCTATAAACTAGAACAAGTAAGTTTTTCTGTGAGAAAAAAATGCTCACTGTATTCTGTCATTCAATTGCATAGCAAGATACATTATTATAGCTTGTCAAAGCTAACAACCAGAACAATAAAACTGACCCACTACTCATCTGCGTGGGTTTTACAATTGCAAAAGAAAACTAAGTAGCTAAAATCAGGCTACTCTTGCCTAAAGACTCGATCAAAGTAACGGACTATTACTGAAACAGAATCTTACTAGTTAAAACAGAACAAAAAACAATAATAAATATTTACTAACATACTCTAAGATTACTTGATTCTTAAACCTTATTTGAGTCCAAACAAACTTATTGAAAGAATAATTGGGATTAAGTGTCTAGAGAGATAAGTGCAAGAATACATGAGATGTTGCCTAAAAAGAAAGTATTAAAAAAATAAGATGAGTATTATAGATACTAACACACTCTCTAACATATTTCCCTTAACTCACACTTTATTATTGATTGAAAATTATAAATCATGAGAGAGAGTCATTATACATGTGAGACTCACAATTTGTTGTAATTTTCAATAAATTTTAGAGAGAGAAAGTTCAAAGGAATGTGTTAACCAGATAAGATTAAGGATTATTGTAAATTTGTATTTTAGTAAAATTATTGGTAATTCTCAAAGACTACATATGTAGTCTAGGTTATAAGTTGAACCAAGATAAGATTCTAAGTGTGTTTTCTCTTCCTTTATCTCCTTAGTTTACAAGATTAAATTGTCGAAGTGAGTAGAACTAGTGTGGAAAAACATTTTGAGTTTTGATGTTAAGGTTTTTATAAAATCTAATAATCATTCATCATATGATACGTTAGTTTCGTCCTATTATGCTCAGTCTTTGTGAAGCATATAGTCTAGCTATTTATTCTTATTGAAAAGATTTTGAAAACATAATTTAACCCTTTGCTTTTTTGCTTTTGTCTCAATCATTAAATATAAGTTAAAATGCAACTTTCATCTCTCATCTTACTTTATTTTTTCAGTTTGATTTTTTAAGTTTAATTTTTATTTTATTTTGATCCCTTAAAACATCTTTATCATGCTAAATTAGTTCTTTCGTTAGTTTTTTCATTAATAATGTTAACTTAAGTTTATATGTTGACATCGTATGTGATAGCTAGCTCTCATAATTTATCATTACTGTTTTTTTTATATCTTTGTAAATATATATATATATATATATATATATATATATATATATATATATATATATATATATATAAAGAGAGAGAGAGATAAAAAAAAAAAAAGAAGACTGCACAAACTGTACAGTATAAGGATTGAGAAAAGCAACCAATCCACCACTTTCTAAAGCCTATCCAAAATTTGTCATCACTTGTTTTCTAGTTGAGAAAGTTAATATAATAAATTAATAAAATAATCAATTTAGTTTAATAAAAACACTTTAAAGAACCAGAATATATATTTTTAAACTCAATCAAATTAGAAAACAAAAATAAGATGAGGGATAAAAATATATCTTAGTCTTAAATATACTCTTATCATAATATATTTTACTATTAATGTAAAGTCATAATGATTACACTAACAGTTTAATTTTCATTAAAAAAAAATACACTAACTGGCTAACCAAATGACAACCCATTAGTTAATTATTGAATATATTTTGTAATGCAATTTTCCTACTTGTTAAAGAGGTTATGATGAAAAAGATTGCGTATTATAGGATTTGATCAAAAGGTATACACTTACAGGAGACCAACAAAATGACAACCCATTAATTGAATTTTTTTGTAGTGCAATTTTCCTATCTGTTACAAAGGTTATGAAAAATATTGCATATATTTAGCCTTCATTCTTAGGACCAGATAATGCATATATAGAGTTAATATAAACAAACTTATATATAAAGTTAGTATACAAGTTTGTCTTCGAAAGTGGGAACCTAGTTGTGTCGATTTGATATTCAAAGATTTATATGTATACAATATATAATGTTGGAATTTGTTAACTTCAATATAAATTATTCTCTTAATCTATGAATTTGTTAATTATTTGAAAATACGCATAAATTTTCAAGAATTATATTATTAATACTAATTAACAACTAAATTTTTATTTTACTAGTAAATGATATTGATATCATAATATTCATTAGTTTAATTTATATAGATAGATAGATACATAGTGTAAAATATTTATATAACATCTAATAAAAAATTTCCTTATTATCATATTATATTAGTGACTAAAATATCATGGTAAAATAATTAAATTTTATTGAATTTCTGTATATATATAAATTAAACCCAGTTTTTATTTTCATTCTTTATTTATTTTATTTTTTATCAGCTATTTGCATTCTTTATGTTTAGTAGTACTCTTTCCATTCTCGTAAATAAAAACATTATCTTGTCTTTCCATCTGAGCCAGAGGAGTCATATTCGACAGGTCCACATATTGGAACATGAGATGAGGTTTAAGTGCATGCACTTAAAAAATTTGAATTGGTATCATTGCTTCTTGACCTTTCATATATGGGGGAGCAAATTAACGTACCAACTTGCAGGCAATTAACCCAATTGCATGTATATTCCATGTATAATATACTACGCAATTATGGATAAAAAGTTAAAAAAAAAAAAAAAAAAAAACTTTTCTATGGTACTTTCCAAAACTGGAAAGTTAGAGACTGTAATTGGGAATGACAGGGCTTAAATTTTTGTTGGTAAAATAATATATTTAAATTGTTTTCTAATCAGCAACCAGCTTCAGTCCTGTACTAGATAAAAATCAACGGTTAATAAATGTTTATCAAGTTATCATAATTCATAACTGCATGATCATCAGGATTCCTTAACAACTTTGCTAATTCGTATGTCTCATTAAATAGCTTTTAGCTAGCCTTTTACTTCTTTTTTTCACAGCAGCTAGACTTTTACTTCTTTTTTCACTTAAGCAAGGGAATTTGGGATTCAGCTAAAATATTTGCTAGTAAGCTCATAATTAGATGAGCAATTTATTACATAATATATATTGTAAAATAACAAATATATTTAGATATCATTTGATTTTATTTTTTTTGAGTTTAAAATACACTTTAAAGTTAAAAATTAAAATTGCTTGACAATTATGTAATTTTTTTTACTCAGTAGTTACTTTAAAGTTATTTTTTTTTGGATCATGTATTCTGGAATCTAAAGATTTGAAATACAGATTGAAAAGGAAAAGTAGAAAGTCAAGAGCTTCAAAAACTAACTTTTGTGAAAATTTCATCTTCATAGTTTTCTTCATAAGAAAGGCTAAAAGAGCAACTTTGTTTTTTAAAAAAAAAAATACTTGAAATTCTATTTGCATTAATAATTCCATTTAAGAAAAGGGAAAACTCAAAATAAATGAAGTTAAACACTATCTCTATTCTTGTCTAATTAAGCTTTATGATCCGGTATTTTTTTTAATAGGAACTTGTTTAGTCTTATTTTTGGGCTCTTAAAGCCCTTCAAGTAAAAAAAAAAAAGAAGACGACAACACTATGATCGATAACATTCACGCTGGAGGGGGAGAAGTAGGGCTGTAAAGATCATACCCAATCAGTGGCTTAGATTGAGTTATTAGATTATATTGATTTTAGTTTACTTGAATTTAATTAAAATTAGATTTGGTGACAGATTTAGAATTTTGAATCCGACTAAGACACAATTCAGTTCAACATACAATTAAATTGTTAATATAGAAATCCTAAAATAAGTACATCCCATTCTCAACATAATATATTATTTGAAAGTTTATCTTTTTTGGTTTATTTTAAGGTAATAATAACATAGTTTTATATGAATGATACTATGAATATATATTTATGTTTTATTTTTTGTTGTTTTTCATATTAATAGTACAATATGTTATGAATATTAATTTTTAAAATATCTCTATTATTATATCAAAAAATATATCCTTACTATTTTTTAATTTGAGAATTTTTTTTTTAAATTTTCTCCAAGACTTAAAAGAGGATATTTTTATAATGACCTAACTTGATAACCAATCCAATTAAAGTTGGATTTGGTTGGATTAGATTGATAAAAAAAGATCAATTCAATCCAATAGATTGGATTGAGTTAAAAAGTAGACAAAAACTCAATCCAACCTAAACCACTCCCTTGGAAGGAAGCATTGGGGTGTATTTTTAAGTGTTATGCTAACACAACAACTTTACTCATACGAATATATTTTGTTACAACTTACATGATCATAATGTATAATGTTTTATCATTCCTCTTCATATATTTAATGTAGTTTTACTTGAATTTGAGATATCTAATTATTTATATTTTTTAACCATAAATAATCAGCCACACAAACACACAATTTATCCTGAAAGAACATTAATTTACAAATGCATGCATAAATGTGCATGCACACATGCTTAAAAAAACATACATATGGGATTAATTTATATATGTATAAGTTAAACTACCTCTTTCTTAAGAAATAAAAAGCTAAACTATCTCTTACACACACTTAAGATCAATTTATACCCGTCTAAGTTAAGTTAACTCTTACGCACGGCAAATAATCAATTTAATTACACTTTATAAGTTATACAAACTCTTATATAATCAATAATCTTATATAAAACCATAATTTTTATCAATCTAATTATTAAATTATAATTATATATATTATTTTAATTGTTAATTTGTGTCAATTTTTATATGAAAAATGAACACAAATATATAATTAAAGGGTATTTATAAATTTTCATATGTTTTAAAAATTATGGGTAAGCAAGGAATGAGTTTACCCCAACACAAAATACTATATTTCATTCGATTAAGACTTGAAATATATGAAATAAGATTCGATGAACCCAGTGTTTTAACATAGTATATCAATCTTAATATTTTGTATAGTTAAATTTTAGATTAAAAGAATTATGAAACTTAAACTAAGATTAATTTTACAATACATATTTTAAAATAAACAATTTAATTATAAATGTATAATTTCATGTTATATGAAATATTATCTATTAAATCTTTTTTATTATTAATACACAATTGTTCAAAAAATATATACCTTTTAAGAGAACATTAGACCTTGCATCTAATTAACAATGATAGGATATAAAAAAAAGTCTGTGGTTGAAGTAAAATAGGACCTAAATATGATTTTTTTTTCCGTAGGTTTCTTTTTTTTTTTCAGTTTTGGTCCTTATAAATTATTTGTTTATTTTTAGTCCTAATAAATTTTTATTTTTTTATTTTGATTTCTATAAAATATTTTATTTATTTTTAGTTACTGCTTGTTTGTGTTTTTTTTCAATTTTGATACATGTAAGTATGGACTTGTGAGGATAATAAATAGAAAAAAATTTAAATCTTAAAGGAACTAAACTTTTGAAAAAACACAAATTTACAACGATAAAAAATGAATAAAAAAAATTACAGGAACTAAAATTGAAATCAAGACTTAAATGGACTAAAATTAAAAAAATAAACTTACAAGAAATAAAAATTAAAAACTTATAAAAATAAAAACTTATTTAAGTCTTTAAATTTTAAAGTAAAACCTTAGAATATTCAAACTTTATAGAAAAAAAATATAGTTGAAAGATGAGACATCATTAAATATATTTAGTTAGAGATTATTCATTAATAAAACTGATAATAATTCATGCAATATTAAAAAAGACAAGGGTAGATTTGTCCGCAGAGAAGGAGGCATCTTAATGTTGAATACGCGGTTCGCAGCATAACCCTTTTGCATATACGCTCCAAAGAAGTGACCAATTGAAATCAAATCCTTTTCTTCACCCTTTTCCTCTCCACACCCATTGTCTCCATCAACACCAAGTGTGACTCTGAAGCAAAGTTGGTTTTGGTGAGATGTGCAAAGCAAACCCCACATCAGTGCCGTCTCTGGAATAAAAACTAAAGAAGAATTTTTAAACATCGAAAACGTATTTCATAAATAATTCATCAACAAAAAATTTCATTTATAAATTTAACCATAAAAAAATTCTTATATATTGAAAAGTTCATCAAAATAAATTTAATAAATTTTATTTTTTAAATTTTTTTAAAAGTTGTAAGGACACTCAAAATAGGATTCCTAAGCCTTGCCGCACATAAAAATGCGTATAACCCTCTATTTTCTATGCACAACTTATCTTATTTCATAAATCGATCGTTTCATTCGCAACATGCATTGAACAAAATCCATGGGTGTTTTGAGGTCAGCTCCACCAGTAACATCCTTTCTGTATTCATTAATCTCATTCTTGATTTGCTAACTGACCGACATGAAGACTTAACCCCCGGATTTGTATAGTTTAATTTTCATTGACTATGTATAGGTCCATAATCTTTTCTCTGTCATCTAAGTTTTTTCTTCCATGATTGATCAATATTAGTGAAAATCAAGGGTTTCTGGTTACATATTGTAACTGCACAAATGATATATATACTGATACTTTAATTTGAAAAACCTCAAGATGTCAATATAGTTTATTCTATATATTTTATCTCATAAGCAAATGAGTGGGTAGTCTATTTGAAACTAACCACTATAATTTCAGTAAGAATGTATTTAATAATAAACCAATGAATATAAAAATTAATATTAAGCAAAATGTTTGGTTTATCAATTATATAATCAATTAATATTTAGCAATTAATATAACACCTCAAGATGTCAATATAGTTTATTTAATATTAAGCATTTATTTTAATTTATTGGTGATATAAAAATATTATATGATCAACTAATGTTAGTTTGAACGACAGTGTTTAGCTTTCATTGAATGAAGTTTTTTCTTTGTAGAAATAAAAAATAAGTAATAAAAGATTTATAGTAATTCATACTGGACCTTTTGATTCATTTAGTAAGATTTTAAGTTTGAGTGTCATGAATGAAAAAATTAATATTAGAAGAGATTTACTTTTTTTAAATGGATTCAGTAAACTCAAATTAATTGAAGTTTAAGGTAATTTCTTGATATAAAAAATGTAAGAAAAGAATTATATAGCTATATGTTCACAATAATCTTATTCAAATTGAATAGAATTTTCTTTCATAAAAGATACATATAGTTACAAAAAAAAAACATAAATAACACACAATAGTTTTAATGTTATGGCACATAATTGCTAAATTGTGTGTATAATTTTTTATAAGGGATATATTGCGTGTGCTGCTGATTATCCGTAGTTAGATAAACAAATATCTGCACTACGTTTAGTTTAATTGTATCAAAATAATTAGAATTCATAATAAATAATTTTTTAATATATAAATTAAATTTTGAATTTAGAATAAATAATAGAAATTGTAATATAAGATTACTTTTAATTATCAAGACTTTTTTTAATATATATATATATATATATATATATATATATATATATTCAATTTAGAAATGAAGATAAAATAAAGAGTAAATTGAAAGATAAGTGATATCAATTATACATATAAAGATAAAAGAAAAATAATCAATACGATTAAGAGAGAATTTATTTTACTAGTTATGGAGGTAATGTATGAAATATACCCTTCAAAGAGGAGAAAAGGAAAAATATAAAAAATGTTTAATTAAGAGAATGAGAAGAATAAAAATCTCCCTATTGAAGTTATATATTTTAATTTATATTAATATAAAAGTAGATGTTATTTGACTCGTAATTTTAAAATTGTGTTTCTAATTTTATCATATAAAACACATATTTTTCAGAGTCAAGATCATTATCTGATCCGTAACAACCCACTTGTCCCCATGAACTTAAAAAAAGCATACAATACAAATTTGAACTTGAAAGTTGAATACTTAATCTTGAATACGATTTTACGATTATTTACCTATATGATTTTTGTTTGGAACAAGTTATATTACATGAATTGTATTCAATGTATTATTTATGATACAGAAAATTTAGTACTATACTTTTTTTTGTAATTTTTTAATTTAATTTTTATTATTAAATAAAATTCACGAAAGATCAACTTTTTTTTTTGTTTGAGACACCTAAGATCAACTTTGTCACGATGTAAGACGACACACTTAAGAAACAGTAAGACATATTTTTCAATGAAACTCATGAACTTTGTGTATAATGATAAATTAAAGAAGTACATGCATTTCTCATTACATTGTAGTTGGTGGAGTATGATAAACCTACAACAAAAGAATGAAAAAATCTGGGTCGACATGCTTCTATTTAGTTTTCTTTCATACAATTCGAAATGTGCATTCAGAAGTGTAAACTGCAAATATAGTGCAATTGTTGAAGGAGATTGATCGAGAAAATCCAGATACACTTGCGCGTATTACATACACACGGCGAAGTCCCTGAATAGACGTGATGGTGATTTGAATTAGATGTTTCATTTTGGGCCTGGGGTTACGGATTGAAAACTCCAGCTATGGTGGGCTTGTAAATTGCAAGTCATGCTGGGTGTTGTTTCCTGCACTTCAACTTTTATTTTCCATGATTTCTATTTCATTCAGTAAAACTCATTCTAAAGTGTAAATTTGCATTTTGAAATGAGATTTTCAGCAATGGGAAATGCAAGAAATAATAGTGGGAGTGCAGAAAACAAATGTCAATCATTCTTGCTATTTGCTAGGGAGTCCTTGAATGGCACAAACTATTAACAAAAAGAAACTAGTTTCCATTATATATTACTGTCATGGTATCTCATGCATATTAAATTCATATTTTATAATTTATAGGAGTATTTTTTTATATTTTTTTGAATTTTTAATATATTATTAATTATCTAGTTTAAATTTTAATAATTATGTTAGTAGATATGTCAATAAATATTTAAATATATTTTTATATACACATACTTTAGAAAATTGTTATTATTGGAAGTGTTGTTGTAGGTAGGATTCTCTTCACTTTGGTGATGCCTTCCATGTTCTCTTTTGATTTTCTCTTAAAAAAGGTTGATTTAATACATTTTTTTATAAATAATAATCAAAAGATAAAAGAAAATAAATAAATAAACAAACAATAATTTTCTTAAAAATTTATTTCACATTATTTTTATTCACATAGAAATTTATATAAAAAATACAAAATTTTAGATGCTATTTGTAAATCTTTTCACTTAATTTCATAAAAAAACAGGATTCAAAATGATCAAATTTAATGTCAACAATAGAATAACCCATTTTAATGTTATTGGATTCATATTTACTCTATTGTTTCAAAGAATGGAAAAAAGATAAATTTACCTTAAAAAAATTATAAGTTAAGCTAGTAACATTTCGTATTATATTATATGCACACACTCAATGAAAAATATTGATTGAGTGATCTCTCATTAAAAAATCATCTCTTTTTTATTACAAGGAAAAAATGGATATTTTGTATTTTTTTTAATTCAATTTGTGATTGTTCTCATCTTAAATTAGCATAACCAAACCAAATCTATGAACAACATGGATATTGATTGCATTTAATTCAAAGATATATAATCAAATCTTCATGTTTGGTACACATACATAAAGTTTAGATAGATAGATTGGTTAACACTCACGCATATCAATTAATTACACAATGGAGTATATTTGGTACAAATATTTAGTCAGATTTTTTTTGGTTAAAATCCTTGAGGAGGTGTAAAGATCAAACTGGTTTCAATATCATAGGCCTTGTAGCATATCCGTTGGGGAGTTGGCCCGTTTTGTGTTGGACTTTGAAAGTCATCAAGAAAAGGTATATATCTCTTGTCCATATTCATGGAATTCAGGTTCTTAGGACTAAAACCAAACATGCACTAAGAAAAGTTAATGACTTCTACCCCTTTTCATTTACACTCCAATTATAAAAATACTCATCTATTCTTTTTGTGGTGCCTAGTTGTTATTAACGAGCAGGGACTATATACGCACATCAAATAAATTACATTATTTTATATTTTCATTTTAGAAAACATATAATAGATGCAACTAGAGCTAGAGTGATACTGATAACTTTAACTGTGAACATTACTTAAATTTTTCACAGGAAACTTTCAACCTACATTAATCGAGTTGTTTTAATTTTATTATTATTATTATTATTTTGAAGATAAAAAATCCTCATCTGAGAGTCTAGAACTAAATCGAGTCCATTTTTTTTTCTTCTTTTGGTGAGCCCAAATATCTATTTAAGAAATTGATATTTTCTAACAAATGTTTATTTATACTTAGAGACTTAAAATTGAAACTTCAATCATATACTTGAGAGATAAAATTATTTGGCAATCATACTACACTATATTGATACTACGTTGAGCCATTAAGGAATATGGTTGTCAAAATTGAAAAAAATAGCAAGTATATTTTGAATTGTGAGAACCTTTTGTCTAATCAACAAAGGAATGTTGGGTATGTAATTGGAACATTTCCAGTGATTTTTATATAAGCAACTCAATTTAGTTAAATAAAATTAGTTATTCATTAAAATTTTAAAGAGATTACTTTTTTCTCATTAATAACTAATTAAAAGAATATTGATATATATATATATATATATATATATATATATATATATATATATATATATATATGAATATTCTAAATATATCTATAGCAATATAAGAAATATAAATGTAAAACAAAGAATATGTCCAAATGTTATCTTGTTTTCAAGAATAAGGATTTAAATTTATTATACATATGGGTGGATAATGATTGCAATCCGTCCCTTAATAAATTTTTAAATTACACTGTCATGCCCTTTAATATACACTAATTTTTTTTATAAAAAAAAATTCTCTCTTTTTGTTATTCTCACCATCATTTGTAGTTAGGGTTAATTTATACTATCAACTTTGAAACTTAGAAGATAACAAGAAGAATTAGTAAACTTTCAAGTTCGATATAAAGAAAATTTAAAGTCTCATTTCTTTTTCTGAAGTTTTAAAATTAATAATAAAGTGTTCAACATTAATAATAAAGTTAAAAAAAAAAGATAATTTAAACGTTTCTAAGAGAGATAAGTAATAAGTGATAATATTAGCATTCACAAAAAAAAAAAAAAAAAGTGATAGTATTAGCATTGCCCCACATAAAAGGTATTACCAAATCTCTAAAATGCAAAGACACCCCTGTGGGCATTTTGATGAAAATGATATAATGATTAAAATTAAGACCAAAATATGTCACTTTGACTTCTGAAAAATTTAGAATCAATAACATTAATATTTGAAAAACAAAATCATTGTTTTTGTTTTTGAAAGAGATAAATGTTTATAAGTTTATTTTTAGAAATAAAATCATTAATTTTTTAATTATTCAGAGACAATAAATAAAAAATTTAATCTTTCAAGAATTGACGCGATAAATCCCTTTTTTTCTGAATAAAATGGTATTTCACTCAAAAATTGATAAAGACATATTCTGCTGCTAGAAACTAGAAAGGTACTTCCTTTAATTATTAGGCTTAAAGTCAATGCCCCCTCACTTTCTTATTTATCATCATTAAGTTTCTCTATTACCCAATTAATGACCGACAAACCATTCCAACAAATACTACAGGAAATATATAGTACTACTTCGTCCATTCCAAAATAATGATAACTTAATTAGGATTACATATAAAAAAAGTAAGCAATCATCAAATGCTTCTAATTTTGTGAAATATAAGTTTATTTAATCATATTTTACTAAATAAATATTTGGAAAATAAGAATAAAAGTAAAAAAAATACAATTAACATTTTTTAATATTCTAAATTTAGAAATAATTTAAAACAAACATCATATAATATAAGATTACTTTTAAAACTCCTTCCTCATTTTCTCTCCCCACACCACTGCTTACTTTCCGGCCACCAATCAAATCCCCCTTTGATTCTTCAAACTCCCACAGATATTCCTCTAATGTGTCACAGCAAGTTAAATTTAATTACTGTATGTGTTTGGCTTATCGTTTGAAAGCCTTTAAACGACGGTTGAATAAAAAACTATGAATTCATATTTTTCATAAAATATGTATAAAAATGTGTATCCATTCAATTCAATATTAAATTAAATACATACTTAATATCTTGTTAACTCATATTCTTAAAATACTGGTTAAGAAATTAAAAGATGAAAGTTTATATTAAAAGCCATGTAAAAATACATTTAAAAAGTATAGAGGAACACTGATGAATGCATTTTTCTCTTTTAGTTTGTTTATCAATATCCTAATAACACTTTGTTAGTATCTACCAATTACTTATCATTACTGGATAAACTTATTTAGACAATGACATACTTACTCATAATCAATGGTTAAGTTTGAACATACATATTATTTATGACTATGGTAATTTGTGATTGAATTGGGTCCAAAGGAACGCCATCATGGGGCAAAGGCCCCCACATTGGATCTGCTTCATGAATCACTATCTCTTTAGAGTGACCCTTACCCACCAGCAGTAATTTTGAATTTGAGCATTGCTATTTGCTAATTGGACAGCCTAAGCTTTTGGTTGATATTGTATCTGAGGTGACCCCATTACAATGATCGCCATCGAATCAAACTATGACACACTCCATTGCAGCCCCTTAAAGCTGGCTTGGCCCTGTCAATCGTACAATCCGTTCTTTCTAATTTGACAATACATTTAGATGCGCCTAATATCAAATAATTAATTGTTAACTAATTTTGTTGCTATCAATGGAGTACGTGTGTAATACATGACTTTTTTTTTGTAAACTAATCATTGATTCCTCTCCCAACACCCCCACACGTGCGAAAAAAAGGATAGCAAAAAAGAAATTCATTAAATTGAGAATATTGCTTTAGAAATTAAGCACATATACATACATATTAAAAAAGATAGAAATACGTACATTAGTTAAAATTTAATACACATAGATAGAGAGAAATTGGCTGTGTTGCATGAGGAGAAAGCAAATAGACTTTTTCACGTATGTTGTTTGTTGGGGGATTATTATGGTTTGCAAATTGTGTGATCCGATGCCTGAAGAATTGTGTGTGAAATAAAAGGTGAAGTTGAACTTTGTGATGAGTTAGTATCAATCAAATCGTGTCCGTCGATCAGGAAAAAAATAAAAGTATGTTGTGTTAGAGAAGGACATGGAAGGGTATGGTATTGCTATATGAGGAGATAGGAGGGACCCAGTTATTTTAATTGTGAGAGGCGACAAAATAAAAAGCCTCGGGGTTCGGGTTTACGAAAGGGGGACTAGGGGGGAGGGCATGCCACCCTGCAGCACCTGATCAGCTTGCTTCCTGGGTATAGTGTCATCTACTTATGCTCATGCCCACTCCATCCCTGTAGCTAGCTGCTTCTCCTCTACAAAATTTAATTTATTTAGTAGTAATGATAAATAAATTACTTTTAATTTTAAATATTTTATTAATATATATATATATATATATATTTATCATATTTATAATTTTTTTCTTTTTTTATTTTCTTTCTAAATATTAGATAACACATTATATGTTTATTAAACATTTTCTATGTTTATTATTGGGATTGAGAGTTGAATTAATGGTACAAATCGGTATAGTAGTAATACTAATTATGATCTACTCAACAATAATATTATTGGGATCAAGAGTTGAATTAATGGTACACATCGGTATAGTAGTAATAGTAGTATTAATATAAATAAGAGATTTATTAACATAATTATTTATTCTTTAAGAGTAGGGGTGAAAATGAGTAAGTCAAGTCAAGCTGTATTAGGCTTGAGTTCGACTTGAGTTGAATACGTAAGACTTGAGTTTGATTCATGATCTATCATAGACTTTTTTAAAAGGCTCGGCTCGACTTACATAAAAGCCTAACTTGACCTATATACGAGCCTATTTAAAAGTCTGCTTAAAGACGTCTTTAACCAATTAATTGTTTTAAAACCTAGTGAAATACTAACTAAAAAAAAGAAACTTATAAAATTTTGTATAAGTAATGTACAAATCCAAAAATAATTGATAAACAAAATCATATTGAATTCAAGTTATTAAAACACAAAGTATATCAAAAGAAAATGAAAAAAAGAGCATAATATTAAAAAATATATGGATTAGAGATGATTTATACTAATATAGCCAAATAAAAATATTTAAATTATCTAAAAATGTCTTTACAAAACATTCTTTTTCTTTGTAAGTATTAATATGATTACATTATCCTTCTAACTTGAGTATTTTTCTTTTTGAAAATTTTTCACATGCAAGTAAGCTCTCTAAACACCCACTTCATCCTTTCATTCATAATGTCATAAAAATGGTATAGATAATAGTTATTATTATTATTATTATTATTATTATTATTTAAACAAGTCTTTTTTATAGTTTGACTTTGGACTTTTTATCTAAATTTTTTTTTAAGAAGTTTGAATTTGACTCTTATAATAAACAAGTCAAGCCGAGTCGAGTCTTAAATAGGTCGAGCCATACACCCTTAATAAACGGCTCGACTCATTTTCATCCTTATTTACGAGAGTACCAGCCTTAAAAAATACATTTATCCTACCTTAAAAAATACATTTATCCTATATTTGGTAACGTGTTTCAGGCATACCAATCTTAAATACATTTATCCTGTGTTTGGTAATGTGTTTCAGGCACGGGACAAGGATCCTCCAAGCAAAATATAGTGGCTTTTCAACGTTTTGGACATGAATATGAACTAAAGGTGGATCTCATATGCAAAAGCAAACACACATTTAGTGTTAGTTATCCAGGGTAACTTATTAACATATTCATTTTAAAAAGGTTAACATATATTTTTTTTATTCCTAATAAACATTTAAATTTTATATTTAATCTCTAATAAATTATTTTTTACATTAAATCTCTAATAAAATAATAATTTTATTTTTAATCTTTGATAAAAAAATTCATATATTATTTTTTTTCAAAGAAACTAATAACAAATGAAAAAATTATCAAAAAATAAATATAAAATTTGTTATCAGATACTAAAAACAAGTGATAATGATAAATATAAAATTTTTGTTTTATTAGGGTGCAAAAATTTATTAAGAAATACGCAAAAAATTTAGGTATTTATTTAAGATTACAAATATATTTTATCCTTTTAAAGAATAATCCGTATACCCCATCTATTTATTTCTTAGAAGGAGTATGTTAGTAAATTGTAGTTACTACTAATATTAAAATATACTCTAGGGTTGTTAATGTATTTCTTCTAAAAATCAAGTGTACGTTAACTTAGTTTAACGGTGACACTTGTTTTTTTTAGCTTTTTTTTCTTAAAAAAAATCACAGACAGAATCAAGTCACACGAGACATTGATTTATTCATATATATAAAATTAATCATGAGTTAATGGCATGATCAATCCAATAAAAAATTCAAATTAGTCAGATCATTGATTTAATTTTTCCTTGATTTGAATTTAATTCTAAAACTACGATTCAAATAACAAATTTTACATTTTCATCATGAGAGAAATAAATTTTAGGTATTTTCTTCTTGATAAATTTAATTTGTTTTTTTATTTTTAAAATAGATGTTTTTGTTTTTTATCTATAAGAATGGGTGAAGTTTGTTTTTCATTAGTTCTACCTCCCTAACTTTGTTTGTCCACATGTTTAACAATTGTCACGAGTGACATGATATCAACACTAATTTCACTATATTCCAAAAAACAAGGATCAAAATAATAATTTTTAAAAATACAAGAACAAAGATTAATTTTGATCAAACCTTTAGATATCAAAACCGATATTTTAAAAAAATGCAGGCATTCGGATTGATTGTTGACAAAGTTTTTAGGGACCAAAAGTACATTTTATCATAGCAATTATTTTCTAATAACTACAAAAATAATCACTACAAAGCATAAAACCAAAAAGAAGAAAATTGATGCATTAAAATAATCACTCATAACATAACCCCAAAAAATGTGAATGTAGATAGTATGGAATCAGTATGTGGAGCACCACATTTTTTTAAAACAAAATACTGATGTGTTAGAAAAGTGCAGATAAGTTCAAATTGAAATACAAGTCAATATGTATGCGGAACACTAAATAATGAGGGTGAGAAAGAGAGAGAACAATCATGCTCATAAAATTGTGAAACACTATCACAATATCCTTGAAATTAGAAAGATATCAAATAAATCTCCAAAATTGACACTATATATGATATACTTTAGCCCCTAACATGTACAACTTATACTATTGTCATATTCCTTAAAACTTATACCTTGTTATCACTATAGCCTCTAATGGAACTAGCAGAGCAAGAACTAATATGACTATAACAAGTTTCAATTTCAGAAATTTATTAGACATTTTTTTCATTCCAGACACTACATATTATGACAATGTTCCACAATTTTAATTTTAGGAACTAAAATACACTTTACTCAATTTTAAGTAAAATTTCTCTGTAAAAAAGAGTAAAAACTCATTCAATTAAATCTTGAAAATAAATTATATGTTTTGTTGTTTTGAATCATTTGTTGAATTTATATTTTTATAGTATTTTCTTAGAGATAACACATCTTAAAAAAAATTAAAAAATATGATAAAAAAAATCTAAAATATCAAATCCTCTACATATAAATTAGAAAAACCTCTATCAGGATATTACATGCATGCATTAACTATAATGTTTTTTAGCTGACAGGCCTGTTTTTTAATCAAATGTTATATTTTAATTTGAAGAAAAAAGAAGACATGAATTGTGACAATACTTTCAATTTATTTATGAAAACAACATAAAAAATATAAAAAAAAATCATTACACAATTATATAGACTTTTTTTATAAAAAAAAATGGACATCTAGCCTCGAGACCTGAGTCATCGCACTTCTTTATTATATATAATAAATAGTTTAATAAAAAACTTAACAAAACATATCATAATAACTAAAAGGTATTTAGAATGGTTTTAACTATAGTTTATTCTATTATCCTAATGTGAAGTAAAGAAAGACACAAAAGCTGTTGTCCTTAAGGAAAATTGTGTTAAAATATTAAGTATAAATATGGTAAAAAAAACAATAAAATGTCAACTATAAGTTATAAGCTATATGAAGAACTGAATGGCTTAGCTTAAAAGCTAGTAAGAAAAAGCTAGTTGACCAAAATCTTTTAATTGAATCAATTAATGTTGTAAGTTAAACAAGCTAGCTATAACACAACTTATATAAGTGTCATGCGAAACACACTCTTATTCACATACTTTAAACCACCAATGAAACTCAGTATAAAAAAAACAAAAAAAAAACCACCAATGAAACTGTTATTGTTTAGCTTTCACAATTTTCATCAATAACCAATTCATACCATCTATCAATTTTCATAATACCAACAATTTGATTATCTATGATATACAATATATATTGAAAACATATATTAATTTTTACACACAAAAATTTGTGTTAATATTATGTATTATACTAATATTGTAAAGTCCGAATATTAATATTAAAAAATATAATTTCTAGTAGATAAATGTTATACCATTAATAGAAACTAACTCAACGTAATACGTATATACCATGACAAAAGTTTAGTGTATTTTATTCATGTTATTTTTTCTTAAATACTCATTCATTAAAAGCAAACTTAACCTCATTTATTGGTTGAAAGTTGAAACATTAACATGAGTGCCAACAAGCACTATTTAGTATTTATTTTAAATAAATAAGCATTGTAAAGTTTTTAATTAGTAGAAGGTTGAGAACAAAAAATATAGTGTCTACACTATATATAGTACATTGTACCTTTTAAACTGAACCAAATTCTGTTAGTGCTATAATAAAAATAAGATTTGTTCACGTGAGACACGTACTCATTTTGTTAACTGAACAATAATTGTAGTGGGATGGTGTTTATTTTTCTTTCTATTATTTTTGCTTATGCATGGATGGAACCATCTGCACTGTTCATTCTGCTATATATACTTCAAAAGCAAGCTATAAGTTTCGTGCCTCTGCCAGTCAAGATTCTTTACACCGTTACCCTGTGTCTTGCCTTTACATTTTTTTTTCCTCTTCTCTTGTTGTGCCTTACACTTCAATCATGCAATATAACTTTTAAGAAAAATACTGATTAATTGTCCATTTCATTTTGGGAGTAAATTGATGTTGGAGGAAAGAGAGAGATAAAATAAATATTATATATATATATAGTTGGAATTTTAAAGGATCCTTATAAAATACCAATAACCATCATGAACACATTATGTTAGATTATCAAGAAGAGTTTTAGGAATACCTGAATCTATAATACTTGATTAAACAAATGCAACAGACTTTGAATCCGTAGGTGATTTTTTATCTATATGCTCTTCTTAGGATCTGTTACAGAATGTTATAAAGACAAGGAATAATCGGCTAATAACGTACCCGGTGGCTTCATGATTATCCCTCAATTAGAACCTCCTTATTGCTTAATAGGACCTTCTTAACTTTCAGATGGGGAGAAGAGAAACTATGCGTAACGGCTTGGTATATTGAGGACCATAGTTTTTTTCTTATGGTGTGTTAACCTAATAGGGTTCACATTATCTCCTAATGGGTTAACACTGACATCTTCTCATTTAAGTCCATATCATCTGATTTAGTTGTCTAACGAGCTCACTTAATTTGATCACATAAAATAAAACCCACTAATAATAAATAACTAATATAATTGTCTTATAATATTAGCCCACATTAATTAATTATTGGAATAGAAAATTCCAACAATCTCCTACTTGAACTATATATTGTAACGATTATATCAAAATCATTAAGCGCACATATGCATGCTATTTACCTTTAGACTTTCTCCTTAATAACCTAGTTAATTTCATGTATCAATAATAGAAAATTCCAACAAGCTTTTTGCCGATACTTTCTATATGATGTCAAAGGGAGGAAAGAGATTTTTTTTTTTTCATTCTTTCCCATTTCGTTCCTTAGTGTTTCATAGCTTCAAAAGGTACATTAATTTTTCTTCTTGTTTGCTAACAGAGAAATAGGAGAATAAAAAGAATAAAAATAATATTGATTATTTGGTTGAGTGAAAATAAAATAAAAATAGAATGAGTCTCATATTTTTTTTACTGTATTTCTTATATATATATATATATATATATATGAACTAAACCTATTTAATTTTAAATTTATTTTTGATTTATTTCTATTTACCTTGGGTTTCACCAATTAGTATCTTAAGACATTAGTTAAATTTTTTTAAAGAAATTAATGTAAAAATCATAAGAAAATATAAAAAAAGAAGAAGTTATAAACAACACCGTTTTTACGTATCTTAATAAAAAAAATTATTTTAATACTTTAACTAATATTTTAAGATACTCGTTGTTAGCATTTATCGTTAACCCTTTTCTACTTCTAGGAGTATTTTGTTTGTTTATCTCCTCTTTACCGAACATACCGATTTTCAAACCTTTGGGCTTAACTCAAAATACAATGCTAGCTAAAATGAGTCCAAAATACACTGTAAGCTGTCTGTTGAATGAAACTATGTTGGTCGTTGACTCGTTGGAGATGGAAGATTTTTTGGATGGTTAGGGATTGAACCCACCAATTCTGCTGCATGTCCCTGCTAGCTCTCCAATAAGCTTTGCTGCAAGGCAACTGTGCCACAACGCAATTTGACTTCGTTATAGAAAAATACAGGTCTGCTTATATATACAGGCTCGCTTGAGTGAAAAACCAAATCAGTGAACCATTTTTGTTTAAGATCGCTGTATTCTAACATTAATTTAAATATTCACTAATCCTGATTCAGTTCCAGTCTAATAATGATTATGAGCTACAAAGTTGTCGTTAAGAAATTTTAATTCAATTTCATTTTCAGAGAATTGAACTAGAGATTGGTTAATTAGCTAAACAATTTTGAGTCGAGTGATGGGAAGAATTGGCAATACAGTAACAAGAACTCAACAATATGCCTCTATATATATATATATATATATATATATATATATATATATATAATAAAGAGCCCTTTTAGTCCTGACTAGCACGATACACATGTCTCCACTGGGGTGAATCGACTTTTTGGCACATTTTATAAGTAAATAAATAATGTAACACATTCAATTTATTAAGGTTATTGTTATAAAAACATTAATGTTTATCCAATAAAAAAATAAATCAATGTTTATATGATAAGTATATTGTTTATAAAAGTCCATAAGATAAAATAATTAAATGAGTAAAAAATATTTTAATCTTATCAAAATTTATAATTATTTAACAAAAAAAATATATAAGTGATGATTGTGAATAAGGATAATGACAAGACAAACTCTGAATAAGTATGTCATTTTGTATGTACCTCTATCCTTAAGGGTCATGCATATTTGTCTTCTTTTGTTGGGGTAAGGTATATCCACTCCATCCTCATTCTTGCTAGTAAAAAGACTACTACTTTAAAACAATATATTTATAGATAACTTTTTTTGTCTAATTTTAAATTTAAGATTAATTTTAAATGTCATTAAATTAAATAAGCCATAAAATAAAATGCAATTAATTATAACATAAACTTAACCCTTCACAATAAAAAATATCAAGTCTCATAAAAAAATTAAACATATATTAAAAACATAATTAATTGTTTAAACTTTTCAAAAATATAGAAAGAGAATGAGTATTGAAATAGAAAAATATATTTAGTCATTGTCGCACAATTATTTCTTATTTTATTTAAAATATAGAATTAAATTTATAAGAAAAATTAATCAGACTTAAATTAATTTTTAGTGTAAAATCTCAACCTTATAACATAAATATTAATCAACAACATATTTATTTATCAAGCCATTTAAAATTATTTTATAAATTTCTAAATAAAATAATTTATAAAATTTTAAGTAAAAATAATTTAATTTAATCAAACTATATATTTTTTTAAAAATTAATAAGTAATTATATAAATTTGTCGTAATATAATATTAAAAAAAGAAATATTTAATATAGTGCATGAATAATATATAATATTATAATAATATCACAAATTATACACGTATTTTTAGTTATGTAATAATAATAATAATAATAATAAGTAATTATTTAACACAAAAAATATATAAATAATGATTATGAATAGGCATCACAATAAGATAAAAAGAAGATGAGTATGTTGTTCCTATTGATAGACTTAAAATAATTTTTAGTATAAAAATATCAAACTTATATATAAATATTAATCAATAAAATGATTAATTAAATTTATTGCAAATGATTTCTAAGTAATAAATCAATAAGGTATGAGGTATTACGTACTTGCACATAGATTGCCACCAGATGGTGTGGTCACATGACCCTTTGGCACATATTTATGACGAATAGAAGCTACTTAGCTACCCGACGAACACTCACTAGGGTCCTACTCCAAGGCACAGATCACAGTGTGCCCATTAAAATAAAAAATATACTGAAACTGCAGTTATAATTTATTCAGCTAATAACTTTTTATTGGGTAAATTTTGCCCTGTTAATTTCTGTTCATCGCCCAGTACGTGTACGCGTGTAGAAATACTTATATAAGAGGAAAAAAATACAATAAACTTATTCATAAGTTAAAATTAGTTTTCAATTAGTTAGTTTATATATGTTCTCTTATCTTTTTAGAGAAATTATATGAAAGAATTTTTATAAATCAGTTAATGCTTAGCTAATAAAATATCAATTTTAACTTATGGAATAACTTATTTTATTTTATTTCTTCTTATTTTTTTTCTCTTAGAAATACTTTTAAAGAATGTTATCCAAAGAGGCTCCATGTTCACCATTCATATAAATTTTACAATACTCTCCAAATTAAATTAATGTATCAAGTTCAATTCATGAGAATTAATGTTAAGGAAGTGTTTGTTTCAAGTTTTCAAGAAAGACTTCCAAAAATGTAGATTTGAGAATACCAAATTCTCATGTTTGTTTCAAGTTTTATGAAAATATTCTCACAAATAATTGATTCTCAAGAATATGAAATACACATATGTTTTTTGTTTCTTTTTATTCTCATGTCAACATGTGAGTATTTTTTTTATTTCCATGGGAATGATAATTATTTTTGAAAATAACTATTTATTCCCACTTCTTTTTTCATATTTATTATTTTACTTCTTTTAATTTTTTTTAATTAAATAATTTCATTTTATTTTCTAAAATTCCTAATGAAAATCAAACATATTCATGAAAATGTTATTTCTAGACATAACATTCCTACAAATATAATTTCTAAAAATACAATTTTATAACTTCAAATACACGTCTCCTAAAAAATATTCCATGCTTATTTGCTATGAGTATGACTCTCCTCTTTTATATATGTGAAAATGCATTATTAGCTTCATTATCATAAAACTCGCGCACTTGCATATGCTACATGTTATCTCGGCTACATAAAAGCTCACTCATTCTCTCTCTCCCATCCACCCAATGGAGTTTAAGTCTGCTCTTTGAGTCCATCATTTTGTTAGATCTATTGACAAAAGTGAGGATAATAATACTACAAAAGATACCGTCTTAAAACTTCACACTCTACCATTAATTAAAAGATTTGCACTCACAGTCAAAAGTGACGATACTATAATTGAAAAATAAAGTAGCCTATAATTACATATGTGATCGATGAGGATAAGACAATCATGGAATGAGTGCAATCAACTAACCAAAATATTCGTAGTTGTCACTAAACAAACACATATACATTTTCAAAAACGTATTAATCTGTCGTTGTTTTCTATATAATTTGTTGAAAATGTCACATCAATTATTAATATATTAAATTAAAGTATATAAATAAAAAAATCACTCTCACTTTACTAGTTATCCCTAAAATTAAATTCTAAGACATACGTTTGTAAAATCGTGTTAATCTGTCATTGTTGGTAAGCGTAAAAATTTATATTGTTAATCAATTAGAATGCACATATACTATTTTTAAAATAATTATTATAAAATTTAATAATTTTTATTACTTGATAATTTGTGATTGAATAATGATATAAAATTTTACATTATCAATATATTTCAATTAAATAATTGTAATTTTAACTTAAGTTATAATTGCGTTGATAAGAAAGATTTTGGGATATATAAATAAATTTTGGTGGTTGCTCTTGTATCTTCAATGCTAAGAGGGTACCCGCACTTTATATCCTGAACTGATAAAAAATAATCATCTTTACATTAAAATCAAATCATATATGATTTTAACTTTATTTTAATGTTGTTTTAAATCTTATAAATGTAAAAAATTATAAACATTTATTTATATTTATTATATATTAAACATGAAAAATATAAAGTGTAAATAGATGAGCAACAAAATTAACCCTAAAGGTCATTTAGAAATTACAAAACAAAAAAATCCTAAACAATAAACCATATTATTTGTTCTATATTACCTGTAAGGTGAAACCAAAAAAACCTAGCTAATATAGAATCTTGATTAAAAATTACAAAAAAAAGTTTACCCAATTCATATATAAAATAATCCACCCAACATTATTATTATTATTATTATTATTATTATTATTATTATTATTATTATTATTATTTAGTTGTAAGAAACGTCATTATTGTATTTAATTAAATTAGTTTCCCTACGATTCATATATTTACAAACATTTACTAAATTGGCTCAAAGTTTCAATATTTTTTATATTTTCGTTAGGTCTCTCAATTTACATTATATATAGTAGTATATAGTTAGAGTACATTGATAGTTTGTTTTTATTTATTGGTGTATTTATATTATTTTGTTGAATCACATTTATATTTGTAATTTAAAAATACAAAAAGTGTAGTAACTTTTTCATATATGAATGATTATGACATCATCGCTGCTATTTCAATTTTTTGGGTAATTCAGAATAGAAAAAAGTATGAAAAATAGAACAAAGTGATCATGAGCAGCACGATGAGCTAATATTTATATTAAGACTCAGCGTGGATCTAGAACTTATCAGGAGGCTGAAGCAAAAGCGCATGACGCATATCTTGGATGTATGAAATGCTTTAATAATTACGAAAAGTAACTCAGTCGGAAAAAAGAATGCAATAAAAGTGTTGCCTTCTTTTGAACCAGAAAGTGTTGCCTTTTAATTTCCACCACTCAACACAGTATATTGGCCCTTTGGTACATTGAAGATATCATAATGTAGGAAAATTTACTGGGAGATTAAACTAAAGTAACGTTATATATGGTCGTACCTTTTTTTCTCAAATGAAAGATATGGTTAAATTTAGTTTAGATAATTTAACATTGAATGTTGTTCCTATTTTATTTTATTTTTTGTTCTCAAAAGATCTCTCTCTCTTTTCTATCCATGTATAGTTTTAGTGAATTTACAAACAGCCAGATAGAGCCACCTTGATTAAAGGAAATATATTTGTTCATGAAATGATTTTACAACATTTACTATTTTTAATCTGTATGTACTGCTAATATGAAAAAGAACGTTTACAAAGTGATGATATTGTCAAATGATTTATTGAGCATAATAATATATTGCATGTTTTACTAAAAATGAATATTAAAACTAGTACTAAAGATACACACACGTGTCATTTAATAATTTATCAAATGATTAATGTAAAACAATTTTTACAGCAACTGATATAAAAAATATTTTCTAAAGACACATGCACACGCACTCACCATCGATCATTTAATAATTTTTCAAATGATTCACACAAGCACATATAATTTAATAATTTATCAAATGATTAATGTAAAACAATTTTTATACCATCTGATAAAAAATGTTTCGTAAAAAGGTTAAAACGAAAGTATAATTATGGTGCAGGATCTCAATGTGTAAGTTTTTTAACCTGTATTTTTTTATACTGATACTCTATATATCCTAATAAAACGATGTGTGGTCGCTACCACTAACACACCAATATTGCGTTGCCACCGCAACACAACCACAAATAACCCCTTGATTTATTTTTCTTTTATTGTTTTTTACTTTATGTTATTTTGGTTTTTGTGATTTTAATTACATGCTCTGTATTGTTAGTTGAATTCTCCTCTGATTTGTTGTTTTAATTGTTGATGTTGCAATTAGGCTCTATGTTCTTAGTTGAATTTGCTTTGTAAACTAGTTGGTTTTGAAATTGTTTTTAGTAGAACTTTGATATTGTTCTTAGTTGAATTTTGATGCTGAAATTTTATTCATTGTTCTCAATTGAATCTTGATGATGAAATTTTGCTCTGTGTTCTTAGATGAGGGAATTTTGATGTTGGAGTTTTATGCTTGAATTTTGTCTCATCTTGTTATTTCTTGAATATTGTTATGATTTTTTAAAAGAAATTATTTGAATCGTGCCAATTGGCCGGGAAGGTGAAAGTGTCGGTGTGACTAACCAATATTTTTCCTTCCTAATTTAAGCCACCATTTTTTGAAAAGATTTCTAATTAAACAAATACTCATTGAAAATACTCCTTTTTATTAAGTGTGAGCTAAGAGAAAATTAATAAGATCTCTCTTCCTAATCGTGCCAATTGCAAACTGTAAAGTGTTGGAGTGAACAACTAATCCTTTAATGAATCAATAATAACTAACCCTTGCTACCTTCCAATTTAAGCCTATCTTTGGAGAGGTTTCCAATTATGCAAGGGTCCCACATATGGGTGCTTAATTTGAGGACCCCAAGCTAGCCGATCCACCACTCATGTCCCTAGGCAAGATTTGAATCTTATTCATCGTGTGCTTCAAGTTTCTCAATGGCATATTGTCATTTCCATCGACCCATCATATAGGTTTTCACCACTCAAACAATGTCCCAACTCAAATCCTCCACCCCAACTTGATGCTCACCATTCTAAAACTGCTATGTGTGGGTAACTATCGAATTCATGGCAAAAGAAAATATGAAAAAGAGAAGAAAGGACTCAACCTTTATGCCAATTTTAATTTTAGACAAATGCTAATCACAATTTTAATTTTAGACAAATACTAATCAGCTTTCTTAGGATACTGGTTAAAAACCTAAGAAAAAAAATTATTAATGTGCAAACTTGCACAGTTTGTAACTTTTTTATGTTTTTTTACAATTTTTACAATAAATATTTTTTTAAGTTACTTAACCAATGTCATAAGAACACTATTTAATAATAACCTTAATTTTATTGTTAAGGAAATTGAAGTCCCTATAAATACTTGCTAAAATAGAAAGGACAAGAGCTCTTTTATTCATTCTAGGTATATGTATAGCAGTAAAAAAAAAAACTCCTTAAAATAGATTTGTGTGATCTAAAAGGAAAAATAAACCTCGACAATAGCAACAAGAACGTCTCACGTTCCACTTGGATCTCATTCCTCATGAAATACTTCACCCATGGAACTCTTGGCTCTCATTCTAGGAAAATAAACCTTTTTGACCAAATATTTGAAAAAACAGTATAAATATTTTTAATCGGTTCTTTTTCTATTTCCTCATCACTGACAAGAGAGCAAGAAACAAGAGTTTCCACAACATTATAACATTAACAGACCTTTAAATTCCCTAACACAAACAATTACACCAGAACCATGGACTAACTCTATACCTCAATTAAGTGACCATGTCATTACAAAAAATATATCGTAGTTTGCCTGCTTCCATTCTAATTGATTGGATATCAAAATTAGTTTAACAAGTCTTTCCAATATCTCTCTAGTTTCAATAACTATTTTGTCTTTGCTCAGATTATAAGTTGACCAATAACAAATTATCTGACTCATTGTTTAATTAGATAAAATAGTTATTGAAAGTAGTGAGATATTTGAAAGGCCCGGTAAATTAATTCTAGGATTTAGGTAAGAAGTTAGTCCATAGGTTTGGTGTGACTGATCAACGTCGGAAGATATAAAAGTTTGTTAAGATTGTTTAGTTGTGAACTATATATCTTGTTTCTGGCCCTTTTGTTAATGATGAATGAAAAAAAAAATACAACAAAAATTTATTGCAGAACTTAGATTATCTTTTAAATATTTGGCCAAAAAGGCCTATTATACTCCATGGATGAAACATTTCTAAGGAATGAGAGTCATGTGGAGTATAGTGGGGTTCTTGTTTCAATAATTGCCAAGGTTTGTTTTAATATTTGTTAGATCACATAAAATCATTTTGAAGAATGATTTCTCTATTGCAATACATTAACATAAAAAAATTTAAAATAGCTCTTACCCTTGCTATTTTTGCAAGCATTTTATAGAAACTTTAATTTGCTGAACGAATAAAAACTTCCACAAAGGTTTACTAAAAGAAAATAATTTATTAATGATTAAATTTAATAACAAATATAAAATACTCGTCACTAATATGGGCTTTAGAAAAACTTTAATGACAAAATTTTAAAATTCACATGTAATTAAATTGATTCGTCACTAAAATTAACTCTTAGTGGTTGAAATGCATGATCAAATTACTTTGAAGGTAGGAAAAAAGTTTTTTAAATTATAAGTAGGGAAAAAGTTAAACAATTATAATTTGTGATGGATTGTAGTGAATCATTACCAAAATTAAAAAAGGCAGCATCCCAGGCACTATACACGCGTCAGCAATGTAAACTGGCTGTCTCCCATTCGTCATCCCACTTTTAGCAGCCTCGTTTCAAGCTTTCATTGGCACCCTACAAAGTACAAACACATGTTTTTAGTTATTTTCCAATTAAATAACAAGATTTATCAAATTTAATAAATAATATTTAGTATAAATTTTCATTACAAAAATTCAATTCAATTTAATTAGTATTTTAAAAAAATATTGAATTGATTAAATTTTACACGATGATTTTTGTATTTATGTTATTTTAACACACACATATATATAAAAGAATTTTTTAACATTAAACTCAAAAACTAATTTTAAATAACTGAGAGTGCGACAAGATTTCATTGAAAAAATATTTATTACAGTATATTATAAGTATAGAAATTGTAATAAATTGTTTTCTTTTTTGCTTTTGATTGCATGCCAAAAAAATTAACTCATATGTATCTGAAGGGATATACTTATTTACTTAGAATACCATTTTCATGTTTTCCCATGAGAAATAAATAAATTTAACATATAATTTCATACATAAATACTTAAAATTAAAGATTACTCAAAGTTTGTTTAAAAAACTATTCCATACCTATTATATTCCAATTTCAATAGTTAGTTAACATTCATTTTTGTCAGTTTGATAGGCCACACCACATAATGATACATAATATATAATGATATGCACATCCTTCTGTTGATGGCTTAGGGCTTAGACCCTTTTGTTGGCTTCTCCCAAGCACTCGAACCCCACTCCCCACAACACTGTTCTGAACAAAGAAGACACAGAAGGAAGCAGCATTGTTCTTCGAAAGGCCAAATAGACATATAACACTCCAACACTAATATATGTGTATATATATATGCTATAGTATAAACACACACAGTGTCTGTCTCTCTCTCTTAGTCTCATTCATTCTTATACATACATATAATACACACCATCACAAGCATACACTTGGACATGGGACCATAGTCCTCAGCTTAAATTTTGAGCTTTTTCGTGCACGACAGGATCCGACTCTGCCGCTTCTCCCTCTCTAATTTCTTGTTTTCTCCCTCTCTCTCTCTCTCTCTCTCCTTATTTGCAATTCATCACATCCTCTCTTTATTTCTCTCTCAAGTCCCATTCATGGAAATGGAAGATCACCATCTTCATCAGCATCAGCATCAACATCACTTTAGCATGAACGATCTAAGGCAAGTGGTGAATAATGGGCCGAGGCCGGCCCATACCACCTTCTCCTCCATGCCGCCGCATCCAACGGCGGAGCTTTTCCCCGGCAACCACCACCACCATCACCACCACCACCACCACCGGAATCTCACTCCTTTACCCACTCATCATCCCCAACAACATCAGCACTTCGAGGTTATGATGTTTGGTTGCGACATAATGCCACCTGGCCTTCACGACTTTGCTAATTCCATACCCCATGATTCTGCTACTGCTGCTGTCACCACCATCACCCTACCCTCTCCACCTGTTACTAGCGGCTTTGATGTTGCTGAGGGTGCAGCTTGCATCGGTGGAGACCCCTCCACCGGAAGATGGCCAAGGCAAGAGACTCTCACTCTCCTTGAGATCAGATCTCGCTTGGACCCTAAATTCAAAGAGGCTAATCACAAAGGACCCTTGTGGGATGAAGTCTCTAGGTACAATACAAGTTTTAGGGTCTGTTTTGATACAAGTTAAAAGTATTTTTTTGAGAGTTTCTCTTACTAGAAATATGGAACTTTTTCCGATAGTAAAACTCTGAAAAATACTTCTAACCTTGTATTCAAATATACTCATTCTATTAGAAATTCTCTTTTACCTTCTCTAATTCAAAGTACATAAAATTGATTAAAAACTTTCTTGTTTAACTTCTCTGTATAAGTTGATTTTAGGTCTCACATATTATATTTAACTAACTAAGTGAGTTAAACTTTCTAGATATAAAGAGCATATGCTAATCATAGATTAAGAGAGAAGTTTAATTCATTTTATTTTCTTTTTTTTATAAGTGTTTATGGAAAAATTTATCCTAAACAGAGAGGTTAGAGTACTTTTAGTAATTCTTCTTCTTGTTTGATAATACTTGATATTCTCTCTTCAATTTCTGTATTCAAGTTGAGAATTTTAAAATGATAATAGTGCGTAGTCTGTTTAATTAATTTGTAGTGTTTGTTTAGAAAAAAATAATAATAAGGGCAACCTAATAAATTCGATGCACATGTAGTTGTTTCGCGATTTAGTTAATTGTGAGATGACATGGATGGACTTGACGTTAATTTTGTCGTTGGCAGTTTTGGAAAAAACTATGACTTGTAGCGGTATGCATTAATTTTGTTAACCTTCTCTTTCGTTGGAAGTGACTATACAGTGTGCAGAAGCTGTTGTTTATTACTATACAGTGTGCAGAAGCTGTTGTTTATTTATCTATTATATTCAATTTGAGACTATTGATCGTGTACTTAAAAGCATTAAGTTCTTGTATCTAGTACGGGTTCTAGCAGTGCCTCGTTTTCCATTTTTCAAATTTTGTACCCGTCTTTTAGGTGCAAGGTTTTGATTTGATCCCTTCGTTTGTTTATTTGTTTTTTTTTTTGGTGGTTGAAAAATTCATTGACCATTCCATTGCATTTGCGCCTGTTATCTTCTGATTCCATCGTATGAAATGACACCAAGCTGAGGCTCTTCCTTCTAAGCCTCACTTCTATGGCAATTGCAGTGTCGCATGCTTTGTTATGCTTATTGCTACCAACAACCTAAAAACGTCACTGCATGGCATTGCATAAAATTATTAATTAATTCCTAAAACTCAATGTCACATTGAACTAGGGTTCTATTTTATACACTGATGGGTCATCAATAGTTATAGTCTTTTGCTGTTTAATATCTTCCATACCCTTTTAGTTTTTGATTGTGCTGGTGATGATCACAGGATCATGTGTGAAGAACATGGATATAAAAGGAGTGGGAAAAAGTGCAGAGAGAAGTTTGAGAATTTATACAAATATTACAAGAAGACAAAAGAGGGTAAGGCAGGAAGGCATGATGGGAAGCATTACAGATTCTTTCGTCAACTTGAAGCCTTGTATGGAGAAAACAGTAACACAGTTTCACTCCCAGAAACTAATGTTGCTGTTGGCAGCATTCATTTTCAAGGGAGCCCCTCCCAAACAAATCAAGATAATAATAAGTTTCGGTCTCACAACAACAACAACACCAAGCATTGTGATAGCCTCAGCCTCACTAATTCCTCTAACTTTGGCACATCAACATCTGAAGATGATGATGGTGATGGTGGCAGTGATCACGGCATGGAGAATGAGTCCATGGAGAAGAGGAGAAAGAGGAAGAGTGGGAGGAGTTGGAAGGTGAAGATAAAAGACTTCATTGACTCACAGATGAGGAAGCTGGTGGAGAAGCAAAAGGAGTGGTTGGATAAGCTTGTGAAGACACTTGAAGAGAAAGAGAAGGAGAGAATGCTAAGAGAGGAAGAGTGGAGGAAACAAGAGGCAAACAGGTTAGAGAGGGAGCATAAGTTTTGGGCAAAAGAGAGAGCATGGATTGAAGCTAGAGATGCTGCTTTGATGGAGGCTTTGCATAAGCTAACTGGAACAGAAATCATGAAGCCTGAAACAGATCCTGAGGGTACTATAAATGCAATGCCGGCAGAAGAAGTTCAAAACCACAGAGAAAACAACCAGAATAATGAAGATGAGAGTGAAATCTTGAACAACAGTAATATTGTTATTAGTGGTGCTGATAGCTGGCAAGAATCCGAGATCACAAGGCTTCAACAGCTGAGAGCTGAGATGGAGATAAGGTTTCAATATAGTGAGATGTCAGAAGAGGTTTCATGGGATGTGGTAGCAACCAAAATGGCTTGTT
Source organism: Glycine soja (assembly GCF_004193775.1). NCBI lineage: Eukaryota > Viridiplantae > Streptophyta > Magnoliopsida > Fabales > Fabaceae > Glycine > Glycine soja. The sequence continues at coordinate 26,587,344 of NC_041014.1, read as the reverse complement.
TTGGCTACGAAAGGAGTGCTTTGATGTGCAAAGAGAAATGGGAAAGTATCAACAAGGAAGAGAATAACAACAAGAAGCGCAAGGAAAATTCTAGAAGCTGCTTTTACTTCAAGAACAATGAGGATCAACAACATTCTTCTCTATACGATCAAGGAAATGCCTATTGTGAAGATGATGTCAATGATCAAGGGAAAGAGATTCAGAGGCTTCAAACAAATAATGGTTCTTCTTTACCTTCAAAATCCAATGTTGGAAATGTTGCTCCTTCTGATAGTTGCTTTCCCTTCTTGATGAGTGCTGAGGGTGGAAACTTGTGGGAGAACTATGGCTTAAAGCTTAATAAAGAAAATCAAAACCACTGAGTGAAATGTGGTTAGTGACTAAAGCACAGAAATTTGACAGTTAGTATCTGAGACGGTCTCATATCATGTAAGAAAGAGCTAACTGAGGGTTTATGTATGTATAGAGATTGATGATGATTAGGTGATGATGATCAATCTTAATATATATATTTATGGGGCATTTATGAGAAAAATAATGGCTTCATCAATTTATATTTTAGTGAGGGAGGCGAAGTGATAAAGTTCACTTGCGTGTTGGAACATGACACCAATTTCAGGTGAGTTTCTTTTTTTCTTTTTCTTTTTATGCATGCAATTGGAATCAAAATTGTATTACCTGCTATGTTGCAACTTCAATGATGTTTGCATCAGTTAATTGGTCACTGTTTTTCTCCTTCCTTCCCCGTGCTGCTTTCTGTGTTGTTTTGGGGTTAAATAGTGCAGGTTTTTAGGTGTTTGTAAACAGAAGGTGGGTAGATTGAGGTTGTAATTTCTTCCCGTTGTTTTTAAGTAAATATTTCCATGAACAAGGAGATTAATGTACTCGTTTAGGCATTAAACCAGCTCTTTTTTTTTTCATTATGAAAGAGCTTTTGAATTAAACATTAAAGGAAAATCGTATCATTTGTCTACATTGTAGATAATCAATAGTTCATATTAGGGTGCTAGTAAATGGTCGTATATGATATCTTCTCTTTTTTCTCTTTTTAATTAGTTCACTTTGCAGATCAAATAACTCAACAATTTAATTTACCATGTTATGTAAAATAGTTGCAAATTTTTAAGAGGTCATCAATAGTCTGATTAATAAAACCTCCCACATATTTATGCACCACTGGAAGCTGCCGACACCAAACTCTTAAGTAAATTCTTAATTCCAATTTTGAAAGAATAAACTAGGCTAGCTGAATAAGTTAAAATTGGTGCGAGAACACGGGATTATGTTCAATACTCCATAGGTATTGTTATTTTAAAAAAAAAAAAATTACCTGTACTTCAATTTTAATAAAACAACTATAAAAAACAAAATTTCTTTCAAATATTTGATAAAAATATGTATCCAAAATTCGAATTCAAGAAGACTGATTAAATTAAAATAATCCACTTGATTAATTGAGTTAGCCGTTTGGGTTTACTAGGAATAACGCTGCTGTAATTACCGCAGAGTTAGCCGTTTGGGTTTACTAGGAATAAAACCTAGCTCATGAGGTCTACCATGCATGTTGTTGCATCTTTACTAATTACTACTGGATCCCAAATGCAGGCTGCAAATTGAAGTTTTCTAGGATACAAATATCAATAGTTAACTATATGGATATATAATTAGCAAATTTGTAACTGAGATTTTACATCTCTTAAGTACAACTGCAACTGAGATTTTTCACACACACATAAACATGTGTGTGTAGTTATTAATAACACCGATCGATCTTCCTCAGGAATATCGTGTAGTACTAGCTCTTGATGCGTGTGCAAATTAATAACCATACAGTTAGCAGGTTTGTGCACAAGGATCAATCAATATCATACAGCAACACGTTTCAGTATATACCCAAAAAAGCCATACATCGCAGCATAGTAATTCTCCAGCGATACACTCGACAGTTATATATTATTTTTGTGGTCCTTCCTATCTATCTATTTGACTGTGAAATAAATGACCCACAACACGGCGCAAGTATTTATTTTAACCTTCGACCACTTACTTTACTCTCAAACTTTTGTGGCCATATATACGTTTAGGGTTACTATCTCAATGATGAAAACATGATAAAAATGATATAATGAAATGATTCACAGGTGAGTAACTTGCAAGTCATGAGTAAGCTTTAATTTCATAGTTTCCTCTCTGAGGAAGTCCATGTTAAGTACCAAAAATGTTAAATAATGATGGTAATAATGATTTTTTTGGTAAACTCATCAAATTTACAAATTAAAACAATTTTCTATTTTGTTAATTGTTTACTATTTTCAATTTTATTTTTCTCTCCAAGCATAATTGATTGCTAGTTAATTATATCAGTGTTTGAATTAAAAATTTGTATTTATAAGTTTTTATATATAAATTTTACTGTTAATTGAATATCCTTTAGATATTTTTTCTTTTTTTGTATTTTATGAATCATATCATGTTATCGATCACCTTTTAGTTAAATCCTTCCTTTAAATTAGGTTTTTCTCCATAAATTTTACATCATATTTTATTTAAGAAATTCGAAGTTAATTTTACTTAAATCAATTGCAAGGTCTATTAGGTATATCCTTAAATTTTTGGAAGAAATAGTTAACTATATATATATATATATATATATATATATATATATATATATATATATATATATATATATTATAGACATTCAAAAGTGATAAGAAAGAGCCAACACCCAATTCATCTAGCAAGACGTGGATGACATGTTAGATAACACCTAAAACAAAAGGATGGCATGTTAGAGATTAGTAGAAATCCAACCCAGTTGTATAAATCTTCATCGCAAAAAATCAAATCTAAGTGTCAGATCTCCTTGAATGTCTACCATGTAAATTTTCTTATAAAGGGATTGAAACCTGTGTCTGAAAAAGATGAAAATGTTTCTCTATGGTGGGTAAGACTATTCGTGTCAACTCGTTTTGACATTATGTAAGAATATTGGATAAGCTAAAAAGAAAGGATTTCAAGATAAATTTGCATAATACTTAATACAATCTTGTTCACGAATTCTTTAATTAGGTGTATATTATAAAATATTTAATATATTGAAATGTTTTTAATTACTTAAAAATTAAAAGTTGAGCAAGTTTACATTAGTGATGTCATAGATACATTTTTAATTAAACGTTTTTTACTTTAATTAAACCTAGTTAAATGTATACTAATTACAAGCGAAGAATAATCTCTTCTATATAAGTGGGATTCTGACTTCTTATATGTATCCTGGATACGCCATAAATATGTGAATCCACCATTTATCCATTACAGAGAGATGAAAGCGAAATCCCTACCTCCACACCACTCCCACCCTCCACCAAAGATGAAAATAAAATAAATGAAGCTATTTTATTTTCAATATATATAATTGACTTAAATATGTTTTTGTCCTAATAAATTAACAATTTTTTTTTATTGTTTGTAAGTTTATTTCTCTAATTTTTATCTTTATAAGTTTGTATTTTTTTAATTTTAACTTCTATAAAATATTTTACTCATTTTTAATCATGTAAGTTTGTATTTTTATAATTTTGATCTTTATAACTATGAACTTATAAAAATTATAAATGAACAAATTAGAATACTTATAAGGACAAAAATTAAAAAATATAAACTTATATAGACTAAAAATGAATTAAATATCTTACAAAAATTAAAATTAAAAAAATATGTTTTATAGCAATTAAAATTAAAAAACTAAACTTAGAGAGAGAAAAATGAAAAATCGTCAACTTAAATAAAAATACATTTAAGCTTATATAATTATATATAGAAAGATAAGTGGTAAATATAAGAGTGGCAGGACAAAGTGCCTTTTCTTGTATGATAAGGCTGAGGGTACTAGTGGCAGCAGGCCACACAAACATATGCACATGCATTGCAATTGCATATATGATATATATGATCTTACCCTCCTGGACAGCCAGTGTCCGTACCTGGGAAAGAGTAAAGAAGCTTCCTGCAAAAAAGTGAACCATATTGACAGCTCTATCGTCACACCCCTTTCATGATTTCCCTCTCTCCAACCCACCCTTTCCTTCCTTGTCTCAACGTTAATTACATGTATCCAAGTAATTGGAAAATCAAAGGAAGCCAAATACAATTATGGAAAGGTTGATCAAATCATTGGATTTAATTACTTCATTATTCTTTCAAAATAACATAAGTATAGTATAAACCAATATTCAGTTTGTAACTTGTCCACTCTAATTGTTTTTCCAAAAAGGAAGAAAAAAATTGAATAGAAAGAAAGCAGTAAGGAAATAAATTTATAAGTTGTTTGATGTACAAGAAATTAAGATTAAAAAGACATATAAAATCTACCTTTGACTTTGATAAGTATTTTGCAAATAACTTTTTTTTTAAAGTCCTTCACAACACTTCTTTTGGCACATAGTCATAAATTTTTTTTAAGTCAATAAAAATCATATATAAACACCTTTCTATCAACCTTTATAAAAGATAAATGTTTTTGTTGTAAACTTTCACAACATAAAATCAAATTAATTTTCAACAATCTTTGTCTCCCCACTTAATAATGCTCGATCACCTTTTTCTCATTGTTTCATAGTGTGGCTCATGAGTTTTGCATTTTTGTAGTTATCACAATTCTAAATATCTCCTTTGATTTGTTATTAAGTATAAGGAACAAAGTGAAAAATAAAATAATTTGATAGAAATTGAAGACAAATTTTTGTTAAATTGTAATTAGTACAATTATGAATATATCCTTTTTCCTCCCCTCGTCTCTGATACTTTCTTATATCTCTATTCTTTGATTGAAAACAAAGACAAAGAAAATAAAATTCTCTCCTGATCACTTATTTGATTTGATAAAAAGTGAAAAAATAAAATAGTACGTATTTTAATAAACAAGTGTACCCTTAAACAATTGAGTTGTATAATATAACATTAAAACTATTTTTGTAATTTTTTAATATTTTAGTATTTTGATAAAATTATATAAATATTGTTTTAGAAATATCAAGATATAATATTGTTTGATGGTACACAAAAAATATTTACAAGAAAAAAATATATATTACCAAAATGATTTAGTATAAAATTATTATTAGGTATAGTTTTGGGTAATGTATTTAAGAGATTAGTTATTAAATCCTATAATAAATTTAATGCGTTTGATATGAGATATTAAATAGAAAAAATGATAAGAAAAACAATGCATGGATCAAGTAGTTAAAAAAGTCATAATGTTGAATTCCAGGCATAGTTCGAATGGTTGGGCAAGCTTAAAGCAAGGGTATTAATTAAATATGAAAAAAAAAAGAGAAACACTTTTTCTTCGTACTTTTTTTTAGCTATGTTGAGGATAAAAAATAAGCGGGTTTTACTTCATTTCTTCTTTCTTTTTAAAATTTCAATATAACTAAAGAAAACAAACCTCTCATCTATTTCTTTCTTACCCTATTCACTGATACAAATCAGTGTTAATTTACACTAATATGTACGCCATTATTGAATTTTTTATTTTTTAATCACTCCCTATATTTAAAAAAAATATATAGTTGAGTTTAAAACTTATTAGTCCTTATTACTAGATCAGAGTTATCTTAAAGTTATAAAAAATATTCGTGATTCCATTTACAAATTTCAAAAGTATGGGACTTATTTGAAAAATTTTAAATAATTTAAGAACCACCTTGTTAGGTTAAATAACCAGTAAATCCAAGATCCTTGTTAGGTTAAAAAGATTTTTTTTTCCTAATTTTGACATAATTTTCCTATTGATTTTCAGTATAAATACCTATTTAAAAATACTCAAATAATTAAGGGATCTATATATTGATTAAAATAATTATTTAATTTCACATGAAATAGTTATGTTCAACTTGAGAACATCTATAGTATGGTGATATTAAATTTCCGAGTAATTGTTTTCATAAAAAAAAGCTTGAACTCAAAATTTTATTTAAGGAAATTAAATAAAAAAGTATTATCTTAAAAAAAACACGTATTACCTGTTGTTTTTACTATTTAGGGTTAATTTCATTTTTATCAATATACTTTCAACTGTATTTGATTTTGGTTAATTTCCTAGCTTGTTTTTAAGCTAATTAAGTTTCTCTGATTTTAAAATTAAACGAATTTTGTCTCATTTGAATTTCTTATACCTAAAGGTCTTCAAATTCCTATTTTCAATTCAATTTTGTATAAATTGAGTCGATTGTCTTTTACTTAAAACTTACCAACTAAAACATCAAATTTCATCCAAAATCTCAAATCTTTCTTCTATAAACCTTACTCTCAATCTTATAACATCCTTGTGTAGATTTTATTAAGTTTTCACTGAAAACTAAACATGTTATATTAGTTCAGTTAATTTAAGGGGGAAAACTTATTGTACCCGAAACCCAGAAGGGAAATATTGTGGGTTCTGCAACCAGCTTTAAGTATTTTTGGCCGTAGAAGGCAATGCATTTTCCATCACAATTCACACCCAATAATGAAAACCTGCAATCAGGTTCTGAGTGGCAGGGTAGGGAAAGTGCGAGAGGGACTTATCATCGTGATAGTATCTAGTATCTAGGAAAAAGTGACCGATTATCTTCGCGAAAACAACTATCCTTGGAGTGTGTTGGGGAAGGAAGATGAAAATAAATTGGAAAGAAATTTTATATTCTTTTAAGAGGATTTATATTTTTTACACTTTATTTTAATTAAAAATAATTCTTTCTATTTTTCTCCTCTAAACCAAACACATCATTGAAAGGGAGAAGAGAGAAATAAGAAAGATTTGTGGGGATTTCATGTACCTTTCACACCTTCTACATTCTTCTTTGATTTAATTTTTTTATATTTTTGTTTTCTCTATTTACATCTTCTAAATCAAACACACAGTTGCAGTTGTTATAGATTTATAGTCCCTACCAATTCCATCAATTGTTCAATGAAAATTGAGAATATCACACATGCAAACCAACCAAAATGACTTATACGGTACAAACATATATAAAGTCCTAATCTTTAACTACTTCTAAAAACATTCAAACCCTAAAAATCTAAAGCTAAATCTAAGGTTTTCTAACCTAAGGTTCAACAAAGTAAAAGAGAAAGAGAAGGAGTGAGGAACTTACTTGGATCTTTGTTAGAGAAAAGATGCGTGAAGATGCAGAAGAAAACACGAATGCACGAAGTTGGGTGTGAGAGAGAATGCACACAAGATTCAATAAATTTGGGCAAATGTGAGTGTAACTGACGTTACACTCACTTAAGCAATTTTTGACCCTCTCGCTTAGCGGATTGTCTCTCTAAGCGAGCTAGAGAGACGTTTGGTTTCTCAAAGAGGCTCGCTTAGCGGATCCGTGCTCTTAGCCCACGTTTGAAATTCAAAATTAATATTTTTTTTATTATTATTATTATTATTTTATTTTTTATTTTTTTATTTTTTTATTTTTACAGAGAAAGGACTAGGCTTAGCGGGCATATAGGGTCGCTTAGCGAGTTCTGCAGAACAAAATACCTGCAACTCTCGTTAAGCCTGGCTCTCGGCCAGCTTAGCTAAAATAATGCATCTTGATTACAGAGGTATAGGCGCTTAGCGGTTGAGGGTCACTTAGCGATGCTATGGCCACAAGGAATTGGGTTTAGCTGGTATGAGTTTCGCTTAGCTCAATGAAACCCAATTCTGGCCACAAGGAAATGAGCTTAGCCGCGACGTGTCGCGCTTAGCCTGATAATGCAATGCGCTTAGCGAGCAGGCCGTCGCTTAGCCCAGTTCAGATCAACTTGAAATGGGCTTAGCTCAGCCTTGGCCAGCTTAGCGGATCAAATCAGCCTGAGATGCAAGGGTTGAGCGCTAAGCGCTAGAGACGCTCGACTTAGCGCATAGCAAAGGATGCGCTTAGCGAAATTAAAAGGATTGTTTTTCAGAAAAAATTTCTAAGTTATTTTTCAGTCCCTTCTTTAAGAAATTGAAACCCTTATATCTATCATCCAAAAGCAAGATGATATACCCCAATGTAATGATTATGAAGCAAGTTCTACATGATACAATGCATGAAAAACAAAGATAAAAGAAATTAAAACTGGGTTGCCTCCCACGAAGCGTTTCTTTAACATCATTAGCTTGACGCTTTTACCTCAATGGGCGAAGTCATGTTTTAGTTCTTACTTCCAGAACCTCCTTACCCGCTTCCATTACCTATAAGCAAACATTTTGTTCTAGAGCAGGCTTGTCTTCAACAAATAAATCAAAATCAATTTTCTAATCTTCAAAGCCCAACTCCAGCTTCTTTTTCCCCATATCCACTATACAGCTTGCAGTTAACATGAATGGTCTTCCCAAAATTGGCTTCGCACATAACTTAAACGGGCATCCACATTTTCTACTGTCAGTGCATGTTCTTACCAAATTATGTTTCTTAGGCCTATACTCACCACTCCTTTCGCAAGCTATCAACAGAAATAAGGTTCTTCCTCAAACACCAGTATTGGTGTCTAACCTCATTATAACGACAATAAATTCAATGTCATGAGCCACCGATCGAGCCCATTGTAAAACTTCATCACGATTAGCAAACAACTATAACACAATTCAAATAAGGTCTGACATCAATAAACATCTATGTAATATAATTAATGTACCAACAACTACAAATTACACAAATACCTGAGAAGTATTAAAGACATCAGAGCAATTAGTGTGCTCTACTTTAACGTCAGCATCTTCCTCATTTTCAACTTTCATATCAACTTCTTCAGACATTATACTATCATACATCCACTGGTCTTCGTCCATCTGAATAAAAATTTAACAAATTCAATTCAATGACAAAAAATTATACAATCTAAAGTTACTTAATTATTAATCATTAGCATTTTTTTATTAATCAGTTAAACATGTAAATACATAATCATTGTTATATAAATTTGTTTAATTATTAATCATTAGTATATTAATTTTTAAGAAATCTAATGTTACTTAATTATTAATCATTAGCATTTTTTTCACCATTCTAATTACTGAATACATTTTTTTATATCACTATAAAATAATATCACCAAATCAAATTTTCTAAAATTACTAAAACTAGTACAAAGATATACAGATTGGAAATCCATATGCTTCATACAGATTGCCAATCTGTAGGTTCGTAAAAAAATTTCACGTACCTCTTCATCTCTAGTGAAGAAAACCGACCAAACTTCACCATACACCCTTGAACAACGCACTTACATCACCAATGACCAAATATGCTTTGAAACCGACCTTAACGGAAGCAACTTAACGGAAGCAACTCACCAATTCTAAGAAGGGTATACAATAACTGTCTTCGATTGGATTTTTATTTTTTTGCTGTTTTTTTCTACTTTTTTAGGTAATTTTTTTGGGCTTTTTTTTATTGTTCTTTAATAGCTTTAAACAAGGCACTCTACATTGATGGAAACCAAAAGCATCATCATCAAATTCAACACTTACAATTTAATAGAATCATTCATATTACAAGAATTTACATAAAAGAAGGTGCCTAATGTCAAATATGAAAAAATTAATATATATATATATATATAGGACCATTGTTACAATAGAAATAAAATGTTTAGCTTACATATAGATTTCATTAATATAAATAGCGTAGGAAATACAGGAACATTAGCCCAACTAGCTTCCAACTAATAATCATAAAAGAATGTTAGTTTTCTGAGTCCCAACTAAAGAGGTAGGGTATGTAGCAACCAAGGAATAATACAAACTAACATTTCTTCCACTTTTAGGAGCATCTAATGCCTCATAGTATATATCGATCAATTTGAGCATATTTTCTTTCACACGTTCCTTCTCATTCTCATTAGTGCAGTAATTGTTTAGTGTCAAAAGACGATCCATGAGTGTCATCCAGCTATTTTCTGACACACCCATTCCGTAACTGGAAAGAAAACAAGTTCTCATGTATAGATCATAGAATTAAAACTGGAGATTATCTTTATTATACATAACAGTTATTTTCCCTCTTAGTAGCAAAGATTATACAAAGTAAAAACATTGTAATGAAATGGAATTTTAGATGGCAGATGTCTATGATACAGATTACGTACTACTATACCGGCACAAGAAAAGCTATAGAGAAGGTGACGTGTTACATCACTTAATTGATCAAAATACTCAACATCCACATACTAAAATGCATTTAAAGGTTTTCAGGCTAAATATGACATATACAGGCCTAATTATGTTTGCGCAAAACTTTTTACTCACAAAAGCAAGATATTAATACTTAAATACTATAGCACACCTTGGTTGAAATCGAGTTTTGAGGAATAGTCTAAAAAGTTCTTCCTCAAGTTCCCCGGGAGAAAATTCACTCGACTTTTTAACACTAGAATCCAATGGAATAGAATTGCAAGGTGCAGAATTTATATTGAATTTATGAAAAAAATTTGGCATACACTGAAAATATATCAAACCAACACAATAATATACTGAATTTATAAAAAAAAAAATTGGCATGGGAACACTTACTGTGACAACAGGGCGGAATCCTGAGCTTCTCACCAACACAATAGTCTTCAAGGCATATAGCACATGTTCTTGATGTGCAGTTATCTTCCAAAACAACAGTAAATATCAAACTTGGCATTGCTTTCACTAGGCGACTACTCATACCATGAAATTCACGAACAAGAGGAGCTCGAGGCCTTTCTCTTCTTATGCAATGCCTGTGAACGAAGAAACAAGTGGCCAGCACCACAGACATAGCTAGCAGGGAAATAAATGAAATTGCCATGATAGACCATGCTGAGTTTTCAAAAGTTGGAATGGTCCATATTTCCACATTAGTCAACCCAGCATTTAAAATTAGTATTTCACCCAAAGCTTTAGATACAAATACAACGTGTATTTTTATACCAGCCACTGGAGACAAAAAATGATAGTTTTTTTTATCATTGAGCAAAAAAGGGACTACAACCTAAGGAAAAAGACTTGTGCAAATATGACAGGATTTGGTTTAATGCAAGTGCAATCATTCACATCTCATCATTCAATGAACCAAGAATTGAAATCACCAAAATCTAATAAAACTACAATAATGCCATCAGTGTGAATCTACAAGTTTACACTTCTATTATTAATTTCTTATCTTATAACAAAATGTTTAGGTTGCATTTTTACTATAACAATGCACAATTTTGGTACCCTAATCATGTCTTAGGGCAATCAATTCCAGTGTTTAAGGGTTTTGACTTTTATGCCTCATGTAACTCCTCCATTCTTATTGTTAAACCATGTTAGGTGGCTGGACAAAACTGTTAAACAAGTGGCCTCAGATATCTTAAGAAAGGGGAGTTGAATTAAGATATCACAAACTATTCCCCAATTAAAAATTCTACTTTGATTTTAACCCAAGTCCCAAGATTCCTTTTAAAATGAATTCCTAAATAATAATTCAAATTAAACTTACTGAATAGAAACAATAAGCAACAATAAATAAAAGAGTTTAAGGGAAGAGAAAGTGAAAACACAGTTTTTATACTGGTTCGACAAAGTTCTTTGCTTACGTCCAGTCCCCAAGAAACCCGCTTGGGAGTTTCACTATCTCACAAATCCTTTACACCTTTTGAAACACACAAGAACAACATTTCCTTTGTGCTCAGATGCTTTACAACAAGAGACTTACAGTCTCTTAGCCCTTTTTCAGAAGTAAGAAGAAGAAGAAGAAGAAATGATCTCTCTTGAAAGAGACAAATGTTACAATGAAGCCCTCAATTCCTTATTGAATAACACAAGTGTTTGGCCAAGGAATTTTTTAAGATAAGAGATTTTTGTTTGAGAGGATTATGCCTTTTGTAAATAGTGAAAACTCTGAAGAAAATTTGTGCCCAAGTCACCTATTTAGATGCCTTTTGATGGCCATTCAAAAATCCAATGAAAAGTTGTGATTGTTGGTAGATTTTCTTGAAAATCCTCTCTATTAATCAATTACAACATTGGCGTAATCGATTACACAATTATTTTTATTCAAAATTCAAATGTCCAACGTTCAAAAGCTCTGGTAATCGATTACATATGATGTGTAATCGATTACACACTTACAAAATCATTTTTGACCGTTTTAAAGCATTGGTAATCGATTACATAGTTTTGGTAATCGATTACAGCTTTGAAAACTTTGAAAATAACTTTGAAAACATTTCTAGAAAGCTTTGTGGCCACTGGTAATCGATTACAACCTCTGGTAATCAATTACTAGAGAGTAAAATGCTTGGAAAAGTTTTTGTTAAGATAGAAACTCACTTGGCCAATCATTTGTGCTTTTCAAAAACTTTTCTGAGAGTATATCTTAATTCTTATCTTGAGATCTTTGTTTTGCTTGACATCTTGCTTTCTTCATCCTTAAAATTCATCTTGAATGATCTTTGAAATTCCTTGGCATCATCAAAATAATTCTTGAAGCTTTGCTTCTACAAAAACCAGAGCAGAAGACTGATTAGGCCTAAAGCTCTTAATACTTTATAGAAAATATATCTAGCTACATATAAAGCATAAATAGAGCAGAGTACAAACCAACCTAGTTCCTTCTGTTTTATTTTCATTTTATCAACTAATTGCAACATTGTTGACCTTTGATCATTTGCTTGCTTATCTTGCAACAATGAAACCATCAGTTTTGCATGACCTAGAAATACCCATGCAAAATTTTGTGTAAATAAAAAAGGAGGAAGAAAATAGGAAAAAGTTGAGAGATCCAAAAGAAGAAAAAACAAAAGAGAAGTAAAAATTGAGCCAAAAATCAAAACAACACACCAGAGACATCCACTTCCTTCACCTCACTTGAGAATGCACAGATGTCACACATCCCTGTAACACTAAGAGTATATAAAGCCTGTAGCAACATGGCAAAGAATAAAAAATGCTTCAGTCCAAAAGATAGGAGTAAACATCATAATAAGGCAGGATTTGAAAGATTCTCTAAGGGCAGGTTTGTTCTGATAACGGGTCACGGTAGGTTTTATTTTTCATCATGGCATGTTATAGGAGATCCGTATGGTTACTTGTACGACGACCTAAGGCGCGCTTTCCACGGGCAAACGGGTCACGACAGCTACACTTCTTTAAGATGGCACACAGGTCACGGCATGGGCGAGCTCATTATGTGTACTCACAGTGCGAGCTCAACAATGGATGTTGGAGCTTCAGGGAGAGAGAGCGAGGTTCTGATAACGGGTCACGGCACGTAGATGATGTGCATCAGGGAGAGAGAGCGAGATTTGAGGGAGAGAGGGATTTAGGATACAGAGCTTCAGGGAGAGAGGGGTTTAAGTTACGACACAACAATGGATGTTGGAGCTGCGGCTAACTAGCTAGAGTGTTTGGTTAAGGTGGTTCGAAAGTAGGTCGAAGCGTACGGGCCAGGGCCGGAACAAAGACGAGCTTATGGTTTCACAATCATTGTCTTACATTAGTTAATTACAAAATTGCCACTAGGTTACATTCTAAGACGGTTCTTTATAATCGCCTTAGAATGTGCGACTTAAAAAACAAAATTTCTCCCCCGAATTACAAAATTTCCACCGCCTCCTATTCTAAGATGGTCCTTCAGAACCATCTTAGAAATAGCGTCTTAAAAAAGCGCTTTTGTAGTAGTGTGCCACCGCTCTACGCTTTGCACCATAAAGATCGGCAACTAGCTTAGCCTACAATGGAATTAATAAAATGGTATATGCTTAGTGGCCAAATAAGAGCTTCAACGTTCATTATATATTGACTTCATTTGAATAAAACGCACACATAAACATGCGCGGGCACACGCATATTATGATCGCCCAACATGGTTCTATTGGCAAAAAAGGTACAATAATACAAATATACTCTGAAGAAAGTATACCAACCAACATTAACACATTTTTGTCCTTGCAACTCAGTGTAAAAGGTTGTTTGGTACCAACTTGGGATGCTAATGGGAAATGTTGCACATCAAATATGCTAATGTTATTACCTTGATAGCTTTGTCTTTGATTGAAAGACATAGGAACTCATTCTCGAAATGAGATTCTAACGGGATTTTCAGTGCCATTTCTCTCCTGACTTCTTCCTCCAACTCCCATTATCGTTCCAATTTCATCCCGTACGGTCGGCATATATCTTTGGATTTCTTCATTCTCTAATTCCTGTCATATTTGGTCATTTTTCAACTCTCGTTGGAGTGCTTCATCTACATTGATTGACATCAGCATCGGGAAAACATTAGGTGTTGGAGCATTTCTTGGCACAAACACAAACCCTATAAGTGCATTAATGTTAGAAAATCTTTTAAAAAAATAAAACAAATAGCAGGAAAGTGACGAAAAGCAAGTGTTACCTCCTAACGAGTTTTTGGATAAGTAGGGGACAATGGAAAAAAGACGTGGTGTTAGTGATGGTGACCTTTGGTTATGTTCAACATGATATATTTGAACTCCATGGAAAAAAGTTAAAATGTTAAACGGAAGCAAATGCTACAAGAAAACGAAAAAATAATGCCTATTGAAATGAGAGTATTTTTTAGTGTGTGTAGTGTTGTTTGGAAGTGTAATTAAATATAGGTATGAGAGGTGACTGTTTGTTTTTTTTGACGTGTGTCATAGTCAAATCTTGATAATTTATCAAATCTATCTTTCAAAAGCTTGAAAAGGAAAGAAAAAGAAATGAAGATTTTCTTTCAATTTTGAATCGGACCCGCCTTATGCATTTATTTCTAAGTTACTAGGATTTTGACTAGGAATTAATTTCTCTCACTTTTTAGACAAAGCTCATCAAGTAAAGTTTTAACAGAAAAATAAACTCTAAAAAAACATTAAATACAAATAAATATTTAATCTGTCAAAGATTTGAAATATTTATTATTTCAAGTTTTAAGTATTAATAATTTGTTGTCTGCACACATTTGATATTATTTAAAAAGTTAGCCAAGTTTTGTAAGAAAAAAAATAACCAAGTGAATACGCATTACTACAAATAATTATCATATAGTTAATATAACTAGTATTTTGTCTTGTGGGATTAATTATATTTTATATTTGTAATAAATAATTTAAATTGCGATATAATATTACTTTTAATTATTGATGTTTTTTTAAATTATTAAAATTGAACTTATAAAAAGAAATATAAGAGATAAAGATAAGAAAAACTGATAGTTTGAGATTATTATTTATGAAAAAAATACTTGTGTGAAACCAAATTTTTTTTATTAGAAATATATAAATTAACTATAAATTTTATTTTTTTATTACTTTTTACTTTACCAATTTATTAGTAATTTCTTTATTGTTTCTAATCAATTAAATATATTTTTTAATTATTGAAATGTATTTAATGCATTATATTGAGTACAAATCTTAACAAATATATGATGTCAAAAAAGGAATTTAAAATCTTGAGTACTAACTGAGAGCATTACTTTGATGATTTTTCCTTGTTTTATATCAAAATAATAAATAGCTTAACATATTTAATAAGCCTTTTTGTCAAAAAAATATTTATTGAAATAATGATAAGAATATATTGGTAAAATTTTAAATATATTGTTTTAATGAAAAAATTAATTTAATTCTTTGACTATCTCCTTATAAATAGACTATTCCACTTGGAAAGAATATACATAATTATTATTATTTCTACACTTTGTTATTCTTTTCTTTTCTACTTCTCTCTGTATTTTCTGCTCGTTATATTTTATTTAGCAATACTTTTTTTTCTTTTTCTTTTTTTTTGAGCATTTTTTCTTTTTATAATAGTTCTTTATTAGTTTTTGTAATTCTATTTTTTAACTCTTAAAAAAAATTCCGGAGATTTTTCTCTTTCATCAATAATTTCAAGTCCTTATTTCAATTTACTTTTTAAAGTTAATACTAAAAATATTTAAAACTTCATTTTACTTTTTAGAATAATATATGTACTTAATTACGAGACATTAAAACTTAGTCGTTAAACAAGACATTAGATGGGCTTTGGGAACGGAAATAATATCAATGTTTGGAAGGATCCTTAGTTACGAGGGAAAGATTGTCCCTTCATTAATCAAAGTGAGTCATATGGAGAGGTTCGGAGGATATGAGGGTCTATGAAGTGTGAACTTATTAACACCACCTCAAACACTTGGGGCAGTGACATGATCCAATATATGTTTAATGAGAGGGACCACCAGCTTATTTTAACTATGCCAATACAATCCCATGATCATGAGGATAGATTGATATGGAAAGCTAGTAAAGATGGAAAATATTCAGTCAAGTCCGCTTACTTTTCTAGCCATGGAAAACCCCATTGATAATACAAGCTTGCAGATACCAGGTGATTGTAAAACCTTATGGAATCTCCAATTATTCCCTCAAAAAATAAAAATGTTCCTTTGGAGAATCTTGCGAAACTGCCTCCTAACCCGAGAAAGGTTAGTAACAAAGGGTGTCCTATGTGCCCATTGTGTAACACGAACCCAGAATCATCTTGGCACATTTTCTTTGGGTGCACCTTTGCTCAAGAGGTTTGGTTTTCTTCTGGGTGTTGGGATATCATCCTGCGCATCGTTGATGAAGCTGAAAGCCTAAAAGATTGCATTTTTTCCCTTCTTAACAACTCATCATTGAGTTAGTCCGTAAACAAGTCAATCTAGTTACTCAGGTCAGCACGGACGTCTCGATTTTATGCTAGTCCACTCTTTTCATAACATTTCTGATTGTATTTTTGCTTGTAATTATTAATGAAATGAGATAAGTATCTTGCAGTAAAAAAATTGTAGAAAAATTTATAATATCATTGACAAATACTTTTATAATTATTCACAATTGTTAAAAGATTTATTTGATAGCTCTTCTCTTATTTTCTTCTTCCTTTATATTTTGTATAGCTTATCCTTTTTTAAAAAAAGAAAATCATACTCTCTAATTTTTTGGGAATAAATTATCTCTTTTTTCAAAAAATTTCTATTGACTATATGAACAAGGTAGTGAAAATTTTCTATTGACTATATAAACAAAGTAGTGAAAATTTTAAAACAAAGCTAAAACCCCAAAATACCCTCAATTTCTCCCTCTTCCCCTATTCTTCTTTATATGCCACCATTGAAATGCAATCAAGTTCTCATCCCCTTCTTTGAATAGGAAATCTTTCAGATTAACCAATATTGTTTTTGTTGAAAGCAAGGTATCCCCATAGAAGGAAGCCATGAGATTAATTCTTGAGGCGTAGAGATCATCGAAATAGATCGTTTCTCTCCCAACAAAGTCATCTCTATATGTATAGTTAGAAAATTAAACCTTTGTTAATATGCTTAAGAAACATAATTATCTATCATAAATTAAAATATATGGACTAAAAATACAATTAAGTTAAAATGATTTTTTCACAATCCAAGGATGTGAAGTGAATAAAGAGAAGAGGGTGAGAAAAATGGAAGATAAAATAAAAAACAATGAAGATAATAAATGTGAAAAATAATATGATATAAAAAAAAAGATAGAAAGAAAATGTAAGTGAAATAATAATTATAAGAAAAAGGAATATTAAAAAAATGAGTAATATAAAATTGTTCTAAACTTTTATTTTGTCTCAATTAATCTTTAAATACTTTTCCTACAAGAATTTATTAGTACTAAAAAATATTTGTTTATCGAATTGTCAAATAAATTTTTTAGCTAATAAAAAAATTAAAAAATAACTTAATTAAGCATAGCCTTACAAGAATATGGGGCTAGCACTCGTGTTTGTAAAACATACAATTTATGACAATTAGTTGTACATTTTTCTCAAAAAAAAAATAGAGTGAACGGAGGAGGAGTGATACATGTATAAAATTTACTAACTCATGAAAATTACTTAAATGATTTGTAATTGATATATATATATACATATATATATATATATATCATAATTTGTAATTGATTCATAATATAAAATAATTTAATATGTAGACGACCATTAAACTCTATAAAAAAATTCATTAACACTCTTTTGTCTCTATTTTTTCTTATCATATTATATCTTTTCCATTATATTATATTTTTTTTCTCTTCTCTCTCTTTTCTCTCTAACACTTTGTTGGGAACAAATGATTTTGGAAGGATTAATAATTAATAAAGGGAAGAAAGCACCGCCTTTGTGAGGGTGTGTTGTTTTTTCTTCTAAATGCAACAATGAACAGCGTGTGGTGCCCTGGGGAAGAGATATTCCAAGAAAAAAAAATATAGTAACAAACAACAACTTTTTGGCCACCGCTATTTGAAAATGAAACTATCAGAATTTACATCCTAATGTCGCCAATGTCAATTTCACTTAAGAGACCATGATGCATTTTTAAGAATTGAATTATCAAATCAAATCTTTTAAAAAAGGCTTAATTGAAAAAAGAGAAGGCAAAACAATCGCTACAAACTAGGGGCTTTGGTTTTAATGTTTGAAGTTTTATTCAGGATAAATACAAAATTTGTTCATTGAATTTGAATCATCAAAAAATAAAATTTTGTCTTTCAATTTATAAAAAGTACAATATTTTTTGAAAAAATAAAAAAAAAGTACAATTTATAAAAAGTACAACATTTTTATCAAAAAATAAAAAAAGTTGTAACATATTAAAGTTCAGTTTGATTTTTACAATATTTTTTGAAATGAAACTCAACTCATTTATGAATGATTTGGTTCAGTTCGGGTTAATATGTTACTCATTTAAATTTAATTTTTTTTCTTAGTATTTATATTTTATATCATGATTGATCCAAATATTCAATATAATTAACACAATATTATCAAATATTTAAAAGTAGTAAAATTGATTCACTTAATACCATCAATAAAATATTCTATAATAATCTGAATTACAACTATGTCCTACAAAATAATTTCTTACAATAAACTTTGTTACAACCAGATTTTTTACATCCAGATTTATTGAAACAAGTGAACAAAATATAATATATTAATATTATAAACATGACAAAAAAAATATGAAAAAAGGAAAAACAAAAAATAATGTATCTAAAAGTAATATATTAAGAAGTTTCAACATTAGTAGTCACAATATTTTGAGTCTCAATATTAGCATTATTTAAAGTCTAATCAAACAATTTTAAAATTTTTAAACAGTTTTGTTAGGTTTGATTTTGATCAAATTTATAAATTTAAACTCATGATTCAACAACAATTTTGATTAGTTCAATTCGATTTTGACTCAAATACATAAATGACCTAACCCAAACTGTTCGAATAAATTTGAATCCATTTTGGTTTAGGTTACTCGTGAATACCCCTATGTATCTTTCATCACCCTTCATCTTTCTTTGTGAGGGTGTGTTGTTTTTTCTTCTAAATGCAACAATGAACAGCGTGTGGCGCCCTCGGGAAGAGATATTCCAAGAAAAAAAAAAATAGTAACAAACAACTTTTTGGCCACCGCTATTTGAAAATGAAACTATCAGAATTTACATCCCCAATGTCGCCAATGTCAATTTCACTTAAGAGACCATGATGCATTTTTAAGAATTGAATTATCAAATCAAATCTTTTAAAAAAGGCTTAATTGAAAAAAGAGAAGGCAAAACAATCGCTACAAACTAGGGGCTTTGGTTTTGAAGTTTTATTCAGGATAAATACAAAATTTGGTCATTAAATTTGTAATGCACTGATAAATGGATCTTGAATCATAAAAAAAAAAAATTGTCTTTCAATTTATAAAAGTATAACAAATTTATTTTGACATCTAGTAAACGGTCAAACCTACATAGCATCATTGAACATATTTGATTGTTAAAATTTTGTTAATGATATTGCTGACTTGGATAAACTAAATTATGATATAAATTTAGAAGAACTAATTTGTGGGATACTTAATTTCATTATGTTAAATATTTATTATAAATAAAAAAGAGTTTTATTATAAATAGTTTCTAATATAAAATTAATAAAATATTTATGTATTTAAAATATTTTATAACAACATTCATAAACAATGTTTAAGCGTGCACAACAAAGGTCATCCACTCTAGTTGTATATATAGAGAGAGGAGGGAGTGATCAAATTATTTTAAGAATAATTATAAAAGAAATATTTTTTTATCTTTATAGTTAATTTTTTTAAAATTTAATAGATAAAATTAATTACAAATAAAAAATAAATGTACATTAACAGTGAAGTAACTTCATTCATCCTTCTCAAGATTCAAGCTACTTGTATACTTTTCTCTTAATAAATATACATAGACAGAGGTGGTTTTTAAAATAATTTTAATTAGTTTATAACAAAAAAAAAGTTGTAACATATTAAAATTAAACACTTCTTAAAAAATAAAAATAAACATAAACAGTACATAGAGACTAGAGAGGCAGAGAAGGGGAACGGATTCGAAGAAACAGTGCACTCAGAATTTAGAAGTAGTACATTTTTCTTGGTTTCTAATATAAAAAATAGATTAAGCAGTGTAAAAATAGAATAACAAAATAACATAGTAAAAGAAAGAAAAAAAGTAAACGCCGATCAGGCCAATGCAGCAGCAGCAGCTAAAGCCATTATTATTCTCACATTACCACCTACGACCGAGAATATCCATAAACCTACAAAACAGTTCAAAAAAAGAAAGAAAGAAACAATTCCATTCCAAAAAAAAAACAATCTCAGACCTCTCAGTACTTATAATCCTTAACATGAAGTGACTCAGAAGCCCCTTCCCCAAGCGTGGCATCCCCCTTATAAGTTCCGAGAGTAGCCTCCGAATTCGCCTTGCACCTCACAAGCAACGCGCTCTGCGCCTTGGGGATATTCTCGTCCTTTCCACCCCACGCCTTCAGCGTGCTCTGCTGCAGCGCCCTCCCATAAGAGAAAGTCAACGACCACGGCTTCTTCCCCTTCAGTTGATTCATCGCGTTCAAATTCACCGTCGCCTCTTCCTCACTCTGTCCCCCGGAGAGAAACACGATCGCCGGAACTGCGGGAGGCACGGTCCTCTGCAGCGCCCTCACCGTATGCTCCGCTATGACCTCAGCCGTCACACGTGCCGCCTCGGACCCAGGGGTTACCATGTTGGGCTTTAACAGCGTGCCTTCGAGGAGCACGTGGTGGTCGTTTAGGGCCTTGTAGCACGCGGCCAGCACACGCTCCGTTACGTCGGCGCATTTCGCAATGTCGTGGGGCCCATCGGAGAGGATCTCGGGCTCCACGATGGGTACAAGGCCGTTTTCTTGGCAGATGGCCGCGTAGCGAGCAAGCCCGTTGGCGTTCTCGTGGATGGAGAGCGGAGAGGGCTCGTTTGGACCTATCTTTAACACTGCGCGCCATTTGGCGAACCTTGCGCCGGCTTCGTAGTACTTCTTGCAGCGCTGGGCGAGGTCGTCGAGGCCTTGGGTGGTGGTTTCGCCGTTTGTTCCGGCGAGCTCAACGGTGCCCTTGTCTACCTTGATGCCCGGGAGAACTCCTCCTTTCTTCAGTATGTCCACGAAGGGTACTCCTGTAAACAATGAAGAAATATTGATATTCAACAATGGGTTGCTTAATTACATAAATTATTGTTTAATTTTAAGTAAGTTTGCTTAATTTTTTGTTAACGGAAACAGATAGCATGGAATTGGTTTTTTAAGTATTATAGATCTCATCAAATTAAGTTAAACATTTATTTTAATAATTTTAATATTTGAGTTAATTTTTATATAAAGTGTTTAAATTTATGTAAAATCATAAGATTGATAAAATTAAAATAAACAATTTAAGTAACTATATGTATTGTGGACACAAGTTAAATCTTTACACTAAAATTGAATTTTTACATTAAAAGTGCATAAAAATTAAACTACAGCAAAAAAGCTTGGCAGAGGACAAAAAATAATAATTTTCTTTTAGTTTTCTATTGATTTGTTTCATCTTTTTAAAATTTATTAAAATCGGAAATGATTATCATAAAATCAGTTATTTATTTTAAAAAAGAGTATCTTTTATGATGATAAGCAAACATAATATATATATATGAATATGAGTGAGTGATGAGTACCTGCAGCTGATTTTTGGTAGAGGGTTTCCTCAAACAAGATGACACCACTGAGGCACTCAAGACAACCGGGAGCAGTGAATAGGAGCTCACGAAGAATGCGCCTGTTTGTTTCAACATTCTCCACGTTGATGCTCGCCAAACGTTTCCCAATTGTGCCGGTTGACTCATCAGCTGCAAGGATACCCTTTCCTGGGGTGCCAATATAAGTAGCATTGGCAATCAACTCATCTGCAACCATCATGCCAAATCAATTATTCTCTAGAAGCATTTATATATTAACTATGAAGCATGGACACCTCCGTCCCTTATGGTATTTAATGTTCGATACACGTCTCTGTTAATATCTCACATTGACACGACATTCTTATTACGTTTTATATGTTGAACATTACAAATATCTATATATAATATTCGTGTCGATGTTCGTGTTTCATAGTATATTAACCACAGGAACCAAAATATGTTATTACATGAATTGGGATCATCATGTGAATATAAATCTAATCAATTTTCATGTGGCACGTAAAGAGTTTTTTTTTTATCATGTATCTTACTTCTTGGGTGGGTATCCCTTGTACGCCATCCTGCATCTTAATAAATTTTTTTTTCTGAACTATCTAAATTTTCAGGTTTTACATGTAATCTTTTTTTATAACAGGAAAAATTTAGTTGAATTGGATTTCAAAAGTTTATTTCAAGACATGTTTTAAAGCTCATTAAACACTTACAAAAAATACTTAATTATTTATAAATTGTCTATCAATAAAGTATTTCACATTCGAACGTGTGTGCTGTTAAGATGTGACTTCAATCTTTACCAACCATCAATATGTTCACATTGTCTTTTACATGCAAAATTATTGATTTGAAATATTCTTTTAACTTGCATATTGATGCATCTTTTGAAGAGGTTTGTGTCACGTGGCTACCTAACAACACAGATCTGACTTCTGACTCGTGTTACATATTGCTGGTTCGTCCAACCGAGAACAGATTGGTACATAGAAAGCTTATCTTGTTCGTTCATACTTTTACATAGATAAAACCAACCAAAGGGTATAACGTCAATTTAATATTATCATTGAACGGAAAAAGAAAAAAGCAAGAGTATTCAAGGAGATACATCCATAAAAGAATTATTTAATCGACATGTTTTTGCATATGAACAAAACATTAATATTATGAACAGAATTTCAAGCTTTCCATTACAAAAATTTTTATAACAAAGATCTGGATCATATCTAAACATTTTTCTCCTTCCATGAGGGATCATCAAAGTAAAATTCTTAAAATCAATTTTTTTTACGTAGAAACCGCATAACCAGATGATCCATCACAACCGAACAACACAATAGGAGCAGAAAGAAAAACGTTTCCTAGGAAATGAAAATGAAAACGATCCAAAAACCATGAACGCATATCTTATAAGGAGTAACGGGCCGGGACAACAATTAATATAGCATCTAATGAAGAAAATACACAGCATAGTGAATACTATTAACCTTGGTATTTGCTCTTGAAGGAAGACATGGTGGCTTTTAGGGGCTTGTGAGATCACACAAGAAAAAGAAGGCTTTGTTTTGTGAGTGTTGTTTCGAAAGCAGAGAAGACAAGTGGGAAAGGAGATGTATGAAGATTTATTTATATAAAGCACTTGTATGAAGATTTATAAATAAACAAAAGGAAAAGTCAAAATCAATGGGCAAATATGGACCATAGAAGTGGAAGAAATTAAAAAGGCTAAATTGGAAAAAGAAGGGGCAAAACAATCGCTACAAACTGGGGGCTTTGGTTTTGATGTTTGAAGTTTTATTTAAGTTGAACATATTGTAAAGTCCGTAAAATAAGTTGGACCTTTGCATTGCATTTTCCTTCAATTCACGCTCCACCCGTGGGGTTCCCCATCTTCATCACGTTCTTAATTCGCACTTTTTTATTTATCTTTTCCTAGTAAAGGAATAAAATTTGTACTCGTATATTATTCTTGAAATTAAATCATTGGTTAATAGTTGAAAGAATCATAAAAAGGATTAAAGGGATAAAAGGTGATGAGTTTTAGGGTGAATCTCCATCACTCATCAAGCCTTCAAAAGAATAAAAAGAGAAACGTGAATAATACACTGTCTAGGACAATTATTTTTAATATATTTTATATGTATTAAAAGTTATTAAATTGTGTTTTTTAAAAGAACAATGATATTTGTTCTTTCTTCTCACAAAAGGGAGATAGAAGAGGACTGGAATGTCATTACACTATTTCTGGTTTTTCGGATTCCCGTGCGAACCTTCCGTTACTTACGACCTATACAGTAGGGCAGTTGTTCGTATTTACTTTCATACAAAAAAGAATTAGAAAAAAATAAAACAAATTAGAAACAAAATATTCATAAATAGTATTAGAAAATAATGGTCTTCTCTTGAATCGAGAATAGGATCGGTTCTATAACACATGAACACTAATAATAATGTGATAATAAAAAGTTAAAGTTAAGTTTTTTTTTTTCTTACCAAAAAGTTAAGCGTAAGTTGATGGATTTTGAATTTTTAATGATGCCTATGGTTCAATCTTCTAGAACTGCGGAGAAACGACGAAACTCTCAACATTCTAAATATAGATTGGTCTTATACAGAAAAATATTTATAAAAAAACGTTAGACGGTTTAAATTAAATTTTATTTATATATTTTTTTATTAATCTGAGTTTAGTCTTTATATTTGTATTTTCTATTAGCCAAAATATATATTGTGCTCTTTAAATAATTAAATATATTAGCCAAAAATAGTATTTTCATCCTCTAAATTAAAGTATGGTTTTAGTTTTGTCCTATAAATATTTTATTCCTTTAACTTTTATTTTGTATCACTTATTTTCTCTTCTTTATTTCCATCTTGTAATATAACAAAAAAATTCTATGTGGATCCTACGTGTATTTAACATAGTTAATTGAGTTGAGTGCTAGTTGGCAACGTCTTACCAAAGCGTCATCATTTTACTTAGGGTTCTTTTATTTTCCATTGTCTTCTTCTCCATCAGCGACCACGCTTTTTGTAATATATTATTGTTCTTCTTCGCTGTACAAACATGTTAAGTTGCATGATATTTGGGAAAGAGACAGAAGATGATGATGCCAAGTTTGTCAAATAATGGCTTGCCCCAACAAATAAGGTTTCTAGAATTTCACTGATATAGTACTAATGTTTACCCATGGAGTGCTTTAATATATCTGAAAAGATTCAAGTATGGTCAGACTCCAAAACTGAAAGCTCTAATCCTTTAAAGGTCCAAAGCTTTTGAACTACCTTTTGAATCAGAGCTACCAACCTCTTCCTCAGAACATATAGCAAAACACAATATATTCATATCTTAAAAAAAAATTATTGTCTCTGATTTTCATAATAAAAAATAGTTCATCATATATAATACAATAGTCCATGCAACTATAGGACCCATGGTGAAGGTATTTTGATAAAACTTTTCGTGTGATTTTAGTGTTCTGAGAATAAAATTCTTCAATGTTATAGGACCTATGGTGAAGGTATTTTCACAAGGCCTGGCACTTTTATTGAATGACTGTATCGATCACTTTTATTATTCTAATACATAATGATCAAAAATAGTATAACGTCAACCATTGACTTAAAAACATTGTAATTTATTCAATGCTGATAACGGTCTAAAACACGCCTAATCACCGTATTTAACAATCAATGCATGCTTAGCTTTAATAGTTTTCAATACCTTTCATTGATGACAACCAAATGCACATATGGAGAAAACAACTATTCGGTCTGTCTAAAGAAGTATATAAAGTCTAACCTTTATTCTTTAGTTTTTCATATATTACAAATGCTAACTCATTTCCTAATAATATTGGTTAAAAAAAGTAAAATGGGAAAAATTATTAATAGGATAAGAGTTGGTGTAAGTTATATCAAGATAATATATATATATATATATATATATATATATATATGCATTTGTCATTATAATTAATCTGCGACCACAGCAGGGAATAATAAAATTATTCGTTATTAAATATAAGAAGTTCTCGTAAAAAAAAAAATAAGAAGTTAAAATAAACTAAAAATAATATGATGTCGATATCACCATTCATCATCATCAAACTCCATTCCATGCTATGATACAAACTAGTAAACAGAGGTCGTAATTTAGATATATGAGTTTTTTTTAGAGAAAATGTCATCCAAAATAAATTAATCATTTTTGTTTTGGAAAAAATATATTTAGACACCCAAATAATTTTTGACACCTAGAGAGTGAAAAAAAAGAAAAAAAATATAGGAATGAAAAATAGAGAAAAATAAAAGGTGTTGATTGAGGGTTTAAAATAAAAGAGACAAAGTTATCATCAATCATGTCATATATTATTCAATTTTACTTTATGTAACGATCAACTAATTCTGCTTAAAAAATAAATAAATAATTCTCCTATGCCATACAATGCTATGTAAGAATAAATGATAAGCTTTACTACCAAGTACGCACACAATAGTGATTCTTATTATAGCTTTCTCGCATAACCTTGTTTTAATTGAGCATTGAATGATTGAAGAGTCCAAATATACACCATCATAGCAACCTTCTGCAACTTGCGGGAAGAGCTTCTATTTACCCACTTACAAACCAAAGACCATAAAGACTTCCATTTATTTAAAATACATAACATATTGTTTCTGAAAAACAACACATTACAATGTTTAATGATTACAAAATTCACATATAGGAATAGTTGGCAATCATTCCACTAAAAGCGTTAAAGTCAAATGCGACTTTCACATATTAAGTTCAAGTTATCAAAGGCAAAGGACTTCCTTCCACCCAAGGTTTTAAATTGTGGTCAGAGTTTCATCGTGATCCTTGAGATGTCTCAAAAAACATGAAAACTATGAATAGCTGCTTGAGATGATTTGACGTGAATAATCATGTCATTTAATTCAAACCAAACATGCACCAAGTTTAACTAACATCTCGTTTCCACCATTCAATTTCCCACCTTTTTTCCATTTTCACTCATGAATTATTACACAAACAGTAATTCAAAGACTGAGGAGTTTGTCTACCAAAAAAATACTAAGGTGTTTGAGGGAATATTATGGGTCCATCACTTCAAAACTAATTACCAAGCAGACCTCATGATGTAACTTCACAAACTATAATAGACCAAAACAAAACCAATATGGTAATGCAAAAATCGAACAACATGGCGGTTAGCTTTACTCTTATCATTGGCAAAGATAAAAAACTGATCTCAGCATTGCATAATCAAAGATCATGCATGGTGATTCATGAACAATACCCTGCAATTTACAAACAGATAAATGCTACATTATTACTAATTGACAACCCCCCCCCCCCCCCCCCTCCCAAAGAAAAAAGACTATTACTATCTTTTCTGGATAGCTGGATCAAATTTGATGACTTCACAGATGTCTCACGTTAACCAGTTCAATGTCAAATATAAGTGTGCCTAAAATGGAGCCTTCTTCATTAGCAAGGCGAGTTGGATTGAAAATGGTAGTGAATAGTCTCTGCCTATCAAAGAACTATTTTTATTTTTTTTGGAGGAAGGTTGAAGGAATACCACAAAAGATATTACTATAAGAACAAAAGAGATTCAAAATATAATATCCAATTAAATTGTTCATCATACAAAAAGGGAGAAAAGAAAAGTCGACCACAATTTCTACCAAATGGGATAACATTTACATTTCTTTACAGAAACTAGTAATTACTTCATTTAATTAACATGTATAACTTGGCAATGTAAGGAAAAATAATCACAAGATATAACATGACATATGTACCATATGGTACATTCCATAATTTTTGTGTTAGATTAACTCCTTTTATTATCATTCTAGTGTCCCTTTTTCTGTTGTTTCTGTTTTTCTTCTATAACTCTGACAGCCATGTGGCACATTGTGTGTCCTACATGTTTAAGGGAGGTGCTTTTTAGTGCTTACATTCTTCAGGGGATATAGAAAACACGGTATCATCAGGCAATTACAAAAAAATATTAGGACATAGATTTTTACTAGTTTTCTCTGCAAAGTGCAAACCTTGGTCCAAGAGCAGAAGAGTGTGAAGCGAAAAAACTTGCTCTGAAGACATTGTATACAAGCACAAACATGCAATAAGTCTGGAGAAGAAAAAGGTTCTTACATTAGGTGGGATGGGCTCTTGTGATGTGTTTTGATACCCAAATGATGGGGGTATGATAACTCTACGAATACCTCCTTCTTTCATTGATCTCACTGCCACATCAATTCCAGCAATAACCTGGACATAGCATCGATTCTGATATGATTCAACTCTTCTTAATATGACATACATAGGAAATAATTTAATAACAATTTTCATAAAAGATTCATATAGAAGTTCCACATTTTGGCAATCCATACAAAAAACTTGAGTGACAGTTTCACAAAACATAAACGACATAATCAACATCTTTAAAAGTTTGCCGTGACTGCCATTTTGGCCGCAATGTCAAGGTTTCTTGGATTTTTGCTACGGTAGTAGCTACATCGGCCACGTTTGTCTATAATTTCTCATAATATCAATGAGCACAATGAAACCATGACCGCAGCCGAAATTTAAGACTTCAGGCAGCAGAAATATTTTCCTTTACTCAAGTGCACAAAAAGAATGTCAGATAAAACTTGAATCTGCAATAAAATAACGATAACAAAACCCATTTTGAAATTTGTACTGAAATTATCTTCAGTCAAGTCTTCTTCCTTCCATTTCCATACCTTGCCAGAGCCAATGAAAAAAACAAACGATAGCTTGTACCTGTTTGTTTTATAGGTACTATCTATAAGAAATATCAAATTACAGACATTGGATAACTGCAAAATATCTCAATGAATATATCTCGTATAACATGTTCATCTTTTTATCTATGTCAATGAATATATTGATCATGTTCAAGAAGTTTCATTAATTGTTAGATTTCAGTATTGTTATCTTTTATAGAAGAACGATATGCATTGTATCCTTGCAGAATTGTTTTATAACGATTGACATTATGCTCCATCAATGTTAGAAGAATATTTTTTTGTTTGACCATTGACTTTGTCATATTAAGTTATCAACAAATCTTCTCATTTTTAGTCAGTCGACCAACATATGGATGTTCAACTAATGACTTAGTCGTGCATGATTATAACTCTCACATATTAGCTTCACCATTCATCATTTACCTCCCACTACCATGTTTTGCTAGTAGCTTAAAGGGACATCCACATTTTCTCTCTACTGTAAATAAGTGTCCATATGTGTTTAACCTCATAATCACCGCTACAAAACCAATATAATATGCAACAGACCCAATGCAAAACATAACACCTACAAAAGGGATCATACATATTTAGTCTTCAAGATACATTCATTTATTTACTTTAACAAAAAAAATCATATTAATACCTCAGAAACATCAGAAAATCAATATGTTGAAACACACCAAGTTCCTCTTCATTTTCTTCATTCAGACATATACATCCACTGATTTTCGTCTATCTTAACAAAATATTTTAAAAAATTAAATGACAAACAATCGACCCTTAATGACATCATCCATATAATATCACACTTTTTTTTAATTATTTTACTGCATTAATAATATAATACATTAAATTGATAAACATATATATTAAAATTTAGAATTGCATAAACTAATATATGACACTATTTTATTTTATTTTTTTACTTGCATAAAGTAGTTAATTTAATAATATTTACACAAAGATTATAAATCTTTAAATACTCATCCTGTACTGGCTATAAAAAAAATCAACTCTTAGAGACTAACCTTTTAGTTCTTGCTACAAATATATATATATATATATATATATATATATATATATATATATATATATATATAAACAATTATCTACAAATTAGTTATATATATCAACTTTTTTTATTACATATTATATTGCGATAAATTATTTATGAATTAATTGCTAATATTTTTATAGTTAATTGTAATTCATAAAAATATAAGGACTAAAAATCACTTTTAAAACAAAACAACTAAAATAAAATATAACTGTAAATTATTTAAAAATAAATACCACTTTCAAATTATAAAAACTAAAAGTTACAAATTATGAAACTATAAGTATTTAAACATATTATAAATAATAAAACTAATTATATTAAAAATAAATAAAACAAATTTTAAAATATTTTTTTTTAAAAAAATATTCTTACGGATTGACAAAATATGAATTGTCAATTCAATATTTTATACAAATTAAAAATCCGTATAAAACTAGATCGAAGTGCAAAAAAATTTAAATATACCTCCATGGTTAACAGGATCATAACCACCACTTGCCAACGAACTACCGTAACCAATGTGTCTCGACCAAAACAGACACAAGAATGAACGACCACCACTCTTGAGAATGAAAACAAAGAACAAAATGAATTTTCCGTGAAGATGGTGCATGAAGAAGGAAAAGGAAGAAGTTATCAGGGGTACTTTTGGAATTTAGAAAATTTGCTGGGTGCACAACAAGTTTTATGGGTGCATAAAGCAATTCCTAAAACATTGTCTTTCGGCCCGGCCCAGGAGTTCATTTACGAGGTTTTATTATATAGGTAGCAGGATCTGGGAAAATTAGGTTTTTAGGGTTTACACTGAGGAGGCACACCTTCAGGAGCAGTCATGGTTCTCAAGTATGTATTAATGGCACTTTCTTCTTGTTCTTCTTCCATCAACTCCTTTTGTAGGATTTGTGATTCATTAACTCATCTGAACTCAATAATCGATTTGTCTTTTATTGTTTGTTCTGCGGAATGGTTATGTTATTTTTATTTCCCGTTTTTTAAATTGATATATTCTTGTGCGATTGTAGTTTCGTTCTAGGGCATAATGATATCTAAATTGAAATTGTATTCAACATTTTACGATGCGCTTACATTTGTTGCGTAGTACCTTGATTTCAGTTCCGCGGCGCAGTGTCTGAAATTTTGACCTAATTTGGAGGGAAAACGTGTTTTTTAAGATTGTTGAAGATGATTATTTCTAAACCAATTTGTGTCTTCAGGCATTATGTTTGATTAAATGAACAATCATTTTTCTTATGTGCCACATAAGTATATTAATATTTGGCATTGCTGTATCAGAACCGAGCTGTGCCGATTCAGCGGTGCCAAGATCTACCCAGGGAAAGGCATCAGATTTGTTCGTGGTGATTCTCAGGTGACAATATGTTTCTCGTTGAGTTTTGGGTTGATGTATCGTTTCATTTGAAACTGGATGTTCTGTTTACTATGATGCAATCATATTATAAGTTATGAGGGGTTTTGTTTGTTATTTGTTATGATACTGATATGAGGGGTTTTGTTTGTTGAAACTTACAGGTTTTCCTGTTTGCTAACTCAAAATGTAAGAGGTATTTCCACAACAGGTTGAAGCCGTCAAAGCTCACGTGGACTGCAATGTACCGAAAGCAGCATAAGAAGGTGATTATTTAATTGAAATGCTTCAAGGATGAAACAATAAGCAAATATAGGCATTAATGAATCTGGCTAGAAAGTGAAAGTATTGTTGCTCTCCTACTTGAATTGAATTTGCCCATATATTTTTCCTTGTACTTGGTTATTCCTCACATAAACACTTGACTGTGCTATAAGTAAATATCCAATGGTTGCATGCATTTTAATTTGATTGTTTGTGTGCATGTGATGTATAGGATATTGCTCAAGAAGCTGTGAAGAAGAGAAGACGTGCTACCAAAAAACCTTACTCTAGGTCTATTGTTGGTGCTACTTTAGAAGTTATCCAGAAAAAGAGAACCGAGAAGCCAGAAGTTCGAGATGCAGCTAGGGAAGCACAGCTTCGGTGTGTTTTTGGTGTTTTGTCTGTGTAATGTTAGGCTTTGCTTTCTTGGATTTGGCTCTTACTTTGGATGATAAAGAACAATTATAATTGTTGATAAGAAAATAATTTTTTGAAAATGTACATACACATCTATAACAAACTTTAAAGTTGTTATAATCTCGACTATTTATCTTATCAACTGTTATAATTGCACTTTATTCTAGTGTATCCCTCACTTTAGAAGAGTTAAAATTTCTCTTTTTCAATTCTCATTTCTAATATGTATATTTATTTTTTTACTTTAATCATCCAAAACCTTATTTATGTTTCTGAGTCTTATTTTTAACAGTTCTTTTTGCTTGCAAATATGGAATATTGTGTATCTGAGTCTATGATGTGATGCAGTGAAATTAAGGAGAGGATCAAGAAAACTAAGGATGACAAGAAAGCTAAGAAAGCAGAAGTTGCAGCTAAGTCCCAAAAATCACAAGGGAAAGGAAGTATTTCGAAGGGTGCCATGCCCAAAGGTCCCAAACTTGGTGGGGGAGGTGGGAAACGCTGAGCTTTTAAGTTTTGTTCTTATTTTTGGCTACAATTTAAATAGAGCTGTTTTGAAACTTCTGTACTGATATTTTATTTGCATGATTAATACGTTTTATTAAAAAACCCATGTTTGGAGCTTCTGAAGTTACCTTTTATTGAATTAATTCTGTCATCCATGCTAGTTTATATTCTTGGGCCAATCTTCTTTACGAAGTTATTGTAGGTGATGAAATTAACAACAATAAAATCATCTTTTTTCACATTCAGTATGCTTTTAACTTTCAAATCTCTCCATTTAGAATAGCAAAAAAATCACCTACATTGTGGCCTTTTATCTTTTTTTTTGCATGTTTATATTAAAAAAGATATTTGGGTGACGTAACATAAGTAAAGATTCAAGTTTAGTGCAGAAAACTACCTTTGCTTCTCATGATTACCTTACCACAACACGTCTTATTATATCACAAATATGCAATTTGCATAAGTTAACAGGACACTATATCAAGAAGAACTTTGTATCATAATCAGAAATAGAAAATAATATTATAGAACAATTGTTTTTGCAAAATTTAGCAATTCATCTGAAATAGAGGACGAAATGACTTCTTAAGAAGTTGTTAGCTCTCTTGTGAGAAGAATAAAATGAAGCATGCACCTAAGCTAGGAAAGTGCAGAAATTAGAGTGGAATAAAAACAATGCAACCAAATATTACAACCTTGTCAACATGATTCTCTTTATAGCACTACTTAAAATTAGTGTTGTTTCCTTCTTAGTGAAATTAGTTTTTATTTTATTTTATTTTAGGTTTCTAGATTCCTTTCATGGGTCAAGACTCAAGGATTATTTCTCATTTACTATTTTTTTTTCCTTGAAGCATTATGCACCACACATTTACGCTAGTTAAAACTATAATTTATACCCGGGCATTACAACTGTACTTAGTATTATTTGTTTAAAACATTAAATAAATAAACTTGTTATTTTAAAAAATATATTATGTGTATATTAAACAAAATTATATTAAAATTGAGTAAAAAGATTAATTGCATATGAAATGTATAAATTCAAAATAAAAATAGTAAACATAAATTTATAATTATTTAAATCACAATTAATTGGAAATGAAGTTTTTAAGTATTGTGTATTTCTTTAAGAGTGTGTTTGGATGGAGAAATTTAAAATTTTGAGAAATTTTAAATTCTAAGAATTTCAAATACTTCAATTGAAATTCTTTTATTTTCAAAATTTTGTGTTTGGATAAAATAAATTAAAATTATGAGGATGAAAAAAATAAATGAAAAAAAAAGAGAAAATATAATTGGTGTATTAGTTATACGTGTTCTTTTAGGAGGTCAGAAAGTGTTTATTGAAAAAAGACGGTAAGAAGAGAATTTCAATTTCTCAAGGAAATTGAAATTCCAGATTTTTAGTTGTTTAAAATTCTGTTTTAAAATTCCAAAATTTTAAATTTTTCATAAAAAAACATCCAAACAATGCATTCTAAATTACAGAAATTCAGATTCTCTGATAAATTACTTTTCTCAGTTAAAATTCTCTATCCAAATACATTCCAAAGAAAATTAAGAATACTAATTGTGAATTTTTTTCATGACATTATTATAATAAAATATATCAAATATATAATTTATTAAAGTAACTCATCGAATATTTTCTTATAGACCTTCCTATCATATTTATTTAATATTTAAATAAGAGAAAAACGGAAAAAAAAAGATAATTTAGTCTAACTCTAACCTCATTAAAGATTTTTTTTTTCTTCTGAAAAAATTATTAAAGATATAAGTCTAATTTTATAACACATAATCATAATAACCATTTTGAAAAAAAAAATCATAATAATAATGAGTAATTTCACACTTATAACATTATATAATTTTTCACTGGTATAATCAATATGCAGCAAGGGAGAAAGAAAAAAAAAAGCACAATCAAATATTTATTTTCATTTTCAAGCTATTTTTTCTATATAAAAAGTATAAATTCAAAAAGAATCTAAAAATATATAAATTTATAGTAAATTTGTTGTTGATATATGTTAATATGTAATAATTTTTAAATGCATTTGTTATCAAAATTAAAATTTATTTTGTTGAAATAGTGTATTTTAGAAATATTAATTTTAATTATGTGATATTATTAAAGATTTGAAATAACTCACTCGCACCATAAGAACATTCTTATCTTATTTAGTATAATGAAAATTATATTTATTGTCATCTGTTGTTTTACAGAAAGAAGAGAACTCAGAGCAGTAAAGCAACGTGAGAAGTGAGAATGAATACTATATTGTAGTAGTTACAATATCTCTTATTCTATTAGTTTTAATTTTTTTTATTTAATAATAATAATAATAGCAAATTAAAAGATATTGAATCATAATTATATTTTATAAAAAAATTATATAAAAGGTTGAATTTTAAAAATTAATAATTTTCCATTAATATTATATCATATTGAATC
Organism: Glycine soja; assembly: GCF_004193775.1. Classification (NCBI taxonomy): domain Eukaryota; kingdom Viridiplantae; phylum Streptophyta; class Magnoliopsida; order Fabales; family Fabaceae; genus Glycine; species Glycine soja. The sequence goes on along the minus strand of NC_041014.1, from coordinate 26,552,448 downwards.
ATATCAATGACTATCGAGAAATTTAAATTTCGATATAATGACTCAAAAATGTTGAATTGAAAGTTATATAATTAAATTAAATTAATAATTATTAAAAGTTAAAATTTTGATCCAATGACCATGAAAGGTTAAGTGAAGTTTCCTTTATATATATATATATATATATAGAGAGAGAGAGAGAGAGAGGCTTCCGAGTATTGTGTTTAAAAATTATAATTAAGAATCTTGAGGTATGTGCTACCACAACTCGTGATTAATCCTTGTATAAGCATGGTCTTTCCATTCAACTGATTCAAGATAAGTTGAAGATCTTCAAATCAGCTCCTTCTTTTGTTCAGTTGAATCTTGCTGCAGATTTAGCTTCTATTAGCTTTTTTCGTGGCTTTTAATTGAACTTTTAACTCCTTGTTCTAAAAAAGAATGTTAGGAATCTCATATTAAATAAAATAAAAAACTTAATATTGTACTTTAGTTACAACATTCCCTTAATTAATGGACTAATTTTTCATGTTAGATTCTTTTCTTGTGGTTAGAGTATTAATCAGATTTTACATATTTTTTTCAAATTCTTAATTAGTCAAAATTCATTTTTCTCATAAATCAGAGTTAAAGACAAAAAAAAATAAAAAATCTGAGCACATTAATGCAAAAGACTAGGATGTATAATGAGTATGAACCAACTCTAGTCAATAGTCATGAATCATGATATGTTGTATTTTTGTAAAGAGATATGCTAGAAATTACTCTTTGATAACTTTATGATTGGGTGATATCAATATGAATTCCACTAAATAAGAAGTGTGGCCGATTAAATAGAGTTCAATTCAGGTCATTTTGTTAATCGACATGAATTTCATCCAATTATAAGAAGAAAAGAGTATGTGAGAAAATATTCTGCTAGCATTCCTTGTGAATAGAATGACCTTCTGGGGTTGCCACAAGTTGCATAACTTTCATGTAGGAGCAAGTGACATCAAATAGCAAAACTTTATTTGTTATGATGACAAGAATTAATCCTTTTGTGGCCATACTGATTCATCTCTTAAATTTTCAATATGTAGTAAATAGAATAATGTTCGATTCACATCACTTTTGCTTTGCACTCCTTTACACTCTTTATAAAATGTTGAATTACTTTTAACAGCAAGAAGTTAAGAATGAAAAAAAAACTTTTTTAGTGAATGTAATAGAAGTGTATGTGAAAAAATCAGAACTCCCCCAAATAACCGTACGTGTACAGGTTATGCTTTTATTAGTGTGGGGTCTCCCAAGTCTTCCACGGTTTTTGTTTTTAAGCTGAGCTTCGGACGACTATATAATAGATAACATAGCAGCTATTGAGTTCATATCTGAATGATTGGTGAAGTCAATTAGTTGGTCCCTTTTTTGGATGTGAATAATATTTGTTAATATTCTTCAATAAACTAACTAGTCTAATCAGATGATTCAGAATCACCTTCTATTATGTTACCTTCTTAGACTTAAGAATGATACTAGACATTTAAGCCAAAGAAATACATACGTATAATATTTAGCCAGCATACTTTTTTTCTTTGGGGGCTGGGGGTTAAAAACTTGATTTCTACACAAACACATTTATAAAATTGTGTAAGAAATTCTAAAATTAATTAAAATTAAATATGCAAACATCTTTGTGAAATTCACATTGCACATGATGATGCATGTCATCCCAGGTTTCACATGATTTTACAGCCTTTTCGATAGATAGGACGAGGACTGGTTTTATGCGTTCATGTCCAAATATTAAATAAGATTTTTTTAATATTTAAGTATTTAAAAATAAACACTTAATATTATAAAAAATATATATCATATTTTTTTATTATTAAAGTCACTCTTATGTTATTGTCTATTAATTAATTTATATCTCTAAAAAAATTATATACACATAAATATTTACATATAAAGTAAAAATAATTTAAAAGAGAGGATATTATATTTTTTAAATCAATTCACACTCCCCTTCAATTTTATTGAATTTGGATAAACTCATATAGATATATGTTTTTAAAATATTAATACATTTCTGATTTAATTTGTTCTTTATATTTGATTCCAGAAAAAAAATTCTTTAGTTTCATTATTGACAAAATATCATTTTTATATTTTATTCTTTATGAAAAAAACTTATTTTAATTTTATTTCCTTTATATTATTTTTATATTTCTTCAATATGTTAATACAGAGTTGAAAATTCAATATATAAACCTATGATTGAAAAACAGAAAAAATTAACTAATAGAGTGATCCTTTTTAATAACATGTCACATTTTAATTTTAATAAAAAAAGACATAAAATAAATAACAACTTCAATTTATTTATTTATAAAAATAATATAGAAAAAAATATTACAAAATTATATAAAAAAAAAATTAACCCCAAATCATGATTAAGTACCGTCTCACCTCTGAACGAAATTATATAACACTACTTTTATGTGCGGATAAGAATATAACTTTAATAAAGGGAAACACTCTCCCTAACCTAATTGAAGAATTAATCGGCGGTCCAACATGTCAGTTTTTCTAACTCACTTTGTCCTCTTCTTACTGCTTCTAGTTTGATTACAAAAACTTCACATCATTGGGAAGTGGCTGTCTGATTCCTGCTCAAGACTTGTTTGGGACATTCTAAATAAAAATGTCTTGTATGTTGATCATAACAAGGATTCATTACATACAGATTTCTTTTCTTCAAATTTATTGCTATAGTAATAGCACTATTGATACCATAGGGGGTTTTGATCAAATCAAAAGGGATAATTTCATTTAAAATTTATAAAATGAGAGTTTTTTTTAATTAATTCTCAAACGGAATAAATTATAAGTGTTTTTACAACTTCTAGGTATGAAGTCATAAAAAAAATTCACAACTTTGTTTTTTAAGTCATAAAAAATCCAATAACTTTAGTTTTTTGTCATAATTTTTTCATGACTTTCAAGAATCATGATTAGTTTTTTTATTTTTAAATTAATTTTGAACAACTTTAAAGTCGTTTTAAATATAATTTTATATGTCGTGTTATTAGATTTTTACTATTCTATTTTTCTCATATGGTCGTGCACAATAAATCTATGGTATAAGCTCATTTTTCTTCTGTCTCTTATTCTTTTAACATACTTATTTTTAATATACTTTTTAATCTATATAAAAAAATGTATTTGCACAAACAATGAATGTTGTTGCCTTTCTTTTATAATTTTATATTTCATGTAATTATATTTCTACTACTCTATTTTTTTGTCATGTTGTGCAAGATAAATGTTTAGTATAAGTTCATTTTTTTCTTGATTTTATTTAATATTTTTTATATTGTGATTTGTAAATTATTATTATTTTTTAAATTTAGAAACAAAAAGAATCCAAACCCTATAAATTAATAATCTAAAAATAATTTCTTATTCATTTTATATAACTATTATTGGTTAAGAAAATATTAAGTAAAAAAATAATGGTTAAGAAAAAAAAAGTCATTGGATTATAAAAGAATTAGTCATTTTATAATTATTATTTGAAATACTTTAAAGTCATAAATTATAAAAAAAATATTAATTATAATTTTTTAAAAATTTTAAAAGAATTAAACAACTAATCATGAAACATAAATTATAATTAAAGTGAATTTTCGTTCAAAATTAATTTAAAAATAAAAAATTAATCATGACTTCAAAGTCGTGAAATATTTATGAATTTATATAATTAATTAAAAAGACTAAAGTGATCGGATGTTTTATGACTTCACTATTAAAAAAAAAAAAGTCAATGTAAATTTTTTTACGATTTTATATGCAAAAGTCATAAAAATTCCTAGGACTTATCCTTGTTTAGGAATTAATTCAAAAAATACCCTCATTTGGTAAATTCCGAATAGAATTACCCCCTTCTGGTCAAACCATACGTATTTAGCTATTTAAAAAAAAATCATGCTGCCTAATTTGTTTGAAATGTTTATATATGTCGTGTTTTTATACGTTTGAGCTTAAATTACATGACTTTTATTAAAAGAATTTAAAGGGAATAAAATTAAAATAAAATAAGAGTTGACTGAAAGTTAAAAATTTAGTGCATTAAAAGCATCCATGGCTTCTAAGTTCAACGCTTAAAGGATCGTCGATCGTTTAGTCACACGTAAGTCAATTGAGCATACGACAATTGAACTTTTAATATTAGGCTTAATGACATTCATTAAATAAGAATGACCATCCTTGATCACCCAATATCACGCACTCTAGGATTTGTTAAGATCTCTTAAGCTTTCAACTTTTGAGCCCTTAGGGTTCCAAACATGCTCACACACTGAGAAATATCAAAATTAATTTTGTGTTCTATCAAATGTAATTTTAGTAAAAATACATTTGTTTGGATATTATCAAATAGGATTGAGTTTACTTTCAAAGCTCGATTAACTAGAAGTGATTAATTTTTGCTTATATTAAAAAAACTACATTAATTTTGCCTAAACTTGTTTTCAGAATTTAGAGTAAAATAATTTGCATAAATCAATTTATTTTAAAATCAATTTTGTCAACATTTAATGTGAAAATGGAAAACAATGATATGATATGATGAGGGAAACAGCTGTCGGCAGGGACACACAGGAATATTGGTGCTCTCTGAACATCCACTACGTACATTACATGCATAATAAATACGTATTGGTGATCTCCTCCTTTTCACACTAGGTAGATTTTTGAATTTTTTTATTTTAAAAGATACGGAGAAAGAGTGTGTGAGTAATTTAACTCGTCTTTCATTGTTGACTATGGTGTCACTTTAATTAGTTTTGTTTTGTCGCTCCATTTTGGACCACTTTGAAAATGACAACCCTTGTTCTCGTGTGTCTTCATACTGAGATAAACGGTGTTCTGTACACGGAAATGATGCCATGCTCTTATCACATAAAGAATGAAGAGAGGCTACTACATGACCAAGGTTGGTGCCATTGTTGGTTTTGAGTTAAAGACAAAGATGGTAAATGGGTAGGGTCCCATGCATGAAGGTGCTTCTAATTTGTGGACTATTCCACGTGACTCAAACACACCTTTAGGTAAATCTCTATTGGTTCTTTCATTTATTTAGTCCCTTCTTTCAAACCATGCTTGGGTTGTTATTTTCTTTTGCTTTGATCCCTCTCCATTGGTCTCTCATACCCTTAATATTCAACCAATGAAGCAACCAATTGTTTTGTTTTTCTTTGTTCTCCTTCTTTCCTCTTTCTTAGCTTCTTCCCGTCTCCTTGAACCGCTGAAAGGTAAAGGTCCAAGACAAGGTAACTGCATGACATGGTATTAAATTATTACGTAAATTTTTATTTTTTTCTATATTTGTCTTTGTGTCCTCCTCTGAGGTTGGAACAACTTGATGTAGGTGAGAAGGAAGTGGAGGTGAATGAAAACGCTATTCCTCAGTCATCTGATATGGAAGAAGTAAGATGCATATAATGTTTAACCCTTCTCTGTTTGCATGTTACTTTTTAGTCAAAGTAGTTTATAATCTGATTAAAAGAGCAAATAAGCTTCTCAAAACCCTTCCAAACATTATCGAGTTTTTAAAATCAAAATGAAATTGTTTACCCTGACCTGATTCGGTTTCTTTACGGCCTGTAAAATATTTTCTGTTTATATTTTCTATTTTCACCTTTATTTTGAAAATGTCTTGTTTCCTTCTAAATAATTTGTTTTCTGTTTTCAAAAGTTGTTTCAAGAACTAGTAAAAAGAAATTTTTTGTTTTCATTTTCTATTTTCACTAGTTTCTATACAACTTTTTACAAACTAAATGATTCATAGTTTCTATACATTTTTTAAGAACAGAACACAAAAAAAATAAAATCAGAAAACATTTTTTCAAACTAAATGGTTCATAGTTTATTTGCTCTCTCTCTCTCTCTAATTGGGTTCCATCTCTCATACAGCTAATAGGATCAGAGGAGTGCTATATGAAGGATGAAGAATGCACTAGCAGAAGGATGATGGTGGAGGCTCACTTGGACTACATCTACACCCAACACCATAAGCATTGAATTAATTGAACTTACACCTTGGTTCAAAGGCAGAGTATTAAGTATGAGTCCCTATTTATAAAACCAACAAATCCATGTTCTGTTTTTTCCCGGTTCAAGTTGTGACTGTCATTAAATATGAAAAAAGGAATTATCTATGTTGATATCGTCACATAAGGTTTTCGAGATATATGTGAACTATGATCTAGGTTTATTCACAAATCACAATCGTGTAACATTATTTATATAATTCCTACGTAATTGTGAGTAGATACGCATCATGTACATTTCGCCCAAACAAAAAGTATTTATCGATGTTAGCACTGTCATGGCAATGAGTAAATGCATTTTTAATGACGAGTAAGTCCATCTGGTCGTGTTTATATGAAGAAATATTTTGCAATTCTGAAGTTTATCACATTAGTAGTGTAAGTGGTCTGGGTTAGTTGAGTTTTATCTACTATTTAATCTAATTAAATTAAATTTAATTGGATTGAATTAGATTGAGTTTTTTTTTTTATTTTGTTAACCTAATTTAACTTTAATTGAATTGGATTAAGTCATTAAAAGAATATTGTGGGTAAGTTTGAGCACTTAGACTCTTATTTGTATTAATTATTTTGGTTAAAAGAATATTTTATTTTCATTGTTTTCATGTCAATAAATTTATTAAGACAACTTTTGGATCTCCATTTCCTCAAACACATTAACAAAGTGGTCAAAAACACGGAAAAATTACTAAAACTTCAAGATTTCAATCCATGAAGGCAAATTTGAAAGTTTAGATTTTTATTTGTATCAGTTACTTTGGTTAAAATAAGATTTCATTCCGATAGTTTCCATGTCAATGATGTCATTAAGACAACTTTCGAGTCTCAACTTGGCCCTCAAGCTTCAAGATTTCAATTCATACTTCAAACTTTTGGCATTAAAACACATGACGATACCTCAAAAATACAACAATAAAAAACACATGCACTTGACGAATACAAATTATTAAATAATAAAATAGCAATCAAATAAATTGGGGGAGGGGGGGTTCTTCAAAACTCAATTCAAGGTTCATTGCTTCATCGAGGTATTTATCCAAACCCTTCAAATTCAAAGAGCTTGCAGAAATTGGTGGTGAATGTGCACATGTTTGTGTAGGCATGTCTGCGGTCATAATATATAACTTCAGGCATGTGAGCTTGGAGATTTTCCCGAACATAGAAAACATAGTCATTACATCCTCATCATTGTGCAACACGCATGCCCTGTACTAACCATAATCACCAACAAAAGAATTGTGTTATTGCTAGATTTTTTCTATAAATACAAGGCATCTATTGCCATCATTACACTAACTCGCAGCCTCACTTTCTCTCATTCTCATATATCCCTTTGTAACTTCTTCTTGACTTTAGTACCAAAGTCTAAACCATGGAATCTACAACTCCTCATCTCCTTTGGAAACAATAGCTTCACAGATCTGGAGAAGTATGTAATACATTTTGTTTAATTGAATGTTAATTATGATATGATTTACAAATAATGATGTTGTTATTATTTTGATTTATGCAGGTAACAAACGATGTAATCTAGTCATATGCTTAGGTTATGCCTTCTCCAGATCCCAGAATTGAATCTTTGTTGGTTCAAGGTGGGTTTTTAGATGTTGCAAAGTTCGGACAAGTTAAAATCAACAACACTTTAGTTACTATTTTGGTTGAAAAGTGGAGACCTGAGTCACACACGTTTCATCTTTTTGTTGGTGAATGCACAATCATCTTGGAGGATGTTTCTCTTCAATTGGGTTTACGCGTTGATGGAAGACCAATTACTGGCCCAACATATTATGATTGGGAACAAGTGTGTGTAGAATATATAGGTGTTGTTCTCCCAAAGCATGCACTAATAGGATCAACACTTAAACTAAAATAATTAAAATAAAACATGTTGACTCTCCTAACAGAACCCATACCACATCAATTAGCAGCCCATTGTAGAACATACATTTTAGGAGTTACTAGTGGGGTGTTGATGTCGAACAAGTCAGGGAACAGAGTTCACCTGATGTATCTACCCTTATTAGCAGATCTTGATCGAGCTGGCCGATACAGTTGGAGTTCAACATGTTTAGCACATTTGTATAGAAAAATGTGTAGAGCAATTTATATCACATCCAAAAAAATAGAAGGATGTATAGTGTTGTTACAGTCATAGGCATGGTATCTCATGTCATACATTCAACCAAAGGTCAAGTGCTAGCTGTCATATCCACTTGCAACTAGGTAAATAAAAATTTCTTAGTCAAACAAAGTCCATTTTTGATAATGTATTTGATACTAACCTATTATATTTTCACTAGATGGAGCGACAGAGGGCTATAATTTTCTGAAATCCCACGCGGTGATGTTATAGGCTACAGGTCAAGATTCAACAACATGCATAACGAGGAGGTTGAACCATTTGTTTTTTGTTTTATTTATTCAAACATCAATTACATTGTTTTTAAAATTACTAACACAAGTTATTTTTTCAATTTCATTGGATGCCTTATAGAGGTTTGGAATCATTTCTGCCAGAAAATGGATACAAGGATTCCAGTATGTGGAGTGTTTGTGTCGCTTTAATCTATTTTCCAATGGTAATATGACAGCAAACTGACAAGGTCATGCTTCAATTTGGACTTTGTCAAGACATACCAAATCCACCACATAATCTTGACAAACTTTATCATACTGACATGAGAGGACATAATGACACAAATTGGACAAAGGAACATCAAAAGTGGATTGTAATTTCGAAGGAAAAACACAAATATGTGTTAATCGGACAACTAATTCTAGGAAAGATTGAACATATGAGTCACTACATGAATTGGTACCGAGCAAATTCAAAAATTTTCCTAGCACAATTTGCAACTCATCCAAACTTTGCCGCCACATCTCCTTCAGCTCCAGACATGGAAACTGAACAACATCCTCAATAATAAAGCTCATCAATCATTGTCAAGATGCATGATGAAAGACTACAACCACATGCTCAATCATATGAATTTACGCCACAACCTCATCATCATCAAGAAGATTATGGGTACAATCCGCAATTTGTCAGTGTTAGCGAAGAAGACTTTATAAGAAACCTGATCAATACAAATCTTCAAACATTAGAGTTTGCTTATGCGTACATTCAAAGTATGCACATACCTTTGTTTGCATACTTTCACCAAAGTATTGCTAACAGTTCTTCCACTAATGACTTCGTCCAGAAAGAGCAACCTATTGTTCCTGATGAACAATTTCAACCACAAGAACATGGACGAGTACATCGACAGCCGACATGTTATTTTTCCCCATACGATTTGACCTCATGTTGCTTGTTTTGAGACAATGTGACTGGACAATGCTTTCTACAAGATGATGTGACTGGAAAATGTTTTCTTTTTCGAATTATGCAAAACAAACGTAATTAATTAAGACTTAATCTAAATCACTTATATTGTTGACGCAATCTTAACCATTGGTATAAGTCACAGGAGAACAATAGATCGTCTAATATATAGTAATAGGGGCTTGATGCAACTCAACACCTTTGACGAATATTCACCCTAGTGCTTAAAAATATAAACTGTTTATATTGTTGGTGCGATCTCAGTCGTTGGTATAAGTCACGGGAAAACAGTAGATCATTTAATATATATAGCAATAGGGGTTTGTTGCAACTGAACACATTTGTCTAATATTCACCCTAGTGCTTAAAACATGAAGAGTCTATCCACTATTGTGTATTGTAATGCTGTAATAATTCCATCAAATGAAGGGATAATGTTTGAATGCCCTAGTGATCCTAAAGTCATCACAACAAGTGAGGACATGTCGCTTGCTGCCTTAAGGAAAACAATTTTTTATGGCAACAGAGGTTGTAGAATTTTAATAAATGTTTTTTATCGTCAACCAATCTACGTAGGTGACAGTTGTCTTGAATACAACTGTATGAAGCTCAAATGCAACAATGATGTGGGAAAAATGTTTTTAATCTGTTCAGAATTTAGTACCAAAGGTCCGATTAAGTTTAATGCAATTTTTGGGTGTTCTCTTGATGAAATTCTTGCACTATTGCACAAAACAAGGAAATCAAGAACAACTGATGAGATAATTGCTTTGATGCATGATGAATATATGTAGTCATTGCACAAACTATTTGTTACTTTTTTAGAATAAACTTTCAATTCATCATTGGAATTCTATTGTTACTTTTTTCTTTTTTTAAGTTCTCTACTTTAATCATGTTAGTCCAAGAGAATTATGATGTTTACCTAAGCTTTATTTATCTAATTCTTTTTGTTTTTTCGTGTTCTTCAATCTAGATAAATTTGGTTTCATTTAAAGATTAATTGTTTTTTTTTTAAATATTATTCTCGATAAATCATAACAAAGAAAATATTTAACTAAATTTAATTTCATATGACAACTTATAAATAATCAGTAAAAAAAAACTCATAAACAACATTTAATACGTGAAAATGAAGAAATATAATAGAAAGGTGTTGTTACCGTCTCTTTAATTTCATTTCTTTTAATAAAATCAATTATATCAAATATGGAATAAAATAATCACACGTCTTGTTACATTTAGTTTTAACATGTTTATCAAATGTATTTTAAGTTTTAGGACTTGTTTGCATGTTATTCTTGAATAAAAATATTTGTTGATGAACAAATGTGTTTAGAAATTCATAATAACGATGTAAGCTTTTTTTGTTGGTGAAAAAAACAGTCATTTTAATACGTCTTTAAATAATTGAAAATATATTATAAAGTTACTTTTCAAAAAACTTAAATAAATGAGTACTTAACCTTACTTATTCATATAGAAATAAATATTAAAAATTAATTTAAATACATTATATGATAGTAGATATAATTTTTAGCTAAGTGGAGTTTCATTTAAGGATAGTTTTTTTAAATACAGGACTAGATAAATTATATTTTTTTATAAATTAATATATATAAATCAGTAAAACAAAAAACATTCAAATTTAAAAAAAAAAACTGTAAGGAAAAAAATTAAAAAAAAACAAAAATAAATAACAAAAAATTAAAAACCAAATAAAAAAAATTAAAAAAAAAATCAATTTAGAAAAAAACCTCCCTCTGTCATCAGCGTGCGACACCCTCTATCATCGACGCCACCCTTTATCATTGACACAATACACATCAGGCATGGATGAGGATGCATTTAGACCATGGATGATAGTCCAACAAAGATTATGCAAATAGATAATTGTCATTTGTCAGACCAAAATACTACAAGAAATTGTGGAAGCGATATTATAACACTAGATTTTCCAACTTTATTAAGTAACTTGTTTGTATCATTAAACAAGTGGAAATGATAATAAAATCATAAAATTCATTAATTGAATTTACTGTGATTTTTTTATTGAGTTTCAATTGTTAATTCACCTTAAACTTAAACTGTATTGCAGACAAACATGTAGAACTATGTTGACTTCTATAAGCAAAAAGACCAGTTTTCTTGTGAAGATAGGTGTGGTTAGTGATAATTATTCATTCTTAAAAAATTAGTGGAGTTGTTAGTGGGAACTCACTTTTTGGACTTAAAAGGTTGCTTAGCTTGGTTTATAAATAGGAACTTCTTATACGCAACCACAGAAAAATTAAAAGATTAGTGAAATTCGAGATGTTTCTATTGTGGAGCTTCCCATTTGTTCTTAAGTTAATTAAGAACTTTATGGCGTTGGTTATATTGATAGGTTGCTTTTAGGATTAAGTTTAGCTTAGCTTCTCTTATTTATTTTTAAGACGATCATAACTAAAATTGTATTGTTCCATTTTTTTAGTTCAAAACCTCTATAGCCCGTGGAAATCCTAAGTTTTTAGTGTGCAAGTTTCTTCATTATTTTTAAGTTCTCATCAAGGGGTAAGCATATATTTCTTTTTCTTTTTCCTTCTCCTACTTGTTTGTGTGATGTTTCTTTATTTCCCCTCCTTGTTTTTGCTTCAAATCTTGATGCTTGGTCTATAATGATAGACTCGATGTGGCGTTTGGAGATTTTTGAGTTAAAAAGGCTCAAGCTAGCAACTTTCTTATATTTCTTTGAACCAAGAGGAGGTGACACAAGTCAATGGAGAATGGTGGACTTTTTGTTTTGCGTTATTTTTGTGTCCCATGAACCCTAAAGAGTTAAAATACATTTTCCATAATTTTATCAATTAAATTAAAATTTATATAAAAATACCGTATAAAAATTCTCATTTATATCACTTTACATTTAATAATAAAATAATAATTATGCTCAATATATTGTTAGTGTCATTTGTTAAGTGGGTTTTTCGTTTTCATTTTTTTTAATTTTAGATATGAAATGTTATCTTTTATTTAATCTTTCGAATTGTATTTATTTGGATTTTTTTATGATTTTTTCAAATTTTCATAGCATAATAAAATTTTAATCAACTATCCAACTCAAATCAATCTAACTAAGATAAGAGTTGTTTATTTTCTTATTTTTAATATCATATATACCCTTTTTAGACATAATCATTATTTGAGAATGTACTTTTTAGAATAATATTTTATTTTTAACATTTGAGAAAGTATTTTTGAAGTGTTAAAAAAATAAAAAATATGTTTCATAAAGTACTTTTCATAATACTAATGTGTATTCTGGGAAATAATTTTCAAAATATAAAACAAATTAGAAAAATTCAAGCATAACAATAGAACCATTCAAAATCCTATATAAGAAAAAGATTGTACAATAATAATGAAGCAATTGGAGTGGAGAAAATATATAATTGATTTGAACAACTCCAAGAGGTGTTTTGATGCAACAATTTAGATGAACTAAAGATCTAGCTATATGTTACTACATATATAAAATGAGAGACACTAATGATATTGTGTGTGTGAACAAAAATAAAACTAGGAAGAAAAATAGTTAAAAGCATAAACATACTACCTTCATGAAACCCCCCCTAATGGGGGTGATAAAAATGTGCAAGGGAGGATAAAGTTTGAAAAGGAAAGATTATTAATTTATGTTTAAATATTTTTATTAGTTTTTATAGTTTAGTATTTTTGTTCTGTAAAAAAAATCGAAAAATGCATTCTCATTAAAAATTAATTTTAAAAAAATTTCAATTTTTATATAAAAAACTCCTAAAAATATATTTTGTGATTTAAAAATATTTTTATTCAAGATAATTATTATAATTTATATATATATATATATATATATATATATATATATATATATATATATATATATATATATATATCAACGATATAGAGTAAATTAATTTTACAATAATTATTATCTTAAATTTCACATCTACAATAATTATGATTGATTGAAAATATTTCTACACTGATAGATTGATAATTAAACTCAAAATATTTAAAATATACATATTAATAACCCCCCTTCCGCTCCAAAACCCTAATTCTAAAACCTGAAAGTAAGCATACTCTGCTCGTGTTTTGCGTTTCGTTGCGATGTTGGAAATCAAAACCGCCAAGACCCGCAAGGGCAAGCGGGAGCTCGAGAAGCGCGCCCCCAAGCTCGTGAGTCTCCAACTCTTTCTCTTTGTCTGTTTGTTTTCCCAGAAAATCGTTACATTTTCCGGGAAAATCTTTTTTTTTTGTTAACGCAGGTGGAATCGGGGAAGAAGACGCTGATCCTGCACGGAACGAAGACCAGCGGCGTGCTGAACGCCGTGCTCGCGCAGATTTATCATTTGAAGAAGGACAGCGCCGTCAAGTACAGCCGCAAGAACGAGAACGTCAAGCCTTTCGAGGCCGGCGGCGAGACTTCGCTCGAGTTTTTCTCTCTCAAAACCGATTGCAGCATATTTGTGGTAAGTGCTCTCTGTTCTGCTAGGGTTACGAATATCGGAATATGTAATAGCTTGGATTTTAGTTATGGAGATGTTAGCGGTGATTAGTGAGGTAATATTAGTGTATCTAAGTTTTGTGTTGTGCTAACACAAGGCCTTTTATAAATAAATAAAAAATGTTTCTATGTGATTATTATGTGATAGTAATAGAGAGTATTGGTATGTTGCTTGCGAAGTAATGGCTTTAGGTGTTTGATAAGGATTTAAAAAAAGAATCAACGAAATTTAGAGTGCATGAGAATTTTTTGGTTAAGATGACAAGTATCCTCTTTAGCAGGCAATTCCGCTTGAGTCGAGTTCCAGCGGCAGAACTCTCCCTTTCAGTATTTAAAGCAGCTGCATACCAGGACTCAAACTGGAGACCGAGTCCATGGGAATTTAATTAGCCTAATTAGATTCCTTAATTTTTTTAAATATTTTGTTTGGATAAGAGGGGATTTAAATTTCTAATTTTTCAAATTCTTCGTTTTGTACTCAATTTTTCTTTTCTGACACAATTTGCAACTATGGAAATATTGATTAACATAAACTAGAAGCAAATAATAATAGTTTATATAATTCATAGAAGTTTAAATTGAGAAAAAAGGGGGAGAGAAAGGGAGGTGCATAAGAGAAAGAGAATGTGCCAAAGTTTCGGGATGAGAGTGTTCACATTGAGACCATGAAAAAGATGAAGAATTTCTAACAGGATGTTTGGTTTAACATCTACTAAGTGTAGATCCCTGTCAAGATCAACGAATACACTCTAGTGTCTGTGTAAACTTGGGATTTGATATGAAAATTCCAAGAAATGCATGTTTCAAACGTGCAAGCAAACATTCATAAAATTCTTTCATTTAGGTGTTGTTTGAAATTCCTTTATTTTTCTTTGAAAACAATCCTTAAAAAATTTCAACATCATAAAAATTATTTCGATTTGATATTCATACAAGTCATTGTGATGTATGGTGCTTTAAATTTACTTAAAAAGTTGAATTTCTGTCTAAAATTCCCATCTAAACACACCACTAAGGTTTTTTTGTTTTGGTGTTTGTATTGTTGCAGTATGGATCTCACTCGAAGAAGCGGCCTGATAACCTTGTTATAGGGAGAACTTATGATCATCATATCTTTGATTTAGTGGAGGTTGGAGTTGAAAATTTTAAACCCATGGAGTCTTTTAGTTATAATAAGAAGTTGGCTCCTAAGGAAGGGTCAAAGCCTTTTATTGTTTTTATTGGAGAAGGATTTGAGGCTGTGGAAGAGCTAAAGCATTTGAAGGAAGTTTTGCTCGATCTTCTTCGTGGTGAGGTGTGTTGTCATTGTTTTTTGTTGTCTTGCAACATCCTTTATGCTTTTGGCTGAGATTATATTAACAGAAGTGATGTGATGGATCGTGCAGGTTGTGGAGAATCTAAATCTTGCTGGAGTGGATCGTGCATATGTATGTGCTGCCCTGTCTCCGAATCGAGTGTTTTTTACTCACTGCGCATTGAGACTGAAAAAGTCAGGCACTGTTGTACCAAGAATGGAATTGGAAGAAGTTGGCCCGTCCATGGATTTTGTTGTTCGTCGGCATCGTCCTCCTAATGAAAGTTTGAGGAAGGAAGCAATGAAAACATCGAGGGAGAAGCCAAAGAAAAAGGTTGGCAACATGTCTAAATCTCTTTGGTTTATCTGTTTATGTAAAGTGAAATTATATCTGAATTGTGTACTTGTGCTGTTGCTCACAGGAGAAGAATGTTAAAAGGGACGAATTACAGGGAAAGATTGGAAGTATTTATATCCCAGATCAGAAGGTATGAGAACTATTTTCATAGCATCGACTGTTTTGAATTAGCTCCTTTCAGTAAAATTAAATGAACATTGCCTTTGCATGTGTAATTTTTCTTTTCCGGTTCCCTGAAGGATATCTAACCAGTTACAAAAATGTGATTGTTTAGGTTGGAGAAACTCCTATACCTTACAAAGCAAAAGGAGTGAAGAGGGAGCGCCAAGAAGCCAAGCGGAAAAATGAGAGTGATGGAAGTGCTTCAAAACGGAAGAAGGAAGATTCTTGATACTTATAAATTACACCTGTTGTCTTTCCCTTGCATCTGATTATAGAATGATCAATTGTAGATCATATGATATTAAACTGCATGTTGTTTAGGCGTCATGAATATTCATGATTTCCCCTATATGGGGGGGGTTTTGTCATCATTTTATTCAGCGTATTTTTTTATCCTTCATATTTTGCCAAATTGAAATGCAGTCCTTTGAATCATGAGTCTTAGCTTCTACTGTTCGTATATTAGTTCAAAGTTCAAAAGGATGCATTTCATTTCTAATTAGGTAGTGTTAGATTATAGCATTTTGTTGTTTGCGGCTTATTTGCAAGTGGTCTTTGGTATTTTAAATGGTCGTGAGCAGTTTTGCAAACTGAACCAGAGATACTGGATCTTAATTAACAAATTATCCCGCTGTTGTACTTGGTGGAAAACATTCCCACTTAACGTTTATGAAAATTATGATGTATGTAAGCTTCTGATTCCTTTGGGGGACCATCTCTGTTTTGGATTAAATTGAAGGTGTAAGAAAGTAGGTAAAGGTTGAAGAGAAAAAAAAATGTAATGTGAAAAAAGGGGGGATATAGTCAAGTAATGAAACGTCATATTTGATATCCAATATGGCTATCATCCCGACAAGCCCAATTGATAAGAGCATACGCGTGTGTTTGGTTTCACTTTTAGAAGAAGGCATTTGAATTCTACACCTTCAAACTTGTATCATGCATCTCTCATTTTATTTGTATGGATAAAAATATCCCAAAATAGCTTACGCTCACTACCTCTCCTTTTTAACCATGGCAGACCTGCATCAACCATCTTCCTTTGTCACCACTGCCTCTACCAACACTATCGCACCACCACCGTGCCTCTAACACATTAATATATTTCATTTAATAATGTAAGGAGAACGGAGAACAAAGGCAATGTTATATTCGTGGCATAAAAGATGGAGATTGGGATGTTATTGATTTTGGGGGAGTGGGTTCTCATGAATGTAAAGGAGAAAGAAGTGTTATCACTCTTATTTCTATTCTAAAATAGGATAAAATTTTGGATAGATCAATTTGGAATAGGAATGTCTGGTGAAAGGATTATTTTTGTTCACACAAATAAAATGAGAGGTACAGATACAAGTTGGGAGGTGCATGATATAAATGTCTTAGAAGAATTGATTTTGATTTTGTATAAATTTTTACATGTTTAGTTTGACATGGAAGAAGACTTCTAAATTGATTTTGAGTTCTGGGTGTTTGATTTCATGTTCAAACTTTTGGACTTGCGTTAAAAACATGAAAATAAGAAACTATTGAGAGTAACTTCGTCGTAAACTAATTGAGGAGAAAGCAAACTCATTGGAAACATAGGCACATCCTTCGGAGGTAGAATCACTCTCATCAACTCGGTGTTATCCTCTTTGCCACTTTTCTATTTATCCTTTTATTAGAATCCCATCAAGCGTGACAAAGATGTTGGTTCAAATACAAAGAGATTTTCTTTGAGGGAAAGGAGGTGAAGGAGGAAAAATAGCATGTGTCAAATGGGAGAAAATCTGCCTCCCAAAGGAAGAGGGTGGGTTGGGAGTCAAAAACATCAATCTTTTTAATTTAGCTCTACTTGGGAAATGGAGGTGGAGGATGTTTTTTTGCAAAGATATGATGTGGTGTAGAGTGCTAAATTCTATTTATGGGGGAAATCCTTTTTAAATAGAGAACTTACAAGTAGCACAAAATATTCAATTTGGTGGCGTGATTTCAAGGCCAACATTGAAGGATTGCAATTAAAGGAAGATGAACAAGTTGTGGAGATGGATTTCCAGTAATTGAGGTCTATACAGTGTCAAAGAAGCATATTCCAGATTAATCAAAGAGGAGTTCTTGGAAGACTTGGACAACACTTTCAAAAGCTTGTGGAAATCTGCCATTCATTCAAGCGTTCTAGCCTTTGCCTGGAGACTTTTGTTGAACAGGGTGCAAACAAAGTAATCTAAGAAGAAGAAGGATACAGCTTTCAGGAGATAACTACTTGTGTTCCTTCTGCCAACAGGCAGAGGAAAATGCTAACCATTTATTTTTCAATTGCAGGTTTGCACAGTCCATGTGTGTTGTCCAAACTTGTGACCCACTTAATCATCTTCAACAACACTACATAGAGGGTCTGAGTAAGGAAGCCAATGATGCGTGGATGGTGACTTGGTTTGCAGTTGTTTGGTTCTTATGGATTCAGCGGAATGCAATCATCTTCAACAATGAGCAGAAGGATGAAGGAAAGGTGTGGGAAACTTATCAAAACCAGAGCGTGGCTATGGCTGGTAGCTAAGCGACCAAACTTTGGATATGCATGGTATGATTGGATCTCTCTTTCTCTATTTTGTCTTCAAGGATTATCATAATCTGGGTATAGGTTTATGTGGAGACTACTAAAGGCATGGAAGTGTAGAAGATTAGACTATAAGAATAACAAATTACACGCTGCAGGTGTCTTGAGTTATTGAGATGAAACCAATAATGGTTATGGAAAGGTCAGAATTTGGTGAGATAGTTTTGTGCAGAGATTCCGAGAAGGGCAAAGAGTTTGTGCATTCGAAAAAGATAATTATAGTGCATAAATTTGAATTTTGGGGATATAGAAGTTGGTGTGGTTATTTAGTGCAGAGGATTACGGGGAAAGGAAAATCAAATGCGCATTTGACAGGGAGGAGTAAATAACAGTCTCTCGCGAACAAGTGAATGGACATAACTACGTTATTAAACTTTTCGGTTAACTCGCTAATTTTTACGAGTTTAGGAATCTACTTATTTTCTCTGAGTTGACTCTTGAATAAATATTTTTATTAGACTCTAAGTAAATTCTATAAACTAAGTAAACTCAGTATATTCTCGAGTTTACCACCGAGTTAACAAGTTAGCAAATTAAAAAAATTAGATCAAAATGTAAGTCATTTTTTATTGTTTTATGTGTGTTTAGCATTCAACATATATTCATTTAGCATGTTATTCTCAAATACAAAATTTTTACCTTTAATAATATCAAACTCTTGTTCTCTAATAGTATCAAACTTTTAATGAGAATGATCTAGCACTGCTATAACCTACCACTACTACAAGTGATATATTATTACTAGACTTAGTTATTTAAATATTTTGAACTTTATGATTTATTGTTTTACTTTATTATATTGTTAAAATGTTTAATTAGTATATTATTTTTTTATATTTATTATTATTTTTATATGAAATAGACTTATAAATTAAGTAAACTCTCACGAATTCTGTGTAAATTCTCGAGTTTGATAACCTTAGATATAATTAATTAATAAATTGAAGTTAAAGAGTGAATTGATCGGATATCATTCAAATTTGATTTTCAACAGAAATAATTTTTAATCAAATTTTATTTATTTCTTGATCGACTTTTGGATCAGTAAGGATTTTTTTTTCTGATAAAGATAAAAAAAAAAAATAACAGTCTCTAGTCTCTGTGTGTCAGTGTTATAGCAGCTTGTAATTAGGGCCCGTGTACCGAGTTATGGTAAAGAGAGAAATATGACAATTCCTTTCTTTTCTGGTAACTATGTTACACGTTTGTATCATGGCCTTTTATTTTTTTGTACTTCTAGCACCGTTTTATGAATACCTTTGCTTATAAAAAAAAATTGTTTGCCATCAACATGAAAAGTAAACGTGAATCATTGTATAGGTGACGTCAAACACAAACTGATTCTAACATGAACTAATTTTGAGTAACTTTTTATATTAAATTCAAAACTTTTTATTAAACTTTATTATTAACTTGATTTTATAATAAAAATATAAACAATTTCAAAATCAATTTTACAAAAATAATTTTAATAACGTTGATCTAAACATGCATATATTATTCGTTCCACTACCATGGATGGCTTCAACTGGCGTCTAAAGTAAAAATAGATGCAGGGAAACAAGAAATTATGTCCCCTTCATCTTAGATTTTATATGAATCCACCCACTTTTAGGTGGCTAAACTGAATTTTGTTATAGCCAATTTTTTTCAATTTAACCCCTATACATGTTATGAATTCTCAATTTCATCCCTACATGCAAAAGTTATTAAATTGATTTAAAAAATATTACTATTTGGTCCTTACCGTTATACGTTGACCATTAACTTCTTTAATTGGTCCAGTGCATTTTTTATTTTGTCTCTATATGTGGAGGAATCAAATTAAAAATATTATACATATAGAGACCAAATTAAGAAAATACTATATATATAAAAACCAAATTAAGAATTTGCAAGAGGGTTAACGGTGATAGCAATCAAATTGAAAATGTTTACACATATAAGGCCTAATATAATATTTTTTTTTACGTATAAAGACAAAATTATGAATCCGCATTATGTATAGGAACTAAACTATACGTTTAACCTTGATTTTATTAATTGTCTATCTTTTTCAATCAACCCTTTTATATCTTAATTTTTAATTAAATTTGATTTTTTTTAAAATATCAATATGATTAAAAATAACTTTATATCATAATTCAAATAATTCAATATAAATTTAACATAAAATTTATATATTTAAATATATTTATTTATTATACATTTAATCTTCTTTATACAAAAAATAGAACAATTGAAACACAACATTTCTAGAAATCTTTCTTAAGCCAGTTATCACTATCATATACTTGATTTTCTTAATCGTATATATCTTTCAGCGTGTCTTTTCATCTTTATTTCTAAATTAAATCTTCGTATTTTAAAAAAGATTATCAAATAGTTATTTATCATAAATCTAAAATATAATTTCTATTAAAAAATATTTATTTATTATAAATTTTAGTTATATAAAAAAAATATAATTTTTTGTGCATTGCATAGATTAAGATACTAATTATAATATATACTTTATATATTACAAATATTTAATTTATTATAAATTTTAATTACATAAAATTTAATATTTATCATGGGCTAAAATACTAATTTTAGCAAAAACCAAACGAAACATATTTATATAATCGTGTGCAGAATATTACTATCATAAAGTAAATAAAAGTAAAAATAACAAATAGAGAAGAAGCATAAAATCAATTATCTCTTAATAGAGAGCATATATAAGTATAAAAGGGAGAGAGAACAAGAAATTTACCAATTCATTTAAACAGCATACCTTATCACCCATATCAGGAATTCAGGATTATTTGCAACAGGGCATAAGCATAGCAGAGAAAACAAGTCCCAAAGAGGGGTTTGATGATACCTGCCTTATGTGGTATAGACCTGTGAGTGCTTTACTTAAATCATTCATCAGGTGAAAGGAAAAGTATGATTTACTTGAGTGGAAGTTATCAATAATTACACAATTAGAATTTACGAAGAAAAACATGGACAGTTAAAGAATTCATCTAAAAGAATAAAAAAATTGAAAGTAAATGATGAATAAAAGCAGGTGAATGAATACTATTTATAAATCAAATGATTCAATAATATGCCTCCTAGGAACTATAAATATAGCAAGTAACCAAAGGGCAACAAGTGCAGGAGCAAATGAAACCCTATGGACCAAAATTCTTAGGCCTATCTTCTTTTGGTTGACCAGCTTGACCATTTGTTTCACCAAGAGAAGGTTCATCAGTTGGCCACTTATCAATTCCCAAACTTCCTAAGCCAATATCCCAGATGTCTGAGTCAGACATACCACTTGTGACTCCAAATTCTGGAAACTCTTCATAGTTGACATGATTGCTCCACAGCTCATTCCCACTACCTGAAGCAGCACCACTAACATTAAGGCCAGAGTCCCATATATCTTCTAGCTTTATCATGCCTTCAGTTCCAAGAGCAGAAAAATCTTGAAAGTCTTTCCCCTTGGTCAAACCCTCTGGGAAGGAAGCAAAATACTCTGGAGGAACTTCTAGAATTGGACTCATGACACTTTTCCCTTTGAAAAGGGGGTCTTCAGCTCCAAAGCTAGATAATCCTTCTCCAATCATAATTTCCTGAGACACTGTGATCCCGTGCACTGCAGCCAAGTCATTTGATACAATATTCTCTATTTGAGCAGTAAGATCTTCTGCGCCTACACTCACTTCTCCTGCCAAACCCTGTGAAAGGTAGTGAGGAGACTGTTCAATGGAAACTGGACTTAGTTTTGGAGTTTCGGAAGACATGCCTATATTTCTCCAATCATGTTGGTACCTCACTATCTGCCCTTCTTGGAGAGTTTCTGCTGTTCCAGTTTCATGTTGGTGCTGCTTGACAAACTTCCTTACCACTCTTGGAGAATCTATTTCTTTTTGCTCCTCATGCCTAAGGCGGGCTAAAAAGGCGGGGTTCTGGATTAACTTGACCAGGAAAGAAACCATTTGTTTCTGCCTTTGTTCTGTGGATTGGAGCCTTTGATTCACTTCTCCTGCGCGGTGAGCCATTCTTCGCTGCTCTTGTTTCAAATCAACAACCTCTTCCATCAACATAGTCCTTTCTTTCCTAAGCCTTTCTATCTCAATCTCAACATCAGACCTTCCTGCCTCAGTAGAACATTCGATTCCAATATAGCTACCAACCTGCTGGGATTGAGATGACCTGCGCCTTTGGATGTTCTTCAGCAAGTGCTTCTTCCCTCGCTGGAAAGCTTCGTTGAAAAACTCCCACTTGTCCGTGTCAATCTTGCGGAATCCCTGGAGACAAACACCAAGTTATCTGAGAATGAATTGAGCAGAAGCAGAAGGCCCCAAGACAAGAATGAGGAGGAGGGAAAAGGGAAGAATATCAGCAAAGCAAAACAAGATATATGGTTTAGGTACACCAAAACTTAGGCACTATGAGCTAATAGAGAGAGCAAGCTTGTATTGGATAATGCAATCTGCGAATCCAAAGCAAGCTTTACACAGACATAAGGAAAAGTCAAAATGACACAAACAACCCACAGAACCCGGAGTACTACCTGTGGAATATGAAATCCCTTCTACAGGAAGGGGAATATTTCTCCTGTTGCAACTTCCAGCAGTAGTAGTAGTCTCTCAAGTCTCAATCCTAACTACAATGCAATCAGTAAGCATCCATACCATATTCTTATCACTCAATCACATTAACAATAGTAATAAGCATAACCAAAAAAACCAGAGACTCAAAACAGTACACCTCAAGATAGCAATTACAATGAGCAGATTCAACAGACCAAAATTAGAGTAGTGATATGTGAACACTCTATCATTTCAAACACCTTATTAACATCTACCATTTCTCTCTATCTCTCTCTTCCAATCATCTCATATTCCTGTTATACCTACATTTTTCTCTCTTCTCTCTATTTATCTCTCTAGGTGTCAACTAGAGTGGAGGTGTCCTACAATCTTTATTCAAATATTAAAAAACTCTGCCTTTAACAAATGAGAAAACACAAGCCAAGAATCTTATGGCTTGTTTGATTCTCTTCTCACTATTTGTTTTAAAAATTGTTTTCTAAATCAATTTGATACAAGCTAGCAATCAATTTCTCATCCAAAATCCATTAAGTTTTGAAAATCGTTTCTAAAACAAGAGTTTCAGAATCAAAAGGCAAAAACTAGGAAATGTTTCCCCATCTTTTTTGTTTTCTTCAAGTACTCTCTATCCATGTACTATAAAATCAAACTTTTAAAAAACAAAAAATATGTCCATGGGACAAACACTTCCCAATGTGATTAGGGGCTGGGACAAACAAATTTAAAAAAACAAAAGCTATTTTTGAAATAAGTAAACAAACAAGGCCTTAAACAAAGTTAAGAATCATTCTATCCGACCATTACAAACTCGCACACATTCAGAAAATTCGTTCAATCAAAGAAACAATATGATAATCCAATTTAAGAATCAGTAGTACAAACCGTCAAAACGCCTCAAAATTTTTACATTCATATACATTCCCACTCAATACATCAACTTATCCAATCAAGGTACATGCATACATACATACCGGAGATATAAGATGGGTTGGATGGTTATGGGAAAAGGAAAGAAAGGAACGGTCACAGGTTTGATTCTCTCTTCTAACAAAACTAATATAACTAAGGGACATATAAGATTGACCCATTGGAGAAAGAAGGAGGAAGACGTCGCAGGATGACATTTGGTTTTTTTGGTTTTGGAGAAGTTGCCCATAAAATGAAAAAACTAACATAACGAACTAAAATTTACCGGTAAAAAAAAAAAGTACTTACAAACCAAATTACAAAAACACCCAAAGAAAACATTGCATACATACATGCATACCCAAAAACCAAAAACCAAAACCAAAAAAATAGTTACCAAAGGAGCCATGAGTGGCATATAAGTAAAAGCAAAGCGATGAATGATGATGAATTGATGATACCCACATAAGTATTGAGCTGACGAACGAAACTGGAGAAGTTGTTGTGCTTGAAATGCCGAGGAAGGACGATTCTCGCGAACTCGAGAGGGTCCCACACGACGAAGCTAAAACCGGTGGAGCCCCATGAGATAATGGGGTCGAGAGTCGGGTCGTCGACGAGGTCGAAGGTCTTGGACAAAAACGGAGGAACAGGGTTCATCTGCAGAATCTCCAACGGCTTAGGAGAGTTAGCATCATTTGGGTTCATGTTGATTCTGAATTAGTGTGAAGAAGAAGAATGAGGAGGGGTGTGAAAAGAAAAGAGTGGGAGGTGGTGGGGGGAGTGAGGATATTAAAAGGGTGTGAGGGCGGTGGAGGGTGGAGAGATGATGGCGGTGGAAGAGAAAGGCCATTGCACAGTGAGAGTGTGTGTGAGAACGAGTTTTGATAATTTGAGGTTTTGGTTTAGTTTCCTGGCAGTTACGTTGGTTCCTTCTTCTTTGTGTGTTGGGACCGCGTGTTGGGGTAGATATTTTTTTGTCACACTTATTAGGACTGTTGCTGTTTAGTATTTGTGTTGTGTGTCAGAGTGTCATAAGTGGTCTGGTCAAATACTTAGTGCCCAAGCGAACTCTATCACCCAATCGCGTGCTGCTGAACTTTGCTTTTCGGAGACAGCTTGTCTTTTTCTTGGGCCCGCGGGACTTTATTTTAAACTTTTGTTGGAAAATAATAATAATAATTGTGGTGAGAAAAAACAAGTAGAAAGTAGCAAGTTTTGTTAGTTTTTATGTGGTTTTTGTGATGCTAGTTGCTTGTGAGTGGGTTTTTAAATTACATCAGTTTATTGAACAAAGGAATTTATAAAGTATCTCGGTAAATAAAATGACAATAAATAAAATTTGCCAACCAAATAGAAGAAAAAATTTCACTAAAAAATATCAATTTTTTAGACAAAAATTAATTATTAGTAAATTTAATAAATATTTTGTGCTTGTAACATAGTAAATAAAATGATAAATAGTTATTTTGGTTCATATAGTTTGTTTTCAATGACAATTTTGTTTCTAAACTATGAAAATAATCAATTTAATCCACAAAAATATAAATGTACAGACATTGTTTCTATTTCTGTTAATGTTTTTAATGATGTGGCACGTGAGGGATGATGTGAGAAATCCATATGACAAAAGTGAATTTTATGCATTGTGGACCAATTGGTAAGTGTTGGTGGTAAATCTTCGTCCCCCACCCTTTTGCAATGTTGATGGCCCACGTTGATGACTTGCCAACAGATAGTGGCATTTTATTTTTGGTTGTCATTTGAAAAGTATATTTGATTGTGCGTTGAAGACGAGATGCGATTTCGTAAGATAAGGTTATTTTGTTACTTTGTTGTACCAGATGTGTGAATGATAATGTTGTGTATGAATATTTATTTCCTGACACCGAAGATATTAATAGAAGGTGTGTCTAATGTTGTTAGTGAGTCATTAATTAACAACACAAACAAACAAGTGTTTCATGGTGAGGATGTGGGTGTAAATGACTACATTGGAGATGATATGCTAAATGAAATTGATAATATAACAAAAAACATTGTTGCTCATTATAGAGACAATGATGGTGGCGTGGATAGTGTGGAAGGAGATGTAGTGGCTCACAAATTTGGAGAGGTTGTTCATCCTTTGTATGACATTCAACTTGATTATGGTGGTCTTAATGTAAAAAAAGATGTAGCAACTAAAGTAATGACTGATTTTTTTGGTGACGTTGGAGATGATAATCAAGATGATGTGCGAAAAAATGAAGATGGGAGAGGATAATGATGGACTATACGATGACAATGAAGAATCTTTTATGATGAGGATGAAACCAATCTAGATTATGTAATCAATGTTTATGGTGAGTGTCCACTTTTATAAAAGTTGTGGACTATTTTGTCATTTAGTTACAAATATCAAGCATCAATTTGTTGTTGCATAACAACCTATTACTATGGAATCAAGAAGAATCAACTCTTGAGTAGAATAGTTGTTAGCTTCACAAATTTAAAATTCAACCGTAAAAAAAGTATCATTGACATTTTATTCCAAGACACTCTTGGCTAACATGGCACATCACATGCACATGTTGATTTGCCTTGTCAGCAACGTGGAGTTCACTTTCGTCATGTGAATTTGTCACGTTATCCTTCAAGTGTCACATTGTAAAAAAAACATTAACGAAAACATAAATAACTTGATAGTTGAACTAAATTGTCGGTACATTTACACTTTTGTGTACTAAATTAATCATTTTCATGGTATATGAATGAAATTATCACTAAATGCAAGCTACATGAACCAAAGTGACTATTTACGTTAAAAGAAATTGTCAAACGGAGCAGATTCATCTTTTGGTTTGGCAGAGCAAAATTTAGAAGCTATCCCTATTCGATCTCGTTGAAAATGGAGAGTTCCGATTCTTTCTTCTGAAGGAAAAAAAATTGCCCTTTCTCTTTGATGTAAGCTTAATTTTGATTATAAAATGCAAATTAGCTGCGACAATATTTATATTTCTGTTAATATATAAGGTTTACGTGAATTCCGAGCTTGTTAAAATCTAACGCAAGGGATGCAGATTAAAAAACAAACAAGATATTGAGGAAGAATTGAATTCTAGGCCGAATGTACCCTACCATTCTTACGTTATCAGAGTCTGGCTTGAAAACGAGAACTTATGAGGCTCTATGCCCCCTAACCATTCTTTTCCTGATCCCCTTGAGCTTCTACCTGTTCAATGGATATATTCCTTCTGTTCAAGTTATTTTTGTTTTGTGGTTTGAGTTTTCGATCATCTCTTATGCCCAAATGATAAATTATTTAAGCACTAGCTGTACATTAACATGCATTTCTTTTATGCTTCAATTTAGTGTAAAACAAAGTCTACATTTTAGATATGTCCTTTTATCATTTGGTTAATGGATTGTTTTTCTTTTCCAAACTTCTAAAATGACGACCATGAATTATAAAAAACCATGCAAAAAGTGGAGTGAGTATAATGAATCGTATGTTGCGCAAGATAACTGGTGCTCATTCCTTTACGAGGAGCAGAAAGACAAAATACCAAAATACTGAAATAGCGTACATGTCAGATGGAGGGACCATTTATTTGGTTTAAAAGTATTCTCACCATGGAATTAATTCAACTCAAGTACAGAGTGTATTTTAACGGAGTCAACGGATCCAAGCATGCAGAAAAATGTGGGTGTACACAGCTGGCGCTGGCAAAGCTGCTTATCATTAACTGAATGTAATTACAATCGGAATATTTTTTTACATACAAAATTATGAAAGAAGAAAAAGTAAAACATTTCTCGGTAAAATTACAAGATCACCTAATCAAACAATTTTGTTTGGAACAACAAAGAGGGAGTGTGGAGTATCCTTGCTCTGCGTTGAAAATCAATATTCTTAAACCTGAATTAAAGAAATATACAATTGACCCTGCAACCAAAAAGACATGAACAGCATTAGTTTGACCACGAGGTTAGACACATGATCAATAGGGACAAAATAAAAATAAAACTATTTTTGGATAAGCTTCTCAAGAAACAATTTTAAGAAAAGAAAATAAGAAGAACGAATGAAATAAGTTTTTCATAAGCTAAAATTAGTTCTCCATTAACTAATTTGTGAATGTCCTTCTCATCTTTTAGAAAAATTAAATGACAAAACTTTTACAAATTAACTAATAGTTAGTTAGCTAATGAATAGTTCATTTTAGGTTATGAAGAAATTCATCTCATTTTTCTCTTTTCATTTTCTTCTAAAGAAGTGCTTCTAAAAAAACCCAAAGAGGCCCTTATTGAGTTGTAAAAGCACTTCAGCATGATTTATAAATTAAATAATTATAACAAAATATTGTGTACGCTCCAATCCAACTATAATGAGGTCATATTTCCACTAGAAAATCGATGACCATTCCCCTTACCCACGGCACAACCAAAAATTGAGAAATACTAGGTCCAAGCTAGATTTAGTGCTGGCAAGAACACCATTATGGAATTTGGCACGTACCTAGGGACAACTAAAGCAGTGAAATCTTGTTAGACATCAAAGACCAATAGAATCCTGTCATATGTGCACGAAAAGCAACTTGGCGTTCAAACCATTCAGGTCAGTAATGGCATGCTTGGACGACCAGGTTGAGGTGTAGGGGGTTTGAGCAATGGCCTCAAAGAATCCATAATACTCGCAAAAGAAGGACGTTTCCAAGGCTCACTGCAGTAAACCAATATCAATAAATTTTATGACAAAATATTGAAGTGGAATACATAAAGGTAGATGCATCTGAACTCACTAGGCCCAGCAAGCCTCAATTAGCGCAGCTACTTGGGGATTCACATCATGTGGGATCTCAAGCCTTTTTCTCTTAAAGCCAACAGCTGCCACAACCTACACGCCCATATGCATTTGTGACATTGAAGCAAAATAAATGAATATGTAGTAGAAAACTATATATGTGAAGAGAAAAGGTGGATCTAGCTCCTTACAACAGAGCTTAACCCTACTAATTAGTGATTACACTGAAAAACAGAAAAAGCAACATATTGACAACTTTCTCTATAACAGATTCTGCCCATTATTCCTTCTTTCATACACCTGCAGCCCATTAGGCCCAGTCCTCTTTCATTTAGAATAAACTTGGGCCAAAGATTTACCTATGTGCATGCAAATGCAACCAAAGCAAGCATGATATAACAAAGATTGACCACCGTGAAACAGGATAACACTCAAAAGTAAAAAAAATACTTCAGACACAACCTTAACACTTCAACCATACACCCATCAATATTGGCTTGTCCAATACATGCTTCAACCAATATCCACTTCTTGCAATCATTCTCAGATTTCTATTTCCAGCCACACGCTATTTCAATTTCATATATTCTTATAGACATTCATTTCACATCACAAGTTTCATAAATGCCAAAACAATATAATAATAACAGCAACAACAATAACAATAATAATAATAATAATAATAATAATAATAATAATAGAACTATTAAGCATAAACATACTACAATATCATGTATCACAGCTATACAACAAACCTGTGCTGGATTTAAATTAACCCATGGCTGTTGCAATGTTGCAAGCTCCCATAAGATTACACCAAAGCTGTAAACATCGGACTTCTCATTCGATGGCTCATCACAAAGAACCTCTGGAGCCATCCACTCAGGCTAAGGGAGGAAAAGGAGAAAAATTAAAAATATAGTTATAAAACTTACTTCTGAAACATAAGACGTACAAAACAGAAATATCTGCAGTCAATGTGAACTTACAGTCCCAGCAGCTGACTTGGATGAGAGAAACGTATTGGCCTTCAGACGTGAAAGCCCAAAATCACAAACCTACAAAAAGAAGGCATTATTATTTAGAGGGGAGGAAAATCTCCCTTAATGTCCAACAGAACAGATCAACCCTCCCCAACGAAAAAACATCCACAAAAAAATTGACCAATACAGTACACATGTTTTCATATGGCTTTTCAAATTTCAACAACATTCCAAATTTGAATCAAAACAAGCACAACTAATTAACAGAAGGCTGAAACTTTTATCAATAAAAAGAAAATTTTGCAATAAACACAATCTTCCTCCAGTTCATAAAGATCCGAGATCAAATCAAAATATCAAATTATTACTAGAATGTACCAGGAAAAAAGTGTCAATTACTATTTAAAGAAAAGCCAATCAAATCAATAGTTTATTCATAATATAGCTCCATCTCTCTAGACAATACAGAAAGGGCTGTCATATGCTATGCGGAAGCCAGAAGTGTCATTTTCCTTTTGGGATGAAGTACAAATTCCCTGAGACAAGTGGGGGAAGAAGGTAGCTCCCTCCCCAGATGAAACCTAGTCCTGACCACATGAGCAAATATAAAATCTTACTACATTCAAGTTATGCTCAAACAAAAAAGATGTGAACATTGTGACTAATTCTTGGCTTGTATCGGTGCGAGACTATCAGCAAGAAAGTGGAATCCTATTGCCATGGGTGACAAATAATTTATATGAAACCCTTAAAGACTATTTGTAATTTTTATACTAGAGAAAACTTCATTCTTACCTTCACTGTATATTTCTTGTCAACAAGAAGGTTTGGAGATTTCAGATCTCTATGAACAATGGGGGGATTACGTTTATGAAGATAATTCATCCCCTTTGCCTGCAAATGATAAAATAACACATGGTTAATTAAAAAAATACAAAGATTATGACATTATAATTCAAAAAATACTAAAAAAGAAGAAACAGTATAGTTTATTTTTTAAATACATACCACGTCATAAGCCATACCAAGCCTACGCCTCTCATCCAATACTTCTTTGGCGCCAGATCTATGCAAAAGCCTATATAAGCTACCCCTGCACTTAGGTCAAGAACTCTTAGAATGTCAAGGTCAAAATATCCTATAATCCTATAGCCTTGAAAAACTTCCCTCTTTTAGGGAAAGGGATGAGGAACAGGTAGAGGAGTACAACCTAGATAAATATTCCGTGACAATTGATAAGTTAGGAGGCTGAGTGACTGCCCCCATAAACAAAACAATGTTTGGATGCCGTAAACGTTTCATTATTGCAACCTACCAAGAGAAGGGAAAACACAGATCAAATAAACAGCAAGAAAATATCTAAAAAGCAAATAAAGCAGGGTTAGGACTTTCAACTTTCAAGCATACCTCCCTTAGGAATTCCTTGAAGCGCTCAGCATGAAAATCCTGTTCCATCAAAATTTTCACAGCAACATCCTGCAATATGATGTGTTTTGAAGGATGTAAGAACAGCAAAAAAAAAAACAGGGTTGAGAGGAAGAGGGAAGCAAAAGAAAATTATATATTTATAATTATGTGTGTGTGTACGTAAATATATATATATATATATATATATATATATATATATATATATATATATATATATATTTGAAACACTTTTTGTTACAAACTTTAATGATCCTGGAAAGTTCAGTCCTCTAGGAGGATATATAACCCCCAAAACCCCAACATATACACATTCCAAATGATGACAGAAATTAAGCTTAAAAGACTTGAAAACAAAAGAACATAAGCCTAAAAAATATGCCACTTTAGCAACATTATTTAAGGCTCTATTAATTTGCAGAAAAAAATAAATGTTTGATGGAAAGTTCCATGAGCAAAACATCTAATTCCCTTGGCGGATGAATTTTTTCAAATAAACTTCTGGTCTTTTGAAGTGCAACTTAATTAGAAAACATAAAATACATTGTTACTGATGGTTGGTCTTCTACTGCAAAAGCCAGTGTAACAATGGCCGGGCTTGTACTACTAGATGTGCATTGAGCTGGGCCTATTAGGATAATAATACTATGTTAGGAGTAACATTTATACAGCATCAATTTAAGAGAGATTGGCTTACCGAGCCATTCCACTCAGCACGATGTACAGTTCCAAAAGAACCTGAAATACCACAGGTCACTTTCAATTTAATGACTACTGATACTAATTACACAGATCATGCCACTAGAAGAAGCAAGTTATGTTACTAAAAATTAATTACTGTGCTCATTTAAGTTAGGATCAGATCTTGATGATTATTAACTTTAGAAGGTTTGGCAGAAGCAAGGAAATTTTTTATGGTGGTGTGGTATAAGTGATTGGATGTAATATTTTGAATGGTTTTATGAATCATGACTTCTTCAATGAAAGCCCCTGGTCAAATATGCATATGGATTGGGGAGCTTTGTTGCATTAATGAGCAGGCTTACTTTTTCTGTTTCTTCTTTTGTACTATCATTACTAAGGACAATATCTAATTTCCTTTCATATTGTCTTTTCTCTCTACAATAGTATGTCTCTTTTTGTCCCCCCCAAAAAACAATTGCAAGTTATAAAGGAGAAGATATACCTGACCCTATTTTCTCTCTTAGGACAAGATCACTCCATGGTATGTCCAAATCCTCCATGTCAAAGTTAAGCTCTCGAGCATGTTTGCTAGGAATCAGTTGACTTCCTTCAACAAACCTCTTGCCCTCAATCATGTCATCATTAGTATTTGTAAGTGCTAATGGGGTTGGTATACCAGCAGGACGCTTATGCTTTATTGGTGGTGGATACTTTCCCAGAGTTGAGTCTACAATGTTCTGAGGAGCGTTACATGATTGATATGTTTCAGAACCTTGTTCACGTGAGCTTGGATGAGAATCTTGAGGATGCAGAGGAAGGTGAGAACTTCTATTGCTATCAGACGAAATTGGCCTAGGGTTACTGCTGTCTTTGCACTTCCCATCAAACTGTTCTGAAATGGAGAATCCAGAATCTCCATTAGCAACGACTCATGTGATATAAAATTTAGCGTATCCTAAACTGGCACCAAGTTAAAGTTTAAATAACTATCATACATAATTGCAAACCAGATTACAGGATGACAAGCAAAACTAAAACTAATGTCGAACAAGCAACAAGAACATTTATTCAAAGCGTGCTTTTTGAAACTATTCCAGATGTTGATTTACTTGCAAATTTACTACAAATCAAATTAAATATAGTCACTCAAATTTCATTCTGTAGACAGACTAAATGATGTTAACCCCTGTTCATCACAATAAATCAAGAATTTGATAATGATATTTGATAAACTTGACTGAGTAACTTGAACTGTTCTCCCAATTCTACAATACAGAACCCAACTTACATGGAACACCATATAGCACAAACATCACAGTGAAGAATCATGAACTTCTTTTTTAGTAGGCAACCATATTCTTGCAATTTCCAAGTTTAGAAAAATTATTTGTCAGCTAATTGCAGTGAGCATATGA
Organism: Glycine soja; assembly: GCF_004193775.1. Classification (NCBI taxonomy): domain Eukaryota; kingdom Viridiplantae; phylum Streptophyta; class Magnoliopsida; order Fabales; family Fabaceae; genus Glycine; species Glycine soja. The sequence goes on along the minus strand of NC_041014.1, from coordinate 26,519,323 downwards.
AAGGGACAAAAATACAGACACCTGCCATCTAATCTTAGTGCTTATAAACTGATCAAATCAACAAATGGAAAGAGTTCAATTCAAATAAGAAAGCTATAACACGTTAACATTTGGTAGACAAGCAAATTAATTATAAAGTGTGTTAGGAACCACAGATTAAACACCAGAAACTGATAGCTTTATTATCTGAAACCAGCTTAATGAACTATATCACCTGCAAAAAAAAAAAAAAAAATACTCCAGTGCACGAATGCTGCTTCTCAGAAAAAGCAATCTTCTCTGCCTACAATTCACCCTAAAAGCAATTGCAAAAAATAACTCCTCACTCCCTACACTCTCCTCCCAGTAACCTTCCCCCTATCCGGGATCTATGGCTCTCAGCCAGTACGCAACTAACTCTTCCTACCCAGATAACCAAGTGTAGGGACCCACTTTCTTTTTCCTAACATAAACCCTCCAAATCTTGGGCCTCTTTGGATCCAAGTCCAATACCTGCCTCTGGCCCTAGTCCTGGTCTGGGCCCTCAACCCAATCAGAGAGTAACTAGCTTAAAGAAATTGATTTCATCTTTCATTAAAAATATGGAAATTAAAAAGGGAAAGATCAGGGACACCTGGATCCTAAATACTTAATAAATGCAACAGAAGGCCATTAGTAGATCTTTCACACTCCCAGATGTAGAGTATCATAAATTAACAGGAAATATGAATATCACCTGCAGAGTTGTTGTCGAAGACAAGCTCAAGAGACACACAATCCGAGAAATACTGTTTGGCCAATGACCTGAAATCAATGGTAGGTTCAGCCGGTTTAAGTCGTGGAAAGCGCAAGGGTGAAGAAAATGAGATGGAAGATGGACCATTGAGCAAGGAATCAGGCTCAGATAAGTTTCCTGGCTTTCCAATTAAATCAACAAGATACTCCCTGTATTTAGATTATGTAAGATGAGAGGTGTCAGGAATATTACCATTAATAAAGATATATTTAAAATGTCAATAAACAGAATGTTAACATGTTAACCAATTATATAAAGTCCTTTTTCATGGTCATCAGAACTCATGGAAACTAATTTTTACATTGCAGTCTACTTATTAACAGAAAAGTATATGTGCTTGGCAATAAAGCACATACCTCTCAAGCCCAAATCGAACAAGACAAGATGTAGCATCATCCCTTTTGCAATATTTACAGCCCTTAGCAATTCGACATGGTAAATCAATGGCGTCAGCTAGTACCTGAAAATATTGAATATAAAGCAAGTCATTTAAAAAACAACTTATATACAATTGCATGTACTAAGCCAGCAAACAAAAACAAGTCAACATGCATAATCATAGCCTTAAAAGGCCAAAGAAAAGTAGAGCCTTACTTTGAATAATATAGCACGATGCCGGCAGAGGCCAACAGATAGACTACCTATGGGAATAACAACAGATCCTAAGCAATCTTTCAGATCATTACTGCAATCCCTCCAGATGGAAAAAAAGTGATCTTCCCCAACAGAAGCTGAACCACTTGTTATGGCAATAAAACACAGTTAGACAGATATGACCAGACAAAAAGTTAAATAGGTCAAGCCATGAATGCCAAGGAGGCTCACCCCATACGGTTGCAAACCAGCTTGGAAAGTTTATCTACAACATCTGTTGTTGTTATGCTAGTACAAGAAATGTTATGAACATTATTTTGCAGATCTCTTAAGCTGGGGTCACTGCATCGATCCACCATAACTACTTCAAGTGAAGAAACGACGCAGGGATTCACAGACTTCAGCATATCAACTGATGGAATTCGGCCATTTTCATGCAGATCAGTGCACAAGGTCCAGACAAAGGAATTCATCCCATGAATCAGGTAAAAGCCATCTGGAATTTTGTCAGAGTATGATAGGCAGCCATTCACCTGGTGCACGTTATTAACAAGACACAAAATCAACAATTGCATATCTTACCAAAATGAAACAACTTCTAGTTTCCTCCCTCAACTTTCCTGGGAAAACTAGAGATAATTTTTAAAAAAGAAAATGTAGTACAATAAAGAGTGAAGGGATATTTTTTCCTCTTAAACATAATTCATGCAACAACTCAAGAATCAGGTTTCAACTTCATCTGTTCAGAAATTATGACTATATTTCTTGGTGGCAATTTCCTCTAGTATGACCAAGTACACTCTGCACCCCCGCAATGACACCAAAATATAAAAATTAACATTTTGAAGGTCCTTAAAAGAATTACATTTTCCAATATTGATTTTTTATGCAGCACAACAACGAGAAAATAACTCAAGATAAGCATCAGAAATATGGTAAGCACACAGTAAGAGAATAGCCTACCCATACTGCCCAGAATTCACAGCAAACAGAAAACAGTTTTCCCAAGGAGCAGATGTCACGGGGGAGGGGGGTAGAAGAGAAAAGAAAAAAGGAGCATGATATCCATTAGACTTCAACAGCGTAATTCAAAATCCAACTCTGTCCTTTCAGATAAACAAAACACAACTTCTTAAGAGGATTTTTGCTAGGAACTAAATGGAAGGAAAAAAAAACAGAAAATAGGAGAGAGATCCCTCCTCCAAGGGATTTCCCCTTCACGAAGGATTTCTTTTTTTACAAAGAGCATAAGCTCAACCTACGGATGATACAAGATAGAATCCTCCTTTGAGTCCTTGATCTTAATTACCCCTATTTATATCTAACTAATTGTTATAACTGACTAATTTACTCTAACTATCAGTAACTAATTTTCCATCCCCTTCCATCTAACTCCTAACAGTTTTGTACTAATGCAATTCCCTTCCATTCAATTGAAACTACATCTCCTCCAATTACTCACCGAAAAGGACCAACCAACCAGTGTGAATGAACTTCTAAAAGTTTGCGATCGTCAGGCACAATTTGATTGATCCTCCCTTTGACGCAGACTACAAAAACCTATTACAATCATAGAACCACTGCAGCTTCATCTCATGCTACATTACATTGCACTTAATGAAACTTACCGGAGTCAAACTACACCCATGTCAACTCACGCTTCCAAATTATTTTTCACGGGCAATTCATCAACACACGATTCAAAAACACCTAATAGCGAAATCCATCACCGGAATTCGCAATCACAATCCAATTGAATTCAATCCAATCCAAGCCGCGCAAACAAAGAGGTACAGCGATCAACGTACCCAAAACCTATGCGAAACCGCCTCGGCCGACGACGAGAGCCGCGGCGCGGCGTCGTCCGGCACCGGATCGAGGAAATTGGGATCATCAGCGCACGTGGCGTGCAACGAGAGGCGCAGTGCGAGCGCAAGCTGCAGCTGGTAGCTCTCCTCCGTCTGCTGCGCCCAGCTCTTCCCGGAGGAGGAGCCGGCGATCCTCGCCGGCGCCACCTCCGAGAACTTGCTCCGCTCGTCGTGGAGGTATCCGAAGGCGTCGACGTCGCTGACCGCCGCCGTGGAGAGCGTCGGAGCATAAAAGTCGCCGCCGCCGGAGAGCGAGCTCTCGCCGTAGCTGCTCCCGCTGGACTGGCGCTGCAGGCCGATCGAGGAGTAGAGGTTTCCGATCCGGTTGGCGGCCCGGTGATCGGCGACGAGGTCCCAGTCGAAGGCGGCGCGGTCGGACTTACCGGCGCGGGCGGACTTGCCGTCGCCGGAGGAGGAGGGGGCGGCGGAGGCGGAGAACTGGTCGTCGGGAATTTGGCTGAGGAGCGAGTAGTTGGATCTTCTGGCAGGCATTTCCATCATCGCAGTGTGTTCAAAAAACCCTAAAACTCGCCATTGGTTTTCTGTTTTGGTATTTCTTCTTCTTCTCTCCTCTTTCTATTTCACTTTCTCTCACTAGAACTACAACCAGGTGTGACTGAGTATCAGGGGGAATGGTTGAATGAATCCTCTCTCTCTCTGGAATTGGGTTGTCGGAGAGAGAGAAATCAACGAGGCCAGCCTTCTTTTTTTTTTAATCGGTGGCGCGGACTTAATTAATTTTCCCTAAACTTATTTTTTAGCTTAATCTTTCAAAATAGTAATCACTTACTATCACTTAAATATTCTCTTACAAAATTAATAAATAGATACTGAAGTTCTATTTTCTTTTTTGTTTCGATAAACTGTTTTAATTTTTCTTGTATTTTTTGTAAGTGTTATGGGAAATTTTATTGAAACAAAACTTGGTTTTCTGTATATATTATTATTAGTGTAACTTTAAATTATTAATTAGCTAAAGATAATTATTGATATGATTTTTAAATTTGTTTTATAGTTAAGTTTTACATTTTTTTATTCAGCTGATTTTTTTAATATTCAAAGTTAAATTTTACATTAGGGATACATATGCTATTTAATCTAATTCACATAAGTTGGAAAAAGACATGAGAATATTGCAATTCTTTATTAGAAAGGATGGGGGGATTTTGGAAAGAATGGTTGTTAATATTTCAATGAACTTGGAGGTTCACGGCCTACAGTGGAGTCTTATATTTGGTGTTATGTGGTGGAATGGTTCTCCAAAGGGTTTGTGGAAGATTCCATAGACAAGGTGTGTACTATGGCAGGGTCTTATTATGAGAGTGTTGCTTTTTATAAGTCATTCATAAACACCAGACACCTAAATTCGAATATGGTGGAGATTAAATGGATAGCTCCCAAGGAAAGGGAAGTTGCCCTTAATTGTGATGGGGCAGTAACTGCAGATGTGCCTTTATTTACGGATTTTCTTCAAATCTTGGAGGATGTTCAATTATAGTAGCGCTGAATTGAAAGCTATTTGGCTTGGTCTTCGCTTTTGGCATGATCGAGAGGTTTCATGAACATAAGGGTTGACTCAGATTCAAAGCCTGTGCTGAATTTATTAACTCGTGCCATGAATTGGCTGAGCATGCCTTGTCAGCTGATGTTAATGTTCAAGTTTTTTTCTTTTGCACCAAACTTTATTGTATAAGAGCTGATATAGCTCACATTTGTTTTTTTAAAGGCTTTTAGTCTTTGAATAATATTATCCATTTACAACAACAAAAAAATTAGTGTAGAAGATGTGGTATCCATCATATTTTTTCTTTATTCTTCTTTTCTCCCTCTATCAAACACACTCTAGCGGACACATAAAAATAAACATAAACACATGTTGCAAACCACTTTTTGTTTGTGGGTTTCTTCTACTAAAGCTCTAATTTTTCCAGCCAAAAAATTTAACTGATATCTTATGAAGCATACAAGAGAAAACTTTTAATTTCCTTAAAATTTTAAGTTGTGAATGTTTTTGTTTTGAAGAGTTAAATTGAGAATGTTAGTTTCCCATGTTTGGTTTGATTTTAAAAGATAACAATCATAGAAAATAATATTTTTTTGAAAATTTTTTTGACCAAGTTTCCCAAGAAAATATTCTCATGGGAGAAGTAGAAATCTAAGTTTCTCAAATAAAAATAAAATTTAATTAAGATAAAAATATTGTTATACATATTAAATTATATAATGAGATAAATAATTAAAGATCTTCGAAAATAAAATATTTTACTTTATATTCTCAATAAATTTATTTTGCAATATGTATGATCAACCTTTTAGATAGAGGTATTTGTAGTTTGATGGCAACCTATTTGGTTTTAAATAATCTAACATTGATCAATTTATATACCTTAAGGTTAATGAGATTTTTTTTTTTCATTACGTTGTATGTGAATGACATATTGTATGTTTGAAATAACCTAGTATACTTTGTGAGACAAAGCAGATGCTAACTAAGTTCTTTAGCATAAAGGATATAGGTGAGACTTCTTTTGCATTGGGAATCAAATATTACAAAGATAGATCACATTGTGTGCTTGGGTTGTCTCATGAGGCTTACAATAATAGAGCCTTTGAGATATTTGATATGCATACTTATAAATTAGGGGATTCCTCATTCACTAAAAGGTAACAAATCAATAAGGATCAATGTTCGAAGAAACTTATTTCGCAATATGTATGATCAACAAAAGAAATTTAGTTATTCCTAGAAATCATGAATCTCAATAACAATGATTCCTGTACACGAAAAAATTCCCCTTGTACTAAACACGCCCTTAGTGAAATCAAATTGATTCAAGTACATTAGAAATTCACTATAAGGGATTAAACCAAGTAGCTTAGTGTCATTGTTTAAGAGAGAAACCTATAACAAATCTCACATGAATCGGGGATTAAAAGTTAAAACACACTACAAGGGATTAAATTTAAGCAAAAAATGAAATAATAGAATGGATAAAAATATGAATGCAAAGATTGATTTAAACAAAAAGGTCAAACATGACTTCCTTCAACAGCAAAAAGATCCAATCATTTCACAGCTAGAGAATCAAGGAGCATAATCAAGCTTTAGGGAAATTTACAAAATTTAAAAAATGAATCAAACAAGAAGCCTAATAAGATCTATGATTGAGAAGTGGAATCAAACGCCAATGACGAATTGGAGCGCTAGAGTTTGTCAAACATGTGGAGTGTGATGATGAAGTCGATGAAGTAGAGGCTCATCACGAGCACTGTCGTCAACAAGAACTTGAGCCAAAGGAAACATTGGTGTAGAACCATAACATGTTGTTCTCGGCACCGTAGTCGCCTCTGATGGAGGCAGAGTTGTTTCCTCCAACCTCTACGTCGATACTCAAACCCACCAGCAAGTCTTTGGACATAACCTTTTTTGCTCATCTACACATTTAGGGTAAGAGGTTAAAAGTAATGCTTTAAAATGGAGGGGTATCGAGTATAATAAAGACAAACCTTAGATGGTCAATGTAATCAACTCTAACAACAAACAAGGTGCAATTTATCTGGATTGGGTGGAGATTGTTTGAGATAATTGCTCCTTTTAACAAAAGGCCTTTGTGTAAAGGTATTTTTCTAGAAAATAATGCTAGAGACTTATTTGGAAATGTCATAACTCATTATTTGAACTTGCACATATAACATTTTTATGAACTTATCACAATAAAATAGAATGATTTGACATGCTTAATAATTCAATTATATTTCATGACATTTTACTAGATGCCTTTCACTTTCTACGGTTATGTAAAACTACAAATACAAATTTTACATTGACCCGACCTTGTGGGGCATAATAATAGACCCAATACTAGTAGTGTATTTTTAGGTTGTATAAGTATATCATTTTACATTTTTTATGAATGAAAAATTGATCTAATTCTTTAAAAGTACCAAAATAATTAATTATTACACTTAACAATACTTTGTGGTAGGGCTATCAAAATGACCAAACCAAGTCCATCAGGTCAAATAGTGAAATTGGACCAGCTCAGGCCCAGTCCATATTCTTGTGGGTTAGGATATCTTAGGCCCGGCCTAGCCCTATGCCAAGTTGGCATGACACAAAGCTTATTCAGCTAATTTAAAAATGAATACAAAAGGAATTGAGCATTTGTTTGTGATTTTCGTGGACGTCCCTCGTAAATCGCAGGTAGGTACTCACTTTGTCACTCACCCTCTCCTTTACAATCAATTATTCAAGTAATTATTTACTTTTGATTTTTGAAACTAAGGGGAAAAAGAAAGAAGGGGTAATAATAATATAAATTATAATACTAAATACTACTTATTAAGTTATTATATTTTATTTAATATTACCTATGGTCCTATTTATAGGAAATAGGAAACAAGTTGTAGTGTATTTTACACTACAATTTGTTTCTTATAAGTAGGATTATAAGTAATATTTATTATATATTACTAGTCGGATCAATCAGGCTTGAGTCCATTTGGCTCGTCGGGCTATATGAGTTGAGCCAGAAAGACTTGTTTTTATTTGAGATGTATTTTTTTTAGCCCAATCTACCCTAATTGTGGGCTAGTCAGGCCAACCTATTAGGTCAAGTCCATTTTGTCAACTTTACTTTACGGTAATCAATATTAAAATATTTCTAATTAATCTAATGTGATTCAATCAATTGTAGCTTATAGGTTGTCTGAAAATGGACTAATGATGTGATCTATTATGTGATACCCAATCCAATTAACATAATGATCATTTGATAATGGGATTTGGACACCTAATATTGATTCATGTAGACAATAGTGTAAGCCCTTAACCTTTAGGCCCATGATGGAAGGTACCTAAAGTTAATATATACTCGAAACTAGGTTCCCTTCATTATCATTATCATTTTTTATTTTCTCTGCAACTTGTCTAATCGATAATTGAGATAGAGAGTGGTATCACGTGAAGAAAGGCTTTGCTGTTAATATGCATTTTCGAAGATTGAGAATTTTTTTCATAAAAAATGAAGAAGACTAAAGATGACCTACAACATGTGTTATCTGAAGGGAACACACTTTTTTTACCCCAGTGGTGTGACTATCGAGTCCTCTCCTTATTTTGCCCATTTTTTTCTAGTGATTTGTTGCACAACAATATTGATGATCATAGCATCAACAAGCAAACAAACAAAGTATATGTCCTATTTTCATGTAATGTTATAACTCTTATGCTCATTTTTCTTATACTTGACATCAAAGACCCATAGACAATGTTACATCACTTATAACCTAATTTTTGTATTATTATCTTCCTTTTTATTGAAAATAATTTTTTAGGTTATTATGTTTTTTAAATAATTATTTTCAGAAAATTAGGACACAAAACCATAAGGCTTTTGCAGAGTAAGATTGTAAAAATTTATGGAGAACAATTTCAATAACTTTTTATGAGTACAAAGGAAAAATTCAAAAAATACAATGCACGTGAAATATGTATGAACCATGACTTTTGAAGCTTAAAATTCCATATTTTATCAATAGACCTATTAGGACTTTTATCATAGATCCATTCGAAATATATTTTTAAACAGAATCCTTTAAAATTGAAAAAAACTTGACTAACGAAAGGAGATTATTTCTTGAATCTAGTGTGTGCTCATAGATTAACCCGTTTGAGGTTTTGGCATGATTATAGCCCTAGTTTATGCTTTTTGCCTAAAGTTAAATGTGCTATTATGCCAATCTCATTATTTATAGCTTGTTACGTCCTAAGTTATATATGTCATATAATATATCTCAGTATGTTTGTGTTGTCTAAATAATTTAATTTTAGGATGGTGTTATTGGAGAGTACATTGGGTTAAGAAATTGGTTTGTCCACAAGAGATCATTTTCTTAATTTAGTGTGTTGTTATATGTTAACCCACTTGAGGCTTTGGCTAAGGCTATAACCTTAATTAGTGCATTCTGTCCAAAAGTGAATGTGTTCTTATATTAGCCTCACAATTGGTAACTTGTTGTGTCTTAACTTACATTTTATCACTCTATGTGCCCCTATTAACTCCTAAGGGTTTGATATTGGTTCTACAACCTATATTGTTGTATCTTTAGAAAGATTTTGAAGCTTGAAGGGATCACATGCAAAGAAAATTAAAATGAAGGTAAGAAATTAGTGGGAGGTGTATGCTTAATCTTAGAATTTAGATTTAAATTGGTTTTGAAATATAACTTTTATGTATCTTCTTTTAGGAAAGTATTAAGGTAAATATGATGTCATGAGGTAACATATGAGATTATTTGCTACACACATGCAATATAGTGGAACAATTCCACACTATGCCATGCTTAAGAGTCCTAAACGAAATGGTGTGGCCAAAAGGTATAATTTCACGCTCAAGGATATGACAAAGATCACTAGGATTGTGGAGTTCATGCATGCTAAGTTCTTGGACCTTTATATAGCAAAATCCATCATCTTATGATATTATGTTGATGCTTTTTTTACTAAGATATTTTCTTTATTGATGCTTGACCATGATAATAGTGCCATGTTTACTATGTTTTTTGAAGCTCACATTCCAATTGAGAATGTGAGTAATCCATGAGTTCAAAATATAGTTAATCATTATATCATGGTTAATGTTCCACAATTTGTTGATCTAGTTGAGTAAATTATTGTAAGAAGGTCAGTTAGACATAGGTGACATGCTATTCTGATGATTTCATGGTTCATCTTAATAAGAATGCTTTTGACATTGGGTGTGTTATGAAGTAGAAAAATTATCATAAAATTGTTTATTGTCCTTAATTTGAGAGTAGATGCATGCAACGAATGAAGAAATGCAATCTATGACCACTAATGATGTATAAGAGCTTGTTGAGTTACTTGGAAATTGTGAAGCAAACGGTTGTAAGTAGATTTTTCAAGACTAGAAAAATATCAGAAGGTAAAATTTGGAGATTTAAAGTTAGTTTGATAGCTAAGGATTTCACTAAAAAAAGATAGAATTAAATTTAATTAGATTTTTTCACCTTTACCAACTAAGGATTACTTCATAATTATAATGGCACTTTATGGTTCATCTTGATTTAGAACAACATCAAATGGATGTTAAAATAACTTTTTATATGGTAATTTGAGTAAGGAGGTATGCACCAACTTGAGGGTTTTAACGTTAGTGGTAATGATCACATGGTTTGTAAATTAAAAATACTCATTTATGGGTTGAAGCAACCTTTTAGATAGAGGTATTTGTAGTTTGATGGCAACCTATTTGGTTTTAAATAATCTAACATTGATCAATTTATATACCTTAAGGTTAATGAGATTTTTTTTTTCATTGCGTTGTATGTGAATGACATATTGTATGCTTGAAATGTGGATTCACGTCCAACAAAAAGTTGTGTTTATGTCCAATTAAAGAAAAAAGAAAAAGAAGGAAGAGTGTTAAAATATTTTCAAGATGAAAATGGTGTCATGTCTTTTATAGAGTTAAGAGGAAGGAGATGAAGGTATTTTAGACATAAACTTTCTTTAAAAATTATGAGATCGGCATGTGCCTACTTTTTGTTAAATTATTAAACGATGTTTAGGAGGGAGGGAGTCTGAGTGTAATGTGAGTTAAACAATTAAGGTGTTTTTTGTAGGGTGAAAAAAAGGAGAGGTGTCGGGTGCAATTTGAAAAAACAGAGGGGGCGCGAGTCTGAGGAAGAAGATGAGAGTATTTTAGACATAAATTTTCATTAAAAGTCATGTGACTAACATGTGCCTATTTTTTGTTAAGTCATTTGACGGTGTATAGGAGGGAGAGAGTCTAGGTGTAATGTGAGTTAAACAATTAATGAATTTTTTGTTAGGTGCAAAAAAAAGAGGGATATCAAGTATAATTTGAAAAAAATAACACAAGAAGTGCGAGTATAATTTACTCAATTACTTAAGTTGTTCATTGATAATTGTTAATGAGATAGACTTTTCGGAGAAAAAGAGGTTTTAAAGATTATGGAAGAAAAAATAAAGACATTAATAAAGCACAACAAGCACCACTACCAAGTTTAGAAATCAAGGCCAAGAAGAGGATTCAATCTTTGAGCACCAATGAACAATTGCTTGTTGGCAAAGTCTATGAATACATTAGAGGTGTCAAGCCTACTGTTAGTTGGTGTTCTGTTATATGGAACTCAACAATCCCCCCTAAGATGTCTTTCATTTTGTGGCTTGCTAAAAGGAATCGGCTGCTTACTCTTGACAAAATTGCTTTTTTGAACAAGGGTTCCCTCTGCCCTTTATGTTCAAATGAGCCTTAGTCAAATGTTCATTTGTTCTTTTCTTGCAGGAAATCTCTCTAAGTTTGGGCTCACATTCGTGATTTGGCTCCTTTCCGTAGGCGTTTCACTTCTTTACAGCGCATTACTGACTCTTTAATTAGGGGCAGATCCACATCAGGTGTTCAAGGAAAATTACGTTGTCTGGCTATAGCAATTAGAGTCTACTGCATCTGGCTGTCTAGGAACAAGCTGATTTTTGAAGATTATCAATTTTCTGTAATAGAGGTTATTAGCAAGATTAAGTTTCTTATGTATAGACAAACGCACCTATTGCATTTGTTTTAGCATCTTGATATAGGTCTTCTTGTATTAGGGAGACTTTTGATTTTCTTTAACTGCGGGGTATGCCCCGTTTATTATTGTATCATTTGGGTTTAATATAATTTACATTTTTTCCCAAAAAAAGTTTAGAAATCAATTTTCCTCAATATTTTCAAGCAAACAAACAAAGTATTTAAGTTGAAATTGAAAATCCTTCAATATATTAAAGTAATAATAATAGTAGTTTTAACTTTTTTTTTTCTCTTTTATTAGTGTGTATATTAAGTTTTGATAAATTGTATTCACTATAGCAATAGCTATAGGAAAACTGCTGAAGGGAAAAAGAAAAAAAATGATACATCGAGGAAGGCATTAACTTCAACAAGGAAGAGAAGAAAAACTTCTAGCAATAGGAGAGGAGGTTTCTTACGTTACTTTTGCCTGTAGGATTTCTAATTAATGTTATGTTCGTGATTTGCAAAATATCTATAACTCCATATATTTACTTCTTTATTTTTTTTACTTTCGTAGCCCAAGTGATAATCGTCCTATAATATGAGTGTGATGGTGCTTGCTAAAGGTGTGCCTAAAAAAGCTTCTACTATCCCATAAGTGACTCATCTTTGCCATTCACTTAATAGTTTTGTCTTTAACTTAAACTTCTAAGAAAATAAATATAAGTTTAGGTAGGTGATATAGAATCTACTTACGAACAATGAAATGCATTTTAATATTTTTTTCTCCATTGATCATTCGTCCGGGCAAAAAGAAATATAACAACACATTTTTTCAATACACTTTTTCTAATACATTTAACTGTAGATTAAAATTTATTATAAATTACAAAATCACATATATCTTCTTATATATACTGTATTTAATAAATTTTACTCAATTTTATAAGTTTTAATAAATTTTAACTAATAAGAATTATGTATTAGAAGAGAAAAATTGTGGTAGAAAGTGTGCAAATAGAACTATTCCATATCTATCCGTTATCCTGTAAGAGGGTCCATCCTTCCTACTTTATATTAAGTTATACAAATTTAGAATCCAAAGATCTGCAGATAAGACAAGATCTAAAACACAAGTTAATACAGATTTGACTCTTAAACGTATATATAAAAATATTTTATTAGAGAAAACAAAACATATTTCGATAATCACTGTATTGTCAAGGGTCTGGTCTACAATTACAATTAAACAATAAAATTGATACGTGTGTAATGATTACGTATGTAAATATCCTCGATAATAAAGTAGTATTAGTTTTGGAAAGAAGAAAGGGGGTCGGGTTCCATGAATCTGAACCTGAAGTTGTCATGGGTGTGATTTTAATATCATTTTAAGTCAATGAGGAATTGCACTTCAATATAATAAAATAAAAAAATAAAGATTGATAAATAATCTTATCTTTTAAATATATGATTATGAATTTGATTTATATATATATATATATATATATATATATTAAAAGAGATCAATTCCTTAAATAAAATTTAATACTTCAAAAATTAGACATTCACTTTCAATAAAGAATACCTTGGTTTTAAAAAGAATAATAGTAAAACAAGAAATGTAAAGATTAGACCAAAGCCTCCGGTCCGCAACGGTAACCATGCTTTGATTGGAAATGAATGAAATGGTGAGTGAGAGTGACGCAGCGACGATTCGTCCAACCCCAGCCTGCTTCAAGTGGGGGAAAAATCTTCAATTATTGAGATTGAAGCAAAAAAAAAGGGTTATTTTTTATGAGATTATAGTTATAATTTTTCACAGGTTTTCATCTCCAAGTCCAAAGACCGAAGCTGGAAGCTTATTCCCTTGTTCTTATGTAACTTTATGACCGTGCAATTTCAACATTTTTTTTATTATTAATGATCACTTGTTTTGACCATCATGCGAAACCATTTTGTTTTTTCTAAAATAAAAAAGTTCAACAAAGTGACTTCATTCCTAATATTTTTCTTCCACCAGTTCCATGTGGAGGTTTTGGGCTTGGACTTGGGCTTTGACCCAAAAACACAAAAAAGGAAGGGACATGCTAGGTGAATCGAGCAATATTATTGGGGCACCCAACAAATAGTGAATGGGTGAAATTGCCCTTCTGCAATCCCTTCTTCCGGAAGAACCTACTTCCTGGAAAAATTCCGGAAGACGTCTTTCCGAACAACTTTCGGAAGAAGACGGTGGGCTTCCAGAAGAACTCCCGGAATACGTTCCGAAAGGACGTGTTTCGAGCTTATTCCGGAGGAAGATTCTTCCGGAAGACCACCTTCTTCTTACGGAAGAACCTTCTTCCGGAAGTGCTTTTGTAAATGATTTTTTTAAATGAAATATTTTTCTAATAATTTCTTTTCTAATAAATAAATTATATTATAAAATAAATAATATTATTATACATAAATTATTAGTAAACATAATTATGACTAATATTTGTAATTCCTTTTTTACGTGTATGTAAATTTAAATAATAAATTATGTGATAATTTAGTATAATTTGAATCATAAAAATTAATTAATTCGTATATTTTATAAAAAATATAAAATATTTATTATGATAGCATTTAATTTGTATTACAAAACTTAATATATAATAAAAAAATAATTTTAATTTTATAACAACGTGAAGTAAAAATAAATTTCATTTTATAATAATAACTAAAAATAAAATAATATTTAATGCATATTTAATGACGATTTTGTCCCTGTGTTGTTTTCTTTAAATTTACTGCGCTGCTTTTTTATTTTGCACCTTTTTGGTTTCACCTTCATCCTGGTGTTCTTCGTATTCCTATCCTTTTCCGTAAAAAGCTTTTGAAGTTTTGGTGGTCCCATTTGTGTGTTTGAAGTAGCTGTTATGTGAAGGTTAAATATTGGTGGTCTCGTTTGTCTGTTCGTCGTTGTTGTTCCTATTTCGTCGGAGGTACGCATTTATCGTTTTTTTTTTTGCTTTTTCTGTGTAGTTTTTAGAGAAGATGAACAGTAAAATGGTAAAAAAAATTTCCGGAAGAACTTTGAACTACCGGAGGAAGTTGTTCTGCAAGAACAATTGTGAAATTCCGGAACAACTTATTCCGAAAGTTGATCTGTCAACTTCCGGAAGAAGTGGTTCCGGAAGAGACTTCCGGAACAACTTCTTTCAGAATTTCAGTGTTGTTCTTCCGGAATGTTAGTTTTTTAAATTTTTTTGGAATTATGCTTTAATATATATATATATATATATATATATATATATATATATATATGAATATTATAATTTATAATATATGTATTTTAAATTGTGGATAATTGGTTTAATTAGGTATAATGATTTTGGTATAATATTAATTGATTTAGGTAAAATAATTGTATTTTGTTGTAGTAGTAGTTGTTTATTATAGTGTTAAGTTTAATTTAAGTAAATAATGTAGTTATAAATTTTGAATGTATTTGTATTAGTTGTTAATATGTAGTCAATTTTTGGATGTGGTTATATGATAATTTGAATGTACTTGTGTATGATGCATAATTTAATATGTCGTTAAGATGGACGAAGATCAATGGACGTATGACTATACGATGTCACAAGAAGTTCATATGGATTATGATTATGATAATGAAGAAGAATGTGGTGTGAATGAACCACATGTTGATTGTTCAAATGCTTTTAATACGTCTCAGGTAATCATGTTGATTAGTTTGAGTCATTTGGTTGAATTGATGTTTTGTATAAAAATTAATATGTTGGGGTTGCGTTGTAGGTATTTGGTACTCGAGATGATGTTTTGCAGTGGGCTCGAACAGTTGTCCATGAAAATGGATTTGTTGCAATGATTATAAGGTCTGACACAGATACCGGCAGTAGAGGAAGAAGTTTATTTGTCTTAATTGGGTGTGAAAGGAGTGGTATCTACAAGTGTAGGAATAAAGAATTCGTTAGAAGAGACACTGAGAGTAGGAAATGTGGTTGTCCCTTCAGGCTTCGTGGGAAACCAGTGCATGGAGGGAAAGGTTGGATGATGAAGTTGATCTGTGGGATTCACAATCATGAATTGGCCAAGTCCTTAGTTGGATATCCATACGCTGGGTGATTGACTAAGGATGAAAAGAAAATTATTGCTGATATGACAAAGTCGATGGTGAAACCAAAAAACATCTTGCTAACGTTGAAAGAACACAATGCCAACAGTTGCACCACGATAAAGCAAACTTACAATGCAAGAAATGCATATTGTTCTTCAATAAGAGGAGCTAATACCGAAATGCAACATCTGATTAAGCTTCTCGAACATGATCAATACATTCATTGGCATAGATTGAAGGATGAAGTTGTGGTGCGTGATCTGTTTTGGTGTCACCCAGATGCAGTAAAGTTATGCAATGCATGTCATCTGGTGTTTTGTATAGACAATACCTACAAAACAAACAGGTACAGACTCCCACTACTTGACTTTGTTGGGGTGACACCAACGGCGATGACATTCTCTGCTGGGTTTGCATATCTGGAGGCTGAGCGTGTTAATAATATTGTATGGGCTTTGGAACGATTTCGAGGTCTATTTTTAAGAAATGATCGCCTCCCTATTGTTATTGTCACTAACAGAGACCTAACACTGATGAATGCAGTGAAAACTGTGTTTCTGGAGTGTACAAATTTGTTATGCAGGTTTCATATCGATAAGAATGTGAAGGCGAAGTGCAAATCTTTAATCGGTCAAAAAAATGCATGGGACTATGTAATGGATAACTGGGGTACTTTGGTTGATTATCCGTCCGAACACCAGTTCGCTGAGTCACTTCAGAAGTTTCAAATTGCTTGTTCGCCTTGGCCGATGTTCGTTGACTATGTTAACGACACATGGATTATCCCCCACAAGGAAAAATTTGTTACAACATGGACGAATAAGGTCATGCACCTAGGCAACACAACAACAAACAGGTATTAAGAATTGATTTTATTTGTTAGTAAGGATTATTAATAAATGGTATTTAATTGTTGTATATTTTCATGTTTGTTGTGTATTTTAAATGTAGGGTTGAATCAGCTCAATGGGCTTTAAAAAGAGTATTACAAAATAGCCTTGGAGACCTGTGTAGTGTTTGGGATGCCATGAACAACATGATCACGCTGCAACACGTTGAAATTAAAGCATCCTTTGAAACCAGTATGCATGTGGTTGGACATGTATTTAAAAAAACCTTATACAAGAGACTTCTTGGGATGGTTTCAAGGGACGCTTTAAATGAGATTGCTTTTGGGGTTGACCGTCTACGTTATCTCGGCAACGATCCCTCTTCTTGTGGTTGTGTGATGAGAAGCACACACAGTCTTCCTTATGCATGTGAGCTTTCTAGGTATACTACTAGCAACATCCCAGTGAAGTTAGTCCATATTTTCTGGAGGAGACTTTGCTTTTCAGACCAAGGGTTATGTGAGGTCGAAGTCAGCATCAAGGAAGAGATTGAGACCATATCTGGAAGTTGTAACCGGTAGGCTACCGTACCTATACATTCAACTATTTGAAAGGGGCCATAATAGCGCTTACTCAGTTTCAAACAGGTGGTGCCTGTGACTGAAACTTGTCATTGTGGCCTAAGCTTGACGAGGACCCAATCACCCACTTGGAATTCCTGATCACGGTAGTGGCAATCTGCATTTGTCTTCATTCGAGACTGGGCTTTGAGTAGCTTGCGCCGCAACATCGCAAAAACTTCTTCCCTCTGACTGAGTATGGCATCTATAGCTTCGACGGTAGAAGTACCGGCGATATAATGAGGATAAGTGGGTGGTTTCCGGCCAAAGGTAATTTCGAAAGGAGTCATACCCGTAGTTGAATGGCAAGACTTATTATAGGACCATTCGGCCCAAGGCAGGTATCTTTCCCACGTTGCTGGTTTTTCATGCACGAAAGCTCGTAGATATTGCTCGGCGATTTGCAACCTCCGTTTGTCCATCGAACTGCAGATGGTATGATGAGCTTAAGCGCAGCTTCGTACCACTCAGTGTGAAGAGTTCGCGCCAAAATTTACTAATAAACAACGGATCTCTGTCTGATACGATGCTTTTAGGCATGCCATGGAGGCGTCCCACCATGTCTATGAATAGCAGGGCCACTGTGTGCGCCGTATGTTGTGTGGGCAACATAACTAAGTGCAAACCCTTCGAGAAACGATCCACCATGACGAAGATGCATGTGTTGTCGCGATAAGAGGGTAACCCCATAATAAAATCCATGGATAGATCTTCCCATGGTAGTGTCGGCACTGGAAGAGGGCAAAGGAGCCCCGCAGGTTTACGATTATCATACTTAGTGTGTTGGCACGTTGCACAGGCCGTGACAAACTTGCGAATATCTTCCTTGATCGAGGCCCAAGTAAAATTATCATTAAGTCTTTGGAGAGTCTTCTGGATCCCCATGTGGCCACCCGTAGGAGATTGATGAAACTCCTCAAGCAATTGTTTGATGAAAGAAGAGTTAGAGGGAAGCCATATTCGTTTCTTGTACATGTTGAGTCCCTCAATTAATGCATAATCTGGATATGAAGCTGGGTTTTCCTGGATTCGACTGTGCAAGTCTTGAAACGTCTCAAGAGAGGCTAGCTCCTTGCGAAGATCATCGAGGAAGACAAAGCGTGGCATCGAAAGGAAGAAGAGTGAAACAGTGTGGTCTTCCTGTGATCTGGATAATGCATCCGCGACCACATTGGTTTTCCTTGCGCGATATTGAATGGAGTAATCAAACCCCAATAGTCTGGCCAAATAACGATGCTGCTCCGGTGTTTGAATTGTCTGGTTCATGAGCTCACGTAAACTCTGATGGTCCATTAAGATGACGAAGTGGTGGCCAAGTAAATACTAGCGCCACTTTTTAACGGCCGCCGTGATTGCTGCTAATTCCCAAACGTAGGTAGAAGCATTAATTAGCTTAGGGCAGAATTGTTTGCTATAGTAAGCCAGAGGGTGGCCCTTCTGTGTTAACACCGTCCCCATACCAGACCCTGAAGCGTCTGTTTCCACCACAAACGATGTGGTGAAGTCAGGTAACTCGAGAACAGGTGCCTCTGTGAGAGCCCTCTTGAGGTTCTGAAATGCTATCTCGGCCTCGTGACTCCATTCAAATTGGTCGTGGCACAAAAGTTTGGTGAGGGGAGAGGCTAAGGCTGCGTAGCCTTTTATAAATCGTCTGTAAAATCCGGCGAGGCCTAGAAAGCCTCTCAATGCCCGAGGTGTGCGAGGTGTTGGCCACTGTGAGACAGCTTGTACCTTCTCCAGCACCGAAGTGACCCCGCTCGAGGACACCATGTGTCCCAGATACTCCAACTGCTCCTGTGCAAACGTGCACTTGGAAAGCTTGAGAGAAAATTTCCCTTCCACAAGAACCTGAAAAGCTTTCTCCAAGTGAAGAAGATGGTCATGTATGGTCCTGTTGTATATCAAGATATCGTCAAAGAAGACGATGATATACTTCCTGTGGTATGGTTGAAATAGCTGATTCATTGTGGCCTGAAAACTAGAATGTGCATTGCACAATCCAAAAGGCATTACACGAAACTCATAATGCCCTTGATGTGTTCGAAATGAAGTTTTGCAGATGTCAGACGTGTTCATCAATATTTGATGGTCCTTGCATGAGATCAAGCTTAGAGAACTACCGTGCTCCACCCAGCTCATCGAGTAACTCATCCACTGTCGGTATGGGAAAACGATCGCACACCGTGATGGCATTAAGGGCCCTATAATCGACACAAAACCTCCATGATCCATCTTTCTTTCTTACCAGCAAAACTGGGGATGAAAATGGACTCGAGCTAGGTTGTATGAACCCTTTCTCGAGCATAGTAGCTACCTGTTCTTCGATCTCCTTCTTTTAAAAGTAAGGATATCTATATGGTCTAACGTTCACCAGAGTTGAGTTAGGCAATAGATTGATGGTATGATCTGTGGATCGCGATGGCGGCAAGGTCGCGGGAGGTTAAAAGAGGGAAGTGTATTTGGAGATCAATGTGTTGATTGCCGGCAAGGGATGGTTTGGAGAAGAGTTGTGTGTGGTTGCTGTTTCGACACGAATGTGGAAGAAGGTTGTAGTAGGGTTTGTGTGTACGAACCTATGTAGTTGAGATGGTGACATTGGTTCGATTCCCTTCTCGCGATCTCCATGGAGTTCAATGAGTTTACCCCCAGTGATGAACTTCATTGTCAAAGCACCGTAGTCTGTTAAGACTGGGCCGAGAGTCTTCAACCATTGCACCCCGAAGACCACATCAACTCCACATAATGGCAATACATGGAAGTCAATGGTGAAAGAGTGTTGTTGTATGTGAACCTGGACTGCCGTACACAACTGATTACAGTGAATCTCCTCTCCATTCCCCACCGTGACCCTAAGCGGTGTTGTTTCAGTGGTTTTTAATCCTAAGCTCAGTACCACACGATTATGGAGGAAATTATGAGTACTGCCTCCATCTATCAAGATGTTGATAGGCCGGTCATTAATAAAGCCTTTAAGTTGTAACGTCTCTGGTGCTAAGTGGCCAGATAATGCATGTAAGCTTAGCTGCACCGGCGGCGATTCCGGTAGCAACTCCTGAGTTGGTGTATAGTCTCGTATTGACTCCGCTTCGATCGTGGTATCCTCATCGTCCATAACTAAAAGAAACAATGAAGATGCACATTTGTGGCCACGAGAGAATTTCTCGTCGCAGTGAAAGCATAGTCCTTTTTCCCTGCGCGAGGCCAATTCTTTTGGTGTTAAACGTTTAAAAGGAATTGAGGAGGGAGTTCGTACCGGTGTTGGTAGCAAGGGTTGCGTAGAGTTGCTTGATGATGAGCGCGTGTTAGAAGGTCCTGTGGAGACTAGTGGCCGATATGGTGGCGGCCGGCGAGCATCGAGAAGTTTTTCTTCCTGTAATCGTGCGTAGGATACTGCCTGAGTTAACGATATCGGTTGTAAGACTTGTACTTCTCTGCGAATCGTTGGATTCAATCCTGAGATGAAGTAACTCAAGACGAACGGAGCTGATAATCCTACTATCTTGTTAGCCAAGGATTTGAATTCTGAAAGATACGCCGATACCGACGAACACTGTTGCAATTTGCAGAGTAATCCCGTAGGATCTTCGTACGTGGATGTTGCAAATCGTGAATGAAGAGCATGTAGAAAAGCTTACCACGAGGATAACTGGGCATTTCGATGCATCCATTGAAACCACGCAAGTGCTGGTCCCTCCATGTAGAAGGAGGCAATGGTTAACCTCTTGTGATCCGGCATAGAATGAAACTCAAAGAATTGCGTAATCTTGAAAGTCCAGCCGATTGGATTAGATCCATCAAACCTCGGGACATCAAGCTTCATACGGTGAAAAGAGGTTTGAGTCTATGGCGTGTGTCCTGCGGACGTCGACGGCGAAGACTGCGGTTGTTGTTGATTCGCCTCAAGCTGAGACATTCGTTGGAGAAGATAATCAATCTTTGAATTCATAGCAAGTTGCGAAGTAGTGAGCTTGGCAATTGCATCTTCCAAACGCTCTGATGATGCCTTAGAACGCGTTCCATCCGCCATTGATGCTCAATGAAAGCACCACTGTTATAGCTTGACTTTCGAGGCCCAAGCAAACCTCCTAGAAGCAAGAGAAGGAAGAAATGATCAAGTATTATTTCATGCTTTTAACGGATGATTACATAGTATTTATAGGTGGTTACAAGCTTCTAGATCCATCCTAACTAACCCTAACAGAAGCCAAACAACTAACAGAAGGTATCTTAGCCTTCTAACCCCTTGATTGTGCTTGCGGTTCCCTCGATAAGCTTCACGCGTTCCATTCTGCATGGCTTTTATCGTAACCTTCTAGATACGCTGGGGTGAGCCGTTCCCTTCGTGATCTCGCATTCCTTGCTTCTTGCACCTCCCTTGCTATTGACACCCCTTCCCTTACATTTCTTGTAACAAAGTTGCTCTTCCGAAAAGTTTCCAGAATAAGTGGCTCTTCCGAAAAGTTCTTCCGGAATACCCAAAGGTCATCCGGAAGAATCCTTCTTCCGGAAGTTTCGGAAGTTCCGAAATAAGTCTTCATGGTTCTTCTAGAAACAGCCACCGTAACGAGTCCGCGCTTTCCTCATTTTTTCCGGCGTCTTCTACCCTAAGGTTCCACTATCCTAGGCTAAATGCTACAACAATACTGAATATTAAAAGCAATGGGGAGTTAGGGAGACCAACCTCGAAGGCAAAACGCGTCTAATCAAAGCAGAAGAAGCAGTCGGGCTCGCAGGGCTCGCGGAGAAGAAGAAGCACCAGGAACAGGAAGAAGAAAGCGCGTGGTTCTTCCGGGAGGAGGAGCGCTTTTTAAAATTTTTAGATAAAGGGAAAAATGGCCCATTCACTAAATTGTTGGGTGCACCTAGCATGTCCCAAAAAGAAAAGATACTAGCCCAACCCAAAAACTAAACCGCCAAGGGAAAAGAAGGGAAATAAGCGGAGGGAAGAAAAGCATATGAAATTGGCGCTAAGGCGGCAAAAAACTATAATTTGCGTTTCAATCTTCTCTGCCTCGCCAGTTGTTCGTTTTCTCTGATTCGATGCAATGCTTCCTTCGCGCCAAATAAATCTTCAAGGTACGCTTTCTTGTACGAAATTACTCTATGCTAATTCACTGTTCCTCACTTAAACCTTTACTCTATGTTAATTCACAGTTCCTTACTACCATGTTTGAGTTGAAATTAGGTTTTTCCCATTCGATGTTTGTGTTGATTATTGGTTACTTGTACGTGTGTGTGATTTTAGAGGAAGTGATTTTGCGATTAATTTGTAAGGTTTTCATCAGACCTTAGAAAGTTTGTGGACGATGCAGTTTTTTTTTTCCTTCCAATTGTTTGAAGGCTATTTTCTGTTGCTAATTTTATTGAGTTTTGAATGATTTCTGAGCGAGATAGGATTCGTTTTCGTTGCTATTAAAATCCGAAAATGGACTGGTGAGTTAATCCAGAGAGGACAGTATTCCATTTTACTTCTTGTTATACTGTTTAAAATTTTAAATCATCATGATGATGAAGCCTAATTTATCTAAAGTTTGATTTATACATTATAATTTTTTATTTTCTCGAGCTTCTTATATGTTTCTTGGGGGGTGCATTCTTTATTTATCTCTATCCAATGAACCGTTTATTGGATCATTGGATCATTACAATCGATGTTGGTACCATGCAAATATCACTTAGTGAGATAAAACTTTATCGTTGTTATTATATATCATGATGATGGAACTCAAAAGTAAAAATCAGATTAAATATGCAAGTAGTGAAGGTGAAGTGAGGGGGGCATGGTATTTAAATCTAAAATATTCCAAGTGTATCTCTGTAGGAGTTGGGGGAAAAAGTACTTTGCTGTTATGCAAGTAGCCCCAATTCCTCTCATGTGGCATTACATGGCTCACACTCCCCTTCACATAATTTTCCTTTTGGAAACAAGAAACTAAAGCCTAAGTGCTACCAATAGTACATTATTATTGTTGGGTCCTAATCTGGAAAACTGCTCAGTCTCTGAGCATGATAAAAAGAACTCAAAGTTAAATTAAAAAATGACTTTGTCATTTTATACATGCAACTGGGCAACACAGCATGGGATGAAAAATGCTGATTTGTCTTCAGTCTCTTCCCGTCTGTAGAAGGTTGCTACTGTTGGCAATCAATTCCGGCTGTTCTGGATTTGGTTTCGATCCCCGTGATTTTGCCGTTGAACTCGACTCCTTTTTTGTCCTCTCTTTTGTCTTGGCCAACTTGCTAGCTGGGAAATGTAGTCTAGCCATCAGAGGACGGGGTGCTCGTGCTTCCCTGTCAAACCCCCGCACACAGACATACCCTGCAAAACATTTTTTTATTCATTTATTTAGACAGGTGATGTTATTTGCATACCTGCTTTTCTATTCAGCTATGGCATGGCTCCCCCCAATTCGGGTAGAATGGTTTATGGTAATTTATTTCCTTTCCTTTTCAAATAAATAGTAATACACTCCTACATTTTATATTAGAATTAGAATACACAATTTGAATAGTGATGCTTTCACTTTACTTTCTCAATTGGACATTCATATATTCCCTCTCCTTTTCCTTTTCAGATGTACATTTCACATATTATCTTGCAAGTAGTTGGAAAAAAATGTCAACCATCTCAAACTACTTGTCTTTATCTTTATTTGTTTAGTTATTCTATATCTACTTATCTTTTATCTATATCTCTAAATTAGAATTTAATAATTTTTTGAAAAGAAATTGTTAAAAATTAAAAATAACATTAAAATTTAAATTATTCACTACAAATCTAAAATATAATTCAGAGATTTAAAATATCTATTTTTTATGAATTTTAATTATAGTATAACTTATATATTAAAAAATATTTATTATCATTACTTGTATATTAGTATGTACATTGCATTATTTACCAGTGTTAGTATATAAGTTATATTAGCATGTACATTGCACTAGTATATTAGTGATAAATGATAATAATAAAAAACCAGCAAGGAAGCTAGAGCTAAAAAATTGTTTAGTACAACGATGCAGCTCGTAATTTGTATTCCAAAGTACTATTTCGTATTTATATAGAAGTGTTCACGATGCAGTTTAAGGTCAGAAAAGCAAGGAGCCAATATAGTGTCATACACAGAAGGGTATGGACATTAGATGACCGAGAGTTTTCAAAAATCTATGAAAAGGTAAACACACATTGAAAGTATTCGAATACCTCCGAGTATGCATGCTAGAGTGCGCATGAATCTTCCACTAGGAGAAGATAATATGGATCATAGAAGCCTGACAATGAAAATATGAAATGACTGACAAAGTAAGGAAACAAGGTTTCTAGAATTATTCGATGAAGTGGGTATAGAATGGACAGCGATGGCACAAGGGAATTGCTATTAAGGGTTTCAGTTACAGTTTGAGGAGTTTTGATACCAGAAGTACATTGGTAAATAGTGCAAGTTGTCAATTAGATTTCATTAGTCACAAAATGCTTCTGGATGAGATGAAGACAATAAACAAGTTGATACACCAACAATTTACTCTACTAAGTAGGTTAGTTCATATCTTTCTCTTTGCTTATGAAAGCAAGTTGTGTTTTTGGTTGGTTTGCTAGTTATCTTTGATCTTGTTAGCACTGTTGTTAACTTAAGTCAACGAAGCAAGTTTTCCTAGAACTTACAAATTATAGAAGCATGTGCATATATAATGCTTAAAATGCTTGCACAATTAACCTAAAACCTATAGATCATGTGAGGTGGCATATTATGGTCGCATGATGGCATTCATAGTGTTTTAACAAATAAGGTGCTAGAAGTGCGTTTATTTATTCGATCCTGTAGTATGTCTCAATAAAAACTGGCTAAAGTAGGATATTCAATTAACAAAACAGTATTACATTCTGTGAATTAAATCTTACCTCTCCAAAAGCATTGTTGAATTTCTTGTGTTGTTAAACCTGATTGACAAAATTCATATATTCAAGTTCATTGTTAATGCACAGTAATTTATATCTTACCATTACAATGAATTCTCAAGTCTTTACCTTTAAATATTGTTGTTACGGAGGTTCCAAAATATACTGTTCGCCTGTTGAGGTTCCAGATCCAACTTCGAGGCACACTAATTGGGTTGAGACTTGAGTCATGGTCAGCAAATACCTGGTTCAAATGATACAGGTTGGTACTGCTTAAATTTCAATAAACAAGTATAAGAGGAAAAGAGATTTAGCAGTCAGAATTTCACATTATTTTACCTCATTGACTTGGAAATAGGTGCCATTCAGTGGAAAGCTCCCCCGTGTAGCTGTTCGACATGGTATCTGCTCATATTTATCATAAATTCAAGTCAGTCTATTATAATGCTTGAATTTCTATGGAGATGTATTCCCTCCCCTGTTCCCATAATGTATAAGAATTAGTAAGCTACATATGGTTAAAACAATGATTTTGATAAGCATTCAGACCAGGAGTGTCCCTCTAACTATCTGAGAATTTGCTTCACGGAAACTGTTGCACGAGAAACATTCATTCTCATTACAGAGTTGGCCACATTCTTC
This sequence comes from Glycine soja, assembly GCF_004193775.1. Taxonomy (NCBI): domain Eukaryota; kingdom Viridiplantae; phylum Streptophyta; class Magnoliopsida; order Fabales; family Fabaceae; genus Glycine; species Glycine soja. Next base: position 26,493,446 of record NC_041014.1, on the reverse strand, counting down.
TTGAGAGCTGCATTTGCTTTCTGGTGGCTGTATAGAATTTGCTGTCTCACCTAATGCAATAATTTATTCGTTAAAATGAGTTAGGAAACACCAGAAAGCTGAAAGAAAACATTTCCCAACTTATTGTGCTGCTGCATGGAGCAGGCAAAGACTAGCAGCATATTTAAATTCATCTAGTAGGAGACAAGGTAGTGAAATTGCTATTTTTGTCTACCTGGAGTCCATATAGCAAGAAGATATTTGCCTGGATCATCAGGCTCTCGTGTGTCCCACTGTAATGCACAAATAGTTAATAAAAGATGGACATACAGGGTGAAACATAGCTTTGATTAATAGATGCAGCAATTACTAACCCCTTGGAGAAGAGGATGCGTATCTGGGAGTTCATAACTGTATAAAAGTAAACACAATCAGCACAATTTGTTAGAAATTTTGCCTACCGTAGCATGGTGGTTGTGATATCTGCCTAAACTCAGGATTTATTACATGCAAGATTCTTTTACACTCATCATTGAATATTGCTGTATTTATAATTCTGGACATGTAATTACTGATTGCTGGTCTTGCATTTGTGGTAATTATTATGAAATCTTGATAGTGCACTCAATGTCATGTAGTAGGAGATGAGTTAGTTATTTACTTACACACAATGCTCTGTTCGTAATCGGCTCACATTCTTTAGCTTGGGCATAGGAATGGAAGCAGCTTCTGGATTCAAAGCAACCAATGCCTTTGACATTTCAGCTTCTTGAAGTTCCATTTTTTCTTGCATGTAATTTTGTAAATTCATAGTGAACTCTTCTATGTTAAGATTGATGGTTGGAATTTCACATAAATCCTCATAGAAAGCATCCTCTATATCAGTTTGTGATACTTGCAAGCATTCTGGCTCTGGAGTTGTGGGCTCTTCAATGATAGGTTGGCAAATATTTATTTCAGATTTTGATTCCAACTGTCTGCTCACTTCTGTTAGTTGAATATCATCTGCTTGGGCCGTGCTCTCAGGGGGAGGCAAGTGCAACTGACTGATGATTTCAGATGGGTTCTGGTCAATCACACTATTTCCAGTTGTGCTAACTATACTCTTCTGCTCTGGTCCAGGCAGTGCAAGCCTTGCACTGCATACAATATTGTTTATTTGTAATTGATCTATCATAACTTGCAATACATGCATATTATTTGGTTCAGTGTGGTATTGAGATCATTTTCAGTTGTCACTTAAGTAAACATTTCTTAATTAAACAATCGTGATAAGGATAGAATGCAATAGTACTGTCAGTACACTAAGGTAGCGAGTATTATATTTCTGGATATATGAACCTAGTATTTTGTCCGTCAAGTTCGTCACCTATTGCCCAACTATAATGCTTTCAGTGCCTTCTAGAGTTCTATATTTTGCAAAGAATTTTAATATACATACCTTGCAAATGCACTAGCGAAGTGTCTACATTCTCCTCTCATTGGGCATGCATTACAATTTGGTTTGCTTTTTGTACAGAAGACCTGCATTCATTGTAGTTTTTGTCCCAATCATAACGGGTTTTAGTTAAGTAAGGTCAGTCTCTTTAGAAATTGTAATTTACCTTTCCAAATGTAATCATCTGGTAATGTAGCTCATATCTGCAATATTAACATAAAAAAGAAGCAAAAACCAAGAATTAATATCCAAACCTTTGCTAAACTTGCAGAAACAAAGAATTTATTTGTATTTTATTTTTTATTTTGCCAAGTAAATTGAAAAGAAAATCTTTACAGTGTTTCCTGATCTAGCTTGCATAGTCGAGGCCAGAGATATTTTTGTATTGACTCCAACACTGGGTACCTGCATAAGACAATGATATTAGTTCTTCATATCAACAGAACTAATGCCTCATATCATTTATGTACTCACAATTCTAGGAGATGCAACTGCAGTGACTCAGGCAGTGGCTGTAGAGGGACCCATCCCAGTCGTACTGCTATACGTCCGACATTTGTGTCTACCTGTTATATGTCAACAATTTATCAGATTTATTCCATATTGCTGTAATTGCTTCTTTCAACTTACCGGGAAGGCAAGATGGTGCAGTGTTAAAAGCCGCACACATTCCACACTTTTTAGTCCCAATCCTCTTATGCTGAGCAAGTATTCTCTGTATGCACGAAATCAATTTTTATTATGAATATATTGCCTACTTGAAATAGGTCTCTTCACTTGTGAGTTTGTTACTAGTGAATGAATTGAGAGAGTTCTGGATGCTGGTTTCTCCAATCAGAGTCAAGAAATGCTCACATTATTGTGCCTATGAGAAATAGTACTTCATTAAGTAGTTTAATTAACCACTGGACTTACTTTGCTTTGTCAGGTGGAACGTCTCTAAGCCATTCAAGGTCAATGCTTCCATGTTCTTCAACCAATCGATTTAAGAAATTCTGCAGTGTATCATGTAAAATATAAGTTGCATTCATAGGCTGTCTGTCTCCAGAAAGTTATAAGAAATATTTCATGGAATTTGGTTGTACCTTAATACGATCTGCAAGCCTGTTGTTCATGCCCCGTTCTTTGATGGTCTCAGCGATTTCACTGACATCTGCACATCTCACAGCATCCCAGTCCAAAGAATCCATGGTGTTATCTGTCTTTTCTCTTTTCCCAGCCTTAGCCTGTGCTTCAATTCTTAAACTATCCCAGTCAAAATCATCCTTTTTCTCTTTTTCTTGTTCCTTGCTCTTAAATTTTATTGGGGCAGAACTTATCTCATTGGTTCCATTCCTCATGGCATTTTTTTGCTCACCAAGATCTGACCCCCTTCCTTTCTGCATAAGATCTTGAGTTTGTCCAGAAATGTTGAAAAAACTTTGCTGCTGGTGATTGCTTTGTTCCTGAGGATGGACTTGAGATACAATACTTTGAGAATGGGTAGTTGCAACTTGGCCTCCAGGTTCTGTTGTTTGAAGACTAGATCTGTTCATGCTATTTTCATCCTTTTTTTTTAAGAAGTCACTTGTTGATGCTTCTGTTTTGAAAGGATCAAAGCAGTTAACATCAAGCATTCCTAAGTTGGGGGCGAGTTTCAAAGTATATTCATCAGATAGGATGATGGATGCTTCTGCAGAGCCCTGAGTAGCACTTGATTTTTTCAAGCTTTCTATTGTGTTGTTATGCTGCCTGTGTATATGTTGATCATATGCATCTCTTAAGTTCTCAATTGATTCGCTTTTTTGACTGTTATCTGCATAAAACTTGGTTGAACTAACCATTTCGAGGAGTTTACTGAAGGAAGTGTTGCTACCAAAATGGTTGTACTTTGCTGTGCTGGACAAAACTTCTACTTCTGAGTTGCTATCTGAGCATGATCCTATTTTCTCAGGATTTTGATCATTTGAAAAATCTCCAGATATTTGAGATGAAATAACAGAGCCTTGGGATGAAACTATGTCATTTAACTCTTTCCTATCACCATCGTAACATGATTTTTCTTCTCCTTCCTCAATTGAAGCACTAAGTAGTCCACTTCTCATTGGACTACAGTGTTCCTTAATATTCTTTTGAGGTAATTCTGACAATCTGGAGTTTGATTCATCTGTTAAGCTAATTACACTGCTGGTAGTTCCACAGGATTCATTGCTGTTGAAGGCTTCTTTTTCTCGAGAATGCTCAACTATATCTATTGTTGGAGAAGGCTGGTCATAAACAGATTGATTCAATAATTTTACATCCCATTCAGTGCTCTCTTCCGGTTCCACTATATGCACTTGTGGTTTGTTGACTACCAGTCTTGTGTCTTCTGCATGGTGTGTTTTGCACATGCTGCTTGAAATTTTGGGAAATCGAGCAGCAAGGGACATGAATGCAGAGCTGTCAACATAGAATAGAAAATGTTGCTGTGGCATGCCATTAAGTTATAAATTTGCCAAAATTAATCTTGTAAAGTTTATACCTGGAAAGATGGTCAGTGACATTTTGGGTGAGGAAAACTCCAACCACTGAATCCACAACTGATCCTTTCCATCGAGAAAATCGTCTGTCTCCTGTTGAATATGATTTATATTGATATATGAACTCAATGTAAGAAGCTCTTATTGTCTGAAGTTTTTGATTGTTCATGGAGTAGATTTTCTGCACATTGTTTTTTTTTTCAAGATAAAATTGCAATTATTTTATTCTCTTCTAAGCTGTAACAATATCCTGATGACGTGGTTTCATTATAATATTTTAGTAAGTGCTACATGTGTTTTAGTCAAATTAGATTGGGTCATTGAGGTTTATGTACACTACACCTGAAAAAATATTTATGCTACTTATCTTTAAATACCACGATGATTTATTGCTTATAAGAGATGCTGAAATTTATGCGTGATGCCGTGATGGATGAGATATAGGATGCTATTATATCTGTCTTGCCTTCAATCAATTTCAAGAAAACCCCCTAATAGATGACCGCCAAAGTGGAGGTACTAAATTTTTTAAACACCGAGAGTGACCCTTGCATTGTTCTTGTGATATTATCACTGACCTAGGTTGTACAAATAATTTCATAATTCATGTTGTGGTGGTCTAGGGGACCTTTTTTCTTTTTTTTTTTAGTTATTGGTGGGTGGGGTTTACCATGAACTTTTTGGTTCAATATATATGGGAAGTAGGCAGACATAACATATGATATGCTTTTAAAGTGTAGTTTTGTCTTGCATCTTTCCTTTTCTTATTTCTTCCACTTCATTGATCACATATAAGTTGGTGCCCAGATAGAGGTGTGTGTCAAAGGTGAATAATGTCAAACATGATACCTTGTACAAGATGCATTCGTGCAATAAAAGAGTCGGCTCGTCCTCGAAACACATTTCGTTCTTCTTCCCACCACTTTGCCTTATCTTCATCTGTTCCATCAATCCCATGACTGTTTATATCTAACAGCAAAAGCTTCCACACTCTATCAGTCTCATCATCAAGGTCGACCTTTGGTCGTAGATGCTGTTTCTTAATGTGAAAGGGAACGATGACCCCATCTCCATGGATAAGGCTGTTTTGCTGTTTATAAGGGACAAGTGCATTCTGCTCATGAAATGCAAGGTCTCTGACTTCTGTGTTTAAGTTTAGTTGTCTAAATTGCAATGTTAATGCATCAATATTGTTCATGGTGTTCCATAGTACTTCAGGAACAATGTCTGCAATGCAAAAAAATTCATGGTGGAATTATTTGTCCTTTGAGATTTATATAATGTTGCTGACACAAAAATAAGGATTCTCAAATACCTGATGGCTTCCCCATTGGCAGAGGGTAATTTTCCAATGTAAAATTATGGTTCTGTAGCATCTCATTTGTGGTAGAATGTGCTGAACTGGAAGGAACACTTTTCTTTCTATTCCGCTTCTTTTTTGTGGGTGGTGTACATGTCTCTGCAACTAAAGCACCAATTGCATCCCCAAATGTTTCTCTGCCAGAGACGCCTACTTGTTTTGCAGTATAATTTGGTTCAGTATCACAGTTTCTAATTCTGGTTAGAGAACCATGATCACAAGTAGAGGTTTGAGATCTTTCTGCCAGCCTTTTCAAAGACAAGACGAACTCATTGAATGTTTGAGTATTATCAATTTTTAATTTTTCTGTCGATCCACTTGTGGCTGGGACTCTAGCTGTATTATATCCAGAACCATAAGTCCAGCAGCTGGAGCTTGATGCATATGGATGTCCTAGAGCATCTTCCTGAGGGCATGTCTGTTGGACTTCTTTTGTTGCATTCCCCGTTTCAGTTCTTTTCTTCTGTATTTTTGGAAACTGAAGGCAAATGCTAGTTTGGTATGAGGGCAGTCCATTATATTGCACTCCAATCAGATTCATGCTGCTGTCATCTGCACGATTAAAGGTGCCAGAATGTTTTCTCTTTGAACCAACCATTTGTGACCTTATTGATGAACTTTGACTATTACTGATGTTTCCACCCCGAGCAGTTGCCCGGCCTTTTTTGTTTTTCTTCTCTACAGAGTTGGCATTCAGCTTTGACCCAGCAGAAGTGCATTTTGAAATAGATGTACTTGGGCGTCGTGTTTCCTCAGGTAATGACATGCAAATATTTACTGCCTCTTTCAACCAAGTGTCTTTATAGGTGGGACCTACTATTCTTTCCTCTAACACCAGATTTTCCTTCCCTGTGTGCAAATCCAAATTTTCTCTGCCTACATTTCCCATATCCAAATTTAAGGATCTTCTCCATGACATGTTAGATTCAAGCATCCTTGCTTCAGTCAATTCTGTAATTTCTGTTGGAGGAATAGGAGACGGATTTGATCCTTTTTTCCCCGCATTCTTCCTCTTGCCAGTCAGGTTTTCTTTTCTCTTTGTCCCAGGGAGATTGATTTTTGAAGATGAACTTGGGGCTTGTGTGTCCTTAGGTAATGTCGCGTCATCATTTAATGCCTGCTTCCTGGAAGTGTTTAAATCATAGGCAAGGCCCACATTCATTTCCTTCATGAGTACACCAATTTCACTGCCTGGATGCCCAGTTGGATTCTCTTTGACTGTATAACTTTGATCTCTTGCTCTTTCATCAAATATGGACTCTGTGCATGATGTTTGGGCAGATGCAGACATTGTTTCTTTAGTCAAATTTCCAGGAACTTCTATTGGAGGAGCAGAAGTCTTGTTCACTCCTTTCCTTCTCACATACTTCCTCTTGGGAGGCGTGTTTTCCTCTGGCTTTGTCCCTGAGCTTTTTCTTCTCGAAGGAGATGTATTAAGGGCTTGTTTGTCTTCTGGTAGTGACATGTAACTGTTTGATGCCTGCTTCATGGACGTGTTTAGATCAAATGCAGAACCTACATTTGTTTCTTGAACGAGAATACCATTTTCTTTTCCCAATAGTGCAGTTGTATTATCTATGGCAGCAGAACTTTCATCTGTTGTTCCTATGTCGAAATTTAAGGACCTTTTACGAGACATTTCTTTACTCAATTCCCTAGCCTCTTCGGTAGGAGGAGTAGAAGTCTTGTTCACTGTATTCTTTCTCACATACTTCCTCTTGACAGGTGTGTTTTCTTTTGGTTGAACAGGCTTTGGGGTAGCAGGCTTCCGAGTTCTTTTGGGTTTGCCTTCTTTGATGACCTTGGGACGGTGCTTTCTTCTCCTTGGTTTTTGTTGTGGTGTTTTATTAAGATCAGTATCATGACTGCTTCCCTTATCTGGGTTGTGATTCTCTTTCAATGGTGAAGAAACAGCAGCAAATTCCATTGCAGGGTCACAGAGTTCTTTGCTGTTTGGCGGTACATTATTGTCAAGCTTATTGGCAGGGGCATTTCTCTCTTCCCCTCCTGGATCCTTTTCTTCCATATTGACTTGCATTGATGCTATTTTTATGCCTTCTTTGTTGGCATTGTCAAGTGTAAATAGGGTATCCTGTGAAGTTTTCATGCTACAGCAAGCAATGTATGATTCTGTGTCAAAAGAGAATATGCAAACAAGTGTAAGAGCAATATGATCCTAGATAGACCAAGTCTGGAAATTAAAGCAGAAGCTTATTGATAAGAAAATGGTGGATATTGTGCTTGAGGCGCAAAAGGTTTTATGAATGCTATAGAGCAACATGGTCTCAAGGTTGATAATTTTCAAGGAGAAAAATGCAAGCAAAATGCGAATAAATCATTTTAGTCACAAACTAGTTCTTTGAATGTAATTCTATAAGTTAAAAACTGACTTCCCATTCAGATTGTCCTCATTTCAATACAAAATGGATGATAATGGAAATATATATTATGCCTAATATCATTCAAATTTATATCGGGTATCCTCTAGCTGTTGCTACCTCTATTTTTTATTTATTCATCATCAGTGTTCTGTGTAAATTCTTAATTTACCTTGATACTGTCGTTGCTTGTGCTCAGAATTCCAGTGAGATGTGGAGGGGAATATTTAATAAAATGTCACTTACCAAGAGTTGCAAGGACAAAACATAGAACTTACCCTGAGGGTCTTGGACATTGTCAAGGATGAATGAAGGAACAAAAGGATTCTTCAATCCATCATTATTCCCTTGTGTCACACTAGAGTTCCTCGATTCAGCCTCAACCGCAAACAATTGTTCACAAAACCCAAGTTTGCTATAGTTGGAAACAGCATCCGAATCTGTCGGTTCACAAGTTTTGCCACCGTCAGTGGCAACATTTGACCCATCACCTAACCCACCAATTTTGTCTTGGCCGTGTGAAAATTCATCACATGCAACTGCTCCATTTGCATGATGACCCATTTGATTTCTCTCCCCAGGCGAGCAGATCGGCATTGGTTTCATAGGAACGGCCTTAATAGGGGTGCCGGGGCTCCAAGGAACCTCAACTTGTGGCTCCTTTCTGTCCATTTCCCCAACCTCCATTCACTCTCCCACTCCAATCCTCACTGAAAAAGGCAAAGAAATAGGGAAAATAATCAAAATTGTTGACTGGGACTATTTCAGGGTGGTCTCAGAAGACCAATTTCCTGATAAAGGTCACAACTTTGTTCAATTTCGACCTTTTCCTCGCTGGAAGGAGCATCTTCACAGTTGAACCTAATGTAATAAATGAGAAATAAATGAATAAATATCAGAAATTGAAGAACAGAATCAGAGATACAGTTCCAGTTAATGCAATAAAACAACATTGACAAAGGTGGGTTTGTAACTACCTAGATGAAGCATGTAACAACTCAGTAACTGTCAAGGGGATCGAAGAATTTGTTTATGCTCAATTGATCAATTAATAATAAAAACAAAAAACAAAAACTGGTAGAATGGAAAGCAGCAAGCAGAAGCAAAACACTGGTTGATTATTGTTCTCTTTGGAAACTCCGCTTCCTGCTCGGCGTGACCATAATTTCTTCCATGCAGCAAACCAAAACCAAAATTAAAACTAAAATATAGGAGAGATTCATGGGGAAGGTGGTTACATAGAGATGCTGGAGATCTAGATATCTCAAAGTGTGTGGGGGCTAAGTACTAAGTTGTAAGTGTCTCACGGGAAGTGAGTAAGAGAAGAAACACAAAATTTTATCTGGCTGGATGATGTGCATCCAGAGCTAGGTTAATTTCATTTCTGTGTTGCATTATCTAGGTTGAAGAAATCAAACATTTAAAGTACGCATTGATTAAATGTACTTTCATTTTATCTTTCATATTTAAGTCATTGCTGACTGAAAATTGTAATCTCATGAGAACGAAATAAAAAAAGAATAATATTATTCACACATTTTTCACACGTAATGCATGCATACGTATATGCATGCATGCGATTTTTAGAATTTAATTTTTATGCACTGTCACGTCTCAAAAATTCATATAAAAGTTGTTATTAACTAACAAATTATACAAAAAGATGCAAAAAAAATAATATTTTTATTCGTAATGTGTGTATATAATTTATTTTAGAATTTAATTTTTATACACTATTCTGAAAAATGTAAATCAATTGTTTTTATTAAACTTTTGAATAGTGTTTTAAATTGTTATTTATGACCATGAATTTAAAGATTTTATAAAATACACATACATTAAATTTTTATTTTGTGTTTCTTTATGTTTTTCATAAATAATATGTGTTATTTATTTTGAAATGTGTTTTTTTCCACCATCACATAAAAAAACATTCTATCTATTCTATTATAATTATCATGTTGTTTCATACAAATAAAACTAATAAATGATGAAAGAGAATAATAATTTTATAAAATTAACCTTATTATTATTAATTTATTTTTAATATTTATTGTTCATATTATTAATATAATAAGAGGTATAGATAAAAAAATAATTAATATTACATTAAATACAAAAATAAAAATTATTTAAAACAATTTTTTCTTCTAACAGTGCAATTATTATAAGATGGATGAAGTATTTTACAAGTTTGGTTGTGCTTCCAAAAGTAAGTGGAGATCCTTTAAATTAGAATGGTATAATATTTGGTAAAGTAACCAAACTGTTGATCAATATAAAACTTGTACAATAGAACTTAAGTAAATTGAGTAAATTCATATTTATATAAGAAATTTAAAATTAGTGTTATTATTGATTAATAAAAATATTTATAAAAAATTTTAAAATTCATCAGTTTCAAAATATTTTTTCTTTTTAGCCAAAAGTGGGAAACAATTTTAGACTTTATTTTGATTATAAAATATTGTCTTTCTATGCATATTATTTATATTATTTGGATTTAAACAAATTAAAATTCTCAATTTTCTACAATATCTAGCGGATAACATGTTTTCAGCAACAAGTAACTTACAATTATTTTTTTCTTTTTATCTGTTATTTTTTTTATCTCTTGTTCTTGTAATATATTTTAATTTTTTTTACAATTGAATTAATTCTTATAAATAATAAATTGAATCCATGCAATTTGAACTCTTTTTATATAATACTTATAATTATATTTTTTTTCTCTTTTTCAGTTTACACGTTGGTATTCCATAACCGAAAAAAAAAAAAAAGAATCTCATTGTTGAGGTGCCATTCACCTCGAGTTCTTATTTAGCACAGATAATAATAATATGCTCTATTTGGAAATAATATTGAAAAAGACCGTTCAATGTACGTGCATATAAATAATAAAAGATTTTTTTTTTTGTAAGTGATAAAAACATGCGCAAATTTCATAAAAATAAGTGTATTTTGTATGCTTTAGAAATAAAACAACAGGAAAAGACTAACTATGGCATCCGAAATCAGTACACGCCTTATAACAGGAAGTCAATAATCCCAAATAATAAAGGAAAATAAAATAAAATGGATTTAGGTCTATTGTACAAGTCTTATATTGACCAATATCTTTGTTACTTTATCAAATCCTGTATCATTTTACTTTAGAGGATCTACACTCTTTCAAAAGTTATATTTAAAATATTGCATTGAGTTTTCACAAATTAAAAGCAAACTAAAAAGTTCTGTTTGAAAAATCTATTTTTCAAATAAAACTGAAACATTTCTGCTTTTTTTTCTTAATTTTTGAAACAAAAACATATGTAAACAAGAAAATAAATATATTTTAAACATAGCACTTAATAAATATTTCTTTTTTTTAAGAAATAGTTTTTAAAAATATTTTACAAAATAATTTAAAAAATTATAAATAAAATTAAACACAATTAAATGTCCATAATCCATTTAATAAAATGACTTAATTTTACTTTGGTTCCTGTAATGCAGTGGCCAAGCAATTATTACTAAAGTGATCAAGCAATTTTTTGCTTGTTATAATAAATATTAATAAGACATTTTTCTGGTACAAACAATAATAAGACATTAGCAAAACAAGAAATTAACATACTCGCAGAGAAAAAAAGCCATAAAGGGGAAACATGAATAAAGAAAATTTATAAACAAGCAAAGTGCGATTAACTATTATAGGATTAACTCTTCAATTGTCTTCAATGTTATCAATGAAATTGTCAAACTCTTACAACGTGATTGGAAGACATCGCGATGAGGGATGAAATAAAATTTGATTTTTTTTTTTGGTGAGATGAAATAAAATTTGATATCGATAAGACAATGAAGAAGTTACCAATCTCATTTAAAATCAAGAAAAATCAGAAAAAAATTTATTTTGAAAAACCAGTCTTAAAAAATGGAATCTGGATTTCAAAGTAATATAATTCTTATTAAAACTATTTATGCGCTAATTAATTTAAAAATAATAATTGTATGAACTTAATTTAAAATTTATATTTAATAAAAGGATGAATGTTGAAGATTACATTACAAATTTTTTTGCTTCATGACAATCAAAATATCAAGAGTTTATAATAATTTATAAATTGTTATTCAACCAATTAAATTACATTCTTTTTCATGATCAATTAACTATATTTTTTTACGCTATTAATGGACTATCTAGTCATATTTAATTCTTATTTATTGAAATGATTGAATTTATTGTATAATATTTAAAAATAATTTTTCGAGATCATCAAATAATGGAGTGAGCGTGTCTTGAAGGGATTAATAAAATGTTCGGTTCATGTAAGATTTTTTATTTTATTATTGTAAATTAGATAGCGAATCAACCAAATAATTCCTTCTTGCAATAATATTTTATAGATAAAAAAGTGTGGCTGTTATAATATTAGGCAATAATATATTTTAGAGAATTGGATTTTATCTCAAGAAATTAAAATATTTTAGGAATATGTGTATTTTCTATAAACGGAAATTTGGAGTTGAGTTTTATTTGTGAAATTATATTTATTTATTTTTTAAAATTAAATTTAATAAATTTAAACTATATTATAGTAATTTATAATGTCATTAATTTTTTTTATAAAATATTTCCTTCTATATAAACGTATAAGTTTATTTGCTCTCATTGTTTCACTCTAATATATTCACTTTCATATGAGAGAGATGTGAATTTTGACTCTTTTAACATGCACCTAGTATGTTTTTTTTTTTTTTTGCACTATTGAACAGTTTAAGTGTAACTGAATATAAAAATCAATTTTAAATATATATATATATATATATATATATATATATTATCTTCAAAATTCAAATAAGCTTTTTACAGATATATTCTCTTACACTTTTAATAGTAATTGAATTATTTAACTTAAAATTTTAATCTATCATTTTTAATATCTTTAGTTTTAAGTTGAATTTCAATTTTTACATATTGATGACTTCAAAACTGATATTTACATATTAAATTTGACTGGTACATTACAGGGGCAAACATACTAATACCTATCTATTTATATATGGGATTGATAAATTTACTTTAGGAGTAAGTTTTTATTTTACATTTATTCTCTTTAATAATATTTTATAAATTATAAATTTGAAATTTCAACCGTTAAATTATGTGATCATGATATTATCTTAATTATCAAGCATTTAAAGTTTTAGATAAATTAAATTAAGAATGTTTACATTTGTAATCTTGTAAAAAAGTTGATTGATGAAATATTTAATTGTATAATTGGACTATTTATTGCAAACTTTCAAATCAATGGTTAAAAATTAATGAAATTTTATAGCTATAATTTTTTTTAAAGTGGAGTTAACTAAGTTAAGAATTAGTATATTATCACTTGGTAAACGGAATTATATTATCATATTTTGATATTATATATCTAAGTGCTTATAAAATATTGATAATATAACGTTGTGTTCTTATATTATTTTACCTAGCTATTTTGGATATTTTATCGTATCTTCCCTTTTGCCCACCAAACAAGTATTAAGTATAAAGAAATTGAGTTCTAATATCAAGATGGCAAAACGTATCTTATTATTAGTTTGAATATCAAGATCGCAAGACTATCTTATTATCACATACATGATTTCAAAGATAATTTAATTAACTTTTTCATATTTAAAATGATTTGAAAGATAATTTAATTAACTTTTTTCATATCTAAAATATAGGTCGTTTTTAGATTAATATTTAACATTTTTTTAACTAATTATCTGGAAAAAAAATTCAATTTTATTTTACTACCTGCCATTAACTGTCTTACGTTAAGTGTGTTAAGTTGTCATTTGTAACCGACACTCTCTCATTGTCATGTTATCTCCTTCAATGACATAGTAATAATGTGTTAATGATTGAAGGCGATAATGTGATAAACACTCTATTTTGTCAGGTAGTAAGTTAAAACATTAAAATTTTATAAGTAGTTATTTGATAAAAAATGAATTTTTAGGTAATAATTTGAAAACAATCTATTTTCCATGGATAAAAAATTCAATTAAGTCAATTTGAAAAACATTTTTAAGTTAACAAATGATAAGGAGGAATTTTATCAAAATAAATAATTTAATTTTAGATAAAATGATAAATTTTATTATTTTATTTAAAATAAAAATAAAAATGGTAATAGTAAATTTAAGTTATGTTTAAAAGAAAATCTTATAAGTCAATAAGAAAAAATTATTTCTCAAAACACTTTTATTTCATCAAATATTTGTAAACTTGTCAAAAAACTAAAAATTAATTAAAATAACTTGATGAACATATATGTAATTTATTTTTATATAGACTTAAAAAAATTTATCCTATTTATTTTTTTAAGATAATTTCTCATTCAAAATAAAAAATACATTAAATTAATAATATATTTTTTATTGGTAGGAATAAAAAAACACTATTTTGAAATTTACAATAACTCGTCTATCAATTTATCATGTTTAATCAACTAAACTAGATTAATAAGATAATATTAAAGGTGAAATTAAAGAATTAAGATGCATACATTTAATATCTAGATAAAGCTAAAAGAGAACCAACAAGATCAAATGATGAAATATATATTTTGGGTCCAAAGAATAGTGAAGGAAGAGTAAGGCAATGCATAACATGTTACATATGTACATTGATCATAGACCACAAAACATCAATTATATATGATTTAAATAAGTTTTTTATACTTGAAAAATAGATTGTTTTCAGATTACTATCTAAAAATTTATTTTTTTATCAAATACCTACCTGAAAATTTTTTATGTTTCAATTTATTACTTGTTGTTAATCTCCTTCTATTAAGTAATGTGGTAGACCGAGTGTCACGTCATCACGTCCAATCATTGCCACATTATTGAAGGTGATGACATGATAATGAGGTGTTTATGACAAGACATTATGATGTGACACTCCATTTGTCATATCATCACTTAATGAAGACGATTAATGACAGATAGTAAAATAAAATTGAAATTTTTTTCAGGTACTTGGTTGAAAAAATGAATGTTAGGTAGTAATCCAAAAACAACCTATATTCTAGGTATAAAAAACTTAATTAATAGGAGTAGTGGTAGCAAATTACAATAGCACCCCTTCAAGTTTACTCAAATTACACTTGTAGTCTCTCCTTTTTTTATCATATAGAAAATCCCTTAACTTTTGGGTTCTCATTACAGGGAAACCTCTTATATCTTCAACGATATTAACTATGTTTCATCATATGTCAACCACATATTTTTCAAGTATTTTTTTTCCAAAACACCCTCATCCTTTTCCATACATAACTATTACATCTGAGATTTTTGAAGAACAATAAAGAACACATAAATTTCCAATATCTAGACCATGTTCCCAACTACAAACCAAAATGCTAAAAAAGGAATGCACCAATTGGATTATGTAGCGACCCATCTTTGTTACCAATTTAAAATACTAATAGATTAAAGGTCCTATGGAAATACATAGTATAACACATTATGCATACAATCCATAACCTAATATACATCATTGTATCACGAGGGTATTAAGTCTTATGGCTTTACAGAACATACATATATAAGCATATACAATACCAAAAAGAATCCTCTGTTAGAAAACAAGCACTCAAAACATAAGTATATATCATTAAGTCGTAAGCTGGCCTACACTATGAGTATTCTATAAGAAAAAGAGCAAGAAGAGGGATCTTATCCCATCTCTCGCATAATCCACATTTGCTTTAGTCACGAGTGGCTTGAGAACCTGCATTAGCATCGTTATCTACTCTGTGCCAACCATCACACGATCATCGCAATCACACAACACAACACAGAACATACAAAGTGCAAGGGTAAGCTTATATAAAAAAAAACATAGTCATTTGAAGAGATAAAGATAGAATTATATTAACTCAAAATAGAATTCTAATAAAACAATCACAATCCAGACAATTTCAACACCATTCATTAAATAATCAAACTATACTTTAACTTCATATGCACTTAGACCATGAAATGCCATGCAGGCTTGACTCCTCGAAGATTTTCACCTTTTGGCAATCAATATAAATACATCCCTTAACATAGTCTCACTTCTTGACCATTTAGGAATGACCTGCAGTTGATCTCGTGGAGGAAGTGTGATTTTTTCAAATATAGGCAAGTATGAGTATTGGCTTACCTATGCAAGGTTTGCAAGACCTTGTATCTATAGGAATTCACTCACTCGTCTATTCTATAGGCTCATTCCCATTAGTCACCACGTAAACTCCCAACACTATGTTGAGAGTTCACCTAACACCCTCAACTTACGTACCAACCTATATGCTATACCATTTATGCATCATGTATGAATCGACATGTACCACCAACAACATAACACACTACATGCATATAAACATTCATAAATTTCTCTACCTCAAGCTCACCATGTTATAAATTTACTATTCATATTTGATCACACTTAAGAACCTATCTAAAAGTTATACAAGTACCATAAGACATTGAACACCATGAATCCTTACTACCAACAACATAACACACTACATGCATATAAACATTCATAAATTTCTCTACCTCAGGTTCACCATGTTATAAATTTACTATTCATATTTGATCACACTTAAGAACCTATCTAAAAGTTATACAAATACCATAAGACATTGAACACCATGAATCCTTACTATCACCTCACCAAAATCCTCTTGAATGGTGAATTTTATAACAAATTAAAACTAACCTTACTTCTTATAAGCTCTTAAAATTGGTTTGAAAACTCTCAAGAAAGTATTAAAGATAAATAACACTTTGCAAGAATTTTGGCTTAGCCAATTTTCTACATATTTCCATTCTGCCTAAAATATGACATAGCTACAAATTTTAGCTTAGCCAATTTTCCCTAGAACTCATAACATTAACTTTATACGTGAATTTTGGCTTAGCCATATACTTTCACTTAGCCAATTTATTGCAAATTTTTTAGCATCGTGATTCCTCCAAATTTTTCTTGTTCCAGCATCATTGATGACTACCCAAGCTATTCAATAGATCTTAAATGGTTCATAATCAACCCCCGCTTCTTCTAAATACCAAACCAACAACAAACAATTCATTAACCATGTAGATTTATGAAAATTCCCAAATGTCAAGATTCAAGATTCTAACCCCTAAAATAAACCACAAAGAAATAAGATCAACAAGGGGAAAAGGGGAAGAAAATAAGAAGGAAGTATTTTATCATTCAAAGAGCATGCAATTCATACAGTTTCCAAGGATTCTAGCTTCGTAGAGGAAAGGATAAGGAATGAAACTTTATGCCAAAGGGAAAAGCTTTTCTCCAATTTCTGTATAGGTCCAAATAAAAGAACAACAAATCAAATCCAAAACAACCATCAATGAAATTTTTATGTCATGGTTTGGAATTTTCATGAAACTCATGTAAAAGCTTCATGAATAGGAAAAAAAAAATTGAACAAGGAGAGCAAGATGGGGAGGTGATAAGCTTACTAACTAGTAATCAACCCAACCAATAGTATAGGAACTAAATCTTCAAGCTCTAAGGTGAAGAGAAGACTTGGAAAGGATAAAGAAAATGATGAATGATGGAGACAAAGAAGGAAAAGATAAGAAAATGAGGAGGGAAGGAGTTCCGACGGTTAAAAAATTAAGAAAATTTGAGATTTCTCTTTGCACCCCTTGTCTCTCTAGACACACCTTTTTTATTTTTTACAACTAAACTTATTTACAAGGCTTCAAGAACTTAACCCAATCTCATCTACATCCATCAAAACATATAAAATAAAACAGCATTTTTAATTGATTATTATTATACCAAATAACAGTTTTAATTTAGTTCCTTTTTATTTAAATTAGACACTTAATCATACAATTAGGAAAACATGATATTACAAATTTCCCCAACTACATGAAGCTGCTCAACACAGTGCTTCAATCCAAAAAACTTGAAAATAGTGGGTGATATGAGTGGGATAAAAATTAATTCCTTTTAGCAACAGTAGGGAACATCACAGACGAATCTAAATCAAGGCACAGACATACAAATTCCTATTGTTACAACCGTTGTCATCGTCTACTCTCCGTGCCCTTCCTCTTCCTCCTCTACCCTGATCTGACTCAACCACATCGGAATCCGAACCAACCAGAGCCCTATTCTTGACCTTTCCTTCTCCCTCACCGGCAAAGTTCATCGGCTCCTCCTACGTTGACGCCGCTATGGGTCTCTTAGAAATAGATGGGAGGACATTTTTGGGTTTGAAACAAAAATGAAAATGTTTGTTAACGGTGTTAGACAAAGAGAGGCCAAAGTAATGAAAAATAAATAAATAAAGAGAAGAGGAAATGGATGTGTAATTTGAGTAAATTTCATAAGAAATGACTGGAATTTGGTCTTTTTATTTGGGTGGATAAAAGGAGGAACTAAAGTCCTCTAGAGAAAACAACTTGAGTTAATCAGCTCTCAAAGCATTAAGAATAAAACTAGGAGCAAACTCAAAAACATGATATCCTATGTCATCATTTACAACTTGGTTTGCTTCTCTTAAGACATGATTCCACACCAGATTGCCTGTATTAGCATGCAAAACATGGATCTCCCTAACCAAGTTATAGCAAGGGTGAAGATTGGAGCAAACTCCTCCCAACAAATTAATTGCAGGAATCTGAAACAATACGAATACGCCTAAAACCTCTTGACCAATCAACAGTGGCGGATATAAGACCCTGAATTAATGGGGTAATTTTAAAATATATAGAACAGTGAGTTTAAATATATAGGATTAGGGGAGCAAAATAAAAAAATTTAAAATACTTAGTAATAATTTTACCAAATTAAGGGGGTGCACCTGCACACATGCAGGTCTGCCACTGCCAAGCAAATTTGATGATGCCCAATAGATGCCCAATAGAATGGCCCATAGCTCCTATGCCATGGTTTAGTATTTCTATTTAGCTTAATTATCACACAAACTGACGTAAAAATGCACTTAAATAATTACTGCATATTAAACATGAAATTCTAATTTTATATTTGGTAAAATAAGCTAATAACTTAGTTGAAAGCTTATAAACTACGGACTAAAAAATAAAAAATTTATAAGCTAACTGATATAATTGAAAGTATATGATAAATGTCAAATAACATATATTTAATCTTTTTAATATTTGAATTTATTTTTAATAATTTATCAAAGAGAATAATTTTATATTACAAAAGAATGGTGAAAATTTGATGATTTTACTCATATCATTTAAAATCAAAATTTTCCTTCTTTAAAAAAAGTAGAATTAAATTAAATAAACATATTATTTAAAATCAATTTTTTAATATTTATTTTTATTAATAATATTGTTTAAAAAATAAATTTTTTTCTCTTTATAATTTTTATTTTCATCAACTTTCATTTAGTGACTAAATATTTTAAATAAAAAATAAACAATGTATTAATTCATTGAATAAACAATTTAAAATTAAACAAAATAAATAGAGACAAGTAGAATTTCAAGTTTCATAATAACTAAAAAAAATGCTATCTAGTGTTTGTAAGAATGTTAAACTAAGTAAAAGGGTTTTTAAATTGAATAAAAAGGTAAAAAAAATAGTAAGGATAAAATTAAAAAAAAAAAAACTAGTAGCTATAAGCATGCTTATTTTCTACAAGTTACTTGAAGCTACTTCATGAAAAAATCAATTTTAATTGGGTACAATAAAAAAAACTAACTCAATCCAAATACTCAACCTAACCTAAAAAAATGTAATTGGATTAGACAAGTTTGCATATTGAGTATAACCCGCTTATACCTCTATATATATATTTTTTAATTATCTCATGTTCATTTCTCCTCTATTTCTTAGATATCAAACAAAGAAATTTTTAGGATCGATTTAATTCGCTAAAAAATGTACTATTGGACATGACAACTACTATTTTTGTTTCATATTTGATTTAAAAAATGATTGCAACTAATCACAAATTAAACAAATGATAGCAGAATAAAAACATCACATTTTGTTACTTAGAAAATTATGAGACAATTTTTTATCCTAGATGCAAAATATTCAAAACTCAAAAGGCACATGCCCTCACTCATCTTTCTTTCTCTTTCTATTAATTAATAACAATAAAAATAGTAATCATGGTTCTTTTTTTTTTTAAAAAAAAAAAGGAAACATGTACTGAAATTTCTTATTCTAATTCCTATTTTTTTATTTTATTTCGGAACACATGTTGAATTAACAATAACTATAATATATGCATATGTAAAATAAGATTTTAATGTCTATGCAATGAGTTTTATACTATTATTCAATCACAAATCATCATTTAATTTTTTTTAAAATAATTATTTTAAAAGTTAATAATTTTTTTTTAAAATAATTATTTTAAAAGTTAATAAATTTATTATATATGATGAGTTATAATTAAATGATTATGTAAATTTTTTTATATTATTAGTGTATAATTCTTTTTCTCATAAAATAATATATATTATATATTTTAATATACCATAAATACTATTTAATATATAAATATTATAATTATTATGGTATATTAAAATATAGAAAATATATATTATTTTATAATATAAATAATATTAAGATAATTATTATTAAAAAAATTATTCTAGTAAATTTTATATTATTTTAATTTATGTCGTTCATTATCCATCAAACGAAGTATATGATAAAAAAAACTGTCCAACAACTAGTGCTTTTGTCTTATGTTGTTTTTCGTGTTCCATAACTTGGTGAGTATAATGTCAAAGAAAGTAAAGATAGAAAGAAATAAAAGATATTAATAGAATATTTAAAGTTAAAAAAATATTTATGTATCATTGGTGTGATAAACAAAAAATGTCAATGTCAAAGAATGTGATTCAATCTACAAATAATAAAAATGCAAAAGGCTGACATAATGGTACAAGGTCTTTGTATTAACATGAGATAACAATTTATATAGTGGGAGAATCCATGTTCAAGTTCCATAGTGGGCAAAAAAAAAATTGAGTCAATGGCAACCATGCATTAGGAATGAGATTAACATCTGATCCAATAAAAATAATTTATGATAAATCATTTATGTTGTGATATACTATTATTTTAATTATTGATATTTAAAAAAATCAAAGTCAAGTTAAAATTAAAAATACTGAAAATAATAGGTTGAAAGAGATAAATAGTTAAATCATTCATAAGATGGTATCATATGCATGTCAGTAGTATATTTGAAATTAGTTTATGATATTTTGTTATAAATTGTTAAACCATTTATTTGATATTAAAATTTAAAAACATAAAAATATGCCAAATACATGTTAGGAGAGAGTGAAGTTCACTATTTTATGAGAGAAGATTATTCAAATGAAAATAAATATGAGGGAGGAGAATAGAGAGTGAAGGTCTGGAAAAACAAATAAACTTAGACATTTATATATTTATATATATAGGATAAGATGATATGGGATAAGAAGCCAAAATATATATGAATATGAATTATTTATATTTATTGGCGTACTTGCACCATTACATATATCGTTATTTACAAGAAAACAATGTAGAAAGGAAAAGTTTGAACAAAAAAAAAAAAAAAACCTGAAACAAAACACAACACCCTTGGTGTGGTACAATGATTGTGGATGAGATGTACAATTGGGGATTGGGGATTGGTGTACAAATGGTGCAATAACTTTGCTTCATGTGGTGAGTACTGAGCAATAATAATAATATGAGATCGTGATTTCCGAAAGCTAACACTTATCAACGAAGAGGAATAACTCTTTCTCTCTCCCCCTTTTTTTTCCTTCCTTTTTTGAGTGCTAGTGGGTCTCTTTTACAATCCAAGAACAACTTAATTGGTCTCCAAATGACTAACTAATTCCAGTATACCATGATCTCCTTGTTTGTAGGCTTGCGGCTTCATGTATCTTTTAGTAACCACTTCTTTTCCTCATATGAATTAATGTTGCTCCAGTGTGACTGAAATATCTTCTGTTGACCAAGTCTTCTTATAAAGTCCACATCTTCTTTAATTTTTTTTCAAAAATATTTTAAATACTTTTTATTTAAAAGATAAAAATACACCTGAATAAAATTGGGTATTCACAATCCTACATATTAATCTCCTCTAATTGAATTTACTTGTTGTATCTGATCTAAATATGGTATTTACCAAGAACAAGCTTCATCATTACATTATTAATGTCATTGTGGTGCAAGAGGAGGCAAGAGAGTTTCATCCTTTAAATAAACCTATAAGAGGACACAACTAAATAAAGTTAGTGGACAAATTGACATACTACAATGCTAAATAACAAAATAATTGAAAAATGTGTAAGTGCACAAATTGATAACCATTAATAAATCCAATAGCGATAAGTCAGTGACGTGCAGTAAATGACGGTAGACTCTAAGTAAAAAAATGTCCAGCTTTACATCTTGGATAAGTGTATCAACACGACATTAAACTAACTAGCAATGAAATACCCAATGTCAGGAATGAACATCCACTTATCACAATTTGCTATTGTGCTATTGTCAACATGACATTAATTTTTAAGACCAAGTCAAAGACTATTGGACATAGAGCGACTCTCAACAAGGATGAGATTAATTGAACCAATTGTTATTTTGTGTCAAAGAGCTAAGCGTATTGAGTTTCCTCAACTTAACCTAGCAAAGTCGCAATTACTAATAACTGCAAATTTTGTCTAACTTGACATCAACAATACAAACAATATATTCATGCAACTTGTCAGAAAAGTCATCTATAAATGGAACAACTTTTTTCCATTTAGAGTTCTGCAAAACTTTGCAAGGCACACCTGGTGACGAATTATTTACAATTGTGTGCATTGCATCAACTCATTCCCACATTGATGGTTGATGTTTAGCCGATTTCTCAGATTTTGGTGCTCCCATCGTTTAAAATAAATAATTCAATAACCAAACAAATAAATACATAGATATATATAACGAAATCACAATTTCATTATATATTTTAAACCTTAGTGATAATAAAATCACGATTTTCTGTTATGTGTATGAATCTAGATATATACCGGAATCACCATAAAGTATGTTACTTGTTACTAAATATGACAATTTAATTTTATTCACTATTCCATAAAGTATTTATGTATTGAATATAACCAACAATGCATCACTCTACTAAGAAAGTGCGAAATTCACACTCAGATTTTGTTAAAAGGAAGAATAAATTTTATATATAAAAAAGTTGGCGATGTTTTTTTTATGAGAATTTTTTTTTAGGTGTTTCACTTTAAAGATCGGGGGACACAAAATTATATAATATGGATCAATAAATGTTAATTAGTGTTTAAATAATGATTAAAAATTTTAAGTTATTTTTTAATTAAAACATACCATTAAGGCAAACTAATATTACGTGTGTGCTTGGTTCCACATTTGGAACCATCAAACATTGGTCTTAATCTATATCGATATAAATTTAGTATTTTAAAGATGTTTGGAAGTCAATTTCAAGCGTGAGTCAGAAAGAGAGACACAAATTTAAGTTGAAGTCATTGAGAATAACTTCTGCATCAATCTAAAATTGAATTTATCTTTTAAGAACATTTTTGCCCTTTCCTTCTCAGAGTGCAATGATGGTTTGCTGAAGAAAATCTTCTTTTGTAATTTTCCAACTGACAACACACAACCCAATTAACTTTAAAGTTCCCTCATAGAAACATGACAATTTCACTACTTTCATTCACTAGATGACAAAAGTTTCTAACATTCAAAAATGGACTAAATGGACTGGGGAAATTTGTTTGGAGAAGGTTAATAGAATAACTGAGAAGGAAATTTTGAAGTGTTTCCCTCTAGTTGTTTATCAACCAACATAGGTGTTACCATGTCAGGCTCTCCTTCACTAAATCATGGACAACAATGCTAACTCTCTCTCAACTATTACATGCATGCCAAGTGCGTCTAATCAATACTAAAATCCCACTTGCTAGTTGTGGTTGCAATGGACATTGAGAAAAATGGAGAAAGGTTACAAGCGATCAAATGGTGATTCATCATGTGGTGTATGCTGGAGAAAGAAAAAAAATGCATTTAGCCCAACAAAAAAAGCGCACCTTTTATTTATTTATTTTAAGACTATGCATTTTATTTCAGAACCTAATTTAGTAATTTCACACTATAAAAATCAATTTTGATTGCAAAATTTCAAATAACATTGTGTCAACCAATTTTCTAACATATATTATTTAAACAAAAATTACATTAGCGTAAACTTAGGTTTACTTAAAATCAATTCTATAAAATCATTTTAATTTAATATCAATTTTACTAACTCATATCCAAACATGCTACATCGGTACGTTTGAGTGAAATTAAACTTAAACTACACTAAATTTCAACATGGTAACCCAAAAATACCATTAAGGTAATTCTATCTCATAACTTTTAATACATTTCTAAAAAGAGTCTAATTAATAAAATTAATCTTTTATCAACAGATTGAAATTTAATAAAAATTCCAAATTATGAAAAAAAAATCATTAAATGAGATGTGTTCATATTTTTTTATATAATTTTTAGTTAATAAGAAATGATGTGTTTAAAGAGTGTATTAATAGTTAAGGACGTGCATATATATCTACCATGGAAGTAAGGACCAGTAGTTGGGAGTCACTATCACCATGTATGTAGGTCGAATCATTCCAAATTGCATGTATATATATATATATATATATATATATATATATATATATATATATATATATATATATATATTTACAATATTAAAGTTGCTTAATTTATTTTATATAAGCTTTCTGTTGTGATATACTATTTTACTTTACATAATTAAGAAACTTTCTTTAATAATTTGATTTTTATAAAATATATTAAATAAATTCTCTAATTAATTTGACATCTTCAATTTTTTAATTAAAATTTTAACTCATTTTTATTTTAATTTTAGAATAGTAAAATATTTTTTTCCACATTCTCAGTTTTTCTTTCTTCTCTTCTTTCTCCTCTCACCACCTTTTTTTTTTCTTCTTCTTCACCTCCTTATGGTTTCTTTCGGTGGTCTCATCTCTCTATGTTCAAGCTCTCGCGATAGTTGTCGTTGGCTGCAATGCATTCTCCGAATTTATATATATGCGTACGGGTATTTTATTATTTTTAAAATAGTTATTGTTTGTTACCACATACATTAGGACCATAGAAAATGCATATTTCGGAACAGTCTTCCTCGGAAGAGATAATTGCTTTGTCCATTTTGTCAAATAATAAAATTCTAGTTCAGAATAGTTACAAGAACTGATTGCTTAAGTAATAAGATAAACAATTGTGTTAGTTCCTTCCATTTTGACACTTTAAGTCAATTGATAAAATGACTGAGTACATGTGATCTTTAATTTGTTGGAGAACAACTTCAGCTCTCTCTTTTTTTCCTTACAAAGAACAAAGAAGTTTGGGAACCTTTGCACCTCCCTCCTGTAATGGACAAAGATAAGTGTGTATTTACTCCATTTATTGTTGACTTAATATTTTCTAAGAATTTTATTTTTGTCATCATAATATAGTGTAAAGTATCTACGAGCTTTGTTGAAGATCAATTTTTATTGAAAAACTTAATTTATAACAATTAATTAGATCTCCTCTCAATCATGTATGTTTTTTTTCATTCATAAAAGAATTTATTAAACAAACATGATATGAAAGATAAATTTTTTGGATAAACTTGATGTATCCATTGGTCGAGAGAATCAATGACTATTCTCTCAAGGTTATGATAAATTATATAACTTCATGTTGATATATAAAAGATAGAATATGATAAGCTATAATATTTTATAATGCAACCAATTGTGTCATAAATTGTGTTTTTCTCATGGATTAACCTTCCGATATAGGAGAGGAGCCGAACTCAGAATTATTAACAAAAGTTACATGGCTACATCAACTAAAAGAGCTAGTAAAATAAAGTGCGGAGGAAAAAAACAACTCTCCTAAGTTCCTGTAAAGACAAGTCAAATTTAGCTAGAGAACAAGCTATTGTGTCAAGTGTTAACTGTTCTGTAGGAATGCCTAACACAACTAACAAGAGGGTAAGCATGGATGGAGTGTCGAGCAACCATTATAAAGAAAAGGTACATCTACCCGTCAATCATACACAACGATAACAACTATTTGTTTGAAACCTCGATTGTAATGGAATAGCTTATGCAGAACATGGTTGGAATTATCTTTTGACATAAATAATTGCGTATATTTTTTAGAGAGTTTAAGTAAATAATTTATAACATGTCCATAAAACGTTTTTAACTTATTTCAATAAACTTATTGTGATAGCTTATATTAAAATAGTTTTCTTTTTCTATTGCTTGTTTGATTACAAAAATAACTTATGCATAAAGGATCCAAATCACCAGTCTGTGTCAAAATATGCCCACCAACAAAAACTTGACACATGGATTAAAATAATAAACCTTTGACGGATCATTTACACGTTTACCTGTTATCCATCTTTTCACTACCTAATCAGCCTTTCCCTCAACGTATTATCAAATGAAGGGTTTTGCTACGCTGCCTTGAATTGAATTGATGCATCTACGGTATTATCTAAAAAAATAATTGCTTCATCAACGTATCTCAAAGAAAAATCTTGATTTGAATTGCCTTGAAACAATAACTTGTTCTGAATTTATCATAAGTAGGAACATGACTATAAATTGATTGTGATGGAGAAATCACGAATTGCTCACGCGTTCTGAATTAGTCAGTTTGCAGCAGCTTTACTTTGATCGTAGTTGAAAAAAAGGAAGCGAATTGCTCATATTTTTAGAATTAATGGTGAATTGCTTACATGATCTCAATAGGCGAATGGCTGATTAGGTTGAGGAAGGATGGATAATCACGCAAACTCTAAAATTGAGAGGAATGTAAGGATTGTCCAAATATGAGACTATACAATTAAAGATGATTTAAAAGAATTAAGTAATACGAGTTATATTAACAAGAAAATTGAGTGAAATGTCACTGTGTGAAATATTGTAGAATATGAGTCACTGATAAGTCGATAATCATGAATAGTACAAATGATATCAGCGCATATGCATATCTCTCTACCAGGTGTGATTTGAGGACGAACCAGACGGAAGTGAGTGAGCATGTAACACTTCGAACGAATTACATCGGAATGAGAGAGATTTAGAGACTATGCAGGTGTGAGATTGTATAATTTTGAATGACTTAAATGAATTAATTAATATTATCTATATTAACAAAATGCATTTACTTTTTTTATAGCCTATCACTTAAGAATTTCACAATCAAGTGTGTTTGATTTGAAATAATTATGAGATGAGTGACTTATTGAGAAATATTTTGAAAGCATATAAGAACAAAACACGTTAAAAAGTCTTGTATTAGTTGTGGGGACAATCATTAATGCTATAAGCAGTAGAAACAAATTGTTGAGTTATTAGAAAAGATTATCTACAAAGTATTATGACCAACAAAAAAGTTAAGTAAAATGTCACTTGGTGAAAATAGAAAATTCATTTTTTATTTTAATTCATGTATCAAGTTTTTATTGGTGGGAGTAATTTGAGACACACAAGTGAGACGGTGATTTGAATCTATGCATAAATATTTATATAATAAATACTTATTCAATAATACCTTAATTAAGTGATTTATCCAAAGCGGCCTCTAACTCAAAGTATCTCCCACAATTATTGGGTTGCTACTCTCATCTTGGTTTTTACTATTCCCACCAGATTCTTTGTTTGACAATTTTGCATTCCAAAAACATTCCTAACAAGTACATGTTTCTATGGAGCAAAATACACAACAAAAACACATTTTATTTTTGTTGTGTTAATAGGGATGTAAACTCAATACATAGTGTAAACCTATTTCCATTGTGTATTTTTCTCCAGGAAAATGTGTTTTCATTGTGTATCAAGTTTTCACTTTGTTAACACAACGAAAATATGTTTTTGTTGTATATTTTACTCCACAGAAACATATTTTCATTATGTTATAATTTTATGAAAAAAATTATAATTAATTCTTGTGTAAATTACCATTTTAAAAGTAATTAAATTAATGGTGACATGAATTATCTTTTTAATTTTAATTAAATAATTATGATTTAGCCCATTAATACAAAAAATCATGTTTCTATTATATAATAAAATGATAATGTTGTGTATATGAGTTTAGACACACAATGGAAATGTGATTTCATTGTGTATGAATACACAACGAAATAGTATTTTCATTAAACATGAAAAAAAAATCATGAAGTGTAGAAAAATAAAAGGAGGACAAGAGTGTCTTTTTTCCTGTTTTTGAAAAAGTAAGAGGTGATAAGAGAAAAAAATTGATATGGGAACAGCAATGCCCCAAGATGAATCATGAATGAACCATTGTGGTCACGTAAAACATTCCCCCACAAGCTGCAACACCATTACTTAATTCTGATAGGTCATAGCCCCATCCCTATTTAGTTAGTCAAAACCAAATATATATGAGTCATTTGGATCCTTAAGCGTTTGGATAGAGAATTTTAACTGAAAAAAATAATTTATCAGAGAATTTGAATTTTTGTAATTTAGAATTAATTGTTTGGATGTTTTTTATGAAGAATTTAAAATTTTAGAATTTTAAAACAGAATTTTAAACGACTAAAAATATGAAATTTCAATTTCCTTCTAAAAGGTGAGAAATTGAAATTCTCTTCTTAGAATCTTCTTCAAGAAACACCGTTTGAGCTCCTAAAAGCATACAAGAATACATATAACTAACACACCAATCATATCTTCTCTTTTTTTTTCATTCAATTTTTTCATCCTCATAATTTTAATTTTTTTTTTATCCAAACACAAAATTTTGAAAATAAAAGAATTTGAATTGAAGTATTTGAAATTCTTAAAATTTTAAATTTTTTCATCCAAACACAAACATCGAAGAGATATAATTTTTTTTCTTCTAATATTTTATTAGTTTTGTAAGGGTTGGAAAAATAAAATTAAGAATAAAGATTATTCTTGTCTTCTCTCTCTAACTGTAGAAAATCCACACATAGTACAAAAGTCACGCACATGCCAAGAAGTAGAATGTTAGCCGTCGTAGTACAAATGTTAGGAAATTTAATAAATATAGCATCATCATTGCGACAAACCAGAGGAAATGATTTTTTATGTATGAATTAAAATCTAGATTTTTTATGTAAAAATTAAAGTGTTAAATATAATGATCAAATTTTTAATTTAACCTAAACGTAATTAATTATTATACATTTATAAGTTTAATTTATAATAAATTCTAACTATAATAAATGAGAACAGTTTTAGTCAACAAATTTTAAAAAATTTGAAGCCATTTTCCCTCTTTTCTAAATCTTATCGATGTTAAAGTATTGGGTCTGGTTAGGTGAAGTAGCAAAACATTGATGTACTGATGAACAAGTAAGTCTAACGTATTGTTGAAAGGTTATTACCGGCAGCAATAGATAATAAAAGTTTAATAAATTTTATTTTGTAATTTTTTTAGAAAGGAAAAAAAAAAAAAAAACACGTGCCCTCTCTATCCCCAACCCCAAAACGTAAGCCTTCACACGCTATCTCGCCTCCGCTTATTAACTTGGATTCGACTCCGTTGATGTGGTTACGCTGCAACTCTGCAAGCCCCCAAAACACAAGATGGTGGCTATTTCGTTGCTATTATTAAATGTCTTTTTACACAGATAAGATTTATAAATTACAATCATAGGAGAAACAACCCAAACTTTAAACTTATAAAGGGGATTCTGCAAAAATGATTTGTTTTAATCACAAATTTGATTTTGCAACCCTTTACGATTCTTCAAAGTTCAAACGAAACGAAACCAGGTCAGCAGCCTTGGTGCATATGCTTTGCTTTCTGTCTTTCTTTCCATTTTAATTAATTTATACCCTTATAATTTTAAATTTGTGATTTTATTTTTCTTATTTTTAAATTAAGACATTTAGTCTTTTTATTTTTTAAAATAATCATCTCATCAATTGATTATTAGTTTATCATCTACATTAACTTTGGTGTGACGCATTAGTAGTGGTGTAACGTTTATATAAGTTATTAACATAATATTTATGAGAAATTAAATTAACTTTTTATAAACACTATTTTCTATGTATTATTACTCAATAATGATTATTTTTGTTGAATTATAAGAATTTATAAATTATAAAAATATTTAATATATAAATATTTTTAACTTTATTCTATATCATTTTATATATTTTTATTTTGAAAAATTCACATATATTTATTTTATCAATTTATGATTAAATTTTATAAATTAATATATGAATCATATACATAAATTGTTTTGTAAATTGATTTTAATATAGATATTATTTTAATATTATGTTTGTACATGTTTATTATTTTATTAGACAAATGTAATGTTATTTTATTTTCTTAGTCAAATATAATTGTTTAGTAAGAAAGATTACTAACTTATATTTTCATTATATTTTAGACTTGAGATGGTTCGCACGAAACAAACATTGTACGTTGTTAGATGTAGCCTCATCCATGAAGGGGAAGATGTAGACAAGAGACATCATAAAGTGACTGTGTCAGCACACGCGTTGTGATGATGAGAAATGGCAACAGCAAAAGCTAGAGCCAGAGGTAGCGACAAAGTTGCAACTAAGGCCAGCTACTAATAGAATCATTGGACCTCCATTTGGAGGAGGTCCGATTGATTTGTCCTTTATTCGGTCTTGCAAGGACCATTGTGTTGGTCATGTTTGGATCTGTCAGGAGTGGCCAAAGTTGAAGTTTGTCAGCCACGATGCTCAGGTTCTAGCACTCTTTACTCATCTGCTAGTTAGGGCTCA
Source organism: Glycine soja (assembly GCF_004193775.1). Classification (NCBI taxonomy): domain Eukaryota; kingdom Viridiplantae; phylum Streptophyta; class Magnoliopsida; order Fabales; family Fabaceae; genus Glycine; species Glycine soja. The sequence continues at coordinate 26,462,888 of NC_041014.1, read as the reverse complement.
TGTGGACCGGTTGGGGTTATCAACTCTTGTTACGATGCATTATATTGCCGCAAACAAGGGCTTGGTGAATGCCTATTTGGTGAGGTGGCACCAAGAGATATCTTTTTCCCACCTGCCTGTCGAAGAGATGACCATCATTATGGATGATGTGTCTTGATTTCAGCACTTGCCTATAACAGGTAGGCCCATTGATCATGTCCCCTCACAGTTTGACAAAGAGGCAATGAAGATCCTGTTGATGACTCGTCTTGGCATTTCAACAGAGGCAGAGGTTGACGTGGCTAACAGACCTATATCACCGCTATGTTAAGTCGGGCTCCTATGTTTAGGTTGTCACGACTTATCTCTTACACTTGATTGACAATATGATATTTGTTGACAAGTCCTCAACTCATGTACATGTCATCTACCTCTAGTGCCTCGACAACGTAAATGCTTGCCATAAGTAGCCATGGGGAGTAGTTGCACTAGCATACCTTTACAACCATCTCTCCTATGCGAGCCAATATACCAGCCAACAGTGTGGAGGTTATATGATGTTACTCATGGTAAGTAAATTATTTTAGTATTGTAATTATTTTTTTATTATTGTAATTAATATTTTTTACAATCATGGGTGTTTTTGCGCATTTGCTCAATATTGGCTACTCAGAGCCAAAGGATTATGTGGTGAAGGATTTGATAGCCACCAAATGAAAGCCATTGAGAGGTACCAGGCATGCCCTTCTGGGCAAGGAAAGACTAAATGACCTACAAATTGATGTTGTCACCTAGTGTCCATATGAGGAACATAAGGGTGTGAGGCCTTTCACATAACAGACCTTTTTCTTTGACTTCATCATATGTAGGACTGACGTAAGGCCTTATCATTTGGAGAGGGTGTTAAGGAAATTTGGCCATGTATAGACGATTCCACGCCAACCACCTCCTTATCCTATGTATCAACTTTGTGATCAGGCGTGGACGGAGTGGTAGCAACATATCATTCCTCTGGGGAAAGTTGTGCCACCTGGGGGTCCTTGGGCCTACACCTCTAACTATTTGCTTTGGCTTTATAAGGTTTCCCACCCCTATGTCATTCCATCGGAGGAGGGACAACCACCACATGGTCCTGTATGGTTACCGCCCATCCCAATACAACCATTGGCAGACTATGTACCAGGAGGAGACTACTCTTGTCAGGTAATGCAAATTGATTTTTGTTGATTTTTTCTGCTAAATTGTCACTAAAAAATAGTTACTAATTGTAATTGTTATTACAATATCGATTCTGGTTGGCATCAAGAGCTATGTAGAGCTTGCTAGACCTCAAAGTTGTGCCAGAGGGCATAAGTCATCATTAGGTCATACATCAAGCTTTGTAATTGTTGTAGGAGGACTTAGTATATGGATGCAACTCGGACACACAGAGACAACAGAAAGAACTGTCAAGGATGGTGGCAAGGGTGGAAAGAAAGGTGGTAGAGGTGGTTGATTATTGTATTGGACATATTTAATATTAATATTATTGATGTTGATTTTTCTTCTTTTTTTTTGCATTCGTCAATTGTTTAAAGAAATCGTGCATAGAAACAACGGTGTCTTCAATTAATTCATAAAACATACATCAACAACTAAAGAAGTATTGATAATACAAACTTTTTGTTAAAAAAAAAAACTAGTGTATGATTTTTATAAAGTAAAAACATTACCACACAAATTTTTCACACATAAGGACAATGATCTCATCAACAAATTGAACCTTTACTACTAAATTATGAAAAAATGAAAAACATGTTTTTCAAATCATCATCACATTTAAGATTCATACACTCATATTCAACACAAGCATAACTTATGTAAACAAATTAACACTAAAAAGATAAAATAAAATTCTATAATCTCCAACAACGTCCATACTTATTTTTCTTAAAGTATCAAGCGACATGTCTTCGCTTATTGAGCGAACTTTAAAACCACTAGGTAGGACATTTAAACAATACCTCTTCAGATGATGAAAGTATTTCATCATCGCAATGCACAACAATGGATACATTTTTCATGTTTCAAGCGATATTGTAAATATCAAGAAGTAAAGGTATTGAATTGCATCAAACCCATGTTGCTATTTACATTGGATGATCTATTGTTCTCTCGTGAGTCATACCAACAGTTAAGATCACACCGATAAAATAAACAATTTAAATTGCACTATATTTAATATGATTGGTATGTGTATCATAAAAAAATTGTGTTCACTCTATGTTTTAGAAAAAAGTAGTGTTCAGTCAATAAATACAGTATTGCAATGTTCAATCAATAAAAAACACCAAATATATTTTTTTTGTAATTTTTTTTAAAAAAAACAATACATCAGAATCATTGTTATGTTGTTTTAAGGGGGATGCAAAAAAACGCACAACGGAATCATGATTCTGTTGTAATATCTGAGTTGACAAAAACATTATACAACGAAATTCCGTTGTGTTATGGAGGTGCAAAAATGAATGCACAACACAATTATGATTCCGGTGTATTCTATCCAACGGAATCATGATTTCGTGGGAAAGACAATTTGAGAATAAAAAAATGAGTCAACCCCTTGGTAGGAGCCAATAGCAAATGAAATGGGGCCAATAATAACTCTCACAAATGAAAAGCAAGAACATTAAAGGGCCTAAAGTACCATTGAGCATATCAATGTAAAGGCAATTGCTTCCTGCAGTCCCCGAATTGCTTCCTGCACTTCCCATAGAACATTACACTGTTTTTTTAAGCCTAGGAGCTTTGACCATGAAATTCTCATCTAAAAACAAATAGAACAAGTCAAAAAGAGTTGGCCATTGAAAAATGAAGGCCTGCAGGCTGCAGCATAATGATACACAAATAGAGATGGTAAGATAAATCCCTCGAAACACTCTCTTGCAGCTACATGGTTCAATAAGAAAAGATCCAAGATTGAAACCACAAGAACAAGAACCAATTTACATCGAAGTGCTTAATAACATCGGCAAGATGAAGAATTCATGGTGAAGCCCTTTTTTTTTCATCCTAATAAACGTAAGGCAATATTCTCCATGGAACAAGTTTACGATACTCGGCCCATATCTCTCTATACTTCTCGGCGCAACGAGCTTCATCCCTTCTCTCTCTCCAGATTAACAGAATAAGAAGATAAATTGGATAGAAGTATGGAATTGGTGAACTGCATAATTGAGTAAAATACAAATGTTTGACATCGTTTTCTTTTAGAAAAATAACAAATATCCATAACTTTATATCAACATAATTAAGCAATGAGTTAAAGAAATCACCTTATCCCACATGGTAAGCTGAAGGAGAGAGCAAGCATCAAATCCCCTAGGTAATTACAGTGTCTAGCAATACCCCTTCAACATAATAAGAATAAGAAAGATTAATGGCCTCAATGAGAAACAGAATCAAGGATATGGATGTTGCTCTCATAAGCTCTAAAAAGATGGCAAACGGTAAAGACAGTATTAAATATTAATTCTTGTAAGAACCTTGTCACATATTATGAGCTAGATGAAGGGTGAAAAAAATAAACCACATGCATATGACTTCCATATAAAATAAGACTATCTTCTTTTCCTTTTACTCAATAACGTCTGCATATGGAAAAATGAAATTATATTATAAGGAAATATCCGGTAGTATCTTTGATTATATCTTAGAAAATAGAATATTTTAGAGCATCTTACATTCTTTTAGGAATAGTTTTCCTATTAGCTTGGTTTCCATATTTGTATTTTATGATACTTGTTTATGTTTTGAATGACATCGTAAAACATCATAATGAATATCAATTCCAGAGTGATACTCTATTCTCTCCTTTCCCTCTAAACCTAAAAACCTTTAATTTCAACATAAATGAAATCTTACCAATAACCAGAAGCAAGTAGCTTTCCACCAATGACTTTTGGAGGCTTACCCCAGATAGGAGCCTTTGGATTCTTTTTGAACACATGCTTTTGCTTGTTTGCTCCTCGAAATACCATGTATCTGCACAGTTATATTCCACAAATTACAGTTTATAAGGTTTACAGATAAAAAACTGAGTGCTTATTAGATCAATTTCAGTCTTAAAATTTTCTTTGAAGTCAACTTTATGTCACTTCAGGAGTGTATGCATTACAGAATTCACTTTTTCATATTACAGGTAAGTTACCCAATCAGGAACACAAAGCAATTAGCTACAATGGCAGCTGGTGTTAACTCCACACTGTTCATCAAGAGCCACCATCCCTAACAGCAATTGCATATTGTCAATACATGGAAGATTTTAATGTGGAAGAGATGAATAAAAATTAAAAATGGAGCTAACAAAATCAGTAGCAAATTTCATTTCCCACACAGGTGAAATATATGTTTAAAGCATGCATCTAAAGCACATACATATCTTTGTTAGTCAATTTCAAGCCTTTGACCATTGCACATAAGCAAAATAAACAAAATGGATTCAGCATATGGGAAATTTCCCTTGCCGAAAATATGAAAAAACGCATGAGCAAGAGAGAAAGAGAGTCTCTTGGAAAGTGATTTGGAAATTCCCCATATTTAATAACTGCCTTGATAGAATTCTGAAATGTCTGAGACAGTAATCAAAGTAAAAAGAACTTAGGAAGACATAAATAACACACATTCCATATTTATTTATAACAGTAAGTTAAGTAGACATGGAAAAAATTATAAGTCAGGGGATGCTATTTGAAAAAGCAGCATTATTTTAAGTGGGAAGCAAACTCAAATTCTCCCTCGGTGATTTTCTTGGCCACTTGGGCATTATTCTAAGCATTATCCACGTTGTTTGAAAAACCAATAAATTACTACTATATCAATTATTCAAGTTCTACTAAATAGATTATGTTATCATGAATCATTATTACTAGTGAATAATAAATTACTAATATATTGTTTGTCAAAATTCACCCAAATAGAACATATGTCCTAATTATCAATATGACAAATAACAATCATGGACGCTTCCCTAGTTCCTGCTAATTTTCTTTTATACGTCCACAAACATGATCGCATGCATTGGCATGCCTAGAAATGTATGTTATACCAAAAGATTTATTAAAAAAAAATGGTATACCATAAAAATTGAGAAACCTGCCAGAGTAAAAAATGAGTATTATCACTGATAGATCCAATATAGCAATAAACCAAGGAATAAATCACTTTCAAGTTCATCCAAAATTGAGATGACAAACAGAATGGAGTATTCATGCTGGCACAAGAGCCCAAACACCTTTGGGAGACAACAAATTTTATAAATAAAAAAGTTCAGTTTACAACATTATGTACGACTAAGCACAAAACAGGTATTATCTCCCATGCCTACACAAATAAATTGCACGTCTGAACCTTTTAATTTCTCATCCAAACTCGTAATCCTGACAAATACCTGTATGCTGAAAGAGAAAGGAATCCACACTAAATCTCCAAAGACCAACATGAAGCCCAGTCTCTCTGCAATTATGTCCCAGCTGCAAAAGACAAAACAAAGATAAGGTTAGAAAAGAGAATTAGATCATATGTAAATGATCAAGTGGATATCCTGACCATAATTTAGCGAAAATTTCAGGAAAGTTCAGTTAAATCTTTGTAGATTTTATTGTTCTGAACCTATATCCTACATTTTCAGAAATTGTTGCATCCCCATATTGTATTTTGGGCACAGTACTTGTACCTGTATCTTCACAACCTAGCTTTTGCTACCTAATGCCTTGAAGGTAATTTTAAAAATCATATGTTCCACCAAATAGACCTTCAATTCTGATTCCTTCTACACTGGGCCTTATCCAACAGGAACTGCAGATGATACATCTACTAATCCACCTAATGCAGCTATGACATACAAATTCATTTGTGTCGATTTATTATTACGGGAATTCTACAATTGGTAGTACTAGTACTTGATGTTTCTTCCCCTGCTGCAGAAAGATAAAGTGATGTATACATTGTGGCTACAAACTTGATCATCGACAATAAGTACCAAGGCATTTTACAGCCAGATAAATTAGCACGAGTGTCACAACACGACACCCCACCCCCTCCCCTCTCTAAAAACACTGCTAATGTCTTTAGGACTTAGAGGTGTGATGGTGATGGTTTGACTTTGACCCTCCACTAGGCCACGTATACTTCCCCATCCAAGTGTTTGCACTTCCAATGTCAGCCCCCTTTCCAATTATAAAAAGAAAAGAGCATGAAAACCTACCACTTTCATGCCTGTTTTTGGTGACCAACTTGTTGATGTTAATGTTTATTAGAAAAGTATATCATAAGTTAATTAATAGACATTTCAATTGTATACAATGTGGGATAAGGCTTTGTTGTTGTTGTCAATTGTATACAATGTGGGATAAGGCTTTGTTGTTGTTGTCAATTGCATACAAAAGAATCTCAAATTAAAGTGAAAATTTATAAGCCAAAATGTGGATGATACAAACTTCCAATGCAAAGGTAGATTTTATTAAAAACTCATCATATGAAAGTTTCTCGTTGGTGTAAGAATTTTAATTTACAACATTGTGAATGAGTGTCACCATCTTAAACTTAGAACATGACATGTAACCCATGATGAAATTTATAGAACCCAAGTCTTCTAGTGAAACAGATATAACTCACTTACGTGGATGTCATGTACTCTTCATGTACAAAATAGTCCAGGATGTATAGCTGAAACAAACATGTAGAAATTCACAAATCAGGCACACAAAATAATACATTTTAATCTACAACAGATATGCAAGTTTTCGAGATTACTGCACAGAATAGCTGGTAGAGAATCATTGACTGGCTCAAAGTACCATCTTGAATGCTCTTCATAAGAATAGATAAATTGATAAGTAGCCATCCCATCATTCCAGCTCTAACAAAGAAAAATCTGCAATTCGATAATTCCATTCAATATATAGCAACATGCCAGATTGATTTCAGTCATCATTCACACCTCATTATATATGCTGATAGTGCTTATACAGTCTCATTTGCAAAATTCGTTAAGATGCATGCGAACTACATGTACAAGTTGTCAAAAAAATATATTGCCTAAGAAAATAAAGACAAGAATACTATCCCTAAATTTAGTCAAATGATGCAATACAGCACAAACCATTGAAAGATAGAAAATTTTGAGGACATGACACTAGGGTGCAGGAGGGCAGAAATAACTTTTGGAATTTTTATTCACGTGTTAAGACAATTCTTACAGTTAAACTTACAACACAATGCAAACATTTCTTACCCATGCATGTTCTACATGAACGCCAATTTGCGTTGAGTTTTTTTTAAAACAACAATTTTGTTTTTGGCCCTTGACACTTATTTTTAGTCCTTGATAAATTAGCGAATTTTGTGTTTGCTCCTTGATAAATTTTTTTCATTTGTTATTAGTCAGGACTAAAAAAAAATCGCTAATTTATCAATGGCTACAACAAAATATCAAGGACCAAAAACAGAAGTGTTGTTTCATTAGGGACCAAACACAAAGCATAAAGTTTATCAAGGAGCAAACAAAAAAATCGGGTATTTATTAGAGATCAAAAACATATTTAAGCCTAATATAGTTTTTATCATGGCTCACAATTAATAAACAGTAATCTATGTCATATAAGAACAAGCAAGAAAATGACGGAAAATCACATACTTGAGGTCAATACCCATGAACTGTGGATTTAGTTGTATACCAAACCACCTATTTAAATAAAAAAGAAAACAAAAATAAACAAGATTAATCATAGAAAAGCAATTCCTTCAGGGAGTAAAGTTGACTGCGTAACCAGTAATTGCAGAAGCCGGTACTTACCATAGAAAGATAGAATATGGAGAATGCAAACACACAGTTATTTACATATTTAGCATGCGTTAAACATGCAATATACTTTCTAACTATTAATATAACCTCATGAAGACAATAAAACTTTGCAGTGGAGCCAAGTGCCAGGGAAATGCAAAAGAAGAGGGTATGAGTCATGGAATAGCCCATTGCATATGCATATTCTTTCTGCTATCTCCCAGTTGGTTAAGGAGTTGACAGGTAATATATGATGCTAACAACATCCAAATTATGGCCCCTTCAATTTTTTTTTAATTAAAATAGCCATCAGTTAAAGTAATCTTAATTTACAACATACCAATCGTGTATCAGGTTTCCACTGAGATGAGGCTTTAGTGATGAACCTTTACTTTGTGACTTGCAACCGGAAAAATGCAATATCAGGGTTACCTGCCATTTATATGTGCAAGAGATGAACAAAACTGATGACCAAAAGAGAAGATAAATATCATGCTGTGCAGAATAATAAGAATAACACACATTATAATTCAAATTAAGCATCTTACGTCAAAATTGTAAGAGAATAACACAAACCGCAGTTAGATGGAATTGAAGTAACACAAACTGCAGGAAGATGGTATTGAAGTCCAAAAGTTAGTCATATTTTTTTTCTTCAATTAAGTTTAACAATGGATAGAGGGCGAGCCCTGGTGCAGCGGTAAAGTTGTGCCTTGGTGACTTGTTGGTCATGGGTTCGAATCCGGAAACAGCCTCTTTGCATATGCAAGGGTAAGGCTGCGTACAATATCCCTCCCCCATACCTTCGCATAGCGAAGAGCCTCTGGGCAATGGGGTACGAAGTTTAAGTTTAACAATGGATCAAACGGAATAGTTCAATTAAATGGGGTAAAGGAATGTCAAAGAAAACTTTAGACAAACCATTTAAAAATACCTCATCCTAACCAGTTTTACTGAAAATTAGGTTTCAGATAGAGCCCAATGGTGAATTGTTCCATATAGTCAAGCGCAAGTAATAGGATAAGACTACATTGCTGTTGATTAAATTTAACAATGGGATATTTGTTCATATTTTCAGTTCAAGTATATCTGTACGATGGAATTGAAAAATAATCTACCTATACCATATTGGTATTTGTAAGTATAACTGAGTTCTTCAGTATTGAAGAAAACCTTTGATATGAAGAACAAACAAACTAGCATTCAACATCTGCTAGTTTTGCAAGTAAAAACACAACATTCAAAATCTGCAGTGTCGTGAAGAAAATGCTAATCTCATGAAGAGACATTAATCCAGAGAATACATGTCACCCTGAAGTATATAAACAGACAAACATGACCAGTAAATAAATTATCAGACACCACATAACTTTCACACTCCAAATATTAACTCTAAGCTTACATACAAGAAAACTGAAGGCAAAAGTCGTGGACAGCAGCTCAAGTCCTCTGTCTGATATGGCCTACAAGAATTGCCACAAAACCTCATTAAACACTATAAGTTCTGCATAACCTCAATCTTCATGAAAGAAGCAGCTCAGTCTAGGCTTTGTTTGAATAAACTTCTCCATAAACACTTATAAGAGAAAAAAGTAAGAAGAAAAAATAGATCAAGCTTCTTTCATAAGTTAAAATCAACTTACCACATCCACTTTTCGGGAAGTTAAATAGGGGAGAACTTCTATAACAGTTAAAGATTTTAACTCATGGAACAAACTCAATTTGTTTTACCTTCTTATTTTCTTCTCTTATAAGTGCTTATAGGAAAGTTCATTAAACATGGCACTAATCCCAACTTACATTTCACGAGTTCACACAAATGCATCTAATAAAATTAGACTAAACAGACAAATTCAGGGAACACATACAGTGGGAGACACAAAACCCATCTTGGCACCGATCCCGAGAAGTGCAACCAACAGAAGAAGCGAGAGCAGACCTGAGAAAACACAAACAGTGCTAAATTCCCCCAACACATTTTTTTTATTCATGTATAAGAAACGAATCACATTGTCGTTAAATTGCATAATAATACCTCTATTCCTAGACCCAATTAACTAATTCACGAAGATTAAGAAAAGTAGTATATTATAACTAACCATTGCAGCGATAGTGTAGACGAGTCCCATCGAGTAGTGCAACGCCAGGAACAAGTTTTCCAGGGAGAATGGATCCAGCAACGGCCAAGTAAGTGAAGAACCCCACAAGCAAAGGAACCTGACCCAGATTTGAAAAGGGGAAAAGATTGAAAATTTATCGTTATTTTGATATAATCAGTGAATTCATGAAAAGGGGTCGAGTAGTGAGGGCTAACGGAGTTCCAAGATGGAGTGAGAGCTTGAAGGAGAAAACCTAGATCCACGTGTGACTCCATCATCACTTCGAGTGAGTTCAAAGTTGAGACTTTTCAGTAAAAGATTGAGGTTTTAGATGGGCAAATTCCAACGTGGACCTGAACTACCCGTGAACCACCGTTTTCTTAATTATTTTTCCTAAATATTATTTGGGTTCTTAATTTTTAGTATTTTAAAATTCTTTTTTATCATTTTTTTTAAGAATTTTATTTTGGTTCGACTGAAATAGTAAATATGTTAAAAGAAAAATGTCACATATCCGATAACACTAGTTAGGATGATAAGATGTCATTTTAAATATTTCTAGTTTTATCCTTTATGTTTTAAATGATTTAATTTTACTACTTTAATTTTTTTTAAAGATTTTATTTTAGTCATCAAATTTATAAAATGATATATTTTGATCCTAACAGTTAGATACTTACGTATGACATCAGGATCTAATACATATAATTGAGGATATTTTATCAAAATTGTCACAATGGATTTTGTTTTAGACATTTGTAGAATAATTTTAAGGAAATACTTAGCTAAGCAAATGTTGTGGAGGGCTGTCAAAGCCACTTGGGAAGATACTGTCTTATCTAGGATAAAAAAAGATGTTGAAGATTGAATATGCTACAACATAACAATGGCTGTTTAGGTTTGTTTATGTATGAGATGTTGTAATGCATTTATTATTTTCATTTTTTAGCATTTTTAATTGACTTATGTGTAAATAAGTCAATTGGTAATATTAAAAAGATATTTAACTGTAAATGTATTATAACATTCAACACATCTAACAGAAAATAATTTTTGTAGAATCTTTTCAATTTTATTCACTATATTATATATAATTGTTAGAATCAAATTGTACTATTTTGCAAACTTGATAGAATAGAATGAAATCATTTAAAAAAATTTAAAAGGATCAAAATAAAATTATTTAAAACATAAAAAATTAAAATGAAATCATTTAAAATAATTTTGTTTTAAATATTGTCACATCTTCATTCTAATAAGTATTAAAGGATACCTCACACTTTTTGTTAATATATTTATCATTTTAACAAAAATAAAATTTTTAAGAACATAAATGATAAAAATGAGATTTTTAAAACTTAAAGTATAAAAAATAACTACTAAAACATGAAGGACCAAAATAACATTCAGCCTAATTTTTTATTATTGTTAAAAGTTTGTTTTACCTTCACCAGATCTGCCTCTGATTGAACTGGCACTGCTTCTGCCGAAACATTGATGGTGGAAACGAATTGCGGTGACGATAACGATGCCTTGTTCTTTGAATTGTGAGAGTAGGGAGAAGTGAAGAAGAAGATAGGACAAACTTGTCATTTTGCTTCTTCTTTTTTTTCCTTTCTGACTTTTAAAAATGTTTAAAACTGTAAAACATATAATGTTTATTTAAAATAATTTGAATTTAAAATTTAAAGGATAAGAAGAACTATTTTCAAGAAGGAAAATAATTAAGGAAGCATTTAGTAGAGAGAAGTTTTTTTAATTTCATATGTGTTTCAACAAATATACTCATTCATGTTTACCTAACAAGTATTTCCTTTGTTGAAACACTTATAAAATTTTAAAAAATATATTTTAAAATGGTTTAGTTGTTTGATATGTGATAATTTTACTAATGATAAAAATAAATCAAAAAATTAAAATAGGTTTTTGAAATTTTTAAAAACTAATTTAGTTGATAAAAATAACTTTAATAATATTTTTTAGATATTTAATTATGTCTAATATTGACCAAAACATTAAATATTAATTAAATAAACAAAAAAAATTAAATGAAAAACTAATTAAAGATGTAAACATGTAAACTCTTATTTATTTTTATATTATAAATTAAAATACAAAATTTAAAAAGTCTTGCTCCTCCCTTAAGACATTAGATTTTGAATACACAATTTGTATAGGTGGAGTTCCAACTCCTAACATAGTAAGGAAAAAGTCAGAAATGCACATTATATGTTTTATATTCCAAGAGTTGATTCATCAAAGATGATTATGTTGTAAAATGAGTTTTTTTTTTTCTTTCCCGAAACAAGGTATTCTTATAGGTATTTTTATAAATGAAAGTTATGAGGTTAACTTTCAAATAATAAAGATCACTAAAATAGATTTTATTTTCTCATCAACAAAGTTTTTCATGTAAGGTCATGAAAACGAATTCATATCACCAACTCAATATTCTTAAAAAACCTAACTATTTACCAACTCTGCATGACCTTGTTGGTTTTATTTTATTTTTTATCCCAATTTTTTTTTAAAATGTGACTAAAATTGGTTTTAAATGAAACTAAACTAAACCTATTTAAAATATAAGAGATATACTCGAGCATTTTAAAAATAAACGACATAACTGAATTATTTTTAAAAATTACATACCTAATTGAATTAAAAAATAAACTAGAGGAAAAAAATTAAACCTATTTATTAATACTATATTTTTGATAATTTACTTGTACTTTTGTTAATAAGAGAATAAAAAAGTCAATCTATTTATATACTATAAAGCAGAAAGCTATAAAAAGTAGCAGGTTTGCCCGAGTGGTTAAGGGGGAAGACTTAAGATCTTCTGCACATAAGTGCGCGTGGGTTCGAACCCCACAGCCTGCAGGCTTTTTTTTTTACCTTTTTTTACCTTTTTTACCTTTTAAAACCTTTTAAAAGTTGTGAAGCTGTTCAATAAAAGATTTAATAATATTTTGAAAAGCGAATTTATTTATGTCCAAGTTGTGATTTGAAATAGTCGAGTTGTGTTTAACAAAAAAAAATATTTAAAATGTTCATAACTTAAATTCTAAAATTGCATCACTCAATAATGTTATCATCTTAATCAAATATTGGATGTTAAGTTAATAAATCAACTAAAATTGTATAATGTTAAAATATAGAGATAAAAATTGACAAAAGAAATTAGGATAAAAATTATCCAATTTTTATATTATAGACAAGAAACATTAAATTCATTTTATTAATGATATTTTGAACCAATTTAATTGTGTTTTTATTTTTTAAAGTAATTTGTAAATAGTTTTAAACAACTTGTTTCAAAACATAATAAGAAAAATAACATTTTGGTAAGTATTATTTTGAAAATAAATTCCTTATTTTATATCTAAGGAATGCTAGCAACAATTTGATACTCTCTTTCTAACATTTTCTCCATTGTTGATTAAAATTTATTAAAAGAAAAAGAGATATAAAAGTGTTTTTTAACATAACGTTTATTGACATGAATAAGAATAAGAAATGAGTAAAACAAGTACATGTTAGAGAGAAAAGAAATAAGAAAGGTTGTAAAAGAAAAAAGATTTTTAAGACAAAGGAAATTAAGACTATTTTTTAAAATTTGCTTGTCTTTTTTTATAAGATTATTTTCTAATTTTTAAATGTATTAATTATTTTTTTATTTAATCTTACTTCTTTCTAAATATTAATTAAATAATTAAGTGAATTCAGAAATAAGAAAAAAATAATTTTAAAATAATAATATAAATGATTAATAAATTTAATATGATCAATTAAATTAACTATTTAAGAGAGGTAGATAAGAATGAAAAATTGATATAATCAAAATGGGAGGGAGTAATAAAAATGAGGCTATTTTTGTATTTTACTTCTCAAGTCTCAACCGTGTCTGTTCCTTTCTTTCAAATGGGACCCGCATGATTCTGTTCTTTCCAGTTTCCATCGTGTAGTACAGTGTTCCACATGGCTACCTGTCTTCTTTTCTTTCTGCCAGCATTCGTTCCTCACATCTTCACAGCATACAAACCATGCGTAAATGTGGATTTCTTCAACCCAACAGACCATACAAATGCAATTAACCTACCTCTGAATGCACATCAAGTTGTGCTCCTTCTCTTTCACTGTTCTCACTTTGTGAGAAAGCTTACAAAAATACAACGTTAGTTAATTAGTACTTATTAGCCCCACCACATACTCAGTATCATGCTTCATTAGTCACAGATAATTACAAACTCGCTTTATTTTGTCAACTTTGCTTTATAGCATCAACTGTGAGAAAACTGTATCTCTGATCTTGTTCTCCATTATCACAATTGTATTAACATTTTTTTATTTCCCATTTCCTTGAAGATGCACCTTTTAGTGAGGAAGAGGTCGAGAGTGAACAAAGTTGTGACCTTTATGGGGAAAGCAAGTGAGCTTCTGAGAGCATCATGAGATAGTCCTACTTAGCAATTTTGATCCTTTTCTTCATTTTCTTGACCTTTTCCGTTAAGGGCTGAAGAGAGGAAGTGAATGGAGGTTGAAAAAATAGAAAGAAAGGTACCCACCATGATTTTTAAGCCCGTTCCTCTAAAACCAGTGCCTATCTACACGCTTGGGGAGAGAAACCAAAAGGGTTATCATCGTGCATGTATTGAATTCTCACATGGAAATCAGAAAATTTGCGGGTCACGTGATGGGTCAAACCTTGCTGGTGACAGTGGCAAAGCTTGTGAACATAGAGCTTCTATGCTGTTTCCAGCCACAGGAAACTCGGGTTTCGGGAACACTTGTTCGCAGTTGAGGCTGAAGTGAGGAACTAGCGTGACACAACAAGGGAATAATGATAGATTGAAGAAACCGTTTGTTCCTTCATTCATCCTTGACAATGCCAGCGATCCTCATGGTAAGTCCTGCTATTTTGGGCCCTTGCTACTATTGTATGTGGAATTTAATATAATAGCTAGTTTTTTTTTTTTGCTAAAATAACTTTAATTTGCATATCTTCATGCATTTTCTGCTTGACACTTATCAACCTTGAGGCCATGTTGCTCTATTGTATTCATAAAACCTTCTGCTCCACAGGCACAATTTACACCATTTCCTTATCAGTAGTTTTCTGTTTTAATTTCCTTTTAATACTTGATCAATCTGGGACTATATTGCTTTTACACTGATTTGTATACTCTCGTTTGACACAGAAACATACATTGCTTGCTGCAGCAAGAGAACTTTTCAGGATAGCCCAATTACGATTGACAATGCCGACCAAGAAGAAAGTAGACAAAAAAACATCAATGCAAATCAATAGGGAAGAAAAGGATCCAAGAGGGGAACAGAGAAATGCCCCTGCCAATAAGTTTGACAATAATGTACCGCCAATCGGCAAAGAACTCTGTGGCCATGTTGTAGAATTTGCTGTTTCTTCACCATTCAAGGAAAATCACAACCCGGATAAGGGAAGTAGTCGTTGATATTGATCTTAATAATGTAAAACAATTAAGGGTTTTCTAGATTATCAATTATAAAAAAACAACAAGAACTTGAAACCTATGATTCTCACAAATAATACATATTTTTTTCCATAGGAAGACTTCTCTCCGATGTACTTTGATTTTCTTGGAAGAAGAGAGAAACAAGATTTCACTCTCTTTTTTGTCTCTTTACGTTTGTGATGAAAAGTTATAAATGAGAGAGAGCACTTTTCTATCAGAAACGAGACCTTATTTTAGGTTAGTGGGTACTAACCCATTTTATAACCACTACTCTCATTAAGTAGCAAGTAACATACTTTTAGAAATTTCTCCAATTTAATCCAATTACAATTTAGTCCCTAATTATTAATTATTTATTTATTAGTCTCTACATAAGTCACATGTCTCTCACATGAGACATTAATTCTAACATTCTCTCACTTGACCAATGTGACATCAATAAACATTATGGACTAAATAAATAAATAGATTAAACTAACATAATGCGCATTAAAATGACTGAACCATTCTATACATTGGGTATATCATAATTTTATGATTAAAAATAAGAACCAATTCGAGTCATGGCGGTTGTACATCACTTAATCGACATAGTCCCTTCCATGTACTACAAATTAGTCTTCTCCTTAATATGATCATTAGTTAGGAGTACATAATTGGTCCAACATAATGTCTTTATTCAAGACAAAACTTATTAACATTATTTTAATACAAATATGCATATAAACATAGAAAACAGGTAATCAAAAACATATCATAATTGAGCTCAGAGTATCATTAAAAATACATAAGGTAAATTACACTTAATGATCATAAATAACAATAATGCCCATACTTTCAACATGTTCTATAAATGTATTGAGCAGAAATCCCTTTGCAAAGGGTCAGCTATCATAAAGTTTATGCTAATATGTTTTATTGACACTCTTTATTTTTGAACTTCTTCTTTCACGACAAAGTACTTCAATTCCACATGCTTAACACCCTTAGAGTACTTGTCGTTCTTAGAAAAAATACTGTTGCATAGTTATATCAATACATTTTCAGCGGCCTAGAAATACTGTCAACAATTCCAAGCCCTGAAATAAAGTTCAGCAGCCAATTAGCCTGAATTGTAGCCTTAAAACATGCTACAAATTCAGCTTCCATGGTAGATGCAATAACAACTCATGCATATGGAATTGCTTTCATTTGTTTTCATTCCATATCATTTCTAGGACATTGTGCAAAACTAAATTTTCCCCTTTTCTAAATTGCAATAGGTGATGCTAAAAATACCTTTTCATCCTAAATCTCTCTAATACTTTATTGATATATGCTTTCTGAGATAAGTCTGACAATCCTTGTGATCTATTATGGAATATTTTTATCCATATCACATATCTTACCTCACCCATATCTTTCTTTTCAAAGTTACCAGAGAGAAACTTCTCAATATCATGAAGAAGACCAAGATCATTAGTTGCAAGCAAAATGTCATCAACATACAAAATTAGAAAATAACCTTACTCCTACTAACCTTCAGATATATACATCGATCAACAGTATTTTCCTTAAATCTAAAGGAAGCAATGGTATCATTAAACCTCAAATACCATTGGCGGGAAGCTTGCTTAAGACTGTATATTGATTTCTTTAATTTGCACACTTTGTGTTCCTTTCCTTCAACTGAAAACCCCATTGGTTGGTCCATATAAACATTCTCCTCTAAATCTCCATTAAGAAAGACAATTTTTGCATTCATCTAATGTAGCTCCAAGTCATAATAAGCTACTAATGTCATGATAATCCTAAAAAAATATTTTCGTGAGATCGATGAAAACGTCTCTTTATAATTAATGTCATTTTTCTAAGTGAATCCCTTAGCAACAAGTCTAGCCTTATAACGTTCAAGGTTTCCATGAGAGTCACGTTTAGTCTTGAAGACCCACTTACAACCAACTCTCTTACAACCCTTTGGTAATTCTACAAGGTCCCAAACATCATTATGTTCCATGGAATTTATCTCTTTTTTCATGGCATTCAATCACTTCTCAGAATTATCATAACTTACAGCTTGTGAAAACAAAACTGGATCATTATAATTAATGCTTAAGTTTGTTTTTATTTCGTGCAGGTATACCACATAGTCATTCGAAATAGCTAGTCTCCTTTCCCTTTGAGACCTCCTTAATGCTACTTCTTGTACTTCTTCCATAATAGGTTCATTATGTATCATGGGCTCATTATTGTGTTGTGTTTCTTCATTGTTGTTTGTAACAATAACTAAAGGAGTAATCACCTTACTGCTAGAGGCACAAGCTAAAAGGGACTTGCACTCTAACTTCTTTAATTTCCACTTCTCGTGGAACTGTACTCCCACTGATTTCACCATTTTTAATGAACCTTGCATTTCCAGTTTCGACAATTCTCATACTATGATTAGGACAATAAAACGTATACCCTTTTGACTTTTCTGGATAACCAATGAAATATCCACTGATTGTTCTTGCATCCGATTTTCTTTCTTGCAGATTATAAATCCTTATTTCTGTCTGACAACCCCAAACATGCAGGTGCCTTATACTAGGTGCCCTATTCATCTATAGTTCAAAATGTATCTTTGGAACTGCCTTACTAGGAATCCTATTCAACAAATACATGACATCTTTCAAGGCATGCATCCACAAAGATACAGGTAAAGTTGAATTGATTAACATATTTCTTACCATATCCATTAAAGTTCTATTATGCCTTTTTGATACACCATTTTGTTATGCTGTACCAGACATTGTGTATTACGCACAAATGCCACGTTTCTGAAGAAGCTTAGCAAATGGACCTGGGTGTTGTCCAGTTTCATTGTATCTTCCGTAATACTCATCACCTCTAATAATTTTCACCTTTCTGTCTAGTTGTCTTTCTACTTCATTCAAGTAAATTTCTAAGGCATCACTGCCTGAGGTTTCTCATGCAGTAAGTATACATAACCGTAACGTGAATAGTCATAAATAAAGGTGATAAAGTATTTTTCCTTTCCGAAAGAACTAACATCAAAAGGTCCATAAATATCAATATGCATAATTTCAAGAAGTTGGGTGCTTCTTGTAGCTCCTTTCTTTGTATGTTTTGTTTGTTTTCCCTTGATACAATCCACACAAATATTCAGATCCATAAAATCTAGACCAGGAAGAATTTAATTCTTTATTAATCTTTTCATTCTTTCTCTAGAAATGTGATCTAAATTTTTATGTCACAAGAAAGCAGATCGTTCATTCACTAAACTACGTTTAGTGCCAATATTATGATGCAGAGTTAAAACAGTTTCATCATACAAATCATCTAATTTCAATTTATATAAACCATCACAAAGAACACCAGTATCAATGAGATGATTATGCTTAAATAAACTGAAACATCCATTACCAAAATTAAAAGAGTATCCAGTAACACCAAGTTTAGATAATGAAACTAAATTCCTAAATAAACTAGGTACATAAAGAGTTTCTAGTAAATCTAAATGATGTCTAGTATCGAGTTTTAGACAGTAAGTCTCGACTGCTTACACTAGAGTTTTCACTTTATTCCCCATGAAGACGAACTTCTCATTTGGGCTTATGATTTGGATTGTAAGGAATCCCTACATAGTGTTAGAAACATAAGTCGTACATCCAAAATCAATCCACCATGTATTATGGGGAACTTCACTTAAGTTTGATTCAAAACATACATGAGCATTAAGTTCACCCTTCTTTTCGAACCAAGACTTACACTTTATACAATCCTTTTGGAAATGTCCTAATTTCCTACAAAATTGATAAATATTGTCCTTTGATACCTTCTTCTGGATTTGCAAAGAGTTATCATTGATCTTTAATGACTTTTTGTCTTTATCATGCTTCTGCATAAATTTCTTTTCAGCTCTTTGATTCCCTTGGTGGCTTACATAATAGACTGAGTGACTTCCTTGATTCTTAAGCCTTGTTTCTTTCTAAACTAACATACTGTGTAATTCATGCACATTCCATTTATCTTTTATTTGGAATGGGCCATACTCAGACGATAATGAGTTTAAAATAACAAGGAAGTTTTCATTCACAACCATTTCCAAGATCTTAAGTCTTGTTGCAATGTTTGTCATCTCAATGACATGTTCATGCATAGTACGCGAACCATTAAACTTTATGGTGGTCAGTATACTCATTAATATCTCAACAAGAGACTTATTAGCTGTCTGATCCCATAAATTCTTTAGCATTATTGGTCTTAGGGAGAGCTGTCTTGATACTGTCTGTAACAGTCATTGTCATGAATATTAAGTTGAGTCTGTTAAATCTTTTCCAAGCTTTATAACGAGCTTTCTCTTTATTGCTACTAGATTCAATAATAGTAACAAACTTCTCTTCCAATATAGCAAGATCAAGATCCAAAACACCAAAGTGAAATTGGACTTGCTCATTCCAGTCAGAGAAGTTAAGCCCATTAAAATTGACACAGATGATACATGAGAATTCAATGAATTGGGAGCATGTATTGCATAATAAAATTCATATAAGTGTTTTGGGACATAAAACGCATGTCATACATATGATTTATTCAAATAACAATCAATGTATATTGATGTTCTCCTTTGGGTGATACACCAACACAATCATGCTAATAAAATTCTTAATGTTATTTGGCAATTAAATATGCACCAATTAGTAGTATCTATTTCCTTTGGACATATGTTACTTTTGGAAAACCATTTATTTATTAATCAGAATATTTTATTTCATTGTCCTGTCATGGCCCACGTTGCAACAAGTGTCATTAAGAAGATCCTCTAAAGAAAGGAAAAAATGTAATTTGAATGATTAGGTTATATTTCTTTAAAAACATGAATATGACGTTAGGTTGACTGAGAAGGTCTAATCGACTTTAGTCAAGTCATGTTGTGCTCTAACTCTCAAGTGGATTGATGACATAAATGATGTAATAAAACTGATGGTTGAATATGACATTTGGGATATCGACAAATTGCCTCAAAGTGTGAAACCCATAAGTTGTAGATAAATATCTATAGTCGAAACGAATTCAACGGGTAATATTGAGATATATAAAGATTGTGTTGTCACCAAAAGTTTTAGAAGAAAGAAAACATTGATCACAAAGAGACTTTTTTTTTTTTAATTTCATAGAAAGACTCTCTTAGGACTATAATGACACTCTAGATTATTTTGACGATTGTTTTGCATGGATGGATGCAAAGATTATGTTTTTAAATGGAAACATTGATGAAATAATTTATACGGTGCAACCAAAAAATCTTGTTTAAGATGATCCAAAGTTTATGGCATCCAAACTAAAGAAATCCATTTATGCTTTTAAACAAGTCTCTCATCTATGATAATACAAAATTCATCAAAATTATCTCTTATGGTGTTGAGGTAAATTTGATTGATGGTTGCGTATGCTAAAAGTTCAGTGGAAGTAAATTTATTATTTTGATATTATATGTCAATTTAGATTACATGATTTTGAAAGGAAAAATAGTTTCACTTTAAGCCCAACAATTTTCTTGCTTTTATCATTTGAATCCCAGAAGTCAGTTGTGTTGAGCTGGCCTGAATTATATAGGTTTCAAGAGGCTAATATTTTCCTTAAATTTAAATATTCATTTGGATTTTGCTAAACACACTGGATTCGCTGCTTCCACATCACCAGTAATGGTGAACCATTAACCATCACAACATTCATTCGAAAGTTGAAGAAGATAATGGATTCATGAGGAGAAACAAGATCTGTTGCCTGTTACTCAATTTTCCTGAAAAGGCAATTTGCTTGGCTATTTGTTTAGATGAACCTAAACAATTGTCCTTGCGAGAAAGGCATGTAGTGAGTAGTGACATTGTTGCACCATCCTTCTCCCTGGTAGAAATGAAGAAGATTAAAAATCAATGAAAGAACCTTCTATGATTTGTCCAAAAAGGTGAGATAAAACAATGAACCAAAATTGATATTTAAGAACCACTCCACAGAGAATCACATGAACTGCATAGTATTTTCAATTTCCCCATCATCATTACCATTGAAAATATTAAGCATGAGATTAAATGCACAATTAATATGGTTCACTATGAGAATACACAGCAAAAATTCCTAACAGGCTCCTTTTGTCTCACTCGTTCTGAACACAAGTGATTGGCACATAAGAAGCTTCTGCTGCTATCAGGATAGCACAGACACACACACATACACCAGATTCAAGCATTAGCTTATTCTTGTAGTCTTCATTCTGCACAAATCTAACATTTTGATGGTGCTTTTGATGGTTACAGTGACAGTGCAAAAGTGTCTGATACCGAGGATGATGTGGAGAGGAAGAAATATTTTCCAATCCCAGTATCAAAAGTCAGAATGACAAATCAAATAATGAGAAGTGAGGGCTTTTTTACAATATGGGTGTATTTTTTTTCGTTATTTTTCATTCAACCGGGTAAGTATTAAAAAATTATTTAAAAAGGATAAGTCATAATAATTATTAGGGCTTATGAGTTAGAAATCATAATACTTTTACGACTTTAGTTAATTTTTTTTTACGATTTTGAAGTTGTAGGGATTTTTTTTTTTAGTTTTACGACTTTAAAGTCTTAAATTTTTTTTATGACTTTGAGGTCGTATATCACTTTTTTTAATGTTTAAGTGATTTTTTTCAAATTTATAATTTTTTATAATTTTATTTTATATGTTATTAATTTATTTTAATATTTTATTATTTAAAATATGTTATATATTTTGAATATTGCTTTATTTAAATGTTTTGTTTATTTAAAATTTATATAATCTATTAATAAAATACAAAATAAAATTAAGAATAACATAATTAATACATTAATATAAAACACACAATACAAATGAAAGAAAAATATAAAAAAAATTATGCTTATTTTTTTAAATCAACATTTTTAAACTGTCTTAGAAATGTTTTTTTTTTTTATGTTTTTCTTTCATTTATATTGTGTGTTTTATATTACTATATTAATTATGTTGTTTTTAATTTTATTATGTATTTTTATTAATAGATTATCTAAATTCTAAATAAAAAAATATTAAAAATATATAACATATTTTAAATAATAAAACATTAAAATAAATTAGTAACATATAAAATAAAATCATAAAAATACTAATAATAAGTTAAATTAATATTATTTATTATACATTTAAATAATTTTTAAAAAATTAAAAAATAAGAAAAAAAAACCATAAAAAATTATAAATTTGAAAAAAAAACTTAAACATTAACAAAAAAGTGATTTACGGCTTCAAAGTCGTAAACCAAAAAAAAGAAATGATTTTATGACTTTAAAGTCATAAAACCAAAAGAAAAAAAAAATCTTATGACTTCAAAGTCGTAAAAAAAATTTAACCAAAATTGTAAATAATTTTACGATCTTAATTAAAAAAAATAAAAAGTTATAACAAGTGTTACGACTTCTTCTAACACCTGTTACGACTTATCTCTTTTAGGTAATTTTTTATAATTTATCTCAATTGAAAAATAAAATAAAAAATATCCCTTTTAATAAAAAAGCTGAGAAGTGAGAACAAAAGTATGTCTGGAATCACTCCAGTGTATTTATCTAACTAGTACTTTAATTGTTGCATGAGATAAACTTTTTATACATGCAATCGTTTAATTATATAAATTAAAATTAGTTTATTATAGTTTTAGTAAATTAAGTTAATATAAAAATCATGTAAAAAAAGTTAATATAAAAATAACATCAAATTTAATTTAAATTTAAAAAATAATATAAATTATAAAAATGATGTTCTAAATATCCAATAAGCAACAATTTTATAGCCAAAAGTCAATGACTAATCTCCCCATTTATTTAAGGAATTGATATTTTCTAATATAAGATATTGTATAAGATTAATAGTAAAATATACAATATGAAAAAAATATAATAATTGAAATTAAATAATATAATTAAAATAATTGATCTATAAATAAAATTTGCAAGAGTTTAAAATTAACAAAATTAAATTACAAATATCCAAAATATATTTTATCAATTAAATTAAATTAAACTTGATGTAAAAATGTCGTTTATTTTTATCATTTTACATTTATCAATTACTTTAACATATAATTTTATCAAATATTTATAATTTAAGAAGTTATTTTAATCGAGCTAATAGCTTTTAACCATCAGGTAACTTCTAGCCTTCCAACTAATTTTGGCTTCTCACTCAGTTTTGCCAAAAATAATTCCAATAAATTAAAAGCACAAATAAATAATATTCTCCATTTAATGAAAATAACTATATATATATATATATATTATAATTGATATTATTTAATAATGTAAAAAATCCAATAATTAAACAAAGTTAATCTACAAAATTCCAACATTTGCAACTTTATCTTCAAAAGCTATTGGCTGAGAATTGATAATTTTATCTGACAAATTTGTAACATAAATTGTGAAAGATGATGATTTAATGTATGTTTGGTCCAGCATCAAATCATATAAATCTCATATCTTTCTCAAAACACTTTTAAAAAATGAACCCGATTTGATTTGTCTCAAAGTGTGTCCAAAGACACTATATCTTTGCAAAAAGTTGTGTTAGGAGAGATTTTGTAGCTTTGTTGTTCGAAGTTGCATTGTTTGTGATATGGTCAAGGTAAATTTAATGTCTTCTCATTCGTGAAGCACGTTAAAATTTTGCTGTGTATGATGTTTTCTTTAGTTGCCAATATTTATGTAAGTACATGTAGAAGAAGAGGATGTCACATTACCCAACCAAACATGGAAACACTTGGCAAAAGGGTGCGTGTGACCATAACATAACCATTAATTGAATGAAGTGTTATAGGTCTCCACTGTGGGGGGAAACATCCCCTTCACCAGCCTTTCTACTTGGTCCACCTTCCTTGTTTGGCAGAATTTGTAAAAAAAAAAAACAGGTTATTGAAAGTGATACAACCATATAGCCTTCGACCCACGTTGCATTTGTTCAGTTGTCAATGTCATGAATATTTCCATTCACTAATATGTTGTAAATGATATCTGGCTTGGAATCATTACATGTATATTAGTTTGGCCAAAATCTCCTTGGCCTTTTCATTTTTCCTTCATATACATTCATGATTAATTCAACAGTTTTTTTTTTTTTTTTTATCACAGCAGAACAGTTTGGTCGTTGATCCTCTCTCTCCCTTGCAGAACAGTTTTCATTCTCCTACCTTGAATGGGAACAAAGCATGTGTTTGGGTGATTTTTAATAAAATTGATTTTTTTTATAAATTTAATTTTGATTAAAATTGATTTTGAAATTAAGTTATTTATGTTTATATATTTTTATCATAAAAGCTAATAGTAAAATATAATAATTTTTTTATCTAATGTAAAAGTGATATAAAATTATTTTAATTCAAAATCAAATTTGACTCCAACGTTAATTTCTCAACACATAATTAAGTAGGTGAATATTTACTTAAAATTATTTTAGCTGATATTTTATCATAATTTTGAATGATTCAACATAAATTTAAACATGTATTAAACATTAAATATAATACACTGAACGTAATTGTTCATCAAAATCAAATAACGATTCCAACTGAAGCAAAGGGATAGAGGGGAAACATTTTTTGAAGTGTCTGAACTTTTCTTCTCTTTTTAAATTATCTTCAGAGTTATCCCGCATCGTTTGTGAACTTAAAATTTGATGAATATTTAGTGAAATGTGTAATGAATCAAATTGACATGTATTGCAGTGCAGCCAAATTCAAATGTATGAAAATAGAATAACTCATGATACTAACATTGGATGGAGTTGAGCAAATTTTTATGTCATTTCTAAGAGTAAGACAAATAATAAAATTATAATTATATTAATGTATAAAATACTTCTATCCGATAGCTTTGAAATTGAAGAGAGAGAAAAAATTGCATTATTGAATAGAAAAAATAAAAATATTTTCTAGATTTCATTTCATTATATATATATACACACTATATTAGAGTTCACATGTTGGAGAGATTCTAGAGGTACAACCTTTCCACTTCTATAAACCAATTGTTAAAGAGATTCGAAGGGTACACCTGTGGATCAGGAGCCACCACATAAGGAGATCTGACATCACACTTTAACCCAAAACCTTAAGGCTCAGGTTTATGGGTCTTCTCCTCACTTATATGGTGCTCAACCTTTTCAGTTCTACCTGATGTGGGACTTCACCTCACACTTGTAACCCAACATATCTCCCGCTCAAGTGTGAGTCTCTTCCACATGGTAGTCTCCCCCTCTAGTGGAAGTCTTTTTTATCATCCACGAGTATAGTCATGGCCACCTGCGATACTTGCACTGGGGAAAGGTTGAGCACCATAGTGAGGAGAAGACTCATAAACCTGAGCCTTAAGGTTTTGGGTTAGAGTGTGGTGTCAGGTCTCCTTATGTGGTCCCTCGTGATCCACATATGTACCCCTCAAATCTCCCCAACACATACTTATAAGTCTCTAGTTTGACCACTAAATTTTGTAGTGGATCAATTCATTTTATATAATTAGTTAATTACTCTGAACAATGACAACGGTTATTAATTTCATTCAATTTTTTCTTGATTAATTTTCTTTTTATTATTACATGTACATATTATAAGTCTCTAGCTCAACCACTAAATTTAAACATGTTTACTATTTAAGTCACCCCTCATAAATTTGGAGAGCTCCTCTAAAACCAACATTTTTTATTTAATTAATTAATGTGATTATGGATTCCGGTGGACTGCTATTGTTGTATTTGCTTGGCACAGGCTCGTCCATTATTGCAAGAGACCAGTGGTTTGTCATCCTATCTGCCAACGGTATATGTATTTATCTTTTTTTTTTTTTTTACTTAACTTGACATTTTAATAAAATTATTTAATTTAATTTTAATTGTATTTAATTAAAATTTAATAATATATGCTATAATTTTTTAAACCAATATATGCGATAAAATTATGTTCACATGATTTGTTGATATAGTATATCATTTTTAATACTATATATAATTAAATAATAAAAAAAGAAATATATATTAAAATTAAGATATACTACCTCCTCGGGTCATTTTTATAAGAAAAAGTTTAAGAGTATTTTATACTAAAACTTGTTTCCTATATAAAAAAAAAAAGATTGGAGGGAGTATTTTATAACATATCGTTCAAAACAAATAATATAAATATAAATATAATATCACATTATGTAAAATGTTATTCATTAAGTCAAAAAGTTTTATTATAAATATAAATTCCTTTTGTTTCTTTTCAACTATTCACTTTAGAAGGATAAGACAAATTAAAAAAAATTAAAGATAATTTAACTTAATTGATAAAATAAGATAGGTAAATTGTTATAAATTTTTGGATACTTATCTTTGTTTCCTACTAACATTCTCATTTGTATTTTTTTCCCAATATCTTAATATGATTTCCTCTATCATTTCTCTCTTAGACAAGTAAACAAAGTATTTAAGAATTAGATAGACATAAAGATATAAGTGAAAAGACAACAATTAACATTGTCTTATATCTTAAATGAATAGATAAATATAAATGAAAATTTTCTTTATGAATAAAAAATGGATGGAGTAATTATTTTAAAAAAAAAATTGGGGGACATAATTTTAAAAGAATACAAGACAAAAGTCGGGATAAGATAAGATGAAATATAACTCAAATTTGTATTTAAATCATATCATGCCAAATTTCTAAATTTAAACTCATCAAAATTAGTTTTAGCGGGACAAAACAAGCCATAAAATTTCTCACTCTCCTAATACTGTGAGTTTCTTTATTGTTC
Source organism: Glycine soja (assembly GCF_004193775.1). Taxonomy (NCBI): domain Eukaryota; kingdom Viridiplantae; phylum Streptophyta; class Magnoliopsida; order Fabales; family Fabaceae; genus Glycine; species Glycine soja. The sequence continues at coordinate 26,435,674 of NC_041014.1, read as the reverse complement.
ATCTTATAAGGAGGAGGAGAGAACAATCAAGTAGATGAAAAAAAGACATAATATATTACGAGTAATTAAACTCACACATCCATAATATGTTCCATAACTAAACTAAATTGAAGACACAAATCTAATCTTGATTATTTTGCGAGGAATTATGTTAATTGCATGTCAAGTACTTCATATGAAGTGAGAATACTATTAATTTTAATGAAAAAAATGTTGGAATAACATATATGAACCATTAGGGTAGATACATAAAACTTTAAGTTCAATTCTCATTGTCACTATTTTACACGAAAATAATATGAATAAGAAAAAATCTCACATGGAATAAAAAAAACAAGGTGCAAATAAACCATATATATTACATATTCATAAATAAAATTTATCTATAATAATAATAATAATGAATTATACATATAATTAATTATTTAAATATTTTCTACCTCTAATTCAAACACATTAAATGTAAACAACATTTATATTTTGATTTTCTTTTTTTGAAAATTGTCTTCTGAGAATCCATCATGTATCTACGGATTGTGACAACAGCAAATTCGGTGACCTCATATTTCCTTCTTTGAATAGACTGATGAAAAATTGACTTGGGTTCAGATATGGTTGTTGGATTATTAATAGAAGAGAAACATAGAGCAGACAATTATAAATGCTTTTGACTTGTTTTTACCCTTTTCATGAAAATGGTTATGTTTCAGTTGCCAAAGTAAACACTTTTCTGGTGCCAATAGGAATCAGGACTTAGCAATAGTTTATATATATATATATATATATATATATATATATATGAAAATGTTAAATGTTAGTTTTTTTTAGAATGTTAAGAGATTCGAATCCACATCTCTTTCTCTCTTATTCTTCCTCCAATCTTCAGACCAACTTTATAACTAGTTTGTTAGCATTAGTAAATGCAAAGAAAGAGAAATCAGAAACAGCTTCTAACAAGAAACCTTCGATACTAATTTCACTTCCTTTTCTCAGTTTCCTTGTGATGCATACAAGGTTGGTGGTTGGAACCTGTAATCCCTTTAGCCATAGATAAACCAATTAAAATATTCACTTTCCTATAAACCAATTAAAATATTCACTTTCCTTGTTCATATTAAGGAATGTGTCTCATGCATTTGATGTAATTTTTTAACATTTTTTAGCATGTTTGATTTTACATCATAGATGTGATTTTTCACATTTACTAAAAAGCTAATAGTATAGTTTTCACATCCCAAACATAATTTCTTATTTTTCAACGAGTGGTCCAAACACACTATTTTGTATAATTTTGACTAAAAGGCAGAGAGCAAGTAAGACAAAAAGGAGAGTCAACATGAAATTCTGTAATCTACCCCATTTATTGAAGATGATTATTATTTCTTCAAACAAATTCAAGTAAAGAAAGGCAAAAGAAGGAAATATCAATAAAATTAAAAAGAAAAAAAAAGAACTACAAAATCTTATAAACCATGTGTCCAATCAAAGATGTTTGCCCAGGGAAGATTAATGCCTGTAGAATGCTGTATTCATTTTCTGTATGCTTCATTTCCAAGATAATAACTTCTGTAATTTCCTTATGTATCTCTGTTGAATATTCACAAAAAAAACTGTTTCGAGCCACCGACTCTGAATATGCAGAACCATGAACAATGACCACCCATTCATTTATACTAACACAAGCTTTAAATTAATGTCACAGATTATACTGTGAACACTATTACAATATGTAGATATCTGAATGAAGTGTTGTCAAGTCCTCTAGGTGTTGGGATCGAAAATACCAACATATCCAAAGGCCATGATGAAGAAAGCAATTGATTGGATGTATAGGAATATGTAGTAGCGGTTTTTCCCGAACATAATATCATAGCAGCCACAGAAGAAGAGGTAGAATCCAACAAGAAGTTCCAACATGTGATGAATCCTAACGATATTCATCACAAAGACAACAAATATAGATAGGTAAGCACTTAGATATATCATCTAAAAAGTGAATTAATGAATGTTATTGTTATCTGATTAATGAAACCAATAATAGCAATACTTTATTATACCTTATCCTAAACCGACTCTTGGGTGGTTTACCCTTTTGAGTGACAATCCATTCATTCGCTCGACTACCCTCTAGTAGACCAATAATCGTTGCCTTTGTTCGATGCAGAGACATGGTATTCTCAAAGAGAATCCAGAAGACCAGCAAGTGGAGTGACCTAAAAAATAGTTAAACACCTTGAGTCTACAAGGTTACAATAGTAAAACATGTTCATTGTCTTTAAAGTTTTTAATCTTCTTAGACCAGTTGAGAATGTCTCATGCAATCAATTTGTGCTTGATCATTCCTAGGAATTAATTCCTCATTACTTTTACATAGTTTAAAGCCATTCATATGTGCTATGACTAAAGAATCATACTTGAAAGTGTTTATTATGCGCTTCATGGATCATCTAAGAAAAAAGTTTAATTTTTATTCAATATTAGTATACAATCTTTTTGCATTGTCAACCAATAAGAAATCATGGTATGACTTTTGAGATAGTTATTTATGATGAAAGTTAACAAATTTATCATACATATCAGATTGTGATCCAATGATAGTATAAAAATGATTTATGCCGTCACTGCATGAACTATTTTCTCTAAGGTTAATCCTACTTTTGTTTATGAGATTTGATAGTAGAGGCAAACAGATTATAGAGCAAAGGAGGGAAAAGTTGAGAAAAATGAAGACCTTGGAGTTCCAACAGCATTTAGGAGTGTGATGATGGAAGGGATGTACACAGCACCCCACTTGGGGACCACCACCTCAGGCACCACAACAGTAGCAGGTAACACAATACAATAGAACATAAAAGTGTTGACGTGGGCCACGACCTTCCGGACAAAGAAGAAGCTGTAAATCACATATATCTTCTTATACAAGGACACCTTCTGCAATGGACACACATAAGAATTTTGGTCATAAATAGCCTATACTTTCTGTCCTGCCAATTCAAGGGAGAAACCTTACCCTGTTTCTCATAATCTCCATGAACATTTTCATGAAAAGATTGGCTGGTCCACAAGACCACCTGTGCTGTTGGAAGCGGTAGGCGTTCAAAGTACTTGGCAATTCGTTTTTAACCTATAGTCGAATTAATAAACTCATGTCATTCATCCCATGTCAACAAAACTACACCATGAAAGAGTTTAATCATTATGCATTGTCATATGTAAAAAAATTTAGATTGTCAGCTAAGACATCATCTTTAACCTATAGTCCAATTAATAAACTCATGTAATTCATCCCATGTCAACAAAACTAGATCATAAAATAATTTAATTGTGATGCATGTGTCATATGAAGAAAAAAAATTACACAATCAGCTAATAAGAAATTATTATTAGTGTAACTTTTAAGATAGTCATCCATAAAAATTAACAAACTTATCGTAAGTCCTAACATACACACACATTAAATTTTGGTCATATATTGAATTAAGCAAATGGAACCTTCAAATTGGGTAGGTACAAGAATTTCCATCCTCTGAGACTGGCTCGGACAGCCAGGTCCATATCTTCCACTGTGGTCCTATGATTCCACCCTCCAGACTCATACAGCGCCGAAATTCTCCATACACCAGCAGTTCCTGTATCATTTATATGAGTGCAAAAATTGGTTGTAAATTACTAAATTCATCATGCCACAACCACAATAAAAACATTTTCGCTATTGCACTTAAAATCAATTATTCTTTTTTTCTTTTATAAGAAAAGGAAAACGGATGAAATTGTTTTTATTAGATGATTACCGTTGAAGCCAAAGAAGGCGTAAGTGCAAGACCCCACTTCTTGTTCCACAGTGAAATGGTAATCCAGTGACATCTCTTGCATCCTGGTCATCAAACATTCATTGGCATTCACTGAAAAAGAAAAAAGAAAAAAAATGCATTGTTAATTTAACAACATTACTACAATCAAATTAGAAATTTTATCTTGTAAGTAAAAATTATTGAAATATAAGTGTAAAGTCAAGTCTCACATCTAGTAGAATAAAAAGGTTAAGCACTATATAATTAAAAAATATTTATAAATTTAAACTTTAAGATTTTAAATTAAGATATGATATTAGACTCATTTATATAATTTTTGGGTAACCCATTACATTTCTCCTGTATTTATTCCTTGCACAGGAATGATTTGCGATATCAATTCAGCTGTCTTTTAGTAATAGATATAGACAGTGACTGGGAAATGATGGTCCACCATTAAAATTGCACATGCAGCTGCCGGATGCAATAGTAGTTAAAGATTTTCTTTTATCAATGTGTATTTTCTAAGATTAAAACAAAATAAAAATGTGTGCGGTAATAGTATAGTACTAGAGGGGGAAAAAATCCAAATAAAAATAATAACAATAAAGGAAGAAGGGAGATGAAAAAATGAAAAATAAACATCTTATGAACAATCATCACATCAACCACCACAATTATACCAACAACGGTGTTGTGTCCTTGTAAGTAAAACACAGGTACCCCATGAAATACGCATGCAGATTAATTTCAAGTATTGCCCTCTTTTGCGGTCACAACAATCCACAATAATTATGTTTCGGACTTTAAGAATAGTCGAACCCAAGTTGCAACTTCCTTGATTGAAAAAAAAAAAACTTCAAAAGGTATGAGCTGAAAAATTCTGGTAAAGTGGTAATGCACATGATCAGGTCAATTCTTAGATTAGTACCATGTCCTTCTCGTTTAATTGGCATGCTTAAAAGTCACTCAGATAGCACAATGCACTGCATCCTTCAATGTTATCATGTGTTCCTTTATTATATAGTAATCATGTTGGAATACGAATTCCTTATGCTTTTTAAATATGAATCTGCCAAAGTGTAATTCCATGCGTGAGTGCTATGCAATTTTTGTTATGTACATAATCATTTCTTTAATCTAATTATAGCATAGTAATTTTGTGAAATAATGAAGAATAGTACTACTCAAATAATTAGAAGTAATGAAAAGGCTTACAGAACATAATAATTGACTACGCAGATAGGCAGACGAATGAGAGCCACTTGCAACTGTAATTTTATTTTTATTTTTATTTGTATTTTATGCAAGCAACTTTACACAATTATTTAGATAAGTAAATGATTAGATATACATACCATAATTATATGTTCTTTCTCAGAGTGTTTCATCCATACGTCACATTTATTAATATAATAAAATAATTATATATATATATATATATATATATATATATATATATATATATATTATATAGAAATTGAAAAACATACCACTCCAACAAAGATAACAATATTTAGTCTCTTTATTTAGATATTCGTATAGCTGATATAAATAATTTGTATGTACTAATGACAATGTGACATATCAACAACACTTCATCTTCCTAAAAATCATGTGTTCTTCCTCATAATACTTTTTGGTTCAAAGTCGAAACATGAAAAACTAGTTGAGCTTAATACGTACCAATCTAGCACATACATTTGTAGGTAGCTACTATAATCACCTTATTATTAGCTGGAAGATATAAATAACTTTAATTACATCACTAACATAAAGTTAACTGATCTTTTTAAATAAAATAATAGACAGAGTCAACATATTATCTTGGACAAGGTTGTTTCAATTTAAAAAAATTTACTTTAAAATACGTATTTTTTATAAATATTTTTTAATAAATAGATAGAATTTATTTCTTAAAACAATAAAAAAAATTATTTTTTTAAAAGCAGAAACAATTTAAATAAAAGGTGAGTTTGTTTAAATTTTTAAAAATAATTTTAAAATAAATATTTTTTTAAGAAACAGATGGAATTTATTTCTTAAAATAAGTAAATTTAAAAAAAAAATTAGACAAATACGTTATAAGAATAAAAAAATACTTATTATATTAAAATAAATATATATTTCGATAAATAAATTTAAACAAACTTCCGCTAAAGACTCCAAAGAAAATTTATGAAGATTTTGCATATGAAATCCCCTTTATTCCTTGAGTTGCTGGGCCTATAAACTCCGAAACTAATTCCCCCCACTACTGTGGTCCAACTATGTCATCTCACTTTTCGGCCACAGAAAACTAACCCCATTCTCGCATTAAACGAACCATTACAAGCACTCATAATTAATCCCCGGAAACCATTATTGTTGTATCATGTTTAATCATCTATCGGTTCATTTTTATGATGGTGACTTCTCATGACAGACTGTATTCAAAATAGAAAAAAAGAGATTTGGTATTTGCTATTATTATTCCACACTCTTACTTTTTTTTCCAGTACTATGAAGATTGAAGACAACTGAACCCAAACAAACAAAGTAAGAACACAAACACAACACTGGGCCTTGGTGAACACGGAAGAGGCTTGTACACGTGCCCTATGTTGAGGGCCATTTCAACACAAAGTGGGACCCACCTTAGCCCTAGCAAACAGAAACATTTCCAAAACAAACAAGACCCACCGACAGTATTTTTTTTATTTGCTTAGCTTGAGAACCATGACCCCGGATTAAGGTTAAAAATGGTTAATCCAAGAAAAAAAGAATTATAAAGTGAGACTTATGTCATCTCTTGTTGGTCTCACTAAATTATACTACTAATTAACTAATCTCTAATATAGAAATATCAGCTTCTTAGAGAATAAAGTTGATTTTAACCGTAGTCAAATTTGATTTTATAAAAACATCCATGTTTAGTTATTATCAGATAAAATTAATTTTGTTTCAAAAGTTCGATTTGACTAAATGTGATAAAAAGTAACTTTTATGTTGAGTTGAAAATTTTATATTAAATTTTATAACAAACTTCTTTTCAGGGACAAAAAAAGCATCTATATATAAATCATTTCACTTAAAAACAAACTTTTATCAAAATTAATTTTACAAATACATATCCAAACATATACATAGATAAATTTTAATATTCTAATAATTATAAGATTGATTTAATAATAATCAAAAGGAAAAAGAAAAAAAATTGTGGGATTTAAATTTTTTTCACTAACCAAAATTAACGATTAACATTTGTAAATAAAATTAAGAGAGATTGTGAAAAGAGAACATACCAAACTTCCAGCGTGCCTGAACGAGACCAAGTTCAGGGTTGTTGACAAGGAATGGGACAGTTCGCCAGAGGAAATCAGGCTCCGGTTGAAAATCGGCGTCAAAGATGGCAACATAGTCACATTGCTTCACGTAGCTGCGTTTCATGCCTTCTTTCAGAGCCCCTGCTTTGTACCCGTCTCTGTTGTCCCTCACCTCGTACTTTATGTTCACCCCTTTGCTCGCCCATCTACTACATTCCATTTGCACCAGCTCCTGCATTTTGTTCATTCATTCACAATTCCCACAATCAATCCACTCACATATCCCTCGTCGGCTAGAAATATGACTTATGTCGTAAACCCAAATTCTAATAACATGCGTACCTTGATTGTTGGGTTAGTAGAATCATCAAGAACTTGTATGATGATTCTGTCTGAAGGCCAAGAAAGGCCACAAGCAGCACCGATTGATAGCTGATAAACCTGCTTTTATTCATTCAGAAATGTAAAAAATATGAGTCAAAAATAAGTGATGAATAAAAAGAAATTGTTGGTTCAACAAGTAATAGATGTGATAGTAAGTTCTTACATTAATATTAATAATACTATGATAAAAAAGGATTAAAAGAAAAATGACCTCTCTTTCGTTGTACATTGGGACTTGGACCAAAACCATGGGATAGCTAGAGTTTCCCAACTCAACATCGTCCTTCATAGGCTCCCACTTGTAACGCTTCTCGGGTCTTCGACTAAACAGCTTCACCAAGCAAATGACAATGCCCATGTACACCCTCTCGACCAGCATCATCAACGACATGGCCAAGCACAGAAACACTGCAACTCTCAGCATTGGCACGATCACTGGCTCCTTCACTTGGCTCCAAATCAAACCCATTTGGTAGGAAATGTCATCCCTGTCACCTTGAAACGATTCCATCTGAAAAACAAAACGAAATGGATTTCAGAAAATGAACTAAGTTTGGTAAAGAAGCAGAATGTTTTTCTTTTGGGTAGTTGCTATATTTATGTTTTGCTTCAGGGTCACGCAAAAAAGGAAGCTAGCTAGAGAAACAAACCTTGCTCCTCTCTGGATCTTAGAACACTGAGGAAATTAATGAGAGAGCAGAAAATTGACGAGGGAAGAGTGGTGTTTTTGGTGGTGCTAGTTTGTTAATTGCATGCCACTTTTTTTTTTTTCTTCCAAGAGCAGAACACTGATCATGTAAGTTATTATTATGAGAGAGCCAAAGCAAATAAAGGGTTGAAATAAAAAAAGGTAAAAGAGAGAGAGAGAGAATGATGAAGAGCAAGAGAGAGAGAGAATGTTCTTTGTTTTGTAAGAGAGAGCAACGGCCTCTCTGAGGTTGCTGCTCTGTCTTCTCTCTCTGTCTTCTCTCTCTGTTGTTGGCCTTTTATAATGGGTTTTTGCACCCACAATGGCTCAAAACCTCTAACTCTTGCTGCTGCCACAAGTGTGAAAGTTAGGCTTATATAAAAATCAAATGTCTATGGCAAGAGCTTTTCTTACATGTGCATTAATATTCTGATATATGTTAGGAAGTTAATATATCACATAACACTTAATCAGCATTTAATGAATTTCATTAGTACATTTATTAAACTTAATTATATACACCATTTTGTCTTATAAATATAATACATGTTTTAATTTTTTTTAAAAGTGTGCCGTATAAAATAAGTATTAATTTTAATAAAGTAACATCAGAGTATTAAAAAATAATACATAAACTCAGACCGGTGGTGAGCAGTATTGTACATTTATACTTGGGAGGTTTGTCCCCTTATTATTTTTTAATATATATGGTATTTTAAAATTAAGATAATCATTTCTATTTACTTGATTGTAGAAAGAATGATATTGTGTTAATTATTTCTTTTTATTTTTTGGTAACGTATACGATTATCATTTTATAGGCTCATTATGAAGAAAATGGTATTATTTCATCATTTTTAAACAAACATTCTATTTCTCTTTTTTATATATAGTTTTTATTTAGTAGATATTATATTTTTCTCTTTTTGAAAAAAATATTTTAGTGTGATTTCGTTTATTTTAAATAAGTGTTCTTTTTATTATTCATTATTACTATTTTAAAGGTTATATATGATTGTATTTTTAACCAAATGACATTATCAGTCTTCTCTTTATATTGTTTTCAGAATTGTATGATAATTATTAACCTTTGTCAATGGAACAGGTTTATGAACTTTATATGAGAGATAGACAACTTGAACTTGAAATACACTAACAAATATTCTTTTTTCATTTATTTTTTTTCTCTTCTCACCTTTGTTTTTACTTTTATTGTTTGCAAGACTTTAACATGTTTCTCACATTGAGTGCACAGTCCAAACACAAAATTGTATAAACCTTGGAAAAAATTGGATATATATATATATATATATATATATATATATATAAGAAATTCTTGATGGCATGTAAAATGACTGAGTCTTGCAAATTTATTAATATATTTTCTATTATATGTCATTGAATATTAGAAAACACAATTATAAATTTTTTAATGAGAATAATACTTATATATTTGTTTGATGCATTTGTAAGTATAAAAATGTTTGGATTTAGTTTTTAATAAATAAATTGTCTTCTTTTTATTTATGCAAATGTTTCATATATGATCTTGATTTTTATAAACAATAGATCAAAAGGAGACGATTGTTCTAATAAAAAAAACAAAGGATCACATTTGGTGCATTTTCATAAATGAGGAATTAAAAGGAGACAATTTATATTTTTAGGGACCATAAAAAATATTATTCTATTAATAGAGATTCAAAATATATTCAAGCTTTATACTTTAAAAATTCGTAGTTAAATCCTTAAACTTATAACTAATTTTTAATTAGATTCCTAATCCTAATCACATCTTTGCTAGAGTTCTATTCACTATTTAATTGAAAAAATATTTATTTAAAGACCCGGAGAATATCAAACTAACAATTTAGTTTCTAAACTATTTAAAAAATTTAATTAACTTAATGGATCCTAATTAACAAAAATGTTTCCCAACACTCAGTTAAAAATGGTTTATAAAAAATGTAGGGACTCAACTATAAACTTTCAAATACAATACTTATTTAAAAATCTCCATACAATTTCGGAATTTTTAGATTAATATAACCTTTTTATATTTCTTTTTTTTTTACATTCGTTTTATACATATTTTTCCTTTCCCTTTTTTCCTATTATATATAGCTTATCATATCTATTATATTTTTTCTTTCTTCTTCTTTTTCTTTCTTTTAATATCTCTCTTCTCTATCCTATTTTGTACATAATTTTTAAGGCTGTGAAAAATACTAATATGATGTACATTTTCTAATAATTTTAAAATATATTTTTATTATTATTAGGGGCCGGGTGGCAAATTAAACATTTAAAGCTCTAGTTAGTCTTGCATTAAAGTTATGTTTGGTTAAGGTAGTACTTCTTTATTTAAATTATTTAAATGAGTCATATTTAAAGCTTTGACTTGATTTGCAATTTAAATTTAACTGATTTATAAATTTTTTATTTATTTTATTTATTAAATATATTTTTGAAATGTTTTTTCAATTTATTATTTTAGATTGAGTAGCATTTTAATTTTAAAACATGAGATAAAAGTAAGTTTAAAAGAAAATAAAGGAAGATTTGAGCATAAAAGCTATATGACAATAATTTTTTATAAAATTAAAATTTCCTAAATATATCTCTTTTTATTTCAAATGAAAATTTTTCAACATTGCAACGGTATAAAATTTGATTCTATCTTACTCATATACGTTATTTTTTGCAAAATTAATTGAAGAGTTAATTAAAAGCTAAAAAGTTAGTTACTAACGGATAGTTATTGAAAAATTAATTTATTAAATTAGTTGTCGAATAAGTTGATAAAAGGTGTAAAATAACCAAAAATAATAATAAAATAATGATTGATTTAAAAAAATTAAATAAATATATTGAGAATAAAAATAAAAAATATAAAAATTAAAAACTAACGTACCTCAAGTATCATTCCAAAAACACGATAAATTATTAAGAAAATAATACAAAAGTTTATTTATTGAATAGTCAAATAAATTTTTTAACTAATAAAAAAAATTAAAAATTAACTAAAACTTTTTGTAAAACATAACCATAAGCGAGGTCAAAATCAAATCAAACCTTTTTTATTAAAAAAAAATCATTTCATCGACTGTTGAACATATTAAATTTGAATAGTTGACAAATAATTTAACTAATTTATATTATTAATTATTATGTAAAACTTATGTAAGTTCACTAAACAATATATAGATTCCACCTTCTCTCAATCAGTTTTATTTGTTATTTATTATTTAATATAAAATATGTTGAAAAAGTATCTTATTATGCTAGAAATTGTTGACAGCATTCTTGCCGTTCATTTATTAATCAGTGCTAGCACATATTACCGTTCATTTAAAATGAAGTTATTTCTTTTAGCCGCTTCAACTACAGTGTAACGAGTGGACTTTGTTAACAAAAAAATAATCTGAGTTTTATAATTTAAAGCAATTTTTTTTACTGTATAATTCTAATTCTGATTCTGGTATCTGTTGATTTTTCATTGGCCGAATGAGGGTCCAATAGTTTGAGATAAAATGCTTTTCTTGTGGGGTGCAGAGACAAAATGCTTTTATTGTTGATGTATCAGCATCAAATGGAATTGTAGCATAGGAAAATGATACGCATACACATGCTGTTCTTTACTAGACTAAAAAATGCTGTGAATGAAAAATATTGTTACTTTTGTATTTTTAACGACAGTGTACTAAATCATTGGTTAAACCATAAAAAAAAGGACACCCATTTTAAATTTATCATCCCCAGTTTCATGAAGTCATATAGTATTTAAATTACTTTAAAGCAGAAATAAAAAGTTAACATATCTTTAATTTTTAATTAATAATATAAATTTCTGTCCAATGGAAGATCAACTTGATTTTACATTGTTTCATCAATTTTCTGTTGTCTTGATTTGTATTCCATTAGCATCTTAGCATGTACGAATTTGATGTTGTTGATCTCAATAAATATATATTATCAGCACATCTAATATCAATATAATACATATCTTATCTTACTGTAAATTTAGACTCATAAAATCCATAACAATAATTTAAGTCTCACTAAATAAAATCGAAAGAGTCAATTTTAACGTTTGAAAATTTTTAATTTTTATAATAATTGACATTTTTTAGTATTATCACTGTAATTTTTTTTAACAAACAAAGTAAAATAGTACTTCAATTATGACACGTGATTAATGAAAATTCTCGCGACATCTATCTTGCGCTAGACAATAATTGTTCTTGAAATAGATTCTGAATAGTTATTTAGTCTTCAATTATAATTAATTTTACATATGCTATTTTTTTTTCTGAAGTTCTATATGCTAGTTTGTTACCCTTCCATAGCCAGTTTGCAACATAAAGTTTTTTTATACAATTATTCAAATTTAACTAAAAAGAAACAAAGTACACAAAAAAAAATGCTTTAGTAACTGTTCTGGTGCAAATAATTATGAAGTGTTTGAAGCCACTGAGACGTACATCAGGGTGTTTTTTTTTGGTTTTTTTTTATTTGGGCATCAGGTTGGGTTTGGTTCCCTGCGACCCACTCTCCATCCACATTAGAAATATTCATTTCTAGCTAGGCGTAGGTATTTAATAAATTAAACTGAAATTTTAAAAGTACTTAAAAATTGTCAATTTCCATCACGATGTGGTCTAAACAGTTAAATTACGTATACACAATTTTGACGATAAAATACTTATATAATAAAAATCTCTTAAAGATCATATTAAATTCATTGATTAAAAAATATTTTTATATAAAAATATTAATTACTATAATCTCTAAAAATATAAAAAAAGTTATGCATTTATAATGATAAAATAAAAAATATTTTAATAGTACTCACAGTATGAGTATTATAATGATTACTCTTAATGTGTTTTATTAAAGAATTTTTTTTAACAAGAAGTTAAGTTTTTTTTCACCGGCTGGACTCATTTTGACTTCTTATATTTTAATTCTACTCATTATTCACTTAGTATGAGTATATCTGTTAAGTCATTTTACTAAATTTATAGTTTATTTGATCTTTTATAAATTTAGCTAAAATAGGCATATTTAATACATAAACTTACTTGGAGTAGTATCTGAATTTATAACTTTTTTTTTTCATTTTTGCCTCCAATATTTCAATTAAATTTTGATTTACCTCCTCATGTAATATTGTACTATTTATTTTAACAAATTCTTCCTTAAACATTGCACTATTTAAATTATTTATTTATATTTTTTATAAACATTTAATATTTAAATATAAAATAATCTAAAATTATAATTTCCTAAATTAATTTTTTTCTTACAAATTAAAATATATAAAAAAAATTACATAAACTTACCCTTTTATATCATTTTATACTTATTAACTTTTATTTATAAGCTATAGGTATCCTTTATAGGAAATAATTATATTTAAGTTGAATAAGACTATTATGAATAACAATTTTTTTCCAAAGTTTATCTTAATTGCATGCGCAGAACTCAAACTAGATTGTAATAGTTAATTAGTTGAATTTCATCTTAATTAATCCATGATGATATACTTATTATTAACTGTTTTAACATGTACAATTAAACTATTAAATAGCTATATATGATGCTACTGTAAATTAAACGCTTTAATTTCTTTTTCATTTTATATAGAAATATTTCAAATGTTTCTTCTCTTCTTCTTTTTATCTATTGTGCATCCATTTTTCTCCTATATATCATTAAAAGGTTATAGTATCATTGTTACCTCAACATGTTTTATTATGAATTTTTTGCTAGTTTTATTTTCCTAATGTTGTAATGATATAGAGCAAGTTAATTTTTGGCGGGTGAATATGGAATGTAGTCAATGTACATTTTGTAATGAATACACTACTATGAGTAAGAAGATTGGAAGGAATAATCGTTATCAATAGTCACAAATCTTTCTAAATCTCCACCTAAAACTCTAGACCTTAGTCAAATGGTACATAAATGGAATTCTTAAATTAGCATGTTAATACTAATTATTAACATAAACTTAAATTTTTAATAGTGACTAATCTCCACTTAGGTATCATTATATTCATTACAGACTTAGACTTTACACCCTCAATACTATCTATTAGTTTTATGTCTATATCGCTCAGGCAAACCAAGGATAAATATTAATTTATTTTTGGGGTTAATTAACATTAATCAGTGATATTATATTGGCTTTAAGACTAGATTCTTTCAAGGAGAAGTTAAATTTGCCCACTAATCCGCCAAGTGGTTTCAATTAACTTCAAATTTGCTTCATTCAATAGATATAGTGATATATTATGATGTTGTTGTTACATCAATGTTTCGTGTGAATTTTTAAGTTAAAATTGTGGCGATCATTTGTAAGCTATGCAAATGCAATGTATAGTTTGTGTGCAATACGCTTGGGTTTCCGGAGACGGGATATTCAACATCAAATTTATAATCTATTTCTCAATCATTGATATGATACAAATCACTATAAACTAAAAATTTGAATGTGTGAATCATGTTGACTTTTACTTGCTATTATTCACCTTGAATTAATGGATTATCCTCAGCATTATCATCATTCTAGTGTCGTGTCTTTGTCTTAACAGCCAATCAGAGAGTCGGCATTTGTTTTGGCTAAAATTCACAAAACACATGCATGGATATTTTGGTTTAAGTTTCTAATTAAAGTGTGAAAAAAACTGAATAAGGGTCATTCAACAACGGTTAGGTTGAAGGTAGTGTCTTTAACTCTCGTTTTCAAAGGCAGGTTAAGAAAGATTCTCGCGCCACTTCTGTAACCTACAGTCTATTAATTCTTTTAAATGGAATCATTAATAAAATTAGTGACCCATTTAATCATCACTATATGTAATTATTTTCCAATCCACCAATGTATTTTGAGTTTAGAAGGGTAAAGAAAATCAACTAAAAATAGTTGACACTTGACGCGCAAGTAATAAAAGGTTATGTTCCTTAATCAATTTGTTCATAGTTCAAATCTTTATCTTGTGTGTCCATGATTTTTGATGGAAGATAATCATTATTTTCGATAGTGATCCGGTAAATATTTCATACGAAGGTAAAAAAAAAAAAATCACATCCTCTCTACCAACAAAACCGTAATGCAATTTTGGCATGAGTAGTTGAGTACAATGTATACAAGCACAATTAGTGAAAACTTAAAAGAAGTATTATATTACTTTACTTTTATGAATTATACTTTTAAAACCTATATATTACCTAGGATCAACCTATTAGTATATGATTTGGATAATGCACGTGAGATTAAGATCTACATCAAATTTTATTGTTGTTATTAGAAAAAAAAATATGTTCACGCACTTAAAATTTAGTACGTACTATGTTGTACTCGGTTCATTATTTAAAATTTGCAGCAAAAGTTGGCTTGTGGGCACGTACTCATATCTTCTTTAGGAAAACATCATAAATTATACTCCATCAATTCTTTTTTGTTGATTGTTGGAATTGGATGCATAGGAATTATATTAGGATTCATATTAGGATTTGTGATCATACCCACATTAATGCATCCATCTCATTAAAATATTGTAGTTAAACATGCTTGAACAAAAATAATATTATGATGGGTGATAAATGACTTCCCGAATAATTCTTGTATTGTACCGGTATGTATTAAAAAAATTGATTTTTTCAAAATAAATCAAACCAGACCTATTCAGTTTCTAATCAATATGACATTAATCATTTGTTGATACGACTATAACAATCCCCTAATTAAACAATCAATATGTACCAAGTTTCTAATCAATATGACATACTAATAACCATTTTTTTTTTATCAAACTCATGACTTACATAAAATTCAAGAAAATTGACTAATAGGTAAGTAAAACTTTTGATTTGAAAGAAACAACTACACCATGGTGTAATATTATTTTATTTTAATTTTGAGTTCTAGATATAAACTACGCTATAAGAATTTTGTTATTCATAATAATTATTAGATCAGTAAGTATACGGTTGAAAATGTATTTGTAATCTTAAAAAAAATAAAAGAAATGATTACTGATAAGTTTGTGGTTTTTCTTTATTTCTTTTCTTTAATTTGTTTAAAGTTGACATCAATGAATCTACTTCCAAACAACTTGACACCAATCCAGAGATTTGAGTTTAGAACTTGGAAGAAGTAAGAAAGGGTTGAATTTGATATAGACCCACGACCCAAATTGGTTGGGGAATAGAGCGGCAAACTCTTCTTTTCATAAAATATATGATATGAATGTGAAGTGCAATCTTTGGTTAGAGTAGACAGTGCACCTTCCTTCTTTCTTCCACCAATTCGATCTCCTCCACGCAACTTAAGAGACTTCAATTAATACTGAGGTTGTCAACTTGTCCTCGACTTTCCTCTCAGCACTCACCGCCATTACTACAACGTGAATATAATGTTTCTAAATAATTATCAGGCTTTGTAATAAAATTTGTATTAATGTTATTTAATTTTTTATGTATTGTAGTTATAACATATAGTATATATTATTTCCATGCTAAAAATATTTATATCTCTGTTAAGAAATTCAATTGTTCAAAATCTTATTTAATGAAACCAAATTCAATACCACTTAAACCAATGTTGAATAATTTGTTGGTATATTTATATTTATACATATGTATATCAAGTTAAATTAAGTTGACAGCCGTTAATGAAAAAATTATTATTCCTGACCTCATGTCTATTTAAAGACACAAATTAAAAGTAATATTTTTTTTATAAGACTTAATTTATAATATCTGTTAAAATACCTAAAGTTAAAAGAGAAATTGTAATGAAAAAAATATGAATTTAAGATATACTTGTTGTTATTAATTAAATTAATCATTAATAGTTTTTTATTTCCATAAAATAAGTAATGAGATATACAAATAGGACAAGAGGAAGTAATTGTTAGTTATTATTTTTAAAAATTGAAATGAAAATAAGTTAAATTAAGTCAAGTCTTATACTTCAACTTAACTTAATTCACGACCCTATACCCTATCTTGTTTGCCTCTTAGGTTATTTCCTTTATATAGGTCTCCTCTGACTGATTAGCATGCTTAAAGACTTATTCTATATTAAAATTTAAATATATCACTAGACTTATCCTTAATCCGGTCAATTGGATAATAGGATAATGGGCCTATCACTAAAATGACCAATGAATTACAAGATAATGAGTCTATTACTACAAAGACTAATAAGCTTATCGGTTCACCTATAACACTAAAAATGGTTAAAACCACAAAACATCTAGCATTTTATAGATATACTAGCTTAGGTAAAAAGTATAATGGTTTAGTTTTTTTAAGGGGTATAATGTTTTAGTTGTTAAATTAATAATATAATATTACATATTAAATATTAATAGTTTTATAAAAAAATATTATTTACAAATCAGCCTGTCAAGGCTAGTAGGTTTCTCTAAAGAAACACAGCCTCACAAACTTAATTAAAAAGACTTCTTAAAAAATCTAAATTAGACTTTTTTTAAAAGAAATTTAAGTTAAGCCAGTTAGACTTCAAATGAAATAGGCCTTAAACACTGAGGAGTAGCCTAATCTATTAATTTCCACCCAATTAAAGATGTTACACAATTTTAAAAGAGTAATTATCAAATACAAAACTTCTGATAGTATTTAATCAGTGATGCTAAATTTGAATATTGAGAAATTACTTAATTTAATTAAAACCTAGTACAAAAAATTTGTCACTTTTACACTATATTTATGTATACTCCTTAGTACAGGTTTCAAAGTCACTTCCACGAACTGAAAAACAAACGCATTGTTAAGGATGTAAATTAAATCCTCTCTTGTCTCTGCAACAATTAATACATTTTCTATAGTAGAGATCAAAATTGTCTATTATATTCTCTATCCTTCATTGATGTGCAATAACTAATTAAGGCTTAAGATGTTGCACTATTAGACATTAGTGATTCTGTCTTACACCCACAATCTTCAAGAGGGTAGATCAAACTACAACAAAAAAAGAAAACTTTTTATAAATAAAATTAAAATAATAAGTATTAAAACTATTTTATGACCTTTCAAATTATTAACTACTATTTGATAAACATTACTTTGAAAATAATAAAATTACAGTGTGTGTATATATAACACTTTTTGTTAAAATAATCTTGAGGATGTTCTATTATATTTTATTTAAAAAATAACTTAAATTTGAATGTATCGTTAATTAATTTTTAAAAAAAATATTACCTAGTGTATGGATAAATTAATGTGTGATTATTCCAACTTAATTAGTAATTTTAAATTAAAATCCTATAACTATATTAAATATTTAAAGGGGAAATTTTACTATAACGGTCTAACTCATTTCAAGGAAAATATTTTGTGGTTCATTCCAAAAACAATAATTTTAATTTTTTTAATATTTACTATTTAATATTTAAGCTTAATTTTGATTCTTATAAATTTCATTCTTTAATTTTCATCCTTTAAAATTATAATATCATTAACTTTTCTCTATTGCACGTGATATTTGTTAACTAATGTGTTTAACGGAAAGTTATGCTTATTCACTAGTGTTTAATTTGCAGTATCGTGTCAACATATAACACCTCTAAATTTTTTATATCTCTAAAATTAATTTTATTTATCTACTTTAAAATGAAAGTTAGATAAACTAAAAATAGAGATTTCAGATTTTAGAAGAATGAAAATTAAAGAAAAATGTTTTTCATGAATGGACTAAAAGAAAAATTTACTTATTTTAATAGGAAAAAACAATAATTTCAAAATTTAAAGAAATAAAAAAGACATGAACCAAAATCAAACTCACTTATTTTATAAAGAGTAAAAGTATATTAAGGCTAGGAAAACAGACTCAAACAATAGTGCACAATGCATATAATAATAATAATAATAATAATAATAATAATGCACAAAAACAGTGGACCGAAATGGTGTGTTAAGTAGTGAGTTTGGACTTTGGACTTTTTTATAATAATAATAATAATAATAATAATTATGCCTTGTTTGGATCCTTGTTGTCCAATGACACGTTTACATGCATGATTAACTAGTACGGGCATTAATTTAAGTTTAGATAAAATTTAAAAATATAATTAAAAGAAATATGCATATATAGAGAGAGAATATTATTAATATTAATAGTAGTATTAAATAATGATAAAAATATATATTTTAAGGAGAAATAAAAAGATAATCCGAAATATTATTATAAAGAATGGAGATTTTATTATATTATATAAGAATATATTATGTTTTAGTGAATTTAGTTAAACTTATTTTAAAATTTATGAATAGAAGAAAATAAAATGTAAAGTATTTAGCTCAAAACTTTTACTTTTATTTTGTTTAGATGAAATTGAAATTAATCGTAAAGAGTTTATTGGAATTGATACTTTTCTTAACCGAACATATATGAACGTATAACCCATATTATTAAATATTAATTCATATTTTGTGAGGTAAGTAATTGCGATTTATTTTATTAATCAATCATTTTGTATACACACGTATATAAAATGATTATCATAATATTAAAAAATACGTTCAAATAAATTTTATAAATAACATTTGGCTTAAATATAGTTTGAATTCCTTGATAAATTAATCAATTTTATTTTAAATTCTAAATAATAAAAAATTGCATTGAGATCTTGTTTTTGGTTCTTATTTTATTTTAGTCTTTCTAATATATTTCGTTTGAGTCCTTAAAATATGTAGATCATTTATTATTAGTTCCTATCAAATATTTTTTAAATGGATTAATACAAAATATTATTAAGACTCAAATAAAAAAAATATTAAAATGACTAAAATACAATAACAAGGAACATCAAAAATATATTTTTGTTTTATTAAGGACTTAACAACAATTTTTTAATTAGGAACTAAAAAATCCTTAATTTATCAAGGATCCAAAATATATTTAAATTGTTAAATTTTAATGTTTTAATATTTTTAAGACATAATTATTAGTTTAATCCTTTAAAGATTTATTTAATATCCATGTATTGTTGTACAAATATTTGTGATCTATATTAAGTTTTTAGAACAGTGAAAAATATAAAAATATTCCATAATTTGATAGAATGACTAGAGAAATTAATCCTTGTATTTATTGAAGTATCAATGGAATGCCAAGCTCACTTAAGTCCTACTTGACATTCAAGTTTTATAGTAGCTTTAGTCGATCTTGATGTAACTAATTTGGCCGAGATCAACCATCTGAAGCAGTTTCTTGATGCAAAATTCAGCATCAAATAGCTAACTCAGGTTTTGAAATGACAAGGTCACAAAAGTAGAATTGTTTCGATTATAAGCCTTGAAACTCCTTCAAGATTCAGTCCTATAGTAAACCATTATGCCTACACCCATGGATTGTAATTTGTGACAATTAAGAAGCAAGCCAAAGTTTCTAGACTCTAGCTCCTTTAAAGCAAAGTGCCAAGCTCTTGCTCATATTAACATCTGAAAGCACAATAAATTCATTTCATGCTCACTTACCTGCTGGTCTCTCCCCTTAAAACTGTCATCATCCATTGTGATTGCCAATTTACATTTGCCCACAATTAACATAATCCAGTATTTCATGAGATGAGTAGCAAGATGAGTCACTTCATCTACTCCCTATTTCATCAATTATTAAAATTCATCAGTCAGTTTCATTTGTACTTCATTTGACATACCAAATCTATCATTAATTACAATGTTCATTGGCTGGGGTACTGAGGGTGTCACTGAAGGGGTGGCCCAGCAGAAATGGTTTGTTGAGTGTTGCTTCCATGAGGGTGTTCTAATTACTGAGTACAACTCTATTGTAACGTAGGATAATCACCACATACTAGTGTCTTATACCCAAGGGATTTTTTAGGTTCACTTGTTTTAAAAAAAAATTGTTCAATTAAAATCTTACTTCGGAAAGTGGTGTAGTATCTTTAAATGTTATTTTTTATTGTAAAATTATAATTATTATTTTCTTTTTAATATTATCATACGTTAAATATTTTCTTACCTTTTTCTTTTACGTTACCTTTGAAACACGTGAAATGAGAAAGATAAATAAAGAAGCAACAGAAAAAAAGTAAGTTGTATATATGTTTCTCGTCACCCGGAGTCTTCTAAAAAGTGAAGATTTTAAAAAGTATACTTAAATTTTAAACTAAAAAATATTTTTAGTCTTTTATCATCTAACTAAAATTCATTCTGTTTTCTTATCTTTCAAAATATTCGTTTTGGTCTTTTATTTATCAATTTTAAAACAATGTTGTCATTTTGAAATAGTGGTTGTTTTGAATTTTTAAACATGATTTTAAACCTTTTAAAATTTATCTCATTCATACACCTACATGAAAATTATGAATTCCAAATAAGTTCAAATCAAAAAGGAGTCATAGACATTGTGAAAAACATACTTTTAAGAGTTAAAAAAATGTAATGTCACAGTTTTTTCAAGTTCTTTGTGAGACTTACTTTTTATGTGATTTTTACTATGTTAATTATCCTTTTTGGTTCAAACACAAGTTAGGTTCTATAATTTTCATATAAACGAATTTATTGAGATAAATTTTACGTCTTAAATCAATCAAAAATAATTCAAAATCATGTGCCTTAATAAAAAAAATATGACTATTTGAATAGGACAGCAATCACCCAAATTTGAGAGATAAATGGTCAAAATGAAATCTTTTAGAAAAATAAAGTGCTAAAATGAATTTTAGTAAAAAGGTAAGGGACTAAGTATATTTTACCCTAATTTTTATTTTTTAAAATATTAATTATACATTGAATATTTTCTTATCTTTCTTTAATGTTATGTCTGAAATGCGTGAAATAAAAGGAAAGAAGAAAAACGAAGGAGCAACACCAAAAAATGTGTTGCTCGTTTCTCTTGTCAATATTAATCTTATAAAAAAAATGAAGATTTTAAAAAATATACTTAATTTTATTCTTTTTAATACTAATTATACATTGAATATTTTCTTACTTATCTTTAAAACTATTGTTGAAACGCGTGAAAGGAAAAGAAAAACAAAGAAGCAACAAAAAAAAGTGAGTTAATCGTTTCTCTTGTCCACACATGTCTTTTAAAAAGAGAAGATTTTAAAAATTATACTTCAAGTTTATTCATTTTATTATTAATTATACATCGAACATTTGCTTATCTTTCTTTAACATTACATCTAAAACACCTAAGACCAAAAAGGAGGAAGAAAAATGAAGAAGCGTGATAATTCCAATAAATACTTGGTTATAATTATAGTTAATCATTTTGATAGATTACACTTAAATTATTTAGTTATAATTTAATAAATATCTAGTTTTTCATTCTAGTTAATCATTTTGATAGATTACGATTAATTATTGATGAATTTTTTTTGTAGGAAATGAATATTAGACTAAAAGGCAACTTTGTACAAGGAGTGTTAAAGCTTGAAGAAGGATCCTCAAAGCAAATTTTACTTAAGCTAAAAGTCTTTGGCATAAGAGAAATTACCTTTTTGGAGGGATTTAGAGTCAAGAATTTGGTTAAGCCAAAAAAAAACTTAGACTCTTAAGCAAAAATCGCACAAAATGTTTAGCTACAAAAATCGCTTAAAGTTAACATTTTTTGGCTTAAAGCGAGCGAATTTTCACTAAAGTGTTAGTATTTTTTGAATTGTATTTAAAGGATTCATCATTTCCCCTCGCCAACATTGAATATTTTCTTACATTTCTTTAATGTTACGTCTAAAATGTATGAAATTTAGGAAAAAATGAATTGCTCATTTCTCTTTTCAGTTGTAGTCTTCTAAAAAGTGACGATTTCAAACAATATACTTAATTTTTTTTATTTTTTTAATAGTAATTTTATATTTAATGTATTATTGCCCCTATTTAATGTTACATTTGAAATGTGTGAAAAGAGGAAGAAAAGTGTAGAAGTGATAGAGAGAAAAAGTAAGTTATTTGTTTCTCTTATCATCTTGGGTCTTCTAAAAAGTGAAGATTTCAAAACACATACTTATATTTTATTCTTTTTAATATTAATTATACATCAAATATATTTTTACCTTTCTTTAATGTTATGTCTGGAACGCATGAAAGGAGGAAGAAAAAATGAAAAAGTGACAAAAAAAAAAACTGGATTGCTCGTCTTTAGTTGCAATATTCTAAAATATGTACTTCTATTTTATTATTTATAATACTAAGTAGTTATACATTGAATATTTTCTTACCTTTCATTAATGTTGCATTTGAGACGCATGAATGGAGGAAGAAAAAGGCATAGGCGCGACAAAAAAAGTGAGTTATTCATTTTTCTTGTCATCTGAATTCTTCTAAAAGGTGAAGATTTTATAATATATATATATATATACCTCAATTTTATTCTTTAACAATAATTAGACAATGAACATTGTGTTATCGTTCTCTAACTTGCTTGAAACACGTCAAAGAGGGAGGATAGATGAAATAAAAAAAAAATATCAATTTTGTCATTTAATTTGGACACTACTAAAAAAATAGCTTTCTACATCGCCCAATTAACATCGGTTATAGCTAAAAACGATGTTAACGAAAGCGCGGTGACATTTTTATAAATAAGTAGACTTAGTTAACATCGATTTTTCCAAAACCGATGTTAATAATCGATGTTACTATGGAGTAGTTAACATTGGTTTTGGAAAAATCGATGTTAGTATGCCAATGTTAACATCGGTTTTTGTAAAAACTGATATTATCGAGTCGATGTTAACATCGATTTTATTATAACCGATGTTATGTAGTTGATGTTAACATCGGTTATTTTTAAAAAACCGATGTTGTTATCATTATAAATTAAACTTTTGAAATTGCACAACCCGCGCTTGAACCCTATCGTTCTTCTTCTTTCTCCTTGCACTTGAACCCTATCGTTCTTCTTCTTTCTCCTTGTGTCAAAGTCGTCTGCGCTTCCGTGACTGCAACCACATTGTGGAGATCGTGTTTGTGGAGATCATCTTTGCCACTTATCCATTGAGGTACGTCCTTTCGTTTTGCCACTTATCCATTGAGGTAAATGGCAAGGCACAAAATAGCTCCAGAACAATTCTAATTCTCAATTTTAAAATCCCAGTGTATAAGTGTAAATGAATTTGTCCAGGGTTGTCAAATTATTTATCCTAAATTGATGTACATTACTAACTCCCCCATCCCCTCCATTCTCCCCAACTGAAACAAACTTAGGGACAAACTATGTTGATAGGATGTGTAGACCCGAAGGGGAAACTATTATTAGTATATTTGCTTCTCTCTGATTATCTTCAAAGTAATTAACCTAAGACATTATGATTTATGAGGTTGGTCTATGAGATTGACTATGAGGCTCACTAAACATGACGACTGGTGTTGATGCTATGCCTTTCTTGTTCATTGTTCTAATGATGCTTTGCTCTCTTTAGAATTTAATTTTGTTCTCATCAGACTTTGTATGAGTATGGAAACTTTTCTGCACATACAAAGATGTTTGGACTTAGTTGTTTTTCCTAGTTGAAATGTGCATTATGTGTAACATGCCCTTTACTCGATTAAGTGTGCATATTAATTTTCTTCTCTAATTGCTTTTATTGTGGTTTCTTCAGTTTTTTTTTGGATCTTATCCATCTTTTCTGTGTCAGGAACTAAATGGAAGAGTGTTGACTGTTAATAAGGCTGCTCCAAAAGGAGCACATCCTGAACGCCAAATTTTACTACCTCCTCGTCTAAAATTATCATCAGCACAAAGGGTGCATGAAAAACAAAATCAGCACATACATATATAAAGATTAAAGCCTCCAACAACCACATAATACATACACGACCCACTCTTGGTTACAATTTCACAGCTTAGGTTCGTTAGTGAACAATTAGCCTTATACAATAACTATACATAAAGCAGGTAAGTCCTATATCAAAGGCACCAATTTCTCATTTTTCATATACATATACACTTTGTAATAGCAAATAAATAAATAAAAAACTAACTAAGAATATCAATAAAATGGTGGTTCAGTCATAATTTTCAAAAAAAAAAAAACCAATATACAAAAAAACATGGTGCTGCGGAAGAACAGTCTTCCGCAGGCAACCAATCATTCACGCGAAAGAACCTTCTTTCGTAGATCCCTGCGAAAGACAATCCCTCAGTGGACAACAAAGGGTGTCCGCGGAAGAACCTTCTTCCGCGGGCATACACGGAGAAAGGTTCTTCCACGTGAAGGATTGATTGTCTGTTGAAGAAAGTTCTTCCGCAGGATTCCGTGGAAGAAGTTCTTCCGAGAGGTCCTGCGGAAGAAACTTCTTCCGTGGGTTAAAGTCGCTTCCTCTTTCAAGCGCGGAACAAGGTTCTTCCGTTGGATCCCGCGGAAGAATCTCTTCCGCTGATCCCCGCGAAAGAACTTTCTGTAGCTCGAACCACAATAACCCACTTTCACACACAAAAGAAGGTTCTTCTCCGCGGAAGAACCTTCGTCTTCAACCTCGCGCACCAGAGTTCTCACAAATGTCGTCTAACCTAAGGCCAGCTTACACTATTCAAAGAAATAGGATGTTAGAACACTAACCTGGATGACGAAAGGAGACAAAAAAACCTTCGTGGAGGATGGCAATGGAGGACGAACGGCGGAGAACGGAATCCGAAGGAGAAGAAAGGGAAGCAAAGCGCGCGGAGGAAGATGAAGAATTTCAAAAGTTGGGTGCACAAACATCTTCAACCTTTTTTTTTAATGAAGGGTTTTATTTTTTAAGGAAGGACAATTTTGGTACTTCGGGTAATTGCTGGGTGCACCAACATTATTCCTGGGTGCACCTAGCAACACCCTTAACCAAAAAGGCTTTGGGCCATAACACTCAAAATCCAACCCAATCTGGACAACCAAACCCAATAGTCAAAATCTTAACAGCCCAAGAATGCAATGAGCCTATCCAGTGTGGCAACTTAACAACGTTTTAGCGCTTTAAACCCGGCCCTACCCAACTACACACTTACACATGGAAGAACACAAGCAAGAAAGAAACTCACAAAGAGTCAGTTTGTTTAAACCTAAAAAAAATGCTTATTAAAAATGTATTTTTCTAAAAGGTTAAATGTCATTTTTGGTTCATTATGTTTTAGTATAGTCTCATTTTGGTACATTAAATTTTAAAGGTTCATTTTGATCCTTTACGTTTTTAAAAGTTTCATTTTGATCCTTTATGTTTTTAAAAGTTTCATTTTAGTTCTTTATGTTTTCAAAAATTTCATTTTAATCTTTTATATTATCGAAAAGTTCATTTTGGTTATTTCTTGTAATTTCCATTAGCAAACGTCAATTTATCACTACCTTTAAATTTTGAATAATGGCGACTAAAAAATTGTTATTATCTTTTTAAAATGCATTCAACCACCTACTTCTCTAACCTCCATCATCTTTTTCTACAAACTCCATAACCACCACAACATAAACAATGCAACCACCCTGTACTTAGATCTACAACCTCCTCAACACTATAATCATCATCAACAAACAAATCAGATCTACAACAGTCATCCACCAAACAACACCATCACGTCACCCCATAGCCACACCTTAACCCAGCACCAACATAGATAAAAAACATTGTACCCCGACAGTGATAAGAAGCTTCAGATCTGACGTTATGGCAATAATTTTGGGTCTTGCTTCAAAATTTAGCCACACTATTTTAAATTAATTATTTAAAAATTAATAGAAAACTAATGTTTGCTAATGAAAATAAGGAGAAAAGATAAAAAAAAATCTTTCAAAAACATAAAAGATCAAAATAAAACTTTTAAAACCTAATGTATCAAAATGAAACTTTTGAAAACATGAAGAATCAAAATAAAACTTTCAAAATTTAACGTACCAAAGTGGAAAAAAAAAAACACTAAAATGTAATAAACCAAAAGCACATTTAACCTTTTTAAAAAAAATAGAGTAGAATTTACTTCATAAAAGAAACAGAAAACCTTAAAACTATCCATTTCAATTAAA
The DNA here is from genome assembly GCF_004193775.1 of Glycine soja. NCBI lineage: Eukaryota > Viridiplantae > Streptophyta > Magnoliopsida > Fabales > Fabaceae > Glycine > Glycine soja. The sequence goes on along the minus strand of NC_041014.1, from coordinate 26,408,508 downwards.
AAAACTTTTTTTAAAAAATAAACTTAAACAAATAGGCACAATTCAAGTTTTTTGCCAAAAACAACAAGAAACCAGCCATTATAACAAAAAAAAAAAAAACCTCCATCTTTTCACACTAAAGTAATATTAGAAAGCAGTTTCATAAACTTGCTGGATTGTATTCGATATTTGATATTCAATAGTCAAACATCAAATCAAGATATCCAATTCTAATGAATATACCAAAAAAAAAATTGTGCCTCTTGCAAATTGAATGAAAGCTTAAAGTTTAAACACATTCTAGGGCAATCCCTCATACACTTCAGTCATTCATTTTATTTGTAATTTTTTTTTTTGTTATCGGTAAATGTTATACCATCCTTGTAGGGGAAAAAAAAAAAGGAAAAGCAACAAACACGTTTATTTTGGGCCACCGGCAGCCTTGGACCCTATGGTAATTGTCATAGGACAGTGGTCATAAGAGACTAGGTTCAAATTCGGTAGACAAAAACACCTATTTTGGGCCAATCCAATTTAGATTAAAAGCCCATCCACAAGCACCCGCCTAGCACCTACAAATATAAATGTTATCCCCATGGGTTATATCAGTTTCAAGGAAGGCATATCAGAAGTAACTTTTATGTATATAGTTCTCGGATCCACGATAATGAGAAAAACTCTTAGAAGTTTCCCAGATGTGCAAAAAGTTAAAAATTACAAATAATTTTACCGAACAATCCCGACAGAATCATAAATAGCCTACCAAGTCTTTGATCATCTCATCCACCTCAAGAAGAAAGAAAAACTTATAACTGTTCAACAGAAAATATAAAATGGAAAAATAATGATGCCTTAATAATGATCCTTTCTAATTTCTGACAACTGTACATCATGTCATATAACCTAGTAGTTGTCATGACAAAGTTCCGGTGTTAGTTTCACTCAGTTACTACCATGTCAGCCTCTGCATCACCTGAAAAAAGAAAGAAAACAAAGTTTCAATATGAAGAATTATTTACCTGATAAAAGTGAAACATGATAATGACAAAAGTCACAGCAACATTAGTGGGTCCGAGTGTTACTAGGTTTCCTTAAACATGATCTCATGTTAGAGCCTTGTGAATGAAAAAAACGTGATTGGGAGGAGAGCAGCCAAGTCTCCGGCAGAGATTATTAGTCATCGGCAAAATTGGTGGATACTTTGCACCAATATAAGATTACAAAAAAGAAAAAAAGAAATATATATATATATATATATATATGAAAAAAGTCACAAAACAGTTTCATAACCTTGTTCTATTCATCTGGCAAAGATATGTTGATGTCTGGGGAAGTCCTCTGGTCTGAATATTCCTCAGAACCATTCCAAGTAGCAGCATCAGGAGTAGCATCTAGGTTCTGTTTGTCACTTGAAACACTGACAGATTCTCTCTGGTTTTGGTCTGGTATTTGAGACATAGGTATCAGAAAGTTTTCACCATCAGCATTTGTTTGTGAGATAGGTCTTACTGCTGTCACTATTTCTGGACCAGCTGAAGTAGGGGTGACCACTATCTGTTGTTCACGTTGGTACTTCCTCTTTTGGGCCTTGTAACCATTTTGCATGAAGCTTCCTACAACAATCTGAAACCATTGCAAATAAATTTCCAATGCACTCTTCATAATGCTCAAAACCATGCTTTGTGAAAAATATAGGGGATTAGAATGTATTAAGGCTTAAGATTATCCATCTAAGGACTTGCATCTTTATTTCAACCATTTAAAACAGTAAAGGTTCAAAGATCTTGGTAATGCAACCTAGAAGAGAGGGCTCATATAGTATGCTAATAATGTTCTCTATATGTTTTGAGATAGCTAATGAAAGTTATAATTTCAATCTCACAACAGAAGTTTCGTTTCAAAACAATTAGGACAAAAAATTCAGTTTAGGGTCAGTTTGGTGCATATAGGATAAAAAAATAAGGTTAAAAATTGAGTAAGATGTGTTTTAGGTTGCTCAAGATTTGGTCAAAATTGGTTTCAGTCCCTACATTTGAAAAACAGTAGTTGTGAATTTCATTCTGGTCAAGTCAAAATGAAGTATAGGTCAAGGACAAAATCCACCACATTTTAGAAAAACAAGAACCAAAGCCATTCTTTTTAAAATGTAAAGGACTAGAATCAATTTTGACCAAATCCAGAAGGACTTGCAATGTTAAAATACATTTTAGCCTGAAAAATTAATGAATCACATTCATAGGTACCACATGTGATATACCAAACCTATCCTTACAAGCAAAATCTTGTATAAAGCAGTCAAGAAAATAAAATACCTGGATGGGGCCAGCAGCAGTTAAAAGTCCAGCAACACCACCACCTATCACCCGACCATCAGGACCAGCAAGTGAGACACTCAATCCACCAGTTCGGCTTTTCATGCCACTGTTGTCAGCAACTGTGAATGATCCAGACAAAGATAAAATCTCAAACCGACCCTGAAAGTAAATGGTGAACTAAATTATTTAAGAATTTCCAAAATCAATTAAGCATGGTTGTATGTATATCAAAAGAATTATGCCAATAACAGGAGAAAATGCAAAACAGCAGAAAATAACAACAGGTCACAGGAGACATTGACCTCAAATGGACAACCAAGTTAAATAATGCTCAAATATTTAATATAAAGATAAAGATATGTATTTGCAGACAAATAATGCATCAAATAAATTATTCATATCATCATCGTGTACTAAATCTATGCATTGTATTTAAGCATTTCTCCATAACAAGACAACGAAAGCTCAACTTGAAGTCTATAACCTTTTAGTTGTCACTTATCATATTATAATACCCAAGGATATAAAAATGCTACTTCAATAGCTTATCATAGTATTTTTGTTAGAAAATTATGACTTAGTTTAGATATACTTTTCAATAAGGACCCACAGAAGAAGAAAACAAGGTAAAATGAATCATAATAAAATGAATCATAAGTTAAAAAATCAATTTTTGCACATTTTTAGAAATTCTCAGATTAACTTCTTCAAAACAGAGGTAAATAAGTTGATTTTAACTTCTAAGAGAAGTTTTATTTACTTTACCTACTATCTTTTTATCATACAAGTGTTCCCTGAAAAGTTTATCTAATTTGGCCCATATCTCCTCCAATAACTGATACTCAGCTTCTGGATTAAGATAGCCAACAAAATTATGACTTTCACATTAGTTGAAAGGTTTCATTAGATTTAAAATGATTTTAACACATTACAAAAGAGGACACCGCTAAAAGTGTGTGCCTATCTTCTCTAGCTAGTAATTAACTTATTTCCCATTTCCAGTGTTAGATCTGACACTGGAACTAATGAAATGAAAAGATAAACCATTTTTTTTAGCCTACACCCAATACACCAATTTTGAGCGTATATCCAATACATAAGGCAGATATAGATACTTTGTCCAACCCCACAAGAAGAGACAAACAGAGATCACCTGACATAAATTCACCCAATGCTGTCCTATACGGCATCCATATTCTATATTGGCAGAAGACATAAATAAGCTAGCCCATGAAAGTATTTCAGATATGATTCAAACTCAATCAAAGAAATTATAATATCATGGAATGGGAAATACAATCAAAACCTTTAGAGGATAAAAAAAAAAAAAGATAGATAAATTTTATTTTATTTTTACTCAAAAAGCATTTAGATCTAAGAGACCATGCCTCATAAGTCAATATGCCACCAGAAGAACCAGGTTGGCGTATGGTGACATTCGAGATAGCTCCATTGGCAGAGAGAATGCATATTCCTCTTGGACCCTTCTGGGCAAATGACACGATCTTTCCAGCAACATCCTACAAAGAAATAAAGTAAGCAACAAGATCCTTATCCAAATCACCAAACACAAAAGATCTGTCAAAATTGCTCAAGAAAATGCAGCCAAAAGCCACACTATTAAATAAATCTGCAAAAAGGACAACAATGCACAAAGGCTTCTATTCTACATTACCTCTCCAGTATAAACAGTCACCACATGCGGTACAAAATCACCACCAGCTGTGTTTGCAAACACCTCACCTTCAAAAATCACAGACAGAAAAACAATCAACACATTTTCCATATATGGTTCAATTTAACTAATTTTCACCACCAAAATTAGAAGCCCCGGATGAATAAACCCAGCAAAGAACAATTTTACTTTTTGTGTGTGTGTAACAATAATCCTGAAACAGTCTCGTGCTAGTCGATCCAAACGAAAAGAACAATTTTTTTTCTAGACATAAAAATCAAACGAATGTACACAACAACCTTAGATAAGTAGCCACAAAAAGGTAAAGTTCACATTTTTTTTAACCGATCACAATCCCCAACTTGCTGTTTGGCCATTACCAGAAAGAAACAAAAAAAAAAACTCATCCTTTTGTATCAATCAAGGCACGCTTTAACAAATGGAGAGTAAATCTCGATCCCAACCCCATGAACCCAAAACCAAAACTTAAAAAAAAAAAAAAAAACAAATCTGAAACACAACCCCAGAGACAATGAAACTATTGACAACAAGTACGAATATTTGAGATTCCATGATTAGGGTAAGCTGGTAAGGAAATGAAGGGAGAGAAAAAAAAAAGGATTGGACTAGGAACAGGGATCTTGGTTTGGCGGGTAGGTCAACTTGGGAAGGAAACAGTGGTAGTACATATGAGTGAGGTCATCAGCAGCAGCAACACCTGAGAGAAAAAAAAAAAAGAAAAAGACAACGTTGTACCGTACTACTCACCAAAAGAAGAATAGAGTTGTTGGTAGTTGTTGTTGCCAAAAGTTGTGTTGTGTTTACCACGCCCTCTTTTGGAAGAGGAGAACTCAGAAGGTGTGGACAAAGTGAAACCCGGTGGTGGTGGTGGTGTTGCACTCACTCTCAGGTTCCCATCTGCATCATACTTTCTGGGCCTCCCTCTCTTCTTCTTCCCAAACAAATCCAAACTCCCCGGTGTTGTTGTGGTTGGAGCTGGCACTGCAGGAACCATTGTTGTTGGTGCTGGTGTTGGCGCGGGTGTTGGTGTTGGAACTGCTGGTGTTGTTCCTTCTGTGTTTCCCACGTTCATGTTCATGTTGACATTCATGTTCATTGGCTGAGGCACTGAGGGTGGTGGTGGTGGTGGTGGTGACCCTGCAGGAACAGTGTTGTTGTTGTTGATGATGTTGTTCAATGTTGTTGTTGGTTCCATGAGGGTGTTTCCAGAAATGGAAGGAGAGAAAGAAAAAAGATGGAGTTTTGAAGGTGCAAATGGCGCCAGAAGTAGAAGGAATAGGGAGAAAGGTGTGTAGGCTTCTTTTTTTTTCTTTCTCTCTTTTTAATCTTTGGAGGTAGAAATTGTGAATATTGAATACAACTCAGTTACTCTTTCTCTTTCTCTCTCTCTCTCTGTGTCTGTGCATTGGCATTAATGGAGGAGAATGAGGCTGGGATGGGAAACTGCTATTTACTTGTCGGGACTCCACTCTGCATTATATTATTTAATTTTCATAAAGTTTGGTTTAAATATTAAAGTGTGTCAAGGCTCTCTTGTAATCTATGAGGATAATCACCACATACTAGTGTCCTAAACCAAAATTGACCCCATGACCGCCCCCAAGATATTTTTGTTTGTATAATTAAAATCTTATTTTAGAACAAATTTGATTTTTGTTGTAAATTTTATAGTCAAATTTTATTTTTTTATTATTAATCAAATATTTTTTTATTTTTTAACGTTTTTGAAAGCCTGAAATAAGGAAGACAAACGAAGAAACGACAAATCCATGAGTTGTTATTCTTATTCACTCGAAATCTTGTAAAAAGTCAATCTTTTTAATAAATATACTTAAATTTTATTTTTTAAAATATTAATTATTCATTAAAAAAAATTTACATCTCTTTAACGTTGCATTTGAATCCGTGAAAAGAAGAAGACAACCAGAAAAGTAACAAAAACAATAAGTTTATTGCTTTAAATATATATCAATTTTATTCCTATTAATATTAAATATTTTTTTATTTTTGTTTAATCTTACATCTTTGAAGCCTGAAATAAGGAAAAAAAAAATAAGAAGCGGTAAAAACGGCCAAAATCTTTTAAAATGTGAATATTTTAATAAATATACTTAAATTTATTTTTTAATATTAGTGATGTATTGAATATTTTTTTTCACATCTCTTCAATGTTACGTCTGACATCATGAAAAGAAGAAAACAATAAAAGTTAAAATTTAAAAGAATATTTGTAAATTTTATTCTTTTTATATTAAATATACATTATTTTTTTATAGTTATATCTTCTAAGCGGGAAATAAGAAAGATATACTAAGAACCCGTGAAAAAGTGAGTTTTGTTTCTCTTATAACCTTGAATCTTTTAAACAGATTTTGTTAAATATACCTAAATTTATTCTTTTTAATAATATTTATATATTAAATATTTTTCACATCCCTTTAATGTTACGTCTAAAAGGACGAGAAAACAGAAACAAGAAGACAACTTAAAATTCAAGATTTTAAAGAATATTCGTAAATTTTATTCTTTTATATTAAATATACATTGTTTTTTTTATAACTTTTAAGTGTGAAATTTAGAACATGAAGTATCTAATATTCATTACGTGTAATAAATATAAATAGGTCTAAAGTATGCAAATAGTATAATTCTTATTATTAATAATGTTTTATTTTTGAATTTAATGAAAAAAAATATTAACGCATGAAAAAGTAACATATAATAATATAAAAAAAAAACTAGTAACACACAGGGGTGGAGTTAGAATTTTTATGTAAGGGGACCGATAAAAAAAAATCATGACTTATAGAAGAACATTTAAAATTTTACATGCAATGATATTTATAAAAAATTTAAGATATAACTAAATATTTTTAAGAGCAAAATAAATATATAATTGTGTTAAGCATGAGAGAGATACTTATCACCAAGTGCAATTTATACATAAGGGCCAAAGACCAATATTAAAAGAAGAAGAAACTAAAAATAAAATTATAAAAAAAAAATTTGATCACAAATTTTTTTTGTAGATACTCACTTTTTAAGCAATTATAACTTTAAAATATAACAATTAATGAGATGATAATAATAATAATAATAATAATAATAATAATAATAATAATAATAATAATAATAATAATAATAATAATAATAATAATAATAATAATAATAATAATAATAATAATAATAATAATAACTCATTGATAGTATTTAATTGAGCAAAAAATAAAAGACAGAGTATTTAATTTAAGTTGTAACCAGGTTAACCAATTCAAAATTTTAACAATATCACATAGTCTAAAATCAATATCTTCAAAATGAGGATTAATCAAAATTTGATGGATCCAACTGCTGAATTAAAATTATATATCATCTCGATTATTTGTGGTGAACCGTATCAAAACTAATTAAACATGAATAAGCTAATATTTTAGAATATATATATATATATATATATATATATATATATATATATTTATTGAGGATTAATCAAATTTTGATAATAATTATGTAATTTTATAACTTTCAACTTAATCATATTTTTTAAAATTTACTGTTAGATAGTTCATTTCACATAAATTATATATACAAAATTTATGTTAATACAAAATCATTTATTATCTTATTCAAATAGATTAAAATCAATATAATATAAATATTTTAAAATATACTAAAATATGAATAATTTGATTACCTTCTTGTTATAGTTCAATTTTAATAAAATTTTACACAAAAAAATCTTGGTAATATATATAGATATAATTTAACGGTTGAATCAATAAAAATTATATTTTATAACAAGTTATAAAAATAATATAATAATTATTAAAATTATACCGATATAATTTAATTTTTCTTTAAAAGACTCGTCCTCCTTTATTTTCTCTTTCTCATATTTTAAATAGGATAAAATTATTTTTTTCTTCATTTTTATTATCAAATGTTTTTATTTCACCAAATAAAAATTAAAAATGGTATTAATAAAATAAAATAGTAATTTGTTACAATATAATTAAAATTTTAACTTATAAGTATTCAATCATCTTTATTTTTTTATTAAAAAAATTAAACTAATAATATTTTTAAAATAGTGTATATATAGCATCCCCATGAGTTCATAACCTTCAAAAATCAAAAGCGAGTAGTAAAATATATACTTTTCTTTTTATTCTTCATTATACAATTCCTAATTCCCGTGACTTTTTTATTCGATAAGATTATGAAATTTTAATAAATTTTGTTAGAAAAAAAAAAGTTATGCACTCATCATTGTAAAACAAAGTAACACTATCATTTAATTATAAATAAATGATAAGTTTATTAATTTTTAAAATAAATATATAAAAAATCATATTAGTAATAATTTTTATTTGATTCACGGCGTAAAACTTTTTATACTAATATCACAATTAAATTTTTTATTATAAATTGAAAGTTTTACAAAATAAATTGTGAAATCATTGGGAACTTCAAATTAATATTGTGATAACAAGAATAATGAAACTCCATTAACATATTCTCCCGACCTTACGTTCTTTTTACACATATTTTATATAGTTTTATATATTATTTAAATATTAAATAATAAATATTATATATAACTACTCTTATCTCTCTCTTTTTTATATTTTTATATATGTATATTTTAAAAAATAAGGTGTGTTTGATTGTAGTTTTGTTTTATAAAAATATTTTATAAAACTAATTTCAACATAATTATACAGAATAAATGTGAAATAAATATATGTGAATGTAAAAAAAATATGATTAAACAGAATCAAAACAACGTAAATATATTTTTATGTTAAAAATAAAAAAAAACATAATTTTTAAAAGCATTTTCTTTAAATTATTATAATCAAAAAAATATAATTTTCATTTTTAAATTAAAAATAATATTTGTAATAAATAATAAATAAACATATCTTAAAAATTCCATTTTCGCTTCGAAAGTAGTAATAAGATAAGTTTTTTTTTCTTCCGAAAATTAAAGTCAAATTAGTATTACAGATTTACGGTTAAACATATAACTTTTTTTTTCTTAGGTAAGAGATGATAGTATCCTCTAATGGGTCACATATTAATTTTACTAATAATATATGATTGTTATTGACTTAATATAATTTTATTGATATTAACACTTAGATAAATATTAATTGTTATCATTCATATAAATAAAATAAAATCTATCACGTCATTATTTAAGTTTAGTTAAATATATGACTTAAAAATTCATATTTATATATTATGAGAAATATTTTTTTTGTTTTGAATAGCCTAACTATATTATTTTGTTAAATTTAATTATATTTTAAAAAATATTAGCGTTTCTTAAAATTAAAATTATTTAATGTATTTCTTATTCAAGTCTGAAAACTTTAAAAGACATTATAGTAATTGAAGGGGAATGCAGCTGTCTTTGATTAAAATAAATAAATAAATAAAACAGTAATGGTAAGGAGGTTTCTTGGAGACGAAACCTGCTGTTATTAAAAAAATCCAGTCAAACTGGTGCTCTTCTGTTAAAGCCATTAATTAATGCCTTTTTGGTTGATTTTATCTGAGCAAAATAAAAAGTCTGTGCCCCTATCTTACGTTTCCGAACTTACATAAATTTGGAATCCAAATTATAATTTGTTGTTTCCATGATAATTCCAAAAGCTTGGTAAATGATGATATGATATGAGCACCTTTACGTTTTGATATACTCCAGGTTTTCTGGCACAGTATACAAATTTGTAGTATACTGTAATTTTAACAAATTTGTAGTATACTGTGATTTTGGCACAGTATACAAATTTGGGCTTAACCATTGTCTTAAATTTTAATTTGTTGTTTCCATAATAATTCCAAAAGCAGTAAACTTTACAATATTCCAGGTTTTCTGGCACAGTATACAAATTTTGTTCACAAGGCTTTTCCCCCCTTACTTAACACAAAAAAGTTAAGTTCGTTTTATCATTTTCTCTTAGTAGCCAATAAAAATAAATTAATCACTTTTTTATCCCATCTCACTTACTAGTATGTTGCAGGAAGTCTGAAAAATCACTTTAATTTAAAATGTGTTATCCAATATCCTTAGAATTGTTTTTTTTATATAAATTTTTCTTTAATTAAAAAATGTTTTCAAGTTTATGTGGCTCAATAAATGTGTACTTGGATTTATTGTTACTACATTAGGTTTTATTAGAGGTACATTAGTTATTCATACATATAAAATCTTGTATCAAACAGCTGATATTAAAATAGTTAGCAATACTATATGTGGACTTTTTGTCCAACGTTCTTTGAAGAAATTCCATCCACTTATGCTCGGATTTTAGAAAGAAAAAAAAATAGATGTAAATTAACACACTTTGAAGTAAACCCATGTGTTTTAAGGAAAAAAATTGAAGACAAATGATATATGAGAAACGAAAACATTTGTTTTAAAAGACATCAATAATCAAGTTTAAATATTTCACTTAACAGATGAATAGTTCCAAATTATGAGAAAAAAAATAATAAAGGTTGATTCAGTTAATAAAAAATAAATTTATCTTTAAAAAAATATGAATTTAAGTTCTCATGTTGATATGAGGACTTGTTAGTAAGTAATATGTAAATATTTTTTAAGTAATTTTTAGTCTTGAGATTTATCTTGATTCAACTCATCTAAATTTTTTATAATAAACAAATATATGAAAAAAAAGAATAAATATTACTTGAAATTTAGCCTCAATTCATATAAGTAGTCTTTGGTGAAGGAAGAAACCTCAAACTATTACTCTCTTTTAAGCTGTGTTCAAGATAATAAAATTATAGATAAAATATGTTTTAAATTTATAATAAATTATTCATATTTATTTTAAGTCTTTAAGAAAAAAATTTATAACATTAGATCCATGATATATCAAATTTTTATTTTAAATTTTTATTGTTAATTAAATAATAATGTAACACCCTATGAATAAATCTTCTCAATATAATAACTTACTAGAATAATATTATATTATCATTTAACTGATAAAAAACATTTAAAATAAAAAAATTAATATATTAAAGATCTAATACAATAGAAAAATTTATGAAGAATTTAAAATAAAAATTGATCATTTATGAAGTATCTAAAACATATTTAAGTGTAAAATTATTTATATAAATTTTAAAATATTGAACATTTTTCCATTTAGTTTGTATATCAGTCTACTGGCGTTTCAGTAAAATTTTATGACTAATTCAAAATATTTTTCAATTATTTAAGAAATTACTACTTGGTACAGTTTAATTTGTAATACTTTTGAAATTATTTAAATATTTTTTTGTACTTTAAGAATCGTTTTCAAGGATTAAATTAGGTTTACCCTTTCTTTTATTTTAACTTTTCGAAATAAGCGTTTTTGTTGGAAATCCCCAATAAATAATAATGACTAGCGTGTAACATATAACATGCCACTCTATTTACTTTAGCCACAGTTCGTGCCTTACGTTTTGATAGTGAAAAACTTATGGAAGTTGAAGCTTTAATATATATATATATATATATAAAAAGGGTGCCCGAATCAATTAGTTAGCTTTAATATATAAATTAAAAAATAAAACAAAAGAAAAAGAATGCAGATAAATCCATTTTTAGGTCTGAAAAAGCAAACAGAGAAATAAAAGCTGTCGGTAAGACCGTTGACCCTCCTGACACAACACGCAATCCATTACAATCAATTTAAATTAATAATCAAATCATGACAAAAATTATTAATTAAAGGCTAACCAATAGGATTTTTCCTCTTTTACACGTTTGCTTTTTTCTTCCCTAGTACAGTAGTACTAGTAATCTTTACTTACAATTTTAATCCAACATAAGTTGTTTTTCTTCTCTTTTTGTGTGTGTATAAATTAAGACTGGTCAAGAATTCTTGTCAAAAAATTAAGACTGGTCAGAATTGAATACTACTAGTACTCTTTTTGAAAGGGAAATTTTAAATAGGTATAGTATTTTGAATAAATTCTTTTTTACTAGACTATGCGCATAGTTGTTTTTTTTAGGACGACTAATAGTTAAGAATCAAATTATCAATATTTTTTAAGTGATGCAACTATTTAATTATTATTTTGTATCGAGTTTTGTTAGTTCACATGAGTAATTTTTATTAGGTGGAAAATAAGTTTTTTTTCTTGTATACCTATAGATAATGATAAAAATTTAAAATATATCTTATTAAAGAAAAAATTATTGCATTAAAAACATAAAATCATTCCATATATTAAAATACTTTAAAGTATTCAAGATTTATTTGATATTTTTACATTATGCATGACAAAAAATTATAAAAAAGAAAATGCTTAAAAAGGTATGACAACAAGTTTTTAAAAACCAAGACATTATTATAAAATTATAATTTAAAAAAAATTAAAATATATTTAAGTCTAATAACTTTCTTCTTGCACTTTATGATTTACCCTCGCTGCACCGCAGCTATATTTTATGTAATGGTTATGAAGATATGTGTGATAGATTCATGGTTGACGGATTTGGGTACCATGCACATTTAATGGAGGTTGACTCTTGGTTGCCAGCATTGTATTCTGGTTACATTTTTTGGAGCACTAAAGACATGGTGATGCACAATAGAATATAAAATTATTTGTGTTATTCTTAATATACAGATTTGATGATATATTTATATTGTATTTAATAAGTTCATGTATTTCTTCTTTTATATAGATTTTATCTTAGATAAAATATTTACGTTAGGGATATTTATATTTATTAATATAACGCATCTAATTAAGGTTGATCTAAGATTTTTCTTATATTTGAGTTATAAATATTATTAAGTTATCTTTTTTTTGGGGAAGAATTATCAAGTTATCTTGTGTTATGTACTTTTGTATAACAATAACTGTGTCCAAGAATGTGTTCTTAGCTACCGTTTTACATCACAGGGATTGCAAGGTGGTGGTGTGGTGCAATTAATAATGTTGGAGAACTAGTGTTAGTTGAAAACACACGGACTATGTTATGCTTGGAGTAGTAATAATTATATATAGATTGATCGTACTGGTTGGTTTAGAGTGTGAGGATTATTTTGTTTAGTGAACGGAAAATAAAGTTAGAACATTTGGATTTTCAGGATGGTGGTTAATTAGTTTATTGTGTATTGGTATTTTTGTTATTGTGTGATATTGTTCTCATTGCTATTAATTTTTTAGGATCGAATTGGAGTTTCATGTGACTGAATGATTGGCGTTTTGGGATTTGATGCGAGTTCCTTGAGAAATTGATTAAGAATGTGCGAGTTAGTTCATGGCAGATATAATTTTCTTAGTATATAATTTCAATTATGGTTGTTTGATGTGGGGTGCAAGGTAATCATTAGCAAGTAGAATAGTAGATTAAGTCCCTAGACGTTTTGCCTTAAATAATCATTGTACCTTCCTACTAAAAACACGTTTTAAACTAAATTTATAGTTAAAATTTAGATAAACACTATTTTGATCACGTTTAACAGTTCAAAATTAGAAGAAAAAAAAAATACTCTATGCACAGTTTTACGGTGAAATCTATTAATAAGAAAATACTATATTCAACTTATATTCAGAAATCTCTTTAAAAAACTTATATTTAGAAATGAATTTTTAATTTTATGAAAATAGGTTGAGAGAACAATTTTTACATTTAAATACAAAAAATTTAGACATTAAATTTGTATTAATATGTTATTGTACTATATCTTTCATTTTTAAAATTATCAAATCACTGAAATTAAAAAATAATGATTAAAAATGATAAAACTATCCCCTTTACTAAAAGTAATTTTATTGTAAGATAAACAATAATACGAAAAGCAATTGAGACAAGAATGAAAATTAAAAGCAAAAATATAATTGAGTGTATAATTTAATTAAGTGCTTATTTGTTAAAATTTTATTATATATAGAATGTATGCTATAAGATTTATTAAATAAATTAAAGATATTTTAATAGATTTATCAAAAATATTAAAATAAATTAAAAAAATTATGAATAAAATTATTTTATAAAGTCTAAATAAGATTTATATAAACTCTTTAGAGATTCCTAAATTTCAGAGAGAGAAACAAACACTTTGGTTCAACTCTTTAGACATCAATATTATGTTTAATCATTTACCTATATAAAAAAGGTAAGCTAAATTACGAATTAAATGCTTCAACTTAAAGCTATTAAGTATTATCACATTATTTTGTTACAGATTTTATTTGAACAAATTATTCGTTTCGACTTTAGTAACATAGTGTAACCAGATTAATACAAAATGTCATGTACGGATGTTGAATTTATAATTTATAATTTTTTATATTATTATATTTTCCTTTTTAAATTATATATATATATATATATATATATATATATATTGGTATATATGTAACAAAATATATAAGATAATTATCAATATATATATATATATATATATATATATATATATATATATTAAAATAGTTTTACATTATAAATGTTTTATTGAATTTTTTTATAAAATAATGCATGAGGTTGTACATATGGATGATAATGGACGGGGCGATCATAGATGGTGGTCATCATTTCTCGTTCTCTCGTGATAAATCGTTGTCATATGCTTGTTTATTACATATATGATACCGATTAAGCACATACATGTGGATTTTAAGATTGATACTTAGGTCTTGACTTGAAAATAAGTCACACGGTATATTATTCAATCATATAACGTTATTTATAACATCATAGATAATGTACTTAATTAATTATAATTAAATATTATCTAATAAATTTTAAATTTATTTAATAAAATAATATGATCTAATTATATTTAATAAATTGATTTCGTAATCTTTTATCAGAACAAGTATATCTAATAAAAAAATTAATATAATTAAAAATATAATTAATTTTCTTACATAATTTTAATGTAATTATATTTAATGATGCTAAAATACTACATATAAATTTAAAAATTTATAATTTAATCAATACTATTTTTGAATCGTATAAAATAATTTTATGAATAAATATTATTTTTGAATTATATTTATATTATATAGTTGAAATGTTTATACCAAAAATTAATTTAAATATAATTAATTAATATATTTGTTATAAAATATGTCTTTATGTTTAATAATTTTATATACAAAAATTTTGTTAACTAATATTTATAAAATAATCCTTTTTACATAATTATATAAAAAATATTTTAATATTAATTTATTAAATATATTTTTATTACAAAAATATTATATACAAAATAATATCATACGTTGTGTCCAATACGCTATATTCAGTGAGTGTCCAATCTTCTACCTATTATTATAACACACATTGTCATAAGGTAAACTGGTGCGTGCGGTCTCAAACTGAGTATCACAAAAAGGGAAATGCACATGTAGTGTTTTATTCAAATTTTATTTATATCTCTTATATTTGAATAACTAACGTTTGAATTTAAGAAAATAACAATATAAAGGAGAATAAAAGACTTTTGTGTACTATTCTATTGAAGGTTACTTTCAGAGTGGACAAAAAGCACACGGTGTTGTTTGTGTTTCGTATAAAATCCTCGTCATTCAAAGCTTCACACATCGTCTTATTCTTCTATGTGAAACAACATCCTTTCAAGATAATGACACAAATCCCATGATGAATACTTCATTAAAGTCTATAAAAAAATGTCTTCCTCATTGAAGCTACTAACGAAAAAATGAGAAAAAGAAAAAACAAGACCACAAGAAAAAAAATACTTGATGCAAAACTCTACTAAAAATACTTGACATACTTCATTGATTAGTGAAATCCTTTACTAGTGAGTAAAGGAAAACTAGATACAACTAAGTTGAGCAAACCAATATAAACCAAGTGTTTATACTTTTCTCTATAAAGTTTTATTGAATATTTTTATTATATTTTCTAATATCACTTTACATTAAGTACTTATATGAAAATTATTTTAAGAACTTTTTATCTGAACAATCATTTTATTTCTCATTATACTTTTTATCGTGAAAAGTCTTTATCTTTCATAGGCACCCTATTCAACCTTCCTTAATGTGGTTCTTGTATTTTCACTATCTAATTTGTATTTAATTTTTCCATTTGGAAAGTGACATTCATTAAATAAAATTCAAAAATTATATTAAAAATTATTATAGTATATTAATTTTTGACGCAATACCATCGTAGGAAACAAAATGAGACATAGAAATGTTACAATTTGTGATTGTTTTGTTTTGTTTGTTTTTTCTTCTGGTTGTTGTTCGATTTGATGCTCTCTCTCACTGTAAAGGCGAAGATACTTTTCACTATATTGATTTTTCTTTTGAATTTTTCGTTCAGTTTTTTTTTTTTTCAATTTCGAGGGAAACTAATTGAAAAGGGGCAGAAACGGAAAATTAGCAGCGTTAAAGTTCACGCCGTGGTTTGGATTGTGTAGTGTGAATTCACTGCGACTTTGCCGTCTAGGAAGCTAACCGTTCTTTTTTTTTTCCTTCTCCAGCGGTTTTAGTTAATTTTGTTGTGATTAAAATAAAAATGAATTTAATTTCGATTTTAGTTAATTGTGAATAGAGGTAGAAATAGGTCATGCTAGACTTTGAAAGGTCCGAGCCTAGTCTACTAAGAACTTTTGAGGCCTGAGCCTAATCTATAGCCTATCAAAATCTTTAATCTTAGTTCGATTTGACCTTTTTAAAAGTTTAGTCTGACCTGATAACCTTTTTAAAAGTCTTTTTCACATTAAATTTTTAATATTCCTTTGTTCTGGATTAGCAACGTAATAAAAAAAATTAATTGTACCCAAAAAATAATATAAGTATATATTGGTACCCAAAAAATAATATAATTACATATACATATATATAGGCCGGCCTATGAGGCTTACAAGGCTTTTTAATAAGCCTAAGTCTGGTCTATTTAATTTAATAAACTTTTTAAAAAGTCTGAGCTTAATTTTTTAATTAAATAGATCAGTTTAGACCACCAGATTTTATATAGATCAGAGTTAATGATGACAAATGTTGTCGCATGAATGGAAGTTAGAGGAGGAATAAATTCCTTGATCTGCACTTATGTTTTTCGATTATTATCATTTTTTTAGATTACTATTATTTTTGAAAAAAAATGAATTTGTATTATCTCATCTAGTCTTTCTCGGTTTAAAAAATAAAAAAAAATTGTTATAATTACTTAACTTCAATATATTTTTACTTTTATCAATATGATTTTATTTTATTTTATTTTTTAAAATCTAATTTTTATAAAACTTTAAATTCACAAAATGACTTTTTATTCACTGTTTATTGATAATGTGATATTATTTGGTGCGAAAAATTGAATACATAACAATGCTAATTGAAACACGATACTTTTAAGCATGGATTTTTTAATTTTTATTTAAAAAGTGAAAATTATGATTTTAATTTTAGAACTGAAACAATATAAGAAAAAACTACATCTTCACCTAGTCTAATTTTTAAGTTTTAAAATTTCCTTTTTTTAAAATTAAATAATTTTTTGTGGAAGTGAGTAACCCACCATTTTTGTTAAATGAAAAATATTTTTAAAATAAAAAATAAATTAAAAGAATTGAATTATTTTTAAAATTATGATAAATTTTAGAAAAATAAAAGCAGAATTCTTTTTTATTTATTTTTATTTGTTTTAAGAAAATTAATAAATTTCAGAAAACTAATAGCAGAAAAAAAACTCTAGAAACGCCACATAATTATAAACCTATTTTTAAAAATGGTTTTTTATAATTTTAAAATCAAAAGTAAAAAATAATTTTAAAATCATTAATTTTTCTAAATTAAAAATTCCCATATTTTGAGAAATAGAAATAAAAAATAAATGTTAATAAAAAGAAAGATAACAACGAAATAAAAATGCTGGCAGACACACAGTTTATATTTCGGCTAGTTATAATAAAAAATTGAAATATTTGTAATTAAGTTGATTAAAACATATACATGTGTCATAATAATTAATTTATTCAAATTTTAAATATGAATATATACTTCTTCTAATTAGATTAATTATATTTAAATTATTTTTATGAATTGAAAAATAAAAAAAAAATATTTACAATTTTTTCTATCAAATGTATAATATTTTTTTCTCTAACTTGTTTACTATAAAGAAAATAAAGACAAAGATAAAATAAATAAATATTTCAAAATTTTATTAAATATACTTGTTTTAATGTTGGATAAAAAATAATTACAAGATTAATTTATTAGACAATTTTTAATAACAATTGATTAGATAATATTTTATTAAATTTGATTAAATGAATTGACTATGTGACGATATATGTCATATGACATTATATGATTCGATAACACATAAGTCATACCGATATGACTTATTTTTAAGTTACACCAAAGTAAAGTAACACTTTTTTTTTAATATTTGAATATATTAGCAGGTACCATGGATATTTTTGCAAAAATAAAAAAATATTTTAACAAACATTTTTGTTGTAATTTTTATTTACTTTAATACTTTCTTGAAAAAATAATTTTAATTGTTACAACTAAAGTTATTCAAATATTCTACAACCTACACAATTAGAAATGCCCATAAATAATTCTAAATAAATAAATTTTGTGAACTCCAAATAAAATTATATAAAAATTACTCTCTAAAATATAAACTCAAATAAAAATACACTAGAATATAAGTCTAAATAAAAGTATTTATAAAATATATTTAAGTATTTAAGATTGGTAAAAAAAAAGGGAAATAATATTTAAACATTTTAATATTAATGGATAACATGCATCTACATGTAGGGGTAGCATAATATTCGTCCTCGTCTATTAATGGATAGTAAAAATACATGCAAGACGGTATTCATTACCTGCAAGTACCCATTAAAGATACTCATTTAGTATCTATTGTGAATTTTATCATCCATGAATATATGTGGGTGTGAATTTCTTTGTCATTCCTAGTTGTGTATAGTATTTTTAATTAAAATATGAAATAATTTACTATATATTTATTTTTCATAATATTTTTAATTAAAAGATAAAATATATTTTCTAAATTTTGTAATTAAATGGTTGAATATAAATAAAAATATTAACAAATATTATATATTAAATTGATGGTTATATATTTTAATTTATTATAATAAGAACTCTTACCAATTATGACAATTTATAATTTAAGATACACATTTAATTAGAATAAATACTGATTATATATTCTTATCAAATTTTCTATGGATAATGTTGGTTGGAATGTAAATAAATCTGAAAATAGGAGAGAGAGCACATTATAATAAATATAATGATAAAAAATTCTATGTGATTGAATTGAGTTTAAATTATTAAAATAATGGTTAATGTAATTTATTATAATCTACGTATATATTAAAAGAGAACCCCTAGACAATTACTAAAATGCTTATGTTTGAGGCTGCGACACGTGTCCCGCTTTAGTTGACAGAATTGAAATTTTGGAAATTTTGTAAGATTGACCCGTGTAGTTTTGTTTTTTTTTTCCCTATAGTTGTTGTGTTCCTGTTTTAATTTTTTCTCTCATGCTTTGTCTTCTCTTTCGGTTGCGTCTTTTCTCTCATGCTCCAGTTTCTAAGTTTGTCTGCTCTTTCTTTCGGTTTTGTCTTTTCTCTCATGCTCCAGTTTGTAAGTTTGTCTTTCTCTTTCGGTGTTAGTTTTTGTTTTTTTGGCTTCTCTTCTGGTGCTGTTTTCATGCATCCTTTCTTTCGGCTCTGTCTTTTCTCTCTTGCTCCAGTTTGTAAGTTTGTCTTCTCTTTCGGTGTTAGTTTTTCGTTTTTTTGGCTTCTTTTCTGGTGTTGTTTTCATGCATCCTTTCTTACATGCATGTTGGGTTATCATTTGTTCTTTTTTTAAATGTATAACTTTTGACTTCTTGTTATTTTATAAATGCTTATGAATGTGTAATTTTTGAC
This sequence comes from Glycine soja, assembly GCF_004193775.1. Taxonomy (NCBI): domain Eukaryota; kingdom Viridiplantae; phylum Streptophyta; class Magnoliopsida; order Fabales; family Fabaceae; genus Glycine; species Glycine soja. The sequence continues at coordinate 26,388,589 of NC_041014.1, read as the reverse complement.
TTCCTGTTATTGATGTTTTTGTTCTTGATTTTTTCAAATGCATATGAGGTTTGCCTTCGTTTTGGGTGTTGTTTTGATGTATTGTTTCTTACATGCATGTTAGTTTTTGTTTTTTTTTTGTCACAGGTGTTTGCTTTTGTTTGCTGCGTTGTTCAGTTTGTTACGAGAAGTCGAGGTAATAGTTCATGGATGGTTGTGTTTCGCTTCTTATGCTGTGGCATTTTGGTTCATTTCATTTTGGAGTTCTCTCTGCTTGCTTCTCCATTTCAAGTTGTGAGCTTTTTTTTGTTTCAAGCTGTGACTTTTTTTTTTGTTTTGATGTATTGTTTCTTACATGCATGTTAGTTTTTTGTTTTTTTGTGTTGTCACAGGTGTTTGCTTTTGTTTGCTGCGTTCTTCAGTTTGTTGTGAGAAGTCAAGGTAATAGTTCATGGATGGTTGTGTTTCGCTTCTTATGCTGTGGCATTTTGGTTCATTTCATTTTGGAATTGGAAACCAAAATGTCCTTTTTTCCTCTCTGCTTGCTTCTCCATTTCAAGTTGTGAGCTTTTTTTTGTTTCAAACTGTGAGTTTTTTTTATGTGTTGTTTATTACATGCATGTTAGTTTTTTGTTTTTTTGTGTTGTCACAAGTGTTTGCTTTTGTTTGTTGGGTTCTTCAATTTGTTACGAGAAGTCAAGGTAATGGTTCATGGATGGTTGTGTTTCGCTTCTTATGCTGTGGCATTTTGGTTCATTTCATTTTGGAGTTGGAAATCAAAAAGTTGTTTTTTCCTCTTTGCTTGCTTCTCTATTTCAAATTGTGAGTTTTTTTTTGTTTCAAGCTGTTAGCTTTTTTTGTTTTCCAGTTTGACTTTGCTCTGTTGTTCGGTTTGGTTGCCTGAAGTTGAGGTTTAAGTTTTGTATGGATGTTGTTGTGTGTTTGTGTTGTTGATGGTTGTTTGCCTTAATTTTCTGTGATTTTCCAAATTTTTTTGGGTAATGCATTGTTGGTTGTTTTGTTAACTCTGTTTAGTGGTCTTGATTGAAGCTTTTTTCACTTTGTGTTTGCGTCTATAGTTAATGTATTCTTATATGTTTGCCAGTTGTTTGGTTTGTTTTTTTTTTACTCATTCATATGCATGTGTGTCTTTTGGTTTTGGTTGGTTTTTATAGGAGAATATTTAACTGATGTTCTATTTTTATTGATAAGATTAAGTATTTAACTGATGTTCAGCGTTTACTAGCAACCATGGCACGTGTTCCTGATAAGATTAAGTGCATAGATGGATCAATGGAAACCCTTAAGCTTTTTGTAAGGATCATTGATCTTTGGTTCATTGGGGGTCCCTGAGAAGTCTGAACAAGCTGAAATGGTTATTGTTGATTCTGATGTATGTTTTCCCCCTGTTTTTTTATTGTTATATGTTATATTATTGACCATTCAATCATGTATTTATATATTTTATATATTATAGGGGGATGCAATTCATGTTGTTTGCAAACAAGACCAGCTAAAGTTTTGCAAGGCTGATTTGAAGGAGAATTTGAATATGTGATGCATAATTTTAAAGTTATGAAGAATGATGGTCAATTCAGAGTTCGTGATCATGAATATAAATTATCTTTTACTGGAGTGACTATTGTTAGGCAATGTGATATGGAGGACCTACCTTTTAGGAAATTCAGATTTGTTGATTTTTCGACTGTCATTGTTGGTGATCTAGAAATTGGACTCTTGGTTGGTAAGGTCGTTTGCAATTTGTGCATTGATTTTGATTTAGATACTTATGGCTTTTCAAATAATGTGTGTTTATGTTGTGGTTGTTTTAGACATCATTGGTGTGGTTGAGGAAATAGTGTTTCGATATGTCTCATCCAAAAATACAAGGGTTGCTTTCAAATTGAAGAACTTAAGGTTATGTTTTTCAATTTTAAGTTTTAAGCATGTGTAATTGTTATTTGTATCTGATGATGATTACATACTGATATACTGATGTATTTTTGGTTGTTTGTTTTTTATAGTGGGCAAGTGTTATCTTGCACATTGTGGGAAAATTAATGCTTATAGTTTTTATCTTACTTGAGTGAGGTTGAAGATGAAAGGCCCATCGTTATTGTTTTGACACATGCCAGGATCAAAGAAGGCTAGGGTCAGTGTAATGTTGAATTTGGTGGTTGTCATGCTCACCAAATAACTTTTTTTTTTGCTGTAATCTACAGGATCATATTTAGCCTCAGTCAGTAATTTTTTGAAGGCGTCTAAACTAATTATCAATGGGCTTGTGTTTGAAATTCAACAATTCAGAGACAGGTATTTTGACAATGTCTTAGTTTTGTGTTTATAATTCCAAACAGTTAAATATGTAACTAATTTTTCCTCTGTTTTTGCATTTATTCTATTCTTATAGGCTTTTGGATTCGGGGATTGAGGTGAGATCAATTTTGATCCCTAGCGGGCAAGGGAGTTCACAGGTTTCAAGGTCTTTTCAATTATCATCAAAATATGCATTTCTTTCAAAAGCTGAAGTGAAAAATATCTGTCAGATTAATGCCATTTTCGAGGTCATGTTGTTATTTATATTTAATATTTGTCTAGGGTGGTTTAAAGGAACAAATTGCGTTGTTTGTTTCTACAAAATCTAAGGCCGGTTTTTCCAAATAGGAAATTGTTTGTGTTACTGTGGGAACCATTAGAACTATAGTTATGGACAACCATTCATGGTGTTATCCGACTTGCAGTCAATGTCACAAAAAGAATGACATAGGAATTGTGTCATTCACATGTCCATGTGGCAAAGACAATGATTAAGCTGTACTAAGGTCATTTGTTCACTGTTCAATTGGTATGACCTTTGTTGAATGTTTTTTCTTATGCTGGTATGTACATTGGCAGGTATAGAATTGAAGTTATGGTTGATCACAGGGGCGAGCAGACGAAATTTTTGCTCTGGGACCATGAATGTGCAGAGTTAATTGGTCAATCAACGGATGAAGTCAAAGGCTCAAAATAGCAGTATGTTATCCTATTAACATGCAATTCTTTTTTATGGTTGCTATCGATTTCCATTGTTCATATTAAGTCGCCGATTTTTTTTCTTCCCAAGGATGGTGATGTTCATTTGAATGCTTCTCCTCAAGCACTAGATAGGCTACTCGGTTGTTTCCTTGCATTCAAAGTTAAGGTACATCCAAGGTTCATGAATGCTGTTGTTCTTAAATATTCAAATGAATCAGACTTGATCAATGTTGTGTTGGATATGCTTCCTGATACTGAGGTGGTGTTTTCTCAACTGTGTTTTAGTTATTGTCATAGTAGGGATATATTGTATTTGTGTCTTTACTGTTAATTCATATGTGATGCAGCCATCTTGCAAAATGGAGAGTTCAATGCTGGAGTCAACTGATGCTGCAAAGCTTGAATCTGTAAACTAACATTGTCCTTGTGTGTTTTTCCTGGTGTATGTTGGGTTGATGGCAAAAAAATTTAACTCACTGATTGTTAATGTTTTATGCAGCAATATGTCTTTGTTACTGCGGATCATGATCCTCTTCTCAGGGTTCCATTAACACCGACTAAGTGCCTATCGTCTGATGAATTGGATGATGAACCCAAAAATTTGGAGATCTCGCCCGCACAAGTTTCCTCAAACAAAGTAACCAGGCATTATCAGCCTGAATGAATTAACCTGTTCACAGGTGGTCTTGGATGTTTTTTTTATCATGGTATCACGGGATTGTAATATTCGTCAAAACTTTGCTTTCTGCTTTTGTGTAGGTTTAACAGAACAATGTCATATGTTATGTCCTACTTAGCTTAAATCAAACAATCGTTCTTTTTTTGGTTTCTTTTCTTAATAGTCTACGAGATTGCAATCTGTTCCATTGTGATGTGTTATTTTATGAGAAACTGTTAAAATGATGATCGATCTAAAGAACCAAAGTTAACTCATGAGCTAAGGTTTTTTTTCCTAGAGGAATTTGCCTTTTTGTTGGTTGGATGAACGGTAGCTATCTTTTTACAATCAGATATACTAAAACTTAAGCTAATATTTGGCAATTAATCTTAGTTCTTTGCCCGCCTAAATATTAATTATAAATCATTAAGGATGGAAAAATAGATTGGTATAGAATATAATTTGAAAAGTTATTTAATCCTATGTTTAATGGCAATATATAGCTAAAACAGTTTTCGTTTAAAGTAGCCTTCAAATTTTTCCTTGAAATTTAATATGATCGGTGGTAACTAAAGCTATCTATATTAAACGCGCAAATGAATCACATAGCCAAACCAGTTTTCCTTTAAAGTTGCCTTCGAGTTTTGTAGCCGTCAATTGGGTTTTTTTTTTTTATCCAAACAACTACAGGTTTGATATTTACTAAAATGTCTAATGATATTTAATCCAGCAAACAGAGATAATTAACATTTAACATTTGTTTATAATTTCTCATGTTTGAGATGCGAATGTCTACGTATATGATAAAAGAGGAGTAAATGTTTAACTTTAAATGTGCAAATCAATCACATAGTCGACTCTAGCACTCCACCAATTCCCACTCCTCTGGTTATGCCACGTTGCTTTGTTCCAACCAGTTTTCATTTTTGGGGTGTGCCACGTTGGTTGGTGTTTTAAGATTTTCGGTCCGTTCACATTCTTTTATTCTTCTTTGCATTTGTGTGTCCAATTCTGACTGCCCTGCTTTTCGTTTTAGGTTATGCCACGTTGCTCTGTTTGCTTCTGCATTCTGAGTTGTGATTTTTAAAATTCCGATGCATGCCTGTCTTACCTTCCAGGGTGTTTGTTTTATTGTTTTTTGTTGTAAAGTTCTCTTGCATGAATGTTTCTTTTGTCTTTGTTTGGTTGTGTATTGTCAGGTATGAGTTTAAAAATATGTGTGCATGGTTGTGTTACTCTTTCCCGGGTCTTTTGCACGTTTTCTAGAAGTTTTTAACTCACTTTGTTGGTTTGTTGTTGGAGATTGTCTATGTTGCGTTGTTCGCTTTGGTTCGGAGAAGTTAAGGTAATGCTTTTGCAGGAATGTTGTTGTATCTTTATCTTCTGGATGGGTGTGTCGTTGCTCTGTTTGCTTCCGCATTCTGAGTTGTGAGTTTTAAAAATTCTTGTGCATGGCTGTGTTACCTTGCACGATGTTTGTTTAATTGTTTTTTGTTGTGCCAAGGTGTTCGATGCTTAAAGCTTTCTGGTGGGGTTCCTCTTTTCTATCATCCTGTTATCGTTGTTTGCGGGTGTTTAAAACTTTTGTGCATGGGTGTGTTACGTTTTTTCGGTGCTTTTTGGTATCCTTTTGGTTGGTATGCTTTTCCAGTTCTCTTGCATAGATCATTCTTTTGTCTTTGTTTGGTTGTGTATTCTTAGCTATGTGTTTAAAAGTATGTGTGCATCCCTGTGTTATCTATCTATCTATCTATCTTCTATCTATATCTATATCTATATAATCTAATCTTCTATATAATCTATATCTATATCTTCTATCTATATCTATATCTATCTATATAACTTCTATAAAAGAGCAGTCCAGCAAAATTGCTGGTGTGCCCATGCCAGTTTTCATTTTTTGGGTGTGCCACGTTGCTTGGTGTTTTAAACTTTTCGGTGGGTTGAGATTTTTTTTATTGTTCTTTGGATTTCTTTTGCATGTTTTCTACAAGTTTTTTGACTGACTTTGGTGGTTTGTTGTTGGAGATTGTCTTTGCTGCGTTGTTCGATTTGGTTTGGAGAAGTTAACGTAATGCTTTTGCAGCAATGTTGTTGTATCTTTATCTTGCGCATGGTTGTGTTGCCTTTTTCCTATTATTTTTTACTGTCCTCGGTTTGTTTTGCAGGTTCTTTTGGCTGGGTTGTTCAGTTTTGTTGTTTATGTCAATGTTGTTGCATCATTGCAGGTTTATGTTGTGGATGGCTATGTTATGTTTTTTTTTGTTATTTTTGATTTGGTTGTGTTTGTTTTCTAGATTGTTTTTGTTGGGGTTTTTGGCTTCGTTGGTTGAATTCAAGGTCATAGTTTTGCACCAATGTTGTTCCATGTTTATGTTGTTGGTGGCTGTGTTAATTTTCCCATTGATTTTTAACATTTTAAAGAGCTCTTTGCTGACTTTCCTAGTCTATTTTTTGCTTATTTCGGTTTGTCTTGTTGCATTGTTGGGTTTGGTTGTGAGGAGTTCAGGTAATATTTTTGCACGATTGTTTTTGTATATTTATGGGTTTTTATGTGGGTGTTACTTCAGTGTTTGCTGTCAGGTTTTTCTATTTGTTGCATCATAGATTTTTGAAAGTACTAGAGTTATGGCGTGTCTTCCTGATAAGATAAAGTCCATTGATGGTTCGAGAGAAGCTCTCAAACTTATTGTAAGGATCACTGATCTTTGGTTCATTGGGATCCCACACAAAATTGAACAAGCCGAAATGGTTATTGTTGATTCTGATGTATGGTTTTATTCATTTTTTAAATTAATATGTTATTCCCCATGCAGTTAGGTATTTATATATTTTGTATGTTATAGGGAGATGAAATTCATGTTGTTTGTAAACAAGATCAGCTAAAGGTTTGGAAGGCGGATTTGAAGGAAAATTGTATCTATGTGATGCATAATTTTAAGGTGCTGAAGAATAATGGTTAGTTTAGAGTTTGTGATCATCAATATAAATTAGCTTTCACAGGTGTTACTATTGTTAGGCAATCTGATCTAGATCACCTACCTTTTAGGCAATTCAAATTTGTTGACTTTTCGGCTGTCATTGCTGGTCATTTCTAAACTAGGCTTTTGGTTGGTAAGTTCAGTTCCAATTTGTGTATTGATTTTGGTTAAGAAAGTGTAGGCTTTTAAAATGACATGTCTTTACTTCTTGGTTTGTTCAGATGTCATTGGGGTTGTTGATGAAGTGGTGTTCCGTTATGTCTCATCGAAAAATACAAGGGTTGTTTTGAAATTTAAGGATTTGAGGTTATGTTCTAGAATTTAACTTTTGTTGTTTGTGTAATTGTTGTTTGTATTGCATGATGGTTATATAGTGATGTGCTGATACATTTATTGTTCTTTGTTCCTGACAGTGGTCAAATCCTATCTTGCACGCTTTGGGGGGATTACTGCTTACAGTTCTTGGCTTACTTGGATGTTGTTGAAAATAATGGGCCTGTGGTTATTCTTTTGACATATGCTAGAATCAAAGAAGCCGAGGGTAAGTTTGATGTCAAATTTTTCGACTGTCATCCTCACAAGATAATGATTGTTTCTTTCTTGCTTACGCCTGTACAGGATCATACCCACCCTCAGTGAGTAATTCTTTGAAGGCGTCAAAACTAATGATAAATGAGCTTGTGATGGAAAAACAAGAATTCAAAGAGAGGTATTTTGTCCATGTTGTTAGTTTTGTATTTACAAGACTTATCTTTTTAAAAACGGTTTGTCATTTATTATATTTTTATAGGCTTGTAGATTCAGGGATTGAAGTTAGATCAGTTTTAACACTTGTTGGCCAAGGGGCTTCGGAGGTTTCAGGATCATCTCAAATGTCATGAAAGAATGCCTTTCTTTCAAAATCGGAGGCAAAAACCATTTGTCAGATTAATGCCATTTCCGAGGTGATCTTCTTATCTATATTAAATTAGAAGTCTGATTAATCTAGACTTATTCAATTCTAGCATAAGTTTCTGCTAAATCTTGATCCAATCATTTGGAAATAAGGAAATTGTTTGTGTTACTGTGGGCACAATTACAAGGATAGTGATGGATAATCATTCATGGTGTTATCCAACTTGCAGCCAATGCCATAAAAAAATTGACATGCCCGTTGTGTCATTTACATGTTCATGTGGCAAACACAACGACCTAGTTGTACTAAGGTCATTGTTTGCTTGGTTAATTGGTATGATATTTATTAGATCCTCTTATTTATACTTTTACATACATTGCCAGATATAGAGTTGAAGTGATGGTGGAGCACGGGAACGAATCTACAAAATTCTTGCTCTGGGATTGCGAATGTGCAGAGTTGATTGGTCAATCAGCTGATGAGGTCAACAGACTGAAAATAGAGGTATGTTATTGTATTATCGTATGTTGTTCCTTAATTTACAGTTAGATTTTCCTTTTTCTCGTCTACAATTTCATTATGTATATTAAGTCATTGGATTTTTTGTTGTTCAAGGATGGTGATGTTGATCTAAATGTTTCCCCTCAAGTGCTTGATAGACTGCTTGGTTGTCTTCTTGCGTTCAAAGTCAAGGTTCAACCAAAGTTCGGGAATGCTGTTGTTCTCAAATATTCACCTGATTTAGATTTGATCAATTTCGTGCTGGATATGCTGCCTGATAGTGAGGTCCAGTTTTGTCATGTGTGTTTTAGTTGTTGTCGTATTAGCTATATATTGGACTTTCATTATTTTGAATTTGAGGGTGGCAATGCACGTTCATATGTCGTACGTTGAGAAACCGCGACAATGGTGGTGGTGTTGTTGTGGTTTGGGGATGACGGCTCTCAAGAGTGTTCTTCCATTCATCTATCCTGAAGAGTGAGGTTGACATAAGAAAGAGTTCTCGAACAAGAGAGTCAGTCTTGAGTTTTGGAAAAGAATGATTATTATGTTTGTTGCTTATGTTTTTGCGTAGTTATAAACCCCGTCTAGGAGCAAGCGGTAGGTTTGACCGGTCACACGAATCGGACTTACGGCGAATATTCAATTAAGATTTTGGAGGATTTTAAAAAAGATTTAATGTCTTTTTTTCTTCTTTGTATTATTCATATGATTCATTTTAGTAATTAAGTTTTAAAAGTTGTACTTTAATATTTTAAATTTTTAAAGTATCATATTTTAATATATATTTTTTGTTCGATAATGATACTTGTTTTGTTTTAATAAATAATTTAAAATAGTTGTGACTAAAAATCGTTATTATATTTATTTTATTTTAAAAATTATAAACTATTAAAAAATTGATTTTCCCTTCCCTTATTCAATATCTTCTTCAACATCACTAATAGGATGGTGTCAGTAATACCTCAACATCATACAAGATTGACATTATTACACACAAATTTTCTTATCACACCGAGTGAGTCCCTTCAAGTCTGTCATTTAAATTAATGTTCATCCCATTTTCCTCTAATACTAAAGGACTTGTATGTTTATTATACATCATACTTGAAGTAAATTGAGTGACCCGTGACACCTTCTATCCCACACATATATATATACTAATAATAAAAAAGAATAAGAATCTAGAATTTATTACAAGTTTTAAAATAAATTTAAATAAAAATATTTCAAAAGGATAAAAGATTCACATTCACTTAGTGAAATCATATATTTTATTTAATAATTTATTTATTAAAAAAGAGAGTTTTAGAATATCTTAAGAAAATATAACATCATTCATTTTGTTATGTAACAACAAAGACAAATACATACATCTTAGTCAAGCCACGTTTACTATATAAACCAGATTACGACTTTTTAATTTCAAAAGGTTGGATTTTAAATCATTCAAAAAGATTTTTTATATCTAATATGCCAACTTATTTAAATTTCAGTAAATCATAATAGCATATATTGGATTTTTCAAAATCCTTAATCTACTCATTTACATATAAGTTTATACATTAATTTATTTAGAAGTAATATTTTAAATATTTAAAATGTCTTATTATATACTAGGATTTTAAGTAGACTTTAAAAATAAATTAAAGTTTAAAAGTCCGAATTAAACCTTAATAGAATCTTTATTAGGTGAATTAAAAAAGTCAGACTTGTCAAGTCTAAAATTTTGAAAATAAACCAACAACCTCAAATATTATAAAGTCCAACTGTACTTTCTTAAATAATAAAATTAAGCATGTTCATCAAAGTCAACCTGATATTTTTGTATTATTTCTGTCCTCTAAATTCTTAAATTATAAAATTATGCATGTTCTTTAAAGTCAACATGATATTTTGTATTAGTTCTGTCCTCTAAATTAATAATCAATTTTCAAAAATTCTATATACGATTTGTTTTTTATAACTTTACGAGTATTACGTCTAATGATACATTTTTCTTATTTACATATTATTTTAAATAATATAGTAACGATTTATACGGTAAAAAATCCGCTAACTTCGTGTATAAAGAGAAATAGGCACAAAAATGAATTGTATATTTTCTTAAAATTGTGAATTTCTCCGGCTTTCTTCTCTATCCTTTAAAAAAGTGTGCCTCCGATTTCACATATTTAAATAAATGATTTAAACTAAGCCCGAGGCAAATGTGAAAAAAAAAAACACTAGTCAAAGTCTCGTGCATTTAATAACAACAAAAACAAAGCCTTATCACATTAGAAATTATACTTGTTTATAATCTATTACTAAAACGTATCATGTGGTGCTGATATTACAGTTTTACTTCTCTTTAATGCTCTTTCTTAAGTGCTTTTCTTTTAAATTGATATGTTGGATTCTTTTTTTTTTTTTCTTGTAAAAAAACTACAACGGTGGTGGGGAAGAAATATGAACTTATAACCTCCTTAAATTACCCAAATCTCTTACCCAACCCAATACTACTTGCTTATATGTTAGACTTGTATACTTTTCAATCTGTTTTTTTGAGGACGTATATCATAACTATCAAATAAAGTGATTCTTCAAAAGAGAGGGGAAATCCCGAGATAGATATGCTATTTAACTTTCATTATATCAAACTAATTTCCAATTTTCAAATTCCGTCTTATTCATTTTTCCTTTAAAATGAGCCTTAACAGCCATAAGACAAAATGGGTATAATGATTAAAGAACTAAAAAAATAATAGACTTCAGCGGTGCTGAAGTTCTTTTTGGATACATATGTAATGCTATCTAAAGACATCCCCAAATTATTGGATCTCCATTAAAATCATATCATAAAGTGTAGACATAAGGACTAAGATTTGTCCTCATTTGGAAGAAATCATTGATTTCAATCTGTAGTGTTACTATTTTCAGACAAACCAAAACCAATCATTTAGGAAAACCCAAAAGGACACGTGCACAAAAAAGAAAAGGAAATGTCAATCATAAGGCTCGATCAAACATATCCTTTGGATAAGACAGCTCGAGGGCGAACCTTTCATGAGCCGTTTATTAGCACAAAGCAACAGTTCCTCTGCTCTTTAGCCGAATTCGTTGATTGAAAAACTGAAAAGGACCTCCAAATTGCACAATGATCAATGGAATAGAAAACTTTATGTACAGTTTTTACATGTCTAGAGGTTCGGCTGGATATTTCTGCTCCTCACGTAAGTTAAAAATTGAGCCGGTAATTCTGCTAGAAATGCTTGAACAACTGAAAGTCCACCTGCAAGAGAAAGAAGTTTGCAAGTATTTGATATGTTAGGCATCATTCGCCAAAACTTCATTCTCTCAAAGAAGTACTTAGTTTTTCTTTCTTGGTACAACGATGGTAATGTGATTTCATGCAAAGTGCTGAAATCCTCATCACTATCTCAATTCTAATATTTTAAATTGATACTTACTTTGAACCTCCCGAAATGGAATAAATTGGACTATATCACGTGAAGCAACGCGTCCATATGAACTTTCTAGCCTCTCTCCCTTGTCTGCATCCAAAACCTAAGAGACAAGAAATTGGACGACAAAATTACAAAAGGCCTTATGGGGCAGTATACCAGCCACACGCACAGCTCATCGCCTTAGACAGCTAATAATCACAAGTCTACGTGCAAACAGTATACAAGTTGGATTTATTACCTCCATTTCTTTGAAATCAGCTCCTCCTACCCCAACAATAAGGATTGATAATGGCAGGTCAGATGCTTTAACAATAGCATCTTTTGTTTCTTGGAGATCTGTCACTACTCCATCCTTTTGAGCATACCAATTAAAACTCAGCAGCAGTGGAAAAACAAGGGGATTGAAAACTCTTTGTAAAATTCTTAGGAGTCAGAAGGATAGGTGATTTTTTGTTACATGTAAGACAAAATATAAAGCACCATGCTTACTATGCATAGTATGGAATTATGGATGCATTAAGGCAAACTACAGAGAAACATAAATGACAAACAACCAAAGAACCATTTAGCTACAATAAACTTATGAACTACGTTCAATGAGGCAAAATTACAATTTACTTTCAGAGCTAAATATGATATCGAACATTGCTAAATATGTTAACTTACTGTGATTATTAATAAAACAAAGTACTTTCTTCCACCATTTGCTACAGATTGGCTGGCAATCAGTGCAGCAGTGCTTATGACCGGTCCAAAAAGTGTAGGTCCTGCAAGAGATACATTAAGCAGGGCACTTGTGTAAGCCATCATAATTCCTTGGATCCCTTCCACCTACAACAGACAGCAACTTCTAACTAATAAAGAACTGTTTCAATATGATAATATGAGCTAAATAAGACATAGCAGTTCTACTTCACAGTAATGACTACTTCCGTTCAAGTTGAAACAATGGGAAACAGGACCATCAATTGGTCGTGCTCCAAATCCCCAAGTAGGAAATCGTTTGTCTGAATCATACAACAGTAACACTTCCCCAACCTCGACAATTGCCTAGAAAAAGCATTCATAGCAAATCAACTATGGATCAATTGCAAATAAAGTTTTGAATTTACACCAAGAATCATTTCTCACCCTCTGGTATGCATTTGGTCGTCCTGAAGGATCAATATAATGCAAAGAATCTGGAAGGCGTGGATTTCCATTTGAAGCTGGTAAACAAGAGAAGGGTAACCATAAGAATGTATATCTTCCCCGTCATCGCATGTATAACCAGAAGCATGTTAGATCAAAGTGTAACATGAATTCTTGAGTTTATATTAAGTGAATCTTCTTTTATCTTCCTAATGAAAAGAGTGTCAGCTGTGAGGAGGAAAATAGAGAGGATAAGGAGAGGGAAGGGCAATCTCATACCAGCTGTTGAGCCTGACAACAATGGCCTTAGAGGATTAGCATTTTGTGGAACCCACAAATGGTTCCTCAAGGTAAACAGGACACATCCAGGCTCCTCCACCAGTGCAGTAATTGTGAATTTATGTTGAACTTCTACCATTACAGTAAACCTCTGTCAAAAGAATACTTTGCAAGGCTAATCCACATGATGCAAGTACTGATGATATTGGAAAAATGGAAGAGGCAAGAAATTGGAACAGATATGGCCATAAAAAGACGGGTTCTCTGGGATAGAAACTTCAATGGCAGAAAGAGGATGCTCCCAGAAATATTGGTACATAGATCCACAGTTGAAGGAACCAAAGACAGCCTGGTGCTGTCTTCACATATTCACCTACCTTCAGCTGATCCAACAAGGTGAGGAAACACCAATAAATAAGAGATTGAATGCCACATGGCAGTCAGAGGTGATGGTGGAGACAAAATGTGTGCACTCAAGACACAACAGCCACAGAACTGGTGCAAATGATGTATCTGCAGAACCAGTTGGTAACCTAGAAAGGGAGTTAGAAATGAAAAAATGACAAGTGTTTCCCTTAGGTAACAGTTTGAAATGTGAAAATCCTAAACCATTGCAGAAAGACAAGCATTTGACCAAGTAAACAGAGAAGGGAACTGTTGCATTAATGTCCCCTATAATTTGGAGATGACGATAAGAGTTGACGCAGATAGTTTTCTCATTATCAACGGTCAAGATTGAGCCTTGCACTTCAAGTGCACTTCAAGATTGACGAGCAAAACCTGGCCCAAGCAAGAGAACCTTTGGATACTTCTATCCCTATGAATTAGCATGATCAATATTAAGTCGAGCCAGGATGTATAGAATCACTATCTGCAAGCTCAGCCTCTAGCAAATCAGCAGAATCACTATGTGGAGACGAACTCTTTTATAAATGTGTAACCTACAACGACAATTGGTACACTTGCCAAAAGTCTAACACCTATTTGGACAAAAACTTTCTCCAACCAAACATCAAGACTTCCATTTCGAAAATGAGTTGTGAGTTATCATGTGTCACCCTTTGTTAGGTAACACTCTGCTCTCTTCTCTGATATTTATGTTCTATGTATGCATTGTAAAGTTGGTCACTAAGCTTTCCATTCAAAATTGGAACAAACTAGTTGCATTTCTAAGCAAACATTAAAGGCTAAATTTTTGCAAATTTTTGCACTACAATTTATAACTTTGGCTCATATGATTGAAGAGAAATTCTATCATCATTAATCAAGTTGTTCAATTGGAGAGAAATCCTAATCTTTTTCTTTTTTCCTCTCTGCCAATGGCACCATTCACACAAAAGAAAATTTAGAAAAATAAATAAATACTGCATAGTAAAAGAAAGAGAGAGGTTGCAGTTTACCTAAGGGGTTGTCGTATCACTCAAATTATCCCCAGAATCATCATTGTTCAATGTGATACGGAGCAACTGCAGTGGCTGAAGGAAACGTGTCTGAGAGAGCCTTGAATTAGTTGATTAGTACAGTTTTCTGTTGAGAAAAGCTGTTAGGATTGGTTGTTAGTAACAGCTTAATATAGCCAATTCAGTTCCTGAGGTAATTCATTCCATTACTTGTAAAACATGCTTCTCTGTATCCTTGATCTTCAATAAAAACTTCTCAAAACCTTTTCTCTTGCAAGGTTTTCCTGGTTCTTGTAATAAGAGAAAAGTTAGTTCTAGGGGAAGAACTGAATTGGCTATATAAAGTTGTTACTAACAACCAATCCTAACAGCTTTTCTCAACAGAAAAAAAAAACAAAAACTGTACTATCTAACTAATTCAAGGCTCTCTCAGACATGTTTCCTTCAGCCAGCTCCGTATCACAATGAAACATCTGAGGCTTCTTCGTCTTGATTCTGACAGAGGCCTCCCTCTGTTGAAGGCTTGACCTGCCATTCTGTTGTCTCTTCAGCTGTGACTGCTGCATAGTGCATTCAACTACACATTGAAACCCTAAATCTCAATAAGGTGTAACATTGAGAGACCATTAAAATTAGTCCTCCACAAGTAATATCTCCTAAATTTCTGCATTTTATAGGGATGGTATTAAAGGTTGCTTCATCTGAAATGCAAGATTGAATGGCCAAGGCTTTATTGATCTACCTTTCAACACATATCCATCCCAACAACATAAGTCGTCATGAACCCATGCCTAACTTTCTTTGCAGACCAAATGCTAGATAAAGGGGACGTAGCCATGCTCTTGCAGAACTGCTGTCAATGAATTTAAGCCTGCATAAATATATTCAGTTTGGGGATGTGTCCTATCACCTGTTATAAAAACATGCACACCATTCACAAGTTCAATCCAACTGCAGCCTGGTCTCTTCTTCACATTTTGTTGCTTCATTGTATACCTCCACTCCAATACTTCCTCATATCGACCAACAACTCCATAAACATTTGACATTAACACATAATTTCCACAATGGTCTGGCTCAAGTTCAATCACTTTACTAGCAGCAACCTCAGCCAAGTCTGTGTCGTTGTGGAGACGGCAGGCTGCTAGCAAAGACCTCCATCCTACGGGATCAGCCTTAAACGGCATTGTCAGAACTAAATCATAAGCCTCCATCAGCTGCCCTGCACGGCAAAGCATGTCAATCACACAGGTGTAGTGTTCAATGGATGGAGAAACACCATATTTTGACTCCATTTCTGAGAGAAACCCAAGCCCCTCTTTCACCATGCCAGCATGGCTGCATGCAGATAGCAATCCAACAAAACTGATTTCATTAGGTACCATTTGAGCCTGACACATACGAGAAAAAATATCCAACGCCTCACCACCATAACCATGCATTCCATAACCAGTGATCATGATGTTCCATGATGCCACATCCTTCTCTCTCATATTAACAAAAACCATTCGCGCATCTCTCATGTTCCCACATTTTGCATACATGTCCATCAAAGCATTGTTCAATAGAACATCATCAAAAACATCGTGACTTTCTTCCTTTGCCAACCCATTTACAACCATATACCCATGTATCTCTCTACCATGCATCAACGCTGCTAGATGAGTACAAGCCGGAAGTACTGTTGTAACAGTAACCAAATCAGGCTGAACCCTGCTGCTCCCCATCATTCTATCAAAAAGCCTCAAAGTTCCATAATGATCACCGCACCGTTCATGAACCGACATGATCGAGTTCCACGAAAAAATATCTATCTCGTCCATCATCTCGAACACACTCAACGCATCACCAACACATTTACATTTCCCATACATATCAATCAGTGCATTTGAAACAACAACTCCGGATTCATAACCCATTTTTGTCACAAACCCATGAACAGCTCGTCCATTGTCAAAATCCCCCATCACAGAAAATATCGACAAAACCCCAGTAACTGTGTATCTACAAGGAACCACCCCGTTTCCCCCCATCCTCCTAAACACCCCAAGAGCCTCCTCAAACCTCCCAATCTGCGCAAACCCATTAACCATGGCATTCCAAAGCACCACATCTCTCACAGGCAATTCCTCAAACACCCGGTACGCCTCCCCCACAAACCTGAATTTCAGGTAAGTATTTACCAGCGCACTGCCAACAAACACATCCAATTCCAAGCCAACCTTAAACATCAAGCCATGAATCTTCGTAACCACGAAACCATCATCATCATCACCACAGGCTCTGATGACACACGGGAAAGTGAACTTGTCAGGAGCAATACCCAGATGCCTCATTTGGTTATACAGAGCAAGGGCGCGTTGGGGAAGCGCGTTTGCAAGGAAGCCAGCGATGAGCGCGTTGTAGGCAAAGACGTTTTTGTTGTGATGGGTGGGGAAGTTGAAGACTCTGAGGGAATGGTCGATGAGGGAGCACTTGGAGTACATGTTGATGAGGCTGGTGATGGCGAGGGGGGATCCGAAGAACGCGTTTTTGAGCAAGTGGGTGTGAAGTTCCTTGCCTTTGGAGAGGTTTGCGTTGTGAGCACATGATTGGAGGGTGGCAATGCACGTTCCTAGGTCGTACGTTGAGAAACCGCGACAATGGTGGTGGTGTTGTTGTGGTTTGGGGATGACGGCTCTCAAGAGTGTTCTTCCATTCATCTATCCCGAAGAGTGAGGTTGATAGAAGAAAGAGTTTCCGAACAGGAGAGTCAATCTTGAGTTCTGGAAGAGTGATTATTATGTTTGTTGTTTATGTTTTTGCGTAGTTATAAACCCCGTCTAGAGCGGTAGGTCCGATCCGTTACACTAATCGGACTTACGGGGAATATTCAATTAAGATTTTGGAGGACCTTAAAAAAAGATTTAATGTCATTTTTTATTATTCATATGATTCATTTTAGTAATTAAGTTTTAAAAATTTATTTTAATATTTTAAATTTTTAAAGTATCATATTTTAATATATATTTTTTGTTCGATAATGATACTTCTTCTGTTGAATCTTTTTAATAAATAATTTAAAATAGTTGTGTCATTTAAATTAATGTTCATTTAAATTAACTGAATCTGTTAATTGAATGAGTCCCTCCACATGTGTCATTTAAATTAATGTTTATCCCATTTCTCTCTAATATTAAAGGACTTATATGTTTATTATAAATTATACTTGAAGTAACTCGAGTGATCCGTTACATTTTCTATCCCATACATATATATATATATATATATTAATAATTAAAAGAATAAGAATTTGGAGTTTTAAAACATATTTAAATAAAAATATTTCAAAAAATAAAGGATTCGCGTCTGAAATCATAATAGAACTTGTCTTCTTACCTCATAGTAGTGTTTAAAAAATGTTTAACACATTGACACATGTTTTGCTTTGTTCTGTTTTGTTTTATTTCCCAACAGCCACACCTGAACCTTTCATGCTCCCCTGTCTTTTGTTTGTGTTTCTTCTTCTTCCTTTTCTCTCTCTCACCTCTTCTTCTTCTCCATCTCTGCCTTAGCCACCACAGCCACACTTTGTTCCCCAAAACCAAACCCGACAAAGTTAACGCCTTTCCCTCTGTCTCGAACCAGAAACCTTTTCGTGACCCTTGCATGTGTTGCGATGCTCATCCCAGAAATAAATAACCATGAAAGCAAGACTCAATAAAGTTAACGCCTTTCCCTCTGTCACGAACCAAAATTTTTTTCCTAACCGTTGCATGTGTTGCGATGTTCAACAGTTAAAAGTGTTGATTTGTTTTTTAGGTTGATTGTTGGTTTATTTATGTGATTGGGGTTATACGCCTGGCTAAGAAGAGATGCGCTCCTCTAATGCTCCGTTTGGCGTACGTTCTTTTTCATTCTTTCTATTTAACATTAGATCTCTGTTATTTACGATTGAGTTTATGGATTGTCATTTTGACGCGTTTTGGTGCGTTTCGTGTGCAGATGGCACTCTGCTGGAACCTTTGTGACATGGGTCAGATATATCTATACTATTTACCTTATTTCTGCTTAATCAGTATTATTGTTGTTGCAATTGTTGTTCCTGCTCAATGTTATCGTGTTCTAATTTATGTTATAAACTTATAATACTCTTCTATGTGTGTGTTTTGGTCATAATGTTTGTGTGCAATGAATGAGTTATTATTGACAAAATAAAAATGACATCCATGTTCGTCTGAGGCTCAAATTTCCTATTATGTCATACTGTTCCTTATATGCTAATTATTTTTTCAACAATATTTATCAAAGTTACATTTGACTTTTCTGTGATTATGAAAAAAGTAAACTTATCAGAATCCTGCGATATATCAAATTATGGTACATATGATCGGTTGGCTCAAAACAACATCATCCTTATTTTACAAAAAAAAGTGTTAAAAAAATACAGTCATGCAGGATTACATTATTTTTTTAAAAAAAATTGGTGTATATGTACTTCCCTTATGGTATGATTAAAAAATATCATATCATATTCACTAGGTCATATGCAAACTGAAAATAAAACTGGATCTTCAATTCCCCACGATATCAAGAATTCTAGAAATTGGGCTGATAGTCATATCCAGTATCCAAAGAAAACTGGACCTTCTGATTTTAACAAAAATTCTTCAATTACTTCCCACCTATTCACTTGACCACTATTTATTCCACTTCTTAACAACAGTACTAAACTGAAATGAATTATCAAATCAACCATCAGTGATAGCATTGGGAATAGGTATACATTAAACATTACACTCTACAAAATACTACAACTTATTTTCCCCTACAAACTCTGTTTCACTTTTATTAGTGCAAACTCCAGTTTTACACCATTAAGAAAATGAAGAGCACATCTTCAACGGGATCAAATGAGGTAATTCGTTCCTATTCTGCTCTTTACAACACAATTTTTTTGGCTCCTTTCCTTCAATATCAACACTTAAACTACTAAAATTATAATCTTTCTATGATTGCAGATAAAATCTGTCATTATCAAGCCGCCTTTGATCTTACAGTTTATCGCTGCCTTTAGCAATGACAAAGTAATGTTTGATTATCCTCTTATTTTGCAATATTTTTATCGGTATTACCGTTCCATATAGATGTATTTACATTTATCTATTTTTTTGCAGAACATCATCCCTGTTCCAGCGTTCTACCATACACAATGGGCACCACAGTATCTAGAGTTCGTTCATCTAAGATATAATGGAGCAATCTACAAAATACAGGTCAGGCGCCACAAAGAAAGAGTCTATTTGGCAGATGGATTGGAAAATTTCAGGAAACAATTGGGAATCTATGAATCAACAACCATTCAGTTTTTTGCTTGTGATCATCACTCCCCCTTTGACATACATTTCATACCAACCCTGGAGCGGCAAACTTGTGGCAGGCAGAGACATTCATCCAGAAAGCATATGTGGACTATTTAGTTTACTCAGGAAATGGTCGGTGCTCCTGAACCTCTGGTAAGTTGAAATTTCATACATTAATCTCTCTAAACGAATTTTTGGCGCTTTATTAATTTAGCTTTTTCCTATCAATAGAAACTTCCGCTTTGTACACGAGTTCCTATTATGCCATTGTTGAACATTTTGTGTCAGAGTACAGATATTAACATTTTTTGTTTGCACAAGTTTTGTTATGTTTTTATCAACTCTGACCTTGAGTTACAATTTTTTTTATTCCGTAATGTAGCAAATTCTGCTTTCCTTTTCCTTCCATAAATTAGCACTAACAAGAAACATGCTATGTTATTGTTTTGGCCTCCTTTTGTGTGATTTTAAATTCATGGAATTGATATTTCTTAAAAACTTTCTAGTGTTAGAATCTATGTTTCTTCTGTCTTTTACTGATTGTCCTACTTATTAGTTTGAAGACTAAATTACATTTAGGTGGAATTAGTTTGCTACCGTCCTTGTTTTGATACTCATATTATTTTCTCTATCCTATAATATGTTTATATTTGATTGCTTTCTCTGCAGTTATATTTATTAGGTGTTCACATTGCCCTTATGCAGCAGCAACCTAATACAATGACTATTATTGTCCCTCAGCATCCACAGCAAGGACGAGAGATTGCCAAAGTAAGCTTTTTTCCCCATATCCTTTCAAACATGATTTTGGTTTCCTCTGAGTATCTTTCATAGGAGGCCCGGGGCAATTCTTACTTGAGGCAGAGTCTGGTACTGTTAGGAAACCACCTATTAATAAGGTCTAAATTAGGAAACGACAGAGGGGGAATTGAATGGTTAATGTAGCATATTGCATGTGCAGCACTCAAGGGTAGTTCAGTGGTGGAGCCTGACCAAATTTTTTGGAGGGGCCAAAGTAATTAAGTTTATAATATCATTTCTTAGGAATAATTTTAAACATTTAATGATATTATTCAAATATTAATTTTTTTTTGTGATATGAGAATATCTTTTTATTTGTTTATTAATTATACTCTTCAACTTTTTAACGATTGTATACCTTGTCTACTACTAAATAAAAAAATTGAGAATTTGTTTAAATTGTTCTTATGAAAAATCAGCAAGTCAAATCAAGTTATTTTATAAACAAAATTTGTACAAAAATACATAAAAAGTACAGTGGATTTTTCAACAAATTTAAGGAAATAAATATATCTTTGCCAAAATCATAAGAAAATTTGTTTGAAGAATGCAATATATATATATATATATATATATATATATATATATATATATATATATATAATTAATGAAATATTTCATGCATGAAAGTCTTATTTTTAAGCTATTTTGTAAATAGACGTGGTTTATACAAGGACCCTCTATGGATTCGGAAGCTAAAGAATCCTTCGTTTCTTACATTGATCTTTTTACTCTCTTGAATGTTGCTGATGCTTATATGTTCATTTTGTAACATAGGAAGCTTACACAATTTTATTTTGGATAGAAAACTTAGAACTTTAATTGAAATTATACGGAGTAATGTTTTCTTGGTGGAAATTATAGCTCGATCATTTGGTCCCACATTGTTTATTTTATGTTTTGTGAAGCTTTTTGGCCCTGAAATTTTGACTTTCATTTCTGTACGTCTGCTATTCTTGTACTGCTATCTATTGGTACCAGAATTAATTGAAGAATACTACAGAAAAATTTGGCTCAGTTGAGGGTGTTCTGATCCAGTTTCTAACAGATTCTAAATGTTGGTGCCATTCTTAGTAGAAATTCAAATCGTAGTTTGCTACTTTGTGGGGTATTAGTCACTTCCTCCAGAGTCCAGACCAAACACTTGTTAATGTTTATTGTGGTTTTGTTCATTAAAAAATGTTACTTTTTTTATTTTTAAGAGATTTTCTAAGTTTGTTTGCCTTGCCTTGTCAAAAGAGGGTTAAACACTACCTAAATCATTGTGTATGAATATGCTCATATTCAAATGACAATCAGTTTGTACATCTCCTTTAGGGTCATTTGCATACAACATAAATGATGCTCATTTAAACATTACTCTTCTTATTTTTTAACACTTCTTTTCTACTATTCTGAAATTCATGGTGATTTTATTTGATATAGTGCAGAAATTGGAGAAAGAAGGGCAAAATGTAGTTTTGAGGTCTCAATATGAGAAGTTTAAGCCACGAGCTAATATTTATGTGGTGGACACTTTGGGTACAACTTCTTTTCTTTTCACTGACATGAAATGCTATCATACCTGAAAATCCACTTCTACTGAGAATGGAGACCATGGATTTCTAGAGCTGTTGAGTTTGCTCCTCATTCTTTGCTACAATTCACCATCTTCATCATCACTTGTCATTCTTTTATAGTTATCAAGATCATTTTAACTCAGGTTTACTCATGGGAGGATTGGTGAAGTATCCTAACCTTCTTAGTTTTATTTGCAAATTTGCAATTTCATGTTGATTGTTATCATCCATGGAACTATCCTTTCAAGGCTATTACTAATTATTGGGTAAAGGGTACCTAGGCGGATGGAATTATTAGGCTTATTAGGGATATCATCCATGACATTTACTGTCATCCATCTTCTTTGGCAGGTGATTGGGGGTTCATTACTCCCTGGTTGGTCTGGCCACAATATCTCAGAAGCTGCAGCAGCTGGCTGTGCTGTTTTGACAGGTCAATGTTGAATAATGCAATTCTCAAATTTCAACGTGTTTAGGTTGGAACTCATAGTTGATTTCAGGTTTTCCCGTTGGGCATTTCTCCCACATGGTACTGGAAATGCAACGATCAAATCCTTTGTCAGTTCTTCAGGTGGGGTGACAACTCATTTGCCAATCAACATTGTTCTACAGCACGGATATTCTTATACTGTTCTCCGTGGTAGTTTACTTGTAGGTTTCTGGAAAACTGGAGCTTGAACACGCTCTCATTGAGCTCTTCACCAATGCAACACTTCAAGCATGCGGTAGAGCTGCTAAGGAAGCTTTTTGTTGGTTGTCCTCCTGTGGCGTTGTTGAAAACATTTGGAGTTTGCTAAATTTTCACATTTTTGTCTGCAGAGGAATCCAAGAGTCCAAGACTATGAGAAATGAAGTTTAATATTGTCACAACAAATTTTCATTCAGACTCGATCCATTTATTGGATTCATTTACCCTGCGATAGAAGCACACCCATATTTACAACCCCATTTCACAGTAATGGTGGTTTGATATATTATTTTAACAGCATTCTGTTATGATCAAGCACAAAGTTCCTAGAATTCGAGGTCTAGGGCCTCCAGAGCAACAAAAGGGAGAAGGGAAATAGTTTGTATTATTTTCTGCTTATCTGTTGAATTACATTCTTCTATTTATAAGCTATCTATGATCATTCTAGAATTTAATTCTAACAGATTTTGCCTTCTTCTGAGCCTTGGAGGAATTGAGAAATTGAGAAATGCACTGCGTGATTGCCTTGGGGACGAGGTACAGCTTTTCTAACGGCAATTTTCTAGAATCCTTGCTGACGTGGCTGCTGTCATTTGGGTGTATAGTCATCCAGGTACCTTGGTCTGATGATTCTCCTTTTTGCCCCTGCTTCTTCTTCTTCCTTATGTTGCTCTGTTCTTGGTGTTGGTTCTGTGTTCATAACACATTCCATCAATCTACTCGTTAGCTTTCTAATATTCTCGGATATTACCTAACATCAAAAGCTTGAAGAGTATAGTTGCCAGATTCTTCTTTTATTAAGTGTTGTTACAAACTTTTACTTTGGGTCGGACTTTGGCAAGTATGTGTTTCAAATCGTTGAATTTAGCTCGTGGACAATCATCTCCCGGCCATACAGTAGGCTCTTGTAGGTGGCTTTGAATATTGTGATTCATACTATGGAGTTGTTATTTGCATAATCATATTATATCACGTCATAATCTATTTCGTGGTGGGTAACAATATTAAAATATATTTATTGTTCGATATAAATAATAATTGTGGATCACAACAAAACATATGTACAGAACACGAGTCTTAAATATTGTTGATTCATTAAATTTTAGGTATTTAGTACGAAAATAATACAATAATTTCGCCAATTTTGAAAAATGCCCATTTTTCATTATTATTGGTTGGCAATCAATTTTTGCTACAACTATCTGTCCTCTGGAGTGTGGAGTCAACTGTTGATTAATTACTGATTTCGGTTCCAATCCCAAAACATCTTTGGGCCCTTGTGGGTTTTCACTGTTTCCATTTTCAGCTTAAAGACTTCATTAATTCTACTATATCGAACCATAATTAAGTTGTATTTATTCATCATCAAAGATCACACAGATCATATTTGTTTTAAGAAAAACAAACAAAAATGATATGAACACGGGCATCATAACATTTTAGTACTTACGTGGGAAAGTTGCTAACAGAGGTTGGTGTAATTGATAAAGATAAGACTATTCTCAAAAATCTATATAAACAATTTTGGTTCCAATGAAGACTTTATTGGTAAGCAATGTATAAGTACCTTTTATAAGTATTCTTTAAGTTGTGAAACTTCTCCGGTGAGCTCTTGAGACTCAATTTATCTAATTTTCTTTTATGAAAAAGTGTGAAGAAATCTTAGATAAATAAATATAAATAACTCAACTAACAATAAGGCATTTGTGAATCTAACATGGTTGTTTAGAACTACTCATGGACAATCTTGAACCTAAGCAATTGAGGGAAATGAAAGAGAGACTGCTGTAGTAATAAATAATATACTTAATGAATGCATTTAGTTGCTGCTCCTCCTTTTGCTTTCAAGGCCCTGAAGTAAGGGCATAGAGTCCTTGGAAAAGCCGAAGTCTAGCTTCTTGAGAGGCACATGGCTAGAGGATGTTCCATCTCTCAGGGTCTGAATAATATCTTCAAAAAGGAACTCATCACAAGGTATAGCCAGAGGACCACTCTTGTTGAAGCCATAACCTTCATATAATTGGTCTAGTAGTTGTTGAAGCAGTGGATGGTTAAGGTAATCAGCCCTTATCACAAACCTTCTCTTTGCTTCTCCCACGATCACCGCCAAGTGGCCACGTGGGACGTCCGTCGGCGGCTTCTTCCCACTGCCACCACTGGCATTCTTGAGCCACATGCAAGCCATGCTTTGTATTTATCTGTTGAGGTTCTTAGTGGTGGATCATGTAATGTTATATATATATGCATGTGTTTGTATATTTTTTTTATCCCTAAGAATTAAAGACAAAACTCTTACATCTTATTTAACTACACTTCTTAACACGTGTGTTTATGTATTAGTGCAAAGGTGAGACACCTCTAGTGTCATATATTGTGGTCTTAATTTCCATCTTGACGACAAACTGAGACACGTCTCGTGTGCTTTGGAAAACGACTCAACAATATCCTTAATGTGTTGATGAAGGTTGGGTACGTATGGTAGTTTGGTGTAGTCCTTGTTGTCCCACTGCTACATTGCCGTTATTGTTTTATTGATTTCTTTTATTGATGTCTCTAATTTGTCGTCAATAAAGCAAAGAGAAATGAAGAACTTGGTTGCCTTTAATGATGTTGGAACAAGATTGTGTGCACATGTACTTGCAGAGCCGTGGCTAGCATAAGGCAATTAATTTTATTTTTTTTACAATGATATGGGTATGAAATTGTCTTCACTAAAAACAATGACAAACAAATCTTGTTGAAGATTATGAGTTAGTATTTTCCCCCATAAATTAAAATTAAGACAATAGTCTTAGGCTCAGGATGAAGTTCTTCGTTTTTTTTATATTATATTGAACAGACTTTTTTTTTAAATTTATTAGACAGTAAATTTTATTATATTATTTGTAGTTAATTTGTTACGAAACTTATAAAATTTTAGAATATGTTTTTACATGGATATTGTTGTAGATTAACAATTTTACTAATTTAGAAAGTCATAGGAAAAATTAGTTTATGTTTGTTTTGAATTTAAAAAAATGACATCGAAATGAACAAAAAGGTTAAATTTCATAAAAACAATATGATCTATAAGAAAAACATTTTGATAAGATCACACATTGAGTTAAAGATTATTTTAGTTTTGATTATTTTGTATTCATATCAGACTAGTTTATTTCTTTTATTCTCAACTTATTTGAAAAAAATATGATAGCACTTTGGATTTTTTATATAAAATTCAATAATTGAACACTTTAAAAAGAGAATGAATTAAAAAAATATTGTATGAGTTTGAAACGAATTAAAGCTTTAACGAGCATCAATTCAATATTAGTAATCTTCACATTTTTTTCCTAAATTAAAGTTGAAATTTCTGGATTATTAGACTTTCATCAACAAATTGTGGTCTAAAATATTAGAAAAATAAAACATAAATTGATGAGCTATATCAAAGTAGGATCTATCTATAAATTTTTTCTTAGGCCTCAAAACATTTAAACACAGCTTTGTGTACGTGCATGTTGCTTCTCTTAACTACCGCTTAGCGCTATAAGCACTTTTCCTTTCCTCATCTCTAAAACCGGTACTACATCTGGGTAAATTAAATGGAAACTACCAAACCTACACCCTAAAATAGGGTGGAAGAACACAGAGAAATTGAAATAAAAAGAGAAAATATAAAGAGAAAAAGTACATAATAGATGCGACATGTAATGTGATAAGAAAGAAAAACAGAAATAATTATAAAAAAAAAACAAGGATAGAAATGACATGGAAGAGTAGTGGGCTCATATCATGGCCGAGTTTCTAGTCTTTAATTCAATTGGGATATTCCATAACTGATTTACGGTCGATGTCAATATTGGGTCCTTTGGACCGATAACATGGCCCACTCAACTAGCTGAGGTAATCCTATGTGGGTGCTACTACTGATTCTTACCTATGAAATGCAATTACCAAAATACACTTTCAACATTTCACTCTACCTTTCTCCCTTCCACCACTCTTTCCTCCTTTTGTTTCTTCATTTCTTTTATCTTTTTTTCCTCCTTTTCTTCATTCATCCATTCATTTTTTTTTTTTCTTTCTCCCCTCTCTTTGCTCTCTACACGATGAAGGTATTTTTTTTTCCTTGTTCTTATAAAAATAACGTAATCATAATTTTGTTGCGCCTTTTCGTACAACAGAATCATGATTTTCTTTTTGTGATTTCACACCCCCCTAATACAACAGAATCATGATTTCAGTAAGGTATTTTCTCACAAAAAATTAATCATAAAAATAAGTTACTTTTTTTACTTGAATTAATTTTGATACAAATTATATTAATGATGACACATATTATCTTTTTTTAACAATAATCAAATTAATTATCATATAAATTAAATTTTTATACAAATTTAAATTAATAATGACATAAATTACTCTTTTTAACTGTAATCAAATTAATATCATAAATTGATTTAGTTATTATTAATAAAGGTAATTCTCATAATAATTAATTTGATTACCTTTATAAGTAGTAACTTGTATCCAATTAATTTAATTTTAATTAAAAAAATATGTTGAGTATTATTAAAAAGGATAATTATATCACAATTAATTTGATTACTTAAAAAAAGGTAACTTTATTATAATTAATAAAAAAAATACAATGAAAATATGATTTCGTTGTACAATTTTTCCATAAATCACAATGCACAATGGAATCATGATTTTGTTGTGCAAATACAACAAAATCTCGATTCTATTGATCAATAGTTTTTGCATTCCCCTAATGCAAGGGAAATGTGATTTCATTGTGTATTGTGGGTAAGGATAAATTTGGATTTTTTTGAATGGTGATAGGGACCAATATCAATTTGGTTGGGACCAATAGCAACCCACATGCTATTTTATCAACACTAATGACAAGTCAAATATAGTCTCCCTAGTCTCAGCTTGATTCCATAAGGTTCATTTTTCTTTTTAAATTTATGGCTAAGGCAACTTAGCCAAGAGATAAAGTCTCAAGTCAATCCTAGACATATCACAATGATTGCATCAACTAGAGCAAGTCCTTGGGACCAAACTCTTAGGGCAAAACTTTGGTTGAAACAAGTAAGGATGTCGAAATGGATTGATCTCAACCATTAACTCATTTAATTCATTAAATTGGGTTGGGTTATATGACTCAACCCTTCAATCACATGACTTACCAATTCGATAGTTCAAAGGTGGGTTAGACTAAGTTGACCCATCTAGGTGGATTATTTTTCTCTGTTTTTATGAATTGTATGGTTAAATATTATTTTATGGACTATTATGGATCTCATGTTATTTTGTTGCTTTGTATCTCATTTATTTAACTCTTGATGATAAGTTCTAGAAACCATTTGTGCCAAAGAAATTTAGTATAATATCATCTTTATATTTGTGACATTATATTTATCTTAGCATGGTTCAATTTTTTTTTATAGTTTTAAAATTTTGATGGGTCAACCTGGCTAATCCACAACTCATTAAAGTTAGGTTGGGAGGAGACTTCTAACTCAATACTAAAATAAGTTCAACCCAATTTAACCCATTTTTTTTGGCATGAACTTATCTTATAAGAGGTGAAAATAAGTAGAAATGAGAAATGACTAAGCCTCAATCATCTCTGTAAAAACAAATATCACAAGAAAGGAGGTTGAATTATGATTTTAAGTTTTTTCATAAATCTTTTTCGAACACAAAAGCTATCGTTTGATAAAGCTAGGGAGAAAACAAGATTTTCACAAATAGATCTAATCAGATGATATCAACAAATTTTGCAAAATTTCTTTTTAAAAGCAAAATCAAATTTAAACCCTTAGCCAATTAAAAACAAGAGAGACAAGATTAGACATAAAGAATTCTATATTGGTTATCATGGAGACTATGCCTAGTTTTTGACAAAGCCATCAAGTTCTACAAACTTCAACAAAGTTACAAGTATTCTTCCTTGCCACTTTTTACAACAAAGCTTATCCTCAAGCTTAAAACACACCTAATATTCTTGGTTCTACCAATCCACTAGTGGCTCTAAACAAATCAATAGATTTGTTGATGTTGATTTGCTTGTTGTAGTGCCTTAATGTCTTACAGATGAAAATATAAATCAAACATTTAGTCTTTTCTCTCAAGATATACAAAGTGTTTTTGAGAGTTTTTACAACTTAAGAAATTTAAAAAGAAAGGCAGCTCGAAAGTGAGGGAAAAATAATTTTCAAATATTAGTTTGTAGGTTTATAACTTCTTCTCTTTAAAGCTTCTCGTATTTATAGTCAATCTTCATAAAGTGTTTGTTGTCTCTAAACGATCTTCTCTTCGTTGTTTTTAAATCTTACATATGAAAATGTATATGTTGGTGCATTAAATGCACCATGTTGAAACACCACTCTTTTTAACTTTCTTGAGTCACACTTTAGCAGAGGTCAAAACACTTTTGCTTAAAAAAGGTATTGTCCACAATAGGTGTAGCATGCACATCTTTTAAGAGGAAGAGATGTCATTCTTGAAATTCTTGATTATTCTCTTACTTCCTTGGCCAATAGTAGGAAGAATTTTTGAAGACGTTCTCTACAAAACTAATCCCAGACACACACAAAGTATCAATGAAGTCTTAAATGCGTCCCAAAGCTTAACATCTGTTTGCTTTTGTTTGAATGATCAAACACAGTGACAATGCATCCGTATGGCATCCGTATGATGGAATATAAAATGAAACTTTCAACTTTGTAACTATTTGCATCAATTCAAAGTATTGGAGGGTTTTGTTTTGTCTTATGACTGAACAATCTATTCTTGACTTTTTAACCTAAAATGTAACACTCCTCACACTTATTCCTTTTGACAAGATGGTGTCGAAGGGTAAGGATGATTTGACTGGTGATGAAGATTTCCAGCTTGATGATGATGGACTTGAGAGTGATTACTGCTAGGGTTTCATCAATTCCATCTCTCATATATATAAGAAAGTGATCTTATCTAAATCTTAATTATATTTTATCTTATCAAATCTTGTTTATCTTATTAAATATCATTCGATTAGATATACTGATAATTATCTTATTTCATTATATATATATATATATATATATATATATATATATATATATATATATATAAGATTTTCGTTTGAAAAGAAAAATTTATAAAACAAATACTGGATATTTTGAAAAAAAACACTCAAGAGATGCAAAAATAAATACATAAAGCACAAAATGTTTTCAAAAGCCTAAAAACACAATTCAAACCCTAGGTCAGTTATAGGCAAAAGGAAAGCAATAAAATATCATGCACAAAATTTATATTGGTTGTCTCTTCCACTGAGAGTACATCCAGTTGTTGGCAAAACACTAAATTCCACTAAATTTTCACAAGTTACAAGTGTTGTGTCATGATCACTTCTGGTTTTACAAATCAAGCTCTACCCCAAACTTGATTAACACCCCGTAGTCTTTGTCCTACTAAGTCACTGTTGTCTCTATACACATTAGAATTGATTTGTGGTTGAAGTTTGCTCAGAGACTAAGTCTAGAATCATCTTACAGACAGATATACAAATCAATGTTTAGTCTTTTTCTCTCAATATGTTCAAAGTATTTTGAGAACTTTTTCTAACTTTACAAGGATTTACAGAAGGATTTTTGTAGAAAGAATAATGAATGTTTTTGGCCCAAGATTATCATTTTCACTCTTCAAAGCCTCTGGCTTATATAGGCCTCGTCTTTAAGTATTTGTCGTCTCACAACGAGTATATATCTTCACTTGATCTTCATCTGATGAATATGGTCATTGAGAGCATTTAAATGTAGCATTGAATGCACATTCTTTCCTCATGTAAAGAGTCTACTCTTCAACGCTTGCGTGTTTGAGAATTGCAATAGGTAGTCACTTCTTTGTGTTACAGCAGGTCAAGTCTTATGTAGCAGAGTTCTTCTTCTAATGGCGTTTGAGGAATTTTAGACCTTGACTTTATTTATTCTTCAAAGGATTCGACAGATTTTGAGAGAATGTTTATGTAAAGAAAATCTCAGACACAAAACATTAAATGAGGTCTTAAATGTCATCTCAAATGTTATATTAGATAATTACTCCATCTATCTACTGTTAAAAACATTGGATGCACGTTCTTTAAGCCATGTTCTGATAAAAACATTAGATATGAAACATCAGACACTTATTTCGCATAAAATGTAACTTTTAACCTTTGTATTTGTTTACATCTAATAAAAATAATTAATGGTTCTTATTCATTTTAAGATGTAAATATCTTTTGAGTCAACACATCTTATTTAAATAAATATGTCATTAATTAATTAAATCATAATTTATTAATTAATTATGAACTAAATTAAATCACATTTAATTCATTAATATGCTCAAATTAATGACTCTAAGCATGTGACCCTATAGGTTTCCACCCACTAGACGTACAATAAAATTATCACTATAATATTATAGGTAGTGATTGACAGCTAGTAATTTATTGCTACCAACCAACCATGAGAAAATTGATGATTCAATTTTAACCTTACCACAATGATTTCCACCATGTAGTTTCTGTCCCTTCATCCAAATGGCTTGAATGAACATGACACATAAAAGTGTCATCCTTGTTGAGTTTGATCATCGATTTCTCAATATTTGAGTGGACATAAAAATACAAACGAATCCAATATCTGATATTAACTCATTTCCACGTGGTCACGCACATAAAGCGTCTCACTATTGAAAGACCCATAGATATAATTTTTGCTATGTAGGAGGGACAAATCTTATATATATCACTCACATCCCTCAACATGATTTATTGCATATCCAAATACTACCTTTATGACCACTCTACTGGTCACCTTACGAGTGGCGTATAATATTAAAGCCTACAAACTCTTACATGTAAAAATTATTCATCACACATTTACTAACAAAGTTAGTGGGTGAATAACAATATAGACTAACTTGACTAATAGAATTCAATTTCATGAATTTCTTGGTATTTTTCTAAATTCAGAAACTATTGTGATAACTTTTCACAATTTCAAAGGATCAAGATGGGAATTTACTCCATATTAGCTACTCACGATTGCTTTTTATTAAAAATGTTAAATCTAATTTCCTTTTTAAATTATGTTATTATTTGATTAAGATTTCCTTTATTGATAAATTATCTTTAATGCAAAAATTGCAGATTTAGAAATCAATACAAATAATTGCTAATGTTTATTTACGTGTTAGTTTGTTACCAAGTTAAAAATTATCTTGAATTACTTTGATACTTTCTGGTCCAGCCAAATAAAATATGGGATACTCGTAATATTGTAGTGCCTTGATTATTCATCAACGGAGACACTCCAACGTAAGTTAGAGGTAGAAGAATAAAAAATTCATGTCGAAAGTAGGGTTAGAATAGAAGTTGGTTCCGTAGAACCTTATGACCCTTTTTTATAGTGATTAAATTAAGTCCATACATTTAATTTCTCTAATTAGATATTATAAATAAGACAGACCTAGCTAATTTCAAGATAAAATTAAATCTTATTTTATCTCATGTGATAATGTTGTGATGTTAACATAATTAATGCTTCGCTATATAACTAGTAGATATAGACTTTTTCTCTTTTTTCATTTATTTGATCAATTGAGTTTAATGGAATAAAATAAGATATGCATTCGATCGACCACTAGGTACATCGCTTTAGATCGAGTATTACCACAAGTATCGAGTAATTTATTTATAGCTTAAATATATTTTTTATATCTGAAAAATATATGTTTTTAATTTATTATTTAAAAACATTTTTGTATGATTTAATTTAATACGTGTTGTTAGTCGCATACTTAAAAAGTGATAACGTTTGTATAGAGTGATAACTTGATGAATTGAGTGTCACCTGGTCAATTTATAATAACCAACCCAACAGTGTCACATTATGTTTGTATTATTAAAAAAATATAATTCTCCATCTTAACTGCTAGGGTTCTCCATGTGTCTGTCGTGGAGGAGCTGCCGCATCACAGTTGCTCGCTCGCTCTCATGTGGAAGAAGATCCAGGGTAGTGTGGAACAAAAAGAAGAACAAGAGGATGAAATTGAGAATGGAGCCCACAACAAGAGTTGAGAAAACCAAAAACCAAGTCCAGTTCATTCAAACTGAACTTGGCCTGCATGGCCCCACAATTCCTCCATTAACACCTTGAATGGGAATCCTGGGTCCACTGCTACCCTCCATCTCCATCCGTTTAACACCATTCCCATAACTCCCTCCCAACCAAACACAACGGCGTTTTCGTTCTCTCCTTCGCCATGCACTCCGCCGGCGATCATAAATACTATATAAAAAATCAACTACTTAAGCAAAAAGATTTAAGTAATCATATAAAATAACTTATTTTTTAAATATAAAAAACATATTTAAATATTTATTTATTTATTCTACAAGTTCTGCCGACTAACCATGTGAAATGTGATATGCAACTATCACATTTTGAGGCTTGAGTAGTTTGGATTTGATCACATGCTTATGAAATTTTATTTGTTGGTACTTTACATGGTGGGTAACTTCGGCCAGACATGCAATGAAGATGCGTTTGCCCTTTAATAGAGAAACTTAAAAAAGATGGGGGCTGGGGTCCTTAGACATTCTTTTAGAGATGGCTGGTGGCTAGTAAAGACTGAAGGATTCTCCCACCAATATTTCTTTATGAAGAGTGAAGCAACAGAGCCAAATTTGAAACTCAAAGTGACCCAAAAAACCTCATCATTTTACGAGGCAGGCATGACCTTGGAGGCTCTTTATATATATTTTCAATAATATATATAGTTAAATATATTTTTACTTCTTTAAATTTAGATAATTATTCATTTTAGTTCATCAATTTTTTAAAAATTACTTTTAGTCTCTCTTTATTTATTAAATTCATGGTTTCATAATTTGTGACGATTGTTAACCACCAAAATTTATTTATTTTTAATTCAATCTTTTAAAAAATGATTTTTGATAATTTTAAACTGTCAAAACATTTGACTCATAGTATGATTTAAAGAAAAAGTAAAAACATGGGTGTGAAACTTTGATGATTTTTTATACATATTTTGAAAATTTTAAACTGTCATAGATTATTTTAAAAAATTAAATTAAAAAAACATTTTCTATGATGAAAAATCACCATAGATTATAACACCATTAACCCAAAGAAAGAGATGAACTAAAAGTAATTTTTTGAAAATTCGAGAGACTAATATAAATATATTTTATTTTGAAGGATTAAAAAAATAATTATCTAAATTTAAAAGATTAAAAAGATATTTAAACTTATATATATATAGAGAAGATCAAATTACACCGGTATAACTTTAATAACTATTACATTATTTTATAACTTTTAATTGAATAATATTTTTTTAAAACTCACCATTGAATTGTTATTGAATTATAACAAAATTTGATACAAATGATTTTAGTAATATATAAATATAGTTCAATGGTTGGATCAATAAAATTCATATCTTATGTCAAGTTATTAATAATGTATAATAATTATTAAAATTATATCGATATAACTTAATTTCTTCTCATATATATATATATATAGATATAGATGTGTGTGTATATACACACATCTATATATACGTACCTGTATACATGTATTATGTGTGTGCGTTTATAAACATGTAAAATAGGTAATCTTGATTACCTAAATTATAATTTTTATTTTATGTTAGTATGTCATATTTTTTATATTTAATTTTAGTACTTATTGTTACTGAATATTCATTAAATGATTATATGATAGACTAATAACATATCACATCATTGATTACAAATCATTTAATAATAATATGACATGCTAAAAAGTAATTCTCTGAGAAATTAGAGTACTAATCAAGAGAAAATTAATGTCAGTTTCACCTTTATGCATGTGGTAAGTACTATAACCAATGGCGGATGCACATGTATTGGTGTTGCCCCCACAAGATTTCCGATTCTTTTTTATTTGTATATGCGTGATAAAATAAATTTTGCTCTCATGAAAAATTAGGTATTGTGCTCATAAAATAATTTTATTTTAAAAGAACCTAAAAAAATAAAAAAAAATAAAAAATGAATAAATTGATACTAATTTTATTATTTTATTATTTTAATTTTTAATAATATTGATAAAGGAAAATCATATATACAATATTTTTAAAGTGCAAATGTGTATAGGATAATTGTAATTTGTAGAAGCTTAAATATTTTAAACTTATTTGTAAAAGATTGTAATATTTTTGTTTTGCTAAATATTATAAATCATTGGGTTAATTATATTTTCAGTGATAAACTTTTTTGTAAATTTCACTTGTAATCTTTAAATAATTTTTTCAAACATTTTTGGTCCCTATAATTTTTTTATGTTAATAGTTCTAGTTACTATTAACATTAATTGATGACATAACTAGTCAGGTTTAATAATCATGTAACTTATTATGTAATTAAGAAGTTTGAAGGGGACATCTACTTGTACTTTTCTTTAGTAAATTATGTTTTTAATATCTCATTTCTTTGAATTAATTGGTAATGTCATACAAATTTATAAATGATTAAAAACACAATTTACCAAACAAATTACACGTGATTGTGGTTGTCTTATCAGATCCTTTGATGGTATGAAAAATTACTACTAACATGAATATTATATCATCAATAAAATTGTTAATAAAAAAGTATAAGACAGAAATACTAAAAAAATATTTAAAAATTAGAAGTAAAATTAAAAAAATAATTAAGACAAAAAATATAATTAAGCCTAAACTATTTGTTTTTAAAAGAAAAATTTATCAATCTCTCACTCCCTATAACAAGTTATAGGAAATAGTTTTACTTCAAAAGTTTTTTTAAGTGTATTATTATATTAACAATTGGGCAACTATCTTAAAAAACAATTGAACAATTACAGGGCCACCTGATGTATCAAATTTTACAATTCAAATTGATGTAATATGTATGACATGAGATAATAATGTATTTGTTACAAGGTATTAATTGTGTTTTTGTTGAGATTGTTTGGTTTGTTATGAACATGTATATTTCCTATTTATTTTATTATCCTGTTTGGATGCACATTGTTGAGGCATGAACTTTTGACGTTCTTAAAGTAACTATTGGTTATTTTCATGTAATTTGTGGATTTGGACCTCAAAACAAACATTGGGACATGGATGCCCTATCTTATTCTATGAGCTCTATGATTTTTGGCCTCATCAAGTTGGGATTACTTGCATCTTTTACCAAAATTTTAATAAGTCATCAAAGTTTATTTTTGTGATTGTTGTTGGACACACCTATCGGGTCACCTAGTTATTTTTGGGATCATTATTATACTCCTAGTAGGTATTTAGTCTTATATATATTTGATGTTTTAAATGTACCTATAATCTTTAATTTCACAGTTACACTGAAAATCACATATCAACTAGTAAGCTGAAAGTGAGTCAAGCTAAATTAAACTCAAATTGGGTTTATTTAGACTTATAAAAATTGGTTCAATTTAATTTTGATATAAGTTATATTTTTCAGCTTAAATTTAACTCGGAACAATTCGATTTAACTCATAAACTTAATTTGATTTAAATTATAATTATTTTATATATTATAATCAATGGAACTTGATTTTCCCAAAAGCTTTAGAGTAATTGGTCCCCAAAGATGTGGATGAGAGCTTTTGATGCATTGGATGGTCTATTTTCCTAAGAGTTTTTTTTTTCCACAATTCACCACTACATTGGAGATGGAATTAATACAAGAGTGACATCTTTGGTGGAGAGTTTTTTTTTTTTTTTAATTTCATGATGTTTATGTTATTGTGAATAATTGTTTACAAGGTATATTGAATACGATTCTTCCCAAGCTGATTGGTTGTTTTCCATGACCACCCTTTAACTTGCGAGTTGCTGCGGATAGGAAACAAAAAAAAAAGATTTATGAGGGAATGCAAGGACGGAGCTAAAATTAAACAACTAGGGGGCAATTATAAAACATATAAACATTACATTTTATATAAAATATCTATTATTATGTATTTTAAAAAAATCAAAAGTATATAATAAAAAATATATAATAGATAAGACAAACTAAACATTCTTTTTTAAAATACCTAACATTACAAATGTTAATTGTCATTTTCACAAGTCAATAAACTTTGTGAGTTTATAATAAAAAATGACACATGCTAATCATATTTTTTTTAAAAAAAAAGTTATGTTAATTATGTTATAAAAAACTATTAAACCAAAATAAATTATGTTACTCACCTGCTTTTACAATAATAATATCCAACAATCATTGAAGAGAAATTTTCTTTCAAAATGTTAAAAAGTAGAAAAAGAATATTCTGGTGTGACAATGATCATTGGCATGAAAGCAAATTCTAACAGACCATTGGTGTAATTCGATATTTAGTTTGTGTGCATATATCAAAGTATAATACAAATTAAAAAATTTCAAATTACAAAAAAAAAAATGTGGGGTGATAAGTATGTAATAAATGTTTTTTTAACCTTGTCCAAAATTCCCGATCTAACAGTATGTAATAAATGTTTTTTTCCTTATAAAACCTATTATTAATTTTCAAATGTTTATAATCAACTTTAAGGGATGATAAGTTTTGACATGCATAGCATTTGCAGCACATTAGTGACAAGTTTGGGATAGTATTAACTTTCTTGTTTCCAGGCAACACACGAAGATTTCACGTGGAATTGACATGCATTTTAATAAATAAATAAAAATTAATCTCCTTAATTTACATTTATTATCCACATGAGGATATATATGTAAGGGGCGAGTTGTATAAGATCAAATATTTATATATGTTGGAAGAAAGGGGGGCATGAACCCCTCCCCCACAATTTTCTAATAAATTTCTCACTATATGCAGGTCATGTTTTTATAGTTAAAAAAATTTGCAATACAAAGAATACTATAAATTAAAAAAAAATCTAAAACAGGAGAAAAACATGTCTAAGTTATACAATTCATAACTTCCAAGTAATAATTTTATGGCTTGATCAAATGCCTTGGCTAATAATGTGGTATTTTTTTACATAAGCATGCATGCGGGTGAGATTAAATTACATTCATATAATTTTAATAATTATTATACTATTTTATAATTTGATATAAAATATGATTATTTATTTATTTAACTGTTAAATTATATCCACATATTAAGAGATCATTTGTGTTAAATTTTGTTAAAATTAAATAACAATAAAATAATCAAATGATTCATATTTTATATATTTTAAAATATTTATATTATGTTGATTTTAATCTATGTCAACGATATAGCAAATATGTTAAATTAATATAAAATTTTACATATATGATTTATGTGAAAGAAAAATTTGATTTAATGTAGGTTTTAAAAAAATATTATTTAGTTGAAAATTATAAAATGATGTAATAGTTATCAAAGTTACACCGGTATCATTCGTCTAGATTAAAATCAACCAACGTAATGCAAATATTACAAAATTCATTTGATTATCTTTTTTCTTATTGTTCAATTTTGATAAAATTTAACATAAACAATTTTGGTAATATGTAGATATAATTCAACAATCAAATAAATAAAAATCACATTTTATATCAAGTTATATATATATATATATATGGAAACCTATGCAGCCCCACACCTTCAACTATATAGTGACTTGATGACATTTTCTAGTTTTGATATAGTATAATCAGATCTACTCTTTCAAATTAAGCAACATATTAGTGAGAACTTTGGGATAGCATTAATTTGTTCTCCTCCTTAATCCCAGCAATACATGAAGATTTCACGTTGGATGAAGGGGGCCATGAAACCCCTCCTCCCCAGCCAACCCCCTCCCCAATTTTTTTAAACATAATTTTTAAAGGAAACTTACTCATTTTTACAATCTAATTTGATAAATTTCTCAATATATATGAGTCATGTTTTTATTGGTAAAAATTTACAATACAATACTAGTATAAAAAAATTTATATCAAGAGAAAAAACATGACTAAATACTACAATTCATAACTCTCAACTCATCTATATATATGAAACTTTGTGTGTATAGTATCTATAAAATTATGAAATTTTATTTACTTTTTATTCTCAACCAATCCTACATCCTACATGCGATCGCATGTATTAAATTGTTATCAAAGTTTTGAATTTTCAAAGCAATTAATTTTCAACAAGTAAAATTTTACAATACTAGTGATAAATGAAGTATTTTTTGAATGATTTTATATATTTGGCTAACCCCACTAAATTGATCTAGTTCTACTACTCAAATGAGGAGAGCGTACTTTCTAAATCCTACTTTCCAAACTAATTTGTAATATAGAAGTAGATTTAATTAGAAACTATATTATCCTTTTTACTATATATTTTACTTTCGTTTTCTCTTTTTGAAATGAAAGTAAAAACAGGTGAATCTCACATGTCTATTTTAAACTTTCATCAATATTTCACACATAACAATATCGCATCCTCTTCCATTGCTTTTCAGCTGTGTATACTTTCAGTGCTTTCTCACCCTCTAAACCAACCACTAAATTAGATTTGGCGGTGCTTGTTGCAAATTTAAGCGAAAATTAATGACAGTATTTGTACGTGGCACAGTTTTTTCTTCTTCTTAGCAATACATTCTTTATTACTTAATTAAATTTTATTAAAAACTAAAAATAATAACAAGGATTCATTAAATAAAATATGAGACTTTCAAAATTTTATAATATGTTAAAAAATATATTCAAAATAATATGTTAAAAAATATATTATTAACATTTCTCTTTTTTCTTTTTGAACATGAAACATTACCTCAACTAATAAGTTTATAGTCAATGAGAGATCCAAGATTATAAGTCAGTAGGTGTAAATTATAAAAAATAAAATTAATAGATTTAATTATATAAATATAAATAAAATAAAAAATAAAAATATAAGATTTTATTTACAAATTTAATAAATTTTAAAAAATAAAGAAATATAAATACACACCCTCAAAGCAATAGGTTTGCCACTGGTTACAGTGTACCATAAAAAGAAAAACTAAAGTTACTGTGACACATGATTGGTCCCAGGTTTGACACCCCTACATTATGTTAGCCAAATCGACAATTTTGGAGAATAAAATTCCACAGCTTTAGCTTTCACCTTAGTATTCTTAAGCTAAAACTGTGTTCTTTACCCATTTTCCAATATGATAAAAAGCAATTGAAAGAAACAAACACAGATTTTGATTCCCTACTGCCACTGCATGCAGTACCGTGGTGCTTTTTCAAGTCTTGCCGACTCAGTATAGTGAGTGATTGGGGCAAATGTTTTTAGATTTGGAGCGCCAATCTCGCCTTCAATTTCTGCAGCTTTATCTTTCTTTTTGCTTTTGCAAGTTCAATGGGCCAATGGACCAATAGCATAGTGTCATTGTAATGTAACAACCAACAATAAAAAAAGCTGAAACATTTCCCTCACTTTTTGGGGGGCATGCATTAGTACATTACAAATCACACATATTAATTGGTGGGTGGATGATGATGCTCCATGGAAGGATGGGAGAAGTGGTGTAGTTTAACTGCAGCACCCATCTCACCCTCCAATGTGCCATTACTCTCCACTTCATTTTATATTATAATTTCAAAACATCCAAATTATTGATTTATCCATGCATAGAGCTATAGGAGCAAGAGGAAAGGGTCAAGGGGCTAAACAGCCTAAACTTACAAGTTGAAACGCATGTAGTATATTTGGTATAAATTTATTTTTTGTGGTTAAAAAAGTTGAGTTAAATTTTTGTGACTTTTTAGGTCACTAATAACAAAATTATCACATAAGTTACGGAATTTGAACTCACGAGTTCTTATAGAATATGAGTTAAAATTCTATATAACTGGGTCAATCTTTATTGAGTATTAATGTAATTATGTTCTAACTACTTCTCCTGCGTAAATAAGATTAATTTGGTTGAAAAGAAAAAAGACCAAATAAATAGTAAATTCAGTTTTTGAAAATGAAGGAAAATGACTAAGAGTTTAAGTATCCCAAATTTATAATTTAAGAGATTATATAGTCACTTTTTTCTTCAAAAGACCAAATTGGGGCTGGTGGTTATTTTCAAGAGTTGTTTGTTTTTCCAAAAAGAAAAGGCGACCTTCGTTTGGAAATACTATACCACCATTATAAAATATTATATCAATTCTTTTTGGGCAATTTCAAATATTAGTTTGACTGTAGTGTATTTGGTTTTTATGCATTTGAATTAAATATAGCCATGACAATTTTGCTTATTACGTTTAAAATTAAGTCATGTTCCTTGATTGTATAGGCGTGCATTGTTGTTGTGAGAAAAACTTTGCTTGTTCTTGACATGAAGTGGGGAACACTTTTTTCCACGACATAGAAAAGAGGAGCAGCAAGCAAATCAAATAATGAGCCACTCTCCTTTGTTGAAAGCCTCAAAAGTTTGCCAGCTAAAATAAATCATTTTTCATTGGGGGGTTATATATATATATAAAAGCAGTGATTAGTGAAAGTTACACAAATTAATTACGTCGACGCAGTCCATGCCTTAGTGTTCCACAGCTCAACAACACAACTAATTGTGGACCATTGGATTTCAAATTTTTCTTTTTCTCCACCAGAATATTTTCAATAAATAAGTAAATTCTTGCAGATAATTAATAAAGATGATAACGAGAGATATAATATAACCACTAAAATGTTGCATGAGAACTTTTCTTATGGCCCAAAATAGTGTATGCAAATTAGTCCTTAGTCGTATACATATGTTCGCAATGATACTTTTGATAAGATTCTAATAAATATGAATAATTAAATATACCAACTCTTAGGCTAGCTATACCTCTAAATGTCAAAATTTTCGTTAAGTGTAAAGGAGGTTGACTGTTGACAATCACCTAGAAACAATTCATCATAAATAAATAAATAACTGTAGGTTGAGTTTTTTTTATCTTGCTTTTATTTTCTACTCAAGACGTGAATAATAATATTGCCGCCCCTGTTCATAAAATTAATTTCCTTATTAATAAAGGCAAGCAGAATCAGCTCTTAAGTCAGAGGATCAAATCAATAACGATTAATATAAGTCATAGTAATTTATATCTCTTAATCAAATGATTTTAAAATATTAAGGTTATAATTAACGATTTCTCTTTTATATATAAATAAATAGATTACTTGAAAAGTGAGTAGGATGCAGTTATTGATGAATTATGAAAATAAATTATGCTGATTGTGTTTTAATTGATTCTTTCTATTATGTAACCTTCTTAAATATTGGAGTTCAAATTCAGAAGTCCTGAACATCAAGTTGGGTATATTAGTGTATATAAATTACAATGTATTGTTTATCTAAAACAATAAATTAAAATGTATTGCATGACAAATTGATATAATGTGCAGCCATTGTACCCTTTATAGCTATATTTGGTTCATACCTACCTATTTATATTTAAAATTTATTCTTGCGCATGCTATTGGCAATTGATATATGTTTCATTTAAAAGTCGAATTGAAAATACGGTTTGAGATCTCTTAACATATAGACTGAAGACACGTAGTGCTGTCGGATAGAACAGAGCAGTAGTCACCCTTTTGCTGAAAACTATCCTAAAAATCATTTTCAAATTGGCACATATAAAAGGGTTCGAGCAAGCCATCAATTTCATCTTGAAGTAGCTTTAGAAATATTAAAAATCATGTTAATTAGTATTT
Source organism: Glycine soja (assembly GCF_004193775.1). Classification (NCBI taxonomy): domain Eukaryota; kingdom Viridiplantae; phylum Streptophyta; class Magnoliopsida; order Fabales; family Fabaceae; genus Glycine; species Glycine soja. The sequence goes on along the minus strand of NC_041014.1, from coordinate 26,346,172 downwards.
TAAATATTAAAAAACCTTTTAAATTAATTTCTGAATTTTACTTAAATACATAAAGTTAGAGAGTAAACCAATAGATATCTATTATATATCTAATATTTCAAGAACTATTAGAATAACTTTATTACTTTTAAGAAGTACTTAAGGGAGTAGTATTTTGAGGAGGAAATTGGTATTTTATTCAGCAGGACTCCAAGTTCGTGATCTAGGCTATGGAATCTCACCACATTACGCCACAATAACACAGCAAAAAAGCACATAAATTTTTGTATAACTAAAGTTAATAAAGTACACCGTTGGCACATTAAAACAATCAATAAAGGAAGAAAGTATACAACAAATCCATTCACAGTATAAATCATTATTTATTCAAGCGGCATCATCCTGTTACTAAATTCGTCCTATAACATTACATTGGGGCCATTCTTCTATTCTATAGTACTATAAAGATGCAGCAGGGACAATATTTTCAGATCACAAGGATCAAGAAGCCCAACACACATTTCTCTTCTTTTCCCCTTTTGCAGAACAGACTAAGAAAAAAGAAAAAGCAAATAAAAGTGATCAGGTTTGCTTATGAGTCTTTTTCTTTAGAGCAATGGACAACAGCAATCATACACACAACCATTCCCTACGCTTTAATCATTATATATATTCCCCCTGTCCTAATCACCCCAACATATAATTATAATAAAACCATACACACTCTCTCTCTAATAATGTTACATGAAAATCCTTCCAAATTTTGTCGTAGAGTAGTACTATTACTATCACACACTCACTCACTCTCCCTATCAATAATTTTTTAAAACACAAACATCGTTTTGTTTGTTTCAATATGTTTGCACTTCCCGCCTCATAGACAACAAAGGACAAACAAGAACGAGGTTCGTCTTCATCATCTTCATCCCATGATGAAGCATTACCATGTCTTGTACATGTTTTTATTTTTCTTACCAATTTCTACGTTAAGTCTCCACCACAATGACACTCATGCACTCACCCTTTTTTGTCGCCAAAGTGACCTACATGGCTACCTTCTTTCAAATTGGACAGGCCACGATGCTTGCAACGCCGCCTGGCGCGGCGTTCTTTGCTCCCCGAACGGCCGCGTCACCGCCCTCTCCCTCCCTTCCCTCAACCTGCGTGGCCCACTAGACCCTCTCACTCCCCTCACCCACCTTCGCCTCCTCAACCTCCACGACAACCGCTTAAACGGCACCGTTTCAACCCTCTTCTCCAACTGCACCAACCTCCAACTCCTCTACCTCAGCAGCAACGACTTCTCCGGCGAGATCCCGCCGGAGATATCCTCCCTAAAATCCCTCCTCCGCCTCGACCTCTCTGACAACAACCTTCGCGGCAAGGTTGATGTCATATCCAACTTAACACAACTCATAACACTGAGACTCCAGAACAACCTTCTCTCCGGCGAGATCCCCGACCTTTCTTCCTCCATGAAAAATCTCAAAGAACTCAACATGACAAACAATGAGTTCTACGGTCGCTTACCATCCCCCATGTTGAAGAAATTCGGTTCTACAACCTTCTCCGGTAACGAAGGATTGTGTGGTGCATCACTGTTTCCGGGTTGTTCCTTCACCACAACCCCTCCTAACAATAATGATAGCAACAACAATAATGATAATAATAGTAATGAGAAGGAACCGTCTCAGACAGTTTCTTCAAATCCTAGCTCCTTCCCTGAGACCAGCATAATCGCCCGTCCAGGGAGGGAGCAGCAGCGCAAGGGCTTGAGTCCTGGTGCCATTGTGGCCATCGTGATCGCGAATTGCGTGGCACTGCTCGTGGTAGTGTCGTTCGCGGTGGCGCATTGTTGTGCTAGAGGGAGGGGTTCGAGTTTGGTGGGGAGTGGGGAGAGCTACGGGAAGAGGAAGAGTGAGAGCAGCTACAATGGGAGTGATGAGAAGAAGGTGTATGGTGGTGGTGAGAGTGATGGAACCAGTGGGACTGATAGGAGTAGGCTTGTATTTTTTGATCGGAGGAGTGAGTTTGAGTTGGAGGATTTGCTTCGAGCTTCGGCGGAGATGTTAGGGAAGGGTAGTTTAGGGACGGTTTATAGGGCGGTGCTTGATGATGGGTGCACGGTGGCGGTGAAGAGGCTCAAGGATGCGAACCCTTGCGCGAGGCATGAGTTTGAGCAGTACATGGATGTGATTGGGAAGCTTAAGCATCCTAATGTTGTGAGACTCAAAGCTTATTACTATGCCAAGGAGGAAAAGCTTCTTGTCTATGATTATCTCTCCAATGGAAGCTTGCATGCTCTTCTTCACGGTTAGTTAATTAATCACTCTTCTTAATTACTCTCTTAGGTACCTTTTGACAGAGGAAAAAGAAATGGAATTGAGAACAAATATTTAAATTAAAATGGTATATGAAAGTATGAAACTCTACCGAATTTTAGAAATTTTCTACTCATTTCTCTTTCTTTCCTCACAAATCAAACGGACCATTAGTCCGTGTTTAGATTCATGTTAAATGATTTAAAATTATTATGTTAAACTACCAACTTATGTTAAACGTTTATTTGGATAGTATGTTGAAACAAACATTCTGCATTCTGTGTTTTGAAACAAAAATTGTGCATTTGGACACAAGAATAAATAAGTGACTTTTGCATTGAATAGAAAAACAAACATTGGATTTTGCTTACCTTTTTTTTTATTATTAACCGAACTAACAATATATTTAAAGGATTTTGCGTACCTTAAAATCACTCTTAAACTAAAATTAAGTTCATTCAAAATCAACTCTGATGTTGAAACACATATTACTACTGTAATTTAGTTTCATTTTGTGTTTGTTGGATACTGATCATAGGGAACCGTGGCCCGGGAAGAATTCCATTGGATTGGACTACAAGAATAAGCTTGGTGTTAGGAGCAGCAAGAGGTCTTGCAAAGATTCATGCAGAGTACAGTGCAGCCAAAGTGCCTCACGGGAACGTGAAATCCTCCAACGTGCTTCTAGACAAGAACGGTGTTGCATGCATCTCCGATTTTGGGTTATCACTCCTATTAAACCCGGTTCACGCCATTGCCCGGTTGGGAGGGTACAGGGCCCCAGAGCAAGAACAGAACAAGAGGCTATCTCAGCAGGCTGATGTGTATAGTTTCGGAGTATTGCTGTTAGAAGTTCTCACAGGAAGAGCTCCTTCATCGCAGTACCCTTCACCGGCTCGTCCCCGAATGGAGGTAGAGCCGGAACAGGCTGCGGTGGACCTTCCTAAATGGGTTCGCTCGGTGGTGAGAGAAGAGTGGACTGCAGAGGTTTTTGATCAGGAGCTGTTGCGCTACAAGAACATTGAGGAAGAGCTTGTGTCCATGTTGCATGTGGGGTTGACTTGTGTGGTGGCGCAGCCAGAGAAGAGGCCAGCCATGGAGGAAGTTGTGAAGATGATTGAGGAGATCAGGGTGGAGCAATCGCCTCTTGGGGAGGACTATGATGTATCATGCAATTCGCTTTCGCCTTCCATTCCCACCACTGAAGATGGTCTAGCTTAGGAGTAATGCTGAATATTGTTGTCTGGTATATATAAGATTAATTCATGTCATGTTTTGTAGGTACTTCCAGTCTCCTCCTCTAGTTGCATGGTCTAAATGCACATTACTTATTGGCGCTGTTCAGTGTTCTTTGTAAAATTTGTGAGTTATTTGGAATTCCATTGTTGAACGTAGCGCAAATCTGAATTATCTGATCTTGAGCTTGAGCTTAGAGTAAGTACTAGTGTGTAGTTGAATTGTATAACGTACATTTGGAGTTTGCATCAGTGGACACAGTCTTGAGATATAATTGGTCCAATTCAATGGCATTGTCATAATAAAAGCACTGAATCAGCAATTATGAATTGGGTAACACAATTCAATGACATTCTCATTCATGTGAGACCCTGAAATCATGGAATCATGTTAGGAGCATCAATATGCTCAAAACTGCTGTTAAAAGCAAGGCACGCGGCATATAATTTCAATGGAAGTTCATGATGAATTAACCGCATGCCAGAAATAGCTTGCGACTCACAACTAATGAGTTACTTAAGACAAAAGATTTCACATTCCGTATTGAGATGAATATTTAAGGCAAGAAAAATCCTTGAACTATGTCTTGAAAATCTCATTTCAAATATAAAATGAAATAGCTCGCTTAGTAGAGCTATAAGACATTCTATGGAAGTGCGTGAACTCAAGTTTTGCAATGTTTCATGAAATTTTTCTTAGGTCCAAGTAGGTTGGTTCTCCTTGAACCAAAATAAAAAGTTACTGTTTTTTTCATCTCTTGAACTAAGGGGAAATGACTAGTACAGTTGCAATAATAAATAAAGTTGAATTACTCTGTATCTGTTTAAATTTACTGACAAAGGATGACTACGGCTAATACATTTACTATGCTACAATTCATCTAGGAATAATATACAAAAGCACTGTTTTTTTCTTTTTCACATAAACTTATTAAAAGTACAACCACCACCTAAAATTAGTGATAGGGAATTTGTGATTACAGTTCCAAAGTACAATTTCCACTAACTTGGTCACACACGCTGAATCTGTCAAGATTTGATGTTTTATTCTTCAAGAATCTCAGTCATGGCAAGCATCTCCCACTCGACTTGATGGCTCCGGTGTGACTAATAATAATTGAATTGGCTGAATTAACTGTTAGCTTATTGCTCCAGTTTGGTCAATTAGTGTGCCAACCTGTTCTCCACACAAAGCTTTTGAGATGTTCCCAGGCTCCAGTAGATTAAAAACCACAACTGTACAGGTAGGCCAAAGAAATTCATCAAACAAAATATGTAATAAAATATCCACTTTGTCGGTTACTTCAATATCAGTTTATAAAAATAATGTTGAATACTCATAAACCTCAACATAAAAGCAAAAATTATAACTCTAGGAAAACCATGACTAAGAACCATCGAGGATTTTTCTTGCATAGATAGTGCCTGATGGTTTAAGCATGCAATAGGGACTATTTGGGATCCAATGCAAGGCACACATCATAATGAATGTGCATTTGTATTGTCTATGCAAGAATATCCAAAGCACTAAGAGCTAAAACACGCTCTCATAATAGGGACCAAATGCAACAACTTACTAACCAGGAATGGCATTTTCCTCACAGAATGTCAGCGCTGACATATCCATAGAGGTGACACCTCTTGAACCCAACTCTCTGAAGGATATGTGCTCAAAAGTGAAATTGTTGTCTCGTGAGTTGCAGTCATATACACCATCTACGTTAGTACCCTTGAGGACTGCTTCCGCATTAACTGCAAGATACAAGGGGATATATGCTGATGCTTGCAAAAACAAAAACCCAAAACAGAGATACATCTGTTGCCCCTTCGCATAAACTAAAGATAATGTGGGGAAAAAAGGTAATTAAAAAATTGTTTTAAAAAAAAATAGGACAGCAGCATACGCTCTGAAGCCCGAAGAGCTGCAGCTATGTCAGTTGAGAAAAGAGGAGTGCCAGCACCAAAACCAATGCCACCAAATATAACAACCCTTCCTTTCTCAAGATGTCTGATGGCCCGCTGCCTATTGTATGGTTCAGCAAACTCCTGCATGGCAACTGAAGTTTGTACACGAGTCTGAACACCCATCTTCTCTAGAGTAGATTGGAGCAATATTGAATTCATCACAGTGGCCATCATGCTGGTATATTCAAGTTCAAGAAAACAGTACTTATTTAGGTCAATGTTTTAAAGAAAGTAGGAACAAAAGTAAATCACTTTGAAAGATAATATATTGACCAGAAAGATTAAAAATATCTCATGGCAACATAAGTACATAAGCAATGAAGTAATGACCATGAAGGCATCAAGAAGATACTTGCCAGAGCACAATAGGATGTCTCAAAGTTAAAGCATCAAAAGACATTCATGTTTTCCAAGAAAAAGGAACAGAGAAATCAAATATAAAAGTAACATAAGTTGAAAACTTAAACTGTTACAAAAGAAATAATTGTCATACATATTCCAATAGAAATTTATTCATCATAGATCAAAAACTTCCCCAAATTTGAATATGCAACTAAATGAAAGGTCAGAAGTGAAACTCTAGAAAGGGGAAGAATGGGTTGATGCAAATTATCGGCTGAGGCACATACAGTTGAAAGAGAAAATTAGCATAGACAAAACACAGGGCAGATAAATTCTCCTGGTGATTCTAACCACACCCCATTTTACAGTTCTACCCAGATCTTCAAATATCAGATTTCCAATTTAGTTTTTTAAAGTGAAAAGAATCTTTGTCCTCTTTGTAGTCTTATGACCCAGACAAGTGCTCTACAATGCCACTACCAATATCCCATACTGGCCAAGTCAGAGTTCGCTCCCCAGCGGTGGCCTTCTCCAGAACTGCCACACAGGTACTTGCTATCCCACTTCACAACTTAAATATGTCTTCTTTTTTGGGACCATCCATTTGTGATCAGGATGTGGATGGTTGCACTGATACCTAAATCTATCTTTCCATTTATTTTCTTTGTGATTGATCTCTAGTAAAATTACAATGGTGTAGATAGAACTTGCATAGAAATTCTAGTGATTAACCCTACCCAACTTGGTATGCAGTACATCTTTCTAAACCTGTCGCATTTACCCATGCATCTCCAGAGAAGAAATTACGACCTCCAACAACAATTGCCACCTGAAATATCACAAGATGCTTCAGCTAAACTGAAAATGGTAGGAGAATAACAGACTCCAGAGAACAATCAAGAGAACTGATACCTCCACACCAAGGTGGGAAGCTATGGAAACTTCTCTTGAAACTAGCATGGCCACCTGATAATTAATTAAACAAACAAACGGAATAAGTGTTGTCACAACATCCAGATAACAATTAGGAACTTGGTATAAAGAGGTCATGAGTCAAACAATTTTATCAAATTTCACACATGTGTAACCAAACCACAAACCTTAGGGTCAATATTGCAGGTATCAGATCCAGTAAGAGCTGCCCCACTAATTTTGAAAACTACCCTCCGCCATCTGTTTGAGAATGCTTTGGACTTCATGCTATTTGCTTGACCTCCAGTGCTGGGTGTTGCCACTCCATATCTATACATAGAACAGGGGAATGCTCAATATTCACATGACAGAAAAGGAAAGAGAAAAACACTTCATCTTTAATGTGATTCAACATAACATACTCCAAATAATGACAACACAATCAATTTGCTACACCATCTTAGTAACACCACCCGCCATTATAATATTCATGTGATTTGTGATCCAGAAGTGTGCCAGTGAAGATAGCATTAGCTTATTTGCAACAACACTAAAGAGAACTTCAAATTTTCAGCACCAGTCAAACCCATAGACCTATTATTTATTCCAAAATCCTATTCTATAGCCCAAACTTATGCATAAATAACATGACAAAAAGCCAATACATTTAATACTAAGATTCTACAAAGTATAATGTGCACACCGGTACTAATTAAAAGAAATGAAGTTTTTCATCATTCCAAGTTGTAATCATCTACATAAATTAAGTACAAGGATAAGCACGGTACTCAGATCGCAAACAAAATGGACAAATCCTCTAGACATAAAGCACAGTCAAACGTAACATAACAATAAATGAATTATTTACTAATGGATGCTACATTGAGATAATAAGGCACTAAGAACATGACTAAAGTAACACCATAACCATTTTAAGTTCCCATGTAATTTGTAAACAAGAAGTGTGCCAAAGAAGACAGCATGACACTTGTTAAAATTAAGTACACAAGGATAAGCAAGTACTCAGATCATAAACAAAATAGACAAAAGCACAGAGAAACATAACGTAACAATACACGAATTAACTTACCAATGGATGCTGCATCGAGATAATAATGCACTACTGATAACGACTAAAATAACACCATAACCGTTTTAAGTTCCCATGTGATTTCTAAACTAAAAGTGTGCCAGTGAAGACAGTATGACACTTGTTAAAATGCAGCAATACCTCCAGAGAAAACAAGTTTTCAGATTCAGTTCAGTCAAAACCATAGATCCCTTATTTATTCCAAGAACTGATTCTAATTTCTAAAGTCTAAACTTGCCCACAGATAACATGACAAAAGCCTACCATCACATAAAATAAAAAGCAAGCATTCTACTAACCATAACATGCTGCACAGTTGTACTGCAAAGCAATGTCATAAAGCTTTACAATATTCCACAATCTTCAAGCATCTCGAGTAAATTAAAGTATTTATGATGCAGCAAATTAACAAATTCAGGCACTGGTTAGATTAGGCAAGAAATATACCAAATCAGAATCAGAAAACAAATAAACAAATCCTCAGGCAAATATAACACCACAACAATTATTAAACAAATCACCAAAATGTCAAGTGTGAACTACTAGCACTTGCATGCAAATGCAACAACACAATTATTAAACATTATCACGGTGCTGAGTGCCAAATACCTCTTCGATTGCCTGGGAGTAGTTCCGGCGGAAACCACCGCTTTATCCTCGTCGGAGAACTTCGCCGGAAGAGAATTTCCGACGATCTGCTCCAATTGCTTGAACCAAGGCCAGTGGCTGGTGGAAATGCAGCCACTGCTCATTCTGTGCCGCTCCAATTTGTACCTCTTCTTCAGGTTATCGACCTTGTTCTTACACTGTTCCACGCTCTTCGATTGGTTCTCGCACCGTTCGCTCACCACCGCCGCAACCTCCTCCCAATCCCTTCCCCTCAGGTTCCCCCGGTTCAGCTGCGTGAACTTCTCCGTGTACGCCTCGAGGAGGCACACAATCGCCGTGTCGCTCCACTCCTCCCGGTCCTTGCGGTACTCGGCGCCGCCGGACACGGCGCCGTTCGACGGAGTCGCCTTAGATCTCTTGTTGTTGAATCCGTACGAAGCGGCTCCCTCACCGATCTCGTCGCACTCCTTGCGCTTCTCGCTGGCGCTACCGTCGTCGTCTTCGAAGGGGTTGGCGAAGTCCTCAGCTTCGGCAACGGGCTTGGGCGGCACGGAGGCGGCGACGGCGGAGGGAGAGAAGTGGTGGTGGTGCGGCGCGTAGGGTTGGTGGAGGTGGTGGTGGCTGTCGTCGCGGAGGAGAGAGAAGTCGTCGTCGTCGTCGCAAGAGGCCATGAAAGGGAGGACGTTACGGCGTCGTCGGGGACGTTAGGGAAAGAGAAAGAGAATGGGGGCGTTGAGAGAAGGTGTGTGTTGGAGGGTTTGACGGAGCGTGCCTTCCGTGAGTTGGTCTCGTATGTGCCGTCACTCGTGGTGACGGTCCCGTTAAGTGCCGAGAGCGAGTGCGTTGTACGCGCTTTTGCTAGTCTTTCTCGAGTGGGGGAGATTTGGACCTGCTGGTGACGGGCCATGCTCACGCAACTTGAATGGCCCAACGTTTCTTCGGTTTAATATTAAAAAAATAAAATAAATAAATATACATGTATATTCTCTTCGTATTTTTTATTGTGCTGAATTTGTTTTAAATAACACTAAATTTAAAATTTTAATAATCAAGTAGTGATTATAATAATTATTCCAGACCCAAAATGTATAAAGGGTCACATTATCCATCTAGTCCCAAATGTTGTTGAACCAATCTAAAATAATCCAAGAATAAGATTTTCAATGTGATTGTGATGAGGGAATGTTACTCTAGACTCTCTAGAGACTTTAGGCCCATTATCAAGGAATTTAGTCTATTGTAGGCTCCTTCAAATAACAATCAACATATTGAATAAGGTCGTGTGTTTTTTCTTTTACATATCATCATTCTGAATGAATATTTAAGTATCAAAATATCTTTCTACGAGTATTCATTTTTCACATAGTTTTACCCTTGTCCCGAAAAGACTTGAATTTCTGCCAAGACATCAACTTAGCCCATTTCACTCAAGACATTAGCTTAGTCTAGTTTGGATAGGACATCAACTTAGTCCATTTCAAACAAATCATTACATTAACTTAGTCCATCATAAACATATCAGTTTGGTCCATCTCAAACAAACTATAAGTTACCTATATTAGTTCAATTTTCAAGCTTATGAATTTTGACTCTAAGATCTTATTACTTGACTAAGTTGTGTTTAATATTGCCAATTATGTTCTCTTTAGTCAATTTTTAAGACTCCTTTTCATTTTAGGTATTAAAGTCCCCCTGCATATCATACCCAAAAGACTAAAGGAAGTTTCAAACTAATCTAATTTTGCAGTAAATTAAACAATTTAGTTTTTAATCAATAGTCTGAGAAAATAGATTATCAATTACTCTGCAAAAATATAATAGAACAAGCAAACCGTATCAATGTAAAAGAAACTTATCGGGAAAGCAAGGCTAGGATTGTGATTCCACTTGTACCTTTTTTTCCCCATTTCATATTCTAATGAAAACCCTAAATTATACTTCAATTGCCAGTTACATCTTAAAATCATTAAAACCTATGGGCATGGTTTAACAATACTTTTTCCCCTACTTTAATTCTCAATTAATCATAAAAACCTTATATTAGAACAAAGGATAATTCATAAAGAGGTTAATTAAACATGTTAATCTACTGGAAATTCATAGGAGTTTGGTCATGCATGTTATACAAATTCAACTTCTTCACAAATCAATTAATCACAGATAGATGGTAATTGACAAGCAATTAATTAAGATTTAGAATTATCAGTTCTAAACTAACAATAGGCATCCTGAAGAATAAATAATCGACTAAATAACAATTGGACTTCAATTATAATCAGAATTGGGGTACATAAGTATAAGTATAGCTAAATCATAATCCAAGCTTTAAGGAATCTGCCAACCACGGTTATCAAAAGGCGGAAAATTTCAATAGAAAACATAAAGAATACAAAGGGATAGATGTCCTCGTGCTTAAAACTCTATTTCAAAACAGAACAAAAGATCCTAAATTGAGGGTTCCAGTTTTCTATTTATATTGGCCAAAATGTAATTGTCTTTGTGAAGTCAGCACAATTATGCTAAGACCAGCACGATTGTTCTTTTTTGGCATAACTTCTAAATTCAAATTTGTTTCCTTGTCTCCTATAACAGCACCACATGCTCGAAAAATTATGACATTGTTGCTCTTTATAGGAAAATTGAACCACGACAAATTTGAATTCAACACAACTAACTATGCTAGCTCCAACACCACTGTGCTAAATCCAATATGATTGTGTTCTACTTTTCAAGAAAATGGCAGTTTGTCTCTAATATTGCATTTGCTTTAGAGGATGAAATAAAGAAATAGAAATAGAAGAATTTAAAAAAAATTAAAATAGAGGGCAGAAAGTGTGAGACTCGCATAATTTATTTTGCATTCATTTTTTCTCCCCTTCAACCAAACAAAACATAAAACTCAAACTTTTCATATGTTTTTCTCTTCAACCTCCTAGAGTACTTGCCTAACATAAACTTCCACCAAATTATGAATTTTGCCAATAAAAATATGCTTGATAATATGAAATTAGCACAAAAACTCACTTCAAAACAACTTTAAAACCCAGTTTGTTAATTACGAAATTGCAAAAGCGGGAATTGTTGTGAGAAGAGCAAAAAGGTGTTCTTGGTGCAAGAACTGGGTTTGGTGCGACTTGTACGAGTTTGCAAAATAGGAAAAGCTTATGAATGTGAGAGCACAAAGAATAAGGGGTATGGTTTAGATTCAGAAATGGTAGTTCTAAGGAAAAACTAAAAAAAAATAGAGAAATACATTTAACATTTGCCTCAAAAAATACTAGACAAAATAGACTCGTGAGTATTCAAGATTGCTTTGATGAACTTGACTTGATTCTTTTTGAGTCACCAATTAACGAGTTCATATTAATCGAATCATTTTTTATAGTTCTGCAAGTCCTCCATTAAAAGTTTCTCACCTTCCCTGGAAATCACTTTCTTTCCTTTCTAGTTCATTAAAAAAAAAACATTTAATTGCAAATTATTATTATTATTATTTTAAATATAAAAACCAATGGAATTACCCACCTTGCCTCCATTGCTTTCACCTAATACTGACACTCTCTATGCCTTCTAGAAACAAAATTTGACATCCCCCCACACTTGCCCTTCAGAAAATCAAATAAACGAAAAAAAAGAACAAACAATCTAAGACCATAGTTGTCGTACTACTTTTCTTTAGGTTCATAACAACACAAGGTGGGGCCACATCGAACAGCTGGCTTCTCGCCACGTGTTATTCTCCAAATTCCCTTTCTCGTTTTTTACCACCACACACACACAGTAAAACATAAAAAAAAGAAACAAGAAATAGAACACCACAACACCCTGGTAGGGAAACGGTGACATAGGAAAGTTGAAAATAGAGCAACAAAACATAGTACTATTAAAGAGAGATATCAAAGCATAAGGCAAAAGCATATTCTTCCAAGGTTTTATTCTTTTCTATTTCTAAAACAGCGTTTGCTTTTGTGTTTGGTCTTAGACGAGACGCAGCACGCCCCCACCACTGTTTCAACCCTCAAATTGTGTCTTCTTCGCTTTCTGGTTTTGATTAGGTTTTGTTCCATTTGAAACAATATTCATCGATCCATCGCCAAACATGCCTTCTAGTCACTTGCTTCTTGAGGAACCTATTAGGATGGTCTCCATCCTTGAACCATCCAAGCCTGTTAGTTTTTCTTTCCCTTTTACTTTTCAATCTATGGATCTATTTTTTTTTATATATATAATTATTGTGATTTGTTTTTATTTTTTATTTTTGTAGAGTTTTTTCTCTGCAATGACAAAGATTGTTGGTACCCTGGGGCCTAAATCTAGATCCGTCGAAACTATTTCTGGTTGTCTCAAGGCTGGCATGTCTGGTATGTCGCACTTTTTTCACTTTTTTTTGTTTAATGTTTTTTCTTAAATTGTGAAACTTTAAAGTTTTAGTGAAGAATTGGTAAAAGGGTTATGTTTATGTGTTGTATTGTTATGGATTTTCTAATGTTGTTGTTGTTGTGTGTAGTGGCTCGTTTTGACTTTTCATGGCATGACCCTGAGTACCACCAGGAGACTTTGGAGAATTTGAAGGCTGCTATCAAGAGTACTAAGAAGCTTTGTGCTGTGAGTTTTTTCCTTCTCTGTTTTTGTCTCATGGTATCTTTTGTTACCTTGGTGCTGGAGAGTAGATAGAGGGTCTAGTTTGTTTCATGAGGAAAATGACAAAATGTGGCTGAAAGATGGCCATGCCAAAATAACAGTTTTCCTCTTTTTCCCTTTTGAAAGTTTGTTGCTTTGGTTAAAAGTAATAGAAATTGAAACCTACTGTCTTTGTATGTTTGTTTTGTCAAAGGTGAAGTGAAGCTTTTTTAGCAACTGCTTGAGGAATCTTTGGTTTCTGTGTTATTGTATTTTCCCACTTCTCTTGGGTTTTATGTTGAAAATAGACAGTGGGGAAGGAGCTGAGAGTTTGTTATTTGATTTTGACAGGTTATGCTGGACACGGTGGGCGCAGAGATGCAGGTTGTTAACAAAAGTGAGAAAGCAATCTCACTTGAGGCAAATGGTCAGGTTGTTCTAACTCCCGATCAGGGACAAGAAGCCTCTTCAGAGATATTGCCTATCAATTTTGATGGACTGGCTAAGGTTTGGTGATATTTTCCATCTTGTCATAATATGAGGCGACTTTTTTGCATGTACATTGTTTCCACGGAATATCAACTCAAATGGCTTCGTCTGATTAACTTTCTACATTTTACTGCCTATGCAGTGCATGCTTGGAGTCAATTGCTTTTTCCCTTCTAAGTTGCCTGGCTTGAATTAGCTATAAATTTTGTCTGTGTATGATTTAACTCTTGCTTAGGTCTTAATAGCTTTTAACTCTGGTTTTTACTTGATTCCTACATGGAAATTTTCTCTTCGTGACCCAAAATATCTTTAGACATCTTCTTGAATTGTAATTTGTTGCTTGCATAATTTGTAAATTTTTTGTTTCGAAGCAATATTTTGTGTTGTTTTGAACCTCAATATTAATCTTTATTCTTGTTGTTTATAGGCAGTGAAGAAGGGAGACACTATTTTTATTGGTCAATACTTGTTCACTGGAAGTGAAACTACTTCTGTATGGCTAGAGGTAATATTATTGAACCCAGAATGCAAAGTTTACTGCGATAGGTCCCTTTTTACTATTATTTCAGTGTTCCTCGGTATCTTTTCAAACGATTTATATTGTGCCTTTTCATTTGGGTTATGAGTTTGTATTTATATATTTTTAATGTTCATGAACCATTTATTTTAGTCAATACTGTGATTTCCTGCAGTTGAAATTAATTTTGTTGAATTGATATGCTCTAAACCAAAGTGTGGCTCTAGGCATAAAAAGGATATTCAACCTTCTATTTTGCATGATGAGTTCTGCCTGAAGTTGTGCAGGTATCTGAAGTCAAAGGGCAAGATGTTGTTTGTATTATAAAGAACACAGCTACATTGGCTGGGTCATTGTTCACTTTGCATGCCTCTCAGATTCATATTGATTTGCCCACTCTCACTGAGAAAGACCAGGAGGTAAGTTCTTCCTTTAATTAGCATGTTAGAATGATTTACCTTTCATTGCTCATGTAACATTTGTCTGTGCCTAGAAAATAGGTTTCCCTAGTTTTCGGTTATTTTACACTTTTACTTTATTTGTTTCAGGTTATAAGCTCCTGGGGTGTTAAAAACAAAATTGATTTTCTGTCATTGTCATATACTCGACACGCCGAAGATGTTCGCCAGGTAATTTGAGATCCAAATCCTTTATATGTCATCTCAGAAACTCACATTCTAAGAGATGTTTTCGGTTTTCTATTAACAAACCTTTATATGTTTTTGATGCAGGCTCGTGAATTTCTTTCAAAGTTAGGTGATCTCAGCCAAACTCAAATTTTTGCAAAGATTGAAAATGTTGAGGTGAGTTTGCATATCTTCATAATGTACTGATAGACTTCATTTTTTGTGTAAATTATATTTTTATTGACTTATACCTATTCATTTATATATGTAATCTCTCTTGTTTCTTAGGGATTGACCCATTTTGATGAGATTCTACAAGAAGCTGATGGTATTATCCTTTCCCGTGGGAATTTGGGTATTGATCTTCCACCAGAGAAGGTAAATTTCCTTGTTAAAATTTATTTTGTAGTTTGTAGTTCTTGTTGTGAGTGCGAGCCCTGGTGCAGCGGTAAAGTTGTGCCTTGGTGACTTGTTGGTCATGGGTTCGAATCCGGAAACAGCCTCTTTGCATATGCAAGGGTAAGGCTGCGTACAATATCCCTCCCCCATACCTTCGCATAGCGAAGAGCCTCTGGGCAATGGGGTACGAAGTTTTTTTTTGTAGTTCTTGTTGTCATGCAGTCTCATGACCAAATAAGATTAGTTTTGGTCTAACTAATTCTTTGTATTTGCACAATTATTCCAGAATCTAGATGTCTACATTGGAACTTGAAAATTTAATATGAGCATGTTGTGAGGAAAAATATAATGTTTTTAGTTGAATCAGCTTAATGGATTGCTGCCTATGCCATTGCCCCTTATGACAATTATTTGTTTGCAACTGTCCACGTTAGTGAATGCTGAATAGTTCTAAGACTGACTGTTGTGTAGATATTACTGTTAATAATTTCCCATTTGCTTTTGTAGGTTTTTTTATTTCAAAAATCTGCCCTTTACAAGTGTAATATGGCTGGGAAACCTGCTGTTCTTACACGTGTTGTGGATAGCATGACTGACAACTTGAGACCAACTCGTGCTGAAGCAACAGATGTCGCCAATGCTGTTTTAGATGGAAGTGATGCCATTCTTCTGGGTGCTGAGACTTTACGTGGGTTGTACCCTATTGAGACTATATCTACTGTTGGCAGAATTTGTTCAGAGGTAAGTTCATTTCATAGCTCATTAATTTTGTTCAATAAATTGGATGTTCTGATGTGTTGATGCAGGTTTTATGGTTTCTGACCAAAATGTTTTCTCTTTATGTTGGACCTCTGTTGCCTAAATGAATCTGAAATCTTATAGTTTTGTTGTTTGATAGCTTTCTTGTAAACTGATAGTGATTGACTCCTGCAACTGTCAAAGGTGAACTCATAGTATGATTAAGATGGACTCCGTGTAGACAATATTCATTTTCTATTAAGCATTCTGTTTCAACAAGAATTGGTTGTGTATATTGTTAAAATCCATTCATTTCTGGTTCTAATTTGAATTTTAAGATGCTTTCATATCGAATCTTGAATTATAACAGGAAAAGTATGTTATTCTCTTTTCGTCAGTTAGTGATTCCCAGATTTCAACAGTTAGAGAGGGTGGAAGGACAGGGGTAAAGCTTAAATAGGACGGGTGGAATGGAGGGACATTCTGTTTTTATATCTATTGAGAACTGAGCATTAGCTTTGTTGTAGAAAAAGTGATCTTTCTACTTCAGTTCATTTTCAATTAAGAAATAAAATCATTATATTTTCTGTTTTCTATTCTGGGTTCCTAACTTCCCTTTCCTTTTTCCCATTTTTACTTTTTTCTATCTTATGGTGGTTTATCTCAGTGTGGCATTCTTCTGCTAATCATTTGTTGGGAATTCCTTTGAATCATATGAGTTGTTATCCTATTTGAAATGTCCCTCAAAATGTTGGCTCAAGTCTCTGCCTTCCATTTCATGTCCTTGTAGGCTGAGAAAGTTTTCAATCAAGACCTTTATTTTAAAAGGACAGTCAAGTATGTTGGAGAACCCATGACTCACTTGGAATCTATTGCATCCTCTGCGGTAATTTACATTTTTCTCTTATGTTTTTAATAGTATTTGCTTGTGCGCCTTTCTTTCTTTCTTTTAGAGATAGGGGGGGGGGGGTCGTCAGGTTTATGCCTCTTGCTTTTGCTTTATTGGCATGGTGTGGTTGATTCTTAAATGTGCTTCTTACATGCTAATGTTTACTTGTTAGGTACGAGCTGCAATTAAGGTGAAAGCATCTATTATAATTTGTTTTACTTCATCTGGAAGGGCTGCAAGGTACTTTCTTATGAGTAATTAGATATCCTTCAATTAATATCTATATCATTTCCTTTATCTTCATTTCACCTTTATCCTTAATTCTTTTTGTCTAAAGATGTTACATGTACTTATCTACTTGCCAGATTGATTGCAAAGTATAGGCCAACAATGCCAGTACTATCTGTTGTGATCCCCCGACTTAAGACAAACCAGCTAAAGTGGAGCTTTAGTGGAGCTTTTGAGGTTGAATTTTAAATTTTGAGTTAGCTGCTTATTTTCTGTTAACTATTTGTGGCTGTTATTAATTCCCCGAGAGATTGGGTTGAATAGATCAACTGCCAACTTTCATTCTTGGGAAGGCTTATATCTAATGCAATTAATATACGACCGTAATGAATATTTTATAAATAATATTAATACATTTTAATTTACTGTTAAGTATTCTCGGCATATCATAATTATGATATTTATATCCTGTGTAAAGTAAGTAGATACAACCACGAATTGTGTTTATATTTGGAAGATGCTATTGTACTTTCTTGGATATGGACACCCCTAATTCCAGCTAATGTTCAGAAAAATTTATTTACCAGGATGTGTTGTGTTTACATTGGCTTACACCTTGCTTACCAAACTTACTAAGAAATTCAATTTGTGATGCAGGCAAGACAATCACTTATTGTGAGAGGTCTCTTTCCTATGCTTGCAGATCCTCGACATCCTGTAAGTTTTTCTTTTTGGAATTCTACTCAGTTATTTTTCATTCTTGAGTTGATGGACATTGTTCTGTTGAGATTGTTCTTTGGGGTTAGAATTAGATGCTGAAAACAGATCAGGGTGAGCTGGACTTTGGGGTTATGTACTGACAATGACGTAGTGACATCTTCAATGCATATTCTGGCTCTAGAGTTTCTTGTCTCTCTAGATCTATGGCAGGATTAGTTTGGATCCAAGCATTATTATTATTATTATTATGATCAACCTTTTGGCTAGCACTTATGATACCACCTCTGGTTACATTGTTTGAACACTTGATCTTGATTCTGCATAAGACATATATTACCAATGCTTTATGCTATAGTGGCCTGTATAAATGTCCAATAATGTTATGCATCTTACGTAATATGCATCCCATTACGTAATTATATAATCTCATACTCTATGCTTGCAGGCTGAATCAACAAGTGCAACAAATGAGTCTATTCTTAAGGTTGCCCTTGATCATGGAAAAGCATTGGGAGTTATTAAGTCACATGACCGGGTAGTTGTTTGCCAGAAACTTGGTGATGCATCTGTGGTTAAGATTATTGAGCTTGAAGATTAAACTATTAAAGCGCATTCAACCAACTACAGTTTTAGTGTTATTTATTTATTTTTACAACTTTGCCTAGTTATTTAAAGATGCAGGTCGTTCTGCCACAAGTAGAAGTTATCTCTACTTGGTTTTGATGAAACAAATTTTGATGCAAATTATTAATGGCTGTCAAACATAAAATCAAGGCAATGTGCCCTTGATGCCAATTTTTTGAGTTTAAGATTCATACTAGAACACAGTTCGAAAATGTGATTATTGAATTGGATTACCAATCTAATGAAGCTAATAGCTTGTTATTTCAGACACCAATTGTTTATAAGCATATTTTTATTGTCTGGTCTTTGTGGTCATATGAGCAAGAAGTATATGTTTAATGATGAATGGAGTGTGGATCAGAATGATTTACTTATGAAGCCGTAGTTGATTTGATTTGAGCAGTACTCTATTTTATATTGTTAAAAGAAATGGACCTATGTTATACTTAGTGCACATGATAAATTTTTTTATATATATAAAATTAAATGAAACTATTTGGATCAAACTCCTAGCACATAAACTAGTCCTTGGCAAGGTAGCGAGAGATGCGAAATGAACTTTGGTAAAAGCATTAAGCCCACATTAAGGGATGTTGGCTGTAAACAAGTAAAGAACCTGAATTAGCATATGATGCAATTTGCAGGTTGTCAAAATAAAAATAAAAGGGGAACTCTACATGATCAAAGTGGCAAAGCAACAATTACGAATTCGTCACTCGATAACTTGGTCAATTCTAAATTGAGTGTTTTGTATATATAATATTATGAAAATTAAGTGATGTATACATAAAATAAAATATATGAGAATAAAGTAATATAACTGTTACAGTTTGGTTTGTAGTATGAACACAAAATCATCCAAAAACTTACGATTTGGTTTGATTTTTTATTTTTAATGATTTTTTTGTTTTCATTTTAAATTGGTTTGGATTTGAATACCCCTATTTGTGGGTTTTAGCTATAGCACTTAACATATTTTGCACTTGCAGCCCTCTAGTACTCTGGTAAATAGGTAATGACACTCATACGCATGTTTAATTTGCCAGACCCTTAGGTCTATGCGGTAAATAGGTAGAAATAAAATTAATTTTCAATTATTGAATATAATAAAATGTGTATTTAAGTTAATTTTAGTTAAATTTAAACAAGGTAAAATGAAATTGAATTGTTTTTGTATAAAAAAAAAAATGGGTGTGGGTGGAGAGGTAAGAAGAAAGAGTAATAGCAAGTCATCATGTGGATGATGATGAAGGCGATATAGACAATGACTATCTGCAAACCTCTCCATGATTATCATGAAGAATGTCAAAACCATGGGGCAAAGGCCTCAATGTTTCTTTGTTCACCACATAGGGAAATGGGGAAATATTGACTAAAGACCCAATTGTTATATAAACAAGTGGCATTCATCCACCCTACAAGGCTATAACCCCAGGTTATAACCCTTGTTTTATAAATTTATATATAAACCATTGAAACAAGAGATCAGTTTCCAATGTGGGACCTTAAAATATCAATAGGAAGAATGGTTTCGTGAAAAAATGAGTTTCAATGCCTAGAGACTCAAATCAAAAGTTCTGAATGATAATCCGACTACATCGAAAAACCAAATTAGTCATTTGAACGCTTAGGCTTGGATCCATGACGATCTAATCAGGCGATTGTGGGTTCAAGTCCGACCCTGCATGAGAAAATCATTTTTAACCTTCAGTTGAGATATAATCTATTATGACACTTGTTAATGACTGTGGTTAATGGTTTAACCAGTCCTTGATTAGATCCTGTACTTAGTGCACTCATAAGTATGAAAAAGATAGACTGTGTACAAAATACACAATTTCTATCAAGCATTCTGTTTCAACAATAATTGGTTATGTATATTGCTAAAATCCATTCATTTCCGTTTCAAATTTGAATTTTAAGATGCTCTAGTTGCTTATTTTCTGTTAACTATCTGTGGCTGTTATTGATTCCCCTCGAGAGATTGGGTTGAATGTGTATTCAGTATGAGGACTTGCTAAGAAATGCTAAGTAAATTGTGTTTTTCATATGTTTTGTTCCCTTTTACTTCTAAAGAACAATTTGTTCTGTTGTTTCACTTTGTCATTTCTGAGACCAATTTCCAACTTCATTCTCGGGAAGACTCACGTCTAATGCAATTAATATACTACTGAAGTGAATATTTTATAAATAATATTAATTATAATTTAATTATAGTACACAATTTAATTTAAAGTACTCTCATCATATCATAAGTATTATATTTATATCCTGTGTAAAGTAAATAAGTACAGCCATGTTATTGATCTTCGGAAGAGGCTAGTGTACTTTCTTGGATATGGGCACCCCTAATTCCATTTCCATCTAATGATTGGAAAAATTTATTCATCAAGATGTGTTGTATTTGGCTTACCTGTTCATTATACTAAAATAAATATGAAAATAAAATATTTATCTTAATTATAAAATATATATATATATATATATATATATAATAATTTGTATATCACTTAATATTCAATATTATAATGATAAATCCTTTTTTAATAAATTATTCAATACATTATTAATTATTATAACAAAAATCATATATTACAAACTTAATGTAGAAAGTAGTACACTATAAATAAGATACTATAATAATTATAAATAATATCAGTTATATAATGCTAATCATTGATTAAATAAATTCAATATAATTATAACAGTGAATCCAAAAATCGAACCAAACAAAAAAATTAAGATTTTTTTTTGGATTTTTTATTTTAGATTTTCGGTTTAAGTGATGTTTAATTCTTTAAAATTATTTTGACAGTTTACAAACATTTTGTTTCGGTCTTGAACATACCTACTTACAACATATTTGTGAAACCTATATAGGTCTGTGCGGTAAATAGGTAGTAGAAGTAGAATTATTTTTTAGTTATTAAATATAATAAATGTCTGTTAAATTTATATTTAAACCAAAGTTAAATGAAATTGAAATTGAGTTATGTTATTCTTTTATTAGAAAAAAAAAAAAGGTGGGGAGTAGGTTGAGAGGCGAGGAGAAAGTGAATCGCTAGTCATCATGTGGATAATGATGTAGGCAACCTCACCTGCAAACCACTCCATGGATACCGTGGATGTCAACATATGCAAAGTCTACAATGTTTCTTTTTTCACCGCACGGGGGAAACATTGGAGAAATACCCCTAATATTAAGTCGGTTTAGGGTTTAGTCAAAATCATAAGTGGCATCCATCCATCCTGCACCCCAAATTTAAACGTCGGCTTTCAAAATCAGAATATAAACCATTGAAATAAGAGATCACTTTCCGATGTGGGACCTCATAATATCAATAGGCAAGCTACTTTCTTGAAAAATGAGTTTCAAAGCCTAGAGACTCAGATCAAATGCTGTGAATGATAATCCGACTACAATGAAAAACCAATAAGTCATTCTAACGCTTTAGCCTTGGATCCATGATGATCTAATCAGGCGATTGTGGATTCAAGTCCCACCCGGCATGAGCAAAACATTGTTAACCTTCAGTTATGACAATCTGTTATGGCACGTTGTTAGTACTCTGCATATGCTTGAAATGATTTTGAGAATTGAGTTGTACAGTTAGGCATCATCTATATACAGAATCCTCCCAAACTTTATATCAATTGAATGCTGCCAAACAATGAGCATAAAGACACACGTAACTACAGTCTTCTGCATTTTGTTTTTATTTCACAATTGTAATGTGAGTTGATATTCCGGGTCAAGTGTGCTAAACATTTTTAACCTTCAGTTGTTGGATTTGGATTCTCTGGTCCCACGAGTTGAGATAATGAGATCCACTTGATATATTTTGCGGTAGAGATGATCTTGAACTTTGACTAGTCTCCACTATTTAGCTCAGTTCCTGCTTTTTCTTGGTCAGCTTTTGATACTCTACTAAGTTGTTCAATCTTCCAACTCATAGTGGCAGCATCATCTTTATAAGCTAGATGGAAAGTATTTATCAAGTTTAGAGGCTGCTGCACAATTCTGCAGGTGGGAGGCACTTTTTTCTCTGAAGGGGTATTGATATTTTTCAACTCACTCACCAGTTCCATCTTTGAGCACCTATACCATGTGACAATTTTTGCTAAAATATCACTTCTAATGTGGATATTGGGTGGGAGGATTAATGGAATGTAAACATTTGGATTTTATATTCGGGATGGAATTTACAATAATATCTCATTTTCTATATATACATAAAAAAAGATCTTGCAATTAATTGGAGTAAAGTACATTGATGCACTGCTGCTATAGATTGTCCAAGCCAATTTACTCGAGCAAGTTAGGATCTAGAATCCGTTGGAAGAGCTAAACTATGAAATGACCAATCACATAGGGAAGCTTTAGAGCTACACCCGAAATTGAAAATATTTCACTCAACATTAATTTCAGTAATCATATTAGGATTCAACTTTACATAATTAACTTATTTTGGCATAGCAAAAGGGACATGCTGGAATGGGACCTATGTTCGTGCAGAAAATGACTTAACCGTGGCTTCAAGGTGTGGTTAAGTAATTTGGCGCCAAATATTTGCTCGATATAATAGGGAGAGGAAAACATTACAATGTGGCTTGTAAGAATATTTGTTATGTTTAATAAGATATTTTAATTAATTTTTAGTTTTTTTATTAGTTAAAAAACTTATTTAAGTAAATAAACTTTTTTTTAATAATTTTTAAATTCTACTTAAAGAAGTATTTTTTAAAACGTTAACTTTTAATTTTTTTTTATATTTTTTCATTTTTATCTTCAATACATTTATTCAATTTCTTATTATCTTTTTTAAATGAATCAATTTTTTTATCATTCATCAACTACTTTAATAATTAATTTTACCAAACACTTATAATTTAATAATCTAACTTTTCAGTTTATAACTCTCTTCCCATTTTTAATCAAGCAATTAATTTTTCAAATTTCAGCTAATTTTTCAACTTTCAATGATAAGCATATTTTGCAGCCCCCTAGTACTCTGCATCTGCTTGAAATGATTTTGAAATTTGAGTTGTCCAGTTAGCCATCTATATATATTATCATATAAATTCCTCCTAAATTTTATACAAATTTAATTGAATGGTGCCAGTTGCCAAACAATATGCACAAAGACACGTTTCTACAGTTTATATTTTGTTTTTGTTGCACAAATGTAATGCAAGTTGATCCCGGGTCAAGTGGCTTTGCTTAGTTTTATTATCCAACTTGAAGGAGGAAGTGACAGATTTACTTAAGCATAGTTTAAAACAAAATTAATAGTAATAACCAAAGCATGTTTAAATAAACAAAAGGGTATCTAGATGGTAGACACAGAAATTTACTATTTTTCTTTTCTTCAATAACAACCAACTTATAATAAGTACCCCAAAAAGAGAACAACCACTTTCCTCTATTAGGCCTAATCGATCTACATCTTTTCTATACCTTAGTTTCATCTATCAATACAATTAACCGCAGAAAAATCATCTCCCCTAGATCTAGGTGGAAGAATGTTGTTGTTGATGCTGCTGCTGTTGTTGGTGTTGAAGACTCATCAATTCAAATTCCTTCTGGCGAATGAGCAAAACCATTCTCTCATTCTCAAGCCTCCTGCGTTCATTTTCAAGTTTGGCTGTCTCCATTTCCCTCTCCTTCTTGCTGCTAAACCTTGCCCATTTTAATCTTTGTTTTTCCAACTCAAAAGCTTGAGTATGGTAGCTTATTTGCTGCTCCTCCAACTGCATTATCCTGCTCCTCATCCATTGCTTCTTGTCCCAAGCACTCTTACCTACATCTTGGAACACACCACTCACCTCAGCACTCAGTTGTTGCATCAACTGTGGTGACATAGAAACCCCTCCTACTTTCCTTGCCCTCTTTCTCATTGACCTTCCATCATTCTCATCCTCAATATCTTCATGTCCATGCCCCACATGACCCCTTGAACCACCTTCTCCCGAATCATCTTCGTCCTCGTCCGAATCTTCCTCTGAGACATCATCATCCTCGGAGTCATCATCACCCTCTTCCCCATTTCCCACTTTCAACATCCTCAAACCCTCAACACCTGAACCCCCCAAATTCCCAACCTCTGATGAATGAAAACATCGTTGTTGCGGTTGTTGTTGCTGCTGCTGATGATGATGAGGTTGAGCCTGAGGCTGAGACACTTCACCCCCAGACTCTCCTTGCTGTGGAGCATTGTTATTCCCATGTCCACAACTGTTATGGTAAGCACACATTTCCCTGAAGAACAAGTGCTTGGAATTGAGCAACTTCTTAACCTCCTCTTTCATCTTTGGAGACAAGTCCATTGAATCCAACAAACTCTGATTCTCCACAACCCTGCAGGAAGTTCCTTTGCCAAGAATGTCATTCACCCTCTTGTACCTCTTGTTCAAGTCATTGAACTTGTCCTCACACTGCTGAGGAGAAACATAGAACCCCTTCTCCATCATAGCCCTTGAAACCGATTTCCACTTCCCTTTCTTCTGCATCAAACCAGATGACTTCTTCTTATCAGTCCCTTCAGAGCCAGCCTCATCACCAATGTAATAAACCGCCATTATCAAGAGCCTCACCATGGTGTCAGTCCACTTCATTCTCTGCCATGGCGAGACCTTTCTCTTGGGGTCCTCATCAGCAGGGAACCCTGGCTCATCATCATCACTGAGAGGAGATTGTTGTTGTTTGGTCTGGGATGAAAAGGGAGGGTACCCTTGTTTGATTGATTGGTGAAGGTGTGGATGATGAGGGTTTTCAGTGTCATGGTGTGTGGCATAGGGAACCATTTGAGGGTGGTGGTGTTGCAAATGGTGAAGGTTTTGTTGTTGTTGTTGTTGTTGTTGTTGCTGCTGTTGTTGTAAAGGGTTTTCCACTCCTACCAACCCAGAGAACATTCCACTACCTAGCCCATTGGGTTCCATCAACAAAAACACCAATATTTTCAAAATAAGCAAAAAGGAGCAAACTTTGGATGAAAGGCGCTTACCCTTTAATCGAATGGTTGAACAGTGCCAAAAGGGTGCACAACCATGAGAACATCAATGAAGGTTTTGTTGAGAGAGAGAAAAGCGAAATAGCAGAGTGAGTTTAAGGATGGGATTACACAGGAGTTGGTGATGGATTGGGTTGTCAGGGAAAGAGAATGGGTTAAGGCTAAGGTTATAATAACAGAGAAAAGAGTTTTTAGAAGCAACTGGTTTTGTTGGAGCAGACAGAAACTGCCCATGGTTTTGTGTTTGGTTAGAGTGAGAGGGTTTGGGAGAAAATGGATAGAGAAAGAGAACCAAATCAACCAACCCACAGGTTTTGTTCAAAACTAGGGAGCCACGGCCGTTTCAAAACGCCAACAAGGATGCTGCTTTTTGTATACGTGGTGGATATTTTCTGTTAACTAAAACCGTAAACCTTACTGTGTGCGGGCTCTGTTTCTCTCTCTCTCTCTCTTTAATAACTTCTCAAATGTTAGTTATTAATTTATTATTTCTTATTAACACAAATAATTTAAATTCAATAATTTTTTTTTTCTCTTGATCATATCAATTTTATAACTATTTTAATGCATTAATTTATATTTTTTTTACTAAATCAATTTATACATAACATACAACATATACACGTTAAAAGATGTGGTTTTCTGTACATGTTGTTTTGCATGTATTAAATTTTTATTGCTTATATTTATATTTGTATAAGTAATAAAAATTATTAAGTTCGTAAATAAAATTATTAGACATAAGTGGTCAGTGTAATGAAGTTAAAGCTAAATTATTTGATAATATGTAAATTTTATTTTTGATGGAAATAAAATTTTTATCAAATTTTGTTAATCTCTGGGTCAAATTTCTGCTTCAGAATCTCTTTCCTATGATGATGAAGAACAACGGAAGAATTAAGAAAAAAAATACTATATTTTGATAGATAATTATTTCAACCAATAAATATGACTTATTGTAAATATATTCACTTTAATTGAAAATGAACAAACATCAATTAATAGACTTTATACTAAACTAAGCGTATAAAACAAAACTAACAATTAATATATTTAAAAATAATTATATGTTTCTTATATTTAAAAACAAAACGCTTTCATTTGTTTTTAATATATGAATACGGAGGTAATAGATGTAACTTCTAAAGGTTACACTTGGTCTCATCCATTAATTTTATTAGCATCTAACGGCCCAAATAAAACACCCTAATAAGTCACGTGATTTTGATTTCACCGATCGACCTTTCACCTGGCAATTTCCGAATAGCTACCTCCCTTTCTCGCTCACAAGAGTTACTATATTAAATTATAGTAAGTGTCTCTAAAAACTTATTGAAAATATTTAATTTTAATACCGTAATGCAGAAACAATCAACATTATTTTAAAAATCTGAAGAAAAAAAAAAGTAAGCACAAGATCAAAGTCTGTAAATTACGTGATAATCTCAATATAATTCGTCCGTCAGAAACACCAAAACTTCAATTATCACGAATTCATAGCCGTGCAAAGGAGAATGAGACTTTTTTCCTTCAATTTTGAAACATTGATTTACCACTTAAATCATATAGGTATTTTTATTATAATTTGATATTATGCAAAATCCTGAGAGCGAGAAAGGGAAGTGTGCAGGAGGGAGCCATTCAGAAATTCAAATAATAGTAGTGTGGTGAGACTCCTGTGAGAATGGTGGGGAGCCAGGTTGAAGAATATAATTTCATCTCATATCCTCACATTAAATGATTATTTTACAATGAAAGTCCAAAATTGTATACATACAATGGGTGGTATAGTACCTGGAATCCTACATATGTGTGTCTTGTGTAAAATTTTTATTTTACAATTTTTTTGAGTTATGAATTAGTGAATAATCCGCCATGCATACAGGAATCTTGCGGAAAAGATAAAGTATATCATGTAATTTAAACTCTCATACTTAAATATTTTTATAATGTTGTACAAAATATTTGAAAGTTGAAAATAAATGGTGTTACGTAATTACCATAAGTCAAGACAGTAAAATATTTATTTATTTAATTTTAAAACTAAGATTAAAAACTTCAAATTATTAAAAAGTATACAATTTCAAGTGAAATTTATCTTTCAATTATTTAAATGAAATTTTACTCATAAAAAATTTTCATGATTTTGTTTAAAACTTTTTCCAAACAATAATAAATTCAATTCATTTAATTTTTGTGAAATTTTATTACTTTTAAATTTAGATCATATAAAACTATTTTTACATTGTATCATCATTAAATTATTTTTTATGTTAAAAAATAGTTATTAATTTTTTATCATTATTAAATACGTTCTCTCTCACTTTGTATCTCTCTCTTTATATATAAAGTTTTCTTGTGAACCTAGGAGATAAGGAGAGAAAAAAAAAAGAGCTTTTTACCGAATAAAAAATGACAAAAATAATTGTCTAATAATAGACACATGATAAATAATAAGAAGGAAATGAAAAAGGAAAATAACATTAATCAATCAAGAGAATAAATGAACATATACGAGATATTTTTCATAGAAAGATTAAAAAAATATAACAAACACTCTTAAAAAAAAATACAACTCGCCAGTACCACGGGCGAGTCCTCTCTCATAGCAAAACGCCAGCAGCACGATTGGCGAGTTACCACTGCTGCCTTCCGGCTTTGCTGCGTCCCTGCACTCTGATGCCTAGCTGTTGGAACTCGCCAGTTTGATTGACGGTTCTCCATGCATGACCAAATCGCCATTCCCAGTGACGATTCCTTCACGGCACAGTAAATTCGCTAGTTTCATTGACGATTTGTTTTATGCCCCCACACATTTTACATCCAAAAGAGTCTCATGCAGTAAATACTTTCAAAACAATCCCATTTTAAAAAATTATTTTGAAAAGTACTCCAAAGGAAGAAATTTGCTGCCCGAGTAGCAGCCTTTTCCTTTTGTCCACAGACTGCCACGTGGTAAAAAAATCCACCCCGAATCCCTACTCCTCTACTGTAGACCTCTCCACACGTTATCCCCGCTGTCCAGTCCAACACAACATTCAAAACCCGGACCCACCCCAGCCTCCCTCACGGTTCACAATTTAAATGAGGATTAAGGAGGAGTAATAACACATTTTTTTAACAGGTCACTCCTTTAAATATATTTTTTCTAATTAATTAAAAATTATAAAATAAAATAAAATTTAATAGACACGAGACTCATCAATCGCTAAAATATAATTTTCATTTCTTTAATTTGTTTAAATTTATAATTTTAATTTTCTTAATTAAAATATTTTATCTCTCACTTTTTAAAAATTCATAATTTTAATTTTAATTTTTCAATTAAATTTTTTTGTCCCCATTTATTTAAAAATATATGATTTTAATTGATTTGATTAATTTTAAACATTAATCTTTATGTCCAATTAACATTGGGTGACATGTAATTATTTATTAGTCACATGATTAATATTTTTTTATTTAATTGTGATAAACTTAATTTATATATAAAAATAAAAGAATAAATTAATGTGTGAAATTCATTACAAGGATTAAAATTATAGATTTTTTAAAATAAAGAATAAAATGTTTTAACTAAAAAAATATAAAAATTAAAATTGCAAATTTTTTAAAAGTGAAAGTTAAATTAAAAATAAAAAATAAAAAATTGTGAATTTGAAAAATTGGAGATGCAAATTACATTTTGCCTAAAATTTTATTATTTTTAAGACAAATAGTAACGGAGTATCTTAATTAAGGAATAAAAAATATTTATTTCATGCAGATACATAGAATTATACTGATTATAATTCTTTTTATACTCTTATGTAATTTTAAGATTAAAATTTTTTATTTTTAATATTTTAACTCTAAGAACATATTCTATTTTTAATCAATTTCAAATAAAAAAATATAGTATATTTAGAAGAACGTGTCCGAATGTGTTTTGACATTTCTCTTTAAATATATCACCCCAAATCGAAATTCCAAAATCAAAATCGCACGTAAACACTCCCTACCGAAGAACAAACAAGTCCTCTTACATGCAACACCAACACCAACAACATCACTAACGCAATTTCAATTTCAGTATATTTTGACTCCCACGCGCGCTTACTTCCTTCCTTCCCCTATCCCTGTTCCGTTTCGGCGCGTGCCATGGGCGCGTCGCTGTCTTCGAACGGTTCCAGTATCGGCCCGGGCCTCGGGGACATACCGGAGAGCTGCGTGGCGTGCGTGTTCCTCCACCTGACACCGCCGGAGATCTGCAACCTCGCCCGCCTCAACCGCGCGTTCCGCGGCGCCGCATCGTCGGACTCCGTCTGGGAGGCCAAGCTGCCGCGTAACTACCAGGATCTGCTCGATCTCGTTCCGCCGGAGCGCCACCGCAGCCTCTCGAAAAAGGACATCTTCGCGCTCCTCTCCCGACCCCTACCCTTCGACCACGGTCATAAGGTGGGTGCTGCTCTTCAGGTCAGTCATTATTTGCTTTTTTTTTTTTTTTTTTTTAGGATTTTTAGGGTTTTCGGTAACTTGGGATTTTTGTTGATGGTGGTGAGGGTTTTACAGGAAGTGTGGCTGGATAGAGTCACCGGGAAGGTTTGCATGTCCATTTCGGCGAAGGCGATGACAATTAACGGAATTGATGACCGGAGATACTGGAATTGGATTCCTACTGAAGAATCTAGGTTAGATTTAATTGGCTTTAGTTGTTTGCTTTAAGGTTGAATATGGATATATGAAACCTGTATCGGAAAAAAACAAGAAAATAGAGAAGAAAGGAAATACTTATGATGATGATGCGTTGTTTACTGTTTCATCGAAAGGAAAATGGAAAGAAAATAGTAGAGTTGACTTTAGCAACAAAAATTTATTTGACTAGATAGATTATGTAATGATAATGTAAAGCCTTTTTTTTACAGTGTTATCTAATAATTAGATATCATATCACATGTACAGTATAGTTTGTTGACTTTTACTATTTCCTATCTTAAAAGTCAAACCAACAATGATTTTTGTTTTTGTTGACAGGATAAAGGCTTTTACATTGATATTTTATAAATTGAGCTCATTTTAAGCTCAGGTTCTTCAATTAAGCTCATTTTATTGTAGTATAATATAGTTGGTTTAGGATTTGGTGTTAAATTTATTGTGGATTGGAAGTGCTTGATTTGTTTTGGTGCTTATTTGACTCTTCTCTAAGACTATAGCTGTAATTATTGAAATAGTCTTATTCTTTGTGTGAGGGCGAGCCCTGGTGCAGCGGGAAAGTTGTGCCTTGGTGACTTGTTGGTCATGGGTTCGAATCCGGAAACAGCCTCTTTGCATATGCAAGGGTAAGGCTGCGTACAATATCCCTCCCCCATACCTTCGCATAGCGAAGAGCCTCCGGGCAATGGGGTACGAACTTTTTAGTCTTATTCTTTGTGTATTTATACGAGGCTGTATATTCTCAAAAGGCTTAAATCATGATATATTTAAGGGGAGATGTTTAGTTTGTGCATCATTACTGGACCAGATTCCTAGAAAAAGGATAGTGTATCTGGTATGGTGCAAATGGCCATTTGGTGGGTGTGTTGAACTTGAATTATGAGTAAGAATATTAGGACCTAACTAAGTTTTTTTATATTCAATGTTAGTATATTGGTTTAGTCGTGGCTATTAGCAAATGTGCAAAATGATAAACTGGTCTTTGCATCATAAATAATTGAAGCTTAAGAATTTTATGCCAGTTTTCCAAGTGTACTTAAATTTGGTGTAAGAGGATCCTCAACAGGTTTATCCTTTTCAGTGAGGCTGTAGAGTGTAGAACAACTCTGTTTTATAAATATAAAGTGAAGAAATGCAATAGTAACTTACTCGTGCTTGGAGTATAAAAATAGAAATTGTGATTTCCTGCCACTTCACTAGGCAGCAAAACTTTGTTCAATGTGGATAAATCATTGGATATTTGGCCTTTCTTAATATGATTTATGACTAATAGAAGGATATGAGCTTTTGATTGTCATATTCCTTAATTAGTACTGTTGAATGTTGTAAAGATAAATCATAAGGTGATTGACCTTTCTTGCCATTCTCTCCATGTAAACTGACTATTATTTTATCTTATCTATACATTGATTGGGAATCCTAGAGCATTGTCATAGAGGCAATATATAACAATTCAAGTAAAACAATCAAAGATGCTGCTAATTGTTGCTTTTTATAGGCTTACCAAACTTGAAGTTTGTTTCTCATATTAAAGTTACATTTATCATCTCGAGACTTGAGCTTGACTGCATGTAATAATAACAGAACATGTTATTCTGACAATAACTTGTCTTGTGTTAATTTGTAATTCTGGATTTAAATTGGAGTAATGTCATTATTCATATAGATGGCACCTTGTATTCCTTGGGGAAGATCCTCCTCAAATTTTTATATTTCTTATTTTTCACTGCAAATTTTAAATTTGACCCCCTAGCCATTTCAATCAAGTTCCATCCTCTGATCATGTATTGTACCATACTCATTTTACTGGAGCTTTCTTGGATGAGCTTTGTATGTATGACTGAATAAAATCATTTTTCCCCCCAAATTAAGCACTTAGTGTGATTGATATTTGACTGTTTAACTTGTAAAGCTACCTATTTGTTGAAAATTCCCTAATCTCAGTTTAAGATCCAAATGCACAGATTTGCTTAAATTGTGCATATTTGCTTTTTAGTGTCATTGTTCTCTCATGTCGGAGTGGCTTGTCTTGTATGTTTAATTGTTTATGGTTGTCTTTTTGAGAAAGTGGGAATAGCATACATTTACTTTTCTATTGTATCATGACTTACTTATCTTGTTCATGATTGGTGATTTTTTACTTGAATAAATAGGAGAATGTTTCTATGATGACAAATGCATTAAGTTCAAGATTGTTTGTTAATTGTGTATGGATCATGACTTTGTTTACTTCCTGGCCTTTGCTGTTAAATCTTTAATGTGTTGTTTAAAAGTAGAAAAACCTTGTTTGTAATGGGGGTGTTAAATTGTTTGGTGATGCTTGGTTTAATTCTGATTTTAAACAAGTAGCAAAATGATTGAACAATTCCTAAAACTACTTAAAGGGATCAAGCTGATCTCCATCTTGGAGCTAAACCAAATGACATAGTTCTTTGATTTGGGTTCTCTTATTTGGCCTGAATCTAATATAAACTCATTTGAATTATACAGACAACTTGGCAGCCGTACTACTTTGTTCTCTTGCATAAAAAACAAATTTGTTAAAAAATTTAACATTCTTTTCCATAAAAAACAAACTATTATTAAATATATAAAGGCTACATCAATCTTGAAAAGAAAACATTTCGCAAGATTGTCTTAGATTCATGAATCCATTACATGTAAAAACAATTTGAATGGTACACTTCTCTACTTACATATACTGGCCTTAATCTGGATTAGGACAAATACAGGCCTTAATCTGGATAAGGACAAATCTTTAAATATTTGTAACATGGAATGATGTTTTAAGTATTAATTGCAATTTGGTTCCGTATAGATTCTGATTGAACCAAAGTACCCATTCTCTTAATGATGTAATGTAGGTTGATTTGCACAACCTAGTTAATAAACAGATACTTGTAATTCTCATTGTCAGACTTCAATTATGTAAACTTACTGCTTATATTCTATTTGCATTTCTTTTGCAAAATGTAGCACTGTCACAAATCTTGATGCTGAAGCTGTTTTGTTCTCCATTTGTTCTTGTAATTTGTCAGCATTCTGTTATACCTTAGATGATTTTCAGGTTTCACACTGTGGCATTTTTGCAGCAAATATGGTGGTTTGAAGTGGATGGGGAGGTAACGTTCCCATTTCCTGCTGATATTTATACTCTCTCCTTTAGGCTTCACCTCGGACGGTTTTCCAAAAGGCTTGGGAGGCGTGTTTGTAATTATGAACACACCCATGGTTGGGATATAAAACCTGTGAAATTTGAGTTTTCTACTTCAGATGGTCAGCAAGCATCATGTGAATGCTGTTTGGATGAATCTGAGATTAATGATACATATGGCAATCATAAGCGTGGATGCTGGGTAGATTACAAGGTGGGTGAGTTTATTGTCAGTGGATCAGAGCCTACAACTCAAGTTAGATTTTCAATGAAACAAATCGATTGTACACATTCCAAAGGTGGGCTTTGTGTAGATTCTGTATTTATTGTACCTAATGATTTGAGGGAGCGCAAGAGAAGAGGCATTTTGAAATAGCCATGTGCAGAATAGGAAGCTTTTTTTTTTAGTGATGTCAGACATTCCAGAATACTCTATTGGGGATCTATCACACAGCAGCTTATACACTGAAAAAAAGTTTACAATTTGGAGAATGTCATATTTTTCTGGTTTTTAATTTTTTTTTTTTGCCAGTAGGTGTGTATTCTCTACAGCTGTGTAATTATTATTTCTATTCAATGTATTTTAGTTGTTTCCAGATTAGGCTTATAAATTTACTTGTTTCGAGGGAAAAAAACTTTCCCTTGCCTGCCTCGGTTGTTCTTTATGCCTTCTGAAACTTGGTTGCAAAAGTATATTTCCGTCGGTCATAAACATTTTGGAAAAACCGTGTTATATATGACTATGTAGGTACACAACATTTTTGTTCAAGGCATTGTTTGATGCACTGGATAAGATGGTATAGCAAAGATCAGTAAATATAAGGCATATGGTGATAATTTTTCAATGTTTTAAAAGCTGGATTGGTTATCAAACCAGTGAAGATACTAGATCGAGGTTTAACGGTTCAATTGATAGTAATTAAATAATATTTTTTAAAATTTTAGTATAATATATTAAACAGTAATAGTTAAATTTTGGTCTTATTTCCCCAACTAAGCTATACATAGGTCTTATAAGAATTTGATATATGCTATTAAATTCAACTAAATATGAAAAATGAAAACTCATAAGTTTCTACAGAGTACAGTATATGTCATCATCAATTTACTTGGCCAACTAAATTATCTTCAAGTTAGCACAAAAAGGACAATACAACATGTTAATCTTGTTAGGCTCCACAGATTATGCTATGAAGGTGACAAAAAGATGTTAGTTTAGAATTATATACCAAATGACTCCTCGAATTAAGGTGTTGATCTGGAAAATGAGATACCAGATTGTATTAGGATCAAGGGAATAAATTGTCTTCACCAAAGTGTAGAGTCTAGAGCCATGTAACATTATCCTTAATATTGATTTGTCCAAAGGTCCCACATCGGACAGTCCCACAATGTGCTAACTCCACCTGCTTTGATGAGTTAATTTTTATTGAAGTCACTTCGGTAGATTATAGATTGCAAGTGAATTACGAAACTATAAAATTTAACTGCTTGTGATGGTAATGTATATATAGACTTCCACATCACCCAAGTGAGCCACTACAGCTTAGGTAATTTATAAAATAGATTTTTTTTAACACGGGCTAAACAAATAATTTTTTTTCCTAACAATATGAAGCATTGAGTCATTGACATACGAGGAAAAAAGATGAAAATATTGTCTGAAAAGTTTTGTGTCAATAACATCATTCAATTGAAAATAAACACCACCATGTGCTTTGCACAACAACAAAAAAAAAAAAAAGCACTGCACCATGTACAGTTCTAATCCAAGTCTAATCATTAAAATTAAATATTAATTTAAAGATTAATTTAATAAAATAAAATAAATGGCTAGGATCCATAGAGTTTTTTTAAAGACAAACATTAATAAATATTCTTAGAATATTAACTAAAGAATTTGAAATATATAAAATTACGTTATTTATAATTTTTTTACACTATCTTATGATTTTTTTTTTAATTTCTTAACAAATATCTTAATGATCATTTTCTAAAACTACAGAGGATCAAAATCCGGCTCCTCGTGACCTCGTGTCTTCTTCCCTTTTAACCCCAACTTTTGATTTCGTGCAAGGCTGGAATCTTCTTTTTCCTGGCAAACTCCAACTTTGGATTTCCAATATATAATCGATTGATCATGTATTTAACATAATCGATCACGGGTTGTTTAATTTCTTTTAAAAAATCAATTTTAAAATAAGCAATTTTTAAACAAAGTTCTTTTTTAATAAATAGATATAATTTGTTTCTTAAAATAAATAAAAATTACTTTTTAAGCAGGAGTTTAGACATAATCTACTTTGTTTAAAATTACAAATAATTTTAAAATAAACGCTTTTTTAAAAATGGAATTTTTTTATAAGAAAAATATGATTTTTCCCAAAATAAAAAAATATTTTTTAAGCTGAAATAATTTAAACAAATATATTAAAAAAATAGAGAGTTACTTATTTTATTAAATAAGAGTTTTTTCAACAAATAAACTTAAATAAATTCACCCATAAAACTGCTTGTCTTATTAAAATAAACATTTTTTAATAAATAAGTTTAAACAATCTGGCCATATATGAGTCAACGGTAAAAAAAAACTTAAATATGTGTTTTAGTTCATGATAAATGATTGAACTTTATTTTTGGTACCTAATTAATTTTTTTTGTTGTTGATAAATTTAAACTTTTGTTTTTAATCCCTAAAGCATTACCAAAATAATTTTTTTAAATATTTAAAGTGTTATCAAAACAAATTTAGGAACAAAAATAAGATTTTTAA
Source organism: Glycine soja (assembly GCF_004193775.1). NCBI lineage: Eukaryota > Viridiplantae > Streptophyta > Magnoliopsida > Fabales > Fabaceae > Glycine > Glycine soja. The sequence continues at coordinate 26,310,240 of NC_041014.1, read as the reverse complement.
TTTGTTAGGGATCAATAATGAAAAAAATTGTTAGAGACTAAAAACAAAATTTAATCATTTATTATGTACCAAAAATATTTTTAAGCAAAAACAATGTTTTCTTTATAAAAGTAAAATGGAATTTTTAATAATTATGAAATCTCATTCTTTTCCCTTTTTTTTTTCAAATCAAACAACTTTTTTAAATCTTATTTTTTGACTTTTTTTGCTTAAATCAAACAATGACTATTTTCACTCTATTTCTTATATTTTTGTCTTCTTCTACCTATTTTCACTCTTTCTATTTTTTTCATTTCTACTAAACACAACCTAAAGAAAATATCATTATTCACCCCTATTTTGAGTAAATTTGGGTGATACAAAGACATAAAAAAATGAAAGAGAAGAAAAATGATAAATATGATAAGTGATATATTAAAGAAAAAAATTGATCATTAATTTTTCATATATATATAATTTAGAATGTTAAATTGAGGTTATAAATGTATTTAGTTAATGTTATTTTTAAAGACTTTTTTATACATCCCTTAAAAAAAAGAGAGACTATTTATACATATTTTCTTTTATGCTTTTCATAGAGAATCCAAATCTGAGCTTACTAGGCCATGGTGTGGGGCCAGGTAACTCCTTACCCATCTCATAATTGCAAGTACCCGTACACATGAACAAGAGACTTGAGACCACATTCCATGCTAGACACAACAATGGTGTCAATCCGTTTACTTTTTCAGTCAATTGGGAGCTGCTTTTTTTGACCCAAGTTTCCCTTACCCTAACACTTGGCACAGTTGGTAAAGTGGTCACCCCAAAATAGACCAAACTTCCCTTAAAGCGCAAGAATCTTTGACCAAAGTGGCAAAAACTTAGACTCTTCACTGTTTCAATTTCAACCTAGCTAAACCTAAACCAATTCTTTGGCTAAAATGATACGATCGAGCTCAAGCAGTCCTAGCTAGAAGAAACACAGTGCAAACAAATGTCAGAAAACTTGGGCCTAGACTTCAATGGAATCGATCTAGAGCAGTAACTTTGGATTACTTACCAACCCTAAACATAGCATCTAACGAAAAGTCTCAGACTTCTTACACAATGGTACTAGTTCATTCAAAGCACCGTATTTATTGAATCCAAAAGCACATGTATCACACATTTGAGAGCTAGGTAACGTATTTTTCTTATCTTAAAAAAAATGACTTTTCTTATATGTAATGTTATACTTATAATAAATCTTCACAATTCTTTTGTTAATCTATTATTTTATCTCTCTTCTTATCTTTCTCTTAAATTGTAAGAATGAATGTAAACCCAATAATATAAGAACCTCTACGTCCATGATATTATTCACATGATTTTAACAACTTTATAATAATTTGGTTTATACATATAACCACAATTTTAATCATTAACTTTTTAATTAATTGATGACACTGGATGTTAACTACAATTTATCGTCTACTCGTTCTTCTCAGAGCTAATAATGACTATTTTCAGTTCCAGCTAAGCAACTTCAATCTACTGTCCAACATTTTGAGTTAAAGAGTGGTAATTCAAATACTAGGATACCTTGGTGTGTATTTGGGTAAATGTTTCTAAAATTAAATATAAAATTGATTTTGATTAAAATTGATTTTAAATTATATTGATTTATGTTATGTTAAAAAGTAATTCAGTATACAAATTTTAATAATTATTTAAAGTTACTTTAACTCAAAATTAATTATAAACTCAGAATCAATTTTTTAACATGCAATTAAATATACCTAAAATATGATTTTGAATGATTCAACATGAATTTCAACAAATGCTATATATTGTGGTAAGTTCTCGACCAAAACTTTCCATTACAGTAAAAATTTGAAGGCAACATTTACAAGGCTTCACTAGCCTAACCTATAATAAACATATTCAGCCTAAGCTCAAAAGGAAGTTCTTGACACATTTCTCTACTAGCTAGTTTGGCCTACCACCAAGACACCGCAGCATGCATTAATTAACATGGAACAAGAAAAGGAATGAGAACGTCACACGCTTGAATTGGAAAGCACTGTAGATGAAGAACATTAGTAAAAAGGTAGCTCTATGCATGCTATGACGAAAGGTCTACTATCTGAACCTTTTGCCATGTCCTTGCCCAATAGGCCCGTGGATGTTGACAAGTTAAAACAAAGCCTGGACACCAATGTAAATATATGGAGGACGAAATCACCCTAATCAAGAAACAATTGCAACGAAACCCAAAATGTAAAAAAAAAAAAGAAGAAAAGTTCAAGGGACTAATCAATGGGAGAATTTTAAATCTAAACGTCTCCAATACTGTGTTTAGATAGATATCATAATATTGATGAAGTTTAATTCAATTGGTTGAATAAGATATATGATTTATTATAAATCTCTTAATATTATTTTTAATATCTACGGATAAAAAAAAATAGCTACCATAATATTAATCAAAAGATAGCTACTATAATTAATTTTAGCTTCTAAATCATGGTGAAAGATTAAAAAAATGGAAGCAATTAATTCTTACTTTAGCTTTCAATATGGATTTGGATTTAATTTTGAGAAATTTTTTTAATAAAGGCCGGAGGGGAGAGGCAAAAGTCAGCCTCCCTACCTACCAAGATAAAATTAAAAACTAATGTCATTACATAAAATCCTTGGGGACCAAACCAAACTCAAGGCAGGGATCACCAAAAAACCAATCCCTCAACGAATCCGGTAAAAAAGTATATGTGATCTATTCCTAGCTACCTAGATCAGAAAAAAGAAATGAAGGAGGGACATTCCACCAACAATTCACATCGAAGGCAACTAAAGAATCTGCACATGTATTGCCTTCTTTAAAGATGTGTGAAATGCGAAAATGCATCCTAAAGAAATGCAAATTTTCCATCTATTTCTAAGGTTTCAAGGAACTATCTTAGGACAAAGAAGGGTGCATCACCCCCTTTGAAATGGTTTCGGAGAGGACAATACCTGCATGCAAAATTGGCGATGAAGTGAAAGGAAAACATTTTGTTCTTGAACCTTACAAATTTTTTCGCATGCATGCCAGATACCCCATAAAACATAAGTAATAACAGAGGGCAAAACATCCGCCACTTGAGCAATCCAAGTCATCGAAAGCAAGTTAAGGATAACACTAGAGTCACAACAAGAGAAATATTGAATGAAGGGGGATAGAATCGACGACCAAAGTTGTCTAGCGAAAATGCAACTAAAAAAGAGGTGATATGAGGATTCCATGGTTGCACCATAAAGGCTACAGATCGAGACCATGATACAGCCTCTGGTGTGCAAATTATCGTCCATAAGAAGCTTTTTATGGAGAAGTCTCCACAACAAAAAAAGATTTTGAAGAAGTAATTAACTGAGCAACTCCAAAATTTCCCACCCCTACCAATTTATGAGAAAGAACTCCATACGAGAGGAGTGAGTCAAGACCAACTTATCATTACAAGGATCTAGCGGAATTACCATGGCTAAGATTTCCAAAGAAATGGTAGGGCACCTTTCAAGAAAAGAAAGTGGGATACACCACTCACCATTATGAATAAAGTCGACAACCTTAGTATTAGCTGTGTTAGTAGTTGGTGGTTGATATTAGCTATCTTAGTAGTTGGTAGTTGGTTATGGTTGTTAGTAGTTTGTGTTTTAGCTTTAGATTTCATAGGAAAAATCCATACAAAACGAGTATGATCATCAACTATTGTGAATAAGAGAAAAAGGAGTAGCAGCATGTGAATCACTATGTGGAAAAGGAAACTTTCTTTGCTTTGATTTATGACAAGTATCACAAACAAATTGTTTATCATTTGACAATACAGGATAACATTATTTTAACAAATGAAATCTATCATGTGAAGGGTGGCCTAAACAAAAATGGCATAGGTCAATTGGCACCTTGTTACAAGAAAATACAGATTTGGCATTAAGGCTAATTGTGTTGATTACAACACTTTCAGCAGAGGGCAACATCAATCTGTAAAGTCCCTGCACACACTCAATTGTACCAATCATCCTCTGGTTGGTCACATCCAGTATCAAACAATGATCACTAGAAAAAATCAATTGACATCTCAAATTTGCAACTAATTTGGAAATAGATATGAGGTTGAAATTGAAAATTGGCAAATACAACACATTTTCAAGGTATAGAGAGTCAAAAAATTTCACAATTCCTGAATGTGTGACTATCACTTGTTGACCAGTAGGCAATTGAACTGTTATAGGACTAATTTGTTTGTGTGTGTAGAAGAATTTTAAAGAGCAAGCAACATGGTTAGTTGCTCCTGAGTCTAAGATCCAATCTCTAGGCTCAGCTTTGCTTATGCTACAAGTAAATGAAAGAACTTTACCTATGTGAGGTTTAGTAACAGTACCAACTTGATTAATGTGTGACGTGCCTGAAGTGAATCCTCCATTATTAGATTGATGTTGAAGCAGTGACATCAAAACTTGATATTGTTGTGGCATGACTCTGATATTTTGATTCTGTGTCTCTTGACTATCATTTAAATCCGAGGCATTAGACTCCTCTCTCATAGCATTATTGATCGAACCATTTTGAGTCCTGTACAACTTGTGCCCAGGTGGATATCCATGTTTCCTATAACATTCTTCAACTGGTGTACCTATTAATTCCACAACGTGTGCACACTTTACCATTGTTATTACTTCTACCTCCAAAATTTCCTCTACCAGAACCTCTAACCCCTTTTCCTCCTCTGCTAGAAGAGAAATTGGGATGATAACCATGCTTTTTCTAACAATTCTCCTCCGTATGATAATCTGTCACAGTAAGTACATGAATTACTTTTGGAAACAACATTAATTACACTCAAATTACCTAGAGCATTAGTACTATTAAATTGTCTCTCCTGTTGGACAACAAAAGAAAACACCTTGTTTATAATAGGAAGGGGATCCATCATCAAAATATTTGATTTCACATGACTATATTGATCATTTAAATCACATAATAATTGCATAACCTGATCCTGAGTCTTTCTTTGTTTCACGGTTTTTAAAACATCACAAGAGCATTTTTTTGTGGCACAAGTGCAAATAGGTTCTGGTCTATAATTCTCTAGCTCATCCCCAATAACCCTCAATTTAGTAAAGTAATCAATAATACTAGTGTCACCTTGTTTAATTGAAGCAAGTTCTTGTTGTAAGTCAAGAATTCTCAAAAGATCACCTGTGAGTATCTTGCCTTTAGATTCTTCCATATATCCACATGTTATCCATCCAAAGAATACTTTGTCGAATTGATGTTGATACTGAATGCACAAGCCAAGACACCACCATGTTGTTACATCTTTTCCACATTGAAAATAGAGCATGAGTCATAGCTGGCTTAGAGATTGAGCCATCAATGAACTCGACCTTGTTCTTTGCACTCAAGGCAGTGAGCATTGATCTGCTCTAAGAACTATAATTTGTGGGATCCAATTGAGGTGAAACCAATGTTGTAGTTGGACTTTCACTTGGATGCATGTAGTATGGACTGTGTGTGTTGAGGGATTGATCCAATTCTTCACTCATCTTGTGAGAAAAACAAGAACAATAAAACAAAAAAGAGTTAAAAGATAACTGTGAGAGTGACACAGCAGAGCTCTTCAATAAAAATGCTCTGATACCATCATAAATTCGAATGGAAGCATGAAGGAAGAAGAGCAGAAGCACAGAAAGAAGAAATGAATTTGGAAAACAATTTTTAATGAATTACGGCCACTTACTGGTTTGGCTATTGGTAAAGCTTTTATACACATAGGAAGTTAGTTACAATCCTAACTATAAACTAATAACCATAACAAACTACCAAATACTAACATAGCTAATATCAACCACCAACTCCTAACACAACTAATACTTAGCATTTAAGCGGGAGTGGAGATGCCTAGGAATATCAAATTCTTCCCCCAAGGGTTTGGATAACCAGTGAATCCAGAAGTTGATGTTGGTAACATCTCCAATGCACCACCGATTGCCCTCTAAAGCTGAAACGAAACAATGTCTGATCCCAGACCAAATAGTGGGTTTCACATGGTAGGACACTAGCTGGTTGTTTCTGATGAATCTTGCCTTGACCAAATTGAATCTAATCCAAACATAAATTAAGTCCATTAGAAATTTTTAATTAAAAATATGTGTTTTAAAAGATATATTTTTAATTAAGTTAGGGTTAGTACGTAAAAAAACTTTTATTAAAAGATATACTTAAAAAATTATATATAATTTTTTTAGAAAAACCTAGATTCTAAGGCTAGGTGACATATATAGCTACATGACATATATGTGCTAATTTACTTTCTGCACCTCCATAAGAAATGGAGAAGATAAGAAGATTTTTACTGTGGTGACTCTCTGAGACTACTACTCTAGTTTTGAGAAAAGGAAGGATTCTTTTTGCAGCTTACATTTGAGAAAACGATGTAGATACATAACATAAATAAAGATACGTATTATGATAACACATTGATACTAATTCATTGATGTATACGTTAATAAAAAAAATAAACAAAATTCTCTTTTTTTAAGTATATAATTTTTGTTGGTGAATTCATAAAAACAGTCTCCTTTATATCTATTTAAATGAATTTATTTTATTTATTATTTATAAGAATTAATTTAATTGTAAAAAAATCAACAATTCTTAAATAAATTTAGATTTATAAAAAAAATTAAAATTAGTATCAGTACTATTAGTGATCAATAAAAATATCTATAAAAGGTAGAAAGCGAATAGAAGGGAAAAACTTCCAATTTTTATGATAAAAAATTCATTTATACCTGTTATTTCACAAGAAAAAGACCCTGGGATCGGTTAAATTTTAAATATTGAAATTTACCAATAGAGTTGTTATGTTTGCTCTTTATTAGAGTTAATTTAATTTTTATAGCACTATTGGAAGGGGTTGAAATTAAAGTGTCATTTGCATATAATAAAATTGTAATGACAAAAAAATAATGTTTTGTGGGAAAAAATGGTATTGTAATCAAAGACTTTTTGTATTTAACATTTATGAAATTATTAATGAAATTGCATCATTTTCTGCTTGATTGATTCATATGATATGTGGTGTGCTAAATTATCAAATATAAATTTCTAGTATGTTATTAAATTGCAATGTCTGAGAATAATTAATTTGTATGTGAAATGTGATGTGTGTTGAGTAAAAAATAACTTAAAAATCATATCCCCTGTTCAATGTGAGCCTAAACCCTTTAGCTTAATTCATTCAGACTTAGCAGACATAATTAGCAATGCAGGTTGATAGGAATTAGACAAAAAAAAATAAAACAGAAAACTAAATTTTAAAATGTAAATTTTAAGGCATTTTAAAAACTATGAATTGTCTAATAAAAAAATATTTATTTAAAATAATAACATAATTTACATATTAAGTCACCTAAAAAACATTTTTCTATATTATGTTTACTTAATCTGTAATTCATTAATTTTATACTAAATCAAAATATTGTATCATATTTACCAACCATTAAATCATATAAAAAATGCTTAAATTCTATAATTTTTTAACTCAATTTACACTCCTTATTTATTAATATTATATATTTTTTAGGTTAAATTGTAAAAATCTCATCGTAGATAAAATTCATTTAACCCACAAGGTTAAAAAGTCTGTAATTCAGATGGACTCAAAATATATTATATGGTTACAGGTTTTGCAAGTGGTCCACGGGCTGAAACCTAAATGCCCAGCTCTAGGGCCTGTCCTTTCAACACAAGGTGGGAAAAGGGCAACAAAACCACATTATTGGTTGACTTGGGGTGACAAACGTCCATATGTCATATTTCTCTATGCTTAAGCTCTTCTAGTTAGAGGCTAACGTGGCTTCCATGATGCCGGGAACAATTGGATTTTTGTACTAGTATTGTAATTGTCTTCCCAAGATTCGTAGACAAATGTTGTGTGCCTTGTTGGACGCTAATGTTGGTGGCCCCGGGACCCACAAATGTTGTAGACTCCTCCTCATTCAAAATCTGCCTCGTCCATAATTTGTTAAAGGATGTGTTTGATTTATATTTTTATTTTTTAAATAAATTTTAAAAATATATTAGGATTGATTTTTTATTTTTTACTTTTAAGAAATAAAAATATTAAAAATATATTTAAAAAAAAAATATATTTTTAGATTTATTTAAAATTATATTTCTTTTTATTATTTTATTTTTGGTTCGTTTAGAAAAATATTTTCATTGAAAATAAAAATAAAAATCCAATTAAATACATTTTTATCACCATTTTTTATTTTCAATGAAAATGAAAATAAAAAATAATCAAATCAAACGCCCTTGAGGCCATGGAGTTCAATATTTTCTTCCCAAGGTATTTTTGTGATTTTTAGCGGATCTGCATTGTTTGAATTTTGTGAATTTTACCATATCTATGTTGTTTGATTTTTGTGATTACCCTTAAAAATTTGTAACAGTTTTTTTATATTTTGTGGTGATTTTTTACTTTAAAAAAAATCATAAATTCAAATTTATCTGAATTTACGTTTAAATAAAAAGTAGCAAATTTCAATCGTATGTATATGAAAAATTACTAAATAAATTTTAAAAACGAATTCCGAATATCATTTTATTTACTAAGAAAAAAGACATATTTTAACTTTTTTATTACTACGCTGAGGAATTAATGTACTCGATAGTATTTTGATTATAAGAATTAATATCTACTCTTCAAGTTGGCAAAACAATGAATGATGCTACAAATTTTCAGGGATGTGAGAAGTGATGATGATTTAGTCATTCAATTGGTCTGTGTTTTCTTGAACGCTGGCCATGGACGATGACATAAATGAGTTTGATTAATTTCCTACGCCATTCATTATATGAACGTTGCGTCTGATTCTTGCTACCGGCTGCACGCACGCACAACACGTCACGCGTATTGAGAAAGGACTCATCATTATCAACATGGGAAATGTCACGTTAAAATATCTTCGCATTTTCCAATTTAATTATATATTAGTAATATATATTATTTGAATAAATTTCTCCATAAATATTTTTAAAATGGAAAATTATAAGTTAAAATAAAATAAATTTCTTTTATAAACTAAAATTAAATTATACATAAATTAATTTATACACCTGTTGTCCAACAACTTATTTTAACTTATTAGACAAAATTCATTTTTTTTATTTTCTTCTATGAATATTTGTTTATTCAAATAGGATCATATTATTTCAGTCATATGTTACTAGGGGTCAAGTAGTTTCTTTAAGAATAATAATTCTTGATAAAGTTACCTTACTCAATAACTTTTTGTATAAATTAAATGATTATATATCGAATATTTTTAGTATTATCTCAACTATCTTATACACTAAATTTTAGATAAACTAATGGAACATTTGTGATTAAGTAATCTTATAGTAGTTGACATTTACTTTATATTAAAAAATGTTAATACATTAAATTAAGCTTCCATCTTATTTTCATTCTATTTTTCTTATTACTTATTTGTATTATTAATATCAAATCACACAATAAACAGAGTATATATATAGTCTATCTTTTAGAGGATGGAATCAAGTCAAGTATGACTATCATAAATAATAATATTTTTTAAGTATTTAATGTAGTCACATTTTTAAAGTTGAAATTCAAAATTACAAGTTAAGCTGAAACAACTTATATCATTTCATTAATATGCATTCATAGTATTGAAGAAGAGTGTTGTTTTGTTTGATAAGCACAAAATACAATAGGATATAAGATCTTGTTTTGGTTTATAATTACTATTCGCAATACTTTAAACAATGATATATAGCTCATTTCATTCTATTCAATTCGATCCATTTTATTTTATTTCATTATGTTTGTGTCAAATGGTATATCTAATTAAGAGGCATTGTTGAGAACGTATATATAGTGTGTTTGGATAACAAACAAGCATTAATTTTATTTCATAAAATCATGGTGATACCATTAAAAGATAGAAACAATTATTTTACCATCATTATGAACAAAAATGATTATTTCTCAACATGATGCTAATCCAAAACACTCTAGCCGCTCGATCTCTACAATCTTAGTTTTGGTGGGGGAGCATTAGGATCAAAACCATTTGGTGACTATAGGCAACCTAGCTAGAATAAAGGCTTTAGCTTTTTACCCATTGCTGCTTGGCTTAGTGTTTTTTCAGGGATGTGGTACCAGTGCTGAAACACTCTCTCTCTCTCCTCTGAAGATAATGGTTCTGATGCGTCACAAGTTGTTGATGCAATTAATAACATTTTCTGGTAATATGGAGTTGATCTTTGATGATGGTTGATGGAGTTTTTCAGAAGTTTCAGAAACATAACTTTAAATAACACTACATTAGCACAGAAAAGAATAAAAAATGCTATACATCAAATGATTGCGGAATTTATCTTTGTAAAAAGTAAGTTTTATCTATCAAAAATTAAATTAATAAACATTACGAGTTTATATTATAAATAGTACAATTTATCATCCTTTAAGAAAAAGTACAATGTATCATATTATATATCATCATAGAAAATTATCTATACTATTTTTTTAATTTTTGTAATATATATATATACCATGTTTATTTCAATGCAATATATAAATAAAGACAAATATATTATATGAGAACTTGTAAATATTTTTTTTTTGACAGCATAACTTGTAAATATTTTAAAACAGATAATATTAAAGGATACCCGCACCATTTATAAAGGCTACCCACCTTTTTTCATTGGCTAACTACACTTTTTTCTATCACTCGTATCTAAGTTACCATTTAACCCTACTTTGAGATATTCTCAACAGTCAACACTTAAAAGGAGTGCTTTCAGCCTTTCACTACAATTATATTGAAGAATTGAGAAGCTCGTTTATTTTCACACTGGGCATAGTCAAACACTCAGAATTCTTTCATTTAAGACTATTGACCTTTATGAAACGTTTGAACATCGATCAGGATAAAAGGACCAATGCATTTGTTTGCTTTTTTTTTTTTTATCAGAATTCTGACTCTACTTGTGGGCTATATACGTGAGGCATTTGATTTTTAGTACCTTAACCCTAAACTTTAAATCCACTTGAATATTTACTATATGGATCAAATTTTTACACACCTATATATATATATATATATATATATATATCCCTAAGCATTATTAAAAAAATATGAGTAACTAGTTTTTTCTTCTTTTATTTATCTTGACCTTTGTATATGGGCTGAAATCTCTTGCACTCTTTTATTATTTCTTTCTTTGAATATATAAAATAAATAAAAAAGAGCAAATACAAAAATGGCATATATAGAGCTACAGAAGAATTACTTACAACTCGAACATTTATGGAGTAGTCCTTCCTTAATTATCTTCACTCGACTAGGTATTTCTATCAGAATTTTCACAAGTTTGATATCTTTTTGACCGAATTAATGGTTAATTAAGCTATTAATTGATTGACATTTTTTATAATGATATTAGTACCAAGTTATCTATGTGAAAAATGATGATAAATCTTCATTAAAAATCGTGAACACACATAAAATGAATATTTTTTTTTCATCACAATTTATTTTATATTTAAGAATTAATAAGAATTAAAATCTTATATCATTTGATTAAGGGATATAAATCGCTATCACTTGTGTTCACGACACTGTTAATTTATGTTCATGTTCATTTTTTTTTGAATTATTTATTGATACGATCTCTTGATGATTATTAGAATTCTACTTGGTCAAAATTCCACACCTTAACTATGTCATTTATTTTACAAAAGCATATATAAGCAAGAGTAACTAACAAACCATGCAGAACTGTATAAATGGCTGGCACCCATTTTATATATACTAAGGAAAAAAGTTACTGTATGTTTTTTTATTTATGTTAGTATTTTTTAATTTTTGTTCTTTTTAAGTTTTTTTTTTTAATTTTAATCTTTATAAGTTTGTGTTTTTTTAATTTTATTCTTTGTAAGATACTTTGTTTTTTTTTTTAATTTTTATAAGTTTTCATTTTTTTAATTTTGAGCTCTGCTGTAAGCGCAAACTTATAAACACTATAAATGAAAAAATTAAAATATTAAAGGGACTAAAATTAAAAAAAATATATAAACTTATAAAGATTAAAAATAAATAAATAAATTACAAGAACAAAATTTGGAAAAAAAGTTAACTTACAAAGAATAAAATAAAAAAATAAACTTACATAAATAAAAAACAAATAAAAAACACTGACTTACAATAACATATTTAAGTCAAATATTAATATAAACATTGTTGGTCTATATTAGAAGTGTGCATCGCTGACGAGTATTCAACTAAACTTAAACAAAAGATTGGAAGTGGTAAATCTTCTTTGTTTAATTTGAGGTGATTTTTTTTACTAGAAGATCCTCATCACTCATTGTTCTTGCCATAGACGATTTGCTTCAAGGAATGGTACTCACGTGGGGGCACTCTCATCTCCATGTTTTCATGTCTCTAATGTTCCCGTCCCCCATTTCTTGTCTCGTACTATTTTTTTTCTCCTATCATAATTTCTTCATTCCTTACAATTCCTCGTGATGATGATGTCCTAACACTGAAATAATAATAATAAATAATAATAATAGTTATTATTATTATTATTGAAAATTTCAAACAATAAGAAATAAAATTATTTCATAACTTTAAAATTATAAAAATTATTTTTAAAAAAAATAATATTCATATGTATATATAATTAAATATAATTTTATTATTTTTAAATATAAAAAAATATCGCGTGGGGAACATCGTGTATATGATCTCCCCATTAATTATCAAATGTGTTTCGTGGGATTTTGTTTGTCCTCATCCCCATCTCCATGAGATAAACTAAAATTCCCAAACACGGGCTCAAATGAAATAATAGTCTCCACGGGGACCTCCAATGACAAAAAACTGGTCACCTTTTGTACTTACCATTTCAAGCTTTGTAGAATTTTCAGAAGTTTTGAAAATTGTTAACCATTACGAAACTATATATTTTCATCATTTTCACACTAACGGTGATTTCTGTTAAATCATGTTATATACTTTTCCTAATTTTTTAATCAATACTGTTTAAAGAAACTGTGAGCTTTCATTTCTTATTAGACGTGTATTTGGTAGATGAGAGTAGAAAGACTTTTTTTTTTTCTAAGAAAAAAGAGTTATAACAAATTTTGGTGCCTTTGATATATGATTTATATGCTTTATGTATAGATATAACAAATTTTAAAATTAAAAAACAAAAAGAAAGAGAGAAAATTATAAAATGTAATAAATTACGTATTAATCGGAGAGAAATAAAGACAAATAAGTTCAACTCAAGAATCAAAGAAGAGCAATGCTTCATTCACACTCTTAACCAAGAGCTAATCTCAATTTTCATTCCAAAGTTATCAAAAAGAGTGTCTATAAGGCTATTTGTTCACTGATGAACCTAAGGTGGGGTGGCTAAACACAAACAAGTAGCAAACCTAGACCCAAGAAAACCCAGGGTTATACGATTTCACAGCTGTGAATGTTGCTTTGTATAAATTGTTGCATGAGTAGTTGTATAAATAACAAACATATGTAAATCAATATTAATTGACCCAAAATTGTTCAAACTTAACATGTGGACTGTAATATCGAATTTAAATCTTACATATATACATGCATGCGTTAAATTCTTTGATTTACTGAATTACTTGTTAGTTTGGTTGTTCTCACGTAAGCATAAGCGAGTCACGATTCTGATAGGATAGGAAGAAGATTTATTATTTGCACATATATATGATGAGTGTTTCTTCCGACATCACGCTAGTTAGTATAAGTATGTGATGTTGTTATCATGGGACGTGAGAAACAACTTGGAAAGACGCACAAAGTGGAACTTGGATTCTACAATGACCTTTGTCTCTCACCCATCTCTGTCACCATTTTGGGGCCGAAAGAAAGGCCTTCCTTCTCGCTCCAACCTCTGCTAGCAAAGCAAAGGTACACCCAAACACGCAGTCCAATCTGTCAACTTTGCCCTACCACCACACCACCCACAATGAATGAATGGATGAATGGCATTGCAATATTTGTTTGTTTCTTTGCTTTAATTTTTGTTTCCAGACACCACATATATATCTTCAATGGGAGACAATGTTTCCAACCAGATAAACTTATTATAAACAACAAAATTCTCTATTCAAATATTTAAAACTCAAATTCAACACCTCTACTTAGTGTGTGTTTAGATGAGTGCTAACAAAATTAATTTTGAATAAGATTATTTTTGTAAAATTGATTTGAATTAAAATTAATTTTAAAGTGATATAATTTATATTTAAATGTTTTTATTATACAATCAAGATAAGAGTAAAATTTAGTATAAAATTTTTAATTTAACGTATAAATTACTTGAAAGTTATTTCAACTCAAAATTAATTTAAATCAATTTTGTGACATGAAGTCAAACATGTAAATTTGATCTAAAATCAATTATGCACTCGCAGTCAATTCTCTAACTCCAAATCAACATATACTTAAACTGGAATCACCTCAAACCTTGTTGATCCAACCACTCGGTGGTGTTTGTTTGCATATATATATACTAACTATATATTTATCTAACCAAATTAAAAAAATATATAAAAGGCAAACCCAGATCCCGATTTCATGCAAGCAACAGATAGATCTAGAGACAGGAGAGGTGAAAGTGAGATTGTCTCAGCTTTCTTCTCTGTGACACTGCAAAGTTATAATTAAGGTGAAAGGGAGAGGAGGAGGGTTGAAAGAAACAGAGGTGAGCCTAAGTGTTTCTGTTTTATTTGCCTTCCTTTATTTGTCTCATGTGAGGGCAGCAGTGGTGGCAGGGCTCACAGCACCCTCTTTTGAGGCCAAAGGAGTTCTCCCATGTTGCTATTAAATTGCCATTTTGGAGCCCATTTTACCCCATTTTGCAAATGTGACCACAAGTGAGAGAGAGAAAAAGTAGAAGAAACCATCAGTTTTGGGTGATTGTGGCACACAATGGAAAAGGCAAAACTGAGAGAGAGGATTCATAGGTCTATGATCAAATATGGTCCCCGTTGAAGGCTGCCTAGGGGGCCAACTGACATATGCCTTCCCTTTTTCACGCCTTGTCCTTCCTTTTCTTTGCTGCTTCCTCTCTCTCTTCCCTTCTTCCATAGTGTGTAGTGTGTACGGTCTCTGCATTAAACACAAAACTTTGTTGCGCCCCAAAAGTGAAGTAGGATGGATGGATAACAAGAAAGAAAAGCTCACCAAATTCACAACTCTTACCCTCCCTTCCTTCCTTCCTTCCACCCAAAAAGACAGGAAGGAATAGAAGAACCTTTCCCCTTTTACAACTCTAGTAGTGCCACCTCCTCCCTCCTTAGCTTACTCTAACACTAATTCAAATCTTCTAAAAGGAGTAGTGGTGCACTTTAAATATAAAGTCATAAAGTTGTAACTATTCAAAGATCTTCAAAACATATATTATATCGGTTTAATAGATCACATCTTCTCACATACCAATAAGGTTGACACATCTGATCCAACCTTATATTATGCTCATATTAATTGTAATTTAAATTCATCTTTTTATAATTTTTCTCATTGGTAAACAACATATAAGGTGTGTTTTTCCTAATCTAAGTTTTCTGTACAAAAATAAGAAGATCGACATACTTAATCTTACAGTATTTTACTATTTCAGTTCATTAGAAATCATTATTTATATAACTATTGGGATAATTGTTATAGAAGTGCATAATTTTACCATGCATAAGAATTAATTGAATGGCAGGTTTATTCTCAAAGTATGAGTAGTTTTAAAAAAAATATTCTCATTATCATCTTTTATTTTCTTGCAATCAAATAATTTTTAATAAATAACTCATATTTAACCATTACATTAGAACAGAATAAAATGTGAGAATAAAAAATATATCTCTTTTAAAGTGTTTGTTGGAGTAACTTATCCTCCCCTCTCTCTCTATATATATATATATATATTTTATTACAACAATAATTTCAATAGTTAATGTTTATAATTTTTCTTTTTTTCCTTCCTTTAAAGTATATGCATGTATATCCTTTTTTTTTTAGAGAAATCGAATCCCATAAGCTCTATTTAAACTTGCTGCAGACACCTATGACCTCTCTCTATCTTCTCTTCACTCACTGCCTTTGTGGTCCATGCATTTTCCCAACCGAGAGAGGCCCATATAAACACAGATAAAGATTGGAGCTGGAGTTGAAGGCTAGGGAAGAGAGACAAGAAAACAAAGCCAGACATGGAGTGGAATGGGAGCACAAGACGTTATGTTCCCCGAGCAGATTCTTCTTTGAGCTTCCTTTACAACTACAACTACACCCCATATCCAGGTAAATATAAACATATATCAAAACACTATCTACTCTTGTTCTTAAGCATTGACCCTTTTCCTGGAATGTCATCAAGTTACTTCTTTTCAATTTTTTTTTTCTTTTACTCCTCATAGTTAATTTATTACTTATCCGTTTGAAGAAGCACTTAACTTCTGGCATGCAATTTAGTAACTCCTATACGTTTGTGGACTACTTTCAGAGTCCATTTTTGTGAATTTTCACATGAATAGTAACTTGAATCCCAAGCTATTGCCCCACCATAATTATTGCTTTTCTTGAAGGAGTGATACAAAGTAGGTTTTCTTGTTAAAGCAAGCAAATTTGGCAACCCCATTTGACATTTTAGCTTAGTCAACATTAAAAACGCATAGTCCATTTTAAGAAAATTAAAACTCTTTACTAAACCCTCTCTATGTGTTAATTAAGGAATGGAAGTGAAGCAACAAGCACTGGCAGAGACAAGTTCACCCATGGAAAAAATGAACTGCGGGAACCAGGAGAAGAAGAAGCGATTAACAAGTGACCAGTTAGATTCGTTGGAGAATAGTTTTCAGAAGGAGATCAAGTTAGATCCTGATAGAAAGATGAAGCTTTCCAAGGAGTTAGGGCTTCAACCTCGTCAAATTGCTGTTTGGTTCCAAAACAGGCGTGCAAGGTGGAAGAACAAGCAACTTGAACACTTGTACGATTCACTTAAACAGGAATTTGATGTCATATCTAAGGAAAAGCAGAAGCTCGAGGAAGAGGTAGGTTAAATATATACGATAGTGTGATTATATATAGATACTCATATATGTACATGCTATTAATTAACGACTATTATTTTTCTCCATTTCTCTTTCTTATTATATCATATAATTGTTGATAAGTTAAGAGCTGATATGGCTCATATCTCCTTTCCCAGAGGTTTCTAGTTCTCTAGCTTTTTAACTTCACCAAAAAAAAATATGGCATATCATATCTGTATTTCTCTGTCTTCTGTTACTTTTTCTCAGCTAATTGTCCACTGATTATTTTCACATACAATATGTATATCAAACCCAAATTTTGAACTTTTGAGATCAGAGCAAACACCCATTTGTCACTCTTCTGATTTATCATGTTATCATATCATCGATAGTATCAGACAAATGATAAATTTGATATATATGAGTAATGATACTTGAATATCCTATTATTTTAAACACTCTTCTAATATTTTTTATTTCTCTTTTTCTTTCTACCACATATTCACATCATATTATTTTTTTTCTTTTTTCTCTATTTCTCACTAGGTGTTGAATATATAGTATTGTGGGTGTCCATGCATTTTTTTTCTCACGGTATAATATGACAAAAAGGAAGAAGTAGAAAGAAATGATGAATGCCATGAGTAGTTTCACTCGGTGGGATGTCCAAAAATGAGACCTATATGTATATATAGTTATTTACACACACACACACTCTCCATGCAGCTCTTGCAAGATGCAAACACATAGACAAACTTTATCTTAGTTTTTGCTTTTATATGTATGTTTTTGCTTTCAAAATCCTCAAACACTGTTTTCTTTTTGCTTGTATTGGCGTAACGATTGATGCTTTGGTGAAGTAGACATTCATTCTTTCAAACTGGTCATTTTCCTTGTGTTCAGGTAATGAAGTTGAAGACTATGCTGAGAGAGCAAGCTTCTAGAACCCAACAAGTGTCAACAGGATACACAGAAATCTCTGGGGAAGAAACAGTGGAAAGCACGTCAGAGGCACTGCGTTGCTCCAAACGGGGAACACTGCACCATCAGCAGCAGCAGAATAATATTGGAGAGGGAAACTGTTCCTTCACTTTGGAAGATTACAACACAGTGCCAGTACTACCCTATTGGCCTGGGGTCCCTTATTATCATCCCTAATTAATGAATGAATGCTATTGTGTTAGTTTGAACAATAATAATTAATGTGAGTGAGCTTAGTTAGTTAATTAATTAACTAAATTTTGATTGGTAACGTATGAACTGAAGAGTAGTAGTAGATGGATGGAAAACCCTTTTTCCATAGGAACTGACATTAGGATTATCAAAAGCAAGCAGACCTGCATGTTGGTTGGTACGGTAATTATTGCTAAAATTATAGCTGTCCTAGCAGACATCACTTTATTAATTAGTCGCTTCCAAATTGCATCAAGTCTTTAATTGTTACGTACTGTTATTAATATATATAATCCTTGTTTATTAGTAAAACTTCTACTCTTTGTATATATAATTTTAACGTTTTTAAATGATGATCCTTACTGGTCTAATTTGGTTATTGTGGGTTGTTAACTAATTGTCACAGGGATGCCTTTAAATTGTTAGATTTTTTTCTGATTTAATTGTTAGATAATAGTGTAGCTACAGTAAATTAATCTCATCCCATCTTAATCTTAGATTTTGCTCAAGAAAATTAATTACACGTTATTCCCGTATTTTTCATTTGAAATGAAAATCAATTTTAGTTTTAGTTGTCAAATTAGTAAATATTTTTTGTATAAGTAATAACTTTTTTTGAAATCACATATTTAAATAATTACAAAGAAAGAGATGACAATAGTATATTTTTTTAAGTATTTATTTTTTTATTAACTACTCAATATTCATAGAGAAAAAAAATACACAATCACGCTTAATTTAAGGTATGTATTTAAGGATTTTTCTAATTTCAGGTAATCACACATCATTTCCTGTAGTAATTCAAATTGATTGGGAAAATATAATGTGGATTATGTTGATTTAATTTCAGGTAATCTTATTTTGTTTCTGCCTCCATACTCTATACTCGGGAAATTGAAGAAAAAAAATCCACTTTGAAGAAAAAAATTGAACAATAATAATTGCCTCCATACTCTTTAATTAACAATAGTGTCTAAAATTAAATCAACATAATCCACATTATATTTTCCCCAAAAAATAGTGTCTAAAATTAATTTTTAACCGAATAATTATTCATTTTTCATTTATTATCTCCTCACTTAAATAAATTATTTGAGATTTCTTTTATAATTAATATGTATCTGCCAATATATCAAAATAAAAATTATATATCATAAGGATAAATACTTTTTTTATAAAAGCAAATATAAAATTTTCACTCAATACATGGGATGAACAATTTGTCTGAAATCACATTAATATCTAAATTATTATTATGATGAAATTATGATTTTTTATAATAATTTTAATTTAAATGTAATTTTCTCTTTATTGACTTAAATCATTTATTGAATGATTTATTTTACGGACATAAAAGATATGAAAAATATATAAAAAATGGAGATAAATATTTTTTTATGAATATAGGAAGAGAAATTTAAACTTAACCTACCATATTAGATATATAACATGTAACACCTGGATGAATATTTTTTTTATAAAAACAAGTTACAAACTTTACTTTTATTTCACATGAATAAAAAAATTTACTAAATATTTTTGTCCTATAAAATTAAAATTTATTAGTCCAGTCAAAATTTACGGGAATAAACTTCACACAAAATTTGCAGGGATACAATGATACATTTATTAGCCCAAGTGGGAAAATTTATACTAAATTCATGGTAATAAACTTTTAAAATAACAATTTCAGTCCAATAAAAATTAAATTCTCTTTCATAATTACATATCAAAAATCAAATCATACCAACACAATTACTATCATTTTCTTCAAGAAAATTAGTGTTTGAAATAATCTTCAAGTAAATAATTTTTCATTATATTCTAACTTAAACACTTATAATTATTAGACCAAAATTGGTAGCACAAACATAACTAAAAATAAACAAAACATTTTACAAAATCAAAATTAAAAAGACGTAAACTTACACAAACTAAAATTAGAAAAATAAATTTATATAGATCAAAAAATAAAAAATTGCTAAATTATATCTAAGTCTATTTGTTTTTTACTAAACGCCGTGTTATATATCTATGATGATTTTAGTATGATTTTTTCTACATTTTTCAATCCACTTATATTTATCAAGTTATTTATGACAAGTCGTTTAAGAAACTGTTTTAGTTAAACTTCTTTAAAATCAAATTAAATGTTAATTGACAGAATTAAAATTTTCCCCAATTACATAACGGAAACAAATTTATGTTATTTAGCGGGGGTGCGAAATGATAATACATAACGGAAACCAGAAACATGTTTGTACACGAAATGATAATAATGCAGTTTTCTCTGATTATGTTCATATGATTGTACGAGGCATATTTCGATTGGTTATATCTATAGTTATCAAAATAAAGATTTTAATTTATATGTCTTTTCAATATTTTAGTAAAAAAAATGTATTTTCAATATTAAATATTTTTTTACACATAAATCTAATAAGGATTTGACCATTATATTACACCATCCTATTTTTTAATAGGAAACGACAATAAGTTTACTTTTTATTGGATGCCAGTGTAAAAGTATGAAAATATATGAAATAGGTTTGGAAATGATTCAAGGCTTCAAACATTATTTAACGTACAACTTTAGAGTAATAACAATAAAAATGTCAAGTCTCAACAATTTTACACATGCAGAACATAAGCAGCATTCTCATAAACAGTATTCTCAGGTAGTTGAAAATATGACTTACAACAATAGTTATTAACCACATACGGTTACAAAAAATCTGTCTTAAACAACATGCATTCTTCTAAGACAATACTTAGTAAATGACTGTCTTATAATGATACCTTTTTAAGATGGAGCTTAACTTAACAAAATATCGTCTTAGAAGGATATTATTGTTAGTTGTTATTCATAAATTAGTTTGATATTGAAAATTTGTAAGGAAATAGTACTGTGCCTTCAATTTATGGTCATTTTTGTAGGAATTGTACATATTTTCGTTATTGAGTGATTTTATAGAGTAGAAACTCCATTTTTGTGACCTAATGTTGAATTCAACTCAGTTTTAGGCCAAAGAAGAGAAGGTTAAAGTTGTTGATGACTCGTTTAGCGAGACAGATATACTCAGCGAGATGCATTTGCTTAGCAAGATATCCAACTCGCTTAGCAGATAGAAAACCCTAGAAGATGATAAGCCAGAGATCTACATGCCCAGCGCGCAGCCAGCCCGCCTAACGAGGACGTTGTTTCTTCTCGCGCTTAGCGCACCCATGCTCGCTAAGCAAAAATTCACTAACTCGTGCTCAGCGAGACATGCTCGCTGAGCGAGCCTTCGGAAGTTGAAGAGTCCAAGAGCTAGCGAGACATGCTCGTTAAGTACTTGTTAATGGTTTTTATAAATTTTTCTAACTTTTTTTTGGATTTCTAGTTGTGTAAAATATACTTTAAAATATGAATTTGATTGATTCAAAATATATAGTGATTCAATTTTGATTGTTTTAAAGAATTTGATTAATTCTAGATAATTTTGTAATTAATCGAAATAATTTTTAAATGGGAAGATGACATGTGGTAACCTCATGTTTTAATTTTGATTGATTCCAAATAATAAATAATAAATATAATTATTTTTTTTGTATTCATAGTAACATATTATTATATTGAATTTAATTATATAATAAATCAAATATAATAATGACAAAAATATGATACGACAATTCAACATTTAATTACGTGTATATTAATATTTAATGAATTGTTATATATAGTAATCAATCATTATATATTAATCAATGTAATGAAACTCATTATTTTTAAGATGTTGAATAGTTGTATGTTACGATGATTTGATTCAATAACAATTAGAAAAATTTAAAAAAATTTAATCGAAATAATATGTTAACTATTACTACTATTAGCACCAACATTGAATAAATTAAGTAAATATTAATTGATTACATGTTAATAATTGAATAAATAAATTAATAATGACAATTAAAGTATTATATATAACCTTAATGATATCATAATTTAAATTAAAATTAGAAATTTTGAAATCTTACATGATCTGAGTTTCAATTTTATAGACACATTAAACATAAAATGTGGAGAAAAAATCTTTAAAATTGCAACCAATGTATTTCAGAAAACCATCAATTTGCAAGCTCCTTTTACTTCCAAAATTCAGAAATTGCTATAAATTAAAATAGAGAACGAACAAAATGTGATAAACAAAATACTCTTCATTATATGTGCCTCTTATTCATAAATCGGGTTGAGAAACCAAGCTATAAAAATATTCAGTTGTGCATAACATATTGCATATATCATAATGGTGTAGCAGGTGAACACATAAAATGAGATTTATGTAAATATGTTTGGCCATTAGTCATCCCCTGTTTTCTGATCCATAAGCTCCCATTGAAACTTTAATAAGAAGACAAACAAATCTGAAACTGAATCTTGCCAAACAGAGCAAAATCAAATTTTAAAAAAGGAGAAATGTTGGATTCCTCGTAAGGACAAAGAGGTCAGCTAAGCCTCAAAAGCTTATGCAAATAACTAAACAAATATAATTACAATAAGTTACCCCAAAACCAAGTAGGAAAAATATTCATAGAGGATTATGCGCGTCTAAAAAAACATGTTATATGTTTAGCTGTGAAGTACACTTTTTGAACTCCTTTTGATCTATTGCCCCCATTAGAATCCTCAGCTATAAGAAAAGCCATAAACACAACTGTTAGAGTAGATAACAAACAGTTTCGACCACATAGATAAGCACTATTTATCAGTTTTAGTGTATACCAAAATCTAATTGAATTTCAGTAATTATTTAAGTGTTTAAACATAGGATTACCTGCAGTCTTTGATCACATGGGAGGGCTCAAATGACATCAATAGCAAGGTTCCATGACAGCAAAATCAAGGCAGATGCCCTGAGTACCCCATAGCAGTACAAGCCAACCTTTGTCCTGAAGATTTAATTCATGCGGCCAAACCAAAACGAAGATGCACATGATAGAAATAAAACACGACCAATAGTAAAATCGCACAGTAGAAGCTGATAGCATCTGAAACAAAACCTATTTCGGTTGTTCAAAGCTGATTCGTAAAATGTGGCTCCCCAAAAAAAGTAAACAACAAGCGTGGGTTAGCCCATGCCTTGAAACAACTCTAACGTTCATGGTATTCCAGGGACCTTCATGGGTACCCTAGACTGGTTTAAAAAGGTCACATACCACCTAGCACAACAAACAAATGACCATAAATCAATGTGGATAAACAAACGAATGATGAGATTGTGAAAATAAAGCAGAACAACACAAAGATATAACCTTTTTTTTGCACAAAGACAAACAATAAACAGATGAACTATAGTCATGGCAAGGAAGAGAAAGGCACAAAAGTTAGAAGACAAACCCGTGATAAATCAAGAGTATGAAGCGGTCACAAAGCATCAATAACAAAACCTCATAGAAATCCCATAAATATACTGGCTTTTGTGACTACAGAAAGTAAAAAGAGAAAAAGGGAAAAAAAGAGAATCCAAAAGCAAAGACTCACAATTTCTGTGATGAATGTATCATTGTCGAAAGCCGAAAAAAGGGGAAAATAGATAAAAATGGAACCTCATCAGAATTAGACAAAAGTCACACCTTGTTTCCATCCAAAGCAATATAAAAATCAAAGCAAAAAAAAAAAATCGAACAAAGAAGGCCCTTGCATGGACAAAGCACCATCACCTTCAGCATCGCCGTTAGCTTGTCTCAAAAATCACCACAAAAAATTAGACAAAAAAAGGGGAAAATAGATAAAAATGGAACCTTATCGGAATTAGACAAAGGTCACACCTTTTTTTTCTTCCAAAGCAATATAAAAATCAAATCGAAAAAAAAATCGAACAAAGAAGGCCCTTGCATGGGCAAAGCACTGTCACCTTCAGCACCTCCGTTAGCTTGTCCCAAAAATCAACACAAAAAATTAGACAAAAAAAAGGAATAAAATAGATAAAAATGGAACCTTTATTCTTCAACACTGCCCTGTGAATCATATTGTTGCAAAAAATCACCAACAACTGTTATAACAAAAATGGAAATGCTAATCAGAGACAAAAAGCGAAAGAAAAGAGAAGAAAAAATGAATAAAATAGATAAAAATGGAACATTTATTCTTTAACACTGCCCTGTGAATCATATTGTTGCAAAAAATCAGCAACAACTGTTATAGCAAAAATGAAAATGCTAATCAGAGACAAAAAGCGGAAAAAAAGAGAAGAAGTTAAGGAAGAGAAAGAGGGAGAAACGGAAGAAAAACGCAAAAGAATAGAGGAGAAACAAAAAGCGGTAGAAAAGAGGAGAAGATGAGGAATAGAAAGAGGGAGGAACGAAAGATTAACGAAGATGCAAAAAAAAAAAAAAAATGGCACAACACACGCAACAGTGTTTCTGAAGTAACAGAAAGGGGAAGAGAGAAAGACAGAGAAGGTAGTGACAGACACAGAGAAATATAAGAAAGGAAAGAGAGTTTGTATTTTGGATCATATGTCGGGGAGATTTTCATTAAAAAATTTAATTTAAAAAAATACTTGGGCGGGAAACGAAGGATTGCTGCCATTGCAACACGTGGCCACTAATAGGCAGTTAGGGTCTTGTTTGTATAAAGGATATAGAAGATATAGATATAGATATGCATATTATCCAACACATCCAAACCTAAATTCTCACCTAAATTTAACATTTCATTATCTATCTTAAGCCAAATGTTCTATCAATACAGGTTTTCTAATGGGACAACAAATAGATTAAAAAAATTTCATAACTAAATTTAAAATTTTAAATAATTTTATAAGGACAAAAAATATATTTTAATCATTTTAGTATTAATATAATTTATTATAAAACCCATTATTAACACACAAAATCTGATATATAACCACACAAATAATTATGGACTAGTCAAATTGATACTAGCGACACAAAATCAAAATTGATTATCAACCCAAAAAAGTAAAAAACCAATTGATTATTAACTCAAAGGCAAAAACTAATTGATTATGATATAGGGGGATTGAGAGTAGATTGATGCATTAACAAGGTGTGGCTAATTTGATCAAGTGATGGTAGAGTGAAGCTTATTCGAGAACCAATCAATGTCACTAACGAGCAAATCTGACCACGATGGGGTAACGGTGCGAGGTTCTTGAGCACAATAAGAAAAGGAAGAGTTTATTCAGGAAAGTAAATATTATATCGATCCTTTATAAGGCAAAAATGACCTTAATCAAAGGCAACAAAAAGGTTAAATACCTTAATTATACTTAGAGACAAATTATCAAATTGGTAATATGCTAACGAGACCTAAGGTCCAAAAAAAATTGTATATTTATATTGTTGAGATTTTCAAATAAAAGACAACTATTCATTCAAATTTATTATTCTTATTTATTGTTCAAAGTTAAGATTATATTTAAACGTTGAAGAATCTTTTATAAATATTTCACCTTTCACACAAATATCATACCAAACATTGGAATAGGACAAGTATGAACAAATGATACAATTAAAGAGAAAAAGTAATCTCACCACTCTTAAGCAGACACAAATATCATGTCAATTTTCAGTGTAATTGTCACGTTAATAAGAAAGTAAGACACGATAAAAATCACCACTTATAAACTCCTCTAATCTCTATTTTATTGTCAAACAACACAAATATTTATTACTAACATGTTTGTATTATCGTCTCATTACTTTGGATGCAGATCATTCTGAACTTATAATAGTTATTTCTATGTCAATTTAACTATTGGAGGTGAATTCTTGTAAATACGTGACCTTTGTACTCTAAACTAAACACATGCTACCGTCTCTATTTCTATTCCCTCCATTCAATTTCTAGCTTATTTTATACTACCAAACACAACAATAAAAGGGTATTAGAATATATTGGTAACATTTGCCTTTTAAATTTCTTTATAATATTTTCTTTCAAATCTGAGTTAGGTATAAACTATCAAGTATACACGGTATTCTGTTTTTATTTTTGCATTTCATAATAGATGATAGGTTAAATTAGTTATTTGGTTCTTATAGTTTCATGGTTCTTACCTTTTTAGTCCTTATAGTTTGAAAGTATTTTTTTTAGTCCCTATAATTTATATTTTAATTCTCTTTTAGTTCCTTTAATTTAAAAGTGTTTTTTTAATCTCTATAATTTATAGTTTAATTCTCTTTTAGTCCTGTAATTTAAAAATTATAGAGACTAAAAAAGTAAGAATCATGAACTATAGGGATTAAAAAAACCACTTTCAAAAAACTATAAGAACTAAAATAGAATTAAAATGTAAACTATAAGGACTAAAAAACTATTTTCAAACTATAAAAACTAAAAAAAATAAAAATTATGAAATTATATAAACCAAATAAATAATTTAATCTAGATTATAAAAATTTCTTTAATTGGTATCTTAGATTTTCAATAATTAATATTTAATATAAGCGTCTTATTTTATTACAATTAATCGTTAAGTACAAGGAAG
Organism: Glycine soja; assembly: GCF_004193775.1. NCBI lineage: Eukaryota > Viridiplantae > Streptophyta > Magnoliopsida > Fabales > Fabaceae > Glycine > Glycine soja. Next base: position 26,283,467 of record NC_041014.1, on the reverse strand, counting down.
AATCAATACCCTCACAAAGGTAAGTAAAAAAAAAAGAAGAGAAAATTTCGTTAGTTATTAAAATTATTACCATTAACATAAACATTGTTTAGAAGTTAATAATTAAAGTGATGGCCGATAAGGTTATCAAACTCGAGAGTTTACATAAACTCGTGAGAATTTTATAGACTCGACCCGTAGACTCAACTCTTAGACTCATAAGAGTCTATTTCATATAAAAATAATAATAAAATATTTATAAATAATATACTAATTAAACATTGCAAATATAATAAAGCAAAATAGTAAATCATAAAGTTCAGAATATTTAAATAATCAAGTATAATAATAATACATCACTAGTAGAGTAGAGGTTATAGTAGTGGTAGATCATTTCTCATCGAGGATTTCATGTTATTAGAGAACAAAAGTTTAATATCATTAAAGGTGGAAATTTTGTATTTGAGAATAACGCACTAAATGAAGATACGTTGAATGCTAAACACAAAATAATAAAAAATGACTTGCATTTTAGTCTTATTTTTTTAACTTGCTAACTCGTTAACTCGGTGATAAACTCGAGAGTCTACCGAATTTACTTAGAGTTTATCCAAAATCTACTAAAAAAAGAGTTTAGTCAAGAGAGTCAACTCACACAGAACAAGTGGACTCGTAAATTCGTAAGAATTAACGAGTTAACTCGAGAGTTTAATTTGATAAGCCTGATGGCCGATAAATAGTTTTACCAAGCCAAATCAGGATCAATGATTGATTAGATTTGCCGAGGACTATATTTAGCTTCATGATTGAATAGTTGGTATTCATATTTTACTGTTTAAAATAAATAATCAGCTAAGTCATAAATCTCATTAGACCATTAACATCAAATCACTACAAACAAAAGAAAAAAGTGATTAGTTAAATGTCATGCCTTTTCTGGCTGGACCAATTCTAACTAAACTTCTTCTTGGGAAGATATTTTACGCGAGAATATTTTATCAAGTTAATATACTCAATTAAACTGGTTAAACTAATTTTATTTAACAATTCTGTCATTTTGGTTTTCAACAGCGTAAGCACTTTTGCATAGCCCAATCACTTTGTACTACAATTAAACCTCCACAAAAGTATTTTTCTGTTTTCCACGCGAATGATAAGCTGCCATCCCACCATGACATTCTAAAAAACATTGCTGCCATTATCTCTTATATATTTATATACATTATATGAAAAAAAAATATTATACATCAATTCAATAAATTTTTTTATATTATCCTTCATTCACAATATATTATGACTTTTATAATAATTATTTTTAAAATCTTATTAATAATAAATTTTGATTATATAAGATTTATCATTTAACTCATTATATTGTATTATATCATACACCTTATGATACTCCACTTAAACACTCATCATTACCGGACGATGTTTACTTGTAACTTCAGCACCAAAGTTTACTTTAGAGGACGTTAACGTCTTTTGACTTCGTCGTTAAAGAGGCTTATGTAGCTGTGGACTATACATGATAAATTTGACATCAATCGATTTGATTTGGTTAAGCATTATCATGTCCGAAATTATGTGAGTGATTATTTATAGAATTCTACATATAAAAAAATGTATGCATAAAGTACCCTAACAAATTCAAGGGACATTCTCAAGTTTAATCTTTGTGCCAATCCTTAGAAAAATTAAGCCTTCAATTGTTTGACAGTGTGTAAAACTCCTAGCAGTTTTCTTGAGAAAACGAAGGGATGAGATTGAATGCAATACAAATCTCTCTTTCGTTTATCAAAAAGAAAAAAAAAACACTTTCACTTAATGTTTGTTGACATTAAATACAAACAAAGCCTAATTTATGGAGGAAAGTATCAAATTAGTTTCTCACTTTTGGAGGGGCTTTCAATTTGGTCCCTGAGATTTAAAAAATGTCAAAATGATCCTCAATTTTACATTTCGTTTGTCATGTTAGTCCCTGACTCCCTGCTGTTAGTAGTCTCTTAAGACCGTTAGTAAATGTATGATGTGACACATTAAGTGTCATCGTTTCTTCTACTTGTCACGTAAGGAGAGACTAAATTGACATTAAAGGGACTAAAATGACATAATTTAGGTGATCATCCTTTTTCCCAAAATGTTAAAACTCTAACGGTTACTTTAATATTCACGCTTTCATTCCATTTTTCCTCCTACTCATACTCTCATCCAATTCCTATTCTTCTCCTATTCATCTTTCAAAATCTTTGTAATTCTTCTTCTATTATTTTGTGGTCTATCATGTCTGTTAATTCAAGCACAAGGGGAAATGTCACGTCAAACCGTCTTTGCTATTGTCGTAGAAGAGCTATCATTCAAACAGCAAGGACGACAAGGAGTAATGAGAGACTGTTTTATGCTTGTCCATTACCACAAGTAAGTAATGTTAATGATACTTTTTGTATTCTAATTTTTGTGCAAGATTGAACATGGGTATTTTGTGTTGTGCAGCAAGATGTAAATCGATGTAATTTCTTTTCGTGGGTTGATGAAGGCATTGATGTTGGTGCAACTTATAACCAATATCATACTTTGGTCTAAGGTTGAGACGGGAGATTCTGCACAGAGAAGTTAGGATGTTAACATATTGTGTAGTTGTAGGATGATCGACGTGGAACACACAAAAATACTGATTGCGTCAATGAACAGTGAAGGGTGACGAAGAACGACAACCACCACCACTGGGAGAACGATGATCGACGTGGACCTAACACAAGAACGCTATCCTTCAACCATAGGAGGGAGAAAATAGTGAGAGGGAATTCATCACGTTTTCAATTAGACTGAAAATTATTAGGGATCAATTTGACACTATATACAAAAATTGACTATTCATTTTCCAATATAATATTTAAAATTATGACATTTGCTTATTTCCTAATTACGCTTGTCACGTGCGTCCAGGTGACACTTAACGTGACACATCACACATTTACTAACGGTGTTAGGAGACTACTAACGGTAGGGACTAACGTGGTAAACGGAATGTAAAGTCGATGATCATTTTGATATTTCTTAAATCTCAGGGACCAAATTGACAGCGTCTCAAAAAATGAGGGACTAATTTGGTACTTTACTCCTAATTTAGTTAATACTAACAATAATAGCAACAGACTATACAGGAGAAAACTTGGAAATTAAGTTGATAATAATATTAATAGAGTTTTTTTTTTACTGCATGGAGTTTAAATTTTATGTATTATTGATATAATTTTTTTTAATATTTTTAATTACTTAAAAATTACCTTAAATTTTTAAAGCAATTATAATAAAATAAAAAAATATTAATATTTAATTAGATGATAACATAATTTTTTTAATAGTTTTAACATATTTTGATTAAATTCTATGAGAATATATAAATAAATCACCATATATTTGAATAAAAGCCAAAACAAAAGCTAATAAATACTTTACATTATACCAATATCAAAATTCAAACAATGCCAATAAATAAAAGCCAAAACAAAAGCTAATAATTTATTTGAATATATCTTTTTATGTTAGAGAGAGGTAGGACACATGAGGAGGTAGTGGGGTGCAATGAAAAAGGGAAGGGAAGGGGGGTGGGATTGGAATGAGTATACTATACATGTTGTTGTGGTGTGGATGAAGAAGACACCTCACTGAATTAAATTAACCAGGGAAAACCCACTCTTGCTCATTTCCCTTCTCTTTCTCAAAAACACCAAACCCCTCTTTTTTTCTTTCTATCAAACACAGTGCGTGCTTTTTTGTTCGTGTTCTTGTTCTTTCGTTCTCCTAATTGTTTCGGTTTATGAGTGAATGAAATGGGGGACAAGCACCAGCAGCACCAGGAAGACAGCAGCGATTTCACCTCCGAGGACGAAGGCACCGAAGATTACCGCCGCGGCGGCTACCACGCCGTCCGAATCGGCGACACCTTCAACGCCGGTCGCTACGTCGTTCAGAGTAAACTCGGTTGGGGCCATTTCTCCACTGTCTGGCTCGCTTGGGACACCAAACATTCTGTCTGTTCCTCTCTCTCTCTCCCTCCCTCTCTTAAACTTTTTGTTTGGGATCTTTTTTTTTCTTTCCCTAATACGTTGTTTTAGGTTAACTCATGAAATTCTTTTGTTTTTCTCTTTTTTGAGTTCAGCTTCGTGTTAGTCTGGTTAATTTCCAATCTAGACAGAATACGGGAAATTATTGGCATTTAGCAACGGTTGACACTAAATTAGGAGCAATTTTTTTTCTTCGAATTTTGTTGACTTGCTTTGTTTTTTTTTTTTTTTTTTGATTAATTTGTAATCTAGAGTCAATTCAAGAGATTATTGGCATTTGGCCATGGTTTGACACTAAACTAGGAGCAGTTTTTGTTTTTCTGATTTTGTTGAGTTGTTTTGTTTGTGTTTTAGTCTGCTTAGTTTATAATCTAGAAACAATACAAGAGATTATAGGCATTAACAATGGTTTTGGCACTAAAATAGTAGCAATTTTTGATTTTCGAATTTTGTTGACATGTTTGGTTTTTGTTTTAGTCTGATTAATTTCTAGTCTAGAAACATTACAAGAGATTATTGGCGTTTAGCAACGGTTGACACTAAATTGTAGGAGTGATTTTTTGTTTTTCAAATTTTGTTGATTTGTTTTGTTTTTTGTTTTGATTGATGTATAATCTAGAAACAATAGAAGAGATTATTGGCATTAGGCGATGGTTTGGCACTAAACTGGGAGCAGTTTTTGATTTTCGAATTTTGTTGACTTGTTTTGTTTTTGTTGTTTTTTGTGTGTGGAGATCTGCAGAGATACGTGGCTTTGAAAGTTCAGAAGAGTGCTCAGCACTACACCGAGGCGGCCATGGATGAGATAAAAATTTTGCAGCAGATTGCGGAGGGAGATCCTGATGATAAGAAATGTGTGGTGAAGCTTTTGGACCATTTCAAGCATTCTGGTCCCAATGGGCAGCATGTTTGCATGGTGTTTGAGTACCTTGGGGACAATCTTTTGACTCTTATTAAGTACTCAGATTATCGAGGGTTGCCTATTGCCATGGTTAAGGAGATTTGCTTTCATATTCTGGTTGGATTGGATTACTTGCACAAGCAGCTTTCTATCATACATACTGACTTGAAGCCCGAAAACATCCTGCTCTTGTCGACAATTGATCCGTCTAAGGATCCTAGGAAGTCTGGTGCACAGCTTATTCTTCCGGATAGTAAAGATAAGATGGCACTGGAGTCAGCAGGGGTGAAAGATATGAAGACGTTGAATGGGGATTTGATTAAGAATCATAAAAAAAAGATTAAGAGAAAAGCTAAGCAAGCAGCCCATGGATGTGTTGAAAAGGAAGCTTCTGAAGGAGTTGAGGGTAATGCTGAAACCTCTGGGGCTGTGGAGTTGTCTCCCAATGCGAGTTCTGCAAGAGAACAGGCTTCTAGTTCTGCAGGAACTAGTCGGTTATCCGATGCTGATGCAACAAAGTTGAAAGAGCAGGGTAACAAAAGAGGAAGCCGCTCTATGAGACAGAAGCTGCTGGCATTGGTTGATCTCAAGTGCAAGTTAGTGGACTTTGGTAATGCCTGCTGGACATATAAACAGTTTACTAATGATATTCAGACAAGACAGTATCGGTGCCCGGAGGTGATCCTTGGGTCAAAATATTCTACGTCTGCAGATCTTTGGTCTTTTGCTTGCATTTGTTTTGAGCTTGCAACTGGAGATGTGTTATTTGATCCTCACAGTGGTGAGAACTTTGATAGGGATGAGGTATGTGTATTTTGTTTACTTCTTTATATGTTCTACCTGATCATTTTTACTCCATGAAGTGAAAATTTTAGGTTCCATGGTCCTTGATTTTTCAAAAAGAGGGTTGGAATTTAATGAAATATATAAATTATAACATATTCAATAATAATTTGAGATTGCCATCCTTACCAGTTATTGGAATCAGCCTATGTTTTTTTCGCTAGCATATCCCCCCTCTGCCCCCCAACAAAAGTAAGAAATAAGATTTCTTGTGACGTTTAGACACAAACTTAGGGTGTTTGAAAACTGCAGACTAGATAAAAGATATGCCATATGGTAAGGTACATTTGATGAAGGTTGAATCAGATCTGTGAAAGTCTGGTATTGATCATGAAATGGGCTGCAGGAACAATGTGGCACTATCCAAGTAAATGAAAGGACTATATATATGGACTTTTTGAAGTTCAAACTCATGAAGGTCTTTGAATCCTAACGCAGAAACTACTTAATGTGAATCATACTTCAGAACTGAAGTTAATAAACCTGCAATGAAAAGCTCAAATATCATAGAAACCATAAATAGAACCACTGACTGAAGTAAAACCCCTTCACTGAAAACCCTTTATCTTAAACTATCAGTAAACCAAAACACCTAATTTTAACCCATAGAATGCTGCAGTTAAAGCCCAAGTCTTGATCAAAACCATATATGGCTCTCAATGAGTGCAACACTTATTACTCTTAATTATTGTGTAACATCCAATATATCATTGATTAAAAAAAGCAAATTATTTATGCTTCATTGTGTGGAACATCCCATATCCTATTCATGAAGTTAGTTTTTCATCTTTCCTTGTTTATATGGTAGTGGCTTTTGAGGGCATGATGTGTATGATTCCAGGCCACATATAACTGGCTATTGGCATCTTTGATCCTGGTGAGCTTTCAGTGGAACATAAACTGACTAGCCCAGTCTTGGAAGATCTTTTTTTCATTTATGTAGCAACAATTTACTTAGATTTTTGTTTTTGTTGTAAACAAAGAATTTTAGAAGAGACTAGAGAGGAGTAAATAAGAGAGGATAAGTTGTGTCTTCTAACATAGAGAAATGGGAAATGAGACAAATTTCTTTACAAAGTTATGCTGCCTTACTAGACAATATAGGTTAGGAATGTAAGCATTGGGAAAAAGAATGGGGTAGCACAGTAAAAGCCCTAGTAATAAGGAGATTAGATTGATGGTTGGTAGGCCAGGCGTTAGAAGTAGAGGGAGACTGAAAAGCTATAGGTGAAACAATTATTAAGTATTTAGAATCAGAAGTCAATAATTTGTTTATAGACATGGGTGCTAACAACTTAATTAAGTGCTTATCATAAGTTGTTTTATAATCAAAGAGGAAAAGGAGTTAACCCATTTCTCATACAAGTTGTTTGTTGTTTTCATAACATACCTTGAAGGGCATACTAAAAAAGCTGAAAATAACTTGTGGACATATCATTTACCAAAAAAAAAACTTGTGGACATATCATAAGCTATTCTTGTAAGCTCTCCCAAATACTTACACAAGTGTTTGTGTCATAAGATAAGCTCAAATGAGTTTTAAATAAGCTTTTCTAAATGCATTATGACGGAGTATTATAACATCATTTGATCCTTGTAGTCAACCCCATCTAGTGGGAAAACGCTTGGCTGTTGTTATTGTTGAAAAGTTATCTAGTCTTGTTGAATATTAGTAATGGAAAGTAGCAACACATTAGTAAACACCATGGGTTAAACATTGAATAGAAGTTAAATCTAAATTCTGTCAGAGGTACTTCAGCTCTAAAATATCCTTTTAATGAGTTTGGTATACCACTGAACACAAATACACTTGACAAGGAAGAACTAATTTATGTTCCCAGAAATGTTGCCCAAGAACTGAGTGAAATAATGAAATAGAGTAAAATAAAATGCCTTGTTTCAGAGCTGCTTAATAGTACTAAAATTGAAGGTCTTTGTAAGAGCATTTACTGATGTAATTATACAATCAGGTTGCTAGTTTATGGAGTTTTTTATTTTTATTTTTATTATTTTTAATATGTAGGCTGTACTGGAAACTGAGTTTTGATATTTCAGATACATCATTGACTAACACAAATTGGTTATCATAACTTCTAGTCTTGGCATTTGTAAAATCATGACCATCGTGTATTGGATTCCAGCATGCTACGAAAATAACCAATGTTTTACAATTATTGTCTAAATATTTTTAAGTTAAAATATCTAATTTTACAAATGCTTTTTTCTGCCTTGCTTTTGTCCTCCTTGTTCCTTGCAACTCTTCTTTTCCTTAATAATATTATTGTATTTCTATCATTAAAAGGAATATAATATATCTCGGTAGACGGCCATAAGATTGTAAAATTGTGTGATTTCATGATTTAACTAGCGATCTTGACTACATTGGGTTAGACGATCCAAACCCATCTTTTCTCTTTTATCCCATCAGATTTCTGCTGCTCGTTTTTGTTTTATTATTATCTTTATCTTCTTTGATTACGCCATTTCTATCATGGCTGCTGCTTCTGCTATGGGCTCCACATGAAAAGTGGCTGCCATGCGGAACCCACTCTGCCACTGCCATAGAATGGTGGCCTGTTAAAAACCTGCCACCATAATCAGCCATGGTGATTACATGGCCACTTTTTTAACAGCACTGACTCTGGTTATAGTAAGGTTTTCCTGTAGAATTAGGTGATGAAGTGGTGATAGGTAAAATGAAGTGAATTTTGGTGATCTGCAGCACCTGTGATATCCTATTACTTTATTGATACATTATGGCTCTATAAAAAAAATTGCTACTAGGATGGGTATTAAGAAATAATATTTCTACGAACTGAATTTAAAGTGGATGTGTAGTGACATGGAATGAATAGATGTGTGGTGAAGTGTAGGGGATAATCTCAATTAAAGGTGGGGTGACGTAGAAAAATCTAATATAGACTATATGTATAACAGAATGCAATTGAACATGTGGGGAGAGAAATTGAAAATAAAATGGGGGTGGAGATTGGAGAATTATCCAAGTAAAAGTTATTAGGGTGATACATTAACAAGAAAATGAGTACTTTGTAGAACATTATCACTTAAAATAGTAGTTAGTGGCAATAAAGAGTTAATGCCTAGTATTTCATATAATTTCTTAAGCATATTGTTGCTGAACCTAGCATTATGGGTTGAATTGATGTTGCTGAAAGTTACATCCTCTTCAGCTGTGTTAACTTGTACGCCCTTCCATTTTCTTTCCTAAATTCCAAATAAAAGATATTCATTATTGAGAAGCCCTTTGGAAATCCAAATTTCAGAGCTCCCTCTAAAGTGGAGTCATTTGCTTGTAATGTAGCACTAAATAGCATCAAGGCTCATAATTTCTTGCGGGTTCTAGACCTAACAAGATTTTATTTCTTGAATCTTAATGTTAATAGATGTTTAAAGTGTTGTTCAAATTCAAAGACAGCTGTTGATTTAGTTGCATAGGAACTTAGTCCAGCTCCAGCAGGCAATTATAAATGGAGTTGGCCTTTGGTGTGTTTAATGAATTTTGGCTTAGGTTTCCTTGGATAATTTGGAGCCGTTCTTTATTGAGTTTGAATGTTTGGCGGACGCAAGGATGTTAAAGTTTATGGCTATTTGTTTTTTTTTTTATATGCTGTCATGTGATGCCTTTGGCTGGTGTGGAATGATGGGATAGCTTTGAAATCTCTCCTTAGGGAGAAAATGAGAAAGGCATGGTTATTTATCCAGACATTCTTAAAGTGGAAAGAGCTAATCAGAAACATGTTAAGCTGAAGTTCTAAGACAAGATGCCAAAATGTATCTTCCCAATTTTTTGTGAACAGTATAACCATTAATTTCACAATTCAATTTGATTTGCAAGTCACCCTTTGAGAGAGTGAAAATGGTGCATTTTGAAAACCAACCTATGATGGATAGCATTGAGTCATGAACCTTATGATCCACAAGTTTGAAAATCAACCTCAAGATGTGCATTGAGTTTTTGACATCCATGCTTGGTAACATAATCTGTCTAAAGCAGGAAATTGTGTGCTTTCTGTTAGTTGACCTCGTGAACTAGCCATTAAGTAAAGTTAAATCCAGGAGGTCACCATTCCTATATAAATGCATTAATGCCCCTCATAGTAGGAGTAACCTCATCACCTATTAATTTTTCATTATGAAATTTCAAAGCATTGAAATAATTCCCTGCAGAAGAGCACAAAAGCAATATACAAAACTCAGCTCCTTTCAAGGAAGAGGGCTTGGCCCAAGCATTATGTGATAATAGCCTGTACGTAGTAAACCACCAACCGCCAATGTCCCCTTCCTATAATATCAAGACAGACTGCAGACTGCAACTGTGACATGGAGATTGCCAATCTTTTTAGATACCCTAGTGGTTGGTTTTAGATGAAGGCAAAATTCTGTCATGAACCAACTATTTTGAAAGCTTAAGCTGTTAGGTGAAGACACATTAATGCTTTTATTTTATATTATTTTCTTTTTTATGTTAAATCTCTAACATACCCAAATGTAAAAGATATTTGTCTCAAAGCATGGAAAATGCATAAACATACTTATCTTGTGCTGAAATTCAACTTTTTAATGAAACACGAAAGAATGAGGATAACATGGATTATTGAACTATAGGCTACATTAATCATAGAGATTTTGATACCATGTCACATACATACTATTCCAAAAACTCAAGTGGTTATTTTAAGACTTATGAATTGTTTTATATTACATCTCTAACATAACATGTCCCACACACAAGAGCTCTTCATACCTGTGGCGTGGACAATGACCAGAAGAACTCTTGTGCTAAAATTCAACATTTTATTGGAAGAATGAGGGTTGCAAGGATTGAACTTTAGATCTCATGGTCACAGGCTGTGAGTACAATGTTGTGAACATACTATTGAAAAAATGTAAGTTGTTAGGTGAAAGACACATGAATGATTTTATATTACATCTCCAACATGTGATATGGGCTTTCATATCACCAGCAAGGAATAGAGCTTAACCTTGCGGGTTGTGGCACCATAGTCCAAAGTAAATCCCACCAACATCCCTTTCCTACAATATCAAGACATACTGAAGTTTGTTCCATTTTAAATTTTGGCCTGCCTAAGTATTATGCAAAATTTCTATTAAAAGAATAGATTATTTTAGGCAAATTGATCTGTGTGCCGTTTACATATGGAACTTATTGGATGTGCTTATTTATTCCAAGGTCTACATAATAATATGCTTTGCTTGGGAGTAACTTCATTCTTTTTGTTATGATGGTTTTATTTTCAGTACTGACATTTTGAAATAGTTTACTTGTATTTGCTCTTCAGTTTTGATGTTAATGTCTGATGTATATGTGTTCTGTTTTTAATTTATCTCAGGACCACTTAGCATTAATGATGGAACTTCTTGGAATGATGCCACGTAAGGTAACAATATTGTTCTATCCATTTCTTGGGTCTTAATATTTATGGTTCATTGGTTTGTGATTAACTTGAGTCTGTGGATTATAATTCTCAGATAGCACTTGGTGGCCGTTATTCCCGTGATTTCTTTAATAGATATGGTGACTTAAGGCACATCCGGCGGTTGCGATTCTGGCCCTTGAATAAAGTCCTCGTGGAGAAGTATGACTTCAGTGAGAAAGATGCAAATGATATGACAGACTTTTTGGTTCCCATCCTTGACTTTGTTCCTGAGAAGCGGCCAACAGCTGGTCAGTGCCTTCTCCATCCATGGATGAATGCTGGTCCACGCCTTTTGCAGCCATCTATGCCTTCTAATCACAACCCTGCTGCTGAAACTTCTGCTTCGGATCAGAAGAAAAGGGACAAAGATGAGAGGGAGGCCATGGAGGCAGGAATGGGAAATATTGTTATCAATTCAGATTCAAAACCACTAATGCATTCTCCATCAAAGAAAGTCTTCCAAGGCAGCAGCCTGAAGTAGTTCATCTGGCAGGAGCTCTTTCCCGTGTGACAGTTAGTATGTTCTTAGCGTGCCCCTGTACATTTCCCTCATTCATTGATGTTCTTGGGAATTGTTTTGGGAGCATGTTCGTTTAGCCTTTGGTTGGTTTCCAGAACTGCTGGTTTGGATGGGGTAGGACTTGATTGAAGCCGGGTGCCAGCTAAATCCTTTCAGGTCTTCCACAACTCACTACTAAGAATACCATTATGATATACTCTGTGCCTTGTTTCTCATGCTTACGATAGGTCAAAGATGCCTTTGTCAATTGGTACCATCGACTTGTTTGTGAACAGTGTTCATTATCATGTACTCTTATGCTGAATGATATTATTATAAACATGTTTCAAGTCATTCTTCGATTTTTGGTCTTTGGGTTCTGTGTCCTGTTTCTTCTCTTAGTAATTTCATTTTTAATTTTATAGTAACAAGAATGTTGAAATCAATGGTGGATTTGTTTCTTGTATTTCGTTTCTTTTCCTTTTATATTTGAGCAAATGGAGGGGAAATTAGTCTCGTACCGAGGTTACGGTCTGTCACAGAATCTAGTAATGAAGGAGCACAGAAACTAGGAATGAGGAGTATGAAGTTCTTAAAGTAAATTTTGTTGATGTTATTTGATTGTGCCAGTTAAATCAATTTTCATTGCTTCATGTTTTTACTGATTTGTTTTTCCAGATTATCATTATTAATTTATTAGTATTATTTACTTCGATGCAGTAATTATAAAATCCTAGTTGAGAGACTAATTCTTGATGTAAGTTACTTAAAACTCGTTAGTTGGGTCTGCAAAATATAACATACTCTCTACAATAAAAACCATTTTTCCTTTCCTAAATTCATTGAGAAAAGCTGATGCTAATAATCGGCTAAATAATTGGCCATATATTTTTTGGCTGCAAATATGAAAAAAAGCCAAATCCTTTTTATTTGTGTGCATGCATTTTAATTTGTTTTATGGGAAGTGATTTTTTCTAGACCACGTGTATGGTAGCGTGACTGCATACTCAAGACTCAAGCTTGAGTCTAGGCAAATTAAAACAATCTTATGCTAGTTTATGTATGTGTTTGATGGTAGAGAAGTGATGTTTTAACAATTTTATTATTTAAATATAAAAAATTAAAACCATAACATTACAAGTTCTGTAGTTTATCTTTATTTTCCATCTAATTTCTATCTTTTTCATGTATACATTAAAAAAATACACGTGAAGATTTAAAGACATTTTTTTAGCTGTCCAATATGAGCAAACATTTTTCGTGTTTTAATTTGCCCACGAGAAGCATCTGATTTTCATGCTGAAGTAGTGAAAAACCTCCCTTCCGATACTTATCTTTTAAAAAATGCTAAATGGAAAATAATTCTTGTACACTTTATTTTTTAGGTGTAAGAAGAAGAAGGAAGAGATAGAGAGAAAAAGTAAAAGGAGAAAACTTGAAAGATATAATAAATTATGTAACGAAACAAAAAGAGAAAGTAAAATAAAGTAGAAAATGATAAAAATATTCTATAGGTATTGAATATACCATTATTGCTTCAAATACTAATAATTATTAACCAAGTATAGCTAATTGTTGATCTTCAAGGACAAGCTGAGAGAGACTTCTTTTATTTTATTTGTTTCCTCCGAAATTGTTTTCTTAATTAATTAACGTTCCTTATTCTTGAATCAACGTCAGATTAACCATTAAAAATTGGCCAGAAGCCACCCTCAAAAACATTCAATTATTGTCTGGGAACAATATGATTTGTTTATGCCTCTCTGTTTCTTTCTAAATTTAAACAACATTAATATTATTCAATGGAGCCAATGATGGTTGCTGGGGTTTGGAATTGCATCTTATCAGTTACTAAGAGGAAGTAGATTATATATACGTATCAGAATCCTTCGAGTGATCTTTTGACAAGGGACACATTAACTATAAAAGATATTTTTTATAAATATATGGCTATAAGTAAAATTCTTTTTTTTTTTATGCAAATTAAAAAAATCGATATCTAACTGATTGGATCTAGCTCAATAATTGAATAAGGTGCATGGATTATTAAAAAAATTTGATATTTCTTAAATAATAAATTGTGTTGTTTAAATGAGGCTGAACCACTACAATTAAGTTCCAAAGCATTTGATCAGATATCTCATTGAGAAGAGAAATCGAGACAATTAAAATTTTAAAATGTTTTAGCAATAAAGTAATTCTTTAGTTGACAAAAAGAACATCAGTTTTATATTAGTGAATCTAGAGAACTTCCTCTTTAATACCTTATAGTAAAAAATTCATGTAAAATGACAAAGTTAAATGTTATAGTATTGTAGCAAAAAAGATAGGCTGAATGAGATACTATTGATCCGGCAACGTGGCCACATTGATGATGACCACTCTGTACGTAGAACACGACAAGAATCCAACGATGCATACCTTACCTCAATTTCCACACTGAAAACGAATTCTGTATACAAAAATTTCGGTTCATTCAATTTGTTGAAAGAATCCAAACACACATTAGAACAGCGACATTTATTTATTTATTTAATTTCATACTTCACTTTTGACTGAAGACCGTAACGCTGGAAGGATATGCATATAGCATGATATGAATGATGAACCCCTTCAAATTTCGTCCACCGTAACCCTGGAAGGATATATAAGTTTGAATATTTTTGTAACTTTATAGCAATGTGTTAAAGAAAATGTAATGTTGTTAGTTAAATTAGTCAATTTAGTGTCGGTTACAATATCCAACAACTCAATTTAGTGTCGGTTACAATATCCAACAATTTTTCTTCATGGATCAAAGATGATCATATGTGTGATCGTGATTCATCCAATAAAATTTTACACACTAAAATAATTAATTATAATTTTTTTTATTAAATAGATCGTTGTTGCATATCATATAAATACAGAAGAACCTTGGATCATTTTGCCAATTCCATGAGTTATATGGTATTATTATGGATGAATTATTGCACATGTTTATTGTATGGATATAATTTATATATTAATATTCGTCTTAGTTCATTCCAAGGTCTAACAAGTCTTAAGGCATATTGAATATTATAATAATCTTTTTAGATCTCAGCTTCTTGAGCTCCACTCATTTTATATGAGAATATCTGAACTTTTTGGGGGCAGAGGTATCTTGATCTTTTTGAACATCCAAACATATAAAACAACTGATATCATTTCCATTATTCTTTTTCTCTGACACAAATTCAATACATCTGAAACCACTCTAAGATGTGTTAGCGAGGAGCTAACACTCATCCACAATTTTATTAAACCACTATAAGATATGTTGTGTTAGCGAGGAGCTAACACAGCAACACTCATTTACAAATTTATTCTCACTGATAGTAAGGCAAGAAGATAGCCTTATAATTTGACACTGATCTTCCCTGCTGGTCAACTAGGCATTGACCAACATTTGTTAGTGTCATTGTCCTACACACTTAATTTTACAAGCTTTTTTTCACACCAACTTTGGATTTTTCTTTTTGTTTACTATGCCCAATGCAGTGCACTCTAGAATAAAATATATCACTGACTGGAACAGAAGCCTAAGAATCCCATGAACTCATGGTTGTTTATCATTTGAATGCTGTTCTCAATGCCAACGACACCTGAAAAAAAAATGTTACAATTAGACACTTCAATGCAAAATGTGTTACATACTTACATTAATATATAGTTAGTACTTAAGCAGAAAACTATTATAGATCAATAGATGAGGTCGGTTTAGTTTTCTTTACCCATGGTGAGGGCGCTAGCAAAAATGACACCTGAGAGGATGAATACAATGATTGATGCCCTCCCAAGACATTTAATCAATCTTCTTACAAAGAACTGTCCCCAGAACCCAGCCAAAACAGACACTGAGGTGAGGTATAATGCTGCAAAGAAATACAATGAAGTATGCTAGAGTTATTATGCTTATATTTATAAATAAGATCACATCAAAATCAAGAGACTCTAGATTGATAGTATTAATGGCCTAGCAAATTGAAGAAAATAACTACCAAGAGTTTATATAAATTACCATAAGGAATGGGGAACCTCTTGAGAAGGTAGAATTCAACCACTGACAAAGATGATGAAAACATCATCACAAATGTTGCTGTAGCACTAGCAACCTACAAGATTATGATCAAATATTCTTTTAAAGTTAAGTTTCTAGAATTATGCTCCTAATTTAACTAGTGTTAGTTCAATTGAGAGAGCATATATGCTATATACTTTACCTGAGGAATGACACCAATCTCTAGAAGAAGAGGTCCTAAAACAAACCCACCTCCAGAACCAAGTAGGCCTCCAACAATTCCCCCTACAATGCCACACAATGCACAAAATGCAAGGTTAATAGCAGTCCATTCTATAGAAGCCTCACAGATGCATTCTGAGTTCCCTGTGTTCATCCTCCTTTTATGCTCCTTGTACAACTTCACTGCTTCATAGCCAAACACCAAAAGTGCAATTGGAAGCTGAAACAGAAAGAGAACAAGTGCAAAGCAAATTAGTCCAACTCCACTGCATAATAAGTTCAGTAACAAGTTGAGGTTATGTAATTGGTCTTATCATCTAACCTGCAAGCCAAAAAGCACCCAATACCATGCACTGCATGCCTCTACATCATTCTGCAGACCATAAACAAATGTTACGTACATTATCACAACCGAATAGACTTGTGAGTGACAGAGAGAAGAAAGGGGTGAGGGAACTTGCCTTGATGACTTGAACTAGTAGGAAACCAACCCACACCACTATCAGTACCAGAATCCTTTTCCACCTAAGGTTGAGACATAAAATTTCCTGAATAGTTTTCAGGTGAGAAAAAGGTTGACTAAGCAAAATTTACACACTCATTTCAAATAGAGCAAAATGACTAATTTGTCAAATGTATAAGAGAAATTTACATACCATAGTTGATTTCTTTTCTTTAGGAATCAACGGTTCATATTTTGTGTCGATTCTAACTGCAAATTTCAGAAAACAAAGTCATTATTAACATTCAATACGCAGTCAAAGAAACAATCATATGCTTAAAACATCGAAATCCTTCATGAATAGAAAATTTTCTACACTATTCAATTTTTTTTTCTTTAGTATGATGCAGAGATACTATTGTGAAAGTGTACATGCCTGTCTTATCTTCACCCTGAGAATCAACCAAAGTCGCTCGCTGCATGGTCTTTTCTCTCTGCAAAATAGCAAACAAAGATTAAAGACAAAAAGTTTATAAGTGACTTTTCCCAAAAAGTAAAAACTTGTGTTGGTTGCTTAAAAGAATTAATGTTGACAGTCTCAAATCATGAATTTTCGACCTTGAAAATGGTCTCTTCCCTCCACATCTCGATTCCTTTGAAGAAAGACCTTGAAGAAGTCCCTGCACAAAAATTAAAAACAAATTATTTCTTTTTCAAATAATGAAACAACACTTTTTTATGACTGTGGCCCAAAAATTGATTTATTCAAAATTGCAAGTAATTTTTTTTACTACACATACCTATGAAGAGAATGATGATGAGAACAGTGATAAGCCAGTAGGGGAAGACAACACTGAGAGCAACACCAACAGTGATTCCAAGCATGAGCATAGGCTGAAACAGAAGAGCCAGATCATAGTCTAATATGGGCACCTCTTTTGTTGGATGTGGCACTCTCACATTATACCAAACCGATGATGTTGATGCCCCCATTATCATACCTGGACAACAAACAAGTCAATAACATCAAAACCAAACTTTTTTCACAACTCAAAACACCAACCACAACCAACAATTATATATGAGCAGTGCTACACACACAAAAAAAAAAGACACATATGTGAGCACAGATTTCAACCAATTTTTGAGGAACCACAATCAAGAAATTAACACCATAGGCATAAGAAAAAGTGTTAATTACATTTAGAAAGAGCAGCAGCAGACTTAGTATCAAAGCCAAGAATCAGATTGAGCATGGGAACGAAAATGCCTCCCCCTCCAACCCCACCAACGGTTCCACATGCTGAACCAAGAAACCCAATAACCGTTGCCAACACAAGTCTCCAACTTGGCTCCAAGTCCTGCACACAACACAACCATGCATTAACCCTTTTTTTTGTGTTACCCCGAATATTCTCGCCATGAGTCAAAGACTAATCTCTCGACTAGCTAATGAGATTCATTTAAGAAATTATCTTCTCCTTACAAATATTTTTTCACACACAGATTTCGAAGATTGAACTGATCACATACTTAAAAGACATGATTATCTGTTAACTATACCATGCCATGTTGGTATGCATTAACCTTTTTTGTTCACGATAACACCTGAAAAATGGTTGAGAAAAAGTACTTACGGGCCAAACTTTAAGAGTTTCAGACACACGAGAGGCTAACAAAGTAACTGCCTTGTTATCATCATCATGGATGTGGTTGGTGATAAAAAGCGCAGACAGAACAGCACAAGAGAAAGCAGATAGGACATAAGCGATGAAGCCTCTTGAAGACAACATTGGCATGGCGAAGAACAAAAGCAACAGCTGCAACAACAACAATGATCAATATAAGAAGAAGTTGTCTTATGTTTATATGGTTTTGTTGTGTTCCACATAGTGCATTTATTAAATTGTATAACTGCTACTTCTTTAGTCACGTGGCACCGTCTCACTGGACGGTGGTTCATGAATATCACTTTTGTGTCACGCTTGATTGATTGACTATTATATATTTATTTTTTCCTTTTGTTTTCTTCCCTATTGCATCAAGATTAATATAGACAAGAATATTCTATAAAAGTATGAGGAATCCTTGTTCGTCTAAGCAATCAACATGAGGCCGAGGATTGGTGACCTTACTTCTTGAGTGGAGAGAAAATCCACTAAAATTGAACATGGTGACTTGATACTTTTGTACGTTAAATGATTAATGAGGATAAATAATTGGACTAAAACGTTCACGGTGAAATTTAAATGTTCTTTATAAGCATTTATTTTAAATCAATAAACTTCAAAGTCAACCAGAAATCTTTAAATGCAGAAAAAATATAAAAAAAATTAAAAAATACAAAATAAACGATAATATATAGTACCTTTTCTTATATATAAGAAATAAATATATCATTCGTTAAAATTAATAAAAGTGATTAAATTTGTTAGTTTTAATTAATAGTGTATTATTTGGATTTGACAAGTATCCCTATTTATTGGCCGATCGAGTAACCTACTTAGTATCTAGAGAATGTGAGAGAGCTAATTAAGATAAGAACAAAACTCTCTTTTATAAAAAAAGATAAAGATATTCTCTAATATAAAAAATTATTTATCATAAGAGGAAAGATAAGATCACATTGATAGAAAAAAAATCAAACATTTCCCTAATTATACTATCTAACGCGAGAAATTGAGATCATATAAGGGTTATCAAGGTTTAGGTAAATCAATTTTAATCCAACCTTGATACTTGCTTTTCTTACATCTACTTGTTAACTTAAGCGTTAGAGTGTATTTTCAGGTACATTCACCGACTCCGTGAAGAACATCAATGTGAAAAGATTATGTCAAGTATGATAAGAACATTTAACATTGACTATGAGAGTATGAGACCGAAAGAAAACTTTAAGTAATGGTTATTTTTTTGAAAGATAATTTTTTCAACCAACAATTATATCTTATTTTGCTAATAGCCCAATAAATACGCCTAATTTCATGAGAAATTGATGTATATCATTAATAGATCTCACTATTAATTAAGAGTGAAAAATTAGTAATTAACATGCTTGAAAGTAGTCCCATGTTTCTTAAAATTTAAAAATATTATATTAATGTATATAGAAATTTTTTTATTTTCAAATATATTTATAAACTATTTTTAAAAAATAATGAAAATAAAATTTTGATGTATATTTAAAAATGACAATTCTAATGAAATTAACATTCTCTTTAAGGATTAAAATTTAATTTAAAGAACATGCATATATATGCAAAGAGAAAAAAAGTTATACATTAATAGTGTAAAAAA
Source organism: Glycine soja (assembly GCF_004193775.1). Classification (NCBI taxonomy): domain Eukaryota; kingdom Viridiplantae; phylum Streptophyta; class Magnoliopsida; order Fabales; family Fabaceae; genus Glycine; species Glycine soja. The sequence goes on along the minus strand of NC_041014.1, from coordinate 26,263,716 downwards.
TTCTATACCGTTATTTAATCACAACTTATGATAAATGATAAATTTATTGATTTTTATGATAATTATTTCAACAGTCATCCTTAAACTAATATTATTTGTAACTTCTTATGCTATACTCATGGTAAAAGAAAAACAGAACATTACTAAAACCAATTACTAATTAAGCTTTTAGGATTTTTAGCTTTGTGTGAAAAAAAAAACTTTAACTTAAGTTACATGCCAAGATCACAAAAAATAAAAATTGATGTTCTCTAATTTTATTTTATTTCTTTTGATTTTCTTATGCCGGTTAATATTTTTTTCCACATATTTCTGTTTCTTTTTTTGTCTTTATTTTTATTATGCGAGAGAGACATTAAAGAATAAGGCTTTGTTCAATTATTTATAATATAATTTGATATTAGTATGAGAGTAATTATTCAAAACTCATTAATTACAAATTTGATTATTAGTTGTCAAGAATGAAGAGTGGTTAATTCTATTTCCTCTTCCATAATTTTAATTAGAACTGTGTCTATACTTTTAATCTACACATTAAAGTGATAATGGATTTAGGCTGCTCTGTCAACTCATATTTATAACATGCTTTATACGTTCCATTTTTCTTTTTAGTCTTAATTTATACATTCCTCTAATTATATAATAATCATATTATTTAAAATTAATTACAATATAAATACTTATTTTATAGAATTAGCTGACTAATTAAGTTAACGCATTTATCTTTATAATACGTTTCCTTTATACTAATACTAGTTAGTTGCTCGTGTATATGCACGGGTTGCTCCACTTTACTCCGATTTTTTATTTTATTTTATTTGTTTTAGTTATTGGTCTATTTGGTCACTTCAAATTCCAAGTATCATCATCCTTCAATCTTTGAGTTGGGGATTACTTAGTCCAAGAAACCAATAGGGATAATGTTATTGTCGGCTTGTCACTCTCGATTTAGTTGAGGTTCATTTAGTCTAGGTTACCAATTAATCTACATGAATTTAACATTCTCGACTAGTCGGTCTCGATCTAGATAGAGTTCATTTAGTCCAAGAAGCCAATTGGTTTACTTGAATCTAATATTCTTGACTAGTCAGTCTCAATCTAGTCGAAATTGGCTTAATCTAAGAAACCAAATTGGTCTACTTGGATTTAATTTTCTCAACTAATCAATATCAATCTAGTTGGAGTTAACTTAGTCCAAGGAGTCGATTGGTCTACTTGAACCTATTATTCTCAGCTAGTCGATGTCGATCTAGTCTTAGTCCAAGAAGCCGGTGGGTCTACTTGGATCTAATATTCTTGACTAGTTGGTCTTGATCTAGTCAGAGTTGACTTAGTCCAAAAAGCCGATTTGTATATTGGGATCTAATTTTCTCGACTAGTTAGTCTCAACCTAGTTGGATACTTAGTCCAAGAAGTTGATTGGTCTAGCTGAATTTATTATTCTCTTCTAGTTAGTCTTGATCTAGCCGGAGTTTACTTAGTCCAAGAAGCCGATTGGTCTACTTGAATCTTATATTCTCGATTAGTCGGTCTCGATCTAGTCGGAGTTAACTTAGTTCAAGAGATCGATTGGTCTACTTGGATTTAATTTTCTTGACTTGTCGGTCTCAATCTAGTATTAGTCCAAGAAGCTGATGGGTCTAATTGGATTAAATATTCTTGACTAGTTAGTCTCGATCTAGTCAAGGTTATTTTAGTTTAAGAAGTCGATTGGTCTAGTTGGATCTATTATTCTTGACTACTCAGTCTTGATCTAGTTGGAGTTTACTTAGTGCAAGAAGCCAATTGGTCTATTTGCATATAATATTCTCAATAAGCCAGTCTCAATCTAGTCAAAGTTGATTTAGTCCAAGAAGTCGACGGGTCTACTTGGATCTAATATTCCCGACTAGTTGATCTTGATTCTAGTTTAAGTTTTCTTAGTCAAAGAAGTCGATTGATCTACTCAGATCTAACATTCTTGACTAGTCGGTATTGATCTAGTCAGGGTTCGTTTAGTCCAAGAAACTAATTGGTCTATTTGGATTTAATATACTCGACTAGTCAGTCTCAATCTACTCATAGTTTACTTTGTCCAAGAAGCCGATTGATCTACTTGAATCTTATATTCTTGACTAGTTGAATTTGACTTAGTACAAGAAGTCGATAGGTCTAATTGGATCTAATTTTCTCGACCAATTGATCTCCATCTAGTCAAAGTTGACTTAGTCCTATTATTCTCAACTAATTGGTCTTGATCTAGTCGAAGTTTACTTAGTCTAAGAAGCTAATTGGTCTACTTGAATCTCTTATTCTCAACTAGTCGGTCTCGATCTAGTTGGAGTTAACTTAGTCCAAGAAGTCGATTGGTATACTGGGATCTAATGTACTCGACTAGTCGGTCTTGATCTAGTTGGAGTTTACTTAGTCCAAGAAGTTGCATAGTCTACTTGGATATATTATTCTTGACTAGTGGTCTTAATCTAGTCGGAGTTTACTTAGTCCTAGAAGCCAATTGGTGTACTTGAATCTTATATTCTTGACTAGTTGGAGTTGAATTTGTCCAATAAATTGGTTGGTCTACTTGGATTTATTATTCTTGACTAGGTGATCTCAATCTAGTCTTTGTCCAAGAAGCAGATAGGTCTAATTGGATTTGATATTCTTGACTAGTTAGTCTTGATCTAGTCAAAGTTGTCTTAATCCAAGAAACCAATTTGTCTACTTTGATCTATTATTCTTGACTAGTCGATCTTAATCTAGTCGAATTTTAGTTAGTTCAAGGAGCCGATTGGTCTACTTAGATCTATTGTTCTTGACTACTTGGTCTCAATCTAGTTGGAGTTTATGTAACGCAAGAAGCCGATTGGTGTACTTGGATCCAATACTCTTGACTAGTTAGTCTTGATCTAGTCAAGGTTCATTTAGTCCAAGGAGTCGATTGACCTACTTGGTTCTAATATTCTCGACTAGCCGGCATCAATCTAGCTAGAGTTTATTTAGTCCAAGAAGTTAATTGATTTACTCGGATCTAACATTCTCGACTAGTCGGCATCGATTTAGTCAAGGTTCATTTAGTCCAAAAAAATCGATTGATCTACTTGAATCTAATGTTTTCAGCTCGTCAATTTTGATCTAGTCAGAATTTATTTAATCCTAAGAGATCGATTGGCATACAACCTACTCGAATCATTTATTATAACACATTTAGCATCGCATCGGAGAATTTTGGATGGCTGCACTACTACAAAAAGATGATTCTACATCGGTTATATGACTCTTTTAAAGACGGTTTTGAACCGCCTTTGTAGCGAACAACATTGAAAATCAAAACTTTCTACAACAGGTATTAAATAACCGTCTTAGAAAAGCTATACATTCTAAGACGGTTCTCAGGAAAATAATCGTCTTAGAATTGTCACATTCTTAGAATATAATTTTTTAAAAAAAATAAAAAATTTATGATTCCAAGACGATTTTTTAGAGAACCATCTTAGAATGTATTTATTTCGACAACATATTCAATTCATTTCTCCATTTGTTTCTTTTGTTTTATAAATTATTTTATAAAGCAACTTGTTTCTTTTTTCTTCTTGCTTTATTTATATATCTTCTCATATTATAAATTAGTTCATTATAAGATATTATAATTAAGATATAGATATAAAATAACACGAAATAACAGAATATAAAACTATTACTATGTAATTTAATTTATACAAAATCAATTAATTTATTGTATTATTTTTTTGAGTTCCAATATATTTTAGAATGTACACAATATTAAATTTCTATTATCTCAAATGATATTAACAAGTGTCTTGTGGAAAATACGTTATTATGTTATCTACATACATATAATCAGCTTCAACTTAATTAAGGAAAAAGAAAATAGCACATATTACTCTAAATAATGAGAGTTATCATCATGTAGCTTTTCACTTTGGCACACAATCCTATATGTAGGCTAGATCATACAAATCAAGGCCATCTAAACCCACACCAAGGCAAGCACGTCCTAACTGTTGAAGAATAGTAAGTAAAGTTTTCCCATTTCTCAATCCCAAGCAACCATATTAAACTAATTTATAATTAGACATTGGAAACACCACAAATCCTCCTTAATTTGAGTGCCTCTCAAAAATCACCAACGGGTTATATTAATAAATATAAACTAGCATTGGAGAGAAAAAAAGAAAAAAGACTTGGGCCAATGACACGACATTCTTATTAGTTCCTGCAAATCAAGGTACTAACTAGTAATCCAACAATAACACTGAGAAGTGCTATTTTATTAGTTCCTGCACGTAGGTTCTGTTATCAGTGAACTAATAATAGAACTCATCACACACACTAATTGCAAAACTATATCCATTTCTAACTCAGCCACCTAATTGCAAATTAAAGATTGAGATGTCAATATGTACAGTAAGAAAGATTCTTGCTTGATTTAAATAAAATTAACCAACAAGTTCAAACTTTAAAGTGTAAGTTTTATTTGCAAATTATTTTGGAGTGGATACAATTTTGGATACGTTAATTATTTAACAATCTTTTTAGGTAAAGCCTTCCTTAGAATGGTGACTCTAGGATTTACATACTCCACTTGTTCACTTCCAACGCAAATTGCAAGAAATCAATGGTAATTTAAAATTGAAATTCAATCCACTGCACTATGAATGTATCAAAATTAAATCCAAACTTAAAACCATACAATTCAAAGCATTCTATAAAAGGAAAAACAGACCTGAATCCACGGTTTCCCCCAATACCACAAAATTCCAAACAAAGACTTCTGCTTTCTATCCAATCATAACATCACCAGGAGCAGCTAATCACTAACTACTACGTTTAAAGATCATGAACACAGAATCAATCCACCATAATTATCAAGAAACTGGGACTTAACCAATAAAGCAGCAATGCAAAAAGAAGATCTCATACTAGAATAAACAAGATACCATATGAAGATCCACTGTGAAGCCCGGATACGTGAAAAAAGGAAAAGTATCAGTGTCGCACCCATATCCGACACCGATACTCCATGGATACGGTCGAATACGTATCCTAGGAGTATCCAATTTTTTTTATTTTTTTTAAAATACAAGATACGGCTGGGATACGGCTTAGATACGGCTTCCTAAGGCTAGACATGGCTTCAATATGATTCCAATACGGCTTAGATACAACTACAACGTTTAACCCCTTTTTTTTTATGATTTTTTAAATGCAGAAACTTTATTATTTCGCAAAACCCATTTGCTTCTCTTCTTCTCCACGCTTACGAAGCTCAAACCCATTTTCTTTTCTTCTCCACACTATGTGACAACTGAAAACAAAGTTTCAAAGTGATTCTCTTTCGCGTCAACGTGGTTCTTCTTCCTCGTTTATGGTTTTGCAAGCCATCTTCAACGGCGCCTTCTTCTCGATGACGACTTCTTCTTCAACAACTCTCTTCATTGGCAGTTCTGCAAGCACTCTTGTTGTCGTCGATTCTCGTCATCATCGGTTCCCATCATTGTTGTCTTCAGCCACTCTTGCAAGCACTCTTGTTGTCGTCAATTCTCGTCATCATCAATTCTGCAAGTTTTCAATCAGTATGGTGAATTAGTTCATGTGAAGATTCCAGCTGGCAAGCGATGTGGATTTGTCCAATTTGCGGACAGGTAATAAAACCTCTCCTATATTAAACATACCCCATGTGTGATAGCATTTTCTAGTCTAGGCAACATTAATATTATGTCCTAATTTTTCATGTTTTATTTTTTAATATGAATTTGAAGCTATTCCAATGAAAAATCTAACTATTCTAGAAAAAAAATTTGAAACTATATATAACTTTTTATATATTTTATTAACGTATCCAAGACGTACCGTATCTTTAATTTTAAAATTTTTCCGTATCTCCGTATCTGTATCGTATCGTATCCATATCGTATCTCGTATCTAGGCTTCATAGGACATCCACAATGAAATTCATCATTAAACCCAAATAATTGCTAAGCCATCTCAAAAGACTATTAATGAATATTAAATAAATTATCCAAACCCACTCAACATAACAAATTACCTCACTAACCCGATCGCATTGCATGCATCCAATTAACGGTTCCCCCAATTCAATTCAAACAAATTGCAATTAAAAATAAAAAGGTTATAGAGAGAGAAAGCGAACAACGAACCTCGGCTTCGAGCTTGGTGATGTAAGCAATAAGCGCAGACTTATCTTTGTGCTTAATCGATTCCTCATCGAAGCCAGCGTCACAGAGGCGCTTCCAGATCTGTTCGTCAGAGAGAGGGTTTCTCAAAACCCTAGAACCCGGTGTAATGGACAAGTGCTTCAAGGAAGAATTCAGAGTTGACAGCTCCATCTCCGACTAACTCCGAAACGCAATTCTTCAAAAAATCACAAAACCCTCTCTCTCTTCACTAATCGTGGCTTCGCTTCTTTCTACACGCATGGGAAGGAGTTTATTATAGAAGGAAGAGATTCTTGGAACAGAACCACACGCATTGTGCAAATTAGGGTTTCGGTTTTGGAAGTGTGATTTGGATGATGCTGCTTCTGTCGGGGAGATTCTGATTCCAGTGAAAGGAAGAAAAGGAGAGAGAGATTTTGTTTGTGTGTGCCTTTTTGTATTGAGGAAAAGAGAGAGAGAAAGAGAGAGAGAGAGAGAGATGCAATGCTGGAAGACGAGGGCGAAGTAGGCATTGGAAGGGTCGTCGAGGAGAGCGGTGGCGAGTGGCGGAGATAAGGGTTGGGGAGGAGCGGAAGGTGGGTTTGGAGGAGATGAATTTGTTACTGAAAAGAGGGAAAAGACGGAGCGTGAGGTTGAAGGGGTACAGTCGTGACTTTAATTATGCTTTCGCAAATACATTCTAAGGCGGTTTTATAAATAATCATCGTAGAACAGCTTATTTGAAGATGGGTAAACAAAATCGTCTTTGTTTTAAATTTTAATATTTACAAAAATATCACCGGCATGCTTTATAAGACGGGTCTATGACAATAATCGTCGAAATCACGTCATAAAAAATAGGTTTTTTTAGTAGTGGTGATGTCAGCCATGCTATGGTAGCTAGGATATTTTATGGCAATACATTAATGCCTATCATGCATTATTAATATATTAATGCCAATATTTCACTTCTGCTCACGAGGAAACTAATGGCACTGTGAACATCATCAATGACGAAACTCTTAATAACATGATGGCATGGAAGCTAAAATCATGGCATAATACTACGCTTACCGCAACAGGAAAATGTTAATGTTATATGCACATGATAATAATGTATCTAAAGCTAGATATTTTAAGGGAGCTATTGGTAAGGATGTCTATTCCCGATAGTTGTTATATAGCAAATTAAAAAATTGCTAATATAGGGTGAATAGCAAGATAACATAATATCCCTATTTGATGTGGACTTGCCAAAAATTACGCCACCAAAAGCACCACTGTTTGCTTTCGCGCATATACCGAATACCAGCTTTATGATCAAGTAAATATTAGCACCGATCAGTGGCAGAATATTATAGCATAAGCAGGAAACTAATTGCTTAATGATAGCATGATCACGTACATATGATGTTATAATGGCTTAACATAACAACATACAACATGCTTTTATGTGGACTACACACTTCAACAGTTATCATATATACAACATCGGTTCGTCAACATTTTAATAGTGAAAAAGGTCATCTATAATATTGATGATACTTTTGGGCATAAGGCATTATTGTCATGCCATTACCTATTGTAGGCACTTGCACTTTCTGGCTCTACATATTTTATATAGTGTCCGTGCATCAACATGATAAATATCATGACATAGCATACATGAAATGGACTGTTGGTTTTTGAAAGTAATTGCCATACGATGAGAGATACCAGGCGCATGATATTTATTACTTTTGGCAAAATAATGTGTAACTTTTGCTTTCTCTGTCATGCATTGTGAGTAGATGCCGGAAACTGGGAATTCCTTTCTTTGATGGCTCCTTTATCATCCTTTTTAGGAATTATCTCACAATGCGTTTATAGTAAACATGACATCCCTACATCAACCATCACGTATTGGGGGATATTTTTCTTCTCCAATATGAGGGATTAAACATTGATAGGCATAATTCATGGTATCTGAAGAAATTGAAGAGTGTACAAAAATAATAATCCAATGCTAAGGTTAATTATTATAACACTGTATGAATGATAAGAATTATCCACATATTTCTCACTCAAATTTATTCGTTATAAGAATATATCAAGACTGATACAGTTTAATATGCCGTAAAGGTGAAGTAAGCAATAACGGAAGTAGGAGAGATTGAGCCGTAACTGAGGCGAGTAGCCTCAGTCTCGTTGGGGCACGAATGCGTGAGCAAATAATTTGTAGGATGATTACGAGAGCGTAGTCTCTTGATTAATTTGTGTGGCCGGAAAATTAATTTTTATCGGAACCATGGTAGCTAGGATATTTTATGGCAATACATTAATATCATGCATTATGAGCGCCAAATATTCTTATTAAATTTGGTAAAAAAAATAAATTAGAATGATGTTCTGCCATGAGTTTCTCTCCGAATGATGATGAAATATACCTAAGAAAAGTCTTCGACGTTCAAGGTATAATAATTGGATTAAAAGTTATTTTACCTCAACATTAATAACCCATTTTATAAAGGTAAAATCAGATAATAAAATCTCAAATTTTTTAGTGAGTTAATAAAAATAAGGAAAAATAATTTTATCTTATATTTTCTTTAATAATAAATAATATTTGATTTTATGAAATATTTTTATCTTTCTTATAAAACTTTCTTTTTTTTCTTAATTATATTTATCAAATTCTCTAGATTTTGAGTAGACTATTCAATCAATCACACCAAATACGAATATTTAATGAGTCTGAGTAGTACTCGATCTTTTCAAAGGAAATAGTTTAGTGTCACCAAACATGTTATGAATTATTTTTTTCTTATATGTATATATTTAGAAATTAGAAACAAACTTCAAAAAATTAATTTTAAAATATAAAATAAGTGATTTTTCTATTTTTTTAAAAATATTTTTTCATAAATTGTCTCTTTAATTTTTTTTTTCTTCATTTAAATATTTTCCTTCGTGTTTCTAATAATTTTCTCTCATACATTCTAGTTGTCATAATCTGTTGCGTCATTTTCTCTACTTTCCACATTGGCACAAAAGAATATGGTGAAAAAAACTATCATTCGATTCTATACTTTGGACTTTGGAGTTCAAATCCTAATGAAATTGCCCTCCTCCGCAATCTATCACATCTAAGATTAATTTTTTTTCCTTTAAATTTAGGTTTAAGGAATTATTATGATAAGTAAAGTTTACACACTATCTATTGAAAAAAATAAAGTCTTACATTGATTAAAAATATCATCTTAAATTTATAGAATGTGAATTTGAGCTTAATTTAACCCCAAAAATTAATTTAAGTGGTGATGATTATCCCTCACTTATATACTATATCTTGACTTTAGTTTTAGCATATGTGAGACTTGAGTTTTTTTTCAATATAATCAATTATAAATTATTAAAATAATTATTTTAAAAGTTTATTAACTTAATATATCTAATAGGATGTGATTGAATAATAATATAAAAGACTTTTGATGAGTAAAAATAGTACTTACACAGGAGTAATTGTATCTCACATAGTAGTATATCGTGGACCTAAGTTTCAATATTAAATCATTGAAACTAGTTATATTTCAAGAATAACCAAAATTATTACACTAAACAATTGAGATAATTAAAAGAAGATTGAAGTATTTTTATGATTTTTGATTTTAATAGAAACCAAATTAATTGTCGCAAAAAAAAAAGATTTAAGCAATATTAAAAGCGACTACGGATCATGATTCACTAACACCAATTTTTTCTCAATCTCAATTCTCATGAAATTCCTCCCGTTTAATGATGTTCTTTGCCTTAAATTAATACTTCAATTATCATAGATATATTAATTTAAGTCAAAGGATATAATCAAATCTAGGGATTATCAATTAAGAATTAATTAATTTATTAAAGATTACCCAAACAGTTTGATAATATAATTTGATGTAAAATATTTTCTACCTAAGCCTACCAAACATACGCAGATAATCATCACAGTACATCTGATTAAGCATAAGAATAATCAATTCCAAATAAAAATTAAGTAGAAATAAGGAAGTGAATTAATTAACATAAAACATGAGAAATTCCATTAAGAAGAGATAAATGGGTATAATTGAAGAACTACATTATAACCCTCAAACTAGAGTGACTAGTCGCTCATGATTAAAGCACAACTAGAAAGCTCATATGAAATTAGCATGGACATACCAATAAGGGAAGAATGATTATCACGATCCATCCTTATAGTATTGCCTATGTTCCACAACCGTCAAAACCCTAAAAATACTCCCTAATTGATAAAAATGTCATAAGTCACTTTTATAGACTTCATCCCCCTTATTTATAACTACCTAAGAATAATAACTCATATGAGGCACACTACAACTGTGTTGAAATTCGCCACGACCGTGGTAAAAAACTATGGAGCTAAAGCTCTAGAACATTGTGGAATGAATACGATAATCCTGATGCGGATTACGACAATAATTAATTCACCTCTATCGTCATCGAAAAGCTAACACTATTCAGAAAGGGAGTCTTCATATTATCATGGTTGTCCTGCTTCGGACAATCGTACTAAATGTACCATGGTCATGTGCAAGTGTCAAAGTCTTTAAATCTTTAGATGAAATGTAAATTTTGACTCTTTTTACTAAATGATTATGCTTTTGCATGACAAAATTAACATCCAAACATAAATTTCTAAAAAAAAATGAAAAGAACACAAAAATTCTCACAAAATATCACTTTAAAAGTAATTTATCACTCTTTTTTTTTTTGCTAAATACTCTTTATATATTATCAATATATAAATTATTTACTCTTCTTATTTAATCAAATTATGTATTAAAATATATTCGAATTTATAGTTTTTACATAAAAATATACATCCAAACCCACAAGGATATTTTCTAAAAAATCCATCCAAATCCAATTCAACAATATATATATATATATATATATATATATATATATATATATATATATATATTATTTGCTATCTAACTCATAATCATGACACAGAAAATTAATTAATCTCCAGACTCCCAGGTGTATCATTAATTCCGCAATTGAAAGTTTTGTTAGAGTTTATAATTACCATGTTGTGCTTATCAAAATGGCTACTGCTTGTACTAGTACCTCATGCAAGCTGCCAAGTTTGACATTTTTTTTATATTAGTAAGATGAAGGCAAATCTCTTGCTGAGCAAGTGAGGATTTAAACGTACAAACGCAAGTGGTGCAATAATAGATGTGTAATAATGGAGCGGTACCGCAGCCACACAATGATATGAACAACCAACATGAGGTGAACGAAGAACCTTTCCAATTTAAGATTTTTGATGTTTTGCAAGAATCCAAATGGTGAATGGAAAGGTTGGTCCCAGCCCCCAGGGGTAAGAAAACTTATTGTAAAGTCATGCATCTAAAAGATTTATAACAGAAATAGAAAATATATACTAAAAAGCTAACTTTTTTTTTGGGTGCAAAAGAACCAACATTCCCTACCACTTTTTTGTCGTGTGTTTCTATGAAAAAAAACAGCAATAAACTTTTTTATTTCTAAAATTTATTACAAATAACCAAACTTTATTGATTTCAATTCTAATTTAATGAATCTTATTTATAATATTGTAATTTATAATAAATTTTAGGTTTAAATATGTTTTTAGTCATTTAAAGTTGAATCATTTTCTTTTTAGTCCTCCAAATTTAAAGTTAATTTTTTTAGTCCTTAAAATCTATAAAATACTCTTTTTAATCCTTCTATACAACATGGCTCAAACATAAAATAAAATATTCACAATTTGTGACAACTTTTGATTGTGAAAATTTAATTTTCTATTTTATATTTTAAATTACACTTTTGGTGATTAAAAGTTGTCATAATCTAAGTTAGTGAAAAAAAATAAAAACTCATTCATCGCTTTAAAAATTACTTTAATTTTTTTATTGACTTGATTTTAGCAATTTCAAATCACCAAAAAATCGTACTTTGAAATATAAAAAATAAAATTAAATTATGATGATAAAAAATAAGAACATTTTGCAGATTTAATGAACTTAAAAAAACAATTTTAAATTTGAAGAATTAAAAAAAGTGACTCACATTTAAGAGATTAAAAACATATTTAAACTTAAATTTTAATTAATAATAAAATATGTATTAAAAAGTGTATTCACTTATATTTATTTAGAAAAAAAAAATCACACATATTTTTAATAAATTATACACGTCTTTCTGGTTATGTTTGTTTGAGTGACTGGTATGCTACTATTATGAGGTCACCGGAATTCTATACTCTTGGTCTTGGGTGTCTATAAAAAATATTTTAATGTCCAATCAGTTCCTATATTTCAATATAAATAATAAGGCCAGGGTTGGAACAGAACATACTTAAAGCTCCTAAAGACTAGGAAAAATATTTGGGCCAGGTAGGAAGAGGAAAGGCCCAATAATAATGGGTACTGTAATATAGGTTGCTACCTGTTGCTACCTGCACTCCCATTTTGCTTCCTGCACTCTTTTCGTAATGTATATTAACTTTCCAAATTGGAAGGAAAAAAGAGAGTGCATTCCAAAATGTAACTTCACATTTCAAAATGGACATTCGACAAGAAGAACAAACTGTAGAAAACAACATGAGATGTGTAGAAAGCAATGACTTGTAATATAATGGGGAGATGTCATAAAGTAGAAACCTGAATAAAACACTGGGCAAAACATTTGAATCCTACACATCTCAATTTTTAAACATTCTCAAACTACCCACTTCATATTATATCTTTTCTCTTCCTCAGCATGCTACTCCACGAGGGAGTCCCACCCGTTCTTGTACTTCATTTGTGTTTGCTCTGTCATTAGGTCTTCCTCTTCGTCTCCATTTGTGCCGACTCCACCATTGATTTCTTCCAACTACATAGCTCCGGTGAGGTTGGGTTGACGTGCAAGTGCATTTTCGCCTTTTTTATACTAAGCTTTTATTTTATGGACAATCCTTTCCAGAAGATGAATAGTGACAACTGTATTCATAACTGGTATTCCAAAAGCTTTTATTTTTGGTTAGGGAATGATCATTCAGGAACACAACTTTCATTTAGAATAGGTGTTTCATAATAGTAAAACAAAGCTTCCGGAATACTTGTTACAAAAATATGTTTTTTTTTTTACATACAATTCGAAATGTTGATTCCGGAATACTTGTTACAAAAATATGTTTTTTTTTTTACATACAATTCGAAATGTTGATTGCATTTTTTGGAACACCTATTTTGGAATCAGAAAGCCTATTCCTTTGTTCTAGAATGACTATTCTCTAAGCTATTCTAGAATAAGAATAATTGTTCCAAAAATCTATTCCAAAAGGTAAAATTTACCTTTTAGAATGATCATTTCAAAATGGAGATTCCAAATAAAAGGATTATTTTTATCCACAAAATGGAGATTCCAAGTGAAAGGATTATTTTTATCCACACAAATAAAATGAAAGATGCGCGATACAAGTTGGAAGGTAATTTTAATTATTAACTTTTATTTAATATAAATAATATGAAAAAAGAATTAAAGATGATACAGACAGTGATAAGTCATAGCATTAGACAAAATAGTTAAAATTCATACTGGCTAAGTTAATATCTGGTGTTTTATGTATTTGTTAGTGAATGAAATTAAAAAAGAAAAAAGGATCATTCAGTTCAGTTCAGTCCAGTCCAATAGATCCAAATTCTATGATGGATGAAAATAAGTTTTAGATGATACTGCCCATAAGGCATCTCTTCTCATCACTACGTGTACAAGAACGCGCAAAATGTTTATTGTTGAAATGGTTCCCACGGAGCCTAGAACCAATCTTCAAAACCTTACACGTACTACACATTTTTTTTTTTTTGAAGAGAATGTAAACAAGCAAACCAAAATGTAAAAACATACAACATGACAATATATACTATATAAACTGCATGCGTCTATATATACTAATATTGTTGTATCATAGATCACGTTTTAATTATTTCTTGCGGCGCTCCACATTGACGACACCCTCTTCATCGAAGCGTCCTACATCGTTGAAGGTCTGTCCCGCAATCTGGTCGGCGGCTTTCAGCGTTTCCGCAATTGCCCCTGGTCGACTCTCTTCCACTTTCACCACCACCTTGTCTCCACGGCCCCCATACCCTTCTTTACCTTGAAGCTTTGGCTCTTCCATTTTCCTCCTTGCAGTTTCACCTGCACCACTCACATTTTCCTGCATCACATCACATCCACAAAAACTATTCAATTTTCTCAAACATCAACAACTAGTATATGCACATTAATGTACCCATGTATAATCAGAGTGACGGATTCAGAAAGTTCAAATACATAAAATTAGGAAAACAAAACATACACATTCATGGCAGTGCAGATAAGTAACGACCTAGATTGTTAATAAATAAGTACAACTAGTTTTTAGGTTTTCAATCTTATAAGTGATTTTAGTCCCCTCATCTCATATATCAAAATATGGAGAGAGAAAGTGTTTTTCATCCTCAACCTTCTTCATTAGTGGCATTCGAAGATTCATGATTAAAATCTACTCTTCTGCCACACTTCACACCATTGCATCTACTTATCTAACACATTTTCAGATATATGTGGTGAGATTCATGGACAAAATGTACTTACATCAGCACATTTCAGATATATGCATATTAAAAATGATAACTTTTTAGTCCTTTAAGCAGACGAGGACGAAATCCACTACATTCCACAGATACATGCACCATTTTAAAGAGAATAAAAGTAATTTCAACTAATCTCGAAGGAAAAATAAACAAATTATCCTTTAAAAGATGCAAAGTTGAGACCTTGGTGTTCTCCTTTGCCTGTGCAATTTTCTGCTTCGCCGCATCCGTTGTCTCAGCGGTCCTGTCCTTCGCTGCATCCTTCATCTCCAAAGCCTTATTCTTCGTCACTTCCGCGGTCTCCGCGGTCTTGTTTTTCGCGGCCTCCGCCGTCTCCGCGGCTCTGTCCTTGATCTCCCCCGCCTTATTCTTCGCCGCCTCCACGGTCTCCGCCGTCTTTTTCTTTGTTGCCTCCTTCATCTCCCCTGCCTTATTCGCCGTCGCCTCGGCGGTCTCCGAAGCCATCTCTTTAGTTTCCTCTTTCTTGCCGCTCAAGTAACCCACGGCCCTCTTCGCCGCATCCGAAGCCGTGTCCTTCAGCTCCCCAAGCTTCCCCAACGTCGTATCTTTCCCCTCTTTCGCCTTCTCCGCAGTGTAATCCTTATACTCTCCCATCTTATTCACAGTGGCATCTTTCCCCTCTTTCGTTTTCTCCGCAGCATAGTCCTTATACTCTCCCATTTTATTCACAGTAGCATCTTTCCCCTCTTTGGCTTTCTCCGCAGCATAGTCCTTATACTCTCCCATCTTATTCACAGTAGCATCTTTTCTCTCCTTAGCTTCCTCCGCAGAGTAATCCTTGTATTCTCCACCCTTCTCCATCGTCGTCTTCTTCGCTTCCTTCGCTTTCTGCGAAGCATAATCTGTGTACTCTCCAGCTTTTTCCATCGTTGCATCTTTTGTTTCCTTGGCCTTCTGAGAAGCGTAATCTGCGTACTCTCCGACCTTGGAACCGGTTTTGTTGTTGTTGTTGTCCGTGGCAGAATCGTAGATATCATGAGTCTTTGTGGCTGATATGTCCCTTACTTCCCCCGTTGCCGACACGTCATCGGGCTGAATGTTAACATCGTGAATAACCTCTGTATTACTGTACGCGTTATTCGTAGCTTCTTTCTTGCCAACGACAGCTTCCTTGGCGTTCTCGTAGGTGTCTTGCACCGCCTTAAACATGGACCCGATTACACCACGTTTTTGTTGATCTTCCTGATGATGTTGTTGTTGTTGTTGTTCAGCAACAACACCGAAATCACGGTCTCTTCTTTCTCTGTTGACTTGTTCGAGTTCTTTGGCAGCAACTTTCGCAGCTGCCTCAGCTCGCTCCTCTTGTTTCTTGGACGCCATTGAAAAATTGTTTAGTTCTTAACACACTACTTTTCACTCAAGTGGAACACTTTTGTGTAGATATTGAGATTGAGATGTGGAGGAATGGAAGGAGGGTTTGATAATTTATATATAGGTGAGGGTTGTGTTGTGAGTGACACGTGTGCTTGGGAGGTGTGACACGTTGTTATGAGATGCTCTTTTGGTGGTGACATGTGTCTTAACGATTGAAAGCATCTAATAATGAAATGTAACGTAAAAGATCTGTGTGAGCTTAGGAATGAGATATATATTTGGAAATCGGTGTTGTTATCGGTCACTCGGTCCCTTACCTTCCCTAGAAGGTGGCAGCGTGTTGGGGGAAGGAGTAACCAAATCCAAGTCAAACGATTCCATCCTTGTCTAAATGTGCATCCCACTCGAGTGGTGAAATTAAAATCAAAACGATTCCAACCTTGTTTAAACGTGCATCTTTTTTTAAATTTTCACCAACTATTTAATATAAGTAAAACAATTAATTATTTTAAATTTTAAAATATTAATGAATTACTCATGTTTTTAACATAAAATTTCATGAGCTTGAATTCCATCGAACTTTCCTTTTTTTTTTTCTTCTTTTCTAAGTATTAGTGTTCTTATGAAAAAAATTAACAAAATAAAATTTTCAAAAACATAAAAAAAACAAAATAGAAATTTTAAAATTTAATGTAATAAAGTAAAAAAAAATTACTAAAACATAATAAACTAAAAAGCAACGTTTAACCAAAAAATAAAGAGACTAAAGAAATGTAAAAAAATGAGACAAAAGATCACTGCTGAACTTATTGTAAGTTTCGTTGGTTTACAAATTTTCATGAGTTTTATTTTTCTGACCTGTATTTAACATAACTCTAGCTCCATATTACTGTCTATGTTCCAAAATGACTATAATTTTAACCTTTAAAAAAATATTTAAATTGGTTGATATTGAAATATTCAAAATATTTATTCTAATTTTCACATATATATATACATAATGTTGTTTTAAAAAATTTACTAATATATTTATTGAAATTAAGAGAGAAAACAAGAATATTCTAATAATTAAAATTATCCCCCAACTAAATATTAATTCTCTTAAAATATTTATTTTCTAGTTTTGTGTAAAGAAAATCTTAAACATTAGTTAATTTGGGATGGAATAATGAAAGGGCATCATTGTCTATGAAGTAATTTATTAAACATGAAGCCATAAGTCACAACTTAAGAGTCATTGATCATCACGGACTCTGAAGTTGAGTCTCCTAAGCCACACAGAATGAAGGATCATGTGAAACACATCGAATCGCTTGGGTGGAGAATGAACCTCAAAGTGTCTTCTAATTTGTCCTACTCTTCTCTGCATTCTTATATGCTGCCTTGGGGAAATACTCATCAAAATGTCCTTCAAGATGGGTATGTCTTTCACTGAAAGCTCAACTGAGAACGACTTCCAATTCAAAACGTCACTAAAAGGAGGAACATAGTGCTCCGAAATGAGCACAGGAACACACCCTGTGTAAATTGCTTCCACCACTCTAGGGCTAGCGACCTCATACCCACTAGGGCAGAGGCAAAACTTGCTCTTCCTCAACATGCCATAGTAAGAAACACCCTTTGGGAGGTACTTGTGAACTTGAATATCTTCATCCTTGTTTTCCCAATGCTCAAGAAGAATTGGCCTAATGGGGCCATGAACTCCCCCAGCGAAGAAAGCCAAAATTGAACGTTTAGATGCAGATGGCCCACCAACGAAACCATTTATTGAACCGGTTTGGAGATTGATTTCAGGAAATGAAACATCCTTTGCAGGCTTGAATCCTTCAGAGGTGTTGGCATTGCAAAGTACTCGAATAGAGTTCTTGTGCAGGTAAGGTAAGGAGAATGATGCTTCTGGCCCCTACACATAATAAAAAAAAGACAATAACAAAATTAATTAGTGAAATTTTCATACCTCAAATTATTAAATAAATAATACATGCAATCGCGTCTGTCCAATCACAAACTATTAAATACAGTAAGTTTATTGACTTTTTAATAATAATTATTTTGAAAATTATATTAAAAATAATTTTTGATTGATTAATAATATAAAAACTTTTACAATTATAATTTTTTTAATTATGTTTTTGATACAAAGTATTTATCAATTTTATTTCAATTTTATTGATAACTAATTTTTGTCAAAAAGAACTTAACTTATCACTTTTAATGAAATTTATTCTTTCAAATCATGTTTTTTTTAGTACACAAGACTTAAACTCAAAATTTTATTTAAAAAAATCAAAAAACCTTACTTAAAAGGATCAAGTCAAGTACCACTTAAACCATAGACTTGTTGGTATTAAAATATAAATTATTTATGCATTCTAAATCAACAATGTAGGGAATGATGAATTAGTGGTGCTGAGGTATGTTTACCCAGTCATGGCATGCAAGCATGAAGTGATCAGCTCCAAGGCTTCTATTCCAATAAGGGTATCTTGTAGCAATGAGATTGACATAGTCTATGACTGTTTTTTTAATAGGGCCAAAGTCACGTGAGTCTCTTTCATACACAAATCGAACCATCATTACTACACTAAAAGGAAGGAAAAACACATGTGCTTTCTTGGGATCTTTAGTTCGAAAATGGTCATTCATTTCAATAGCATGTATGAAGTTACCCTCCATGGAGTATATGCTTTTGCAAGGTCCATTGTGGAAAACTGGAGTCTCCCCTTCTTCGTACACAAATACTTTGAACTGTTTCTCCATTTCTAAGTAGCTCCTGTCATAGCAATTTTTCAAGGAGTGATTTGTTATGAGCAGTGAATTAATATAGCAAAAAAAATGCATGTAACATTGTTCACTTATTGTGCTTGTGGTATTGAAAGAATTGTTGTGCACATTTGACCATTCTCCAATATTGATTGGGATTTTTGTATACTATTACTATGCAAATTTGTAATTGGTCATTGTGAAGAGCAGTGCATGGCATAGTGCATTATGTACCTGTGAAATGCCTTAGCATTCCAATACATTGGACCTGTTGGAACATAATCTGAATCTAGTGTTCGATTCCTGTTTCTGGCTTCTCTGATTGCAGCTCGAGCTTGTGCTAGAACAACTTCGGTTCTATCTAAGAAACTGAACTTTCTTTTCTGCTTCAGTCTTGGGTGAGATTCATCTGGTTTATTCACAGGAGCTAAATTGAACTCGGGTTTGGAGACATTGAAAACTTCAGTTTCTTTCTGTTCAAAAAAACGCAAGTCATTAACTTTTGTTAAACTGTCAAATATGCTTAGATTTCAATTTAAATGACAATTTGATATAAAGAATTATCTAATTCTCATTCTTGCTCCAAAACCAATAAAAAATTATCATTCACTTAATCACAAAGCATAAGAAGAACAATTAATAAAAATATATATTAAGAGATTGATCACTCTCAACAAATATTTTTACACACTTTTTTACACACAGGTCATAAATCAAATTCATGATTACATACTTAAAAGACAAGATTATTTATCATGCCACATACCATGCTGAAGGGACAAGGTTACTTCCACATTTAAGGTAATACAATAATTATTGCTGAATATATATTTATTCTTAGAAAAGTTATAATCTCACCTTCAATCATTATTTATTCCATAGAGGAAGGGGTTGAGAAAATTTATTTCCATTGGGCTGGAATCCATGCATCATGCGAGTAAAAATTTATATTTATTCTCCCAGGTCCCAACTACCCATTACACTCACTACACTCTAATTCACGTAAATATTGAACTCATACCAGATTAATTGTCCCATGTTGGTAAATCAATACACAACAGCAATTAGTATGAAAAAATAGCTAGTGTGCAAACATATATTCTTGCTAACAATTTCTGTTATTTCAATTGACCCGATATTTGCCTTAAAATCAATCAATATTTTTTTTACAGTTTTATAATATGAAATTTGCTTCTTTTAATTCTTGGTGTCACCCTTGAATCGTACATGCAGTTGTATTTGTTTTTTTTTTTTAATGGTGATCCTCAGTGCAAAAAATAATAATAATTTTAACACAATACTGATATTTTATTAATTATAATATACATATTACTGAAAAAAAAAATGTGCATCAAACACATCTTTAATTATTCCTAAGATTATCAAAAAGATTCCAACCCAACTTTAATAGTTAACCAAACACATTTATCTAAAAATACCTAGGTATAGCATTCTCATAGTATATTCTCACGAATAATCTTTATGAGAATCAAGAAATAATCCGTAAAACAAATGCTTTTAACAATTTTTTTTAAAAAAATAATAAGCCTGACACTCTAATTAATTTTTTTTGGTGTATTGACACCCTAATTAATATTACACCACAGAAAAGATAATTACTTCCATTAAAATTAATTCACATAATATGCAACTGATTTGGAAAGATCAAATTTTTTCCAAACAATTATAAATACAACTCAAACACATTTAAAATGTGCAATCATGATTTTAAAGACATTTAATGTATCTCATACTCCTCTCTTTATTCCATTAAAGATTAAATTCTAATTTTGTTGGTCCCATTAATTTTCTAAATTATGGTCCTTCTAATTTTAAATTGTAACATTTAATTTTCCAATTTTACAAATTAATGATTTTGATTCATCTGTTAGATTATTAACTAATAATTGTGAATAATAAAGTTATTAAATTAATTATAAATTAGTAAAAACCATTATATTCATAATTATTAGTTAATAATCTAATAAATGAACCAAAATCGTTAATTTTTAAAATCAGGAGGATCAAACATTCTAATTAAAAATCATGAAAACAAAAATCATGTATTTGAAAAATTAACCAAACCAAAAGTTTCAATTTAGCCTGACCAAAAATAAGGAAATGTTACTGGTGCTATAAGGGAACTCATTAAGAAAGAAAAAAAAGAAAAAAAATTTATTTGAATGCAAAAAAATGAACTTCCTCTGATTTTAAAATGAACAAATGAACTCCCACATGATTTCCAATAAAATCTTTTACCTTTTATTTTCTTAATTAATGTTCTTAGAACAATTTATTAATTTTTCTTGAATTGTATAAAAAATCTAGGACGATAATTATTATGGGATGAAGGGTATTCTTAACTCTTAAGGCAGTTCATATTTTCAAATCCAAGTGAATATTAATTACAAATCTTCCTACAAAATCTTACTAAATATAAAAATATTAAAAAAAATTACGTTCTAAAACATAAAAAAATATTTTTTAATTAATACTTTTTCTATAAAATATTTTTAGAAAGGTTTACCAAAAAAATATAAAATTACTCAACCCAAATACGGGATCTAGATCGAAAGTACAAACAGAGAGGCAGGGCTTTCTTCACAAATAAAATAAAAGAAAACATTTAGCATTTTAACAAAAGAAATAATAGCTAGGGAAATGCTCCAAAAGTCACACTACAAGACAAGCTGCGTAATTTACAAACTTACGAAAGGGAAAGAGGGAAAAGAAAGAATAATCCAGAACTTTATGCCTGAAATTCGCAACTAAGTTGTTCCTATATGATTGGTACATAAATTAAGCAACGATTAAAAAGTAACATCCAATTTACAAAAACAACTCTGCGTTAGTTCAAATCCTTTCATTGACAAAGAACAAATTGGCAGTTCCATGGCAAAGTAAAGCAACAACAATACGAAAATTCTTAATTTTTTGTTTTTTGAAATTGGTCCAGATAAACCTTATGACTAATTTTTGTAAAAATAAAATAAAATAATTGACCATTTTTAATGAAGTCTTTCTTTTTAACTTTATTTTCATCTGTAAATTAAGCTCAAACATGAAATTTTCGTTAAAGAGACTAAGTTCCACTTAAACTTAACTAACAAGATATAAGTTCATTGGGTTTTTGTTGCAAGATGATGCTGTAATACTTAATGGCAATACTTCTGCCATAAAAGAAATAATACCAAAAACATACATCACTATAATTATAACACAGCAAAATATTTGTATACAAAATGCTTGCCAAGTGTTTACCCATAAGAGAAAGAAAAAAGAAAAAAAGAAAATGAAAAAGCATGACGGACATAAGAGGAGAATCAGGAAATTACAAAGCATGTAATGTGAGTGCATGTGCTCGAGAATTATCACTGTTGGACGCAACATAGAACAGCGGGAAGCGTATTAGAGTAGAATTTGGAAGAAAAGCATCTGTGAGTACAAAATTTCGAGTTTCGTTAGCTTGTAAAGGCTAAAGACTAAACTCTTATTTTGGATAGCAGTTATAGAGTTAGCTCTAGTCACCCATGACCCATCATTACTCTTCTCAAAGTAAGAAGAAATGTCGCGTTCTCCTGGTTTTGAGAAATAATCTTTGACACAAAATCTATTTCAAGAACCTAATGAAAGATGATTTTTCTTTTTTTAACAGTGTAACGAAAATATAAGAAATAAAATAATTTTATATTATCATATAATCACCTATTATTATTGGTATGATTTTTAAGTCAATATTAATGAAAATCAATAGTATGTGATTAAACAATAGTCTATAATTATTTTAGACTATTAATATATATATATATATATTATTTTTTATTTTTTAAAATAAGTTAATTCAAAACCATTATTATTAATCATTGGAAAAAATATTAAGTGAAAGATAATTAAATAAAAACGGGTGGCATTAATTACATTTGTTTATTTTTTAAATATAATAACTTCATCTAATCTTTGCATTAATTAACGAAAAAAATAATTTATATACTTTCTGTGTAAAGCAATTTTATTTAATTATAAACTATCATAAACTTTTTACTTTATAATAATTATTTATACTCACAGTATATAATCACTGGACTCTTAGTTAATTCTCTAAGGGATGTTTCTACACAGATTAAAGATCTTGCTAAGAAAATGTAAATTAAACAGTAAAATTAGAATTGAAAGAAAATCGATCACCATTACCAAAGCAGAGAAATTAAGAAAGAGTGAAAGAAGTGAGGTCTTACAGATTGATGAAGTATTTGTGAAGAGGAATTTGAAGAAGAAGGAAGAGGAGTAAATGAGACAGAACAATCTGCAATGAAGCCCCATCTGCAAAGGCTTGGACCCTTCACAGAAGCAAAGCCAACAACCACAATGAGAGGCACCAAGAACAAGAGCTTCAGTGTTGAAAATGCTTCTGAACCCCACCATGCACAGCAATTCCATCTGCTACTACAACCCATATTGAGAATTTGTGAAGAATTAATTGGGACAACTCAAGACTCTATTTAACAAAGCATCACACTTTTCATCACTACTCTTGGCACAGCTGGCTGGTGAGTTTCTTTAACTACAGTTACATTTGATAGCTGCAGAATTCATGCATGTAGCTGTTTTGTCTCTTTTTGCTACCAAAACAGTAGAGAGAGAAATTGAGAGGGGTAAGGAAACATGGGATCCAAAACTGTCTGGTAGGGTGGTGGGGTTATTATATATTAAATATAAAATCTGATTTAACTTTGAAATATTAATATACGACACTCTTTAGTGTATATATTTATTAATCTTTTATCCATTTATAAATTTTTACTCCAAAATTAACTTTTTGATTTTCTTTTGATTCAATAACTTAAACTAGCTCATTTAATAAAGAAAAGAGAATAGTAAAATTTAATTTCAATAAAGAAAAAGCACACGAATTGAAAAGTGAGAATTCAACCGTTTTTATATTAAAGCTCTTTTTATTAATTTTAAATTAATAAATTATATATTAAAATATCTTAAAATAGTTATAATTATTTGATAATGTGAAATTTTTATACTAATAGTATATAAAAAATAAACTCATTGAATATTATCTTGAATTAAAAGTGTATTTTCTAGGCACATGATTTTCCTTTTTCTTTTTGTATATATATACAATTTATGTTGTGGCAAGCATTCCAATTATTCCAACTCTACGTTCTTCAAATATACGAGTATTGCACCTTGCACTTGCCATGTAACTTCTTGGATATAAGAAGTTTTTGTTTTTCCTGCATATTACGAATTGGACTTTTGATGTCCATTCCTTCGTCGCGTTCCAATTAGAGTTGCTTTCAAGGAGCTGTGGCAGATGGATATGGATGTAAAAATAAAATAAAATAAAAACTTTTTGGATTGAGTCTTGCCATTTGGATTTTCGCTATATATTTTTGCTTTTTCTTTTGCCCTTTGTTCCCACGTGTTGTTGCTGCATGTATTCTTTTCTTGACGTGTCAATTTAAAACTGAGGTGAAGATTTAAGAAGCATGCTTTGAGTGGACCTGAAAGAGAACTAAGAAGTTATTGAGCGATTATTACTTTCATATAGAGTATTGATTGTTTGTGCCTCGCTTCAGATTTGCATGCAGTGGTCAATTTTTCTTTTTTTCAAATATGTTAACAGGTGTTTTAAAGATTTTGATTATGACACTTAAAAATAAAAATATTTTTATTAGAAGACAAAATATTTTATCGTTTGTGATTTTTTTCACACTCTCTTATAATTTATATAATAAATATGTTTTTTAAATTTTTTATTAACCAATGGTATAACGACACTAATTATCCTAAACCTTTCCTTTTTACTCAATTTAATATAATACCTTTTTCTTATATACAGTACTTCCGTCGAAAGCTGGTCCTATCTATAAAGCTCAAATTGAGAGCGGTACTTATGTTTTATATAAGATGTAATTTATAATACTTCTTGTAATAATTATTTTTAAATTTAAATACACCTAATTAAAAGAAAGGTTATATTGATCAAAAAATTATAATGACAAACAAGTAGAAGAGAATGAAAATAAAAGAAATATTGACGACAAATGATAGTATATATATATATATATATATATATATATATATATATATAGGACCTACTTATTGATATCAATTAAATTAATTATTTTTTAATTGTGATAAATTGAGTAATTTGGTCTTATAAATAAGACAAGAGGGTTTAAGAAATAAATATTTAATTCATTAAGATTAATAAAAAATAATTAAATTCATTTTTTAAATTAATATTATAATAAATTCAAATTTTATTAAAAAAATATCGATAGTGATAGTACGTATTAATAATTTAAGTGATAGTTTATACATAACATTACTCATAAAGAATAATACTATTAATAACTCAATAAATATATTCATTTTCATTATAAAAAAAGTGATATTTGTGTTGGATTATCTACGTTGAACCCTCCCACGTACACACCCATAACCAACAGTGTGTTTTGTGTTGGATTATCTGTGTTGAACCCTGTCTGAATTTGGATTGATCTTTTTTGTTGTTTTGTTCAAAATCATTGTTATGCGTACACATGGCAACAAGGCGGAGATAGATATGTGATTTGCAGTTTCTTTTCCATTTCCTCAAAATCATTCTCGTACTGATCTCCATCCTCGCCGTATCCACCTTATAATTAAAAAATATTTTTTTGCAAAAAAATACATAAGGAAATAAACTTTTAAAAAAATGAATAAAATTAAATATATTATTTATTCAAGAAATCAAGTTAAAAAAATTGATAAAGTTAAATATATTATTTATTTAAGGAATCAAGTTTAAAAGTTAATTTTAAAAAAATTGAACAAAGCTAAAAAAATTAAATAAAATAAGGGTATTTTAATAATTATATATGTCGGGTAGGGGACAATTAGATACGTACCCATATTGTTCTCGCATCCTCATCTTAAAAAGTCAAGCATTATCCATACCCATATCGGTATTCAACCAAAGCGAGAATTATCTGCTAAGGTCGGGACGGGACGATACCCATTATTTGTCATGTCTAGCTCTATGAGAGTTTGAGAGTTTGATATGATACAGACATCAAAATGAATAGGATCCCTTAAAGAATTCAAACTTAGGTAAGTGACTTTTAGTTTTGTTTTAGGAAAACATATTGATGGCACAATCTAGAAATAAGTGAAAAAGTAAGTAATAAGTTATAGGTTAATATATATGAATATCTTTTGCCGATAAAAAAAAAAAATCTCACAAAAAAAGAAAATTCATTTCATTCCAATTCAACTTGTCTCTGTATTACAAAGTTCTCTCTATTTATAGGCCAGACTTCCCTTTAAACATTCACTAGGAATTGAATTCTCACTTAAATTAAATTTCCACTAATCATTTAAATTGCTTAGGAAATCTAAAAATCATAAAAACTGACTTATAAAAGATATCAAAATTCATATGAATTTATTACATCAAAATTAAATACAAAAATTCATTAAAAAATAAAAAAAAAGCT
Organism: Glycine soja; assembly: GCF_004193775.1. Classification (NCBI taxonomy): domain Eukaryota; kingdom Viridiplantae; phylum Streptophyta; class Magnoliopsida; order Fabales; family Fabaceae; genus Glycine; species Glycine soja. The sequence continues at coordinate 26,237,325 of NC_041014.1, read as the reverse complement.
TTAATTGATTCTTTGGACCAAAAGTTACTTCATCCAAATAAACTTCAACTCACAATTATATTGATTCATGAAAATTTATATTAAATTTGATTGTTAACTTACTTTTAGAATTAAAATATTAATTCAAACATAAATTACTTTACCTTAAAATTAATTTTAATTAAAATGAATTTTTTATTATTAAATGTGTATGTTTTAAGTTTACATAACTCTTACATCAGAATTGAGATAATTTGTTATATATATATATATATATATTTGAATGAATTAAGACATCAAAATGATTTGAAATGGTCAGTAACACTACTATAAAAATGATCTTTTAAGATGCAGGTTTTAAGACGGTTATATAAAAACCGATGTAATATGTAAAGCAGTGATAATTTTGTAAATAATTACAAATTTTTAAAGGCAGTTTTTTGAAAACCGTTTTTGAAAACATTTTATGACGTCGGTTTCTTCAACAACCGATTTTAAATACAATATTTTAAAGACGGTTTTAAAAACCTGTCTTTGTCAAAAGGGTTTTCCTTTTATATTCTCATTGTCTCTCTCTCACTCGTGCCCTCCCAGTCCTTCCAAAACCTCCTTCAAATCCACCATCTCTGCCAACCCCCTCCACACCCCTTCTTTCCCTCGAGCCCCACTGCCCCCGCGACCCCTCCAACACTGCTGCCCTCCGCCATGCTGCAATAGTCTGGTTCTGCAATGACCTTGGTCTCCTCGACAACGAGGGCCTCACCGCCGCCAACAAAGAAGCCCTCGTTGTCCTCCCCGTCTACTGCTTCGACAAGATCAACCCCTATCGTGTTGCCTTCCTCATCGACTCCGTCTTCGACCTCCGCTGTAACTTCTAGGCACGCCAGTCCGATGTCGCTGTGCGCATCGGGAAGCTCAAGGTGATGTTGGTGGAGCTTGCCAAGGCAGTCGGGGCCAATGCCGTGTATGCACACCACTTCTCATGTCTTTAAAACTTTTTTCCCTATCTCTCTACTTTTTTATTTAAAAATTTTGAATTTTTTGTTTCAAGGTTGTGGTTGTTTTTTTTATTTTGATGTTTCCGCGTGGTGGGTATGCTTCAAAATTTTTACTTGAGTTCATTTTTTGCTTTAACCCCTTTGGATTTTTTTTTTCTCGTTGTAGGTTTTTGGTAAGAAACTTTGTGTTTTTGCCTTTTGACTATGTTTAGGTTAATTGAACTTAGATTTGGGATGATTGTGGTTATTCCATATTTAATTGAGACTCTAATTTTAATGTTTGTTGTTGAGGTTGTTCTTTGGGAATAATCAATAAATAGGATTGTAATTTGTGGGGCTTTTACAACTATATTTGTTTCTTAATCATGCCACACATTTCAAGTCCAAACGCATTCAACTAGAATTTTCAAGGTACAAAGTACCTACATGCCTCCATATTTTTTGTACTTGCATGAAAAACTATTAGTTTTCCACCTTCCAAGGCAAATTTCTAACTTAGTTGTTCGTTCTTCCCATACCCTTTTTGGCCTTTATCCCAATTTTGTTCCTATCCAATTGTATGTGCTTCTGCAGGTTGTATATGCATAAAGTCAACTACTGAGGTCGTGTGCTAGAAGCAAAATAAAGAACAATTTGATCTTTGTTCAATTTGGTGGATCATTGGGTCGTTGATGTCATTGTGAAGCATAAGAAGCTTTTGTTAAAAATATAAGGGGTTTCCAAATGATGGTTATGTCGTGTTGGAAGCAAATTGTTGATGGTGATGAAGGAGATGAGAGTCGGAGAGTTGATGGTCTTTTACGGTACAAGGATTTGGGGAACCACCTTTATGGGGAATTCTCAATGGTTGTGGTTCAGGATAATAGTTCATTAGAGGATCGAGGTGAACTTGAGTCTAGACCCTTGAGTTCTAATCACTTGGGTCCTCAAGGGACTTTTATAGGTGTTTATGATGGCCATGATGGAAGTGAGGCTTCATAGTTTGTTAGTGACAATCTCTTCTGCAATCTCAAAAGTATGTTTTTCATCTTTTATTATGAACATATATATTCAATTTCATTCAGAATATTGTTTTTTTTCTAGATATTGTTCTATCCAGATTTTGAAATGGATTCAAGACTAAGGAAGCCAAGCCACTTATAGCATGGTTTGGAAAAATCATGGCGACACCATGGTTTTTGAGATAGCCACCATGATTTTAAAGGGTATCCAAACATTCTATTTGTCTATTATGACCAATTAATTGATCATGTATTTTAAACTCTCCAATTAAAATCATTTTTCACACAAAAAGTCCTAGTGACCCTTCAACCAAAATTATAACTTCCTATGTATATCTAAGCCTCATGCACTAGGCCACGAACCCTTTTGTTTTTAGTTTGTTACTTCACTGAATCAATTTCATGTGTGATCCAGGGCTTGCAGCTGAAAATCAAGGTATAAGTTGTAAAATTTGAACCGAGAATATTCAAATCATTACATTTTTTCATTGTTCCCTGTCTTGTAACTTGCTCTCATGAAATCATTACATAAATCCCCGTTGTCATAGAATTCACTCTCTTGATCTAAGTTCTACATGACCTGAGTGATATCATTCCTTGATCACAAATGCAAGCAGTTTGGAGCTTGCTCGAGATTTCGTTTTGTTTTGTCATTGAGTTTTACAGACAAAGCAGTGCTAGTTTATATTAGTTTTCTCTAGTTTGCATTGTAGTGATTGTGTTGTGCCATCATTTGAGAAGTTTTCCTGCTGTTCTAATGTCCCTCAACTAATGCACTAATACTTCATGATACAGATAATTGAGAATATGGGATTTATGAATAATGTGAAGAGCTTTGGCAAATTTGACTAGTCAATTAGGAACCTGACATGCCTCAACAAGATTCGTATGTGCCTTATTCTCTTTGCCCTTTCCCCATGGTCAGCCTCATGGGCAAAAGGATCAAACTAGTCAATATACCACAGTTCCTAATTATCTGGAACAAAAAAAGACTCAAAAGCTTCTTCTTCTTGGAATTCAAGGATCTGGTACTAGCACTATATTTAAGCAGGTATGGCTTTTATTTCAAATATTTAGATGTATGTTTATGGTAAATACTTCTGAGATAAGCAACTATGTTGTTTCAAATCTAAAGTAGTAAAGATGTATGAAAAGTTATTTCATGTTTCATTGTTTTGTTTTACTTCTAATATTCTTTATTTCTCTCTTCTCCCTCCCTCCCTTCTTTCTTTGATTCTTTTATTGGGAGGTGAAAGAGTAGGAGTTGATATGAAACTAAGTAGAAGTTTTTGTAGTCTCTTCATTTACACTAATGAAATTAAAATATTTTTTCTGTCTTAGTGTTTAAGATTGATTTTCTTCTAACTTGATTCTCCTTTATGGCACTCTTGCAATTGTTGAGCAGGCCAAGTTTTTGTATGGGAACAGATTTTCTGATGAAGAGCTTCAGGATGTCAAATTGATGATCTAGAGTAACATGTATAAATATCTTAGTAGTTTAGTTGATGGAAGAGAGCGCTTTGAAGGAGGTTGTTTCTAGAATGAATGGACAAGGTTCTCCCGATCAAACTATGGAAACAGGTAATATTTCATACCATGGTAATTTTGTTTTCAAGTTTCCACTTCATGTGTTTATTGTTTGGCTAACAGGAGACAATGCATGAAAAAAAATACTGTAAGTTCATTCAATACCTTATCATCAACTACATATAGTAGCACCTATACATTTTATTTGTTCTTGAATCAGTTAATTTCTCTGTATTTCTCAGGCTCCCTAACCCTGAGCATGGGTGGAGGAACTTACTCTTCTTCATGGCTTGGATCATTAGAAAGATAGGATACAATATTTCTAAATTTTAGTTTTTTCTATTGAAACATGGATATTTTCATCATTGATTTTGCTATATTATTTATAACGCATTCTATTGGGGGAATTAAAGGATAGCTAGGTAAATTGAGAAGTTGAAATTTTGTGTGAACCTTTTGTTTTCTTAATTTCAATTTCCAAGTACTCTTTCTTTGTTATCTAATTGTCAAGTTCTGTTTCAATGCCATATTTGATATCCTCTAGTTGGAAACTTTTTAATAATGAAAAAAAAAATCAAAATTGATAGGATTCTACTACTATGATTTTAAGCACTTACTAAGTGCCACAACATTTTGGGGGGATGAACGAAATTTACCCTAATACAAAGAACCTTGCTTGCTGAATGCTAGTGAAGACATTAAATTTTAAAAGTATTCTGGGTGGAATAGCTAATTGAATGGGGCATGGCATACCACCTTCACCCTCTGTCTAAATTTTTTAAGTATCCCATAAATTTAGGAGCTAGTTCAGAAATTGTGTTGCATGATTGATAATTTTGTGACTTGTAATATTTATTTTCCTAAATAAGCTGCAAAATGTCGCATCTTATTAAGGTGGACACATATGTGGTTCTTTTTATCGCTGATTGTGTAACTTTCCTGGTATTAAATTATACTAAGTTGAGTTTCTGTCTCTTGGTAGGTAACAAAAATGTTTACCAATATATATATATATATATATAGAAACACAAGTTGATTTCCGTTTTATCTAAGAAATGACTAAGCTACTGCAAATGTGTTGTTTTTGAATTATAGATGCGTCAATGTTAAATCCCACGACCAACTTTTATGTTAATCCTATAATGGCATCATAATGCTTCAAGTATATAACCTGATTTCAATATGTATTCATGTTGCAATGGTGAAGCAAGTAATACTAGTGAATGCATCTATTCCCTCAACCCAAAGCTAAAACATTTCTCTGACTGGCTCCTGGACATTATAGCCATGGGGGATTTAGATGCCTTCTTCCCTGCAGCCACATGGGAATGTGCACCATTAGTTGAAGAAGTATGGAGGGACCTTGCAATACAAGAAACCTTCAAAAGAAAAGATGAGCTTCACTTTCTTCCAGATGTTGTCGAGTACTTAAGTCGGGTAATTATTTAACTTTTGTCCTTGAATATGTGTATTTTTGTTCAGTTAAAGTTGTCAGGCATCAGATATTTACTAAATCTTCCCTTAGCCATCAATTTTTTTCCTACCATCCTTTACTAATTTTATGTTATAAGCAGAGGTGTTAATATTTCCAACATGCTTTATCTGCATATCAAATTATGCTATCACTTTGCTAATTGTGCCTTCACCTATATATCATTATATCTCAGTGCAATATTCATCTTGTTTTTTATTAGGATTTGTTGGAAAGGAATATTGTAGCACACATTAATCATGTCATGTGGATTGGAGTAGATGAATATAAACTGGATTGGAGTAGTTTACCAAATGGGAGGTGTATAAATAAGCTTATCAAGTAGACAAGACAAAGCTTGCCAATATATTTGTATGTCAAAATATTTTAATTCTTTTTTTTAAAAAAAATACATTCTAAGACGGTTTCCTGAAAAACCATCTTAGAATCCTAAAATTATTTTTTGTTTTGTTTTAAAATAACATTCTAAGACGGTACTCTGAAAAAACTATCTTAGATTGTAAGCATTGAAAAACCGTCTTAGAATCTTAAATTTATTTTAATTTTTTTATAAAAAATTATATATTAAGACGATTATTTGAAATCATCTTAGAATGATATTTTTTTGAGAATCGTCTTAGAATGTATAGTTTTTTTAAGACGGTTTTTTAAGATGGTTGAAAATCATCTTTAAATGTATCATAGAATCAATGTAGAAACATCTTTTTGCATTGTTCTCTGATCAATTTGAAGCCATTTGAATGCCTTAAATTGTAGGATAGGATATTTCCCACCTTTTTCCTCAAACTTCACAAGCATCTAAACTGAAAGTCAATATTATTTGTCCAAGACATGTATTTATAGAAGAAGAAAAAAGTGAAAAAAGACCTATTCTTTCATGTGAAAATACATAACCTTTTAAATCAACAAGGCAAGGTAACTAAAAATAAATTCGTGTACATAATTATATGAAAAGATTTGGTTGAAGTTTCATGAGAAAAGGTAACTCCGAATTTAAACTCAACTCATTTATGTTTTCACTATTCACGTGTGTGTATGTATAGATGAAATTGAAAATATACACACATGAATGAGTTTTCACTATTCACGTGTGTGTATGTATAGATGGGATTGTTAATATACACACATTTCTTTTTTAATTGGTACTAAAAATTTAGGACAAAAGGCCCAACTTTCTCATTTGTTTTAATTAATTTATTTTAGGGTTGTTTTAGTAATTTAATATCTATTTTATTTTTAAAATATAAAAATCTTCATTATTCCTAAAAAGGGGGATTCGTGGTGTAGTTTTTGCTTAAAATTAATCTAATTCAAATAAGAAAGTTAAGTGTCAGTAATTAATTAGACAAAATTTGAATAATAACTAATTCAACAATCAATGATATAAATGAATAACGAAAGTTTTAACAATTAAACTTAAAGTAAAACAATAATTTTTATTAAGTTAAATAATACTTAAATAATAATCATTCAACTTAAAAGTAAAAAATCATACATTAAATTTGTTTTTAAGCTTCAACAACTAAACTTAAAATAAAATAAAAACAACATTAGTAATTTTTGTTTTTAATCAAAAAACTTAGAAAGTAAATATCTAACAACAAAACACTAATTATCACAATAGTCTAAAACCATAAAAACTTGAAAAATACATCTTCAACAAAACTATACTAGATCTCCAACCTTAACAACATAACACAAAATTATCCATTGACAAGAGTTGTATCTTGTATAAAATAAAGCATCATTAATTAAAATAAAATATAATTAATTGCATTTTAAAAATAAACATAATTTAGAAATTATATATCACACCATTTCAAGCAAATTATAAAAATAAAAAATTACTAGATCAATTTGATTTTCGCTTGTCAAACTGCAAAAAGAATCAAACAGTGTGGTTTGAAAAAGAAAAAAAAAACAAACTAAATCAATAAACATCAGTTTTCCTTGCCGTTTTCAATTTTTTTTTTTCAATTTTCGATTTTACTCTCCATTTGATTTGATTCTAAACATTGTTTTTCTCGTCTCTCTCCGTGATCGCATTCACGGTGATGGATCTTCTTCCTTTCTCCTACTTCACTTATGTGCTCTTATTCTGTTACTCACATACAAGACTAAGATAATGCTTAACTTAACTTTTGATATCTTTGCCTTTTTTTACCACATGGTTTTCTCAGATAATTAATTGATCAATCAGCAAAATGAGTTTTTTAATCAAGTATAATAATTGTTCAAAGAAGGTCCGTCATAGGATTCTGCATTTTCCCTGATCTTATCGGGCATGGTTCTCGGTCTCGGAACTAGTTCAAGGGCAAAGAATGTTGTGAACATAATTGGTTTAATCATGTATATTAATTGTTCCGCTCTAAGATAAATTTCTACCTGTTCATCTTAATCCAGCGGCATCAATGGTAGTGGCTGTCGGGCGACATTGTCGATGGTGGTGTAAAACAAAAAGAAAACGTGTTTGTGAAAACGTTGCAACTAAAATTGGAAGTTTCTGAACAAGAAGATGGATGGATTTGGAAACATGGGGATAGAAGAGATGATTAGGAGATAGAAACATTTATTTTTTTTTTAAAAAAAACAATGATAAAGTACTACAATACCCCTAAAATAAATTAATTAAAAAAAATTAAAAGTTGGATTTTCTGTCTTTAATTTTTGGTATACGTTGTTAATATATATTAACAGATAAAAAAAATGTGTGCATTAATGATCCTTATATATATACACACACATGTAATAAAAGAATTTCCTTAATTTAATTATGTGAGAATCTTATTCTCATAAAACACCTTTAGAGAGAGAAAAAATGATCCACAAATGATGTATAAAAAAAATACAGGATAAATGTGAAAATTGATGTGAAAACAAAAGATCACAACTGAATTTAAATAGTTATATTTTTCTTGCCTCTGGATTTACATTATTCCCAAAGTGAATATGGTGAAGTAATTTATTAGTTATTGTCACTTACAAATCATTGATCATCAAGGACTCTGAAATTAAGTCTCCTAAGCCACACAGAATGAAGTATCATATGAAACACATCATATCGCTTGGGTGGAGAATGTACCTCAAAGTGTCTCCGAATTTGTCTCACTCTTTTTTGCATTCTTATGTACTTCCTTGGAGAAATATTCATCAAAATGTCCTTCAAGTTGGGAATTTCTTTCATAGAAACCTCAACTGAGAACATCTTCCAATTCAAAACATCACTGAAAGGAGGGACATAGTGATCCGAAATGAGCACAGGAACACACCCTGTGTAAATTGCCTCCACCACTCTAGGGCTTGCCACCTCATACCCACTAGGGCAGAGGCAAAACTTGCTCTTCCTCAACATGCCATAGTAAGAAACACCCTTTGGGAGGTACTGGTGAACTTGAATATCTTCATCCTTTTTTTCCCAATGCTCAAGAAGAATTGGCCTAATGGGGCCATGAATGCCTCCAGCAAAGAATGCCAAAATTGAACGTTGAGATGCAGATGGCCCACCAAGTAAACCATCTATTGGACCACGTTGGAGATTAATTTCTGGAAATGAAACATCCTTTCTAGGGTCGAATCCTTCAGAGGTGTTGGCATTGCAAAGTACACGAATAGAGTTCTTACGCAAGTAAGGTGAGAATTTTGAAGCCTCTGGCCCCTATACATATATAAATGAGACAATAATGAAACTAATTAGAACAAGGTTTTCATATATCAAATTAATTATTAAGTATACACCATGCTCAACATAAAGGTTTCTTACACAACTTTTTTATGTGTAAAGATCAAAGACAGGTATCGATTTACAACAACTCACGAATCATGTTTAACCTTCAACCGAGTTAAAGCCCTTGGCTCTGATACCATCATTTAATCACAAACCAGCATGCATGATAATTTTCTTGACTTTTATAACAGTCATTTTAAAAATCATACCTAAAACGATTTATGATTGATTAACTACATAAAGACTATGTATATAGATATGATAGTGAATGTTTATTAATTAAACTTCAAATTATCGATGCCTTTTAAAACAATAATGCAGGGATTATGAACTAGTGGTAATAAGATGTTCACCCAATCATGGCAAGAGAGCATGAAGTGATCAGCTCCAAGGCTTCGATTCCAATAAGGGTATCTTGCAGCAATGACATTGATATAGTCCCTGACTGTTCTTTTTATGGGGCCAAAATCGTGTGAGTCCCTTATGTACACGTATCGAACCATCATTACTACGCTAAAAGGAAGGAAAAACACATGTGCTTTCTTGGGATCTCTTGTTCTAAAATGCTCATTCATTTCAATAGCATGGATGAAGCTCCCCTCCGTGGAGTATATGCTGGCGCATGGTCCTTCATGGAAAACTGGAAGTTCCCCCTCTTCATAGACAAATACTTTGAATTGTTTCTCCATTTCTAAGTAGCTCCTATTGTAGCAATTTTTTGAAGAGATGGAGATTAATAAGTGATTTGTAATGAACAATGGATATAACTCAAAATTGCATATAACATTATTCACTTGTTATACTTGTGGAGAAATTATTTGATGGTTGTAGACCACTACATGTGCATGATTTTGAACGATCTATTCATGACAAATGGCCAAGTTTTTTTTTAAAGTACGAGAAAAAGTTAATAAAACTTGGTTACAAATGAAGATTGGTCGAAATCATGATTACCAAATGGTCTAGGACCCTATGATAATTTTTCATGCTTGTGGTATTGAAAGAATTGATTGTGCCCATTTGACCATCCGTAGATATTGATTGGAACTCATATATAACATTAAAATGCATATTTGTAATTCGTCATTATGAAGAACAGGGGAAATTTTGAAAGAAGACAGTACGTTAGAAGGAAATAATGAACAGTTCAGAGAGAAAAAGCAGTGCACTATGTACCTGTGAAATTCCTTAGGATTCCAATACATTGGACCTACTGGAACATAATCTGAATCTTGTGTTTGATTCCAATTTTCAGCTTCTCTGATTGCAGCTCGAGCTTGTGCTAGAACAGCTTCAGTTTTATCTAAGAAACTGAATTTTCTTTTCCGCTTCTGTCTTGGGTGAGATTCATCAGATTCATTTGCAGGAGCTAAATTGAACCCGGGTTTGGAGACATTGAAAACTTCAGTTTCATTCTGTTAAAAAAACACAAGTCATAAACTTTAGTTAAAGTATCAAATATGCTAAGATTTCAATTTAAATGAGAACTTGATACATTTTTTTTTTCTTTTAAATTATAATTTTCATTTCCTGAATTACAATTTTTGTTCTCTTATTTTTTAATAATTTTAATTTCCATATTTTGAAAGTCTGTAATTTTAATCTAATTCTTTAGTTTGCGTACATTTATTTATTTTATTTTAGTATTTGTTTTCCATTCCGACGGACTAAATAAAAATAAAAAAGAATGTGAGTATGTACAACATCAATAACAAGAGAGATGTTTATGTTAAAAAAATGCATGCAAAATGTTTACCCAAAAATGTCTCAGAGGAGAATCAGGAAATCACAACGCATGTGAGTGGTCGAAAATTTAGAATTAAAAGAAAGTCACCATTCATTCACCAAAAAGGAGATAAAGAGTAAGAAAAGTGAGCACTTACAGATTGATGAAGTGTTTGTAAAGAGGAATTTGAAGGAGGATCAAGAAGTGTTTGTGACGAGGAATTTGAAGGAGTAATTAGAGAGCTCCACGAGGCATAACGTTTTGCAATAAAATCTCTTCCGTTATAAACAGTTGAACCCTTTATAGAAGCAAAGCCCGCAAGCACTAAGAGAGGCACCATGAACAAGAAGAGCCTCATTGTAGAAGAAGCTTCTGAACCCCTCCATGCACAACAATTAATCCATCTGCTACTACCCATATTATTGTGTATGTATGCTTTTGCAGAATTGGGACACAAATTAAGACAAGTCTATTTAACGATTTCTTTACCGTTACATTTGATGGTATATCAGAAATTCATGCATGTAGCTGTGTGGTTATCATTTTCTTACGTTGTTTACGAAACTGTAGAGAGAGACATATAGCTGTCAAAAAACAAAACAGCAGAGATAAGTAAAAGGACCACTGAACCAGTGGGGTGAGGTCGTGTGGGGACCAGTGGGGTGAGGTCGTGTGGGGAACCAGTGGGATTGGGATGTTTTATTTTTGTATAATATTAATTATTTTAGAATAAATTATATTTTTGCTCACCCAATTTTTTTATTCTTGTGATTTTGATCCTTTAATTTTTGCATATTAATCTTAGTTTCCAAACTTTTTTTTTCATTTAATGTTTTCGTCCATTAAGTAATGATTTGATGTTATTTTTATTATATTTTTTGTGGTTAAATCATTTAAATTTATATTGAAATGTCAAGTAACATAATTTTAAGGAAATATTTACAATATGAAAGAATTTATTTTTGGAGTAAAATTGATTTTTGATTTTGAGTTGAAATTAATGTTTCAAGACGCTTTTAAGTTAAATAAAAAATGTATTGAACTTTATAATTAAATTATTTTTAGGATAAAATAAATATATTTAAATATAAACCATCATTTTACTTCAAAATTAATTTAATTTGAAATCAATTTTATTAATGCTTACCCTAAAATTTTTATGTTTCAATTTCACGTGACTTTTCTATGAGAATTGAGATAGTTTATTATGTTAAATTTTTTATATATCATAATAATTAATTGGATCATAGCTGAATGAATTATAAGAATAATTAAGACAAGAAAATAATTACTAAAGCTAGTCACTAATATTTATCTCAGCTGGATGCCATTGTTCCTTGATGAATTTGTAGTCATTTGAATGACTTATTCTTAGATTGTAGGATTGAATTTACCTCCTTTTTTTCTCTAACTTCGTAAGTAAGTGTGTAAACTGAAACTGAAAGTCAATGTCATATGTTCCAAAACATATATTTATAAGAAGAAAAAAATGATATAAAACCTATAGTACTTTCACGTAGAATTCGTCTTTTTTTTCTTAATTTGTAGGTTTGAATTTTAGTTTTGAGAAAGTTTACAATAATTATTTATAAACACTATTCAATTAACTAGTAACTTCCCATTACATAAAATTAATTGAAAAATTAATTGGTTGTCGAAAGATGATAGGTAAAAACTAAAAAAATTAACTTATGAAATTATAAGTATTCGGTAAAACTAATTGTTAAAGTAATTGAAAAGTATAAAATGACAGAAAAATCATAAAATTATAATTTATTTAAAAATGATAACTAGGAAATTTGATAAATATATTGAAGATAAAAATGAAAGAAAATAAAAAAAATTATAAACAAGCATTTTACAAAAAATATATTAAAAAATACTAAAAAAAATTAGTTAAACAAATTTTTAAATTAATAAAAAAAAAAAACAACTAACTAAAATATCTTACCCAACAAAACCAATACAATACTTTGTTTATATCACTTCATTTTACATCCTTTCACAGAAATTCCATTTTAAATCAAGATGCTACCTTCGATCTTTATGTTTAAAAGAAATACTTATTTTATCAAAACCAATAAATATGCTAAATTAATTAATTTTAATCAATAATAAATATAAATTTTATTTTGAAAATACCCATAAAGTATTATACTAACTTTGAATATATATATATATATATATATATATATATATATATATATATATATATTAAGGATACTTTTTACAAGTAAAGAGAATTTTTTGCAGAGAAAAAAAAAGTATAAGGGATTTTGTATTATATGATGGGTGCATATAATATATTATATATTGCACAAGGAATGCCAAATTCCAATAAAGAAGGTTGTACTTATTCATATTGATGTAAATACGTACATATAAAACTAAAAAAAAAAAAACATTTCAATTGCCAAACCACTTGTCATGTGATGGCGATTCCTATGGCACATTTGAAGAACCCCTTATTTCCAATATCGATAACACCAAGAATTAAGCCACGTGATTCACACCTCTAGAAACAAGTTGAAGTTCTATTAATGTGTTTATGGAATGTTTGTGTCACAACGGTAGTACATATAGTCTGTATAAACTTATAATATTTATATTAATAGCTTAATATTTGTCAGATAGTTTTTTTTTTCTCATCATAATATTAATATAAAATAATTTTTTTCGGAAGTAACTAATGTTCGTCAAAATAATAATTAACACCAATGAAAACTGACATCACAGTATAACACTAAAGTATTAATATACGTACGACACTTTTTAGTGTAGTTTTCTTAATATTTTAACCATTCATTCATCAAATTAACTCATTAAATAAGGAAATGAGAATAGTAAAAATTACCATTTTTAATAAATTAAAAACATTTGAATTGACGAGTGAGAATCCATCTTCTATAGGGGTGCAAAACGAAACGAAAACGATACAGGAAAAACCAAAAAATAAAAATCAATCTAATTAACAGAATAGTAGATAGCGTCCTAGAAAGAGACCACTTGGAATTAGACAACAAGGAGGAATTATATATTTCGTCACTTTAACCGGAAATTATTATGTTTTCTAAATTACTACAATTTCTGTTCATTTTTATAATATATAGTATAATGTAGGGTTATTAATTATTTTTTATGAATTAAAAAATTTAAATACATATCAAGTAAATATTGATTGAAACTATAAACATATAATTATCTCCAACTACTTAATTAGACTGTTTTTATTTGACGTAATCTAACATTTAATGTCAAAGTTTTTTATTACAAAAATCACGTTTAACATATTTTAAAAGGGATTTAAATATGTTTTAGTTTGGTTTCTGTAAGTTAATATTTTTTTACTTTTGATTCCTGAAATTTTTTTTTTAATTTTAGTTTTGGTAAATTGACATTTTTTTAATTTTGACCCTATCTCTTTTCAACTTTAATTCCGGTAAGATTTTAATTTTTTTATTTATAGTTTCATAGTTCGAATTTATAGGAAACAAAATTAAAAAATCACAAACTTACAAACACACTCAAAATGTTTAAAATATCTTATCAAAATTAAAATTGAAAAGAAACAAACTAAAAAAAATTAAAAGCACCTATAAGCATTTATAAGACACATGAGTGATGTAAAACAAACACATGTACAATTAATTTCTCCACTTTGACACCCACAGATGGTGACTATAAGAGGAAGATGGTCCCAATGTAATAGCACCGACAGAATCCATTATTGATTAAGAGCTTATTGTAAGCGGAGTGAAGGACAAAACTCTTGAAAGAGGGCAATAACGGAGACAATGCAGTGAAAAGATTAGGGAACTAGATATACTTAGAGGGGGGAGTTTGTGCTGGAGGTTATGTATTTTCTGAAAGTACTTATATTTATCCATTCTGCACGGACACTAGCTGTGGAGATTTTTTATGTTGTATTCTGATTGTTTGCTTTGCCTTTTGTTCACCAACTTGTGACAGACCTGTTAATGAAATCACTTTATTTCCCGTGGAAAAAAACAAAAAAGGGAGACAATACAGAATATTTTCCGAGTATGAGATGCAAAGGGGAGTGAAATGTTATCGTTCAAAACAATAATTAATCTTTATTAGAATTGTATGAATACATATAAAATAAATATTTTTTTAATATGATTTATTTCCTATTTAAAATTACCATTTAAATCTTGTTTATTTAATTAAGAGGTATAAATGAGGTATAAGTTGTTATCACTTATATTATTCAATGTTGATAATTGAGGAATGCAAATGCATCCCTCATTGTTAAAAACTTATATAAATATCTTAAGTGATATATTTTGCTTTCCTAATTTTGTATATTTAAATTCATTGCTCTTAACTTTTCACTCCTTTTATGATAATAATTTTTTATTTTCATTTTTAAATAAATTATCCTCCCTAACTTAAGGTCCTACTTCATTCACTGTTAGTTTACATGCTGAAAGAGAAAGTAAAGAGTAATTACTGAGAATATTGAACAATTAGGTGTATATTTGGATTAACTCGGAATAAAAAAGGGTAGTTAATTAATAATATATGAAAACTAATTTAGTTTTTATATAATTTAAAATCGAAAACTTATAACCACTTCAAATAGGGATTCCAATTTTTAGTTTTGTGATTTTCTTTTTGTAGTGCAAAGCAAGAGATTTCCTCTAGTTATTTGAGAAAAAAAAAATATTAGGCCGAATTGCCATTCAGGTCTAGGGTGTTGTTAGGTGACCTAACACTATTACTTGTGCACTAGCAATTTAATGAAGTGACAAAAATATTTTTCACTTAAATTTAAAAAACCTTCCATCACTCCTACCTCATGGTCGTATGATCGTAGCAGCTTCATGCTTCTTCTTCCAGCGCTCTGTGTTTCCTGTCACGTCTCCACTGTCCTCAGCTTCCATTGTTGTCATTGAGGTCATCTCCACCACCATGTGTTGTTTTCGCCGTCAAGGTAAACGTTTGATGATTTTAATGGTTACTGGTGTGCGTTTGAAAACCATATAACACAAATGGATCGAGTAATCAGTATGAGTTATTCGGATTAACCAATTTGTATAACTCATACGGATTACCTGATCTGTATGTTTCATCTTTTTTTTTTAATTATAAATATATTAATTTAATTTTTGTATTTAAATAGTATTTGTTTTTTAATTATAAATATATTATTTTGATTTTTGTTTTTAAAAAGTTGATGTTTTTATTTTTTTAATTATAAATATATTAATTTGAGTTTCGTTTTTAAATAGTTAATGTTTTTATTTTTTTAATTATAAATATATTAATTTAAGTTTTTTTTAAATATTTAATTTTTTAAATTATAATATATTAATTTGATTTTTGTTTTTAAAAATTTAATTTTTTTATTTATAAATATATTATTTTGATTTTTTTAAATAGTTATTGTTTTTTATTAATTATAAATATATTATTTTGAATTTTGTTTTTAAATATTTGTTGTTTTTTTAAAATTAAAAATAGATTATTTTGATTTATGTTTTTAAATAGTTATTGTTTTTTTAATTATAAATATATTAATTTTTTTAAATAGCTATTTTTTAATTATATATATTTTATTTTGAACTTTTTTTAAATAGTTATTGTTTTTCTAATTAAAAGTATCTTCTTTTTATTTTTGTTTTTAAATAGTTGTTGTTTTTTAATTATAAATATATTAATTTTTTTTAAATAGTTATTATTTTTTTAATTATAAATATATTATTTTTAATTTTGTTTTTAAATAGTTATTTTTTAATTATAAATACATTATTTTGAATTTTTTTTTCAAATAGTTATTCTTTTTTAATTAAAAATAGATTATTTTGATTTTTGTTTTTAAATAGTTAATTTTTTTAATTATAAATATATTAATGTATTTATTATATATTAGTTTTTTTGTAAAAAACAATAGGCAAGGAGACATATTTTTTGTTATTTTATTTATTTGATTAATTATAGTCTTTTTTTAAGTTGCTTTTTAATAAAAAAGTTATTTTGATTATATAAAAGTAATTAAAAATATATTTTAAAAATATATTTTAAAAAATATTTTTTTATTTATGAATTATTAAATAATAATTGATTGAAGTATTGTTTGAATTTTGACATAAACTGTTATAATGGTCTAAATGTGCATATTATGGTTAGAACCAAAGATTTGGGTCGGGCTTTAAGCAAGGTTATATGAAGAGCCCTGAGGAGAAAAGTAAATCGTGATTCAGATGAAGCTTCCCAATGACGAAAGTCCACAGCATCTGCACGTAGGCAACGGGAAGCTGCCCCTGTTGTTGAGGATGTTCAACACGTAGATCATGCAATTGACGAGGTCCACGAACAACCTCAAGAAGTAGCTGCTGATGATGAAGTTGTTGATGCCGGGGTTTTCCTGACAGGCGCATGACACATTAGTTCTAACTGCCTATGATGATAGGGGTATTTATATTTTTAAATAAATTATATTTTAATAATTATTTGTTATTATTGTTAAAATGATTTTTTTAAGAACGTGATGTATTCAAGCTATCCTCCCATGGAAGGAAGATTCAGAAATTCGACAGGCCTGCTGTAGAGATTGAAGGCTTAGTTGCCGCCACAAGATTAAGTCCTCTGATCGCACGTTCCTTGGACACTGGCGATCGGGGACTTATATCGGCTTTTGCGGAGATGTGGGATAAGGAAACTAGCTGTTTCCATCTTCCTGTAGGAGAGGTGACTATCGCCCTTAATGATGTGGCCTTTTTACTTCATCTGCCCATCACAGGTGTGTTCCATAACTTTGAAACTCTTCATGTTGACGAAGTGGTGTTGCTATTAATCAAATTACTTGAGGTGAGTGCAGATGAAGCAAACGCTGAGACGGTACAATTTCATGGGACATATGTTTGACTATCATGGCTACGAGACATTTATCGTAGCAAATGTGATGCCACGCACTGGAATGTAGCAGCTCGGGCTTATATGTTGCATTTGCTAGGATACACTCTTTTTGCTAACAAGAGTGCAACACACATGCATGTGGTATTCTTTGACGCCTTTCGAGACCTCACCCAGAGTGGAAGCTACCCATGGGGAGCTGTCGTCCTAGTGTATATGTATGACAATTTGAATGATGCATTTAGGAGCAGCGCCAAACAAATTGCAGGATATATCACACTATTACAAGTAATTATAATTTAATTTAACTTTTTTTCTTTGATGTTCACTATTGTGTTGATTTTTTATTTTTTATTTTTTGAAAATATGTGTAGTGTTGGATTTATGAGCATTTTCCTTTTGTTGCTGACACCATTGCTATTGAAGATTATCATGAGAGGAAACCACGTGACTGCCACTAGAACTCTGGGAAGGCATTACTAGTGTTGACGTATCGGAAACATCTAGATATATTAACGTCTAATGGTGTTTGTTGGATGTCTTACGGTAATCACCGTGCAGTTAGTGAGTTTGAGCCAATTTCTTTGTTTTCTGGACATATCCCATGGGGTCCAGTTGTTGTCATACATCGATCAGAGAGGGTTGTGCAGCAATTTGGGTATGTTCAGAATATTCCTCCACACACTTCGACGTCAAGATTATGTTAGAAGATATTGATGACAGATGGATACATTTTTCTAAGTACCTTGCATCAGTGGGTCGGATTTATGTTGTGCCTGGACAGTGTGCAGCAGACTACATCGACCGGTTCTACATGATTTCTCATCCCTTCATGAGACCGGCATAGCCCAGGGATCCAGCTAGACATCCACCTGTCGTGCAAGATGACACATATGTTAAACCAGATATTCCTCAATACCTGGTGGCAGCAGCAGCTATGAAGGAAGGACCTACAGATGCACGTTCTCATGTAGAGCAGCTTCAACATACAGTGGTAACATATATATTCAGCTTACTTTGAAATTCATTTTATTTGAACATGCAATATGTATAACCCTTTTCTGTTGTTGTCAATTTCATAGGATGCTTGCCAAGCAATAGCTGAAAGGTTAGAACGGTTGTTGAACCTGAGGATAGTGACAGAAGGTATAGAAATATACCGTGTGATGGAAGATTGCTTAAGGATCGCCAGAGGTGTCACTACGGAACGCAATGTATATGTGTGGTCACGACGAAGGCGGCGTATGGAAGACGCATGAAGACAGTTAGAATTTTTTTAGGAAATGTTTAGATAATGTTTATTATTTTATTTTATTTGACAACATTTTTATTTCACAAATTTTATTTGACATCTTTTTTATATTAGTATCGAACTCGTATATCATAGGTCATGAATTAAACCATAAACCCTATATTAGACACGTAACAACAAAACCTAAGTTTTGAATTAACACTAAACCCTAACTTGTGATGTAACACTAAACCCTAGGTAGTAAAACCCCTCATTTGTGATGCACCACTCAACCCTAATTGGTGACGTACCACTAAACCCCCATTTTCAAGTAACACTTAACCCTAATAACACATGTAACACTAAACCCTAGGTAAGATAATTATATGAATTTCCAATGAAACAGTTGTATATGATTGTAGTACATGGCAATTACATAAGTAGCTAAATCTTTACTCTTCACTTAAATCAACATAGTATATTTTCAACATCAACAAATTTTTGTACTGCTGCATTCTACTAATATATAGAGTTGGCCATTGTTTTGCCAGAGGATGACAATGTCTAGACCATAACAAAGCTAGAGGTGGTAAGGGATAACGTTCTCTTAAAAAAAGTTGTTACATATGCACAAATAATTTCAAATTATTATAACACAATTTATTTCATAAATTAAAAAATAGGATCATGATACATTTACCTGAACAAAATGATTATCATACACATGATCGATACATATTGCGTGATGCACAAAACAATCTGTTGGTGATTAACTTCTAAGTGGAAAAAACGTCATACTTTTTTGGAGAGATAGAGAAACAAGGATCACATTATACCTTGATGCAATGAAATATTCTATGTCGGTTATATTCATCCACTTATTCATGGTAACCTGCATGTTACAGTTATGATTTAAACTAAATTTTAACTAAAAAAATAACAGAAATTACATACCATGGATAATCCATCAAAAAGTAGGGACTGCTTTAATTCTTCGAATCTATCTATGCCACCAAGGAGGTTGATATACTCATCAGACCATTTGGCAAGTTCTTTAAGCAAATGGTTGCACACCAAAGATCATGAATCTTCATCCATACCTAATAAGGCAGCAATTAGACGATATCCACAGTTACTGTTAGCTTTGACATCGACAATGTTTTCAATGAAATCATGAATGCACAGATGAAATTGATTCAACACCGGCATAGTTCTTCTTGGAATTGCTTAGTCAGATGATTATGCACTACGTTTGACTGAAGAATTATTATTTTACACAGAATCTAAAGCATCAACATACTCCCAGTAAGACGAATCACGCTTTGGTGTTGACCTTTTCTAGAGGAGAACACATAGAGTTTAGATTAAGGTAGGCAATTTTTCAAAGTTTACTCTTTAGAGTAACTTTTCCACAAACATCAAGTTCTTGAAATTGCCATGATATGGTTTCCATCTCTTCTGATATGCTAACCTCGGGCTCAGATAACCCTTGGTCTGAAAAACTTAGCCTCCGCCAAAACATATGGATTACACCTAAAGGTATGCTACTGACAACATATCTAGCTAGCTCGTATGCACAAGGAAGATCATGAGTAGTTCTCATTACACAACCACAACGAGAACTATCAATACTAGCATAACTCACATGCTCATACTTAGCAACAATTTGGTTTAAAGCATACCTTGATACCATCCCAAGTAGTTTTTTTGTATAAGGTAACTTTAAAAACATGTCCAACCACATGTGTACTTGTCTCAAAAGATGCCTTAATTTCAATGTGTTGCAACGTGATCATGTTGTTCATGGCTTTCCAAACATTACATAGGTCTCCAGGCTATTTTGTAATAGTCTTTTTAAAGCCCAATGAGCATATTCAACCATGTGTATGAAATACACAAAAAACGATAAACAAATACAAGTACACATGTGTTTCCTAAGTGCATCACCTTATTCATTGAGGCTTTAACAAAATTTTCTTTTTGGGGAATTATCCATGTTTGGTTGACATAGTCAACAAACATTGTTCATGGTGAACAAACAATTTCAAACTTCTTAAGGCAATCATCGAACTGATCCTCGGAAGGACAATCAACCAAACTCTCTAGGCATCCATCACATAATGCCATGTATTTTTTTTACCAACTAGGGATTTACACTTTGTCTTGGCATTCTTGTCAATGTGAAACCTACACAACAAGTTGGTACACTCAAGGAATACATTTTTCATTGCATTCATCAATATTAGATCTTTGTCGGTAACAATAACTCCAAGGAGGAAATCACGTATAAGAAAAAGACCTCGAAACCATTCTAGAGCCCAAACCACATTATTTAGATGTTCTCCCTCCAAATAGGCAAAACCAACAGAGAATGTCATCCCCATTGGTGTCACATCAACAAAGTCAAGTAACGGGAGTTTGTACCTATTTGTTTTGTAGGTACTATCTATTAAAAATACCAAATTACAGGAATCGCATAACTTCACTCCATCAGAATGACACCAGAAGATATTACGTACAACATTTTCATCCTTTAATCTATGTCAATGAATATACTGATCTCGTTTAAGAAACTTCATTATTTGTTGCATTTCTGTATCACTACCTCTTATGGAAGAAAGGTATGCACTTTTTGCATTGTATATTTGTTTGATTGTTGTATAACTATTGGCATTGTGCTCCTTCAGCGTTAGCAAGATATTTCTTGGTTTCACCATTGACTTTGTCATATCAACAATAATTATCTTTTTATCCTTAGTCAATCGACCAACATATGAATGTCCAACTAATGACTTTGCCATTTCATGATTATGACTCTCACACATTAACTTCAACATTCATTCTTGGCCTCCAACCACTGGTTTTCCACACAACTTAAAGGGACACCCACATTTGCTACTGCTAGTATCTCTTCTTACAAAATCTTTCTTCCTGGACCTATACTGATCACTTCTTTCACAACCAATTAAAACAAATAAAGTCATTCCTCTCATACCAGTGTTTGTGTTTGACCTCATAATGACTGTCACAACACCCACCAATTTCATAAGCAACAGCTTGAGCCCAATTCAAAACATCATCACGGGTAGCAAACACCTACAATGCAATCCAAACATCTTTACTCTTCAACGAACATTCAATAACTTACTTTAACAACAAAAAATCATATTAATACTTGAGAAGTATTGAACACATTAGAACAATCAACATGTTTTGACTTCACACCAACTTCTTCTTTATTTTGTTCATTCATATCAACTTCTTCAGACATTATACTGTCATACATCCATTGATCTTCGTTCATCTTAACAAGACATTAAAAAATTTCAATCACAAACAAGCGACCCCTAACCACATCATACATATACTATCACACAAAACCCTAGATATTTTTTACTACATTTAATAATATAAAACATTAAAATTGATAGCCCTATATATTAAAAACCAACAACATCAACTTTTTCTACTTAAAATTCATAACCATATAATACATAAAAAATTATAACCTAATCATATCTACTAAAATAAATTATATTATTGAACTTAATTCTAATTCATCAAATTATAATCACCAAAAATAGTCAATTTTAGACCACAGCAACTCAAATAAATTATACATAAATTATAAGTGTAAATTAGTTTACAATTAATATCATTTCCAAAATATAAAAACAAATACCTACAAAATAATTATCAAACTACACTTATTTAAAAATATTTAAAATAATAATACTAATTATATTTCAAATAAACAAATAATTTTTTTACCCATTAATTTTTATAACAATCATATTAATATATTTATAATTTTAAAAAAATAAAAAATAATAAGTGTTTCTTTTAATTTTAAATTTTAAAAAATATTATGAATTCGTATAACGCATACAGATTGTCAATCCATATGAGTTGTACGGATTAAGTAATCCGTATAACTCTTACAGATTGGTCAATCTATATGCGTTATATGGATTGAATAATCTGTATAACTTATACGAATTATTTAATCTGTAAGTCTTATACACAAAAAACAAATAAAACAAAAAATGTGACATACCTCTATTAACAACCACACCAATCACTGTCATAGCCAACACTTGCCAACTTATATTTGTAACATTTTTACCTCGACCGAAATGGCCACAATACACCTCTCCTCTCACAAAAATAAAAAAAAAACGAGAAGAAACCAAGACAATTAACGAATGAATGGGTTAAAAAAGTTAAACAAAAAGTAAAAGAAAAAAGAAACCAAACAGGGGTATTTTTGGAATACTCATTTATTGTTAGGTGCACAAACAATATGGCTGGTGCACCTAACAACACCCTCACCCCTGCCTAGATAGAACCACGTAAAACTATCGGAA
This sequence comes from Glycine soja, assembly GCF_004193775.1. NCBI lineage: Eukaryota > Viridiplantae > Streptophyta > Magnoliopsida > Fabales > Fabaceae > Glycine > Glycine soja. Next base: position 26,214,401 of record NC_041014.1, on the reverse strand, counting down.
AAGAAAACAAAACCACAAGGAGCATTCAGAATATTTTACAGGCTTAAATATTTTTTAGTTCTTTAAATTTAAATAATTATGTTTAGGCACCTCTTGATTAATTTAACCTTAAGTTTAAATTAAAGGAAAGCATGTTTCTTTACAAGATTATGGAAGACCACCAACTTCACTAGAGATTTCTAGTAGATTTTATACATCGTCTATCAAAAAAAAAAAATAGAATTAAACTCAAGTCACGAGTCATGTAAGTAAAAAAATTCGACCAGAATTATCCACAAAAAAAAAAAAAAAAAAAACTCGACCAGATGTATTTGGCAAAATAACAATGAATTTACCATTATATTTTCTCGCATGACAAAATTAAGAAAAGAAATAAAAGTTGACTCTTCGTTGCTTATTTGTCTTTTTGTTTTCATAAAATTTTAAAGTTACTCTCCAAAGAAATCACTTCTTTTTCTCTAATATTCACATTGTCTTTCATATATTAGCTTTAAAAAAGATTTATCAAATTTACTTCTCATGTTTGTCTTAAACTATTGTTGCACATATATATATAAGAATCAAATAATTAATTTACTGAGTCTAATAAAAATAATTAAGTTAACTAATTTTAAGAGTGAAATGTGTTTTAGGTGCTTCGGGATTTGTGAAAGATTGAACTCGAGCAAATTGAAATTCGAAGAAGCAAATCGAGAAAGAAAATTAATGTTAATCTGAGCCCAAAACTAGAGAGAATGAACAATGAAATCTCATTATTGGATCTGAGAGTTACAATGTTTTATAGTATACAACTTCCTAACTAATTTTGAAAATGACAGTCAACTGAAAATTAGCAACTTAACTTTGACAAGATTTGGTTAAAATTGATTTTAGTCCCTATGTTATAAAAAGTTTTTATTTTGGTTATAATATTTATGAAATGTTGTAGATTTTTCATCCCTAACACTACACTTCATTGACAGGAGATGAGGAGAGGAATTTTAAAAATTTATTCTTATATCTTAATAATCTTGGATCTCTAAACATAAGTAAGAAAATTTTATTCAATATACTAGAAATCTTTTAATGTTCCTCCTCTCTCTTTCAAATCCCTTCAATATTAGAGAAGTAGAATTTAGATGAAGAGCAATTATGCTCTCCTTCATTCCCCTTTCTTCCTAAAAGTTGAAACAAACAATCAAAGTTTATAAAATTTCTCCATTCCTCATTTGCTTCTAACCAAACACTGTTAAAAAAAAATCTTATTTTCTTATGATTTGCTAAAGGAAGGGAATACAGGCGATTGGCGAGCAAACAACCTTTTGAAGACACTTATATTACAGACACAAAAGACCAGGCAACAACATATAAGATTCCAATGCTTCCCAAAAAAAAAAAAAAAAACATAAACTACCGATTATAAAAATGTGATAAGACACCTCACTAGGTAAAAAGCACTAGTTGTTCCTCTAATCAACTAATGACATCTAACCTTTTGAAGCGACAGTGGAAATATTAAATATGATAATCTTGTCCACTAAAATACACAATAATGACAAGTGCCTAAAACCCCCATCAGTGCATTAGAAGCTGGAAGTCATCATCATTATTCACCACTTTATAATCATATCCAAGTTTGTTAGCACGATCATGGAACTCATCTATCTCACTTTTGGGTACCTGTAATCCAACTAGCACGTTTGCTCCAGTTTCACCCTGTTGGTCAGTAAGTATAAGGATGCCATCAGAAAGAAAATGCAGAAAGGACAAAACTTAGATGCAGCTCATTACTTGCTTTTAGTACTGTTCTCCAATCAGAATTGGAGTTTCACGTCAGATAAAAGTTTGCTTTAAAGATTAAAGCAAGTTACCAAGATAAAACTCTAATTATGATTGGAGAACAACACCAAAACAACCTAAGGACCTGCATTTGAGTTTTGTCTGTGCATAAAACCACATGCAGTGTGTTTGATTAAAGTAAGAGAAAGTAAAAAATTCCCACCTCCCCTCGGTAATGGAATAAACTAATATTCCAACGTGGACTGAAGGAGTCCAAAAATTTCATCAAAGCACCAGGTCTTTCTGGAAAGGTGAGACGACAAAGAACCTCATTCTGAACGTTTGATCGGCCTCCCATCTGAAATGTGTTCAGCACAAAGTTAACTAAGTTCAACAATACAAACACGGCCGGTGATTTAACTGTTAGTGAAAGATTCATGTTTGACAAAGACATCTCAAGAAGATGAGACAAATACATCAAATGGGGCGGCTTAGTCATGTGATGTCACTTAGTTTTCAACATCTTAGCTTAATTTGGACTGGAATCCTCAGAAAAATCCAACATTAAATAAATATTTTTAGACAGTTTAGTGGTTGGGAATAGTGTTGAGAAAAGGGAACTACGAAATGATATAATAAGCTTCACTGTGAAGGATTTTTTTGGGGCCAACATACCAAGTAACGCAAGTGGTCTTTCACCAAGTCACTTTCTGTGAGATTGTAAGTTTTGAGCTGAGAAGATTCCATCCTCTCCTGCATTGCTCTTAGTTCGGAGATTGTGTGAACCCCAACACTGCATGCGAATACAATTGAGACAATAAATACTACGGGCCGCCTTGACATAATACAAGTTGTTAACAGATATTTGCACTAGAGAAAATGATAGTCAATGAAAACTAATAAATTGGGACAGAGAGATGTCAATATTCAGGCAACATATTGCTTTTTAAAAATTGATTGACAATGGATAAAGAAAAAATTATCAGGCAATTATGATCTCACCTGTAAAGGACAACTGCCTTCTCATTTGAGTTATATCTGTATTTGAATTCTGTTATGTTCATCTGCCCCACCTGCCAGACAAGATAGAAAATAAGTACTAACATGAAGAACACTTACAGAAATAGTGTTAAAATAGCAGATATACCAATTCACAAAATTGTTTGAAACTGCCAGGCTCCTCTGCCATAACAGTTGCCAGCACAGCCTCTTGTTTACGACCAACATTAGCAAGTTCAGTTACAACCCGAAGTTTATCAAAATTCATGTTTGCTCCACTGGTTATTGCTACAATATTTTTCCCCTGGATCCCATGATGCTTGCAGTATGCCTCAGCTCCAGCTAGTGCAAGTGCTCCTGCTGGTTCTAATATGTTCCTTTTCTCCTCGAACATATCCTGCAACAAGTTTTATTCTTGTCATATCCCAAAAAATTAAGTCATACAGAATCTGTACTGTTTTGCATTAAATGTACTAGATAATCAAAGGTCTGCGTAAAATTAAGTCCCCAATTCTGATGATACCAATAGAAGAGCTACATTTGAACCAACAAAAACTCCAACTGAACAGCCTATGCACCTAGAGACAGAGAGAATGTCAACAACAGAGCGAAAGCCTCTAAAAGTACAAGGTAAAGTTAATAGCCAAACTCATTTAATTATAGCACATGCCTCCCTATAATCACCTTGGGGTGATAAACAGGAAACAGATCAAGATAAATATGGTGTTAAGTAATTCTGAAACAGGTAAAGTTAATAGCCAAACTCATCTAATTATAGCACATACCATTCTGTCCAATCTCCTTCATCCAACCTCAGCCAAGATACCCAAAAAAAAAAAAAAAAAAACTTAACCAAATATGTATAAACACAAAAAAATATTTAATAATTCTTTATTGCACAAAAACTATAAATAGTTTGTCAAGATATTCTAGTTCCTCTTGCCATTATATGCACTATACTCCTCCAGCTACCAATTTGAAATTTGATATTTCTGGCTGACTCGACTTCATATGTCTTCAAGAAATCTCAATTATTAACTCATTCAAATACTTTGCAAATTTCTGATCAACTGTCAAGAACATCGGATGGCAAAGAAAATTTGATAAAGCATCGGAACAATTAGCCTAAGATCTCCACACTTCTCGTGAGTAGAGAATATATATTTACTTCATTTGACAAGACACAATGAATTTTCTAACATTTGCACAGAAGATACTCGAGAGTAGAGAAGTATATCTAGCATATATATGAAGTTATAAATATAAATCTGGAGAATATATCTAGCATCAGAGATTTAGAATGCAAACTTTGCAAGCAAAAGAAAATCTTACTTTTATTGACGCACAAATTGAATCACGGCTTACAAGAACAATGCCATCTATCAACTCCTTGCATATGCGGAAAGTTTCTTCACCGACCTCTTTAACAGCTACGCCATCTGCAAATCCCCCAACCTGGTCCAAAATCACTCTCTGGTCATGGTGGAGTGACAACGCCATTGCATTTGCATCAGTGGGCTCAACCCCAAAAATCTTCACCTGTGTATTCATAACAGATGTCAATAATCATTTCTCTAAAGGAAGACATACAAAATCAAAACCGATAACATAACATCATGCAAACCTCTGGGTTAACCCTCTTCACATAAGCAGCAATACCAGCAATGAGACCACCACCTCCCACAGGCACAAAGATTGCATAAATTGGACCTTGCATTTGGCGGACAATTTCCATGCCAATTGTTCCCTGACCCATGATGACATCAGGATGATCAAAAGGAGGTATGAATGTCCTACCCTCCTCTACCCCCCGCTTCTTAGCATATGCTTGTGCTTCATCATATGAATCCCCCACGAGCACAACTGTAGCACCCAGAGCCTCCACGGATTTCCACTGCAATGTTACAAGAAACAAAAACACATAACTAAATTGAACAAATTCTCTTTTCCAGGGATATAATTAAAGAAACAGACAAACAAGCAAGCAAAAGTAAACATATAAACAAAACACACCTTTATTTCTGGAGTGGTGACAGGCATAGCAATCACCGCACTGCAATTCAACCTCTTGGCAGCCAATGCAACTCCTTGAGCATGGTTCCCAGCAGACGAGCAGATAACCCCCTTTTCCAACAATTCCGTCGGAAGCTTTGCCATCATATTATAAGCTCCACGAAGCTTAAATGAGAAAACCTACACCCCAATTTCAAATACTCATGCATTAACACACACGTATGTTGTTCACTCATCTTTCAGTAAACCATATAACATCTCTTAAACACAACAAGACTCCGTTGTAACAAAATCCAAGGCAATGCATCAAGCGATTCAAGCCCTTCATAGTTAATACTTAAAAACAAAAACAAAAACAAAAACTGCGGTAAAAAAAAATGATTCACTGAACAGAGTTCCTTCCACTTCAAGCAAAAACATAGTCATTTACATCACTTGAAATATTTCATAAACACACCAATAATATTTTTTTTCTTCAAAACTGCCATCACAAATTGTTAAGTTTTCTGACATTTCTTTTATAATAGCCACCTTAAAAAGTCATGTCATCGATAATTACTCATTAGTTGAGAGTGACATGTATTAAACTCTATTTTCAATAATACCAATTAATAATCAACAATGAGGCATTTTTCCCACGCATTGCACATCAAGATCAAAAATTGATACCGACCCTGATGTAAAAAAAGGTGGTGGGAACGAACTTACGGGTTGCAAATCCTCTCTCTTGAGCCAAACCTTAACCCCGAGTCTCGCAGAGAGCTTTGGCGCCAATTGCAGAGGGGACTCAATCGCCACGTCATATACCTTCGAAGAGAGAATGTTCGTCAAATAAGTCATGGCATTATTCATACCGTCGCCGTCGCCGCCGTCTGAGCGAGAGCTGGCGGGAATCGCGCCGACGAAGCCGGGCGGGTACTGGAGGGAATCCGGCGAGACGCGGGGGCGCGGAGGAGGAGCCGCCTCCGAGGGATCTTCGACGATGGCGACGGCGGAGGAGTGAGTGGCCTCCGGCGGCATGGAAAGCGTGGCGACGATGAGGGGCGCGCGGCGGGGACGCGCAGTGAGGGGATGGGGCGCCATTTTGCGGAGAGGGTGGCGGCGGAGGAGAGGCGGGGTGGTGGGGGCGACGCGCAGCGCATCCATGGTACTATGCTGTGTGTGCTGCGAGAAAAAGTTATACTATTTCGAAGTTGAAATTGAAGTTGGAGTCGTTACATATATAAGTTTATATATAATACCATACGGTGTATATAAAGATATAAATACACATTTATAGTGTTATTCTTATTGTTGTTACTTATATTATTATTATTACTAGTTACTGGACTAACATGGTGACACGTGGGTTATAGCAGTTTAAATTAGTTTAAAGTTAAAAAATTAATTTATTAAATTTTAAGTATTAGATAAAATTAATTATTGAAATAACTAAAATTATAATATGATTGGATAAACAATAAAATTATTATTTATTTAAAATTTATAATTAAGAGATTGGATTAATATATTTAGAAAAAAAATATAAAAAATTAGAAGTCAATATTTTATAAAATTTTATTTTAATTAACATTTAAAAAATGTTAAAAATTATTAAAAGATTTATTCAGCAAATACTTAAACAAATTTTTTAATTAATAAAAAAGTTAAAAATTGATAATAAAAAAAAATGTCTTCCCAATGTAATCCTAATGTAACGTGATTCTTTTAAGCATGTGATCAATCAAGAATTTGATCCTCATCCGTAGACATCAAAAAGTCTTTATTTAGAGAGGTTAACTCTTAAAAAAAAAAAAAATCTGAGTACTTGAAAAGACTAATCTTTTCCTTTCAACCGAAAAAATTGCTTGATTGACCTAAGAAAGTTATTATTAGTAGAAAAATCATAAGTAGGCACCTAGACTCTAGTTGGAGTACTTTCTGTTTTTTACTTCTAGCGGGTATTTTTTTAGAGAAAAAATACATATTAAATATGGACATTTATTTTATAGGAATTTGAGTAGGAGTATTAATTTATTATGTGGTGGGAGACTAATTTTTTTATTAGACTTAATTTTTATTGTAAAAAATAATGAAAGCACATAATAAGGAGATATTTATATTTTATTATGTGTCGTCTGTTTTGGACTGGGAGTTTGAAAGAACAGACAAGAAGACCCAACTCGAGAGGATGAGAGAGAAAGGAGAAAGGACATTTCATAAATGTCATGTCTGTCTCTTATTGTGAACAGTGTGTCTTCATATTTTGTTAATAATGTAACGTGCTTCTGTTGCAAGAGATCAGGAACTCGTCTTTGTTTAGGATTCTGCAACCCCACACATGGCCTCTCACACCTTTATAAGAACCAGGGTGGTATTTTCCACACGGCCACTCACACTTTTATAATGTATCACACTTTAAATTTTTTTTTTCTAATAAAAAATTTAGATAAATTAGAATTCAAAAGTTCATATAATTGGTACAAGTTTCAAGACTTAATAAACGTGTATATATATATATATATATATATATTACTTATAAAAAAATATGTTTATATTAGAATTAAAATCGAATTCATATACGTGTAAGAATGAGTTTGCTTCTTATCAAATCAAATAATCTCTATTGTTTTAAAAAAATTACTATCATAAATTAATCTAATTTTACGTTACTATTTAATTATCTTTTAAAGAAAAACTTAATTTTATAATAAATAAACCTCAAATAGTACTTCAAAAATCAGAAAATGAATTCTAGATACAAAATTGTTTTACATTTTTAATACATAATTGTTAAACTCTTATAGCAACTAAGGTAAAATTTATAGTCAATTATTACAAAATATAGTTACTTTAAAATTAGTTATTACAAGACAAGTTTTATTTTCACTCATTTACAAATTAATTTTATTTTATGTGAAATTTTATATTCGCACTTATACTCTAATAATCTCTCTTTCAAATATAAGTCTCCTTCATATGATATGCTTTTCTTCAAGTGGAAATTAGTTTTTCTCATTCACGAGTTTTCAATAGTATCCCATAGGGCTTAGCCATGACTCCCAATTTGGTTTAAATACTTGCACCACCATTAGGTTACACTCTTGTTAAACCCTTAGAACTTATTCATTTTCATCAACATGCCCAAAGGTACTTACAATGTCATTAACTCATATATATATATATATATATATATATATATATATATATCACTTTCTGGAAAAAAGAAGTGTTTTTTATATCAAATGTTACCATATAATTTTCATAGGGTAATTTCTTAAAAATGTACTTTTAGTTTAAAATATATTTGAAATCAAAACTAGCAATTAAATGTAACTGATTTTGGTAATGATAATTGTTATGTATATGTATATTTTGGGATTAAATTATGTAGGAATTGTTAATTTTTCTCTTTTAATTTTTCCTTTTTATGGAATAATTGAAATTTGAACATCATTTAAGTCTTTGTGTAAAAAGTGCTAAAAGTTTGTAAATTTATAGTGTTTGATGAACAATTGACGCAGAAAAATAAAGTAAAGTCCAAAGAAGAGAATTGAAGATCTGAAAAAGCTTGCTTAGCACATCTAAGGCGCTTAACGCGACGCAATTGCTTAGCGGACAACAAGGCTTAGCGCTAGGAAGTATGGAGAAGTCTGGAACGTGAAGACCCGCTTAGTGCGAGATTACCACCATACTTGCTAAGCGCGGCAATTGCGCTTAGCGCGAAGGTTGCGTGAAAACCAAACTGATCTGCACCTATAAAAGAATGAGAGAAAAGAAGGAAAAAACACAAAGAGAATTCAAGAGAATTCAATTCCTTAACGAAGGCAAAGACCATAAGTTGGAGACGCAATCATTAGGAGTCATTCATTCTTTCCATTCCCTTTCTCAAATTCTCTTTTTTTTTCTAAATATTATTCTCTTGCAATTCTAAAGTCTCCTATGACAATGAAAGGTTAAACTTTTTTTGTCAAAAGTTTAGCAGTCAACTGCTCTTGATGTAATTTATCTTCCTATCTATTTATGAATATTACATTTTCATTGTCCTTTTTTGTGCCTAATTTTATTGTTTGTAGTTTGATCACTCATTTGCATGATAAGTTTTAAGAGTAGCGTTGGGAAGTGTTATTTTCTAATAGAACTGGGAAAGAGTATCTAAATAATTCATCACTAGGGATGAGTTGATTTTGTTTAACCTGTTATACATATCTATTTTCAATGCAATTTAACTATTTTTATCTTTGCAAAGGGATTTGAGAGAGAAAATAGATAAATTAGGTTCTTTTAGTTGAAGGATCATGGTTAGACTATATAAGTAGATGCATATGAAAATTGAAATAAACATAAATAGAGAAAAATCATTAACATTATATCAAGAGTAACTCTGATAGGTTAAGCCTCCAACATTCTCATCTTCTGAATTAACTTCTACAATATTGTTGGCTTCTCTCATCTTTTCTGTTTTAATCAATTAATTTACTTTTGTGTTTATTTTTCTCTTTTGTTTATTTTAATTTAATTTATGTCAATTTATTTTACTGCTTTCTTCACGGCCTTTTAAACCAATTTATTTATTACTTAAAAAATTATATATTCACTTACTTAAATACAAATAAAGTCCATGTGTATTCGACGTTCAGACTTTCATTTTAACTTTATTACTTGGAATAGTTTGGTGTACTTGTCAATAGTTCGACACGTAAGCAACCGATAATAGTTATGTTTAGCAAAATATTTTAGCTAGTTTTTAATTTTTTTAATAGTTAAAAAGTTTGTTTGACGGTTAGATAAACACACTCTTTTAGTAGTTTTTTGAAACACTACTCGAATTAGTATTTTTTTAAATACTAGTTTCTAACTTATAACTTTTTAAATTTTTTTATTTTTATCTTTAATATATTTATCAAATTTCTTACTTATCATTTTTAAATAAATCAATTTTATTATTTTTCTATCATTTTATATTTTTCAACTATTTCAATATTTAATTTTATCAAACATTTATAATTTAATAAGCTAATTTTTTAGTTATGAACTAATTTTTTAACTTTCAATTAACTTTTCAACCTCTTATGTTCTAGAAACTCTACAACTTAATCGAAGTTAAACTTGCAAATTAATGCAAAATGATTTTGGTAAAATCCAGCAATTTAAAAAGGCGTTATTACTTGTTAGTACGAGTACTCCAAGTTTCTAGGACTGAATCCAAGTTAAACGTGCAATTAAATGTAAAATGATTCCGGTAAGAAACCTAACAAATAGGCGTTTTAACTTTTCCTTTGGGGGTACTTAATCTTCTTTGTGTTTACTTTTACCTTTGAAGGACCAACATGATACCTCATAAATGAATAAATATTCATATTTTTTATTATGCGTTTAGAAATTTAATTTCGTATCTATGGAATAAAAGATGTTGAACAAACGTAAGTTCTTGAATAAAACTCAATATCTTTAGAAATTAGTTTTTAGTCTTCATGTACTCTCCTACAAAGACATTTACCTTTAAAAGGGACAAGTTTCTAAAAACTCTACGACTGAATCGAAGTTCCTATTTTGTCGCTTTCATTGTATTTTTAAAACAGAAAAAGGTTTTTGGTTAAAAATATATTTGAAATGAAGAAATACAAATATAAGTAAAACTAAAATAAATTTTATAAGAAAACCAACCAATAGCTGCGTCTTTACTTTTTCTACTTTAGCTTTTAAAAGTCTCCCACTGAATCAAAATTCATCGTACAACAAATTTGTTCTTATTTGCTTTTAGAGGCAAATCTTTGGTCGAGTGGAGGGAGTGAAAGAGTTTGAACAGAACGAATAAAATGACAGAGCAGGGAAGCTCGCAGTCACAGGATTCACACATTCATCATCAACTCAATTTTTTAATATTAAAAATTAAAAATACTTTTTTTAATATTTAAAGCATACACCAAAGTTTAAATAAAAAATATCAGTATCATCTTTGAGTTTAAGTTTCAATATTATACAATGTCCTATAACAATTATATATTCATATTTTGAACAAAAAATGGCAGATACTTTAAATTACTATTTAATTTTTTGAGAAAAAATCAAAATGATGTTATATTAGATATTTTTCATTGATGCATGTTCAACGCCAAAGTTTTGTCTATATAAAATTACCTTAAACATGTTTCAAAATGCAAATTTTACTTAAAACAGATAGACACTAAATAATTTCTTGACCGAGTCGTGAGTTGGAACTTGCTATTGACATTACTCATGTGAATCTCTTTTAACAATATCTCGAAAATGTAATTTTGACATAGAATTGTGATTTTATTGTCTATATGGGATGATGAAAAAATAAAACACAATAAAAACATAATTTTATTGTAAAAGTGTATAATAAAATCATGCTTTTGTTTTATAATTTTTTTAATCTCTATGTAAGTAATGAAATCATGATTTCGTTGTCTAATTTTTTCATCCCTAAATAACACAACGCAATCATGATTCTATTCTTCGTCACTTCATTGTCATTTTTAAGTTTCATACAGTCATACTTAACACAACTATCACCTATATATACAGGTTTACGATAAAAACACTCATAAGTTTCTTCCACCTCCAATGGCATCCATAATGACTTTCCTTATAACAGTAAGCGAACATTTTGTCCCTATTTCAATGAATTTTGGGCCATTAGGACATTCAAATAATACCCTTAAAAGTAGATACCACATCACCATCATAATACACAACAACAACAACAATGACTTCCTCCATCTTTAACCTAATATGGTGAAATATCAACACAATGCATTGAGCTGCCTCATATCACATGTATTTATTAACATCTTATATTGTTCTCTCGTGAGTCAATTATCAACAACGATCAAGATTGCATTGATAATATACACAATTTAGATTGCATCGAGCTCTACTAAGGTATTGTTGGCTTGTTAGACCATCATAAATATAGTTGTTAAATTGCCATATAAAATAGTAAACTTTACTTTTTAATTAAATTTTTTATATAAAAAATATACAATGAAATCATGATTTCATTGTGTAATCAACACATCAAAATTATGACTTTGTTGCACAATGGGGGTGAAAATAAAATAACACAATGGAATCGTGATTTAACCAATTGAAGGAGGGAGGTGTTAGGGTTGGGGAGATGTTATCTCATTAAGGATAATTTAGTAATTTCAAGAATGCTTGGGAGGTGTAAGATACAGAAATAGGAGTGCAAAATTCAAAACCCATTAGTTAGTACCTTGAGCACAAATGGGTTAACATGGTTAAACCCACATTCTGAGTGGTCTAAATCTTTTAGGCCCATTTAAGCTTGCAAATGCAGGCTAACCCAGATACACTTTTTTTAGAAAAAAATATTGAGACTTTACTTTTGATGGCAAAAGTATATTAAAAAGACATACATATAAAATTAAAATATTTCATTTATTTCTAACTTCAAAAAAATATGTTTATGTAGGTTAACAAATTGGCCATGAATTTCAATTAGAGAATAACAATACTCTTTCTCTTCAATACTTTGAATGTATATTTTACGTACCATTTTTATAATTAATCAAAAACATTATGTCTTAATTCTTAAGTCTCAACTATGTCAAACTATTCTCGTTTTTATCTTTATCTATATATTTGATTTTCCTAATTGTTTATCTCCTTCAATTTATCTTCTTTTATCTCTATCTCTAAATTATATTTTAATAATTTAATAGGATTATCAATATTTAAAAGCAACCTTATACTATATTTGAATAATTTATTATAAATCTAAAATATAATTTATATAGGCAAATGCATTTATTTATTATAAAATTTTAATTATAATATAATTTATATATTGAAAAATATTTATTTAATATTAGTTTTAATTGCATAAAAATAAACATTTTAAGGTGGTAGAGAGGAGAGAAACCCTAAACACTATTAAACAATGTACCAATGGTGGGACTGTTAGAAGTAGTTCACCCAGAAAATTACAGGAACAGCTTAAATAGTAGGTAGTTTTATTAGTACCTTACCCAGTTACCCACCAAACAAATTTTTAGTAGCGCTAGATAGAATCTAATCTTACTATTTAGATAGAATCTCATCTTGCATAGCCACTTTAGCATATTTGAGTTTCCTCCTGACTTTTTATTCAGTGCTTTATTGGAAGAAGCCTCTTGTATTTATTTTTCTAGAGGATTCTAGTGTTGTTTAGTTTTGGTCGTAGGCTCGTAGACTTTCTTTGACGAAAAAAATTGAATTGAATCCGCATTCATAAAAAGGATAAGAGTTAACTCTAGATCCCTAGTCATTTTTGTCAACTCACATTAACTAAAACATAAACATTTACTCAAATAATTCATAGACTAAAACACTAATTCTATATATATATATATATATATATATATATATATATATATATATATATATATATATATATATAAATCTGTAACAAGCTGTTAGCTTATAATGTGAATTCACGGCTTCAGGGCATAAATTTGTGTTGTAAGGCTAAAGTAGAATTATCTAGGGTATATTTAAATAAAAAGTTCAATTAAATCCATGCGACAAGCTTTTGTCAAATAAGATCGTATTTATAAACTTAATTTTGAGATTTATTAAAATAAATTATATAAAAAAGTCATAAATCACTTGTACAAAGTTAAATAAACTCTCTGGAACGCTCAAAGAACTTTCTTTTTAAGGTGATGGAGATTTTAGCACCGTGAGTCCCTGGATGTTCTAGACTGCTCCCAATAGCAATACTCTTGCCAAAGGAAAATAATATTAATGTGATAATACTTAATACCAAACTCTTGACGAGTTTAATAATAGGTAATATAATATGATTGTTAAGAAAGATAAAAGAGAAATAATAAGTGTAAAGTGTTTGTTCACATTAGACTATTAGAGTACTCGTTTCTAAAAGTTACCTCATGTGTTTGAACATTTAGAGAATATAAACTAATAATCTTAAACCTCATGTGTTTTAACATATGGAGAATATAATACTATTAACTATAATTATCTAAATCACACGTAGAGATCATGGAAGAAAAGAAGCCCGACATGGCAAATATCAATTTCAGAGTGCAATTGATTGACACGGAAAGGAACAAGATTCCTTAGAGCACGAGGAGGGGTTGATGGTGCCTTAGAAGGCCTCTTGGAGTGGTAAAAAAGCTACACACACGCCACTATTCCTATAAACAGGACAACCAAGTAAAGTAAACAAAGTTATGCAACTTTCTTTAAACCATTGGCACCATAAGAAGGATCAAAATTCAGATTTAATTTCATTGGCATAGTTTTCAATTGAAACCAAAATCTCTATTCTTCTTTGATGGGACTCACAGCACTGAAGGCGGAGAATCTGAAGCCAGTAATCCTCAAAGCTGGTGTTCCCTTGGCTGCATCTTTTGCTGGTTTGATCTATGCATGGATTGTTGCAAGGAAAAACTTGTCTACCAAAGTTTTTTCTTCACCAGAAAATGAGTGTGGTTCTCCAAAGATCACTTGTCATCAGGGAACTAAACATGAAGAAAGCTTTCATCACAATCTTTCTTCTTTTGAAGATGAAGAATCATCACCTTCTCCCATGAATAGCAGTGTTCTTTCTGGGAGCTTGGTGATCCATGAATACAACAACCCTTGTTTGGAACAAGAGATCACTAGCCTAAGAAGCCAAATTGAAGGACTTCAAATGAGGGAATTGGCCTTGCGTTTGCAGTTCGAGCTGTATTGTGAAATGAAGGAACAAGAATCTTTGCTTCTAGAGGTAAAAAACTTGTTGTCTTTGGAGAATGATCGCGCCGAGTTCTTGAGTAAAGAGATTTCGTCGATAGAGACCGAGACTATGAGGTTGGAGAGTTTTGTAGTCCAATACATGAGTGTTATTGAACAGCTTCAGTATTGGAAATCACAGAATAGGGTGCTTCAAAGGAGGGTTCAAAGGCTACTTAGGGACTCAAAGGCCAAATCTCGTTTGATAAAGGGTCAGGCTTTGAAGATCAAAGAGAAAGAAGCAGAGATATTGAGAAACCATGATGCCTTGCAAACAAGGGTCAGTGTCATTAACAAGTTAAAGGGTGAAATCATAGAGCTGCAAAGGATTTTGGACCAATTGGAGGATGAGAAGAATGAGGTCGCCAAGAAGCTTGAAACCGCAGAAGGGTATGTGTCTAAGTCAGACAAGGAAAAGATACATAGAAAACCTTTGAAATATTATTTGGAGGTTGAATCAAGAGATGTGAGTAAGGAAGACTACAACAAGGTTCTCAATGAATTGGAGGAGGTCAAGAAGGAACGCGTAACTGAAGTTGAAGAGCTGATTCATTTGAGGAGGGTCAATGCTTGCTTAAGGGAAGAGCTAATGAGGCACTATGAAGAACAACACGAGCAAGATAGAGACCATGTAGAGGTGTATGAGTCAGAGCATGAATTGCATCATTCCCTTTTGGAGCATCGCAATGGTTCTGCTCATGGTGATCATGCTTCTTCCAAAAGGAGAAAGTTGCTTAAGAGGCTCAAGAGGTGGGTTGAAGGAAGTGAAAAGGTAAGAGTGAAACCTGAAATTAAGTGCCTTGATATGCATTCTGGTTTCTATGGATCAAAGAAACCACAAGTTCCTCCAAGTGCAAGGTTCTGCTCTAGTGCTTGAATCCAAATAGCATTGCAACTCTTCCCTATAAAAAAAAGTCAAAAGATAATTAGACTAAGTCATGATCATGATAGAACAAAACTTAGATAAAGTTTTTAAAGTCTTTTTATGTTGTTTTTCAATCAGAAGTGAAGTTTCATCTTATGAAAATATAACTCTGATTGAAAAACAACACAAAACACTCCTTAAGAACTGGATCTAAGTTTTGGCCATCACAATATAGCTATTGATACTAGACAATAAAGAAACTTGGATGTTGGTATAGAAGCAGTGAACTGCGTTTGTTGCAAAATAAATGATGATGCCATTTCGTAATAATTTGTACATTGTTGTAAGGCATGGGGGCTTTATTAAATAATGAGTCGTTTTCTTTAATCATGTATCAATCTGTTCTAAATTTCTGAATGAATGAATGCTAGCCTAGAATTAATTCTAATGCAAAAATAAAACATGTAAGCTTTTATTGAGAGGCATGGAACTTTGCAGCAAGACCAAATATGCAAAAACTAGTGAAATTTGTGGTTAGGTTAGGCATGTTTAAAGGATTGCATTTTAGAGACAGCTTAAATGAAAGAATAAACAATCTTAATTTTAAGGTGATTAGGTCAATGTCAATTATAATCTTTTTTTATTATTATTATAATGTCAACTATTTATGTTACACCAGGACTCGATTCATATGGTTAGAAACTTGAGTAAAAGTTTTGGAAATGACTAGATTTAGGAAAATAATTACCTTTTCAAGAAAAGCTTTCCATGTTTTTACATAATCATTTCTTTAAAATAAATAACATAAGTGAAATAATTGACATAAAATTATTCTACTTTATTAATGTTCTGGAATCCAAATTTAGATATTACTTTAAAGAAAATTTTGTCACTCTATAATTTTACCTTATTCAAATAAAATTATATCACATTAGGACTTAGTACCAAATCAGTGCAAATATACTTTATTTTAGAATGGATGAAGCCTGCCGTAGACACCCGAGTACTATTCGTAATGTAACTTGAACATCTCGTGTGTTTGTACTTTGTACACGTGTTATTATTTAAAAATCCATATTTACTGGAATCGCCATTATGAGAATTTTCTTCCTAGTCAGTAATCACCACTCCTGACTTAAGAATTAATCTCAATTATATTGATGGAATATCCAGTTAAATATTAAAAATTCAACATCTATGCAGTACTTTTTTTCACACTTCTTGATAAAGAAAATAAAGATAGTAAAAGTTGAATTCATTAATTTCATATACAAAAGAAAGAAAACATTGAATAAATCAAAAGATATAGTAGTGAATGCGTGTTCTATTTTCGATGTTGGATTTGTTTTTTGTTGTCATGTGGGATCTTGATAGATTTTTCCTCGTCGTACACAAAATGTCTTCGTTTTAATTTAATTATCTCCCATTACCGGAATAGACCAAATATTAGAAATTTCCCATTATATAAAGTACCGAATCCATTAAGATTTTGAGCATATCGTTACTCAAATTTTACCCCAGAATATGGTTTGTTGGTGACATATCAATATCAATTATATGAATAACCCAATATTCTATGTTGTAAAGCAAGTCAAAACCTGTGATTTCTGAATGCTTCAAAATTGTGGATGGAATCAACCACGTTATCCTCTCAATATTTTCTCTCTTTCCTCTCTAACCAAAAACAAAAAGAAAAGGAAGCTAACTAAACAAAATTCTGATCTCACTGTACAGTATCAACCAAACCAACAATCCAACACCATGAAACTCTCTGTGTTCCACCATCAGCACCATCCTATGATTCTCAATTGCCCCCTTACCTTGACAAGTAACTTTTCTCTTCTCTGCTTCTCCATACACTTTTTTTAATCTAAGTCTAAAGTAAGCTGAGGCAATTCCTTAACTCCACAGGGACACACAAAAGACTTTACAACAATGGTTCATATAGGTGGTTACCATGCCACTGCTCACATTCTTCCACAAGTAAAACTGCTGCAGAACCAGTTACAGTTTCTTTAAGTATTGAAGGAAGGAGAGCATTACTCAGTTGTCTCCTCACAACTGGTTAGTTATAGGTTATTAGTTAACTATCTTCCAAGATTCTCTTTCTATGTTCCATTCTATGAGATTGCTTAAATGTTTTTATCTTATGTTAGTTGCTGGAGTCTATGCATGTGATGTGGCTGGAGCTGTTAGCACAAGTAGAAGAGCTGTATGTGTCCCATTCTTCTCTTCTGTTATTTTATTTGGAAAAAAAAAATGATGGTTCTGAAAAGTGAGTACTAATTAGAATTTTCCACTCTGTTTTCTGCAGCTAAGAGGAGCCAAAATTCCTGAAAGTGATTATACAACCTTGCCCAATGGTTTGAAGTGAGTATATGTTATATTTTTAATCACCTTTGAAATCCCTTTGATTGCGAATCTTTCTTCCATCTGCTTTAGTATCAGGTTCCGATGACTAAAGTGTGTTAAAGCCCTTCAAATAGATCAAGTTTTCTTTAACCTATAGAAACAGAATTTGTCACTTTTGTAGCATTTTGTAGACTAGTCTTAAGTTCGGTTTCTCTTCCATTGGTAATCTTTAAACTTTCACAGTTCACACTATTTTTTTTTATTTCATTTTTAAGATGTGTATTGCTAGTTGGAGGCTGCTCTGTGATGAAACTGTGATATCTTCAGGTACTATGATTTGAAGGTTGGGAATGGAGCTGAAGCTAAAATGGGATCCCGTGTTGCAGTACGGTTGTGACCCAGTTAAATATGTTTCACTCATTAGTGCTTTTGCATGTTATATACAAAGTTGACTCATCAAGCTATTAACTAAATGTGTGGGATTACCATATAGTTTGTCAATTCAAGAATTTTTTGTAGGGGAAACTGTCACAGTACTCAAAGCTAGTCAATGTTTTCACCTGTGAAACTGATGGAAACATATGTGGTACTTAAGGGTTAAGCATACAAGATATATTATGAGGATTAAAATTTACATAAAATGGATTGTCACTGAGATTTTGGACCAAAAGACAACAATCTGTGATCTGAGAGGTGAGAAGAACCAAAAGATTTAACAATCAGAAACTTAAATTTGTTGGTCACTTGGTCATTTGTTATTGTCAACTTTGAACCCTCCAGTCCAGAATTACATGGCCTGATGACAACTATATCTGAGCTGCCTCAATCTCAATTCTCAAGTAATATTTTATTGCATTGTTTATCACACAGATTCATTTAATTGTCAAAATAAAGTGGAAACTGCACCTGATTCATTCTGGAATAAGATTACTATGCAATTTTCTCTTTTTAATTCTGATAGTCTGGCATATGCATTCATATATACTGATCTTACCAGTTTCACCTCCCCCCTCCCCCTCCTAAATCCTGATTTTCATTTGCAAGTGCAGTTTATCAGTGATTAACTATATTACTCATAATTCAGAAATAATCAGATTATCATATTGTAGATTCATTATGTCGCCAAATGGAAGGGTATCACCTTTATGACTAGTAGACAAGGAATGGGCGTTGGAGGAGGAACGGTATGATCCTATTATCTCTGCCAAATTTTAACCTCTTTGTATATTACCTTATTAAGGTCAATTAGTCTAGCAGTTAGGAAACCTGAAATTCAAATACATTGCATGAGAAAATGAACCCTATCATTTCCATTATTTCTGTAGAGATTTACAGTTTCAAAAAACTATTTATTCTCTTGTTGATTGTTCTAAGTGAACAGGTTCTTCCTTTTATAAAGAAGGCAGTTCCTCTTATACACCTCTACGACAAAATTTGTCACATTTATGTTAAGTGTGTTATATTGCCTAGTAGACTAACTGGTCTTGATCTGATAAAAAAAGCTCAACCTTGAATCACCTTTGAATATTAGATTCAAAATTAGATGCTCTTTCCTCTTGACCAAAATACTTCACTGTTTTGTTTACATTCCAATCATAGCTTTTGTTAACAAACCACTGAAATTATGAATTTCCTGCATTACTTACTGGTTGTATAATTGTATTGTTATATGGTTTGACATGAAACATGTAGTTCTATAATTGCAGAAAGATGCACTCCTACCTCCACTTATACTCAATATTGTTTTAATATTAATAATAGACGTATGTTTTGACACAATGTGCAATTGTAGGCTTGCTGTAATGTATTTTCTTTTTGCATATTATTCGTGCCCAAATATATGTGCTTATGGTATGGAATGTGTGTCCACCTGATTTCTGATTCCATGTCTTTTCCTTGTTACATAATGATAATTGATAACACTTACAGAAAATTCAGGATGATCATTATGCATAAATCCATGATACCTTTTTGTTGGAAAATTTACTTGTCAATTAATGAGGACATGCTTAAATTATTGCAGCCCTATGGATTTGATGTAGGCCAATCTGAGAGAGGAACAGTCCTTAAAGGGTTGGATTTAGGAGTACAAGGCATGCGAGTAGGAGGCCAGGTGAGAACATATTCTAGGAGCAAGGTCTCTGTTTGGTTAAGAATGCCACTGAAAATCTTGACAATCATTAAAATTAAGTGTGCAACATGCAAATCCTTTTATCTATTTGATGGGAAGCTTCATACTTCATTGGGCCTCTACTAAGTCTAAGGGAACTACTGAACAACTACAATGAATTGGAATTTATACTACTATAGATTATGTTTTGTTTTGCTTTATCTTTGTATATTTTATTGCCAAATAAGTATTCAAAGATTTTATATTTTAAAATATTTATACCTCTAAGATTATAAATTTACAAGTTGGGTGAGTTCTTGACATCTCACAAAATTTTTTAAGCTCAGAAGCTATTATAGTATGTGTGTAAGTAGTTTTACTTGAGAGGGGTTAAAATTGTTTAGATTTTAGGTTGGATCATATGCTTCATCAAGCAGTAATTTAGTAAGTTTTCTGCAGCGGCTGTTAATTGTTCCTCCTGAACTTGCCTATGGAAGCAAAGGAGTCCAAGAAATCCCTCCCAATTCAACAATAGAGGTGAATTATTCTGATCTCTTTGTTAAGATTTGTTCCAGTAAGTTAATGCTACAATTAGCATTTTAGCTCCGTTTCCTTGGTCTCCCACATTTCAATTGCAAGACTGCTTCCAACCTTTTCCTGTTCAAGTCTAAAACAGTTTAATCAAAATTTAATCAGCTTGGTTGATAAGGTTGTCTTTCTCAGTAAAACACAAGTTTTCATGAACCCCGAAGCTTGCTGAAAACCTCTTGTGTTTCACTCGCATTCAATGAATTGCTTTAGTTCAAAGACATGTTTGAAGTAAGAAGTGACTACTTTCACCCAACCAAGCTCTTTCTCCCTCCACTTTAACCTATCCCTTCCTACACTAGATATCAGATTCTGTAATCAAAAGTATAAAATAACTGTGAACCAAAATAGAAAACTTGTTGGTAAGGAATGTCTTAAAGTTTATCTACATTTATTATCTTTAAGGCTCTCTGTCTATTTCTCCAGTCTTTTATGTTAGGCTTAAATGTAATTTTGGTTAGTTTATTTTACTTAATCCACAAGTTTGATCCTTCTATTTTAAAATTGAGACATTTGATCCTCTATTTAAAAAAAATCTGCAATTCTGGTTCCGCATTTCAAAATACAAACATTTGGTCCGCATATTTTAGAAAATCTGTAATTTTGGTTTCCGTATTTTGGAAAATCTATAATTTTTGATTTAATCTTTAATTTTATCTTTGTTTTATTTCTTTTATTTCTTATTTTGTAATTAATTAAATCATTTCTTGATGAATATGTTAGGTTTAGAGTTCAATTAGATCAAAAGAAAAGAAATAAAACGTAGACAAAATTGAGAATTTAACCAAATAGTAATTTTCTAAAATAAGAGGATTAAATGTCTCTAATTTAAAATGAGAGGACTAAAATCACATATTTTAAAAAATAAGATGATCAAATGTCTTAATTTTAAAATGAAGGGACCATAATTACGGATAAAACAAAATAAGAATAAGAAGACTATAATTGCATTTAAGCCTTTATTCTATTGTTCTATACAATTTACGGCTTGCTATTTTCGAACTGCAGTTGGACATTGAATTGCTTTCTATCAAACAAAGTCCATTCGGGTAAATAACGATGTCGTAATTTTTCTTTATTCTATATATTATAGTAATCCTTTTAATATCAATGATTTTTGGTTCTGCAGGACTCCCGTAAAGATAGTTGAAGGTTAATGCAATGATTTAATATTCAGAGTGCTATTTTGACATTTTAAGAGAAGAAAATGATGTCCTCCCACCTAAAGGCCCTTACTTTTTCCAATGATGTTAATGAACCGAAAATTTAACCTGCTTCTAGACTGATTCCAACCTATTATTAGAAAAAAAGAATAAGTTTGAAACTTTGATTGAATTGATTGTTTCAATTCAGGACTAATTTTTGCTCGGAGTAAACAAGATTATCAGATGTGATTACAAAAAAGGAAACAAAACACACGGAAGAAAGAAAACCGTATTTGTTCTCACTTTCAATTGTATACGAGCAGAAACCGCAATTCATATTGTTCTCTGTCCACCACTAATTCTTTCAACATTTAACTTTCAAGTCAAATGTATCATCAAAATACAGTAATCAGGTTTTGTTCAATGTTGGTTGGACAATTCCTCCAAATATCTAAAAGAAACTCTAATGCCAGCAGCTTAACATACTCGGATGCACACCTTACTCTTCAAAATGGAAGCCAACCGGTAGGAGAGAAAACCAGAATATAAGCCAGTGTCTGAAATTATCTGCGGTAGCGGTAGCGTTTGAAATTCAAGTACACATGTAGAATTCCACGCTCCAACATGCACTTAAAACCTTTCTTATGAGAATATTCCCATTCTTTGTTTACAATGCGGAAAGCCTGTCATGGAAGACACATGAAATCGGTAATTTGGTTGAAAAATTTAAAAGCTTTCGTAACATCGAGAAAAAGTAGACTTACAATGTCTTCGTATGGTGGCCCTGCATGAAATCTTATGATGCAAGTCTCACCATTGCTGCCATCCTTCTCAATAGTGTAAGTTGGAGCTTTTGTCTTGTCTACAAGATCTGGGTAGAAGATGTTAAATTTATACCCTTGTACAACCTTTGGAGGTGGATTGTCATGATCGTAGTGAGTCTGATTGTATTTATTCCATTCATATCCAGTGTGAACACGGTTGAAATACTTCGGCTTCCTGGCTCTGTATTTGTCATGCCACCAATAAACCTGTTCCAACATTAACAACTGATTACATCAGAAACTTTAAATATGAAAATATAGATAACAAGCATTTATTTCTCCCTACAATAATAACATGTACCAATGAAAGTATATTTATCCCCTCCATCGTCAACTTTTTCTACGGAAAGAAGTAACTAACGAGTCCAACTCCAAAGGATATGTAAATAATCACCCACGTCCTTTCATATAGTAGTTTCACAAATTCAGAACTTTGTACTATGAACTAAGTAACTTTCAATCTATCAAACATGTAAATTTCTAAGAATCATAGAAGGGGACAAGCATTTGATGAAATTTCAACAAGAATGAAATTTGCATAAATAACCAAGGCAGGGTACCTGTGAATCTAGATTCACTTCAGCACCAGAGCCAAACACTGCGTCCCCATCTTCCATAGCTCCCATAGCTTTCATGGCCTTCATCTCAAAATTATCTTCAGATGGAGCAGGCTTTGATGCCATTGCTTCCTGAATTTGTCTTTGCTGCTCTTCCTTTACAGCCATGCATTTCTGCTCCTATGAATGTACCATCATCATAGAGTTAGTCTATACACTTGACACACACAAACATACCCACAAAAAGAGAGATTATTGTTAAAAACCATGTTTAAAGATTACCAGTAGAGCTCGATCCTCTTCAGGGTCAATAGCTTCCTCATTTTCATCACCATGAAACAGTTCCAGTGAAAATGAGCCAGCCTGATCTTTGGCTTCTTGAACTTCTCCTTTAATGGGTTCTGGTGAAAATGATTCATCTGCATATTGGACTACACAATAAAGATCAAACAAATATCAACATGAAATTTGGAATGGAGGAAGCTTATAAATTAAATTAACAGTCACAAAAGGCTTATACCTTTAGCATAGCGCTCAGTATCGTCCTCAGAGTTTCTAACTTGAGCATCTTCCAATTCATCTTCATCCTCCAATGGTTGTTCAGGGCGTTGCAAGTGCTTGCATAACATCTTGGCATGAATTTCCTTTAAACAAGCCTGTATTTACAGCAATGTAATAATGGAGCGAACTTATCCATTATTTAAAGGCATGTAACTTAAAAAGTGGCAGAGATTACCTTGGCCTTATATATGTGGAGGTGTTTTAAAACTGCCTCCCAGTACTCAACCACTTTTGCTGTACCAGTACGCATCTCTGACTCTGTATGCACCTGATAAGCTTCCAATTCTGCATGTGTTTTCCCCTGCAAAAGATTCTTCACATCTGGCTCAACACTGTAATGCAGACCCCTTTCTTCTGCAAGCAGATCTGCGGGAGGTTCTTCACCACGCACCCTAGCTCGATCAATTGCATCCTTTTTTCGAGCTTCAGCTAGCTCCCAATCACAAACCAGAAGGAGTGCCTGTATGAAGATATTGACCAAGAAGACTTCAACTTAGAACATGAATTATGACATGACTAATTTAGTGTCAAGATCCATAGCATTACATGTTAAGGAAGTCACCCACAATGGCCATATGAGTGAACTAAAACAAAAGAGAAAAAGATTAAGGCAACTAATCTATCTGGGATCCAATTCATATAATAATAAATTTATATGTACATATAAACCACAAACATGACATGACATGCATAGTCGGATAAAAGACACTACACCAATTGTATGGATCTTCACCAGACAACTCCCTGATGTTACAACTCAATAAATTCAACATTTCAAACTATAAAAACCAAAAACCTCGATACCTCACAAATCCCCACCAGATTTAAGAGAGAGAGAGAGAGCAAGAACTTCATTCTATAACATTCAATTTTGACAAAAAAGAAATATTCAATGCTAAACAGTTTATACTTTATATACAGCCATACCTTTGCAAATATCTGTTTTCAATGGCACTAAGAAATTAATAGAACTATAGAAGACAGTGTTCAAATGCTCTTTTAGAAATAAAAAGGAAATAATTAAAGGACATTATCCCTATGCTATTACCTAACAGTTCAAATTCAAAACTACAAGTTCTTTGACATGATTGTATTCAAGCATATGTAAGTACATAGACATGATATTTCCGCTTAATTTCCATAAGATTTTTCTGAAAGTATTTTAAAACCCAAACCAAAGAATTTCAGGAAAAGTTGCTAGTTAGTTTTATGAGGAATCAGTTCAAGTGGTCCGATTACTAATTGAACCAGATATGTCATCTACATTTAAAATTAAATTTTAATAATATTATGTACTAATATTTATGCCAATATTTAAAATTAAAAAAATATGCAAATCAGTAACAATCTAAACTAAACTATAAAATATTGGCATATTAACATTTAACAGGCATAGACATGCATGTCAATCTGCATTATTTTCTCTTTAGTAATGCAATTATATTAGTATGCTAATACACATAATGATATATCACAACTCACAAAAACTAATGTATTATGCTAATAATAACAAAAACATATTCACAGAGAAGCTACAAAAATATTCACAAATAACGATATTATATATTAAGCATATTCTTTATCTAGCATATTGCCTCCAACGTTCATTTTGTTGTTTTATGTTCTACAATTTGAGAGAGTGCCAAGATACATATGAATGAAATTACATTATTACTAACAACATATAGATATTAATAACCTTGAATTTCAGCTGTTTTGGTCCTTTGCATCACTTTTTTATGATTTCTGAATCGAATCATAAATGTGATCCTTTATGCCATTACTAGATAAGATTGAAACTTCAAAGTCATAGTCACATCCAATATAACCTAAGGTGAATAAAACAAGATGATAGTATTAATAACTAACTAGATAAGGTAGAAATTATTAAGTAATTAGTACTCTGTGAAGGACTATAAAGTAACTAACTAAACAATGGATAAAGATGATACCTCCCAATATTCTACATGGGTGGGTGTGTCCCTGTCAAGGTCCAGATGCATTTTGATGTCATCATGAAGTTCTTCCATTTCCTTTACTGTCAAGCCCTGCACCATATACATCAAATTGTTATTTAAATTGTCAAAAACAATATTGACATTTAAGGCTGGAAATCTTTAGTCATACTAAGGAAAAGGTTCAATAAGTTTTCAAGGGCTATAATATATTACATCATAATTTATATCAGTTAAAGGAAAAGGAGATATGGATTGCTGTAGATCTTACACCATGTATGGTTCATTTATTTCTATATCCAAATCATCAGATCCATTGAGGTGCTTGGTTAGGATATCAATCGGCCTAGCACGCCCTTCACGCAATCTAATCTCAGATCTAACCTTGCTTTGATCAAAATGAAACTGCACATGAAATTGTCTTAATTATCATATTTCAAATACTATAATAAAAAAATAACAATAAATAAAATGAATTCAAGGAACCATACCTCCTCTTCTCTTTTTTGCCAGTCGTGGAACTCAGCTCGTGCACGTTCTCTAGCTAACAGTGCCTGTGAGAGAGAATGAGCAAAAGATAACATAGTTTATGCACTTACAGGGATGGGAGAAATTGGGCATGTCATATTAACATATAGCCAGTTAGCCACCACAAACAGACACCACCCAGAAACATGAGTGTTGAGTGGTAACATAAAATTTTCCTTCCAATAGATTAAAATGATAATTGATAACTAATAACAAATTATGAGAATGGACTTACCATTTCTTCTTCATGTCGTGCTTTCTCAAGTGCCCTTTCTTCTCTTCTTTTTTTCACTTTTTCAATTTCTGCCTGCATTATAATTTTTAACAAGAACTAAGAGAATAAATGGTAGACAAAGACAATGTTTAGTAGTTTGACAACGTCATCATAATAACTCGGTAAGCCTGGGAGGCAAGAAGCATGTAGCTATAGGAAAGGTATATTTAGTATAGCCTACAAAATAGTAAATATTTTTTTCTTTTTGCAGAAAAAGTCCATACCATCCTTTCTTTCTGTCTCTTTTTTTCAGCTTTAACTGAAAATGCATCAATAGGCACACCTTGAACGACATCAAGCTCAATCTTCTTCCGCCAAACAAACCTACAACACATAGTATTTTTGAGAATATGGCGACATAGGTGGGTATCACTCAACAACTAAATACATTAATTTCTAATAAACCAATTAGTGACAGCTTAAGGACATAACAATGTCAATAAATCTGTAAGCTTAGTGGAACCAATTTAAACAAGAAAAGTGGATATATCAAAGTTATGAGTTATCTGAGAAGTAAGAACAATTGCTAATTATAATATTATATACCCCCCCCCCCCCCCCCCAAAAAAAAAAACCTCAAGTTTTACAACATGATGACATAACAAAATAGTATTAACAGTTGGTTAAAAACTTAAAATATTGATTTCAAGGTTATTAAATTGTTTTTCTTGTTAAACAGTAATCCACAAGAAAGTTGTCCAATAGTCACCAATAGCATTTCTAGAACCATTTTGGAAGATAAACAAATACAATAAACAATCAAAAGGCAGCAGCTCTGATTCATAAAGGAAAATTCTCTAATTTAACCTGCAGTGAAACCTTAGCAACTTCAGCACTTGTAACAAGTATCCCAGAAGATTCAAAATACAAAAAAGTTGGATGAGAGAGAGAAGAAATGATACTGTAAGAGGCATCCTTTTTGTTAATGAATCATTCAGACTATCAAATATCTGTTATACCATCCTCCATCTAATTACAGAATTTAGTATTAGTAAATCAGAAAAGCATTCTCCTGAAAGACTGGCAATACAATTGCTGCAAAGTTTTCCAAAAAAATCTATTATGTTCATAAACAAACTGAGATTTTAACTTTTATCTAAACTGAAAAACAGAATCATGTAGGAACCTCAACCAATGATCCATCAATAATTGACCAGTTTCTCAGAAGTTTCATACTTATATTTGTACCTATATCAACATCTCCAGAACTACCTAGCAATACCCTCCATAAAAAAATGGCTTCAAACTGTATAAATATCTGCACGAGTTACTGGTACATGTCAGGAAAATTCATCACTTTTGGTAGGTAATTAACAAGAAACAAGTCTAAGATTATTAGATACAATTTACAACAAATCAAAAATCACATACAAAAAAAAAATAGCGAGAATATAGGAACTTACTTCTCGTTAAGATTGGAGTCACCAAATGGATTTGAGTCATTCGAATACCCTGACACGGTACGAGTCTTCAGTTTCTTAGCATCTTTCAATGCCTAAGCACAAAATCAAGAAGAATACAACATCAAAACACCCTTTAACTCAAATCATAAAGCATAAAACACCAAACAACGACGAAGAAGCAAGTCCAAACCTTCCTCTGAGCCTTTTTGGCCAAGTACTGTGCTATTTCCTCTTCAGTGACGTGCCTGGAGGACCTCTTCCTCTTGCCACCCCTATCACTACTCTCATCAGAGGAACTATCTGAGTCCTGCCTGCTCCGTCCCCGCCACAATCGACGGTGGCCGAGGTGACCGTCTCTCCGGCGTCTCTCCTGAGAGGACAAATCACGGCTTTCCGCATCATCATCGGACCGTGAAGAATCACCGAATCTTCTTCGCCTTCTCTCTTTCCTACTCTTGCTACCTATTCTATTCTACTAAACTCTTCTATTCTGCTCAGGTTATTATGCTGAGCAAAAAGAGAACATAAAGTAACAATTACATTTCAGAACAGAGAAGGTGTTTATGTGCAACATTAGGGCATGCAATAGGAATTATCATCACAGAAAGCATCCAATTGAAAAACAATGCGTAAGCATTACAATATTAGAACCCTAGTAAGTGAGCAAAGTGAATTCGTTTCTATGGATATTTGTGACGGTGAATGAAGAAAAAAGTTCAATATTTGAATTGTGAAGTGGTAATCGACGGAGAACCGAGGTACCTGTGGCGCAGAAGATGGCTGCGAAATGAAGACGACGGTGCCAATCAACGTCCGGTGATTGGAAACAGGACATTGCAATTTACATTTTTTTTTTTGGATTTACCTTTTCTTTTCCTTGTAGATAAGAATGGGCCTAAGCCCAAAAACATACAAAATGCTTCCCGCACCTTCATAATTCTAAAACAACCTTGAAAAAATATTTAATATATAAACCTTTTTAGTTTTATTTTACATCATTTTATATATTTTTAATTTCAATAATTTATATATTTTTATTTTAATTTTTACCAATTTAAAATTAATTACATCAATTAATATATAAATTATTAAAATTATTTTAATATGTAAATTATTTTTATTCTAATTATATAAATTAATAAAATTTAATATTTATTTTTTAGAAAAACTTACACATTTTAATTTTCGGTTCAACTATAAAATTTATTTAGTAAATAATTTTTTAATACCAATTATATAAATCAAGAAAATTATAAAAATTAATATGTAAGTTATATATATAAATTATTTTATGTAATTTATAAAAATTATGTAAGTTTATTTTTATATATAAGTAATACAAATTTTTATTTTAATTATAAAAATTAATTAAAAATTATTTTTAATTTTTCATTTTTAGATTATTTAAATATTATTTCAAATTTATTTAATTTGTATAAATTACGTAAAATATTTTTTAAAATAATTTATACATTTGTTTATGTATTTTTTTTTAAAATTATAATAAAATAATAACAAAATTTGATATATAATAATTTATTAATTTATATTAAAATAAAATTTTATAATAAAATTAAATATTAAAATTTTTATTTTAGTTATATTTTTTAATAATTTAAAAAAAATTATTAACTCTTGATTAATGATACATGTAAATTAGTATCTATAAAATTAACTAAATAAAACAAATTTCTTAGTGATTTACTACTTTTCTTTAAATTTAAGATCATGAGTTTAATATTTTTCAAGATTTTTTTTATTGTCTTGATTTGTATTGATTTAGAAATAAAAGAACCAAAATTACAATTTAGTCTTATAATTATTATTTAGTTATTTTCGAATGACAAATCCAGGACATATAAAAGTTATGGAGTCTGGGGGAGGGGGACAACATAAGGGTTATATTTGTTAGATAATAGGTATTGCTCTTTAAAGATGAGGGAACCTATGTACCAAAAAAAATCTGGGAACCTTATGTTTGAGGACCAACATATAGGGATTTTCTTTTAAGTAATGTTGCTTGTTAAACTAGGGCTTTGTCCTCCTCTCAGCTAAAATATAAAATTGATGTTCTTTTATTTGTTTTATCCTATGTTTTTTAATTGAAAAACACTATATTATTAAAAAAATTTGTTAAATGTTAACATTATTCTATACATTTTTCAATGCATTATCAGTAGGTAAATTTTATAATTTTCAATAGAACTCATGGAATTCACCTTATAATGAATAGTGATGTGTGAGAATGAATGTTAAAAAAAAAATTTATCGTTTGCATTTCTTTTATCAAATAACAGCCATTCACTTAGAATTTCATTATAAGTTACTATTCTTTTTATACTGATTATATGTTACTATTATCTAATGTTGGGTTTTTAAATTACTATGGTATTGATATTGCAATCGGAGAACTTTGAGTCTCTGTTAAAATTAAATTGGACTTGCTGGTTGCTATAGTAGGAAGTCTTTGCACAAATTCAAATATTGTTTTTAGGCTTTGAATATAGTTTATGGACCTAACGCATTTCATCATAAGAGAAACCTCGTGTAGTTTTCATAGTTTTAAATGATATAATGGTTATTTAATTGCTAAACTAGCCAGATAATTAGTCCTGTTAACCTACTAAATCGAACTTGTAGAACACTAACAAAAAAATTGTGGACGACAGGAAATCCGAAATTCCCCTGTTCCTATTTTTTCTCTTGTTTAAAAGATTTAGAGAGAAATACAAATACTTAAAACTTTAAAATTTTGTTAATTAAATTATCCAATAGGTTTATTTATCTACAATTGGGAATGTCATAATAAATTGATTTATCTCTCTCTCCACTTGCAGACAAAGTAAGATATATATCCCACCATTTTCCTTTGAACCAGAGGGTATGTTAGGATTCAGATTGTATCACGTGCTAGGTTCTTTGATCATTATATAAGGGGGTACACCTCCCACAACGCAAATGGCAATTGGCAAGTACTTGACCAAAAGACAAGCTTTTCTTTTCCTTTACAAAAAATGTAAGATGAAAAATCATACAAGAATTAAGTTTATCCATGTAATCGACATCCAAACCAGAATTTATCCCGGTTACCATCAATATTCACTATTTTCCGGGGTTTTTTTTAACAAGAAAATATACTAGAGCATATACCTGTAAGGTTCAAAGATGTAAAAAATCATTATCAGATATCTCAGTTCTTGGAAAATCTTCAACCACGTCATGATCTAAGCTCCAAACTGGTAACATCTCACTTGCTCGGCCTGTTCTACTAAGGCAGAAAGTCTCTTCTGGAATCTTTGCAGCTACACTAGGCTGTACAAGATAACATAATAAATATATCATTGCAATCAAGAATTCAAAGGAATAAACTGTCTTCACAGTTTTAAACTTAGAAAACAAATACTAGAAAACAAAATTTTGATCATTTTTAATGTCAAAGTTTATTTCTGAATATTTTTGGGTGCAGTTTTTATAAGTTTCACATGTTTTTCATATAATCATCTCCTGCCTTTATGTCTTCCATCTTTTCATCCTCATTTTTGTTAGAATCAGAGGAAAGATAGAGCTAAAAAAATAGGGATATATGAAATGTATTATTGAGAAGTTATTTCAATTACAACATGTATTGAGCCTATTTATAGGCAGTAGTAACTATGCCTATTTAAAAAGTTAACCGGTAAACCTCTTGATTACATACTAGAGGTATTGAATTATCCTTTTAACACCTCCTATAATTCAAAAGCTCTAGACTTATACTGAACACTGCTAATAAAACATCAGAAACACACAATGTTTAGCATCTTTCTCAGCATCAAAAACCTCTCAGTCTTCAATCCTTTGGTCAAAATATCAGCCACTTGAACTTTTGTTGGACAATGATGCAAACCTATCCTTCCTCTGCACACTTGATCCCTGAGAAAATGAAACTTAGTCTCTATATTTTTGCTTCTCCCATGGCTCACAGGATTCTTGGCCAAATCTAAGGCAGATTTACTGTCAATTTGCAGCTCAATCTTCTCAAAACTGCCCCACTTCAACTCAGCTAGTAAGGACAATAGCCAGAACCTTGACACAATGCATTGCAGGTAGTTACATACTCAGCCTCACAGGTTGACAAAGCAACAACATCTTGCTTTCTTGAGCTTCAGGATATTGGAGCACCTGATAACAAGAACACAAAACCAGAAGTGCTTCTTCTATCTACTTTATCTCCACACCAGTCTGAGTCTGTATAACCCATGAGATGTAGATCACCCTTCACTTTCTGATTTGGAAACAAAATACCACAGTTTTTTGTCCCCTTTAGGTATCTCATGATCCTCTTGGCTGCTGCTAGGTGAGATTGCTTTGCTAATCACTCCAACACCATAAGAAATCTCTGGTCTACTGTGACAAATGAACCTCGAACATCCAATAATTTGTCTATACAAAGTTGCATCTACATTTTGTTCACTTTCTGAGTTGTCAATCTTCAGATTGGCCTCAACTGGAACTGCTACTGAGTTGCAGTTTTGCATGTGAAACTTCTTCAAAGTTTCAGTGATGTATTTCCTCTGATGCATAATAATGCCTCTGCTAGTCTTCATGAACTCAATGCCCAGGAAGTAAGAAAGTTCTCCAAGGTCAGTCATCTCAAATTGACGTGTCTTCAAGTTCTCAATTTCCCTCATATTGCTTCCTGTAATTACCAAGTCATCTACATAAAGGCATAGCAGCAGAGCTTCATCATTCTTGAGAAATTTCACATAGACACCATGCTCTACAATGCATTTCTTGAATCCATTGTCAGTTAGGAATGAGTCAATTCTCTTATTCCATGCTCTAGGTGCTTATTTGAGCCCATAGAGTGCTTTCTTCAACTTTAGCACTTTATCTTCTTGTCCTGCAGTCTCAAATCCAAGAGGTTGTTGTACATATACTTCTTCTAGGGGTCCATTTAGGAAGACAGACTTTACATCCATTTGCCATAGTTTCCACCCTTTCCAACTTGTCAAAACAATTATCAACCTCACAGTCTCAAACCTAGCCACTGGTGCAAAGACTTCTTTGTAATCATAACCTTCTTTCTGCATAAAGCCCTTTGCCACTAGCCTGACTTTGTGTTTAGCAATACTCCCATCTGGTTTGAGCTTGTTCTTAAAAACCCATTTGACCTTTATAGCTGTTTTGCCATTTGGTAGACTAGCCAGCTCCCATGTCTTGTTCCTCTCCATGGCTTTCAACTCTTCTCTCATAGCTTCTAATCATACTTCCTTTTTAATTGCTTCTTGGAAGGTGACAGGTTCTACTTCTCCCATTAGTGCTAGATGAACCAATTCACCATCATCTTCTATTGTACTATCAGGAAACATCTCATAGTCTTCTAGTCTTGTTGGCAAGCTTCTAGTCCTTGTGGATCTTCTTCCCTCTACTTCTTGAATTGCACCTGTAGGTTTAGCTTGAACTTCACCGGTAACATCATCAGGTTCTGGTTCACTCAATGTTTCTGTGTTAGTATGCATCATTGGCTTCTTGCTTGGATCATGCTTGTCCTTCATCCATGTGTTCAGCTCATCAAATTGCACATCCCTACTAAAAACTATTTGATTCGTTCTTGGATTTAAGAGTTTGTATGACCCTGTGAGATTGTAGCCAACAAAGATCATGTGTTCATTCTTGTCATCCAATTTCTTCCTTGTTGGATCAAGAATATGTCTATAACATGTTGAGCCAAAAACTCTCATATGCTTCACAAATGGTGTTTTCCCTGACCATACAGCTTTTGGTACTTGATTTTTAAGTTGTTGGGTGGGGCACCTATTCAGTACATATGTTGTTGTGACAACTGCTTCTCCCCATAGGGCTTTAGTAGGTTCTTTCCTCTCAACATGCTCCTCACCATGTTCATGATGGTCCTGTTTCTTCTCTCAACCACACCATTGTGTTGTGGTGTGTAGGGGGCTGTTACTTCATATAAGATGCCTTTGCCTATGCAAAAGGCTTCAATTTCTCTAGAGTTGAACTCTCCTCCTCCGTCTGTTCTAAAGATCTTCAACTTCTTCCCTGATTGTTTTTTAGTCATGGCTGTGAATTTCTTCAGGTTCTCAAATACTTCACTCTTAACCTTGAGTAAGTATGTCCACATTTTCCTGCTAAATTCATCAACAAAAGACACAAAGAACCTGTTCCCACCTAGAGAGGGAACCTCAAATGATCCACAAACATCAGAGTACACTATATGTAGTAAATTATTGGCTTTAGTGGGTGTGTAGTTGCTAAATGATGCTCTTGTTTGTTTGCTAATCATGCAATGGTCACAAACAGATTTGGGAATTCTAACTTGTGTCAAACCAGTCACCATATCTTTTGCATGTAGAAGGTTTAAATCTTTGAAATTGAGATGTCCATACCTCATGTGCCAAAGCCAAGACTCGTTTGATTTGGTTTCTGCATTTAGGCACTGAGAATCAAATGCTCCTAGCTTCACTTAGAAGGTCCTGTTCTCTGAGATTTTGGCCTTCGGTATTTTCTTCTGCATTTTGTCAAAGATCTCCATTGTGCCATCATGGAGGTTCATGCTGAATCCTTTCTGCAGTAACTGACCAGTGCTTAACAGATTGTTCTTCATTGTGGGAACATACAAAACCTCTATTATCAAGGTCTGGCCTCCATCTTTTCTTTGGATAAGCACATCACCTATTCCTTCTGCTTCAATGACTCTATTGTCTGCAAATTTGACCTTACTTCTCTTCTTCATATCAAAATTCACCAGCCACTCTTTTAAGTCCAGTCATATGATTGAAGCATCCTGAGTCAAGATACCAAGTATCATCATTTCCAGCCTCTGTATTTGTTGTCATCATCAATAACAAGGTGTTGTCTTCTACATCAACATCTTTACCTTTTTCCTCTTTCTATCAAATCTTTTCTTTCCTCCTCTATACTGCCTGTACCCTCCTCTACCATTGGACCATTCAGTTTGTTTTGAGTCATGTTTTTCAGCTTCTTGTTGTTGAGGAGCCTTTCCAGCATTTGATCTTGGATCTCTACCCCTACCTCGTGTTTTGTTGTAGCTTCTACTATTGCTTCCTCCTCTTCTGTGAGTTTGTGCTTGCAACGCCTGATCTGTGTGCCTCTCAGTGGTTCTTTCATTGAGCCGTTGCTCATTGGCTTCAAGGGATCCTTGAAGTTCTTCGATCTTCAGAGACTCTATTTTTCCGAATTCCTCCATCACTACAACGATATGATCGAATCTTGGGGTTAGAGTTCGCGATATTTTTTCAACAATCATGGATTCTGTGATCGTTTCGCCACACAATTTCATCGAATTCATCAGCTTGATAATCCAATTGAAGAAATCTACAATCTTTTATGTATCCTCCATTTGCATTAGCTTGTACTGACACCTCATGGTTTGCAACCTTACTTTCTTCAATTGATTTGCACTGGCATTTCCCTTTTCCAGAATGTCCCATGCTTCTTTGGAAGTTGCAGCTCTTGCAATCTTCTCAAAATGGGGAATATCCACACACTTGTGAAGAAGACACATTGCCTTGCAGTCTCTCTTCTTGTTCTCCTTGTGGATAGCTTTCTGCGTCTCCGTGGCCCCTTCAGGAAGGCTTGGGTAGCCTTCTTCCACGATGTCCATGACATCTTGATAGCCGAGGATCGCCTTCATCTGGATGCACCATCTTTCCCAATTCTTGCCATCGAGGATGGAGAGGACGGTGGCAAAGCTTCCGGTGTTAAGAGCCATTCTTGCAGCAGACTCCCTGGGATTCCTTGCTCTTGATACCAAATGTTAGAACCAAAGGAAAGATAGAGCTAAAAAAAATAGGGATATATGAAATGTATTATTGAGAAGTTATTTCTATTACAACATGTATTGAGCCTATTTATAGGCAATAGTAACTATGCCTATTTAAAAAGTTAACCAATAAACCTCTTGGTTACAGACTAGATGTATTGAATTACCCTTTTAACAATTTTTAATATTTTTTTTGTTTATAAAACGAAAATGACAAAAATTGAGTGTACTTCCTAGTTAAAGGTTATAAACTTAAATGAAACAAGTGGCAGTAGCATCACCTAGTGTAAATAATGTGCCATACGGAACTCTAGTACTATAAACAGAATGTAACATCTTTGGATTTATGTTCAGTACATAAAAGGGGGAAGAAAAAGAAGCAAACCTGCCGAGTACTCAACTGCCTGATAGTATTGCAGTTGCGGGATATATACACTAGAGTAAGCTTTTCCCAGTGAATTCAAATTCCCATTCATCCTGCTGCCCCTGTTCTGCCTTTGATGCCTAGTAAAGTTAGGAACCTGTGTAAGAGAGAGAGAAAAAAAATTCATATAAGGCTCATTAAAGATATCATCAAACCTGTTTTTCCTAATAAAAGAATTTCATTTCTGCAGTGAAGATTTTATGCAACTAAATATTTTACGTGAAAGAATAAAAGTTAGATTTTGTATAAAGATGTGGCTACTTCTTTAATTGTAAATATTTTCCCAAGAAGTATCTATTTTCCCCATAAATAAATATAAGACAATCATGAAAAGAAGTAAATGAAGACATTTAATTTTTAAGTTATGCAAATTTGTCACTCACAATGGGAACCTGTGAATGTTGAAATGATCTAGAGGGAGGCACAAAGTCATTAGCCCTCCATCCTGACCTCAATCCCAGAGGTTGATACAACAGCCCAGATTGAAACATTAGTGAAGCAACACTATGATAGAAGTAAGGTGGAACTCCACCAGGGATAACTGGAGTTGAAGATCCATCCAATCCTGCTTGTTGCGGTGCATAGTGGAGATTCAACTGTGTTTTCCTTTCCTTTTTCCTCTGAGCAATAGCAATATACAGTGGTTTACGGTGGAACATGCATCCTGTGGCATATAGCATCAACTTATAAACATAAACAACGTAATAAAGGCAATGCAAACTTTATGGTCCTAAACGGAATTCCTACTTATAAGTAAAGTGTTCTAAAATCATTAAAAAAAAATCTTTAAGGGGATATAAATTCTCAAGATCAGAACATTAATTATAAGTCACTACAAAGAAAATAACATCTAAATTATATCTGATCTTTCAATCACCAAACTTCAAGAAAAAAAACTTTGTGATCCAATAAATACAACATAAAGGTCTTGTGTTCTATTATTGAAATGTTATAGCAAGCACTTATATCCTGTTTCATAGTACTACCACAAATCTAGCTAAAAAAGCAGAACATGTCACATTCATATCCTATGACCTTACAGGATTACACCTGCAAAACTCACCATTAAAAGACATCACAGCTTTATTAGCCTCCTCTGGGTTGGAGAAGCAGATAAAACCAAACCCCTTGCTTATCCCTTTGTCATCTCGCATAACTTTTACAGAAGTTATAGTGCCACATGAGCTAAACAGATCTCGCAGTTCTTTATCGGTAACATCATCATCAATGTTCTTCACATACAAGTTAGATGCCTGGAAGTTAAATGAAGACATGCTATGAAAACTGAAATTGACCAGTTAAATGTAGGAGAAATGGCATGGAATTACCTGATATTTCAATATTTGTTCCTTACGTTTCTCCTCAAATTGGCGATGCAAGATTTGCTCACGTTCAGCCTTCTTTTGTGCCCTAGCTACATACAGATACTTTGAACCTATTTTTGATAAATCAAAAGGCAACAATATGTAGAGAATCAATACCAAGAAGAGGCAATTTGGTATATAAACAACCTGCACAGTAAAAGGGTAAATAAACTACCAAATTGTAATCCATTCATTGCTTCCATTGCCTTTTTAGCATCATCTGGATTCTCATAGTTCACAAATGCAAAACCCTTTGATAGCCCATTGTCATCCTTCGATATAGCCAAGCTAATAATTTTTCCAAAAGAGGAGAACTTTTCCTGAAGAAGTGCTTCTGTAATATCTGAGTCCAAGTTTTTAATGTACAAATTTGTATATTTAGCATCATAGCCAGGCAAAATGCGGTCACCTTTTCTGACAAACTTCCCAACATAACTATTAGAAGAACCAGAATCAGATTAAACTTAATCTTAGGCAATAATGCGAATACAGAAATTGAATACAGTAATTAATTTAAGGCACAAAATGCAAAAGACTTCAAATCATAAGAATATATGGATGATGAAAAACTTTAATTAACATAAGGGTTTTGCTTAGAACACTGGTTAAGGAATTAATAATAAAAAGTTTTTATTAAAAATTACATTGGAAATGCACTGAAAATCATAGTGGGGTGCATTAATAATATTTTTAATAAAATCTTTCTACTTTTTGATTCCTTAACTAGCATTTTGCCCTGAAATAATGGAGAGTTTAGCATACATCTGCTTGTTTCCCACTGTAGAGCCATTCAGCTTCTCAATGGCATTATTTGCAGATTCCTCCCACTCAAATTGAACAAAGCCATACCCTTTGCTCTTCCCATCCTCAGACATTACAACTTTGCTGGACAAAATATTCCCATATTTTTTAAATAAATCATGTAGCCCCGCATTATCTATGGATCCAGCTAAGTTCTGCCACGGTATTGAACACCAGAAACATTCCATTAGAATTCACTTCAAGTAATAATGAACCACACAATGATTTAACTATTTCATACCAAAGCTGTAGATATACCTTAACAAACACATTCCCTCTGCCACTTTTCCTTGCATTAGGATCACGATGTAACCACATGACCCTTATCACTTTTCCATTTAGATAAGAATTGTTTCTCAACTTGATTGCACGAATTGCTACTCAACAAATAAATCAAGGTTAGTGGAATCAGACTACATCAACAGTATAAACATACTAAGGCAATTGAGGTAAGCATCTTGTTTTAAAGATTCTCTAAGATCTCAATCAATATGCTCTAGTTTTTTAAAAGAAAAAATCTTGCAGTTAATAAAAAATTACAATTACAAATTTCAAGCCACACACTATGTCAGTGACACAACTTGGTCTGAATCCTTTAGAAACACGCTAAACTGACAAGAGTCTTCCAAGATTAGCGTTTCTTTACAAAAACAACAATAGTATTAGTATCAATACACCCTCCATTTTCAATGAAGCCAAAATCTGAAACATCAAACTACGTGCCAAGCAACGAAAAACCCTAGATATCCCTCACTTGAAAACCTAGAAAACAAAACACTAAGTAGAACCAACTAGCTAGCTTTGTACTGTTATATCCTCCTACTCCGTTGCACGTTATGGCAATCGATAAACAAAAATGAAAATTCTGTCTCTCTAAACAAAAAAGAATAATCGAAGAAACGATAAAAAAAGAAAAAAAAAACGCAATGCAATTAATATCAGAAATCAAAGGAACGATGAAAATTCTCTGTCTCTCTCTAAACGCAAAAGAAATATCAAAGAAAGGAATAAAGAAAACACCGCAATGCAATTTATCTCAGAAACTGTTAATCGTTAATGTTGTTATATATACGTGTCTCAGAGAGAGATACCGTCTTGCTGAGACCTGAAGTTGACGTAACCGTAACAGAGCGAGTTCATCGTCACGCGGTCTCTGCAGACGCGAACGGAAGCGATGCTCCCGAACTCCACGAAAGCCGCGAAGAGGTGGTGTTCCTGGACGTCTGGGTGGAGGTCTCCGACGTAAATCGATGCCGGAACGGCGGCGACCGTCGCGGGAACCGCCATTGATGAATCGGAAAAAGACGGTGCGGTGGTATGGAAGGAACGAAAGATAGGTCGAAAAAGGTGGCGAGCGACTAAAGCCCTATCTTCAACGACGGCGTGTTATATGAAAATGTTGGTGAGAGAGAGAGGGGAAGAAGAAGAAAGGGAAAAGAGTGCGAGTGACTGAGTGTGAGGACCTTGCATGCACGCAGACGAAGGTGGATTGACCGTTCAGTATATAGAGGTGAACAAGCGTGGAATTATGATCACGCGCTCCGTAGAGAGCGTTACATACACCTCATTTTTATAAAATAAAATAGGATTAATTAAGTTTTTACTCACTTTTTGTAATTTTAATTTTTACTCTTTCAAAAAAATTTGACAAAATTTAATTTTTTTGTTAATTTTTCTTCAATATTTTTAGTCCCTCTATTTTTTAAAAAATTTTATGCTCTCATTTATTTTTATTTTTTAACATTAGTCTCAAACATAAAATAAACAAAACATTAAAAAGAATAAAATAATGACTAATTTTGTGTAATAAAAATAAATAAGGGTTTAAAAATATACATTTTTTTAGAGGAATTAAAACTAACAAAAAATTAATGAAAGATTAAAAGTTATTAACAAATTTTGAAAGGCTAAATTTTAAGAGACTAATTTCCCACATTTGAGCCGATTGAGATGTATGTGTGAGAGATAAATATAATGTTTCCTATTATCTAATCTTTTTTTACATCTTGTAACCAATAAGAAAAATAATTTTTTTGTGTTAATTATTTACATTTAAATACATGTCTTGCTTCAAATGTATCTAAAATCTAACTATATATCTTAAAGATGATAACTATAAGTAAACTACTAAATCCTTAAATGTGGCAAGTTTGTCATTTTGATCTTTGATTTAGGAGTAAATTGCACTAAATTTCCCTATGTTTTGTATTTATTACACAAAATTCCTTCTTATTTTTACCTTACACTAACCTCTCCTAATTTTTGGTCATTTGTTACATTGAGACCCCCTAAACCCCTAACATTGTAAAAAAAAAAAAATAACAGAAGCTAAACATGTAACTTGCATGCACATGTGTTTTAATGATTTATTTTTCCTAAACTAGGTGCATTTTTAGAAATAAAAAAGATTATTTATGTTGTAGTTATGAAGTATTAATAAGGTGAGTGATTCAATAATGAAATGTAATTAACTCAAGCATGCATTTCGCTTCGGACATAGTTTTTCTATAACTAAATTGGTTGATTAACGGATGACTTAATTGAAAGTTTTGCATAACGAAATGTCACTCTCAGGTTAACATCTCTATAACTAATAAGATAATATTTTTTATAATCTCACTTCATTTTGTCTTTTACATCTCTCATCTTTTTTTTGTTTTTATTTTTTTATTTATGAGAAAAATATCAAGGCTCGAAGAAAAGGAGACTTTTCTTCATCTTTGGTGCCACAAATTCTAATGAAATTCTGACAACCTAGCATGAGAAGTTAGAGGAATGTGAAGAATTTCAAAAAATTATTTTATTATGTGCGTGATGGTTCAAGCATATTAGGTACTTAAATAATTAGGAATATAAAATTTAGTTATAAAATTATGTTTTTGGTAATTCAATATAATCTATTTACTTTCTACCAGTTTAACCTTTTGTATTCAAAAAGCATGATTTCTTGAATTTTGCATAGGAAACAATTACTATTCAACCAACACATGTATACCATGTATATGATTCTAAAGGTTTTTTTTTTTATAAAACTAATCAATGTTACTAATGTAAGATAATTCAACTATTATATTATTTATTATTTATAAGGTTGACATATATAGTATCAATTTGTTTGTTCTTTTTAATAAGGGATCTATTCATCTCTATTTAAAAAGCTCAACTGATATCCTAAGTATTAAAGGTTAAAAAAAAATCTTATTATTTATTTTTTCTACAATTATGTAGTACATGTTAGGTAATGATTACACATAAAGTGTTTGTTGTTTTTATAATTTGTATGGTAACACCAAAAACTACATTGGTGGATGACATTGTTGATGGAAGAATTGAGAGGAGGATAATAGTTAGAATAGTCTATTTTGGAAAGTTCTTGACTTCAAGAATGTTATGCAAACTAATTATGTTAAAATGATATGCCTAAATGATTAGATAATGAAATTTATATTTTCTATTTGCTAGAAAATTTTGTTCCATATTGTCAACATTGATTTTTTTGTTGTTGCTAGTTTTTAAATAGAAATCTATCAACGTACATGCTTCCATCAAATGTAGTCTCATCCCATGGTTTGAAATATTGTTGGAAGAAGAATTAATTTGCTTCTCTAATTGAAAATTTGTTGGTTTTACAAAATGATCTCAAATAGAAGACAACAAAGCACACACATATACAAGTTGAACTTATGAGAAGCACAAGTGCTGGTAAATAATGGACTTGTTAAGGAGTAAACACACATAACATGTTTTGAGAATTTAATGTTGTTTTGTATTTTGAGAAATTTTTTTTAAATTTCAATTATTTATGTAATAAAAAAATATAATTGTGATACATTGCTAATGTAAATATTTTTACACAACTAATCAATTAGAAATTATTTTAAATGTGATTTTTTTAGAGTAATAATCATTATAAAAGTAAAAAAATGTTCAATTATATGATAATTTATGATAAAATAATAATGTAAAAATATTTGCATTACCAATGTAATTTAATTAATTTCATAATTGAAGAAAAAATTAAAAATATAAAATGAGATCATTATATGAAAAAGATAAAATATAATTTTATAAAATGTTGTAAAAAAGTTGCATAAAGGGAAATTTTAGCAATATTTAAAATAATAGTGCATTTGAATTAATCTCATAACTTAAGAAAAATAAAAAGTATGAAATACGATAATCTATACTATTTAGTAAATTTTACTTAAAGTTTTTCTAGCCGTTAGATCAATTATTCAACCTTAAAATGACCGTCAGATTTAACTGAATTCAATCTTCCTAAATGCATTTAATGAAAAATTAAAGTTATTTACAATAATATTATTTATATATATAATTTTGATGATTAAATATTAATTTTGATCATTTTAATATTAGGTAATATTCTATTTATGATACAATTTTATTTTAAATTAATAATTAAGGATAGAAATTAAATAATAATTTATTATATTTATTCTCAAATCATCAATAATACAGTAATAAAATAATAATGTACTGTTAGTTTTTTTCTTACCAATAATTAGTTTTCAAATGAAAATAAATTTAATTTGTATTATATTATTCTATTAAAATATTAAATATTTTATAGATATATAAATATTATAATAATAACAATGAATATTATATTAATTCTTTTTATTCACATTCTCATCTTTATTATATTTTAAAATCAGTTACTTCAAAATATATTTAATGAAAAATTATAATTAATAGTACTAATTTAATAAAAATTTAGTTAAATTTAAATAATTCATAAAATTTTATTTTCTTTAATAACGAAGCATATTTATTAATAAATAAATTATATATAAAAAATATATTTTTCAGTTTAATTAATAAAATATATTTTATGAAAAATTTAAATTTATTATATATTCAGATAATTTAATTTTAATATTTTAAAAAAATAATAGGATATATATATATATATATATATATATATATATATATATATATATATATATATATATATATATATATATATATATATATATATATATATATATATATATATATATATATATATATATATATATATATATATATATATATATTACACTTCACTTTAGATTTAGTTTTTTTTTATATAGAAAATTGCATCAACTACAACAATAGTAATTATTATATATGTTTTATAATCATAAATTAATAATAAGAATAATAAATAGAGTTCTTCTGAATTCATATATAAAATTTAATTTTAGTATTATATTTTTATTTTATAAAATCAGAATTTTTTTTGGTTACATTATAAATTCAGAGTATGAAGTGTTAAATATTCATTATCTATAATGAATATAAAATAATTGTAAAGTATGCATTAATAGCATAACTATTATTATAATTAATAATTTTCTCTTTTTGAATTTAATCACATTAACATATGACAACTAACACATAAAAATATTTTAAAAATAGTAATAAATATCAATAATATTTCTTATAGATAAAGAATATGTATAATAATTAAATTATAATATATAAAATTTTGATCACATGATAATCTTTTATAAATAAATATCTTTTTTAAGCAACTATAGATTAATAACTTTAAAATATAGAAAGTAATGAAATTAAAATTTAATAATAATAATAATAATAAACTCATGGCATTGACAAAGAGTATTTAATTTAAGCCGCAATATTGTTAACGAATTCAAAACTTTAAGAATATTACATAATTAAATCAATATCCTCAGATTTATTAAATATTTATAAAAAAAAATATTTTTTTGATAAAAGCATTTAAAAGTTATTAATTATAAACACACAAAATTAAAGTATATAAACACATAGTATTCATAGTAACAAAATAAACACTACAATTTAAATAACTATAAATATGTATTTATTATATTTTTAATTTATATATTTTATATAGGTGTTACATCACTATCTTTTTAAGAAGATTATATCACTATTATTAATTGGAAAAATAAAAAATCAAAGTGAATTTCATTAGGTTTAATATTTTTTTAATACATCATCTCCTTTATAATTAATTATCTTTCTCAATTTAATATTATTATATTTAATATGCTTCTAATATTTTAAAAATTAATTTTATTAACGTACATATTTTATACAGATACTAAATATAAATATAAAAAATATATAACTTAACTTAACCGATGCACAGGTTTAAAATCTAGTTATATGAAAAAATAAGTTAAAATAAATGTTTTTTTTTTAAATATTGTAAAAAAATTATGTGAAGATAAATTTTTAAACATTTTGTAATACACCTTTTTTAATATATTATTTGTTGAATTAAAAAATTGTGTAGGTCCTATTTCTTGTTTGATGAGTTACACATATAATTTTATAGTT
The DNA here is from genome assembly GCF_004193775.1 of Glycine soja. Classification (NCBI taxonomy): domain Eukaryota; kingdom Viridiplantae; phylum Streptophyta; class Magnoliopsida; order Fabales; family Fabaceae; genus Glycine; species Glycine soja. The sequence goes on along the minus strand of NC_041014.1, from coordinate 26,170,014 downwards.
TTTAATAGGGTTAATTAAGTTTTTAATACCTTAACTTTTTCATATTATAATTTTTTATCGCTTAGAATATTTTTTGATAATTTTTAGTCTTTCATTAATTTTTTATCATCATTTTTAGTTCTTTTATTTTTTTTTAATTTCTCATTTATTTTTATTGATAAAAAATAATCCCAAATATAAAATAAACAAGGGATAAAAAATTAACAAAAAAAACTAGTTTTGAACAATAAAAATACACAACGGACTAAAAATAGACAAAAAAATTTAGAAGAACTAAAATTATTGACTGAAAATTAACGAAGGATTAAAAGTTATATAAAGAATTTTGAGGGATTAAAAATTTAATCAACTCTTTTTAATAAATTTTAACTTATAGTTGTAATAAGTAGTGTGCTAGAAAGTGTTATTTTCTTACACATGATAATTGTAATGGGATAGAGGGAAGGGAGTAATATACTCTTCTCTCATTTTTCACATTTAATTTCGAGAGACTTGAATTTAGTTATTTTTATATAATAGTAATTATTAAATACTGAAATTTATGTTGATAAACTATTTTGTAAATAAAAAAGTCTATCCATTAATTTTTATAATTAAATACATGTATGGGTAAGTGGGCATTTAATGATAGGATATAAATAAATAGATAACTAAATGGTTATATTAATATTTAAAGATAAACAATTTTGTCTATAGAAACGTCTTTGCATTAATTTTTAGAATTAACTACATGTATGGATAAGTGAGCATTTAATGATAGGATATAAAATAAATAGATAAATAAACGGTTAGATTAAAATTTAAATTTTAGAATTAATTTTAAATAACAAAAATAGTTTTATCAAAATAAAATTCATTTATTACATAAAATATAAAATTATGATAAATATTTTTCCTATCAACTTTTTTATATTTTTACTTAATTAAAATATGTTCTTAAAAAACTGATAAATAAGTATAAATTTTTAATAATGTTTATTAATATTTTTGTACTTATTAAATGAAAATAATATTTTTATATTAATAAAATGGCAAATAAATTTTTTATTTAATAATTTTATATGAACAAAAAATATAATATTAATTTATGTAATGTATAACATAAATATTAATTTAATATATTTTATGAAAAAAATATAATATTAATTTATGTAATGTATAACATACATAGAAAAATAATATATTTTGTTAATTCATTAAATGTGTAACATACATATTAATAGAATAATTTAACTATAAAAATTTAATTCTTAAATATTATAATTTACTTAAAAAGTTTATTTAACTTTTATAAAATATTAAGTTGATGATAAATTTTTAATGAATAAAATAATTATATTTATATATTTAATAAATTAAAATGATTTAAAATAAATAAATAAATTTGGGAAGCATGACATCCATCGTTTGATTAGGAGTGACAAACAAGTCAAACCATTTGGCAAGGATAACAAATTGGCTTCGAAAAAGGAATGTAAGTGGGTGGCAAAATGGTGGGTTGGTAATATGAATATGTCAAAGTACTAATTAAAGAATTAATTTCTCCCAACTCTTAATTGATAATGTTGTTTTATATAAATGGACTTGAAGATCAAATTTCTAATCATGTGTTTAGTAATTGTGTATTTGTGTCAAATTTTGTTGGTCCCATCTCTATTCCCCCTTCTAATTACGCTATCCTTGCAATTGATACATTATATTTAAATATGAAAAAAAATTAAATTGAAAAGAAAAAAATATTTATTAAGGTTAATTTTTCTTTCTTTTTCTTTTTATCTTTTAACCAATTTTCTCTCTTATTTTTTTTCTTCCTTCATCTTTCTCTCTAATCAAACATAATGTGAAGTTTAGATAAATGCATCATTGTGCACACTATATTTCACAAAATATTACAGTTCGACGTTGTGTTTTATTAGAAATTGTGACAAGTAGTTAATGTAGGCAACACTTCCAACAAAAGAGAATCATCTTGCCCAGATTGCAAGGCATTCAATTTTCTCCCTCATATGCCAATAACCTGTTTGATGATCTTGTGGTTAAGCATAAAAGGAATTTGATGAGATCTTACTTTGTGAGGAAATCCTCTTCTTTCAGAAATCTAGCTAAGACCGAATTCATCAGAGACATAAATAAAAAAGAAAAAAACTTTAATCACCGAACAACAACTTTAATGTTGTGCCAGGATTCATCCTTAATGGCAACTCTAAATCATCCAAAATTCATCTCCAAATTTTTCCAATCTCCCCATGCAATGTTATTTTTAAGTGTACCATTAAGGTCATTATTAATTACATTGATCCTTTATTCAGGGTGCATTTTCCCTTACCAAACTAGTTTTCCTCTGGGGTATATATTTATGATAATATAATCATAGTGCATATGATGAATAAAAAAGCTTAAACAAACGGTAAAATAGACCTTGAGATAGGTTATGACTACCTTTTACTGGAGTTTTATCAGAGAGACTATTTACAACTTACAAGAACTATCCATGCCTGTTGGCTTTGTTAATTTGATCCTGAACTGCACATCATCCTCCTCCTTCAAAATTTTATGGAATGGCAATAAGATTTTTTTTTTCCTTCTAAAGGAATTTCCTTCATGGAGATATGTTCCTGAAGGTGGTTGAGTTTTCATGGAGGCTCTATTCCTTTATTTTAAGTTAAATTAAAAAACTAGCAGAGTCCCCCACTTTGTCCACTTAAGCAATGTACGCAAAGCCTTTATTATTCTACTCATTTTTTTTTTTTTTATCTTTATCCTGTTTGTGTTTTACAGCAATGAGCCTTTTCTGAGGGGGATAAAGGGAAAATACTGTAACTTTATTTTTTTCTTCTTTTCTTTTAATGACACACAAACTCGTTGCACAAAATTGGTGAGGCCAATAAGAACAAGAAGCCATGTAAATGTTGCATGGTGAAGAGCAAGGAATGAGACAAGTAGAAACGGAAAAGAAAATACTAAAAAATGTATTTTAGAAGTTCAGAAATAGAACCAAGTCCCAAGAAGTACACTTGAGGTTCATTTTGAATATAAGTTGTCAAACAAAAATAAAGGTTCATAATATAAACAAATTATTCAAACTTCAGAAATTTTAATAATAACTAGTTTTTTTAATCAACTTTTGTTTATCATCCCCTTTTTACCCAGTCAAAAATTGGGTACTTACAATCATGATATTTCAACTAATCATTCTTTGAACTTCCATCGAAATTTCCACTTATCAGAATTTTGTCAAAATTTTCCCTTCTCAACCTTTCATCGAAATCTCCAATTGTCAAAGCTTCTATCCAAATCTGCATTTCTTCCAAGCTACTTGGAACATAAATCTTTGTCTTCTCACTTGATCTTTCTTCCCATGATTAATGTTGAAAACTTATTTTTACATTATCTTGACTGATGACTTTGATTCCCAACACTTCACATAAAAATTTTCATACCAACATTATGTACATAGAGAGAGCCACAAAGCTTACAGGTAGTAACTTAGAAAGAATGTGTATTTCGGAGCTGCTGACATGAAGCTGCCCTGCATTGATGTACTCGTCCTTACTTGTAGTCACCGAAACATTTACAGACAAAGAACCTAGCAGCAATTGAAGATTTAAGACACAGTAAATAATCATATATACTCTTTTCAGGAATGAAAAGTCTCTGGTGAACTTACAGTCATAGTTAGCCCATCCAATTCGTTGTTGAGCTATGTCATACACAACTATCTTATCTTTTAGGACAAGATCTGCAAAAATAGGTTAGAAACAATTTTGATTAATCTCAACATCATAGTAGTATATCACTTGCTGATCTGATACATTTGATGCATAATTTACAGAAAACGGATAGGCCAATTTATGATTAGCATACTTATTGATGATGTTTTCAAGTAAAATAAAATATTTTTTTTTACCATAACAGCTTTATTTACTATTTGAATAATGAAAATGAGACAAACTACCCTTTTTTTGGATCACATTTTAAAGTTCCATCAGAATGTTTGCTGAAATCTGAAAATCAACTATTATTTTTCAAGATTTTTTTGTAACACTCAACCAGGTGTATTTCCATTTGCAGTTCTACCATGTAACAACAAAGGGTTATGTGAAATTGTGTAGAAGCAACAAACCATAAGTTCTCAATGGAATGATCGCACACTAGCTGTTTACCACAAATACAAAAGACACAATTAAGACATTTTTTTCTCTCTTAATTGAAGTGTCCCATTTCATAATCACAAGAGTTATGATACAGTCTGCAGATTTTAGTCTGTTAAAAAATGTCCAGCATCTAACCTCCTAAAATTGAGGCTCCCTCCTGAAATTTCTGGAAACCGATGCACCACATTTCAGCACCATCCTGTTTAAGCAAATGGCAGCTCAGCATATCAGCAACATACAATTTCAAACCATAACTTCCTTATGCAAGAATATGACATAATAGACCTACTTACAAGGTAACCGTTATGCATAAGGTACTGCTCTGGTTTTAAAACCATTGATGCTCCACCCTCAAAGTTTAAACTTACCGAAGGAAAAATGTCACCTATACTGTAAAACATAAATTCTTATGTGTTATTGAGAAATCCTAATAGGAAAACTTTATGAGGAAAAACCATTCAAAAATCTTCTCAACAACTATTGTATATGTAATAACCTGGTTGGGACCAGATAACACTGGTTTCCTTTTGAATTTGTTTGCCTGGCAGATTGTGACACGGCAGTATTTATCTAGACATTCATTTAAAATTTCAACATCAGTATATGCTATAGGTAAAGTCAAAACCGTTTCTTAAAATGCAAGACAAGTAAACAAAAGGAAGACATTATTTTCCTCCTTTCCAAACCCCCTCTTAACAATAATAACACTAACAATATAAAAAAGGATGTAAACCTCAATAAGGTGTTCAATGGCTGGAGTATCTTAAAGCATGCAAGCCTCCCATTAAATCACTTCTAGATTTTCAATACGAAGCAATTATCAATTAGATCAATGAATTGTTCAAAATAAGACATGAAAGCAACAGAGTAAGAAAAATATCCTCATTATTTACTGGCTAATTACAAATTCTCATCATGGAAAAGGAAAGGGAGAATAATGCACCCAACACAGAACAGTGTTTCAAGATTTTGGGCGAGGTACAAGAAAACTTACAGCAGTGACAAGAGGATCATAAGCTTCTTGAATAAGATATGCCAATGTTGTACCACAGTCAACTATAGTCCCTCCTCGGTTGTTAGATATAGAAAATACAGCTGGATTAATTGGGAGAAGTTGTCCATTGACAGCAATACTCTGAAGATTCAAGTTGTAATGAGGCCTGATCAACAAGTCAAATACATAAAGAATTGCAAATTATTTGACAGAAAAAAAAGAAGCATAACAAGCATTTTAAGAACATGATTATTTATCTAATACAAAAGCTTACCTCCCCAAACTATCAGATCATACTATATATATATATATATAGATAGATAGATAGATAGATAGGTTTTATTTTATATTAATGACTTAGATTAATTCACTAAACATACATCACGTGACAAATCTCATTCTTTCCCTGTATGCGGAAAACACAACAGCTTGTTCATTTGAGTGTTCCTCTTCCCATTTTCTCTGAAATGTGTGTGCCTCCCTCTTCTTAAATGGCTTGTTGCGCTTTTGCTCTGGTGTCATGCGCTGCATGCTCATCCAAATCACCATTTGCAAATCCTTGTCCTTTCTTTGATCTTCCATTCCCAAACAGATCAAAACTTTTAGTCCCACAACCAGAGATAAACAAAACCTAGAAATAATTATTCTTGGGCTTAATTTCTCAGCAATCGAGAATCGAAGCTTTTGGATTCAACTCCTTTGCGAAATCAAAATTCGATTGTGGAACAGATAGGAGCGAGGTAGAGCATAATAGCATTGGAGGGGCGGTGTAGGGAGAAAGGGGCTATCAAATGTCAATTTTTTGTATATGAAATCGAATTTTGGTTCATTTTATGTTTTATGATCTTCAAATTTTGTTTGATGTTGGTGCAACAAAGTGTATTAGAATTGTAGAATTAATGGGAATTGTTATGGAGATGATAGAAGTTCACAGTTTGAAATTTCTCAAAGCAAAGAGAAGCAATTTTTCTTCGTCTCTTTATGACTGGACAAATCATCTGAGTTTGGCACTGAAACAAGGCTAATGCTTCACACCAGATCTCTCCCTTCCTCCCTGTAGTTTTCCAGCGAACCTCTGATTATCAGCGGCAGCGTTTTAAGTTTTTTTTTCCCCCCTTTCCTTGCCACCACTGGTTAGTTCTTGGTGCTCCATCTTCCAGTTTGGGTTAGTTCATGGTGGTTCATAGTAATGGTGGATCATTTAGATTTGGAGGCGATGGTGGGTGTCCTGAACTGGTGGAGGGTCGGTGAAGAGTGGCCGAAGGAGATGGAGGGTTGCCGTAAGAGGTAGAGGGAGAGAAACAGTAAAGGGGGGAAGATTTGATAGAGGTGTATAATAAGATCTTGCACCTTAGGTTAATCTGATGGCTGTTAATAATGGTGCATATTGCACCACCCATGAAGGTGGTCCACCCTAGAATTTTCCCTGAAACAAAAATAGAGTATCTTATGTCACTATGGTCTATGTTGGAAGTTTGTTAGGAAGAAAGATGTAAACCTGTGAAGGCATTCAAATATCAGAGGGTAAAAGTGCTAAGTTGGTTCCAGGCATGACACTAAAAATGAAAATATCAAAAAAGGAGGCAGCAGACAACGTTATGTAGGAATCTACAGGAATTCAAAATGTGGAACGATGTCTTTTAACTTGTTCTGTTTTGTGTTAATTTGAAGTAATTATAACAGAATCTCAGAGTGGAGGACAAGTATCAAAATGCCAAAGGGATAAATTTCTGTAGAGGAGCTTTGTGCAGTATTCAGAACTATCTTCGAGTCAAGAGTGGCAGTTGCAGCTATGTTACTGGTTTTTGTATATGACCATGTGAGGAAAATGTTGAGAGGCCTATATGTATTTTCTGCAGCTAGGGGGAGTGACAGTGTGCAAGGGGACGAGGAATTGGATCTGTAAAGGGGTAGTTTACTATGTGCTAACTGACAGGTCTTATTCCCTTCTGTGAAGTTACTAGTTTGTACAACTTCAGTTTGCTCTCATACTTCCTGTGTGATGGAAACATTATAATTAATGAAAAAGCTTGATTGCTTCCATTCTCTACTTCCACTCAACATATTTCCAACATTTAATTGTATCGTAGAAACGCGTGGTAATTATAAACTTGGACTCTCAAATTGAGAATAGCTTATGATAAAATAAGAACTACTCTCATAAGCACTAACAAGCTTCCCAAAAGGAATATCACATCTAAGCACTAACAAGCTTCATACTAACAAAATTCAGGGACACAATTTGTAAAGCCCAAAAAGCATAAAACACCAAATCTCTTCCCGCACAAGCACTAATACCACTCAAAACCTGATATCACTTCTACAAAACTGCATATATCCACACATAAAAATACCCGACATACATCGAAACCAGAACCACAAAACTGCATAAAAGTCATCAACACGTAAAATCACAAACTTTGGGGCAACAACCTTTTCCAAAATCACAAACTAAAACCAGCAACAACCTTACTTCCACCGAGTCTATTGTCATAATATACACTCTAATAGTCTAATTAGCCACAACTTAGGGGCTTTTCAATCAGTTAAACTCTATTGTATAACTACTAACTACAAAATATGGCTACAAAACATTTATTAGAACAAAGCATGAAAAAGGCTGGCTATGGATGACGGCAATTTGGCTTTTGGCTCCATATTCTTAGCAGACTAGGTGGCGGTGTTTTCAATTGGGGTGGTGACGGCAGTGTAGTGAACTGGGTGATATTAACAGTGACAGGTACAGTTGGTTTGTTCGTGTCAAAAATAACACAACACAAAAGGTATGAGAGGGACTGTTCGCATCAGACAGAACTGAACACAAGTTACACTTTCTGGTACAGTATGTAGGGATTGTACCTATCACCATTGCAAAGCTTGAAGGGCTTTCCAGTTATAGAGAATTGGTACTTCTATTTCAGTATGGAGAATTGTTACGGGATGAGAAGATGAAAGGTCTACCACCAACGGGAAGGCAAAGGTCCACTTCTATTTCAGAAGTGGAAAAGGTCACATTGCTTCATTATGAGTGACATTTTAAATTTAATCTAAGCTGTTAATATAAAATAAAATCAATGGTTCAGATTAAAAATAACTCTTTAGACTTACTCCTAGAGTAAGTAGATCCCCTCCCATATATATATGAAATAAAAAATAGCAATTTTGAAAAAAATAATAAGAAATATTTTATTATTATCTATATTATCTACATCTATGACTATATCTATATACATTACAATTGAGGATTCATCTCACAACCCATTTTGTCACCTATTTTCCTATCCGTTTGAATTTTTTTTGCCATTAAAATATATTAAAACTAGTTCCATTAAATTAAAACAATGCATTTTATATTTTCAATCATATTCATTTTAAGATATTTGCCTCTTGGAAATAAATTTTAAAATGGTTTCCACCACCAGGTTGATTCAAGCATAATCACCAAGAGTGTGGCATTTGAATGTGATATAATTGTGTTTGTGTAAGTGAAAGTGCAAAAGAAGCCAAAGGGGTTTTGATAAAAGAGGGTGTGCTAGATCCCTTCAAGACTATATCATCTTGAGAAACCAAAAAGAGGTTCTTCTCCATGAGAGGCATGAACCAAATATGTTAAGATCTTCCAAGATCACTACTTTATAATAAGAATACTAGCCTAAATCAAGATTGTAGGCTAAATACAATAAAATAAAACTCACCCAGCAGAAATTAGCAATTGAGGTTTAAAAATGACATAATTTCGACCTACCAAACATTGGCACATTGCACCAAACAAAGATCATAAGTTTGTGTAAGCTGAGAGATTATTAATTTCCTGTCATCCATACTAGTAAATTTTCATAATTAGTACACGAGTGATAAATTTTGGCAATTGACAATAACACAAATACCTAAATCAATTTCTTTCAGAAATGCCTTGTACATTCCTTTTACAACAATGTTATAAAATATTAGGGGAAAATGATCAACTAATTGGGGAGAGAAAATGAGAAAAGACGTGAAGAAGAGAACATACTGTGATGGTACAAGAGGACTATAAACAATACTTGGCTCCAAAATCTCACCAAGAACTAGAACACCTCCTCCATCGCCATCTCCCTTTAAGCAATGAGAGAAAACTTTGGGTGTTATTCCTCGAGATGACAATTGTGATACAACAGATAGAGGACCAGGGCCAAATCCAAAAATCCCATCAACTGCTTTATCTGTCTTAGTCAAATCTCCAGACTGACTGATGCTACACCTGTTACCAATACAATCATCCAAAACAGTCTCATTTAAAACCAAAATGGAAAAAATCATACTAATTATTAGCATAAACATGGGACTATATGCAGAAAACTACCAGATGAGAGCATGCACAAAAGAGTAAACAACATCAAAATAAGCAACCCCTATCTATTAACCTTTTTTCCCCTTTTTTATTAACAAATCATTCATCAACCTATTGAGTATTGGCAAATCTTACATTGTCACTTTAATCCCCTCCTCCCTCCCATTCCCTCTAATTTTCACTCCTACCAAGCATATCCCACATTTCCCTCCAAAAACTCAAACTCATCCAACTCTCCCATTCAGTTCTACTCTTCATGTGTTCCCAACCTTCCATTGATTGCACACACCTTTATTCACAATAACAAATAAGCATAGCAACTCACCCAAAAACAATGGTAGCCGAAGAGTTTACTGCCGGAGGCTGTCCCATGATCAAGTTAAAATACATTGCATCCGAAACATAATAACCCGATGTCCCACTCCCATCTCCATACTGAAAGGTGTAGCTGCACTGATTAACCCTCGGAGAGCATTCAGCAGCAGCACCCTGGACCCTGGAAGTGCATATTGGGTCCGAGCAGGGAATCAATGCTGCTGTGGATGAGCCAACCGTGTCAAAGAAATTAAGCTCAATCTGCACACCACAAAACACAACCAACATAAATCTCAACACATCAATCTCCAAATCAAAAACCTCACTCCCCATTAAGGCACCACAAGTATGCATGATAACAAGAAGCTGAACACATTAAGCACCAAAATCAAGTTCGAATTCAAAAATCCTCACTCCCCATTAAGGCACCACGAGTTGCATGACAACAAGAAAGAAGCTCAACACACTAAGCACCAAAATCAAAATCAAATTCAAATTAAAAACTCCTCACCCCTAGTTGACTAGACTGAGGGCAATTACTGCAAGTATTGCAATTCACCCACAATATGTCACTTCCCGTATCAATCTGAACGTTAAACTCCTTAGGAGGAGTTCCCATCTTCACTTTCGTATAATACAATCTGAACATGAAAATTGAAAACCAGCATCACCACCACCATATTAATAACATATTCTATAAATATTAAAATAACACTCTCACCTGATCAATCAAAAACTAAATTAAATAAAACTTAGCACCAAAGTATAAAAATGTAATTTTGTCACACATACAATAAATGCATTTTAAAAAAAAAAACTTTAATGGATTACCCGTACGTACCCAACGGAGTTTGGATCGGAGGTGCCTTGGACGGAGAAGTCGACGACGCCGCCGGCGACGCCGCGCAACATGCGGGCGTGGCGGGCCCTGTCGCGGGCTTTCAGCGCCGCCACCTCCACGCGGTGGCCCGTCGGAGGAATGCTCCGCTCCAGAGGGAGGAAAACTCCGTGCACCGCCGACAATAGTACGGTGGTTACGACCAACAACGTCGGAATGCAACACCGCATGTTGTTTTTTTGTTATTGCGTGTGGTTTTGGGTTTTGTCTGGCTACTAGTGAGAATGACGAGGGACTCGGTGCATTGAAAGTAGAAACATAACATAGAAGAGAAGAGAGAGAGAGGGGAGAGTGTGACAGTTTGTTTAGGACACGATGGTTGCTGATTATGGAAAATGGTTAATCAGCTAAATTCATGTTAGATAGTACTAACTCATGCGTCGGTGCTGCCACTGCTTATATATATATATATATACAGATAAATGGTGGAGATGTGTTAGTAACTAATTTTTTTAATATATTTTTTTATTATTAATCAAAATTTATTAAAAATAATAAAATTTGATAAGTTTCATATCATATTTAATTATTTTTAACATATTTTAATCAATAAAAAAATATATTTAAAAAAGTATGTTAAATATTATTCCTAAAACTTTGCAAATACATAATAACACCTATCCAAATTGATTTTATTTATAAATTTATTTTTTTAATTTTGTTTTGCAAAGTTAATACTATCTTATTATTTTAACTAGATTTTCAATCCATGTTTTGTGCGGATCTATTTAGATTATATAATTTTTATATTTGTATATGTTTTGTAGAAAAATATTTGTATATAAATAAAACATCTTTACCACAATAGTTTTGTAAATATTTAAAATTTAAAATTTAAAATTCAAAATTATGGCTAAGAATTATGTTATCATCACATATACATGTTACACTCAAACATCCAATTTTTAAAACACTACTTTACGCAGACGCAGCAACCTGAAAGGGAAAACCCATTATTTAAAGGCAAAGTTATTCCCAAATCTACTACACCTCTTTGGATTTTATGGTTCAACAATGGTTAAGATGATTTCAAGAAAATTAATGGTTAGAATGAAAAATATTTTTTTAAAATTAATGTTTATGTAGGCGGTTTACAAGTTTATGTGACAAATTATTAAATAAAACAAAAAATAAAAAAAATTAATAAAAATTGAACTCATAATTTTTTATTTAAATATAAGATAATAAACCACTAAGTGATTTATTTTATTTAATTAATTTTATAAAAATTATTTTATATGTATCATTAGTTAAGATTTATTATAAATTAAAAAAATATTTAATAGATAAATATTTTTAATTTTATTTTATACCATTTTATATATTTTATTTTGAATAGTTTACATTTTTATTTTAATTTTGTCAATTTATAATTAAATTTCATAAATTAATATATAAATTGATCTTAATATATATATATAGATTATTTTTACTCTAATTATATAAATCAATATAGTTGCATCAATTAATATATAAATTAAACAAATTACATAAGTTTATTTTAACATGTAAATTATTTTTATTCTAATTATATAAATTAATAAAATTTCAAAATTTATTTTTTTAGAAAACTTACAAGTTAATATTTTCATTTTAATTATAAGAAAATTATTTAGTAAATAAATTTTTTTAATACCAATTATATAAATGAAGAAAATTACATAAATTAATATATAAATTATTTTATGTAATATATAAAAATTATGTAAATTTTTTGTTATACATAAATAATACAGGTTTTTATTTTAATTATAAAAAGAATTAAATTTTTAATTTTTAATTTTAGGATTATTTAAATATTATTTTAAATTTACATAATTTGTATAAATTACATAAAATATTATTTTAAAATAATATATATATATATGAGAACTCTTGACTAATAATATATATAAAATAATATTTATAAAATTAACTAAATAAAATAATTTTCTCAATAATTTATTATTTTACCTTTAAATAAAAACTTCAAACCATCCACAGTTATTAACAAATGAAAATTTGGAGATCTTACAATTAACAAAGCTTCAAACTTCCTTTAGATACCATATATAAATATATCATACAATTTCAATCTATCTATTAGTATTTAATATGTACTATTGACATAGTATTACAATAAAGTATTAGATGAATATATAGAATGCCACCTTAACATTTTTATGAAATATTATATATCAAGTTAAACTAAAATTGTATGATTAAGTTAAAACAATAATCCATGAAAAAAAAATTGAACCGAAATGGCAAATTACCAATAATAATAGAATGACTAAGAGTGGAATAAAGTTGAATTTAAGTTAGTCGTGTGTGTAGTAAGTACTCTGACACGATGCTTTAGCCTCTCAAACTTTTTCAATGAAAGTCAATGAAGATTCCCTATAATTATTAAAGTTTTTTTTGTTTCTAAGTAGCATTTAAATCAAGTATAATTAATTTATCCGACTCATTTACAGTCCCATTTTGCCTGTGGGGGGTTCAAGCCTTCTTGGGGCTGTTAATAGGAAGAAAAATAATCTAAGAGTTAATATTATTATCATGCACTCATTTTATATCTCACTTTTTTTCTATTTCTTTCATTTCTTATTACATCTATTTTTTTTGTATTTTTTTAATTTATCTCTTTTTCTACTCGTAGACCCTAAAAATGGAGTGTACATTGATCATTTTTCATAATGTAGAGCCTCATCGTTTTTCTATTTTTTCGTGAAGCTTCGTAATAGATTTAGAAAACAAAGGGAGTGAATCATAAAAATAGTTAGAAAGATATTGCTGAGATCCCCACATCTGCATGAAAACAGACCCTTTAACGGTAGGTTGTATTTTATTATTATAGTGCAGTTTCTTATATGTACCAAAAAATTGATATGGATCAAATATCTTATCATATGGTGGATCAGAGGGAGAATATAACAGTGTACCTGTCGGATTAATTAATATATATAAAATTTATCTTTTGCGAAGAGATTATGGGACCTTACACGAACTCCGATTGAAAATTGCAACAACGTGCCTAGTGAGCATACCAAGATCGAAAAAGATGGAAAGAGACATGTGGGAACAGGTACAATGATATGCTTCAATAATAGGGAGTTGCAGGGACAAGAAGAAATTCAGAGACACTAATTTGAGTAATTTCAATTCACATGTGTTATTTTATTTCCAATCGTTGATAAGATTAGCAAGCACACATGAAAAAAGTGGCTCAGGTTCTATTAATGTTGTTAAGCTAATAACAACAACCTTTTATTTCATGTAAGGTTATTTTATGTCAAACACATAAAAAATGTCCCATTTTCCTGTGTGTGGCGCCTTAGGGTGCCTATCAAGGTTGCTTTCTTTGAGTGGGGGGCTCTTTCGTAATAGACTTCATACCAAAGATAACATGTTGATCAGACATATCATTCAACAAGAAGATTTGTTATGTCCCTTGTATTCTCTACAAGTTGATGAGTCACTGTAACAGCCGTTTCCTTTGGTTTAAAAAGGTAATAAATAAATATAAAATTAAAAAAATAATAAGAATAAGAATTATGTTATAAGATTTCTCAATATATAAAACAACTTTTAATCCTATAGCAGTTTTACAAAATATTTTCTATTTCTTTTTCTCAGACGCTTAAGAATCCTAACAATTGCTAATGCATAACGCTTAAGTGACTACATCGAGATAAGAGATGAGTTACTCATACTTGAAGATTAGAATGAACATGTGTAGAGATCTTAGATAATAAGTCTTTTGGTTATTTTATAAAATTCAATTTTGATCTTATGTTTTTAATTACAGATTGATTGCGTTTGACGGATCAATTAGTGTCCCAATGTAAAATTATTGTAAAATTGATATGTTGTTGTGTTGAATGAAAACCCTAAAAATTAAATTTTTTTCTAATTGTTGAATTAAGTAAGGAGGAGTTTACCATAAGGTGAATGGACTCTTTCTTTTTCTCTATTGTATATTTTTTTTAAAATGCTCATCACATTTTCTCCTTTTTGCCAATGATAAATTTTGCCAAATTGTATTTTACGGCTGAAATAATTGAGAAAATTTTGTGATTAATTTCCGTGATGATGGTACAATACAAAAGCTCAAGCTCTTGTGAATTAGAATGCATGATTTCTCTAGTTTATTTTGATTTATAAATATAGATTCCATTCTCTAATGGGTGAACTTCTCATTACTGAATTTTCGTGGCTTGTGTTTAGGATATTACGTATATATGTTTTTTCATATAAACAAATATATGTATATAAATTTGTGATTTGTTATATATATATATATATATATATATATATATATATATATATATATAATACTTTTATTATTTATTGTTATTATTTAAATAATGATATGTTGGTCATTTGTTGTTATTATTATTTTAAATGTATTTAATATTACATCTATTTGTATAGTGACATGTTATATATAATTGCTATATGTAAATATATTTAAAAGCTTTGAAATTAGATATATTTTATTATTATAATACATGTTTTTCTATTTGTTAAGTATATTTTGTAGTTAGTTAATTTGTGAGATGTTAAATTGTGGGCATGAGATATGGTTGTGAATAAGTGTGTGGTTATTACTTGATGTGACATTATTTGTGTTATGAGGTGTAAATTATACAATAACCTGAATAGTGTTCACCTTGAGAAAAATGTTTATGTGCGAAGTGTTAAAATGAAAGTGTGGGGTTCCAAGTTAGGAACATGGGATGTTAAATTGTAGTGCATTGTGTTAAACGTGTTTGATGTGACACACTTTACTTCGACATACATATTTATATAATATCATACATGAAAATACGAAATTAATTAAAATGATTTTATTCAATAAACATAAAGGAGCTCACATGGGTAAAAGGTTCATATTCGCGTTAATCATCAAACTAAAAACATATCAAATAAGGGTATGAAAATATCTTTGGCCCAAAACAAGGTCATCCAATTCTTTTACAAAAGGAAACGAGTTAAGCAGTGGAATAACATGGAATAAAACGAGTTAAGCAGTGGAATAACATGGAATAACATGTTCAAAATATTATGCAAATAATATAGAAACTCATGTCCCAATATCACATTCTATTAGAGCATTGTGTTCCAGCGTCTTCTAGCATGAGGTTCTCCATAGCTATCCACCTAACTATTTGTTCTCACAAACACAAAGTTCGATATCATCATAGGATCCAAACACAAACAACACACATGGAGTGAGTTATCACATTCCTAACTAATAGAGATAAATGAAACAACATAGATATACATATCATATAAATAAAATACAGCTTACTTAAACACAACTTATGTCATTTCACCACATACTGCGTGACATCACATCTCAACACTATACGTCTCACATTTTTTCACATCATTCGCATACTCAAGAATCAAAATACGATATCACTCAACCAATCAATATTGATCAATACACAAGCATTATGCAACATATATACTAAAACTCAATCCTATATGCAATGTGATACCATGTAAGTGAAAAACTCGTCGAACGCCTAGGAGTACATGACAAGACAGATCACACACTAGTAAGTTAGGTCACTCTCACTAAGTAAAATCATAGGGAGAGCAGTTAGGGTCATTTTGTTCTACGAGAACACTCCAACCATATGGGATCAGCATACGCTTCAAGGAACTTTCAAACCGAGTGTATTTACCCCCAAGGCCTACACTTCAAAGAGTTCGTCATGGTCTCTTCCTCCTGATTCAAGTTCAACCCAAAAAACATTTTATCACGCAGACTCTATCTATGAATTGTACAAAACACATGACTCCTCAATTGTTCTCAAAATAAGTTTAACTCATCGCACCTCAAAGTGATTAAACTCGTTGGGTTCCCACTGTAGATCCCATCACAATACTCATAACGCATTAACTCATCTCCCTTAAAAGGTTTTACAGTCGTGTGATTGTACGACTCATAGCTCACAACTCAATGCACACAACATCTCAATATACATGTGTGATCTCACAATTTAACACATACTTAACTTGTCATTTATACAATTATTCACACTTCCATAATCCCAAGACAACACGTTATTACACCTCATGCATTATATACATGTCACACAATAATAATATTAATATGTTATGTTCATATGAATAAACCCCTCAAACTATTTCACATAATCATATCAAAATCAAAGGAATAAAAAATCATAGCTCAAAAACATGAAAACACCAAGAGCACTCAATTTTATTAATCAATTTGCATTAGGGCATCAATTGGTCCATCAAACACAACAATCTAGCAATTATAATCATAAAGGAAGAATCACAATACAGTAAACATCCCAAAAATAAATATCAATTTGATTCTCTAAGGATCCCTGCACTTGTTCATTCTAACCCCAATTGTGACAAACTCATCCCTTACCTCTAAGCGAGCTCACATGTGTAGTCCAGTAGAGATAGTGGCGTCTCTACAGGTTCTCTAATATTCTTCAAGCCTTTCCTCTGGTTGCTCTGTTAGGATTTTCAAGCGTTAGAGAGAAGAAAAATGGATTGGAGCCTCCATTTCATTGTCTCTTTGCGAGAGACATTTTTCTCACCACAGACATTATTTTGCAAATCCCAACGATCGATATGTGTGAAAAATGAGTTCTAAACCGGGTTTTCAAATTTCATGATGATCCAACGATTAACAAGTTCAGAATCACAGTTTTATTGAGACAGGTTTGGATATATGCGGGAAAAATAAAACTACGTGAGAGCCACATTTCTCTCACCATATATATTATTTGGCAAATCTCAATGGTGGGGATGTGAGAAAATTAGTCCCAAACTTGGTGTTCAAATTTCTTGATGATCCAACGGTTAAAAAGTTCGATATTGTAATTTTACTGAGACAGATTTGGGTGTATGTAGAAAAAGAAAGGGTTTTGAGAAAGGGGGAAGGGAAAACAAATATGAGAGATGAGAGAGCGTAAAGACATATCAAAAATGTAAAAACTAACCTAATATTTATAGTTAGGATACTCTCAACTTATTGTTTACTCTATTATTCTTTATTTTATTATTTTATAAAAATGAATTTTATTTTACTTTCTATCACATGAATAAATAAAACATCCTTTTTATTTTCTAAGAACATATATTTATTTTATTTACCTTAAAACTATTATTTTAATTAATAAAATTATTTTCCTTATTTATTTAATTACAAAAATCTCATTATTTTCCTAAAACTCTATTTATTTTTTAAATAAAATTATTTTTAATTTATTTTACAAAAAATAGGGTGTTACATTTGAAAATAAGTGTGAGGTCGTGAATATCGTATAATTCATGAGCAGTGTCTGCATGAAAAAGTTGTTTTAGGGGTTGGACCTGAATCAGGAAGGCGATGCCTTAACGGATTCTTTGGAGTCTAGGCCTTAGGGGTAAATGCATTCGGTTTGAGTGCTCCTTTAAGTTTATGTTGTTCCCATATGGTTGGAGCATTCTCATAAAATAGAATGACCCTGACTGATCACCTTATGATTTCAGTTAGCGAGAGTGACCTGACATACCCATTGTGTGGTGTGTTTTCTTATGTACTCCTATGCGTCCTAGTGTTGTTTTTTACTAACTTGGTACCACATTGCATATAGGCTTGAGTCTTTAGTATAATTGTTGCATAACGCATGTGAATTATTTATTATGAAATTAGTAAATGTTGTTATGTCTTGAGTCGAGTGTGTGATTCATGTGTAATGTGATTGATGATTGAAAAATAAATTTTAAATGATAATGTGGTGAAATGACGTGGATTGTAGTAAGTTGGGCTATGTGATAAATATTTCCTTAATTTATTTTGCTTATGTTTTTGTTTATCCATATTTTATTTAAAAATGTGATAACTCACTTCCGGTGTGTGTTTGTGTTTGAGCTGATTGTCATTTTGTTTCAGGTGAGCTAACCTATGATGATGATCATGCTGGAGATGGAGAGGCTTAGCCTTTCTTAGGTAAACACTCTGATAGATGTGACATTAGGGCATGGGGCATGGGGCTTTTATTTCACATGTTATAATTCCATCAATAGTGTAGTTGTTTTATGATTTCTGTTGTTAGTTGAATTCCTTTTCATAAACTTGGTTGGCCATTTTTGAGCTGAGACAATTCGATTTCCTTATTTGAGCTAGTTCTATTTCAATACTTGAGAAGTGAATGTGAACCTTTTACCCTTGAAATTTTTTGTATATACTATGTGTTTGATGAACTTTTAATTAGTTCCACATTTACATTTCGTTTATTACATATATGTGTCGAGATAGAAGGTTTCACATTAACCACCCATTCCTGTCGTATATGGTTGTTTGCCAGGTGTGATGCACTTGTTATTCTTGGATTTCTCCTTCATTTGCTATGGCCTTACTCGACAATATTAAGGATCATTTCAAACAAATACTGGGTATGGGTAGATCTAGAACAAATAGTGAGATATGACATGTTATTTGGTGCGTAGTGATGGTTTGGTTTGTGTATGGAAATCATGAAATAATCTTGTTTTAATCAACATACAATAAGAGCTTTATAAAGGTGATGATCTGGTTGTTCCTTATGTCCTTAATGGAACTTTCCCTCCTCTTGATGATGAGTGGCTTGCTAACTTTGGTCATATTCCCTCTAATGTTGAAATCCACCAAACTATCAAATATATGGGATGGGGAGTTTGAAAGCTCCAGGCCCATATGGTTATCAGGCTTTATTTTTTTAGGAACATTGGCAGGTAGTGGGTCGTGATATTTACACAATGATCAGGGAGACCTTCTAAGAGCCTGTTAAGGTGGACGAAATTAACAAAACATTCATCATTCTTATTCATAAGAAAGATGATGTTTGTTTTGTTAAAGATTTTTGACCTATAAGTTTGTGCAATATTGTCTACAAAACCTAGACTCATTTAATTTCTCAGAGACTTAGATCTGTGATGGGGAAGTTGGTTGGGCCTTTTCAATCCAGCTTCGTGCCTAACTGTCAGAGTGGGGATAATATTATTATGGCTCAAGAAATTTTCCATTCGACGAGGAAGAAATGTGGGGTTAGATAGGCTGGATGGCTTTGAAAATAGATTTGGAGAAGGCTTATGAGAGGTTGAAGTTGGACTCTGTGAAGGATACTCTTTAGAACATTGGTTTTCACAATAATATTGTGAATCTCATTGGTTAGTGCATGTGTTCAACTTTTATGAAAGTCCTTTGAAAAGGAGAAACTTTGGAGGAATTTTGACCCTTTAGAGGAATTAGACAAGGGAACCCCCTCTCCCCATATTTATTTGTGTTGTGCATTGAGTGTATGCTTCAACTAATCTTTATTGTTGTGGATCAAGGAGTGTGGCGTCCTATTTTCTTATCTAGACAGAGTGACCCTATCTCTCATCTAGCCTTTGTAGATGACCTTATTTTATTTGCATAAGCTTTTATGGATCAGGTTTATTCAATCAGAAATATTTTGAACTTATTTTGCAGAAGTTATGGTTATAAAATTAGTCTTGAGAAGTCTCACATATATTTTTCTAAGAATGTTGGAAGGAACTTAAGTCTCTAACTGAGTTATGAGTTGGGAATTCAATGGACACATGACCTTAGAAAGTACTTAGGAGTGCCTATTTTTTACAAAAGGCCTTCTAGGGCTATATTCCGATTTATTATTGATAAGGTGCACCATGTTACAAATAATGACGCATCGAAACACAAACCAAGAAGGGGGGTGAATTGGTTTGAAATCGATTTTGAACTAAAATTAAAACTTTTCGCAAATATCTTCCTTTAATCCAATTGAAACAAGAGATTTAGATGTGTTGCAAATACCCTTTGATTTCTTAACCATAATTAAACAATTTCACAATGATACAAATGAAGATATCAACACACAAATGTTAAGAAACTTGAGCAAGAAGCAATATAAGAGTTAACTGGGTTTGAGAAAACATGCAAACACAATTTATACTGGTTCGATTTCTAAGAAACCTACATCCAGTTGATCCATAGTAACCTACTAGGATATTTCTACTATAATTTTTGAGTTACAACCAAACTCACAAGCAAATGTACTCAGAAATGCACTAATCCTTGAAAACCCATCAAGAATTAAAACATACAGTAGAATACCCACTACATAAAACACCATTAAGGAATCTACTCAATGAAAATGACAATCTCGTTGGAAGGCTCCAGAGAGATTTAAAAGCTTTCTCTTGAAAATGGGCCATGACTTTGTTATGATGAATGTAAGGAGATTGAGAATGAGTTTGACAAATAGTAATTTATGTGCTATGTGTGATAATAATGAATAATCCTTCCTCCACCTTTTTTGTGATTGCAATCATGTGAGCTGGGTGAGGCAGTTCTTCATTCGAAGGGCCTCGGGCACTCAATTTTATTCCTACAAGGACTGGAAGGTATGTGTAAAGGCAAATATCACAAGAAAGGAGGAGGGGGTTGAATTGTGATTTTAGAAATTTTAAAGCCTTTTTCGTGAGAAACAAAGTTTTCGTCTAATGTATAACTAAGCAAAAAAGATAACAGATATTTGTAAAACAAATTCAGACAATAGACTCATTTTGTAAATCAAAATATGTTTAAAAAAAAATCAAATTCAAACCATAGGCCAAACAAAAAGAAAGGAGAGCAAGAAAATAACTTAGACACAAAGAGTTTATACTGGTTCATCTCTACCACTAAGACTACGTCCAGTTCTTAGCAAATCATCAAGTTTCACTAACTTTAACAACTTACAAGTACTAGTCACTGCCACTTCTGGCTCTACAACTTAAGCTCTACCTCAAGTTTGATACAAGTCAGTATTCTTAATTCTACCAAATCATTGTTGACTTTATACAATCAAAGTAGTTTTGTTGTTTGATTGCATAATGACTAACTCTCAATTGTCTTATAGACAAATATGCAATTTCAACACTTAGTCTTTTTTATCTCAAGATGTTTTGATACCTTTTCTAAACTTTACAAGAATTTACATAGAGCTTTTTACATAATTTTTTTTGAATATGAGTGCGTCAATTTCTTCTTCATGTATTCAAAGCTTTTGGTATTTATAAACCATCTTCAACAAGTGTCTATTGTCTCTAAGCGGATAGATTTCTTCATTTTAGCTTGTGTTTGAAGAATGTGGTCATTGGAGCATTTAATGATTGCATTAAACACATACTTCTTCATGTTGGAAAATCATTCTACTTAGCTATCATGTTGAAAACTTCAGTAGGAAACCACTTCCTTTTGCGTCAAGGTAGGTTTGCACAACAGAGCACATCTTTTGATGAAGATTGGTAACTTTTAGATCTTGAACTTCATTTATTTTTCATAGGATTCGATAGACCCTAGGAGAACGTCTCTATAAAACATATCTCAAACATAAAATATTAAATGTCGTCTCTTAAATGTTGTATTAGATCATGACGTTTAGCCAATTATCATCTGATATCTTTATATGTAGGCACATCTTTTGATGAAGATTGGTAACTTTCAGATCTTGAACTTCAATTATTTTTCATAGGATTCGATAGACCCTAGGAGAATGTTTCTATAAAACATATCTTAAACACAAAATATTAAATGAAATCTTAAATGTCATCTCTTAAATGTTGTATTAGATCATGACGTTTAGCCAATTATCATCTGATATCTTTAGATGTAGGCTTGCAAAGCATGTTCTGATATCGCATAAGATCCAACTTTTAACATTTGTATTTATTTATATCTAATCAAAATAATTAGGAGTCCTAATTTATCTTAAGACATAAATGTCTTTTAACTTAACAATATGGTTTTAGGTCAATCTATCCAATAAAGAGGTTATGCATGATCTCGATTGGCCTATATTGTTCAGTGTCTTGTTCTATTTCATATGGTGAAAACATAATAGACTAGTGTTTTCTAATGAGCAATGGACTTTACTTGATTTGATTCATAAAGCTTGTTCCTAAGCAAGGTCTTACAAAGAAAGTGTGGTTATCCACATGCTTCTTATGCATTTGAACTAGTTGCATTCTAGCATGACTTAGATCAAGTGGGTTTTCCCTAATTTTGGAGAAGTAGCTATGAACTATGGTGGAGCTGTGACAATGGTGGCATTATATCTTCTTCTGCTAGTGTGGTGTATGAACACAATGGTTTCTTTCTCTTTGGTGTTACTGCTAATCTAGGAGGTTGTTCAGTGCTTGTAGCAAAGTTAAAAACCATTTTTTTTTGTCTCAAGCTTGCTTGGTCGGGGGTTCCTAAATATCTGGGTGGATTCAGACTCATTATTAGCTATTAAACTTTTGTCAAATGGTTGTTGCTTGTTGCACCCTTGTTTAAATCTGATTAGAGGGATTCATTTGATCTATGCGAATGGGATGAAACATAACTTAGAACCATATTTTTCGAGAAGCCAATCAAGTGGTTGATGCCATGGACAAACACACAATGAAGGATGACTTCAAATTTCATATTTTTGAATTTGCTATCAATTTTATAATTGATGTTGTAAGTGCTTATATAGCTCATATATGTTTTCCTAGAGGCTTTTAGTCTTTGATTTTTATGCAACTCACAAAAAAAAAATATTATGGATCTATTGATGGATTGACAAGTGCACCAATACATCTCAAGTAATAAAGTTAAAATAGAAATCCGAGTATCGTATCCATAGGGACTTTGTTTGTACTTAGGTAGATGAATATTTAATTTACAAGTAATAAATAACGAATTTAAAATAGAAGATAAAGAAAGATAAAAGATAAGATAAAGATTTAAATTAAAATATGATAAAGATAAAAAATTAGAAGATAAAATAGATAATAAATTTTAATGTAAAATATAAGAAAAATAAAAGATAACAATGATTATAAAAAGATGAATTCAAAAAATGAGAATGTTAGGAACTTAGCCTACGAAAGCTACTTGATGTAATAATAATTTTTCTCTATTTATAATTATTCCAATTTACACCTGCATCTATTAGTATACTCTAATTTTGGTCCCCCACATGAAATAGCCTAATTTATCTATTTTCTCTCCCAAATTCCTTTGCAGAGCTAAAATAGTAAATTGCATTAAGAATAGAGATATATAACAAGCTAAATAAATATCAACCTATACCTAGTGATGACTTTATTTAGATACCCTTTCCCATTTCTATTAGAAAATAACGTTTTCCAATGCTACCCCTAATACTTATCATGCAAATGGGTGATCAAGCCACAAACAATAATATTAAGCACAAGAAAATGCAAAAGTAATATTCATAAATAGATAAGAACAGAAATTATATCAAGAGTAGTTGACTGTCAAGTTCGCAACAAAAGGGGTTTAGCCTCTCATTGTCATGGAGACTTTACAATTGCAAGAAGAGAATATTTAGTAAAGGGGGAAAAGATAAGAAAGGGAATGGATGGAAGAAATGACTCTTATTGCTTGCTTCTCTTTCTTCTAGCCTTTACCTTCTATAAGGAGTTGTATTCTGTTGAAATTTCTGTGTCTTCTCCTTCTTCTCTCTTCTTCTTTTATAGATGCAGATTAGGGAACTTCTGAATTAGTCTGATTTCCTTCATTAGTCATTCTTTCCTTAATTATTCTACTTTCTTGCTTTCCTTAATTAGTCATTCTTTCCTCAATTAGCTTGCTTTCCTTAATTAGCCTTCTTTCCTTAATCAGTCATTCTTTCCTCAATTAACCCTTATTTCCTCAATGAGCTTGAGCTTGCTTTCCTTAATTATTCCTGCATTTTTGGGCTTTATTTTACTCACTAAACTTCATAAATCCACCACTTTTAATATTATCTGTACAACAACTTAAATTATGTTAATTTAACAATTATTTGCTCAAAAAGGAAAAATTAGAAGAGAAAAATTACAAATTCTTCTATAATTTAACCCCAAAATATACTCATAATTAACCATTATCAGGATCTAACAAGGTGGTGGATGAGGTGAAGTTCCTAACATGAATGTGGCTATACAATAAACTTCCTATGTTTAGTCATTTGTTTATGCAGTGGTCTTGTAACATTGCAACATGTTTAGGAAGTTGGTAAGGGTAAGTGGTTGCTGCAATTGCCTCTCATTAATTTGACATAAAGTTTGGAGGTCCTTAGGACAATCTCATGGAAGCCTCTTTTAAGGTGGAGGACAACATTTATGTTCTACTCATTTTCGCAGATTTATGAAAAAGTGGTGGTAGGTGTAGGGTGTTATTTAATTGGCTTAATTATATCATTGATATCTTAATTATAATTAAAAGTTTAATTTGATTCCTTAATTATTAACAAGTTTAATCAAGTCCTCAAATTATTTAAAAATATTTCAATTTGATCCCTCGATTAGTAAAAGCTTCAATTAGGTCCTTCAATTTTTAAAAACATTGCAATCGTACCATTTCCATAAACTTTGTTAGTTTGATTGACGAAAATTGTGTAAATAGACATTTTTACATAGATTGTAATGACAAAGATGTAAAGAAGTCTATTTACATAAGCGACAAATCTTAACAAAGACTTCATTTTTACATTGTTTACATTGGTAACCAATGCAAAAATATTTATTTTCGTCGATCAAACTAACAAAGTTGACGGAAAAAATACGATTATAGTGTTTTTAAATAATTAGAGGATGTGATTGAACTTTTTAAGAATTAAGAAAACAATTACAAATTTGATTAAATTATTTAATAATTGAAAAACTTAATTGAATTTTTAATTAAAATTAAGGGACCAATTATATAATCAAGCCTATTTAATTTGCTATCCATTGTTGGCCTTTGTTTTCAGTTATGGAGCTTATGGCGGGTTGACTAGATATTCTTGTGGCCATATCATGTATTTAAGTTTCTGTTGTCTTGTTGACCTATTAGTTTTGAAACTTCTCTGTATGTTGGTACTTCTAGTACCTTGCTATTGAAGGAATTCCTTTCTTTGCCGACCCAAAAAATATCGACTTAGTGGTAATGTTGTATATGGTATGAAATATATTTTGGGTTTTCTTAGGAATGCTATATCATATGATATGATGTGTTTGTTGTTGCTAAGGAGTGGCATGTCTTGTGTTTCTTTTTTTATTAATAAATTTAATCTTTTGTCTTTAAAAATATAAATGGAAAATTAGTTAATCATTATTTTTCTTTTTTTTTTCTTACTTATTTAACTATTTTAATTTTAATATTTAATTTTTAATTTTTATTCATCTTAATCAAATAACCTTACTTTTTACTCTCTTTTATTCCTTTTCATTTATCACATTTCATTTTTTTTCTTACCATTTTATGTAACACATTGTTAACAAAGGCTAACTAACCACAAAAATTAAAATAAAAATCTAATGTTATATAAACTAATTCGAAATTTTTTTTTTAGGAATTAAAAGTGAAAAAAATATCTATTGTCCAATTCCCAAAAATGTTGATTAAGGTTTTAAAAATAAGCTAAGAATTACATTGAGATTACTTACACACAAGGAAAGACACGTTTCTAGATGCAAAAGTTACTAATTGCCAATTGGTATTGACTATGTGGTCTTCGATGAAAATTGAAAATAAATAATAAGACTAACAGGTAACAAGACTTCTTATTATATTTATTTTTTCTCATGACTCATGGCATGTGATTACTCAAAGAAATCTTATGTAAAAAAAAAATTAAATTTGTATCTATATTTTCTTATCAAATAGATCATTTCATTTTCTGTAAGTTAACGTTTTTTCATTTTTGATATTTGTAAGTCTATTTTTCTAATTTATTTATTATAAATTTAAGTTTTTTCAATTTTGATTTTTGTAAGATATTTTGTTCATTTTCTAATTTTTGTAAGTTTTTATTTTTTTTGATTTTGATTTCTGTATAAGCGTTAAAAATAAAAAAAACTTACAAAAATCAAAATTTTAAAAAAATATCAACTTACATAAACTAAAATTAGAAAAATAAACTTACATTAAATCATAAATGTGAAAACGCTAACTTAGAAAAAAAAAAACATTTTAAGCGATTTAATAAAACAGATTTAGACTATAGTTATTTCATTTTTTAACGACACTGATAGGAATTGGAGAAGAACTAGGAAAGTTGGGAAGCAAGCAAAAATCGGGGTGTGACTGAGAGACCGGCATGGCAACGTGTCTTCTTCGCGTTGGGAGATTTGCGAGTATCGATTCGCGCTCTCTCTTCGTTTCCACTGCTAGTTTCTCCTCTTCTTTCTCTTCGCCGTCATCTTCCGGTAAGTCTAAGACGGGGAAGAAGCTCACGGATCGTCTTTCCTCCGTCATCGACGCCGTCAACGATCGCAAACTACCTCCCGAGCTACGCGGCCAGCACAACAACGTCAGGTAATAATAACACACACGCACCAATGAAACTTTCCTCTGTTATTGGAATCAAATTCCTATCAAAGTATTCGAAATTCGTCACAATTGTGCGTGTGCATTTCTTAGAGAGATTTTTCTGTTTAGTCAGTGCATGGAAGAATAACAACCTGTATTGTTCCTCTACACGGATCAACATCCATTGACACTATTCACTATTCACTATTCAGCTTTATCTTTATTGGATTTGGATATCTCTCTCTATCTGCCCTTACGCAGGTTTAAAATGACATTGAATATGAAAATTCGGCCCTTTTATATGGTTAAAATTACGATAAAAATGTGTGCTCTATAATAAATTGTTGAGTTGTTTAAATGTACTCTTTTGGTTTTCTCATTAACGAATACTACAAGGCAGTGTTTGATTTATACTTTTAGATAACTGTTTTTAGTTTTTGAAATGTACCTGAATAAAGGTTGCTAAGACATTAGTTGGTGGAGGGTGGTGCCAGGCACAAACAGAGCTTGTTTCAAAAACAATTTTCAAAACAATAGATTTTGGATGAAAAATTGATTGGTTAGTAGTGTAGAATTACTCTTGAAAACAGTTTTTGAGGAGGAAATCACAGGGGCTCTAATTCGTCACTTATCTCTATCAAGGTGAATTTCTAATTTTAGATGAGCTAAATCCGAAGTGATAGAACATGAAATAAAAAAATAAGTTGTAAAAGTTTCTAATTTTTCATGTGTAACAAATGAATTTGAAACCAGGTGAACTCTACCACCACAGTTGTGCCCTCTTGGTAGATGAAAAATGCTACTAATACACTTTCTAATAATTTTTTTCCAACACATTTTCTCCTATCGGGTGCAATTCATGTATGTCTCACCAACTATATGAGTCTCATCTCCAAATCTATTGGAACACATGTGAATTTCAACCAATAAGAAAAGAAAGTATTCAAAAGAGTGTCAGAGATTGTTACTAACATTTCACCCAGACAAATATGTATCATTGGTTTTAACATATCCCAATGGTCAGTTACGGTTCCCTAGGATGAGGCACTGGTGCACTAGTGGCACAATTGATAGTACTGTTGAATTGGCCTTAAATCTAAAACTTTTGGTGACTTTGTATTGACTTTCTCCTCATCTGGTGTTTAACACAAATTGGCTGTGTTGGACAGGTCAGAAACTGACATGATCAATGTTGTTGAGCAAAGAATATGGCATTCCATGGAAGAGGGCCAGTTTGAGAACTTGCCAGGCAAAGGCAAGCCGCTTAAGCTTGACACAAATCCTCATGCGGATCCAGCTGAAGACACCCTGTACCGCATCCTGTTGAAAAATGGATGTGCGCCAGAGTGGGTTGAGCTTAACAAAGAGATTAGATCTAAAATATCTGAATGGAGGAAGTCCTTGAAGAAAGCTTGGGCTACTAAGTGCAGTGGTGATCACTCTGAGTGGGTTGAAAGTACAGAGGCTTTAAAATCACAGTTACGAGAAATCAACGATAAGGTGAGCTAGGTCATTTGCTGTGTTAATGTTTCCTGGGAATTGGAGATTTGAGTTCCTGGTCCTCTTAAATATTTTATTCCTTCCTCGTATTTGTAATGCACATGTAATGAATCTATATTTTTTTAGCAGGTTTTCCGGTATAACCTTATTGTGCCTTTTGGTCGGCAAATGTTTGGCCTTAAGTGGGAGAAAGAGCTAGGTTACTTAGAAGAAAAGTGAGAATCATTGTTGTTTTTTAAATTTGAGCCAGTTGGTTCACTATATTAGAAGATGAAAATTTGTTATTTTCCTGAGGGAGGTCATGCCAGGCGACTAATCAACTAGGAACTAGCTTAAGTTATTCAGTTCAACCATTGTTGATTACTTTTAGTATCTTAGCAATGGCTTGACTCTGGCCAGCGCATTATGTTAGTGGTTATGATGCCTCTTTCAAGCTTATTAGTATGGCCTAATTTATATGGTTCATAACCTCCGATCATGTACAACCCAAGGATACAATACAAAAGATAGTGAAAATGTATGAGACTCAACAATACTAGTCCTGAAATTGTATCATCAGTTTTTGCTTTGAGGCAAATCGTAGACTTTAGTTCTCTCTTCAGTAAACAGGATTATGTTGTAACTATTAGATGACTGGAATGAGATGGGTGAGGGTTTTTCCAATGGCAGTGCAATAGTCTGCACTGCATTTGCCATTTATCTCCTGGCCTTGATCATAAAACTCTACGTTCTCCAAGTCCTTTATCTTTTAGAAGATGATTGTTGACATTATAGACAGTTAAGACACCCACATCAAATTACTGCTGTTAAAGTAAAAAAAAAAAAAAATGCAATTTTGAGGATATTATCTGGACCATTTTTTTCAAACAGATGAATTGTACACTACTTTGATGATAATTTAGCGCATTATTTAATAGGAAAATAACCTAATTTGCTGATGGGTTGTTTTTTTATACTGTCCCCTGTAAAGATATACTTTGATCAACTTCAATCAAAGAAAAGGGGATGGAAATAAGGGAAGTCAATGCACTTTTCACGTGTCCAAACACGAGTGGAATCCTATAATAACGTAGACTCAGAAAAATCTTATTGACAAAAGTAACGCAGAAGCTGAATAATAGGAAGTGCGGTTGTCAGTAACTCTCTCCCAGATGGTCCGACTCTACTTAAAAATGAAAACATATGTATTGACAGATGGCTACTATATAGACAAGAATGAAGAAAAAATCAGTCACATGCTCCACAAACAAAGAGTGGCATTCTTAATTTTCGTATTCTTTATGTAGCTATATATTTGATGTTCTAGCTGCAAGATGTACGAGACTTTTCCTGTGGTAAGCAGTACGCAGCTTTTTGTATTTCTGCAGAAAAGCTCCAATGTCAATCTCTCGGTCAAGGACTTGCTGATGCAGATTTTCAGATTCCGCTTCTGTCTTATTCATAGCCTCTGCAAAATCATTGTACAAGATATATTTAAGAAACCGTGCAGGTCTTAATGATAAAAATTTTCGTGATTATAATAATTACAAGTCATACCTTGAATCCATTGGAGAAGGTATAGTGGGGAATTCAACTTCATCATTTCCTCTTTCTGCTTCTCAAGCCCATTCAGTTTCTCTTGAGCCATAGCCAGCTCAGTTGTACAAATTATTTTATTCTGTTTCCATAGGAGGATGGAGAAAATTCATACTTGTACACAAAATTTAGAAAAGAACCACACAAATAATTGGATTATGATCACACCTGGTTCCTAAGTTCCAAAATACGAGGTTCCTTTTGTAGATTTTCATCTGAATTTGAAATAAATTGTTTGAGAAGATCTGAAATATTCAGATGGCGGCTAACCATCTAATGGCAGTGTGACAATAAAAAGAATTCAATAACTCACCGGCAAGCTGCAGATTCTCCTTGCAAAGATCATCATTCACCTGATCAAATCATTAGGTATAAAAAGTGTTAAAATACAAACAAATAGCACAATAGAGTTTTTGGTATTTACTTTGGAAGGGGGGAGAGGGGGGGGGGGGGGGGAGGGGATTGTGGTCATTACTTATTAGCATTGAGTAAGGTCTATGTAAACAACATGACAACAACAGCATTTAAAAAACTTTTGCAGAATCTATCTGAATTTTAGGTCACACCAACTCGCTGATGGAACTACTTGTGCAGCTTTGCATAGGTATGACCGTATGAATCTTAAAAACCATGTCAGTTGTATGAATACATGGATTGCAGAAACAATGCAGAATGCAGACATTGAAACTTCCACTATTGGAACTATGCAAATTAAAATACTAGTAGATGACAGCTAGCAGGAACCTTTCTATGCTAGCTTAAGTAGCTATTGAGGATGTAGTTTTTATTTCCTCGTTTGGATTCTTTTTTATTGAGATGATGAAAATAGAGAGGATAGAAATATGAGAGAAATATTTGAATTACAATAGAGTGTAAGAAGTGTGAGACCCATAAAATTTCTTCTCTATTTCTCTCCCCCTCCCCTCAACCAAACACAACATTTGAGTTGAATCAAGCATTGATGTGTAAGCACTACGAGTTGGGACATTAAACCCAATAATCTTAAAAATGAGGTTAGCCTAATCAGGTATAAACAATATCCCCCACTGTAACAAGAGGGATATAAACTCACAACCTTGCTTTGTAGCCATTTGTAGGATCAAACCACCTGCCACTAAACAAAAAACTCATGCTAACAGAGAAACTTCTATCCTTATTGTTTCTTGGAGCATCATTGAACACCAAGTGGCTGATCCATGATAGGCACCATGTGTTGGGAATGGGTTGTTGAGCTCAATTATCCTAAGGGAAAAAAAAACATTGACAAAAAATGAAGCCATCTAATAGAACTTTCGCTAGAATGGATGCCACGGGCTACTGGCTATTCTCAGCATTATCATCACCATGACTCCTTGGCATCTTACTTACATCATTTTGAATCTTGACCTCATCAAGCGAACTTAAAAATTGCTGATACGCATCTTTGTTAGATAAGAGCTTCCGCAACTCATCAACACTGCCAAGTTCATAAAAGAGAGAGAAAAAATTAATATCACTATTATTTAAAGAATAAACAATGCAAGCACTGAATGTGTAGAGAAATACTGTTATCTAATCACAAATTTGTCTATACGATAAATTTGTTGATTTTTATAGTAATTACTGGAAAATCACACTAAACATGATTTTTCTTATAGGTAGACAGTGTAAAAACTTTTATACTTCAAAAGATAAAATAAATCATAACATCATAGTGAGTCTGCAATATAAATTCAATGCACAGTTACATAACCAAAATTAAAATTTCAAAAAACAGAAGACACCATATGATGGTGTTGAAGACCTTTTATCCTTCAAAATAGCAACAAGTCCAGCAGCTTGGGCAGGGGGAACGTGTGAAGTGCTGGTGCTGGAAGAAGAAGAACCATGATGGTGTTCTTGTGATCCCCTGCACGTAAACGAATCAATAAGCTATGGTAGTTTCCAATTCACATTATTTTTTTTCTTCTAAACTATTAAAAGGAAGAGAACATATGGCATGGGAATGAATACTGTATAAAACTTGACATGAATTAGTCAGATAAACGATGAAAGGAATTAAGGAATCATATCTGAAAACAAATTAAGAGGGTTACCGAAATTTAGTGGACATGGTTCCGTTTGAAATTAACTTCGGAACTAACGAGGTTGCAGTGTGTTTGGTTGGGAATTCTGTTTCTTATGATCCTAAGAAATAATGAAGCAGTAACCAACGACTTCCGCTACGCGTCGCGCTTTCTCTTTTTCGCTGACGCGGAACAAAGAAATTTCCTTTTTGGAGAAACTTCTCTTTCTTGTACTAAGCACTAACCAGTAACCAATACGCAGTGTAATACTTTTTTAAATTTCAATTTTTAAATTTTTCTCGTTCATTTTCTCTTTTGGAAAAGGATTGATGTACGACTCTTCACTAGCAGAAGTTATTATATGATATGAAATCATTATATCTATATTGTGTCAGTTAAGTTACATATATTTGAATTTGTTTATTTTTCTTGTAAATTAAAAAAATGGGACTATATCTTATACAGAGAGTCAGAGATTGACCAATACGATAATTTATAAAAAAATATCTTTATATTAAAAAATATACAAATTTTGATATATTATGTTTTAAGAAGAATTTTAATAGATTTTGTGATTTTTAGTATGATGTATAAATGCAACACTCATCAAATAATTTCACTTAAACTTTTGAAACCGTGGTGGAGTCTTCTTTCTCTCGTCACATATAGTTACTTTTGTTTTCTCATGGAAGGCAGTTAAATATTCATGTACAATACTTTATAATTTTTTTACAAAAAATATAATTGTGATGAATTTTCAAGTGACCCAATACCTTTATCAAACAATAAAGACCATAATTTTGATCCAATTGAAACCCAAGAGCAATAACAAAAGATGTTAATGGATAAAGGATTAATACAAGAGAACATGAAGCTAAAATAAATTAGTTATTAAATATTGAAAAAATGCTAGTTTTGTTTTTTCATTATCCAAGTCTTATCATGTCTTTATTATTATTATTTTTTCATTAATTCTTATAATTTTAAATATTTTTTAAAAGAGAGTATAATCTTTTCAAATCTTACAAATCAATAAAATCATTTCAAATCTTTTTAATTATCATAATATAAATTCATTAAAATTCAAACTACAAAAACTTGAATCATAAAAATCTTTCGGAAAAGTTTGATAAATTTTAACATTTTTTCATAATCGTTTAAAATTTACAAAACTTATTTATACTAAAATAATTTTTTAAAATTTCAATCTAATACACTTCCCTTAGTATCAGCCTCTGAGGTAGTATATATGGTTAACGGATTTCGACAACTGACGCAAAAGAAACCTTTATAAGTAAAGACCAGATCCTAAGCAACACAACGTTTTGAGGATTTTGCCCATTTCCCGGTCCTTGGTTTCTTGCCTACCCATAAATGACTTGGTTAAAAACGGCTACTATACAGGAACCACCAACAAAATCCAACAATTAGATTCTTTAAATATGTTAATAAAAGATTGATTTTTTAATCAGGTATATAAATAAGACTTTATTAGCAGAGATAAAATTCATTTCGGCTAAAAAAAAATTTAGTTTTCAACTATGAATTTCGGCAAAAATGTCGTTGTTGTGCAAGCGCGCAGCGCTGACGATATTTAATGGATGCTCATGAAGGATGCCATCACCGTGAAAGTCAATGATTCAGGCGCACTACTTCTTCTCCTTCCATGTCCCCAAGGGTTCCGATTCCGATGAAGAGGAAGACGACTTAACGATCGCGTCAAAGGGACAGGAGGGATTACTGAAGGAACTAGACACTGTTTTGGAGAACTGTAGTTGTTTCTTTGTATAGAGTGTTTCAGAGAATGCCAAGAAGAAAAGGGAGGCGCTGGATGGTTTCGTGGTGAGGGAGGTTTCGCTGAAGGATTTGAATCGGGGAAGAAGAAGGAGATGATGGAAGGATGGTTCCTTATATAAATAATAAATAATGACATGATTTCAATTTGACTATGATTAGTCTTAATAATGTGACACTCCATCTATTATGTTATTATTTAATAAAATGAGACTAATGACAGATATTATGTTGAAATATAAAAATTTCAGGTATGCAATTGACTATAAGTAAATTTTAAGTAGTAACTTAAAAACAATCCATTTTTCAAATATGAAAAACATACTTAAGTCTTTTAGAATGATTTTCATGCAAATACAGGCTTGTAGTTCTTGTATAATTATTTGTAGCAAGGGTAGAGTTTGATGCATGAATATTATATAAAATGAATCTAATGTGGTAAGATATACTATTTAAGTCTTATATTGATCAATAAACAAGTTACTGTTCTAAATATTGTTCTCTTAAAGTATCAAATGACACATGTAACTTTGATAATTAGCACACAATTTTTATAACTTGATATATAATCTAATCCAATCCTTGAATTATATATATATATATATTACTAGGCTTGTTTATGTAAAATTTTGTTAAAATTAAACAACAACAAGAAGGTAATCAAGTGATCTATATTTTAATATATTTTGAAGTGTTTGTATTACATCGATTTTAATCTATATGAATAAGGTAACAAATGATTTTGGATTAATATAAAATTTTGCATACATGATCTATGTGAAAGAAAATTTCAATTCAACGGTAAATTTTAAAAAAATATTGTTCACTTGAAAGTTATAAAATATTATAATAATTGTCAAAATTACACAAATATAATTTGATCACTCTTTCTATCTATATGAGTTTAATGCTTATGGCATTATAAATAGTTTTACAATCACATCCAATCACAAATCATCGTTTAAATTATTATAAAATAATTATTTTAAAAATTAACAAATTTATCATTTATAATATATTATAATTAAATGACTATATAAATTTTTTTACTTATTATTATATAATCATTTCTCTTTATACAGAGAGGACTGCATACTAAGCTATAGGGGCAACTACCTCCTTAAACAATAAGTGTTAATTTGTACATTAAAAAACAAAATTAATTTTCCCCCTAAGCCACACTATCTATTTGTCTCTGACATATACGTACAGGAATGGAACTAGGTGTAACGTCAGAGGGGCAGCCACTCCCTGGAAAATGTAAACTGCTTAACATCAAGTTAAAAAAAAAGGAAATTGTCCCCACCCTCGATAGAAATTGAGATGGTTCTGTCCTGTGTGTACGTAGAAATTGAGATGATCTTTTATATGAAACTAACTATACTCACATTATGTTTGAATTAATATTTAGTATATTAGTATCATTATACACACACAGAGGAAATTAGCTATCCATTTTCATGCATGAGTAGTAACAAAATACATGGAGAAAAGGGGAAGACAATAAGCTTTTTCTCTCAATATATAGAGAAGTGCTAGCTCATGCAAAGCACGTACAAAATCCATGCCATAAATGACAGTAGACCCTTTGTATAAATGAACAAAAAATCTATGCTGGCTTAGCTAATTTACAAAAAAAATCCCGGGAATAAAAATTGAGTCTCACTTAGGCTCTTGAGGTCGCTTAGTCAAATTTGGATACGATGCTCTCAACAGTATTTCGCTTATAGCCTCTTGTCCTCGCTTTATTAGCCAAACTTCCAGAGTCCTGCTTTTCACCAATGGCTAATTCACTTAGGCATCTATCGTGGCTAAGTGAATTCTTGTTCCAGGCACTTCTAGAGTCTTCAAAAACTAAGCTCCAAAAAGTTCTCTCAATTTACAATCTCCATTTCTAAATAAAATGTTGACAATATATTGAGTTTTTCACGTAAATAATAATAAATAAATTACTCATTCCGTCCTAAAATGATAGTCATCATATGTTATTTACAAAAAAATCAAGAAAAAATAATAAATATAAAAAAGACAGTAATGATTTTATAAAATTAATCTTATATCAATATTAGTTTATTTATAGATTTTATTGTCCACTATTAATATTACAAGAGATATAAGTAAAAAAATAATTAATATTCTATTAAAAAATTAAAATCACAATTATTTTGAAATAATTATTTTTACCGAACAATTATAATGGAACGGAATACTTTTTTCCCCTCTAAATTATGTTAAATATATAGCCAAACATTGGGCAAAGGAGAAACACCAGTGTACCGAGCGATTGTGAAAGATGCTATTTTAAGTTAACGACAATGAGTTTTGGTCATTTGTTTCTTTGCCGTTAATGAATATGTTAATGATAATTAATATGCCAGGGTGTTCTTGATCTTAGGCTTGAAAAGTGTGATTTGTGGCAGCAAATGATGCGCCTGCAATTGCATGTATCCATCCATATATAATTGAAATCTCTATTAAGCTAATCAAAGCTTGAATAATAAGGAAGTCGCATGCAGATCATGAGGACCAACAACAAAAAGACGCTGAATAATGAATCTGTTCGGGTAAGTTTTTTAATAAGATGCATTTTTTAGAGAAAAAAATAAAATAATTTTTTCATAACCTAAATTTTTTTTTATTAATTAACCATTAATTAATTTATAGAAGTTCTTTCAAATAATTTCTCTAAAAAATAAGAAGATATTTACAAGTTAACTACCAGTTAACTAAATAGGGAATTAATTTTAATTTATGAAAAAATTTATTTCATTTTCTTCTTTTAAAAATAATTTTAGAGAAATTTATCAAACACGTTCCTTATAAATATCATTATCAAACTCTATTTTCCTTTTCCACATTCCCATGATGTCAAGCTGCTATGCCTGCCTGGCTTGCTCGCTGTATACATAAAGGTTATTAGGGCTCTTGATTTCTTAGTAATTAATCATTTGGTGACAAAACAAAAAAGCCATTAATAATGAAATAATGATAAAGGGTTTAGATAATATAATCATTAATAGGTCATTTTTATTTTTTAAAATGAATTAGTACTTTGTTTGTTAGCATTTTTCATTGGATTTGCTTAATTAACATAAGTTTTAAAATCGCAACAGGAGGCATCATTTTATTTCATAATGAACTGATCCAATTGGAAATGATTAGTTGCATGTCAAATAAGAAGCCTCAATACTTCACATGAAAAAAAAATGTTTTTAAAGTTGAGAATTGGCTTCTATGGAAGTTTATCATTGGAGGAAGTACTTGTGGTAGTCAAATGTAACGACTGCATGCCCTTGTACAGGGAATGGCGATTCTTAACATATCAAATAATTTTCTAACTCAAATGTTATTCACAATCAACAAAAATCAAATAAATCAAAGAGAAAATAATAGGAAACAAACCAGAAAGAGGAAGATCAGAAGAATCAGAAACTGGAAAATTAGAAACATGAAAACTTGAAAGAAAAAAAAAATGAAAACCTCAACTTAAAAAAAAAAAAACCTAATTGCACATGCATGCATCAACCTAAAAATCGAGAGCACTAGATCTAGATGAGATCCTATATCTCCATCTACGTTGTCCATTATAGCTCCCTCAATAAACTTAGCATTACTTTCTCTCAACATACGAAAAAAATGAGAACTCTTAATGATATATCATGTTTGACACATATTCTATGTTTTTGCCAATATGAAGGTAGTTTAAAATTTGAGTATGCATATAGATTAAAAGTGTTATTTTCTGAATTCGAGGAAGAAGTTTTTGAGATAGAAAATAATTGAAGACTTAATTTATTATTAGTTAAATTTTGTTTTAGGTTGATTAGTATTTTTAAATATCTATATATGAGAATAAAATTATTTATTCATGTAAAAACTCATTTATATATAATATTTGAAATATTTTCAATCATTAAAATTTATAAATTCTTATTTTATGAATGTTTTAAAATATATTTTTGTTATGAATTGATATTATGACAAACAACATTACACATTAAGACATACTTCCTCCATTTCTCAATCTCCCACCACTAGACCAACCTAATGGTTACTAACGCATAGTTAAATGATGGTGACATTGTCAAATATATGAGCAAAATAGGTGATGAGATGAGACATATGGAGGGAATGTAAAATAATACTAATAAGTGGAGTTAATAAACAGATAAATGACATGAATGATGGGTAAAAAAGTGGAAGGAATCATGTTAATTAAAAACTAATATTAATTTAGATGTAATTAATATTTATAAGAGAAAAAGGTTTTAATAAAATGAAGAATTGTTTAAAAACATATTTTGTTAGTTTTAATAGACTAAATTCTCTATTATGTAATTAATAATTATTTTTAAAAACTATATTATCTATTCACCACACAATATTATAGCTATAGTGTTTTTTTAAGAGTCTAGACAGAGAGTTTTATTAGCTGCTTCCAGTTTGGACCAACCCTTACATAAGTTCTAAGAATTAATAAGGATTTATTAAATTTATAATATAAGAATTTGTTGGAAAATTCAAGGGGACAAACATTAGACAGGTTGAATAAATGGATCATCATCAATTATATAAATAAATTAGACATCACATTTTTATTCAAAATTTTAATTAAAAATATGAATTTTATCCTCACTTATATGATTTTTAACATTTTTATTCCTATCTAATTTGAGAATTTCATATTTATATTCCAACAAAATTGATTATTGTAAATTTGCTATAATTTATGTGTCCGAAGGTTTGTTTTCTTAGGAGAATTTCTGTGAGAAAATATAGTATAATTTATCGAGAAACAAATTGTATATTTGTAAATGAAATTCTTACATTAACGCTCTCTCTTTCTATTTCCTTTATAGTGATTCAATCATGTTCTTGAACTTCGTAAACGCATAATGTGCGATGCTTAACTGCATTCACGGTAACCTTTTGTGTTTTTTTAGCTTTGCTTTGCTCTCTAAAGGGGTAAGCGTGAAAGTAAGAATAGCAAGTAAAGCATGTCTTGTTTTACATATGAATATAGGAGCTACTTTTCTTTGTTAACTCTTTATTTGGATTCGAAGCTTTGACTTCATATCTCACCGCATAATTCGCATTCCTTTCACATAATCAACGAACGATACTTCCCTTCTATATTAATAACTTCTCAAGGGGAGAAATACTATTGTTCTTGGTTTTTGTCTATGAGCTAGTCCCTAATTTAAGTCATTTTCTCCCGCAATATAATTGACTCGATCCAAACTTTCTCATGTACATCTTTTACTTTATTACTTTAGTTGCATATTTTTTTTTTTTTTAAGAATCTACATTCCATCCTCATATAATATACTTTTGGAAAAAAAAGCGTAAACTTTAAATGTAATTAAACATATAATTTAGGTTTAATCCTAAAGCGACCTAAAGAGACTGAAGTTTATAAAAATATCTTGAGGTTTCATCAGAAAATCAAAAACTCTAATTAGAATAGTTGAACCAAACTCAAAAACTCTAATTAGAATAGTTGAACCAAAATATTATCCTTTTGTTTTCCCCTTTTCTCCTCCATTTCTTATTTACCATTTATGCAAGTAATAAGGACGATTGACTGAAGGAGAGTCAGTAGAAGTGCCCTTAAAGTATGAACACTTAGGCATTTTTTGCAATCTCTATGGTATTATGGGGCATATAGATGAGTTTTGTGAAAAGCTTTTATCTATTGCTAAAGATGATGGAACCCGACAATGGAGCTCTAACATTAGGGCAGAGGTTCAAAATGTTACAAGAATTGGATGGGGACGCTAACTTCATGAAAATGAGCAAGATGATCAGAGCTTCATGGCAGCATCAATGGCAGCCAAGTCAATGTGGAGGGAGATGGCATCATTAATTACGGTGGGAAAAGCGACTTAAATGCCAACAATGAGGAGAGTAACAAACGCATGGAAGTTCTGATGGGTGTATACAAGAACCCAAAATTGATTGTCCCTAAATCGGTTACTCAATCATTAACACTCCAGCCGCTCACTCAATCTAATGCAATGATTAGAGAGGAGGACCCAATCATTGAAATAAAAGTTGCAAGACAAAAAAAGAGAAGGTTTGAAAATGTCATCAATGACAATCAACAACCAATGAATGTCCACATTATTACCCCTACCCCACAATCACCTCTCACTTCAGCCACTTCTCCAACCTTAACCACATTGCCCTCACCCTCCATAACCCTAAACCAACATACATAGACCCAATTATCCTCACACCCTATCCCAACCACACCACCCCAACCCCTCAAACAGAAAAACTTCTTTTAATGGCAGGCCCTAGCAAAAAGGCCTGTCAGGGCCAATGAATTTCTTTAGTTGGAATTGTCGAGACCTAGACAACTCGACTGTAATTTTCATCATTGGTGACCTTGTTAGGATCCACCGTTTAGATGTCATTTTCTTTTGTGAAACTCTAGTTCATTCCCACCAAATTGAGAAAATAAAAAGTCTCATTCATTTTAATGGGTGTTTTTCTGTTAACCTTACAGGTAGAAGTGGCGACCTTGCTATCCTTTAGAGGCAACCCTATGCTTGTAACATAAAAAGCTTCTCTTCAAACTTCATTGACACTGAAATCCACAAAACCGGTGAACTTATCTGGCGTCTCACAGGTTACTATGGTATCCCACACAGAGAGCAAAGGCGTGATTCTTGGGATTTCTGAGGCATCTGTCAAACCTGTCTTCTTCCTTGATGCATCTTTGGTGCCTTTAACGACCTTCTATCACAAGATGACAAATGTGGTATCCATGACCATCCAAATTGGCTCATCCAAGGCTTTCGGGAGGCAGTATCTGATTGTGATCTTCATGACATTCCATTGGAAGGCTAAAAATGCACTTGGGCTAGAAGGAAAGCCAGACTAGATGGTGTAGAGGAGAAACTAGACAGAGTACTAGCAAATATTGACTGGTTTGATAAGTTTTTAAATTTTTGTCTCTTGAATACCATAACCACGAAGTCTGATTATTCCCCAATCCTTCTAAAGAACAATGGCTGCTCAATTTGTTTTTCAAAAAGCTTTTTTGTTTTGAGAACTCTTGGCTCCTCCAACCAAATCTGCCCCAATTTGTCGAGCATGGTTGGCATGCTCCTCAAAAGTCTGACCTTGCCTCTAGGATAAACAATTGCACGAAAGAAATGAACTAATGGGGGAAGGGCACTCAAAAGCCACAAGGAGCTTGAAAGGATGCGATAATTCAACGATGAAAATTCTGTCTAGCAATACGAATCCATGCATGAGAAGCTTAGCAGTTTAATTGCTCAAGAGGAAGCACATTAGAAGCAAAGGGCAAAGGTGCACTGGCTAAAAGATGGTGATATTAATTCCATATTTTTTCACTATTTTGCCACAACTAAAAAGAAGATGAATACTATCTCATCCATTACGAATGATAATGGTAATCTTTTTACCAGTCATGAACAAATTAGAAATGTTGCATCAAATTATTTTGAAAATCTTTATTGTAATAATGTTGTTGACCTTGCTCTTGTTATCAATAAAATTTCGCCTTGCATTTCTTATGATCATAATCTCATGCTTCTTACACCTTTTACCTTGTCAGAATTCAAAAAAGATCTTTTTCAGATGGATTTCAATAAATCACTAGGACCAAATGGCCTTAACCCAACCTTCAATAAATCACTAGCACCTATGTGGACATGAGACTTTTAGCTTTTTCAAATCATTGGCTTGAAACTAGCCATCTACCCAATGAAATAAATGCCATAGCCCTCATTCCAAAAATCAAAGATCCAAAAACCATGAAAGACTACAAGTCTATATCTCTTTGCAATGTTATCTATAAAATTATATTCAAAACCCTTGCCAACCATCTCAAACCCCTTCTATCCAAATGCATTTCCCCCACCCAATCAGCTTTCATGAAGGACGGTCAATCATGGATAACATTCTAATAGCATATGAAATTATACATCATAAGAAATGGATGACAAGAGGAAAAAAAGGTGAGCTAGCCCTTAAGATTGACATCAGTAAAGCCTTTGACAGAGTTCAATGGAATTACCTTCTTACAGTCATGGCAAAAATGGGTTTTGCCACAAAATGGTTAGATTGGATGAAGCTTTGCTTGGAAACTATTCAATACTCTATTTTGATCAATGAGGATTATGTAAGACCTATTTCTCCCGGGAGAGGCCTTAGATAAGGTGACCCATTGTCAACCTACTTTTTTATCATTTGCACAAAAGATCTTTCATCACTTTTTAAATCAGTTGAGAGTTTTGGTGCTATCCATGGCATCATGGTGTGTAGAGGGGCCCCAAAACTCTCACACCTTTTATTTGATGATGACTATTTTTTGTTTTGCAGCATCAAAGATATTGAAGTTAAAGCATTGAAGGTCATTCTAAACACTTATGGCAAAGCTTATGGCCAACTTATCAACCCTAACAAATCTAAATTCTTTTTCAGCACCAACACTCAACACTCACATAGGAAAAGGATATCATCCTTTCTGGGAATCAAAGATCTAATTGGGAAAGGAAAATATTTAGGCCTTCCTTCACTTATTGGGAGAAATAAAAAAGTAGTCTTCGATTTTATGAAAGACAAGGTCTGGAAGTGCATCAACCATTGGTCAAGCAAGCATTTGTCCAAGGCAGGTAAGGAAACACTTATAAAATCATGTGCTTAAGTCTTTCCATCATACTATATGAGTGACTTCCTCTTGCCTTCAATATTGGAAGACCAAATTCAAAAAATGATGAACAACTTTGGTGGGGTTCTAAAGCGACAAATTCAAGAGGTATAAACTAAATGAGTTGGGAAAAATGACAATGAAAAAAGAATATTGCATAATGGGTTGTCAAGACCTCCATGGTTTCAACCTTGCAATTCTAGGGAAGCTAAGGTGGAAGTTCTCCACTGATCATGATGGTTACACAAATCTTCAAAGCTAAATACTTTCCAAAAGGTGAATTCTTGGAAGCTCAATTAGGGCATAATCCAAGTTATGCATGACGTAGCATCCATGCTTCATAGGTCTTGCTCAAGGAAGGAGTAAAATGGCGGCTCGGAAATGGTGAACGTATCAACATTTAGTCACAACCTTGGTTAAAGCATCAATCAAGCCCTCATGTCACAACACCAATTCGAAATGGCTTAGAACAAATCAAAGTCAGCTCTCTAATCATCCACACACACTTATCTTGGAGGATGGATAATGTTCAATAGGATTTCAATGACCGAGATGCTCAGATTATAAATTCCATGCCCACTCTGAATGTAAATTCTGGTGATAAAATAATTTGGTGACATAGTAGTGATGGTACATACACGGTTTGATCCGCTTATCATCACCTCATGGAAGTCATAACACCTCATAATGATCTTAGAATTCCTAACAATTGGAACCTTGTTTGGAGTCTTTACATCCCACCTAAGATAAAACATTTTCTATGGAAGCTTCTCAGACATTTCCTACCTATAAGAGTCTGCCTATAATCTCGAGGTGTTGCTTGTACAACCTTGTGTGCACATTGCAATACCAATTTTGAAAACTCTTGGCACGTGGTTTTTGGTTGTGAACAAGTCTTAAACGTTTGGAACTCATCGAACATATGGAACAACATCTTTGATCAAGTCCTTCAAGCTGAAGATATTGTAAGTCTTATTTTTAACCTTCTTGAAACTTTGCCTATTGAGATTGCAATCAAATTTGTCTTGGTGTTATGGTGTATTTGGACCCGAAGGAATGATAAAATTGTTGGAGTAAAAGTGTGAGGCAAAGTCCCACATTGA
Organism: Glycine soja; assembly: GCF_004193775.1. Classification (NCBI taxonomy): domain Eukaryota; kingdom Viridiplantae; phylum Streptophyta; class Magnoliopsida; order Fabales; family Fabaceae; genus Glycine; species Glycine soja. The sequence continues at coordinate 26,126,314 of NC_041014.1, read as the reverse complement.
GTAGAAGTGAAAAAGTTGAGCATTATATAAGTGAGGAGAAAAACCCATAAACCTGAACCTTAAGGTTTTAGGTTAAAGTGTGGTGTCAAGTTTCCTTATGTGGTTGCTCATAACTCATTAGTATAAATCTTCGTGGTATTTACTCCCCTCAATTCCCCAACAAAAATCCTCCAATTTGTTCATGGCAGAAATCGCAACAAGGTTTTTTGAAGTGTAACATTGGCGAGTCAATCTTCAAGGAGAGTAACAGATTTGGTGATGTTAATAACATATCTCAAGACTCTCTTGTTTATCATTGTATTTTAAATAATTGTTGAACCTTTCTTTCTCATTTCCCAAACTCTTTTTGTAAGTTTTAATAAGAGGCAAGCCAATCTTGTGTCCCACACTTTGGCTAGGGTAGCAAGATCCCATGCTAGCATCTAAACTTTTGAGCACATTTCAGCACCCCCATATTATGAATCACCCCCGTATTATGAATGAAATGAAGTGAGTTCATCTTTCTAAAAAAAAGGTTGATCGGCTGAATGTAACATGTGAAGAGGGGAGAGGTGGAAGTGTTGGTCCTCATTATTCAATTTTTCTTTTTTGGTAAATAGCCAAATCTATCCTTAAAAATATGAGACGATGATAAATTGATCCTTGAAAGATGAAATTCAAAGTCACCAAATATGCAAAAAGCGGGACAAATTAGTTATGCAAACAATTTAATGACAAATTAATCCCTAAACTTTACAACTTAATGTCAAATTGATTTTAAAAAAATATAACTTATTATCAAATTGATCCTTGAACATTATAATTTAATGGCAAAATGGTCTCACAAATTTAATAGTAAGATTAATTTGTTGTGTTTTATATATTCGGAAACTAAATTTATATTTTTTATCTTTCAAGATCAATTTATTACCACACCACTAGAGATAAATTTGGTTATTTAACTTTTTCTTTGATCCATCCTCATGATTCAATTTCTCACTCATTCCACTTTTTTTTTCTTCTTCTGCTCTCTTGTTCAAATAATTTAAGATCTCATTGACTGCTAAATTAAGTTTTCATCTTTTTGGGCATATAATACAATTTTTTAATTTGTCGTGTAATACCAATAGAATGATAAATTCATATCAATTTTAAGCTATTTTCAAAAATTTATAAAATATTTTAAAACTCAACATATTTTAATAAACTTAAACTAATGCATATCACAACAAGTTTAGACTTTTAAATAAATTACTATACACACAATATCAAAATATGTTATTATTATTATCATATGCTGACTTGTTAGACTTAATTATTTTATTGGTGGGATTGGTGGGTTCTCACGATAATTAATGGTGGTCCAAATCTCCGGTTGCGACATTTGTAGATACTTTGATGGTAAAGTTAGTTTGGGAAAGAGAGAGAGAGAGAGTGAATGAGAGTGTGTACTTATAAGAGAAATCCTTTATACAAAGGTGTTTTGGTAGGAAAAGTCATCGAGACTGCTTGAGTTCCATGTGGGATGTCAAGTGGCTAAGTGTGTTTGGGTCTTGAATTCTCTCATGATGTGTGACATTTATCCTCGTATGACCAAGTTTGATAACGGTTAAATCGGCTAGAGTGATTTTCGAGATAATTCCAAAGCAAACATTGTTTTAAGGAAATAATGTCATCTTAAGAGTTTAGAGGTTGAGGAGACCTCCAGAACAAATGCCTTTAAATCGGTTAATTGGTATTACTTGAAGAAAGTAATGTCGACTTAAGAACCTAGAGATCAAGACAACCTTTATTTAAATCTAGATTTTAATTAAATAAAAAATATAAAACTTTTTTAACTTAATTTATTTGACTTAATCTGAATTAAACTATATACCGGGAGAAGAGTTCTGTTATATAGGCTCCCCAACTAGCATGAAATTATGGGATGACGATAGTGTTTATGTTTACAACGTCAAAATAAAGACCATGCAAATTTGTCATGCCATGCCATGCCAAAGCCCAAAGAACCTTTTCTTTCAAAGGCCACTGGTAGTAAAGTTGTAATAATACACCAATTTGTCCTCTTTCCCCCCTTTTCATAAATTCATGAATCTTTTATATCACACTTTATAAATAATTATTTATTAATTTTTACATCACAACCTCGAAAGAATAGTTTACTAGCAGACAAATACACAAAACGTGGATAGATAAATAATAACGCACTTAAATTTTAACTCTGTATGCCAATTATTTATACAAAGTTATAAAAGACATTTTTGTAACATTTCTTTAATCCCAACACGAACCTCAAAAACATCTTCTTTTAATGTGACTAGGAAAGTAAATTTGTTCCAAACTGGTACTGAAAAAAAACCCACCCTCGATAACATTTCAAAAAATTTAAAGTAAAAATATTTTTATTAAAATTTATAAAATTGTGTTGTTTATTATCAGGGGCGGATGGAGAGAGGGGCGGGGCCAAGCACCCCCTTCTTAGACATGTCTCATGTTCATAAATATATATATTTTTAAGTTAATTAAAAGTAAAATTAATTATTTATGTGATTATTATAATAGTGATTAAGGTTATTTAGTATAAGATTAACTGTGTCTGTTATTACTGTAATGATTAAGTAATTATGTGTTATTTGTTTTTAACTTTTATAATAACTATTAAGGTTATTATTATTTAAAATAAAAATTATTGTAAATTTTATTTGTAAAAATAATAAATATTTTTTTTGAAAAATTATCACTTATTAAAAATTAAATATTTAAATAATTATTAAGAAAAAAAATTAACCCCATTTAATATATAGACTTCTGAATCTATCCTATTTGTTTATAATACTTTATGTGTTTTGTTATGATTTGTTAAAGTAAATAATAATTTTAATTTTTTAATCAATATGTTTAAGATACTCTTAATCTTAATAAGGTCCTATTAAAAGAATTGAGAATATTATTATAAAATTACATATAGTTTTGAAGAACTTTATGCTACAAAGGTGGTGATGCCATGGCATGGGAAAGTGGGCCCAGCAATCTACGATGGACCGTGGATAGAGAGCCACGTGGAGAATGGTTTCCCCGATCGTGGATGAATTTGAGAGATACAGCTATTGAGAGAGAGAGAGAGAGGAAGGAAGAAGGTGATGCTGATGCGTAGCCGACCCAACCTTGTGCCACTGCCATCCTAGAGACGCAAACAAGATCCAAAGTAGCGTAAGCACAAGACACTTCACCCCATTCCCATCCAACGGCTCAGATCACTCTTCAGCCACCTCTTTCGATCTCCACCCTCCATTCCCACCCCCAATTCTTTAATCTCCCCCTTTTGTCCCTATAGTCTTAGCTTCTTCTGTCTTGTTGAATTCTTAGTTCAACCCCGTTTACTCTCTCTCTCTCTCTCTCTCATTCCACCATCCTCGTTTTCAGAAGTGAATCCCAATGCCTTCCTCACTCACCCATTGAGGCACATTCCATTAATATCCATCAATTTCAACCATGGTATGTACATACATACACATAATTTATATAATATATAGTATATAGTACTATACCCTATGGTCTCTATATGATTTGCGATTAATTGCCCATTTTTGTTTCTTTTTGTTTTTTATCAAAAAAATTTGTTTGAGCTGCAGGGCACAATGTTGGTGCCTCCATGGCTTGAGCCACTCCTAAACACATCCTTCTTCGATGTGTGTCGGATTCACGGAGATGCCGCGAGGAGCGAATGTAACATGTTTTGTCTCGACTGCAATGAGAATGCGTTTTGCTTCTATTGCCGTTCCTCAAAACACAAGGATCACCAAGTTATTCAGGTTAATTAATTATTTAATTGGACCATATATATATATATATATATATATATATATATATATATATATATACGTGTATATTTTTTAATTATTCACATTTAATTTCCCATTGCCATTTCATTACATTGTCAAAGTCAAAGCTTTTTGGGAAAATGGGGGTTGAATGATGAATGATACTAACAATGATTGAAATCTATGAGTTATTACACAATCTATCTATATCCTAAGTTGATTGATTGTGTTGTTAATGTTGTTGTTGTGTTGTTGTGTTGTTGATTAGATACGGAGATCTTCGTATCACGATGTAGTGAGGGTGGCGGAAATTCAGAAAGTGTTGGACATTAGTGGAGTTCAAACATATGTGATCAACAGTGCCAGGGTTTTGTTTCTGAATGAGAGGCCTCAACCAAAGTCTGGAAAAGGAGTAGCTCACATTTGTGAGATTTGTGGAAGAAGCCTCTTGGACCCATTTCGCTTCTGTTCTTTGGGGTGTAAGGTGAGACATTTATCTTAAATTAATTAATTATTTTAATTTTAATTTCCCTCTCACACATCATTGTTTCATTCATCTATATCAATATCAAAATGAGCATAATTCACATCCCAATTCACCCTCGTCATATGGGTATAACACCCACCACCCGTACACCGTCACCTACATTTGAAAGCCCATCAACATCATAATTATATTCCCACCGCCATCAATCATCATGTGTGTATATGCATATATATATATATATATATATCCATTGACATTTTAATTTGATACATTTATAATTATAGTTAATCTTACTGTTATATTTATATAATGATGATTAATTATTGAATAATAGACGGGAATCAACATGGCATGTAATGTCTTTAAAAAAAAATCCATGAATGTAATGTATGATTGGACTGATTTAATTTGATGGTTATTTGGTATTAATTATTAATTTTGTTGTTGGCAATGACTGAATTAGCTTGTAGGAATAAAGAGAAATGGGGATGCAAGTTTTGCTTTGGATGCTAAAAATGAGGCATCAACAATGGAGGGCATGTCAAGGAGATCGGTTTCTTCAAGACATCATCAAGAAGAAGAATTGCGTGAAGGCTCACAACAAGATATGTACCCGGCCACGCCTTCTCCACCTGCTTCTTCAAACGCAAGGAGAAGAAAAGGGATTCCTCATAGGGCACCTTTTGGCTCCTAATCATTTTTTTTTCTTTTTACCCTAAAAAATTAGTGGTACATAGACTCAATATTCAACCCCGTTTACCATTTTTCTTTCTTTCTTTCTTCCTTTGAAACAAATTAACCCCTCTTTGAGGGGCGAATCTGGTCAGTAGTATAATTAATTTTTTCAGTAAAGAGAAAAAGAAAATGGTAGGCTTTGGTGGAGGATGTCATTTGTCCAATGTCCATGAAGTGGGAAAAGCAAAAGAAAGGAAAGGGGTATATAGGAAAGTTCCTTCTTTTTGGGGTTTGGGTCCCAAAACAACAAATTATCACTTGTGAAGAACCAATAATGCATATTTGTTTAATATTTAAATGCTTGCGAGTGTACATGTCATTAAGAAATTAAAAAGCAAGACTTTGTGGAGTCCGTTTCAATGTTTCATAGTTTTCTATGCCCCACCATCCACATGGGCCGTTTACATGAAGTTAATCACACCACTTATACCTTATATCATATAGCAGTACTATTTAATTTACAGAACGATATATATATATATATATATATATATATATATATATATATATATATATATATATATTCATTCATATTTGCATGTAATGTTCTGGGGACAAATCGAATTACAACTTATCCTTACCAATTTTTGAGAGCTCAATGATTTGGGTTCTCTCTCTGTCTCTTTCTATTTCCCTCTTTTCTACTCCCTTCTATTCTTATTCTTGTAATTTTTGTAGTTTCTGTCTTTCTCTTTATCCCATCTCGATTTTTTTTTTCATTTTCATTTTCTTAATGGATATTTTGTCAGGGAAATTATGAAAATGGAAAGGGTAACAAATGTGAATAATTGATTGTTTTTATAATTAGGTAGTGTCCTTTTCTCTCTACTACATAATTAATTCTATGAGCTAAGCCAATTAGGTAGAGCAGATATTGATTTGATCGCTACTAAAAGTTATCGATTCTGAAAACGCGTGTCATCCAAATTTAACATAGACTAGGTACGTTAATTAAGATATTTTAAGTTTTTAATAACATAATGTTCCTCAATCAATACGGATTTAGTTGTTACAGTATTATTTAACTTTGACCATGATTTAAGTTTAACGGCATTTTTCTCCTTAGAAAAAAAATTAACTATTTTTTATTTGCATAAAGACAGTTGGAGACTAGTTTGTTTTGAGATGTAGAAATTAACCTTAATATATATTATATTTTGATTTTAACTTTTACCTTGTCCAGCATTTAATTCATGGCATTGATATTTTTTTTTTGGATTTAATCCGCCCATTAAACTCGAGTTGGGAAAGATATTTAAGAATGACATTTTCACTGAGTTTTAATGTTTGATAGGATAGAAAGTTTTTTTTTTTCGAGAATCATACCTTCAAAATTTTAGATTTTTCATGTTTGGTATACATTTTTTTAAAAAAATAACATTTTTGGAAAAGAATGTTTCTCAGGAATATTTTTTATTAAGTTTTTCATGAAAAAGATAAAAATCTTACTTTTTTTAAATTTAAATTTTCTTTTATTACAATAAAAATATCATATTATTCTTTATTAATTTATATAATATAGTAAATAATTAAAATAATCAATTAAAATATGTACAATTCTTTGATTCTTAATAAATTTATTTAAAGATTTCTAATGATGAATCAAATATATTTTATTTATTTTCTGAAAACATAATTTTCAGAAATCGTGATTCCTCTACATGAATAAACTTCTCTTCTATCAAACTTTCCCTTATTATTTTTTTAGACTCAAATTTAAAAGTACTAACTAAATTAGAACTACAGGCCGATACATGTTGGGTGCTAAGGAATTTGTATAATTTAAAGTGAGGAATACATTTTAAATTGTAATTTTTATTTATTTTCCTATTACGAGACAATTAATATATTCTCATTTTGATAGTATATTGTTCAAACGTGTATTAATTTGTTTGAAATTACTCATTGTCAACGATGAATTTCCTATTTAAAGTACACTTATAGCTTTAGGATATTAAATGTGACGTCACCATTTCTTAGTCTTTTCAGTTCCCCAAGTCCGCAGTTCTTTTACTCAACCATCATAGCAATTAAGTTCAAATTAACGTGTTTCATCTCCTTTTCCGGAACATTCACCTGCAATATATGTACTTAGAAAATGACCATGCAATTAACGTGTACCAAAAAATTGACAAGAAAAGAATGATCATTGGACACTGAAAAAATAAAATAAAAAATAGTGTAAGATGTCGTAACTCTCGAGAGACATTTAGGTGTTTTATTTTATCACAATGTCTCAGAAAGAGCAGCATAAGATGGGGAATTTCCTACGTATGTCATGCCGACTATAGTATTCATTTTCTTGACATTGTAGATATCCCAAGACTAGTCCTTATTACATTTAGCTGTCATTGCTACATTGAACCCATTTCATGGGAATATTGATTTTCCTTTTCATGTACGGTTTATTCTAATTAATATATGTACGTGTGTATTTGCCTATTTGAAGCTAGTAGTACTTTAGTAAGGCGTGTACAAAGTAACTTCGGAGTAGGAATGCAATGAATGTATAACCAATCAAATAAATGAAATGCTCCGTAACCTTGTTATTCATTTAGATATCACCAAATCTATAAAAAAAAATTGTTTTAGAATTAAAAAAATTTAGTATCTTTTCTTTAATCAGAAAATTTAGTTTTTTTTTTTAAATGAATGTGTTTTAATTTTTTTTAGTCATTGTAACATTAATATACATTAGTTTTTTCTTTTTGTATAATGATCACATTGAGGTTCAAACTTATGACCTCATGCATTTTACTCTAATTTTCATCCTTAGGTCAATATTCATCAACTTTATTAATGATTAATTTTTATTGGAGAACCTAACTAGTCAACACTAGTTGAGTAGCTCTCATTCCAATGATAATTTTTTTTTGTATTCACTAGACTTAAATCCAAGACTTTTCTTAAGGGAATAAGTCCAATTTCACTCAAATCAACATGTTGGTATGTGTTTTGATTTTTTTAAAAAAATCTTGTTTTTTCTTCTTTATATATTTTAAAATAATTGATTTTGAGTTGAGTTGTAGGTCCAAGTCCATAATTATTACACACCAAGATCACAAACATGAATCATGCCTAAATTCTCACCAATGAAATATGTCAATTAACCCTTGATAAGTCAATCAATCCTTAAATATGTCAATTAACCCTTGATATGTCCCACCAAGTCAAATATATTACTACAAATATATACCATCTCAAAATGAAAAAAAATACAAAAGAAAAGAATAAGTTAGACAACATCGAGCTCTTTGATTGACTAAAGCGCAATGTTGGTTGGAACATTTAGTGCCCCCACTTTGAAGTTACTCATTTCTAAGGTTGCATCTTTGGAACTGTGAGCCTAGGGACTTTCCTAAGCCTAATAAATTGTGATAGCAATCACATCACTTCATGATCCAATGAGAAATGAATAATATATATTATATCGTTGAATACAAAGTCAATGATTACCTGATGCGAAAGATAAATATCGCCCCTAATAAGGGAACTGAGAATAACCAATCAACTCAAACATCATTTCAAGGCCATTTGAAATAAATGACAAACAATCATTGTGATTTATTACTAAAAAATATTCCCAAGTTGTGTGCTCATCAAATGGATGATTGATTGTCATTGAAGTATAATGTAGTTGCTCAAACTTAACATAAATTTAATCTTTTAAGCATCGTTCATGTCTTTGCCTCATATCCTTGTGTTAGAGATCATTTTGTATACTTTTTATGAATTCTCTCTCTGCTAACCGATTGATAAGTGAATCAAATCGGACAAATAATAGATCGATAAGACCAAGTATCGTGTCCACAAAGACTTCATTTGTGTAAAACCAATTTTTAAGTAATTGAATAAGATAAGTTGGTTGTGTTTTAATATAAAGGTGTAAAAATTTAAAGACTATGAACTACAAGTAATGTAAAAACAAATCAAATTTCACACGAACAAAAGATCGAACACTTGGAATGCAAAAGTTGTAAACAATGATTGAATGACATAGTTGGGATAATAGTGATACTAAACCAACATCTCAACAATAATGAATGTTTTTCCCTATTTAATAAAATTCTCATGTCATCTGAACTCACTATAATATTCTAATATTGATCCCTCGATTGCTAGAAGCTAAATCACTCAACCTTACTCCTAAGAGTAATTCCTTAGCAAGTGCAATTAAATGATTTGGTATGAGCAAGAGTCATTAAGAGGCTAACAAATATTTCTCTATCCCTAGAAGAGACACTTATTAGTTACCATTTCTCAAAACTCAATTTCAAGCATTTTCCATTGACAGAAAACTAAAAGAAAAACATATGGTTTCTCAATCCACAAACTAGCATTAAAACAAAGAAATGGAAATAGCATACATATTCATTAAAAAGATGGTTAAGATAATTATATGAGAGTTATTAGCACACCAATCCCTAACTTTGGGAAGAAAACTAGCCTTTCATTGACATGAGAAGCATGAAAGGTGGATGATTACAAGAAAAGAGGTGAAGGAAAAATGATGGAGGACTTAATAGCACAATGTTTTTCACTCTACACCAAGCTCTAGGTCGATATACCTCTGAACCCAAGGATAATGTCTTTTTATATTGGGTCCAAGGCCCTTATCTTGTCACTTCAATTTAAACACTGCCCGTTGGACGAGTTCTTTTGAATTCCCAAATTGAAATACATTTTCTTCCTTCCATAGGAATTTGGTTGTTGGGCGAGTTTTGCAAATGATGTGACCCTCTTTCTCCACTCCTGAGCTGCCACATGGCTTTCTTTGCACGACCCTCCTTGTTGGGCGCTTCTAGTGTTAGCTTCCCTTCCTCTTCTTGGTGTTCCAACATTCTAATAAAACAAAAAAAAAAGTAGTAAATGCTTAAAGTTTATTTATCATACTAGAGTTAGCATTGAATTCTAACTAGTTGGGATGAAACTAAGCAAAAATTAATGAAAAAACATATAATTGTTCTGGGAAATTGATGCCAATAAGCAATCATACACAAAAATTATCAGTCTCATCCACTATTAATTCTTCCTTGACTTGAGTGGAAGTTTTGATGACAATGACCTATTCTAGCTTTAATTAGTTCAAGTAACTCTATGATTTGTTTCATTATCATTTTTGTTATGGTAGGAGGTAAGAGATAACGCAATAAGGAAAATTAACGTTAATTATATAATATAAATATGTTACTAAAATTAAATTTAAGTAAACTAATATTGATAGTTATTTATGGTTACATGTTCAAAATGATATATTCTCATGTCTCACTAGACATATCTCTTAAACACACCTTTGCGTACATGTTTGTTAAAATTTTAAAAGAGAAATGCTAACATTCTGACACCTTTTTTTAATACAATCTCTTTTATAAGTTAAAATTTCTTAGAAATCATAAAAAAATACAGGTTTCATATCTTATTTAATGACTATATCTCTCAAGATTTTATAATTTTCAAAAATATTTAACCAATAATAAAGTGTATTGAGAGAGGTGTGCTAGTATGTTGCTAGCACTCTTCTTTTTAAAATTTGTAACCAATAATAGGCTATAAGATGTTTTAAAATGGCATGGGATAATTAGTGTAATTAGTGATTTTAAATATTTACTCCTAAATATACAACAATTTAACTATTTAAAGGAATAATTTTATGTCAAGAGGGTTTAATTCTGTTAATTGAAAAGAATATGTGGATTATTATAAATTTCTGACATTGTCTACTAAACAAATGGAGTCTAAGATGTAAAACTTCTCATTGTTATCTATGACTAATCCCATAGTGTACAAATTTCTCAAGATTTAACAAACTCATCCCAACTATAGGTTGAGGTAATATCACAACCGAAGAACACACACAAGGATAGAAAATTGAGAGGAGGGAAAGGACGCAGTGAGTGATTAAAAAAAAAAACATGTAAATATATAATTTGAAAGTAAATTAAAATGCGATATGGATAGGATAATTTGAACATTTCAAAAGCTGATCAAAGCCACTAAACAACACAATTTAAAGCAATGACCGTACCATAAATGTAGGTATATATCATGGCTATAATTACAATTTAAAAGCTTGCATGTGATAAAATGCCTTGGTGATCATGCTTTAAAGTTATACATACAATGACTCATCCTATGAAACTTTGTTTCTGATCTACTTATGAAGTTGCAATTGTATCCACCATACACTGTATGAGCATGAAATGGGTCCATATGTAGTAGACAAGGACTTCTTCAGGTGCATGTCCATAGCAACCCGGCTTGTGCTCCATGAGCAATGCGACGTAAACAGATCAGTGTTTCGAAGCAACCCAGGTGGGATGTTGAAATTTTGAGGGTGAAAACAGTCAAATCATCACCCACTAGTTGATGGCGATTATCACTTATCTAGGTTGTGTAAAATAAAATTGGTAATCTTTTTATTACTATATTATTGGTATAGAATATCCACTTACTTTTGTCATAAATAATTTCTTTTAGACAACATGATTGATTAGCTATGAAGGAGTCTTTTCTCCCACCCACATTTCTTCTATACACAATTTGGTTGCACGTTGTTTATGCCCGATAACATATATAATGGCCTATTGCGAGCGGGGCTTCCATTAAATTTTCAATGTTAATCTCTTTGGATATACATATAGCAAGTTAATTATATGAGTGAAGTGTGTGAAGATTTCTGGAATTTGCTAGCTCCAGAATTCCTTAAGGTTGTGGTTAACATGAAAATAATGTTGCATCTAGAGTGTACATGTTGTAGGGAAGTAAGTAATGGTTGGTTTAGATTTCATTTTCAAACGGTGGTTTCAATAAATCTGGGTTCTGTTTGGTGGCAGTGAAAATGAAGGATAAGATACTCTCCCTAGACTTTTCCCCACAATCAAACTGAGTAGGTAACAATAATTCATTCTATATGCAATAACAGTTGCGCTTAAAACAAAATTTGTACGTGTCATGCTCAAACAATCAAACCAGAATAATAGTAGTCGAGATTAGGATGGTAGCTAGTCGTTAAAATCAGACAGTGTTATGAGTTCAGATCTATTATTATTTACGCAGGATTTAATACTTTTACAATTTTACTTCTTTATATTAATCTAACAAAGATAATTAATACGGAAGGAGGAAAAAGATATCAAACTGAAGCATTTTCAAGATATTTTGAAGGTATTTAACTATCATTTAATCCAGCCAAAAAATTTACTATCGTTTTAATACTAGGTTTAAATATTCTGTTATTAAAAAAACTATAGTTATATTATTAATTATTTTTTTTCTTGTTTATTATAAACATCAAAACAAATCATATAAGAAAAATCAACATTTAACCGCGAACCATAATATACTAATGATACACGCATTATGATTTGATTAGAAAATAAAGTCAAGGTAGTGTTTGAAATAAATTTAACATACATGCGAATTAATTTTTTTTCAATTAAAATTTTTTCATTTTAAAATTATTTTGTTGGGGGTCAAATAATTTAAAGTTACAACTATAAGATTATCCTTTATAAAAGGAAACAAATATTGATCATTTTTGCTATTCATAAAAGTGTAAATTGAGAGGGAAAGTTATAACGCATCAAAATTCAAGATGAAAGTGTTCAAAGTGAGTCCATAAAAAAAGTTCTATTTTTTATTTTAGATATTATTTTTCATCACTTAATATTAATTAAAATAAATACTTATATAAAATTAGTTTAACGAGCAATTGAAAAATTATTTAATATTAAAATTTTAATTTTTTAATTGTTCATTAGTTTTTCTTTTCAGTTTTCACTTGATTTTTATTCTGTTTATCATTTTTTTTGGTCAAACATCAATTGATTATGTAGTTTTATGTATGAGAATTTAATAAGATAAATTTCAAAAATTAAAAAGGTCATTATTTTAAAATTATATCCAAAAATTAAAATGATCATTATTTTAGAAGAACCATTTTAACTCACTTTAAAAACACAAATGATTAAATTCAATTTTCTAAAACATAAATGATCAAATTTAATATAATCTAAAACATAAAAGAATAAAAATACATTTTGACTTAATACGTGTAATCCTAACTTGTCTCTAAATTTTGATTTGGACAATTGTTTACCATAATCCATTCCTAGCCTCAAATAAATTGGATGATTTGCAAGATATATGAAGATGTATCAGACCAGGACACCGATTTAGGTTAGGTCTTACACACCCCTAGTAAGAAAAACATCTAAAAGTTATTTCTAAGAAAAATAAACTAGTCAATTTTTTTTCCTTTTTTAACCCTCTTTTCAAAAGTCAGCTAGTGTTTTTTTTTTTTTTGAGTCTACTCTTTATTTTTTTCATTTTTTTTTCTAAGTGTTGATTTTGAACCCCAAATGTACCAGGCTTGAACAACGGCTTAATTAACCTAACTCTATCAGCCCGAATATATAATGGCGGTTTCAATTATACACGCGATTCAATTTGTATAATTATGGCTTAAATATATTTTTCATACCTAAAAAATAAGTCATTTTCATATTATTATCTCAAATTTACTTTTGGTTAATTACATACCTGGAAAAAAATTTGTTTCAACCTAGTACCTGTTGTTAGCCCCATTTTGTTAAGGGATGATGTGAGAGATGAAGTGCCATGTCATCAAGCCTAATCACTTAACATGTATCCAAATTAAAGCATGTCATTATTTATTATTTTTTAAAAAAGAAATCAAATTAAAAAAAAACTGACTTCCATTTTCGAACCCTCCATGCCTTTGGTTGTTGTTGTAGATTTCAAACCCTAAGGGAGACTCTTAGGAGGCATTTATGAATTTTGAACCCTAAGGGTGTTTTTGTTGATGGGGGAGAGGATGAATGGAAATGGTGGGTCATCATCGTCGTCCTCATCTCCTAGTATGGTCAAGTGCAAATGTGAGGTACCTGTTATCATGTTTACGTTGAGCAATGTGAACCATCCAGGGAGAAGGTTTTGGAGGTGCCCACACTGGAACGTAAGCAAATGTCGATTTTGTGTTTTTTTTTGGTTTTATTTTGTTGTGCTACTTGTTTAATTGGTATTATGATGTAGGAATCAAGTTCTTGCAGATTTTTTCAATGGATTTGTGATACTAAGGTTGGCAATAAAATGTCTGTAGAGTGGAGTGAGTTGATATGGTATGTTTGGGAAAATGAAGAGCTAAAGCTGAAAGTTGCTTCATTAATGAAGGAAACTAAAGCAAATGCAGAAGAAATAACAAATTTGAGGGGAAAAAATTGTTGCACAAGAGGAAGAATGTCATCCATCCTCAGTTCAAGTTGTGCAATTGAAGAGTAAAATTGGAAGGAAAAAGAATAATCTTGTTGTTCAAAGGAATAGAGTGAAGTTGTTAGGTTTTGTAGTTGTGGTTCTTTGGGCATTCATTTCTTTACTAAGCATTGTAATTGCAATGAATGTTGGTGGTCATAGAAGGAACTGATTTTCCTTGTGTGTATTTACTGATGGTAGGTTTTTGGTAGTTGTCTTAAATTTGGTAGGTTGAGATGTAAATTTTGGAAAGTAACAATGTTGTATTTGATGTAGTTGGATGCTTCCAATTATATGAGTTTATGATGTGTTAAAGTTATATTGTACCGATGCTTAATTTTAACTTTGGACCTGTTATTGGTTTGTGATCTTTGGTACTGGCTTACTGCTAATTACTAAGCCCAACAATGTCAGGTACTTTGTTGGAACAAAAATGAATTTGAGGTAGTAAAATGAAAATGATTTATTTTCCAAGTACTTCGATGCCAAAAAGATAAATTTTAGGTAGTAAAATAAAAATTGTTTACTTTGCATGTATGGAAAATTTATTTAAGTCAAATTGCTTGAGCCTTTTTTTTGTCCTACTGTTTTTATTTAGTGTCTTACTGTTTACTTCAGTATTTATGGTAGTTTCTATTTAGAAAACTATATTCAAATTTATTAATAAGTCACAATTGTTTAATATAAGTGACATGGTCACAAAAGACCTAAATTAGTACTTAAGATGCCTACTGTCTAAAACAAATACACAAAAGGTGCATGAAATTGTGCACATGGTTCCAATAAAGTAAATAATAAAGCAAGATTCCCACACCCCACTACAAAAGTATTTCACACAACCCTATTTTTGTCCCTTAGTATCTTCAATTGGTCCTATAGATTTGTTAATTGATGCGCCTACCTTGGCCTGAGTGGAAGCAAAACCAATTCCTAGCTTAACCTTCTTTTCAACAATTGGTAGTTGACAACCTTTAATTTTTTTTGCTTGAATTTGTAATATTTGTTGTTGCTGCCTTGCGTTTAGGAGCAAGTTTCTTAAGCGTTTCATTGTCATATTTGTTATGCCCACAATGCCCCTACAAAATTGAAAATTTTAAAAATTAATGCATGAGGTTGATGTTAGTAAGTACAAAATTAATGCATTAACATTGGTGCAATTAATATCGTTGTGTGCCTATTTGTAGGTTTGACCTACTATTGTTGATGAGGATCAAGAACTTTTCTTATAGTCTGTTACGCATATTTTCCTTACAAAATTAAGTGTAAAAATTAATCTATATGAACTGTCATATAGTATGTTAAGCATGTATAAAAAATTTACCTTACTGTTTTAGTTTGTACATTTGATTTGTGTAATGTCATTCTTTTGATGCTGAATAGGACTAGTTTGAACTCCATCACCTTCACCCTTGGTTCCACCTTCAGTTGCTCCCTTAGTGCCACCCTCAACAACATTGACTTGCCCAGTCTGAACTCCAGAAGTTGCACCCTCATTTCCACCCTTAGTTGCTCCTTCAGTGCCACCCTCAACTACATTGAGTTGCCCAGTCTGAACTCCAACATCTGCACCCTGAGCTACACCCTCAGCTACACCTTTAATAGCTCCATTAGCTTCCTCATTTACTTCTTCAAGTTCTACTAGAGGTGGAAATGTACACCTCTTGGTATTATGACCTGTTGCCCCACATTGGCTACATTTATAAGGAGTTGGGTCCCTTCTTAGCCTTGTCCTGTTAGGGTTTTCATCAAGCTCTCTCATTCTCAATTTCTTTGGCCTACTAGGACCCTTTTTTGTATTTTGGTGGTTGAATCTCATCAAACTTTGTAACTAGCCACATATCTATACCATTAATTGATGCCACCTTATGTCATAACAAACACCATATATATCCCTTGAATAATAATTATTTACATAATCCAACACCTTAAATTTTTTGAATTGTATGGCAGTCACTGCATGTCTGCAAGGTATGACAACCAATCCCCATAAGTTATATGAACAACTCTGCTTATTTATATCAATAATAAATTTTTCACCAGAATAAATATGTGTGACTTCAAAATGTCCATCTCCTCCCCAAGCTTCCACCCAATTCCAAAACTTTTCAACCTCTCAATCCAACCTTTTTTAGGGCTTAAGCATAATCTCACCTCTGTAGTTTTTCAATTTGTCTCTAAGGGTTGAAAACCTATTTATAAGATACATTTTAATCCACTCACACATGGTTATGATAGGCTTATCCCTAGCTACTAGTATTATACTATTAAAGGACTCACTCTGATTGTTCATCAAAATATCATACTTTGGGTAATGTGAAAAAACATACTTAGACCATGCTTTCTTCTCAAGGTTATACAACCAATGATATGCAACTTCATTGATGTCCTTAATCTGCTGCATTTTGTGTTTCCACAACTATTCATAAGTAGCTTTAGCAACCCCTATCATCAGATCTCTAAGCATTACACCACCACCAATTTTTTTTCTCAAAATTATTGTAAAGATGTTGTAGACAGAATCTGTGCTCTATCTATCTTGGAAATTCTAGAAAAACTTGTTGCTATCCCTACATATAAAGCAACTCATCAAAATAATCCAAAAAATATCAACAACATATTACTCTACAATCCAAAAAATAGTTTTTACCTTATGTTGATTAGTAATGAACACCCATTTGTTGGTTTCAACATCACCAATATCCTCCAACAACATGTTCAAAAACCATCTCCATGTTTCCTTGGTCTCTATTTCTACAACATCTAAAGCAATAGACATGTACTAGTCATTCGGATATTTACCAACAATAGTCAAGAGTTGTCCTCCAAACTTTGATTTAAGATGACATCCATCTACACCAATCAGGGGTCTACATGCCTTTTTGAAAGTAGATTTTGGACCTTTCAAGATTTTGGTAGTACTTTAATGGATGGTCTCTCCGCTCGAATCAAGCATGAATTGTTTGGACATTTATCCTTCAGTTCAACTGCATATGACCAAAACTATGAGTACTGTTTGATACAATTACTTGTTTTGCTAGTTGATTTCCCTCCCATTTAACACATTGTATTCTAGTATGGCTTCTTTGAATTCTTCTAGAGAAGTAAACTCCAATCTCAACTTCCATTTAAATTCCTTACAAAGCAATTCGTTATTGAATCTTTCATAATTTTTCTTAAATACATCTTCATTTGAATCATCATTGCACAACTATTCACTAACATACCAATTTTTAATATGATTTTCAGGCAAAGTGTGTGCCACAAATAATGACCACTTCCAGAAGTCTCATTGGTTGATCTCCATATCCAAAGTCTTATTTTAAAATCCCAATTGCTTCAAAGAATGACCACTTCCAGAATCACCAGTCCTAACATATTGCATCACATGATCTCCTTGAAAGAAACCATCATGATGCAATTTTAATTTGAAACTCATGCTTGCAACAGAAATAGAAATAGTGTTTATCAATTTACTAAACAAACCATTAATCAGACCCTAATAAACCCTGATTAAACCTGGTTAAATCATAATTGAACCCTAAACGAATCATCCTCAAACTCTTAATCATTCCATACTCAGACCTTAATAAAACTTGGAAAAAACCCAAATAAAAAATTTTCAACTTCACAAAATAAGGACCATTGCAACGTGATAATAGGAGACAAAGGGACCACGAAGAAAAGGAAAGCAAATAAACAAAACGAAAAAAAATCATAGTACCTGCTATAGTTCAAAGATGACTTCTCTCTTGAATGCGACAACACACGTGAAGGAGACTTTTTTGTTTTGTTTCCACTTAGTAGATATCATAGTCAACCTCGATAACACTCACAATCAACCATTACAGCAAGCCACTACCACTATCGAGAAGATGAACTCGAGTTTTTGAAGAGGGAACGTTTTCCAAATCCCAGTCAAGTTTTTTATAAAAAAATTTATTAGTTAATAAAATATAATAATTTATTTTTTTAAAATAAATAATAAATAATGACATAGATTTAATTTGGTTACGAGTTAAGTGATTAGGCTTGATGACGTGACACTTCGTCAGTTACGTCATCACTTAACAGAATGAAACTAATGAAAGGTACTAGGTTGAAACATAAAATTTTTTCAAGTACGTAATTGACCAAAAGTGAATTTGAGATTTTGAATGGTAAATATTTCTCAGAACATGGAGTGTGAATCAAACTCATGTTTGAATTGAAATTGAGATACTGATGTAAGTTCCTCCCTTTTGAATAAGGTGTTTTCATATTTGAAAGAGGTTGACAATAAGTTTTTTCAAAAAGAACTATTTGTCCCTCTATTAAATGTGGTCGAGAAATGTCTGTAATCAAGTGAATAGCTCCACAAACAAATAGATTGTATAGAATTGAAAAATGAAAAGATTTGTACAAGTTATATCCTTCGTCACCACTTTGTGAAAAATCGTTAGATATCAATATGTTAGATACCTATGATTCAATTATGGTCTATTTTTCAGATATAAAAAACATATTTAAGTCTATAATTATTAATTAAAAAATAATGGAGCTTTCAAATATGCCTGCAATGCAAACAATTATTGTTCTAAAAAAATAGCCTCAAACAATAATGGAAGTTCCAATTATACACGCATTCGCTTTGATTTGTGAAATGATTCAAAAGGCTTTCATCGTAAGTGAAAGGTGAAGTGTATTTTAAAAGGTAAAAATAGCTAGGATTATTGATTAAAAATAACAATGATTTAAATTATGACAAATTATATTTACACATATAATATATCATGAAGTTATTAAAATCTAAATCGTTAATCTTTCAATCATGAATGCGATTTTATATTTAAAAATATAATTTTCATTTTGGAAGAGTTAAATTCCAAAAAAACAAAAAAGTAACTTTTGATAACTTGAAAGGTTTGCTTGAAACATACTGAAAAAAAAGGTTTGCTTGAAACAAACATGTGATGTGTAGATTGATATGTGGTCAAATAAGCAGTTGATTGAATAAAAGACTGATGTAAAATATAATAAAGAATAATATAAATTGTATTTAAATAAACAACAAAGACCCAATCGATTTAAATTTATTCTAAAATCGTTCACTAAATCATCCTTTGACAATTTTTAAATTATTCCCCTCACAGCGAATTTTAACATTTTCAATTTCTTATAACATGAAGGATGTGTGCAAAATTTATAACGAAGCTGGAAGTGTAATAATCATCATTACCCTATTCAAAGAAAAGCCCATGATTTTTGTTTTTCTGTTTCATACCAGAAACTCAAATATAATAGTTTGTTCTCTTAGTTGACATTTAGCCGCTTATTATTTGATTTAGCTCTGGCAAGATCTTAAGAAAACAGGAAATCAATAATTCAAATAAGCAAAAGACTTTTATTTATTTATAAAACATGTGTAAAATAATAAAATACTGTTTTGGCTATTATCATAGTAGATTATAATTTCCATAACAAATAACAGGCTCTACAACTTGAGATAACATAACCACATGTTATTTGTTTTTTAGCCCATTGATCCAAGGCAATTCATTGACCTAGCTCTTTCTTTTTTTTGATAATAATATTGGTACAAACTAATATTAATGACCAATTCTTGCCTCTCTCTTCAAATTCACTTCGTTCACAATAAAAGCAAAAAACGAATAAATAAAAGATTGACGTTTAGCCATTGCCCACCACTCATCATCCATCTCCATCACATACCATAACATTCTACAAACAACCACCTTAGAGTTCACAACCACAATTCCACAAACAAAGAACATGGTAGTATCAAAATGTCTAAGTCTAACACTCTATGTTCCTCCTCACCCCACTACTCCTTTTCTCACCCCAGTGACACCACCCTCCAAAAAAACTCCAAGCTTGTCTTACTCTTCCAGCCATTTTCCCTTCCCAACAAAACTGAACAAAGCCTTTCCCACCCCTTACAATTGTACCTTAACCAAACACTTTCCAATGAAATGTTCCAACTCTTCAAGCTACACAGCACCACCTGATTTTGAGCTTGAGTCTGATCCAACACTCACCAATGAAGACCTCAAGCCAACAGCACCAAGTCAAAGGACATTTTCTGGCTTTGAAATAGCAAGTTTATGGGTTGGTTTAGTTGTTGGTGTCCCTTCTTACTACCTTGCTGGAAGCCTTGTTGACCTTGGCATGGCATGGTGGCAAGGCATAGCAACTGTGGTGGCAGCCAACATGGTTCTCTTGGTTCCTTTGGTTCTCACTGGCCATGCAGGCACACGCTATGGCATATCATTCCCAGTTCTAGTTAGATCCTCTTTTGGAATCAATGGTGCTCATATTCCTACCCTTATAAGGGCACTTATTGGTTGTGGTTGGTATGGTATTGAGTCTTGGATTGGTGGAGAGGCAATTTTCCTTCTCTTGCCAAAGGCAATGAAGGAAACTTCATTGTCTCAGTCTCTACCTTGGCTTGGCACTTCCCCACTTGAATTTGCTTGTTTTTTGGTCTTTTGGTTTGCTCAATTGACCTTTGTTTGGAAGGGAATTGATGGCATTAGAAAGCTTGAGAAGTACTCAGCTCCAATATTGGTTGCTCTTACTTCTTGTCTTCTCATTTGGTCTTGTGTCAAAGCTGGTGGCATTGGTCACATGCTCTCTTTGTCTTCTAGGCTCTCTACATCAGAATTCTGGTCTGTTTTCTTCCCTTCTCTCACTGCCAACATAAGCTTTTGGGCCACTGTGGCTATTAACATCCCTGATTTTACTAGATATGCTAAGAGCCAGAAGGATCAAGTTATTGGTCAAATTGGGCTTCCCATCTTTATGGGGGCATTCACATTTGTTGGTCTAGCAGTTACTTCATCCACAAAAGTGATATTTGGTCAAGTTATTTCTGACCCAATTCAACTTCTTGGTCAAATTGGTGGCCTCACAACTAGGATCATTGCAATCCTTGGTATAAGCCTAGCAATTATCACCACCAATATTGCTGCCAATGTTGTGGCACCAGCAAATGCTCTTGTTAATCTAAGTCCTAAATGGTTCACCTTTAGAAGAGGAGCACTTCTAACTGCACTCCTTGGGATTGCATTTCAACCTTGGAGGCTTTTGAAATCAAGTGAGAGCTTTGTTTATACTTGGCTAGTTGGATATTCTGCTTTGATGGGTCCTATTGCAGGGATTGTTCTAGCTGATTACTATATTATACAAAAAACAAATTTGAATATTAGTGACTTATACTCTAGGAGTCCTTATGGAGCATATAGGTATTCAAGAGGGTTCAATGTGGCGGCTATTCTGGCACTAGTTGTTGGAGTTTTACCTGTGGTTCCTGGTTTCTTGCAGAAAGTTGGAATTGCAACTTCAGTTCCTAACACTTTTGTTGTGATCTACAACAATGCATGGTTTATAAGCTTTTTTTCTGCAGGGTTCTTGTATTTGGTTCTATCGAATTTGAGAGGGAAACCTGGTAACTCTGCTGCTAGAGACCCCCTTTTGCCCACTGCAAAGTAAATATAGAGAAGCTCATGGAATGGAGTATTTCACCCTATGTATAAATGTTGTACATTGAGATATAGCCAATGAAGAAACTTTCTTTAGACATTATTCTTTGGTTGAAAAACGTTCCATGATTGAATTATGGAAGTTTCTGTTAATCATTTCAATGAGTTGTTATACTGATAATTATGAGCTGGCTTGTACATTTTTTTCTTTCAATGATGGGATCATATCAATAGTAATGTCTGCATAATATAACTCTTGACAGATTAGATATACAAGGTCTTGTTCCCTATAGATATCAAAACCTGTTTTCAATTTTCAGTTGTGAAATAAAAATAAAAACTATTGCTGCTACTGCAACTAATGATAGTATTCATCTAGAGTTACTGTGCTATTGTACTTCTTGTTAAGCAAAAATTATACATGAGCAATTGACCCCAAAAATGAAAAGAATGGATAGGGTATAGGCATTCTAAAATATATCAAAATAGTTGGAATATTTCATAATATAGTTATGGTGTTATATTAGCTATGTTTCATAGAAGACGAACTTAATAATGGGCTTTACAAGTGATTTTCAAACCTTTTTTTTGTTTTTAGAAGAAAGTAATTTTCAAACTTGAAAACAAATAACAATGACAAATTTAAGTATAGAAGGGCGAAAGATATCTTACTAATAATCAATGGTATAATAGTAACTATAAAAGTCAACTTTCTTTATAATGTTCGGATTTGAATTATAGGCTTTATAAGACTAAATTAAGAAAAATAAATTTTTGGGGGTGAATAAGAATTTTTTTTAATAAGGCTATAATATAAACAAACTAACTAGTAATATTATGAATTAGCACTTATGACGGATGTATTTACAAAGGTATACCGTTGCACTTTTCATTAATAGGTTCACCATCAAAGCAGACTACCGCCAACTACGTCACTTGCATTCAATTTTGGTTTTGGGCCCAAACCTACACTGATTGGGCTGAAATACAATTGGGCTAGACTCTCATTTGAACGATCTCATCGCTTCCCTTCTTTTGCCAACCTTTCAGATTATTTACGTCCATAGTTTCTATTTTCAAACGGTCTTCATGAATTTCTATAGGTATTTTTAGGAGGAAATTAATCAGAATTGATTGAAATTGAAATATATAATGAGAATAATTAGCAATAAAGATCGTGTACTTTAGTGAATCAAGGATTCAAACGAAATTGAGAGCTTTAATGACTCAAGGATTGTGTACTTTATTTATGCAAGGGAACAAGAAATTGAAGTAAAAAAGCTTCTGAGCACTTGACTGTTAAAGGAAAGAAGCTGGAAGAACAAGCATTGGCACTAAGCACCTGAAATTCTAAAAGCGTGGAAAAATAGAATAATCCATATTCGTAGGTGCTTGGCGTCAGAAAGATTAATAGAAGTTAAAGAATAAGTCTAGGTGCTAAGCATTGAATAGTTGATTAAAAAGCACTAATGATAGTGAGATCCTTGATCATTGATTCCGTTAAATAATGTCTCAGATTCAAATCTTATAAATAAAGAAAACATAATTAAAAAGAAAATTTCCATTAAAAATAATCAGTCATATTTTTAGATAGAAATTTTCAGTAAAATCGATAAATATTTATACAAATAATATGATTAAAAAAATATATAAGGACCATTTATTTTGTTCAAGAATCCCTAAAATGTCAGCACCACGCCCAGATTAAAGTACTACATGTGTCAAAAGCATAGAAAAAGTCAGACTAGAACTTAAGTGCTAAAGATTAGTAACAGTGCAAACCAATGGCGCTTAAGCATCATATCTCTATGCTAAGCGCCAGCATCTATAGGAAAAGAACTGGTTTGAGTGCTTGAAGTTCTAATGCCTAGGACCCGAAATCAGAAAACGACACGAAACTCTTTCCATCCATTGAAACTCAATGCATCATCTACCATTCTTCTTCTCAATTCTTTTGATACATTTGAATTTTTTTTGGTACATATTCTTCTTCTCAATTCTTTGTATCTAGTCAGGTTTTACCGATTTTCTTCAAACTACATGCAGTACATGAACCTTAATTAGGTGGGATGAAATTAGGCTGATTTGATTTGTATAATTTTTATTTTCTTTTGTTTCCTTAATTGTGGGATGAAATCTATTCTTTTTCTCTTGCATTTTATTCTATCATAGTATTAGTGCAATGGCTACTGAAGTTAAAGAGAGGTGACACAGGTTTCGCGGTTCAAGCTGGATCAAAGTCCTCAGGGTCAAAGTGAAGGAAGGGACGACAAAATATGTTGTGCAATAATTGTAAGCAGATAACTGTTTAGGCTGGGGAAAAAAAGTGTTTTTCAATTTCTATATTTTTGGTTAAATATGGTCAAGTCCATTATATTTTTTAAGGTTTGAAAGAACTAAGCTCACATGTTTTTTTTATAAAAAAAAAATTTGAAGACCCAATTTATCAATATGAAAGTATAAACATTTTGACCACGTTTGACTGGTAGTATAAAAACTAAAAATACATATATTTTTTTGTTTAGGCCCTTGCTCATCTCACTCAATATTGGATTATACACAGGTGTTTCTCATTATGACAGGACAATTGGAGCATCTGTTTGCTATTTGAGACATGATGGAGTGTCACGTGGATAACAAGTTAGTGCCAAGGGAGAGAACTATATATGCTGCTTGGTGATAAAATGAAGTTGTCTAATGTTCTTTATGTGTCATGTTTAAGTTGCAAATTGATTTCTGTACTACACAGTTAATCAATGAATGTAATTGCGGTGTTTGATTTACTAATAAATCGATTTTTGGGCAGTATCTTGTTCATCCAATAAGGGTTTACATTTTTTTTAAAAATGAAAGATTTTGGTGTTATTCAAGACCACACTATGAAAATGTTAATTGATGCATGTGAGAAACAAGAAACGATTTTTTTTCGAGGGATGACAATAGTCCTTAAGATTGAAAGAAAAAAAAATGATCTAATTATTTTTAAAGCTCTCTAATTTAACTTCTCCACAATCTAAGATATAAAAGTTAATTTGTGTTTATGAAAGAAGTTCTATGTATGTTATCTTTTTTATTTTCTTCACTTGTAAGTGTTTAGAGAGAAATTTATTCAAACAACATATAAGTACTTTTTATGTATTAACTTAGGTATAAGTAGTTTTTATATTAAAGAAAAATAAAATTTTATTTAAATCTTTTCATATAGATTGTAAGCTATTTTTATAAATTATTCTGAATAACTTATTGAAATTAATAAGTTGAAAATAATTATTTACATAAATTCTCTCAAACAGTTATGTAATTATTTACATCATAAAACAATATTAAATTCTTCTAAACGGAACTTTAAAACATGCAATAGCCTAATTATTTACTCAAACCCCCCTTTTTTTAAAAAAATCCTTCCTTTCTCTCCCTCTTCATTTTGATTTTCGGAAATCTCATATTGTTCGATTCTTCTTGTATACCACACGTTTAAAATAGAAAAGATACTTAGAATCTATGTAAAGCATGTGACCATCTATAAACCCAATTGGCAATGTTCTTTCGACGAAAGAGTAATATATTAATTATCAGCTCACGCACTCATATGCTTGGCTATATGCCTACCAAAAAAATATATGCTTGGCTATATATGAAGGTTTATAATTAATTGGTGCGAGCTAGAGCGCGCTGATAAATTTGGCTTTTATTATAGGTAAGTAGGTTTGGTACTGCATGCATATTATAAATAACATACATGTTCTTCATAAAAAAAAATGTTAACGAGTTATCTTTAATCAATTTGTTTTTATTTTCGCCTAATATATACACAATAGATTGTACGCTATTTTACGGAAATGATCACCAACTGTACGTCCCCAGTCATATTAAATTGCTAATAATTAAGAAAAGACTTTGGTGCTCAGAAGAAATAATAATGATAATGAAATAGCTGACAGAGAACCAGTGAAGACTTGGTAGTATGCATGGCAGGACTTAAATATTATGAAGCACTGTTTGTAGTTGTTCATACAATATTAAGATAGAAACAACGCCATATATGCAAAGAATCGGGGACATAAAGACAAAAGGCAAAGCTAAATAATTAGTGATTAGCAATAATAATTTAAGTTTTAGGAAACACATTAATTATGACATTGACCAAACTTTGGAACTGGTATCGTGAAGCACTCCCCCTTTGGTCTAATTGGAAATTTGTATAGTCAGCATGGGCGGATCGAAAAGATTTGTTTAGTGAGAATAAGAAAATAATATATTGTTTAATTTTCTTACAAAAGAAAAATATATAATATTATGATAAAAAATTTGAATTACTCAAAATTTTACAAATTACAATTGGATGAACGTGAGTACTTGTATTTCTGACTTATTTTATATGTTTAGTATTATATATAGAAGCAAACTGATAAAAATTAAAAGGATAAAATAATAAAATTAGTATTTTATTATCTCTTTTATTTCTTAATTATAACTTTATATGTTCATCAAAAAAATTGTCTATGGGGTGACACCTGTTTTTTTAGGGGCAATTTTTTTATCAAACATATATAAGTAAAAAAAATTATTTTCTGGGGGTAATTGCCCCAATAGTGCTTGCATTCATCCCTGTTAGTGAGCAAATAGTACCTTTGTCTTAAATAAGGGCACCGATCTGGCTCTGAGTTAGACGTGTTTTCTTTATAAAGGTTAAATTATTATTTTTGTCTTTTAAATTTTAAAATTTTTAGTTTGGTCTTTTATATTTTTAAATGATTTTATTTTGGTTCTTTTATGTAAAAATGTTAAATATTTTAACAAAAAAGTGACACGTCCATTAACGGAGATAATGTAGCATATTAATTGAAAATGTTATTTTAAATTATTTTATTTTAATCATTTATGTTTTTTAAAATTATTTTATTTTGGTATTTTAAGTTTTTAATTGATTTTATTTTGGTCCATTAAATTTGTAAAATGATACATTTTGGTCCTAACAGTTACATATGACATGTTAGGATCTACTGAGTATAATTGATGACATTCTTATAAAAATAATCACAATTATTTTGTCTTAGACACTTGTATGTGTACAATAACATTAGGAGGCACTTCCATAGTTTGAAGTTGAAGCAAATTTTGTGGAGGACTACCAAAACAAAATATTCTACTTGAAAAGGTAGTGTCTTATTAAGGATAAAGAAGATATTGAAGATTGAATATGTTGCAACACAATACTCGGGTAAGTTTGTTTATGTGTTGGGCAGTGTAGTATATTTACTATTTTCAATTTCTTAATATCACTAGTTGAAGTGCTTATGTGTAGGTGTGCATATGACTAATGTGTCTAAATTCAAAATGATTTTCACCTGCACAAAGTAAGTCAAGTAGTGATGCTAAAAATATGAAAACAATAAATAGATTACAACATCTATTGCATGCATTTAATTGGAAATAATTTTGGTACATTCACTAGATCATGACTTCATATGTAACTAATACCAAAATATATCATTTTTACAAACTTATAGACCAAAATGAAATCATTTAAAAAAAACTTAAAGCAATAAAATTAAACCATTTAAAAAACATAAAAGATGAAATTAGTGACATTTAAAATGACGTTATTTTAATTAGCATGTCACATCATTATATCAATTAATGCTAATAAAAACACCTCAATCTTTTTTGTCGACATATTTAGCATTTCTGATTAAAAAGATCAAAATAGAACCATTTAAAAACATAAAAGGTTATAATATAAAGGACTAATAGTTTAGCTTCTTATAAACCAATTTCAAAGTTATGACATTGGTTTATTTGTTTTGTAACTAAAGAAACTTTTTTATTTAGAAAAAATGAAAATGGTAATGACAAAGATTGAATTTTAAACCATAATAAAAAAAATTGACATAATGTCATGAAATAATTTTTAAGAATTTAAATTGTTATATGTCAAAAAAGAATTTAAATTATTAAATAAAATTATATAATTAATTTAAGAGTTTAATGATCATATAATATTAGTGTAAAAACTTATATTTTCAATCATTAGAAATTATTGTTGTTGTGACTCTTAATATAATTATTATAAAAATCAATAAATATATCAAATTATCATATATTTTCATTTATAATTGAGTGAGAATATAAAATTATTTTACATGTATACAGTATATTTTCTCATAATTTTATACTTTCACCAC
Organism: Glycine soja; assembly: GCF_004193775.1. Taxonomy (NCBI): domain Eukaryota; kingdom Viridiplantae; phylum Streptophyta; class Magnoliopsida; order Fabales; family Fabaceae; genus Glycine; species Glycine soja. Next base: position 26,098,359 of record NC_041014.1, on the reverse strand, counting down.
CTCTATCCTACTTATGTTACTAATTTTACCTATGTGCACCAACACTTGATATACTTTAATGGTAAGAAAATTAATTTCTTTTAAATAACGGATTTAAATATTATGGAAAAAGAAATATCGAGCAAGAGTTTTCTTTCTTAACTAAGTTCTTGATTAGTGTCTTGATATTTATCGGTGAAAACTCAAAATAACTCAAAAATATAGAGGTTTTTTTTTTTACAGAAATATAGAGGGACTTGAACTCCAAAGATTAGTCGAATGGTAAGATAAAATTTTGTATTTAATAGATTGTGTAGGTTTGAACTTTCACTCTTTTTTAAGTGAGATAATTACAAATTTCTTGTAAATGTTCGTTTTTTTAAGTGATAATGCTCGTTAAGTGTGGAGACTTTTGCCGGAAAAAAATATTGAGAGACTTTTCCTATCTTAATATTGCGTAATCTCTTTCTTAATTTTTATATTATCATTTATCATAATTTATTATTGATATGACTTTTTAAATAACTATCATAAAAATTAACAAATTTATAATAAAGTTTTCTATATAATGAGTATAATTCTTTTTCTCAAAATAAAGACATACGTCAAGGCAAAAAAAAAAAAATCTTTAACCGCGCATTAATATCATGCACCAGTAAATGGTTGCTAGCTAATACATATCATGCACCAATAAACGGTATATATATATATATATATATATATATATATATATATATATATATATATATATAATATCTTTATCCACTCATACATATTATGGTATCCAGCTAATATATATAGAGCCAAACTTGGAGGGATTAATTTCAGGCTTTCAATTAATTATAATTGAATTACCTCCGACCTCCTCCTAGGTCGTTTATTGTAGTTTATGTCACCTACTGCTGAGAACATTATTAATTTGATTATTTGTAATCTTCATCTAATATTGTATTTGTTGAAACACAAATTCACGAATATTCTTCTTTTTCATGAAAAATTATGTTTATACAACAAAAAGAGGAATAAGACGGGAAAAAATGTGAGATAAAATAAATAATATAATAAAAAGAGATAAAAAATAATATTATAACTTATAAGTGTGGTTAAGTATAATATATATAACTTTTCTGTAAAAAAAAAAAAGTATAATATAACCTACGTACAATAGCATCAGTTCATGAATTTATAGTCTCAAACAGCTGGAGTGCATTGCATGGATAAGCTTTATTATTAAATCTAATTATAATTATAATTTAAACCAAGGAAAGATGCCTGGCCCACATGTAAATTTCATATCTTATTATGAAACACTTAAACAAAATCATTTGCAAGTTTTAATTAATAACCTATCTTTTTGTATGGAGTTCGTGCTTGTCAGCCTCTCTCTGGCACACTTGGCAACTTCACCTCGCTTAGGTAATGAAAAGATAATCTTATATATCAAAGATATAATCAACGATAGGAAACTCCATAATATAATATTTGACGTGGATAAAGCCACTTGCAAAGTGTCATGCAAAACCAGAACATAGTTTTGTTAGGGGGAACGAACTACGTATTCCTTGCAGTTCGTTGATTTTTCTGAGTCATTGAGAATGATGATTAAGAAATTCTAAAATAATAGTTTAAATTGATGCACAAAATTAATGAAATAAGTCTCCCTGCAGATTACAGAACCCTAAATTATGCTAAATTGATCATGGAGCAGACGTGGCAGGGACAGATGGAGATAGTCTTTGTAGGAGTACATCTTGGCAAAAGGATTATAATTTCACACACACACACATGGCTTGGAATTTGTTGAAGATGGGTTGACAATTACAAAACCGATATTGATAAATCAGATACAATAATTGTTAAATCTAAATTAATGACGACAAATCTCATGTGCAACTTGCAACTCGTTATGAATACGTTGCCAAAACCAAATTTTTTTTATGTGGCTAGAACCTACGACCTTCAACAGATATTGCTAGGAAATTAACTAAGGCACGGGCAAGGAATCGTTTCAATAATAGTTCTAAATTAAAAAATAATTTGTGCAATTAATTAATTTTATATATAATTTTTTTTTATAAAAATAGTAGTTGACTAAACTTGTTCTTACAAGAGAAGTAGATAATTGTGTGTTGATAGCTCTTGACTTTAATCAAGCTTGATATTTAATTGAATTTTATATTTAAGCAACGGGGTGGTTTGGTGCATGTATTAGTTGAGTGATTTCAAATGTATCTAGTGCATTCGTCATTAGATTATTCAAGCAAAAGGAGTCATGAACGTATTGCTGAGCTGGTGTGTTAGCTTACGCAGTGACATCATCACCCCAAACATAATAAACCCATTTCACATCGCGCTAGTTAATTAGATTAAGGACCACCAATTCATTAGGTTAGTATAAAGTGCGCAACAATTCAGTGTTTCCCTCTATAATTAGAAGTAGTAAACCGTGACTGGCCGAAAAAAAAAATTGACTCACTTTTTTATATATTCCGGATGTATTTTAGCTTCAATTTTGACATTCAACTCATTTCTTTATTATTGGATTGATCCAGTTTAGTTGTCAAGTGATATATTTAGCCGCGATTCCATGCTCAAAGCTCAGGGGATCAAACATCAAACTTTTATTAAGGGACCAAACCTCAATATTTTCCCACCAACTCGTTGTGACTAAATGTGTTGAAATAATCAGGAATCTAGAAGGAGAAATGAATAGATTCTTTCAAAAAATTTACACCTTAATTTCTTAATTCAATTAAAATGATCCCTTTTAATTAATCAAAGTTTTCTCAAAAGTTTGTCACAAAAAGATTATCACAACTAAAAAAAATGAAATTAATATCATCCAAAAATAGAATTTTATAACTATTTCTTATCAATTTCATTATCAAGATAGATTAGTAAACCAAAGGTTTAGAGAAAGAAAGACTCACATTCAAATTTATACTGATTCCGTTCTTAAGAGGACTTATATCCAATTGTTCTAAGATCTCTTAGAACTTCTACTAATATAGAATCAAGTATAAATACTATGTACATACAATTTTCTAAATTTACTTTTTTCTTGAACCCTACAAGAGAAAGAAAGGAGTTGAAACCCTATCAACTCACACAAACCCTTGATAACCCTAACCAAAATAAAAAAATAAGAAAGAAATCAGAATTGGATTGAATACACCTTTATGTGTAGATTAACATCTTCAAGCTCTTCTTCAAAGAATGATCAAATCATGATGAACATTGAATGAATCTTGATCAACTTGAATCTCTTGTTGAAATGCACAATGATTCCCTTAGATGACTCTTAAAAACTGTTTTCTAAAAGATAAGATTGAATAAAGAGTCACTAATGAGAAAGAACAAGTGAGGGTATTTATAATGTTAATAGATAAAACTGATTTAATTAAATTATCAAATGTGGTAATCTATTAATTCGTTCAAATCCCTCTTTGTTATACATTTCCAGAAACATGGTAATTGATTACAGATTGTGATAATCGATTATCTTGTTTCACATAAAGCTTCTCAAGCTTCTATGATTCTGGAATAATTGATTATCAAATGTGATCATCGATTATTTCGACTCAAAAGAGCTCCTAAAGTTTTCAGACATAATCTAATTGATTACTGAATGCGGTAATCGATTATCTCGAGCCCCAAAGACCTTTTTTTTTTGCTGAAATTGGCTTATATAATCGATTACTAAAAATGGTTATTGATTAATTCGATGATTCTTGTCGAATTTCAAAAGAAGTGAGTTTTGTTGTTTATTCTAACACTTTCTAATTGATTACTAAACTTGGTAATCAATTACACTGTAATGAACTTATTGTTTTTAAGAAACTTTGAGATCAATACATTTATCTTATCATACTTGATTTCTTCTTGGTGTGGATAATAAAACTGAGTCTAAAACACTTGACATGCCTAGTCTAAAAATATTAAATACAAATACCACTTCTTTACAAACTTGTTTGGCATTGTAAAATTATTAAAACCAAAAGATCTTAAGACTAATCTTCAAGTCTTTAATCTCTTTGATTCAACAAAATGACACACAATAAACATGTTGTGCATTGATGACCTAAAATTTATTTTGGACTCTTTTAGAACTAAAATTGATTTTTTTTTTGTTACGTATCATTGAGGGCTTTTAATAGTTTTCCTTCCAATTCTCTTTCAAGCATAAACTTTCCTCACATTTTAGGTTGCTTTTTTTTTTCTTGAAAGCTCTTCCTAAGATTTTAAAGTTGGCTCAAGCTTCTTCCTCTACATACCATTTAGTCTGCTTTGTAAAGTAGAGACTTTAGCAAATTTATAGTAGAAAACAAATAGAGATAATAGAAGAAGAAAAGTCATAACTCGTTTGCATCCCCACTAAATAGCAAAAATTCAAATTGCAAATGGAGATTTATGCATCATTAGATGAGACTGATTTTTGGACAATATGTTCCACATACATGATTCTTGGTTTTCAATAGTTGAATCGTCATTCAATGGTTTGGAGAGGGAGGACACTTGTTCATAGTACAAGCTCTATTTTTAGGGTTTTTTTATGTTCTTGCTTCTCATTTTATAAGCTTTGTGCTTGGTTTGCTTTTGATTATTGCATGCATTCTTTGTGCACTTTTGGAGACTCTTTTGTACCTTTTATTAATAATAATGGAGCTATTTCTTTGATTTGGGTGAACTTTGATTTTTTTACCATACTTTGAGAGATTTTTCCATGCTAAAAATCTTGTGCCTCTTTGATGAGTTTGTAGTTTATAATTTTATTGATCATAATTTTGATTTTATAATATATGATGTGTATGAACCTAAAACTGACAACATCGCGATAGAAACCTAAAACATGCATATTGTGTATGAATATATATAGGTTGGGATGAACCTAAAACAAAGGGAACATTAAAAAAACCTTAGCTTCTACATCGATTAATGCTTTAACCAATGTAAAAAGTGGTAACTTTCAACATCGGTTAGGTTAGAAATCAATGTAGGAAGTGGTTTTCTTCATCGATTATGAACTTAGAAAGTGAATACTTTCTACTATGCCTACAATCTATATTGATTTTGGAACCAATGTAGAATCTCTCCAAAAAATCAATGTAGAATCTCCTTCATGTAGTGGTGTTTCTTACCTAAGAGCAACTAACTATATTTCCCTGATGCAATGACAATTCTAACTAATAATGCCTTTAGCAACAAAGAAAAAAAAAGATAACAGATCTCCTTAAAACCTTCATGGACTTTTAGCTTTCCCAATAGGATAATAATTTGAACAAATTACAATGGTACCCCCTTTGTTTTATTGAAATTATAGGAGGCATCCCTCCTTTTTTCAAACTACAAAAAAAGACTTAGTTTTGCATTCTTGATATAATGGCACCCCATGTATCACAAATGCAATGCCTAGTTACTTTTAAGATCAATGATTGTTCCCACAAATAAACATAAGATTTTTTAAAGTGTTTTAGCCTTACTCACATACTTTATGGAAAACTTTCCAAAGGATTACTTATCTTAAAATTTCTCTAAATCAAGCATTCTTAACTATGAAGTTCTTAAAAGATGGATTACTGAAAAATATATGTATCTTTTTGGTATAAATAGTACTAATTTATTTCTTTATGCCATCTTAAATTGTATAGTTTTATACTTACACAATTTTTAAATTGTTCTCATTTGATTGTGCATTTGATTCATTCATTTATTACTTATGTTAAAAGTTTGTCAAGAATCACTCATTATTTGTATTTCATCCCTTTTACATTTGTGATCACTCCATACTCTCATCATTCCCAAGATGTTACACCAAATGGTGTAAACTTGGTCTGATTTAGAGGTCACGTGACTTGCACTTGATCTTTAAGGGTTTTTTTTCCTCCAAATGCCCCTATCTCATCTTCTTCGTTAAGTCAAAGCGCCTTTAGCTTACTTTTTTCACTTCCTCCTTTTGTACCCACCACCGCAGTAGACTACTGTGCACCATTGCCAAAGGCATATTTTGACAACGGCGTTTTTTGCCTCCTTTATTTTTATCATTTCCCTTTCTCTTTTTAGTTTCTTTTTCTTTCTTCTCTAGCTAGAGCTACAAATTAATCTTCCAAACCAAATATGTAAATCGAAAATGAAACCCCCCACATGCAGAATGAATAAATTAGAAAAGGAGCCTTGCGCGTGAGCACAACAAAAATGAAACTCTTCATCTATGACAGAGTCGTGGTACCAAGTTTGTATTCTCATAAAAAATGCAAATTGATAATACCTTGTGTAATTCGCGTAAAATGCATAAGTTTTGATCCATTATTTTTATTTTCCACAATACCTTACCGCACTTTTTTAAAATGACTAAATTCAGAAAAATTATTGGAAGACTGCGGGCAGGAAGTTTACCAAGTCATATGCCTTTCCAAATATCACCTTTAGAATCAAAATCTTTTTCAAACTTTTTGCACAAATCAACTATATCATTTATTACAACAACGCCGTATAAAGTTGTCTAGAAAGAAAAGCTGAATAATTGATTGTATTTATATTATAGTCTTTAAGCTTTAAAAAATTATTTTGAAATAATTTTCTAAATGCAGTCTATGAGAAAAAATTGATTCAAATCATTAATTTTAATTTATGACTTTTTTTTTTCAAAAAGACAAGGACTAAAAAGATGGCATGATGCCTTTCATAAATTTATCATGATGTGAAATTCCTCAATTATAGCACATATTTCCATATTGATTCTCAAAAGTGTTTGATAAAGTTCAAGAGTTGAAGTTGTTTGGCAAGTAAGTTTTATGCATATAGGAGTGTATTCAAGGGATAAGGGCAGGCTTTCATCGCCCTAAAAAAAACTATCTTTAAAAAATAAATTTAATCAAAGATATTTCTACTCCTTCAAAATAAATGGATTTTTATTTTAGTTCTTCAAAAAAATATTTTCCATCTCTAAAAAAATAAAAAATTATTATTTTTAATCTCTATTGTGATTTAACACTTATTAGCTGCTTATATGTTCGAGAAGAGCAAGTGATCACCTCAGATATTAATACACACTAATGTTCATGGTATTATATCAACATGTGACATCTCAAATTATTTTTTTCTTCTAAATTCTTAAAATAAATATCATTTATTTATCTTAAAACAAATATTAGGAACCAAAAATAGTGGTTTCGTATCTTGAAGCTGTGAAATTATAGATAAATATTTTAGTGACCAAAATCAAAATTCACCCACTTTACAGGATAAAAAATGGGGATTTTAAGATTTAAAGGAATGAAAAATTACCACCAAACACGTGATGTGAGGTGTTTCAGCTTAATAAGTGATCTTGAGTTTGAATCTTATTATTGTCTATAGTAATTCTATTATATTTCACAAAAATTGTCTCTAGTAAAAAAAATATAGTGATGGATAATTCCAGTAAAAATAAGAGAGAGAGGGATGGACAATTTTATTGATACGGAAAAATAGTATATTATTAATTAGTGCATGTACTGCATGTATTATATTGTTAATGTAGACTTAGACATAATTTATATCAAGGAAAGTAAAGTGAACGCCTAACATTTTTTTTCGTTGGTATTTTACATCTTTAGTTGTGCATAGTAGATTTTATTTATTTTCAGTCCATGCCTTGTGTTTTGGATCCATCCTTGTATCTTGCAAGCATGTATGAAAGATATTTTGTGATTATTGTTTTACAAATAAAAATTAGACATACAAATAAATAGATAAAATGAAGAGAAATTTATCTAATAAGTAAAAAGACGTAGGAAAATATTATTAAAATAAAATATGAAGTAATAATGTTAATTATTAAAAGGATTTTATACAAATTTCTAATTTAATTAAAATTAGGATATTCATATCGTGAATCAATATTGATTTAAAATATTCATATGTTTGAGTTATAAATTGAACAAATAAGATAACTCAACATATATAACAAAAAAGAAAAGAAAAGAAAAGAACAATCTTTCAAATCGCTTGGTGTTTTTAATCCGTAAAAGTAAGGGAATTGGATTTCCCACTGCCACAGAGAGAATGCAAGAAGAGTCTCTATATACCATTAAGTTTATTCACATACACAATAAAAAGCTAATAAATAAGGTATATAAGATGAAAATTGGGCAATCATATTGAGTGTAGAACCTGCGGTCAATAGTCAAGTGCAGGAAATCCAGGTCCAAAAGCATGCCCCACACAGTGTGAGATAAAACATATTTACCATTTATGTAATATTACTTATTATTATTATTATTATTATATATGAGAGAGGGGAAGATTTACCATTTATATAGGAATAGAGAATTTAATTATAACCAACCAATAATGCAAATATTAATATTAAGTCATAAAATTATTCTTTGTGCATATGTATAGTGATGTTCATGGATTGAATTGGATTGATTTAAAAGAAATAATCATATGATTCAATCACTTCAATTTTTTAATTCACCATTCAATTGGTTTTATTCAAATTTTAATTTGGTCTGATCCAATTTAAAGTGATTTGAATTGAATTAGTATTCAGTTTTATTTTTATCTTTATTTTTTGAGAAAATATTAAATAAACTATAAGATATATAATAATTATAATAAAAATTAATTTAAAATATCAAATATTTCATTTACATGTCATTATATAAATATATTTATGCATCTTAACTCAAATAATTAGTTAAAAATGATCTTTAATTAAATAATTTTTTTATAAATAAGTATAAGTTATATGATAATTTTATAAATATATAAGAAATAAGACTATAAATATAAGTAATATTATCAAATTATGAATAAAAATATATACAAGTGTATATGTTTGGATTGAATTGGATTAGATACGTTTTAAAAATTAAATCTAAAATTTGATCCAATTCAATAAAAATTCAATTTTGTTTCTAAATTTTGTTTCTTTGATTTTCGGTTTATTCAGTTCTTGGATTTTTTAAATTTATTTTTCAGTTATCATTGGATTGGATCAATGAACACCCCTAATATGTGACTACTAAAAAAAATTATTGTTTTAAAAGGTAGTGTTCTCTTGAAAAGTCATATTTACTCATGATCCAAGATTAATCTCATGACCCGTTTAAAGGGTTAAAGTTTGTGAAAATATATTAGGATCTTATGAAAAAGTTAAATGCCTTAATTATGACGGTTAAAAAAAATTATTCATTATCCTTATAAGTGACTAATTAAGTCATATTCAAAATATGTTACTTTTCTTTCAACCCCAAATTAACTACTCTATTTTTTTCCTATGGTTCTCAAGAGAGCCTTCAAAATTACAGTCTAAGTGTTTTCTTTTTTTACAAGACACATTGTATTTGACTATCCTTGAATATGTAAGATTATTATATATATGATAAAATTATACTTTCTAGTATTTATAGTTATATATTCAAGATTTAAACTTGATTCATGTAGTCAGTAGTAATGTTTTTTGAACTGAAAAGAGCTCAAGAATATGGAGATAAGTCATAAACCTATGTCAAAACCTAAAAATATTTTTTATTTGCAACACAAAAGTCAGCGATCAAAATAGTACAATGGAATACATATAGAGATATAGGTAGGCCCTATGAAAAGCACAATTAATGTATAAACAGTTGAAAACTTGAAATAATACTAGTTTTCAGCAGCAAGTCGATGGCTTCATATGCAACTGTGGCGACCCTACTCCTTCCCCCCATGGTCTGACTCAACTATTGTCAACCAATTTGTTAATATTAGAATATGTCCACTGTGTGTTCACAAACCTGAAAACCGGTTTTCTCCAAAACTTGCCACTGTTCCCTACCCTACACTTCTTTCATCTCTTCACTATATATACACATCAAAATGAACACAGCATCATCATCCAAACTTTGGTTTTCCCCTTATACTCCCCAACATTCTTTTTGTTTATATATTTTTCAACCCAGGTAATGGGGAATGAATATATAACTCTAATTAATAAGCTCTACTTTCTAATTTCTCAACCATGTGGAATAGCACATTTTGATATCCCCAACATATGTGCATTTACTAGACTATTATATAAATTAAAACATAGTACACTTTGTTTTTTTTTTTTCTTTCTTTCTTTATATGCACTTGTTCTTACTTTACTTGAATATGCAGTACATTTTATATTGAGAAGCACACATGTCTCCAGCAATGGTAGGAAGTGGTGAGAAGGGTGAGAGTGATACACCAGGAAGTCAATATCAGAAAGGAGTGAAGCAGCTCGTTGACAATGGCCTTCACACAATACCTAAAAAGTACATACTCCCTCCTTCTGATCGACCTGCTACAAATTCAAAAGATTCAAATGTTGCCAAGCAAAACCTTCAGCTACCCATCATTGATTTTTCTGAATTGCTTGGTCCAAGAAGGCCCCAAGTCCTTCAATCCATAGCCAATGCTTGCGAACGGTACGGATTTTTTCAGGTGAGCTACCAACTGGGTCACATAGTTATCCTAAACCTAATGATCATAGTGAAACCTTGTACCTAATTAATATACACATGTTGAGCTATATACATAAATAAAAATTTGGTGTTCGACAATTTGGACCCTTCTATTATAAACACTTAAACTTGTACAGTTGACTCTTGGATGAAGGCAATTAAGTTGCTAGGAAATAGCATCAAGAGGACAATGTTATCATAGAATTGATTATGTGAATATGTGATTGAATGTTCTTTTTGGTTTGATTGATGCAGCTGGTAAACCATGGCATCTCAGATGATGTTATCAGCAGCGTGAGGGATGTGAGTTGCAGGTTCTTCGATCTTCCTCTTGAGGAAAGAGCCAAACACATGACAACTGATATGCGTGCACCAGTCAGATATGGAACAAGCTTTAGCCAAACCAAAGACACTGTATTCTGTTGGAGGGACTTCTTGAAACTCCTCTGCCATCGCTTGCCTGATTTCCTCCCCCATTGGCCTGCTTCCCCCTTAGACTTTAGGTGTGTACTATGAACTTAATTAGTTAATTAGATATAACTATTAATTAATGCTTAATCTATTCACTTTCCTCCTTCCTCTATGCGTGGACAACTTTTTTAAAATTAAGTTTTAGTATCCATCTATCACAGACTATATATATGATTTGCTTGTCAATTTGATTAGTGACAGCTTTCTCCGTACACGAATTAATAACTTCATGCCAACGAGATTGATGCAACTGGTAGGATTAAACAACATGATTAAAAGGTCCAAGGCTTTAAGAAAGGCTCGTGACATGATCTTGCTTGAAATGAAATAATCTCCCTTCTCTTAAAGCATTCTTCAGTTAATTAAAATATTGATCAATTCATTTCTTGCTGGAATATAAATTTAAAGTTTTAATTGTGGTCATAGTCTCAGTTGTGGTTGTAGTTTCATTACGATCTTTAATGTTGTAAAATATTATAGATAAATGATGCAACGTACTTGGAAACCACTTTTAAAATGTATTATTTTTTTTTTACATATAGTTAGTTAGTTGTAAGCGATATATAGGCTAGTATAACCTATTAGGGTTAATTTAGTTGTGAGGATTTGAATAATTTACATGAAATTTTAAGTTTAAACCTCATTGTCTTATTTTAAAAAGATTTAACTATTCATTTACTCTGTATAATTATAAAAAAAAATCTTTTTGTTCTTGTATTTAATTATAAGAATCAAATAATTAATTAAACTTAAAAAAATAATAGGGTAGCATAAGGACAAACTTAGCTTTTACTTATAATTTTTCATTAATTGCAATGTAGGAAAGTGATGGCTACCTACTCGGAAGAAACCAAATACTTATTTCTGATGTTGATGGAAGCTATCCAAGAGAGCTTAGGAATCATAACAGAAGGAAACAACCAAGAAGAGAAGACAGAAGGAAAAGACAATAATATTATGAAAGACTTGGAAGATGGGAGCCAGATGATGGTGGTCAATTTCTACCCACCATGCCCTGAACCAGACCTAACCTTGGGGATGCCCCCTCACTCTGATTATGGATTCCTCACACTCCTCCTCCAAGACCAGGTGGAGGGTTTGCAAATCCAATTCCAAGGTCAATGGTTCACTGTTCAACCTATCAATAACGCTTTCGTTATCAATGTTGGTGATCACCTAGAGGTATTATTCAAATTCATTCTTTCCTTTATTACACATTCTTGTACCACTCTTTTTTTCTTTTATTATTATTATTATTATTATTAAATTCATGTATTACGAGAATTGACAACACACTCTGTATTATTTTCTTGCTAACTCACTCTCCAAAGTGGAATCCACCTATGTGATTTTTAATAAATTTTAATTGATAATTAAAAGATGTGATAAAGAGAGTTTGTTAAAAAATATATTAAAGATTATGTTATTAATATTTCTCATTCACATGTAGGTGTTGTAGTGTTTTATTTTCTAGTAACACACTGTTAAAACATAATCATTTTATTGTATTTTTTATTATTGGTTAAAATATATATTGAAAACTACAAAATTAGATAAAAGTATGACCGAACAAAATTTATTTATTTCTAATAAAATTTCAATCGATGAAGAATGTGTTTAAAAATATGTGCTACAAACAATTTTCTTTTTTCGTATATTAAAATTAGAGTTTTTTTACTTTAATTTATATTGATCTTTAGTATAAACATTTATTATCCAAATTACTAAAATGAAATTTTAATTTTAATTGCAAAAGCAATAAAAAAGCACATACTTCACTACGTTTAAGTTAATTTTGTCCTTACATGAAAATTTGAATCAAAAAGTCATATATCTAGGTCCTATTTAATATAGTTGCTGCTAATTTTTTCCTTTTTGTTGTGTGGACTTATTAATCAGATATACAGCAACGGGAAATACAAGAGCGTGTTACATAGGGTTATTGTTAATGCAGAAAAGAAAAGGACATCTGTAGCTTCGCTGCATAGCCTTCCTTTCAACTGCACCGTGAGACCGTCACCCAAACTCATTGACGAAGCCAACCCCAAACGTTACGCAGACACGAATTTTGATACTTTTCTTGCCTACGTTTCCACCAGAGAGCCAAAGAGAAAGGAATTCCTGGACTCTAGGAAATTGACTTCTACATGACAAGAACAAAAAATATTATGTATTATATATAAAATTATAAATTGAAGTGAAAAGTCTCATGGCACACAATAATTTTGGATGAATTCAGCGTATTCCTCGATCAAAAGTAAATATTCATTTAAGGGATTAATCTGAAACACAATAATTCGTTTGGATATTAGGGGAAAATTATCAATGTAACATTATTAATCTTGATTCGGTTGGACCACTCGGATTGTAAGTGATCTTAGACTTGCAGTCTCGCCCTGTTTTTCTGTACTATTATTAACTTATTATTATATGTTTGTACGCGATCTGTCTCGCACGTGAGCAAAGATGCTAGCATGTGACCATGTCCTAGCTCTCGAGAGATTAGTCATGTAAGAGTGTGATCAAAGGAAAATAATTCGATGACGACAGATCCATGGTACTTTAGTTACGGAGCAGTAGGCAATATTTAATGTTAGATCTTGGGAGATTTCCTTCGCATCCACACTGTTATAGAATGGATGCTGTCATTGAGCATATTTTGCATCGTATATATGTACGTACATGCAAAATAATTTGGACCCCATTAGATTTGAAGATCATTTTGGACCAGCTCATTAAGATTGTAGAAATTAACTGGGGCCATAGCTGATTTGGGCCAACAGATCAGATAGTCCATTTGATATCTTACTAGAAAGGAAGTTGTTATTGGTCCCCTATTGAGTAATTTTTTTTAAAAAAAAATTTCCAAAAATATTTTTTCATAGAAATATGATTTTGTTGTGCAGCTGTTTAGTTGTACAATAGAATCGTGTTTTTGTAGTTTACGGAGGATGTGAAAAAAAATAAACAACACATACATGATTTCATTGTATGTTATACAATAAAATCGTATTTTCGTAGTTTTCTAAAGGGGTGAAAAAAAATGAAAACATGATTCCACTGTGTAATGTACAACGGAATTGTGTGTGTAATGTACAACGGAATTGTGTTTCTGTCTGTCTCTTATTCTTCCTTTGCACTTCACATCCTCAGACCTCAACCATAATTGTGTCACATACTTACCACCACCATACCAACAACATCATCATGTGACCCAAACAACACCCACATCAACAAATCTATGCACCACAACACCACCGCGCAACAAGGAAGTCACACACGTGTGGAGCCCAGAAGGTTGAGGTTGTGCACGCAAGGAGCCTCAAAGGTTAATTCGCGCATGTAGATGGAGATATAATGATGGTGTTGCGACGACGTGGTGTTAGCTGGACCAAGGGGGTTGAGAGCGCATATTTGGAGTATGGAGTGACGTATAACATTGTTCGAACTGTAATGGTGTTGCACGTGTGGCAACAGTTGTGCCCGACATTGGTTTGAATTTGGGGAAAAGATGGTGTGGTGGTGATGGATTGGGTAGGGTGAGAAGAAGGGTTGGGGCCTTGGAGGCATAGGGAAGGGGAAAAGGGAGGGAGGGAGACCTAAGAGGGATAAAAGGGTCTTTTCTCAAGTTTATAGGAGCTAATAACAAAAAGTATAAGAGTTAATATCAATTCCCTATTCAAAATTAGTTAGACTAAGTTAGAATTCATTAAATTTGGGCGAAATTGTGTAAGCATATGAAACATAAATCAAATGAGAGTAACAGTAAGATAGAATTGTGCTTTGAAATAGGCAACACAACTAAAACAATTTTAGAATTATCGCAACTTATGAGCTATGACTACCTAAAATGGGTAATCAATTGTCAAATGTCCCCTGCTTGGTTGACCATAGGATTATGAGCTCATGATCATAGGAAAATGCTAAAAACTATTTAGAATATAAGGAACGGGATCAATGACTTGGGCAGTACTTGTAACTGCTAGTAGCCCAGAGGTTTATAAAGTATAAATTATTAAGTCTCATTATATTAAAATACATTAAATATAATTATGATAGCTCGTATATTTTTTTATTTCTTATATATTTGTAAAACTATCACATAGCTTATGCTTATTTATGAAAATATATTTAATTAAACACATTTTTTAACTATTTAAGTAAAGGATCATGAATATAAGAGCAAACTATATTAACACCCCAAGGTTATATTAAATTACATACAATGCTTCTTTTTGTTTAATGTTTACAACAACCTTCATTATAAGGGGTGTCAATGTAATATTTTTGAACGTATAAGGGATTAGTGTAGAAATATGAAAAAAAAATAATGGTGTGTATAATTCAAAAAAAGGTCAAGAGGCATGAGTGTAATTTGTTCTAAATATGATAATCAAAATCACTATGCTTGACCCAATGGTGAGTAGTTGGGATAGTATGCATGGTCACATATTCAAACTTCAGTGTGACACTTTTACATTAAACATTAAGAAAAATGCTAACGATACTCTTTATTTTTTAACAAAGCAAAACAATATTATTAGAATAGATAAAAACAAGTACAAAATGTACATGACAAGTCATTAGAAAAAGATCATAAATACAATCAATAAAACATCAAACATTTTCCATCCACTTCCAAATGCCCAACCCATTACACATCACAAGAGAAATGTTACCGATACTCTTTTTGATATTCTCTTTCTAATACTTTTTTTCTATGATTGGTTGATTTTTTTTTTTTGAAAATCACAATTTTTTGTGACCACCACTTCACATATAATGACTCTCTTGATTTAAAATAGGATTTACCAAAATTGATAATTTTTAATAAATTTCAGCTAATCATAGATAAAATGTTACGCCCTCCATTCCAAAATATAAGTCGTTTTAGAAAGGGAAAAAATTGTTCCAAAATATAAGTCGTTTTACAAAATCAATACTTAAATATATTTTTTTCAAAATTACCCTCAATCAATACTTCATGCATTAATACAACAGTCTTTTTCATTCTCGTGAACTTTTTTTCCTAAGTCACTAGTATTTACACATGCATTTATATCATTGATTAATTTCAAAAATCACTTGCTTTTCCACAAGAAGCACCAAATAAAATAGATACTTTTTATACACTTCAACTTGATGAATAGCACTAGCACCTTTTTATATGTAAAAAGTTGAAGATTTTTTGAAGATGAAGAATGCGAAGACCCTATGTTTTCAGAAGTGGTAGAAGATTCCATGGATTTAGAGATTGTTGAAGACTCTTTGGATACACAAGATGTCAAAGACTCTATAGTTTAAAAAATTATTCAAGATTCCCTGGATTTGCAGATTGCTAAAGATTCTATAGATACACAAAATGATGAAGACTCCATATTTTAAAAAATAGTTCAAGACTCCATGGATTTGGAGATGGTTCTAGATTCAATGGATACAAAAGATGATAAAGAAGACTTCATTGATGTCTCATCTTTACCAAAGGCAAAAACACCACTTGATATAGATTTAAATATTTCCGCTAATTGTGGTTTTGATTTGAACTAATTTCCAGACGAGGAAGATGAAAGTTCAGATGAAAAGGGCATCAAAGATGAAGTAAAGGTCATGTTGAAGATTTTACTTCCAACATTTTATTGAACGTTCATAGACAAGAGAGTTAACAATGGCTCATGGGATAGAGACTAGGAAAAAGGAACTAGCCAGAGTTTGTCTTTTTATTTTAATCCTTTCTTAATTAAAGTTATGCAATGACAATAGTTTGTCTTTTTACTATTTTAATAGTTGGTGTTATTTAATATGAATATGAAGTCTTGGCTTAGCTTTCTTACTTTGAAAAATACTTTCATGTTAATCATGCACGTATGGTACACATTCTAAAATGATGAATGCAAAGTCAATTTCTTATATGCAACACACACCTACTATTGAAATAATATTGCACTTTTTTACCTTTAAAAAAATTCATATAATATGACATCCCATTATGATTTTTTTATTGTCAAGTTTTATTTTACTAAAAACAAAAGGCAAAATGATAATTTAAAAAATGATACATGATATTCAAAAACGAAAAAAAGTAGTATGATATTTAAGCACATAGGATAAAAAAACCTTAGTTCCCTCAACCAATAAACGAAAGCACTCTATAAAAGAAAGCCAACAAAACATGAGCAATATTTTAATTTAAAAGCTAATCTAAATAATGAAGAACATCCTACACCAATTGGGGATCACATTTCAATTGCACAAGCAAATGTTTTTTCTCTTCTAATATTGCCTTCTTCAAATGCGGAATCTTGTAGTTGTGAGAACCTCTTGCTTTCATGATTTCAATAATACAAGATTGCTATGTTAAAAATATATGATTTGATCTCACGGCTTGAAATGACCTTTAAATTGTATCTACTAGCTCATCAATAGATTTAGGAGACTCCTTATGTTGTAAGGATCAAATTGCACTAAAAAAACTGAGATCTAAAACATTTAAATTTGGACAGTTTGTTGGTTGGTGCATCAAACGAATATCTAACCCATCTTGGAATGCTACTCAACAAAATTCTTCATCTTCAAAATCAATGTGTGTTTTTGCATTATCTTGTTGAATAAATATTGGGCAACCAATTTCTTCTCTTGGCCATTTTTTCTTGATGGCAGGTAAGGATTTCTCAATAAAAAAATCTTCCTATGATTTCTTTTTTAAACTGATTGTATTGGTTTGGTCTCAAGTGTGTCTGCAACTTTATTAACACTACTCCTTTTAGCCGGCTCTTGAGCGATGAAAGAAAATACACCAATTTTTCCACCAACTATTATATTTCCTTGTGCATCAAATCTTAGACAAGCTTGGGCAACCAAAAACATGACTTTTACAATGAAAATATTGCTTTTGCAAGAGCATGTTGGGTCTTCTTCATCTTGTAGCAAATAAAAATTCTTAGACCTTTTTGTCATTTGAGACCACATTTCATCAATGTGGATGATGTTATACATCCCCACAAAAGTTGGATCATGTGGCATGCTAGCCCTATCAGGCATTGATATGCAAAATTGTAGTCTAGCTCTTTTGTTTTCTTCAATCAAAGAAGTATTTGTATCACTTGAGTGTCTTCGTATATATCTTGACTTTTAGACTTCTTTATTTTGTTCTTGTACTCATGTCCAATGCATGAGTAAGAGACCTAATAGTTGTCCTTTTGTGCAAAGAAATTTCACAAACTCGACTAAAGTCAACTTGAATTTGCTTGAGACCACAATTTACCCTTTTATGGGAAACATCAACATGAACTCCTTTATTTTTAACAAGTTTCCAAATGTGTTAAACAATGCGTATATGAATTGAAAATTGTGATGCCACTAATTTAATCACCCATTTTTTCAATTTTTCATCAATACTTTTCTCTAATAAAACTTCATATGGTCGTTCTTTCAATATTGAACACAAATATTCTCCTTCGTACTTTTGGTTCCAAATTTGCCAAATCATCATCATTATTTTCATCTATAGGTAAGACAAATATTATACATTAAATATTGAAAAGAATGTAATTAAAAAACAAAAAAAAATGCGTAACAAAAAATGGAATGCCTAGAAACATGATACCAAAATCCATTTCGATATCTTCATGGGCGTTATCCTATGCATCACACTCTTCATATGGTTGACCATATATAGTTAAGAAAAACATTATAGAGAATTAGACAATCTTATAGATTAAATATTGAAAAAAAATATTAAAAAAATACATGAAAAAATGGAATGCTTAAAAATGATACCAAAGTTCAATTCGATATATTCACGTGCGTTATCCTTTGCATCATTCTATTCATATGGTTAATCATCTTCCACTAAAATATTATTTGAAATATAAGAAGTGAGACATTAGTTAAATCAAAGTGAAAGTAAATAAACTTCACATTGAAAAAAGACTTCACGTTAGTAAAAATATTAGGAAATTACTTATAAAAAAATATCAGACAATATTAAAATAAATTCTTCATATAATTTTCTTTCTAAATGATAAAAAAAATTCTTCATATGAAATTACTTCACGTTACTACTCTCGTGGTGATGCTTTTGTGAAAATTAATAACTCAAAATATTTTCACATTACTACTATCAGAGAGTTTTATTCTCACATTACTACTCTCGAGTTAGAAAATTCTCTTTATTTTGATAACTTTATCATATGAATTTTTATCAATATAGTGACAATTTACCTATTAAACAATATTAAAAAAATAGTTCAAGTTACAACCTACTGATAAAAAAAATACATATTAAATAGAAAAATAAAAAATAACAATAAAAGTTACCCATGTTACGTACTAGTATGCCGAGAGGTGTTTTCATTGAAGTTTATATCAGAATTAACAAATGGTTGAATGTTTAAATCAAATGAAAATTGATCTATAGTTGGAGAATTAGGAATAATGTTGAGATCAATAACAAAACTTTCTTCTGCATTGATATTTATATTTGGCAATATAGGATGAGTTTCATTGGTATTTTGAAGTTGAGGGTTTTCATTATCAATTTCTGGTTGAGCAAATTCTGCATTCAAATCTATATCAAGTAACGGAGTAGTATGTTTTGAGGCCATGTTGGTAAAGATGTGACTTTCAAAAGTTAAATATACACCAGAACTTTTAGGTAAATTGAAAGTTAATTTCGGAAGGAAACACAAATATCTTCAAATAAAATTTTGAGGGAAATGTTTGAGCCAATTCAAATTTTGTTCTGCCAGAGTAAATTTCAGTCCCAATTTAGGTACAACAATTAGGTTCACAATAAAAAATTTGTGTTAAAAAAATTTAATTAATTAGGTGAAGTGCATGAAAAGGTATTAGTCCATTAAGTTCGTATAGAAATTTATTATTATTAATGAGAGTTTTGGGTAGTGAAAATAAATGAATAAGAATATTATTTAATTGGAGATAAAAGAATATATTAGAAAAATCATTGATATTTTTTATGAAATTCAACAAATTAATTATTTTTTAATACTTGTATAACAACTTTAAATAAATTATATTTTGGAATGGAGGGTGTAAAAAAAATACCAGAAAAAGTGTCACTAGCATTCCTTTTGAAAATAAATATAATTATCAATGTAAAATATATTATTAGTGGTATATATTTACAGAGTAATACTTTTATTAACTATATAATGTCAAATGCATGAGATATTAAACTTTTAAATTATTTTTAATATTTTCTTTTTTAAAAACAGATATAGTAATAAAACCAAAAATTGATTTCTATCTAAAGTGCTTTAAATTGAATTGAATTGGAATAGATATAAATTTTAAACCAAACGACTAAATGATGAATTAAGAAAATTGAAATGGTTAAATAGAATGGTTTTTCTCATACGATTCACAAACACCTCTCATTTTAACATCTCTCTTTCTTAGGACCTTAGAATGAGAGTCTTTTGTAGAGTTTGAATTTCAATTAGTTTGGGTTTTCATCTCTTTCAACGTTTAAAGTTGACCCAATTAATTTTAATGCTAACAGATATTTAATAATATTTTATATATATTTTTAATAATTGTTTTCAAAATTACCATCTTTGACTATTTTTAAGTCATCTCTTGCATTAATTTTTTTTTACCAAAATATTCTTAATTATTTTACAACAAATATTATTCATTAGTAAGATAAATTTATTCTCTCACTCATGTGAATTGAAACATATGATCATCACACATTAATTAGGTAGAAAGTAATTAAGTAAAAAAATAATAATACAAATTATTAAATTTAAGAATAATTTTGGTAATAATATAAATTGTTAAGTGTTTTCTATCTTTGTTCTAGACTACGAATATTTTTCATTCAAAAGAATCATACTTAAATCAATATGATTATTATACAGGACAAAATTTTTCTTTTAAATATTATACAAAATTCGAACCCTAGAGTTTAAATTCAGATAAAAGTTACTTGGCGATTGTGGATTCACACGTCGGGTAAGTGTTTTTTTTTAGTATATATATATTAAGGAATGGATAAAGAGAAAATTAAGGAGTAGTTGGGTGAGTCTTGTAGCGTGGGAAACCGGTGGTTCCATCCCCCACCACCGTTTATCAACAATGCCTTCCTCACTCTCCCTCTCACTCACACCCCTCTCTGTGTTCCCTCCCCGCAGAGTCCCCACTCCTTCTCCAAAACCCTATCGCCTCTCCGTCAAATCCTCCATCAACAAACCCCCTGACGCCGGCACCACCAAGCCCAGCTCCTGGCTCAGCCCCGACTGGCTCACTTCCCTCTCCCGCTCCCTCACCGCCGGCAACGACGTCTCCGGCATCCCCGTCGCCTCCGCCAAGCTCGACGACGTCTCCGATCTCCTCGGCGGCGCCCTCTTCCTCCCGCTCTTCAAGTGGATGCAGGACTACGGCCCCATCTACCGCCTGGCCGCCGGCCCCCGAAACTTCGTTGTGGTTAGCGACCCTGCCATTGCCAAGCACGTGCTCAGGAACTACGGTAAATATGCTAAAGGTCTCGTTGCTGAGGTCTCGGAGTTCCTGTTCGGGTCCGGTTTCGCCATCGCCGAAGGTCCTCTCTGGACGGTAATGCTCGCTTTTTCCATATTGCTTCAATTTTGTTTGTGAGTGTTATAAATTTTGAGAATGGGATTAGTCTCAAGTCAACTTTTTATAGCAAAATCTTACTTACACAAGATAATTAGTACTCCCTGGCGATTTAACATTGAATTTAAATATAAACAAATTTAACTAATTTTATCTTATTTAATGTTATTATTTTTAAAATATTCTTTATTTATTTAATTGTAATTTTACTTGCAATAACTTATTCTTATTCATGAGAACAAGTTCAAATGAATGACATTTTAAATATAATTTTTTTTTTACTTGGAGATTAGGAAAATTATATGATCTTAAATAGTTTTTTTAATTAGTGTAAAATTAGTTATTTTCTGTACCTGTATAAAAGATCCTTTTCACCCGTTACTTTTTATAAGACCCTCTTCTAAAAGTATGATGCATTAATTTCTTTATCCTATAATATCTTTAATTAATTATAATATTTTTTCTCTAAATATTAATTACTCATTGGTGAGAAACAATTAAAAGAAGAGAGAAATGAAGGACAATTTTGGGAGAGCAGTAAAAATAACTGAAAAATTTAATGTGATTAGTTAAATTAACAAATTTTCTTAAAAGGTGTGAATGACTTTTAAGATAATTACAGCAAAATCAACATACTTATCAGTTCTTTTATTGGATGGCAGGGTAGAAACTTTTTACATTGGGGTGCATGCATTGTTTACTTTATTTTTATATAATTAAAATTCATAATAAATAAATTATTTTATATATATATATAGTAAATTATATTACAATTAAAATTCACAATGAATAAATATCTTTGAATTCATAAATTATATTTTAAATTTACGATAAAAAATTAAATTGTGATATGAGGTCATTTTTAACCATCGACAATCTCTTTCAAAAACGGTTGAAATTCAATTTAGAAATATAGGTAAAAGAAGGTAGATTGAACCTAACAGGCTATCTATAAGATCAATATATAGATAAAAATAATAAGAGAATAATAGTTTGAGAGAGAACTTTCTCCCTAATTGCAAAAGTAGTATGTGAAATGCACGTCCAAAGGAAAGAGGGAAAAAAAAGATAATATTCAAAATGTATGATAGACAGAGTGGGAAGAGTGATGCTTTCACTCTCCTAATTGTATATTCTAATTCATAGTATGGGACTAGATATAAATTATTTACTCATATATGGTTAAATTGGTTTTAGTTGGGCTTCTTGTCGTGATTTTATAGATTATTTTGGGTGACAGGTTCGTTGTTACAACTGTTTTGTGATCTATATTAGGCAAGGCGCAGGGCTGTGGTTCCATCTCTTCATAAACGGTACTTGTCTGTTATAGTGGATAGGGTGTTTTGTAGATGTGCTGAGAGATTAGTGGAGAAGCTACAACCTGATGCACTTAATGGAACTGCTGTTAACATGGAGGCGAAGTTTTCGCAGTTGACTCTTGATGTTATTGGTTTATCTGTATTTAACTATAACTTTGACTCGCTCAACACGGACAGTCCTGTTATTGAGGCTGTTTACACTGCATTAAAAGAGGCAGAGGCTCGATCAACCGATCTTTTACCCTATTGGAAGGCAAGTTTTTTCCAATCTTACTTTCATGACATGGATTTTCTTTCCTTGTTTGTTATGTCATGTGTACATGTGTATATACATATTTTTTTTTCTCTTTGATGTTACAGTTTAAATTTCTTTGTAAGATAATTCCGAGACAAATAAAGGCTGAAGAGGCTGTTAGCGTTATCAGGAAAACTGTTGAAGATCTTATTGAAAAATGTAGAGAGATTGTAGAATCTGAGGGTGAAAGAATTGATGTCGAGGAATATGTGAATGACAGTGACCCTAGTATCCTCCGGTTCTTGCTTGCCAGCAGAGAAGAGGTTTGTTGTATGCCTATATTTTATTGCTGACATTTACTGTGTTTTTAACAGTGTTCTTGTGAGGGTTGCTGTATATTCTAAATGTACAATAATAGAGATAGAGATTTGATGTGAATTAAATGAAATATAAATTTCTATGCACTGTTTGTACACTGCCAACCAATAAAAAATCATTGTTGGTATGACTTTTAATGTAGTTATTGTGAAAGTCAACAAATTTACTATACAGTTTGTGATTAAATAACAGTGTAAAACTATTCATTGTTAGTGTATAGACTATTTACTCATAATTTTATGGGCGAATTAATGATTGTATGTGAATACTGAACACTCTGGTCAAGGTAGTAATGTTGATTGATCATAACACAGTCAAGCAAATGTCATCCTGTAATTCTTTGTTATTTACTTAAGAATGTTCATTTCTTGCCATATTTTTCTTGTTCATTATGTTACTTTTTGAAAAGTTTTGAACCATAATATTTCTGATTTCTAGACTTCTGGTTGTGGACATATTCCATAAGGAGATAAATTATGGATTTTCAGTTTTCATGTGCGATTTGTGCTTACTGCTCAATCATTTGAGTTTATCAGCATAATTTAGTATTTTAGTTACACTCCTAAGTCCCAAATATGAAGGTCTATGCTGCCACCACTTCTTATAACATGCTATATCACTTGATGATGACATTTACTGTTCTTTTTCTTGGTCATTGATCATCACAACCTTGTATAATCTACATTTATAGTATGGAGAACTTTTTTCTTTGGATCTCTGTTCTCCATTTTTATTTATATTTGATGGTTCTACATGTAGGTTTCCAGTGTGCAATTAAGGGATGATCTTTTGTCACTATTAGTTGCTGGTCATGAGACCACCGGTTCAGTGCTGACCTGGACACTTTATCTTCTAAGCAAGGTATCATCTTTGTTACCCCCATCTCCAATTTTATGAATTGACTGCAAAGCTTCTTTCCCATTCTCATTAATATCAATAAGTTGCTGTTGTATATTTTTCATGGGGTAATGTGGGAATTGATTATGTGCATCATTTTCATGATCCTCCTGCTACATAGTTACTGACTTTCCTTTTGAACCTTAAATTAGTTATCCAATTAATCTAGCTGTTAATGTGGAAACTTGGAAATCATAAAACCAGTTTAACCTGGTTCAAAGATATTAGACCAAATTACACTAACACCCCATGGGATTTCTTGAGATTGCACACAACCTCATGCTTTTTTGTTTTTAATATTTACAACAACCTTCCTCATAGGAGTATGCAATGTAATGTGTTTCTTAAGTAGGGGTGTCAATGTAATTTACATGGGATGTCAACGTAATGTTTTTCAAACAATTAAGCAGGGTTAGTATAGGGGTAAAGAAGGAAAGGGTTATTGGGAGAAATTTAATGAAACTTCAGGAGGTGTTAATGTAATTTACTCAAGATGTTAATATCAAAAACATTGTTCAATGACCTAAGAACCATCTAATTATTTTTTTCAGCTTCCAGCATTATTTAAGGACTGAACATTATTGATTGTTATTTTGAATTTACTCAATTTAGTATGTTTATAGAAATGTCTCATAACGTACTATTGTTAGTATTTAGCAAAAAACAAGAGCTCCGTCGTGATATTGCCCCTCAAATTATGAGCTCTATTTATGCAGGATTCTTCGTCATTGGCAAAAGCACAAGAAGAGGTAGACAGAGTTTTACAGGGAAGGCGTCCTACCTATGAAGATATTAAAGATCTTAAGTTCTTGACACGCTGCATTATTGAGTCACTCCGTCTCTATCCTCATCCTCCGGTAGGTTGCAATGTTTCTCAATATAATGATTTATAGTAAGAAACATATATTTGAGAGGGAAAATATCTGTATCATCTTTTGTGTATGACAGGTCTACACTTGTGATAGTTTATGCTTGTTATGAAAATTAGTTAGCTTGGTAACGTTAACATACAAGCTTAATTCCAAGTTTTTTATTCTCTTCAGTATCAAACAGAAAAAAACTAAATTCTAAGTTAGTAGGTAAAGGCTTATTTGAATGATCTTTATTATATCTCTGAACAGTTTAAGTTCACAGCTATATGTCTTACTCTCTCAAATATGCTTTATTGGAACTGGCGTTGTCAAATATCTTTCGCTAATGTTACAATTTCTGTTCTTATATAATTTCTGTTCTTATATAACCTTATGCATCCTTAAGGTATTGATAAGAAGAGCTCAAGTTCCTGATGAGCTTCCAGGTGGTTACAAACTCGATGCTGGTCAAGATATTATGATCTCTGTATACAACATACATCGTTCTTCTGAGGTATTACATGGTGTTTTCAAATGTAAAATGCTTTCTTTTGTGGGTCAAATGCAGCTTCTCACTTTCTGTTTGAATGCATCCAAATCTGTATACTTTGTTATAAAATTTGGTAATGGAATTTTAAATCACAGTCTTGTTCTGTATTGGGTAGCTGAGTAATCAGCAGAGGAGATCCCTTGTTTCATATGCTGCCTAAAAGTTTTATTTACTATGGCCTATTGTGTGATAAGACCTC
Source organism: Glycine soja (assembly GCF_004193775.1). Lineage (NCBI taxonomy): Eukaryota > Viridiplantae > Streptophyta > Magnoliopsida > Fabales > Fabaceae > Glycine > Glycine soja. The sequence continues at coordinate 26,072,430 of NC_041014.1, read as the reverse complement.
TTAAATGATTGCCTCGCTACTGTTCTGCTTTTGTTAACCTTCATTATTTTATGACCACTCCTTGAAGTAGCTGAATTGTGCCATGGTCAACCATCTGTTTTGTTACAGTACCCACATCTTAAGGCTATGTCTATTGCAATCAGGGTTACGAGACTGCATAGAGCCTTCAATGTTTTATTTAATTGAGTAATTTAAAATGGTTAAAACCTGTTCTGTTCCATTTCAAAACGAAGCTTTCATTTTCTTGTTTTTCCCTTTTTATTTTGATGGATGGGAGGAGAAAAGAAAGAAAAATAATACTTTGGATGACAAAACAAGTTCGATTCTAGGGCATCAAAAAGTTGTCCTCTGTTTCTGTCTTTTTTTTTTTGTATTTTCTGTCTCTGTTTTTAGTATAGAAATAATAGTATCATTAAAAGCAATTTGCTGTGATGATAAACACAAGTTATTTCTATCTCTCAGTTGATGTATATTTTTTTTTATTTGCTATTTTGGTAGATTAAATCTGATATGCACGCTGTTGCACAGTCAGAATGTTATTTTTTGCTGTCTAAATTCACTATTTTGATCTATTCTATAAATTTCATAATTTTGCAAGGTCTGGGATAGGGCTGAAGAGTTTGTGCCAGAAAGATTTGATTTGGATGGTCCAGTTCCAAATGAAACAAATACAGATTTCAGGTTTGCATTATTGTTACAGTAATAATTCTTGCACTCCACAAAAGTGACAAAAATTACACCACTGTGGTAGCTAGTTACGTGTGCCTTACATGCTGGTGACTCTTCATTTCTCTTCTCCCTATTGAATCATTTTCCTACTAAATTGCATCAGTATCATTATTTAATTTTTCTTGTGTGGGGGAGAAGGGATGGTTCATTCTGCTTATTTTTTCTGTGGAATATTTTTGTTTCTATATCTTAGTTTGCTTAAATTTTGAGTCAAAACATGCTACAGATTCATTCCATTCAGTGGAGGCCCCCGCAAATGTGTTGGTGATCAGTTTGCTTTAATGGAAGCTATAGTTGCTCTTGCAATCTTTCTACAACACATGAACTTCGAACTTGTTCCTGATCAGAATATCAGTATGACAACAGGAGCAACAATACATACGACGAATGTAAGATTATATAATTTTTTCTTTGTGATTGGTTTTCTACAAGTGACTTGTTTATATGTTTTGCAACTCTGTTTGCAAGAGGGTTTTTTTTTTTTTTTTTTTTTTCTATCAGCAAAACTAAGTATATATATTATAAGGGGAAAATGGACAGGCACCAGTGTTTGCAAGAGTGTGATGAGACCAAAAGGAAATGTCAAGGGTCCATTTACTTTGAGAAAATGTTTTCTATTTCTATTTCCTGTTTTGACTTTTAATTGCTTAAATGTCACTTGCTTTCACGTTGTTTCCTGTTTTGAAAAAGTTTGTCTAAACAGTTGAAACAGTACAAACTTTTGAAAACAGAAGACAAAGTAAAATTAAGGTGACATTTTTATAATTAAAAGTAAAAACGTTTTTGCTAGCCAAATGATTCCTAAATTATTTAGGTCTTCACCAGCTTCATTTTTCTTCCTTCTTTATTTTTGTTAAAAAGAGGAAGATTTTTTTTTTTAATTTCTTCGCTTTGAAAAGCTTCATTTACATTTAACCAGTATTTTCTACTGTGCCTTAATAGAATTTTGTTTTTGCAGGGCTTGTACATGAAACTGAGTCGACGGTTGAAATAGTAATATTTGTTCATCTTCGCATAGGCTGCTAAATTGTCTATAACTATCGGCGTATCAAATTCTTTCGATTTTCTCATTTTTAGCTAGTTAATATACCACAAGGTAATCCAGTAAATATGTATTTGATAGCAATTATTTTCCGCGGTCAAATAATTTATTTATATTTTCTAAATGTTGTAAATAAGTTTAATTGAATGAATTACGAAGTGAAGAACTATTGTAGACAAGTCCAGGTTATGGAATCATGTTTCCAACTTAATTGCGGGGTTTTCCATCCATCAATCTCTATTAAAATAGAGTACATTTTCAAGGAATGGGAAATGACCTAATTTATTCTTTCTTTAAAATAATGTGCTATTTTAACTTCTTTTTTTAACGAAAAGACCTAATTTTAGTATTTAAAAAAAGTATAGGATCTAATTAGAGCATTTGTAATTTAGGGATCAAATTGAGTATTTTAAATAATTTAGAGATCTAATTAGTAATTAAGTGAACTTATAATTGAAGAAATGAAAATAAAATCAATATAATAAGTCATTCTTTATTGACCGGCCTATGATCATTTTGGGGAATTTATATAAATAGCTGGTGAGTAAAAAAAATGAAGCTTGTGAAGACCTAAAATTTATAACGTAAATTTAATACATATATAATAAATTTTGTAATAATTAATTTTGATTTAATAATATTTTTTTTACATATATAAATTTTAAATAAAAATGATAAGTTCAATAAAAATTTATATATGTAAAAAAATACATTATTAAATCAAAATTAAATGTTACAAAATTTATTATGTAAACTTATATGTGTATTAAATATACATTAAAAATTTTAGTGTTATACAAAGTAATATTAATTATTTTTTTTATATAATTGTTTTATTAGCTTAGTTGACTAGAGTATTATATCGCTAATAACATGAAAGTCGTAAGTTTGAGACTTGCATGGGCTATTATTTTTAAATTATTTTGTAAATATGATGAGTGGAGAAAGAAAATCTCTACTTGTTTGCATCCAATCCGGATGTGAAGTCCTTACTTGCAGCCCTAGGTAAGGCACGGATTTTTTAATCATATAATGACTATCATTTTTTTGTTCCCCTAGGATGTGTCTGATTTGTAAAAAAATAAGAAACTAGACAATACAAAAATAGTTGTCTAATGTTTGGTTAAAAAAAGATGACTGAGAGACATTAGAAAATAAAGAATGATGGATTCAATAAATATCTAAAAACTTGTAACTCATCAAATTTCATACAACTTTTTGTCCGGTGTCTAACAAAAGTAAAAATACAATATTATCCATATTTTTTGACTTTTTATTATCTCACCCTTTTTTTTTCTCTTCCTTCCCTTCTTCTTCCCTTTCGTTTTTCATTCTTTCTTTCTTCTTTATGCTGGTTTGTTTCACTTCACCTCGCTAGTGGCCACCTTAGCTGTCGACGAGGACCGTATGGATTGTTGTTGTTCTTTTTTTGCTCATTATTTCTTTCTTTTCAATGTTAATTTATCCAAATGTTCCCATCATCATCTTCCTCCTTCTTGCTATATTTTTTTTCTTCTTTTGGCCAACTCTAGCAAGACCGCGTTGCATCGCCATGTTATCGTTGTCATCGTCATGACCCTGTGGCGGCCTCGCACTACCAAGCCCTACACCCGGTGGCATCAGGGGTCGCACCTCCTCCGTGGAGATGCCTATCTTTTGTTGCGTTGTCAAGGTGCTGCTAATGCATCTAGGATTTTTCAACCCATTCCTTTACTTGCGGATTGGGTTGCGTTGGGTTGCTCTGATCCAATTCCAACCCTAACCCAAAAAAAGAAAATAAAAAAAGAATTGAAATGGATGGGAAAGGCGAGCCTCATCTAAATTAAAATAAATACTCCAAAGATATAAAATATGATAAACTATTATTAGTTTACTTACGCAGTTTGTTTATTTATTTTGAATTATTTTTTAATTTATAATATGATACTTATAAGATATAATTAAAAATATATCAACATAATCAATAAATTGTAAAAAAATTTATAACAATAAGTCTAAAATAATGATTTAAAATATATCACAATATTAATTATAAATATTAGTAAAGTATGATAATAAATTTTATGTTAAATAATAAAACAATTTTAAAAGTTTCAAAATCCTGTTTTATATATTTTTCTAGTGCAAACCAAACATTGCATAGTACAAAGGTAATATAGTAAAATTTATATTATTTTGTCCAATACATAAATGCATCAAACAAGATATAACACAAAATTACTTGTATTGTGCATCGACCACCAAATATTATATAGTACAAAAAGTTATTATATGACTCACCTACTTTGTGCATTTAAAAAATCATTTCACCATATATAAAAATGAGGGTCCGGTATGTGATGTTTTGAGGATATATTTTAAGGTCATATTTTAATTTTTTCTCTCCATCTAAACTAATTCTCATTGTTTTCAAAATTTTGTTTATCCCTTTTTATAAGACTCTTTTCTAATTTTTAGATGTATTAATTGTTTTTTTCCTACATATCCTTACTTAATATTCTCTCTCCAAATATTAATGAAAAATGAGAAACAATTAAGTGAATAGAGAGATACGAAAAAATAATTTTGAAAGGATAATATAATTAATTGACATATTTAAGGTGATAAATTAAATTAACTATTTTTCTTAAGGGACGTGAATTAATTGAAAAAAATCTTATAATTAAAAACATAAGGAGTATGTATGTAGCGAAACATTGGTAGTTTTGGAAAGGATGATAATAGCCAATTTTTAACTTATATTAATTATGTAAGTTTTATTAATACATAAAATTGTTTGAATACTTTTTCTCAAAGTTAAAAATTGATTACATTTAAAAAGAATTTAATTATAATGTATTAATAATATAAATATTCTTTACAGTATCATCTAATTATAAATTATTATGTATAATAAGAATCTTATTTTTTGTAGTAATTACTCTAAAAGATATATTTAAGAAGATTTTAAATTAATTAATAGTACGAAAATATTTACACCGGAAAATCATGAAAATTAAACTCCTAAAAAACCTATCAAAATAATGAATAAATAATACATATTCTTATAGGGTAAATTTTTTTACAGACATCAAATCACAAATCATCATATTTGATAAAATTTTTAAATTTTTATAATAACTAACTTAAATGTATAATTGGCTGGTGATGCAACTTTTTTTACTAATAATCACTACTAAAAAGAGGTCTTTTTACAACACGTTTTCGACGACAGCCACGAGAAAGTCATCTTAGTATATAAGGCGGTAGCATTTTCGTAAATATAAAAAACATTTCAATTACATAACCGCAAAATGATGACAGTTTTCACAAAAAACCGTCGTCAAAATCGAATATTCAAAAAGACGATTTTTTTTAGATGGAGGACCAATGTTCATTTTTGTTTACACTGTTCGCGCCTCTTTGGCTGCGCTCACTCATTTTTACTTCGAAGGTTCTAGATCGAAGAGTACAAAGGAAAAGCCATACAAAGGTTGAACTTCTTTCTCCGATCCTAAAGCCACCCGCGGAGGAGGAGAAAAAACCCCAAAAGGAAGAAAAGCCCAAATCAGAGGAGAAGAAACTACTCAACAAGGTTTTCACAAAGCTACTCGACAAGGTCCTCCTGGAGCTCCTCGACCGTGTCGTCAAGTCCCTCAACGTCTGTAATCCCGTCACCCTTAGCCTCGACGCCGTCAAGAACCCTTGGAGGTGCTCTTGTTCCTACCGAGTCTAAATCACTCTCAACCTCAAAGGTACCTTTTTTTTTCTTTTTTCTCTCATCTCACTTTCACTCACCTTTGCATTGCATCCAGGGCTCAAATATAAGTACAAGCCCGTCAATCTGTTGAAGGGAGAACAATCTCGCCCTGGTTTGTTTTTTAACCCTAACTTTCCCAATTTGCAAATTATTCATTCATTAACTTTCCAACCATTATAGGCGAGTTGCGTAGAACAACAAGAACACCTGAGGCTGTATTTTCTGAGTGTCTGTTGTCAAGGCTATACCGTTTAAAGCAAACCCATAACAAATATCAGCATATGGTATGAGTTCTTGTCCACAACTATTATTTCTTTTTCCCTTACTTTTAGTCCTCTTTCACATCTTAACTTCAATAGTTATTCTTAAACTTAACTATAACTTGTGACACAAAAAAGGAAAATAACCAACTTTAGAATAATATTAATTAAGAAATTGCATTAGGCAAAACTAGATTAGGACTTCTGCTTTGTTTCCATTATTTAATGGCCTTTATGCTTGTAGGACACATTCTTGGGGGAAATTCTAGGCGCAGTTGTCTTGGCTGATGGCCTTTTGGAACTTGTCTTTTTTGGGTGGATTTTACTTGCAATGCAGAGGGTTCAAAATCCACCAGAAGCAACTTGTGACTAGGTTGGCAATGCCCAAATAGTGTGAGGATAACTTGTGATCTTACCAAAAGTTGTAAAAAAAACTATTAAATTAGGGGTTTAATAATTTTGGTTTGAAGAATTGTTTTTCTTCTTATTTCAAAGCCATTTATAATTATACCATGCATATATATTGTGTGCTTTTGGTGCAACTTATAAGCATTTAGTGAATCTATTTTTCCTTGATTACTAACTTGAGCCATTCACAATCATCCTAATTTCTTTGTTTTAGTCATGATATAGTACTAATTTTAAATTTTGCAATAGCTTAAGGGTAGTATTTGTACTTCTGATGCATGATGTATGTAATTTGCCTATTGGTATGATTTCATGTTGTAATTTATTGACAAATTGCACAGCTTTGGCCTCTTGATCTAGCTTAAAAGTAGTTAAAAAATTAGCCCATTTTTTAACATCTGGAGTTTTTTGCATTAATAGAGAGATCCCAAAACTAGTGAACTTGAAGCCCTATCTTTTGATTTTAATCTATGTCAAGTTGTGGCTACATGGGAACATGTAAGCAACTTAGTATGTGTTTTTGTGATTGTGACTAGTTAGAAGTCTATCATTTTTGTCTTGTTATACACATCCAGATGCTCCTGATATCCTATTTGATAGATATTGTTATTAGACAAGATGCTTCTCAATATGAAAGGATAAGTTTTGATAGGTAAGGAATAACTAATGAATATTCATTGCTCTTGCTGCTTCTTTGCTTTTTCCATCTCCCCTATGTTCTTATTAAATTTTTTTATAGTTTTGTTTTTGTAATATTCTAATTTACTTACTAATTAACAATATCGTAGTGTGTTGTAATTACTAATTTACTTTTTCAGAGTTGGGATTGATATTCCAACAATTGAAGTTCGATATAAGCACCTAAATGTTGAGGCAGAGGCTTAGTGGGAAGTAGAGCTTTGCCAACTTTTGTAAACTTCCTTACTAATAAAGTGGAGGTATGTTTGGTATATTCTAGCTAAGAATTTTGTGTTTCTTTTGTTCTGGAGTTAATTTCACACTCTTAGAATGTTATTCTATTTGGTCTTCTAGAGTCTCTTTACTTCTCTCCATATTCTCAAAGGAAAAAAAGAAACATGTGACTATCCTTAAAGATGTTAGTGGAATCATCAAACCTCACAAGATGACATTACTTTTGGGTCCTCCAAGTTTAGGAAAAACCATATTCCTTTTGGCCCTATCAAGAAGACTTAATCCAAATCTATAGGTAAAAAGAATATTTCTTTTATTTTGATAAAAAAAAAAAGAAGCTATATCATCAATTTTGGTTTAGAAATTGCCCTAAAAAACAAATAAATAATGCTCTGGTTTGTGTTTCTTTTACTGTTTAGCAATTGATCAATTTTATTCCAAAGAAAAATCAAGGAAAAATTGAAGACCAAGATTCCAAAATAGAATTTATGGGTTTGTTTAATGGAAAAAGGACTTACATGTTTTCACTCATGTCTTCGTTGGTAAAAATCTTCATATATGTTCTTCCTAAAATTTCATTTTATTTAATAACTTATAAGGAGGATGAGCATAAATGAACACTTAAAGGCTATATCACCCTGCCAATGGGCAAGTAGCCTAGACATTGACTATTTCAGTTTATTTTCATATGCTTTAACATCTATCCACTTGAATATGTTTATATATGTTATGCCAGCTAGGTTATCTAAGACGTGGCTGCAAATTTTTTCTCACCTATCATCAATTTTTTTGTGCATTTTAGGTAATTAGCATTAGTTTTATTTTCAAACAATGTTTTCCTTCTGGAGGACTGCCTAAAAGTTGGGATAATTAATGTAGAAGCAAAACTTCCAAGATTATTTTGATGATGCCAAAGATTTTTAAAAAAAGATACATTCAAACAAGATTAAAGAAATCAAGAAGATTCAAGTGAAGATTCAAGAAAAGACTCAAGATATACAAGAACCTCAAGAAAAACATCAAGATAAGTATAAAAGAATTTTTCAAAGAAAAGATTGAATAACACAATTTGTCCAAAAGAATTTTTCAAAGAAAAATCTTTTACCAGAGTTTTTACTCTCTGGTAATCGATTACCATAAGGCAGTAATCGATTACCAGAAACTCAAAACAATTTTATAACTGTTTTACAAAGAAGTAATCGATTATCATGGGCATGTAATCGATTACCAATATTTTTGAATGTTGAATTTCAAATCTCAAGAGTCACAACTTGTGACAAAATATTTTCAAAATAGTGTAATCGATTACACAATATCTATAATTGATTACCAATGGTTTTGAGCGTTGGATTTCAAACTTCAACATGAAGAGTCACAACCTTTGATAAAATAAACTGTGTAATCGATTACACTATTATGGTAATCGATTACTAATGACTGGTTTTGAAAAATTGCCAAGAGTCATAACTTTTAAAATGACTAATTTTGAAAAATTTCCAAGAGTCACAACTTTTAAAGTGACTGGTTTTAGAAGAAATTGTCAAGAGTCATAACTTTTTTAAAGTGACTGGTTTTGAAAAAATTGCCAAAAGTCACAACTTTTAACATGATTTCTTCAAGAGCCATCAAATGACTATAAATATGTGACCATGACAGGAATTTCAGAATATTGATTAATGCTAATTTCTCAACATCTTTCTAAAAGTTTTTGTTCAACACTTGCTTTGTCAAGAAAAGTTCATTGGGTAAAAACTTGTGCTATTCTATTTTCTTCCTCTCCTCCATTCTTACAAAAAGCTTTTCAAGAGACCTACTCTTGGTGACTGTTTTTAAGAAAAGGTCTACTTGGTTGAAACACTGAACACAAGGGACCAATGTTCCTTGGGTTCATTGCAAGAAGCATGATTTACTTCTTGGTTGATCATTGGACACAAAAGACCAACATCTTTTGGGTTCATTGCAAGAAGTAGGTATAACTTCTTAGTTGTTATCACTGGACACAAGGGACCAACGTTCCTTGGGATTCATTGCAAGAAATGGAAATAACTTCTTGGTTGTAATCACTGAACACAAAGGAGGGAAGTCCTTTGTGGTTCATTGCTTGTAAAGGATTTTACAAGGATAGTGAAAATCTCAAGCGGGTTGCTTGGGGACTGGACATAGGCACGGGTTGTGGCCGAACCAGTATAAATCCGGTTTTGTATTCTCTCTTTCCTTAATCTCTTTTACTTTCTATTGTGTTTATATTTCTTTAAGTTTAGTTCTCCTTATTTGTTATTCAAGTAACTTACAATTAAAGAAATAATTGAATCTAGGGAATATCTAAGAAAGGGAAGTTTTCAATTAGGAATAGTTAACGAAATCTTAATTCAACCTCCCTTCTTAAAATTTCTGAGGCCACTTGTCCAACAATTAGTGTTCAATAATATCTTTTAAGATATTTTTCTTTTACATAATCCAAGGATTCGTTTGAATGTCTTTAGAGTTTTAATGACATAATTCTAGTGCTTATAAAAAAATAAATCAGTTTATTGCTTTTTTATTTATTTTTTTAATATGAAACCATAACTTGTAGTGTCCAACAACCATAGTTCCATTCTTTGGAGATCAGTTCTTTTGGAGAGATAGAATATATGACAAAGAATTGGGACCAGCCCCAATCCCAATATCTCAGCTCAATGTTGAGAATTTATCAAATGCCATAAGATTCATGCTCTGACCAGAGGTGAAATTAAATTTTATTCATCCATTTTTTGTTTCCTCCTACATACTCTATAAACATAATGTGTAATAGTTAGTGCAATTGTTCTATGCAAACAGACGCTTGTTCTGTTGTTGTAAAAGAATAATGTTAAAATAATTAAAAATACAAAATATAGTTATTTTGTTGTAAAAGAATGATAGTGGCTTCTTTACTATTTTTGAGATTTGTCAAATAAAAAAGAATCTAGAATTGTGTATGAGAATGACCCATTAGTCAAACTTGTGATATTAAAGGTAAAAGATAAATTATCTTATTATATTGATGGGGAATGACCATATGAAATTAAACATGCAATTTCTTATTTAGTTAAATATTTTATTTTTTGAGCTGATTAATTTTTTTCTTAAATAAACTACTTTTTTTTATTGAATATTGAAGTACCTATTTATGCCTATATGATTGTTTGATTAGTTTTCATTATCATATTGAAGTAGTAAATATCCTCTCTTTTTTGGTGTTAACTAGGGTAATGGAAAAGCTTTTTGTGTCGGTGGTCATGTGGTATCAATGGTTAGGTCTTTAGTTGGAGGTACAACTTGTCCAAACCAGCAAAAATCCCTACACTTGAACAATTGAATTAAATAGGGTCCCAAATACTTGTTAGATTTTCTTTTATATAGTTATCTTTTTTGCATATAGTTGTAGGTATATGTAAAGTTAGTTGTTTTTTACAATGATTATATATCTTCATGTAATCAAAATTATTTATTTAATTTTTTACCTAGTTGCAGGTATTCCTGAAGCAACATATTATGCATGTTCTGTTGATAATTGGTACTTTTATTTTTCTTTATAATTACAAATATTATCTTATTTTTTAAAATAAAGAAAATATTTTTTTATTTTTTTAGAAAAATGACATTCTAAGACGATTTTTAGGTTAAAATTGTCTAAGAATCTTTAATTTTTTAAAATAATATTTTTTCAAAAAAAAAAAACACATTCTAAGACAGTTATATGAAAAAACATCTTAAAAAATCTATCATTCTAAGACGGTTTTTAACTAAAAATTGTCTTAAAAAGATATCTTCTTTTTCTAAGACAGCTTTTATGGAACCGTCGTAGAAAAGTGAAGACTTTCTATGACGTTGCCTACGACAATAGTTAATAACGACAATAGAATAACTTTTTTAACCAAAATAGAATAGCCTTTTTGGGGAGTTGTGAATGCATGTATGTTAAATTGTACAACCATTTTTTTGAGTTTAAATAAATTATAATCCACTGGAGGAGTCAATTTCTTGTACTCTTAAGTAATACGTACTTTTTTTGTAGTTAACTTTCTTCTTTTTTATTTTGATAATTTTTTCTTATTTTAATTCAAACAAACTTTTAAATAAGAAAAAAAAAACAGGTAAAGATAGTGCTGCTTAGCTTCCATTTTTTTGGTTATATATATATCACAAATATCTTTCCAACGAGATAATCTTATTTGGGTTGTAAATATTTTTTCTCTAAATATTTAACATAATTTTATATCTAGACTCAAATTTAAAACACTAAGTTGAAACAATTTTATACGAGTTCATCCACAAATTTAATATTACAATTAATTCTCAATGTTAAAAGAAAATGTTATGTTATAATTCATAATCAATATGTCTAACCACATTAAACTAATTTTTCGTTGAATGAATCTCATAAGTAGGCAATCAAACTTTCTAAATGCGCATCATTATTTAACGACAAATTAGTTTCCGAGACATTTTCAAAATTAAAAATTGGCTTGAATGAATGACTTGACTATTTGTTAGATCTAAACTAATACTATTTTCTTTTGTTGCCATCAGATCATATTTTTTTCTTCACTCATCACCTCACCAATTCTAAATGCACCAGTCATCCATAATTGCCTTGCGTTTCACTTCATTTTGGCATGTCATGTTCATTTACTGAGTTCGTAGGCCCCCTCTTTCTTCTCCCATGAGTGAAGTGAACATATAATAGTACACTGAATTCAACAAACGTATTTGAAATTTGAAACTGTATTTTAATAATAATTAAAAGTTAGGAGAATAAAAAAGTTCTTCATTATTGACTTGGGAGAAGAGTTGGTGTCTTGGTGATCAGTGACTAGTAAGTGTACCATGGCCAAACTAACAATAGGACCCAATGCAAACCTACCACATAAAATAATCTGGCCAAAACTTACCATAATTAAGACCCTGGTCTTCTATAACGTGTATTGATGGAGAGAGAATGGAAAAATTCTTTTCTTACTGGCAACAACTTTTACACATCCCTTGGGGCCGATTAGTGACGATGATTAGCCTTTTCAAATCGATGCGACCCCCAAGCAAATCTGAAAAGACAAAAACTTACATATACGAAGAGGTAGAATTTTTTTTTTTTTTTCCAATGAAACCAATAATACCTTAATTACTTGTTAAATTAAATTATACTACGGTAGGAGGTGCAAATTGAATTGAATACATCGCCCCAAACCTAACATGAATATTTCATATACTTTGGAGAAAGGTGCAAGGCTGTACGTTTAGGACCTAGGGTTAGGGTATATCCTAAGTTGTATCGAAATATTTTCATAAAACCAACCTCAGTCCAATACTATTGAATAAGGTGTCATTGACATAACATGACGTGACTACCAACAAAAAATCACTCAAAAGATTACTCTACAAGTTTAAACCACAATCAGTTTAAGTTAATTATAGTTATTCAATTAACTCGTGATTAAATAGTCATAGTTACTTAATTTTACTCCTCAATAACTACTCATTCTTAAAAATTAAAAAGCAAAAAGAATTGCACCTGCATTGTATCCATAAAGATGACAAGAGATAATTCTGAAATGCATAACCACCAAAAATGTCCCAATCCCCATGTATATCACACGCACGAAATCACGATGTGAACGAGGCAAAGTCTCTTTCGGACAATAGTATTCATTCTTCTAGGTTTACTATTTTTGGAAATGATTTTTCAACCATAAACATGATGTGCTATTTTTATTTTTTTTTCTATTGCACTTTCAAGATATACTATTTATGAAGGAAAAAAACTATATACTATGTTAACTTTTATATTCAACCAATAGACCAGAACAATATTTGATATACATGTAATCTTCTGGATTGAGTAAGGAATCTTGAAATCAAATTATTCTATTCCCATCCTTGGGAAACAGGCTGTTCATTTTTGTTTGTTATTGCTTTGCCTCGGGTGGTTGCAGCAGTAGTAATATAATAAGTTGCAACCTCTCCCATTGTGAAAGCAATTGCTTCTGGTTCTTGGCCAACCACCGTGCGACACGTCAGCAAACTGAACTTTTCGCTGACTTTCCCTTCCCATTAAAGAGGAAAAAAAAGAAAAGAAAAGAGAGAATAGAAAAAACGGGGATTGTGTCATAACCGTTTCTTTCTGTTTCGCTACACAACACTGCATATGCACAGTTGCACACACACACACGCATAAATTAAAATACCAATAGCGCTTTTTTTAAAAATTATTTTTTCTTTCGTTGTTGGTTTCGTGGTTGCGTTGCGCCTTTTTCCATTTCTCTCTATGAGCGATGGTTTGTTACTTTGTTTGAAGGAACAATAAAATAACACCCTTCGCAACAATGACCACTGAGCTAACGCTCTCTCTCTCTCTCTCTTCGTCTCTGTCGCAGGTTGGTGATGGTGGTTGCGGAGAAGCTCATGAAAAATCATGAATAACGTGATTTTTAGTAATTGCTGAGAAATGAGTGATTGAGAAAGAGAAAGAACGCGCCAGAACATAACACACTCGCACACAGTGAGAAGAGAGAGAGAGAGAGAGAATGTTTAGGTTGCATAAGCACAGGATTGCGAAGTCAGGGGACAAAATTGAGTTCAGAATTTCTCATCTCAAGGCGCTTCAGGTTCATTTCTTCTTCACTCTTTATCATCTTCCGTTTCTCGTGTTGTTCACTTACGTTGATCAATGTGACTAGTGTAGTTGTATCTGTATGTGTTTCCGTGTTTGCTTAATCTGCTTCGTCTTCGGAATTGGTGATCCGCAATGATAATTCGTTTGTGCAATGCAGCTGAAAATGTTAGATCCTAATTTGGAAATGAATTAACAAACATTGATATAGTGAGGTTGTTATATTTTAAATTAGAAATTTATTATACCAAGTGCTTCGTATTTTGGAAAGAGAAACGTTGAGCGGACTCAGAGAACATGTTTGTGATGCTTTGTTACGAGAGGAGTGATAGCTAAATACTCCTAGCATATTCTCTACATTGGTTAAAATTTGTTACATACTAAAAAATTATGAGTAAAACTCATTAAATAAAAAATGAGATTCATATCATTTTGTGATTTTCAATTAATTTTAGCTAATGACAAAGAGTATAGTAGAGATTCTCTTACTAGCATTTGTCTTGTTATGAATAGCTTAGCTGCAATAGCTCTGTGGCTTCTGTTCTCGTGAAATGCAGAACAACTATACGTGTATGTTTTAATAAAGAGCCAAATCATAAAATTATTTGCGTTTAAGAGTTAAAGACCATAGGGTACTGTTATAACTTATAACATTCCAATAATTCGTGAATCGTGGAAAAAATTTCTTTTCAGAATTCCATATAAAAATGCTTTGAATTTTCTAATGTTGTTTCAGTATAAGGCCATAAAAGAAACTCAGGTTCTGTCAAAAATGAATGCTGATTCAAATGTTTGTAGGTACCCAAGGGGTGGGACAAGCTGTTTGTTTCTGTTGTCTCGGTAGAAACTGGTAAAACAATTGCAAAGTCGAGCAAAGTGTCAGTGCGTAATGGAGGTTGTCAATGGTCAGATACATTTTCAGAATCTATATTGGTTTCGAGAGATAATTCTTCAAAGGAGATTGATGATTATGTCCTCAAGCTTATTGTTGCCATGGTATTATCACTGATTCACTGTTGCTGCTATGCACATCATTTTGTTATTCTTCTGTTCCTTTATCTTTATCAGCTTGAAATTTCTCTGTTTGGATTAATAAATAATAATCAGCATCACTTAACAGGGGTCATCAAGATCTGGCATCCTGGGAGAGGTCACTGTTAGTTTGACTAGCTATAGGAGTTCAGGTGCTGCTATTCCACTTTCAATCCCACTGAATAAGTGCAACCATGGGACAGTTTTACATGTGAGTCATACAACTGAAGAAACTGAGAAGGGATTGCTATTTTGATTTCATGGATGTCATGTGTCATTTTGGATTATATTCAAAGTTCTTTTTTCTCAAATTGAGGGAAAATATAGATAGCACTGTATATCTGGAATATTTTGCTGACTGGAATTGAATTAACAAATATATGTTTTGATGCTTTAAAATATATATAATTGTCTTTCTCACAGATTTGCTTTTCTTATGATGATTGATGTTACCATTTCACTTAATAATAATCTTGGACAAACAGTAATTCAGCCAGAAAGTTGTAATTTAGCATTCGCATATTTTTATCCATCAATATATATCACAAGGAAATAACTTCTTTCCTTCTTGCAAATGCATTATTCCTTTGTGACAGATCTCTTTTTCGTTAACTTCACACACGATGATGGTACTGTCTTTTGAGTCTTTTTTCAGCTTAATTGTTATTCAACTTTTCTTTATCGGCTGATTGTTGCATGAGACTTGAATCTTATTCATGGAGATTATGACCCCATAAGCATACTACTATTACATGATATGATATGGTTTTTCGCTTCTTTCACTTACAAGACAATCGCCAGGTTCTTCACTTTGAAGGCACGTGGTTTACTCTTCCATTGCAATAATCAGTATGAAAAATTGTTTGTTACCCATTACCCTACCTTGTTGAGAAGCCCTTTTTCTTTGGTTCATCTTTGCTCATTGAAGCAGTACTCACTGTGATTCTCCTCTCCGAATATAGAGACAAACTATGGGCTATTATTACAATAATGCTATTGCAGAAAAATATAATTGAATTTAGAGTTGGGAATTCAGTGGTTATGCATTTTGCAGGTAACTGTGCAGTGCCTTACACCAAGAACGAAACTCAGGTTTGTATTGGAGGGTAGTCTTTTTGTATTATAATGTCAATTATTCTAGTAAGTATTTATCTCCTACACTTTTTCCAGGGATCAAGAATCAAGTGAGACAAAGTTCCATTTGAAGGCAATCAATGAAAGTGATTATGATCTGGCTGTCAAGTCCAATGAATCAGATTGTTCAAATGTACAGAGTATTGAATCTTCCTCTGTTGAAGATTTCGACTCTATCTTATCTCCCGGAGAAATTGAGACAATGGTAAAATTACAACATTTTCCCTACTATAATCATATTCATATCTATTCTGTTGCATAAATGGTTACAGAATTCTTCCCACGTATGCATATTGGTAAATAATAATTCTCTGTGTGCACCTAATAATCAATTATCAGGATGAGCTTTCCAAACTCAAATAATTCTCTAGCTTAACTGTTTGTTTAGATTTAGGGTCTTCTGGTGCATCAGGAACATACTCATAAGGTTTATATATGGCATTTGCACAAAAGATATTGCATCATCTCCACCAATTCCAATTTTAACTGGCCTTTTCTGTCCCTTAAGTTTGCAAAAAATAGTACTACTATTTTAGAGAAATTTTTGCAAGATAGTAACTGCTTTTCATCCTAGTCATTCATGATACAGAGTTGTCTTCTATCACTGTCCAGGAAGCAAAAGAATTTCTTTACGCAGTAGAGGCATTAGCTTGCTTATGTTCGAGTTGTGTCATAATTTACTGTTGGCCTGCCTTTATCATGAAACTAATGACACGCTGCACTTGCACCTTGGCTGCAGGCAACAAGCTTCTCCGGATCTGTATCAAACTGCAGCCATAACTCAACTGAGGGTTCCACAGGAAGGGGAAATATCTCCCCATCTATCAGTGACGGGCAGAGCCCGACTGCAAGACAAGATTCAACCAGTTCCCAGAAAAGTGTATCCCATCACGATTACCCTGTGAATGATTCTTCTCAGTCAAATAATTCATCATTTAATTCCCAGAATATGCAAGACATTAGTACATTATCTTCTAAGAAGACCAATGCTTCTAATAACCATCTGGAAGCTGCAGAGGACACAAGTGAAGAGCTGCGGGCAGAAGCAAAGATGTGGGAGATGAACGCCCGGAAGCTAATGGGTAATTTAGACATGTTGAGGACAGAATTCTCAGATCAATCCAAAAAAATGGCTGGTATGGAAATGGACCTTTCAGCAGCACAGGTAGAGCGTGATAGTTTGAAAAAAGAAGCGGAACAGTTAAAATTGTCGTTTGAGGATCCAATAGTGAGACAGAAAGCATTGGAAGATTCAATGTCTCAAGTTGAAGGTATTCCAGAAATTGAAAATGCACTAAAAGAGGAATTGAAGTTTGAAAAAGAATTCAATGCCAACTTATCTTTGCAACTGAAGAGGAGCCAAGAAGCAAATATAGAGCTTGTTTCTGTTCTCCAGGAGCTGGAAGACACCATAGAACAGCAGAAAGTTGAGATAGAAAATCTTTCATCATTACCGTCAAAATTCAGTGATCTTGAGAAATCTTTCCAACAAAGTATAGAAGGAAACAAGCACTTAATGCAACAACTAGAACAATTAGAGGAATCGAAGAAAAATCTGCTGATCAAGGTGCAAGAGCTGGAAGGGACCTTGGAGGACAAAATGCGAGGCGCTGAACATGCAAAGATTCAAAACAACAAAACACTTTCAGATATTGAAATGGAGTCTGAAAGCAAAATATATTCTAAAGATAAAGAAATTTTAAGTTTGAAAGCAAAGCTACTTGAATCTATCCCAGAAAGTTATAATAATGCGGAGACTGTGTCCAGAAACTTAGACGATGCAGATCTTTTGAGAGAAATCAAAGTACTGAAACAGAAAGTTCAGGAACTTGAGATGGACTGCAATGAGCTGACAGAGGAAAACCTTGAGCTCGTATTCAAGCTAAAAGAAGCAAAGAAAAATTCGAAAGATGGTGGTGCATCTGAAGACCTTTTGTCAGACAAGCTTAAAGATCAATCTTCTACTAGCTTTGGGTCTGAGGTAAGCAACAATTTATTTCGAATATTCCATTCAGAAGACATGCTCCAGGGGAAAAAGGACATCAAGATTTGTAATGATGATCATTTTTCAATTCAAGAGCTTGAGACTTCAAAGTTAGCTCTAGAAGTTCGAATCACAGATTTGAATAAGGAACTGACTAATAAAACATCTGTGGTAGGAAATCTTGAGGCTAATTTATCAGGTAAAGAAAAGGAGATTGGGGTTCTGCAGAAGCTGCTGAGTGAGTTGGAAGCCAATGTTTATCATCTTGAACAGGAAAAAAGTCAACTAGAGAAACACATGGAGGCCTTGATAAAAGAAAATAAGCATGAACTGAAGCTTCACATATTAGACATAGAACAGGAAAAACAACAATTGTCAATTCGTGTTTCTGTTTTAGAAGCTCAGTTAAGAGATTTGACAAATGAACAAGAGTTCCATTTATCAGAACTAGAGAACTCTAGATCTCAAGCTGCAAGACTTCAAGAGAAGATTATGGAGCTGCAGTCTGAGACAGATTCTTCAACAGAAGACTTGAAACAAAAATTAAGGGTGGCACAAATTCACTGGTCAGAAGCACAAGAAGAATGTGAATATCTAAGAGGAGCAAATCAGAAGTTACAAATTACCGTTGAGAATCTTGCAGAAGAATGCAGTTATTTCGAGAAGCTAAATGGAGATTTGAAGCAGCAAAACTTGAAGCTAGAGGAATATTGCTCCCATATGGAAGCCAGGTTGAGGGAATCAGATGAAAGATTTGCCAAGTGCTCTGAAGGAGTGGAACTCTTGGAAAAGAAATTTGATTTAAAGCTAGAAGATATTGCATCAAAAGAAAAGCATCTAACTTCAGATTTAGATGGTATTTTTTATGAAAATAGGAAACATATGGAGCAGGCTCATTTCTTATTGAATCAGATGCAAATGGAGATGATGGTAGAAACTCAGAACCTTGAATTAGAAGTTGAGAAACTTTCAGCAGCGTATGATGAGAAAGAAAGAATAGCTTCCAATGCCATGCTTGAAGTATCCACATTACGTGCTGATAAAGCCAAACTGGAATCTGCTTTTGAAGAAGCTCAATCTAAAGTGATTTTGGCTAAGAACGAGGTTGATATGATGCAGTCTCAATATGAACAAAAGCTGAAAGACCTAACAACGCAGCTTTCCAAATACAAAATTAAAATAGAAATGCTGATGACTGAACATGAAAAGTTGTTGAAGCTGGTGGAGGACTACAAATCAAGAGAGCTAAAATTCAAAAGTACTATAAATGCCCTTGAATTAAAGCTAACAGTCACTGAATATGAAAGACAGCAAGTCATGGATGAATCTGGAAATTTAAAGGTTCAGTTGCAGCAGACCCAGCAATTTGAAAATGAGATTATAGCTCTAAAGAATGAGCTCAATGCTTCTAATTCTAAGAAAGAGAGACTGGAAGCCTCATTGCGCCTAACATCTGAACTATGTGAAGATCTGAAGGAAGAGAAGACATCATCTGAACTAAAGATATTAGCCTTGGAGACAGCTGAGTCTGAATTGGAGGACTGCAAGAGAATTAGAACTTCCCTGGAAGAAAAACTTCTTCTGTTGGAGAATGACTTGAAGGCAAGAGAATCAAGATGTGTCCAGGATACTGAGCTCAGTCACAGCAAGAGAATAAACAGGCAGCATCAACAGACCATACAACTGCTTGAACAAGAAAAAGCTGAGTTCCAGACAAAAGCCCAAGTCCTTGAAGAAGAATTGAAGCTGATTAAGGAACAAAGGAGAAATCAAGTTTCGAAGTTAAACAGGAAAAGTTTAACTGTTCACGATGATATGAAGGCCTCAAAAGTTAGTGCTCTTTTTCATTAATGGCATGGTAACATTGTGATGACAGTACTAGTAATTTTCTTTCTATGATTTAGCAGAACCCTGTGGTGAAAAATACCAATCAACATCGCAGTAATAGGAAAAAGTCGTTAAAGAATGACAGAGAAATCATGAAAGATCAACAAGACCCTGGTTACAGCATCAAACATCAGAGTGAGGTAATATGTTTTGAATATGGAGTATATTGTAATTTACCTTCATGTCAAATGTTACAAAGTATATTTAATAATTACAATTTGTGTGGTGCAAAGTGATAATATCAAATAAATGTAGTCTCACTGGAAATGACAACTTACTTTACAATGTTTCTGTTTCATGTCTCCTTTTTCTTAAATAGGTAGAAACTGAACTTGGACTTCTTGATGAAAATGTTCATGCTGTTGAAGTAGATCCACTACCAAAGACTCAGTTGCTTGAGAATGAACTAGCAAAAGAAAAAGAAGTCAAGAACATTTATGAAGTTCAACTTGACAGGTTAGAGGAACATACTGTACCTTCAAAGCTAAAAGGAAAAGGCTTTTAATCTGTTTATATGACCCCCTTATGCTGATCCTTTTATTAATTTGAAGCTTTTTCTTCTATTTTGAACAATCCAATAACATCAAAAGTTGTTTCCCACTCTGTGGGTTATTTTAAATCATTCAAACAGGATAATTCCAATGTCTTAAAAGACACTGTTTCAAAATTGAATATATTCATCACATTGATTGTTGTACTGATTAGGATCAATTTATGAGTATGAAATTGTTTGAAAACTTTGGCTGGTGACAAAATTAGAATTTCTTATCTGACTGTTCATCTATTTAGGATTAAGCGATTGAAGGTGTATTTGGCACACTAAAGTTATTATCAGGTGAAAACACTACATAAAGTTTTCGAGAAATAAAAGAAAATTTAAGTTACAGAAGATGATGCCAACTTTCTTTTGGTTTCAATGGATTGCCTATTGAGGCTCCATATTGTATACCTTTTGGTTAAAACCAAGTTTAAAACAGTTAATGTCAACATGCAGTAATCCATTTAGGGATGCCAGAAGACTGACTTATTGTTTCAAAGATGTCGTAGACTCGTAATTACTCTGCTGCTAATTTTGGAACCTTCTGTTTTTGTTTTTTGAGCGCTTGACTAATTGCTCATATGAAGTATTTCCTGTTATATAATTCCTTGTATCTTTATCCTGCAAGGTCACCATCTCAAGACCGAAACAACCAAGCAAATGGCCCAGTAAAATCAATGGCTGAAGAACTAGTGACTAAAGAAAAATTTGAACGTACAAAATCAATGCTAGAGGCAGAGTTAAGAGATATTCAGGAGCGCTACTTCCACATGAGCCTTAAATATGCTGAGGTTGAAGCTATGCGTGAAGAACTTGTGATGAAGCTCAAGGCGACCAGGAAACAAAAAGGATGGCTTTCATAGAATTATGATCAGTTTGATGGCCCTTTATTGGATTTGAGGCTGCTAATCTCGGGTAACTTTTCTCATGAATTGTAAGTGTCACAGTTTTCAATCTACTATAGGATGTATCTTTTGGAAATGACTCATTCATTGAATAGGAGAATAGTAATAAAACTATAATGGTCGTTTGTACTTGTAAATATAGAAATTTTGAAGGTAGAATTACACTTAGCAAGTGATATTGTGATTGTCTTGGGCTGTCAATACTTGCTCTTCTTGTATCCCAAGGGTTTACATAGTTTCAAAAGCAGCATTCATTATTTTGGCTGTTATATGTGCTGCTATTGAGAAAATAAACTATGCCATTACATATAAAACAATTTTATCCTATTATCTAATTATACTCGATCTCTAATTATAAGATATAATTGACTAATTTATGCTTATTAAGAAAGTTAATTTATTATCATTAAATTTGTCTATAATTATAATATTTTTTTAAAATTTATCCTTAACTTTATTGAAAATCTATTCATCTTCTCCAATCTCCACAGGAGAGAGAAAGAGACAATTCATGATGAAAATTTTTCATATCTACACTATTTCTCTCCAAATAATTCCCAATGTATACTAGTTCTCAATTTAATTCCTGAACTACACTATCCTTTGAGAAGTTTTGTTTTCAGGACCCGACTTCCCACCTTCATTTTTTTAATGTTATTTTATTAAATTTAAAAATGTTATAATTAATTATCTTAAAATAAATTAAAAAAAAAAGACAAAGTGATTAAAAAATATATTGATTAAAACAGTGAATATATAGTTATCATATCTTAGTTATATTATATGAAGAAATTAAAACACTCAAATAACGAAAAATACTAGCAATTAGAGAGACAAACATAATAAACTAAACATACTAACAATAACACGAAAATGACAAAACTAATCATAGTTTGAAAGATGTTGTACAACGGACATGTCTTCTTCCTTTTGAATCATTCTAGTGAGTTGTTCATCATGCGCAACATTTGCATCGATTATTGCAACATGTTGATCGATTATTGGGGCTAGTTGGGTTATTGGTTTGCTAATAATAACTAAAATTTATATTGGACAAAAACACTTCCAATGGTTGGATTTTGCTAACACCTTTAAACATATACTTTGTGAATTTCATAAAGGGAAACCCCTAGAGGGATAACTTGCTTGATGACATCCTTCAGTATTTTGGTGTTGTATCCCGAAAGAATTTCAAATCTTATTGGGTTTGCTCTAGTGAAGGAGTAACCAAAAAATGTCTTGTCATGGTTTCTTCTGCTTGCCATTGTAATGCAACATTACATCATGAGTAAGAGTGATGGTGAATTGAAGTAGGTTAAGTATACCATCGGGTATTCTATTGATGATACATAATAATTTTATAGGGACAACAAGTGGATATTGCTCATTGCACATTAACATTATGCAAACATCATCATCATTTTTCAATTGCGGAAAATGAAAAAAAAAATTGTTGACCTGCATCTATGGATGACGGTCGGTAGTAGGTTTTATGCACAAATTGATCATTGGTTAGCTGAAGGGTGTTGTGCATTCTACTCTTTAGTGTCTCGAAAGAACACTCATTAGGAACTCGCATGGGTATTGGAGTAGGACATTGAAAATAAACATCAATTTGGTTGTGTTTGATTGATCCATTTGGAAAAATGAATGTTAATTTCGAGTTACCAAAGGTTTGAATGCTTGTTTTTCCCAAGAATGCCATAATATTGAGATTGAGTTTCGTTTGTGAAGGTATATTGTGTGGAAATGTGTGGTTGTATTAAGGGTGTTTGGTGTTGTTTATAGTTGTTTGAATATTTGCCCCATTGATGTATATTGAATTCTCATAAGGTTAGAATTGTCTTTTTGATAAAGACTTGTATGGAATCCAATGTTGATTGAGACATGTCATTATTCTAATTTCGCTTTTATTGATATAGTACATAATGTTGTCAATTTTGATTGTGATTTTATCCTATTACCTAGTGTACCAGTCCATTACTATTTTCAGACTTTAAATTTAAATTGTGAGTTGTCAATTCAATGTTAGTTTTGTCAGTGAAACATCCATTATTTTTTCAGAGGTTTGGATAAATTGCAAAGTGTTATCAATTTTGAATGTTATTTTACTTTGTTACACGATGCACCAAACGTCTATTATTACTTTCAGATTTTAAATTTAAAATTGTGAGTTATCAATTTTATAAATTGCATAACATGACCACTTAAACATAATATAACATGACATGACCACTTTAACATAATTTTGAAAACTACATTAGAAGGGTACTTAAACATAGTTGATCTCATTATCATTATATTTTATACTTTAATGACCAAGACGATGATCAGTCTTATAGGACGGTGGATGTCGATTAGATCGCGAATTTCTTTTCTCTTATATCACGAGTTCTTCCTCATGATGATGATGTTGTTGTTTTGTCTCAGAATTTTCATTGTGGGTTGCTACAGCTAAAGAACTTTATCTTTGCTCTCCAAACGAATATGGTGCATCGAACTACAAAGAAGCTAAATATGATGCTACAAAATTTGGTGTATTTAAATCAACACCAAATAAATTGATCATCCATTTAGGGTTAGTTGCATTGACTGACTTTCGAATCTAGCCATAAGGTTGATGAACATGTGATGGAGTACAAAACATTGATTGAAGATGTGGGACTGGAAAATGTGTTTCTTCAATGGTTGTCAATGTAACATTATAGGTAATTGTTGTACGTGAATCATTTAGTTGTTGTGCAACAAACAAGAACAGAATAGTGTTTTACCTTCATTCCATATACTTCGATGTATGTGTCAGTGACCCTTCAGCCCATTATCCAGTTAAAACATCATTGCATTTATTTTTTTAGATATTGATTCATCTCGCATAATATTTCATTCAGTAACTATAATGATTGTCTCGTAATCATCATAATAAAATAACATTTAAAAGAAATCAATATAATAGTCAAATTGACTCAACTTGAATTCTTAACTAAAAAATAAGAAACAAAAATGAAAAGTCAAGTCCTAAAAATATGATTTCTTAAAAATCATGTTAACTATGATTTCAGATTAATCGAAAACATAAAACTTTTTATACTATCAATAAATTCATTATTTTTTTCTCTATGGAAACAATTAACTAAATCTAGAGAAAAGGAACACACAAAATAAAAAATGTTACTTCCATAGTGCCACGTGACCAACTGACCGTCCCACTAGTAACGGAGAGCATGCAATTAGAATTTAGAAATACCTCGTATAGGTCTGCATTGCCCCGACCCACTTTAAAAGCACCTAATACGATTGTAAACTATACGCATGAAATAAAAAACACATAATTGTTGCCAAAGATAGATAAATTTTCATTAGCATCTTTGGAAGAGAAACAAATAATACAAAAATAAGAGTTAACCCAAGCAATCATCTGAAACCTAGGCAGTTGCAAAGAGGGAAATACTGATCAAAAGGAGGCCTAACCAAGCTGAACCATAAATTACAACTTCCTAACATTGTTGGTGATTACTGAATAACGCTGTCACTGACCAAGTCTTATACACCATTTGAACTTGTTGGTTTCCTCCGTAACGCTTAATGTACCTAATTAATTTATTTGACTAACAAGTCAAAATCAAATAATTGTCAAACTTATTTCAATCAAAACATTACAGAAGAAATATTTTCTGCGGCATTCACTTGTCATAGTTACATTTTTATTCTGCATAGCAAACAACAATAGAAACCTTATAATTTTGTCCATGATGTCTCCCACTGACTACATTGGTGGGATGTCTAGGCCCTCATTTCCAAGATATTCTATGCTTTCAAACTACTTTTCCTATCAATCGGATCCCAAAACTAGAAAAAGAAAAATCCAACAGCAATTCAGATAGAAGAATCATTCTGTTTCACTTTGGCATCAAATAATATTCTTCTCTTTTGGTTGTTCAACGCATCCACTGATGCTAACCGGCGCATATGCTTTTTCCCAATTCCTACTATTGTGTTTCTTTTTGAAAAAACTGTTTTTGATTTACGAAAAATTCCATCATTGTTCAAAACATCTTTTTCTTCTCCCCTTTCTTTACCTCGATGAATGGAACCAACAAAATGAAGGTAAAAAAGGCAATAGTTGGGAAACAAAAAATGAGACTAGCTTAATGCTCTATGGGTGTTATACTGTTATTCGTTTGTTGCAAATCAGGTACTGATTTATGATTAATAAAAAGTTATTCTAAATTACCATAGATGTCTCTAAAGTGCATAAACAAAGATAAGGATGCGTTATCGAGCGCCATAGTTAAAAAATTATAAATATTTTTTGTTAAGTTAAAATTTCATGTATTTGAATTATTTTAAGATTATTATTTTAAAAATTAATAAATTTATTATATATTATAAATTATGATTAAATAATTATGTAAAACTTGTAAGGTGTCAGTATATATTAGAAATTCCAATCGATGAGATGCATTGACAATATTTTTTTTCATAAAAGCTTTTTACTCTTGATTCTTCTGTATTATAAGGACACTTTTAGTATTTTTCATAAAAGTATTAAATATTAATTTGATGTAAAATAATTGTGATCACTAAAATTTATGAATCAATACACCCTTACACCGATAAACTTTCTTCAAAAGATGTTTTTCATCTTCTAAAACTTGCCGTGAGGATATCTATTTTAACCCCCAAATTAATTACATAAAAAGACTGGTCTCAAAATGCTCTTCAAAAGACCAAATTCTCTAGCGAAGGGAAACATTACGCAAGTAAATAAACTATCAAACTTTTGAACTAAAAGAGGGCAACGCAAATAATAATGATGATAATGCTGTTGTCACTAAGAATGTGAAATCTCTGACAATAAGAATAGCTAAAAGTCTGACTCAGAACGGCTTAAAGCGAAATATATCTGCCCAAATTAATGGTAAAATATTCAGAGGCACACGGCCCTAGCATATGTCTCTCAGCTTAACTACACCTTACTCATCGCATGCCAAACAAATTTACAATGGTTGGTGTGTGTTTATTTTTACCATAGCATTGGTAAACTATCTCCTAATTTTACATACGTCTAATTTAGTGGTTGATTATTTTTTTAGAATTTTTCTTTTGATTTTGAGATCTTATTTAAGAAATCGAATAAAAGAGCATTTTGACCAACAACAATTTTTGTGAAACAAATTTTTGTTAACAATCTAATTTAAAGGAAATTATTTAGCAAAATTTTTGTTAACAATCTAATTTAAAGGAAATTATTTAGCAAATTAGCACAATAATTTGTGTTTGATTTTGTTCGTATCTAAAATTTTATTAGACCGATAACAGTCACATACAATAGATTGAAAAACACATGTGATAAAAAACAATAAAACTATTAGTAATATTTGAAAAAAAGTAAAAGTGTATCTCATTAATATTAGGAATAAATTTGAAAAAAGAAAATAATTTAAAAGAAATTTAATGCTACTAATTAAATTAATTAATTGAGGCTTATGAATACGTTCATATTTCATAACAAAATCATGGTTAAAAGTAACTAAACATAATAAAAAAAATCTCGTGTAAAGGTCCAAAATCCCTATATAAACATATCAATAGTTGTTTTTCTCTTCAGTAAGAAAAGTAGTTGTTTTTTCTATTTTTAGTTAGGGAAAGGGGGAAAGTGCGAAGTTATATATAGGAAGCATATTAAATTATGATAAAAATGAAAAAAGATATATCAAGCATATTAAGATTTTAAAAGGGGGAAATGTGTGACTTTTACAAGCTATTTTGCACATTTGTATTCAGATACATGGTAAAAATAATCAACCTTTCAAAAGTCTCACTGTCCTCCATAAAATTGTCTACCACAAATTAATATTTATTAAACAGCAATTAACAAAATAAATAATAGTAAATGTGAAAGTCACTTTTCTTTTGGGCTTTCACTTCCATTAAGCAAATGAAAAATTAACACAAAACAATAGAAAAAAGAAATAAAATAATGAAATGAAATAAGCCATCTTACTGTGTGTGTATTTCTAGATGAATCAGCCAACCCATCCAGCCCTCCAAGAATGAAGTCATTTCTCTGGAAACTGTATTTGCATTTTGTAGTCAGAAATTGAAGATTTCAAAACCAAATATCCAGTGAGTGGTGATCCAATCAGAAGCATGATATAAAAATAGTGGGTCGATTTTGTTAGCCCATAGTTCTCCTGCTGCTTCAATTCAAAGACCTCCTAATAACAAAAACCACATTTGCTACTTCCCCTTCTGAAATTGAGTGAGCAGTGAGGAGATATCACTCTTTTTCAAGCCACTTTTAGATGGAGAATTTTGATCACGGCTATAATAAATCCCAAGGGTAGCAAAAAAGAAGACACGTGAGGGGGAAAATCGAAAGGTGCCTGTCATATGTGGAACATAGGAGGGTGTGCAAGGGCATATGCTTTGGAAGATGCTATATTAGGAACCTCCATTTCACTCTTTATTACTTTAATTTATAGTCCCTTTAACAAAAAGTCACCCCCCAACACCACACAAGGTACTTAAGTCATCTCACTCCTTTATTGCTATTATGACCAAAGAAGGAGCAAAATCCTATAACACCCAATCCTAGCTACAACTCCAAACCCTCTCTTAACTGCACCACCCCATCATCCCAAATATGTAACACCCCTTTTGAAAGCTTTCTCATTAGCCCACCCCCCCCCCCCCCCCCCCCCCTTGCCCCATGCCACCAAACTTCCTTAACCAATTTGGCATGTGGGGGTGGTGGACATGTTGTGGATGGTGTGTTTTGGTGTGGCTATAATGGTATCCTCCTTATCTTTCCATGCTCCTTTTCTTTCAAGGCTATGCTAAAACGCTCCTTCTTGAGGGCGGTTTCTCTTGGAAAGGGCAACTTCAATCCTTTGGCATTTTTCAACTCCTCCACCTCACTTCACACACTGTGATTTGGGCTCTTGAGGGACCTCTCAGAATGGCAACACCCCTTTTATATGTACCGTACTCTCTTCTAGTTCTTTTCTTGTACAACAAAATTTAGATGCAGTTTCTTAGATGTTGGTGTTGCTTTCTAATCAAAATTGGAGTTTTACCTTGGTGGCACCCAGATTATCGAGGTAAAACTCTGATTTTGATAGAAAAATGACACCAAAAACACTATAAGAACTGTATGTAAGTTTTGTCGTGTTTTGTAATCCTTGTTTGTGATGTGATGATTTCAGCTGCAAACTATCTCTACGAGTCTGATCATGGTTACTATAGACTACATATGTTATCTAATAAATGTACGTTTGAATAGGCCTTTGGCCATAGTGTATTGTTGTTGTTGTCGGTTATAGGTAAATTTGACTCTAGTCATGTTTTTTTGCTAGAGTCTTCGCATCTTACATCATTATTCATTTACTCCATAGCACGAGATTTGTTGTTTTATTTTTTAGTTCTTTGGTATAAATTAATATCATATGATTTTATTGGACATATGGCACAAACTACTGCCATGTGCTTATCACATGGAGCATATAAAGAAGGCCCCCACTATGTAGTGTTGTAAACGTGTTCTGCAATACATCTTAGCAAACAAGGAGCATATATTATCCCTTCGTACGGAGAGATAGATTAGTGTTTTAGTGCTTCATGTTTTCTAACTTCATTTTCCTTGCTCAGCAGAAGATAACTCGCATATTTGCTTTTCTATTTTTATTTTTAAGGTTGGACCATTTGTTTGTCCTTTTCTTTTCTTTTTCCTATTTTTTTCCTCTTCAATAATATATCTTCAAAAAATTATTATCGTGTAAGGTTTCAGTGTTCGTTAGTAAGCGACATGCTAGCTGATGATATTCAATTCATACGTCAGTGATATCAACGACAACGTTAATTACAAATTTCTACACTAGCTATTGGTTGAAACTGATTCAGAACACGAACCATATTCGTTACTAGTTATTAGTCAATTACAAGGGAAAGCGGGTCCCAAAGTAATTTCAGCTTCTTTTCAGTTACGTTCAAATTTTGATCTTGTACCCTACGGATCCAATCTTATTTCGATCTCTGTACATAACCCCTCCCAACCAAGGCCAATCGTTGTTTTGTTCGGTTAAAGCCCAATCCAACTACCAGACATGCCTAGAAACTATCATCCACACAATTACATTTCGAGATTTTCCGAATATGGTAAAACATTCCAATACATCATTAACAACTCAATGGATGAATGACAGGTTGGCATGGACATAATTACATACTAAAATCTTTTGAATACTTTAGAACATTTTCACATGCCATAAATGTCTTAGCCCGTAGGGGGATATGCACGGTAGATTAGGACAAATAGTCTTCTTTTTTATATAACTGAGATGTGTGTATACTTCACTTGAATATTTTGAATTAGGTCATTTTCATTAGGAGAAAGTATTTTCTGAATCAAATCTAGTCTAAGTTTCTTTAATATAAAGTCGTAATTAATTATATGATATTTTTTTCAACAATTTTGCATGCACTTGGCAGAAATCACCTGTGATTTTCAGACTATGTTGTGGGTGTATCTATATACATTAAATTAAGTACAACTGATTTTGATCAAAATAATTTTATCCTAAACTGAGATGCATGTGTGTACAAAATTAGTCTCAATCATAAATTCTACTAACTTTTTTTTCTAAGTGGAGCCAAATAGGCACTAAACTAATTGAGAGTAATTCACCAAAAAGAAAAATCAATTGAGAGGAAAACATGAAATATCAGTTGTTCCGGTCACTTGAGGTAATCCAAGAGTATCTTTAACCCTCACTGCTGAGTTGTTTATTTTTAGATATTGTTGATTAATTTTTTTTAATATGGGAAATGATCTACGTGTCATATTGGATGACTTAAAACTAAGTTATGATTATTTATATAAGCAACAGTTATTTATGAGTAAAAAAAAATATTTTCTTATCATTTCAAAAATTATTTAAGGAGATAATTTAAGAGTTATTTAAACTATATTATTGAAACAAAATATATATGAGTTGTTTAATTATGATATGACATTATAAGAACCAATTAACATAAGATAAACTGATATATATATATATATATATAATATGTAGAGGATTGTTAACCTCCACACTTCGTATGAAAGTAATTAACAATCTCCACATTAAGTTGTAGATGAAAAAACCTAAATTTCATACTTTAATTTTTCTCTTATTAAAAACTCTACTTTTAAAAAGATTTTGGATAATAAGAGAAGTGAGAACTTACGTTTTCATCACTTTTTAATTTTTTTCTTTCTTTCTTATTTTATGTTCAAAAGACGTAAAATTAAAAAAAAAACTACATATTTAATATTAAAAAGAATAAAATTTATATATATATATATATATATATATATATATTTTAAAATCTTGACTTTTTAAAAGACTCTAGATGACAAGAAAAAGTAATAACTTAAATAAGAGAAATGATAACTCATGTTTTCATTATTTTTTAATTTATCTTTCTTATTTTATGCTTAAAAGACATAATGTTAAAAAAGATAAAAAAATTATATATTTAATATTAAAAAGAATAAAATTTACATATATTTTTTAACATCATGACTTTTTAGAACACTCTAACTAAATGACAAAAGAAAGCAATAACTTACTTTCATTTTGTTACTTCTTCATTTGTCTTCCTTTTTTCGCAATTTCAAACACAACTTTAAAGTGATGTGAAAAAATATTTAATGTGTAACTAATATTAAAAATAAATAAATTTAAGTATACTTATTAAAATCTCCATTTAAAAAAAATGGATAATCAAATAAATGACGACTCACATTTTTGTCTTTCTTATTTCATGCTTAAAAAATTTAATGTTAAAAAAGATTTAAAAAAACAATATATATTTAATATAAAAAAACCTACTAATATTCTTTAAAATCTTGACTTTTCATTTGTCTTCCTCTTTTCACATATGGGAACAAATATTCAATGTATAGTTGGTATTAAAAAGAATAAATTTAAGTATATTTATTAAGATATCTACTTTTTAAACAATTATAGCTAATAAGAGAAACCGTAACTCATGTTTTCATCACTTTTTAACTTGTCTTCTTTATTTTATGTTTAAAAGATGTAACATTAAAAAAGATAAAAAAAATCAATATATTTAATATTAAAAAAAATTACATATATTTTTTAACATCTTGACTTTTTAGAAGACTCTAGATAACAAGAGAAAACAATAACTTAGTTTCATTTTGTTACTTCTTCATTTGTTTTCTTCTTTTCATGATTTCAAACAAAAACGTCAAAATGATGTGAAAGATATTTAATGCATGTAAAACTAATATTAAGAATAAATAAATTTAAGTATACCTATTAAAATCTTCACTTTTAAAAAAAATCCGGATAATTAGAGAAACGATAACTCACCTTTTTGTCACTTCTTAATTTGTCTTCCTTATTTCCTGCTTAAAAATCGTCATGTTAAAAAAAATTAAAAAATGCATATTTAATATAAAAAAATAAAATCTACAAATATTCTTTAAAATCTTCACTTTTCATTTGTCTTCCTCTTTTCACGATGGTAGACTAACATTAAATAGATGTGAAAAAAATATTAATGTATAACTAATATTAAAAAGAATAAATTTAAGTATATTTATTAATATCTCCACTTTTTAAATATTAAGAGAAACCATAACTCCTATTTTCACCACTTCTTAATTTATTTTTCTTGTTTCATGTTTAAAAGATGTAACATTAAAAAAGAAAAAAAAATCAACATATATTCAATATAAAATAAAATAAAATTTAGAAGACTCTAGAGGACAAGAGAAAGCAATAACTTACTTTTTTTTAATACTTCTTCATTTGTCTTTCTCTTTTCTCAGTTCATGCAATGTTAAAGAGATGTAAAAAAATATTTAATGAATAATTAATATTAAAAAAGAATAAATTTAAGAATATTTATTAAAATTTTGATTTTTTTATGAGACTTTCAATGAATAATAGTAACAATAACTCACGTTTTTGCTTCTTCATTTGTCTTCCTTATTTTATACTTTCAAATTATATCCCCAAATAGATAAAAAAAATCAATATAAAATTAATATTAAAAAGAATAAAATTTAATTTTAAATTTTATAATAAAAATTAACATTGTAAGATGCCCTACTTCCTAAAATAAGATTTTAATTGTACAAAAAAAGCTTAAACATATGGACCTAAAAAACTTTTCTTATTGGTTAAACAAAATGATTATATACAAGAAAAGATTGATCTACATTTTAAAAAAAAAGATGGCAAATAATTAGTTAAAGTGGATTAGATAGGTACTAAGAAAGAAGAAAGTCGCAGGAAGCACATTATTTATACTTATAAAAAGGAGAAGAGGGAGATAAAAAGGGACTTTGGATGAAAGTTGCCATGGGAGATATCATGATAGCTAGGTAAATGATATTTTTGAAACTTTACCGAATGATTTGTATAATATATATAGTCAACTCACTTTAAGCCTTTGTTGTGTGTGCAGGTGGGTGAGGGTAACAGATAAAGCATTGTATGATCCATACCAAACTTCTATAGTTTCATTTAAATGATAAACATAAAAATTATCTAGTTACGCTTGACATGTTTAATTCTTTTACTCCTATTAATTATCTATGTTGGGGTGCTTCTTTTTGCGCCTTTTTCTTTCTCATCACACCTTAATATTTTTTTCATAAAATTTTATTTTAAAAATACCCTTCACCCTATTTAAAAAAGAAATAAAAAAAAAGTTTTTTCCTCCCCTTGGAGTTCCCCTCTTAGCATCACTTTTCTTTTTCACTTTGCACCCCTCCTAGTTCTCCATCCCTCTTCTATATGTTCCCCCCCTCCCCCTTTTTAACTTTTAGCACCTTGTGTTCGCCTTTGTTGTTGTTTTGCCCTTCAAATTCTCACTCTCCTCTCTATCCCCGTTAGTGAGTGTCATAATTTTTTTCTTCTAGTTTCACAAATTTAATATAAAACTAATTCCTGAAGTATTGTTAATTAAATGTTCTGAAAACTACTTTTCGTAAAATACATGTTGTGTAAATGGTATATATATGTTCATATATATATGAAAAGTGTGAAAATTCCCAAGCATGGCATGTACTACATTGGTGTTGATCGCCAATTGCCTCTACTTCAACTCAAAGACGTGTTGTGCCGCAAGATCTTCCTATTGTAGTGTTGGAGTTAATATAGGATGAGAAGGCCCCTCCACAAGTTTCTATTTATGTGGGTCCCGTATAACCTATTAAGTCATTTCGAGATCCTCAAGACTCATCTATCCTTAACGGACAATGTTGTCACTCTCTTATGGATAGAAGTAATAAAGTTTCAAATTATTATGATATTTGTTACATTTTACATTTATATTATTTTAAAAACATTCTTATATTTATGTGAGAGTGTCATGATCAGTCAAAGGTAGTGGATGCAACGTGATGGAGTTGGCCTTGGACAATGAACACGATTTTTTTTTTAATCGATAAAAGAATTTATTATATATAAGAATAGAAGGGTACCATAAGTACCAAGAATTTACAATAGAGCACCCAGCACCTGGTCAACCCAACACATGTTATATGGTTACTGCACATTACAAGGTAGTAATATGCTCAAGGAATGCAAAAAGTAACCACATGCACTCGCAAACAAGAAAAGGCTATGCATAACTAGCCACCCCATCTAAGATATATTGGAGTGAGAAAATTAAGTAAGTGAAGAAAAAATTTAAAATTTGAGTTTAAGATTTTAGATTAAAATTTATTTATATGATTATTTATGGCTTATTATATAAATATTTATCTCTTGAATTTCCCAACAAGACCTATCCAAGTAAACAAAGTATAACAACCCATCAGCTAACAAAAGTATGTATGTTCCCTACATGCTATGGACCAACATAGTTATGGCTAAGAAAATGGTTGATTGGATCAGCATGCATGCTGCGCCACCAGAACACCAAGCCAAGAATATATCCTGTTCCAAACCCCAGCAGCAAACGGACAAAAAAAGAGAGCATGATTAAGGGACAACGAGCAAATATAAAAACCATACTTCAGACATCTAGGTTGGTTCCCCTTCTATGTGAGATATGATGGTTTGAAGGCATGTTGGAAGAAATAAGAGTTTTGATGAAGCCCTTAATACACTTGTTGTGAAGGGTTGTGTCAAGCTTTTTAGTTTGTGGTTATGTTTGTTGCCCTTAATAAGTTTTGATGAAGCCCTTAATACATCAATCTGTAACTTCTTAACGGTGCTGAACATGGACCAAACAAACAAAACATACCATAAAAGTTGACAAAAAATTAAAAAGAAAATAAAATTATTATAAAACGAGTAACTTATTTAAAAAAAAAACAGAAACATATTTAAAACCAATAAGTAAACATTTTATTTTTTATATAACAAAGTAAAAAAATCATCATACACCTAAATCAACTCATATCCTCTCATATATAATTATGTTAAATTCTTAAAAAAAATATTTTATGGTCCATACTAATTTTGTTAGACTTAGATTGGATAAGAATAGATAAAAAAAAAATAATAATAAAATGAAAAAACTGAAGAAGACCTGGCAGAGGCTATCACCAAAACACATGATCCGCACCTATTTTTGATCTGGTCAGTTACTCACTTACTTACTTAGGAGAGTAGTGAGTCGAGTCAGTGAGTCAAACTCGTGGACCCCACTCGTCTCCAACCTCAACCTCAACCCCATTCCCCTTCTCCTTCTCAGTCAACATCGTCACTCCAAAACCCTACCTCTCTCTCCGATTCCCATGTCTTCTTCCTCCTAATCCCCCTTCTCTCACCCCCCCTATTTCAATTCGCACCCCCCATGGAATCCTCCGCCACCACCGTTTCCCCCGATTCCGAAAACGACACCACCAACACGCGAGTGAACGGCTACGTCGTTTACACTCGCCGCAAGCGGACCCTCACCCTCCATTCCAGTAATGACGCCGCCAAGTGGCTCAGAACAGCTGATATCAAAGTCGAAGCTCGCCACGGCGGCGGCGGCGACGACGACGACGTCGTTTTCAAGCGCCGCCCCAAGCTCGAGTCTGAATTAACGGAGGTGGAATTGAAAACGGCGACGTCGTTGAAGACGACGAAGAAGATCATTGTCGTCCACAAGAAGCCCGTCACCGTCAAGGAGCTATTCCAAACGGGCTTGCTCGATGGGGTTCCGGTCGTTTACGTCGGTTGCAAAAAGGTTCCTTTCGCCATTCCATTTTTATTCTCTTCATGATGCCGTAGATTGTGGCGTGCTACGTGTCCTAACCTTGACCGATCTTAATTTTAGATATGATTTTTTCACGATGATTCTCAACTCATTAGATCAGAAGACTAATCAACTCGTGATGCGTAATTGTTATTTATCTAAGAAAATTTTACACACAGTTTGACACATTCTAAACTTAGCCAAGTACATTTTCTTAAACAAAATCTCCCAATATCTGATCTGGTTCGGCACGCCGAGGACACTTTAGAAAATGCTTGCATTTGGTTGGTTAGTTTTTTTTAATCAGCAAAATACTTGGTTGGTTAGTGAGTAGTGACTCTACTTGTTGACTGAAAAATATCCTGACCCGTTGGGGAGTGCGTTGATAAAGGTTAATATTATCAATGCAATTTAAGTTTGAGAAATTATAGATGTAAATTGTTATTTTTTGTAAGTTAGAGACAAATACGAAAGAGCAATGAAATAAGATGAATGATGTGATGGAATGACAGGGAGAACAGATTAATTAGAAATTGTGTTGCTGTAATAATTTCTTATAAGAAGAATAAATAATCCATGATAATGTAAATTTTTTTATATGGACAAGGTTTGGAAATTAACCTCTTGTAACAATAATACGAATCTTCAAATTTTATCCTTTTCTAAAAGGGTTCTAATCCAATCATAGCTTAGCAATTACGGCTTGATTAATTAATACTACAATGTCAACTTGTTTTTAATATAAAAAGTTTTAGATTGACACATTAGGTCCTCTTATAAATCTTTTAGTTTTTTGGCCGGGTGGGTCACGAGTGGTCTATTTTGAAGTGTGGCTTTCATGATGAAATATAGTGCCACTGAGTTGAATTAAATGTTGGTATGGTGCGTTGGGATTGCAGGATTCAACTACGGAATTGCGAGGTGAAATTAAAGATGGGGGGATCTTGTGCTCATGCCGTCTGTGCAATGGACGCAGGGTGAGTTATCATTGTCGTTTTATCTTTGGGTCATGCTGTCATGGGTACCCACTACACTACCCAGTGGTTCCTTTGGTTCGAGACTACCCTTTCATTTGTTCTTCGTTCTTCCTTATGCCCTTGTAGGTTATTCCACCTTCCCAATTCGAAATTCATGCGTGCAACATATATAAGAGGGCAGCACAATATATTTGCCTTGAAAATGGGAAGAGCCTGCTTGACCTAATGAGAGCATGCAGGGCAGCTCCGCTACATACATTGGAGGCGACCATTCAAAATTTTATTAATTCTCCGCCCGAGGAGAAATATTTTACTTGCAAAAGTTGCAGAGGTGAGAGCTTTGCTTTTGTTATGCTTGTTGTTCAGTTATCACTCTGATCATAGTTTTTGTGTTAAAATCATTAAACTAAACAGGAAACTTAAGATTATCTAGTGTTTATTTTATTTTGTTGGATACTTATTGGTACTATTATTAATTGTATAGGGTGTTTCCCTTCTTCCAATGTGGAAAGAGTGGGGCTTTTATGTCTATCTTGCGTGGAATCAAGGAAATCTGAAAAAAGTTCTATTCATGCCGTGGGTAAAAGAATAAGGTATTCATTTCTTTTGCCTGCTTAGTTTGATAGTTAACTTGCTGCCTTTGCTGAGATTTTGAAAAACCATGCCCTATGATTATTTGTTTACTTGTGTTGTAAAGTTAGTAATAATCTGTGACTCACTAGAACAATGGCTTTTGAAGGATAGAAGTTAGTGTTTATTGAAAGTTGAAATGCCACATAGGATCTTGATTCTTGAATCTTGATCCTTGATATTTGTTTTAAGAGTAGTACACAAAATATTCGGCAAGTTACAAATTCAAGAATCAAGTGATGGCAGCTCAAGGGTGAAAAACACTTGTCTTTAAAGAAGAAATTATTGGAGGAAGGTAATTGAGCATCACAAGGTAGCGTTAACCTCATTTGAGATGAGGTTTCTAAGAAGGATAGAATGGTTGGTAAAGTAGTCTTCAGTGAATCAAGAAGTTTTGGACTGAGATAAGGAATCTTGGTGGTGGAAGGAAAGTATTCAAGAAATGGTAAGAAACAAGAGGGAATGTTTTAAAGCTTACACATGCAATAAAGTTAAAAAATTGGGAAAGGTATTGGAAGTTTAGAAATGAAACAAGTAAAGTTGTGAGTGAAACATGATCCAAAGCTTTTGAGGAGTTTTTACCGAGATCTTGAAACATAGAATGAAAAATGCAATATATATAAGCTTACCAAAAATAGGGAAAGGAAATCAAGAGATTTGAACCAAAATGTTTAAAGATGAAGGAAAAGTTTTGGTTATAGATCAAGATATCAAAGAGAGATGGGAGAATTATTTTTATAAGTTTTTCATAAGTGTAAGAATCAAACTATAATATGGAGGGATTAAAAATCCAAGTGGACAAATAAAATTTTATTTACTACTGTAGAATCTGAGTCAGAGACATTAAAGAAGCCCTTAAGAGTGTGGATAATGGTAAAGTTGTTGGTCTTGGAGATATTCTTATGAAGTTTGGAAATGTGTAGAATGATAGGGTATTATTTGGCTTACTAATTAATTTAAAGAGATTTTGAGACCTAAGAAAATGACTGATGAGTAAAGGAGAAGCATTTTGGTTCCTGTATATAAGAGCAAAGAAGATTCAAAATTGTATAAATTACAGAGGGATAAAACCTATGAGTCACACTATGAAATCATAGGAAAAAGTGATTGAGCATAAATCAAGAGAAACTTGGATTTTAAAGAATTATTATAAATTTATGCCCGAAAGATCTCCTATCTTTTATGGGGGCTGATGGTACTGAAATAAAAAAGAGAGACATACATATGTCCGTCTGTCTTATATCTAGGCTAGTTTGAGAATTTCTAGAGATGAGACCAAGGACTTTCCTATAAGGATAGGTTTACATCAAGGCTTAACCTTGAGTCTTTACATGTTTAATCTAGTCTTGAATATGCTTATTAGAAACATACAAAACATTATCCTTAATTGCATGTCATTTGCAAATGATATAGTTTTGATTTTGATTAAGGAATCAAGAGAAGATATTGACTCCAAACTTGAGCTTTAGAGACAAACATTGGAATCAAAGGGTTTTCACTTGAATAGGGATAAGACAAAGTATATTGGATTACTATTTTAACAAGAAACAAGGGAAAGGACATGGAGGTAAAAATTGGAGATGATGTTAACATAGGTTTCTCAATTTAAGTATTTGGGATCAATAAGATGATGGAGAAATTAATGAACATGTTACAAGCAAGATACAAGCTGGGTTGTTAAAATTGAGAAAGAGTCAAGGGTTAGGTATGACTGCAAATTACCTATCAACCTCAAAGGGAAGTTTTATCCTTTCGTTATCTTAGTGAATGTTGGAATTTAAAGGGATGAGAGAAAAAGTGGGAGTACCAAATATGAATTCATTTAGATGAATGTATGGCCACACAAGATTAGAAATAACAAGATATGAAATGATTGTGTATATATTGGGGAGATATTGGTATGTCATCTGTCGAGGAAAAGATGACAAAAAAAATTGGTTAGGTGATTTAGACACGAGAAATAGGTCTCTGGAAGCATTGATGAGGAGAGTAGATTACATGGTTTTTAGTCTTATGAAAAGAAGTAAAGGGAAACCGGGAAGAACATTTGAGGAAATTATTAATAAATGGGATCTCACGGTGAATAATATTTCTGAGAATTTATTGTTCAATTAAGCTCAATGACATTGTTTGGTCCATGTAGCTAATCTCACCTACTAGGATATGACTATTGTTGTAGTTATGAATGTTCATTTTACATTTTGCTTACAAATACAGCTGCTGTCTATCTGATATAGCCATTGTAGGAATTATAAAAGAAAATGCAGCAGGTAACATTTACAACAGAATAATAAAGAAAAGACAATGCTCTTAATTTGGTCCTCCAATGTGAGATGTGTCACCACAGTGCTCTAAAGTTAAGATTACTAAATACTAAATTGTTCCCCTAAGATTTAAATAAATCATCACTAATCCTCCAAAGATTTAATTTGACATTGAGTTGGTTGCTCAAAATTATAAACTATCACTGAATTCGTCTTTATGGAGAGTTAAAGGGGTGATGAAAAGAAAATCTGAGACTAATTTGGTTACAAATTAAATCTTGGAGGGACTAA
This sequence comes from Glycine soja, assembly GCF_004193775.1. Classification (NCBI taxonomy): domain Eukaryota; kingdom Viridiplantae; phylum Streptophyta; class Magnoliopsida; order Fabales; family Fabaceae; genus Glycine; species Glycine soja. The sequence continues at coordinate 26,032,850 of NC_041014.1, read as the reverse complement.
TTTGGTGACAAAATCTTTTGGTGACTAAATTGTTGATTGAAAAGAAATTTGAGGGACTAGTTTGGCAACCAATTTTTTTTAAGGATTAATGTGGTAATACATACTTTCAGATTCAGAAGACTAAGTTGAGTGTTTTCTCAAAGGAAAAATGAACTTCCTTACTAATTAAAAGATGGAAGTTTTTTATTCTAGCTTTTCTTGAATGGATATGGTTTTATGAAATTGCTTATTTTACTGCTTATCAACGTGCTGAATAATAATTGCTTTACTAGAAGGCTTCTCATAAAATAGTTCCTTATCATAAAACAAAAAGTCATTCATTTTCTTGATTTTTGAAAGATATGTTATAATTTTGACATCCTGAAAAAATGGACACAAATTGGGATGGCTCAGAAACTTCAGTCATTTCAAAGTCACTGGTAGTGGTTGACTACCAATTTGTGTGGTTGATCCACAGATCTTATAAAAATTTAATATAAAGCAAACAATATCTTAATCTTAAGGCAATGCAATAACATATATTACATGAACAAAATAAGATCTGATCATCTGACTAGATATATCTTTCTTCTAGTTTAAAATGAAAGCAAAATATGTGCAAAATGTTGAAACCATGTTTATGGTGCTATGAAAAGATTTTGAGCCCCTTTCGCTCTCTGACATTCTTTTCTTTCATCATTGCATTACATTATTTCAGGTCCCCTCGGCCAGTATTATTCTCCCATTCATGTTCATGTTGTACTACTGAATCTGAACTCTGTATCTCTCCTCAAACTAAGAAACAGTGGAAGACAAGAACAAAGTTGGTATTTATATCTATTTCATTTATACTGTATATGATGCAAATTTGAAAAGTTTTTGCATAACAATTTTGCACCAACTAAGAAACTGTATGGTTAAATAGTTTTGAACTTGATGGATTTCATAGAAGATATTTCTTATTATTTGATCATCTGCTTTCTTGTTGCTATCGAACAAATTATATATTTTTTAACTTACATGCTCTTGAACAAATTATATGTTCATCAAAACTGGTTAGAAGCTCAAATTCTTCCAAGATTGTTTCCGAGCCTATTCTCTTTCCCAAGAAAAGCTTGTTCAACATGGAGACAGTTTTTCTAATATCATTCTTGATATTATTAGAGGATAACATAATTGCACATTAAATTGTTTATAACCAAGTATCCTTGCCTCCCTTTTATTGTAATCACTTGTTATTACTAGGTCATCCAAACTGTCGGTAAAATTGAAGACTGTACCAATTACTTCAAAGTGTTTATCTCCACAAAACAAAAGTCAGTGGAGGATCTCTAAAAGGTTAGTTCCTTTCTGCCCCTTGTCTTGTGTGTATATATATCTGCCTGTAATTCTTTTTACAAATCTTCTTTAGTGATGATAGTAATTATTTTTCACCCAACATATTCTTCTTTAGGTATCAACGATTACATAAATTAATTTTTGAAGAGGATGGATTGCCTAATGGAGCTGAAGTAGCTTATTATGCACGTGGACAGGTAGTTCATGTGTGAATTGCACGTACAAATAATTGTGTGTTGGTTACCCTGCTAATTGTTTCATTCTGGTTGGCAGAAATTGCTTGAGGGTATCAAAACACGCTGTGGAATTGTCTGTCGATGCTGCAACACTGAGGTATTTTTTCTTACTTTCATCTCGTATGGTTTTTGGCACACCTCAGGAATTTCTATGTTGTATTAGATAATGTTTTCAAATTTCATTTGTTAAATGTTATGCAGGTCAGCCCCTCACAGTTTGAGGTCCATGCAGGCTGGGCTTCTCGCAGGAAACCGTGAGTTTTCTTCTTGTCAAGTTTCCGGCGGGGGGGTGATGTGGATTATGGTTGTGTGGGATGAATATTCAGAAGCTTTTGAATTGCTTGTACCTATGAATTTCATGGCAGTATAATGTTTGTGGCAGTTATGCATACATCTACACGTCAAATGGGGTGTCACTCCATGAGTTAGCAATATTTCTCTCAAAAGATCACAAATGCACTACAAAGCAGAATGACTATGTATGTGTTGTTTGTTGGGATGGTGGAAACCTGTTGCTTTGTGATGGATGTCCAAGGGCATTTCATAAAGGTCAGATTTAAATGACAAAAAAAGACAAATTATCTAGTTTTTATTGTGTGTGGAATCATCCCCCCCCCCCCAAATTTCTATTCTCTGGCATTGTGCCAAGTTCTATATCACCTACATTGAAGTCAAGATATCTGAGATGCAGGAGTTTCTATACAACTATATTCCCTAGGGTGCTAACATAAGAAAAAATTAAGTTACTTGAAGAAGGAGCAAGAGAAAAATGCTTGTTTATATATTCTTTGCTTTCTATAATACTTTTTTACTTCCTATGCTAAATACCTTATTAATAGTTATGCTCCACTAGATTTGATTTCAAAATGCTTACAACTTAGCATAATCTCATTTGTCTAATATTATTGATGGATGGAATCATTTTATCCCGTAGAATTTGTACTTTGGCCATGGTTTGAGGCATTTTGATTATAAACCTCTATAATTCTAAGACATTGCTTTCTACAGGTATTAAATTAAAGAACTAGATGAAGAATTTATTTCATACTGCCTAATTTTTTGTTTCACTGTTTACTTAATTGGAAGCAGCAGTTATGAAGAATATTATCTTTGATAAATTACAACACAGTCGTCATGTAAGTGGATTTATATGTTGTGTCACTGTGTTTGGAAATGTACAGAATGTGCATCTGTATCAAGTATTCCTCGGGGTGAGTGGTACTGTCAAATTTGTCAACACACATTCCTCAGAGAAAGGCCTGTGTTATACAATGCCGATGCTGTGGCAGCTGGAAGGGTAGAAGGTGTTGATCCTATTGAGCAGATCGCCAAGAGATGCATTCGCATAGTAAAAGACATAGGAGCTGAGATGGGTGGATGTGTTTTATGCAGGTGATAATTCTATTGTATTGTATTGAATTAGAACATAGAAGCCAATGTATGGACTTCATTTGGCTCTCATCTAACATTGTACTTCTTGAAATTAGCAAGGGTCATCATGCTTTTACTTTGGTATTCAAGTTTAATCATAGATTGATGTAATAGATTCGTGATTTTTCACCTTTATATATTTGAAAAAGAAATTGTGCATGTAGGAGTTCTGACTTCAGCAGATCAGGATTTGGTCCTCGTACAATTATAATTTGTGATCAGGTGTGCATTATAGTACATTTTTATTTTTTGGCAACATATAGATAGCCCTGGTAACATGTTAAGTCATGTTCTCTTGTTTGAAGAAGTGTATGATCAACATCGATTTATGCTTGGTTCTTGATGATGCTAGTATCTAACTCAAGGGATTGATTTGATTATACTGAACTAACTTCATGTTGTTTTTCATAAACCCCCTTTCCCCCCTACTTGTTTGTTGTAGTGCGAAAAGGAATATCATGTTGGCTGCTTGAGGGATCATAAGAAGGCATATTTGAAGGTACTCACCATATTGTTGTCTTTATATGCGGATACATTAGTTTGGGCACCGACTTTGCTCTTCACTTTTAGCCCATTGGACATATTATGTGTGGAAACAATGACAGGAGTTGCCGGAAGGGGATTGGTTTTGTTGCAATGATTGCACAATAATACATTCTACTTTGGAGAATCTCTTGATTAGGGTGGCTGAGAGACTCCCTGAAGCTCTTTTGGATGTTATAAAGAAGAAGCAAGTGGAAAGATGTTTAGAACCCCTTAATGAGATTGATGTACGATGGAAACTTCTTAATGGAAAAATTGCATCTCCTGAAACTAGGCCATTGCTTTTGGAGGCAGTGTCCATGTTTCATGTAAGTTCTGTCTGTCCATATGAGTTGCTTCATCATCATCATTACTATCATTCATCATCATCCTATCGTTTTATTGTTTATCATTACTACCATCATCCTTGTTTGTTCCCAATGAATGGTAGAGCTGCTTTGCATTTTTATTAATGGCGTTATTCTTCGTTTATTAGATTGAATATTCTTCATCACATGACTTCAGCGTGTGATTTAATAGTTGTTGAAACAATTATGTATAAATCCATTTTTAGGCAAGTATTGAAAAGTTTTGCCTTCAGCAAAAATGCATGTTCATGGATTTATGATTTTATAGTCATTTTCTTCCTGCTTTATGTCAGTGTAAGACCTACACCATTCAATCACTTCATCTAAAAGGTGATTTTGATCAATTAAACAATTGAATCATAAGTATATATTATCTTAATTGTTTGTGTTAAATATTTTGTAAAAATTGAGCAACAATTAAAATATAATCAAAATCTTCTTATTCCCATATTTAAAAAAGGATATATTGTGTTAAATTTGATCAATAAGGTATCAAATAATATTGGATTAATATAAGATTTTATAGATGAGAAATATATGATTAAACATTTCACTAATACCAAAAAACAAAACAAAAAAATAACTCACTCCAATGGTAGGTTTTAAAACAAATTTATCCAATTATAAGCATAGTTGTCAATAATGGTGCTATTGCAGTGCTTGGGCACAACAGAGGAGTGATAATGGAACATTTCTCCATGTTCACTATCTCACTCTTCATGAGAAAGCCCAAATCAGTGCATATCTATTGGGGAAACCCTTTGAGTTATTCATAAGATTATTAAAAAAATTTAATGCAATTGTTGGACTTTGACCTTTAGACATATCTTGCATGTTTCAGGAATGCTTTGATCCTATAGTTGATCCAGCTGCTGGACGTGACCTTATTCCTGCCATGGTTTATGGGTAAAAATTATATTAGAACATTTGTTTGCTTTTCAATTTTCTCTTCAATTTCTTTCTTCCCTCTGTCTCAACTAACATATCATTCACATGCAGAAGGAATTTGCAGACTCAGGATTTTGGAGGAATGTATTGTGCATTATTGATTGTCAAGTAAGAAGTAGTTTTCTGTATCTAACTTCAATTATTTCATACCTTTCTTTCAGTGCTGTTCACTTTTTGTTCCCTTTGACATTGAAGTTCATCTGTGGTATCCGCGGGCATGGTTCGAATTTTTGGTAGAGATATTGCTGAACTCCCTTTAGTTGCAACAAGATATAAGAACCGTGGAAAGGTGCGAGACTGCGTTACCAAATTGATTAGCATTTCTTGGGATATCATTGTCTCACCTGCCCCCAACCTCATTTTGTTTCAAAATATTCCCTTAGGGATTTAAAGTTCAGGTTGGGGAAGGTGTAAGTGACCTGTATAAACATATCTAATAAGCTACTAGCTCTGCAAATGTTTGATTTGCAAAATCTCCAATTAATGCTTCATAAAGTTAGCTATATCTCACAAGTTTCCTTCTAATGTGTTTATTGACAATAATAGATTTAAGGCCTGTTTGGATTCAAGTCACAAGTGCTTTTGAGATCTTTTCTACTGGAAATATAGAGTTTTTTTCAGTAGAGAAGCTCTTAAAAGAGCTTCTAGCCTTGTATCCAAACAGGCTCTTAGTTATGTGATCCCCACTACTGCTCTTTTATGTATTTAAAATGGTTTCTGTCTTGCTTGCTTCATAATTTCATCTGATTGAAGTTTTCTGTCTGGAATTGATATATTGCTCTGTAATGATGGTTTGAATAGCAGGATATGACTAGATAAAACTTGGGTTTTGTTATGTTATAATCACTTTTTCCTTCGTCTTTATAATGCACTATTTATATTTATATTGATATACCCTTACAGGGCTACTTCCAAACACTTTTCGCATGCATTGAGAGGCTGCTGGCTTTTTTGAATGTGAAAAATCTTGTGCTACCAGCTGCTGAAGAAGCAGAATCAATATGGACAGAAAAATTCGGGTTTAGCAAGATGAAACTTGACCAGGTATATGTTTTGCTCAACTTCTTACAAGTTAGGATCTAGGTTAACGATTCACCACTTCATTCTTGCATTCTGTTTTACGTTGATATACAATTAGGTTTCTGTGGTTTTGATAATTTAGCTAGCTGCATTATTTGTCACAAAGACTCACCCCAGCTCAAAAAATGATCGGAGTTTAATTGTGTTGCAGCTCACCAACTATAGAATGAACTGCCATCAAATCATGGCATTCAAAGGGACAAACATGCTTCATAAAACGGTGCCTCGATGTCGGGTCACCAATTCTCAAGCATGAGAAATCTGTATACTAGAAAATCAATCGTGAAAGGGGAAAACCCTAGCTTTCTCGTTGCTTACATGTCCATGTGGGGTCCACTTGTGTGCATTGTTGACATGTTGACCTGACGGCTTCAATGAATTAATAAATTACTTGGTCCTTATATTTTGCCAAAATTTTGTGTTTTAGTTCTTATACCCGGAAACTCTAAACTCTGTATTTGTCTTTGTTGTGAATGGTCAAGTAATTGTTAACTTTTAGTGCTTTAACACCCGCACAAAAATTTAAGGTCCCGTTCGGGGTAAATCCAGTTTCTGTTTTCTGTTTTTAATTTCAACTTTGATTTTGAAACTATTGGGTTTGTGGTGTCTCCTTCTCTGGGTTCTCCCTCTCCCAAACTCCCCAAGCTAGAGATACTAATCATAGACAAAGACTATGCTCCCAAACCTCACCGTCTCAGCCTCTCCTTGTCGCCTCTGCCGCATAAGTTCGTTCACCTCATTCCTCTTCGACTCATCACACCAAGTCACTACCTAAACAAACTCAATGCACCAAAACATGAAACTAGAATTAATAAAAAAGAACCCACTTTCATAAATCATAGAAACCAAAAAAAAATTCTCTTTCAGAAATCATAGAAACAAAAAGCTCCCTATCCTCATTCCTCGCCATGCCTATGGCAGTGGATTCAACGTGAAATGGGAAGGGAAGGGAAAGTGAGTGTTACGGTAAAGAGCAAAATCAGAAACAATAAACATATTTTTATTGTTTTTCAAATGGGATTAAAACTGTTTTAAAAAATGGAAAAAACCAACTCAATTCATTTTTTGTCGAACAGATTTCCATTTTAAAATACATTTTAATCTCTAGGAATTTTTTGGTGGTTGTTAAATAGACAGAAATTTGAAAATGAAGATGGTTTCATGATGCACTACTCTTAACCGGATCAATCTTAATTGTCTCAAACAACGAAGCATTATGTTTAGCTTTACAGTAAACACTGACTTCCAACCATCTTGTAGTGATCGTTGTTAGGAAAGCTAGATGAGGAAACTACGTTAAAGTTAGGTTGCCATAGAACTTGGTCTAACAATTAGACTCGTCAGATGCATAAGTGGAAATCCTATATGATTTTGGTGATTAAGTAGAAATTTGGTTTCCCATATTGGGTCATACAAAAAGATAGTCAACCAATCAGAATCCAAAAACTAAACTAATATTATTTAACTATAAAGAAAAAGAAATTGACAAAATTACATCATAAGGTAATGTTTGGTTGCTGGGAAGAAAAGGAAAAGAAAGATAGAGAATAGGTAAAAAAAAGAAACATGCTAGAAAAATAAATTGTTTGGTTGATGATAAATATAATGAAATAGAAGAGAAATATTTGAATTAAAGAGGATTGATAGGTAAAGAAAAAAGAAAAAAAATGTTATACTGAAATCTTCTAGTCCCCTCCTTGAACTTCTTGCTAGTTGATTAATTAGGTTATATTGAAATCTTCTAGTCCCCTCCTTAAACTTCTTGCTAGTTTATTAATTAGGTTATATTGAAATCTTCTAGTCCCCTCCTTGAACTTGAAATGTTTGTTTTAATATTGAAGGGGACGTGAAGATGACGCTAGTTATTATATTTCTATAATTGATGAGGTACAAGTGGTTAATGTTAAAGTTAGTTATAGTTATATTGTTTGAATAATATTCAAGTTCGATACTTGACCGTATTAATTCTTAATAAAATTTTATTTATCTTTCGACCGAACTCAGAATTAGTTAGAATTTTATTCTTTTTCCTTAATGAATCGAAGGTTAATACAAAAAAAGTTATTAAATTCTTACTTCTTAGTTAAGTTTCGAAATAATTTACTAAGCATTTTAGATAACATTTTTCAAATAATAGTCTAAATTAATATATGTTTCGTGTCAAATTTCTTATATTTTATATGGCTAATCACGACAGTGACAGTTACATGTTATTGAAATATTTTAAAATCTTCAAAAAAAATTAATTGGACTTAAAAACTTATTTTGCATTCCGGTTAAAAAAAACTCTAGCCCATCTTAAATATTTTTCTTCTTTCTTTTTCTATTGTTCTTACTTGAAATTTCAGGATATTTTCACCTCGTTAATGCATTTAGTTAATCGGTATCGTTAAATAAGATTAAATAACTCATGTTTAACATTTGAGTTGTTCAATCTCCATCTAATAGTTCAAATTTTCTAATTACATGCATGTATACTATTCTTACTAGATTCTAAAGTGCTCTTCAGATTGATTTTCACCAGCAATACAATCTCCTACTTGGTATGCCGAGCTCCTCTGGACAGTGGAGGTGGTAGATGTAAAGATACTTTGACACTCAAATTATTGAGTGAATCATAGATTTATATGGAGTTAGAAAATATCTATACCTACATGTACCCCTTTATTTATAATGGTAGAATTTGTTAGTTAGTTGGACAAAAGATTACCTATTTATGAGTTAGTGGGATAGGTGATTGAGTGGTTATTATTCACTAATATTTCTTATAACTCATATACTTTTTTAACATTACTGTTTTTTTTTAATTTACAAAAATGGAAAACTTTTTAAAAAATTGCATAAATAGGAGTCAAATTTGCCAAACATGACTTTGAATGTGGAAATTGTGTTTTGAAACACAATTTTATTTTATTTTACCAAAAATGTGTATATAAACATGCTTTTTATTATATAAAATAACTAAAATTGTATATCAAAACAAGACTTCTTAATAATAAAAAATCATGAACAATTAAAAATCATTTTCGAAATATCAAATGCGAATTACAATAACAAAAAACTTATACACTACTAGATTGCTCATTCTAGAATTATTTAACAACCGTGATGGAGGAAAAGGGAGCAACTGTGGTGGCAGAGGCTTTGAGATGGAGGTACAATGTAGTAGAGGTTAAAATTATGGAGGTGCAGGTAGTAAAACATAGAGTTTAGGAAGCAACAAAAGTTTTCCTACAATGGAAGGTGGGCTTAACGAAGGAGCACCTTATGCACCAAACACAAGAGCGCCAGTGTGGCGATCCCCGTGACATACACAATGTCCAATCCAACGGTTCACATCCTCAAATACTTCCTTGACGCGGATCGCGAAACAATCCAACGGCAAAGAACCCTCCCCCTCATCCTATATAATCACAAACCTCAACAGCACGAAGTCCAAAACAAGTGTACAAGAGTACAACCTTTTCAACTCCGAAGGCGAGCCACGATGTCAGGAAGAGGAAAGGGAGGCAAGGGTTTGGGAAAGGGAGGAGCGAAGAGGCACCGTAAGGTTCTGAGGGACAACATCCAGGGGATCACTAAGCCTGCGATTCGGCGCTTGGCGAGGCGTGGCGGCGTCAAGCGTATCAGCGGTCTCATCTACGAAGAGACGCGTGGCGTTCTCAAGATCTTCCTCGAAAACGTCATTCGCGACGCTGTTACTTACACCGAGCACGCTCGCCGCAAAACCGTCACTGCCATGGACGTTGTTTATGCCCTCAAAAGACAGGGCAGGACCCTTTACGGTTTCGGTGGTTAGTTAGGACATTATGGTAGGCTCTTACTCTTATTAGTATCGAATCATATGCTGCTAGATGGATCTTCACATTGTAATGGCTGTTGTTGTTTAATTTCTGTTCCCAGCTTATTTTTCTTTTAGCCGCGCTTATTAACTGATCACTTCTTTTGAGTGATAATGTGACTAGAGATTTTTATTTATTTATTTATTTCTGGGTATTGCGAACTTGAGGGTGGAAACATTATTATAAAATGAAAAGGAAGTGCGTCGCCGTTTGCATTGAATCATATAATCTTTTTATAAGCTATAAATCTTTTCCCATCCAAGTGCAATGAGATTCAAAACTTAGGCCCCTACTGATTTTGTGTTACTCATTCAAAGGGATGTTGCATAATAATTGTCTTAATATTTAATTGTAATTTAATTTTAAAAAACCATATAAATAGTATTATTTCAAAGGAACAACAAATAGATAACAGTTTGGAAAGGAACATAGAAGAATGTTATATTTAACATTCCTTTAGGCATATACAACCATAATTAGAAATTAAAAAAGTTGCTTTTTTTAAAGGTGAATCAAAAGTTGCTAGAAAATATTATCTCAAACATTAACAGACACCAACTTAAAATAAAATTAAAAGACACAAGGATTCCATATTTATTACAAACAAAGCCACAAAACAAGGAATCATTTCATCAGTTTCTAGAAAAGCTTCCAATACCAAATACATTCATTCTCCATTGTGGCTTAGTTTTGATTCAGCAATTGGGCATGTATTATGTCATCGATCAGCATAGACATGTTGCGGTAAGAACCACCTTCTATGGCTTTCGTTGCCATGTCTGCGTACTTTTTAGCTTTGTCTTCTTTTGTCTTGATCTTCACCTTCACGCATCACTTTCTCTATAACCTCTTTAAAACACTGTCCATATTCATCAACACATTCTCCATACTCATCCTCTCCACAATGAATAGCAATTTCAGCTCTCATCGCCACACCAATCTCAGCCACATGAGCAAGAAGCTTTTCATTGTAAAGCATTTCAACAACAGACACAGGTAATGCCACCAAAGGCACAGCAGCACAAATGGCATCCAATGTGGACATCCATCCACCGTGTGTGAAGAACGCTCCAACTTCTTTATGTGAAAATATCGACACTTGTGGCACCCAGTAATCTCGATTCAAAATCCCTCTATCTTTGACCCGCTCTTCAAATCTTCTAACAACCACCTTTCCATTTCATCTCTCCCATATATTCCTTCAAGATTCCAAATGAATGGTCTTTATGTTGCTTCCAATCCTAAACCAATCTCAAATGCTTAGGTTCTACTAGACAAAGGGTACCAACATAAATTTCCGAGCTTTGAGGCCATGAGTTTAGCCACTTCACATATTGGTTGGTTTCTATTTCACTAGCATTTATGTTTTTGCTAACTCTCCAAGCTTTGTCCCAATCATCCTTGTTTGACAGTGATAAAGGGCCAACACACCATACGTTATGCCCTGTAACCCTATAGTACTCTTCAACATATTCTGCTTCCAACTCTTAAAAACTATTCACCACTATCCCATATGCTTCTGCTTCAGATACTCATGTTCTCACGTATAACATTCAAGTTTCGGCTTGGGCCAAACTTGAATATTGTGGGCAACTTAGATTTCCTAATTTCAATTCTGTGGGGGTAATCCATGGATAATAAATTGTTCTGAATCAGTTTCATGGACCTTATAAGCATGCAAGTTGTAATTGCACAAGAGATTGAAACAATTTATCCAATCAAATATTATTCTCGGGGCTTTTAACTTGGTTGCAATATCAACAACACAAAGAATGTACTTATCATATATAATGCAACATGGAAAAGGGTTTAACTTTTCAAGAAGCTCTTCTAGCTGCGGTTGCAAGATATTTGAAGTTGTGAAAAAGCTCTCCCTGTAATCTATTGAAGGCAGTTCTATGATTTCAAACCTCTCTGGTAGTTTTCATTATGTAATGTAACTAGTTGAGTTTGGATTGGTGACTTAGATTGGATATCTCTATCGATGATGGCTCTGAATTGGGTTTCGCCGCGGGGTGTGGTGACTATGGTCACTTTCACATTACGACGTGCTATCAACTTGGTCATGTCTACCATTGGAGGAATGTGACATGGAACCATCAAGGGGATGAACACAAAGTGAAGGCTGCATCCTGGTGTTTTCTCCATTGGAAGTTCTTGTGTCGTGTCACAGGAAGACTGAAATTTGAAGGGAAATAAGTTGAGTTTCGTGAAACTTGTTACATATTTGGATTTAAATGGAGGCTGCTAGACAAAATATTAAAAATATCTTAATCTTATGAAACTTGTCTTACATATCATGTGCTTAAGGTTGCGGCTACAGGCAAAGAATAGTACATGTAAGAGTTTCAATTTTGTCATTAGAGTAAAATTGATATATTCTCCAACAATATATTTTTTATGTACTAATCTTCCTAATATTATATGAAAAGTATTAAATGCAAAAATAAATACACCTTTTTGAGGAAAAAATTATTTCACTTCATATATCCTAGAAATATTACAATATTTGATTCTTTCTTCATCTAATAAAGTAGAAAGATTAATAAAAAAAGATTCTATAAATCATATACACTTAATTTCCTTTAAGCAATATACACTTAAGTAAACACTAATTCACGCCAGATAGTGAACTGCAAATCTAGTCATAAATGGCATGCCTTTTTTATTTATTTTATCGCCAGTAAAAAGTGGCAAATGCCTTATAACTCTTTCTAAAAATAGAAAATATTTATTATGTAAAAAATATATAAATAATTGACTTAAATATGTTTTTTTTCCTGAATATAATCTTATTTTGCTTTTAATCCCTAAAATAATTTTATTTGACTTTTGGTTCTTGTGATTTTTTTTGGTTTTAGTCTTGCCATTTTATTTTAATCTTTATAGTATTTTTTATTTATTTTATTCCTTATAAAATTTATATCATCATTTGGTTTTAGTTCCCATCAAATATTTTTTAAAGGGACTGATTCAAAATTAACAAAATACTATAGGGACTAATAAAAAAGTAGATATATTAAAAAAGGACTAAAATAAAATAAGTTGAAATATATTTTTGGTGCCTGCGAGTTATTGTCTTTTTATATTTGGTCCCTATAAGTTTATTTTATAATTTTAGTTCTTGTAGTTGACGTTTTTTCAATTATGATCTTTATAAGTTTTTTTTTTTTAGTCCTTGGAAGTTTATTTTTCAATTTTAATTGCTTTAAGATTTTAATTTTTTTTATTTATAATCCTGATAAGGTTATACTTACAAGGAACAAAATTGAAAGAACCTAACCTTACATGAACAATATATTTAAGCTAATAAAATAAAAAGTACAACAAATGTTACATGGACTGAAAATCAAGTTTTTTTTTTTAATCTTGAAGACAAAGCAAAATACAACTATACTTGACGTATCAAAAACATATATATGTCAAAAGCATTTAATAATCATATTTTAAAGTAAGAATTTAATGACTATGCATTAGTATAAATTTTTTAACACATTCAACAATAAGCAATCATTATTCATATGATTTTTAAGGTAATTTTTATAAAAAAATTAAATTTATAATATATGATAGTTTGTGAGTAGAAAATAGGATAAATTATATTGCTTTACATTGTCAATTTTTGTATAGGAAAAATGAAATATATTAAACGAAATGAATTTGATGAGCTCACAAGTAATGCCTCGGCCAGACCATTAAAGTATTAAAAAGGGTTGGGAAAAAGAAACAGGTTGTGAAAATGCCACAAACAAAAAGCATGGTTCCCGCCAAGATCCATAACTCCTACTATATCCTACTTTGCTAACCACACATCTTGCACAAACTAAAATGACGTGTTGGTGGACAATCCTCAAACATGACCCATATTCAGGAATTGATCAGTGCAACATCAGAAGAAACCCCATCATAGACCAACAATACACTTCCAGCACACCACTATGTTCCCCATTAAAGGGCTTTGGAGAAAAATTTCATCATGTTTTTGGTATTGTAATAAGCATTCTTTATCCCTGGTGGCCATTCAGATTCGTCAAACACAGGCCCGGAGAATTACACCATTCGAAGAATGAGTAATTGAATCCTCTTTTACCTTATAATGCATCCAATTCCACGTGTAAAACATGATATCACCCATCATATATTCATACGACAGGCTGCCTTTATTGAAAGTCATTTCTTGTTTTCCAAATGCACCACATAATAGCGACCCATACGAATCTCCAAGCCTTCGATCCTATCTTCCCTTCAATGCACCACATAATTTTGTGATTGTTCAGCTATCCATAGCACCACTTCCAAATTCTGTCTGCAACATAACATATCACCAAAATATGTAGGGTTGTTTCCTCTACCTTACCACAAAAAGGGCAAAGGTAATTATTATCATTGAACACAATGCCTTGTCGTCTCAGATTCTCTCTTGTTGGCAACCTATTATGAGCCACCCTTAAAAAAAATGCAGTGCGGATAGAGGTCCTTTTATCTGCCATAAATTCTTGTAGAAAATACTGTCATCAGATTGTGTCTCTTGCTGTATGGACCTATAAGCTGATGAAACCGAGTATTGACCTAATGCTTGTGACCTCCAAGTCTACGAATCCTTTGTGTTTTTCTTCAAATTTACCCTGTTAACAGTATCCCAAAACTCACCCAACATGTCCTTCTCCCACTCAAACCACCTCCAATTCTCCCCGTGAAATCCCAAAACCAATCATCCCCCTCCCACGAGCCTAAACTTCCCACCAACTCCTTTGTTGCAATAAATTTAGTAGCAAACTTTTCCTCTCCTCACCAACAATCCGACCAAAAGTTAAAGATATTGCCATCACCAACATTCCATGCAGTGGTGGAGCTTGAACTAAAAATTTTGGGGAGAAACTGATGATGACAAAATTAATTTTAAATAAAATTAAATTTACATAATTAATTATTATAGAATTATTTTTGGTCAAAGTAAAAAACTCTACCATAATTTTTTTATCATAATTGATTCTACTGTAATTTTAGAAACAACAATTCAAACATACTTTGATTAAAATCAAGATTCATCGTGGCCTACCATATAATCCTATCTAAACACACACTAAAAACGATGACTCCAATGAGACAAGGCCACGGATTCAAATAGAGTAAGTTAAACACACTCTAGAACTAGAAGTGGAAGACTACTTTGTAGAGAAAAGTCTTCACGTGCATAAATGTGTTTAAAGACATAAAGTCTCCTCCTTATATATATAAACCGTTTTTGGCTTGGGTAGCATCATCTACATTTATCTATTTTATGAAATTAAAATATGTTATTAATATACTTTAACACCTAGTACTTTTTACTATTGTTTTTTCCAGTGATGTTAAAAGTATTTTTTTTTTTAGTAGTACAATGTACAATGTGTATATAACTTATTCTCAAACACGAGGTTTACAAAATGATCAATAGAAAGATGATAGATTTATCCTTTCTTCATCTTATATTTTCATATTTAAGACCGAAGAAAGAAATTTTTCAAGAATGTTCGGTGTGGAAGCATTTGCGATGGAAGCCATGTCAATGTCCTCCAGACAAACGTTCGGTTGGACAAACAGATCGTCTCAAGCGTGGTCCCTTGAAGGCTTGAAGCAGTGGCCCAGAGACTCACAAATTTAATTAATGAGCATCATTCTTAATTTAATAAATTTCATTTTCCATGTAAAATGTGTTTTGTTCTACACCAATAGAAGTGATTTTTTAATATTTATAATTAGAAAGTTATAATATATAGTCATAGTTTGTAGGTCATAAACATAATTTCTCTGCAGATTTCCTACCTAAATTTCACCTAAAATACACAAAATGTTAAAAATGATGCGTCTAAAAAATGTGTTAGCATATACTCCTCCAATGTACTTTGGCATGCAGAGATTTATTTTCTCGCCGTAAATTAAAGTCTGACTGCAGTAACATAGCGTTCAGACTTCCAGTTCCGTGTTAACGACTCCATGCACAATTAATTTCATCATGAAAGAAAGACTATAGTTTCAGTTCGGATGGAGTCAAGTTGAAGATTTCAAAGTTTAAACTAGATTGCGACAAGGTTGAGTTCCTGCTAAAATACGTTTTTTTGGAATATATGGGTTCAAAGACTCCCTTTGACGGGTTACAGTTAGTATGAGAAACGTTGTCTTGAAAGCTTCGAGTTAGCAATAAAATGTGTATTTAAATAAATACGCTTCGATTTGATTAATGATCATTAAGTGGAGATGAAAAAATAATAATAAAGGAGGTAGAGGGATCTACTAGGAAGACATTGGAGCAACTGTCTCCAATAACTTTTAAAAAATTATTAATATAATATGCATGTGTAATTATGAATTGTGTCCATAATATTTTTTGATTTATATGAATCAAAATCAAGTATAAACTTATGCACATTCTTTAATCGATCGACTGAGTTAGGTTTTTTAATATTATGTCTATATATAGTATGAAATGCAATATAAAATATCAATCTAGCCATAATATAAGTATTTGCTTCCTCAAATTTATGCACATGAACATTGTCCCCACACAATATACATTTTTCTGGTAAAGGCAATGATTTTAAAAGAACATATAGGATAAAGAAAAATGAGTATATTATTTGATGATAAAGTATAATTAGATGAATTACTTTTTAAAGTGCAACATAGATGTACTTATAAACCTAGCTCACAGTCAAAAATATTTTAAAACCATTAAAGTTTTTTATTTCTTCCACAATTGGCTTCGCTGCATAATGGATGTACTCCTTTATTTTAGTTGTTGTACTACTTAATTTCTTATTTTATTTGGAGTCAAAACAAATATTTTAACAATTATTAATAATTAATAAAGAAATTTTAATGGATTTAATAATTTTGTAGGATTAACTTTGTATTTCTTATGCAAGTAATATTTTTTGTATGGTCAATTAGTCTAAAGTCATAAACTATTTTGAATAAATGAAAGATTAAAAACATATTTCATCCGGAAGAAATTATTTGTTATTGTTTCATTAGACTCATTGATGATGTGACAAGTTTTTGGACGACAAACATCTTTCATAAACAAAAAAATTTGTAGAATGTTTCATAAATTATTATAATAAAATATAATTTATTTTAAACTTATTTTTTAAATTATTAAAAACATTTGACAAAATATATTTAATTCTCTTTGATTATAAAAAACATAGTACTTGTTTGATGACCTAGTAAGGATAGGAAACTATGTTATCATATTGTAATATATTATTGTTTGTGCATCAATATGATATGATTTGTTTATCTTATTGTCTATTTTATCATATATGTGTAGCGATTTTTTTTATCTTGAGGGGAGAGTTGGGTTTAGAAAACAATAAGATAAGATAAATACTCTCTCTCCCTCCCTTTTACCACCCCAAGCCCTTCCACAAATTGTAATTTTATTGTAATTGTTGTCACCATCATCATTATTATCATCATCAATTATTACAACTATTGTCATTGTTGTCATCATCATCATTGCTTTCACCATCACCACAACTGTCACCGCATTAACATCGTCATTACAACTGTTATTGCCGTCACCACTACCAATAATTCCTTGCAACCATCACTGTTCCTACTACTATCGTCACTGCCATCAACACAAACACCATCATCATCGTTGTCAACACTAGTACCATCATTATTGTCAGCCACCACTATCACTAAAGTTGGGTATATGAATAAGGCCTTTGGGCCAACCATTTAACCCATAGCCTGCCATCAGCCTAAAAAAATTGTCATATTTATGATTGTGGGAAAATAAAGTTGAGTCCAAGTACAAAAAGTAGGAAAAAGATACAAAGGTTTATCCATAAAAAATAAAAACCAAAGTTTTGTATCACACAAATATTTTTAAGGGATAAATTTCAAAATGGGACTTTTAAAATAAGTCAATATCTACAAACTACAATTTAATTATTTATTTATTGCATTTTTTTGTTTAGTTTTGGGGGTCGGGGGTTGACCAATTACCATGCAAGTTACGCGGTGCAAAAGCGGACTAGTTAAATGCAAACTTGTTGATTTCGTGATCTTATACGAATGGGGTGCACTATGCAACTGTTGTGCTTCAAACATAATAGAAAATGAGCCTGGTCTAATCAGTGAAATTTTACACTAATTCGCTGTAGTGAGTTATCAATTTTTGTGGCAAATATGTTCAATTTCACTTTTTAAAAAATAAATATTTCACTGTAGTGAGGTGTCAATTTGCTATGATAAAATTAAACTACTTTTAGTTTTAAACAAAATTTTTGGAGAAAAAATGAAATCAAACAGAGAAAAATATTGTTAACATGAAATTCATATAATTCTTCATATGAAACTCATTACTAATCAATCTCCTAATTTAATGAAACCAAGATTCAAACTATAATAACTAATCCTAATTCCTTGGAAATTAATCCTTAGTTCCAAGCCAAATCCCTAATCCCTTAGGTGATTTAGACCTAGAAACCCATAGCTTAATCAATGAATCTCTACAAATGCAAGTGTTTGATCCATTCCTATCATCAAATCCTTGTATAATTTCAATTCAGATATAGGATTTGAACATGTTTCCACACAATCCAAATTCCTAAAAGTTATGTTGATCACTCCTAACATGCATCTAAGCATAGGATTGGAAAAGGATCACATTAATTACGAGAATTTATTAGAAAACAAAGATTACAAACTTGAATTCTATTTCAATCACCCAGCAACCATGAATTTTAGCTCATTTGGATCATGAAAGATTCAAACAGAACCTCATGAGAGTAACAATGGAGGAAGAGAGAGAAGTCATAAATTGTTATTTGACTGTTCTTAAGCCTTGGTTTTTGTCCGAATTTATCTTGTTTTTATCTTATTTTATTAGCAGAAGTCATAGGTATTTGTTAAGTGTGAACAGTTGGGCAGAAAAGCTGAAAAGTTGAGAAAAAGGGCCAAAAGATAAAGAAAAGAATAAATTATGGAGGTCTTCAGAGGGCACAACCTATGTTCATTGTAGCACGGCCCAGGCAGAACCCGAGGCCGTGCTGTTTCAAAATGGTCATGCTGAAATTCTGCGAAAAACTCCTTTCAACATCACATATCCTAGAACGGTCATGCTACTGATAGCACGACCTGTCCTGCTCCATGTCCAAAGTTCAAAATCAATGTCAATTCCTCTCAAGAATGGCCATGCTGCCTTCGACGTGGCACTTGCTGATCTTCACGTTGTTATTTTAATTGCCTTTAGTATAAATAGAAAATGGGAGGTGTTTTAGATTATCTTTTACTCATTTTCGAACAAGAAGAGATCTTGAGCTTAGGAGTGCACAAGGAACAATTGGGGTCATAATCTGTAAGGATTTTCGATCTCTTTCGTTCTTTATGCTATTTCATACATTATTTGGTCATATTATAATCATGTTTGGCTTAACCCTTAAGAGTTCAAATTATGATGCAGTGATACTCATGTACTCTTATTCTAGATTTTAATTGAGCTCTTTGATGTTATTCAGTTAATCGTTTCATTTTACCATCTTAACTTTTATTGTGGAATTGATCACTCTAATTTATAATTGTTTATGTGCTAGTGATCATCTACTCATGATTAACTGATCTATAAAATGATAGGATTCTTAAAACTTGCATGTTCAAACTGATGGCATGAATTCTTTTTTTACGCACTGCAAAATTTGATTATTTAGAGTACTTTTTTTCAATTAGATAGCGAGTTTTAAGCACTATGGGTGTAGGCGGTATATATTTATGCATAGCGCTGACAAAAAGTGTTGTATATATGAAACCGATATACAATGCTTATCTAAACAAACGTTATACATATGGGGATAACAATGGGTAAGGTCTAGGCAGGGTCCTATAGTACTTGTCCTCATTCCCACGTTTAAAAATGACTCTAATAATCATTCAACATAACAATTTAGAATTTTGCACTCTTTGATAGTGATAATGTTAGAGATTAGAGACTTAGAGTATTAGTCATAAAAATTATAATTATTTTTTACAGAAAATTGTGTGTGCATGTGTGTGCGTGCGTGCATGTGTGTGGGATAGTTATTATAGTACCCATACTGCACCAATATTCATGTAAATTTGAGGATATATATCCGTCCCATACTCAACCCCCAATATTACAAATAATTATTTGTTCCCCTTATGAATATTTTTGTAGGTACCCATAAATTTTGGATACATTTTGTCATCCCTAGACACAAATATGGGTAGATGCTCTCAATGGCAGGGAGTTCTTTGGTACTCAGTCTACCGTTGTGCTAAGGAGATTATCATATATCAATGCAAAAGGAATGCATTCACATTGTGTGTTTTAAATAAAGTCTCGGATCATATATCTTAAAATGCTTTAGCAAATGTTTGGAACCACTTTTTTCTAATGAAATAATTGCTATTTTATTTTTAGTTAAAGTTCTCTTAAGAAGTTGACTAATAACACTTATTTCAATAAAAATAAGTTGAACAGAGAGGTTTTAATTATATTTGATAGTGATTTTTTTCCCAAGAAAAAAAGGTTTCATATATCATTGTTAGGTGAAAATATTGATCAAGAAGTGTCAATCTGTAATACTTAATTAGTTTTGATTTCCTCAATGATGGTCTCTTATAATTTTTCACTGGACTTATTTCATCCAAACCTTAAAGGACTATTAGTGTCATTTATTTAAAGGGAATTATAAAATGTGTTGAATAATTAAAAGAGGAGAAAAGGTTGTGGTATCGATCCTCTCTCTTGTAATAAAACTAACATTTCTAACATTTAACATTTTTCTTTTAAAAAAAAACATTTCTTTAAATTAAGAAGAGACCCATTTAGCTACAAATGAGGTCTAGCATTTGCATTAGTTTGCTTCAATCTTCTTATATTAAATTGTGATGAATTGTTGAATTATTCTCTTGCATTCTTAGGTTATGATACCATGATCATTTTTCTGTCTTTTCGGGAGGGTCTAACCTAACATAGCCGACTTCAATCTCCCTGGGATGACAAAATGCATGCGTAATTTGAAATCTTGCAAGAATCTTGTGGAGTATACACGTATTGGTGAGTGGTATGCAATGCAATGATGGACAGAGCTATTGGAGTCTTCCCAGATTAAAGCCTAAATTGGGATCTAGAGTCCAGACTATTGACAATTTTTTGGATTTTTATCACACTATACTTTGGACTTTTACATACACTGATTATGCTCTTTGAACAATTAGATTTAGAGAGTGTGGCATATGCATTTGATCAACTAAATTCTATTTAGTAAAATATATTATATATTATTTAAAGATGTGGGATTTTTGCTAGATTTGAAATTTTCTCAACATTATTAGAGAAATTAACGAAAATGTTAGTAAAAATATTAAAATTAATGAGATAAAAGTTTTTCATTCTGATAGTTAAAATATAATTACATAAATGTGAGTTATTTTGTTCAATGCAAAAACTAATTAATTTTAGACCCGTAAATTTTAAAAATCGAACTTAAGATATGAATACTTATCTAAAATTACATTAGCTGATATTTTTAAATCTAACATAAATCCAAATAAACTAATGCACAAAACTAATATTAAAAACCATGGAGTTAAAAAGCTACATTTTAACTCTTATTCTCCAAGCTCGGATGTTCCCTGTGCACAGAAACAAAAAGTACAAGGTAAAATTTTATACACAATTATCCTTGAGGATTCTTTCATTCACCCCCAAGTATGCCATGTATTAGACAATCAGCGATCATAGAAGCTTTCAACTTGCAGGCTCGTATTTGCAAATACAATCATATATGTTCCCTTTAACCAATTTTTCTGCCAATCTCTGGTTTTTCACCATTGCAAGCTGCCAAAAATAATTTTAAATAAATAAATACAGACGGTAGAAGGGAGAAAGATATGTATCAAATAGACCACCCTCATCAACAGAACACCATTAACATAATATATTAATATTGGCTCGCATGTAAGTCTAACTATCAACATAAAAAGATGTGATCAAGTATAGTACAGACACATCAACAAAGGTACACAATGACATGAGATCCTGAAATTGATTATTAGAAATCATAAGAATTAAGGATAAAAAACGCATGTATAATTCTAGATGTGGCTGACTGGTGAGAAAAAGAATGCATATGAAGAATCGTAATCCGTTAATGATCATGAATTATGTAACAACCCCAAGTAATTAGACAATTGTCATAGACAAGATGACAATATAGTTTAGAGAAGAATTAGCTCCGTAAACTCTAAACCAAAACCCCATGATGAAAAACGCCAGATTAAATTCATCTAACAACAATAATAGCTATTAGCCATAAACCAGATGATATTACCTTTAAAGCATCCTGCTTAAACAGAGCATTTAGGTTAGTATGAAGTGCTCTCCCCATCCCTTCCAAAATTATCTGCAAATAAAGAAGCTTGATTAGAATAACTTTCTTCTTGAACTTCTTAGATACACAGTAATTTTATCAAATAAACAGATTGAGTCTCCCACCAGATCAGCATCTTTTGCAGCAGCAGCTAGCTCAGAGCTGACCTGCCTTAGGTCTATACATGGACTACCACACCCGTTCTCAACAACCATCAAGGGGACTGAAGATGAATTTTCCTTAGAGCTGTCTGAAGTATTAATCATTGCATCCACAAGCAAGCCTCCAGCTTCAGCAGCTCGCCTTAGAATGTCACAATGCTGTAAACTAGAAGAATTAGTTCAACTGAAGGATGATTTAATCATGATAAAATCAATAATAGAGATTAAACATGATGTTCATTACAGATGAGTGAAGGGCACAACTAAACTCCAAAAGCAAACTCAAGGCGAAAGAATTGCCCGAGCCTTATATAAGGAGTATTTTGGTCATATTCCTAAATAATGTAAGACATATTAAGACACCCTTCACACTCGAGGCTGCACATCTAGAATGTGAAGTCTGCAGGATTGAACATTTTCGGGATGTCCAACATCAGGGTTGGATAGGCTCCGAAACCATATTAAAAATGGGTTAAAGTCTAACTCAACCCCTAAAAGCCAACTCAAGAGGGGAGGATTGCCCAAACCTAGTAAGTAGTAGTTTGGCCATAGTCCATGCTAATGTAGGGCATCTTAACAAACAAGGTCAACGGTATTGGAAACTTCTACTGACTCTTTAATAGATATTAAACATTACACAAATGATGTCTATTCATTCTTTTTGTAATCACATCGAATGCTATACCACTTTATTTCAATTGTAAGGAAGATTTACATAACAAGAAAATAAAATATAAACATTATTCCAATTCCAATTCATACATTAATGCATCATTTTATTTGTAAGAATAGACAAAATAAAAGGGTTAGCCTATCTAATAAAAACCTTACTTTCCTGGCATGGCACTCTGCATTTAATGGAAATTTCAGCACCTTTTGTATCTTTAGTCATTGTGTTCAAATAATTTATTCATTCTTAATTACTTGTGTGGACCAAGGAAGCTCAAGGGGGGAGGACTGCCAAAGTCTTATTAGATGTATTGATACCATATTCCTAACCAATGTAGCAAAACTTAACAATTTCTTCAACATAAACACAAATGGAATTTAATTGCAAGAATGATCTCACTAATCACTAGGACTTTAGTGGGCAAAGCATGTTCCCTCAAAGGGGATAAAAACAAATAGAGGTATATGAATGATGGTGAGGACATCCAGACGAAATTTATAATGGACTCAAACATAAAATATAACAGACAAAATTAGAGTTCACAAAAAAAAAAAAAATACACAAACCTTGGCAGCCTCAGCTACAATATCTGGAAGCTCCATTGCAGTGACATCATTTAAGGCAGGAAGTGAGTTTGCAACCAGAACTACCTGGAAGAACACATACATTTTTATTATAGTAACGGCATACACTTAAAGGGATCAGCCAAAGTAACAAAGATCAATCAAAAGTTAGCTTGAAATATGAAACCATGAAATTCATAAAGAAGAAACCATTTTGAGTAAGTAGGCATATTTCACATTTGAGACTGAGCTACCAATAGATCTTAATATTATCTATGAACAGGAAATTCAACTATCAGCAGAACATTTTTAGTAAGCCAAAACATTTATTATTAGTAGTAATAGTTGAAATTCAAATCAAATTGTTATAATTATTATTGAAAGGGGAACACTTAAAGAACAAAAACTGTGTGGTCCAATGCATAATCCAAAATAAAGGAAGTCAACTTACTTCAGTTCCACGGCGGAGGAGCTCCCTAGCCAGTGGAAGCATCCCTAGAACAATGTCAGCACCTGAGTTATCTACGAAAAGTAAAGCCCTCTTATGACAGGGCATTTTCATTCTCTCTTTAAACTCATCAAAATCATCCACCTACATTCGAAATAGTTAGCTTAGTATTCAACCATCAACTGTGGTGAATAAATTCAGAAATCAAGTACCCTAACCAACAATATGTTTAACTTCACCTACCCGCCAAGGTCTACGCATTTTATTGCGACTCATTCTATAAATTTCGATAATAGTTCCTTTATGATAGAGATCCACACATGCACGAGATCCCCAATCAAAAATATTTGCTGCAAGAACACCTTCAATTAGCGTAAGCAGCCTTGATTCCTGAAACAAAGGATGGTTTTAGATTACAGGCAACATAATTTTATGAGTACAAAAAATACTACATATTTTACATGAATGAACCAGTGTGCTATCAGCATAAAGCTAACTCGTGCAGTTATACTGTCACCCAAAATAATGGATTTGTCAAACACATTTTCTTCAAAAGGGACTAGTGCACTAATTAGATATACTACCAGTCATAATACAATACATGAAAGAATAATATTGACTCCTCCCAATCCCAACACACTAAATACAGAGGATTATTAGTCAGGCATACCTCATCCATACTATCAAGTTCCACCAGCAAGTCAGGTAAAACAGCAAGCGATGCCTCATTTTCCCTATTTTACACACAATCCACACAAATAAAGTTGTTATAAAAATGTAAGAAATTGTCTGCAGAATTTGGGTATGAAAATGACAACAAATGAAGTTTACATTGCCAGAATGAATTCCTTTATTAAAGAATATTTATATATTACAAAAAAAAAATGTGAGCCTTAGCACAACAGAGAAGTTGATGTCTTATGATTAGGTCATAGGATATAGTCATTGTAACAGATCCTCTGCTTATGCAGGTAAGCATTGGGCCATGTAGATATGATCCACATCCAACCCAGATCCCATGGCGTGAACAAATGCAGCTAATTTCTTCTGAGCTAAGTAAATTGCTTTTGGACAATTTGCACTCATAACAAGGGACTCATAAGGCAATCAGCTACATCAAGAACCCAAGTAAATACCTCAGTTTTACAGCTTCATAAGGAAAAAACGTGATTACCTCTGCTTTATACTTCTATAGGCATCAGCAAACTGAAATTCCCTCAAGCACTCTTCCCTCATTTCCAAGAGATTGGCGAGGCCTAACTTCCCATATGCTGAAGGCTCCTCCATCAGCCTATTCAGTTGGTGTGGATGTTTGATCAGTAAAAAAAGCTTATGCCAAGTAAAGTCTGACTTTTTTTGAAAGAAAAAAAAGCTTATGCTAAGTCAAGTCAATGAATTTTAAAATTATATTAAACATAACAAATACAACAATAAAAATAATGCTACAAAACTGATCTGAAAGGACACTCAGGAGCTTTATATTTCAGTGTATATGCAACAACCTGCATTTCACAAGAGATTTAAGAAGCTAGTTCTTAGTCGACCCATTTTGTGCTTCATCTGAATACTTATTTAATGGAAGTTTACACAAATTTCGTAGCTCTATTTGAGCAATTGTTTTCTATTATCCTGTGGTATTCATGAATTAGTAAGGGATTGAATTGAGGGAAAGTTTCTTCATTATGTTCTTGTGAGGAAAAACACAATTGGTGCAGTGATTCAAGCTCGTGGGAGTTTGTTGTGTACTTGAAACAACATTAGGAGATAAAGTTCTCAAGCTTGGCTAAGAGAGCAGATTTAAGTCATAAGCTGCCACCTAAACACAATGAATTTGGTTTGCACTCTCATCTATACCTATTCTCTTTAACTTGAAATACTTGATTATTTAATTAGCAATGTCTTATGTTGGTGATTTGAATTTAATATTACATGAAAATTTGACCTCATATTTCCTCAACTCAGTTGAAATTTTCATAAAATAGATTACTTTCAAAGAATGTTGTGTTAAGAACCAATATCCCTCACCTCTTGGTTCCCATTTTTCAATCCAATGCAATTTCTCTAACTTATATCATCAAGCATACATGGGCCTTTCTCTTCACGTGCTTTCAAAGGAGAAAGAGTTATGTACTACAAAATTAAAAGTGCAGGTGTGGGACAGGGTAGGAGATCAAAGTACCCAAAGTTGTTATAGCAAATTTGACATGATCTGTGGAGTATATATCCCAGGTAAAAGCAAGTCAGCTGCATCCAAAATTAGATTCATGGTTCTCAGAAACTTAAGTTGCTTATCATAATTTCATTTTGTTATTATGAGTCTCAAAAACAATGAAATATGCTGCAAGAGCACTTAACCCATAATAAATCTTTAAGACTAATCCAACTGATTAAAGAGAAACAACACAAAAAAACTCTCAAAGGATTCTTAAACAAGTTCACATCAAGATAAGCTGAGCTACCCATGCATCATCAATAATGATTGTAAGCCATCAAAACAGGAATGTTGTATCAATATTACCTTGCCAAGTGAGCTGAAAATGCACGAGCAAAAGCATCACCCCTTCTTTTGGCATCATCAGTTCCACCTTCACTTGCTACAGCCTATCATATTTTAATTGGGAATCTCAAAGTCATATACTACTTTCTAACAATTTGGATTTCACAGTTTGCTTCCAACAAGATGGTCCATGCATTAGGAGTTGGAACTAAACAAAAGACTAAGTAAGCCAAGGTATGAATCCAGCCCTTCAATAAACTCAATGCATAACTAAGAGCCAGTCTAGTTTGAGAAAATATTTTGCTTTCATTTGTAGTTTCACTATTTTCTTTATATATATATATCTTGCATTCACTTTGTTTCCTGTTTTTAAATATTCAAAAACATTTTTTTTATTTTCATTATTTCCTATACAAATCTTCAAAGACATGAAACAAAGTAAAAACAATGTAGCATTTTTGTAATTATTAGTAAAACAAGAAATGAAAATAAAATATTTTATCAAACCAGACAGAAATTACAAAACATAAGAAGTATACAAAAGCAATTACATTGCGTGATCCAACTGATTTCCAGAAAAAATATGAAAGCCAAAGTATAAGCAATATTTTTCAGCAATAAATGTCAAACATTTGAGGAATATAAGGAGACAAAAGCATGAACACTAGGGGTTTCAACTTTCAAAACAATTGATTACCTTGTCCACAAGATCTGGCAAGTGCTCTGATAAAATGGTGAGCCAATATCTACATCAGATACAAATTGTGTTAACTTCAGAAGAAACACTACAAATTACGAAGCCCTAGTGAGCGTTAAATAAAAGTAATTTCCTTACTCTAATTCACTATGATCTGAGAGATCAATCGTATTGGGATCATACCTATAAAGAGGCAATTTAAAAAACAACAAAAGATTAATAACTGATATCATATCATATAATCATATAAAACTGAATAATTGATGAGTGAGCAAACAAATCATAGTCAATAACTACAAAGAAAACATAAGTGACATGAGTGGTTTGTTATAGAGGATCTTGACCTTCAAATCTTACATGAATGATCAAGATAGAAAATTACTTAAAGTAAATTGATAATAAAGATTTACTTGTACAATAATCCAGTATATATCATAGTTATCAATCTTGGATACCAGTGCACAACAGCTAGCTCTGAAAATACTATGGCAGGAAGCGAGATGGCAGCTATTTTAAATATTATAATACAAACTAGATAATTTATACTACATATATAAATACTAAAACAAGAAAAACAAAACTAAAGAAATTCATGATAAATAAAGTCACAGTTTACACACCCAACTGCCATGGTAATGAAGTAAAAAAAGAAAGACGATGGTGAAATTAGTGGAAAAAGAACCTAACAGATTAGATAAAAATTACCAGAATGTGAACTGGGAAGTTAAGAGGAAGAAAATAACAGAATGTGAACTAAGAATTTTAAAAGAAGAAAAAAGAAATGAAGACAGTAAAAAAGAATCCTATAATGGGTGAAAGAACAGAGGTCAAAACAAAGGTAACTTTTGTGGAATGGTCAAGGAAGAAGGGTTTTAAATACTATTTTGTTTCTAAAGCAAAAAATGCATTAGAAAAAGGGAAAGAAATCAGAATTTCACCCAAAAAACCCTAAACAACATTGTTTCAGGCTAAAAATGGATTTTTGAAGTTATATTATGGTAGCACTGCTATAGGATGCAAAAAGCTGCTATTTTGGCCGCTATTTAGGTTGCAATGGCCACCAATGAAAACCAATCCACTGTTTGAATCAGATAGCAGCCCAGGGCCACTCCACTCTGTAATTATGCTATAGCACCACTATACCTTGCTGTTGACTACTACAGTATATATATGTATGTATGGATATGTATATCTGCATATAGTCATACACACATGTAGCTTTATTGCCATCTTTGGTGATATAAACTACCAAAACAAATAAAACATGGGCAACCCAATAGATGGAAAATGGTTAATCTCAGAGCATTCAGCAATCATGCTTACAATTTTGGGTCTGCTAGTAATGGAAACACCTCCAACGTTGGTACTAGATGGAGAACACCGACATTTAGAGCACTTGCATCAGATCGCAGAGTATTTCCTTTGGACAAAGGAACTTCAAAACCCCCAAGCCCGGTAGTTCCAGCAAGTGGAGTCATTGGCACAGGTGCAGTAATCTCAGTTCCCTTCTGCAAAAACTTCTCCATCCACGAAATCTGCATTGAAAACTCTAAATCACATAAAATTTTCTAATAGATTGAGCCCCTTAAGAAAATGATCCCCAATGACATCAGATTCATAATGATCTAGAAGAATTCACAAGAAATGGCAAGATAAATCTATCAAGAATTCAAACCAAAACCTAATCAGGGTGAGAGAAATGGAGAAAGCGAGAGAAAAATGTGTTAAAGAGAGAGGGAGAGAGAAAAAAGAAAGAGGAAGGAAACTGACTCAGAATTCTAGACTTGAACTGAATATGAAAAAGAACTTCATGATTATAGTGATAAAGTTTTGGATTTTATTATGATGATCGGTGATCGGTTACTTGCAGTGACGTGCAACTGATTCAGAAGGTAACCTGTAACTAATTCTGGAAGTTAGTGACAGCTGTATAACTGAATGAATAGACTGATAATAGTCTGGTGTAAGTGTAATGGAGTGAACAGTAATTAATGCTAAGACCCATGGAGATGTTACTATAATACCACATAACCATACTCTTAATAGATACAATGTAACAACTCCCTTTCCTTCTATACATTCTAATTATAAGCACATCTATAATTAGAATTTAATTGTTCTTTTATTTCAAAGTTCAAACAATAATAGCACAGGAAACATGCACTTCTGATTATAAATAACTTTTAGTTCTTTCCTTTTCAATTTATGATTTCACACTAGATATTTAGAGGTACTTTCATCATTCACTTCTATGTTCCATAATTTTGTCCTTAGGACCTATCCAAATTGCTAGGCAATTGTTCCAACTCCATAAAATATGATTCCAGGGGAAATTATTAAAAATTATTCCAGAGAATCTCATCAGTGGAGTTACTTTAGCGATTTTATTATTGCCACTTCACGAAAAACATCTAACACAAAAAAGTGGGACCTTGTTGATGGTAATGGAATTGATGCTCCCTTAAAAAAAACACATTAAATTGACTTAAAAATCATGGATGTTAGGATTAACTTTTGTTGAAAAGCTGTCTTTGTGGAAAGCTAAGCAAAACCAAACATACTAAAACCATAATTGAGAAGTTAAGCAAAAAACATCTAAAGATTATCCATATATCTAAGGCAGAGTCAGCAGACAACGAACATAAATTAGATATTTGCCATCCCTATCACTTGCCTTCTCATTTAAATCTCCAAGTGGTGGGCCATGAATCTTGCCTCCTGTATATGGAGCTCCCATTGGAAACCTTTCCACCAACTGATGCACCATGAGGTCATCTAAGCCATGCTTCTCATAACTCATAAATGCACCTAAAGCTCCCAGAAATCCTTCATGTCGCAAGAACATTGCTTGTGCTTCCCCATTAGACCTAAATGAACAGTAATAAAAATACAAGTCAATGCAGTATTTTTAAGTAAAAAATAAAAATATAGCTATGTCAAGTTTTTAGAAATTTTATGTACCAGAAATGTACAGCAAAAGAAATAGTGTCCATGGTATAGGCATGACCCCTTATAAAAAATCCTCCAAAAAAGATTCGCTTCAACCGAAATCGCAATGCATTCAAATAAGCTATCTACGCAGAGATGAAAAGAACACTGGTCAGGTAAATAATGAAGTAGAACATGAAAATTACTGAAGCTGGATGCCTGATAATGCTTCCATGTATCACCCAAAACTAGTCTTAAAGATCATCTTCACAGATTGGAATTGCCACAATGTTTTCTTTAGGTTGCATTTACATCAAACAAAACTATTTCTGGAACATCTTACAAGGAAAATAATAAATTTAAAAATCAATGTATTCTCTCTTAAATCTTGGGAGAAAAGGGTTGGAAAATTTTCAAAGAACTAGTATAAAATTTTGTAAATATAAATTGATTAATTAAAAGAAAAAATTAACTTTTTTGCATTTGTAGAAAAGATTCTAGAAAGAGTATATTCTTTCATCAATCATTTCTATAAATGTTGCTAGAGATAGAAAGCCATTCATGAGCCTCAGCCAACTTAAGCTTGGGAGAGATGGCCTTTTGAAATGATATCAGAGGCTCTATGTAGTCAAGAATTTAAATCATCCTGCCCCCATTAAGGTAGAATGAGATTATCCATAATTCAAGCTCTAAGAGTTCTTGCATGAGGGGTATGTTAAGTAAAATAGATAATAGAACCATTAATTAGCCTCCAACTAAAGCTCAAGCTCTTAAGCAAGCTGGTCTTCAACACATTTATTTTAAGTGAAATTTGACAATATTCAATTAACTAAATATGAAGAACCTCATTTTTACATGTCTAGTTTATAAAACTGTTCCTTGATATTTTAAATAATGAATTGAATAATAGGATAATCTGATTGAAACAGTGTATATTTTAACCAATAATTTTTTCAATGTGCATATTTTTGGCAGTTATATTTATGTATGAAAATGGATAAAATTACAATAGTCACCTCACCTGGCCAATATTGTATGAAATCATCCGTAGAAGAGAGAGTGATATGTCTTCAGGTCTGTACTCTTCAAGTTCTTTTTTTTCTGATATTGTTTTGCCGAAACTTGAAGCAATAGTGGAAGCTGATAGGCCAATCTAGTATTGTTTATACCAGGAAAACTCAGTTGGTTGATAGAAAGTATGAAATGATTCATATTTTTCTACTCTATACAGTTAATTTGGAACAACTTCTCTTTATATGATGAATATTTATAGGGGAATTAGAACAAATGCAAAAATTTACCTTAGAATAGTCCAAACCCCCATAAATGTCCCCAACTAGCATGTCCATAGTTCTATTATCTCCTTTCTGACTCAGCTCAAGCAACTCATCAAAACTGGAATTCATTTCAACACCTTGTCAATATTCAATAGTTCAAATATAGAAGTAAACCAAAATAATAAGTCAAATGAAAATGACCTCTTGCACTTTGTTAACAGTCTTCCCAAACCCCAATAAGTACCACCACCAACATTTGTCCCACTAACCCTCTCAAATTTTCCATCCCCATCAACCTATATCAACAGAAATTGAAAATACAGATCAGAACCTGTTAATCTTTGGGCTCATTTTTGGAATTTGGATAAACTTCTCAATAAGTACTTACAAGAGAAGAAAATTGGAAGATAAAATGGATCAAACTTCTCGCACCAGTTAAAATCACCATATGTACCTCAACTTTTTTAAAAGAACCCTCATTTAACTTCTCCAAAAGCTAAAATGCATAAGTTAATTTTAACCTTTAGGAGAAATTTGATTCAGTTTACCTCATATTTTCTTCTCCTACAAGTGTTGGTTGAGAAGTTTATCCAAATTTACTTTTTATTAAATAATATCCAAAGAGCTCAAAAGTTTAATTAAATTAGGAAACAAGACAAAATGTACCTTGATCATACTAACACCAGATCCAATATTAACCAGAAGATAAGGGAATAAATCATTAGGATCAATTTGAACAAACTCTTTGTGGCCCTCCATGTGTGTGAAAGCTTCATGACGAATTGCCTACTAAGTGGTAGAACTTCTAATCAGAAATTATTGACAGTGAAAAAGAAAAAATACAGATCAGTCAACAAGAAAAATTAATACCATAAAACATACTGTTCAAATATTTCAAACTAAAAGGTGGAATTACCACAAGTCAACAACAGAAAGGTTTAACATAGTTCTCAATCAGATCTTGGTTGGTAGCAAGAACCATAAAATGTCAAGAAGGAAAACTCGGTAAGGAGTAATAGTCAACTATAGCTGTATAGAAATTCACACACAACACAAGGACTGTCCAGTCTTGCCAATCAATTGGCTCTTTACCTTTAAAACAAGGGGAAAGAACAATAACTTGACTTGAAAAAGAAGCAAAGTTAAAGACAAACTACAGTTTTTCTTTAATCTTTATTTCTTATTGACTATTTGAATTAGTAGAAGTAAGAGTAGTGATTCAAAATACACAATCTATCATCCTATCTAGCTGACCAAAATAAAATACAACTGAAACAAACAATTTGAAACAGGGTTCCACCTTAAGCAAGAAATTTGCTCCTGCCACGAGACAATTCATTTCATCTTCTTTGTCAAGACTAACCCCAAGTCTTTCTTTGAAAAGGTCAGCATACTTGTATGCTCCACCTCCAGTAGCCTTTGACACAAAATGAATGCATCAATATAGTATTTCAACAGCATCAGTGTAAAAGACAAGCAGAAAAGTAGTTGTTATCCTTTTTGCGACAACTACATCTACATGTGATAAGTAGCAAAAAGATACAGTTTCATTCATGCAATCTCAAATAAATTAAAATTAATGATTTGAAGAAATGATATACTCAGAAAAATGATAATGGAATCTAGCTTCTGAGTCTTCTGAATTAACCTAAAAAGCAGTCAAAGACGCATAGTTACCTTAATTATGCCATTCTGGTCAGTCACACCATCAGAGTAATGTGACTCCAACCCTATAAGCAAGAAATTAAGTTCAAAATTACCAATTCATTCAGTCGTGTACTAAAAAAATTTAGTTGAATTAACATAGGACCAAGAAGATTATAAATGATATTGAATAGTACTATTTTAACAAACAAATGTGGAAAAGAGACTTATAAAAGTAGTAAACTAAGCAAGACTATATACCACCACAGTGAAGCTGCTTAGAATAAATGAAATCCAAGCACTCATTAATCTTTCTCGTTTCAAACTTCACAAAGTGAAGCCTTCCACCAAGAATAGGGAAGCTTCTCCTGTTACCATTAGAAAGCCCCAATCGCTCCTTCACACTTCTCTTCCTTTTATCATCCGCTGATTGGTCTTCATGTCTTGAAAAGTAAACCAACTTTATCAGAGATCCTGCCCATATAATCAGATAAGATTAGTTTCAGAGTTCAGACATGTTTCACATGCTACCAGCCATTTATTTTCCTTAAAATTAATTAAATTAATAGAGAATTTAGTCAATTTACCTATTATACTTCATTAAGTATAAAACAAAACTATGAAGAACCCAAAAAGAAAAAGAAAAAAACTGTTCTAGACACTGTCATAGAATTAATTTATTTATTCTTTTTGTCCCCAAGATAGACCTCAAAGAACAGCGTAAAAATACCAGAAATAAGGGACACAACCAGGTCTAAACCCCAAAGAATGATACAAAACGAGAAGAAAAGATAACAAAGAAAGAACCCTTTAAGGTTAAATAAGGGAAGGTCTCAAAAGATGATAGAAATTGCCAATTCTAACACTTAAACTCCCACCAAAACAGAAACCCAACAAAAACCACTTGGCATCAACAGGAACCGAACCAAATATAATCATATAACATAGATGGTAAGCAATAAGGGCAAACAATTTTCAAACAAGAAAACAAAACATTAAAAGAAAAACACCAAAAAACTGTACTTCACCTCACATTACCTCTCATACCAAAAGCCATGAAACGTGAATTCTAATTCTAATAAATAAGCACTATATAATATACCTCCAATGTCAAGAGCAAGATGAGACAAATCATCAGATTGATTAGGCAACAAAATGGTGGGATACTTCTCCTCCACATTCCCTTGAATCTCAGCTTTGCTCACATCAAGTTGAGGCCTCGAACCCGACCGGTGGATCGAATTGCCTGCCGTGGGAGCCATGTCACTCCCCACTTGTTTCCGCGTGTTGTTGTTGTTGTTGTTGTTCCCCTCAGTCTCTTCTTTCTGTTTCTGCAATTTCTCTTCTTCTTCTTCGATAATTCCAAGAAGTTGTTGTTGTTGTTGGTTTTGAACAGAACCAGCCATTTTTATATATGAAAATGGATCAGAACCACCCAAATAAACCAAAACCCCACCAACCTGCCTCCTTTACTCTCCCTATATTTGGCGGCACTGGTCCTGTGCCTGTCCTAGATTCAAACAAACAATCAAAGCTAATATTTTATCCACTCTTCCATCGTGCTATAAATAAATAAAATATAACAATTAATATATAAATATAATGTCAATTACTATTTACTACTACAGTTACTACTAGTATATAATAACATGGGATAACCGAGAAGCCATTTTCACGTTGATGAAATTATTATTAAATAAAAGAACGTGTTTGCAATTTGTGAATGGGATTTGGATGAATGAATGAATGAATGAATGAAAGGTGGGGATTGAATAGTGCAATAACGCGCCGATGAAACGGGTTTTGAATTTATTGAAAGCTAGGAGCTTGAGCCATGGGAGATTAATGAATAGTGTGAAAAGGACTTGAGTCAGAAAGTGTTCCCGGGATAGGATCAGTGAGATAAAGTGAACCTTCGATTTCAAAGGAGGAGAGAGAGAGAGAGAGAGAGAATGTGGTAATGCAATTGCAAAGTGCAAACGGTGCTATGCTATATATGCCTAACTGCCTATATATTATAATTGGTGTTGGAGACGGCGCGCGGATACTGATAAACTTACGCAAACAATAATGTCACATGTATGATAACATACCATTTTTTATATGTTTTTCATCAATTTTTAATCTTGTAATGTGACATATATCTCAAGATTTTGCTTTTTTTTTATAATCATATATCTTGAGATCTTGAGTTATTTTTTGTCATACAATGAATCTTATTTAAATATATTTTATTAGTTATTTTTAAATTAAATTTAAGTAATTAATTATAAATATTTTAATTATTAAATAACTAATATTAAAAATAAATATTTTGATAATTAAAATTTTTATTTATGACTTAAAGTTAAACCGACAAAAAATACATAGCATGCATAAGCAACAAAATATAAAACATTGACCATAAGCAAAAAAAATTATATCTTATCATTGGTGTGATTAAAACGTGTCTAAACATGTTTCACTAAATCTGTTTGAAATTATTGATGAACTTCTGTTATATACATGTAACATCTTGTTGATAGGTATGTAGCAAAGTCAAGAAGAGCACCATGAGATATGCTAATCTTTAAAATCTCTTCATCTATATGATCATAATCAACATCAACATTATCATTATATGTATCTTGTTTGTCTTCAACAATCATGTTATGCAATATAATGTATGTCAATATAATATTATTCATCGTATCGATGTGTCAGCTACGTGATGGACCACATATAATTGCAAATCGATATTTTAGCACACCAAATGCTCTCTCCACATTCTTTCTTGTCGATTCTTGACATTTTGCAAACAACTTTCTTTTTTTCTCCTTGTAGCATGGGGATGGTTTTCACAAAAGTGGCTTAATCAAGATAAATGTCATTTGTAAGATGGTATCCCATATTATATAGGGTTACATTAATTGTAAATTGCATTAGAGGAGCTTGACTTTCCAAAATGTGATTAAACATGGACAATTGGTTTAACACATTAATGTTATTGTTTGAACCTACAACTCCATAATATACATGTCAGATCCACAAGTCTTGTGAAGCGACGATTACAAGTATTACTATGGGTTTGCGATAATCACCTCTACGATATTGGTCTTGCCATGCAACTGGATAATTTTTTTTCCTAATGCATGCAATCAATAGAATTCAACATACCTAGAAACTCGTGTGTCTTTCCAATTTGTAACAGGTGATTGATGTCGTTATCATTTGGGCTTCTCAAGTACTCATCCCCAAATATCTGGTTCACGCCCTTTACAAAAGCTTATAAGCATTCAATTGCAGTGCATTCGACAATTCTAACATACTCATCAACATTATTAACAAGTGATCTATATATCAATATACGAATTGTTGCAGTGCACTTTTGCAATTGTGAAAGACCCTTTCTACCAGTTACATCATATCTCATTTGGAAATAGAGGTCATGATTACTGAGAATGTCTACAATTCAAAGGAATAAGTCTTCTGCATTCAAAACCTTCATCGAAAAAGCCTCTCTATGTATACAGAATTTTTAGAGTAGTCATTCAACAAGCCACTATGACCACCTTCACGATTGCGATTTATATGGCATCTTCTATGTCTCGGTCGATTGCTATTCTCTACTTGTTGTTGCACCTCGCGTAAGTACCTCATGATTTCTTCTTCAATGTTGTCTTTCAATGTTTCATCAGCAATTTCTTTCCAAATTCTATTGAAGTTATAGTTTGGATCCATTTTATGAGTAAGTGGAGCTAGAAAAAAAGAAAAAAAATATTGTTGAGTTTGTACAAAATGTGCACATCCGAAAGAAAATTTACCAATTAAATAGCATCATTTCCAATAGTTAGTTTTTAACTGCTAGTTCCACAATGACTACTTTTATAACGGTTACTTTCTAACAACTACTTTTATAATGGATACTTTCTAATTGGTGGTGGATCATAATTAATTAGAGAAATTAAAACGAAATTCAACATTCAACATAGTTAAAAAAACTCTCACAATATAATGACAAGTTGAAAAAATCTTAGAACATAGTGACTAACGAAAATTAGCTTACAACACAATAACTAAATTGTAAACTTGTGCAAAATATAATTACAAATGATTTCATATTTCTTGCATTGTTCTTCAGACATGGTAGATGTGTCTTTCATTAGAACTTCGTATAATACTGCTACGCTCTCCTTATCCTTTGTCCTTGCTACCTTTTTGGTTGCTTCACTTTTTTACCTTATTATTGCTTCCATGCCCGTCAAGATGTTGTAGTTTCTTGCCCCTTCATGTTCCTCTTGGCTAACTTTTGCCCCATTGGACAGGGGATTCGTGATAGCATGTCACTTTCTATAGCCTCAATCAGTGTTTTCGAATTAGATGACGATGCTTAATCCCCTTTAGTAGAAATCTTTGTTCTTTAGGAACTAGTTTCTTTAATTTGATCTAACCATTCTGGTTGATTTTTTAGCAGTCTCCATGCATGCTCTAAAGTAAAATCATTTCCTTCATCTTCCTTCCAAATGGAATATGCATGAACCATTATATCGTTCTTTGTGTACCCGTTTTTCTTCAAATCAACAACTTGCTTGTAATGACCCTTGAACTTTTAAACACCCACATTAACTTTTTACCATCAAGATTTCACTTGATTCAATGTTCTCTCATCACCAACAATTGGATCCATTGAGACATTAAGCCACAAACCAATAAGATGTGTATCCTCTTCAATAGAAAAGAAAACTCATGAGTTCTTTTTTGTAGAATGCTATCCTTGTTCCACTTGTGTGATGTTTTCTAGCGCAATTTAAGTAGAAAATTATGGAAATTGCATTTCAACATCATCGTTGAAAGGAGTTTGTGCATCACTAGAACTATTGGGAAGCTTACGAAACATGGAAGAATTGTTTTGTGGCATTTAAGGAAAAGTTTGAGAACTTTGTGAGAATTTTCAGTGGGAGGGGATTTGATAATTTTGCATAAAATTCATTGGTGGTGGTGGTGGCAAGTAGAAAAAAACATAGGAGAATTTTGAGAATTTTTGGTGGGAAGGGATTGATTATTTTGCATAAAATTCATTGGTGGCAGTGACAAGTAGGAAAAAATGGAGGAGGATTTTGAGAATTTTCAATGGAAAAGGTTTGATTATTTTGCATAAAATTCATTGATGGTGATAGTGGCAAGTAGGGAAAAAATGGAGGAGGATTTTGAGAATTTTTGGTAGAAGGAGTCATTTGATAATTTTGCAACAAATTGTAATAAGCTTGCCAATGAAATTGATTTGGATCCATTTAGAATGAAACTAAACCAAGATATTGAGATTGAGAAATGAAGGATGAGAATTGAGAAATTGATTTGGATCTATTTATAGTATTTTTCATATATAAATTTAACAATTTTTCAATCTAAAAATTAAAAAAAAAAAAAAAAATCCTACACATGTAGCAAACAGTAAAAAAAAATCATGTTTCCTTTTCTCCTCCTCCCCCAACCATTACACCCCTTCCCCTTCTTCGCCCCTAACCACCATGACCCCCTCTCTTCTCTGCCAAATCTTCTTCTTCGTGCCTCTAAGGCTATGGATCTTCAACAAGGAGTGATTGATCCTGCCTCCAAGGTCGCTGATCCAGCAAAAATCACACAAATCAATGATCTCCTTACTCAACCTCAAGTCCCTTTGCCTATTGCTCCAAGATCCCTTTTTTCATTTTTATTTATTTATTATGTTCGTTGTTGTTGTTGTTGTTTTTATGTTGGATCAATTGTTGTTGTTGTTCTTATTTGTTGTTGTGTTCGTCTAGTTTCGTCTTCCTTCCCCTATTCATTTTTGTTGCTTCCCTCTAAAAGTCATTTGGGAGACAGAGAGAATAAAAAATATTTTTTTAAAAAATGGTATAGATTTTCAAGGTTCTTGTAGAAGACTTGATCTACACGTTGTAGATCCAAGCATGTCTCTAGTGGCTGGATCTTGGAAGAATAGATCTTGAGCTTAAGATCCCTCTTCAAGATCCAATAGTAAAGATGCTCTTATGGGCACTTCCAATAACATCCACAAGTGGGACTATTCACAATATTGAAATTGAATACATGATGAATATATATCCATAACTTTATGTAACTTTACGCTGGTATGGGTGCAGCTGTGGTATCCAACCTATATATGTATATAATTTTTTGTGTAAAATAATTATATTTTTATAACTGATACTTTAACTCTCTAATCTATAACAATATTACTATGAGAAAGTGGAAAAACTTAAACCTTTAATTAGATTTTTATTGAGGGATTAGAACATTAAGTTTAATAATTGTTACTTTGGATAATAATCATTGTAATCTTGTTTATTTATGACTTTATTCAAAACAAATAAATATTATGTTTACTTGTTTTTAATGTTATGTGTATCTGCTTTTAATGTTATGTTTTGATTATTTAATAATAAATTTTTACTATAATTTTAGTAATTATTTTTATTGATTTATTATTATTAACCTTATATAAGTAAAGTGTGAGTCATAGTACCAGAATATAGATTAAAATTGTTACCCATTCAAGTATAGGATAAAGTATGGGTATTATCATTCTTTAAAACACCAATAGAGAGTGTGGTCTTTGGTTTCCTTGTTACTTTTTCTTTTCTTTTCTTTTTTTAATTAAATTTAAATTTTGATAGAAATCATAGAAAATATTTCATGGCTTAAATATATTTTTATTCCTCTAAGTTAACGTTTTCTTTTCTAGTTTTATTCCTTATAAGTTTATTTTTTTTATTTTTAATTTTTGTAAGATTGCATTTTTTATTTTTGATCCATGTAAGTTTTTTTATTCATTATTAGTCTTTGTAAATTTGTGTTTCTTCAATTTTAATCTCTTTAAAATTTTAATTTTTTAATTTAAGTTTCCATAATTTTGCACTGGGACCAAAATTGAAGGAAAAAACACAAACATAAAAGGATTAAGTATGAGCAAAATATCTTACAAAAATCAAAATTGAAAAAATATATACTTACATAAACTAAAATTAGAAAAATGAATTTATAGGAATAAAAAATTAAAAATACTAACTTATCGAAATAAAAAATATATATAAATCATTTTTCATCAATGATAAAAAAAAGAAGAAGAAAAAGATAAGAACTCATTTGCTTCCTCGAAATGGTTGATGTAAGTATAGGTATTCAGGACTCAAATTCAAAATAATAACTATTTGTTGTTAATTGAAACAAGCCCATACAAGTTGATATAGGATAGGGTAGTTTTTATTTATTTATCAATTTGGTTGTTAGTTTTTGTTATCGTGGATTCGTTTCTTTCCGGATAAAGTACTTAAATGCTTTTAACGTGATTGTAGAAAAATCAGAAAATCTTCACTTCGATTCACATGTTACCATGTAAATGGTCAAAACAATTATCTCTCAATCATATTAAATTACCCCTTTTGTATTTAAATGTAACTAGTTTTTTAACCTGTGACATGCACTAAATATATAAAAAGTTTGAGTGTTTTTATTTGAATTTTATTTTTATTTAATTATAAAAAAAGCATATACATCTAGCAAAAAATATAACAATTTTTATTTGATGTATCTAATATTATAATTTTATTTTAAATATATTTACTTATATTTAATGGAACTGAATAATTGAGCAATATTTATTAAAAAAAATTAAAATATCTAAAACCACAATAAAATTAATACAACAAGTTTAATATTTAAATTGTGATAAACATACTTAATAAAACTGAACTATTTATTTAAATCATATCATCCACTCAATTTGATTACCTAAGTGTGAAAATACTCAAAATAGTTGTGATTGTTTTTATATAATAAAAATGAATTATTAAGCCGTGTTCACTAATATATGTTTGAAATATAAAAAATCACAACAAGATTAGTATATTAAGCGTACTATTTAACCGGTCCTATTCACTAAATATAATTTTATGTTTGAAATATAAAAAATCAGAACAAGATTAATATATTAAGCGTACTATTTAACCGGTCCTATTCACTAAATATAATTTTTTCAAGTGTGAAAATAGACATAGATAATTCCTAAAGAGTATCAGAAACTTTACATAAATTTTATTTTTTGTATTACCACAATTTTATCTTCAATGTTATTGTCTTTATTTATCCAATATAATTTGCTTAAATGTAAAAATAAGTATAGACAATTGTCAAATAGTGCGAAAAAAAACAAAAAAACAAAACCTCTCTAATATAACAAGAACCGGATAAAAAAAGTGCCGGTATGTCTATTTGAAAAAAATTGGATTCTATATGTGATTTGCCCAATCATAAAAATAAACAGACTTTTGGCCAAAAATGGGACAAATAAGTATACCATGCATCGCATGGGATAAATAAAACGTTTTAGTGTCTTTATTTGAATTATATTTTTTTATTTAAATGTAAAAATGGACTTGGAGGTCTTCCAAAGAATATAACAATTTTTACTTGATTTTTTTTAATTTAATGTCACAATTTTATCTTAAATGTATTTACTTTTATTTAATAGAATTGAACAATATTTATCAAGAAAATATTTGAAATATGCAAAACTATAATAGAAATCAATACATTCATAAGTGGTCATATGCTTTTTTAATTAGGAACACAAAAATAATACCATTTATTTCTTACATATAGGAACAAATGTATTGATATATAATTTTTAATATTTGTAAAATAAATATAAATTATATAAAATAAATTTTACAAAAGTAATGTTTTCTTATAAAAGATATCTACACATTATTTATATCAAAATTGTATACATTAAATTTAAATATGAATATCTAAGTGTCCATTAATATAAAAAAAAAAGTAATGATTATAAAAAAAAATGGATTTGCAACATATGAATATAAATATGGATTAGTATGACATAAAAAAATGTATAATAGCTAACAAATATAATTTTTATACTTTTAAATTTTAAAAAATATATATTTTCATATAAAAATTATATATATTAAATTTAAATATAAATATCTAATAAGAATGTTTTAAGATAATAAATCCTATTATTATAAAAAAAAAACACATCCAATGAATTTGTCCTAGTATAGTTACATGGGTGAAAAATGAATATAAATTATAAATTGGCACAATATAAATAGAATATATTATAGTTTAAAAAATATAATTTTTAACATTGTCTAAATAAAAAAAGGAAGAATGTTTTGATATAAAAAGAAAATTAAACATAATTGTATTTATTAAAATTAAAGATAAATATCTAAGGATATCTCGACATAAAAAAAAGATTATAAAAAAATCCAAATTGATTTGTTTTAATATGGATACTCATACAAAAAATGAATATGAATATGAATTAGGAGAACATAAATAGTATATATTATAGTTTTAAAAAAATATAAATTTATATTTTCAAATTAAAAAACAAAGGATATTTTAATATAAAATAAATTTAAACGCCATTTATATAAGAATTTTATACATTAAATTTAAATATAAATATCTAGCTAAAAATATCTTGACATAAAAAAATTAATGATTATAAAAAAATCACTTACATGAATTTATCCTATTATAGATATCTAAGAGACGGATAAACATAAATATGAATTAGTGAAACATAATAGAATATATAATAATTTAAAAATATATTTTATATACTTTCAAATTAAAAAATATCTAAATAAATTTGTGGTTTTATGAATATTCGTGCAAAAAATGGATATAAATATTTATTAACACGACATAAATTGGATATAAAATAGTTTTAAAAATATAATTTTTATACTTCCAAATTAAAAAATAAAGAAAATTTTGATAAAAAAAAATTAAATATCATTCCTAAAAAAGTTATATGCATTAAAATTAAATATAAATATCTACGAGTCTTTTGACATTAAAAAAAAGTAACTATAAAAAAAATATCAAAATGGATTTTCGCTAATATAAATAGACATGCGGCAAATGAATAGAAATTCGAATTAACCCAACATAAATAAAATATACAATAATTTAATAAATATATAATTTTTATACTTTCAAATTAAAAAAATGAATGATATTTTGATATAAAATAAATTTAAACATAATACATGTAAGAACTGTATATATTAAACATAAATATAAATATTTAAAAGTCTCTTAAAAAAAATTAATGATTATAAAAAAAAGTTTGATCATGTTAAAGAATTGAAAGCAAACACGTGGCTAATAAATTGATGTAAATGTGAAATATGACAATATAAACAAAATATATAACTTTAAAAAAATTATCTTTTCTATATTTTCAAATTAAAAAAATATAAACATGATTCATATAAAAATTATATACATTAAAATTAAATTAAAATATAAATATCTAAATCTCTTTAGAACACAATTTATTAATTAAAATTCTCCTTTTTTTCAAGAACAATAATTAATATATTTAAGGAACTATTATGTTGACCATAGTTTTTATGAGTTAAAAGTTAAAATTAAAATAAAAACATTAAATCTATTTGAACTTTTTACTTAAATAAAGTCATTTCAGATTTCGTGCTCAATAAATTCTTGTTTGTAAATATGTTTTAGATACATGGGCTCTTATCTAACGTTGAATAAGTGTGAGTATGAATTTGATGGTTTGAGTACTTATCAACAATTTCTAATTAATTATTAGCAGAAATATAATAAATTAATTAATTTTCTCAAAAATACAAAAAATATTTAATATTATAAATGATATTTGTCTTTAAATAAGTTCCCCATAAAAACATAGAAAAAACTTTAAATCTGATAGAAAAATCAAAATTTATAAATGAAATCTCATTCCTTTTTTAATATTAACTAATGTCTTTTCTTTCTTTTTAATATTAACTAATAACACGCTGATGTCTGTTCTTTCTATCTAAAATGTACTAATTAATACTAATCATATTTTAACATTCGACGTGTAGATTTTTACCATAGTATTCCATTATTTTTTACCTAAAAGTTTCTTTACCCAACTTTTTTTTAAACCTTACTTTTTGTTTCCTTTCAATCTTTTATAAAAATTAATTTGCCTAATTATTTAAGAGCTTTTCAAAAAATGTATCTGATTTTAGTTTACTTTTTCTTCTTTTTTTTTTTAAAAAAAAAAAGCCTCCTCTAACCATCTAGCACTTTAGCAGTATCAGTCAAAAACAGTCACGTAAGAATGTTGCAACCCTCATAAAATTGGCTTTAAATTCAGTTGACTTACAAACCCCCATTGATTGATTGCTTAGAGATTAAAATAGTATCTTCCTATTCAATTATGCAGAGCTAATGCTTGATGGTGTTATATTATATCAACGTAAATATGAGAAGGATGTTGTCAAGTGCCCTCTTATATTAACCTGATTGAAAACACTGATATAAAATCATCAACACCGGAATAATTACCTAGACATATAGGCTGCAACTCCATCTATTTAATAACTATCAAACAATAACATTACATTTAACCCCAGTACATCTCGATTTGTTATGTTAATTTTAGTATTACATGACTATCCACACTTCTTTATACAACACAATTGGGATGTCTTATGTTTTATTTCATTCTTTGATAGATCAAGAGATTTCAAGATTTCTAAAACTATCCCTGTAGGCGGAATAATGGAGTTCTATAATTAATTA
Organism: Glycine soja; assembly: GCF_004193775.1. NCBI lineage: Eukaryota > Viridiplantae > Streptophyta > Magnoliopsida > Fabales > Fabaceae > Glycine > Glycine soja. The sequence goes on along the minus strand of NC_041014.1, from coordinate 25,988,222 downwards.
TGATTTCTAAAACTCTTTCTCATGTTGAGTAACCAACAACATCTAAAATTAAAACAAAAATATTCTCGGAATAATTAAAAGTAGACTATCGAAATAAACTGCTATAAAAATATTAAATGTAAGTTATAAGTTATTCGTACTGGTAAATGATATTTTAGAAAATATTGAAATCATTCTTTTAAAAGAGGTTACATGAAAAACATAATTTATGATAACAGATAATTGAATGCATCTGTTCGGTTTTCTAAATTTGTTTACATGGAATAAAGTAAAGATTATGTACAAGAAAGAAATCAATCATTAATATATGAGCGACCTACTAAAAATTATACGTTTATACATTTGATCATATTTAAAACAATATCAATTAGCATTTATTTGACACATACTTAACTCAATATTAGGGTTCCATTATAAATCTAAAAATGATTTATTTATAATTACAAATTTCCCTGCATTTGAACCGGAAAAAAATAATTGCATTATAAAATTCTATGGCATTAACACAGAACATTATTTCCATTCACCTACAAATTATGTGAAAGCTAATTTCATATTGTTTTAACAACCATAACTTCATAACTACTGATTTGGGGCAGATTCGAAACCACAATTTGAGTTAACTATGGGCATTTTATGTTCAAAAAGTATAATAATATTTTAAAGGACCTTAGGTTAAGGATATTGCTTCAGCCTTTGGCAGGTTGGGATGTCAAATAGGAAATGTGCTGATCCCTTTCCTTCTCCAAAACATCAGCCTTATTGTGGTTGCATGGGCTAGCACATGCCTTTCTTTTCCTAAATATTTTTCTCAACCACTAAAACTCTTGCTAAGTCCCCGGTCACCTTAAAAAAGCACCAACCTAAAATTATTTTACGACTGTACAGTCCAAATAAGATCATAAACTTTATCTTATTGTGTAAAATAGATGCTTCTTAATCAAAGAAAATAAAAGAGCAATTAGAGACGAAAAAACATAAAAAGCAAGATGAGTATAACATGTATATTAGGAACGAAAAATTGCTACTATTCTTTAGCTTCTAAATCATCAACAATTTCACTATGAATAAAAATACCTAATTCATTGCCAAAAAAGTTGATAATTAGCTTACTAAACAAAACATTAACATGTTTTTCTTTGTTGTTACTTTCACGTACAAAACCAGAAAAAAAAAACTAACAGAATGCAAAACTTAATACCATATTATACTCTAACAATTATTAAATTCAGCCCTATCCTTAGAGAGACTCAAATATTTATCCCTTTAACAAAAAATGGAAAACCCAAAAATTACAATTCAAAACCAAAATCATATGAGAATTTGAAAAGAAAAAAAAGGAAGGATTTCAAGAAACTCAAAGGCCTAAGCGAAGAGAATATTAAATATATATATATATATATATATATATATATATATATATATATATCTTTTAGGAGAAACACTCACCGTGGTTTTAGAGGTAGAGAGAAGAAGCAATCCCAAATTTGTGCTCCAGTTATCACAAACAAATTGGAGAAAAAAAAAAGGAACGATTTCAAGAAATTCCAAAATAACCAAGGATTAGTATGAAATCAAAATCAAATGGATAAGAAAACCATTTTTTTTTGTGAGAAGATTTTGGAGGCAGAAATGAGAAGTAATTCCAAATTTGTCTCTTCAGTTTCTACAAACAATGCATTCATCGTGAAGCAATGTCTCCTCTGCCAGTTCGGCCTCCCCATGTGACATTGTTGTTCCACGATCAATCTCCTCTCACCAACCTAGTCCTGAAACAACTCATTTATTGAGAGAAAACCTAACGCTGATTCTACTTCACACAATGTGACTCTTCATATATTTGTTTTCAGATGCACCAGTGAATATCAATGGTTGAATGTGATGCATGCTCCTCAATTAAATAGAGTAAAATCATAATTTAAAAAAAAAATAGAAGAATTAGATGGTCTCACGTAAAACCAATATTCATGATAACAACTATGCAAATTGTGTCTATTCGATTTCAACAATTACATGGAATGAAGCAAACAATGGGCATTGGAAACTTCCCAATAATAAATTTAAACGGTACCTATTAAGTTTACGAAACAATATATGAGAAATTAAAAAAAAAGACAAATACATTTAGCTGCCTTATTTGCACATGATTAGGCCAAAATTGTAGCAATTAAAGATAACAGATTAATTTTTTATTTTTATGTTAATGATCACCATAGACTAAATCATAACTTCATTTTAATCCTATTTGTTATGAATCCATTTTCCTGATTGCCTCAAGAATTCGTAAAACTGATACTTTCGTAACTTCATTTTTCCCGTTAGTTCGATCCTCTAAATTTTTTGTCTTCTGTTATTTTTTCAATTTAATCTTATTTGTTATGATAAAAAATAGTCAATTGACAAAAGAGAATGATAAAAAAAAAAACCCACCACATTTGATGAATAAAAAAAAAGATGAAGTATCAAAATATAAGAAAAAGTTAGAAAACTAAACTAAACCAAAAATGAAACTTAATGAGGTGTAAGGACCAAAACGAAAATCGAAATAAATTACAAGAATAAAAAAATATTTAAATTAAAATAAGTTTATCTGAGTATAAAATTTATTGAGTTGTTAAAAAAGGATAGAGCCAATATTGATAAATTTATAAATTAAAGGCATTGTAACTTGCAAGCTTCTGTCAAAAAAAAAAAAAGGCATCCAGCACACTGTATAACAATAGGAAACAGTACAAGTACACTGCATAACAAAAGAAATCCATCATTTAACTAAGGGCAGAGCATGGATCATGTGTCCGGAAACTCCTGCTAATGCAACAATATTATCTTTATTTCATATCTGCTTTCAAAAAGATAAATTAATACAGCAAAAAAAAAAAAAGATCATCGCCCATCATTTTCTGTTTTGAAAATACATAATCTCATGTGCAACAAAAAGTTATGGAAGATAAAATAGACTTCATAAGTATCAAACAAAGAAAAAAAGACTTCATACAAAAGAAAGAGATTGCAAGACCTAAGCTAAAAGCATACTGATAAGTCATCCAATGATGCTTTGCAAACAACCAAGAACCATCCATATGATCAAGGGTCTACGCTCCCACCCTGTATCAAAGATTCACAACTGACAAGTTTTAATCAATTGATGCTAGTTGAATAAAGGATACTCTATATTGATCATTTGTGGTATATATTGAGAAGCCTTAAACAATTTTATGAAGTCATGATGCAGACAATTCATATTCCTGTTTATAAGCACCCAACACTCAAACACCCTCTGAAGTCTACTCCCAATCCCAAGGGTCCTAAATCCTAATACTTCAAGTCAAGGATGCCTGCATTTCACATTTTTCAGTGGTATTCAAATATTCATTGTCAGAGAAACGTATTAAGTTGAATGACAGATAAAAAGGTCCAAAACAAAATAGGGTAAATATGAGTCGCTATTTGCTTTAGGAAAGGTATTTACATGGTTCCAAGTTCCCCATGTAAATATCATAGCTTTATTCTATTGTGTACATATTTTAATAAAAACATGGTTTGACTTCTATAAACCATGCAGATAACAAACTACAGCTAGCGACACAAGTATTTACTTCACATTAATACAATCCAATCACAATGACTAGCTCCAACCAAGAGAAGTCTGACCTCAAGATGTTCATACAGTGTTCATTGAGTCCTGTCAGAAAACCATACTATTGGTTGTTTTCATCATCGTTCTAGAAATGGAAGTAATCAAGCAGTGGCAGCTTTCTCTCCAGTTGTAGTCTGTCCACCAGCAGATGCTGAGGCACGCTTAGCTTCATAATCTTTAACAGCTGCTTTTATAGCATCCTCAGCAAGCATGCTGCAGTGAAGCTTGACTGGTGGAAGTGAAAGATGCTTTGCAATTTCGCTGAAAAACATTAATTATGTGTCACTTCAATTCATAAACTAATAACCGGAGAGGTGGAGACAAATGTGATTAATAATAAAACCTTTAGCATGACTAAGCTCCTAGAGGTGACACATTTATCTAGAAACCAATAGGTAAAAAACAAAACAGGAAAAAGATGAAAATATTCTAAGGCAGTCATTAGATTTGTCAGCTCATAATCATCTAATGAGGATATGAAAAGAAGATACATATGACAGAATAACATGTCTTCCAACATTAACCATTAAACCAGCAGCCACAGTAAGACAGAGGGTGCAAGCAATATTTGGAATTATTGACATAAAGAAAGTGGCCTTTCAAGTTAGCTATCAGATCCCAAGGCTCAACCCTAAGGCGTGGAAACTACCAAGGTGATCTATGATAAGGGTAGAGGGAATTTCTGGAGCAATGGTGAAATGCATAGAGATCAGAAAGAACACCAACAACAAAAGCACTCTACTAGGCCGATAGTGCACTTGAGAGATGGAAGCTAGGGGAGCGAATGCCATTAGATACCCCAGTAGTCCTAGCTGTAAAAGATGGTTAGTTACCTTCTTCAACTAACCACTTAATGGACAAGGACCTAATTTTCTAGGGATTTCATCTATCACTTCAATTTCAGGCACTAAATCTGAAGGCAAAGAGCTACAACTTTTAATAATACAGGGAAGAGAAGACATAATACAAAACTTGCTATAACTCTCGATTTTCTCCATGCTTATGGCTAATATACTATTTTGTTACTTTCGCGGAAGACCCAACATTCTCAAGCACGTAACTACTATGCACACAACTACAATTCCGAAGAAGATAATTAAGATGAAAAATCACATAACATACAATTACAAGCCATGGCTAGAACAAAAGTAACACACAATTGAAACAAATTTGCAAGAGTTCCAAGGCAAGTACTCACGTGTTTTTAATGGTCAAAACTTCCTCTATTTGCTTTTCCTTAACCCATTCAGTAGCTGCAAACACACACACAAAAAAAAAATATAAATTAGAAACATCCTTAATTATGGGAGGCATGAGGTACCCATCCACAAAGCAATGACCGAATTTTCATTCAACACGACACAATTAAGAGGAAAACGCTTACGAGAGGAAAAAAACGAAAATTAAAACACCCAAAATGCACAAACCCTAACAGCCAAACACAAAATTGAAACTAACAGAAATATTAATTGATTAATTAATAACATTATTACCGACGGAGGAGGAAGCAATAGCGGATCCACACCCGAAGGTTTTGAAGCGAGCATCGACGATCTTCCCCGTTTTGTCATCAACCTTAATCTGGAGTTTCATGACGTCACCACACGCGGGTGCTCCGACAAGACCCGTTCCGACGGTGGGGTCGTTCTTGTCGAAGGATCCAACGTTGCGGGGGTTATCGTAGTGGTCCACCACCCTCTCGTGGTAGAGCCGAGGCAGAACCCTAATCCCCAATGGTGGCGCCTCCAACGACGCCGTTCGAACAATTGTCTTCGCGCTAGCAGCGATTCTCAGCATTTTTGTTTTTTTCTCTTTTGCGGTCGACGAGTGGTTTTGGTTAGGGATTCTGAAGAGGAAGACAATAAATAGATTCCCTTTAAGGCGGTTTTAAATGGACACGTGGCGAGCGGAGAATCTTCTATATCCACTGGAACAATGTTAAGCTGGTTTCAGACGACTCTGTATTTGGGCCCAAGTTGTCCCTCAAATAAAACCAATTGCTCGTGCATTTAACATTTTTTTTGTTTATATGAATTTATTTAAAAAAATATATTTTACTAATTAATTTAAAATTAATGACTCATGAAGGACGGCAACTTGTGATTTTCATATTATTAGAAAGATGCTTAAATCAATTAAGTTAATAAGTCAATTATATTATAAAATAATTAATATCGTTATATATAACATTAAATTTTTTAATATATATTTAATGTAAGTGTAGATTTATATAATAAATTTTGTGACAATTAATTTCGATGCATTAAATATATTGGAACAAAATTAATTGTCATGAAATTTATTATGTAAATTTAGGATTTATATGTACATTAAATATACTTTAAAAAATTTAATGTTATATATAAAGATATTAATTATTTTATAACATAATTGATCTATTAGTTCAATTGGTTAAAGGATTCATAAGTCATTAATTTTAAATTATTTTGTAAAATATTTTAAAAAAAATTTAATCTGTAAGCTTGCGGATTACAAATCCGTAAGTTTACCAAGGATAATTTTGAAAAAAATAAAAAAAATATTGGATGTACAAGAAAAATACTGGGTGCACAAAGAAATTTTCTCAAATACAAACTCTTGGGTATTTTTTATTAGGGCAATTCTATTTTTTTTTTGTATTTTCTTCACGTTTTTGCATTTTTTTTTATAAAAATATTCTTTTCAAAAATTAATTTTTCAAATGTATATTTAGAAAATTTTAAATTTGGAACTTAATTTGGCAAACTAAATTTTGAAATGTCATTTAGGATTACTTATATTCTGAAATTTAATTTTTGAAATTTTGGTGCATTAAATATATATTGAAACAAAATTAATTATCACAAAATTTATTATGTAAATTTACATGTGTATTAAATATAAATTAGAAATTTTAGTGTTATACATAGATATATTAATAATTTATAACATAATTGACATATTAACTTAATTGGTTAGAGTGTTCATGGATCATTAATTTTAAATTAATTTGTAAAATATTTTTTAAAAAAATTATAATCGGTAAGCTTGCAGATTACGAATCCATAGGTTTGTCTGAGATAGTTTTGGGAAAAAAGGAAAAAGTGTTGGGTGCACAAGAAAAACGCAGGGTATTTTTTTATTAGGGCAATTCTATTTTAATTTTTTTGTATTTTCTTCACGTTTTTGTATTTTTTTTATAAAAATATTCTTTTCGAAAATTAATTTTTCAAATGTATATTTAGAAAAATTTTAAATTTATGGAACTTATTATATGGAACTTATTTGGCAAACTAAATTTTGAAATGTAATTTAAATACATTCCGAATTTTTTTTTTCAAAATAGGATATATTTATAGTAGTTTCATAAAATGATTTTTGGAATCAAGTTAATTTATTTAATTCAATATATTATACAATTAATTTTTTTATTAAATAAATTGATAAGTTGAATAACTTGATAAATAAAACAAGAGACTAACGTGTCTCACTTGGTATTTTAAGCGTCAGTCCCCTAAGTGATCATCTTTTTTTTTATTATTAAAGAGTGATCATCCTTTGATCAAGCACAAAATAGCTTGAAAATCCTCTCAAATCGTTTCTACAAAACAAATTAATATGATTAAGGATCATAAATAATTGTGATTGACATTAAGTACACCAGAGGAAACACGAGCCTTGTATATTTGTATTTACGTTACGCTAATTCTTTTTTATTTTGTGATATTTGATATATTATAACATTTCTCTTTTATTATGCATTGACATTTTGATTTAATATTTTTTTTTCTAAATACATGTTTATACATACACATTTGTTTAACTTTGTATGTCTCTATAGCTTATGGTAACTAGGACCCTAAAAGTGTAAACATACATAAAAAAGTATGGAAATAAATTAACCTAAAAAAGGATTAAAATAAAACCAGATTGTCAATTCTTATGCAATACATTTCTGGTACGTATGCCTAATGACTTGACCTATATAGCTAGATTGTTTTTCTTCTTTTAATTAAAGTTACTACATTGACTTGGATTTATGTTATTTTTCATTTAGGTCTAACGGGGAAGCACAAGCAATGTTCTTGCGACATGAAGGATTTTTAATTCGGAGCTTTAGGTGCATTTATGAGCCATGAAAAGCATGGTTTAGATAACCTCATGGAACATCAATTGGTGGAAAGGTTTCCACTTGGAGATTTGAATAAGACAAGTGTTAACTCGTTGACAAGTGTATTAATTTATCATAATAAAGTTAAAATATAAATTTAAGTGTCGAATCTACAGGAATTTTATTTGTACTTGCGTTGATTAATACCTAATTTGTAAGCAAGAGATAAAGAATTACAATAGATAAAAGAAAGAAAGAATTTGAAATTAAAAGGGGAAGAACAATAAAATAAACAAGATTAAATGCAAAAGATAACTTCAAAATTTAAATATGTTGGGCTCTAGCATGTCTAACTACCTTTGATGTAATATTAATATTTTTCTTTATTTAATGTTTTTCCAATTTCCACCCACGTCTATTAAGACATTCAGTCCTGATCTCTCACGATGAAGAGCCTAATTTATCTATTCTCTTTCCTAAATCTCTTTGCAAAGATAGAATAATAAAAGCATGGAGATGTATGCAGAGGCAAAATAAAGTCACTCTATCCTTAGCAATGAATTGTTTAGATGTCCTTTCCTAATTCTTTAGAAATTATCATTTCCCAATGTATAACCCCTAAAATAAATGCATGGATGATTAGAACATACAATAAAAATGAAGAGGAGAAAAGGAATAATAGAAACAAAAATGACATTAATAGATAGTAAAATAAGTTACATTACAAGGGTGTTGGCTGCTAGGCTTCCAACAGAGGGGGTTTAGCCTCTCATAGCCATGAGAGACTTTACGCTTCAGGGGCTAATGTGGATGGAAGAAGGAATTGGATGGCTAAAAGAAAATAAGAGAGGAATGGCTAGAGAAGGAAGGTTTCCCCTATTAAAGATGCTCAGACTTTGGATATCTTCAATAAAGAGCTCTGAAACTCGGTGTGTCTTTCCTTTCTGCTTCCTACTCCTTTTATAGGTCTAAGGTAGTTTACTTTTCACCCTGACTTCGTGTTGAGCGTGCATTCTTGGGCTTAGCGAGAATGGTGGTTTAATAACGCGCTTAGCGCGACCTTAGGCTTTCTCGTTCGTCTTGTTCACGCTAAGCATGAGCTGGCCGCTAAGCGAGCAAGCGCTCTGGGCCGGTCTTGTGCATTAAGTGAGATGTTCAATTCTTCTAACTTTTAAAGGCTTTTTCTTCCAGGTTTTATATCAATTTTCCTCCAAAGCACTTGAAATCTTCTTCTTTTGACTTTTGATGATAAAAAATTACAATAACATTAATTTCTTCATTATTTCCTTAAAAAAATAGTGAAGTGAATAATTTGTAATCATTCTTAACCAAAATTGACTATCAAATCAACTCAAATTTCATAGTTATCAACTCCCCCAAATTAAAATACGTGCTTGTCCTCAAGCAAAAGACAAGTTATGAATGAACTGACATATGAGATAAATGTGAACCCTTTCAAATCTTTCAATGATTGACCCTGAGCTTGCATTTGTCTTGATCTTGTGATGAAAGCATGAAGGAATGCATATGAAGATGAAAAAGGTTAGCAAATAAAAACTTCATTAAGGCAGAATTACAATACTTCATTCCTCACAAGGCTAGTGTTTCCCTCAGCGCACAAGTGTCTTGGCTAAGAATGTTTTTAAATTCAACAACTGAACTAATGTTCCCAACTTTGCACTTTTTCTCAGTTAAGGCAACCATACATATATACATATTGTGGATCACTAAGGGATTTTCAGGCTTGTAACATGGCTAGGTTAACAAAGAACTCATGGTTTTTCTTTGGAATCAAAGTTAGGTTCTAAAAGAGCACATACCTCATTTTTTTTATAACCCATGACTTTATATTTCACAGTCCCTAACTTTCCTGGCTTATATTCCTAACACCACACAAAATTTATTTGGCACTTAGTTGTTATCAACTCTTTATTTGAAATACAATATATATATATATATATATGTAGAAGCAAAGCTTCATGGTGAATCAAAGGTGATTCAAAGGTGTTTTGATGATAACAATGATGATAACAAAAGATGATGACTAAAGTGATGACAAAAAGCTCAAAGATCAATCAAAGAACAACTCAAGTGAATCAAGAAAGATTCAAGGTTCAAGATCTCAAGAATCAAGATCAAGATTCAAGAATCAAGAGAAGGCTTAATCAAGATAAGTATGAAAAGTTTTTCTCAAAAATTGAGTAGCACATGATTTTTCTCAAAACATGTTTACCAAAGAGTTTTTACTCTTTGGGATGAACCTCCTTGGTTGAAGTTATTCCCTGGATAGGATTTCCAACCTTGGCCCTGAGAGAAATTTTATCTCTGATGGAATCCTGGTGGTCCTCCTTGATGGAATCCTTAATGATTCTAACTGCCCATGTAGTTGACTTCGATAGATGCGTCTTCTTGAGCCATGCACGAGCCTGACTCATGAGCACCACCACAAATGTTGCATCCCCCAATATGCATGACTGAAGATGGAGAAGGTTGCACTGCATGCAACTGTTGAGGGAGATTACTTAGAGTTGTTGTGAGGGTTTCTAAAGTCTTGGCCAAGAGCTTGTTTTGAGCTGACATCTCATCTTGAAAGATCAAGAAGACTCTTCTTTATGGGTGTGTAGGCTCGATCACGGAGGATGGCATGATCAATGGCTGCCATATTCTCAATAAGCTCCATGGTTTTTTCTAGAGTCTTCAGTTTAATCTTTCCACCAATAGAGGCATTGAGGAGCTGCTTGGAATAGGGTCGCAAGCCATCAATGAAGATGTTGAGCTGGACTGGCTCGATGTACCCATGTGTAAGAGTCTTCCGAAGTAACCCATGGAAGTAGTCAAGTGCTTCACTCAACGATTCATCAGGAAATTGGTGGAAGGATGAGATTTCCACTTTTCCCTTAGCGGTCTTGGACTCTGGAAAGTACTTCTACAGGAACTTCTCTACCACCTCTTTCCATGTCCGCAGGCTATTCCCCTTGAATGAGTGAAGTCATCTCTTTTATTCACCGGCCAAGGAGAAAGAGAATAGGTTGAGATGAATGGCATCTTCTAACACTCCTGCTATCTTCATCGTGTTGCAGATCTCGATGTATGTGATATGGTGCGCGTATGGATCTTCACTCGGTAAGTCATGAAATGGATTCCCTTGGACCAACTAGATAAGGGAATGTGAATATGTGATGTTGGTCGTTGAAAGTTCGATCTGACTATGCTGGTGAAGTACTTAGGAGTAGTAGAGCTAGAATAGTCCTCCAGTGTCATCCTCTGTGAACGATTGATAACTCGCCAATTTTAGAACTATGACTTCTATTGTCATTTGTCACCCACATATTAACCAGCACAACCTCATCAGTGATGCTTGCACCAGTTCTAGTATCTTCTCTCCCCTTAATAATATAGTCATGAGGCCATTTCTACGATAGTCTTATTGTACACCATCTGCATCCAAACTTTTTACTTTAGCTAAACTCTCAGTCAAGCTCCTCCACCGCTTCAAGACCCTCCGTGGTGACAACGACGTCTTAATCTGCATTCTGCAAGTTTAATGGCGAGACAGAGAGAGAGAGAGTACAGTGAGACGAGTTAAGTTGCTGTCATGATTTTGCTCTTCAATTGGGTGTTTGTAACATAATCGTTTTTGTTAATTTATAGGGTTGAAACTTGAAAGGCAATTCACCCTGAGATTTTCAATTGTTTTACCTGTAAAATGAAAACCACACATGCCATCGAAGATTATGCTACCCAATAATCAAAATGCGAGTTTTTTTCCTAATAAAAATGCAATTGAGTCGCATCATCTAAGACGCAATCTTCTATTGTTCAACCCCTACGCTACCCAAGCGACGGTCATCTTCTTTTTTAAATGGGTTTTTCTTTTACCATTTTGATTCTTCTGGGTTTCACTGAGAGTGAGTGAGTTTTTTTTTGGTTTTCATCTGTTGAAATGGCAAAAGAGATGATAGAAAAGGTGAGAGATGTTGGGTGGATGTCGTGATTACTGTGTTGCGCCGCTGCAATTGTGACCGGAGGAGTGTCGATGTTCGATGGCCGCCACGGTTCCGGCTACTAAAGCAAGCAAGGTGGTTGCGATGGTGAGGTAGAGCTCCGTCACGACGTCTCTGGAGCAGCGAGTTTCCGGCCAGGAGCAAGGCAATGCAAGTTTCAATGGTGGAGCGAAGAATGACAGTGGCGGGAAAACGATACAGTATGGAGGGTGCATCGTAGTAACATTGGAATCAATTAATCCAAGGGCCAAAATTTATGATCCATAATGAACCACATATCAAAGTGATCCACCGAAGCAATGTCTTAGTCATGAATTAAAATTCTTAAATATAGTTTTGACTTTTTCGTCTTCTTTCTCATTGTATCTCAAGTCAGAGATTTATGAATAATTAAATTAAACTAGCAAGTATCTTATTATCGGAAAAGGTTCCCGAGCTAGTATTTTTGTACATATAATGAAAAGTTAGTAAGTTGAATTTTGGGAATTCATCAATTTCAAGCTTCAAATAGTATTTATAAAAATATTTAAATATTATCTATAAATAAGATTTTCACATAGTCGAAATTAAACTTATATTTTTTTAGATGAATCATTTTTTTACTAATTTAATCAACTTTTATCAAATCGAGAGATTTCATATTGATTAATAAAGTATTTATATGTATAGTTTTTGTTCATGAATAGTTAATTTTCATGTACTTGATAAGAACTTTTTTTTTTTTTATCTAATGTACTTACTAGAATTTGATTATCAATATAAAATATATTTTATTAGAAGAGAAATTAAATTTACTTTAACGATCTCTTCTATACTGGAAAGATGCTATTTAGTTATGGCTTAATTTTATCCTTTATTATTCACTTTATTATTATTTTGAGGCTATTTAGTTATGGCTTAATTTTATCCTTATTACTCACTTTATTATTATTTTGTGAATTTTATTTCACTTACTTAATAGGACTACTTTTTTAATCTTATGTACTTATTCGAATTTGATTATTAATATAGAAAACATTTTATTAGAAGAAAAATAAAATTTACTTTAACGATCTCTTCTATGTCATAAAGAGATTATTTAGTTATGGCTTAATTTCATGCTTTATTATTCAATGATTATTATTTTGTGATTTTTACTATCCATTTTTTTTTACATGATCTTGTTTTAAATTATTGTGCATTTTACCATTTAAGTTTTTTTGCGTATTTAATTATATTTTTAATTTTTGTTTATTTTATTATCATGTCGATAACAAAACAATATTGTTTTACAAAAATTAATCACAAAATGACATCATTTTTTAGGGACAAGTCAATACTTCATTATACTTGTAATGGATTGGTAAAATATGTATAAATTGTAAAATATGATGTTAAAATGGCCAGAAACAAAATTTGGGTGATAAAATTTATGAAACAAAGATAATTTGATAATAAAATGTGTAATTAAGTCTTTAGTTATTAATTGAGTTAGTAAAAATATTTTTTTATACGTACACAGAAAAAGAGAGTTAATTATAGACATGAATTAATCCTTTGAAAGAAATTAATTAATGCAAAGTTACTCCATGCCTATGTTTTTTGTTTTTTGTGTGTATAAAAAAACATCTTTGACTCAATTAATAACTAAAGAGTCTCTTTTTGGTATAGAGATCGCTAATGTAAATTTTATTTCGTTTAATAAAATATTTTTTTTACTTACTCACTTTCTATCGATTAAAATTTATTTGAAATTAAAAAATTGTGTAACATAAAATAAAATGTGAGACTCAAACTGTTGTTATTTCTACTTGATTTGGTCCTTTTGGTAAAAATTAAACTAAAAGTTTTATCTTTTTTTAAGAATCAATCTAAAATATTTTCTGCATTAATTTTTTTTCTTAAAGAAAATACCTTAATTATGAGTATTTTTTTAATTCAATTTATAAGTGAAATCTATTAATATATTTATATTTTTGTATGGAGATCATTTTGAGAATCTTACTTCGTCTCATGTATAGTCAATGAAAATATACTAAAAGCAAACATTGTCACAAGGACTAAAAACACATTAAAAGATAAGGAGTTCATTACTACCTTGGAGGTGTCAGTAGACAGCCCTCTGTGTGTGTATATATATCATGGTGTTTTATGTGATGCTTTAAATGTGTGAGCAATTGGAAGTGCCAGATCTAAGAATTATTGTAAACAAACTCAGCAAAATAAGAAAAAAGAATGCCAACAATTCAAAGTTTTCAACAGTTATGTTACACGAGTATATATAGGTCCTATTTCCATGAATAAGAGAGTGCCTTTCTAGTTGAACTTACATTTGCATGAATTTTTCTTTTTTTCTGTTTGGTAGATCGAACTTTCAATATTTTCTGTCTGGAATCTCATTATGAAACCGTATAATGTGATATCAGAGAAGCTTGAGAGATGTTGCTGAGCTATACGGAACCGAGGTATCTTTGCAAGGTGTAGAAGAATACCGTAAAGCGTCCGGAATAGAATCCATCAGTTCAACATGCTTCAAAGCTGCAAAATTCTCCGCTATACTCATTAATGATGGCATAGAAATGGACAAAAGGCATGACATACAATGGCACAAGAATTTTACACCTTGTTGGCAGAATCTTAAGAACTGAACGTGTGCCGAGCAAATCCTTGTACAAGTAAGATACTTATGGACATTCACTTTTAATCTGCTGATAACTAATCTTTGTTTGTTAGTTTCAACTAGCTAATCATTTATAGTGGAGTCCTCTTAATTTTTTTTTATTCACAAGACTCGAATCTGATACTTAAGAGGTATGAGTCAAGTTCTACTCAATCTAACGACTTGTTGGTCTTGGTTTTAGGAGTTCGATTGATATCTTTGTTTTACTTGTATTGGTAACCATGTCATCTACATATCTTGCTCTTGGTTTATGTTTTTTTCCTGGCTGAAAATTTCATCTGTGTTACTTCTCCCTTAAGTAACATACTTAGTTTTGGTGCTTTTTTTCATCGTGATATGATTTCAAGTCATTTCCTTCACGTGCATCTTGTTTAACCGTTTTCTCATTTTTAGTGGTTGAAATTGAAGATATATCTAGTCATTTTAAATTATTTCCTCTCCATTTCTTTCCCAAATAGTGAAAGTTTCATTATCTCTGTTAAGTCTAAAAGTGAAATTTCCATGTTTGAAGAAATTAAATATTTTTTGGGAAAATATTCTCAACAAAATCTGTGAATCAAGGCCAGTGTTGAGACTTGCTAGTTAACAAGAAGCAACAATGGTTCCATTGCATATTTTCTTAATTGTGTTTCATTATCTCTTAGACATTCACCTACTTTTTTAATTTATTTAATCTTATATTTATATTTAATGCTCCCTGAAGGGTTTGGCTAATGGATCGTCATGGACAATCAATTCACTTACTGAAGCATATGTCTCAAAGGTTAAATCATGTCTCTTTACACACACACACAAAATAAGTTCTTAGCTTCATGAAAAAAAAAATCAAAATTTTAGCTGTGTTCCTTAGCATCACTGTTACAGTTGCTAAAGAGATCCATGCTTTGAAAAGCATAGCTGCATACTACGATGGCTTAGCAATCAATTTAAATGTGACTAAAACGGATGCTGAGGAGAATCTGAAAGAGGTGTTAACAAATGGTGAGTATGCAATTTGGTTTTCATATTAATATGATATGTTTTGGGCTATTCCTGCTCATCATTTTTGTATTTGATGCTGAGGAGAATCTGTTTTGGGCTACAGTTTTATCCAAACATAAATCACTATAGTTCAAAATCAATTTCATTTAAAATCAATTTTGTAAGTGTTCATCCAGACACACATAGTCTGTGCCTTGTCTGTTTCTTGAAATTAATTACCATGCATTTCCTTATAAATGTCAAAGCTGTAGTTTGTTTTCCTTTTCCATCTGTCTAGAGATACATCATCACCATGATATTCTAATTGATTATGCCTCTTACTTTTACTTAACACTCAATTTTGCTGTCTGCAACTAGCTTTGGGATAGACTTTTGGATTTAAGGAAGACCAATCCTCTTCATTTACGTTCAGTTATTGAGGACAAGAGATATTCAAAGTGTCGATTTGTTATTTTATATGCATCTCATCCATACTCAAAGGAAGCATCATATCTAGCTTCTGTTTATTCTCAGGCAAGCATTTTATGATTAGTGCATATTGACTTGTATCAGTAGATTAAACTTTCAATTAATACAATCTTCTCCCTCAGGTTTACCTTGATTTTGGGTTGGCAATTCCAAAGCTTAGTGTACATGGGATGACTTCTGCAGTTAAAGATCTACTAAATCTGGCTCCAATAAATAAGGTGACAATTTAAGAAATCCAAATAATTGTTCACTGTGAACAGAATTTTTCAGATAAACGTACCTAGCACTAATGAAGAACTAGAAGAAAAAATATTCATGTGGTATATGTAAATAATATTAGAAGTTCACAACTGTATTTCCCCTGCTACAGTTATACTGATTGCTGAATTGAAATTTAAATATGAATTAGTTATGCATAGGATTTGAAAGGGTACTGAATGCGTATGAAATGAGCCACTTTATGAAATATACTGAAATAAGATATAAAATGCAGCTGTTTTAAAAGTCAAATGAAACATGTAAGTTGGGAGAGAAAATGTCTCACAAGAATAAGTTTTGCATTGCAGGTGATGCTTATGCATTTCCTGAAACCTTCTACTTAGGTTGGTTAACATCTATTATAACACCCAAATTTTAAGATTATGCTTAAGTGCTTCGTTGCGATTGTTTCAATTTCTAATGCTTTTACTCTCTTGAACATCACCACCTTCAAGTGTACCTTATTTTATTTCAATTCCTAATTAACCTTTACCTTGCATACACCAATGCTAGAAACTCCAAGGAACATGCAAAATGCTAAGTCAAATGGACATATGTTTATGATTTCAACTGATGTGACTTTGAATTATTTTAAGTTTATAAGTCCAAACTCTTAAAATCATTAGTTTTGCTTTCACAGGTGCGAAGAATTCTCGCGAAGTTGTTTTCTCTGTTCTGCATGATGCATGCACTGATGGTGAGCTCTCAATTCCTGAGGCTGTGGAAGCTGCAAAAGACATCCTTGCACGAAATGCAATCCGCTTCTATAAGATTAGTTCAACCAACATCACTGCCCCTTAGTCAAGGAAGCACGGACGTACAGTTCAATAAAGTAATCATGTTGAATACTTCTAGCTGCATTGTATAATGTCATAATAATTAAGTGCGTGTTTGAAAGCTGAAATACGCAGAAACAACTCTTTCTTACTTCAAACATATGTGTGTCACATGATAATTGACGCGGTATCAAACACAGTTTAAACAATGTGTTATTATTATGTCCACAATGATATATACTTGTTTATAAAACATCAATTATGATTGTGTTTTATTTAGTTCTTTGTTAATCTTTTTTCTTCTTCTAAAACTTGCTATATATCATTGTGTTCCTGTCATGTTTTATGTGTGTCTTAGTGTTTTTTTTTTCTTTTTAAAACTTGTTATATATTATTTTGTTATTGACTTTGTAAATGACTAATTTTTATTTAAGAGTTTGATTAATTGCCTTTGAGATTTTTTTTAATTATGTTTTTTTTCATCTACAAAACTTAAAACTGTGACTATAAGAATCCAAACTCACTTTAATCAGATCAAGACAAGGACATGTTTGTGCATTCATGTGTTCTAGCAGTTAGCTTGCATAACAATTGGGCCCAGAATCTGAACAATGATTTAGATATTGTTTTTTTACCGCGTCTTAAACATAAACATTACATATATAAAATAACATTTAAAAAAATGCAAATAAAATGTTATATAACTGACTGAAACAGGTTGTTGTTTTTTTTTTTACCAAATATATCTAATTTAGTCAAACAAACTTTTAATTTAATTAAATAAATTAGAAATGAACATAAAAAATTTACGAATGACGCTCAATATGTTTTTATGTTATGGGAAAAAATTGACTTCAAGATTTATCATTAGTGCTTCATGCCTAACGCTGAGCACAATGACATGATTACAAGTTGAATTTTTTTTTGTCATTTGTACGATTATGTCTAAATCGTCACTCTCATGCTTGATATTCACAGCAATGACACTAAATTAAACCAAACCAACAATTAAGGGACTCGTCATTATTTTGGTGAGAAAGACACCTTCCAGAAGAGGGTTGGATTTATGAAGTGTACAAAAGTGTACAACTTTGTGGCGTAAATCTTTGAAAGTAAAAAAAATTAAAAATAAGTTTCGAAAGTGTAATTTGTAATCGCATTAGTCTAATCATGCAATAAACTTAACTGAGACCAAAATGATAATAAATAATTAAGTTTAGAAACTTAAATAAAAACAACTTGCACTTTCGAACCTATGTTTAGCAGTTTAGGGACTAAATAACATTTTCTCCCATAAAACTTAGATATATTTCTTTAAATATTGTTTCTATTATTCTTTTCTTAGAATTAGAAATTTATTTCCTTAATTTATGTTGATATTTAATAGAAACCTGTAATTACTACACTGATTGTTTAGATGAAACTCAATTTTCATTGAATAATAGTGCTAAAAACATCTAAAAAAGCTATATCTAAATTTTGTTCAAATGAAAATGGAATTTACAACATGCCCATACCAAGGTTATAGGTCTGGGGGAGCATGTTTCTTCTTTTATCTTATCCTTCCTTCTTCTTCTTCTTTTTTTGTCTTGGATTTTCTCCTCCTCTTCCTTCTAAACAATGGTGTGCATTAGGGATGGTAAAATAGGTTGGATCCGGCCAACCCGTTTGGCCTGTTTTTTTTTTTATTTTTTATCAAGTTTAGGTTTTCAACTTGTCAATTCATTTTAATCTGTCCATTTTGATCCGAAAAAAAATGAATTGAGAGAAAAAAAAAAAAACAAGACAGATCAACTTGCAGCTTGTTTTTATTAAAAATATTAATTTTTATTTAATTTATTATTTGTCTAAATAAATTATTATTCTAAATTTAAGATAATATATTCAATTTTTTTAAAAAGCATGTATTATTCAATATTCATAAAAGATAAAATCAATTAAAATATATTTTTCTCATTTTTTTTGTCTTTTTTGATGGGCCAACCCACCAATCCAAGCGTAAAATAGGACAGACTTAAATTCTCGACCCATTTTCCTTATGTGGGGCAGAATGGATCAAACCAGTTTTATCGGGTGAGTTAGTCCTTTTTTATCACCTTACTGTGTCCATACGCATTCCAAAATTGTAGTTGAGTCTACTCTCTCTCTCTCTAAATATTATCACGTATATTTTTCAGTAGATTATAGTGGTGCGTTTGATTTTTATAAATAAAAAAAAAAACATGAAATAAAACATTGGGTGCGTTTGAGGAAGAAGTTAGATACTGGGCGTGCTTTCGAACAAAACGCACTTAATTTATATTTTGAATAAGACACAATATTAATCCAATTGCTGTATTTTATAGTGAACATATCGAATTAAGGGAATCTTTATTTGTAACCAAGTAATAATAGAGACATAGAAAGAGAGATATAACCACGAGAATATTTTCTTTTTCCATTTTTTTTTCATAGGCAGATATTTTCTACTGAATTTTTTATGCTTAAATTAGATAAGACTATTGTGGACATACTCTTATATTATTGAATTCTTTTCAGAAAATATAGATAGCCCATTAGTATTCAATTCTTCTTCAAATTTATTTCACGTTTTTCTTTTTTGCTGCAGCTTTCATATCACTTATCTAGTAATGCACATCACTCACCATAAACGTCCATAAGGCTAAGTAATCAGCCGCCTTGGAAATTATAAAAATTATCAAATTGAAAATTTAAAATAGGAAAAAACAAATATTATATTACTAATTAATCAAAGAAACAGAAAAAGGTGGCTACAACTACAAAGTACAAAACACTAATTAATTGATAAAATTAAAATGGCACACATACACACACATATATATATATATATACACACACATAAAAGTTGTGGAATATCTTAATTAATTAATTATTGATAAGTTATTTGTAATCTTTTTTATTTTACGTGCTATGTGTATTTATTGGGAAAAAATAAAAAGATTGCATATTATTAAAAACATAAAAAGAAATTATATCATCTCTATTTTGTAAAACAATTAAAAATATTTAAGTTTATTTGATCCATTTTTAAAAATAAAGCTTCGACTCTATTTATCTGTTCATTTAGAAGTTTAAGATAATATTAATTATTATCTTTCTATTTATATTTTTATTTCATTTAATTCTTAGATATTTTACGTGATAAAAAAATAATGGAATTTATATAAAAAGTTTAAAATATTTAATTAATATAAATAAAAATATTAATTATATTTTATAATTTTTGTGTTGTATTTTTAAGTCGACAATTAAAAGATGAAAGTAGAAGTATGTTTTGACTTAGAAATTGATTTTCAATTACAATGACAAGTCCTCAATAAAGTTTGTAGCATGAATTAAGAACCTATTGAATGGAGCAACCTCATTTACTAAACTTTATTCTTGAAACTATAATTGGTGGTTAATTAATTGAAATCAACTTCTGTCAAGAAAAAATTCAAAACAACTTGAGTATATTTATATAAAAGAATAAAATTCTCTCATTGTTTTATTTTAATCATTCATAAATTTTAAATTCAAGACCTTACTTAAAATTTGTCATTAAAATATTAAATCAATAAAACTTATGATTTGTGTTAAAAAAAAAAAACTTGCGATGTAAAAAGTAACGACAATTACCTACATTTGAAGTCATTAATATAAATAATGGATAATCATAAGCTTTCGAAAAATTTTAGTCCTAATTAATACATATGAATATGATAAGCTATTGGCAAGGTTCAGATAATTAATTGGTCACTTCCATGGGACCATGTCTGTCTCTCAGCTCAAACCCTACCTTCCCACCAAAATCGATGAGTGTCACATTTAGCATACCATATATTTTCATGTGCTTTAAAATCCCACGATGTAATGTTAAAACCTCAGCCAGAGAGGAGAAAGTAATGAAGCAAAAGAGTATAGTAGGACAAAATAGAAACTTGATGAAGTGCAAAGGTGGGGATTCCAATCTTCATTATCCGACAGACATGGATACATATGATTTTTGCAAACCTATATATGAACTCAACACCAAGATGTTACTATCATTCACCACCACACCAACTATAAGCTACCTTTATAATTTTTTCTTGATTCAAATCTTTTTTTCTACATGTTCTATCCTCTTAATTAATTATATACATACGCGATTAGTTCAAGCAATAAATTTTTAAAATTAATTATTTTTAAATAGATCATATAAACTTTTAAAATATATAAATAAAAGACGGTTTAAGTGTTTTAAATAGGAGAAATTTGATAGCATAACTAAATTTAGTTTTAAAATAAAAAGATTTATTCGACTAAAAAAATTAGATACTGAAATCACATGTGATTTGAATCAAAGAATAAAAAGTATAATTAGAATTAAATAATTATTATCACGCAAATGGATGTCAAAACTATATAATTATTTTTGGAATAGTGATTTCTAAACAAGTATTAATAAAATATTTTGAACCCCCCCCCCCCAATATTTTTTATTAATAATTACACTTTAATACCAAAAGATACAAAATACTTATATTTTCGTTTATTTTAATTAATGATACTATATGTCAGATAAAAATATGTAAATATAGCTTACTTCCAAATTGTCATATAAAAATTGCCTTCGAAACTGGCTTTGAAAATATAAACAAATAGTTTCTGTCTTTCTTATAATTGTTGAATGCTTCAATAAACAAATTAACTTTTTTCTGAAGTCCGCCGATTCATGGATCCAAGGAACAAATTGGAAGTCCATTTCTAGGTGTAAGGATTTTTTTTTTTTTTTTTACAAAAGAACACCCTATCCTTCAGTTTTTTTTTTCTTTTTTCTTAGTCAAATAAACTACCTCTTAACAAGAATGAGTGAGTTGTAACTTGTAAGCCAAAGGGTCGAAGGAATAACCAAATAAAAACTAAAGTTAGGTATGGCCATTTTGTTTTCTTTCTTATTTTTCAAGGGTCTACTACGATATTTCAATCTTATAAAACATTTTAATGTATGAATCTTACCTATTAAAGCTAGCAAGATAAAGACAGGTTTCTGAAAACGTTAAGGGAATGGATTACGAGCTAAGATCCTCTCCCGCTTGATTTCGTTAATATTCAGTTGAGATCCAAGATATTGAATTTGTCATTGATGAGAGAAAATGTGATATGCATGTCGAAATTTTGAAATGCAGAAAAATCATGCAAGAGAAAAAGGGAATCCAAGTTCATGAATTACAAGCTACAAAGAAAAGTAAATTAAATCAAATTTGTTCAATTATATATGGTCATTAGAAAAGGATAAAGCTTGAAACCTCTAAGTGGTGTATACACCCACGGAAAAGAAAAAAAGAAAGAAAGAAAAAATAAATAAATACATATGATAGAGATATATATAATAATAAAAGGGATTAGAAAAAGACAAATGTTGGATGTTACGGATTTTGACAGAAAAACTCTGCACAAACGGTTTTTATCCTTTTCATTATATTAAATTCTGCATGTTTAGATTAAGGTCGGGAGAGTTTAAAAGTATTTTTACTCTCTAACCAACAATTTTGGATATGTTTGAGTTTACAATAAGAGTATTCTAAAAATATGATTAAAAATAAAATGAGTTTGAAAGGTTATTCCAAAAATATATTTGAGAGTGAAATTTTGTATGAAATCTCATTCTTAAAAAAGTAAGACTGATCATTATTTTTGCGAACTTAATTTCCAAACTTTAATTCAAACATATACTTCTTTCATCTGCATTGACTACTTCAAAAAATTTAATTTTGTATTTACAAAAAATGATTTTAATCATTGTTCAGAATTCCATTTACATTTCTTCTCCCATATAATGATATTTAATTATAATCTTGTTTAGCTGATAACTCATAAGAAAATAAAATAAGTTTCTTTATAAATTTTTCAAAAATTGATTTTAACTTATGCATAAATTATATTTAACTTTTGTGAAAAAAATGATTTATTATTTTATATTTTTTTCTTATAAAATTTTATTGAGAAGTTTTTTTCAAATAGAATATTAGGAGTCCTACCTTGAATAAAAATAATTTACTTAATGTGATACTTTGATATTTTCCAACCCAATGAACGAATCTTTTGGATTGAAAACATGGAACTCATGAAAATTTTAAATTTTGTGATCATTGTCACACTCGTCATACAAATTACGAAGCATGCAACGTAGCCCACCGCCACGAAAGTACTTGAAACTCAAAATTAAAATGCTGGTTGATACCAACTAAAATACATTATCTTCATGCATGCTTACCTTTAATTATTATCTGATCATTTCGTTCAACGAGTTTATCTAAAATAATCATCTATTAAAAGCCACGCTAAGTTTGGTAGGCCGCGGAAGCCAATAGAGAAAATTAAACCATAAGAATATAATGGACAGCTTTCATCACCACACCCACTTTTGTTATAGTAATGAGTTTGTCTATAAAGTGGATTCCATTTCCATGTACATTAGTTCACACACATTTATTGTATGAACTTTATAACTTACACTTTTTTTTTTTAATTTATTCATGACGTAAACTGTACAAAGGAGTTCGAACCATGAAAACAACCGCAAACACTTTTCTTCGTATCTTGGGATTTAATTTAAATATGAACGAAAGGACGCTTTCTGAAAGTGGAAGCATCCTATCATTTCCACTTGATCCTAATATGATTCTTCGGCCAAGTTGTGTGGTCTGAATTAGGAATTTTCTGACTCAAGTTTTACTTTCTCTGAGGTGAGTTTTGTTTTCGAGGGAATCTGCTTCACTAAAGGTTGATTCTTGAACTTCTGTAATGTTCTCTGTAACTTTATATATATGCCTTTTTCATCTCTTTTCCGCATAAGCCAAAGTTCTTATCGGTGTGGTAACATACATAATTTGCATATTGGTGTTTCAAAATAGCAAGTTGCCTTGATCTGACAAGAAAATTGGTGATATTATATAATATATATATATAATATAATATAAGATAGATAGATGTGTGTATTTTTCATATATAGGAACGAAGGCAGAGATATTGTGTTGAGAAAAGTTTGATCGTGATATATATTTCATAGATGTATATTAATACAAATAAAGAAAAATTTCAATGGAATTTGCCATTTTTCTTCTTTTATTTTCTCTCTTAATCATCTAATTCACCTTATATCTCCTTAATAAAAAGTCATTAAGACCAATAAAAAATAACATAAAAGATTAAATTATATATAAAGAAATCTGAAATTGGATTTATATTCATATAAAAAACCATATTTATTCCATAAATAATTTGAATTTGATTTCCGGATTATAACAAAACCTTTTTAATTAATAATACTACCTTCATCTAATAAAGTATTAGTACATTAATTTTTTTTTAAAAAACAGCCAAGAGTGCTAGTATATTAATTAAAGGATAAAATAGTAATTTCAATCTCTAAATTTATAATGCGTCGACACTTTAATCCTTGAAAGATGAAAAAATAAAATTTTATTGTTGAATTTGCAAAAAGTGTTACAATTTAATGGAAGAATTTGTTAACAGTTTTTTCTATGTATGTTGTTAACGTGGTTGAACAAATTTGTCATAAAAAATTTGACTTTTTTACCTAGGTAATACATAAAGAAGTAACCCTTTTTTATCCATTTTCACCAATGCAAAACATGTGTGCCTGTTGATGTTTCCACCTTCTCTAAGTGAGAGTTAAAGAGAGAAGTTCTAACGAGAACATCGTCCGTGACCAATTTTCAACATTATGTTAACTGACAAATAAGTCTTTCATTAATATGAAAAAAATGTCAAATACATTCCTCAATTTAGCAACTAACTGACAAATTCGTCAAAAAATAAAATCAAATGAAACTTGGGTCAGTTACACAATCCAACACCCATTTACCACCCCTAAATCAACCATGAACAAACAACCATGACCAAAAGCAAAAGAAAAACAAAGTATTTGATTATCTTCAACTCCATTTGCAAGGCTTCCATCTTCACTCTCAGTTCTTTTGTATCCACCTCTCATCAAAAGGATTGACCTTGGATTTTTAGAGGTTTTGGATGTGCTTATTACAACCTTCAACCCACACCAGCATTCAACATTACACCCATGACTGCCACCACCATTGTTGGATGGCCCACCTTCACCATGGTTTCTTTTTTCACCATACCTATCATGTGAATGATAGGCCCATCACCAATATTGAAGGATCAAAAAGTATTTCAACATTACACCCATGATAGGCCTAATGCTGCTGAAAGATCAAGAAAAAACGTGAAGACCTTGTCTCTTGCAGGGGATTTCAACTTTGAATTCAATAAAATTAGTTTTGTAGTAAGTCCAACCTTTTATTAGCTAGTAGTAGCTATAGTTATCATTGGAATTATGGACATGTGTAGCCTTAGTGTTTTAGTTATATGTGACCTTTTGACATCTCTAAGAAAGGAATGAATAATTTAGAATTTTTATTTTATCCCTTTTAATTGTAGAATTAGGAGTAGAGGTAGCATAGTTTTTATGTTACCTATCAACCCATTTCCATAAAATTTGAGCAACAGACGTAGAACAACAAAACTTGCATTCAAGGTTGGAAGAAGAAGAAATATTGCGTTCAACTTGGGGGAAGAAAAAAAAAATAGCCTTTGAAGTTGGGAGAAAAAAATGTAGCTGCCTTTGGAAGAGAACAACATATAATGGTGGTTGGGGAAAGGAGTAGTTGTTGTCCATCAAAATTAGTCCATTGAAATTTTACTCACAAATCAGTACATCCTACTCGTTATCAGAGTCAACAACACATATAGGAAAATTTTTGCTGACAAATTCATTCACAATGTCATGTAGAACATTTTGTTTGCTTTGACGGATATATTAATATTTAGACTAAATTGTCACACTTTTCGAAAATCAAGAAATTTTTTTTCATATTTCAAAGACTTAAGTATTAGAGTATTACAAATTCAAAAGAGTATTACAAATTCAAAAACTGAAGTGACTATTTATTCTTAATTAAATGATTATTTTGATATCCCAAGTCCAAACACTTTACAAACAAGAAGGATTTATTTGTAATTTACACTATTTATAATCATAATTCAATTATTATTATTTGTCGATGTTATAAAAAAATTACACTTTGTATCAAACAATGTACATACTATTATATCAACAACTTTAGTATCCAATTAATTAATAATAAAACCAAATTCATAAATTCTCAACACAATATTCAATTATATTATAAAGAAGTTTTAAACTGAATATCACAATTAATGGTAAAGTATTTTACAATCTAGTCAATCAATTGCTATTTTGTTATCTATTCATTAGTCTATTAATTAATACCACAATTAGTTGGTTATTAGTTGATGAACTCCTCTTCATATGTTTATACTTCTTTATGTTTGGAGAACAATGAGATCATTCCATTCTTTTCTTCCTAAAATCTCTTGCAACATGATATCAAATCTTCAATGCATAAAAAAAAACATCAAATCTTTCTAAAAGAAAAATCAAATCTTGGTTAGCTTTTCTGTGTCTTTCTTTCTTTCCTTTTTTATTTATCACCGTGAATGATTCTTCATTTATTTTTCTTCTCTACTTTAAGATCACCTAGCATTTGATTTTAAAGACAACAAACAAAAATGAATAAATAAGACAAGCTTTGTTGAGATAATAATTTATTTAAGTGTGTAATACATAGAATGTTTGGATCGATTCACACTGAGAGCCATTAGGAACCATTTAAAAAAAAACATGTGAGTTGTTTCTCTTTATTACTTTTTGAAACATTTTTTAAAATAATTTTCAAAATTTAATAGATTTTGGCTTAGAAAAATTAACTAGTGAGTAGTATAAAATTATCTAAAAATAGTTTTCAAAATAAAAACTTGAAAGAGAATCAAACATAACCTTAATTATGAATTTCATCATATGGCTTAATTACTTAAAATGCTTAAGTAGGTCTTCTTATTTTTGGACTATGCAATTAGATCTTTTTGTTTTCAAAATTGATTCAATTTTACCATTTATGCTATTTCTATTAAGTAGATTGATAGAAATGTCATATGTCACACTTGGGGGTATTTTTTTTATAATTTTTATGGCATGTATATATAGTGACAATTTTTAATCATCATTATATTTATTATTATTTTGAAAAAATATCAGAAAACTTCGAATAACAAACCATAGAAGAGGTTTATAACTATCAACAAATAGAGAAGAGATTTAATTACCATAAAAAATTCAATTTATGTTTGAATTCACTTTGTGTTGTTGTTGTTGTTGTTTTCTCTTTCAACAATGAGAACAAAATTGTCTAACACTAACATCTTTTCCTCAATCCATCTGAAGAACCTTTGCACTCTATTCCAACTTTTTTCAACTACCCATTTTTCTGATAAAATTGCTTTAACCTTTGATTTTCCTAAAAAATTTCCCCTCCAAAAACTCAATCCCATGAACCCCCTTAGATTCCTTGTCCTAACACTCACAAGCACTGAAAAAGAAGAATTAACACCTTCAAACCCTAACAATCACACTAACACTCCACCAACGACAATGCAGAACCCTGCAATGACAATGACATCGAAGAAGACAAAGACAACTATAATGACAAGGTTTTTAATTAGAAAATAATGATAATAAATATTTACAGATTAACAATGCCAGTGTTAATTATACAAAAATGGTATAATTAAGACATTTTTTCAAAAACAAAAGAACATAATTGCATGGTCAAAAAATATAAAGACCTAATTGAGCATTTTAAATAAAAAAAAGAGGCTATTTTAGTAATTAAGCCATCTCATCATTTTGATTTTTGAGACCAAACATAAGTTTTGTTGTACACAAACTCAAAAGTTCATCTTGAATCATCCACCCCCAACTTGGTTGTTATCTACCATATACTTCATCTCTTAAAAGCTCATAAAGTCTATTTTTCTCTATCCAATCCTCTTTCAACCCTAGTCTTTTTGCATAAGCAAATTAGAAAAATTGTCCAAACACCAAAAACTCCACCATAGTTTTTGTGTGTCCCTTAATGATTTTTTAAGTTCAATATCATTTGCAAGGCTAAGTATGTAAAGAGCATTAAGTTGTGACTTACTTTGGTTTAAACAACTCTCAATCACATTTGAGGATCTCAATGGACGGTGTCATGCTCTTTTGTGACAAAATATGCAGTTCACCTAACCATAAACCTTAAGCTTGTTTGGGGAGGTTTATAGGTTTGAGTTTCAAATTTTTTAAAAATAACAACTAATTTTTAATTTTAGTTTAAAAATATTTTAAAACCAAGTTTTAAAATATGATTAGTTTCAAAATAAACTCATTTTGAAAGTTTCATATTATATTAAAATTAGTTTAAGAGTGCTTTGCATGAGGGTGATGACAATTGTGATGTTGGTAGTGTTAGTAGCGACAACGATAGAGATACTAGTGATGGTTGTGATGGCAGTGACGTGGTGATGATAGCGATGTCAATGGTGTCAATGGTGATGGTGGTGGTGGTGATAACGACGTTGATGATAGTTGTGGCAAAAATGTTGTTATTAGTGGTGGCGATGACAGGTGGTATTGGTGGTGATAGCGATGATGGTAATGATGGTGGTGGTGGTGATAGTAGTAATGTTAGTGGTGATGGTAGTGGCTATGACGACGACAATGACAACTAGTGGTGGTGACAACGACGTGGTGACAGAGGTGATATTGGTGGTAATGACAATGATAGTAGCGACAATGATGATCATGATAATAGTAATGTTGGTGGGGTCGATGACAATGACATTGATAATGGTGGTAGCGGTGTTGGTGTCGGTAATTAATGATGGTGGTGATTGTGATATATCCTTTTGTTTACTTATTTATCATTTTGTTCTATATCCTTTAATATATTATTACTACAATTAGTTGATAATTAGTCGATACTATAATTGGTTAAATGATCTTATTCTTTCTCATGTATTTGCTCCTTGTTTTATTCTTGGAGAGAAATGAAATTATTATTTTTTCTTCCAAAGTCTCTATTTTCTATCATAGTTAAGAAAGAAGGCGCGAAAAAGAAAGATAACGAACTTTAATCAAATAATAAAAGTTGAAGCGACATAAATTGATGTATGCAATCGTGTAGGGTTATTCCACGTACATAGAAAACAATGTACATACAAATTTAGTTCAACATATTATCATGTCAATAAGAAAACAATATTTTTAGAATCAAAATGGGAGATTAGATGGAATGCAAAAGGGGCAATTGGACCCACAGCACTGAAATTAAAGCAACAATTAGACACTGGATGTTACCACTATTATAGATTGCAAACTTCTTTCTTCCTTGGCATTCGTATGCTAATTTTCATGTGTTGAAATATTGAAGAAATATCTAGGGGACAAAAAAGGTTACAAACATATATTATACAACCTTTTACAAAAACGTGTTTTGCACACAGTGGCCACAATATTTCACCCCCCAACCTTACCCACGTCTCCATCAAACCGAAGCGCATCAAAACCAGCTAGCGCCGAACCAATCCAATCCAATCACATCATCGTTTCTTGAAAGTTGAAACGGTGCGTTATAGAATGATACACGCGAGGAGAATAAAATCTTCATAGATTTTCTTACGCTTATTATAGAAACCATGCCAAATGGACAAAAATTACGAACCCTTATTATAGAATTTCTATTCATGTTTTATTTAAACATTATCAACTAATATAATGATACACATTTATAGTACGGTATCATGGGAGGTAGAGGCAGGTTTTGGAGACTAGTTAGAACTTGGAACGTAAATTATGTTTGAAAATATATTTTAGTTAGTTTTTAATTTTTTTATTAATTGAAAAGTTTGTTTGATTATTCAGTAATTAAATATTTTTTAAAAATTTTTACTGTTGTTTTTGAAATGTTAGTTGAAATAGTATTTTTAAAAATGTTAACTTTTAATTTTAATTTTTTTAAATTTTTTTTTATCTCTAATATATTTATCTAATTTTTTAATTATTTTTTAAAAATGAATTATTATTTGATTATTTTTTGTCATTTTATATTTTCCAGTTATTATAATAACTAATTTTATTAAACACTTATAATTTAATAAATTAATTTTTTAAACTAATTTTACTCCACCTTAGAATCAAAATTGAATTTTGATTCGTTGAGTCTGATTGACTGAGTGTCTAAATAACGTACAACAATTAATTCTATCCCACAAAATTATAATAATGTTATTAAAAAAACAGTTATTTGTTGTTTTTATTTTTATTACAAAAATTAATTGATTATTTCTTACTACATGAAGTTAATTGAAACACACCGTTAATTGATTACATATATTGGGTTTATAGGAAAAGATTTTGCTTCACTTCCTGTATAATATAACTTTAGTGAAGGATAAGAAACTTTAAGATCAGATCCTGATTAAACAAATTTCTTTCTAAACCCTTGTATAAGAAGAAAAAAAGTTTTCTTTTTTTAAATAAAACTAACTCATGGATAAGTTAAAAATAATTTTTTAAGAAAGTTAACATCATTTGGCTTCTTCAAAAATTAATTTTAACTTATCTATAAACTAATTATAGTTTATGAGAAAACTTTATTATACATTTTTTTACTCTCTCCGTTTCAGAATATATAATGTTTTAAAGAAAAAAATTTCATTCTAAAATATATTTCATTTTATAAAATCAATATTATATTAAATATTTTTTCCAAAGTTAGTTTTAATAAGTACTTAATAGGAATAGTGCATAAAAAATATAAATAAATCATTAATTAGATAAATAAAGAATATATTAGTAATTTACATAATTTTTTTTTAAAAAAATTCAATAACATAATTATATTTCTTAATATTTGTGTAAAAATCTTAAACATCATACAGAGAAAATATTTTTTTTTTCTTGTAAATATTTATAGAAAAAATTATTCAAACAAAACTTTAATTTGATAACTAACCCAAAGGCAGAAAGCCTGTAATAATAGCTTATGATGTCATCAAATAGTGAAAAGTGATCTGCAATTTCGGTGATTGCCAAAATTTTGAGTTTTGAATAGTTGGGACACTCTTTGTCTGAACATGCCCTGTTTGGCAATAACAACCCAATTATTATTGCACATAAGTACTCCATCAGATTAATATCCACTAATTAACTACCGTCCAACTCTGCGTGGACAATTTTGTCTTTTCAACAGCCGCGCCATATAGGATACATCGCATTCGCCTACAATATCATATCATATGGTCTGAATTTTTGTTTTTTTTTAATAATACTAGTAATATCTATTGATATTTAATCATAGAAAAATGTTGTTTGGAATTAGAATAAAGTGCATCATCTCATCATCTCCACTAGTTTGGGCTAAAGAAAAAAAAAACAAAGGGGAGAGTTAAATAACGGATTTGTATTAAAGATTCGATCAAATAACACATGATAATTTGTAGACTAGTTTTAGATCATATTGTATTCATATATCTTTAACAGATGAATATGTATTTGATTTTATTTTTTTTTATGTAATTTACTTGACTTATCAACAACCACGTTTTACAAAGGGAATTAGTTTATATTTCATAAGTTAAGAAACATTTGTGATGGTAGAAAAAAAAAGAAGAAAGAGATCCGATCAAATCAACAGTGTTTGTGTTACCAAATATTCTTTCTACTAATCGGGATCGTCCGAAAGTGAAATTTGGAGAGTGGAAAAATAAGCTTAAAGTGTTGTACCAAACAACCCTCATCTAATACCTATTTTAATTTCCCTCGCCTTCATCTCCTACACACTTGACTTCATTCTTTCACTTTCAACTTTCAAGGTACTCTTCTCTCTCTTTCTCTTTCTCTTTCTCTCTCCGTGCATCGTTGTTTCTATTGAATTACGGTTATGGATGCTTGATGTATCTGTGCGTAATGTGGAATCGCTTATCGTCATTCGTGTGTGTCAAGTGGGAATTTGTTGTTATCTTCTACTTGTTCGTTGCTTGTGGCTTTTTTGCGTGTTCTGTTTTGGTTGCAAAATGGATTTCAAGGGAAATTAAATATGTTCTTATTTGTTGAAAGGTTTTGTCCCTTACGGAATTGAAGTCAAGGAACTAGTCGTTTTGTTCGAATCACAATTTCTCAACTGTTTTGCTTTCTTAAGAGTGTTTATATGTTTTGGAATTGAAAACTGATGGTGTACAGAATTTTTCAGAAACTGGTTGGTTGAAAAGTTTAACAGTTTTGGTGGTGTGATAGGGGCTATCTTGTGAAATTGGAATAGAACTTATTGCTTGACTGTGCAATGATTTTTGAAGCTTTGTTTGTTTCAATTCTCAAAGTGAAGGACTAGCATTTTTTTTTTTTTTGGTTTTTGGGCATTTTCTCTGCATTTTTTTAGATTTCATCAACTGACTACTATATTTTTTTGTTTTCTTTGTATTGTTTTATTTGCTATATTTTTATGACATGCGGATCTCTTCAGGCTTATTTGTGTATTGACATATATCTAATTTGTTTTTTTTTCCTGACTCCTCATCTCTAGTCAAAAGGACAATAGTTTCAAGGATCAAACTCTTGGTAAGATTTCCTATATGTAACCCTTCTTGTCTTCTAGCTGTTGAGAATTTGGGATAGTTATAACTCTATAAGGAAATACTCCCTTTGATCATTATGCATGTCTGGCCCTGTGGCCACAGTTGATAATTTGGATGGAGCACTTTCTTGTGCAGAGAGAACAAAATCTCTTGATGCCATTTCTGAAATAGACTGTTTATCTATATTTACAATCGGTGAAGCTGCTCATTCCTCTGAAGTTGCTGGATTTAGAGTAGGGGAACTCTCACTTCCTAATGGAGAATCATATTCTGGGTCCTTTCTTGGTAACATTCCAGAGGGTCAGGGTAAGTATGTATGGTCAGATGGTTGTGTATATGAGGGTGAGTGGAGACGAGGGATGAGAAATGGATATGGGAAAATACAATGGCCTTCTGGAGTAATGTATGAGGGCGAGTTCTCAGGTGGCTATATCCATGGTACAGGAGCATATATTGGCCCTGATAGTCTGACCTACAAAGGCCGGTGGCGATTAAATCTTAAACATGGGTTGGGTTATCAAGTTTATCCAAATGGAGATATCTTTGAAGGCTCTTGGATTCAAGGAGCACCGGAGGGGCCAGGCAAGTATACCTGGGCCAATGGAAATGTATATTTGGGAAATATGAAAGGTGGGAGAATGTCAGGAAAAGGAACTCTCACCTGGATAAGTGGGGACTCATTTGAAGGAAGCTGGTTAAATGGCATGATGCATGGGCTTGGGGTATATACATGGAGTGATGGAGGCTGCTATGTTGGGACTTGGACACGGGGTCTAAAAGATGGCAAAGGAACCTTCTACCCGAGAGGCAGCTGTCTTCCATCTGCACAAGAAATATATCTCAATGCATTGAGAAAAAGAGGGCTGTTGCCAGATTTGAGAAAACAGAAACAGGTACATATTCATCATGCTGCTTCGGTTGATATGGGAGATGTCAAGGTTGGTGAGAGTCAGAGATCAAATCGTGTTTCATCTGATAAGCTAGCCAAAGGAAACCTGTTAAATCTGGAACAATCTCGCAGCAAAAATATTTCTCTCGAAAGGCGCTGGAGTCTTGAAGTATCTATTGAGAAACTGATTGGGCATGATTCAAAATTAGGATCAACAGATTCTGTAGCAGAAAATGGAGATAAAGTCCCAATTTTGGAACGCGAGTATATGCAAGGTGTGTTAATAAGTGAGTTAGTTTTAAATAATAGTTTTTCATCAATGTCTAGAAGGGCAAAACAGCTTCAAAAAAAAATTGCCAAAGAAATTAAAAGACCCGGTGAAGCAATCATTAAAGGTCACAGGAGCTATGATCTGATGCTTAGTTTACAGCTTGGAATAAGGTAAAAGACACTACCTTGACTTTTTGTACACTCTTGTAGCTTTAGTTGTTATCCTTTGTAACAATGCTACATGACTTTTCTTTCTGCAATATGCTGCATTTTTTCATTTTATTTATTGTTATTCACACAAAAAATTCAAGATGGATCTGTGTTGGAAGGCATCTAGGAGGGGGCATAAAGTCATATGATTAGATTTTTTTTTTTTTTTAAATGAGAACTTTCAAATGGATGGGTATTTGCATCCATTAATCAATATTAATGGTCATCTTCCTTTTCTGTTTGTGGGAAATCCTTTTATTCTTCTATCACCTACAGTAAAGAATAGATATCCGATGTATATGGCCCCAAAGAAGATTGGAGTTTTAAAGCTTCAACTTTCAGATTGTTTTCCAATTTCCTTAGAGATTCACTAAGCTATCACAGTATGACTTCAGTGCTGCAAGGAGAAAGGAATGTGGAGGTCACCCTTTTCTTTTGTTTTTCCTCTGAAAAGAAATGTGATGTGATTATTGAAAATAGAGAAAATTAAAAATAAGGCAGTTTGATAAAATATTTTCAGTTTAGAAACAATTAAAGGCTCAAGTGGTTAATCATCAAAATCAAACACTCTTTGAACATCTGTAATTATTACTAGTTGAGTGATAAATTATTATAATACTTGTTTATATCAATAATTATTTTTTACAATTTTCCCACACACAAAAAAATGAAAAGGAATTCTATTTGATATTGGGAATAACTTGACAATTGAAAGATGTTTCATCCCTCAGTAAACAAATTGTATTTCACAATTTTTCAGTACAACTTGGATGAACTTTCTTGATTTCTTACTCCTATTGATGTCATGATTCATGAGGTAACCATAAACAATAAAAGCACCTAACCTACCTGCTTTAGAAGAAAAAAATGTTACTCTGGAATCCATATTTGCTTTTCCATGGATTTTTCCGTAAGTAATGTCAAAATGGGTTCAAAATGGCTAGGTATACTGTGGGAAAGATTACACCAATACAGAGACGAGAAGTTCGAGCATCAGATTTTGGTCCTAGAGCAAGTTTTTGGATGAATTTTCCTAAAGAAGGTTCTCAATTGACACCTCCTCATCAATCAGAGGGTTTTAAATGGAAAGATTACTGCCCTATGGTATTCAGGTAAGTATTGACACTTGTTTAGGGTTATTTCTTTCGTGGGGCCTTTTTATCATTCATCTACTCTCTAGGCATGCTTATAAACCAATTCTTTTTTTTTTTTTTGTATGCAGCTCTAGTTCCAGAATTACTCTGTTATTGGTACTCCCTCTAGACTCATATATAAGCAAAAATGACTAATTTCACACTGCTTAAGAAAATTAGTTGACATCATTTAATTTTACTAATCTCAAGTAAAAAACAAGGTTATTTCTAAAATGCTTTTCATTGGAACTTGATATCATGGATAAAAGAGTCATTGAAAATAGAACTAGAATTAAATGAAGGGTGTTTTAGGAATGATAACATTAAATAGGACAAAATTAATAATATTTACTTATATTTAAGTCCAACATACAAGACCACTTTTTTGCTTATATATGAGTCCAAAGGGAGTATATTAAATATATGTAGAGGACGCGTTTACAATATTCATATCTTGGCCACCTGATTCAGTAATGACTCTTTTGTCATTCTCTATGCATTAGTTGATAGCATCAGACATGAATACAATCATGGAATTATTGTTGTACTTTGACTTGTATAGGATCATAATTATGTGTTCTTTTTCTTGATAAATATGAAAATAAACATAAGGAAAAAAAGAAAATCACTAATCATAATAAAAAAGGCCTTTAATTTTTTACAATTGTGTTCGTATACATAGTAAGGAACCATTGTTACAGCCCCCTTTTTTTCTTCTCTCTTTTCCTTTCACTTTGCATGTGATTGTTGTATATGACCTTGTGATCTGTTGCAGAAATTTGAGAGAGTTGTTCAAGATTGATGCTGCTGACTATATGATGTCCATTTGTGGAAACGATGCTCTGAGGGAACTTTCTTCTCCAGGGAAAAGTGGTAGTGTCTTTTTCCTGTCTCAAGATGATCGATTCATGATTAAGACACTGCGAAGATCTGAAGTAAAGGTATTTTATTTTATCTGGATCTTGTTCATTGGCATTTGTTGCAGTTGCAGATATCTTTAGCTGCCTTGGACGCTTGTTTTCTACTGGTTCTCTTTTGGAGTTCAAAATACATTGTACAGTTTGAACCCATTCAGATTCTGAGGTTCACATTAATGGAATTCTGCATCTAATAACATTTCATATTTCCATAACACCTGTTTGTTTTTGGCATTGTTATCACTTATCAGTGACCCACTTGCAATAAGGGCTAATGATGACATCATTGTGCACTGGATGACGATTAAAATGTGACACAAATTATAAAAGTATACTAAACTTGGCCTTTAACAATAATAGGGTTCAAATAAAACAAATAATATATATATATATATATATATATATATATATATATATATGAAATACTTAAAACAAGTTACATAAAACAGTTTCATTAACTCAATTGTAGATTTTCGTGTGTCTGTTTCAAAGGAGTTCCAGTTTCTGATGTGTGGAGAAAATTGACATCTTTACCGCATTCTTGATTTTATGTTCCTTTTCCCTGCTGAATTCTTTCTTATTTTTGGGTTGATTTTGTATGATTTTTTATGCTTCTCCTAATTCCATATCTCTCTAATAAAACTAATTTTAGTGAAAAAGGAAAAAGGAAATTTAGCCTTAACACTTATTGAATATTGAATCAAGTCTTTGGAGCATATATTTTAGTGTTCACATGCTCTTCTGTACTTTTCGTTTTCACTATAAAATACAAATTGTAATGACCAAATTTTGAAATGTAGGTTCTTCTAAGAATGCTTCCAGACTATCATCACCATGTGAAGACATATGATAATACACTTATCACAAAATTTTTTGGTCTGCACAGGATTATTCCTTCAAGTGGTCAAAAGGTAATGTGCATTTTTCTGGAGTATTTATCTATTACTATTGCTTTAACTTGCACCTTAGTACTTGCAATTCTGGAATATCAAAAAGTGCAAGATTTTTCATAAAGCAAATGTACCACATCAAATATTTGAACCTATCATGACTTAATAATCTAAATTTTATCTCATTAAGAGGCTAATACTTATATCTAATTTTCTATTTTGCAGTTTCGCTTTGTCGTAATGGGAAATATGTTCTGCACAGAATTAAGGATCCATAGGAGATATGATTTGAAAGGTTCATCTCTTGGACGTTCTTCGGACAAGATAGAAATTGATGAAAACACCACTCTTAAAGATTTGGATCTGAACTACTGCTTTTACTTGGAACCATCTTGGCGGGAGTCTTTATTGAAGTAAGGTTATTTTCAAAATATTTTCTTTCTGTTCTTATTGTTATAATTTTGTATTACTAATAAATACAAATAGAAGGGCAGATAAATTACTCTTTGTTGACAAAGTAACAAAGAACAAAACAAATAGAAACACGTGTATATCATTTAATTTATACATTATGGGTTTATGAATATATTGTCTCTTGTAATGCAGCTGACCTGTTATCACATATTCTAAAACTGTATACATTGAGCATATACAATTTTTTAAGGAATGAATCTTTTTGTGGTTTCTCCCCATATATTGTTTGCTTGATAAAAATAACAACTGCTTGTATTTGTTTGAAATTCAAAATTGTCTGGTGAGTTTACAAATTTGTATGGTGTACAATGCTTGGCTTCAAAAGTTGAATATTACCTCTTTGTGCAGGCAGATTGAGATTGACAGCAAGTTCTTGGAATTACAACAGATAATGGATTACAGCCTCCTTCTAGGTGTTCATTATCGAGCTCCCCAGCAGTTGCATCCATACAACCAAAGTAGAAATGCAGATGGATTGGCAATTCTTGCAGAGGAAGGTGGGTATCTGATTAGAAAGCTAATGATTTGTGATTTTCCTTTATATGGTTGATATTTATTTCGCATAGGTATTTATAAATTATGTATTTATATTGAGGTGTCTTTAATTAGATGTTTTCATGCATTGGAAATATGAAACTTGAAACTGATGACCTGGAATGGAGACTGGAGAGATAATGATATGCCCCTAATTATTGATGTGACCAACAGACAATATAAACGCTGCTTGTTTTGGTTTTATTAGGTAAGGTAGATGATGAAATTGACGAGGGCTATTTCTGGAAACTCCTTTTTTCTTATCCGAAACCAAATTGGCGAATGTCCATCTCTTTTTGTTATTGACAATTTTGTGCTGATTGTTTAGTTGCCTAATATTTATAGGCTTGGCTTAAGTTTTGGATTTTCTGCTTAAACCATGTTAGAAGCCATTATTAGGGGCTGTGTTGTAAAACCAGGTCCTTGGCCAGTCCAGTTAAACACGCTGACTCATTTTCAGTCAAACTCTTAACCCAGTGGCTGACTTTTCCTTTCTTTTTTCTTTTGAGTTTTTTCTTGTTTTATCTTGGTGCTTAATTTGGTTGACATCTAATCAGAGTTTTACTCACAACTAAGAAAATGGTTAGGCACCACACCATTTTAGAAAGCCTGAAAGGCTTATCTGTGTCTATCATTATGCTTTCAAGTTTCAGCATGATTTATATTATTGCTTTTTATACTAGAATTATAATCACGGAGCTGATTTAGTTTCAAAATTTCACTAATGATCAACTGACAGACCCTCTAGAGGATGAAGGATCCAACTATCCACAAGGCCTTGTTCTGGTCCCTCGAGGTGGGGATGATGATAGTGTTGTTGTAGGGTCACACATTAGGGGTAGCAGATTGCGAGCTGCTGGGGATGAGGAGGTGGATCTACTTCTACCCGGTACAGCAAGGTATGGTTTCTTTAATATTATATCATTTTCAACATCACAGTGGTCCAGCTATCCCATTTTTATGTTTGAACCTTGCACCTCCAAATTCATTATCACTTCTATGTTCATAAAATATAAACAAATTTGGGATGTTATGACACTTCTACTTTTAAGGACAATTGTGGTGTGTGATTGAGAGATCACCTAGTCATTGCCAAAGGATGCATGCGTCCTCCTGTTTGAAAATTAATTCTTGTTAATCTTTCTCAATCACCTGTGAAAAGTTATTTTAAAATGCTGAAAGCTGGTTGATAAATTTCAAGGTGGAGAAATATATGTACTCTGCCACAAATTAAAATATTTGCAATCTTAGTCTTTCTTAGCAATCCCTCATGGCTCGAATCTTTATGAATCCTACACCTCCCTCATATTCATTGCACATTGATAGACTTTATATGTGGCTATTTTCCTTGGAAGAGATCAGATCTTATCCCTTTCTTTCCCCCCTAACAGTCTAGGCATTTCACTTTACTAGAATATTGTAGGCTGAGGGTTTTTCCTACTTTGCAACTTGTTATGCAGGCTACAAATCCAGCTAGGTGTGAACATGCCTGCTAGGGCAGAGCAGATTCCTGGAAAAGAGGAAGTTCAAATGTTCCATGAGGCTTACGATGTTGTACTTTACCTTGGTATAATTGACATATTGCAAGAGTACAACATGACTAAGAAGATTGAACATGCATACAAATCTATTCAGTTTGATTCATTATCTATCTCGGCGGTGGACCCAACATTCTACTCGCGTCGCTTCCTGGATTTTATTCAGAAAATGTTCCCACCACATGAAATGGCAAGATAAGGTTTGGGGGTTAAATTCAACCAGTTGGTTTATTCAGAAAGTGTGTACATTGTCACATTGCCTCCTTTTGTGCATGCTGTATAATTGACTTGAATATGTTTAGATTTTATATAAATATGCTAAATGGTCTTTTCTATTTTCATCTTTTATGTTATAGTCTTTTTGAAAATTTAAAATTGACTATCCACAAGCAAAAAGTATTGAATTTTCTTGAGATAGGCCCTGAAAAGGGAAGGAAGGTTGGAATTTGAATTCATCTTACCTCAAAAGTACACTATCCATTTTGGGAACGTGTGATGCCAAAGTCATTGAATGTAAAGTCGCCAATCCTTAAAACGAACCACTCCCGCAGACTAAAAGAACAACAAACAATCCCTGGGAAAAAAAAAAATAAGTTATAGCAAAAAATTAAACAAAAATGGTGAGGCTAAGATGATATGCAAGTTACAAAGGTCAACAAAAAACAATTTTAATGATGCATCTCTCATGCGCTATTGCTTCTTGCACTTCTTTGTTGCTTCTTACACTCCCTTTTTGTCTTCTGGAATGTAAAATTACATTTCAAAATGCGCTCCCTTTTTTTTTTTTTTTTACTTCCAGAATGACCAATTTAGAAGGTAAACAAAAAACATCCTGGAAAGTAGGGGTGTTTACAGTGCGGTTTGATTCGATTTTTAGACAAAAAATCATTTGAATCAATCATAAAATAATGATGCAGTTTGATTCGGTTCAGTTTAAATACAATATCAAATTCAAAATAAAAAAAATCAAATCAATCTTTTGTAGTGTGGTTCAGTTTCACGGTTTTTTTAATACATTATCATAATTTAAATCTATCAACTAAACTTACATAATTATCTATATAATTTTAAAAAAATTATTTGTATTAAGAAAAAAAAAATAAAAACCAACTTTTTTGTTAAGCATTAACATAAAATAACATTACCAACTTTTTTGCAACCTAATAGTAATGTGTGTATCATTAAATATTTAACACTTTTTTAACAATATTAATACATTTTTTTAACTTAAGAAAGTAAAATATACATCTTGATTATAAAGCAAATGAAAAGTAATAAATTATTTAATGCTTATTATTAATTATTACAATAAAAACCAATAGCATTATAATATGTAGTTTGTTTGGTCTGATTCGATTTTTTATAACAAGATCCAAAAGTAGAACTAAACTGTAAAAATATGTTATTTTTTAGATTTTTTGTTTTTGCAGTTTTCAATTTAAGTGGTTTTTTTTTTTATCAATTTGACAGTTTATGAACGATTTATTTTGGTTTT
This sequence comes from Glycine soja, assembly GCF_004193775.1. Classification (NCBI taxonomy): domain Eukaryota; kingdom Viridiplantae; phylum Streptophyta; class Magnoliopsida; order Fabales; family Fabaceae; genus Glycine; species Glycine soja. The sequence goes on along the minus strand of NC_041014.1, from coordinate 25,947,441 downwards.
GAACACCCCTACTAGAAAGAACGCAAGAAGCAACAACCCGTCTCATGTTTGATATAAGTCCAAACTAATCTGCACTCATTCTACATTGGGCCTGGGCGAAATTTTCAACATAGTATCAAAACTCAATCCAACTAAAAAAAGGATTGGGCCTCTAAGACTTGAGATACACTAGCCCAAGCAAACTAAGAGAACAACCAACAAGTCCAACCAAGAACTTTTAATAAAAACCAGCTACAAATTGAAAATAGAAAACAACTACAAGTATAAGTATAGAGTGATTGAATTCAATTAGTTCAAACTTTTTTGGCAGTACACATCTCATGCTTAATATCAACACTCCATATTGAACCAATGCAAAAATTCTAACAGACCAAAACAAAATACAAATCAAAAGGGATTGAAAACAAAACTTGCCATTTTCAAACTCAAAAACATATTTAAAATTCAATATTATTATGGACCACTTAGGCATGGTTATGTTGAGTGAGAAGTTTGATCTAGTGTGAGTATTAAGAGATAGATGACCCCGATACGATGCACTAAAGTTTGAATCATCAAGTGAAGGATAAGAATTTACTCGTCTCTTCCAAGGCAAGAATTTATTGTCGTAATTTCTCATTTGACAAGTATTTTGCACACTTGCATGGCTATGGTTGGCCTTACAATGGTTTGTTAATCATAAACTTGATCGGAGGTTCCTAGAATAGATCACACTACTGGTATAATTAGATTAAAATATATTTTTTGTTCTTATAAATATGAAAATATTTGAAATCTATCCTTACAAGATTTTTAGTACATTTTTCGTCATTACGAAATTGAAATGTGTTATTTTTTTGGCCCGAAGCAAAGGTCAAACATCTAAACCTACGTACATGATTTTTTTACATTCATTATATGCACAACCAATGTAAAAAATGTCACATTTTACATCAGTTATATGTATAACCAATGTAAAAACAACACATTTATATCGGTTATATATATAACTGATGTAAAAAGTCATCATTGTAAATTCAAATTTATCCAAACCTACATCTGAGCTAAAAAAAATGATACATTTCAATTTTTTAAGGGGGAAAATGTAGTAAAAAATTTGTATAGACGAATTTCGAACATTTTCACATTTACGAAGACGAAAGACATATTTTAGCAATTATAATTATAAAAAGTAAACCATATAGTAACATCATATGGTTTAATTTCTTACACAATGAATGACATTCAATAATTAAACTAGTAATTTTTTTCATATTTTTACTAATCTATGTATACATTATTTTCATAAAAGTAGTCATTCAATAAGAAACTATGTATGTCTTCACGATTACGATTTATGAATCTTCTTATTCGTTTGGAATGACTATTGTTTTTTTCTTGTTGCATCTCACATAAGTACCTTATGATTTCTTCTTCAATATTGTCTTAAAGTGTTTCTTCAATAATTTGTTCCAAAAGTCTATCGAAGTCAGAGTTTGGATCCATTTTATGAGTGAGTGAAGCTAGAAAAAATGAAAGAAGAAGATTGTAGAATTTGTAGAAAATATGGATGGATGAAAGAAAATTGAACAATTAAATAGCATAATTTCCAATGACTAGTTTTTAACGACTAGTCTCACAACAACTAGTCTTTAAGAGCTACTTTCGCAATGACTAATTTTATAATAGCTAGTTTTGTAACAACTACTTTCACAACAACTTTTTGAAACGGCTAGTTTTGTAACAAACACTTTTATAATTACAAGTGATTTCATGTTTCTCAAGTTGATCTTCAGACATGGTAAATTTGCCTTCATCAGAATTTCTTACAAGACCTTTATGTTCTCTGTCTCCTTTGCCTCTGTTATTCTTTTGGTGACAATAATTTTTTTTCCTTAATTACATCTTCCATGCTAGAAAAGCCCATAATCGAAGATGTTACAACTCATTTTCCCTTCATTTTCCTTTTGGCTTCCTTTTGTCCTATTGGGCGAATGGTTCACGTGGATGTGTCACTTTCTGAAACCCCAATTCAATGTTTCTGAAATATATAGATGATGAGTGATCCCGAATAGGAGGAAGCCTTGTTCTTTTTGAATTAGTATTTGTGCATTATTCTAACCACTTAGGTTGATCTTTCAGTAGTCGCCATGCATGCTCTAAAGCAAAATTGTTGCATTCATCTTCTTTCTGAATGACATGCATTAATCATGACATCATTTTCCATGTAACCATTTTTCTTTAAATTAACAACTTGCTTTTAATGGCCCTTGAACTTTTGAATGCCAACATTAATTTTTTGTCATCAAGATTTCACTTGATTCAATGTTCTCTCTTGTAGATTGTCAAGAAAGTTATGATAATTTTCTATTACTCTCAACCAAAAACCCTCTCTTGATTGATCATAATCGACAATTGAATCTATTGAAACATTAAGCCATGAACCAATGAGTTGTGTATTATCTTCAATTGAAAAGTAAACTCGTTTGTTCTTTTTTGTAGAATTCTCTCATCCTTCCTCTAGTGTGATATTTTTTAGTCCAATTTGGGTAAAAAAGTTGTTTTATGACATTGAAGGAAAAGTTTGAGAACTTAAAAAATTTTAGGTGGAAGGAAATTGATTATTTTGCATAAAATTCATTAGCGACGGTGGTTATGGCAAGAAGGGAGCCATTTGGTAATTTTGCAACAAATTGTAATAAGTTTGCCAATAAAACTGATTTAGATCCATTAAGAATGAGAATGAGAATGAAAGAAGAATAAAAATGGTGTGAAAAATATGATCACCAATAAGTGAATTTATATAGTTTCAAATGCCCAATTTTATAATATTTTAATTTCATTGATCAGATTCTTTGGAAGAAAAAAAAACTATCATGGTAAATTTTACACTAGCAAACGGTTACATAACAATAAATTTTATAACAAACACTCATACGGTGATTAGTGACAAACAACGATGAGATTCTTTTTTTTTAAAAAGGACAACCTTTTCACATACAACACTTTTCTCCTTCACGCCCAAACACATTTTTCTCTCTCGTCACACCTTTTCTTCTCCCTCACACAAATAACACACATAGAGGGTGGTGCCACCTTTCCCTTTCCCTTCCCCTTTCCTCTTTGCCCCACCCTTCTTTTTCCTTTTTCCCTTTTCCTTTCCCCCCCCCCCCCCCCCCCCACCCTCTCTCTGCGTAAAAGCTTCAGATCTGCACAAGGGCCACCACATTGCGCCTTCAGATCATGGTCAGATCAATGCTCCTTTGTCTACCAGGATCGAAGCTCCATCTCACCCTCACACAACCCATCTTTAGTTCATTTTTTGTTTTTTGTTTTTGTATTTATTATTTTTTTAACTTGGTTTTGTTTTTGTTTTTCAACTTAGATTTGTCGTTGCTGTTGTTGTTTGGAAAGATCGAACTTGTTGTTGTTTTTCAACTTGGATGCTCATCTGCTGTTGTTGTTTTTCAACCCATCTTTGTTCTCATTTTCATTCTGAGTAAGCGTTGGTTCCCTCCACAAGTAGTTAGGGAGAGAGAAAGAGTAAAAAATAATTTTTTTAGAATGATACATATCTTCAGGGTTCTCGTGGAAGAACCCATCCTCCACGCTGGAAATCTCAACTCTATCTCTAGTGGAAAATCTTGCCAAGATTAGATATTGAGCTCAAGAATCCAACTTAAAACTCGACACTAAAGATGCTCTTATAAACCTTACATATCAAGTTATTTCTCTATGAATAAAAGAATCTCCTAGAAGTTGAGTCCAATTATAATAAAGCTCATTTGGATAAACAAGTTGAAACATAGTAATTACATGAATATTTGACATAAGTTGATATTGGTACAATGATATTGTGAATGTTATTAGAATTTTTTATTTTAAAATTTAAATTTAAATGTATAATTCACGATCTTAACTACTATATTATTATGTTAAATGCATTTTATAAGAGTTTAATTCCAATGTAATGTAAGCATAATATATATATATATATATATATATATATATATATATATATATATATATATATATATATTGCTAAAAATAAAGTATCTTCATAATTGAAAGTCATAAACGTAGAGAAATTGAAATATATTGTTTCTCCAATAAATCAAACTCATTACATGTTGCCTCAACATAATAATATTATTACTTGAAAATGTGAAACAAAAAAATATTTCTTTTTAATAAAGTTTCATCACTCAAAGTATTTTGATCTAAAGTTTTAAACTAATGTATTTTTATTTTATTTTTACTGGAACTAATGTATTTTTCTATTATATGGATATATACAATTTTCATTATCTAAAGATTGATATAAAGTTTAAATTGTTTCTGTAGCTTCTTTTTCTTTCACTGCCGATCTATGAAATAAAAATTCAATGTCATATATTTAACATAATAAAGATTTAGACTCCTTTCTATATCATTAATTTATTATATAAACTAAATCAATACTATGAACTCAAATATAGTTTTATTTCTCCTGCCTATCTCATTTCATTTTATTAGTTAAAAAAACTGTGTAGTCTTTTTCAAAACCTCTTAAAGAGGGAGGGAAAATCATACAGTTCTATCTTTGAGAAGGCCATTTTCTTCACAAAGTTAACCTGGTTCATAGTCCCAATCGATCAAAAGTAGCAGCTGGGAAAATAAAATGTCTTGGGAAATGAAACATTTTGGGTTCAAAGTATATAGAACAAACAAACATGTAATAATGAAGAAGGAAATTGACATCTCAAGCACCCTTATAATAAAAACAAAAACAGTAGGTATTGTTGCGTGATCATATCATTATTAGCTGCGACCCCAATTTAATAGTGCCCCTTCACCCCATGGGTCCATGGGCCATAGGGTTCCCTTTTTGGGCTGCAGCTGGGGCAGACACCTAAACTCACCCCATTTTGTTTAATAATAGGCAGTTGTTTCTTATACCTTAAAATTAATTTCCTACACATTTTTAACTTATTGAAAAGGCTAATCCGAAATAAAACTACATTCCATAATGTAAAATTATATTTTAAAATATAAAATTATATTCTGGATTAACCTTTTCGGGATTTACATTTTGAAAATACTAATTAATAATAGAGTAAATTATACTGACATCCCATGAGATTTTATCAAATTTTTCAAATTATAATTTACTCATGATAACACATTTACATCTAAAATGAAAAAAAAAAGATATATGCTTTAAGTTTTTTTTAAGAAAAAATGAAATAACATCTTATTATGGGGTGTTAGTTTCAACAGATAAAATTGTATTTGTGGGAAACATATTTTAGGAATATTATCTCTTCGAAATGTTATTTTCATGAACATATTTTTTTGTCATAATGTCATTGGTACGAAATACCTACAAACTTTGTTAATCAATTATTAATTCCATTGTAAAACTTAGTTTTGTTACCTTTAGTGAAGTCACCCCTTCCTAACCATTTTTTCATCCATAAAAATTCGAACTTGAAACTTTACTTAAAGTGTACAAGCAATCTCATCACTAAGGGCTAAAATAATTTTTTTATTTCCTCTCCAAATGTTTCATTTTAGTCCTTATTAACATGGAACAAAAAGAAAAAAATTAAGAAAAATATTGTCATTGTCATTTTTATTTGATCTTTACATGTGTGAATAGTGAACACCACATATAGAATTAACAAGAACATGACATGATACTTAAGATACCACCTTATCATTTGCTAACAATGTCACTAAGGAACCGTTTTGACATATGAGATATAGTTTTGGAAATATTTTACTAATTTTCATCTTTTATTTTTTTGGGTAAATATGATATTGGTGTAAAATATTTATCAATTTTATTAACAACTCACTTATTACTTTTAATGGATTTTTCCTTCCAATCAAATTTTTCATGCATAAAACTCAAATTTAAAATCTTATTTAAATGATCGACTCCAATATCACTCGACACAAGAACTTGTTAGATCATTTTTTACTTTTAGGAACCAACTTGACAAAAACTCATTTTTAGGAAAAAAAAAAATCACTTTATTATGTATTAAAAGCAATCCCTCACAAAACAATAAATAAACGGCCAAAAATATTGGCTGAGTAATTAAGGAAAATGAATGTTTTTTTTTATTGGTACTGAAGAAAATGAATGTTGTACATCAATGTTAATAACATTAATGAATACATTGCTGGAAGCTTGGTGCAATTAAATGCCAAAACTGAACAGGTTTAAAATGATGTGTACGTGGACACAATTACTCTGTATTAATGTGCGAGTGGAGTGAATTTTCAATTACTCAGTATTATTAGATTGTAATTTTTCTCTTCTTTAGTTCTTGATTCATGATTTTTTTTATATCATATTTTAAAAAATATGTAATTTTAGTAAAAAATTTAATTTACATATATTTTATTTCTAAACAAGTTCAAACAATTAAACTCATATATTATCTCTGTTGTTGGTGGAACAATTTTAGGAACAATCATCAGGTGCATTGACCCCTACAAAAGAAATCATGAGGTGCATTGACACTAACAACAATTTACTCAGTCATATTGTCTATAATTGATCAAGGTAACTTAGATTTAACAAAATTAAATAAAAGACTTAAAATGTTGTTTTGAAAAATCCAAGGACCAAATGTAATAAAATTATTTTTGTGAGAAGTAAAACCAACAAGTTCATATTGAAATGACCAAAATCATATTTAATCCATTTTAAAAAAAACCTAGTCATGTTTTAACAATTTCAAAACATCTACCAAAAGCATTTTTAACCTCAAAATATGTTAATCAATTTTGTGACCTACTAGATTAATTTGACAATGGATCAATTTCCACTAAGTAAATCATGAAAAATACTTTTTAGTTTTTACGTATAATCTACGTAAGCATTATCAAAAGTGATACAAGAACAATTCCTAAAACAAAAAGGTTGACATATAAAAAGAAATTAAGAAAAGAATATATACGTTGTTGTTGTGGCGTGTCAACTGATTATTGTTCGTTAACTCAGGCAAAGGTAGCCGTTTACTTTAGCTTCTCTTTCACTCTCTGTCTCTCTCAAACGGCCACAAAAAATGAAAGATGCTGCTAAAGTTATACCCCATTGCATTTCATTACAGGGTACCTTTTCTTTCTTTTCTCTCACCCCATTTTGTTGTCTCTCTCTCTCTTCACTTACATAGCATAGGTTCCTTTCATTGTACTTTTCACTCAGAGAGATACATATAATAGAAATAGAAACACTTTTTTGAGAAGCACTTCGTTTCATTGTCATCATCATCATCATCATTCAGAGAGTGCATAGAATGAGTTCTTCTTCTGGTCAGAGCAGTGGCTATGATCTTTCCTTCAAGATCTTGTTGATCGGTGACTCTGCTGTGGGAAAAAGTAGCCTCCTTGTTAGCTTCATCTCCAACTCTGCTGAAGATATTGCTCCCACAATTGGTAATTCATTGCTGCTTCCAAAAAATTGTTCTTTCTCTCTCATGCTTGTTACTGCAAAAGTTTTTTTTTGGACAAAACCATGAAGAGAATACTTTTAAAAAATAAATAAATAAATAATATGAAAAATTGTGAAGTTCTCATGTGGGTTTCAATTGTGCTGTTGTGGACCACTCATGAACGTTTTGAGAAGATGTTTAATTCTATGTACTATATATGTTCTTGTTTGTCTGTTATGATTAGATCAGTGGTCCTCAGTTATTGAATTTGCTTGATACTTTGGTTATAAGATGTCATTCAGTACAAAATAACTGTTCTATTGTTTTGTTCCTGCTATGCCGTTGAAATTGACCTTGAGGTTTTGAATTGATAATTTGATGGTCATGCTGTTTTTTAATCAGATATTAGTTCTGATGTGATGTGATGTGGTGCTATTTGTTCTTATCTTTTGTTGTTCTATGTTATGTAGGTGTTGATTTTAAGATCAAGATGCTCACAGTAGGTGGGAAGAGATTGAAACTAACTATTTGGGACACTGGTAATAAAAACTCGAATCTTTAGCTGCTAGTTCATGAATTGGACCATTTTTAAGTTTCTGGCATCATGTGGATTGAATGCAAACAAATATAATGAAATATTTCTTATAGGGTCTTTCTGTTCAATCACTTTCCATTGACCAAAATGGTTGATTGAAGTGGAATTAATAACATTACATCTATATTGCAGCTGGGCAGGAAAGGTTCAGAACGCTAACTAGTTCTTACTATAGAGGAGCACAGGGAATTATTCTTGGTATGCAAAATGGTTTATGTGCATTTTTTTTTTCCTGCATTAGAGGCCTCACCGTTGTGGTTCCAGCTCAGATTGAACTCTATTTTAATTCTTTAATTTCATAGACCTAATAAGGACATTACAAATTCTTCACTCAGAGTCAGAGAATATGATAAGCATTTGCAAGGAATTATTATGACTTTTCTTATGAACATTGTGTTAAAACAGTTTCAATTATTGGATAGGTTTTAAATTTGCAATAGGGTAGCAAGGGATTTCTCAAATACATCTCCAATTGTTGTCTCATCTTTTTTGGCAGTTATTGCCATTGTCTTTTATGTCCATTTTATGGCATGAAGTGTTTGTAAGAATAGTTTTATTGGGTCCATGGCGCGGCTTCTGATTCTGAAGCCACCAGTTTGTGATGAGTAAGATGATTAATGCATGCTTTTGAATCGTTGATAGTTAACATGTGTTAAGTCCAAGCTTTCTACTTATAGAGTTTTTTCTTTTTTAGTTTATGATGTAACGAGAAGAGACACCTTCACAAACTTATCTTTAGTGTGGTCTAAAGAAGTGGAACTCTATTCAACTAATCAGAATTGCGTGAAGATGCTAGTTGGAAATAAAGTTGATAGAGTAAGTTGTGTTTTAGTCTTGTGCATTAATGTATGACCCAAGGAAATGAATCAGTAACTACTGTGAAATCTTTCCTCAATGAAATGTTTGAAAATAAAATTATGAAATATGTGGCTCTGAGCTTATCTGCACTCTGCATTAAGGTAAAAAACGATATTCAAGTTCTGTCTTCCATATGTCTCTCATCTCTATCATGATTTACACTGTTATCAAATTCAAGACAAGATAAGTAACTTGAATTCTATCGTGAAACCAACTAAAAGTCTAAAATTGATCTAATTTTGACCCCGTCTTGCCTATGGTTGGTACATATGGACAAGCATGTGACACTTACAAAGACTTTCCATACTTCTCTGCCACTATCACTATGATTAACGGATGATATACATCAGAAAAAGTAGATCCTTACATCATTTAGCCATATTAGATGAAAATTGACATCTCAACTGAGTCCATCACAACATCTGCATATAGCATGTTTTCATGAATTCTATGTCAATTCAGTAAATATAGCAATGATGCATGGATGCACTTTAGACAAAAGAAAAGTGTCATCTGGAACCTTTAATGAAAGCAACCCAAACCTGCTGTTAACAGTAATTTTACTGGAAACACTCCTGTTCGGATAAACTTCTGCAGGAAAAAAAAATAAGAATGTAAAATGAATTGAGCTGCTCCCAAGTAAAAATCAACTTATGCACTTAGCTTTTACAGAAGCTCTCTCGTCTAATTTCTCCAAAAGTTTAGGTGCATAAGTTGATTTTAACTTACAGAAGAAGTTCAATTCATTTTACCTTTTTATCTGAACAGGGTCTTTACTCTTTACTATTACAGAATCTTGTGAAAAAGAATGAATATTATGCAAAGAATAGGACCTTGGACATCCTCAACCGTTAATGCCAATTCTCAAATATGAGGCTCCTTTCATACACAAGCTTTAGATTTTTGGTGCAATAGACTTTAAGAGCATATATTTCTCCTAATTTCCAGTTGAATAATTTCTTTAATAGTTTATTTGTCTATTCTTAGGATTCTGAAAGGGTTGTGAGCAAAGAAGAGGGTTTAGCACTTGCCGAGGAGTTGGGATGTCTGTTTTTTGAATGTAGTGCCAAAACTCGAGAAAATGTGGAGCGGTGCTTCGAGGAACTTGCACTAAAGGTATGATTTTAGAAGCATACATTTATTAATTGACGTTTGATTCATCATACATGTACACAAAACAATTTTCCAATTAACTGGCGGTAAGGGGAACCATGAATGAGGTAACTTAAGCATAAAACAAATTTGCATGATAAAGATAATAGAAATCAATGCCTTTGTCATGGCAATTATTTCAAGTGATAAGTAGGAAAAGAAACCAGGTCTTGTGATTTTTCTTTCTCACGTTGAGGGGTTTCCATGTTCTAATTCTGCTGTTATCTCTTTTATTTCTTATTTTTCATCTTTATTTAGTGCTCACTTTAAGTTACATAGAGGAGGGAAACTTTCTTAACTTTGTTATGTTTTTGTCTAATAACATCCCAACATGTTCAATCAAGATATCAACACTGCAAATAGTCTATTAGCCAGTGATTTATGAGAGAATCCACAGATAAAGAAGTGCCTAATTTTTGCTTTAGGGGGATCAGTGAGTATTTATGGAAGATGCAATCACAGCTTGGAAAATGTAAAATAATGTTGAAAGAGTGGAACTGTGATTTGTGAATGGAAGTGATGATATTCTTGCGTGAATAAAAATTCTTTTGTAGAATATTTTCTGTGCAAATGCTTTTCCTTTCCTATAGTGACAAATATGGCGCCATTTCATAGATAATGGAAGTTCCTAGTCTTTTGGAAGAAGGATCTACAGCAGTTAAAAGGAATATTCTAAAGCAACAACAACAACCCCAAGCATCCGAATTTGGTGGTTGTTGCTCTTAATTGCTGCAATGTGAACATTGAGTCATAACTAGCGCATATTGGAATGTTCCCTCTGATCCCTGTATATGTAAGCTTCTTTCGTGATTTCCTATTGGTTTGTTTTTCTTTGCTAAATAACTTGTACCAATACTAATGGACAATTGGCAACAATTAGTGCCTATTAGCTTGTGTAAATTTCTGTGCATTCTGTTATTTTTTCTGGCCTATAATTTATCAAAATCACTACACCCTTGTGCTGTGCAACTACGAAAGATGTCATTTATTTATTGCTCCCTAGTCAATACTTAATCAATATATTAAGATTTGTACGTATCAATCTAAACACACTAAGATATAAACAGACGCAAATGTCCTGTGCCAATGTTAAAATTTGTAGGGCCCTGCCAAAATTTGTGGTGTCTTCATGTGTATGGCAATGTTATAATATGTAGGGCCCTGCCAAAATTTGGGGTGTCTTCATGTGCATCTCTACTTTTACATGATCTATCACGTGAAAAGATCATCTATTCTCTCAAGAGACCAATGACTACACACTCAAAAGGCAAAAGAGAAATGATAATAATATACTCTTATAGGATTATTGGACAATGGACATACATTTGTACTATTTTTAATACTATTTTTTTTTGGGTCAGCAAATACTCTCTATATTGAGTCAAAATACAGTCAAGGAAATTTTAACTAGCATATTCCTGCGTTTGTGTGTGACAATGCAAAGTTAGACGTGCATATAAACCATTATGGAGTATGTAATTATGTATCTACAATGCTTCAGAGTTAATTTTATATTAATCACTAGCTTATGAATAAGAGAGGCGATGAACAAGGGGAGAATGAAGACCACAAGTCGCAACCCTCTAAAAGGGTGCTTATGAATTATGATTGAATTTAAAAATGGTTTGAAATATTGGTTTTTAATTTTTGTCTGATTACTATAAAAAAATAGAAACCTTAAAAGGAGAATCGTATTGAATTCCTGTTGCGCAAAAATTAAGTTTTAGCTATTAAACTATATGAAAAATAAACTAATACAAAAGACATGTTTAAATTTTTTTTGTGATTTAAATCTTTATATGTTTTAGCTAATTTGGAACATTTATCATTTATTGTTTGAAGATAAAGTATTTTGTTAAAAAATAAAATAAATAAATAATGTAATGAAAAAAAAGCGTGTAACATGTAGGGATTTTATCCAAATACAATGTAATATCAAGAGAACTAGAGCTTGTGAGCTTGTGAGAAGACGAGAAATTTGTAAAAGCATCTCCGTGAGGGTGCTTACATGAGTTTAATTTTAAGCAACATTGGAGAAGATAACATGAAATTGCTTAAAACATTTATATTATAAATAACATTTTTCAAGCATAGTAAAACTCATAAAATTAAGTTAAACACTCATTTTAACAACCTTAGTATTAGAGTGAATTTGTGTGAAGTGTTTAAATTTATGTGAAATTATAAGATTGACAAAATTAAGATAAACAACTTATCTATACAACTATGCATTTCAAATTCTCTAAGAGTGTGTTTGGATGAGAAAATTTAAAATTTTAAGAATTTTAAATACTTCAACTGAAATTCTTTTTATTTTCAAAATTTTGTATTTGAATAAAAAAAATTAAAATTGTGAGGTTGAAAGAAAATAAAGGCAAAGAAAAGAAAAAATATGGTTGGTGTGCTTCGAAAGAGAAGAACACTGATGCGGCATAAGAAGTTGTAGGGGAACTGGAACACGACGGTGTACCCCACCACACCTGACCACAACATTTAGTCAACGGCACACGGCATGACCCAGACCCTCCGCGTCGGCAAGCACCTCCGCCGCGAGATGGATAGTGACGGCTGCTCCCCTGACTAGCAGGTGTAGTCCTATGTGTCTCCCTACGCCCACACTCAAATTAATGTTGCACGAGCTCAGACGGTATTTCTTTTGAAGAAGAGGATCATCGACGTGAGGGAAGAGTCGCGAGTTCGAGAATGAGATTTCGAAAACTTTTCAGGTGGAAGAGAGGATGGAGGTTACAAAGAAAATACGTCAACGTTTTAGAAGATTCAGGAAGAGAATTTCAATTTCTCACATTTTAGAAGGAAATTAAAATTCCACATTTTTAGTTGTTTAAAATTTTGTTTTAAAATTTCAAAAATTTAAATTTTTCATAAAAAACATCCAAATAATAAATTTTATATTACAAAAATTTAAATTCTCTGACAAATTACTTTACTCAATTAAAATTTTTCATCCAGACGCACTCTAAGGATGTATTAGGATCCAATTAAAAAACCAACCCTAATTACAATTATTATCAAAAATATATATTTAATCAGTTTGCTTTTACATAGTTATGGAGAGAATGCTTTTTAGGAAGAGTTGGTGGCTATGAGCTTCTATGGCCAAGACTTGATCCAAAACGTAGCTACAAGGAGCGTGGTTTCGATGATGGCCGGGTATTTTGGGGGCCGAAAAAAGACATTTTGGGGGGCTCCTATTTATTAATAGATTAATTAATTGGTAAAGTAGCATTATCAGTAAACAAATCCTTAAACAAAATCCTTTTAATTGGCACCTTATGACGTCGTTTACCTCACTTTCTGCGTTTCAAGTAATAACATTCAAATTGAAGGAAAAATCGGAATTCTTTCATTAATTATAAAAATTACCAAACACCACCTGATTGTATATTAATCAAGCTTAATTCAGCATAATAATAACAATAAATGATAATTAAACTTAAGGGAGAATTAAAGGGCAACCAGAAACATTATAAGCAAAATTAAACTTATATGATAATTAAACGACAAGTATAACTATCCAGTCATAGTTCACTGACATGTTGAAGAGTAAATATATTTCACTTAAGCAAAGTAACGAAAACAAACAAGCTTGCCCCACTATAAGTAATCCGGGAATCCTCATTTTTATCTGTCTCCAGAGTTAAAACTTCCTATGGTGCTCCTCTAATAAATCATTTTGATTTTTGAACTTCGAAAAAAGAGTAGTGTATGAAATACAGATTTTATGGTCCAAAAAGTGTAGCATCTCTGTCAAAATGGAACTAAATATTTCTACTGAAATGCTATTGGCATGCCATGGCAAGAGCTGCAGCTTCAAGCAGCCTCCGAGCATCTTCCTGTTCAGGCAAATCCGCAGGGGCCTGCCAAAAAAATATTTTAGAAATTAATGAAGAATAGAAATGGGTAATTCATATTTATCTGTTTAAGTTGACAAGACATTTTCTACATTCAATAATTATAAAATTTTCACTTAAAAAGCAAAAACAATAAAATGCTTTGACCATTTCATACACAAATCCTTTAAAGTATAAACAAAGTGAAAACAGATAATATTTTTAAATTACTAGTAAAAACAAAACGTTTTCTCAAACCAAAAATGCCCCACATTCCTTTCAGAGCTTACCTTCCCGTATAAGTTTGCCTTTGTGGGAGATGCGCCATTAGACAGCAGCAACCTAATTACATCAATATGCTCACCTCTTGCAGCGTGATGGAGAGGCTGTGAGAAAATGATCACAAGACAATGATGGAGAACAAATCAGGAGAAATTCATCAAACATGACCAAAAGACAGTTAGGGATAGAAATGCTTGATTGACGTTAGCATCGCGAGTAGTTGGGTAGGAACTCAAATTTTTCGAAGGGTAAATAAATACTCACAGTATCACCCTCAGAATCAACTGATTCTAGCATTCTCTTTATATGTTCTGCATCATTTGCTCTGTTAAGCAGCAGCTGGACTATCTCAGTAAATCCTGATAAGACCATCAAAAAGCAAAATGGCATTGAAATTCTCATCCCCAGATAAAAATAATAGAATGTGATTTCAAAATCAAACTACCTCCTGCACAAGCATCGTGCAAAGGAATAGCACCCTCTTCATCCTTAGCCTCAATGTTTGCTCCTCTTTCTATTAGCAGCTGCAGTTTATCAAACAAGATCAACAATTCATGCAATGTTGTATAATAATAGTAATAATAATAATAGTAATAGTAATAGTAATAGTAATAATAATAATAATAATAATAATAATAATAATAATAATAATAATAATAAGCAAAGATAATAAACCTGGACACAAGCCAAATGGCCATATAAACATGTCAAATGAAGAGCCGTATCCCCATCCTCCACTGGCTCATCAATACTACCAGTCAAGTTATCTGCAGTAAATAGCATGAGGGTAAGCATAAAAAAAAGGGCACCCAGTCCCAGTATGCCAGTGAGAATGTATTTAGATATCAAACAAATCAAATCATAGTCATTTTTAATCATTCTCTACAAATTAAATGTGTATTTGAAAACATGTTGAGAAGAAAGAAATTACGTCAAATTCACTAAAAAAAAGTGTTTGGAACATCTTCAAGGTGAGAAAAATCAATTAACTTTCCTTGCTGAATAGATGTTTCTATGGTATTGCTAGTGTGTTTGGATTAACTTCATGGTGAGAAATAATCAATTATTTTTTATAATAGGTAAAGTAACAAATAGTTGCTTAAACTTTTTCATGGTATCACCATGGTTTTCTGGGTTAGAATTGATTCTCCTGTGCTGTCAAATTGATTTTGTATGTTATCCAAACTCACTGGTAGAAGCCATAAATACTAGCTTCTAAGAGTGAAAAACTGCATCTGAGAGACGTGAAACCAAACACGCTGTACATAAATCTTAAAAAAAAAATTAAATTTTTACTGCTAATGTACCAGACAGAGGATCATATCAGATTCAAAGTCCATGAAAATCAAGGTTTTAAACTGTAGTCACGGTCACAATTTATCTCAATTGTTGATATTGCGAATAAATGCTGTCAATGCAGCCGGCAATTGCAGCCACATCAACCCTAAAATCCCAAAATCGTGGATGTAGACCTTTTTATAAAAGCTTAATGAAAATATGGTATTTTTATTTTAAGACACTCAAATTCTTTTCATACAATTTGACAGAGGGTGACAAATATTTATATCACCCTTATTAGTAACTATCCGTCAATCAATTTTCTAACAGAAGATATAGATAAACCTAATTCTCTAGTTTGCTAGGGTTTGGATTGAACTTGGCAGAAGTAATATATACTAGGGTAGGGTATAGCAAGGGCAGGTCAGTGATCCATTATTACAGTAAATTGAAGAGAGAGAGAGAGAGAGAGACCAAGAGCGAGACGGAGGGCGTGGGCGTCGCCGATTTGAGCGGCGGCGGAGAGGTCGCGGAGGTGAGGAGGGGTATCGGTGTCGTCTTCGACGACACCTTGTTCTTCGAAAAGGGCATTGTCGTCTAACTCCTCTTCGTCGTCGTTGATGCCGTTGCGCCTCCCAGGAACCGCCATTGATCCTTATTTACTACTACTTCCCCTCTGTGCCGCCGCCTGCAATTTCTCTCACTCTGTTGCAGTGTCACGGTATTTCTCGTTAAGGTGTGAAGGGTTTAAAACTTTAAATATGTTTTCAGGATTTATCTTTTGATTTTCTTCTTTTTAAATTTTTATGTGTTGTTATTTTAACTTTGGTAGTATAAATTAAATTTTGACTTTTTAGTCACATTAATAATTAATAATAGTTAAATAATGATACAGACTAATGTGAAAATTTTAATACTATAAAAATTACTTTTAAAAATAGTTAAGATAGAAAAATAAGTTAAAAGATATATATTTTGTTGATAAATTATAAGATTCATTCTTGTATTAATTACCAATAGTTTAGTTCAACTAGTTAAATAATATACGTGAGTAATTGTAAATTTTTAGTTTAATGCTTGTGTGGTTTTTTAAGTTTTTAATTTTTCTATCCTTTTTTTTATTTTGTTGTTTTTATTCTTTAATTATGTAAATTAATAAATAAGTAAATGTAGTAATATTGATAATTTTTTTTATCAAAATATCAATAACTAATGTCTACATCAATTTAATGACTTAAATATATTTTATTTCTTACAATTTATTTGTTTTCTCATTTTTGTTCTTGTAATTTTTTTAAAGTCTCTTGAATTTGTTTTTTTTATTCCTTTGTCATTAAAAATTGCTAACATGGTTAGCGGTTAGTTTACAAAAGTAAGTACCACTTCATTAAATAATGATATCAACAAGAGTCAAGTTAAAAAAAAATGTGTCATAAGTACATGTCAGTAGACAAAAAAAACTGATATAATTTATAATAACTAAAAATAAAAATAATTTAATTTATAAGGACCAAAACAAAAAGGAATATAACATAATAATAATGTCAGTGATTATTTGTTTATTTATAAATGCACTAAATTAGTTTCCGAAAAATAATGTAACATGCATGATAATGATCCTTTAATATTGTGGTTTTGTTATCAAATTGTTAAGTGTGTTTGGGTAAATAAACTTAACTATTAAGTTCTAATTTAGGGTAATTGTAAGTTTTATTTTGTTTTTTTTCCAAACTTAAATTTGAAACAAACTTGTTTGAGTAAAAACAGGTTAAAATGCTTTCCAAATAAATTCCAAAACCATTTTATCTCACTTCTGAAAACAGAAAGACAGAAAAAAAAATGTTTTCTATTATAATTTTAAGTTTTAGAAATTACTGTATATTTTTTTATGTTTTTATCCATCTTTAATTCTTTGCCTTTTGTCCAATCTTCTTTTCTTATTGGATATTCTTTGCCTTTTGAGCATGAACTAAATTTGGGCATTTTTAGACCAATTTGGTCTTGATCTTGGTATGAGTTTTACTTGCAAAATCCTATATAAAATCAGAATTAGTCCTTAATTAAGTAGCTTGAATTGAACTTAGTTTTTTTTTTTTTTACTTGACCTACTATAGCTTACAACTTGCATCAAGACCACAACTAACAGACTCAAACTCTCTTCATGAAATATGGGCTTGAACTTTAAAATTTTAAGTACAAATTAAATTTGGAGTCTTTAAGCTCAATCTAGGGTTAACTTGCAAAATGTTTATGCAAATTGAGTTTTATTGGACTTGTACCTCATTTTAGAAGCCTAAATTGATTGTGTTTGTTTGAGAGAAAAAAAACCAAAAATACTCTTACATATAATATATACAAGTTGACAATTCATAAGACCATTATGAACTCATAATTTGTATGGAATTGAACCTCTAACTTTCGCGTTATTAGCACAACACTCTATCCAATTGAGCTAATAAGTCAATTATGTTATAAAATAATTAATGTCGTTATATATAACACAAAAATTTCTAATGTATATTTAATACACATACTTTACATAATAAATTTTATAACAATTATTTTTTTACATATATAATTTTTTATTAAACCTATGATTTTTATTTAAAATTTATATATGTAAAAAAATATTATTAGATCAAAATTAATTGTTACAAAATTTACTATTTAAACTTATATATGTATTAAATATATATTAGAAATTTTAGTATTATATATACGATATTAATTATTTTATAATATAATTGACCTATTAGTTCAGTTGGTTAGAACGTCGTACTAATAACATGAAAGTTACAGATTAAAATTATAAAAAATATGTTGGATGTAAAAAAAAAAAATATCTGGTGCAAGAAGAAAATTCCTTTTTTGTCCAACATCAAGTCTACACCAAATTGATATTCAAACCTGTCCAATGAAACACAAGAATTGATTTTTAAATTTTAAAGCATGAAGTTAAATCTAGGCCTTTTTAGTTGAATTTGATCATGGCTCTATTTGAGCTTAGCCCAAAAAAAAAAATCATATAGATTAGACTTCCATAGGATTTAGACCTTGAATTTGATTTTTTTTTCTTAACTCAACCCATGACTCACATCAAGCTTGTAACTAGTTAAATATAATCTATAAGACTTAAAGCTTTAAATGTGGGACATAAATCAAATGTAATTTTTTTTAGCCTAATCCGATATTGACCAATTTGGGCTTAGCTCACAAAACTCGATAAAAACTTAAACTTTTCTTTTATATTATGTTATACTCTCACTCTAGATTCTTTCATATCTTTCAAGTGAACTTTTTTTTTAAAAAAAAAACAAATTGTAAGATTCACAAAAAGTTTTTAAAACTAGAAAAATAACAACCGAAAGTACAAACTAAAAACTAGTTTTATTTTTTTAAAAAAAAATTGGAAAATTTTAAAACCAACCTAGATAGGGCCTAAATAAATGTTTATCATATAAATACTTATGTATAAGTCATTTTTAAAATCAAAGAGATAAATAATATAGTTGAAATTTTTTCATAGAGTGTAAATTATTTTCACAAAATATTGTAGAAAGTTTATTGAAATGAGCTGAAAACAACTTATGAATATAGAGTAAATTATTGTTATACACTCTCTTAAATACTTATGTTATAAGATAAGTTTAAACAAACTGTAAATAATATCCATCTTTTTTATATAAAAAAACTAACTGACATGAATTATCATCGAAGGATCAATTTGTAACTTCATTCACATTAAATTCTTTAACAAACTTTTTATCGTTGAATGAATTTTATCTGACTCTCGTTAAATAAAGAATATGTCCAAAATTATATATTTAATTCCGCCCACATAAAACTCACCCTATAAAAAAATTGTTAAAAAAATATTGCTAGTATGTCCCTTTCTTTTTAATGAGCTATACATTGGAGCATATCTCGTGAATGAATCTTAATTTTCTTGTCGTAAATATAGTCACATGCATATGTGAGAATAATGCTTTTCATTTTCCACCATGATTCCACCGATAATCCAAATAATTAGCAAAATATTACCGAACAGGATTAAAAATATAACATCATCTACGTCTCTCTTGCCTCTCAAACGAAAAAAAAAGAAAGACTTAACTATTAGGTTCATGGAACACGTTGAAACTTGAAAAAGAGAAAGAATAAGTAGTGGCTAAATTATTTAGCTTTTGGATCGGTAATCTGAGATACCTTACCTTTTTTATCATTTGTCAACCTAAACAATTGTTGTTATATATTTACATAATGATTAATCTTTCTTAAAAAAATGATATTTTTAATAAAAAAAATTAATTACATTTTTTTCATTAATAATACTTAAATATGAGAGTTTCCTTATCTTTGTATTTGGTTTATCCAATGATAAAATGTTGTTACAAATAATTTGTAAATAATAATATTATTTACATAATGATTAATTTTTTTTTAAAAATTAATATTTTTAATAAAAGAAATTTAATCACATTATTTTACATTATTTCATTAATAATACTTAAATCTGAAAGTTTCCTTATCTTTATGGTTCATCCAATGATAAAATGTTACAAATAATTTGTAAATAATAATATTATTTAACTAATCAAGTCAAAAACAGTGTTGTACTTTTTAGCTGAAACAATGATTGAGGAGAGAAAATTTTAAACACAGTTAATTAAGAAGAATACCGCAGAAAAACGTATAGTCTGGGTTTGGCATGTTTGACTTATGACCGAATCAACAGATTACGCAGTGGTAACGCGAAAAATTGCATCATGGTCTGTAAATTAACTATGACTTTGGTAATTATTAATTTGCTTGCTAATCAGATTAAACTTCTATTTTAATAATTTTTTTAAAGGAACTTCTATTTTAATAATTTATGTTAACCTTTACCGTATTGTTTTTAAAATCTCAAGTTTTATCCTTTTATAAAATATTTTAATTCAAGTCAATGCTAACCAAGTCTTCACTCACTTTTTCACTTATATTTCTCCTTATTTTAGAGAAACTAATTTTTTTTTCTTGTCGTCAGTTTCATAAAACTAAACTTTCTTGCACACGAAAGAGGAGGCACAGAGAAACTAATTGATAGATTTCGGCCTGTGATTTTGTTTTGTTGGTGGCAACTCCTATCAAGCCTCCTTTTGTTTGTTCTCTTACACTTCTCGATCTCGACTTCTGATCAAGCAACGTTTGATAGGAAAGAAAGAAATAATATATAAAAAAATATATTTTATTTCATGAGATTTATGTCTCTTATATTTTACTTTGATTCAATTTTTTTTTTATTTCTATCCTCTAGACTAAATACATCCTAAATAATCCTGATTTTTCTGATACACTAATTTTGTACTCATTTCTATCTCTTCTACTTTTATGTACATGATACATCATATTTACTATTTTTCCTCCTTTCATGCTCAATTCCCTTTTTTTTTCTATACATATTGAAGGTTATTATTACTTTTTTTTCTGATCACATGCATATTGATAGTCAATCAGATCAGAAAAAAAGAAAAACAAATTTCTAAAAATTAAGACAATAAACAGCCTTGAAAAAAAAACTAAATATTCACGAAATTGTGAATCTATTTAAGTATAAGCCAATAAATGATCGAATTCAATTTCATTGAATGCCACAGAATGAATGGAAAGAATCACCATATACAAGTTGAAACGAAAAAAATTATAAAAATAAAAGTAAGGTAAATAATTAACACTGAATACAAATTGGTTCTTGGGGATGAGGTTAACTTATAGAGAAACACAGACTCCAACTTCAGTAATGACAATCCACCAAAGAAGACTGCTTAGAGAAGACAATAACGTTTTTTTCTCTTTGCTGAAACGAAAACTTGGATTCTCTATGATCATCCTCTGGTAGTGCTGGAAGATTCAAGTCCAACTTCAAGGGTTTCTTGGCTTCTTGAAATTCATTGCTACCACCAACACCAACATTTCCACCACTCATAGAAGTTGCTAAAGAAGCATTCACAAGAGTTCTGTGGCGCCTCATGTGGCCCCCCAAAGCTTGCCCTGATGAGAATTCAGCCCCACAGATAGAACACTCGTGAACCTTAGCCTTTGTTGTTGTTGTTGTTGTTGTGCTACACATATTATTATTAACCCCATTTGGTATTTTCAAGGAGAGGGTGGTACTGGTGGTGGGGTCATAACGATCATTATTCTCTTCAACAAAAGTAGTAACTGCTTCTGATGAAAAGGTGCCGTTTTGCTTAGGCTTCTTGTGACTGGCTCTATGTCCTCCAAGTGCTTGGAATGAAGGGAAATATCTGTTGCAAGTCTTGCACTGGTAAAGGTATAGGCTTGTTGACTTGTGGTTATCGTTGTTGTCGTTGTTGTGATACGACGTTGGTGCTGCCACGTGGTGTCTGCCTTGAGCGAGAAGAATAAGACAATTCGCCATGTCTTCGTCTTCTCTCAATTCAATTGTGTTGGTGGGAGAGGGTGAGGTTGTGGCACTATCAATGGAATTGTTGGTGCTACTTGAGGTTGAATTATTATAAGGCATGGCTAGACTAAGAGGGGATGGTGCCCTTTGACGCTTGGTTCGCTTGCCCTTGATCATCATCATTTGGTGGGTGTGATCCTTGGAAGCCACAAGTAATTCCTCTTGGACTTGCATGTTGTTGTTGCTTTTGATGTTGTGTGAAGAATGAAAGAGAGTGGAGGGGTTAATATATTGGTGGTTGGTGTGTGAGAGAGAAAAGGTTTCAAGTAATAGAGGCAAAAGAAAAACACCCCGTGAATTGAACAGTATACAACCGCGTTTTGGCTTTGCCAGACTTGCGTTCTCTAACCTTGAAAAAATTATATATATAGGGATATATAATAATGTATTAGAAGGGTGTGAAGTGTATAGAGAGAGAGAGATGCAATGTGAAGTATGAGGAGGTGAGGAAAGGAGCAAGATTCGGTTGGCTTTGAAGGAAACCCATTACTTTTTCTCAACGATTCCTTTCTGGAGGATTGGTTTGCAAGCCTGGAACCGCACAGAATTTGCAACTTTCACCTCACTTTTTTCTTTATCTTCCTTTTTTAATTATTTCCTTTTCTTGTTAGTGTTTTGTTCTTTCTTAATATGTAGTAGCTTATCTAGTTATAGTTTCCTTAGTTTCTAGTTGTACATGTATATTTTTTTTTGTTTTTGTTTAAATTATATATTTTCTATTAAATGTAATCTTATTTGAATCAGATAAAATTATTATGAATGATAGAATTTTTCTTTTAAATATTTAATATAATTATATATTTAAAACTTGGATCTAAAATATTTTATTAAACTAAAATAATCCAAAAACAATTGATCCGGATCATATGTTTGATGGTTACATGTATAACTTTTAGTTTAACTAAATTAGAACCCAATTGAATCAATAATTAGTTAACAAACTAAACATATGTCAAATATATTATGGGTTGGACACGATCCTTATGACTTGTGATGCGAGATTATCTTGTACTAATAATTAATATTTTAGCTTGTAGCAGCCATGACTTGATGATTAATAGTAGCTATATAGGCACTTGCTAAGAAGGGGAACTCATGTGCAGTTGACCCCAACCACTTATTTTGCACATTTGGCACTACTTCAATGGACAATAATATCCAACAATCACGCCGCATATATGCATGGCCCTTATTATGTGATTCAAATTTCATAGTCTTTCCCAATCATTTGGTGTCGGGTAAAAAGCACTGTATATTATATACAGAGCGTGACTCTGTCTTGAGTCCTAACTACTACCATCAATTAATGTACACCCTCATTATCATTGTTATTTTTTTTACGTTAAAATGTGAACTACTTGTGTGTAGTGGCGCTTTCACACCAAGGAAACTTTAAATACTTGTTCTATATATAGTCAACTACTTGTTTTTCTTCTCCTAAATTAGTTTGAATCCGGAATTAATAACTACTTTATTAAACAGACCAATTTTTAGTAACAATTTGTTACTTAAATTGATGGTCCGGTTCAATATCCACATTTTTGTATGAAAAAAATATCTATTTGAAGAGGTTAGTCTTAGTCCTTAACTTTTAGT
This sequence comes from Glycine soja, assembly GCF_004193775.1. Classification (NCBI taxonomy): domain Eukaryota; kingdom Viridiplantae; phylum Streptophyta; class Magnoliopsida; order Fabales; family Fabaceae; genus Glycine; species Glycine soja. Next base: position 25,923,957 of record NC_041014.1, on the reverse strand, counting down.
AGAGTCAGAGAGATATCTTCAAAAACTTTGTTAATTAAATTTCTAAAATGATCATTGTGAGATGAGAATTTATGTATGAAAATGCATGTTGTGCTAATCACTCCTTAATGTATTATCTAACTTTTTATTTAATATATGAATAATACATAATTATAAGAAGCTTTAGTGCTGTGTTAAAAGGCCTAATACAACATCATATGCAACAAGATTTGTTTTCTTTAGAAAGGAAGCGATGTTAATGAAAAAAAAAATGAAAAGAAAAAGATAGTGGAGTATGGTGAAGTAGTATACATGCATGGACGGTGGCTATGACGTAGGGGTTATCAATTGGTGGTGTAAGGTATAGAGTATATGGATATAAGAGGGTAAGAGAGATTCTTAGCGTAAGGAATTCTTATGGAATGGAGGGGTTGTCAGGGGCACGTAACAGCATCAGGTATTGGTTAGCTGCAGTTAGTGGCTTAAAGCAAAGCATCTTGTTCACTGCTAAATAATCTTAATAAGAACAATTCTCAATTATTTTGGATTTAATATAAAAAAAAGTGTTTAATTAATGCAAGAATGCCTATAAGTCTACAACACTAACTCACCACCTTCTTGTATCTAAGAAAATATATGAATTATTATATGATAATTTTAGTTGTTTATTTTTTTTATTGGGGGAACATTATCTGACAATCTTGCTTAAGCGTAGACAAGACACGAGGCGAGTTTGATGGTGAGAATTCGTATATAACATGTATTCCACTACAGTAGTGTATGATATTCCACTTCACATGCTGCAGGTACCACTATCGGTTATTTGAACCTTTAGAGCAAGAGATCAATGATTAGCACCAATTGAGGTTCAGCTCACGAATTATATCTATGTACCATATTTTATTATCAACTTGTAACTCAAATTGATAATTTGCCTTAATTAATTTTAAAATTATTCATTATCTTAAACTTTTGCTTTTCAGAAATTGGGATATGTAAAATACTTTGAATAATATTATTATTTCTACCCACTTTAATTTCTTCAGAGGCTTTATTTTTTTTTTTCCAAGATCGAGAAAACAACATCCCTAGCTATACTTTCTCAGCTGGAATTATTAAAGTTAAAACAGGCATCTATCTGTAATTTATTTCCATAATTGTAGGAATATATGCTGGGCATACTGATTGAATTAGATGTATTCCAAAACATTATTAATAATATGAGATATAAATTGCATCTACACTTCCCTATACTATTTTTCAAAGGTTTAAGCTGCTCATGATAAAAAGGTCATATTTGGATAATTCAATAATATTAAATGTTCATGGGTCATATTCTCATTGTACTATGTACTATTGGAAAAGTATGCCAACCTAGTCGATTGAAAAGTGAAGGAAACCTCCGGAAAACGTATTCTTATATGAGAGTTCGTATTGTGCCATCGATAATAAAATTACATATCATTTATTTTATTTTTTTTGTTTTCTCAAATTACTCCTCAATTATTATTTTTAAAATTTTAAAATTGAAAGTTTTTTAAATTAAAAAATATTATTAAAGATAACTTTAGAAGTCAGAATCCTAATTTTTTTTTTAATTACTTTCAACACTTTTATAAAACATATGCTTAAAAACAATAATAATCAATTTTATACCCTAAAACCCAAAAGATTTTTTTTATATAAAAAGTGTTAAAAATAACTAAAAAGATTTTAGGGTTTATACTTTAAAGTTATCTTTAATTATATTTTCTAATTTTAAAAAATACAATTTCAAAGTTTTAAAAATAATAATAAGAATTAATTTAAAAAACAAAAAAAAATTAATAAAAAAATAACATATAATTTGATTGGTTAAAAAATTAACAACATCAAAATCTCTCAAACTATTAGGTGGAACATAAAAACTCTCATTCTTATATACCGCCTTACATATTCACATCGCTACATACTGCTTCTGTTGGATCGCCATGTTCTAGCTATTAATTAATAGCGTAATATATTTCTGTAATATCTATCAATGACCCACTACAGAGGAGAAATAGGAAATAATTAAGAAAGTTCAAGTGAAAAATAAAGTGAAAGAGAGATATGATAGGAATTAATACTAAGTGTATGTAATTTGTTTACCTTTTGTTTTAAGGGTGAACTGCTATTTCGGTATCAAAAATTAAATCTACTATCACTTAGGTCTCTCTTAAAGTACTAAAATATCATTTAAATCTTTAAAAGTGTAATTTGTTTGTTATTTTAATTTTACTATTAATTTTAATTTTTATTGTTAAAGTTAATGTTGATGCCTATATGACATGTTATCTACATACAAGACAATTAACAATTCACACATGAAACATCCAACGGCGGATCTAGGATCCTGGATTACGTGCAACTAGTGTTATTGGAGAGTAAAAAATAGGAGAATAGTGGGTTCAAATATAAATGAACCAGAAGGGATTAAAAAAAATAAAAATTTAAGACATTTAAATGTAACTAATCAAATTCAGAAAGTGCATTTGCACACTCTGAACTATATATAAATATGCCAATGCACATGACAATTCATTGTATACATGACAGTTGATAGTATACATTTAAATGATAAGTGATAGATGATCGGGTTACTGTTATTTTAATTAATTCTTTTGATTAGCTTGCTTTTACTTTATTGTGGATCAAAGATGACCTCTTTTGATTTTATATTTGTAATTAAGGATTAAAATAATTAAAATAAGTCCTGACTCAATATGTCTCTTAGGCTTACAATTCAATTCAGTGAGAAATGTTAACAAACTCAATTTTATATTTTTTCTATTATTAACTATTAAGAATAGTCTCACATTCGATAATTTATGAACATGATAAGTGCTTATATAGTTGGGTATATCATCTCCTTATGAATCGGTTGGTTTTTAAGGGAACCTTTCGGATGACTTTGTTGCACGATAAATTTAATATGATATCAGAGTTATATTTTATTTCTGTCCGACATGTAAGTTCATTACAACATTTTTGGCTTTAGATCACAACAAAAAATTGTGTTCATGTGTGAAAAAAATAATAATGTTTTCACAACCTCAAACAATAAAAAAGATCACACTTTTTTAGATGTTGTCTTTATTTTATGACCACCGTTTTTTAAATGTGGACAAATACTATAATCTACAATTGTTGTGTTTAAACTATGGCTCTATAACCGTTGTCTAAACCTTAAGGCCATGGTTTTTTAAGTAATTTTATACATGTTATATGTTTAAGCCACGGTTATATATAGAAGTATGGACATATATTTTAGACAACGTATTTTGTGATGTAGACAAATAGCATAGCCAATAATTGTATAATAGTTGTCTAAACGATTAAACCACAATTTTTTAGTCGTCATTTTACCATAAGAAATGTTCTAAAATAGTATATATAGTGACAATACTTAATTAATTATAAAACCTGGCTAATGATTAAACTTTCAGTAGAAAATTAAACAAAAATAAATAAACAATAAATTAACATATTAAAATTAATTCATAAGTAAATTAATGGATTAAATGATGGTAAATACATGCAAATTGGTTCAACTAGGTACTAATGAAACGTAACTAAAGTTCTTAAATTTCATAAGATAAACGAGATGATGTCCTTGACTTTTAGGCTCGTGAGTAGACTCGAAAGAACATCTTAAATCCCTTTGAGACGCTAAGTTAATCACTGAAAGAAAGAAAGAAATAAAAAATTAAATATATGAAAAGAATTAGATTATAATATATATATATATATATATATATATATATATATTATTTTCTCATAATTAAATATGTACTCTTTTCACAATTCTAAATTAGGAGAGACTGTCATTAAATGAGTTAGAATTTATTTTATTTTCGATAAATATCAGCTAATAATAAAAACTTTAAAGTGTGGCTAGCAAATTCTCTAATTTATTTAAGGCCTGATTTATTTAGAAGAAAGGTTAGGTTGACACTTTTTAAATAGTTGTTTTAGTTAGGCAGGCCAGATAGCGTGGTTTTAGAAAAGTTTACAAAATTTAATGATTTCAATTTTTTATAAATATTATTTAAAAAAATATTAGTATCTAAAATATAGTATTATTAATTATTTTAATAACTAAAATATTATTTTTCTAACTTGAGTTGATTTTAATAGTTACACTATAATTTATTTATTTTTGGATTTTAGCCGTTTACAATGTGGTAAGTTTATTAGTCTACAGTTTCACAATAACTTATGGTTTTAAGTTGAAGTCTTAAGTATAAAATTGGAATAGATATTTCAAGAGAAGATTTTGTTGTTTATTATTATATTATTAGTTGGCTTAAGCAAAATTGTCTCTAATATAAAATACATGTGGTTTTAAACTAAAAAAAAAAATGCTTTTAAATAAGCTAGATTTTAGGAATAGTGAACAACACAAGGATTATATTATTCAGCATTAGCAGAATTCATACCAATCAACCGAATTCAACTGAGACAATTAACTGAACTTATTCAAATTAGTTGAATGTAACTCCCAGAATTAACTATTAGAGATTTGAGTATCTAAGTTCTTAACCTAGGCCTTGAACTGAATTTCAAAACGGACAATATTTATTGCTTCGTTCTTCTTCATCTTGACTCGCAAGGTACAGACATTCTTGAAGTTCTAAAGCAAATCTTCCACTTGTTGCATCACATTCACATACATAAATTACGAATCTAAGTGCAATGCAATATGTGATGTGCGATAAAATTGGGAATGTCAATGGAATTATAAAAAATAAACACAAGTCTTGATGGTGGAATGTTTATATGATTGGAGTGAAAAAGAAATGAAAGGGAAAGTACGGAAATTGGAAGTAGATATTGCCAATTGGTCCTTTCTCTGCTTGGTTACCCACAAAAATAATAGCTAAATATATATATATATATATATATATATATATATATATATAAAAGTATAGCGAATTCCATAATTTAGAAATTTTATTTAAGAATTATTTTTCCCTTTCACTTCTTTTTTTAAATTTTTCCCAGTCTAAAATTCTAAAACATAAAAAAAAGTTAGTTTTATTTTTTTTTCTTTTCACTTCTTCTTGAGGTCCAACAAAAAAGCCCAGATGTGTTCTATTATCTTCAAAATGACAAAATCCTTAAAAAAAACAAACTCAGCATTGACTTAAGCTACCGCACCATTAGTTCTTCTTGGTCTGAACCATTAAACTAGACTCACACGCGCACCCATCACCGTCTGATCTCGATCGCACGGACAATGGCGTACCGCAGCGCCATCGTGCGCAGAGCCCAAGAGGCCAGCCACCGCGACACATGGCGAGCCGCTCTCTCCGAATTCATCTCCACACTCATCTTCGTCTTCGCCGGCTCCGGCTCCTCCGTGGCCGTCGACAAGCTCACCGTCGACAAGCCCTCCGCCCTCGTCGTCGCCGCCGTCGCACACGCCTTCGCCCTATTCGTCGCCGTCTCTGTAAGCACTAACATCTCAGGCGGCCACGTCAACCCTGCTGTTACGTTCGGCGCCTTCGTCGGCGGCAACCTCACCTTGCTCCGCTGCGTGCTCTTCTGGATCGCGCAGATTCTTGGCTCCGTCATCGCTTGCTTGCTCCTCAAATTCATCACCGGCGGACAGGTACCACAGTAATGCACTCATACCTTAAAATTATTGTTCAATCATAAATCATCCGTTGGGACCACTGGTTATTGTAAAAATGTGAACAACTTACCATATATGAACTTGTGATTTTAAGCAAATTTCACATGTTTGATTTTGTTAAAAAGAGTTTATTCTAATTTCAGAATTAATTGAGTTGTAAGTTTTTGAAATGTTCTAAAATATTATATTAAATTTTAATTATAACATTTTTCATTGTAAAAACATTAAAAAATTATAGTATTTTAGAATCAATTTTGGACTAGTTTATTTTTTTTTAAAATAAGTGTTTTTTTTAAATAAAATAAACAGTTTTATGATTTTTTATGTCTAAGTTTTTACTTAAAATAAGTAATTTTTTTACTTTTTTAAATAAGTAAACTATATCTTATTCTTAAAAAAACATTTATATATAAGCACTTTTTTAAAAATTATTTTTTAAAACTTAAACAAACCAATTCTTTAACTTTTGCAAAATCAATTTTTTTATAGAAAGTAGAGTATGTTTGGGTACAAGTATATAAACTTAAGTTTGGGTCAAATGTAAGTTTCTAAACTGAATTTCAAGAAAAATTTTTTACTCTCAAACATACTTTTTAAAGAGTAATTAAACATGACCATAAACTCATTTTACTCTCAAAAAGTATTTTTGAGACCCTTATGCGGTTCTACTGAAAATCCGAACGACCCTTAATACTAGAAGCTACAACAAGTAATAAGACTACCATTAGAGAAGTTACAAAGAAGATAAAGAAAAATATTGATATGTTGCATTAATGTGTCTATACTAGTTCAAACACACTTATACTTTGATTCTCCAAGTTCTAAGGAACAAACTCCTTCTATTATTTTGATTCATCGCAGGATGTACCGGTTTTCAAACTTTCGAGTGGCGTGGGAGTGGGGAACGCGGTGGTGTTGGAGATGGTGATGACATTCGGGTTGGTGTACACGGTGTACGCCACCACCGTTGACCCGAGGAGCAGGAGGGGTAGTTTGGGAGTGATGGCGCCAATTGTGATTGGTTTCATCGTTGGAGCGAATGTTTTGGTGGGTGGGCCTTTTGATGGGGCATCCATGAACCCGGCTGCATCATTTGGGCCTGCAGTGGTGGGCTGGAGTTGGAAAAATCATTGGGTTTATTGGGTTGGGCCTCTCGTTGGCGGTGGGCTTGCTGGGTTTATGTATGAGCTCATCTTTGTTAGCCATAGCCGTCAGAGGTTTCGCAGAAGTTATTATTAAAAAAGAAATGGAAAGGAAAGATGGAAGCTCTTTGGTCCAGAGATGATACATTGATATCTTTGTTGTGTGTGCATGGTTTGTGTTTCTTGTGATAAATCAGTGGTAATCATGAACATTCTTACATTGCATGTAATATTTGTTAATATTGATGTGATGTATTCAACAATTCAGGAACATTTGTCGCCTTTATCACATTTTTGTTTATGCAATTGTTCCAAGAAACCAAGAAAACATGGCTCATGAGAAAAGGAATATGTTTCTCATACCTTACATGTTTAGAAACACTTGAATTTTGAGAAATAATCATTTATTTTGCAAAAAGTTATTCTCTTAAGGTGCTGACAAAAATAAACGATTATTTCTTCAAGCTAAAGTACCAAACTAAACGCATGCATCATAGCCATAGGACTATAGAAGTGATAAAAATAAAACTCATAATACACCCATGTCATTGCCATATTTTTAATGCGCTCCTTAAAAAACATAATAAGTAATTAAGCCGCAACTTTCTTGGAAGTGACTGAATTGATAATGGTAGCAAACTCAGGACCCTGTACAGCAAAAAATCAACACATTAATAAACAATCATTCGAGTTCATTTACAAACTCTAGGAATGAAACACATCTGGTCAAAGAAACTTTGAATAAACCGTGTGTGTACCTTTAATGAAGCACCACCAACAAGAAATCCATCAATATCTTCTTGCTTTGCAAGCTCAGCACTGTTGCTTGCATTTACAGATCCTGAAAGACAGATTACTTTGATGTTAGTATTCTAGAATGCTGCTGCACTGTATTCTGAAAAAAAATTTTACATTCAAATAAGAACCAATTCTGAGATGGTAAAAAATGCCAAACTTAAACAGAATTTTTTGCATCTGACAATGTCGGGGTCAATCTATTAGTCCAATACCAATAAGAGGTTTGTGCATGGATAAGAGTACGGTCGCCAAGCATATCATGTAGTGCAATCAAGAAATTACAAGCAGCTCACAAATTGTAACAAATCAACAATACATTTTTTCCTTAGGTTAATCTTAAATTCCTTTCTAAATCAATTTCATCTTTCATAAATTCACTTGACCTGTACCTAGAAAAATGCAAGTATACTAGTAAAACAGCATATAATCTGAAGTCTGAAGCACAATAGCAGCTGGCTTTTTGCATAAGACCAAGGGAGATTGCAAAAGTTGTTCTCTCATCCCCAATAATACACCACTTTATCTGATTAAACTGAGTCTGAAAATTTCTGACACTAACAAGTGCAGCATGCATAGTTACAAGAGTTAATGTACCTCCATAAATAATTCGTGTTTTAGATGCAACTTTAGCTGAGACATTCTTCTTAAGCCAGTCACGAACAGCTGCATGGACTTCCTGGGCTTGCTCGGGTGTGGCCACTTTGCCAGTTCCAATTGCCCATACAGGCTCATATGCAATAACTATATTATCCCAACTTGGCACTGCATCTGCACATAATGGACATAAAGGATGTTATGGAAACAATCTGCTATCCCCTCTTGCTCCTATTCTTTTCTCCACCTAAAAAGAAGATGACTTTCTAATGAATTATAAATAGTGTATAATCTATGTACTAATAATGTAAATGGTTTTTATACTATCATTCAATCATAATTTTCATGTATGATAAGTTGTTGACTTTTATAATAATTACCTTAAAAGTCATACTTATCATGATTTTTGATTGGTTAATAGTGTAAAAAAAAAATTATATTGACAATGCATAAAAATTGATGTTATAAATAAAAACAAACTTTCACCTGCAAAAGCCTTCAATTGCTGGAAACAAATGTCGAAAGTTTGACCAGCTTCTCTTTCTTGTAGAAGTTCCCCAATACATGCTATCACACCAAGACCCTCACTCAAAGCATAGGCAGTTTTCTTTCCTATAAACTGGAGTTTGCAATCTTTGGTTATTATAATTATTATACATTTTCATCTTTTACAAATAATACTGGTCCATAGGAAAACTACTATAGAAATTATCTCCAAAATTTTCACCTCATCATTTTCTCCAATTACATGTCTTCGCTCAGAATGTCCAAGAATAACCCACTTGCAGCCAAGGTCTTTTAGTTGCTCCACACTTAAAGAGTCAGGTGGAAGTAAGTGTAAACAAGTGAACTTGTTCAAAGAACCACAAGAAGGTAACAACATAATTGGCTTGAACATCACATTCAAAACCGTAAAAAAGAAAAAGTGAACAAGTAACGTCCACCATAGAAACATTTAGAGGAAATAGAAGAATGTTAAGCTTGAAATGAACCACTTGCAGGGCTATAAGTAATACCCAAAGAAAAGATGAAAATAGTACAGAACCCATGCAGGGGAAGAATCTAACTCCAATTTCAAGAGAAATTATGCATGCAAAATCTCAAAATTAATATATCACACTAATACATGCCTACTAAAACACTTAGGTGCACTTAAGACCTAGGCAAAACACTTAGGTGCACTTAGGACCTAGGGAAATATAAGTTCATAATGCACTGAAGGTAATATATAACGTGCACAAATATATGTAGTATTTCATAATGCTAATGTTTTAATGAAATACTCAAAAGGAATGCGAGATGTTGATCATGGAGTGCACGTGTAACTTAAGAGATTGGTTTCTGGCTTTCAGATGATATGTTACACTTACACCTATGTCTTTAAAAAACTCAAAGTGAAACTTCAGTGCAGTCAGTGCATGATGAGAAAGTACTATGACTTGTGACATTCACTTTCTAAGACAGATAAAATTTCAGAAATTATATCAGAAAAAATACAAATTATAGTATAAGAGCATATCTTCCCCAAAACTATTCGGCTTAATATAACAATCACGAGTAAAGGACTATGTAAGCTCAAATAAATTCAAAGTGAATCATACAAAGAAAACCTTCTTGCTCAAACTGAACTGGAGAGAAAAGGATTTAATCCAAAGAAAATTTTATGGTGACTTTGGTCTCTGTTATAAGACCTGATGTAATATAATTATTGGATACAAAAACTATTCATGAGCCTTCACCTAATTGCTTAAGCTTTTCAGAGAGATAGCTCATGACCTAAAACAAGAAAAAGAAAAACCAATTTTTGAAAGAACTGCGTTCAGATTTTGAAGACAAGTTTGATTTAAGAGAACATAAACATTTTACATAAAATTTCATTTTCCAGTTTTTATTTATTTTTGGTTAAAAAAAGTCTATTCAAAAGTGTTGTATCTGTCATCACCATCCAACTGGCATAACATTCTCTATAAAGAAAACAGAAGACCCAGGATCAATTAACATGTGAAACTTAACAGGAATAGGCAAGCTAACCTGATTTCTCCCGTGAAAGCCCCACCTTTTCCCACCCAAGAATTCTGGGCAGAAATTTCAATCCTATCTGTAATTGAGTTTTTCACCTGATCGATGTACACAAAGGGAGGTGCAACAACAACATCTGTACTTCTCACAAAAATTAAAAGGATTAGAAAACAGGATAAAAAGACAAAATAAACTGACAAATAACAAATGTTATTACGAATATGTTTCTAGTATAAATCACATACTAAATGTTGATTATGATGGGAAGGTTCCACTTACACCCATATGTTGGACAGCATTCCAAAGTATTACAATATTTGGGAATAGATATTTATATTTCATCAACATTTTGTTAACCCCCAATGTATTAGCACAGGGAAAAATCCATTTTCAATCTCAGTAACTGATATTCTTTTATTTACAGATTTAGGAGTTCAAAATAAGAAAATAGGTTTTTCTTTGTTTACTACAACTCTGCCGGAAACGCATCAAATTGAAAATTGAATATATCTTACCAACATCAGGCTCCAATGTTGCACGGTTCAAGTCAGAGACAAGCTTGCTGATGGAGTCTTTGGTCCCATTCTGGAGATAAGAAATAATTTTTTTTTTAAAAAAAAGTAGAGAAAGAGGCAGTGTATTGAAGGAGAAAATAATATTCTATGTAATGCAATAGGCTAGTGGTTGAATGAATTAGCTATAGACTGAAGACAAGGATAAAATGGTTCATATATAATTATAAGTGATTGAGCAAATGAAACAAAACAAATATTAAACAAAGCAAACAAAAAGGGAGTGCCAATCTCAGAAATCTGGTAAAAATAACAGTAATTTAATTATTTCACACAAAAGAAAATAATAGTGATAGGAAAACAGCTTAAACATTGAACAGTGGAGGTAAATCTTACAGCCAGAAAACTTCTACATGAAGCTGTTTCACAAAAATATCAAGAGTCAGAAAGCCTGCAATGAATTATGATTCTCTAATGCAAAAGAGTTGTTTGCCAGTCAGATAACAAGAACAAGTTATGATTATGACATTACCAAAGCTTCCTTCCAAAGAAATGGGAAAAGGTTGCTTCACTAAAATTTCAGGTTTGGGAAGGGAGAGATGGCTGGAAAAAAGGGTTGAAGCAAACTCTGCAGTGCTTTTGCTACAGGAAGTTGGAATGTGAAATTTGGAAGAGCTTATTTGAACTAGTCAAAATGGCTTATGACATTCGTATAAGCTGTTTTTATTCAATAAGGTTCACAACTAAGCTTATGAATAAGCTCTAATTTTATCAGTTTATTGAATAAGTGCTTAATTAAGATGCTTTCTCAGTTGAACCCTTAAAGACTAATTACAGGTCATCCACGTGGAGCTCACAAAGTGGAGGGTTGAGTTGAATTGAGACAGATGGAATATCAGGAAAAATATATTTGTTCAATACTTAAGGAAACAAGTTTACAAAGGCTATTGATTATCAGCTAAAATATATGCTCAATAGTTAAGATGCAGACTTTACATTTCAAAAATAACTAAAGAGCTGCTAAATGAGAGAATTTTACAGCAATAGCCTTATCTCACTAGGTGACATCCATTACATGAATCACATGATGCCATTGAACTCAATTAAAAACCAAATTCTTATAAATATTATTTACTATGAGATTCTTCTAATAATTTATTTCAATGTTCTTCTTGGTCTCCCTCTACCCTTTTCCCAGAGCTAAAAATTGTGTGATTTACTCTCCTCGCCATTTGCTTCAATTGCCTTCTTTGCACATGTCCAAATAACCTTAATCAATTTTTTGTTATGTTTTTCCTCAACAGGTGTCACACCAATATCTCTTTATATACAATCATTTCATATCCCATTTTTTCTTGTGCGGTCACGCATCCATCTTAGCATACTCATTTTTGTCACTCACTTTTTTCTCTTGTTGTCCCTTTAAAATCTAAAATTCATTATGATGAAGTACAGCTAGTAATAGAACAATACGATAGCATTTTCCTTTGAGCTTAGTAGGTACTTTGTGATCACAAATAACCCCCAATGTCTTTCTCCATTCTAGCCACTTAGCTTGTATTTTGTGTGACATTTTTATTGAAGTCCCCACCATTTTTGTTATGATGCACTCATCTAAGGCCTTAAATCATTCCCTTTTTAACTCTATCCACAGTCTCATAGTGACAGGCCCTTGATGTCAGTCCCAAATCCAAGTAAAGGAAAAGGATTGTTATAGGCCCTCAATAACCAATGTAACTTCAAACATGGATCACTCATGAGAAAGAAGTTTATGTGTAAATTAAAATATTAAATCAGCTACACGAGGCATTACATTACATGTTAACAATGAACAAACAACCCCTTTCAACCAATCAAAAACAGAAGGGAGTGTAAAAAGGAAAAGAATTTCCGGGTAAGACACTTACACACTTCCAATTGCCACCAACAAAGAACTGCATCCACACAGAAAGGAAGGAAAATATCAATATACACAATAAAAACCGATTACCACGAACAAGAACTCAAAAGTAAATAAATGCCAGCTAGATTATCATACACAAAATCGTATCACAATACACTGAGTTATTCTACACGGCAAAACAACAATGCAATTGATTAGGAACTAGTAAGCGCAACCCATCAAGAAGAATCACATTGCTCAAAGAAATGAATAATTCAATGATAGAAAGTGGTAATTTTTTTAAAAAGGGCATGATAATAAACTTCATTCAGAAACAAAAAAAAAAATGGAAGCTTTGTACCTTGCCAGAGCCAGCCATGGCAACAACGCCACGGGAGGGTTTAGAAGAGGAAGGGAAAGAGAGGGCGGAATGGACATTTCGGAAGAAGGAGAGTGAGGAAGAGAAAGGTTGAGAGTTGAGAGAATGGAGATTGGAGGAGAAGAGTGATGTTGAGGTTGCTGCCATTGATTGAAGAAGAAGGAGAAAGGGTGGTCCAGATGGTACCTAGGAATGGTGTTAACAGTAAAACAATCTAAGTTCTGATTGAAGAGTGAAGACAGATTATCCTGGTTCAGTGGTTTGGTTTGGTTGGTTGGAGACAGTGTGTGTGTGTGCGCGCCACTGTGACTTTAATAAGTCACGTTCCTCAAGTCTAATTGGATACAATCTTTTTCTTTTTTAGAGACAAAATATCCGTACAAAAACAACACTTACATTAAAATTATTTATGAGAAAAAAAATTATATTAAATTCATTTATTTTTTATAGTATAATTTTTTATGAAAAATTAAAAAAATTATTAAAGAATAATAAATTAGTATTTTCCTTATAATTGTTATTAAAGGTGTATTAATAACATGTTTTTTTACCACACTTTTATTAACATGTTTTTTTCATTATGATTAAAATTTATTAAAAATTACTATAAAGTATGAGTGAGACACGCATACTTTTGTAGCTTTTTATAAATTTTATCTAATAATAAAAAATATATTTAAATGAATGTACTAGATAAAATTTCACTAGAATTTCTCTAAATCTTGGACTAAATCTCTTAATTAATTAAAACGCATGTGCCCTTCTTCACACTGGTGTGGATATAACTTACAAGATCGTGCAAAAGAAAAATTAAACTAAATAAAAATATATATAATCAAATAAATTAAATCATTTTAAAACTAATTAAATTTTATTTAAAAAGATTAAAAAATATAATTAATTCCAAAATTAATCTGGTTATTTTCAATAAATGATTCAATTACTTATTTATCAAAAAAATTTGTTAAAAATTATTTTTAAATTAATTTTGAATCAAAGTTAATTTAAAATTTTTTTAACAAAATTTAATTTTAAAATTAGGTTTTTAAATAAAATTGTGTCCTAGATGGTGTAGTTACATCATCTGAGAAACAATTTTGGAAATCCATTCATCATTTTTAGCAAAGAAAAGAAAAGCTCAAAGGTGGTATCAACCAAAATATTCTTATCATTAGGTTTTCATTTTTGATAATTAAATCAAGTTACCTCTTGATTTTTCTCAAAAGTTCTTTGCTTCGGATTAAATTTAATTAGGCTTAGTATATTTTTACATTCTTGCAAATATTGAAGTTTTTGTTTTTAGTTCCTAGTAAAAAAAATATTTTTTATTCTTGTAACATTTATCATCACTTGCTTTAATTTCTCTCATGACAATAGTAATTGAAAATAAAAATCACTAAATAATTAAAAACATAAAAGTAAGGACTAAGAAATAGTTTCTAAAAACTAAAAATAAAATCACAATATTTTATAGGAATATAAAACCAAAAGTGTCATATTACATAAACATAACGCATTGTTAAAGGCAAGATCACAATAGATAGGTGGTGACAAATGTTATAGGGCTCAGAAACAAAAATTTAATTGAATAAATTACACTCTCCTATATTTTAGTTATATTACAATTGATATCCCTTCTCTCTTTCTTTCTTTTTTTATCAAAAAAACTTCCTAATTTTTATATTCTCATTACATAAGGCACCCTTACAACTCAAAACGGTGTTTGTTCTAAAATCTCATTTTCCAGCACGTTTCTGGGAACAAAAATAGAATGAAAAAAAAAAACTAACTAAAAGAACGTTCCGCCACGTTTCCCTTATCATGCTCTTTTGTGATATAATTTCCATTATATTCTTATTTTTGATAAAAATAAAATATTATATTAGCATCATAAAATATAAATAAAATCATGAAAGAAATAAAAATAGCAGTTAAAAAAAATCATGGATGATTTAATTTAATAATTTAATAGACTATGTTAAAAAAAATAATGTTTTGTATTTAAATAATGAGTCGGGCCGGATCGCAGGTTCAAAAAGTAAAACAAGTTATTCCATCTAATCAAATTTGATTAATTTGACCTGAATTCTAAAAAACTCAAAATAAACAAATTGATTTGGGTTGAATTTGAATAGCGGGTTATCGGAACCTTAAACACCCCTATGCTATATACTCAGACATAGTCAACAAAAGTAAAAAATTATCAGTTCTGCTATTGAATTGATGATTTTGAACAAAGTTAACAAACAATTTGATTTGGTTTTATTTAAATAATTTGGTTCGTTATTTTTCTGTAAAAAATAAATACTAATTTGGTTTGTTTTATAGAGAGGCGTTTAATATTCCAGCTGTACGTGCGCGGTTTGGTTTTAATAGTTCTTTTAACAAAGTATAGACTACTTTTTCTAATTTCTATTTTATTGATATTTTAGGAAAATGTTAACAAGTGGTTTGAGAATACTATTTAAATTGTCCTTTCTTATAACTCTAATGCAAGAGAACAACAAGTAACCAATAAATTAATATGTAATTATTGTAGTATTACATATGATTACAACCATGACAGCATGAGTATACAAAATCATAGCAAGACAAAGCAAGTTGTTAGAAAACATGATAGAACTATAGGAATGACGACTAATATTAACAGACAAATAAATATTATTGTAGACAAAAATAAATTATGTGGTTAATTATTCCTTCCGCTTTTGGGCATAGAGTTGTATCCCTCGTCTATTTATGGGTTGTATAGGTCTGGCATTCTTCTCTGCATGCTGTCATAGAGTGAATCACACATAGCTAACAGTTAGAAATGGTTGAAGTTGATATATATCCTTAATTTTTTCCCCTCAAAAAGAAATAGCTAAACATTATTGAATTCAATTTGTATATATATATATATGTTTATTTTCATTATTAGTACAGTAAATCAAAGTGCAATACTTACATCGTGGACAGCCTCTCTAAGTAACTTGACTTGAGCCCTCGACACAGTTCTTATCTGATGAACATGCAAGTTTGAAGGTTCAATATTAAAAAGGTAATCACTATAATTCATGACATAGAATATATATATATATATATAGTACCTTTTTATTAATAGTCCAAATGACACCTTCTGTGCAAGGAGGGACAGTGAGGGAACCCATGTATCTGTAGTATTTCTTGCCACCCAACTTAATTTTTGAGGGATCAAACACCCCAATGTTCTTTTCTTCTCCATACACCATGGTTTTTATGAATTTTGACAACTGAAACCATTTCAAGCATATACTTATTATTCAGAAAACAATTATACTGATTAAGCTCCTCATCTATCATACATGTGTGTAAATTTTCATTCCTACGCTTTGGATCATTAAACAAATTAAATGAAGTTACCTTTTTCAGAACAGGATCGGGCCGACCAATCTTATAGAAAAGTCCAACAACAGCAAATTTGGTTTTTCCTTTTATGTTTTTGCTTTCATGAACCATGTGGAGCTCCAAGTCATACCTAATAATATTTTCAGTTTTTTAAAAGAAAAGTTTTAATATTTTTTATCAAATAAAATAAAGGAAAAAAAATTTAGTTGTACTAGGGTACTTTAATTAAGTGTTTAATCAGAATTGAAATTCCACCTTAATATAACTGACATAATAAGAGTTGACTTTAACTACAAAGGTGAAATTCTAATTTTAAATAAAGAACAACACGTGATCAACACCATAAATATTTAAAATATTTTGCATACTTTTCATCCATAAAATGATATTCATCATCAAGAAGAATTCTTGTATTGATATATTAATGAAATACTTTACGTTAAAATAACATTTATATAGTGCCACTATAACAAACAAATGGGACTCAGACTATTAATAAAAGATAAAAAACAATAAATTAAAGACAATGATTTTGAAGCAACACAAACCTCCTGCCATTGATGGTATGTTCTGAAGGTGAATGCCAATGGCATTGATGAAGAAAAAACTCGGTGCCGTTGATGTTTATTGATCCTGCATCTTCCCATTTCAGCTGCATATATACGTTACATAAATTATAAAGAGATTTTATATTTTAATCAAAGTTTAAGTGATCAACCAAATTTAAATAGCATGGATTTCTTATCTTAAGTGCTAGCTAGCTAATATATGAATGGCAGTTAATTGCCCAGATATGTTGAGCTGTCTATAATTTTATACATATATACTCAATCATAAAAAAAATCTTTCATCTTATTATAAAGCAACAAAACTTAAAAAATAAATAAGAATTATTGAGTATATAAATTGCATTATGCAAACTGTTCTTTACCGTTGCACTATAGTATCATGTAAACGAGAGTCAATTGGCCTAAATGTTTTTAAGGCATGTGCAAGACAGATAAGAAAACATCGTCAGGTTGCGAGAAGTACGTACGAGACTTTTGTGAAACAATAATTCTAAAGTCCTTATATTATCTTTCTAATTATTAAATAAAAAAGTATATTACGTATTTTTTTATATTATACTAAATTTGCATCTTTAATATTTTTTTACAAAATAATTGTAATATTAATAAGAAGACTGTAAATTTTTCTTTTAATCCTTAGGATTTGAAGGTACTAGAAAAATTTATAATTACTCTGTACTCTCTTCAATTAAATCAATTAGGCTCACTTGGTAAATAAAAGAAATAGAAGAAGCAGACAAATAGAAGAAAAATAGAGAAATGTAATAAAAAAAAGGGAAAAATTATGTAAACAAAACGTAAGAAGAAAGAAAAATTATAGCCGTTTGAAATTGTTAAACTAATGTTTCTGTAGAACGAAATATCTATGATCCATCATGGTGCATAATTGGGACTCAAGACACTATCATGTCTCTTCCCACACTCATTGAATTTGTAGGTGGGTTCAGGAATTAGCAGCTTTCAGCAAACATTTTCAGATGAAAAGCTGGGGAATCCCCACTCCAGAAAACTGTAACAATAAAGTTCTTTCTATTCCTTTTTTATTTTATTTTAAACGCAATAAAATTAAAACATATATGTTCTTGCATGAATATATATATATATATGTCTTTGAGGTTTTGAGATATAAGTGATGAGTGATTGATTGATTACCTCAATATCATGGCCTCTGTTCTTGATAGTGGCATTCTGAGGCGTATAGTACTTCTTAAGCTCCCCTAACTTTGGCACCACTCTCACTCTGTGGCTTGACAAATCAATTGGAGATTGCATTTTGCCACTCTTACATGTTTCCCATTCCTTCTTCAGTCCCCCCCAGTGTGAGGGACCCTTCTCACTCCCTTTTATGTAATCAAACTCACTTTCATCCTCTACACAACCACATATATTTGATATCATTAGCACATCAAATTAAGTCACAAAGCATGAATATATCAAAAGAAGGAAATTGAAAGACTTGTTCCACTTACCAACTTCCTGTGCACTAATCCATGTTGTTGAATGGAGAAGGATGGTTACAAGTATTATCATATTTGGAAGAAACACTCTAAGCTTGCCTTGATGCTTCATGTTAATTTCAATCATAAGGGTGAAGATTGAGATTTCCAAAGTTTGAATCAATAAAAGGGTGATTCTCAGATATATGCAATCAAAGGGAGGGATATCTTTTGAGACATGGAAGGGCGTTAGCTAGGCATACTATATATATACATTGCCAGGCATTAAAAATGTTTTAAGGTTTGGTGAGGGAAAGCGAAACTTCCTAGTCATAGAATTTCAGTTTTGTTATAGAAAAAACTGATTTTTTTTTCCAGTTTTGTTATCAAAAGAAAAAAGAAAAAGACCTTCAGTTTTAAAATAAAATATATTTCTATTTTTTATTAGCTATTTGATTATTCTTTAGTTACTATCATATTGATGAAAAATATCTATTAGTTTGATCGATGATTAATTTTTATCAGAAAAATTATCCTATTTAAAATGTGAACTCCGAATGTTTTGTACTTGCAAGGAAACGAGAGTCTCCGTCCAACAAGAACTGGTTTTCCATTTTATATGATTAGTCTTGGAAAAAAGTGAAACATAAGTAAACGTATAAAGTTAGTAAGAAATGGAGTAGCTAAATTCAATTCCGTGTTTTCTTCTTTTTTGGAATGCATTTAACAAGTAACACACAACATACTACGTTAATACATCGATTTCCCTTTTGTTTCTAGTTACTACGAAGAACATTAGAATAAATTTCAACATTTATTGATGTCCTTTGACGTGTCTAGTTGATAAGAATTCGAATCAAACTTAAATAGAGACATTGAATTTATGCTCTATTTATTTTTAATACTTAAAAAGAATTATATAGAAATGAAATCAATTGGTCTATTCTATGAGGATTAACCTTTCCGTGAAATGAAATATTATGAGTAGGGCAGGGACATGTGAAATCAATTTGATCAATTCTAGTTATTTGGATCTAGCTCACATTGTTAGGTAGAAGGTAGATGAAACTTTAGTAAGCGTAATTCTCTACACTACGATGTTTCATGGGTTTGTACAGTTAGTGCATCGTAGTTTTGTTGGATATAGATCACATGGCTTAAATTTTAAATTTGTATGAGTGGTCCCATTTTCATTTTTTATTTTTTGTTTCATGTTGTTGTTCGATTTCATTCGATAATTCTTGTTCGTTGATTATGTAAATGCGTGGAAGGAAAAACCAATCATAGAGGATCCAAATTCCAAGAAACTTTAGTAGGTGGTGGTATTATTATTGTTTATTTGATTTAAAAGTAGTGGTGGTTTCTAGTAAAAAAAAAATGGTGATGGTGGTATTAATTTGAAATTTGAACGTGTGTTGAAATTGTAAAAATAAATAATTAGAAACACTACTGTCTAGAAAAGATTGTTTATATTTGAGCGTCGCACGCGTTGAGAGTTGAGACACACCACACACTACGCGTTTTTTTTTTCTTACATTAACGCGGTTATTCGTATGCAACTCGTAAAAGTTAATTTATTTATTTATAAAATATACGAGTAAAAATGATTTATTTTTCAGGTAAAAAAATATATTTTATTTATTTATTAATTATCATGTGGTCATTTGGAATGAGAATGGTAAGTCTGAATAAAATCTTATAATATTTATCTTCATATTCACGTTTAAAAATAGTATTTATATTAAGTTTCATGTCCACTTGGATAGTAATTTTAAATCTCATTCTGTACCAATTGAATATCTGTATATTCATACTTGCATTCACAATTCACACTTTACTTATACATAAGATTAAAAATAACAAACCAATAAAAAAATTAATTAAAACAATTATTACAAATATAATAAATATTCATTCTTAAATAATTTAAACATAACATTAAAAGTATATATATGTAATATTAAAAACAAAAAATATAACATTAATTTTTTCAAACTCAAGTTATAAATAAATAAAATTATAAAGATAATCATTCAATATAATAATGATTAAAGTTAATTTTCTAATCGTTTATAAAAAATTCTTAGAGTGTTAATTATAAAAATATAATTATTTTTCACAACAAAGTATATATATGATATGTGTGGAATGAGATAGGTTGGATATTATAGTACATGTACCTGCACTTACACATGTGTAAATTTGTCGATATATATCTGTTTTCTATTGAGTTTCAATGTTGCAAATAATTATTCATCTTGTTTGTGAATATTTTTACAAGTATCTAAAGGATTCGGATACATTTTCTCATCCTTGATGGTCATCACTTTTTCTATAAGACTTTAAGGTATCTTTATAAATTTTTAGTGTTTTAAGTCATGTATAAGACTAATTCTAATTTGTTCAAAGACTTATTTATTACACTTAACATTCACCGTCTTTTTGTAAAGATGGATTATGTCATATGTGAAAATATCTAAATTTTCTTCATATCATAAACATGGTCTATATTATCAACTAAGCTTCTCTCATTGATTAAAATTGTTTTATTCTTACATTTTAGTATAAACATAGAGAAATTAACACATTATAAGTTACATCAACTATTACATTTTTAATAATTTCTAATGGGATAACTTTATTTAAAAATTGATTGCTGGATTAAATTTTTTTATATATATACAGCATATTTATCAAATTTTTATATTAATAAAAAATTATTTAATACTTCATTTATATAAATTAAAATTAATATAATATATATTTTTTAAAATTTACAGTTGAATTGAGAATTTATTTCATTTGATTGTCTTTTATTGTTCAATTCTATAAAATTTAATACAAATAATCAAAAGTAATACATAACTATAATTTTTAACTATTAAATCATTCAAATTCACATGCTATACAAAGTTATTGGTGTAATTACCGTGTCATTTGATCACTCTCCTATCTAAGTTAGTGTGTTTTCTTAAAATTAAATTAAATTAATGTAAACGCAAGTTCTAGTTCAGATATTCTAGATTAACAAAGTTGACTTTCCTTATGAAAATGAAGAATTAGGTTAATAACAATAACAACAAAATTTAAAGTAAAACGGGATTGGGTGATGATGAAGTTGTGTTTATAATTAACTAATTAAGTTTATAATATCTTCCAAGTGGTATTTTTGTTTCTTCAGAAAGAAAACAACATAAACGGAACAAGAAAGAAAAAAAAAAACTGAAACAGCTATCTCAGTCTGACGATCTGAGTTCGAACTGGTGGTTTATAATAATATTTCTGAACACCTTTTGTAAAAAAAAAAAAAAAAAAAAGAATACCTAAAACTTGGTAATTGACAAGCCAGTTAAACCAAGAGATATTTGATTTTGCTAACATACACTTCTAAATTCAGCGAATTATATACCGTTTTTTTAATATTATTAAAAATCTGATAGAAGCTAAATACAATATTATTATTGTAATTTTTAATTCTTCTTTATTAATATACAAATTTTACAGTTTGATATTTTCTAATCGAAGAAAACTAGACCTTTACGTACAATTTAACATTAAGCAGTTTTTTACGACCAAGTTACACAAAATAGAGTCATGCCATCTTATCATGAAATAATTGCACAAAAGAATTTTACTAAAACCTTGTACGGTAGTTATGAGTTATGACTTATAATTATGTACAATATTTGCTTTTGACTTGTTTTGTCTTCCAAAATATTGGGTTGGTAAAAGGACGAAAGAGTTGACACTTTAGACCGCACGAACGCCTGCTTCAAGGAAGAATCCAAGAAAAATCTATATTCAGTAATCTACCCAACCCAACTAAGAAATTAAGAAAATATTGGAACCAGAAATAAGTCTTATTTAATTTAATTCTTTTGTCGCCAAACAAAAATAAGTATTATCTCTATATATAATCGGTAATCTGAGATATATCAGATTCTCGAAGCTGTCTCATAGTATTTTAACGTTAACTCGTGGAAGGAAAAGGTGTCGTGCTTGTCCTTAATCTTCCCGAGATCAATATTTTAACGTTAACTCGAGGCAGCAGACATCTTCAACGAAGAAACCCTCGGAGTGTGGTTTTGGCGTGATTGCAGTGAGAGAAAAATTAAATCCAAAATAAATAAATAATCATGAATTGAACTGGATTGAGTTTTACATTCTTAGGTCCTTAATTCGAATCAATAAATTTAATTATGTATGGGTTAGATTTTTTTTTTAATGGGTTGGACAAAAAGTCCCAAACCACAAAACTAATTATCGAATATCAAATGAATACAACTTAAGTCACCCAAAAAATTCAGAGATAGAGTTAAACATTGCACATTATTAATAATTGGGTGTGAAAAATAAAATTACAAAAAAATTATATATTGTCAAATTAAAGTTTTTTTAATTCGTAAGAATAGAAGATAGATATAGAAAATTTATATTAACTCACGTATCCAATTTAATCAATTCAGTTAGACATTCTCAATAAATTAAAGTTGTTCATAAGAAAAAAAATTAAATTATGAAAAAAAAAATTATAAATCTGTAAATAACAAATCTTTCATCAAGAAATCCTTTTTTAAAAACATATAACATCAAAACAACGAAGATATACACTTAATTTCATTACTAACTAATAACATATATATACATTATCATGATGTCAGAAACCTTTGAGTCTTTGTGAAACTATTTAGAATGTTAAACCAATTCAAAAACATAATTAGTAGAATGTTTGCTAAAAAATTTGGACAGCCTCCTCAACAATTATAATTCTTTGAATGTCCAGAAGATCAAAACAATAAAACACATCATAAATAGACATTATAACAATTCTGAACTCACTTAAAAGTTCTTAATTTGTCTTCACCTCAAAGACACATGATATAGCTCCAAGGATGGCATATGGCAAATGTTCCATCTCTCCTAAATAATAACTGCAAATTTTAGAACTATTGGAGATGCAGCTGCTTTAAATAAGTAATTGATACAAACAATTTCATAGTCTCGAGTGCAAAGAGGAGTTAATTATTAGGTTTGGCCTTCAAAGTGCAATGATGGAAGATACTTAAAGACACTTATAACAAATTTGGATACGAGGGAGTAGGAAATGCTTTCTTGTATTGATAATCATAAAGGATGAACATAAAGGATATATATAGAACCTATTACAGCTCACTAAAGGATAAGATGGAATCTTTTCTTGTAAGAAAAATAACAAACCAAACAACTCAGCTAATACTGCCAAAAAAAACAAAATACAACTTAGCATCAATTCTAGAGTATTCTAGGTGGTTCTGGAAGAGTCCAAGTTGTCACAATTGGTTGCTTTGACCGTGAACTATGTGACAATCGATATCCAAATGCTTAGTTCGCTCATGGAAGATTGGTTTTGCTGCGATGTGCAAAGCACTTTAGTTATCATTGCATAGCACAAGTTGAGAGCAAGTGACATGAAGATCTTGGAGCAAATAGGAGAGTCATTGCAACTCACAAGTAGAGATTAAGCTTTAGAGGAAGAATGGGAAACAATATCTTGTTTCTTCTTTTTCCAAGAAACCAACGAGTTAACAAGAGAGAAATATTTCAACTGCCCAAGGTCCTTAATTTGAAAATGGGAGTGCAATGAAAGTCTGCTAGAATGGCCGAGGGTTTATGTGGGCGAGTGGAATGACAAGGTTACATATGTTGTAGGAGTGATGGTGGTGTGGTTTGATTTGGGGAAGGGGTGGTAATTAGGGAAGAAGGGAGGAAGGTGTAGTGGGTTAGGGGGAAGAGAAAAAGTAGTGGCATGGTAGGAAATACTGGGTTTAAGGAATGAGAGGGTCATTTCGTGAAAAATAACATTGAAAAATAACATGTCTGGAAATAAAAATTTCTTTTGTATCCAAATCTAATACAACATAACCCTTTGTGTCATTTTGAAAACCCAAAAAAAGCCCCTCGTCTAGAGCAAGGATGACAATGGGCAACATATGTAGATGCATAACATAAACAAACCAAAAAAATCTTTAAGAAAAATTCCAGGTTGGGGTGTTTTCTTTCAACTCTCCTATTTTGTTAGGGTGTGGCAACACAACTTTTGAATTAAAGAAATCTTTAAGAAAAAATCCAGGTCCATTATCTGAATGATTACACTTAATCCTTGTTTCAAATTGATTTTCTACTATTTGAGTTAAGTTTTGGACATGCACCTTTGTTTTTAACAAAACAATCTAAAATGTATAATTGGTATTGATAGCAGAAAATAGTGTTTATAACAACAAGGAACGATGTTCACAACAAAATCGAAAATAGCTACAGTGTTTCAGCAAAAGGAACAAGGGGAAATCAACAACACAGAGTCAGCGTTCTGCAACTAAACCATTATCGGTTCAGAATAGCACCTGAGATTAAGGAGAGCAGAAAGGTTCAGAGAAGGTGTAGAGAAGAAGGAATTAACAGAAGGATCAGAGAAGCAAACAAGAAGAGTGTTTACCTTCAACCTAACCTAGAATGAGTATGCACGCAACCTTATATTCTCCCTCCTAACACGTGTGCTTTTTCTGACCCCCACATGTAGATCATTAGCCACGTGTCCTTCCTTTGTAACTGACTCACGCACCAATTTTCCTTTCTGCTTCCCGCATGTTACACAATCCAAGTAAAACGACTGCAATATTCAAGAATGGTAAGGACATATTTATGCCCATGTACTTAGGTGTTAGAAAAAAGACCCTAAATATCCATATGAGTACTTCATAAACCTTGGAAGCTCTATTGTTACTTGGTAAATAAGACAATCTTTTTTGTTTAGCCAAATGACAAACATCACATGTTTCATTACTAGATTTAGAGATAGAAGGAAATTGTTGGTGTAAAACATCCAAATAATTTCGAGGCAAGTTTCCTAATCTAAAATGCCAAAGGTTGGAGGTGGTAATAAATGTAGTTATGGAGCGGGTCACTAATGAGGATGTAGGTTCTGGTTGTTGTGTGGTGGCTAGGTGGTAGCGTTCTTCTTGTAATTTAGCCAAACTAATCACTTTCAAGGAGTTCATATCCTGAATTTTACAAAAATTATGAGAAAAAATAAGCGTGTTTGGAAGATTAGACAAAAGTTTGGAAATAGAAATAAGGTTGAAATTAAAAATAGGAACATAAAACACATCATGAATAATGAAATGAGAAGAAAATTAGATTGTGCTCAAACAGCGTGATGTCACTAAGGCACCATTGGGCAATTTAATGTGAATAGGATTTATTTTAGAATAAACTTGAAAACAATCCAATGAAGAGGTTATATGATCGGTAGCCCCAGAATCAATTATCCAAGGTTAGTGTTTAATGTATGTGAATAAGTGGAAATATTTAAAAACACAATTGTTACTAAGACATGGGCATGAAGGATTAAAAAAACCCATTATGTGAAGTGTGAGAGAGGTTGGCAACACTGGATTGGGATTTGCAAGCTGGGCTCGAACAAACAAAGTTACCAGGCTATTGGATGAGAATGATTGGGCTTTGATTTTGGGCCTACGTAGGGTTTAGACCTGGTCCATAGAGAAACTCTTCATTTTGATTGTGCCCTTCTTCATAAGGGTTCCCACAACTTTTAAAGAAGGATCGTTTTTCAGCAACATTGATGAATCTATTCTGGTCTTCTGCAGAGGTGTGGCTAGCATGTTGAGTTTCGTGTTGAATCACCATGGAAAAGATTCTCTTGGTTGATGGTAAATGATCCATAAGCAGGACTTCAGAGCACACAACAGAAAATCGTTCATCCAGCCCTTTGAGAAAGTGAATGACAAAATCCTGTTGATGGTAAGTTCTGCTCGGACAAGTGCAAGGGTTCATGAGTCCATAATTGTCTAATTCTTCCCAAACAAATTTGAGCTTAGTGAAAAAATCCAAAACTGTGTGCGACCCTTGCTTGAGTCTGTATATCTCTTCTTGAAGCTCTGCAATTTGCAATAAATCCCCTTGTGAAAAACACTCCTTCAAATCATTCCAAATGTTTGTAGCATGGTCAAAATATATAACAATTTGAGCAATGGATGGTGACTGGAAATTTAAGATCTAGGACATGATTTAGGTATTGCAACGTTCCTACAAGGGGTGTGAAGGATCTGTGGAAGTTGGAATCGATATAGCGCTGGTAAGGTAACCCATTTTGTTCTTTGAATAAGGATCATTTTAACTGATCATGACCAAGATTGGTAATTATTTCTAGTCAAAGATGGTGTAACAATAATGGATGAAGGACTCTCACTAGGGTGGATGTAATATGGACTTGAGGGAATCTGTGAAAGGTCATTGTTGCTCATAGTTCCTGCATAGTGAAGAAGGTATCAGCAGGGCTCTAGGTTGGAGCTCTGAAAACAGTTTTTTAAGGTGATTAAATATATTCTATTTATCTGTACTTAGGCTCATTACATTACTTGATAATTTTGTTACGAGGCCACTAAAATATGGAGTATTAATTTTCTTTCATGTCGACAACACACATATAGAAAATCTCAGTTATTTAAACAAGAAATTGAATGTGACCGTACTCTTGACAAATGTTGCCATAAATGACCATTTATGTTTATAGAAATTCGCTGAAAACTTTATTCGAAATGGATTTGGCTATCTATTGTTCCTGTATTGTTCATTCAAAACAAAAAAGAAATCAAATTGTGTTAATATTTAATTGTGAACTCACTCCATGAAAATCATGAAAACAGTATCATTTCAAAGGAATAACACGAGGATAGCTTGAAAAGGGACAGTAAAGAAGTCAATTTCATTCGAAATTCGTTTGTTAAAATCCATTCATTTGTTAGACAAGAAAACTTTTGCAGGCAACATGGCTATTAAGGTGGATATCAAAAAAGTGTTTGATACGCTTGACTGGAAGTTTCTTCTCAAGGTTCTTAGCCAGTTTGGATTTCATGCCAAGTTCTGTGATTGGATTAGTGTTCTTCTACATTCGACTAAGTTGTCTATTCTAGTGAATGGTAAGGTTGTTGGCTTCTTCAATTGCAAAAAAGGAGTTAGGCAAGAATTTTTAAGGAGGGGGATTAGTAAATTGGTGAATTATGGTAATCTTTATTTAATGGATGGCCCAAGAAACTTTTCCATGCCCTCCCATGCGCTTTATGCCAATGATGTTTTAATTTTCTGCAGGGGATCCCTTGAAAATTTCAGAATCTTAAAAAGTTTATTTCTTTTTTTTGGTCAGGAATCCAGCCAGCTTGTTAATCTTGCTAAATCCAAATGCTACACTGGTGGGATTTCAGAACACATGAAGAGCCTCATTGCTGATATTCGTGGTTTCTCTTCAGGAGCTACTCCTTTCACTTACTTGGGTATTCCCTTATTTAAGGGGAAACCAAGAGTTATTCATTTGCAACCCATTGCTGATCACAAAATTCGTCTGAAAATGGCCAGATGAAAAAAGGTTCATCTCTCTATTATGGGAAAAATGCTTTTGGTGTAGAGTGTCCTTTATAGTATGCTTATTTACTCTTGGCCTATTTCTTTGATGAAGTCTATTGAGAGGATGAGGAACTTCATATCGTCTGGGGATGTTGATACCAAAAAAATAGTTACAATTCCATGGCATACGATTTGTAGTCCTGAAGGTGGTTTGGGGTTTTGTTCCCTAAGTAATTAATGATGCTTCTCTTCTTAAGTTGGGTTGGAACTCAATAGGATTGGGTTTTGTTGTTTGAGGGCTAGGGTGTTTCGTAATTCCAAACATATGCTTTATAACATTAGTTCCTTCATTTGGAGTGGCATTAAATCTTGGAAAATTGGTAATGGGGATAGAAGTTTACTTATTGGCACATCCCTAACATTCTTTTCCAAAAGCTTCCTTGTCTAAGAGAAGAAATTTGTTGTGCAACCAAGGGAGATAAACACTGGAGAGATTTACACCAATGAGTCATGAATAATCACATAAGTGAACTTGATACCACACTTTAACCTACAACCTCAAGACTCGGGTTTATAGGTATTACTTTCACTTATATGGTATTCAACCTTCTCATTCCTATACGATGTGAGACTTCACCTCACACTTGTAGTCCAACAATCTCTTCCTCAAGTGTGAATTTCTTTCACATGGTAGTCTCCTCCTCCCCCCGAGTGATAGCCATTATCATCCATGAGTATTCCATGGTGGTCATTAGAGCCCACATATTCTAGATACTTGTACCCCTGCTCCACCCACAGGACATGCCATCAGGACCCACCGCCAAGAAGACTTGTAACCGAGGGGGGTAAACACTGGACCACAAGATCATTCAACTTTGATACCAACTGTTGTGTAATCAAGGGGGACAAACTCTGAGGAGATTTACTCCAATGAATTATGAACAACTACATAAGTAAACTTAATAGCACACTTTAACCCAATTTTCTTTGGTTCTCTTTTCGATCTATAATAAATTATTTTGGTATATTGTAGAGAATCAATAAGGAGCTGAAGTGTCAACATAATTGGAATGCTAACTTCTTGTTGGAATGCAATAATATCATTGCTTATGGAATATATATATATATATATATGGATTATTTTATAAAAATTTGGGCCAGATGGACAAGGGTAGAAAATTTGGCTCACACAAGTGACTTGCCCTAGTATCGGCATAATGCTTATCATATAACACCTTTTTTTCCCTAAACAATTATTCAAACTTAATTGCAAACACTTTTATTCTCGTCTTCCATCCAATACCCTTTCTTTTAATCTTCTTTAATTTGCGAGGGTTGGTACTTGAAACCATTTTTAGCTAAAATATACTTTTACTCCTTCGATATAAGACAATTAGTTTTTAAAATGTTATAATTTATTTGTGTAATTTTCCTTATTTTTCATATTAAGTGTCATAATGACTCCCATATTATTATATATGTGAACAACCAATCATACTGACTATTTAGACATTGTTTTTAATTTCTACAACATTCACCTTCTTTTCTCATTTTACTCCTTCAGTTCAAAAATGTCTGAAGATGATAGATAGTGTAGAAGTAGAAACATGTAATTGTCATTTTTGTGTCAATCTTAATAGTGGAATCGTACATGGTCAGTGAAGTGTCGTCTCCTTGTGATCGAATATTATTAATGATTAAGACAAAAATGATGGTCAAGACCTAATTGAACATGTTTAAAAATTAGAAGATCCAATTGAATCAATTTTTTTTTGAAAGACCAAATTGAATAAAAAATAAAAATTAGAGGACCAAAAACTAATTTAACCTTTATTTTACTTGTTAACACCATTTTTTTGGTAACATTTAGTGTTAACAATATTTCATTCTTAATTAAATAAACTTTCTTGGAAATAAGATTCTTAGAAATATAATATTTAAGAAAAAAATATAAAATATGTTTGATTTTTTCTCTTCTATTAAACATAAAAAACTTCTTTTCTCATTTTTTTAAATTTTAGATATTATTTATAATAACCGGCAAGATGGTATATATTTTTTGTATTTTTTATTGAATAAAATGTGTTTTTAGTTCATGTAATTTAACTTTGATCAATTTCGTCCCTAAATTTTTTTAAAAAAATGTTTTTGTCTCTCATCAGAAATCATTTTCACCATGATTAAGAACGGACAAAATCATTATTTTTGTAAAATTTAGGGACCAATTGATTAAAGTTGAAGTTCAAGGATTAAAATCAAATTTCATTGAAAATACAAGACTGGAAACATATTTTATCCTCTTTTCTTTATTCACATTTGTTGATAATAAAAGGTTTGAGAAATTTGCATGATAAAAAAGTTTGAGAAATATAATTTAAATGTTCTTTTATATTAAAAATATTTAACTTTGTAATGTAATTTTCACTGTTTTCTGTTGTATTATTTTCAATTTTTAAGTAAATAGATAAATAAAATTGCTTAGCTAAATTTGTAGTCTTAAACCTTTTCAAAATATTATTTTTAATCCATATGCAGAAGTTTGACTATTCATAATCCTTGATCTTTTGTTGTGTTACCTATTTTAGTCTATACCATTTGTTTTGTTGACGTGCCAATAATTGAGAACACCACATGTTATTTTTTTAATTATTTTATGGGCTCATTTTTTTATAGTTGAAAATCGTCAAAAAAATATTTGACTATCTTGTTTAAGAGGTATAAAAAAAATTTTTATAGCTAAAAATAGATAGAAATTGTTGTCTCCTTTTGCGGATTGTTTCACTTTTTTTCTACTTCTCTTTCACAAGAATCACATAACTTTTTTCCCTAATTCAACCCCAATTATTTTTGTTAAACAATGATAATCAAAACAATAGTGATATAGAAAAACAAGATCAACTTCAAACAATTTACACTTCAACATTCATGAGAGGCAATAAAGCTATGTGAATTGAGTTTTTCAAGAGAGAGGGGTTAAGAGAATGAAGAGGCTCATTAAGCTTGTCGGCGGGTGTAGCCCGCCTTGTAGGTTTTGTCAACCATGCATGCATTGACATCAACGACAAGATCTTGGAGTTGATATGTGCCTCCACCAAAATGATTGTTTTTTTTTTGTCCAAAAAAACCTAGATATGTGATGCTTTGTCTCTTTCAGTGACACAATGCATACCACCATGCATGACAAGGATGACATTCCAACCACAAAAACAGTTGGAAAATGTTATCTCAAACGATATGGTAGTGCCTTAAAGATCAAGGATGTCGATAATGGTTTGTGAGATTGAGGATGATGATGGTGGTGTATAGTGGCAGCTTGCGAGATCAAGGATGACGATAGTGATTTGTGAGATTGAGGATGGTAATGGCAGTGACAGGGAATGGACGATGCGATAGTGGAGGGTCAAGCATTTGCAATGAGGATGGGAAGAGCATTGTATGATTTTAGAATGAGTAAAACAAGAAGGTAAACATGGCAACAAGTTAGCTCAATCAAAATTTTGGGCTTTGATGAATAATGGGATAATTATTTTTCTGGGGACTTTAAACTTTCAAATTTTTTTCTTGTTAATTTATCAAATGTCCTTTATAAAAAAATTCTAATGATTTTTATATGTCCATAACACAAAATATTATTATAAGATTAAAATACTAATGTCACATCATTATTTTACAGTTAATTTGATGACAAAGACCAAAAGTTGTACTGAATTATATTTTAGAAATGTTGATCAAACAATTTTTGTTTAGAAACTAAAAATTTTAATTTTAAAAATATTTAGGATGTAAAACCTTAGTTAACCCAATAAAAATAGTACTATCCATATTCCTATTTATAAGACTCAAATTTAAAATAATGTTTGTTCTTTCTTATAAGACACGATCTATAATGTCTCTTGCATTAATAATTTTTAGACTAGAATACCCATAATTAAGAGAAAAAATGTATTGACAAACGATTAAAAGGGAGAGTAGAGTATTAATGACAAAAATAATTTTGAAAAAAGTTACAATTTAAGGCAAATTTACTGTCATTAATTAAATTAATCATTTTTTATAACCTTAAAAAATTAGATAATTGGGTCTTATAAATATGAACATAATACTCCCTCCGTTCTTTTTTATAAGCAAAAAAAGTTTAATCTTTTAGTTCTCAAATATAAATAAAATTTAACTACTTTTATTTTATTTGATGAAACTATCTTCAAAATATTCTTCATTTAATAGAGAGTTTATGCTTAGTATCAAATTTTAATGAATGATAATTTAAGAAATATACATACTTTCTAATTGAAAAAGACACAATTTAATAAAATTAACTATTTTTTAATAAGTATAAAATCAATTTTTTTTCATTATAAAAGAAAAAGGAAAAAGTAAGGACATGCGTAGATAATCTTCTTTAGACATATTTTTAAAAGAAGAAAATAAAAGACATATCCAATGAGAGATGTTTAAGCAACTCATGTTGTATTTCTTAAAAGCATATAAACTTTTTGTTTTGGTCTCTTGTGATTCCTAAGATACTCATATAATTTTGTTTTAATGATAAGGAACTTTAACAAATTCACACTTTTATATTTTTCTTTATTTTCACTTAATTATCATTCAATAAAATTGTTAATTTAATTTTTAAATTATTACTTATAAAAATATTAAAAATTGATGTTTTTTTTTATAATTAAGTTAAAAAATATTGATGTTTAAGTGAGTAGTAAAATTAATCTATTAATTTTGTTCCAACGTCACAATTAATTCTTATCCCCATTTTATTTTTGAAAAAGAAAAAGCAAAACCCTTACTCAATGGTGTCTCATTTTATCCTTTCTAGAAGCTTCTCCAACCGGCCTTTTCACTTCTCCATTTTCTCTCTTCCCATCACTTAATTTATTTCTTCTTATTTTCTTTTTTATAAATATTTCTAAAAAAACTTATCTAAATAGATCATAAATACATGTTTCATTTCTGCCATTAGAACGGTAAAATATATTTTAAAACATAATTCAACGGATAAAAATAAAATTAAAATAAAAGTAAGAAATCATATCCTTTTACTAAATATTTTGATCAGAAACATAATTTTTTTTATCTATTTGCAAAATATGCAATGATTAGTACTACTAGTAAGAGAGATTGGGCGATGAAAAAGTGAAAAGAAGCAAAACAGTTGAGTTGCTGGAAGGAAGAATGTTGATGTTGTTAATTAACCACCCTTTTCTTTGTCCTTCTCTAATTAACGAAGTTGTCAGAAATGGCACTAGTACTACCATAGCTTGAAACGATAATAACTTTATTCCACTCCCGAGGTTAGTCAAGTCACTACTACTTCCTCGATAACAGGGTCAGCGTGATTTCCTGGTAACATTGCTCAATGCTCTTCCTCACACCCTCCCATCCCACTTCCCTACTTTTTAAAACTCAAATTGCAAAAAGGTTAAACACTGTAACACAGTAAGAAAAAAAACTCAAAGTACTGTTTACGCAGTCACACTTTTAACTGCTAATCCCTTTAATCACGGAGCTACATTATTTTATTTTTTAAAAAACGAACACCAACAAGTACCAATTTTTCTGACCCCCAGTGACTAAGGAGAGTGAGTGTGTGAGTGGAGTGTTCATACTTGTATTGTATTGGCAACAAAACAACACTTGTGCACAGTGAGCAACCCTCTTGTTCTTCATCAACAATGCTCCAAACAACCTGCATTATACTCTTCTCTGTTGTGGCCATATTTTTGCCTCATGGAACAGCAATGCTCAACCTCACTCTCCCAGGACAACACCCAGACCCTGAAGCCGTTGCTCGAGAAGTTCATAGGTACTTACATCATTCCAAACAACCTGCATTTTTCTGTCTTTTTACTCTTTTGTTCTTGGGTGTTTGATGCAAAACACAGAGTCACTCACTCACTCACCTAACACTTTTTTTTTTTTTTACATCATCTTGAAGACCCTACATTGCAAATTATCTTCCCATCCTAGTTACATAAAAGTTAAAACATAAAGAGACAATCTTTGCATCTGGGTCATTACCACCTCATAATCCATTTCTTCATTTTTCTTCTATTTGTGTTACTAGTTAGTTACTACAAGTCACTCAATTTTGTTACTAAAATTTCACCAACTGGTGACTAAATTTAGCGAATAAGATTGTTTTTTCCTTACTAATCCAGACTTGCATGCCAAAGAATCTAACTCGGTTTGCTGAGAATAACGCTTGAGTTATTATAAATTTCTGTTACCTATTTGTTATTTCTATGGATAAAAAAAATTCAGACTTGAACAAATTTTAGTGATGTTTTTTTTTTATATATAAAAAAATACATATAAATTGTTCTACACTTCTACCACTAATTTTAATTTTTTGTTTAGGAAAGTGAATGCTTCAATGGCAAGAAGGGAAATGCTGGGAGTGTCAGAGAAAGAGGTGGCATCATGTCTAACAGGGAATCCCATAGATGATTGTTGGAAATGTGACCCAGATTGGGCCAACAACAGGCAGAGGCTAGCAGATTGTGCAATAGGGTTCGGGCAGAACGCAAAGGGAGGAAAAGGTGGCCAATTTTACATAGTCACTGATTCCTCAGATGAGGACCCTGTGAACCCAAAACCTGGAACACTTAGATATGCAGTGATACAGAACGAGCCACTGTGGATAGTGTTCCCCAGTAACATGATGATTAAGCTGTCTCAAGAACTCATTTTTAATAGCTACAAGACCATTGATGGGCGTGGAGCTGACGTGCACATTGTGGGTGGAGGCTGCATTACTCTTCAGTATATTAGCAATGTCATTATTCACAACATTCACATCCACCATTGCCATCCCTCTGGTAAGACCAATCATTCAATAGTTAGCCTTACATTTACGCATTCTCTTTCATTAATTAGTTGTTACACAAAGAAAAATGCTTTCTTCTATTTATTAGTACCATTTAGGTATGTCTCACTAATTTTAAAAAAGAAAGAAACTTTCTTCTGTACTACTATTAATGAAAGTCTTTGTCACTAATTTAAAAATCCAACAATAAGAGAGAAGATTCCAGAGAGTGTTCTAGCAATTCTCTTTTCTTTTTGTCTTGCCCTTTGGTCTTTCACTAGCATATTATGTAGCAACTTTTTTTGTCACCTTAAGACATTTAAGAAATAAAATAAGCTTTTATAATTTAATTCAAGTATTATTCTTCTAACTTCTATTAAATTAGAAAAGTTTCTTTCTTTTTTCTTAAATCTCTTCTTAATTTGTTTTCTCATTTCACTTTAACAAAACATAGTGTAGAAGAGAAAAATAATAATAAATCATTCCATAGCTTTACATAATCGGTTCCATTAGTTTTGTAATAAAAAAAACTTCTGTTAATTACAATTTAGGTATGCCTCACTAATCACTAATTTAAAAATTCAACAAATGGAGAGTAACCTCATATTTAGTGAAATTCACATATTTAGTAAAATCCAGATAAATTTAGCTAAATAAAAGAAAAAATGTCACAGTGTAAAAATAGTGTTAATAGTTATAGCAATTTGCTTTTCTGTCTTATTCTTCGGTCTACTAAGTAGCAACTTGTTTTGTCACCTTTTTACTATCAGTTATAAAAATTAAAAAGCGGTATTTCATATATAAAGTCTTGTTAGTTTCTTATAACAAATGAACAATGCGTGAAAGAAAGTGAGTGAAAAAATCGAGAGTGAAAAGAAAATCAGTTTTTTTTTTTTATATTCTCAAATTAAGTTTATGGAAAATCCAAATTTACCAAGCATTTTACCTAGAAGAGTAATATTAAATTAAATTTGTCCTGTAAAAACATTAGACATAATTTACTCTTTCAATGTTAAAAAGGGACGCTAGTTTAGTTTTTAATGTATATGTTGAAATCAGTTTGATTCCTAACTAAAGCTTAATTCATAGGAGTATATGAGAAATAATAGCAACTTATATTTTATTTTAGGTGAATTTAAGGTGGGTTTCACTAAATATGAAAAAGAAATCATTTTGCAATTATACTTGTGTGAAATTTATTTAATACTAATAAATAAAATATGTCAAAAATAATTATTCGTGAGCTCATTGATGTTATGAAAGACTAATTAGATATGCCAAGCATCTTAATCTTAATAAAATCACTTTATCTTTGGACTATAAATATATTGGACCTCTTTACTTTAGACATGCAATAAAGTTAGATTAAAAGTCAGATTCAAGTGGAGAGAGATAGCGATGCCTTTTTCCCGCTTCTCCGTCCTTCTCTCCCTCCAAGATGTTGATTTTTTACCGTCTGTATTTTTTCCACATAACTGAAGCAGTCAATGTTTATTACCCTGACCGTGGGTATTGACTATTGAGTAATGACTCTTCCCTATCTCTACCCTCTTTTCTTTTCATTATCACATTCTCCTCCCTCTCATACTTTTCCTTTACTTTTTATATCTTCCTTCTCTGTGCACTTATACACCCTCTAAGAAGACTGTGAAATGATATTTATCAATTAATAACATCAGTTACAAGTCACTATATTTTTTATTATAGTATATTTTATCGTAAAAAGATTATATAAAAATTATAAATACAAAACTTCACCAACACATCACCCATAATTAAAAGGTACAATCCAAAACTTTAACATTATATTCTTTCGGTTTGAGAAAGAAAATAGGAAAGAGAAAAGACTGTCAGAAAAAATGAGTAAAAAAGAAATGAGTGAATTTTTTTAAGAATGATTTGGTATAAAAAAATTATACTAAAGTTTTTTTAAAAAAGTGATTGTTTTTAATAAACAATTATTCCCTAGTTAAGATGATTAATTATAAACAGAGATAAAAATGTATCTTAGAAAAAATATAAATATAAGTACATATCTTTCTGAGAGAAGAGATTAAAAAGTAAAAGACCCTGTTATTTTTTATTTTTCTCCTCTATCAAATAAGAAATTCTCGTTTTCTTCTTTTCTTAAATCTCTTTTTTTGTCATTTCGCTTTAACAAAACTTAGTGTAAAAGCGAAAAATAAGATTATTCTTATGATAATTTTTACTTTATTTTTTATCTCTCAGTTTTAAAAATCATTATGATATATTTAATAAAAAAATTCTTAAATAAAATAACATTATTGATAAAAAAAAAAAAAGATTTTGCTACAAGACAGGAGTAACTGGGTCAGACAACAAGGCCCTCTAAGCAAATAAAGATTTAGATTCATCGATCATTAGTCAAAGTCAAAACGCATCATGGTTATTAGTGGAAACTGGCAAGACAAGTACTTTGCATCTCTCTGTTCATATTTTTAATTTTTGTATTAAAAAATTATTGCATTATTTATGAAAAGCGTGAAAGTTAAAATATAAATAGATATGAAAAGATGTGAAAGACTAAATAAAAACTATGAATATAAGATTAAAATAAATAATTTTTTATATAATAACTGCGTTAAAACTAAATATAAGACTGCATATCATCCAAAACAATTAATGGTGGTTTATAATACATAAAAGATACATGTAACCAAAAAAAGATAAAAGATAAATAAAATTTTAAAAGTGAAATTTAAAATATGAATATTGTCTTTATTATATGTATAAGTTAGGGTTAGAAAAATGTTAATAAGCGTTCGTAGGTGCTGATTAAAGAATGAAAAAGTATTTTTTTTTATTAAGATGCATATAATAATATATTTTACTTTGATTCCTTTAACAAGTGTTTTATTAGTGTGTTTGGTTTGGTGGTGTGTGAGCCTCCAAATTGAGGTTTTAGTTTATTTAGAAATTTCCAATTGCTTGATTGACAAATTATTTTTAAAGTTTATCCTAATGTTACACTTCTTTTCTGTTAAATGTAAAAACTCTAAACATAAATCAAGCTACAACAAATCAAATTACTTTTAATTAAACTTAAGTTTCTAAAATTAAGTTTGATCATATTCTACCTTTTCAACTTTAATCTAAATAAGCACTTAGCAGCTATCAAGATCGTATGTTATGGACTTATGATTATTACCATGATATGTGAAGATAACTATTATAATTTTTTTTAATTGATAAAGATTAGTTTATGAGAAATATTAAATGAGAAGATTATCAAATTTATTATTATTATTAGATCAATCTTATATATTGTTGTTATGGTGGCTTTCAGGCAACGCTAACGTGCGGTCGAGCCCGGAACATTATGGGTACCGCACGGAGTCGGACGGCGACGGGATCTCCATCTTCGGCTCGCGTGACATTTGGATCGACCACTGCACCCTCTCCCGGTGCAAGGACGGCCTGATCGATGCAGTGATGGGTTCCAGCGCTATCACGATCTCCAACAACCACTTCTCCCACCACAATGACGTGATGCTCCTGGGCCACAGCGACCACTACCTCCCAGACTCCGGCATGCAGGTGACCATTGGCTTCAACCACTTCGGGGAGGGCCTCGTCCAGCGCATGCCGCGTTGCCGACGAGGTTACATCCACGTGGTGAACAATGACTTCACACGATGGGAGATGTACGCCATCGGCGGCAGTGCGGGACCCACCATTAACAGCCAGGGAAACCGCTACACCGCGCCGGAGGATCCGTACGCGAAGCAGGTTACGAAGAGGCTGGATGCCGGAGAAGGGGAGTGGAGCGGGTGGAATTGGCGGTCCGAAGGGGATGTTTTGTTGAATGGCGCGTTCTTCGTTGCTTCGGGAGCAGTTGCTGAACCTAACTATCAGAACGCCTACAGCACCCAACCTAAGAACGTGGATCGCATTTCGCTTCTCACTATGTCCGCCGGTGTTCTCGGCGTTGCTAGGGACAATAATCTGGGAATGTGGATCAGAGGACCCAACGATGGCACTGTATATTTTTCAGATTCTGGCCCAGAATACACAGACGAAATGTCCCGGAGTACAATGCCGTTGCTACCTTCACGTATTTTGATTCTTGTATCTGCACTCTTATGCTTCTTAGGTCATACAACAACCTTAACAACACTACCCAATTAGCGACTTCAATTCGATGATGCTTCATGTCTCTATTAGAATTAATGAAATCGCCGGATTCTAATGATCCATTAATTAAGAGTCTAAGACCATATCCTCCCTCTTCCCCGGTCTCTTTTATTTTTCTCTTATCTTATTTTTTGTGGCTTAGTCATTATCTGATCTCAGATGCCAACGAGGAAATTGTAAATTTGTTAGTCTTCTAGCACATCAGCAATAAGAAAGGAGAAGAATTAAAATTAACTAATGACCAGGAGTTTGCAAGTCACGAAAACATGCTATATACCTTCCTGGAAGTTATTAATTCCAGCTCAAGTGTTGAAGGTGATTTGCAAACCATGAGATATATAATCCCACCAGCCCTTGTGGGTTTAATTATTAATCTTGAGTTTAAGTCTATGATAGCTTTAAAATTCAGGTTTAATTATACAATTGCTATCTTGATTATAATCAAAAGTTCAATTGGATCTTTTGATTATAAAAAAAGTTCAATTAGATCCTCTAATTATTTAAAAATAGTTTAATTAGATCCCTCAATTATTAAAAAGTTAAGTTATGTCTTTCAATTATTTAAAAACATTACTATTGTATTATTTTTTGTCTACTTTATTAGTTTGGTTATGTAAAAATGTCTATTTACATAATTTTCATTTATCAAACTAATATAGCTGATATGAAAGGGTACGATTATAATGTTTTTAAAAAATTGAAGGACATGATTGGATTTTTTAATAATTGAGGGATCCAATTAAAATGTTTTTAAACCGTTAAAGGATATAATTGTACTTTCAATTGTAATCAAGAGGACTAATGGTATAATTAAGTCTAAAATTTAATTAAAAAAAAGTTTAGTCACCCTTAATAGGCATACCCAGCTCATATCTGAAAAGGTTAAATAAAATATGTTTGTGTAGGTATTTAGAGCTTTTGAAAAATTGAAATGCAAATTTCAGTGTTAAGTTTTAACACGTTAACTATTTGATAATTTTAAACTTTTTCTTAATTCTATTTTTCACATAGAATATCT
The DNA here is from genome assembly GCF_004193775.1 of Glycine soja. Taxonomy (NCBI): domain Eukaryota; kingdom Viridiplantae; phylum Streptophyta; class Magnoliopsida; order Fabales; family Fabaceae; genus Glycine; species Glycine soja. Next base: position 25,884,236 of record NC_041014.1, on the reverse strand, counting down.
TATCATTTGCTTTATAATATTTCTTTAACAAAGAACGAGGAGGATGTATATCCATCACGCAATCCTTGTACCCTTATCTTTATTTATTTATTCATTCATTCCCCTTTTACTTTAACAAGGATATTCACCAATGGCCAGCAATTATGGTGTATTATAATTCAAGGATATTTAAATGGATAGAAAGATATAACGAGTTCGTTGCTAGTTCCTGCCCATTTACATATCAAACAAATTGTTGTGAGCGAACAATCTTGTACCTTAGTGTTTGAAATTGTATTGACCCTGAGTTCTGAACTTTATGCCACTTTTTTGTATTAGATAGGAAGAAGATGATGTAAATGTCGGGAAGGGTTTAATCTTAAACTTTATCTATAATTATGTTAGTTTATTAGATAAAAATGAGACAAAGTAACATAGATCATCTTCGTATTAAAAAACGTGATGCCTACGTTCCATGCATATTATGTAGCTTGTAATTTAAGTTCCACTTTGACGAATAGATATTGTTTTCTTTTCCTTTTGACCAACCTTGTGGCCGATGGTGACCGTGATTTTCGTGTTTTTATATGGTAGCATATACGCTTTTCCATATGTCTATGATTGTTTAAAAGAAAAATGCCCCCCAAAAAAACGGAAAGAACAATGGTGGTGTTCCTTTAATTTTAAATTTAATTTTTCATAGAGTAGTTTTCCTTTTTTTATTATTATAAAAAAGCAGGTATCCTCTACACAAACAATCTTATTTGAGTTCAAAATATTTGTAAAATGGAAGGATTAATTGTCACAAAAAAGATTCTTTTTATACAAAAAACTTGTAGTCAATTTTATAATTTTAATTTAAAATTTTTAAATATGAAAATCACTTTTCCGATCTTAGTTTATCGTTTAATTTATTCTTTTGCTTTTTAATTTTTAAAACTTATTGTCAATTTTATAAGTTTCCTTTAAAAGTTTACTAAAAAGAATGTGAGACTTTTCACATGAAATTGTGACGAGACAATCTGGAGTTAAAAAAAAAAAAAGTTTTCTTTTCCAATTTTTGCGGACCAGACTTACATTTGGTCGAGTGGTTCAAGATAGGTTGGTCATAGACTCGGTGTGGGGGACTGGTTGTAGTAGTTCAAACCAAAAAACTCATCAATATGAGTTTCTAAAATGAAACTCAATTTTGATTTATGCAAACTTGTGTGTGCTACAGCCATATATGATAAATTGGGCTAAAAAGTTCGGCATTAATTTGTGCTTAAAATCATTACTTAACTCTACATTTCATCAAACAAGTTTGAGTTAGGCTAGTCACGATCTTAATATGGGTTTGAAGTTATAGGATAAGCCGAAAAGCTTATCTTCAATCCAGATTGTGATCCAAGTCTAGTAAAAGTTCAGTTTGTAGTAACTTTTTCGGGCTAGGCTTGAATAAGGCTAAAAAGAGTCAGATTTTATTTGTGTTTAAAATTTAAAATCAATCACAACTATAGCAACTCACACCAAAAAAACCTATATTTAGACTTTTAAAATGAGACTCAAACTGAATTTGTATAGGGGTTTGATGGTTAAGTATAAATTGGAACCTGACTAGATCAAGCTAAAAAGGTACAGATTAAGTTTTGCTCACAATTTAAAGTCCAAATCTTATATTTCTTCGAGTGAGTTGAGGTTGGATTAATAAAAAACTCGATGTTAATCACAGGTTGGAGAAAGTCCCCCCAGAAAATTATATTCAATTTGAGCTTTTAAAATAAGATCCAAAGTTGATAAAAAAAAACTTGATTTATATGGAGTTTTTTTGGGTTATGTCCATTTCAAGACATGATGAAATTGAGTTAATAGGCTCAAATTTAGTTCATGCTTAAAATTTAAAGCTCAAGTCTTACATTTTATCATAAGTTTAAGTCAATTTGAACAATTCAACTCATTTTGCTACTTTCGGATAGGGAAATAGGCCAACACAATAACAAACTCTATCAAAGATTAATAAGCAGCGGAAATAAATTTTTTCAAACTTGTAAGAACTTGGAAGGAACACCAATAAAATATAGAACACAAAATAGATGAAAACAAAGACAATTTATTTAACGTGGAAACCCCTCAATGCAAGGATAAAAACCACGAGTCGTCCAGATTAAAGAAATAACTCCAATATAATTGATGAAGATACAAGAGAACCTCCAACAAGTGCACTAAAACGTGTTAGTAACAATCAAATCAAAACAAACTCTCCAATTGGTAAATTAGAGACAACAAGATAAAATTCTAAAATATAGAGTAGATAATGCAAAACACTTATATCTCTCTACAAATATCTTTTTCCTGATCCAATCGGACAATTTGAAGTATCATGCACGTAAAACCTACTATCTAAAAATCAGTCTAATCCAACAGTGAACAAATTCACAGTTAAAATCTAAAAAATGGTCTCTAGTGAATATGCAAAAATCACTATAATTTCCCCCTTCATAAAAACCAAATCATTCAGCTGAATGGGTTCAATACAACAATATATAGCTGATTTAGCTGGTACCTATTTTAATAGAGGTTTTTGAGTGGGGCTGTTGCCCCTTTTGAGCACAAAAAAAAAAGTTTGGTAAGAAAATATAAATAAGAATGGGTTCAACGCGTAATATGCACAGGTGCAATATTTTTAACCACCGTCACCGGCATTGGCCACCTCAGAATCCATAAGAGGAAATGGGTGGAAATTATTTAAAAGCTAAATTGACAAGACACACCATTAACCCCTGTCTAGCATGTAAATCTCCAACATTAACATTTTTCAATTGATTTTGTACGCTTGGCCTTTTGAGAAACATAAAACTCTAACACGGAATCGATTTGCTTCGTGGACTTGAAAAATCTGGCTGCAGTGTGCTGCTAAAAATTGATCAATTGAAAAAATCTACCTTGAAATATCTGTCTTAGGTGGGTTGCATAAATCAACTGAAATACCATCAAATGAATTTAATTCAGTTTGTCAGAAAGAATTTAAATTTGATTATCACATAATATATTTTTGGAATGGACAATAAGTTTAATATGATTAAACTTCGAATCAAGGATTGAATAAAAATTGAAATATGATGGGCAACTTAAAGAGGGTATCAATCGATCTTTATTATTAACATATTTAATATATAAGTTGGACGATTAACTAGAATAAGAGAAAGAAGTGCCATGAATACATGATTCACACACCATTTTTATTTAATTGAATAAAATATTTTAATAAAATAAAAATATTAATAATAAATGTGACAAAACATCATAAATAAATAATCATATTAAATACTAATTTGAAATTTATTTACAATGACAATGCATATTAATTAAGTTTTATATACTCAAAAAATACATGAAAATAAAAATTATTTGATTACAAAGTTAATTTTTTTCCTGAAATTTGATACGAGGTATCATATTAAAAAAAAAAAAATTAACAACTAACAACTAAGTAATATTGTCGATAAAAATGAGTATACAGTGAACACCTTAAAACGAGAGCTTATTTAGGAAGATTTTATAATACCAAAGGTTATTAAGTGTTTTGTATTTATACTCCTTGTGAAAATTATGTTTTTAAATACTCTCTGCTTTGTGTGTATGTAAATATATCTTTTTCTCGAGAGATAATCTCAAGTGTCACCTATATTAAGCCACTGTTATGCTAATAAGTAAATTCAGAATGGAAAATTCTCTATTCGCGGGGTGTAATTCAAGTTCATTTACAAAATTATTAACATTTTCAAGACAGAGTATTATCTTAGTTCATATCCCATAAGGAACCTGAATAATCCCATGAGTCACATCCCTCATCAAATTCTTGAGGATAATAGTTGCACGTTCCTGTGCTATTACAATCTTGTTCTAGTTCGTTCTCACCATATCCATTTTGCAATTCTGCTATCCAATCCAATATCCTAGTTTCATAGGGTGAGCTTCTTAATTCCCAATCTGATAAGGATAAAGTGTCTGTGGAGCTACTATCCTTTGTCTCCCACTCACTATCTTGACACCAAACGTTTCCATGTTTGCAATTCTTGGAATCCATGTCAATACTTTTCTGGTTGACTTCTTGTGTTGCTATTTCTAATTTGTACTTAAAATCTCCTGAGACTCAAAATGAAAGCATGAAACCAGTGTAAGTGGATAAGAATCAAAAGTACAATCATTTACAAGTAGTAAGTACAACAAGAATGAAGGGCATGTTTGGAATGGTTTATTTGATAGAAAGTTATACCAAACACGCATTGGTCTCATTTGATAAACTCCTGAATAACTACTTATAAGATAGTAAAAGTGAAATGATAAAATGAATTAAGCTTCTATAAATTAAAATTAGCTTATATAAGTTAAATCAACTTTTGGAAGAGTTAAACGAAAGAATTTCTATAAATTAACTTATAAATAAATTAATTTTAACTTATGAAAGAAATGGAAAATTTTAATTTATTTTACCATCTATTTTCTTTTTATATATAAATGTTTATTAAAAAAAATTTCCAAAATGAGACTCAAGTTTTATAGGACGACATGGATCAAAGTCATGATATTCTACAATAAACATGTCTATAGAGAAGTAAGCATTTATAAAAAGATTTTTTTTTTATAAGCAGCGTTTGTATAAAGAATAGAAGGCACATTGCACCTTGTTGAGCTTGAGCTCTTTTTCTTAAATGAGTTTTCCAGTAATTCTTGATTTCATTGTCAGTTCTTCCTGGAAGTTTCCGAGCAATCTTTGCCCACCTAGATTCATTGTACTATAAGGTTACAAATTTGAAATTTTTTGGTTATAATATACCAATTCCAACACTAGCAACGTGGCATTGTGAACACAAACTACACTTAGTTTTTCAGCCTCAAGCAGGGGAAGAATCTCACTTGTTACCCAATTCCTGCTGAAGCTGAACAATAAGCTGCTCTTCTTCAACACTAAAATGACCATGCTTGAGATTTGGACGAAGATAGTTCATCCATCTTAACCTACAGCTTTTACCACTTCTCTTAAGGCCTACAAAAAAAAAAGTAAAGTTTGCCCACAATATCAAGGATTAATATCAAATTGAACATTTTATGAAGGTTTATAAAAAAACAACAACAAATGCACTTGGACATCAAGGTTTTTGGGGTCTTTCTAATCACATCACAACTGTAATTGCAACTGCATTAATCACATTTGTCCATAATTTCCGAAATACCAAAGATTGTAACTAAATCATAATCACAATCACAATTTAAAACTTGATTTTATGATTTATTCACTTATTCATCTATATCATCATAAACATATATAAATCTTCATATACATACCAGCTACTTTGGCAAGGGAATCCCACCTTCTTTCCCCAAGACGGGCCACAAAGCTAGTCAATTGTTCATCTTCCTCTTGGAGCCAAGTCCCTTTACGCAAATTTTCTCCTTGCATGGCTTATAAATGTTTATATTTCACTTTATGTTCCCAAGTCCATGAAGAGGGTCCTAAGGCCTCATATATATGCACAAAGTGTAGGACATGACAAGTGACTAATCATAAAAACGAAGTTGGAAAAGAGAAAAGCAGAAGATGATCAGAAACAAAAAAGGGCACTAAAGTGGATAATATTGCTGAATTGTGTGTGGGAAGTCCACCAACTATTGGCTTAACATTTAATTAACGAGGTAATATGCAAGGTATCAAACTATCAAACTATATTATATAATTAGGTCATTCTTTCATCTAAGATTAGATGCACTATTCTTGGCCTCAGCAATTATGGCCTTTTGTGAAGAGATGCTCCATAACTCTAGCTTCTACTTCAGCAGCAACAACTGGTTAAGATATATAGATTGTGGTCATGGATACAAATCTTTTTGTCATTGCATAGTGTTAAAAACAAGATAAGGATGTTTATTGTTTAATGTATAAAAAAATTAAAACGTGAGAAAAGAAAAAAGGAAACAATTCAATTAAATCATTATATAAATTAATTACATGTTTGGAGATTAAGAGATAAGGGATAGGGATAGGGTTTTGGGTGGGTAGAGGAAACCAACATTTTGCAAATCCATTACTATGTCTCTAGCTTTTCTCCAGGGAACATTAGAAGGGATGAAGCTTTTAACTCGTGCGCAAGAAGTGGGCTCAAATTGATGTTGTCGAGCAAATTTTAGAATTCCTTTGACAGCTATAGCTACTAATTCTAATTTGATTGTTTCCTCAATTTTGTCTCAGCAAAAATTAGATTAGGAAAAAATAATCATACATTTTAATAGAAGGAAAACAGATTCTTGAAGATTTATTTTCGTTGTTAACACTCTTGCAAAGTGACACATCTTTCTTTCTTTTCTTTTTTTTTAAAGGATAACACCTTTCTTTTCTCATATTTTTCTTGTGATTCATTAGTATTTAGTATTGCTTTGTTACCTACTTGTCCCACTTAGTTATTTCCACTGCATGATTTATTTATTTATTTATGGTATGACTAAAGAAAATAATAAGGACAAAAAACCAACCTACCCTAAGCTTGAACAAGATAAACTACCTATTAGAATTAGACTAATGCTGAAACGTTACTTGACTCTTTGAGCTATTAAGGAAGCAAATGATTACAGAAGTAAATGGAGACTATCCAACAAAACCATCATAAAGTGAGAGCCTTGATGCTCTTTTGAAAGAAATTTATCACGGACTTACATTCTAATGAGAACAAGACCTGAGTGAGTTGAATCGAGACAATTCAATATTCTTCTTAGCCAGTTAGAAGAAATATAGAAAAGATAAATTTTATTCCTACTCATGTCTTCTACAAATTCTTTTACGATTAGGAGAGAAATTAAACAAAAAGGAAAAACAGTGTGAGAGAAGATGAATGGATGTGATAAAAAAAAAGATGGAAAGAAAAGAATGAATTATAAGAAAATGTTGTAAAATTAGAATAATTCAAAAAGAAAATGCACTTTTGCAATTGTAAGTTGCAACAAGGCAAGTATTTTTATTTGCTCGAGTTGCTTTTCTTTTATCCAACAGATCATGGTGATCTTCCCAATTGGAATGACATGACCGCTGGGAGTTTTTGGAAATGAAGTATGCTTGGTTGAACTGATTAAGATTAAAGAAGAAGTGCTTGAAACACATTATTTACACACTCTACTACTTATATGATTATAAAATCTTGTAAATTTTAATAAATAAAAAATGTTTTTAAAAGAGTGTATTAAAAACAAAGAAATTTAACTCAATTAATTGAGTAAGGTGTGTGAGTATTATAAATTTTCTGTTTCCATTTTTAATTCCTAAGAATAAAAAAACGGTACGTGAAAATGACGTGTTACTAATATTTTTTCTTAAAACTGTGCACCTATTTCCTGTCCTTAGAAACTGTATACTTGTGTAACGTTTGGAAATATATAATAAGTTAGTACCTTATTGGTAACAGCATTCGGGTGCATTGCCAATTTGCCAGGAAGTCTCAGGTTTCAACTTGCCTGGAGCAATCAAAACAAATACAAAAACTGTTAAAAGCTAATCCAATCCTACATTATATATAAAGAATCTGTCATCTAAATTATGCTAAGAACGAAAGTTATAGATTATTTTCCTTTTCATGATTTCAAAATACATGCTTTGATTTAGTTGACTTCCTCGATCGTCAAATTTATGAAATTTGCAAAATTCTTGGGTCATAAAATTTAGGTTTAAATATATTTGCAAAATCCTTGTAATTTTTTTCTTAATACTTACTATGTTTGTTTTATTTTTTGTTCTCCTTAAATCATTTTAGATAAATACTTTGAAAGCTGAAAAAATGTTATCTAAAGCGTTATAAAGACGAAAAATAAAATAAATGTAATTTATAAAATCTAAAAGCAAAAAAAAAAATTACAAGGATAAAAAAATTAAATTGTAAAGACTAAGAAAATATTTAAGTCTAAAATTTATATCAAATTAATTATGGTTCTGTGTGAGAATAAATTTTTTAAGTAGTGCAAAGCTAGGATGGTAGATATTTCGTTTCAATAATTGGTGACTCCGAAGAAAAGCACATCACCAATTGGATTTAGATATGAAGCAAAACGCAGCATGGTGGATTGTAAGTGCTCTCTATTAGACCACAATTTCATTAATGAAGACTATTTTTTTCACAGTATCAAGCTACCGATAGAGTCCGTGAGGAATACGATTTCTATCCCATTAAACGTAATGTCATGTCTGTTTAACTTTATATATTGCTTGCTCTATACATGGATTAGGGTGATACATCCTCAAGTGTAGTGGTTAACAATGGACCTGTATTACCAGGCCAACACAGCCACAGGATAATAAAGAGAATGGCCCAGAGACCCGTATACTTGGATACAATACAAGTTGTTATCAGAAGAATACTTGCATTTTTTTTTATGCTGTGTATATATTTTATGAGCTGTAAAGATTGTTTATATATCAGAACTTGGCAAAAACATCACTTTAGGCTATTTTTTAAACTATTTACCAAATGAGAGTTGTTTTGCCAACAACTATGTGCAATGGGTTGTTACAACTACATAGCCACAACCACTTTTGGTCAGTATAGGCACAGGTAGGCACAGGGTACAGGGCACAATGACGCGCAAGTACGCACGTGAGGATGTTGCGCCAACCCCCCTTGCACAATACTTCTTACTCCTCCGTCTCCTTCTTCGCTTATAAATTGAAAATACATGTTCTCTCACTTGCATAACACCCATCTTTTTCAGCAACTTTCTTCTTCCCCCGTAAGTATTTTCTTGCTCCCTTCCATCCCAACTTGCTCTCTCTCTTGTAATTTGTTCTCTCTCATAATATTTTTATTTCATATTCTTTATTATTGCTAATGACACTTACATGTTTTAAAATATGTGATATTGTGTTTATATTTAAAATATTTAATGACATTAAATAACACTTACATGTTTTAAAATAATTATGATTTTGGTTTAGAAATTTATTTGGAATATTAGCTTTTTACAATTTTTTGTAATATATGATATTGTGATTTTTTTAAGCTGTCATGTAACTTAATTATTATATGTGAGATTGTAAATGGAATTTTTAAATTGTTTGTGATATTTTTTGTTATTAATAAGGTTTTAAATAAATTTAATTATGATTGTAATATGTAGTGTATTTGATATGACAAGTTCATCATCCTCCTCATCCAGTTTTGATGTGGTATGTGGACCACGTGAAAATGATGTGTTGTGGATGCAAAAGCAACATGTGTTCCAACATATTTAGTACGGAGATACAAATAGAAAATTAAGAATGAGGCAAGCAATTCCAACTTATCAGGGTATAGAACAACCACCGATAGAAATTATTCCTCTGTTACAGCAGTCTGGATTATACACAGCAATAAAATTGTGTAGAATCAATATCAATGGAGGAATTGTAAATGCCTTTGTTGAAAGGTGGAGGCCAGAGACACACACCTTTCATTTGACGTGCGAGAATGCCACCATCACACTACAAGATGTGTCTGTGTTGGTAGGTCTTCCTGTGGATGGCAATCCTTTAATTGGAAGCACAAATATTGAAGGGATTAATATGTGTGAACAATACCTTGGAGTTAGGCTAAATGCTAATGCATTAGCTAACGGAAACACATTGAAATTAAGCTGGTTGGCTTCAGAGTTTGCAAATATTCAGGACTATGTGGACGACGAAGAGCACCTCAAAATATTTGCACGTGCTTGGATTTTGAGATTTATTGGAGGTGTCATGTTGGTGGATAAAAGTAGTAAAAGAGTCTCTATGAGATATTTACAATTTATGGTAGCTTTTGAAGAATGCAGTACTTATGCGTGGGGAACTGCTGCATTGAGTTATTTATACAGAGAGATGTGTAATGCAACAGATTATAATGTGCAATTTATTGGTGGTTGCATTCTCTTAATTCAATTGTGGGCATGGGAACGATGCCCTAAATTAGTCCCATCGATTGTGTCTCCACAACAACAAAACAATCCACTTGGCTATAGGTACACAATTTTTAAATTATGGTCTTCATTTATAATTTTAATTATTATTGTATGTAACACATTATTATTTATTGTTGCATAATTGTTATACAGATGGTTACAAAACAAAAATCCTCATATTGCTAGTGATAGTGTGGAACACTATCGTTTTAAATTAGACACCATGAAAAGGGGCGAGGTAACTAAGTATACATTTTTCAAATGAACAATGTTATTATTTGTAATTATTTAACAAATTTTTAAATTGCCTTGTAGTTTTTGTGGGACCCTTACTCCGAAGAAGTCCAAGCATTGTTGAATGGCATCAGCCAAATAGAGTCATGAGGCTATTTGGATTGCAACAACCTATACCTGGCCCTCCATTGCAACCTAGCAATATACATGGCCTAACACTAAAAGGAAAAAATGGACATAATTGGAGGCGAATACTGTAACCAACGCTTAATGAATGGAATAGTCGCTATGAAAGACGGTTTCAAGAAACGCCACCACAAGTTGGGCCCCTCAATGTGAATTCTGAGTATATGAAGTGGTTTAGGTGTAAAACCAAATTGTATATCAGCCGACAACATGCAAGAAAAGGACTAATGGTATTTATTAATTATCATAGCTCTTACTTATTTATTTTAATATTCTAAAAATTGGTTATTATTTAACAAGAATTTATATGTAGGGTGAAATTATAGAAACAATGAAGTTCATGTTGTCCCCATATGGGAGAAGGGTATCAAATTTGGATGATCTGGTGCCGTGCCTTGATAAGATGACTCTTTTAGCTGAGGAAGAGGATAAAATTATTGTATTTTATTTAATTTACTATTTATTTATTATGTTATATATTGTGATATGTAGATGCATATTTCATGGGAACACAACCTCCGCTACAACCAGGATATTTTACGGCTGACTTAGTTGGGTCTCCTTCTCCTGCGGAAACCCCTTCATTTGCACATAGTTGTCTGATATCAACGCCTAACGCTCCAATGGGCCCTCCATGGAGTGTGTCGAGAAACATTCCTAACATTATTGATTTATTAGGGGTAGATTTAGGTAATGAATTTTCTACTGAGGCTGATGAAAGGAGGGGCGATAAGAGAAGGAATCCAGATCGGCAAGCTCGGAGATGAGAATGACCATGTGGGACGTCCTTCCGCCATAACAAAATTTATCATGTGGGGCGATAGTTCAAGAATCCAGATCCATGTTTTTATGGAAGACTCAAATCACAAAATTTATCAAAATTCTTATCGAATATATGCTTGCAAGGAGTGTATCCTGCACATTACCAATTTCAGTAAAATTATCATAAAAAATAAGATATATTATAAGTCAAATCTTACCTAATTTTTTCAACATTTGTTTTTGTTTCTCATTCTTGAACTTCTAATTGAAATTGCTTGTGATATGTCGCACGCACTAAACATGATAAGCATGACGAGGTTGTCACTCAAGTGCTTCATTAGCAACGTCTGACTTTATACTTGCATGACGATAAAAAATGAGACATATATCATCTTTATCTGTGACATGTTCACGCAAGTGTGCCAAAAACCATGATCATGCTATTAATATTTCTCCCTCAACCACAGCAAATGTGAGCGGAAGAACATGGTTATTTCCATCTTGTATTGTTGCCATTAACAACGTCCCATGATATTTTCCATACAAGAATGTACCATCGACTTGTATGATTGGCTTGCAATACTTGAAAGTCTCTATACATTGACTGAAAGTCCAAAATACTCGATGGAATTGACGGTATTCATGACTCACCGTATTGCCAACTACAAAATCATCGTCACATATTTGATAATACGATCTTGAACAATGATTTTTCATGTGCTTCAGCCATGACGAAAGTTGGCCATAAGATTCATCCCAATCACCATATTCAATCATAATGGCCTTTTGTTTAGCCTTTCAGGCCTTTCTATATGAAATTTTATAGTTAAACATATCACTGATCCTTTCTTGAATCAAAGAAATTTTCAATGACAGATCTTCTTTAATCATCCCTATGAAAATAATTATAACAAATTAATTATCAACATAAACCAAATCAATGATAAACAAACATGAATAATTAAAATAGTTAAAATCATACCTACTACACACGTAGCAATCAAATTAGAATCAAGTTTGTTATGGTCTTATGTTATACTTATATTCAAACACGTGTGTGGTCCCCCCACTGCGTAACTTTCCATGTATCAATTTTTTTAGATACAATTGCCCTCATATAAAAAGGGCATGGGATGTCATCATTTCGATTTGCGCAGCAAACAACATATTTTTGTGATTTTGATTCAACAACTTTAAAAGTTTGTTGCACCTTCATAACATACTGTTGCAGTGCATTTTTTTTATTGCATTTTTGCTTTCAAATTCCATACCAACAAATAATTATTGGCCAATATTGAAGGTTGATCCCATATCGAAACCACAAATGTCTTCTTCATTGGGATAACACCAATTAATGTTACTATAATTAGAAGCAGATTCCCAAAATGCAGTCTCACTTCCACCTGCAAATAAATCTTAATATACGATTTTTTCTCAAAAGTATTTATGAAAACAGACCTCTTTTAGTGCTATTTAATGTCCATTACTGGTTTAAAACTATATACCAATACGGGTCTCTTCTGTATACTATTTACGAAAACATATTATAAGATTACAATATTATTTAATTAAATATACCTTCTTCATCTATATCAGATATATCATTGATATTTTCCTCCTCATCCAACGAGTCCTCAACATATGAATTAGATATCATTTAATCATCATCGTCAGAATCTTCATCTAAATTTGTTGCAAACCTTTGAACTTTTGATTCATTGCCAACTATATTATTCCCACATGATAATAGCGAATTTGTCACATTCAACGCAGAAGCATCAACAATATCTACTTCAACACACAATTCAATGACACCCATTTCTTGTTGTTGTTGAAAACTTTCAATAATTCTTTCAACATCTTCATCGTCACAAATTTGCAATGCAATATATTTACCTACAACTAAAAATCGCCAAGTCATAGTAAATATACTTCATTTTTATCTAATTTTACCTTATCACGAATTCTTTTTTTAAACCCGTCAAAAGTTACACCACGTTTAATTTGAATAGCTTTTTTAGGGCCTTCAAATCTAATGGCATCGTCACTTTGAAATATTCTTCCATTCAAATAAACCAGAACAATAATCGAAGAACTCATTTTTATAATAAAACCTACAAAATAAATCAATAATGTCATCAACAATTTTCATTAACAATAATAACATAAAAAAATAATACAAATTAATAAATATATTACTGATTTTCACCCCATAGAAAAAATATCAACAAAGCTGTAATATAGAAAAAAAGAAATTTGGAGAGATGCGGAAACAATGTACCAGAAACTGTGTCTGGATGGAAGGGGAATGAGGGTTTATATAGGCATATATTGTGCCGGTAATAATGGCGCAATATGTTGTACTTAGGAAATTTGAGCAAAGGGTTACTCCAACTGACATGGCACAATACCTTTTCAACTGGTCACACGCTGCTAAAAGCAATCAACACTGACAGTCAACACTACACATGCTGGCAAAACCTGTCCAAAAGTGATTGCGCCACTGCAGCTGTAGCAACCCATTGCGCATAGCTGTTGACAGCTCAATGCCACATGTCAGCTTCTCGTTGAATTGCGCTTCTGCCTTTGACGCAATGCAAATAAATACAGACTCCCTCGATAAATAGTTTGAAAACAGTCTCCTTTTAGTAAATAATTTGGGAAAAGAACCTAAAGTGGTGCTTTTGCCATCTGAACTCTCAAGAATACCCATTTTTTCCCCCTTACTCTTCTTTCTCTCTGTATGCCTCCCTCTCTTTCCTTAGTTCTCCTTATTACTATTGGTTTTTTCGGCTTCAGGCATGCTTGAGTTTGTACGTATCATGTTTTATAATGTACTTTTTTTTAAGCTCAAGGGAATGCATCAAAGTGCATCAATTAGTATGAATTGAGGCTGGAATGAGTCTTAATCGTGTTTGCATGTTATACAAGAAGCAAGATTCAGTGTTTTGAAAGGCAAAAAAAAAGTCTAAATTCCTCCAAAAAAGAGTGAAAAAACGGAAAGTAATGTTAATATTAATATATAGCAAACCTGAGATGAACTAAGCTCACTAAGCAGTGCTGTGCTGAATAACCACTGTCACCAAAGTTAAATGTCCATTTACTCTTACTCTGATACTAGTTCATAACAATTTCCTTTTTTTTATCAGAAAAAGTAATGTGTATATATATATAAAAAATAAATCAGTACAAGAGGTACTGTGATATGTACATCCCAAGATTACCCTACTTTGAGCTATGGTAACCTAATATTAGCAATTGAAAGTAAATATTAAGCAACATAGATCTATATCTATGCTGGGGTACCCTTCTACAAAAAATTCTAAAGACCAATCCCCCTATACAAAAAAAGCAGCTCTGATGTTGCCGGACCATAAATAGAAAGGAATATCAATTCCTTTTTCCAGATTTTTGAGCCATGACCAACAGAAAAAGAGAGCCATAACAATTTCCTTATTAAAATGTGCCAATCTGCCAAAGTGATATAGCAAGGTCACTTCATAAACGACCTTAGTTTTAAAGGTTTACTGCACAATGCCTTCAAATTTCCATTGATTACGAACGAATCCAGAACAAACAAAAGGTGCAATTTTGTCGATGAAAAAGAAAAGTAAAAAGGGAAAAATCTTCCGTATTTCTCTTTATAAAAGGAGAAAAATACAAGAAAGTATTTCACGAAACATTCTTAATCTGCAGATATTGCTACAACTTCCAATAAGTTACATCAATCACTGATTTCTTAAAATTCTAATGATCCAACTGATATAATAAGATAGAAGAGGAGAAAAAAAATTAGGCTGAAAAGAAAGAAACCAATAAATAATGGCACCAAAATGGATAAGAGCACATTCATCATCCTTCACCTATTTAATTCACACCTCCAGTTGTGGTAGTAAATTAACAAGGCTAAGTGACCATGTCCTCCACTCCATTCTGTGCAGCCGCGTCTGCCAGTCTCTTCCAATTAAGTTCCCGCTGCTCTGCTAGTTCTTTGGCTTTAGCCTCTTTCTCTGCGTGCTTCCGCTGGCACTCTTCAAACAATTCTGCGTCCATTTCCAGGAACATTTTGCGAACATTCATGGTCAGTCCGTGCACCGCCTGATTCCAATGACTCGAAATATTTTTCTCAAATGCTTGAAATATTATTGGTAGTATCACAGTCCTGTTTTGGGCAATTAAGCTCACAATATGCTCGTTATTCCACAAGAAGAGGGCTCGTTCTGCAACCTGCAAAACAAGTGAGTCTAAGCAAAGACTTCTGAAAGAACATTTAAACCATGAAAAATAATAACAGTAAACAAAATTCAGTTCTGACGGTTCCCGATTCTTAACCCTGTATGCTGATTAAAAAGACATGAATAAAAATTTACAGTGGTAAATTAAAGAAGCTGTTTGATTAAAGTTTTCTTTTTAGGATAAAAGAAAAATTAAGACGTAAAAGTCCTCAATCCTATATTAACTAAAGACCATATTCTTAGACTTATTATGGTGCTCAACTAAGGGTATTTTAGAGGGGTTCATATGCTGGGACACTAGAAGGGTATTTCATGGTGCTCTCAACAAATGACTATCGACCAGTTGAAGAGCTTATCTTGTTTGCTCAGGATTTTTAAATTTTAGGTTTCACCCTTTCATTTCCTTCATTTAAGTTCTAGGAAGAACAAATATTCAGACAATGACACAAACTGAAAAAAAATATGTACAAGCCATTATATGATACCCATTAATAAAAAGGGCTATATAGCGAAATCTTCCAGAATATTTTTTGAGACAAAATTCTGCATCAACAACTCTTAAAAGAGTAATAAAAGTACCCAAGACTTGTCTGATATGAAAAAACATCCATACTGATATTGCAGCTAACTGATCTCAATAAAAAAAGGAAGTAGAAAATTGTTCAATATAAGGAATCAATGCATAACGTAAAGAGATTTTAAAAAGAAGCCTAAAATTTTTTAGGGTACATAACATTCACATGATTACCCTCCCCTCTAACTTTAAATATTACTCTCGCCTCCCGTTAGAGATAAATGTGTTATACTCTCCTCTCATGAGAGATAAAATATACTATCCTTTAGTCCATTTAATTTTAAACAAACATCTTAGCCACTGTGAGAAACTATAAATGAGATTCCTAGAGGCATTTTTTTTTCCTTTTCTCTAATTTTTAATGTCACTGACAACTAATTTTGAACATCTTATTATTGATTTTAGGTCTTAAGAAAATTCAATGAAGTTTTAAAAACCTCTGCTACAAGTATCAATCCAAAATCTTCAAATCATCTTCTAAGGTCCCAAAGTTGACCATAGGGGGTTAAAACAGGATATCTACGATGCTGAGTTGTCAAGAGAGTAAATATTAAAGTTCCCATGAAGATAGGTCCACCAGTGTATCCAAATGAAGGTTAAGTTAGCCAGTTGCATATAAGCAACATAACTAATACACAGGGTTTAAAATAGCACCGCTATAGCCGTGTAGGGGAGCAGCACTGCATAATATTCAGCACACTATTTGTTATGTGCTATGGCCGCTCGACTACAGCGACCCCTGTAATGGCTTCAGCTATTTTTGGGATATCAGTTTTCCAAAATGAAATCTGCAGCTGTAATAGTAGTGAAAATGATAAAGACAACTTGAATTTAGAAGATGATGGTTGATGATTCCTATCTAGGAAGCTTGTATTTGACTTTTTTTGTTTTGTTTAACACACCTATAACTTTTTATTGTTAATCATGAGTGTCATGAATTTTGAGTATTTTTTATCATTTTTGAGAATTTACATGTATATAGCATACATTATATAAACTATATAAAAATTTCAAAATGGCAGCTATCCCACTATCCCTCTATAGAAAATTTTGGGACCGCGCCACTATCCAGGATTTAAAACACTGCCAATCGGCTTAAAGCAATATCAAAACTGAATTTAGCCCTTGTTCCTTTCTGTGCATCAGAAATGTTGTCCCATAGCAGAAATTAAAAAAAAAAAAACCTCAAATAATTTCTATAGGAACCATATTTTAAATTTCATCTCTTCTTGACCTTGAAGTTCTAATAATTCACAGACTCAATAATTTCCTGATGAGTTTTAACTCCCTGCAAAATATTACTTCCCCAATATGTTTTATCGGCTTACTGTGGAGATACGTCTCTTTCCCTAGTGCTAATATTCTCTTCATTAGCATAAACAACACTAGTTTCAGTGTCTAATGATATACAAGCATCAGGAAGATATTTATTGACCAAGTGATCAATAGCAAAGAGCATTCAGAATCTTCGGATTGAATTCATTAAAATGGACTCAAATTGCCTGACTTAGAAATTGTCTCATTGCTTAGTTAGATTCTGAAGAGCATGCTCAAACAAAGGGTTTCATAATTAAGAAAGATGCAACAAACTGGTTTTCATCTTTCAGAAAGATGCACCACACTCAAGACTAAACAGCACTTGACAGAGATTAAACCAACTCCAGAGAAGGAAGCAAAAGGTTGTAATAAATTCCTATGAAGATTTGATACTGAGATAGTCATACAATTTCATCATAATTTAAGATGCTAACCAATTAGAATAAATTAGGTAAGACTACTTTATTATTTGGAAGTAAATGATAAAGAGACAAACATCATAATTGATATGAATGAATTCCTCCCAAAAAGAATCCATCAAGGGGGGCAGCCCATTGGCTCTCTGGATAAAAAATATGCCCTACCAATAATCATTAGATATAATATATTAAGCAATACATGGGATTTCTGAAATTTGGAAGGTACAAGTTACTATCTTGTGTAATTAACCTCACAAAAGGGCAATTTCCTTTCCAGGTGTTAATGGGAGGGTTTGTAGAAAGGAAGATGTTAGATGATGCAAGCAGCTAATGACTTATGAGAGCATGTCCCCAAGAAATATTACCCATTCATCTTCTATTGAGAAACAAAGGTCATCCATGAAAATGATGCATTAAGGAAGCTAAGGGCATCTTCTCAGAAGTCAGAACACAAGTTCATTAGGAGTTCTTATGCCCTTTCAAACTGTTTTTGATTTCTAGTAAGGTCATGTGACTTGAACATAACTCTTATTCCATCTAACTTAACTCTGGATTTTGTCGTTAGAGGGCACAGTGCAATTGATCATGTTAAATCACAGAAATATACTCGGTATCTTAAATCAAGAAGGGCGTTGCATTTGTCCAAACAAATCAGGAAACAAGAGAACAGTTGACCCTAAAAACCATATTCTCCACAAGCCGTCAGCCGCAATCTCAAGAATTGGTTCCAAATTCCAATTACGTTGTCATTCTTAAAATAGAATCACATGCACATGACAACAATAATAAATAAATAAAGGTAATAATAAGAAAGAAGCAAAAGTACAAAACCATAACTCAGATTTCTTAAAAACTTCGTGAGACAGAGGACAAACTTTATAACAGTTATTAAATAGAAAATTAACATTATAGTCCCAACATATGCCCTTACCCACATAACCTTTGTTTTGTACTAGGTATTTTACTATTTAAAAGATATATATCTCACTTAATATTTCATAATTAATAAGTAAACAAACAATCTCCGGTTGAATTTCAATTCTGGTAAACTTTGCCATTTCAGTACTCAGCTCTGAACTAGACAATGAACAATAATGAAGTCAAAATCCCTGTACAAGCATGTGCATGTGCATGTGCATGTGTCTGTGTATGTTTGAATTTCTATATGTGAAAAGTCACGAGCCAATTAAGTGAAATTTTAACATAAACCAACTTCTCACAGTAATAGTTAATGACACAGAATAAATGTTTTTCCTTTTTCTCCTATCTAAAGGTGCATCGGTAAAAACGTCAAAAAAAAAGTGCATCAGTAATAGACACATGGCATAAAAAGCCACTAAACAATAAACACTACAACTTTCCTTAAAAGAAAAACGGATTCAATCACAATAGAGTATGGAGCTATAAAAGGGGAAACAGAAAAGGAATGTCACAATTAAAGTTCATTAATTAGACGGCTGAAACTTATATACCCCTCTTCTCCCCCACACCCCGCATACCATAAATAAACAATCGCAACTTACTAGATTGGATGTATGACGTATCATATCATTGTCATAACATAGAAGGTA